>NC_062555.1:11736278-14361278 GCF_016906955.1 Phacochoerus africanus | reverse complement strand
TGCAGCCCACAGGTGGAAAGAAAATCCATTATGAACAAATCTATTATCTTGTTCATAATAGTTAATAAATATTTTTAGATAAATACGTAAATAATATGCAATGATTAAAAGTCATTTTCTCTGAAAGTATTTAAGAGAAGTTAAAAAGCTTAGTGAAAAGGCAGGAAAGTTTTGTATGTACAGTATGATACTAAGCTTATTGAAAAGCGAATGTATTTTGGAAAAGTAAAGAAGAAACGACAAACAGTGGTTTCCTCTGGGAAACAGGACCAGGAAAAGAAGAGGAGAAAAAGGTTTTACTTTCAATGTATAACTTTTTGTATTGTTGATACTTGATCCATGCATATTCTGTTTAATTTTTTTTTTTTTGGCCTTTTGTCTTTTTAGGGCCACACCTGCAGCATATGGAGATTCCCAGGCTAGGCGTCAACTCAGAACTGTAGCTGCCAGCCCACGCCACAGCCACAGCAACCTGGGATCAGAGCCGAGACCCATAGCTCATGGCAAACGCTGGATCCTTAACCCACTGAACAAGCCAGGGATCAAACCTGCATCCTCATGGATGCTAGTCAGATTCATTTCCCCTAAGCCACAATGAGAGCTCCCTGTTTAATTTTTAAAAGCAAACTGAAAGTGGATGTTGTATTTTATCAACATCAAAAACTTTTTCTGCATCTGTTGAGATGATCATATTCTTCAATTTGTTAATACAGTGTATCACATTGATTGATTTGCAGGTATTGAAAAATGCTTGCATCCTGGGAGAAATCCCACTTGATCATGGTGTATGATCCTTTTAATGTACTATCGGATTCAGTTTGCTAGTATGTTGTTGAAGATTTTTGCAACTCTGTTCATCAGTGATATTGGCCTATAATTTTCTTTTTATGTGTTATCTTTGTCTGGTGTGGCTATCAGGATGATGGCGGCTTCACAGAAAGAGTTTGGTAGTGTTCCTTCCTCTGCAGTTTTTTAGAATAATTTGAGAAGAATAGATGTTAACTCTTTTCTAAATGTTTGGTAGCATCCACCTGTGTATATGTGTGTTTTTCCCTCTGTGTAATATTTGAAGATTAAAAGCCTGATTCTGAAGCCCTACGCTAACTTATATTTTTCTGCTTTGTAGAATCACTGTAGAATATTTCTTCATTATGCTTTTTTCCGGTAGTTTCCAACTTTCTCAATGAGCATTACTATATCGTAGTAGCACTTAAAAGATATAAAATAAATAAGAAGATAGAATAAGTGGAGACAAATATCTTTCATACAGAGCAAGTTACCTGAGCCATGGGTTGTAATTTCTGGGGGGAAGGGTGGGGGAGCAGCACAAAGGAAAGAGGACAGGTTTGTACTTGAGACTGTGATGTCTCGATAATGAAAATTAATAGAGTAAGCTATTGAAAACAACAAGGTATGAGAAATCTCTGGTGGCTCTGTTGGAGGGTGGCCAGTAGACTAATGGGGAGACGTTGGAAGAGAAAGTTTTGTGGCTTGATTCAGACTGGTACCTCTCCATCTCTGGTGGGTCAGCAGCTCTTGAGGAACTCGGAGCTCCTTGTCATGGGCTGGAACAGACCTGCTAGAGTCAGGACGGAGGACTGAAGAAGGATAGAGATGGGTGCAAAAAGATTTCATTATATATAAAAAACATTTTTAATCATCCCTCTGTCATGGACGCTTAGGTTGCTTCCATGTCGTGGCTGTTGTAAATAGTGCAACAATGAACCCTGAGGTGCATGAGTCTTTTCAAATTCCGGTTTTCTCCAGATAGACGCCCAGCAGTAGGACTGTGGGATCATATGGCAGTTTTCTGTTGCTGGGAATGTAAATTGGTGCAGCCACTGTGGAGAACAGTATGGAGGTTCCTGAAAAAACTCAAACCTAGTATTTTAAAACGGAACCAGCTGTCTTCCGGAAGATAGGATCCTCTGCCTTCCTTTCTCTTAATTAATGCAGAAAAGATGTAATGAGTCTTCGAAGCTGGAAGGCTGGAGTCTCCTTCCTTCTCCTCCGTTGCTCCCACCCACTGCCTCTCTGCAACCTCGCCACATCCTGTATCTCAGTCCAGCCTCACAGCACATTCCAGCTTCCTTCTCTGCTGCCCTTCTCCACAGTGTATGCTTCTGTCCCCCGCACCGCTCTGTGACCCCTGAAAACATTACGTGATGCAGTGACATGTGATGCCCTTAGACAGATTCTTTCTTCTGCCTGAAATGAACTTTGCTGCTTGTCCAGCGGATACAATTTACTTCTCCCTCGAGATCTCTGCCACACGTATCACTTCTCTGAAGTCTTCCCAGACTTACGCTTCCAGAAGAGTGAAGTACTCCTTCACACATATTCTACAGAGTCCTGTCATAATTCACATGGCCTTGTGCTCTCCGTGCTCCCTTCACGTCTTTGTCTTCCATGGTTGCATGCAAACAGGGAGCCAGTTAATCTGAGAAGCTTTCCAAGAATACAAAGGAAAAGGAAAAAAAGATGAAAGTCATGAAAAAAGACGGGAAAAGATATGAAGGACAGAGGACCGGCATCTAGTGTGAGGATTACAGGTTTTCCAGAATAAGAAGTCCAAATAATTGGGACAGAAGACACAACATAATTAAAGAACGTTTGTGGAGCTAAAAAATATTTATGAAATCTGAAAGCTTCAGAGCATTCTAGGTGAAACTAATTTAAAACAAAGAATTTTCATGTTATTTGGGTAGAAATATAAGACAGCATGGAGAAACAAACAATCAGTCTGGCTTTTAATTTTTAATTGCCATATTTTTAATTTTTTGAGGGGGCAGTTTGGTGATAGAAGCATTTTATTCACAGCCAGTCAGTCTTCATATGTGAAAGCAGTAGAAAAATATCATCAGTTGTATAAGGGTTCAGAAAAGAAACTTCTCATGAACATTTTGAAAACTTATCTCTGCTGCAAGTGAAAACAATGCTCCAGGTAGGAGGAGTAACATTATAAGAGGCCTGTCAACCAACAGGACTGTCACCAACCATGACAAATTGTCACGGCAGGAGCTCTAATAACAGTTTGTATCCCTGGATCACAAATGACTGAATTTACTGAAAAATGAATCAGGAAAGAAATTTACAGATTGGTGATGCCTTTCATTCTTGGACCTGAGCCAAGATTAAACCCAAACACTTTCATTGCACGTTCTCTACCTTATCATGGAATAAACGGGTGATTTGACACCTTCATCCCTGCTGTGACAGGAACCTCCCTTGGCAGAATGTATGTCTAAATTTAAAGTTTCAATTAAAAAATTATATATATATATATATTTTTTTTTCTGGTCGCACCCATGGCATATGGAAGCTGGAAGTTAGGCCAGGGAGTGAACCTGCACCTCACCAATGACCCAAGATGCTGCAGGGATGACATTGGATCCTTCCCCCACTGTACTACAGGAGGAACTCCTCAATTAAATGTTATTATTAAACAGCATGATGGCTGTTTTTTAATGCTGTGGCAGAGGTTGTATTGCTCACCAAATCTGCATTAATCTCTTTTTAGTCGCACAGCTAGACTATTCCCAGGCTCCCTAGCATTTGCTTTGGCCACATGACTGGGTTTCAACAATAGAATTCGAGCAGAAGTAATACATAGCAGTTCTGATTCTTTTCCATGTAAAGCATATGCCGTCTTTGCTTCTTTTGCTCACTCATGGGCTGAATGGAGAAGAATCCAAGAATATAGATGAAGACAGAGCCTCAAGATGTAAGACAACTTTGTTCTAGAATGACTGCAAAACAGAGTCCCTCATTAAACTGCGTTGAGCCACTGAAATTTCCTAAAGCTGTCTTATCCTTACAGACACAAGTACCTACCAGAACAAGTAGAAGTAAGGTTTCGAACAGGCATTATGGTTGCGTTTTTCTGTTTGATAATGTTCTTTCCACTTGTTATTTGTATTCCTTTTATGAGAATAATTTAAATGAGAAATTCTTGGGTGTTACATATAATCATCAGTTATGCTGGTCTTACGATATCACAAATGTTCCAGGCTTGAGCTGTTTGACGTATGTCTTGGTCATTCTTCAAGGCTCTTATCACAGAGCTAAGCATATGACAGGAGTTTAGTAGATGACATTAATTTATCTTACATGAATCCATAGGGAAGATTTATATTTTCTGGATCTAGATCCTGAAACAGTAGACCCCAGCTTCCGAAGATGCCAAGCCTCCCTTCATCGGTAATGGGAAATGTTGAGTGCTCGCTTTTGTAAAACACAGTTGTGGCTGGAACTATGGTGGAAACAAAACAAGGTTTGTACTGTCAGGATGCTTAGTGCAACCAACAGAGAGAGACAAATAAGCAAATGAACACATACCATTTCAGGGAGTGATCACTTCTTTGGGAAAAATAAAGCCACGTTGAGGGAGGAAGGACCCATTCAGTGAGAGAAGGGGACCGTTTGTGGCAGGAGTGATGTCTGAGCAGAGGCTGGAGAGATGCTGAGGACTACATCCTGTGGATTATGCTGGGAGGATGGCTCGGGGAGGAAGGGAGCAGCCCCTATAAAGTCCCTGAGGCAGAAAGGAGGTTGGACTGTACAAAGAGCTGAGTGAGCTCCAGCATAAGTTATAAAAACAATGGGAGGAGATGGTATCAGAGACGCAGTGACTCATGGAACATAGCAAAACGTTTGGACGGTATGACAGTTTCTTTACACATAAGACTTCATTTGATTGTCACAGCCAACCTAAAAGATGTTAGTACTTTGATAGTTTCAAACAAGGAGGACTAGGTTGTAGGATGTACGTATCATCTCCCAAAGAATGCAACAAAAAGACCCAGAATCTGCATTATATCCTCATTCTGGTCGTCTCCAAATCCTGCTGTTCAGGTAACCTCCCAGAAACTCTGCCTCCAGAATGCCTCAAGCCCTTGAGTGTGCCTAAATGTGTGTGAGGCCTCCCGTGTTCAGGATTCCAAGCCCTCCTCTTTTCCCGAAGCCTCTGGTCCAGAGCCATCCCTCCTCTTTGACAAAAATCAGAAGTTCCTCCTTCACACAAGAAAATGCAAGAAGCCTGCTGTGAATCAGTGATACTCAGTTTCTTCGCTTTTATCACTAGAGTATTCTTGGGATTTGGGGAATTTTCCATAGTAACTTAAAAATTTACATTTTTGCTTGCGTGATATATATGCATATGTGTGTATACCGGACCTCTTTGTGAATTTAGGTTCATCATTGTCTGACCTCCTTGTGAATTTGGTGTCTACGATGGCATTTATTTCTAGGATTTTTATGGTGCTCAAGACGGGCTGGGCTATTTTACTGTTGAGCTCCTGGAGGTGGGGCAATGAGTGACAACCAGCACTCAAATGATGGTTACTAGCAAATAAAGGTTAAACAATATTAAGGAAATATGCGGGAATGGATGATTTTCAGTATTTTAAGCTGGAAAAGTGTGGGGAGCACAGAGCCTTCCTAGGATAGCCATGGTCTTCCAGGAATGCTTACTAGGAGGTAACTTATGCCATGGAATTTAATTTCCGCAAAAATGACACCATTTGGCCTATTAAATAGCTGTTCATTTGAGTTGTATTGGTCCCGAAATTTTACTTATGTAAGTTGGTTTTAGAGCTTTATCCTACTCTCACACTAGTAATTTATACCTACTTTATGGTTTAATTTATATACTTTATGTATTAAGGAAGCATTTGATCAAAATAATTTAAATTCAAATTGGGTTCTGCAGAAACATTTTCCCTGAAAAGGGACTCAGTTGTATCTCGAATTTGAGAAATATTGATTTAAAATGTACATCACAGGAGTTCCCATTGTGGCACAGTCGAAAATGAATCTGACCAGGATCCATGAGGATGTTGGTTCAATCCCTGGCCTCGCTCAGTGGGTTAAGGATCTGGCATTGCCGTGAGCTATTGTGTAGGTCACAGATGTGGCTCAGATCCTGTGTTGCTGTGGCTGTGGTTGGCAGCTGTAGCTCCGACTGGATCCCTAGCCTGGGAACTTCTTTTTGCCACAAGTGTGGCCCTGAAAGGGAAAAAAACATGTACATCACACATAAAGGAAAGAAAAGTTAATTTTTTGGGTAACTCTGTAGCGTCAGGACTATAATCCCAACATTTAGAAAATTAGTTACTTTAATACAGATGAATTAATTTAACTGCAAGGGTAGATAACTATTGGAAGCAATTTAAATTTTCATCATCACAGGATTAATTGAATGAGAAACATTATATAATTGAATATGTTTTACACGTCAAAAATAATACTGTAGTTACATTTTATTGACTCAGAAAAATGTTCACCATATATTGTTAGGTGAAAAATCTACACAACAAAAATGGACATAAAGGTTAATCCTGTTTTTATAAAAATATGTATTTGTGTTATATGTATGTGAAAATGGATGTATATGAAAAGCCCTGAGGAAACATATGACTTGGGTTTTCTCTTATTTACTTAATTTTTTGGTACACCCGTGGCGTGTAGAACTTCCAAGGCTAGGGCTTGAACCCTGGTGACCCTTGCTGCTGCAGTGACAATGCCCGATCCTTAACCTGCTGAGCCACAGGTGAACTCCACCAGGAGTTTTAGAGGGGTCTTCTCGGGGCCATGGGATTATGAGATTTGACTTTTTTTCCTTTTGTAGTTTACCTGTATTTTTCTAACTTTCCCACACTGATCAGGAACTGCTTTTGCAGTTAAAAATGATTTCAAATTTAAAATGTAGTGTAAGTGTTCTAAAAACTTAGCCAAAATAACCATTCCATTTTAGAAAGAGGCCTCAAGGAGAACTTTCATCAGATTATGTACAAAAGATTAAAGAGAGGGTGAGGCAAAAGATGGTTTGCAGATTTTGATAATTCTTCGAGAAATATGAAATAATATCAGAAGTAGTCATTGGAAAAAACAGAATGGGGCTCCACAAAACCACACCTGGGAGTAACTTACTTAAACACTAAAATGTGGACCTTTTCATACAGTCTGGGATGTAATTCTACTCTTTTATCTTCTCTAAATGAAAATAACAGAAAGTACCAGAGTAGGGTTGCAATTTTCTACTAAGAATGAAAGGCATTATTTTTTGAAAGCATGAACTTTTACAGTTATTTCGTGATAACTCATGGTCATAAAAAGGAAAATGCTCATCTTTTATATATTTCATCATTTTGAGAAATAAAACTACATGTCTAAATTGAAAGAAGAATGTTTGAAATGACTATCTATTTTCCCTCATTATTCCTGTTAAAACTTTATGAAGTATAGAAAACTTTAAAATATAAGCCAGAACATCTCTATTTTTGCCATTCAGGAAAATTGTTATTAACGTTCTAATGCATTTAGTTTGGGTTATGTTCATTTTTACCTACTTTTGAAAATATTTGGATTTAGCAAACATACTGTTTTATAAACTAATTCTGATTTACAATATCCTCAGGACATGGTTCTGTATCAGAAAAGTCTTAGAAAATAAAAATGTTATTTCATAGTAATCTTTTATTAAATAATTTTCAGACTGTTCTGTTTTCGTTTCAGTTTTACTACCATAAACAGTACAGAGAGGATCAAGTTTGCACATGGACGTTTGAGCATCTCTTTGTTGTCTTAGGATAAATTCCAGAATTGGGTTCCTGGGTCAATATAGTAGACAGTTTAAAGATGTGTACACATATTATCACTCTTGTTTTCCTTCTGGAAGACGATATCTGCTAACACACCCATCCTTGTTGAATGCATACCGTTTTTTCCCAGCCCATGCAGGGAGACACCCTGGAGAGTCTACCTTAATTTCGACATCCTTTTGTACTTAGTATTCAGACCCGAAGAGGAAACGGGAGAGCCATAATACTCATCTGTTCTCACAAAGCTTCATCACTGGTCAGAAAGAACGACTGAGATGCCGCAGAGGAGGCATCTTCCCGCCTCAGTCTTGCAGATGGGTAGAAGTCACGTTTGACAGTTACCAGAGCTGACAGCTCCTGCATGATACCATTTCTGAAGAAAATGGAACACAGGGCAGGGACCCTCTATCCCTTTGCCTTTGACAGAGTTATTTTCCAGAGTACAACACACATCCCAGGATATGCTATTGAACTAAGAAATAAAGACCCCCAAAGCCTGGAAACCATTTAATTGCTTTTCAAGCATTTCTGGAAGGGCTTGCAGACCCTTGCCAGGAGAGAAATCCCCTGATGCGCGAGATGAGGGAGCTGCTAGTAACGGGGGGTGGGGGGTGGGGGGAAAGCCATTGTGAAAGCTAAGTATCGGCTTGGGATGCCAGAGCTAAAACGCTCAGTGTGGCAGGTCCACCTTTATATTAAATTATAAATATTTACAGTTTCCTTTTCTTCTAAGAAGTGGAAATAGTTTCAGGCTTGTTTGTGTCTTTGTTCATTTTTCATGTTGACTAGGAGACAAAGGGCTCCATTCCCTGAAGGTGGCCCCCACCCCACCTCTGGGGGTGTCCTAAAGAGATGCCTACATTGTAACATCTTTACACCGAGCTACAGCTCATATGTCTGGTACATCCCGGGAATAACTGGACTCCAGCCTTGCTTGTCTACACCTAAAGCACAGCGTTGTGCGGGTTGTGGGACAACGGATGTGTGCCCTTCTCTGCAGCTGCTCTTAAAATCTTCCACGTGTTTTGGCTGATGCCAGTCTCTGTTTCTAATGTTTTCCCCACAGACCTACAGCTCCATGGGCCTGTGTCTGTCTTCCTTATTCACTGTCCCATCTGCCGCACAACAGTCCTTTGAACTGGCGCTGTGCAAGATCGCATGCTTTCCCACCGTCTTACCGTCGCAGGGAATTCATTTGGGTCTTTAACCTTTGCCAATTCGATCGCCAAAAATGGAACTCATTGTGCGATGCTGGTAAAATTGGACACAAACTCATTTGTTTATTTTTCTTTTGTAATTTGCCTCTTTGTGTCCTTTGCATATTTTTCAATTAAGTACTCCTTTTTTTCCTGTTGATGCGAAAGAATTATGCTTTTGAGTAAAAGGAGGATAGTAACCCTTTGTCTACCATATAGTTTATAAATATTGCATCCCTCATAAATTATGTATAGTGCTTTTATTATAGAGAGAATTTTATTTAATTTCTCAAAAGCATTGTTTTCCTTTGTGGTTTTTGCTTTATGACTAGAAGGCCCTTTTCTACAAGGTGTCAGTTCTTTTCTTATTTTTTTTTAATGGCTTCATTTTAAAACTAACCCGACCCACTGTTATTAAACCCAATGTTTAATAACATTGTTTCAAGAGCTTTAATTTTTTTGCCTCCAGTAATGTATTTTGTGCAGTTGAATTTTTAGATGTCCAAGCTCACCAATCTGCACATGTCCTGATTTGCAGACTCCATGCTGGAAAGTCTTTTTATTGGCTCTAAATTCAAAAGAGGGAAACCCTAAAAAATATCACTGCATCCCCACTTGACTTCCTCCTTGCCAGGAGTCACTTCACAGAAGCCTGGAGAAATAAAGCTGACTTTTTCAAATAGTTTTTCTCAAAGGGTGTGAAGAAAGTGTTTAACTCTGAATGACATGAAGAAAGCTTCCTAGAAATACTCTCTGGATAGTTTCTCTTTGCCCCAAAACTTCATACTCATAGTGGCAGCTAAAAATAGCTACCACAATTGTTCTCATTCAAATAATCCTTCTACTCACTATGTAACCTATCCCTGCTCCTCTGAGTCCAGGCACTGGAGAATCAAATTTCCACTCTGCCTCTCACTCTCACCAGCTATCTGGAGAATTAGTCTGCTATCCAGATTTCAGCATGACAAAGAGCTCGAAAATTGACCTAGCAGTCCGGAATCCTTTCCTTTTAGAAAGTAGATAGAAAGTCCCAGTTTCTGATCCTGCACACACGAAGCTTGGAAGTTGCCACTCTGTCCTGACAAGTAAAAAGCTAAAGAGGCTGAAAAAGCAACGACTCTTCTTGGATCCAAAAGAGAGGGGTGGATGTGGAGTTAACTACTACCCCCAAGGTTGCAGAGATGGATGAATAAATACAGGGCATCCAGGCTTTCCAGACAGAGACTCAAGCAGAAACTACTGCAGGAATCAAAAACCTGGGTGCTAACTGATGGATTGCTGGAGGCTCAACTTGGACAACCCCAAGTTAAAAACTCCAGGGAGGAAGTTCTGCTGAGGCACAATGGGAACCGCAGCATTTCTGGAGCACCAGATAGGATCCCCAGCCCTGTACAGTGGGTTAAAGGATTTGGCATTGCTGCAGCTGCAGCGTAGGTTGCAACTGCATCTACTGAGGCCCAGCCCAGGGACTCCATGTGCCCAGGAACTGATGCCTAGCCCAGGCCATGGGGGTGGGGTGGGGGGTGGAGTGGGGATGAGGGTGTTTTGCCAAAAAATAAAATAAGCTAAAATCCAGGGAGGTCCGGTAGAGAAGAGCACACACAGGATTGTTAGATTTACCTCCTGAAGCTCCACCAGATTCCCACAGTAAATACTGGAGGAAAATCTCCAAGCACTTCCTGCAGGGGGAGGAGGAAAAGAACCATTTTGAAACAAACCAGAGGCTGCCCTCAGGGGACACTGGTTAACCCTGTTGGGTTATTAGTACCGGAGCCTAACTCACCTGGGGGAAGGGAAATAACCCATCTCCAGCCCACTCTCGCCATCTCGTGCCCATCAAGGGAGGAGAAAAAATTGAGCAGCTCTTGTGCAGTTCCCAGACCAGAGGGCACAGGCTTACTAGAGGCTCAGATCTGATTGGTGTAGACCTCTAGAACTGCTTCCTTCTCACCTGATCATGACAGGTACTTAATACCACCCTATTTATAGCTGTTCCTTTTACCCGGTACCTTAGGTCTGGCTATCAAGAAGAAATCACAATGCATCTCAAAAAGCAGAAAACACAATTTAAGGAGGCAAAGCAAGCGTAGAACTAGGCGTGGCACAGATGATGGAATTATCAGATGAGGAATTTAAAGTAACTATGATTAATAATCTGATAACATAGACAGCAGGCAGGAACAGGTGGGCAGGAGTTCCTGTTGTGGCTCAGTGGGTTAAGAACCTACCTGGTATCCATGAGGATGTGGTTCAGTCCCTGGAGTTTCTTAGTGGGTTAAGGATCCGGCATTGCCACAAGCTGCAGTGTAAGTCACAGATGCAGCTCAGATCCTGCACTGCTGTGGCCGTGGTGTAGGCTGGCAGCTGCAGCTCCAATTTGACTCCCAGCCTGGGAACTTCCGTGTGCCACAGGTGTGACCCTAAAAAGACAAACAACAACAACAACAACAACAACAGGAGGGCAGTGTAAGCAGAGAGAAGAGAAATCCTCAGAAAGAAAAGGGAGGGGTATGTTGAGAAGCAGGAAGTCTGCAGATAGCAATTTAGTAGTAATGTCTGGTGCCATCACAAAGGAAAGTTGCTGTTCCTACACAGCAGGTGATGGTGCTTTAATGCCTTTGATGAGCAATGGTAGCACTCATAAACTCTGCATATTAAATTATTAGATAAAGCCTCTTTAATTCTGCTTCTTGTACAATGTTGCTCATTACTCTACTCCCAAAGGGAGACTTTGATGATAAATTTATTCATGTGATTTATAAGCTTTTCTGAGTTTGTTGCATTTGGAAGTGAGTTTATGGATGGCCAAGCCCCAGCTAACTCATGTAGCACCTTTGATCAAATTTTGAAAAAATTTCGCCTCATATAGGTGGATGCCAGGTGAATTCCTGAGTGCGTGTGTTGAGTACAGCAGTGAGATTTGAGTCTCCAGGCCAGGTTCCCTTATTCAGGGCACACCCTAAACAGTTGCACAGTGGCAAGGCTCTTGATGCCTCCTATTTATGTGTAGAACATGAAGTTGAAAAGTGGCAGCATGGTGGGCAACCATTGAATTTATGAAGCCACCATGCTAATTTCTTGAGCTGGATGAAGCATGGTTCTGATCAAAATTTGGGGTGTTCTTTTTTATTGAAGGAGAGTTGATTTACAAAGTTGTGTTAGTTTTAGATATACAGTAAGATGATGGAATTCATATATATAATATATATATATATATATATATATATATATATATATACACACACACACACACACACGTAACTTTTTCAGAATCGCCTCCATTTTAGATTATTAGGTAAGATACAGAATATAGGTCCCGGTGCTGTTGTTAATTATCTGTTTTGTGTAGAGTAGTATGTCTCTGTTAATCCCAAACTCCTAATTTATCCCTATCCCCCTCTGCCTTTGGTAGCCATAAGATTATTTTTTTAGGTCTGTGAGTCTGTTTCTCAGATAAGTTCATTTGTACAACTGTTTTAGATTCCACATATAAGTGACATCATATAATATTTGTCTTTCTCTGACTCACTTCACTTAGTATGTTAATCTCTAGGTCCATCCATGTTGCTACAAATGGCATTATTTCCTTTTTAATGGCTGAGTAATATTCCATTGTATATGTGTACCACTTCTTCTTTTTTAATTTTAATGATTGTTTTATTTTTTTCCACTATAGCTGATTTGCTACTGTACAGCAAGGTGTCAATTTTCTACTGTACAGCAAGGTGATCCAGTCACACATAAATATATACATTCATGTACCACATGTTCTTAAATCCTTTCCTCTGTTAATGGACACATAGGTTGCTTCCAGGTTTTAGCTATTGTAAATATTGCTGCTGTGAACATTGGGGTGCATGTGTCTTTTCTAATTAGGGTTTTCTTCTTTTCTGGATATATGCCCAGGAGTGGGATTGCTGGATCATATGATGACTCTATTTCTACTTTTTTAAGGAACCTCCATACTGTCCTCCATAGTGGCGGCACCAGTTTACATTCCCACCAACAGCGTAGGAGGGTTTCTTTTTATCCGCACTGTCTCCAGCGCTTATTATTAGTAAACCTTTTGATGATGTCCATTATGACTGGTGTGAGGTGATTCCTCACTGTCGTTTGGATTTGCATTTCGCTAATAATTATTGGTGTTGAGTATCTTTTCATGTCCCTGTTAGCCATCTATACATCTTCCGAAATAGAAGGCTGATGCTTCGAATGAATTAAATTATCATTTCAAAGAAACAAGCTATGCCACTTGGGTCCTCCTCTTCTTCAAGCACATAATTTTTTTAAAAAAAGAAGTTTATGGTTAATGTAGTATAACTTTTGTTTTATTTCACCTATATCAAAACAATTTTTGATA
This sequence comes from Phacochoerus africanus, assembly GCF_016906955.1. Classification (NCBI taxonomy): domain Eukaryota; kingdom Metazoa; phylum Chordata; class Mammalia; order Artiodactyla; family Suidae; genus Phacochoerus; species Phacochoerus africanus. The sequence continues at coordinate 14,348,121 of NC_062555.1, read as the reverse complement.
AGCTTTTATATTGGTAGACTGAAAAAGTCTATTTTTAATCAGCACTATGTGAAATACAGCTCTATTCATATTTTAAAGTACAGGAAGAAAGGCAATAAAAATATCATATGCTCACTCTCTAAGGGATATGCCTAGAGCACTGTATTTATACAAGTATCTGGGGAGAGGACGCTCCTAAGACTGATGGAAAAAACCGACTAACCTGGTGCCCAGGGTCTGTCTGCTGAGTTCCCTTCATTTAGCATGAATTTCCTTGAGGCCTGATTGCTACCATCTATCTTTGGTTTGTGATGTACTAGACTTTGTTTTTCAGAACCATGTAGTCCAAACACTTGGTAAGTCCTTGTGGAAACACGATACTGTCCATCCTCCAATCTCCTAATTCTTATCTATGGATTTGTTGATGGGACAGAAAAAAAACATGGAGTCAGGTGGGCCAGACACAAAAGAGAACTGCGGGGCCCAGGCCACCTGGGCACTTGGCGGGGGATCTGGCCGTGGAAGGCACTGCGCGTTCGATGAACTCAGTCATGGTGAGCCAGCTCAAGGGCTTTCTTGCTTGATCATGGTAGGACTCAGTGGGCTTTTGTGCACCCAGATGATGAGAGCCACGCCGGTGCCTCTGACCAAGGGGACCTCCCCCTGGGCCTCCCTTTTGGTCCTAACCTTCCCCTGCTCTTCAGCGTGTTCATGGCTGTCTGCAGGTCCTCTTAGGTAACGCACAGGTCCTTGAACCCTGGCTGATGTCTACGGCGGAACTACTGGTTAGCAGTGCCTGATTAGTTCCGTTCCCTACGCCTCGGTAAGGATGAAGTCATCCTCACGCAAGGTAGAAGGGACTCTTCCAAACTTGTCGTTGCACGCGATTATATTTCATAAGCTTTCTGTGCTCAAGGCCTTTATATCGAGATAATCATTGATTGGCCCGTGTTCCCCTCGTCCTCAGGTTGGTTGTCTTTGAGAGGGTTTGCATCAGATTCACTTCTTGGAAAGGTGTTGTGTTTGAGTATCTGTGCTAGTTGAGACAGTCACACAGAGATAGAGATCAGAGGATAATTTAGTAGAAGAATATTGACCTCAGTATCAGAGGACATGATGTCTGAATCTGGCTGACTCTGTACCGTGAGAAAGACCTTTGATTTCTCTCTTTCCGTTGCTTCATGTATAAAGGGAGGAAAAGAATGCTTGCCTTACCCACTTCAGAGGCCTGTTCTTAGAACCTTAAATGTGAAAGTACTTTTGCAAACTATAAAGCCCTCTTGAAATGCATGGTTTTCTTATTAGGAGGAGGCCCTGCGACCTCCCTACCTGAGGGAGCCTTTAACAGAACCTCCCTGCCCCCACCCATCACGGGCACTTCTGCTGCTCTGTTTAGAGAAATGCAATTTATGGCGGCACAGATACAGACCCGGATCACGGGGTCACTGCTGTGTTTCCATTACAAACACTCCGACTTCAGGCTTCAGCCCTTTCCGCATGCTGAACTTCATCGGAGTCCCATGTGTTGAGAGCCTTCTGGAAGAGACCCAACAATTACAGAGACGCACACCACACAGCCTTGGCCTGAGTGTAATTTCAGCCTGAACTTCCTGGGGATTGTTATGGGGTCCCATCCTGCAATCTTTCAACATGAGAAATTCTCTTGGGCATGGAAGGTTTGGAAATTCTCCAAGATTGACGAGTACCGCTTCTAGGATTGAACATCAGGGAGGACCCTTTAGCCAGAATGGACCTTAAATCTCCTTTCATGAGCCTGCTGCTTTGCTGTGTCTGTGTGGCCTTCTACTTAAAATGAATAAGCAAAGATATTGTTTGAAGGACAGTGGTTTCTTTGCTCCTGGGAATGATTTCTCCCTTGCCCCCTGTCTGCCCTGCCCGCACCCCCCCCCCCGCCCAGTGCTGGTTGATGGTAGTTGAATAAATGGATCCAAATGGATTTTGCAGAAATCGTCAAAGAGCCATGACAGCACGGCCTCTTCTGTACAGTAAGTACAGTATGAGTAGTTGCCATTTAGAGAGGACAAGACCCCACGTCAATTACTGATGCTTTAGCTCCTCCTTGGTCAGCCAGCCACAGCTGCGCAGTGTAATCTAGCACGCGGCACGGGCCCATGGAGAATGTGGGGCACACCTTACACAGTATTCTGCCAAGTGCAAGCGTTAGCCCTGGTGTGGAATGAATAATGGAAGTGGGATCTCATCTGCCAGTCAGGTTGCCATGAACCTGTGTCTTTTGTCACAGCCTTGTCCAGTGTCTCCAAGTGGTAATTTTGCCCATGAGTTCAGAGTAGACATGCAGGGACCCAGGGAAAGGCTGGCAATGAAACCGAGATCAGTGCTGTTTGTTTCTTCCCCTGTGGTGACCCTAGAGCTGCCCTTATACTGACAGACGGCTTGGAGGAGCCGGGCTGGGGTCCTGGTCCATCCTCTGCATATCGGTACCCTTCATCTTTTCAAGATGCTGATTGCAGATAGTGATGTGTCTCTGCCTACCATAGGTACTTTCCTTTCCTTTTCTTTTTCTTTCTTTATGTTATAAAATCAGGTTCTCCTTTAAAAAAGCAGTAAGTCAATAATTCCTATGGGAAAAGGAAGCAATTACATTAAACAAAATCCACAAAAAAACCCACAGCTGACCCTGACTTAGGGGTTCTTCAGGAGACCTCTGTTCAGGCAGGGGTGGGTGGGTAACTCGATTCCATAGGCCAAAGTTTGGCAGAATTTCTGTGTAGGACCAGGGCCAGATGGCAACTGTTTTTGGCTTTGTGGTCCATAAGAGCTTCTGCCACAGAGGCTTAACTCTTCACTATAGCCCAAAGGCAAAATAAACAATACTTAAATAAATTGGCATGGCTCGATCCCAATAAAACTTTGTTTACAAAAATAGACAGTGAGCCAGATTTGCCCCACAAAACTTTGGTTCATGGATTTCTGTTTAGGTCGCTGTGCGTTTTCTGTTTAGGTCACATACGTGAAGAGTGAAAAATTCAGCAGATGACCATTAGTGCCTGTTATGTGCTGTTGTAGATACAAAACTGAGATAAGACCCTGTTTCTTGCACTTGCATTACCCTGTTCTGGCATCCAGCAGGGTGGGATCTGGTCTCTGTCTATCAGTGTCTTACTCCGCCTGCTTTTGCCTTTCATCACGCCCCCCCTCCCATGTTTTTCTCCCACTCCAACCACCCGATGGACCTTGAGAGCAGAAAATGGTCCTTTTATCCCTAAAACAGACAACAGGTTCACATCTAGCTTCAGCTCACACTGTGTGAGAGGCACTCTCACATGCCTTATCTTTAATCTGCAAAACAATCCAGTGAAATAAGTGCCATTACTCCCCCTTCACAGATGAGACAATATAGGCTCGGAAAAACTAAGTCACGTCCCCCGTGGATTCTGCGCTAGTTGGTGGTGGGAGCTAGAGTCCAATCCAGACCACAAGAACATGACCACAGATGTCCTACATGACAGGCTTCCTTTGAAAATAAATAGTTTATTTTGAACAAGAAGAGAAAAGATAGGAAACATCTTCAGTCCAAATGAGGGAGCTGGGAAGAGAGTGGCTGGGTATCCAAGACCACTTTGAGGGTGGGGTTTTGTTTTGTTTTGTTTTGTTTTAACATTAACATTGTGGCCATGTGCTGGAAAGGACATACATTCTTCATTCTTTTTTCATTACTTGAAAACTGTTGCAACCATTATGCAAAACCAATAAAGGAAAAACTTTAAAAAAAAAATGTCACTTGGCAGGCATTGCCCAGCTGAGGAATAGAACGGGTCTCACGGGAGAACAATATGCATTTTGTAAAATTTCTTAAGAGACAATTTATGGTTTTGAGAAAACAAAACAGGAAATTGAATTAAAAGGAGAAACATATTTAAATAATGCTCAAGTAATGACATAACCAGCTAAAGTCCAACAATCACAACCCAGAGTCAGGCATTGTCAGCTGCAAGAATTTTCTGGCCTTGGTTGGTAGTGTCCAAAGTGAAGAGAGATGTTTTTATTATTGGTACAGCATCACAACTTTGGAATAGATGAAAACTAATTTCTTAAATTGGAAATTTGGCCCTGAATACAAAGCTCCTGGCATATCTTTACTGGAAACAGAAATATGACCTTCCTCCTTATGTCATGAATTTTAGTTTCTGTTTCTGGGTTGGCAGATTTTGACCCTGGAATGAATTTAGGGTATGTCAAGTGGATGTTCTTTTTTTCTATTACCCCATGCCCAGTACCCCTTGGAGAGTAAGACATTTTTAAACATTCATTACAAGAAAGCAGGGTTTCTATAAGGAAGAAAGAAAATTAAGAAGCATTACCTACCATCGGCAGCAAATAGACACACGGTGTTTTTTTGTTGTTGTTGCATCAAATAAAAAAAAGCTTCAAGACAAGAAAGTTGATTCCCAATTTAAACCAGTATACTCATCTACAACCTTCTTCTATTAATTGTGTTTGTTTTTCCCAAGATCCTTGAAAGGCAGGAGGTAAAGGAGAGAAACTGTGGACACTTAAGTAAGTTTAAATTCTAGATCTTTCTCTAAACAGTTCTCAAAGAGGGTCCTTTTTCTTCACTAGCTGTAAAATAATACTGTCATATGTGAAGACGAAGATTTTTACACACTTCACATTTTCTTTCCTGTATCCCACAATATAATCGTATGAGTTAGATTAGAGTATAGCCTCTGTTTTATTTGCAGTTGGAATGTGAATACTTTATATACATGTATATAGTCATAGGCAGGTCCTTAACTTCTATCCTAATCTGCTTCAAATGGGGATCCAAAACCTGGGCTGTCATTTAAGTGTGATGACAATGGAACTCACCCAGTCTCAGAAGAAAAAAATAATGATGTGCTGGATTCTGTTCTTCGTGGTCACGAAGTCATGAGGTTGGCTTTATAAACACCTGTGCCTTTTCTCAGTCTGTCTCAATGGCACACATCTTTGTAGTGCTTGGCCAGGTCCGGCAGTTTAGCCAAAGGCAGCTAATCACATCACGTGGTCATTGAGCTCTCCAGGAAGTCCCCTAAACTCTCTTCTCTGGCAGAGATAAAATCACTTAGAGCAAGAGCTCTGTTTCTGTACCCTAGCTCCTGGCACATACTGTATCATAAGAAAAAGTGTCCGCTAAGAAAATCGGGAAGATGAGCAGAAATTAAACATGGCTTACTTTATTTTTACAAAGGCTTATGTGGCATAGTAGAATATCGGCAAGGTGGCAGGTGTAATTCCTCCCTGTGTAGGCATGCCACATCACTTGCCTTGATCAACAGAAGTGATGGTGTGTGAACTCAAGCCTCAGGAGGTCTTGCAACTTCTCTTCTTATACTTGGGAACCTACCCACGAGCCCAGACTATCCTGGTGGAGACCAGTCCTCGACTGTTACCACCCATCTCCAGAGATGTCAGTGAGACTGACTTAGCCCTTAACACCCTGACGTGGTCACTGACTGCAGCTTCATACATGACTCTAGGTAACAGAAGCAGAAGAACTGCCTGGCTGAGCCCAGCCCAGATGGCTGGAACCCTGAGTAGTGTGCAAAGAAAATGGTCACTCCTGTAATTTGCTAAGTTTGGGGGTTGTTTTTTATCTAGCACTAGATAACTGATACCTCTGAGCTTTGGAAAGCTCAGTGTTTTCATCTGTCACACCCTTATAGTGAATAAAAACAGGTAATTTAATAATAAGAAACCAACTAAACAACACCCATTTGAACATGGGTTCTTAGAGCTGAACACATCTCCATCACATGAGGGAGGTTCTTCAGGAGTAATCAGCAGAGACACTCTGTTCTTATTTTGTTTCTTTTTCTTAGAGGAGTCAGTGATATGAAACCATATTTGCAGGTCAACCTACGGTCATTTCTTCACAGACTGAGGACATGTGTTTTGTTAGATCTGTGTTTTATATTATTTGATAATACATTAAGTGAAAAGAAATCTACTGATACTGTTTTTCTTTGGAATTTGATTTACAACAATAATAGTTCCACGATAATAAACTTGGGTTTGAGGAGTGGTCATTAGGGTAGAGTGAAAACAAAGTAAAACTATGGGAGAAAAAGTCCCTCTGCCCATTAATGTATGGAGAGCTTAGACCACTGACGAGTGTGTGAGTCTAGGAGGAGAGAAGTTGGAACTAACTTCATATTGACCTCGTGAAGGAAGAGGTCATGAGTAGTAACCAAACCCTGGAAGGCAGAGGGTCTTGTCTAGGGGGAAAAAGGGGTCCCACCTTTTACAAGGCTTATAGTTTTCCTCAGCCAGACTGCTGAGCAGCAGGTAATCACTCTCTTATTATAAAATCATTGCCAACTTAATATTAAATATAGTGCAATTACTGTATACTTGGCAGTGAGAGAAGCACTTGATGCACATTGTCTCAATGTCACAGCAATTTTCTGATGGGGGAAGTATGGTGGCTATTTTGTAGATAAGGAAACTGAGGCTAAGGAAGATTGAGTAACTTGCTACAGGTGAGTAAGGAATTGGTTGAGAATCCAGACCCAGGATGTCTCAGCCCAGAACACCCTCACTTCGAAACAACACTAGATTGTTATATTCCTAGAGACAGGTGTGTGATGAGAGACCCTGGGGGAGAAAAACACCTAAAGAGCCACGACATCCATTCTTTATAGAATTGCAGGGCATTTTACCTAAAAGCTGTTTTACCCATATCCTTATCATTCATGCCACCTAAATCATCTCAGATGAACGTGTAACTTCTCATGAGGAAGACACTAATTCTTCTGTACTTTTTTTTTTTTTTCAAATTAGGAAGGGGAAGACTTCCCTGAAAACCCCCCTTTTTTTTTTTCTTTCCCTTCCTAAACCAAAACAATTATTATTTGCAGTTAGGATTTGCCATTGTGTAGAAATATTTTTTGTTCATTGTGTAGACTGTAATCAAGATTGAAACAAATTCAAAAATCTGTCCCAAGGATATTACTGAAAAGTACCAACAGATTTAAATTCTCTAATAATGCTGTACTACCCTTAGCTATGTTTTCTACTTCCAGTGAAATTGGGAAGATTCTATATCTGAGAAAGCATATTCAGAAAATAAACCCCCTTCCTCAACTATCTCCACTAAATATCTCTATATTATACCAGATGTGCATAATTCTTTTTATAATTTGACTGCAAGTCACAGTATTCAATTACAAACCTCTGGAATATAGAAGCACATAAATATGGATTGTTACAGATGGCAGACGAAATGAACTGAGTGGAAAAGCTTTCCAAACCTCTGTTTATGCAACACCAAACAAAGTTTTGATATCAAATCAGTTTAGGGTTTATAACTGAAGGTGAAATTTGGGTAGTTTTGAGAGGTTTGCATTTCTTTTTTTTTTTTCACAAAGACAGGAAAGGATTCCAATCCAAAAACTATTAATTGAAGTGCTTGTACCCCATAATTGAGATGCTGATGCTCCAACTGGAAGCAAATCTCTGTTGTAAGTGATCCTACGCTGTAGGAGGAGTAGGATCTATGCTGTTAATTAATTGGTTTAGGATGCCCTTGTAACAAGCCTTTGGCATCTACTGTCATTTTTCTTTTCAATCGTTCACTTGGTACAAATACAGACACCTAGGGATCGGAAGAAAGGATGGAATATGCAGCTGGGGGCGATTGGGAAAGCTTGCAACCTGTGATGAAGTAACATCTCCAGAACTGAAATGAACCAGACAGCCACTCATGCTGTGACCACTTCCAGTTGTCTTAATATAATGAGATCATCGAAAAGGGGGCTTTCAGTACCAGGTACACTTGACAACCCTGCCTTTGCAGAACTGGCCAACCCAGCTCCTCAGCTTCCCAGTTACTGTGCCAGCCGGCTTTTCAATGATCATTCTCTCAGGTTTTGTTTCAGTTGGCATCATCTGTGATCATGATAAATGCAACAGTTAATATTCTTATCAGATAGGAGAAGCTGTTTTGGGAAAATCTTTCATATGTATATATATGTGTGTGTATATAGATGTGTGTGTGTGTGTATGTGTGTGTATATATAGTTTACTCTTTGGTGGTTGTTGGTAAGGTAGGAAGCACAAGATGCAGTCTGAAACTGCACTCTGTCTGTTCCAGGTGGCTAGGGTGTGAAACCTGGGAGAAAGAAGATGAAAGTACGAGACGCCGGGTGTTCTGGGCCGTGTGGATGCTGAAATGTACAGAACACATTGTTTACAGCATCTCGAGGCCGTGAATCAGCCATGATTACAGCTGGCTGGGGCAGAGCTGAAAAGGCAACGGCATCAAAACCCAGCTCATTAAAAAAAAAAAAAATTATTTTCACTGCCTGTGGACAAAATTACTGACTGGCATGCTAAACCTATTAAATATGTATTTTGCAAATTTCGAAATGAGGAAAAATGCTATGTAAAAAAATTTTTACAGATGCCGAATGATTGTAAATGTGGTTAAAGATGTGGGCCTCACTCCAACTTTGTTCTTTCGTGGGTTGCTATTAGCTTACATTTGAAATCTCTGTTGGCCACGTATCCCGCATTGTTCTTCCAAATGTAATCATTTCTCTCTTTTATCTGATCTCCTACAGTCTCTCTGTTTTCATCAATATCTGACAGCAATTCCCAAAGATCCAATATAGTCCACTCTAATATCCTTATGTGTACTCTTTTCTCTCTTTGAAATCTAATACCTTAGCAGTGAAATAATTTATTGTGCTTTATTTAGACTTTGATTTTTTGCATGTGTTTTGATACTATCCTTTTGAAAAGAGTTATTTGGAAATTTAAACCAACTGTTCACCAACAGTTATGAAAGCATGATTAAGAAATTTTCTCTCTTTTTAAATCCCTTTTTGTAAACCTTCATTTTTTTCAGAATGCTATGGTGAATGCCACCGAGTCCATGGGGACAGTAATGAGAAAATGAAGATGGATGCTTCTTGGAGCTCAGCTAACGGGTAAGCCATACGGAAGATCCAGGGAGCCAGGGATGTCAGTGACCATTCTGGTTTTCTCAAAAACCATTAGGTGATACGGTTGTCCCAACCTGGGGATGCTTAATTGATTGAACTTGACCTTCTGGTGAAACAACAGTGGTACCAACACACTCGCCTAAAAAATAAGTGGGAACCATGCGTGGTTCCACATTGTATGTACTGTATTTCTGTTTGTCTTGAGCCCTAAAGAAATGCATTTTGTGAGCACTATTGGAGAAGAAGTTTTTATGGGTACATTACAGTCTAATATGTGCATTGTTAAATTAAAGGGAAACTTGTTCCAGAGAAGTAGTTGGCAGAAAACTATAAATCTTAATGGATAGGAAAATATGCCTTTCAATAAAAGGACAGAAAGAAACAGACATGGGAAGCAAGCAAGCAAGAAACCCTGTGAAGGACTCCTCAGAAAAATCAGGCCTTGGAGCAGCATCGAGAATATTCATCCTTTTTCCGTGTTTATGATCACTCTGCTTACATATTGCCCTGCGCCTCTTTGCTCTTCCCTTCTATTTGAGAAAATTGTCCCTTGGCTCTGCCAAAAATTTGAGGCAAGAATGAAAAATGTTTTGCTTCATTGCTAACCTGTGAAAATGTGTTTTTTTGCCAGTGTTGTGATGGTTGGGATTTTTTTTTTTTCTTTCTTTCTCACATGGCTCTCATCCTGGCTGGATAGGCCTTGATGTGCAAATAAAATTCCATCCTAAATAAGTAAACTATGTTTCTTGGTGAGAGGCTGAAAAAAAAAACCCTATTCCTTATTCTTCTGCTCACGCAAGAAAAACTCTCCACTGGTGTTACCGAAGTTCAAGTCTCACCACCAGAGTGGATAAGCAAAGGGAATATCAGGGGAAGCAGGCTCGGGTCCTTCTTCAAGCAAGACGTGACAAGTGGAATGAAGTAGCCTCTCTGGGTACTTCTTGCCACCGGAGGCATCTTTAAGATATTTGCAGGATACTCACCCTGTTGATACAGTGTGGTCTGCAGAGACATTTCTGCACCACCTAGATGTGAGTGATCATACTCCCTCATTCAGTAGAAACGTATTCAGTGACTTAGGAGCTTTGGAAGCAAAGTAGAGAGAACAAACTGTCCACAGAGTTAGCTGTCTTCAAGGAGCTATCTAATTTGCATAATGGTCAGCACTTTTAATTAACTGTTCAACCAACCATTTATTTGACACTGTTGCTTGAACCTGCATGCATCCTGTACCACAGTTTTGTTAGTGGTCACATTCAAAGACTCGATCCCAAGTCTCAAGAAACTGTCAAAAACTTTGTGAAAAACATCAAAGCCAACACATACAGTGTGTTCTAATTTCCCCTGTTGCTGGGAGAGAGTGAGTGCTCCAGATCTGCCACCTTTGAACTTGGTATCTGGAGTTCTCTGGTGGCCTAGCGGGTTAAGGGTCCAGCATTGTCACTGCTGTCATTCGGGTTCGATCTCTAGCCCGGGAATTTCTGCATGCCAAAGGCATGGCCAGAACACAAAAAAGAATTTGGTATCATCTTGATTCGATGTCAGCTTTTCTCGTGTACTTACCTAAGCTTTACAAAATTCAGTTATTTTTCTCTATCATTTGGTTCATGTCATAAATTCAAAATCCCTTCAATTCAAAAATGTTGAAGCACCAGATACTTGCTATAATAATTACTCTGGAGATGGAAAGGAAAGCAATCTTGGTTTTTATACACTGAAGATTAGTTCCCGAAGGACAAAGCTAGCCTTAAATGTGTATTTTTAACAGCAGAGAACTCTCCTAACCTGGGGACCAGAGATAGATTTGTTATGTGAGCACTAATTTAAGTTAGACATAGGACAGATGGATGCAACCAGGGCTGAGTCGTCTAAGGATAAAATTCAGTAAATAAGAATGTGATGGTAATGCTTGAAGAAAGGCTATTCTGAAGATACAGAGTATTGTGGAAAAAATAAACCCGGATCAAAATATCTTTTATAGCATTTGACAGGCAGCTGTGGAATGCTCTTCCTGATTACGTGTGGATTAGGTGTCCCTCCTGAAAACTGTCATGGTGCCACATGCATGTCCTGGTCTAGCCTTCACCACGTGGAACTGTAGTTGCCTGTCTTGATGTCAGCATCTCCCACTAGACTGCATACAATGACACATCAGTGATATCTAACTGATTCTGGCTGTGCCCGTAGTAGGTACTCAATATTTTGTTCATTTTGAATTAACTCAAGAACAAAGGCTCTGGCCAGATGTTTAATTATCATTCAGTTGACTTTTATAGCTGCTTCTTTAACTCTGGTCAAGGACTCCAAGATTATTATGACAGCAAATGTGTACTAGACTTTAAAAAGTCCTAGTAAGGTGTACAACTAAAAAAAAAGTTTATTATGGCCAAGTATAGGCTTTAAAATCAGACAGTACTTAATCTTTGAAGTTAGTACTTCCATTGGCTCTAACTCATCTTCACCTCGTAGACTTGTCACTTGAAGGGCCTTGTGAAGTCATCTTAAAATTGAGACATCAAGGCATAAATTCAAGATGTTTGCCACATTTGAGGCAAAGGGAATGAACCAAACATTGGCAGGGAGGAAATGTCATCTCTGGTCCCTTGTAAACTGCTGACTTACCAAGATACATCCAAGGATTAAAATCAAAACACTTTCAACAGGGTTTTATTTAGTGGTCACATTCTTGAATATTTCCTCCTGACACTGTGTTATCCTCAATCAAACACAGAACAGGGTCTCAAAGATGGTTGTTGTTTTTCTTCCTGTGAGATTGTCGAACAGTTTTTGCTCAAGTTGGAGTAGCACGACTTATTTTTCCCTTAAACTTTCTGATAAAGGAAAAAAAAATATTCCAGCCTAGAATTTCTTTTATCTTCCTTCCAATGAAAGTGGTGCATAAAGAAAGGAAGAATAAAGAACAGTTTGTGTATTTATTTATGCACAAAGAATTTGTTGAGTATCTCCTATCATGTGTGAGGGAGCATACAAAAAAGAAATGACAGAAGGATTACAACTGGATTCTCTTTACAGGTTCACAATCTGATGGATAATACATATTTATTCAACACCCTCTGTGTGTTAGACATAAGGCTAGGCACCAAGAATACGGTAGTGACTGACATGCAGATTCCTGCCCTCATGGAGCTTACATTCACATTGATGAGACAGACAGTGAATGATTGAATGCAAAAGGTGATTAAATGCATCATCAGTGAAGAAGGTGATTAACTCAGAAGAAGACGAAGAGGGAGCCAGTTGTGATAGAGAATGACAGTTTATCATCGCAGAAGGTGTGATGTTGAGGACTCTTGTAACTGAGTAACACTTAGGCAGTACCTGAAGCATAGTTGTCAGCCGTGCACAGGAAGAGTTGAGGAAAAGATGCTGCAGGCAGAAAGAATTGCTAATACTAAGGGCTAAAGGTGTGATTCATTTCAGTTCAGTTCACATCCTTGTTTTGAAAACTTTCTGAAACCCTCCAGGCAAAGTAGCAAGGGCTCTTACCTTTCCCAGTATTGATTACATTGTAAATCCTGCTCTGATCTATTCGACATTATGTTAGAATTACTTGTATCTATGCTTGACTTCCCATTAGGCTGAGTTTTCATTCACTGTTGCTCCTCTGGATCTGTTGCAACACTTGGTGTATGTGTCACAATGCTTTCGTTTTTTCTCCTTCTTCCTTCCTCTATCAGGTTGGAACACATACCAGGTGAGAATATGAAAAGACTGCAGACTCTCTTGCATAATACCAGTTGAATATTTAATCGAGGCGGTGTGAAGAAATGTTCTCACTGACCCCATACATACAAAAAATGTTCTCATCGGGGCAGAATGGGTTTCTTTTCTTTTCTACTCTTTTCCTATTTAAAAAACAAAAACGAAAACCTGTAATAACCCATGCCATTGTAGTAGGGAGCCTTTGGGAGCAGAACTGACAACCAGCCAGAAAAGGTGAGACCACAGGGTAGAGAAGTAAAAAGGACATAGAGTAAATGAAAGAATGGAAAAAGGCGATAAATGGGAGCAAAACTTCTCTGTTTATCTTTAAATGATAGGAAGATATTTAAGAATGGAGAACTGAGATGCTTGAAGTCAAAAGAGAGTCTGGGCAATTACCTACATCCCCAACTGGTCTTGAGAATTTTTTTATGAGTTAAAATATGATCCCAATGTGTGAAGTTGTACAGTACTATGTATTTTCCTAGAAATTGTGTGTTTTGTTTACTAACAGTGAATATGCTGAACCACAGGTAGCCCTCCCCTCACACATCAATTATTGGAGTAGAATGATGTATTTGTAAATAGTAGGGGTTTGATAATTTATCAGTGAATCTTAAATAAAAACTCAAAGCCAAAGCTGTCTAGCTACTGTTATAATTCTCTTGGATTGTTTGAAATAAAATTAGCTTTATCAGTCCAGGCTCCTGTGACCGGAAGGAGGGAACGAAGACCAGCATAATTCTATAATGAAACAAAATACTTAAACAAAGAATTAGCTGGTTTGGTGAAAAGTTGTACATTTTAAAAGTATGCAGTGGGGAAATGCAAACTGTCTAGAAAAAAAAAACTGTGAGAAAAAAATATTTAGGATGTCTCAAGGGGATTTTAACGGGCGGGAAGGTATAGTACAAATTTTAAGAAAGTCCGCAATGAATAAAATAATATATTGCACTTTGCCAGGGTTACTTTTCTGAAAAGTACCATGACTAACACATTTTATTTTGTAAGATCTATGTCCCACGGCAAATTTATGAAAGCCAATAAAAATGACATTATGTTTTTAAGCATCTTATGTAAAAACTCAAGAAGCTCTGCTTCCAAAACAAACTGAATTATTTAAAAATGAAAATAATACTGCAGTTGGTACTTCATATTACACATATAGCCTAAATCACGCTGCAGTACCAGTCACTTCCAAATACTGGTGGGTAACCCAAGGCTTATTCCTCACTCACGGGGTGCGGGTGCGGGGGGGGCAGTTACTTCTTGTAATTGCCAAGTAGCTCCTATTGTTCTAACCCTGGGGTAGGTAATACTTGTAAACATTGGGCAAAAGTCAACTTATTCCTGAAGACCTGTGAAAATGGAAAACTAGAAAAAAACTGGAGAGGCGTCAACACCTAGGAGAAAAGAACACTGGGTGAGCTTCTAAGATTTTAAATACTCCCAGGCCGAAGTCTCCAGTGTACAAGCTCTGTAGAGCCAAAAGGGAGATAGAAAATCATCAGACTGCTGGTTTCAAGAGCCAAACTTCAAACAATGTAGCAAAGGCTAAAAGAATGGAGGTGGGAGTTTGCTGTGTCCAGTACAGGGGAGAGAGAATTTGCAGTTTGAGTTCCTGCCGATTTAACTTTCTGCTACAAAATGAGTAATGCTCTTTGAAGGAAATAACATAATCCAGAATTGCCCTAATAAAAAAGTTCACCATCTCCAGAAAGAAAGTTTAAATTTTAAATTAGCCGGCAAGGATTTGAAAACAGCTATTACAACTTACCAAAAAATATAAAGAAACTACGTCCACAACTAGTGAAAAAGAATAAAATCCTAACAAAGAACTATAAACCATGTAAACAAATCAGTGTCACTTCTAGAACTGAAAAATAAAATATCTGGAATTAAAAAAAAAAATCACTGGATGGGCTTAAACTGAGGAAAAAAGAACAACTTTTTTTTTTTTTTTCAAAGAATAAGCTAAGGCTTAGGGCACAGTGGGACAATTTTGAAAGGCCTAACATGTATGTAATGGGAACCCCATAAAAAGAGGAGATGATAGTAGAAAAAAATTTAGGAAACAGTTACTGAAATTAACTAATAAAAATTTTTAAAAATTCATTAAGATTCAAAAAGTTCTGTGGATGAAGGATAATGTGAGAAAAAGAATGAGCATATATGTATATAGATATGTATATATAAAGAATGTGTGTGTGTATAGATATAGATATATAGATAACCAGGTCACTTTGCTGCACAGCAGAAATTGACAAAACATTGTAAATCAACTATAATGGAAAAATAAAAATCTTAAAAAATGTGAATGAGAAAGACATATATGCAAAGAAAATCAACTATACGTATCAAAGTCGAACTGCTAAAAGCAAAGGTCAAGAGAAAAATCTTGAAAGCAGACAGAGGGGAGAAAACCACAATGCATGCGGGGAACTACAATTTGATTAAAATTGCTTGTGACTTCTCAAAAGTCACAGTGAAGGCCAGACAAGAGTGGAACAATAGTTCTAAGAGCTGCATCGAAAAAAACCTCTCAATACAGAACTTTAAATCAAGTAAAAATATGCTTCAGGAATGTATTATGCCTCCAGAAAGCTGAAAAAAAAAAAGAGTGAAATCAAAACAAAAACATTTTCAGATAAAATGAAATTCAGAGAATTTTTTGCCGGCAGACCTACATTATAAAAAGTGCGAAACGGAATTCTTCAGGATGGGAAAAAAAAAAAAAAATGATGCCAGAAGGGAACCCGAGTCTTTAGGAAGAAAAGAAGAGCCCTGGGCATCAGAAATACAAAGTCAAATTTAACAGATGTTTTCCTCTTACTTAAAAAAATACATACAATTTTTAAAGTAAAAATTATAATTTATTGTGGAGTTCTGCAGTGTATATGGATATAATACATGGACAAATTTAGTGTAAAGGACAAAGAAAGTGATAAATGCGCATCTATAATTGCAAACCTCCTACATGTTATGGGAAGTAATACAATATTAATACTAAGATTCTGAAAAGTCAAGAATTTATATTGTAATCTTTTAAAAACTAAAACTTCATGTTGAAAAGATACCGATAAAATACAATGGATAAATTAAAATTGAATTCTAAAAATATTCATTTAATCTAGAAGAATGTAGAAAAGGAGGAACTGAGAATAAATATTGAGAGGATAGGCAGAACACAAATAGCAAAATGGTAGACCGAAGTCCAGCTGTCTCAAAACTGATATTAAGTGTAGATGATGCAGGCACTCCAGTTAAAAAGCATTGTCATGTTAGATTTTTTTAAAAGACCCAGCTGCATTCTGTTTATAAGATAGGTTCTTTAAAATGTAAAGCACAGATAAGTTGAAAGCAAATAAGGCTAGAGTGACTCTATCAACATCAACAAATACGTCAGGATAAGAAATTCCCAGAGACAGAGGGATATTTCATAATGATAAAAGGGCCAATATATCAAGAAGACATATACGTCCACCTCATAACAGATCTTCAAAATACATAGAATAAAACTTGACAGAATTAAAGGGAGAAATAGAAAAATCCACCATTACAGTGAAAGGTTCTCAATACCCTTCTCTAAGCCATCAATAGAACAACTTAAGAAAAAAAGATACTGCAGATCCAGAAAGGTTCAAAGAACCTCATCATCAGCCACCTTGACCTAACTGGTATTCACAAAAGAGTCTGTCCAACAGCTGGAGAAGGTACTTTTTTCCAAGTACACATGGAACATTAAGTGCTTGTATTGAAAAAGAAGGGTCTGATATTAAGGACCCCAGGAGTCCTTAAGCCCTCTCCACCTTAGGAAGCCGGACAAAAAATAATGCAAATGCCGAAGTGGTCGAAAGAAGGAAATACTGAATACAAGAGTAAAATAACCTGAAGTAGTTGATGAAATACAACAAAGACCAAAGACCCGAGAAAAAATGGCCCAAGTTCCCGTATAAATACGGCGGTAAGTGCCTGACTGGCTCCAGACGTGTTGAGACAAAGTGAGTTGGAGACCGGTGTCCTGCGGTACCCACCGGGGGCAGCAGTCACACTTTAATTCCAAAGTGTGACTTATTTCAGACAGGAAGGTCCTGCCTAAGATCCTTTCTGCAAGGGGAACACCAGGCCCCAAAGGTTTTTCTGGCGAATTGTCTTCCTCTCTCTCATGAGCTTTGTCGGACATTCAGGTGACTTTCCTGGAACGCATTCCCAGGGCACAACAATGCAGGCGATGTTATGTCTCCCATCTCCACAGCAGACCTCCTGGCTCACTCGGGAGGGCAAGAGAGAACTGAATTTCCTCTCTGTGACCTCATCACTTCTATTCACAATTTATGGCCAGAACCCACCCTCTGCCTTCACCCACCTTCAAGGGATGGCAAAGCAGCGTTTTTAGTGTTTTCAGGGATAAGAAACACGCAGCAGGATGTCGTGAACGTGGAGTTCTGTCTCTGACCCGGAACTGCTGTCTCTAACCATCGTTGTCCATCGTCAGCAGGTAGGACCAGTGAAGCAGAATTTTCTGCAGAGGTCGTTTATGCGGAGTGAACTCCGAAATTTGTATGTTCACGTTTTCCAATCAACTTTCTCAGTTTTTTCGTTTTTGTAAAACTCAACAAAATCCCCCCTCTTTTAAAACAATGGTCCTGTTACTTAAGGGCATCTCTTGTGCTGGCTTTGAACTTTGAAGTCTTTTTTAAAAAAAATCTATGCCTTCCCTTCTCCCAGCGACCTGCCCTGTTGCACCGTCTTATTCTGTGGTGGCGAAGGCAGGGTGGGCAGCGGTTGTCTTTGCCCTGTCCGTCTGTTTAGGGAACCAGATGAAATCAAATCTTGGTATGCAGATACAATTTTTTTTTCAAGCTACACGTTGGCTGGTGGGTTCTGTTAGGAAAGCGCAACAAGAGCCTCAGTTGAAAGGTGGGCTCTGAAAAGGCTGTGGGACAAGCCACTGTTTGCCGCAAGTACAACACACGGAGAGAAGGCATTGTAATCACGTATGTGCCGGAGTTGCCTTTTGTGATTTGATAACTTAAAGTCTTTGGTCTAAGAAAAATAAAGCTGTGCACTGAGTCATCAGCCCAAAGGCAGCACGTGACAGCACTCTAAGGGCCGCGGGGGAGGTGGGTTGAACAAGGCAGTGCGGATAGTGTCCACTAGAGGGCGGAGTGCGGAGGGAGGACGCCGGGCAGGGACTTGGAGTCAGACAGTCGGCCCCCGTTTCACCTGGAGCGGCATTACTACCTGGTGCCAGCGATTCCAGCTCTGTAAGCTCCACGTCTTCCTCTCCAAAATAGTGATAACTGTGCTTTCTTTGGAAGGCTCTTACGGGCATTAACTGTGTCTGCGTCTGGGACACAGGGAAGGCGCAGTATCTCTAGGGACTGTGATTGTCAAGGATTCAGAAGTTATCAGTGCTTTGGTGGGTGAATTCAGAAAGCGATTGCCGGGAAGGTGTCTTAGAGTCATTGGGACCTTCTCGTGGTTGCATTTTGCTTCGGTTCGTGTCACATGCATGGGCATAGCCAGAAGCAAACGAGGACGGTTACAGTATACTTTGTGTAGTTTTTCCCTATTTCTAATTTATGGACGTTTTTAATGTACACACACACACATACACACCCCTCCTTTTTTCCTTTCTCTGTGGTGGTTAGTGCATGACTGACTTGAGACTTGTTGAGGCAAAGCGAGACGGAGAATGAAGTCCTGAAATAAACAGTGTGAGCATCAGTAATACTTTAATTTCCATGTTCCCTGGTTATGCAAGCCCACTGCGCTGGAATTTCAACAGAACCTTGAACCATCACCAACTTTCGTTGTCCTCACACTTCACGCGGTAGTAATTGGGCCCTCCCTCCTGCTGCTGCCGGTGCTGGCACTTCTGTTGTTGCCTCTCCTTCGCTTTCATTCACTTGCTTTAATTCTTTTTGGCAGCTGCAAGAGCTGGATGCCAAACTCCTGTGTTTGTCACAGCAGAGCCCTGACTCCCACTCTTGCAGCGTAGTGGGCTGAACGAAGCCTCTCACTCTTAAAGAGAGTGGCCTGGATGAGCTCTCTGGGTCACCAAGACTCTCCTTCTCCTAAGTTGACGTTGAGAGCAGGTGCTCCAGGCTTAGGTACAACCGAGTTTAAATCCTGGCCCTTCTTCTCATTGTTAGAGCACATTGGCCAAACTCCTTCATCTATGGAAGCGTCAGCTTTCTCATTTCTAAACTGAGGATGAAAAGCGTGTTTACCTCCAAGGGTTGTTTGGGATTAAATGAACTAGTGTAGGTGATTTTCCGGGAAGGTATCAAGCCCTCAGTCAGGGGACCCGCTGTCCCCTTCAGTTTACCTCTAGGTGCAATGCTGCTTATGGCAGATCTCGAGAGCTCTGGGAGCATTCAGCACAGTCCAGGGCTTCATTCCCACATGTGTGGTGCACCTGTTTCCTGCATCTATAGAACCAGGTACCACAAACTGGATGGCCCAAGACAACAGACATTTTTTTCTCATAGTTTTGGAACCCAGAAGTTTGAAATCAAGATATTGGCCAGGCCACGCTCCCTCTGAAATCTGTAGGCTCCTCCTCCTTTGCTTCTTTCTAGCTTCTGGCGTTTGCCAGACATCGTTGGCTTCTAGATGTATCATTCCAAGATCTTCCTCTGTTGTCATTCGGCTGTCTAGCCCAGGTGTGTCTGTCTCTTCTCATGGCACTCTCCTCTCTGCGTGTCTTCCTTCTACTCTTCTTAGAAGGTTTGTCAAATTGCATTAAAGGCCCCCCCATCTGGGATGTCCTCATCTAAACTAACAACGCTTGCAATGACCTTATCTCCAAGCAAGGTCACCGTCTGAGGTTCTCAGGGTTAGGACATAGCATTTCCGGGGGACACGAAGCAATCATAACATGTGAATTCTTTTTGTTTTTACCATTTCCCGTTGTTGTGTGCAACTGTTCGTGCCTCGTGGTAAGGGGGTGCTGTCAGGATCTGGGCATGGGAGAGGCTGCGAGGGACTTCTGATTGGCTCAGCCAGAGAGGACTGTGGGAATGACGGGGTTAGGACCAGACGTCGCCAGACGGTCATTCTTTTTTTTTTTTTTTTTTTTAACTTTTATTGGAGTATAGTTGACTCACAATGATGTATTAGCTTCAGCAGCATTATTTAGAATAGCCAAGACATGGAAGCAATCTCAATGTCCTTTGACGGCAGAGTGGATAGAAGACGTGGTGCAGGTATACAGTGGACTATTCGCCATAACAAAGAATGAAGTGAGGCCATTTGCCACGACGTGGATGGACCTACAGACAGTTGTTCTTAAACTTGACATTGGCAGGGATTAGGGTGTTTCCAAAATAATGATACCTAGGTCCTGCCATCAGTGATCCTTATTAAATCGGTTTGAGGCAAAATCCAGGCAGTAGGAGTTTTTCAAACCCCTCAGGTGACTACTATATGCCCGCAGGTCTGAGAACCACTGAACTAGAAGAACTCAAAGCTTATGGTGGCAGCTTTTCTACTTGATTGGATTAAAACTAATTGAAAGAATAGGACTTATTTTCTTTTCCACAATCCTTGGAGCCAGATGTATTTTGGAATTCATATTTAGGATTTTTTTTTTTTCAGAATTTAAAAAGGTAATAGGGAGCATACAGATTATATAATGTAAGCCTCCCAGCATTAGGGGGTGTCTGTACAGCACCCCTTAATATAAAACAATATTTTTGCAGTGAAACATGTAAATATTCACATTATAAAGAGGCCTATGTTAATTCAGGTCGGATTTTGCTGCCAGTGGGTAACTGGTACTAAATTTAGAAAAAAAAAAATTGAGTTTTCTGTTCTTTATGGAGTCTAGACCTGAGGATAAGGGATTGTGAAACCCAGTGTCATAGGGCTTGAGTGCATCAACACTGTATACCTGACTGAAGAGGCCTTGGGTAGAAGTAATGTGTAAAAAAAGAGTCCTGATATTTGGCCAGAAAGCTCAGCCCTCATCACCCAGCTCTTTCCATCAGAACCTATGCCTGGAAACTCTTCAGGTTAACTGAGTTATTTGCATGTGTTCCCTCAAAGCAACAGAGAAAGGCAGTTTTGATTTCTGGCTGCTGCCTCATAGGGAAGCTGTCCTGGGTTGATTAGAGGCCCCTTTAAAATGCATGTCTTTCCTGGAACCTCTGGAAATGGAGCAAGTGCAGGTGGAATGTGTTGAGATGAGGCCACTTTGGAAGACGTTGGGCCCTTAATCTAAAATGATCGATACCTTATAAGAAGAGGAGGAGCCACAGAGACAGGCAGGCACCTAAGGAGGGCACTGTGGAGACACGGGGAGACGGCCATCTCCCTAGACGCGGAGCGCAGAGCCCTGCAACCTCAAGCCAAGATACCAAGAGCTCAGAGCAAGGAATGGGGCCGACCGCCCCTAGAGCCGCTGGAGAGAGAGCGAGGGCCATCTGAGGCCTGGATGTTGGACTTCTCAGCTCCAGAACTGTGAGAAAATAAATTTCTGTGGTTTTAAGTCATGGGATGTGGGGTGCTTTGCCACTGTAGTCCTGGGAAACTGGCAGAGAACCCTAAAGGTAGCCCTTCCAAGAGAAAGACATTGTATCCTGTCTCGTGTTGGATAAGGTTCTTCACTCTTATTCCGTGATGAGCTGTGCAGTGAGCGTGGTCTCACGGATCACAGTGCAGTTAATATCATCGCTCTATTTATCTATGTACCTATACATATACATGCCTGAGAGGGAGAGAAGTGGGAGTAAATCTCCCTCCATAGGAAAAAAGAAAAATGAGGCTCACTAGGACACGGCGATATTTTTTACTACAAGGAATGTTTTTTTTAAAAGTTGAATTTCACGTAGCTTCTAACTGATGTGAAGTGAGGAAGAAGGTCAGAAAAATACCCAGGTGCCCAAGAAATGAATTTATTCCACACATACTTACTTGATCTCTATGGGCAAGTCACCAGGACAGGTGATAGCCAGTGCAGAACGATTAAAAGGGGGAATAGATAAATACAGCAGGCGTTCCTGTTGTGTTGCAGTAGAAACGAACCCAACGAGTTTCCACAAGGATGCGGGTTCGATCCCTGGCTTTGCTCCATGGGTCAAGGATCCGATGTTGCCGTGAGCTATGGTGTAGGTCGCAGACACATCTCAGATCTGCGTTGCTGTGGCTGTGGTGTAGGTCAGTGGCTATAGCTCCAATTCGACCCCTAGCCTGGGAATTTCCATATGCCACGGGTGAGACCCTAAAAAAAAAAAAAGCAAAAAGTAAATAAATAAATTAGAGAAAAAAGCTCTCTCTCCTGGTCAGGATGAGCTATCTCAGGAAAATTGCCCAAATGAATTGACTAATAGAGAGGTATGGAAATGGGAATTAGGTTAAGGAAGGGAAGTCTGGTGATAGTTTTATTTTCAGAGACGTAAGCCAAAGCGACCGAGTTGGGTCTGTTTGAGCTTCCCTTCCTTCCACCTGCACCTCCCCCAGTACGTACACACCTCACTTCACATCCTGAGCTCAGCAGCAGCACCCCGCAGTCCAGGGCTCCCCGCAGGTCCCCGCTGCCTTCTCTCTGCAAGAGACAGAGGGCGTCACAGTCAGGCAAAATAAATCCGGGAACCTGAGCGGAGTGGGGTGCAGCGGGAGGGGATTTTCTGTCAAGCACAGGATGCATCCTGAGAGCAAGCAGCCCCAAGAAACCAGAGCCTAATTTTGACCCTTGAGGCCCTCACTGTCCGTTTTCAGACAAGGAATATATGCATTAAAAAGAGACTTAATGCTTCCAATAGATAAACATCAAGAACCTGCTGTGTAGTCAAGGCACTAATACTCAATGTCTTGTAGTAACCTGTAATGGAAAAGAATCTGAAAAATTATTTCTATATATGTATAACTGAATCACTTTGCTATGTACTTGAAACTAACACAACCTTGTAAATTCATTATACTCAATAAAAAAAAAAAATCTGTAAAAAAAGAATGCTTCCAAAGCCACACAATGCCATGTATTTAAACAGTGCATGGCAGTTGTGCAAGCATTCCCCATGTGTTATTGAATGTGATGCTGATAAGGTAGGTCAAGCTAATCTTATCAAAATCCATTTTATTTGTGAGGAAAGGTAGGCGACGCGCCCATAGCCAGCACATGGCACCTAGGTTTGGCACCCGGTCTGGTGACTCGGAGTCCAGGGCTTTCCCCACTGTCCAGCAATCCCTCTGTGTGCACTGCAGTGTATTGTAGTGGGGGGGGGTGCAGGGTGAGCACTGCAGCCTGGGATTTAAGAGGCTGGACTTCAGAATCAGATGGAACTGACCTAGGTTTGCCAAAGAAGTGTCCCTGAACTACCTGGGTGACTTTGAGCAAGTTGTTTAATTCAATTCAGCTGTTTTCTCAGCTGCCCAGTGAGGTTTCTTCTGTTTCCAACCAAGGATGCTGGTGAGGATAAATGGGCCAATAGCCACAAAGGTCTTGACTCAAGGATTGGAAGATGATCTCCATGATTTAAAAATAACCCCAAAACCTTTTAGAGCTACTGAGAGTATCTGAAGGAATGAAGTGGTCTCACGACCAGCTGGGATGTGGTGCAGCAGGAAGCCCTCTGCTCCTCCCTCCATGGCTTCTCTTACTAGATACTTACCTTCAGCGTGGCCTCAGTGGGTACTCACTTTCCCGCTTTATCATCCCATTTAGAGTGAGGAGGCTTGTGGAATAAAATGTATAGGTATAGGCATCTCTCTGTAGTTATCGAACTCTTGTTCTGGTCATCACCAAAATTGGTATCATGTTTCCATGACCCGTTGATGATAATTCTTCCACGCAGAGTTAGGGTGGAACCCCACCTTGATCCCCACAATTTATGAGACTATACTTTTGTTGTCAGTAACTCTGCCTGAAACTCAAGGTTTGACCTTTATTTGGGTGAAGGTTAATCTCTAATTCCTGATGATGCAAGTTATCACAGACGATGCCACTCACTCCCAGGCAATAATAAATAAACATCACCTTGGAAAATGATTTCCCCAAATATTAATTGCAAAGGAGAAACGGAACTTAGTGAAAGGAAGGGAGCTGTTCAAAGGTCAGGAGTGTTCTTGGTCTAGTTGATAAAATCATCAACCTGTAAAAAAAGTCACCGTCAGGGGATGCCCAAGGGTAATTGCTTTGGGCTTAAAAAAAAGTGAAACTATCGATGGAAAAAATGCAAAAATACAATGCTTACATAGTTGATAAAGATGCAAAATAAAATGGTTTTGGGCTAGCTACCAACGTATTTTTTTGAAAGATGAAGACAGACAATTAATAGGAATGTGGTGTGTGTGTGTCTGTGTGTGTGTGCGTGCTCGGAGGAGATGTAACCAGTGCAGGAGGAATTGTGAAATTGTGATGTGGTTCAGCAGAACAAGGGTGAGATACAGTCAGGTAAGATAAGAAGTCGTTTAGTCAGTGGAGTGGAGCATAAAAGAAACATAATCCCTAGATTCAACACTGTTTCCGAAGGAAGGGAGGAAACTTGGGGAGGAGAGAGTTATGAGGGTCACAGGACCTCTGACAAATAGAAGAATGGAAAGGTAATGACACATTACTGTAGGATAATCTCTGTCCTCACCTTTCAATACAGGGAGGAGAGACTTGTATTGAATTACTGGGATGCAAGTCTTGGAGAATTTAGAGACAGTGATGTCTGTGGCTGTAGTCGGCCTGCAGGACATCTTTGGGCAGATGAGAGTAAGGCACCTCTTCTGGGTGGTGTGCCCTTGGCACAGGCTTGTCTTGGATAGTCCTTGGCATCTTTTTGCAAAGAGGAGAGGAAGGTGCCTTTCCTCAGGACAGGCACAGTTCCACACCAGGCAGGGCACGTGGCTTGGAGAGCGGAGTGTGGGATGGGTTGCCCTCTGCTTGGACCCCCTCAGTCAGGCACTTTGGTGCAGCACACAGTCCACACAACCGTATGTGGTAGCTTGGACGTGTGTGATTTTTATTTTATTTTATTTTATTTTTATTTTTTCCGTTATGTTTATGTGTTCTGTCAATTTCTACTGTATAGCAAAGGGACCCAGGCATGCATATACATACATATTTCTTTTTCTCACATTATCTTCCGTCATGTTACATCCCCATAAATGACTAGATATAGTTCCTTGTGCTATACAGCAGAACCTCATTGCTTATCCACTCCAAATGCAACAGTTTGAATCTGTTAACCCCAGACTCCCAGTCCATCCCACTCCCTCTGCCTCCCCCACCCCATTGGCAACCACAAGTCTGTTCTTCCAGTCTATGAGTTTCTTTTCCGTGGAAAAGTTCGTTTGTGCTGTGTATTAGATGCCATGTATTATTTTTAGTCACATCAAGTGATGCAGAAGTAAAGCTCCTGCCTCCTTGAGTAAAAGAGACTTATTAGGAGCATCATCTGTGTACCCAAAATCGAACAGACCAAAGTTCTGAAACAGTTTTTTCTACCAACTGCGTCCACAATTATATTTAGCTTATTCATTGACTTAGCAATCTTTCTCGATCTCTGTTCCCCATAAGAGAAAAAGGTTAAATATTTCTGATGGGTAAATCTAAATGAATGATGCATGTAATGATTAATTTTATGTGTTGTGTGGCTGGGTTATGGTGCCCCATTGTTAGATCACACACTCATCTTAGATGTTGCTGTGAAGAAATTTTTGTCAATGAACATTTGAATCAGTAGACAATTAGTAAAGTAGATCACCCTCTATAGTCTAGGTGGACCTCACCCAGTCAATTGGAGACTTTAGGAGCAAAGACCAGTGCTTCCTGTGAGAGATGGAGTGTGACTCAACACTGCAATATGGAGCTCCTGCCTGGGTTTGCAGCCCCCTGGTCTGCCCTACGAATGTCCCCCACAATCATGTGAAACAATTCCTTAAAATCTTCCTGTCTATTTCTCTCTTTGTTTCTCTTTGCCCCGTGCCCCTGTCCCTCTCTATTGATATAGATATAAATATCCTATTGATACCCTATTGGTTATCTTTCTCTGGGGATCCTTGACTAACACAATTCTTTGCTCAGAAGGCAAAACATCTATCATTTTAGGCCCTAGTCATTGCAGTTGGGATTCAGAGCCCTGGCCGAAGACATGACTGCTTTAGCCAAGGGTCTAGCTCACTTATCAAATATAAGTAGGCTTTTATTTCCAGAAAGCAGAAAGGAAGATTGCATTCTGACCTGTCTGCATCCTGGGTGAAGGGTGGACTAAAACATCATTCTCTACCTTTTCTTTTCATTTTTTTTTTAACTTGGAAGAACTGGTCATGACATATGAGCAAGACGAAGGTTCCAGTACACGCCATAGACTAGGATGAGCTAATCCTTCTTAAAATGTGTGGCAGGTTTTCTTTTTGCTTTTTCCAGTCTATGTGGCATAGGTCATGCATGTGATGTTTTCGGGTCCCTGTAGGGGTCTGGTCCTAGGCAGGTGTGGGAGGGCACATGCCTTCCACATACCTGGAAGCAAAATGTGAGGGATCTTGATGATTCAGTGCCCTTGAGCAGTCAAGGGATCTGGAATATAAGGAAAAAGACCCTATTTAGTAGTCAATAAATATACCATCATGGCTGGATTAATTTAAAATGCGAAGGAGGAGGGTGACCTCTGCTTGCCCTTGTAAATGGAGGTTCAATGTAAGGTCCTCTGGGAACAAAGTGGCCAGGCCTCCCAGAGAACTGGATACAGTAGTTCAGGATAAATACATTTTTTAGCCTTAGTGATAAGCAAGAACTCTGGCGGCCACTCCCTCATTAATTGCTCAGTCTTTGCTTCCCAATTTACTTTCTGTATGTGTATATTCCCAAGGATATTATGTGAATTCATACTCCTAAAAGATCCAGGGGGTTCAGCCACTGATAATCCAGGAGAATGAAAAAGTTTCCCATGCTGTCATTTCCTCTCACCTAATAAGTTATGGGCCAGCTTTTGCAGTTGACTTTGTTTGGTACCCAGTCAGCTATGGACCAGTGATGTGGGGACCTACATGTAGAGAGCATCTCAGAAGGTCAATTTGGATGTGGCAGACACTCAGAACCTTATAGAAAATGCATCATAATGATGTAAGCTAACTTCTATATGTATGTGGCCCTAAGCAGTCTGATTATGAGCATACCAAGGCTGCCACCTCCATGGAACTGTTTCAGGTTGAATTAAACCTTATTTCTAAGAGCTCTCTCTGCACAAGCCCTTTTCCTCAGATGGCTCTGCTGTGGTTAATGAGGCTTAGACTTTGTTTTCTGGTACCCAGTCTTCCAAGGGAGAATCAGCTTCCAAGCCAAAGCCAGAAATGGAAGACATGTCTCTAGTAATGTACGCCTATGGAACCTTTCCTATCATCTTTATTCTGGCTAGCTCAGTGATGCTAGGTATAACAGTGGGGTCCTAGCTCATGGCATGCGGGGTACCAGGCCTGATCTGTGGGAACTGGGAACCTAGATGATGCTAGAGCTACCCTGTCTCCATCCAGAGACACAGGGTTGAGTCCTGCTGCACTTCCCTGACTTTCTCTGGGCCATACTTTGCCATTTCTTCTGGAAAATTAAATAAGATGAGGATATCTGAGGGGAGGAAAAAAGTAGCATCCTTATGGTAAGGAGGCACTGCCAGATTTGCTGATGCTGAATTACACAGCATGATCTTTCTCAAGTTTATCTGAGGCATCCCAAGAAACAGTGAGTGCTGTGTAGACCTACAATTGCCTTTATTTATAATGCAAAATATAAGACTTTAATTAATGAGGACTGTTACTGCCACCCCGAACCATACTGGGAAAATATTTGTAGTAAATAATATACAGGTGAACAATATCCATTTAACTTCACTTGTACTGTAAAAATAATATAGCATACATGAGTACATATATAACATATGTAGATATAATATATACATAATAAAAAATTGTAAAAGATATCAAAATTTCTTTAACCTATAAAACAGTCTTTCATTTATTGAAACGCAGGATCCTTGATGCAAATGATGATGCGCTGGCGTGGTGTAGCCAAGATGGGCCAGATGAAAAGATAGCTGAATACTCAGCCGACAGTTAGAAAAGGAAACATCACGTATTCAGGGGTATACGTCTCTCAGCATTTTTATTATCTCTCAGCATTTTTATTACTTTTTGTAGTTTACAAATGAGAAAAGTGAAGTTTAAAAGAGTTGAATGACAAGTCCCACATGTATAATCTACAAACACGTATTGACTACCTGGTGTGTGTCAGTCCCAAGGGCTTCCACCATCACGGAGCTTATACTCCATGGAGTAAGGGAGACCAAACAACGAAAAAGTAAACAGATAAATGTGTAATAGGTTTCACAGTTATCATAACTGCTATATACAAAGAAATTTAGAGCAGTACACCTGCTAAAGGATTGCACAGTATGGATTAATAAAATTTTTATGGCCACACCCATAGCATATGAAAGTTCCCAGGCCAAGGATTGAACCCACGCCTCTACCACAACCCGAGCTGCTGTGGTCATGTTCTTAACCCACTGTGCCCCAGTGGGAACTCCAGTGTGGTTTAGAATTGATCACAAATAATATTATGTTGAATAATTTGAAACTAAATTATAGATAATTAAAAAAACAAACAAACTGGTGAAAGAGCATTGCATGTAGAAGCTAATGTCAAGGACAAATGCCCTAAAATGGAAAGAGCTCGTTGTGTTAAAGGAAGAATAAGAAAGCCCTGGTGACTGGAGCTTTGAGAAACAGTAACTGGAGATGAAGATGGAGAAGTAGTTATCTCTCTACTATCACAGAAGACCTTATGCTGAAGTGTTCGGAGGAGGCGACACTGGGCAGTTCAGAATTTAAGAATGACATAATTTGTCTTATACTTTGGAGGGTCACAGTGACTTTTGTGAAGAGATTAGGATGTGGAATGACAAGCAGGAAAATGGTAAAACAATAGACAATAAAACACTATTGCTGTTGTCCAGGTAAGAGAATAGGAACAGATAAGAGGAGATGAGAAATGGCTGGATTCAGGATATATTTTGAAAATAGAGCAAACAGATGGCTGGGTGTGTGTGAAAGAGAAAAATCAAAGATGACTTCTGGATTTTTAGCTCAAGGAATTAGATGAATGGTTCTCCCATTTCCCAAGATGGGGAAAATTGCAGAAACAGGTGTGTGGAGAGGGAGAATCCAGTTTTGTGTACTCTAAGTGTGAGATGCTTATCAGATATCCAAGTTGAGTGTTGAAAAGGCATTTAGGAAATTTATTCCAGCACTCAAGGGAGAGATCAGATCTGGGAGTCATTGACACATGTGCCACATAAAGAAGAAAGCAGTCCTTAAGACTCAGAATTTAACTAAAGCAGGAAATTGGAGCACAAGATGACTAGAGAGGTAACTAGTAGAAATATAAGCTCCCACTCTGTCACACCTGTTCCCTCTTCTTCAAGACATCTTGGAGAGATCAAGAGGGATGAGACTTTCAGGCTCCTGCCCCCTTAATCATTAAAGAATTCCAGATGTCTGGATATTTGGGGGGCATTCAGGATGGAGGTACTTAGGCTATGATTGTAAAAGCCAATTTAGGACATCTGTAGCTACATACTTAGGCTTCTTATAAAAGGAATATTATAAATGTTCAATAAACTAAATGTTTCAGTTAAGGTGCTTTGAGCAAAATTCATCTAGGTAGACAGGGCCTCTAAGTTGAAATATTAGCTAACTGGAGATAGGAGTCTGAATCCCAGAAGACAAATCAAGGTCAGAATGTGAACTGGGGAACTATTTATGTAGAAGCTGGAACTGAGATTCCCACATAGATCTGGGGAAGAGTGGATGAAGAAAGAAAACAGAATGATGACCTTTGTGGAGATATGTGGGTCTAGCAACGAGAAACAGCAAGAAGACAGAGAAAACATCAAAGAAGACGACAAATATGGAGAATGTAATTTCAGTAAAGTCAAGAGAGAAAGGACTTGACATTCTATAGCAATGGCTTTGCTGTGATAAATATTTTCTGCAGTGGAGCCCTACATGTTCCTGAATAATATAAGGTTTTATTATGCTCATTTTTCTGTGTTTGCTGGCAAAGTGCAGTATAAGGCTACACCTTTAGATAACATTTTCACAATAAGCGCTAAAGCACATTTTCTGGTTTAGCTTCAGCGTAGGACTTGCTGAGGTGGAAAGAGAACTCAGAGGCCAAATGCCATTTCTGGTGACCTTCATAATAGTGCAGAAATGGCACCCACCCTACAGATTCCATGCAAGAGATTTAAAATAGAAACTCAGAAAGTTAGAACTCACATCGAGCCTCCACCCTTTTCTCATCTTCCTTTGTTTTCATTTGCTTGTTCCTGGGAGCCCTTGATCTAAGGAGGGTTCCCGTTCTTCCTGGCCAACCCCTGAACCCTGGCATCCTTCCCAGTGCTGAATAGTAGTCAGAATCCCTTCAGCAGAGAGATGAACAAAATATAGAGAGGACAAACATGGACGGCTCTTTGGTATCCTTGGCTCACACTTGTAAATAAAGCCACCGTTAGATACACATGGAATCATTTGGCTAACGACATCAGTCCTGATGTCCTGAAACTCTCCAGAGTTTTCTCCTCAAATCAATCTTTAAGGTTTCTGTTTTTTGATGAAGATGTCTTTGTGTGGAAAGAGAGAGAGAGAAAAGAGAGAAGGAAGGAAGAGAAGAAAGAAAGGAAAAAGAGAAATGCCATTTTTAATTTAGAAAAAGTGTTTTCCAAACCACAAGTAACTTTTAGCTGTTTTTGCTCTTCAAAAAATTAGACTTCAGTTTATTGCCACGTGTGTAAAAATAGTAACAGTACATTATTCATGTTAAAGTGAATTGAATTGTTAATGATATGATTTGATTACTCTCTCACTGAAATTTTCTGTTCTTCCACTACCCCACACCCAACCCTTGCAGAAGGAAGCATGATAGAACAACCAGAAAATGCTGGGGGAAGAGATTCGTGGGATATGGAGCATGGCCGACTTCACGCCATGGGGGAGTGAGGCCCTGGCTATCTTCCATCTCCTTTTCTGGCCATTTGGAAATTTCTGTTTCCAACACAGCCCTGGCAACATCCCCATGTTCCCTTTGGCGACTCAGAGTCCACATGTAGATATCCGGCCTTTAAATTGCCACTGTAGGCAACTCACGATCAAGCAAGTGAAATTAAGAGACTCCCTTTGCCTTCAGTTTCTGGCTCACTTATACATTAACTTAATTAGATTGACGTCTACCTGCACTTCAAAGCAGGTAGTTCGCAGACGTAGATCAAGTCAATAATCAATATCTATTCCTTCCCTTTTTCTTTCTTCTTTTTTGGCCGCCCCCATGGCATATGCAAGTTCCCAGGCCAGGGATCCAATCTGAACCACAGCTGCAACAGCGATGGCGATGCTGGAGTCCCCCTGTGCCACAGTGGGAACTCCGTTATTTCCTTTCTTTTTCCCCAAGCCCTTTCAAAAAAAATTTTTTTTTCCTCAGAGTCCTGCTACAGGCGTTAAAAAAGTAGAGCCCACCCTAGTGATTTTCAGGTAAAGTGACGCATGTTATTGAGTGTGATATTTGTGGGGACAACGAATCATGCTATTCCTAGGGGAGAATACACTGGAACGCCACCATTCTTGACTTGGACTGCTCTCTTTTTTTTTTTTTTTTTCCTCTTCATAAATCTTAGAAAGAGCTTGACTAACAGCAAAAAAGGTTAGTAGTTTAACTGTGGCCTTAGAATATTTAAAAACCTAACTCAAGGAAAATTGCATCTTTTTATGTTCAGTTTTCCTATCCAAGACCCTAGTATGACTTTCCATTAATTCAAGTCTAATTTGGTGTTGTTCCATATGCTTTTATATAGTTTTAAAATTTCTTGTTTTATTTATTCTAGTTATTTTGTGTGTGTGTTCCTCTCATAAGTGGGAGATTCTGTTCAATGATATTTAATTATTATTTTTATAGAGAATGCAAACTGAGTAGTCCTCTTTATACCCTACCTTTCTTATTATTTTTACAAGTTTCTCCATTGGTGTTTAAAAAATCAAAATTTGGGGTGCTAGCTATGCTCATTGCTAATGGAATTCTGTTGCTTGCCATCCCTGTAAGCAGAGAGCTAGTGAAATTATGCAGTTGTGTAGCTACACACAAACACACACACATCGATTATTGCAATGAAGCAAATTACATGAAGTTTTTAGTTTCCCATATAAAATATATTTACACTGTATTGTAGTCTACTAAGTGCATAATAGCATTGTCTAAAAAAAGTACATACTGAATTTAAAAATACTTTATTGCAAAAGAAATGCTGACCATCACCTGAGCCTTCAGCAAATCCTAGTTAGAAAGATCACTGATCACAGATGACTGTAACAAATAAAGTACAATGAAGAAGCTTGAAATGTGAGAATTACCAAAATGTGACAGAGACATGAACGGAGCAAATGCTATGGGGATAATGGAGCCAATAGACCTGCTTGAGTGCAGTCTTGCCACAAACCTTCCATCTGTAAAAAAATGCAATATCTGTGAGGCTCAGTAAAGCGAGGCGCAATGAAACAAGGCATGCCTCTGTTCTCTTAACAACCTTCCAGTATATCGTACAGCAGTGCCAGCTGCTGTCGCTGTGCGTAGTACGTTACATCTCTAGTACTTACTGGTCTTAGAACTGGAAGTGTGTACCTTCTGACCAGCTTCCTCCAATTCCCCATTCCCCCACCCTCTGCCTTTGATAACCACAAGTCTGATCTCTGTTTCTCTGATTTTGGTCTTTGGTTTCGTCGACTCCACATGTAAGTGAAGTCATACGATATTTGTCTCTCTCCAGCTTATATCACTTAGTTGAATGCCTTTGAGTTTCATCCATGTTGTCACAGTGGGATTACTCAGCCATAAACAGCAAGAAAATCCTAAAATTGATGATGGATGCATTTCTTTATAAGTGGATAAAGAAATTGCTATATATATATGTATACACACATATATGTATCCATTTGTCCATTGATACAGAAGTGACGTACATACATATGTATGGATATTTGTATATTTATTTGCTACCCTCAGCCTTGACTACGAATTAATCCCCTTGTTTGCGCATAGCATGAGTATGGGCTTTGTTCTGGGAACAATCAGCTCTCTGGACCCTCCTCTCATTTTGGGCACCACTGAGCTGCACAACTTTCAGGAGAGGTTGTCCCCAGCCATTCTGGTCGATGGGGCTAAAAGACACTCCACAGAGGGTGTGGCTGTGATTCAGCTCCTTGCCCAGGCAGGAGAAGTAGGGACTACTCCAGGCTACTGTCAGTTTTCCAAATACAACCTCCGGTTGGGAGGGACCAGGAGCTGCCTTCAGCCTTGGCTTTGAGTTAATCCCTCAGGCCATGTGTAGCGTGGGAATACTGTGTGCCTGGTGCTGGCTTTGCTCTGGGGGTAGTCGGCTCTACTCACTCATCTCACCCACCTTTGTCTCAAGTGCCCACTGGACCACACAGTTTTCCGGAGTTGTTGCCAGCCCTTCCGGTCCTATGGGCTGAAAGATGCTTTTCAGAGCAAGTGGGGCTCCTTGCTTGGGCATGGGCAAATCGGGGGCTCGGGCTGGTGAACTGCACATTTGAGGATCCAGATCAGGCACTTCTACACCCCGCTGAGTTTCCCGGTCAGAGTATGTCCTGACTTGGTTTTGAAGATGAGCAGATCTGCTAGTTGGGATTACCACTCAGGTACTATAGACATGAGGTTGGTTTGCCAAGACCTGTACGCTGGTTGTTGTTGCAAACACCTCCCCCCTTTTCTGTCTCAGTCCCTTGCAGTCCCCATGGTGTGAGATTGGGGTGGGGGCTCCAGCAAAGCAGTCCACAATGTTGGGGCCAGGGGCTGGTCATCTCCCCAGCTCTCTTTTTCCCACAGGAGGAATCAGAGGTCAGGTAGACCTCTCGATACGGTGCTGTACTTGCTGGCAGAGGGGGCAAAGTTGTCAGCAGGTAGCCTCTTCATTTACTCTCTTAATGTCATCTGGTTTGGTCTCCCTGGTGCAGGGGATGACTCAGCCTTACCTGCCCTGCTCTCAGATTCTCTCAGCGGTGTCTCCTTAAATAGCTGTTAATTGTGGTTTTTGTGGGGGGAGCAAAGTCAGGAATGACCTGTGTTACCATCCTGGTGCCATCCTTTTAACTTCTTTGAACTATAATTCTCTGTTAATAATGATAATAATAATAAATGGCTTTTTAATGTATGAGAACCTAAACTACATGACAACAGGCACAGGAAGAAAATTGAATTTCCCCGTTGAAACCTTTTTATATTTGTGGAAATTTTAAAGTGTGACATATGAAATAGTGTAGTATTTATTTCAAGTAGAGTGTGGTTTAGAATTTTAATCTCTAGAGCAACCAGAAAAATAATGAAAAGAGATGTTGCTAGAAAAGTCAATACAATAAGTGAAAGCAAATATTAAAACTATTCAGTTAACCTAAAATACAAAGACATAGTTTGAAAATAAAAGGATGAGAAAAGACATGTCAACAGTAAGCATAAGACAGCTAATGCATGTTATATTTATATTGGAAGCAGTGTACAGGCACACCTTAAAGACGTTGGCGGTTCAGTTCCAGACCATTGCAATAAGGTGAATATAGCAATAAAGCAAGTCACACACATTTTTTAGTTTCTGAGCTCATATAAAAGTTATATTTACACTGTACTATAGTCTATTAAGTATAATAGCATACATCTATATGTACACACCTTAATTTAAAACAATGCTCTTAGAAAAATGATGCCAGCGGACTTGCTCAACATAAAGTCGCCATAAACCCTTCATTTCTAAAAAGTGCAAAATCTGCAAAGTGTAAGAAAGCAAAGCACAATAAAATGAAGTATGCCTGTATTTCAGAACAAGAAATCGAAGCTGAAATAAAAGGAAACATTTCAGAATGGTAAAAGGGTTAGTCATTCGTAACGAATACTGTAACAATCCTAAATGCATATGTGCTTAATAACAGATGTACAAAAATACGTAAAGCAAAACCAATAGAATAAAAGGGAAAAATAGATGAACTCACAGTCTGGGCTGGAGATTTTTACAACCCCCTGTCGAGTAACTGATAGAAAGCCTAAACAACAACAAAAGATAGAAAACCTCAAATCGATTACATACATTTTTTTGTAGTAAGAAAAAGAACTTTCCACCAAGAAAGGGATATCAGGGCCCTTTCATATGTTCACCAGTGAATTCCATCAAAATTTAAGCAGAAAATAAAACCAACTTGCTCAAAAACTTAAAAAAAAAAAAAAAGCATGTGAAAACTCTCAATCAACTTGACCTACGAGGCATTTTAGGATGTTGTACTCAGCAGTTAGAAAGTACTTCCCCTTGGCAAGTGAACATGGTGCATCAGCCAAGACGTCATTGAAATAGCATTGAAATGAATATCCTTTCTGACCGTGATGGAATCAAATTAAAAAATCAATATTAGGAGTTCCCATGATGATGCAGTGGAAACGAATCTGACTAGGAACCATGAGGTTGCAAGTTTGATCCCTGGCCTCGCTCAGTGGGTTAAGGATCCGGCAATGCCCTGAGCTGTGGTGTAGGTTGCAGACACGGCTTGGATCCCACGTTGCTGTGGCTGTGGTGTAGGCCGGTGGCTGCAGCTCCAATTTGACCCCTAGCCTGGGAACCTCCATATGCCACAAGTGTGGCCCTGAAAAGACATATGAAATCACACAAAAAAATCAATATTAATGAACTATTTATAAATCCCCAAGATATTTCTAAATTCACATTTGTCAATTTAGAAAAACCACATTTTTAGAAAACCTCATTTCTAAATAACATGAGTTGAAAGGAAGCAAAAAAGAGGAATCATAAAAAATTCAAATAAAATAGTAATTAAAACAAAAAATACAGTTCTGTGCCGTGCAAAGAAGTGCTTTAGAAGAAATTTATAGGAAAAAATAGCTATTATAAAGGAAAAAAAGAGTATCAATGACCCAGTTTTCCAGCTTAAGAAACTAGAAAAATCTATGAAAAATGA
This sequence comes from Phacochoerus africanus, assembly GCF_016906955.1. Taxonomy (NCBI): domain Eukaryota; kingdom Metazoa; phylum Chordata; class Mammalia; order Artiodactyla; family Suidae; genus Phacochoerus; species Phacochoerus africanus. The sequence continues at coordinate 14,312,440 of NC_062555.1, read as the reverse complement.
AAAAAAGAATAAATTATACCTGAAGTAAGTAGAAAGATGGAAGTATAAAAACAAACAAATAAATAAATTAGTTAATTGATTTCTAAACATAAGTGAGATAGGCAACAGAAAGAAAACTAACAAGCTGATTAAAAAATTTATGTGGAGTTCCTATTGTGGCTCAGTGATAACAAGCCTGACCGGTATCCGTGAGATTGTGGGTTCAATCCCTGGCCTTGCTCAGTGGGTTAAGGATCTGGTGTTGCCGTGAGCTGTGGTATAGGTCACAGACGTGACCTGGATCCTGCATTGCTGTGGCTCAGATCCCAAACTGCTGTGGCTGTGGTGTAGGCCGGTAGCTGCGGCTCTGATTCGACCCCTAGAATAGCCAAAACAATTTTGAAAAAGAGAAGCCTGATTTCCACACTTACTACAAAACTTTGACAATAAAAGCAATGTTTTATTGAAAAAAATGACAAAAAAGATTGGAACAGAATTAATAGCCTAAAAATTGACCCAGAGACATGTGGTCGATTTGTGATTGACTAGGATATCACAGTCCTTCAACAGATAGTACTGCACATCCGTATCGGGTGAAGAAGACTGTATGCCTACTTAACTCTATAGGACAGATTTAACTAGAAATGGTGTGATGGTTGCTCTCCTGTGTCAGCTTGATGATGCCCAGATATTTGGTGAAATACGATTCTGGGTGTGCTGTGGGGGTGTATCTGGATGAAATTACTATTTGAATTGTTAATCTCAATAAAATAAATTGCGTTCCACGCTGTGGGTGGGCTTCATCCAGTCCACGAAGGCCAGAATTGAACAAGTGGCTGAATAAGGGAGAATTTGCTCTACCTGCATGATTATTTTCAAGTCGGGACATGAGTTTCTTGCCTCTGGACTCAAACTTGGACTGAAACTTATACCATTGGCTCTCCTGGTCCTCAGGCTTTTGGGCTCAGACTGGTACTATGTCGTTGATGCTTCTGTGTCTCCAGCTTGACAATTACTCATCTTGGGACTTCTCAGCCTCCATAATTGTGTAAACTAATGCCTTATAATCTATCTCCTTATGTAGAGAGAACAAGATGTATATCTTAATCTCTCTCTATCTTATTGATTGTGTTTCACTGGAAAACCCAGACTAATACAAATGGGTCCCAGACCTAAATGTAAAGCTAAAATGTTAAACATTTTAGTAGAAACCATTGGCTAAAATCTTTATGTTCTTGGGGTAAACATACGTTCCTTAAACAGGATTAATAATAATGATAATGATAAAATAATAGCATAAACTATATAAGCAAAAATTGAAACATTCAACTTTATCATGATTAAAACTTTACTATCAAAAGATACTAAGAAAATTAGAATACAAACCATGGATGGTGAGAAATTATTTGTAATATCTATCTGATAAAAGATTTCCACTCAGGATATAATACTCAACAGTAAGTACATAACCATCTCCGTTTAAACTATGCACAAAATATTTGAACACTTTATAAACAGAATCATAGGAATAAGCACATGAAAAGATGTTAAACATTTAACAGTGACTCAACATGACTGAGTCAGTAGTCATTAGGGTAACAAAAAGCACAGTGAGATAGCATTTCATATTCCTTAGACTGGCTAGAATTGAAAGGTTATGTTCAAGGGTGATGCAGTGAAGCATCTGGAACTCTCACACACTGCTAAAGAGTGTTACAAAATGATAAAACATTTGGAAAACTTTCTTATAAAGTTCCACATGTATCTGTGGCTTATAGATTCCATTTCCAAGGGGAATGGATGCTTATATACCCATACAACCCAGTGATTTATTCCAAGAGATGAACACATACACACATCAAAAGACCTTGTCCATGAATGTTCATAGGAGTTTTATTCATAAACGTTTCAAATTAAAAGTAACCCAAATATCCATTGACAGGTTAATAAATAAACACATTGTGATACAGAAACACGACAGAATACAATCCAACGACAAAAATGTATCAACTGCTAATACTTGCAGAAATAAGGAGGAATCTCACCAGTATTATGTTGGGCAAGAGAAAGCAAATATAAAATAGGCAACATTAATCCATGGTGATAGAGATCAGGGCAGCACACCCCTATGGTGGGCAATTTTTTTTTATAATGATTTTCATTTTTCCCATTATAGCTGATTTAGAGTGTTCTGTCAATTTTCTACTGCACAGTGAGGTGACCCAGTCACACATACATGTATACATTCTTTTTTCTCACATTATCATGCTCCATCCCAAGTGACCAGTGCTCTACTGCAGGATCCCATTGCCCATCCATTCCAGAGGCAATCGTTTGCTGATGGGCAAATTAACTGTAAAGGGGCACAGGCGAAATTTATAGAATATTCAGAATGTTCTGCACTTTAGTTAGATCATTAATTATATGAATATATGCATTTATCAAAATTCACTGAACTGTACACTTTAAATGGTCTGATTTTTTTCCCAGGAAAATTATGCTTCCATAAAATTATTTTTTAAAAAATTGGATCACTTCCTCAACAATGTAGTCTCATGGGGCTTTTTGGGGGGGCAGGAGGAGTGGGGCATTTGCATATGAGTGCAGCTTTCTACTGCTCTATGTCTACTTTGTATCACCAAAAACCAGAAAGGTAGCTTCTTTGACTAATGTTTGCTGGCTTTAAAGATGTAATTTGTTGCCAGTGCATTAATGGGTATTTCGTTCTGAATGAACCCATTGTCTTTTGATGAGAGTATTGCAATCTAATTGGAATAAGTGAAAAAAGATCCTCAGGTTTTGGGGGTAAGTAATTTGTTCCACTAAACATACCAGGAGAACCTTAAGGACAACAGTTGCACATACGGCCTCATTTACTTCTCAGTAGAGCAGTAAGTCTAATAAAAGAGGAAGGAGATACACATTTATTGAGCACCAACTATGTGTCTGATCCTTATATTTATGATCTCATGACAATTCTAGAAGGTAGGAGTCATGGTGTCATCCACGTCAAAAAGGGGAAACCAAGCCTGAGTCCAGTATGAATAGTAAGAGGCAGACTGTGACTCAAAGGCTATGCTTCTGATCTATGTAGTGAATCTTAGAATGTGGTCAAAAGAAGGTCTGCGTCATACAGATATTCGACTCACCCCAAGACCCACTAGTAAGACTCTCTAGGGATGGAGCTTGGAAGCCTGCATTTTTGGCTGATTCTTTAGGTGATTTCTAGTTATCTCTAAAATTTAAGAACTATAGTTACAGATAGTAGGCAAGGCATAGTCAACACTCCGCAGAAGTCCTCTGATTAGCAACTGACTGCACAATGTTCATTGTTTTCCATGTGAACTTTAGGTGGACCTAATTGTTCCTCTTTCAGTCCAACTTTATATATCCAGGATTTCTCAAACTTGGATTCATAAATGCTCTTCTTTGGTTTTCGTTCTTTACCGTATGTGTATATTACTTGAAACAGTTAAAAGCAAAGAATTTTTTTTTTCGTTATGAAACAAGCTCCCAGCAATGATATTAAAAGCAAATGACCTCTATAATCCAATATGTCTAAAGAGACAAAGGTCATTTCTCAGGAGTTGCTGTTGTCCACTGTTTTTCTTTTTCTTTTTTGTCGTTTTATGGCTGCACCAGCCACATATGGAGGTTCCCGGCTAGGGGTCTCATTGGAGCTGTAGCTGCAGGCCAGCACTACAGCCACAGCAACTCGAGATCTGAGCTGTGTCTGCAACCTACACCACAGCTCACAGCAACGCTGGATCCTTAACCCACTGAGAGAAGCCAGGAATCAAACCTGCATTCTTATGGATACTAGTTGGGTTTGTTACTGCTGAACCATGATGGGAACTCCTCCACTGTTTTTCATTGTTATGAATTTTTTTGATTTTCATAGTTTGGCTCCAGATTTTATCCCAGTTCATAACCAGAAGGGTTATTTAAGGGTTTGCACCTTTTCATATAGGATTTACCTTATTCTGTTCCACATGGAAGACTGCAAAAGAGCAAACAAACATTGGATTGCAAGCATTTTTGTTCATCCTTACCTAATAAAATAGTTGTAAGGTTTCTTAAACATTAATTTATTCCTCTTTTTCATAGCCTTGCAGATAGTTAGTAAACTTGCTGGCCTGCTGCATTTTTATCATGCTCATCTAACCTAAAAAATTTTTTCCATCATTCCATCTCCTTTGGCCCAAAGCACCATGTCTACAGGAAACACAAAAACAAGCAGCAACATTTGGACACAAGTACTTCTCCCATCCTTTGATCTCACTTTCACAGTACATCTCCACCCTTTTGGTGCAAGAATGTTCTAAATGGATTCAATGTAAATCATCTGCTTGTTTATCTCACCACTGGATCTGGAGTGTAAAAGGAAACTGTTTAATGTACAGGTTATATCTTAATAGTGAGGAAAAGTATTGAGCCTGAAAATTCTCCAGATTGTTCTAGAAAAAAACCATTAAGACGAAATGATTAGTTGATGTTTTACTTCCTACAATGAATTCCTCTTTGTGTGTGTGTTTAAATAAAAGAAAAAAAACTAATAGTGCTTAAGAAAATCGTGTTTGTAAATAACCCGGACCTAAATGCTTGACTTGGATGAGAAATTTACACCCAAAGAAGATAATGATCAGTCCAGTTTTAAATGTTGTTTTTCTAAAAGGCTAGAGCATTTGATACTTATGTAGTAGCAAGTTTTAAAGGTTCCTTTGCCAAATCCAGTGGGCATTGTATAATTCTACTGTCATTCCAAAATATCTCCCAGTGGCTAAGTTAGTTCCTAAGACCTGTAACATATTTGTTTTGGGATCATAAGTTCTACAAAAGCTGTGTTCAGCAAAGTCTCTATGGTCTATAATAACAGAGCTTTTGAACTGGGTTTCAGGAGACTTCCAGGCTCTAGAATCTCTCTCGAGTCCATTTATGCTTTAAACATTAAACTCCAAATCTCTCCATACCTGACGTGGACACAATAATGGTTGTTGCAGCCTCCCTAGGAAATTCATAAGATTGAATTGTTATTCAGGTGAAGAACTTTGAGATGGAAGAAGGCAGTTTCTAGATAAAGATGTCTTTATGATTTAAGCGAGGTTCTGCTTTACGGATGGAGTGTCTGTCCCCCTGTTGAAAAGGTCACCGGAGGGGCTCCCAGGCCTGTGGAATGACAACCATCTAAGCCTCCCTGTTGCACAGCTCTCGTCCTGATACCATTGTTGCCTGTTTCCTGGCTCTCCACCGGCAGAAGCCTGCAACGTTGAGCAACCTTCTGGCTTTTGGAGAAGAACTAAGTGCATACTTGCCTATATTCCAAAACCAAGATGACGTATACTTCCAATCGAGCAGATGTGGTCAGCCGTTGATTGGACCCAGAGGAGGAGAAATTAAATGCATCCAAAACAACAGTGAGTAGGAAGTAGGGGGGAGCAAAGGTGATTAGATGCACAGTGTCTCTGATTTGGGGTCATTGTGTTTCCTTTCCTCTGACTCCTCCAAGTTTCCCCCTCTTTCTCTGTAAGGAGACTTTCCAAGTCCTTTTCTCTCCTAGGCTTTCTTTGCTTGGTCATAAGCATAGGTGTGTCCAGGACAGCAAATCTTTCTCATTACCTTCCAAGCACTCACAGTCGAGCTGGAATTTTGAATGATGCCCAATAAGTATTGCCAATTTCCATAATTCAGAGACATATATCCATTAAGAGGCTGTCCAGGCCCCATGGCGTTTCTCTCTCCGCTCCCAGGTGCTCCCTGTCTATTTGCCATTTCATGAAAGTCATAGAACTGTAGAATGATGAAGTTGGAAGGGGATGTGGCATCCTCAGTCCAGACACCTTCTTTGTCTCACCCCATTTGAAATCCCCTTCCATGCCATCTCTGCAGAATTTCATTCAGCCTCAGCTCAGACAACTCCAAGCACTGGGAGTTCACACCCTTCTAAGACATGTTTGTCCAGCTCTAATGATGAAAACGTTCTTTTTCATCTTGAGCCAGAATCTGCATTCCTATGATTTCTCCCCTCATTCTTAGTTTTCCCTCTAGAGCAGCATGGAATAAATATAATTGTCCTTTCACACTCAATTTCTCCTAATTCTCCCCTCATCTGGATTAAGCAGCCTCAGTTCTTCCATTATCTCTCTGTGCAAAGTCCAGTGTGTTGTCCAGTTTGGCCCACTTGACTTAAATGGAACTTGTAGTCAGCCGAACGGCCTTTGTCTTTTCCAAATACATCGCTGTAATCCACTTTCCTCAAGGGACACCTTAGCCAGATGATTTTTTTTTTTTTTGAGGCTGTGTGAGAGGGCTTTATATTTGTTGGATCGATCGTTCTATCTATCTATCTATCTATCTATCTATCTATCTATCTATCTATCTATCTTATTTTTTGCTTTTTAGGGCCCCATCCGAGGCATATGGAGGTCCCAGGCTAGGGGTCCAATTGGAGAGGAATCCAGGCTACGTCTGCAACCTAAACCACAGCTCACGGCAACGCCAGATCCCTGACCCACTGAGGGAGGCCAGAGTCCAAACCCTTATCCTGATGGATTCTCATCGGATTCATTTCCACTGCACCACAGCGGGAGCTCTGTCTCTGTATATGTTTTCAATTGCCTGGTGAGAATGTGGGAAAAACAAAAACAAAAAACAACCAGGACCCCTGCTCTTGTGAGTGAAGCTCTCCTTTGAGGGAGTGGAGCAGCAGCTGTCAGTATGTCTGCAAATTCCTGCAAATCCTTTTCCTACACACTGGCCACAGGCGAGCTTTCCTCTCTCAGCCAGCAACCAGCCATCTCTTTGTCTCCTTGGGCTGTCAGAGCCCATGTTGCCTGGCTCATGGCAAAAGCTTTTGTGGGAATTAGCGCTTACCTTGGGGCAGCCTTTAACCAATGATGATTGAATACACTGGAGTATCAATACCCCATCTCTCTTGTACTTAATGCACCCACCTCTGATGTGCAGCCTCTACTGCTTAAAGCCCCTCTCCATGGTTAAGTTGCAAGAGCCTCCCTGCCAGGTAACATCTAACATGTACCTGCTTAGCCTCCCGGTATGCGTGTGTGTGTGTGTGTGTGTAACTATATAGAATAATCAATAATTGTTAAATTATTATTTAATTATCTATTCTTTCACCATTTGTGTGTGCTCCTTTATTATATACATTTGTGTATGCTCCTTTATTATATATATTTTTTGGTCTTTTGAAATAATCTATTTCTTCTTTGGATTGATCTCTTCATTATGTCAGTTCTGCACTGACAGAAGAATATGTGGTATAGAAAGTTCTTTCTTCAACCAGTGCTTTAAACCACAGTGATATGGATGCCTTTTTCATTTGAAGCTTGTTCTCCTGAATAGGGAATTTAGAGCAAAAGTAGAATTAAGAAACTCTGCCTTTTTACTGATAACTCTGCTAATATTATATGTCTATGCCCTTCGTATTAAAGCTTCTTCACATATTCTTTTGCTCTGAATGCAATTTTAAAAGGCGTTTTTCACTCTTGGTACCACTTGCTACAAACTGAAGCCATTCTGGAATATATCATTCTCGACTATTTTTTTTTTAACCATTTGGTAGGTAAAAAGTCCATCCAGGCAAAAATCAAAGCAGCGTCAGGTGTTTATCAGGATGAGGTGGCAGGAACCTGTGTAGCTATTTGAAGTTCTCTATTTCTGCTTGCACATGCTCTGTATTAAGAAAGCAGTCTGTATCCTCCTTCTGACTGAAGAGTTTATAGACAACTTTGATGAAAATAACGTCTGTATTCCTACAGCGAATGCTTTCTATCAGCATATGAAATGTCTTTCATTTTCCACAATGCTCACATCCTTGGGCGGGGTTTGCAAGCAGGGGAAGGCAGTGTTGTTCCTTTATTCATCTAACAGAGTCTTCTGGATTAACTTAGGTAGACTGTTTCCTCCTCATGTGCTGGACCCGGGTCCATCACGTATGTTCTTATTCTTACCATGAGTAGATCAAACCTGAAGCCTCGCATTTGGCGCCCAGGCATTTTTTCCTACTATTTAATTCAGTGAATCTGAATGTGCCCTCTCTGGCTATTCTTCTTTTTAGACCAGATTGCTTCTTTTTTTAATCAGTGGGCTCAAAGCAAACCACCTACTTCGACTGCTTTTTTACAGTGTAGTGAAGGTATAAATATAAATATATAAATGAACATATACACACAGGAATAAATAGATGCCTTGTATCTGTAATCTCTGTTGTATCCAGATGAGTACTTTCCTCTTTTTCCAATCAGATTTTAATTTTATAGAATTTTAAGCCTCAAAAATACTTCAGATAAAGTCTAACCTAACCTAATGTGTTTCTCCACGCATTCCCCCATGCACTGGGGTATTTAGCCTGCCAGCAAAAGAAGCAGGGACACAAAGAGTGCACGCACGTGCTCACCTCTTGCGCTTTTGTGACCACATCACCACTCTCGGATGCTCTTGACCTGTCGGAAGTGCACGTGTTTTGTTTCCAAGAAATATGGCCATTTTGCAGTTTATTCTTCTACCTAACAAAGGGCAGCGTTTGCTGCACTGATACTGAAAATCATTAAGCAATTCCCAAATTCAGTTAAAATATTTCTTTTCAGTATTTTCATTCCCCAGTTGTTCAAACTTGTCAAAATGCATCTTTTAAAATGTTCATCAACTCACTTTGAAAAATTCTCTCCAGACTAAACCCAGTGTCAGTGAGTGGCAGCAGGTGCTCCAGATGGTGGCTTATGAATGTCTCTGGGGGCCATGAAAGCACATCAAACCCAAGAGAGATGAGTTTTTAGTTGGGAGGGGGGTGACGGAGAAATTTCAGGCAGAGGCAGCCTTTGTGTTGCGTTTGCAAGGTAGATGGAATGGACCTTTAATGTTCATGCCCTGGTTTGGATAGGACCCCAGAGAGCTGAGCCAACTAGAGGCCACTGACTAAATTCCAACACCGTAATTAGGCTGAGAAGAAGATACTTGTGGGGTTTGTTTTTCAGGTGACCTGAGACACTATATATGCGTGGGTTTCTCTCTTGATCTCAGTCGCATGTGTCTTTTTGTTTTCAACTGATGAGTGAAATAACTGACAACCACCAAAGTTAAGCTATTTCTCGCATACTGGATATTTTTCTGAAATACTCTGCACGTGTTTCTTTCCATCTATTTGACACAATAGAGTGTTTTTCCATCTAAAACCTATTTTTAGTGCATCCCTTTATTAAACCATGTTCATTGTCTGCTTTGGGTAACTATGTATTTTTAACATATAGTTGGTTTAAAGCAGAAGAAAGATTTTTTTTTTTATCCACTCAGATATTGCTAGTAAAGCAACTAATATAGAGGCGCGTAGGTATAAATGGTGGGGGAAAAATACAACCCCTCCTGTAAGAGAAACATCTAATACTGTGTGAAGAGATTTCAGCCACTCTCAGGGAGGTTGTGAACAGCACTGGTTTTGTTTCATTCTTGGGGGGGAAGGCAGGGGGACGTGGATAAAGAGGGGAGAGAATAATGTCCTTTTTTTCCTACTTGGTTGTGAGACTGTCATCAACATTGGCTTTCATCCTGGAGAATCATCTTTTCTAGCAACTGAATGGAAGGAGGATTCGTGAGTGATTTCAGCAATTTCCAAACTAGAGCTGACCAAGTTTTTTCTGCTTCCTGACACATCGGCAAATCATGTTTATGAGTCCTTATGTGATTCATTGAGCCATTTGGGGAGGGTCAGAGGGCAAGGGTGCCATTTACCCGAGCAGGTCTGCACTGGAGAAGGCGAGGCCAGAGGGAGGAGAGACCCTCGTTATGCTGGGCGGGTTCTGGGGGCCAGCTCTCAGCCTGCCTCACTGTGTTAGCCTCCCACGGGGGGTTGCTAGCACAAAGCAGTGAGCTGCAGGTGTTCTGTGCTCTACAGAGTCTTCAAAGATCAGCCTCCAATGTTTCTGTTACTATAAAGAGGATTAAAGGGATTTAAAAACGTAGCTGGCCCGTCCAACTGCTTGCATGTTTGCCAACATTTGCCAAGAGGGAGGAAAAAAGGGTGGGGTCTCTCGGCCGCAAGTTCTGGTCGTTGGGGGAAATATACTTTTCAGGTTTCTTTTTTTCTCTTCTCCTTTTTTTTTTTTTTTAAATAGATTGGCTGTGGAACTGTAGCACTTTCAACTGGAACTCATTAAGAATTCATGGGGCAGAAAATGTAAGGCGTTCTGGAAACAGGGACTTTGAAAGGCCAGAAGTGTGCTATAAATAAACTGCCGCTGATATTCATCTTTTTTTTTTTTTCTGGTGGTTAAATACACTTATTACACCAGAAAGCTAATGTGGAGTAAACCAGGTGATTTTTGACCTGAAAACCCATTTTTCGTGGAGAAGCACGGTGACATTTATGGACTGACTCACCGCATCCAGATACCGTAACAGCCGTTACACATTCTCCAAAAGCACTTTTGCCTTCCTGGTCTGGGCTGCGGATACTGACAGCCGTCGCCTGCAGGTGAAAGTATGAAGGCCAGGCATCTGGAATCATGGTTAAGACACTGCTGTTACTACTTAACGGTTAATGGTTTTGAACATCAAATTCCAATTTCTTTGCTTTCAGCTTTGCTCTGGTTCCATCATCTGCCTTTAATGGTTCTGGTTCCTCTATGGAGATCATTGGTTTTCAGCAAGGTCCAGTGAAGAGGCAGAGAACTGAGTTAGCTGTGTCGTCTTAGGTAAGTCAGATAACCTCTCTGGGCTAGCTTCCTTATTGATCAAATAAGCATAATAATACATTGCTGTATCTACCTCCTAAGAGTTGGCATTTGAAAAATAGGGATACGGCTAAAACTAAAGGAGAGTTGCTTGTTTGTGTTTATAGATAAGATATGAAAACGCTCACAAACACACACACGCACACGTGCACACACAAAACCAGTTCTCCCATTCCCATTACACCATGTCTCCAATTTCTAGGGTAATACTGTAAATGTTTGGTTGTATGAAGGGGGTTGATTTCTGAGGACACTGCAGAAACCTTTGATTTGAATATGTCATACTGTGTAACGTTTGTGATAGGAATTCCTAACCTGGGTTTGTGGACACTGCAGACCCAAAGATGGCCTTAGAAGTCCACACCCCCAGAAACTGAATCTGAACATTTAGTGTGCACTGCAAGCATTTTTCTGGAAAGATGATTCTTGAAGGAGTTTTCAAGCCTTGAAAATACTTAAGAAGCATTATTCTGTAAGCCCTAGGACTGTAGGGTGGTAGGTGAAAAAATAGACTCTCTCCCTAAAAAGAGCTCTTTTCCCTCCAAAGAGATAGACAACTCTTGGTTTTTCTCATGGTTCTTCTTCTTAACCTCTCTTTCCTCCTTCTCATCAGCTTTGGGTGATGCTCATTATGCGTTAGCTGTTGTTCTACTATGCTGACACCCATGTAGCATCTTGATAGGCAAGGGAGATGTGGGAGGAGATTTTGCCCATGATTAACTTGCTTTTGAGTAACTTGAGATCTGATATGGACCCATCAGAAACAATGATGAGATTATGTGGAAAGTTCTCAGAGAAATGATGACAGATCATTTTGCGTGTGTTCTCAGATTGAGGAGTGATCCATGGGAATTGAGATAGGAAAAGTGGATGAAGAGAAGCTGGGCAACCCATCAGGAGATTGCAGGAGAAATGAGTTGGCTTCAGGTTGAGAAGCATCTAGAAGTAAGTTTAGCCAGGCAGTTCAAAGCAAGGCTGTGGTGATTCTCGAATATCCTATGGAGTTCAGCTTTAACCTGGAGGTGATCCTTCAGTGACTTTGAGAAGAAAAATGACATAATGAAAACACTATTTTCAAAGCATTAATTTGACAGTGATGAGCAGCAGGGAGTCGTGTGAGGAGGGGTTGGAGCTGGACAGCAAAGCTGGGGCTGTGGCAGTCATCAAGGTCAGAGGCAAGGCCGGCCTGCAGAAGGTGTTGCAGGGGTGCATTGTGTCCACCTTATTCGCTTGGTTGCTACAGTTTCTGCTTCTAACCACAGTTGGCCTTGGCTGCTAAACCTCTCTGACCCTGAAAAATTCCTTCCTGTCTTCCAACAGAGGAAGGAAGGCGGAAAGGAAGGAAGAGAACGAGGAAGGGAGGGAGGGAATTGTTGGAGCAGGCAGATGGGGGTGGGCAGACTGGGTTCTAATCCACAGAGCTAGTGTCAGGGTAAGAAGGCAGAAGGGCTAAGGTTGTTCATTTGGACTCAGTTTAGGAATAACTTTTTTGGAAAGAACCAACATGACTGCAGGAGTGACTTTTTGCTCCTGTTTACACAAGAAAGGGCCATAAGATGCCAAGAAAGAGGCATTTACTCTTCTAATTGAGTTTCATGTTCCCCTAAAAAGGTAGCTTTCACTAGCTTTCAAACTTGTTTGACCAACACTCCATGATAAAATAAATCTAGACTGTTCCCATTATGTCTCAGTGGGTTAAGAACCCAACATAGTCTCGGTGAGGATGTGGGTTTGATTCCTGGCCTTGATGATTGGGTTAAGGATCTGGCATTGCTGTGAGCTGCGATGTCGGTCACAGATGCAGCTTGGATCCTGTGTTGTCATGGCTGTGGTGTAGGCTGCAGCTGCAGCTCTGATTCAGCTCCTAGCCAGGGAGCTTCCATATGCAACAGGTGCGGCCATTATAAAAAAAGATATTACAATTGAACACACACATATACAAATACAAACATAATTGAAATACAAGTTATGTAGAACATTCCTATACATTCTGATACTTTTCTATTCTACTCATGTATGTATGTATGCATTTTTTACAAAAGATTATTGTGACTCACTAATCAACTAGCGGATCCACAACCTGCCCCTCATAGACTCCTAACAGCCAGGGACTCAGCTCCAAGATCAGGAGACCCACAGATGCATTCTGCTTCTGCTTCCCACCCACCAGCCCCACTCAGCCTTTCTTCTCCCTGGAGATTCAAGAACTGAGAATAAATGGAGATAGCTGTGCCAGGAAGCTTAGACCTCAGCGACAGAACCTGGTCTTAGATTCAGTGCCAGCACCCAACCCTATGGCAGTGCTGGCCAGTCTCTCGCTAGGTGGTTCTCACTTGGTACATGAAGCCCACCCACGAAGAGCCATCAACTAGGTGTGCTCCCTAATGAGACCAAATCCAGACACAATGGCCATGATCGGTGCAGACATTTTAATGTCTTGAGCTGGTTCCTTATATTATCGTTGGCTCTGGTGGACCAAGGCACACAGAGTAACATTCTTTACCTGCAGTTAGCTGTAATTTCAGACTAGGTGGAATTCTTTCCTACCTTTGAAACCACAAAATAAAATCAAAGAAATCGGATCTTTTGCAAACTATGGCTCTGCATTTGATGAGGAAGGGTAGAAGGTAAGCACATGGCCTCAGGTTGGAAATAACATTTTACGTGTCTGATTTTGATCATGAGGCCAAATTACCTGGGCGCACGGTGGTCATTAAAGCCTCCTGTCTAGAAGCCCTCGTGCGTGTATACACGTACCTGCAGTTTAGCATTCTGGCTCGGTGGCAAGGAGAACATCAAAGCCGAGGAGGAAAAGTGAACTCACGCAATGAAAATCAATCTGGTTGAAGGGAATTGGGTCTGGCTATGAACTAAGCTAGTTATCAATATCCTGCAGGGAAAAATGCAGAGTATCAGTTCTAGGAGCCATAAATCAAAATAGTGGGTACAATTATTCCTACGTATGTGCCCACCTGTTTTGCAAAAAAGGCAAAAGTTGTGAGGCTAACTCTGGTGAGTGAACTCTAGTGTTTTTTCAGTGGTCAATCTTCTTTTAAGAACAGTGACCCACTGGTAACCTGACCTTCACCATTTCCCTGGAAATTGAAGTTTCTATTGGAGGCAGTCTTGAGTGTTTTCGTGGGCCCCTGGTTTCCTTTACAGTCTGAGGATCGGGTGGATGGGTCATCTGCTCAGTTTCCAGTTAAAGCCCCCCACCCTAAGTCAAATGGTTCTAAAACTTTGGTACATTAATCCCCAGAAGGAAGTCAACAGATGAGTTTCAGAATTATATGGAAAATTTCGTGTGTATGTAGGGGCATGGATTTTCCTAGGAAGAGGGCCATGCCTTTCATTGGTCTGCCAAAAAAATCTGTGAAAAAGTTGAAGACTCGCTGTGCCAGAATATCATCAGCACCTAGAGGTGGTAAAGTAATAGAATCATCAGACTCCGTCTTCGGGGACTACTCAAACCACAGCTCAGAAAGTGGAAACACCACAGGGAAAGTGGCTGCAGTCAGAGCAGTGCAGGCGTAGCCTGGGCCATGCTTCTGGTTTCAGCGTCAGCCGCCTTCCCTCTGCCCCGTGGTTAGGCGTCACATGGCAAAGATCTTAGAACATGAGGGACCTAATGTACAAAAGGGACTATCATGGAAGGGACACCTCTGCTCTAGGAGATCAACTCAAAACTCATGTTCAACGGACAGCGGTGCATGCCCATGAGATAACATCCGAGTTTTAGTTTTGGACACCTAGCTGAGTCTCCATTCAGTAGAGCACCCCTTCCCAACTATTCACAATCAGTGGCGTTCACTTTCCTACGCGGCTCTCGTCGTTCTAGAATGGCATCCAAGGCTTCCAGGACCTGCTTCTTGGCATCCCTCCATTCTCCCCTGACATTCCCTGCTTCCTTTATGCCCTACCTGAGTGATGCTCTGGGGGCTCTGGAATGCCCCTTCAAGCCTAAGCAGGTGTTTTCTTATCTGCTTAGAGTGTTAGCTGTTGATGGATCTCAGATCAGTTCTTTTCCAGGAATCCCTCAGTTGTAGAGGGCTTCCTTTCCTAGGTTATACCCCCTGCCTTGCCTAGGTTACACCCCCTGTCCTGGGGCAGCCCACATCCGCTGACTGGTCGATGCAGTGGTGCAAAGGCCTGGACCATTTGAATCAATTTGAGATGACTCTGAAGGACCATCCCAGCTCTAGATTGGCCAAGGACTCTGTGCTTGTGCCACTGCTTCTTAGCTGAGCTTCTCGGCCCAGTCCTGCTCCCTCACTCTTCTAGGTGATAGTCCCAGGATGCTGTTCAGTGGCCCCCCTGCTTGCAGCCCTTTGCCATAGGGTCTGTTTCCCAGGGAACCAGATCTAAGACTCCTAGTGGCGTGCAACTGTTATAATTCCCTGGACATCTCTTATTCTTTCATTCCTCCTCATTGTGTTTGTTCTGCCTGACTGCATTCTGTTACCTAGATAACATCTAGGCCACCAAGACCCCGTGGCTTGTCTCAGACACTGTCTCCTACAGAAAGTCTTTCTGGAAGGCTGCCTGTGCTTCAAGGGTGCTTCCCTGGGCTCCTGCTCCCCACTCTGCAATAGGCACTGCCGGGTGACACTGATGTTATCTGTCTCTTCAACTCGATCTGAGGCTCCGAGCACTCAGGCTTTGTAGCTAATTCAGTCGGTCTCATTCATCTGACCTTGCTTCCAGAAGACACTCAATATTGCCCTATTAATCTGATTTCTGAGTGTAGAGTCCAGATTCTGCGTTTCTCTAATCCATTGAGGTCGGTACAGAGGCCTCGGCTGGCCCAGCAGTCGGTGGTGGTTACAAAGATGTGGTACATTTAGGGACAGTGTGGGCTGCTCTATACCAGGAGGTAAAGCTTTTGGGAACACTCAGTCAAGGTCCCGCAAACCTGTAGGAAACTATTGAGCCACGTCTATTGAGCAATGGGACCAGACATGGGAATATGATGAGTACCTGATGAGAAAGAGAACCAGAGGTAGAAGCCATGTTTGGGGGCGTATGGGTCCCAGAAGCAGCAGGATTTAATCATAGGGTCCTTCAGGAATCTCAGAAACTCTCACCTAAGGAATCCCTAAATGACTGGAAAGCTGACCTGGAAGACCTCAAACATTTACCTAAGATGGCAGCACCTCATAATACATGTCATTCTCCTGACATCCAGCCATTCACCCCCGAACCCCTAAAGTTCACTGTGATCATTATCCTCTAAGATGGCTTTTGCGCCTCCTCTTCATGTTCTGCCGCATTCAAATGTATAGATCTGCTAAACAAATAGAATATCCTGGCGTGTGATGGAGCACGATTTCCAGGGCCAGGTCACAAAAGTCTTTTCATTGTAGTTTCTGCCTTCCCATGTCTTGCGTAGGCCTGAGTAGGCCTGTTGGGAGGAAGCAAGCTGACATGTTGTGAAAACACACAACCTGCCCTGTGTTGAGGTCCGTATGGCAGGACCCCAAGCCACTGCTGCATTGCAAGTCACATGAATGTGCCATCCTGCAAGTGACTTCTTCAAATGCCCTGACCCCGGCCAACTTCGTGGCTGAATCCTTCGTGGCTGAATCCTTTAGAGAGACCCTGAGCCACATCCATCCAGCTCAGCCATTCTTAAATTCCCAGGTTTTAAGCTGGTCCGTTGCCCAGCAATAGATACCTAACACATCTATTGAGTAAAGTGACACTTACCTCTGTCCTATGCTTTCGTTTCACCTTCAAACAAAGCTATGAATCGCCAAATATAATGCTATATATTTTGTGGAGTGTTTTAAAATAATTTTAAAATAATTTTGTTCGCTTTTTGTGATGACTCTATTATAGATGTATATAATTAGCCTTATTTATACGTAGCAGAGAGCTAAGGCTCAGAGAAGTGAAACCATGTAACCATATGTAGAAGGCGAATAAATTAGAATTTGCACCCAGTTCTCACTGACCAGGAATCTCATATTCTCCCTGCTCAGGTGTAGTTTCAAAGGACGGAGGAAACCAAAAGATCAGGACCAGAAGGCTGTAGTGCTCCGTGGTTGCAATAACAATAGGTTCTTACCTTCCTGCACATGTACAACTATTTTATACATTGATTGATTGATTGATTGATTTGTCTTTTTGCTATTTCTTTGGGCCGCTCCCGTGGCATATGGAGGTTCCCAGGCTAGGGGCCGAACCGGAGCTGTAGCCATTGGCCTACACCAGAGCCACAGCAACGCGGGATCCGAGCTGCGTCTGCAACCTACACCACAGCTCACGGCAACGCCGGATCGTTAACCCACCGAGCAAGGGCAGGGACCGAACCCGCAACCTCATGGTTCCTACTCGGATTCATTAACCACTGCGCCACGACGGGAACTCCTTTCTTTTTTTTGGGGGGGGGGTACATTGATTTAAAGTATGACACTGTTACGGCATCTATTTTCTTTTATGTTTCAATTTATCTTTCCAGAATTCCCTTTGTGGGCAAAAATATCAGGTGAAAAAAATATTGATTCTCGCTATAGTAAGGGGGTAGGCCCTGAGGAAGTCAGTGTGAAGAGTGTTATTATGTGTTTTGTCGGGTATTTAGGCAGCAGGATAGTCTTCATCACGTCACACGATCAGGAAGTCACATGGAACAGTTGTTGCAAACATCTAGATACCTGACCATAATATTGCCATAAAAATGAAATCCACATTAGGACACAGACCATATTTCATTGTGCCTAATGCCTAATTCCATGGATATGGTAGATACTTAACATTTGTGGACTATTATGTTAGAGTCTGCTTTATAAAACAGACCTTTACCCTTAAACCAAGATAAAGACTGTCACTACAATATTTCCATGCATATTTTCTGCTATACAGAAAGAAATGCAAGAAACTAAAAAATAATTCAAACAGGAATACATTTATTCATGAAGATTATTCGAATCTTATGCAATGGTATAGTGAATGGTGTCTGAAGTCTGAATCCTGTTATTTTTAGTCACATTAAAGATAAAGTTTTGGGAGTTCCCATCATGGCTCAGTGGAAATGAATCTGACTAGCATCCATGAGGATGCAGGTTCGAACCCCGGCCTTGCTCAGTGGGTTGAGGATCCGGCGTTGCCATGAGCTGTGGTGAGGTTGCAGACGTGACTCAGATCTGGCATTGTGTGGCTGTGGCATAGGCTGGCAGCTGCAGCTCTGATTCAGCCCCTAGCCTGGGAACTTCCATATGCCACAGGTGCAGCCCTAAGAAGACACACACACAAAAAAAGTTTTGAAAGGTAGAGGATACTGCAAGAAAAAGAATGTGAGTGTGTGTGTGTGTGTGTGTGCACACACTTTGCAGAAATTGACAGAACATTGTAAATCAACTGTAATGAAAAATAAATTTTAAAAGGTAGTACAGCCAGCTATTCCTCTGTCTTTTTATGCCATGGCTTACATGGCATTGTTTTTCAGACCTCATAGTGGATGAACGTACTTTTCTCATTTCTTCTCTGTCAACATTTAGTTATCCTGGGTAGTGTTATCATTTTGATTAAGATAAATATTTCACGAGGAGTGTGTAACAAATTAAATTGTGATCCCCATGAAATCATACTTGTTTGCTGTCTGAACACTTGATAATTATGTGGTTTTAAGTACAAGCTTCAATGTTTCCTGATAGGTAAGTGTAGAGAAATTCGTGGATTTTAGATTGCCTGTTTAAATGTTTTAATAATGCTAATTGCTTCTCCATTCTTCTGCCCTATAGTCTATCATATGTCAAATTCTATTAGGAATAGAGGGATTTTTCTGTTGAGAAGAAAATAAAACAGATTTCTTTAATGTTTCATTCCAACACAAAATGCTATCACTCTATGTGACAACGATGAAATGCTTCTACTCTTCTTTGAGGAATTTCAGTTCCTACAATTTCCTGCAGAACCAGGACCTACTGAGAGGATCCCATTCACTGAAAAATAAGTCAACAGGAAATTTCAACAAAAGAACCAGTGTTCAATGCTTAAACAGATTATTAGGAAGACAATGGGCGGTTCTGTGCTAATAATTGCTTGATTTCTGGGCTTTCTGGAAAAAAAAATATTCCAGACCATGTTTTATGTAGTTAGATGGAGAGTCTGAAGAGGTCACTTTCCCCACTTAGATCACTTACTCTTCTTCCATTTCGAAGAGAAAGACTTGGAGCCAAACGGCCCTAGTTAAAATTCTGGCTCTGCCTCTCACTAGCAGCATGATTTCCAGTGAGCTGCCTGACTTCTCTGTGACTGAGTGCTTATCAGTAAAATGAGGTCACTTATCTATTTACCGCCACAGGCCTGTGGTTAGGATTCAGTGAGTCGAGGCATGCAACATACTTAGAACAGAACCTGACACCGGATAGACAACAAGGTCCTGCTGTGTAGCACAGAGAACTATGTCCAACATCCTAGAATAAACCATATGAAAAAGAATCTGAAAAAGAATAGAGTTATATATGTATAATGGAACCGCTTGGTTGACACTAACCCAACATTGTAAATCAACTATTCTTCAATAAACTAAATTTTTTTTTAAAAAGAACCTGACACAGAGTAAGAGCTCAGGAAAATTGAGCTTCCATTCATTCATTCATTCATTCATTCATTCCACAGTAATGTCATTTGTCATTGTCGTTTGGCAGTTCCAGTCCAGTGTCTGTACCTCAGGGATCTCTTTCACAGAAGGTATCTTCTTTCACTACATATGGTCACATGTGGGTTTCACATTGCCATCGGGGGTCCCATAGGAAAGAGCAAGTTCTTATAATTTAAATTGTAAATTAATCTACTAATTAAAATTCTAATTCCCATAGAATTGCTCAAGAGGTCATGGGAAATTTTTACTTCATGTCGTCTTTGCAGCAGCTGCTGCTCGTGGCCAGCTAGCCTTCTCACATGTAGGAGAAGCAACTCTGCATTGGAGCTGAGAGGCGTAGGAGGGGTAGCTTTGTCCACTCCTTCCATGTGGCAGAATCTACCCATGTAATGACACTCTTGGCCTCTCTCGACCCTTACTCACTTAAATGTGGAATGGTTGGGTTTCTAGAGTGAAATGGACACATGCAATATTTCGCGTGTGTTTACATTACACTTGATATTTGAAATCTGCTATAAGCACATTGTCTCCTTCCCCACTCACTCACCTAGGCTGTGGGTAGCAAGTCCAGCTCAAAGGACCACAGCAAGATTGTCTCATTTCACAGAAGAAAAAATGGCAGAGGCTCACAGCTTGCTCAAGACCATACACCAGATGCCCTAGTAATGCATTAAAATCAAGCTTCTTGGCTTCTGAGTTTAAGGGTGTTCTGCAAATGGTAGATTATTGTATTCATTTGTATGGAAAAAGCCCTCCGACCACTCATTCACCTTATTCTCCACAAGCCTGTTTTCATAACTGTGAAATGGGGATATGCATAGGGAATGTGAAATCAGAAGAGATCATCCGTGGTGCTTAGCAGTTAGTGCTGGATAGAAAATACTCAGTTACTGTACAGCAGAAATTGGCACAACATTGTGAATCAAGTATACTCTAATAAAACTTTTTCTGGAAATTCAGAAGGAAAAAACACTCAGTTAATGTTTGTCATTACTATGATGGTTATCTTTCTTACTCAGGCCAGCCAGAGAAAAATGCCATATACAAAGAAATATTGCCACCAAAGAACATAGTCGCTCCAGAGAACCAGAGAATGGGTGGGTTTACTGACCTGTTAAGTACCTGTTTGACGTCAGGAAATGGAGCTGTAATCTTAAACTGAACCATGTTCAAAGTCTTTTTAACTGTTAAATTTCATCTTGCAGACAAGGGGAAGCCATTGATATTTTGATGTTAAAATGTGAGGATTTGGTTTAAGAAAGATAATTCTGGCCAGCCAGATAAAGTATAATATATCTTAAAGCTCATATAACTGATTAAATTTGAAATGATTAGATGCTATTCAAAAGAAACATTTTGGATACTTGATAATCAGTATTTTTAAATCTTTTTAAATTTATTTTTTATTGGATTTACAATGTTGTATTAGTTTCAGGTGTTCAGGAGAGTAATTCATTTATACAACACATACGTATGTCTGTAAAATTTATACACACACATATATGTGTATGTCTCTCTCTCTCTATATATATACGTATACACACACACACATATATATATATTCTTTTTCAGGTTCTTTTCCATTATAGATATTACAAGGTATTGAATATAGTTCCCTGTGTTATACAGTAGGTCCTTGTTGTTTATCTATTTTTTATATAGTAGTGTGTATATGTTAATTCCAAACTCCTAAATTATCCCTTCCTGACTCCTTTCCCCTTTGGTAACCAAGTTTGTTTTCTATGTTTGTGAGTTTGTTTCTGTTTTATAAATAAGTTCATTTGTATGGCTTTTTAAGATTGCACATATAAGTGATATTGTATATACATCTTTCTCTGTTTGACTTAACTTAGTATGATAATCAATCGATCATCCATGTTGCTGAAAATGGCATGCTTTCATTCTTTTTAATGAGTGAGTAATATTCCATTTTGTATATATGTACCACATCTTCTTTATCTATTCTTCTGTCAGTGGACATTTAGGTTGCTTCCATGTCTTGGCTATTATAAATTGGGGTGCATGTATCTTTTCAAATTAGAGTTTTTGTCTTTTCTGGGTATATGCCCATGTGTGATATTGCTGAGTCATATAATAGTTCTATGTTTAGTTTTTTAAGGAAGCTTCATAATGTTCTTCTTAGTGTCTGCACCAATTTACATCCCCACCAGCAGTGTAGGAGTGTTCCCTTTTCTTGATACTTTCTCTAGCATTGTTTTGTAGACTTTTTGATGATGGTCATTCTGACCAGTGTGAGGTAATACCTCATTGTAGTTTCGGTGTGCATTTCTGTAATAACTAGTGATATTGAACATCCTTTCATGTACCTGTTGGTCATCTGTACATCTTCTTTGGAGAAATGTCTATTGAGATCTTCTGCCTACTTTTGATTGGGTTTTTTTTTTATATATATATTGAACTGTACAAGCTGTTTGTATATTTTGGAAATTAATCCCTTGTTGGTAACATCATTTGCAAATATTTTCTCCCATTCTGTAGGTTGTCTTTTTGTTTTGTTGGTGGTTTCCTTTGCTGTGCAAAAACTTTTAAGTTTAATTAGAGATTTGTCCTAGGGATGCAAGGATTTTTCAGTGTTTACCAATCAATCATTGTGATACACCACATTAACAAATTGAAGAATAAAAACCATATGGTTATCTCAATAGATGCGGAAAAAGCTCTTGATCAAAAATATAACATCCATTTATGATAAAAACCCTCCAGAAAGTGGGCACAGAGGGAATATACCCCAACACAATAAAGGTCATATATGACAAACCCACAGCTAACATCATTCTCAGTGGTGAAAAGCTGAAAACCTTTCCATCTGAAATCAGAAATAAGACAAGGATGCCCTCTCTCAACTCTTTTTTCAATACAGTTTTAGAAGTCCTAACCACAGCAATCAGAGAAGAAAAATTACTAAAGGGAATATAACATATAAAGGAAGAAGTAAAACATCACTGTTCACAGACAACACGATACTAAACATAAAAAATTCTAAAGATGCCACCAGAAAACTACTAGAGCTCATCAATTCATTTGACAAGGTTGCAGGATACAAAATTAATATATAGAAATCTGTTGCATTTCTATACACTAACAACAAAATATCAGAAGGAGAAATTATGGAAGCAATCCCATTTACCATCACATCAAAAAGAATAAAATGCCTAGGAATAAACCTATCTAAGGAGGCAAAATACCTGTACTCCAAAAACTGTAAGATGCTGATGAAAGAAAATGAAGACAAAACAAACAGATAGAAAGATACACCATTTTCTTGGATTGGGAGAATCAATCAGTATCGTTAAAATGACCATACTACCCAGGGCAATATACAGATTCAATGCAGTCTTTATCAAATCACCCATGGCATTTTTCGCAGAAGTAGAAAAAAATATGTTTTAATTTGTGAAGAAACACAAAAGACCCCAAATAGCCAAAACAATCTTGAGAAACATGAATGGAGCTATTGGAATCACACTCCCTGACTTCAGACTATACCACAAAGCTATAATAATCAAAACACTGTGGCAATGGTACAAAAACAGACACGTAGGTCAATGGAATAGGTTAGAAAGGACAGAAATAAACCCAGGTACTTATGGTCAGTTAATCTGTGACAAAGGAGGCAAGAATATGTAATGGAGAAAAGGTAGTCTCATCAAAAGCAGTGCTAGGAAAACTGGACAGCTACGTGTAAAATAATGAAATTAGAACATTCTCTAACATCCTATACAAAAAATAAACTCAAAATGGATTAAAGACCCAAATATAAGACTGGATATTATAAATCCCCTAGAGGAAAACAGGCAGAAGATACTTTGACATAAATCATAGATTTTTTTTTCTTTTTTTGATCTATCAAATAGAGTAAACGAAACAAAAGCAAAAATAAATAGATGGGGCCTAATTAAATTTATAATCAATATTTTAAAAAACAGCACTTCTAAAAATGTCTAATAGGTGCAGATGTTGTTTAATACACTGCGATTTGGGTGATTTAAATTTTTCTTTTTAATTCCTAAAAGATGAATGATGGCATATTGTGTGTTCATTTTTGTTCTCAAATAGTCAGCACTATAGTTGTAGAATCCCTGAAAAAATAATGAAAAGCCTTAACAATTTATTCTACAGGGAAAAGTTTGTGTATGCATTAAAACTATTGAATTGCTTTGGAATTAGTGCAATTAGATTGAACCGAGTTTTTATTTTGTTGTTGATTTTCCTTTCATTTTGTGGACTTCTGAGAGGGCAAAAACATAGTTGATTATACATGAGTTATTTCTTCCAAGGCCCTGGTGTGTTGACAGATACCTGTAATTGGTGTTCAACCACATTTCTTTGTTGCCTTTGGGTGACAGATCCTGGCATGTAGAAGTCACCAAATTAAGAAGCAGCTCTCTGCAGCAGCTTCAAACCTGTCAAGCAAACTATTAAGACACTTTTCTTTCTTTACAAAATGTTGCAAGAGTCAAGAGATATGATTTTGCTCAAGTATTTAAGCAGAGAATGCCATCATTATCATCATCACTATCACCACCATCATCATCACCATCATCATCACCCTACTCCTCCTCATCCTCATCACTATCATTATCATCTTCATCATCATCATCGTCACCCTCACATCATCACTATCATCACCCTGACCATCACTATCAGCATCATCCTCGCCCTCACCACCCTCATCATCATCACCACCACCACCATCATCATCACCATCATGATCATCATCACCCTCCTCTTCCTCAACATCATCACCCTCATCATCATTACCACCATCATCACCCTCCTCTTCCTCAACATCATCACCACTATCATTATCATCTTCTTCATCATCATCACCCTCACATCATCACTATCATCACCCTGATCATCACTGTCATCATCTTCATCATCATCATCATCATCACCCACATCATCACTATCATCATCATCACCACTATCATCATCTTCTTCATCATCATCACCCTCATCATCATCATCATCACCACCACCATCATCATCACCATCATGATCATCACCCTCCTCTTCCTCAACATCATCACCACTATCATTATCATCTTCTTCATCATCATCATCCTCACCCACATCATCACTATCATCACCCTGATCATCACTGTCATCATCTTCATCATCATCATCATCATCACCCACATCATCACTATCATCATCATCACCCTCATCACCCTCATCATCATCATCATTACCCTCATCATCATCATCACCATCATGATCATCACTCTCCTCTTCCTCAACATCATCACCCTCATCATCATCATCATTACCCTCATCATCATCATCACCATCATGATCATCACCCTCCTCTTCCTCAACATCATCACCCTCATCATCATCATCATTACCCTCATCATCATCATCACCACCACCATCATCATCACCATCATGATCATCATCACCCTCCTCTTCCTCAACATCATCACCACTATCATTATCATCTTCTTCATCATCATCACCCTCACATCATCACTATCATCACCCTGATCATCACTGTCGTCATCATCATCATCATCATCATCACCCTCATCACCATCATCACCACCATCATCATCATCACCCTCACATCATTATTATCATCACCCTCATCATCATTACCACCATCATCCCCTCCTCTTTCTCAACATCATCACCACTATCATTGTCATCTTCTTCATCATCATCATCACCCACATCATCACTATCATCATCACCCTCCTCACCCTCATCATCACTGTGATCATCATCATCATCATCGCCATCATTATATTTACTTTGAGGGAATGTCAAGTTTGCTTTTGCATTTGTGTTTGATCATCATCATCATCATCATCATCATCATCACCGCCATCATTATATTTACTTTGAGGGAATGTCAAGTTTGCTTTTGCATTTGTGTTTGATCATCATCATCATCATCATCATCATCACCGCCATCATTATATTTACTTTGAGGGAATGTCAAGTTTGCTTTTGCATTTGTGTTTGAGTCAGTCTGGTTTTATTTTGTAAACTTCTCAGAATTAGTGTTCAACCCCTGGGATAAAGTCAACTCCACCGATTGAACTCTGTCTGTTTCAGGCTACACTGTCAAGACATTTGTCAGTTTTGAGGAGTCATAAACATTCATTAATAATCATTACTACCTTAAAATACAGATTTTTTTTCTTCTCCTTTAGTTTTTCTTTATTTTCTAAAAATTCTATAAGAAGTCAAAAAACCCATCATCATTTAGAACCCAGCAACTTTTGGAAGGCTTTCTCAGATATGGGAAATTTTCTGTTTATTTTCATTTATTTTTTATTTTTTGTTTTTCTAGGGCTGCACCCGTGGCATATGGAAGTTCTCAGGCTAGGGGTCAAATTGGAGCTGCAGCTGCCAGCCTACACCACAGCCACAGCAGTGCAGGATCCAAGCCTCATCTGTGACCTACACCACAGCTCATGGCAATGCTGGATCCTTAACCCACTGAGCGAGGCCAGAGTTGGAACCTGCGTCCTCGTGGATACTAGTTGTGTTGGTTACTGCTGAGCTCTGACAGGAACTCCCAGTTTTCTCTGTTTAAATGCCATTTCACTAAAGGAAAAGCCAGACACTACGCCTTCAAGCTCTCTTCCACCGGGGTGCAGGCAGGCTCTTCTACTCAGATGTACCCACACAACATTTTAATCTGCAAGGTAATAAAGGAGATGCTCCCTTGAATTGAAATGATTTTTCCAGCAGTAGTGGCAGAAGTCCTAAAGGAACATCCCTGGCCCAGCATCTGCTTGGTAAGCTGTAGGTCCAGCCCTGATAGTGGCAGCAGTGGTCACCACTGGAGCTGCTTGCTTGTGTCATTGGGGTATGCACTTGATTGCTGAGCCTTCAAGCCAAATCCTCTGATCATCCCAGACACCCTTTGAGCTATTCTGTATCATTTTGTACATTTATTTTCTGTTAAAAATAGCTAAAATGGATTTTCTTGTTTGTAACCAAGTACCCTGGTATGTGTGCTTGTTTACATGGAAGTACACCAGCATCTTTTACAATACAATGCAGTTGCCACCAGCACCACCACTTCTCTCTTCTTTGTCATCACCCTCATCGTTATTTCATTTATTCATTCATTTGATTAGAAAATATATGTAATGAATGCCTTCTGTGCATGAAGCCACACCCTAGACCTTGACAATAAAGACTTGGTCTCAGCCATCTTTGGGTGTACAATCTGTAGTCCATCTGCCCACGCTTACATGGGTGCCCACCTTTAAAACACATCGCTATACACCTCTGTTCATGCTCGTGTCACATAAACTGTGCTCACTGCTTTATATGACATATTAGTCCCTCATTCTTTCATAGCTTCAGAAACTGTGGGAGCACCAATAAGATGATACTCTAACACAAGGAAAATGAAAATTTATTACATTTCTGAAAAAATACCACAGTGATATCTTTATGATTAAGGATAAAAAGCTTTGCAGCAAGCAGAGTTAATTACTTTGTGTATATTGAGTAGCTAGTTTATACCTAGCAATGTGTTCGTTGTTTGGAAAAGGGAGATAAATTCAAAACCCAAGTTACTACTTTTGTCCTTACCTTTGCACTAGAATTGAAAAGACAAGATGTGCAAGCATTAAACTACCAGAAAAGAAACTTAGGTACAGCAGAGTAGAACTCTGCAGGCTAAGGATAACACATGGTAAAATATTAATTGTGTTACCCATTAAAAAAATGCAACATGAGGTAGAGAGTGACGCAATAAATGCGGGCTGGAAAAATCAGAGGCATTTTCACCATGACATGGATTTAAGCTATTCCTTGGCAGTGACAGTGTGGGTTTAAGTTCTGGTTCAGGCACCTGGTTATTGTGTCACCTTGGACAAGTTACTTAACTTTTCTGGTTTCAGTGTTCTCGTGGACAAGATGGGGTAGTAATTGTGTCTGCTTCCAACATTGTTGTGAGGGTTAAATGATTTAATATGCATATAATATATTCCCAGTTGTACATACTGATAGTACATTTTAGCTGTGAGTAGTTCATTTTCGCTTTTAGTATTGCTGGTGCATAATGGATCTTGGCTATTAGTATTGCCTTGAATGGTAAAAAAAAAAGGGGGGGCTATTTTAGGGAGGTGAAAAAGTAGGTAATAAAAATGTAAATCAGCTATAATAGAAAAAGTGAAAATCTTAAAAAAAGAGAAAAAAATGGGATAGGACTGAGCATCATACCAACGTGGTAAACTTGCCTGTACTATCAGAAATCGCATGGCCCCAAATTTGTGTCTTTAAGCAATAACGGATTACTTCATTATATCTGCATCAGCAATTGCACTCGCCTTCTCCCTTATTAAATTCATTATTTTATTTCATACATGATTGTTTTTATTAAACGAATTGCTGTGATTTATTCCTAGTGGCAAACTGCTTATATAGAATTTTCTACTCTTTTGTGAATCATAGTGGATGGCATAATCTCACATTCTTCTTCTGCCACTTAGGTGGCATTACTCTTTCTTTAATGGCTTCTCTGAGATGCCTCTAATCAATAGAAGGAAATGTGAGCACATAATATACAGAGCTTGTGGTGTAGATATATAGTTTGTAGTGGAGATCGCTGCTCTGTCTCTTTGATAACCTCTTTATTTAGTAAAACAAAACAAAACAAAAACCACACTGATTGCACATGGAATTGATGCTCAGCTATTCTCACACCATGAACTCATAACTTGGTGTCACAGATGAAACACAAAACTGAGACCTGATACAAGGGGTTCAGATGTGGCTTATAACTTAAGATCTAAGTCTCACCAATGAGAGTCTTAATGGAATTTGGGAAAGGAGAAAACACAGTCTTGTTGCCAATAGCGTATAAGCTTAGAGCTCCTGGTTGCCTCTTCTTTTACCTCTTGGGGACAACCTGCCAAAGAATGCGCATGGATGAGAACAGATAAGAATAAAGAAATGTTGATGACATCATCTGTCATTCATATCCATTTGCAAGGCTGGGCTTTTCAATTATATGACCAAATAAACTCTCCTTTTTTGCTGAAGCAAGTTTAAGTTTGTTTCCTATCTTTTGTAACTAGTAGAATTTTCAGGTGTGATTCGTGGCTCTTTTGGCATATGAAATGGCAGTTATTCTAATGACCAATTGATCTAGTGTCTCGATCATAAATTCTTAGGTGGCAAAATATCATAATCATTTTTATGGTTACTTCCTGGAACAATTCCAAGTATATATAGTAATTCAGTCAACATTTGTTTAAATAACCCAAGAATTAAGACTCAAAAGAAACTGAATGGAAGAAATAACGCATGTATTATTGAGCATCCACTTTGTGTCATTCGCTCCACTGGTAGCTCAGAAGCCCAATGAACAGACAGAGTTTCTCTTGTCACATAAACACACGTTCTAGTGAAGAGATGCTTGACAAACAAGGAGACGAAAATGACTAAGTGTAGCTTTAGATATTGTGAGGTGCTACAGAGACAAATGACACAGGAGGAGGCTGGGCAAGGGAGGGGTGGGATTTGGGCTGAGCAGAACTGGAAGGTCTTTCTGAGAG
Organism: Phacochoerus africanus; assembly: GCF_016906955.1. Classification (NCBI taxonomy): domain Eukaryota; kingdom Metazoa; phylum Chordata; class Mammalia; order Artiodactyla; family Suidae; genus Phacochoerus; species Phacochoerus africanus. The sequence goes on along the minus strand of NC_062555.1, from coordinate 14,283,566 downwards.
CTGACAGTTGCACAGAGACTCAAGGCAGGCGTGGAAACGAACATTTCAGACAGAACAACAACATGTTCAAAAATGCTGAGAGGGGAATGAGCTCGACAGTCTCAAGAACACACGATGTGGGGGGTCTCCTGCCCTAAGTTAGCACGCTCATGTGTGTTGACTCAGTTTGCGTGTGCCCTTGTGAACTGCGAAGGGAGGGAAGATGGAAGGAGGCCGGTGTCAAAAAAGCTACTTGATTTAGCAAAAGATGACTATTGTGCTTCTCATTTTCATACTTGGCATACACATGGCTGTGAGGAGAATAAAGGTGTGTTACACCTTTGTTGACGTGAGTGTCTGTCATTGCCTTTCTACTCTCGAACTGATAAGAATGTGGCCTCAGAAGGAAAAATGAATGGAAGAGATCCTTAGGCTTCCTTTTATGAGATTGAAGAATATGAAATAATTTGTCAAAGTTAGGTAACTTGTTACTGTTGAGCTAAATATTAGATTTTGATTAGGGATAATTTCTCAGGCACACCTTTCACGTGGCATTTCATTGACTGTCTCAGTACATTTTACTCATCTTCCTCTTTGTAGAGAGTGGAGGTTGAATAGGAGGTAATGGCATGATTGGACAATGTGACAAAAAGCAAAACACGAGACAAACCCTAACACTTTATTTTTTTAATGATTTTTATTTGTTCCATTATAGTTGGTTTACAGTGTTCTGTCCATTTTCTGCTGTATAGCAAGGTGACCCAGTCACACATACATGTATACATTCTTTTTTCTCACATTATCATGCTCCATCATAAGTGACTAGATGTAGTCCCCAGTGCTAATACAGCAGGATCTCATGGCTTATCCATTCCAAATGCAATAGTTTGCATCTATAAACCCCAGACTCCCAGTCCACCCCACTCCCTCCCCCTCCCCCCGGGGCAGCCACAAGTCTGTTCTCCAAGTCCGGGAGTTTCTTTTCTGTGGAAGATGCATTTGTGCCATATATCAGATTCCAGATATGAGTGATATCGTATGGTATTTGTCTTTCTCCTTCTGACTTACTTCACTCAGTATGAGAGTCTCTAGTTCCATCCATGTTGCTGCAAATGGCATTATTTTGTTCGTTTTATGGCTGAGTAGTATTCCATTGTGTATATATACCACATCTTTTTAATCCATTCATCTCTTGATGGACATTTAGGTTGTTTCCATGATTTGGCTACTGCGAACATGCTGTAATGAACATACAGGTGCGGACTTTCAAGGAAAGTTTTGTCCAGATATATGTCCAAGAGTGGGGTTGCTGGGTCATACAGTAGTTGTTTCTATTAGACTTTCAGTGCATTTTATGGCTTTGAGTCACAGCAGGTTTCTTGAATAACTGCACTTTTCTTGGCTGTCACTTTTTAGTCCCTCAGTCCACAGCCTAGCATGTGATGTTGCTGATTTTTTTAGAATCAGATGAATGAATATAAGTATATCTCAGTATTAACACATGATTCAATCAATGCTGATAATTATCAAGTCTTGGAATGTAATGGATATATAAGCACAGTGTAAAAAGAGTATTTGACAGTTATTAATTTTAATAACTTTTTAGGATTAAACACCCACTGTCTCCATTCATATTATTACACATACTATAACGAAGAGTACATATTCATTATACATGTAAAGTTGTCCTTACTCTGTAGAAATTCATCGTCAAGCCAGATGAGCCAGTTCTTAAGGTATTTATTGTCTCAGTTCAACCCACTCTCCTGTGCTCACTCTTTGATGCCAGTGCTGGGACTCTAAGCCACCTTTCCGCTTTGCCAGCTGCTCCCTAGCAGGCTCTGTTGTTAGGGGATGTTAGACAAGGCATCCAGGGCTGGAGAAAGGAGAGGTCAGAGATTCTCGTTTACTTCCTGTTTCTGATCTTGCATCCCATTCCTGGTCAGTTGTTACTGTAGCAACATTTCTTCCTTCCGGAAGCAGAGGTTCTTTTAAGTCACAATAACTGTTTCTAGTTTGCAGTTTTCCCAGCACTCCCAGAATCCGCCTCATCATGCCTCTTCTGAGACATGAGTATCTTTGGGCAGGAGCCCCTCCTCCGAGGTCTGTGTGTCAGCTCCCCCAGGGCTTCTTTTCTAAGGAAAGGGTATGAGGAGCTGCTCCCTGCAGCCGTCCACTTTGCGGTTTCTTAGTGTTCATTTTATGCCTTTCTGGTTTTCAATACCTGTGCAAGAGCTGTTTGCCTAGGCATTTTAAGATCTACATATATAAAACAACACGCATAAGAACAAGAGACCTGTGAGGAAAGATAAGTCAGTGCATGATTGGGAGAATAATTTTTTGCTAAAACATATACAAATGTGTGTTTGATAATAATATTTTAATAAAATGGTTTCTAGTTCTAAGTATTATAATCCATCTTGCAAGTTTTCATATGTGTACCAGAGAGCATGAAATGGATTATCAGGAACATTTAGTGAGCTGCTGATGCATTCATGCTGTTTTCTAGGAAATGTCAAAAATCTGTGTTGCTTCCCAATGTATGGAAGCCATTTTCACTTGGCGTGTGCCTCTCTCTGAAAAGATTTAAAACGGTTTTGATTTGACTTGCTGGGTGAAGAGAACACAGCTTAGAAGAAGAATACGCACAAGCAATTAGAATATAGGGATTTTATTTGTTTATTTTGTATTTTTCTGGATTTAAGAATATCATAAGTGGCATGCATTTTTTATCAATGGAAATAAAATATCATTTTAATGAAAATCAGTGAAGAAACAAAAAACTGAAAGATGGAAAAGGGAAATAAGGGAAGAAAGGGGGAGAGTTTGATCAGTTTAGTCTGGCAACAAACAGAAACTACAGGAAACACAGAAAAGTGTCATCCGCATTAGGAAAAGAGAAGAATGGACCAGATCAGAAGACAGCAGTCAACTGAATTCTGTGACGGGCCACTTCTCACGAGAAGAATCTGGAAGTGTCTTTCAAAAGCTCACATGAATGTATTTATAGTTTGAGGTTTGATGCAATTTAGGGGGGTTTAAACCAATGTGTTTCGTTTCCCTACTGAGTCATGTTCCCTCACAACCTTTGCCACTAAGGCTAAGGCCATGTCTTACCACCTACAGCCAAGGCGAGGTCATCAGTAGCCTTTGGTGTCAGCACTGACCTTTGGAATGTGCCAGATGTCCTTCCGGGAGAGAAGAGGATTCTTGAGCATCTTTAGATTCCTTCGTGGCTTGGTTTAATCACCGAGTTTTACACAGAGAAATCTGCGCCAAAGAGAAAATGTGTGATTAGTGGAAAGTGATTTGTGGTAAGAAGGGAGTTACATGTGGAATATCGAAGCATTGTTTTATCTTTGCTTTCTCTTTCTGAAAATGGAAATCCAAAGTGGGGCCACGGTAGATATAGTCAAATTAACAAGGAGGAGCTCAATCACAGAGGTGAGAGTGTAATAAAACATGTGAAGCTCTCAAACCATGGAGCTGTCTCCTCACCAGGAGAAAAATAGCACGACTGGTAGCTAGTGGTATCTGGGGAGATGAGCCCCATACAGCATCCTGGTTCCTCATGGAATGTGGGCGTTAGAAGAACCTTAGAAGGCCCTGTTTGCCCCATGAAGGAGAGCAGAGAGGCACGGTGGACAAGCAGGGGCCTAAGGAAAAAAGAGGCAGCCATGTATTAGGGAATCAATGGCCAAGACCAGGGTCTGGGACCAAAGTCTGCTGAGTGGGTGCCAGCATGTCAGGCAGGACCAGTTTTGCTTCCGCCATCTCCAGCCCAGGGGACCAACCAGAATCGCCGTGTCACTCCAACAGTGGGAAGGTCCAAGTCTACAGCTTCTGGCCTTTTCCACAACTGAGGAACAGGGCCCATGCAGCTTTCCCACTGATACCAAGCATCTTCCTCCAAGAGGAGCAGTGAGTGGAAGAGGACATTTGAAGCACTGAAATCCAATTATCGCATAGAGCATATTTATGAAATTGGATAGCATTTCTTGGTCCCTATCAATAATAAGAGGGAGGAAGATTAGAGTTAGAGAAATGTGCAGAAATTAAATTTCCTTTGCATACCTAAGAGTAATGTGATTTTTTTTTACCTCACTACAATGGTATGCAGCTGGACTCCATAAAATGCTTACGTTCCTCATTGTCAGTAACTGAGCCATAATGTTTACAAGACCTCAAGGTAAATAATTGATCAGGTAGTATTTACTGTTGGCTGCATTCTCTTTAAATAATTCTTAACAAGTTTCCCATACCTAGAAGGAGAAACGGTCAGATAAGTGGCTCTTGTTAATAGCAAGTTGTCTACTTAGGTTTACTTTGAACTGCTGAGACTAGAATTCCCTGGTGGTGCAGCAGGGTTAGGATTCGGTGTTGTCACTGTTGCGGCATGGGTTTGACCCCTGCCTGAGAACTTTCACAAGTTGGGGGTACAGACCAAAAAAAAAAAAAAAGGGAATAAGAAGAATTGTTAAGACCATAAGTGAAAGCTTTAGCGGCCCCTCCCATATTCTGCCTATTAGAGGTTTCCTTGTTTAGTCATGTCTGTCTTTGTTAAGTTCCCAAGTCTTTCAAGGAGCTGTTTAGTGGCTGTTGTGGCTGTGGCTATCAGAATTGAACTATTAACATGAATGTGGCTTAATGCTTTCATGCTTTAACAAACATTTTAAAAACTAGTGATACAGTGCATGTTCCTGTTTTTACAACATGTCATAAGGCTCACCGCAATGAAAAGCGAACTCGATCCCTACCAAGAGTCAGTCAAAAGAAGGGTAATTGAGTTAGCCTTCTCATGACTTAACCTGGCATGTCCATATTAACAAATTGGCCTTACTGGTGTAGTCACGCATTGTCCCCAGGACGTGGGGTAGAGATTTAATAAAATGAAGCAGACAGAATGAGATTAATGACTAACACATGAGTAGTTGTTTATGCCAATTGTTTGGTGTCGTGAAAAAGAGCCTGGAACATAGACTCAGATGATCTGAACTTGAGTCCCTGCTTTTCCAGTTTGTGTCTGTGTGTGTGACTTGGGGAAGTCACTTCTTCTCTCCCTTTGTCCAGTGGGACCCTGGAAGTCATTCCTCGCAGGACTGATGGAATAATGTAACCCACGATTGGCGAGCACGGGCTCTGCCCTGCTTTCAGACATTTCATAAGCCTTCCCGGCTTCCCACTCATCACATCCTCCATCGGGAGGCAAGCAGTTCCATTGCTCAAGGGGGAAACAGAAGCTCTCTTCATTTCTCTAGAACATCGATGAGCAGTTCCTGCTGGGACTTTACACATTCTATCAATCAAATGCTACTCTTTGCTGTCGAGCCTCCTCTTGCTCACATGATCACATGCCCAGTTCGGAGGAATGGCATGGCCACGTACTGAGAACCTCAGCCTTCTCTTCATCAGTCACTAGGAAAGGGTCTATTCACAGAACATGGGAAAACAAGAAGAAATAAAAAATAATGAAAAAAAAAAACACAGAGGGAAAGGTTGTTTATCTCTTTGAGTTGGAAAGTATGAGACCATCTAGATTTCATAAGACTCTTTTCTTTTTACCAGACCTGATCCTTCAAATATCTTTTTTTTTTCTTTTTTCTTTTTAGGGCATGTGGAAGTTCCCAGGCTAGGGGTTGAATTGGAGCTACAGCTCCTGACCCACACCACAGCCACAGCAAATGCAGAATCTGAGCTGCACCTTCCACCTACACCTCAGCTCATGGCAACGCCGGATCGCCAACCTTCTGAATGAAGCCAGGGATCGAACCCACATCCTCATGGATACTAGTCGTATTTGTTTCCTGTCCACTGAGACACAAGGGGAGCTCCGTCTTCAGATATCTTACAGGCAATACCCCTTCTCCGGTCCCCCCCCCTCCTTCTCAAAACCGCCTCCCTCAAGACTTTAATTATGCAGTTTTCTTTCTCAAATCCCCAAGAGGGTTTCCAGTTCTCCCTTGAATCAGGTTAAAACCTTCCGATTATTGATAATGAATGTTAACCCTCTTACCTCCTAGGTTCTGATTTCCTGCTGGAGATTGAAGTACCCCCATGGGGAAAGTCACTTAATCATCCTCCCGTACCTGTCGTATCTCTTTCTGTCTCAGGCACTTTCAAGCTGTTCCCACTGCCCGGAATGACCTCTCTCATCCTCTATCAACTAAAATTCTGCTCCGGGCTGATTATCTCTAAAACCTTCCTCCGATTACCCCCTTTCTTCACTCAGTTCCTCGATTACCCCCTTTCTTCACTCAGTTCCTGTACATTCAGTCATATATGTTTATTCCTGTATTTCTTCGATTATGGTATTCTGTGGATTTTGCCACTTATATTGTGAATGAGAAACTCAGAGAGATGCATCAAAATAGCAGAGACCCCTGCTCTCTAAAGCTCACAAAAATTCCCAGGACAGAAAAAGTCAGCTTTAAAAACCTGCCAGGGAGTTCCTGTTGTGACTCAGCAGGTTAAGAACCCAACTAGCCTCCATGAGGACGCAGGTTTGATCCCTGGCCTCGCCCAGTGGGTTAAGAATCTGGCGTTGCCATGAGCTACAGCATAGGTCGAAGGTGCAGCTTGGATTTGGCATTGCTGCTCTGTGGTGTTGGCTCAACCCCTAGTCTGGGAACTTCTGTTCGCTGCAGGTGCAGCCCTAAAAAGAAAAAAAATAAAGATCCTGTGGGAAACAGAAATGAAGTAACATTTATGATCAAGCCCTCGGGAGACCTGATTGTATAACATGATGTGATTTTTTCTAGTTTCAGTAGGTTGTTGTCTTTACAACATAGGTTAAAGCAATGCCCTGAATCTTTCCACTCTCACCTACCCTGTTCCTCTTGTGGCTGGAAATGTCGGTTGTGAGATATCTGATTTAAGACTAGGCGCTGAGAATTGAAACATTTCCAACTATATACTCAATTTATAGTCAAAGTTGGAATGAACTTCTGATGAAATGAACCCTGAGCTGAATATCATTTCCAAAAAAGCAAGGCCAACCATTTTTTTGTTTTTCTTTAAAATCCAGTGAGAACTTCTGAACAGAAACCAACCCTATATTTTTGAAAGCCACTGAACCAGAATTAAACTAGAGCATCAGAAGAGTTTCTGAAATAAACTTGAACCAAATTGATATTTTATTAGATCCAAGTCCTTGGTTAAGATAAAGTGTGTGGTCATGTAACGGAGCAAAGTTAAATGGCCCACCCGGAGATTAACTATGTGGCTTCTCACTCATTAGTACCATGTTTTAAAACGGAAACAACTTTGATGGCTTTTTACAAACCACTACAATTTACGCGCAGGCTCATTTCTCTAGGAAGGAAGGTTGGAATCAAAAAAAAAAAAAAAGTTCAGTGATTGAACAATGTCAGAGAAGAGTTGGGATGTTTCAAACACTGTTTTCCTTTGGGTTCTGCCTGAGAAGGAACAGGCAGACTCAAAGCTACAGCCTAATTCTTACAAACTCATTAACTTTGGGAATGCTTGACGTTATTGATGTGGATAATTACCAGTGACAGAGGCTGTTGGGAATTCTCACTCTATTTATTAAATGAGTAAAGCTGTTAAGGAAAGCTCTAGTGATTTTTACTTACACATATAGTTAAATCAATGCTGATTCTTTTTCCTCTAAGAACAACTCAAAAAGGGAGTAGCGTTTTCCCCCAGATGAGCTGATGGATGCTATATCTCCACCAGAAGCTTAAATACTTCCCCCAATTGACTGGCCTACATATGTCAGATTTTATGACTTTATTCCTATTGCCTGTGGCTCAGTGACCTGGAACCATGACCAAGTTTAACTAGAGAAAGGTCTAGGTATGCCCTTGGCTTTGCTACAGGATTCCAGCCCAGAGACCTCTCTGGAGGCTTCTGTGTGGCTGTGAATTACATTGGATTTACCTAGATGCCTAGGACAAGTGAGTATTTTTGTCTTACTTCTTAGAAGCTCTCACTTTAGGAATTTTAAATACTAGAGCTTTATTCTCAGGTCTTTTTCTTCACATATGATAGAAAAGCAAAGATTTTAAAAAGATATTTATTCATGGGGAAAAAAAAAAAAACCCAGCCAGGTTGCTCTAATGAAACAAAGTGTGTCTGTGTGTGTGTGTGTTTCTCCAGAACATTTCATTTCGAGGTATAACATAGAGAGGATAACTCCATTTTAAGTAATAAATCCCTTGAAACTAAAACTCTTTTCAGGTAGTCCTTAATTATTTGAAGTGGACAAGAAGTAAGCTTTTATTTGTCATTTTTTCTGTAGATACCCAGTGTATCAGTTTTCACCTGGTCATTGTTAGGCTGTTTTGCCAAATGTGTCTATAAATTCCCTGTAGAAAAGTTGCTATACTTTTATGACAGAAAAGGAACATTATTTAATCCTGAATGTTTTGTCCTAAAATCAGCATTAATCAATTCGCTGAGCATTTGTATTCCTTTGTTGTCCCAGTAGATCACAAGTCTAGGTAACTGCGTTGTAGAATGTGTTACTTTTTCTTCTAGTGTTCATATATGGTACATTTCTAATCCTGCACGGTGGTTCACTCACAGTGTTTTCCGTGGTTCAGGAGCCTGGGACACCATCCTGAGCCTATAATCCACTTGCATGCAGAGCGTGTTACGTGTGGCTCAGGTGCGCTCCCGTCGGAGTGCTGTGGCGTCAGGGGTTCCCAAAGAAAGTCACCAGCACAAAAATACCTGTCCTTCCTTCATATCTCCTGCACTCTGCGTCTGTAACGCTCAGGGGTAGATTCTCTGTTGCTTGAGAAGAGAGGTCCATTTTCCATCTGTATGGGAGCCCACCTGTTCAGTGCCTTGCATGCTTACCTGGTTTTCTTCTGCGTCTTTGCAACTCACCTGTGGACACAGAGGTCAATACATCACTACACAGAAAGGCGCTAAGGAGATCTAGGTCAACAGGATGCAACATCCAATTTTTTTTCTGCTTCGGATGTGCATATTCCACCTATACACTCTAAGCCAGCTATTTGGGGGACATAATTCCTAGCCTAACAAGAAGCACGCCAAAGCCAAAGCAAATTTGAGGTTGCAAAGAGTATTTGCTCAGATAAAGGGCTTTCTTCCCGAAAGCTCTGTTTTTACTCATATGGCCTGACCTCTCCGTCTGAGATTCAGTTCTCCGTTGTCTCATCTCCAAATTTGTAACATCAGACACCCAAGAGTGGCGCCATTAGCACTTGCTGTCATCTTCAGCATTGACCTGGTGCTGCACAATACGCCCACACCGAGAGAGAGCATTGCAACCTGGTATCCACCCGCCACTTGGCGTTCCTGTGAATCTTACGACACTGTCTCTCCTCCTCCTCCCATCTATCTCTTCTCTGACCTTTGATTTACACCTTTATACGGGGGCCCCCGCCTCGCTCTGGACCTCTGTGTCCACCTTGCTCATTAGTTTCTGAGACCTGCCGAGATGGCGTATCCCTCTCTTCCACCCCCTCCGCTTCACCCTCTGTCTCTAGGCCCCAAGCGCCTTATTCTAAATTCATCATGCGTTTTTGGAGTAGTCAGAACAAGGAGGAAGACATCCAGTTATAACAGTCCTACTGAGTGAGTGAGACATCGGTCTCATTGGAATGTTTGAGAAGAGTGCAGTTGGTAACATAAATATATCTGTCCTTGATAGAATTTCAGGTGTAACGACAAAAGCGGGAGGGATTTGGACCTCCAGAGAGGATTCCTTGGAGGGCAGAAGACTGAATCTTACTTAAACCCCAGGGCCTCACCCTTGCTTTCAGATCAGCCCTTGGCCCTCGGCCCTCGGCACTCTTCGCCCCCATCCTGTGCCGGAAAAACGAACATGGGATCCTGTGAGGGTTCTCTGTGCAGAGTGTCCGGGTTTTGATTTTTAGAAACTACAGTATACTACTCTTGGGAAAAGGGACTGACCACTCAAACATCTGTCAGCGATTTGGCACTTGGGGTAGAATTTCCATTTTGTTTGATAGCCAGGAGAAGACGTAGCTTTCACACCCGGGATAGGTGGAACGATATGAAGGGGTTTGGAAAGGAAATCTGAGGCAACTAACGGTAAGCTTAACCTGCTTTGAAACTTTGCAGAGGGTTGGCTTCAGGTGTGGTGATAAAGTGTTACTACACGTTATCATCATTCGGAATCTACACGAGTCAGTGGTTGAGGGAGCAGACTCTCACCAGCATTGTGGAGAAAACTACAGCATAGTCATGGCAATGGGAAAGAGTTTGCTATTTTTGCTTTAATCGATCCAATTTTCAGCAACATTATTATGACCGGTCTACCCCCAACGGATGTATGTGGACTAGTGTACGCCATCAAACTGTACGTAGGGTTTTACAGGACTAATGTATTCTAAAATAAAGGTACTGGTTTTACAATGAAGATTTCTTTTTGAATGTGAATCATTCCTCCCTAATTTATCTCTTGCAACAAAAAATACGAAATTTTAGATACAGGGTCTTTGAAGAGTGTAACTCATATTTCTTTTCTGCTTCGATTTCACATATATTTGAGATCCTAAATGAGCTGCAGGCCAATGCAATCATAGAAGTATTTTAGGAGACCGAAGAACGAAAGTGTCTTCTTGATTTTCCACTTGACCTTATCGACCACACTTAACCTTTCTGTTGGAACTTCCTCCATCTGCAAAAGTTCCGCATAATTATACCACTTTATTATCTCATCAGTATGCAGGAATTTGAAGTTCTTCTGGAAATAAGAGAATCATAAACTCTAGGGCTTACTATCTCCCAAAACAGGGTGGTGAGCTTCTGTTACGGTTGCCTGGGGTTGGGGGGGTGGCAAATGCCTGACATTATTGGAGCTCTCCCCACCACCATGGCCAACCACACTTGTGGATGCGGTCACTCTTTATCAGAAAGCTAGGATTTAGCCTCAGAACCTTCCGTGTCCACGTAGCATTCTAGGCAGCCTCTGGAAAATCAGCACTCTGGGTCTTTACAGCTCAGGGCGTGATCTGAAGACCAACAGCCTTGCCCAAGAGCTTGTGAGAAACGTAGAATCTCGGGTCCTGTCCCAGATCTGCTGAGCCAGAGTCATCCTTAAACAAGATCACCAGGCAGTCGAAATGTGCTTTGAATTTCGAGAAGCAGTTTGTGTATGAAATATTTGTTCCATTTTTTAACCCTTTCGTTGTTGGGTTGTCAACGTGTCCGCAGCATTAAATGGATGTCTTCTTCTAACTGGGGGCTCTTTGCTTGGACAGGAGTTGGGGGCCATCCCCAAAGACCTCCATGGCCTCTGAATTTAATTGTGATAAAAAGAAAACAGCAAAAGGACCCGAATTAGTTGTCCCCACTGGAACTCTTCCGCCTTCCCGGACGTTGTTGCCCGAGTGGGGTAAGTGACAGCTCTCACACTCGTTGTCATAGAAGGACTTGAACTTGACACAGTTTGGCTGCCTCTGTTATGTACAGAAACATTAATGGCTAAATCAAAAACATCTTTTTAAAAAATTTAATTCTGTTGCAAGATGAATTATGATCTAAACTTAGCTCCACATGGAATTAAAACGGGGGTGTTTCTTCTCAAACCGTCAGTTTGTTTATGCAGTGGCTTCGGCCCTGAGCCGTATCACCTTCAAAGAGAAAAGCAGATCTGGCTCAGAGCTGCCAGTTCACATGAAGCAACCCTCGGTGCTGGGATGCTCCAGGCCCCGATTTGTTTGTGTGGTGTAAACTTATATAGTAACGCATCCGTAATACATACCCGACATCTTCCGTGAACTGAAAGAGTCCAGTGGCTTAACAACCTTTGCAGGGCCAACAGCTCTTTGGACCAAATTTCCAGTTCTTGCATAAATTACTTGTTGGGCTTCATAGCGCATTTTCGGATAGTCCGGGAATTTTCTGAGAGTGCAAGGGTGTTTCAGATTCTCGGGAGATGCCTCTGGGCTCTCCTCATTGTCAGCCTGGGATAACCTCGCTTCTCGCCGTGATTGTCGGTTACAGTGATGAGACAGCGACTGCTCTGTTGCATCTGTTTGATGTGGCGTAGGCACAAGTGTAAGTGAAAGACATATTTATTCTCTGCTGTGAAATAAATAATCCCCTTTGCATTCAAAATCATCCTTTTTGTCACTGGCCTCCCTCCTTCCACATATCTGGGTGCTGAGCCCCACAAATCATTGTACCAGTTTTCTCCAGGATTATCCACCAGTCATGGCAGCAACATCAACACTTGCAATTTTTTTTTTAATTTTTAAAATTAAAAAAAAATTTTTTTGGGGGGGAACCGCATATGTGGCATATGGAAAGTCCCAGGCTAGGGGTCGAATCGAAACTGTAGCTGCCGGTCTACACCACAGCCATAGCAACATGGGATCCAAGCCGAGTCTGAGACCTGTACCACAGCTCACAGCAACACCGAATCCTTAACTCACAGAGCGAGGCCAGGACTTGAACCCACATCCTCGTGGATGCTAGTTGGGTTCGTTACCCCCGAGCCACAGCAGAACTCCAACACTTGCACACTTTTGAAAGAAGCTTCTTGAATACAGATCACAGTGTAGGGAGCAAGTGAGGACACACCCCCCTCGTTACAACCAGGGTGACCTGACGGGACTTGATCCCGTAGAAAACACTAGAAGCGTTTAGGGGATAAGAACAAGAAATGCAGTGTCCTTCCTCAGACATTCTCTTTGGGATCATTAAATTTGTTTCTAATACAGGGGAAAGCATACAGGTGTTTATAAAGTTTTTTTCTTTTAACACCTGTAGCAGGGGCAAAGGCACAAAGTCAAAACAGTGCTTCAGCTGGCCGGATTGTAAATTTTAGGACATTTGGGCACTGATATTAACGGCCAGATCCCTTCTCTGAGCAACTCCTCCGTTTCCCCAGTAGAACACGGCAACATGGATAGCAAGCACATGTTCACTAACCGCCCCCCGCCCCATTTTTCTCAGCTTGGTTTGATTTAGAGAATGAGAATTCTAACCCCCTGTTTCATTAAAAAGCAGTTACAGTTGAAAAATAAATGGATTAAGGTCTACCTTGTTCTACTAACAATCAAGAGAGGAAAAAGTGGCTCGCTGTTGCATTTTCAGGATGTTGTGCTGGCCACGAGTTTGCAGATTTTGTTTTTTCCAAAGCATTTTCTGATGACAAAACAGTGACTGTCAATAATTCACTCTCTCTTTTAATGTTGAAAAGGAAAGGACAAAAGCCTATTGTACTGGTAGGTTATCTCAGGTATTTTGCCCAAGAAGAACGTTCTTTAAAATCTTGCAAAGCCAAACTTCATTTGGGGGTTCGGGTTATTTGGAGCCTGGATATCTTAAAGTCATGTACATGAGAACTGGGACAAGGATGGAGCAGCAATCATTTTCAAATATTGCTCCACTCAGAGTAGCCCACTTGTCTGTAAGCTTCACGGCAGTGGGCATCTCACCATTGTTGTTCATGCCCTAATCCTCATTACTTAGCACAGTATCTGGCATAATATTATATTCACAACAAAAATCGAGTGAATGAATCAATGAAGAAAAATTAATTAATCAGTGGCTGAGTCCAGGTTTAAGGTTTACCACAGGGATCAGCAGACACTTTCCATGAAGGGCTAAATGATAAATATTTTTGGTTTTCCACCATGTGGTCTCCATCACAATGAGGCACCTCGCCATTGTAGCAAAAGCATCCACAGACAGTATAGAAACAAATATGCATGGAGTGTTCCAATAAAACTTTATTGACAAAAACAGCCATTGGGCTGTATTTGGCCCCTGGACCATGATTAGCAAATCTGTGGCTTCTGGGGTACAGTGTCTTGAGGCCTTGTGTCACTTACCCTAACCTTGACTTTATTTCCTTTCTCTCCATCTTCATACATTGCATATATTCCCTCATAAATTCCTTAACACTTATTGAGTAAAGATCAGGTGTAGGGCTCTGGAGAATATCTAAATCTATAAAACATGCTTCCTAACTTCAAGAACCTTTCCATACAATAGCCCCTCTTCCATACCCATTAATCAAATAAGTCAGTCCTCACTCCAGAGTCAGAGTAAGAAAAAGTCAGGGTTACACCAACGGGTAAATCTCCATTGATTAAGAAAAAAATTATCAAATTTGAGGAAGGATTTACCTCCTAACATGTGTTAACATGTTTTCTTTCTTTTTGAAAATTTTAAGTGGACTTTCTATTGAAGTGTAAAATCCATATATAAGTTGGCTGCGATCATATGTATAAATTATAAGAATTTTCAACAAAAAGTAGCACCTACATCAAGAAGTATAATGCTATTAGCATCCCCAGAGTTCTTCAGACATCACACTGCATCCCTCCTGCCCACCCCAGGTTAGCCATCACCATGACCTCTACTGCAGAGCCGACCTAAGACCTGCATCTCTCTAGATGCCCCCAGAAAATCCGTGTATTACAGAATTTGGCTTTGAAGCTATAATCACTTCTTTTGGCCCATGTATTTCAGTTGAGAATGCCTTCCATTTTCGTGGAAGCTAGGTAGATTCTGCAACATATACCAAAGCAAACGACACATCCTCATTTCAGGCTGTGTATGTTTCAAAACAAGCAGGAAAGAAGCTCCTCCCTCTGGTTGGGCTGCGAATGCTGGCACAGTGTGACTCGTGATGCCAGGGCTTGCCACACAGTTCACAGGTTACCCTGTCACCATTCTGTATGCTCATCGTCTACTCCAAGTTTCCTCTTGAGTGACACCACGGATGTGTAAATATTTAAATATCTGTCACTTTGGCTGTTTCTTCTTAATCGTGTTTATCCCAGGGGCGTCTGTTAGCCTGGTGACTTTATTTGTTAGCGCTGCGTAGAAGGGTCTCCACTCTCTCCCCCCGCCTCATCCAGGGCCCACAGCCGTCCATGCAAAGGCCGGGGCAGGCCTCCCACTCGGCTTCCTGGGACGGACACGAGCGACATGACTCCTGCTCTCGAGTTTGGGCTTTTAAGACTGGCTCAGATGTGATGAACACGGAACTACTATGACCCTCCTAATTGTGTCTCTTCTCGGATTTCCATAAGGTTGGGAGGCTTTTGGTCTTTTGTGAGGGTTGCGGGTGAGCGGGAGCTCAGAGCAGACATGCGTTCCTCCCATTCTTCCCAGGAACTGGAACGATCAGAACTGTCGCTGACGACGCCAAACAAGCCAACCTTAGGTTGTATCATCAGCACCTTGGCAGGCAAGCCTTTGCGTTTTCCACCTGTCCAGGGGCCTCCGGTTACCAACAGCCTGAGTTTCAGACCCGCACTCCTAAACAGAGAGCGAGCGTGGGTGACTCGATGTTGTTATTCATAGCGTTTCTGCCTCCAGGTCAAAAGTGCATTGGAGGCAGGATAAGGAGACCGCAGAAGAGCCTCTGTTATATTTTATGGGTAGTGACCATCTAAAAAATGAAACAAACCAGAATAGCAAAATAGACTCCTAGAGAACGAACTAGGGCTTAAGAAGGAAGAGGGACGGAAGGAAGGGTAACATAAGGGTAGGGGATTGAAATAAATAAGTTGCAGGGATAGGCTGTACAGCACAAGGAATACAGCCAGTGTTTTATGATAACTTTACATGCAGTATAATCAAGAAGCATACTGAATCACTATGTTGTACTCCTGAAATTAATATACTATTGTAAATCAACTGTAGGTCAAGAAAACATTTTTCATTAAAAGTTAAAAAAAAACAATGAGTATGTTATTTTTTCTTTTTGAAAAATTTTAACACGTTTTAAAAATCATAGTTGATTTACAGTGTTGTGCCCATTTCTGCTGGGCAGCATAGTGACCCAGTCCTATATAGAAATTGACAGAGCACTGTAACCCAACTGTAATGGAAAAAAATAGAAATCATTTGAAAAAAGAAATAGTATGTTATTTGACTGGAAACAAAACGTTATGTCACCAGTTAATATTAACAGAGCATATACGCGCTAATTAACAGTGACTGAAAAACACACCACAAAAATCAAAACACAGAGTTCCCGTCGTGGCTCAGGGGTTAACAAATCCGACGAGGAACCATGAGGTTGCGGGTTCGATCTCTGGCCTTGCTCAGTGGGTAAAGGATCAGGCATTGCCGTGAGCTGTGGTGTAGGTCACGCACACGGCTCGGATCCCGTGTTGCTGTGGCTCTGGTGTAGGCCGGTGGCTGCAGCTCCGAATAGACCTCTAGCCTGGGAACCTCCATATGCCGCAGGTGTGGCCGTAAAAAGACAAAAAAAAAAAATCAAAGCACAGCAAAATTGGAATGTTAGGAGATTGTCTATCTGGGCTCACCCAGTTCTCTTACTGTAAGTTGTAGGATAAGTTATACAGATTTTGCCTGTGTAGATTATAGTCCATTGCTTTGCTTGATTCTGATTTGCAGAT
Source organism: Phacochoerus africanus (assembly GCF_016906955.1). Taxonomy (NCBI): domain Eukaryota; kingdom Metazoa; phylum Chordata; class Mammalia; order Artiodactyla; family Suidae; genus Phacochoerus; species Phacochoerus africanus. The sequence goes on along the minus strand of NC_062555.1, from coordinate 14,267,241 downwards.
GGAATGAATTAAAATATCTTCCAAGTACAACTAATACATATAGAGTTGGGGTCTGGGCTGGAACCCCAAATGCCATCTCCTTGATCTGTCTGGAGGCCTGGGAGGTCGCCAGCATGAATCTGTGTGTGAAGAACCCGGGTGTGGTCTGAAGGGGATTTATCCAGAGGAAGGGCCTCCAGGGAGGGAGTCTGAGTCCGCAGGGTCACTGAGCCCAGCGACCACAGTTTTCTTTGTTGCTCAGCAAAGCCGCATGAAATGCTCGGCCAGAATGAAGAAATGAAGAGACCTGCTTCCACTCACACCTTCATGAGGCGTTACGCGTGCAGGCAGACCTCTTTTACAGGATTAAATGGGAAAGGAGAACTCAGGGCATTTTAGGGTCTCTCACAGTGGCATTTTGACATTTTCTGAGCTCCTGAGACAGGAACCAGACTGCGTCGCAGTGGCACCGAGAAGGCCTCGTAGAGGCGTCGTCACCACGCGGTGGCCTTGGAATCACAATGTCATCTGACCCCAAAGAGAGCGCATAGACGCAAAGGCCCAGGTTGGACTCAGCAGGTGGTAGAGTTAGAGTCAGAGGAAGGTTGCTTAAGCACTTCAGCCACACCACAGGAGGCCCTAGGAAATAATGGCTTGGGGCATTTGGCAGTTGCCTTTCGGTCTCGAAACAGAGGACAAGTGTGAGCCAGAGCAATCTTACTTCATTGGTAAATAATTTAATGTGATACATCTCAGAGCTTCCATAGCTTCATCCCAGTGACACTCCTGACATGCATCCCTACAGCCGAGAGATCATCAAGCCAAGAGATCGGAGAGGGAAGCCACTGGATTTCTTAAGAGCTTCCTTTCCTAACGAAATACAAGGCTATCTCTCCGTAATGATTTGCAATTAAAATCATTTAGGTAATTATGCTGAATGAATAATGTATCTCTTCATCTCCAGGCATCTTGCATGAGTCAGAAAGAAAACCTTCTTGTGTCTGTGGGCGTGAACCCCCCTTCCCCACCTTTCCTTTGTCTGTTGCCCCTCCCAGGAACAAGAGGTTCCCTTGATGCAGGTGGATGAGTCAGAGCCCCTGGTGGCTATTCGGAGATGCGGTGAAGGGGGGCCTTGTCTGGTAGATCAGATGGCCGCGGGTTAGCTCTGTGTTTATAAGCTTGTGTCCCCCCACGTGACTGTTAGACAAGCCTATTCACCTGTTAACCTCTACGCTCTGGGCCTGAAAAATCGCGGTCAGAAACTCTCCAGGCAGCACTTGATGTGTGGAACCAGATTTGTCTTGGCTCCTCTTGGCTTGTCTTGGTGTTGTCAGCCCCTGCCTTTTCCAGCCCCCCTTCCCTCATCACGACCCCAGGACACCAGGATCCAGCAAGCCACCAGGGGCTTGTTTTCACTTAAAAGACATAGAAGGAGAACAGAAAAGAGAAGCAAAGCATATTCTGCTCCCCTGAGTCCTGCTGAATGATTTCATGAGGCCTCTTTCGTATGCTCTTAGGCCCCCGTCGCTCTTTCTGAGACTTGAAGCTCTAAGCCGCTGCCTCTGGCCAATGGGTACTGCAAAATGTGCAAAATCCGTTTTAAGTGTGTGCTCACTCCCGTTCCCACTGCAGAAAGAGCCTTTCTAAAGGGACCCGAAGTGTTCCTTTCCAAAACACTGGGCCCCAGATGTTCTCAGGGGCCAAGAGCCGTTGCCTGGATTCAAAGGCGAACCAGTGCTTTTATGGGGCTGCGTAGTGGCAGGTGTCCAGCACGATGCATGTGGTGAAGTTCACTGTACTGTGATTTATAAAATGTCCCCAATAAAACTCAAAAAATGAAAAATGAAAAATCTGGTCCTTATTTACCCTACACTGAAAAAAAAGCACCATAATGCATTTCTAAGAATGCTTAATTTTATGTGTGTGCGATCATAATCTCTTAAACCCTTGCTAGCGTTTTTCCAGAAGCCTTTTCTCCCTTAAAAGGTCCCAAACCTTTTCCCCACCCTGATTGTCACAAACAAAAAGGAATGAATATTTTCTGCTATTAGAAGCCTGAAGGGCATTTAACTATGTGAAATCTGAAAGGGAAATCTGAAACCTGACTTTTTTTTCTTTTTATTCTGACTTTCTAAGAAAAGACAAGAGTGGGTCACATGTAAATTAATATTAGAAATCAATCAACACAGTTGGGAAGGAAGGACAAAGGAAATTCCATTTACCTTTTTCCTTGTTTTTAAATATAAATCACTAGATATGATTTTTAAAGAATAGGTATATATCCGTCCATAGGACACTGGAACTATTTTTGTATCATCGCCTCTCCTGGGCTTTCCAGTGACAGTAACGTGGCCCTGATAGAGACTTTGGGTCAGGGCAGAGGCAGAACGAGGGGCCACAGATACCCCACTGGGTCTCCTCTGTGAGCAGCTCAGTTCCCTGGAGGGGCTCTAGCTTTACAGAGAACACCCAACAGCTGAGCAATTTACTATTAACTTACCATCAGACTGAAGAAGCTGGAGCTTTGGACATCCTCAGGGAAAAGATGCATGTCATAGGCTTTCCCTCACCAATTCAAAATCAGACCTGTTTTTTTTTTTTTATTTTTTGGTCTTTTTGTCTAGGGCTGCACCCACAGCATATGGAGGTTCCCAAGCTAGGGGTCCAATCGGAGCTGTAGCCGCCGGCTTACACCACAGCCACAGCAACGCAGGATCTGAGCCTCGTCTGTGACCTACACCACAGCTCACGGCAATGCCGGATCCTTAACCCATTGAGCAAGGCCAGGGATCGAACCCACAACCTCATGGATCCTAGTCGGATTCATTAACCACTGAGCCATGACAGGAACTCCAGACCTGGGTGTTGTTAAATGGTAGGTGTGATGTATTGACTTCAGTTGTGTTAAACATACAGAGTGTCCCATACTTTGGGGGGATGTGGAGCCATTTGAAACAAAATGTCTAATTCAGGCCGCTACCTAGCACAGGTGAGAGAAAGCCATCCATGGTCATTGCAAAGATTCTTGTAAGATACATCTAGGACAGTTGTTCTCAATGGGAGCACTCTTGCCCCAGAGGGGACGTTTGGTAATATCTGGAGATGGTCCGATGACCACACCCTGGGGTTGTCACTGGCGTCTAGTGGGTAGGGGTCAGGGAGGCTGCTGGACTTCATTCAATACGCAGAACGGCCCCTCACAACAAAGAACTGTCTGCCCCAAATGTCAATACTGCAGCTGTTGAGAAACGCTGCTCCAGGAGGAGAAAATGTCCCTTAGCACAATAGTGTCAGTGTTCTTTTTTTTTTTTTTTTTTTTTGCAAGGTACAGGGTCAAAGTCATGTTAAGCAATCCCTTTTCTCAAATGAGCTTAGAAGGCTGCCTCTAAGACCAGAAAAGTGATTGGTAAATGTCCATGCCGTGTCTTCAGTAACTAGGGGAGAATCAGCTCAGCTCTCCACAATGGAGAGACTGAAGGAGCAGCAGACCGCTCGCTGCCACTGTTGCCCAGGGGGCCAGAACCCTCCCCTTGCCATCAGGAGTCAAGCGCTGTCTGGGGTTTTCAGGCAAAAGCCCAAGGGCTTCCGTTGGCAGAGGTAAAGAAGAAAACAACAAGAGGAGAAAATGTGTTAGAAAATTTCCTAACGGGAGGGAGAGGGGTTGACACAAGAGTAGAGACTTCCTGGGTCTTTGGGAGGATGAAATAGGGAGAGACATCTGGAAACTGGGACACAGCCCTTGGGAGCTTCCCTCTTGAGTCACTCTTGTTGAAGGCCTGAGTTTCCAAGGCTGCTTTCCCTGTCTGTTAGTAGAGAACAAATTATATTAGATGGCAATCTCTCTTTGTCCTACTTTGTGCTGGCTTTGAGATAGAACTGCTCTTGCAGTGCAAGCACTTCTGCATGTCCACGACTGAAGGAAACCAGCAAGGTAGGGAGATTCTTGAGAAAAGAGTGTGACCATCTGCCTGCGTCAGTGCAGGGGCCTCTGTCCTAGTCTCTTGAGCAGTGACTAAGGCTCTTGGCAGAGATGGTAGGACCGTAGGACCAGCAGACCAGTGATAGCAGGTCATGGCCCTTCCGGAGAAGCAGTACAACCCATTTCTCTCATTTCTGATCGGCCTCCCCCGCCGTAAACACCCCCCCAACAAGAGGAAAACGAGCCAGGGTCGGGCCACTTTGTCATCCCTGTCTGATTAGTATAAATGTATTCTATAGGAAATAAAAAGTGGACCTGGTCACAGGCATCACAAGCTCCCAACACAGGCTTCAGAAGGGCTTTTATGACAGGTAAACACTTTGTATTAACACCATCTCATTATTATTACTTAGTTCCTGTTCCTTCAAAACTATTTTAGTCAACTTGGTCATTCATATAAAAAGTTCCAAACCCTCATAGAGCACAAATTTCTTTATTTTCCCAATAGTCCCTTTGGAATCCTAGTATTTCAAGCCGAAAGGGAATTTGGAGACGGTATAATAGTAGGAAAATCTTTCACATATGAGGTCACAAGCATAGGCCCTGAAAATCAAGGGCAACGCTGAGTCATCTTGTCTTTTTAGATCCTGACATTGTGATGTGTCCGTTTTCCCACCTCAGGATAAATCTCTCATAAGAGAAGTGATATAATCAACTTCGCTTTCAGATCAGTGAAACTGTCATTATCCTTAGGTGTTTTCCCCCAGATGAAACATTGAACTTCGTTATACTTGTTGTGGTCAACACCAACGCTATGTCATCATTTGTGGGCCTCCGGTTTCTTGCACTGATTCATCAAAACTGAATTAATTGAAGCCAGCACCTCCAGCTCAGCAAGGAAGTTAGGGAAGGTCTCTTACTATTCTCTAAACATATCACACCTAAGACATTTTTCTCTTGGACTAGATTTACACACTTGGCATTCAAACCACCTGTGACTACTTTTAGTAGACTCCAGAGCAAGTTTAAAACATTTCCAAGTGTTTCAAAGCAGACGTACTCCTAGCCTACATTAAATATCTGCAGTTATCAACCAGTCCAGAAGAAATAAATGCTACAGTATGCAAAATGGAAGGAAAAAAATGCCAACAGAGGTCATTGTTTTGGCAATTCATAGAACCAGAAGAAAGCTGGACAATTCACGTAGCACATCGTCGTGTCTTTAGGCGAGGGGGTCCTAAATCGTCTCCCCAAAACATTCAGCTGCTTCCTAGATGACCTGTTTCAACAAACAGCACTTGGCACCAATTCCAGAGAAGGAACTGTTTATAATATTCATTGTAGCTCACACTCTTGACACATTTAGCATTCTGAACAATTATATCTGCAACTCACATATAATAGAAATAGCAAAACAAGATCGCCGACAAAATGCAGCCACCTGTCAACTTTGAAATAACGTGTGGCCCTCAGTTTAGGATTTGTGCACGTATGATGTACAGAGAACAGGGGCTCATTGGAAATAGTCGCAGCTGCAGATCACCTGATGAGTACAGAAATTAATACTCTCTAGGGGGTTTGGGTAAAACATGCACAAAAGTCAGCAAAACAAAGTTCTCAAAAACAATGTCCTTCTACTCCATCTATTATGGATCTTATTTCATTTATTGTGCAGCTAATGTAATGCCTTATTTCTAACAGACTTGTTTTTAAGTATGTTGATACTTTAGTTAGTGCTGAATGTTTTAATCACCTTAATATACCCCTACGTCATGAGCAGTTATATCACACAAGTAGGCAGAATCATTACAAGGATGTGTATGCTGGGAAATTGGGAGGGCATTTCAGAATTAGGTAGGTTACTTTTAAAAGATGCTTTCGTTGATTAAAAAAGTTGCAGTGTAATTATTGAGCCCATCTGATTTACCAATTTCAATTCATTTGCTTTTATATTTATTTTAAAATATTTCATACTTTCTGAAATAAACTTCGTTGACTTTAAAGTTCTAAATTAAGCCCTTTGTATATGTGTGACACCCAAACACATTTGTCCAGGGTTAATTCTTGTACCTGATTCTTGGGGATAAATAGAATCATACGAAGGTCCGAAGAGGAAATAGAATAGTGGTGCAGGCATCTTGAATTGGTTGATGTAAACTTCAGATCCACCCTTGCACAGCACAGGGGCAATGGGAAGAGTACAAGCCTCAGTGAAGTTACAATTCTAAATTTTCAAAACAGAATTTGAACCTTGCCAACCAAAAGAACTAATGAAGTAAGGCATGGGTGCGTGGACCGATTGGGCTTCAAGAAAAAAACCACATTTTCTTGTTTTTCTGGCCACAACTGCCTTTATCTTATTTACATTTGACTACAAACAAGTCCACGTTTTATCTGTCAGTTTGCTAATCAGATATTGCCACTTCAAGCCAGATGAAGATAGAACAGTTCAATGCATTAAAAACATTTGCTGCACTGAAGATGTATCAAAAATATAATCATTCTGTTTTAACATTTGTTTCCCCCAATTCCATGTTGATGTGTCTTAATGTCCATGGCAGATGATAAAGTTGTGTCTGTCTACTATTTAAGCTTAAGTTTTTATTGCTTTTTTCCAAAGTGTTTAAAAGAGCCAAGTATATTAAGACACGGTGCTTGGCTCGGCTTTTAAGAGTGACCTCACATTGTATTTGTATTAAACCTAAAGATAGATTCCAGCATCAATCATCCACTAATAAAGATAATTACTTTACCTTGTAGCAGTCGAAGGTGTAATCCCAATTAGGTTTTGTTTTCCTATTTCTTGAAGAGCTAGTAATATCAGTCAGCATATAAGTCTGCCTTCTGGCTTCCTAAGCTAAGCTTTCAGGGGTGCCTTCTCAGCATCTTTCTGCACGCCCTTCTTTTCATCACTCATTACCTCTCCTGAACCCCGGCGGAGCTTAGGCACCTGGTAGCTGAGGACAGGAAGCTAAGAACCACCCCCCCATATAAATTAAAGGTAAAAACTATGATCGCATGTGGAATTTTCCAGAAGCTGCCAGCTTCCACTGTCTTTTCAGTTTTGGATAGGCATATCTTCAAGACAGTTGGAAACAGCAAAGTAAAGAAATGTTTCTCGGGTCATTCATACCAAGCAAGTCAAAGTAAGATGTGATGAAGATCCATTTAGTATAAAGTCACTAGCCACACTAGATAGGTGAGGTCCTTAAATTAATTGGGGACCGTTATCAGATAAATTAGCTAACTGCCTAATTTCTCACTTACCTAGTGTTCCTCAGACTAGGCTGCTTAAATAGAATTTCCATCATGCGTCCGTCTTTGCTTTTTACAGCGTCAGGGGGCGAAACATTTTAATATCTCCTTCCTTTTGCCTTAATGACTAAGGGTTTCCCGTATGACAACAGCATTTTCTACCTAGATGCAAGCAGGTGACTTCATGTTTACGACCGTGAGGTTTTAGTGACACTTGTGCTTTTTAAAAGGAGGAAGGAACCTGAATGTTTACTAAGGACGTAGTGTGGTCTAGAGACCCGTGATCTTCATATACTATGTCATTTGTCTCTTGTCACCACCCTCTAAGGCCGACTTTTCGCAGATGAATAAACTGAAGATGAGAGAGACCCAATTGTAAGAGCACATCCAGGCCTGCCTTTCAAACTTAGGGTTTACTGTCGATATTAAAGCCTGAGGTTTCTCCATCTGGGTTCCTTTCCTTTTAATTCAATCAGTAATTCCACTGCTTTTTGGAATTACTTTACAATGCTTTTTGATGTACCTCCAGCTTACAAAAGCGATTTTTTATACGTGCATTTATTTATTCAAAGCCTGTTTATCACATTATACCCATGATACCCCAGGCGCTGTGTTAGATGTTGAGGAATCTAACTAAATAGCCCCATTTCTACGTGTAAGTCTTCATTCTGGGGAAGCCGGCACGTGATCGGATGGCTGCGGCGAGGCGCCTGCGCAGAAGCTCGTACCTGCGGAAAGGCAGCCTTGGCTCCATTGGGGAGTGTCAGTGCTTCACGTCCACGTCCGTGTTGGATTACTGACTTTATGAGAAGTGCTGAGACAGCTCCCTGGATACTCCTGGACCTCTCATCTCAGCTCTTTCCCCCCATAATGTGCTCTACCAACTGTTGGCTTCCTTTCCCGAGGAAATAGCAGCCATGAGCCAACTCTGTGGCTAGAAATCAGCCTCTATTTCCTTCGCTTTGATTTCCTGTATATCTTCAGGCTGCTCGCTTTACCTCTCTTTGCTTTGGTTAATTATTTTCACAATACAGGTAATAGCTACCTTAGCGACTGCTGTAGGGCTTAATTAATGTTTATAACATCTTTGAAAATGCAGCATTGAAGCTACTAAGTAAGTGCAAATTATTAGCTTTATTAGCCTCATCATTCTCATCCGTCTATTTCACAGAGAGCCAAAGGCAATCTCCAAGAGGTGAATCATGGGGCTTGTCCTCAGGCCTGGCTCCATCTTCTAAGCTTGATTGCTTGATCTGAGAGTCTGACCTTAATTGCAAGCAATTAGAAAGAGAGAGCGATTGAAATAAGTTGTCTGCCCCTGAAAAGACAAATCATCTGCTGCTTCCACTTCCTTGACTCTGTTTCTGCTGCTGGTGGCCCCAGCTTTCTCCTGATCCTCACCAGCCGTGTCTGTGTGTACGGGATGTGTAGACACTCTCCTTAGCAGCTGACCTGGATCCCTGGAAGCCACACATCATTTCATCCCCCTAATTGGGTAAAGCTGGGGCCTGAGACAAGGACAGTGCGTCATAGATTCAAACTCAAAGTGTGAAGGAGCCCATCCTTGGTTTAGCAGTTGAGGCTGTACCCGTGTGCATAAGGCTATTGGGAAAGAGAAAAGTTACAGTAAGACGCATAAACGTTATTTTGAATATAGTTATTTACTTACTGATTACTAAAGTTATTTGACCTGTTTCAATCTGTTTTTTTCTGAAAGAATGATGATTATTGCAAAAATGAAGATTTTTTTTTTTCTTTTTACAACTGCCCCTGTGGCATATGGAAGTTACTGGGCGAGGGGTTGAGTTGGAGCTGCCTCTGTGACGTATGCCACAGCGTGTGACAGCGCTGGATCCGTAACTGACTAAGGCCAGGGATCAAACCCACATCCTCACAGAGACAACCTGCTGAGGCACAACAGGAACTCCCAGATATTTTAAATAGTGGGGGGAAAAAAAGCCTTTCCTTGTGCTTTTTTTTCCCTGGACAACTCATCTATTCTTCACATCCCCTAAAATTCTTCCTCATTTAGGAAAACCCACTACATCATTCTAGCCTGTGATGAATTTCCCTCCCCTGACTATCTGATAGACCTTGTCGACATCATTTATTGGGTAATTATTTGCTGCCCTCTGACCATCTCCTCTTGTTCTCATTGACAACTTTTTCGGATGTTTATGTCTTCTTTTCTTGGTTGCATTCCACAGCCCTCGAGGGTAGTAAGAAGGGGTATTTCTCTGTGCACCCTCTGAGATGCCTGAGTTATTTTAGGTCATTTAGAAATGACCTTCGTGTCTTTTTCTTCTCTTCAGCCAACTTTATCTTTTAAAAACACAGCTTAGGAGTTCACTGCTGTGGCTCAGGTCACCGCTGTGGTATGGGTTTGCTCCCTGGCCCCAGAACGTCCACCTGCTGCAGGTGCTTCCAAAGAAAAAACAAACAAAACAAAACACAGCTTAAACCACAGCACTCCATTATTTAAAATCCTTCGCTAACTTACCATTGCACCAAAAATAAAATCCAACTTCTAACCCTGACCTGCAAGATTCTGCATGTCCTGGCCCCTGCCTACCTCATCAACCTCATCTCAGGCCAAGTACTTACAAAGTCTAGTCACCTGGAGTTCTTTCAGTTTCTCAAGAGCCCAAATGTTTATGTCTTCCAGGATCTTCACCCACACAGATGACCTTGCTATGAAGGTTTCTCTGCTCCTCACATAGCCAGTTCCTTCCCACCCTTCAAATCACTGATTTGACATCCTTTCTTCTGATGGGTTTTCTCTGATAACCGTACTGAAGGCCAGTGTCTACCGTCAGATATCCCTTATTGCAGTACCTTGCTCTTTTCTGTGTTATCAGTTGCCAGAGTTTTAAACTGCTAATCGCGTACTAAGGTCATAGACAGAACATGCTGACTTAGATTCAACAGAACAATTTTAATGTTCACATTCAATTAATGTGGTAAATTGCAGTGTTTTGCTTTTTAGTGCTTAAAATAGACTTCTAAAGTTCAATTTTTCTCTATGATAAAAATGTATAAATTTAAAGCATCTATACTTAGTTTATACTTTGTACAAATACAGACACATGTGAATACCCAGTGATGCCCACGGGGGTGTTCCCAGCCTCTCTCTTGTCCCCAGCCCCAAAGCAGAGAACCATTTGCTCACTTAAGTCACCTCTGTTCCCTATGCCCACACCCACCCACACTCCCAAGGAGAGGCTGGTTCTGAGCAGATAAATGAAAAAGACAACACCATGGAGGTGAAGCCCAGCCGACTTGGCCCTTCGATCGTAATGAACCACTGCGTGCAAAGCTTAGCTACTTCATCTCAGGACATACTTGAGTCTGTTCCTTAAAAAACTTTGAGGGAGAGACATGCCTGCAGCCTGTGGGAACTGCCAGATGACCAGAGGAAGCATGCTTGTCACTTTGTCCAGCATCACATGTCCTGGGAATGCCACATGCTTCAGATGCTCCTTGGACCACAAGCTACGGTTCTCCAGGTGCAGAATGAACATGAGGCGTTTTATACATGCTTTGGAGAAACCCCCAGAGGGGAAATAATCTACCTTGTGATTTCAAAAATAGACAAAATGTCCTGTTTTAGAAAAAGTCACACAGTAGACAGTATGTCAGCATGGAGGAAAGAAGGATATTGAGTTTAAAAGCTTTCAAGTGTTGATATTCCACATGGAAGCATTTAAATCTCTCTTAGTCGCTTTGGACTTAAGGACAAGTAGAGCCTCTCTTGTTGGACAGAAGGGTTTCTTCAGCTTGATAGCACTGGAGCATCAGGCATTTATGATGAGCACCAAGGGGAGAGGCTAAGAAAGAGTTAGTGAGGAAGGCAGGCCAGGACGGACCAATATTCAAGCCTAAGTAGCTGTGCAATTGTTGCTAAATATCAGTGGGACAGTTGGTATGAATGGAAAGGCCACCAAGGATCTATCACTATTTATTTATAATCTCTTGAGTTTCCTCTTTAACTTCCCCCATTATTCCCATGTTTTGTGCCTTTTTTTTTTTTTTTCAAAAAAGAAATGCAACAAAATTTTGTCAGAGGAAGGACTCTGCTTTCTTGCCAATAAAAAGAAAACTCTTAGCCTTCTCCAGACCATTTCATTAATGGTGAAATACAGAATAATACATTAATTTGAACCTAGTTTTTTTTTTGTCTTTTTGTCTTTTTTGTTGTTGTTGTTGTTGTTATTTCTTGGGCCGCTCCCGCGGCATATGGAGGTTCCCAGGCTAGGGGTCGAATCGGAGCTGTAGCCACCGGCCTACGCCAGAGCCACAGCAGCATGGGATCCGAGCCTCATCTGCAACCTACACCACAGCTCACGGCAACGCCGGATCGTTAACCCACCGAGCAAGGGCAGGGACGGAACCCGCAACCTCATGGTTCCTAGTTGGATTCGTTAACCACTGCGCCACGACGGGAACTCCAGAACCTAGTATTTTTAATGTACAATGATGACATTGCTGATCAGAAGTTCCTAAGCCTGCAAAACTTAAATACTAAGACTAGTTTATTAATAGGATAAACCTTCTAGTAATTTTCATATCTCAGTCATTTATTGCTTTCTACCACAAAAGGCTAAATATAGTATTTCCTTACTTCCAGAGGAAAAAGCGGTGAATAAGTCTCAGACCACACATGAAGAATAGTTTTGCTGTGGTTTTTAGGTATATTCCCACATTTAATGATAAAAACAGAAAGCAATTTAAGAACATTTTCCATGTGTGTCCAAAATGGAAGACACAGCATCCTCTTTATAAAAGAGTCAGCAATCATTGATGTCTGAAATGAGCCATTACTCCATATTTATATGTACAGGCGCTTGCGGGTGTCCAAGCACACAAACACACACTCGTTGAGTCTACTAGAAATCATACATTGTTTTTATTGGGGCCGATTTTCAAATGCAGTATGTTCCTATAGGAGGAATTGCTTTCCCCATGGTTTCTGCATACACATTGGCTCAAGGCAGCCCTTTAAATTCTCCCAAAGGAAACACAGAAAACTGACCGAACAACACAGGTGCATAAAATCCGGCGAATTCTCCAAGACTGTGTACAACATAAGAAAAAAAACTCTGAAGTAGTTATTGCATCAGCATTTTCCTAATGCTGCAAATGCAGTTCACCAAGTGGGAAATATCTAGGAAAGACTGGAGCGAGCCAGGCAGTTCTTTCTTGGGGGTGGTTATCAATTCTCTCGCGCGCTTTTCTGAAAAATGCAGATTATTTTTAAGGCCCACTAGACGTACACGTTTTGACTATCAATTCAGTGTCTACACCAGAAACAATTCACTAGTTTGATGGGACAAGAATTTCAGTGTCCTCATCCCCTTTTCCATTCAACACCCCTCCACTCTCACCACCACTAGTGCATGAAGCCTGTCGATACAGTTGTTTTAAGATTGTTCCATCGTTGACAAGGTGAAGCAAAATATTACATGACGGTGTGTCAGAAGTGGTTTTGACTGTGGCCGCACCTCTCAAAGATACAGTTATTTGTTCTGGGTTTTTTGGCCGCAAGTCTCTTTATTTGTGTTGATAACCGAGGCACAAGTAAGAGAGTGCAAAGGACAAACAGCTCTCCAGGAGGATTTTTCTAAGAATTTCAACCAAAAAGCCAAAAAAGTATTGCAGAAATCAGGTTCAAAAGAAACACGGGAGAGAGCGATGATAGCATGTTCTGGAGAAACGGTTCAGGGCGGGGATCATCTACCGACTGCAGCAAAATCGGGTAGGAAGCTGAGGAATGGTTGTGTGCGTTGTGCAAGGGAGCAAATCGATTGTAAATGGGGGTCCTTCCCTGGCGGTTTTAGGAAGCGCGCGGGCTGATTGAGATGGTTTACCCATCTGGCCACTTTTCCATGAAATGATTCTAGCAGCTTTCAAGATGTAAGAGGTGATGTATTATTTTTGTGTGGAAGCAAACTCTGATTTCTTAGGGAGAGTGTAGGTTAGGAAAGTGACCGCCCATGTTTTCTTTCTTCATCTTCTTTTCCAGATGTCTTTTGCATTTGTGTTCTGTTGCTCAAGTGAACTGGCATAGAGTGTTGCAAATTTTTGCCCCCAGGATAACATGCCGTGTTTATGGAAACCCTAAAGCACTTGCAGACCTCAGAGTGCCACAGGTGCATCAAAATCTAGTTAGGAAGGAAGAAGCATGGTCAGTAAATAATTATTCGTTGGGCTCTGTCTAGGACACTGTTTTGTATTTGCCTGGTCATAGGAAATGTTGCTGCTTATAGAAAATGTTCCTCTTCCTCCTGTAAGGCAGAAAATTTAACAGTCACAGGATTACATAAGTTCAAGTGAGGCCAAGATGGAACCAAAGTTTGGTCAGTTTAATTTTTGGCTACTCTTCAATTTAGTTTAAACCACAGTTATCGCTGAACCGTTCAGTGGCGTAACTCATTCTACCGAAGAATGTTGTCTCCCCTTGCCACACAAGTAGAGCTGCCGGACCTTCCCAGAAATGGGGGTGCTCCGGGGAGTACCCTGGGCAGGGTCAAGGCCTAGAATAACGCGCTTCTGCCGTGAAATGTGCCTCTGGAACGAAGGCGGAGAGCTTTGGACCCGTTTCCTCAAAATGAGTCTCCTTAAAATGTAATTAGTCTATGACTTTATTAAATTTGTACTTGAGTTTAAAAGCTGCAGTTATGCATTTTCCTATATGAAAAAAAAATGTTTCTTATGTTGGTAAAACATAATCGTATGTCCCTAGTGGTCTAGAAAGAACTCTTTGAAGTCCTGGGCCTGGAAAGGAGCAAAATACCTAAGCTCTAAATTTCACGTATATTTAAAACATCCAGAATAGCAGAAAAGAAGAGATCGGTTGCATTTTAAACTCTTCTTCAGTTTGGTCAACGGTACCGAGATATCATTTGACTTGCATGTACTCAGCATTTATTGGGAAGTGACTGGGCTACAGGAGGTGGGGGGAGGAGTTCTTGGTCAGATATTCCTGCCCTGGAGCAACGTATAAACATGTGTATTCTTAGAAGCTTTTTTAACATGGGATACTATGCTGATATATTTGTAACTTGATTAAATATTCTAGCAAACAAATGTCACAAACTTAGATAGTGTTCTCATGGCACAAAAATGTAGACATTTACGATGTGTTGTTTTATGCTTTCAGCGGATTGTTCCAAGTAATGGCTCTGTGAGGGTAGCTGTGGTGAGTTAGCGTGGAGCAGAGGGTGAGGCTCTTTCCTATTCTTCCCACCCCAATAAGCTAACTCTGCCTTGCTACCCAGGCTGGTCTGCGAGGTTTATTTCCAGGAGATGTTTTCCCTTGACTAATTCGCGCTTACTGTTTTAAATGCTAAGCACCTAAAACAAGTATCCTGCCCAAGTGCCTGTCACATAGCATGCTCTCAATAAATAGTTACAGAAAGGAGAAAGGAAGGAGAAAAGGATGAGAGGAAGAGAGGGAGAGAGTGTTCCATATTATATGTATTTTGTGACCACACTGGGCATTGTAAGTATAGCTCAAACAGTCACAGGTCCCACCCTCTGTTGTTAGGTGACACATTCTTCTTAAGGTGACCAGAACAACTTATAACTAGTAAGTCAGTCATCATTATAAAGAGCAGATCCCAACAAATATCTACCTGCCTGGGGTCAGATACTAAGCTCTTTGAGGCTGAAAGTTTAAGAATTTTGTGGTAAATTTTTATTTGGCTGTGACCAGAGTATGCAGAAGTTCCTGGGCCAGGGTTCAGACTCAAGCCACAGCAGTGACCCAAGCCACTGCCATGACAATGCTGAAGTGTTAACCCACTGAGCCACCAGGGAACTCTTGTGGTAAATTGTTAGACCAGCAGAGATTACCGACTATTTCAGATGGCCTCCAAAGACATATTTTAAGAGGGCAAGAGGTTACCTGTCCAAGCTTACCTTGCTGAAAGACAGAATTGGAAATAATGAAGTGTGTGTTTGTTATAAAGATCTTAAACTGTTTAAAGTCAGATCATCACTGCTCTTTCTGAGCTGCAATAGTAGTGGAGTGTATTTTAACAGACTTTGCTTCTGATGCTAAGGATAACACGGGATTGTGGTTTGAAATCTGAATACCGCAGAAAAAGAGGGGGTGAATTAGAGAACCCCAATTTCGTAGTCTCTTGCTCCTCCTAGCCTATGAATCACCCTGTGATAATTGCTATAGGATGTAGTTCTGGAGGGACATGC
Source organism: Phacochoerus africanus (assembly GCF_016906955.1). Taxonomy (NCBI): domain Eukaryota; kingdom Metazoa; phylum Chordata; class Mammalia; order Artiodactyla; family Suidae; genus Phacochoerus; species Phacochoerus africanus. The sequence continues at coordinate 14,251,877 of NC_062555.1, read as the reverse complement.
ACCTGAGCATCGGATCATTCTAGAGCTGTGCTGCCCTGTCTGCTAGCCATTAGCTACATGTGGCCGTGTAAATTTAAATTAATTAAAATTGAATAAAATAAAAATTTTAGTTCCTCTTTGACTCTAACCACTTACCAAGTGCTCAGGAGCTGCATGTGCCTAGTGCCTACCACATTGGACGGCAGAAAATAATGTTTCCATCATTGCAGGACATTTTACCGGATAGCTCAGATCTAAACACCTTCACTTTTGCAAAAAAAGTATCTAGCTGCCCAAGCCAGCCTACTGTGTTTTATTTCTGCTCCAAGGCTGATGACTTTATTTTTTTCATTGTTATTTTTTTAAATTGAAGTATAACTGATGGACAGTATTATATTTTAGTTTCAGGTGTACAGCAAAGCGATTGTTATATATGCATACATGAATATATATGTATATTCACATATACACATTTACACATATATGTATATATCATGTATACACATTCTTTTACAGATTCTTTTCCCTTATAGGATGTTATAATATATTGAGTGTGTACGTTCCTGTGCTGTACAGCAGGTCCCTGTTGCTTGCTTAGTCTATACATAGTAGTGTGCACATGTTAATCCCCATCTTCCAATTTACCCCTTCCCTGCCCTTTCCCATTTGGGAACCGTAATGTTTTCTATGTCTGTGGGTCTATTTCTGTTCTGTAAATAAGTTCATTTCTATTTGGTTTTAGATGCCCTGTAAGTGATATCATATGATATTTGTCGTTGTCTAGTTTATGTCACTTAGTTTGAGAATCTCTAGGTCCATCCATGTTGCTAAAAATGGCATCATTGCCCTCTTTTCTGTGGCTGAGTAATATTTCATTGTATGTATGCACCATGTTTTCTTTATCCATTCATTTGTTGATGAACATTTAACTTGCTTCCATGTCTTGGCCATTGTAAATAGTGCTGCAATGAACTACTTATTTTTTCAAATTAGTTTTCTTCGGTATATGCTCGAGAGTGAGATGGCAGGATCATATGCTAACTCTGGTTTTAGTTTTTTTTTTTGTCTTGTCGTCGTTGTTGTTGTTTTGTCTTTTTCAGGCTGCACCCATGCCATGTGGAGGTTCCCAGGCTAGGGGTCAAGTTGGAGCTGTAGCCGATGGCCTACACCACAGCCACAGCAACGCCAGATCTGAGCTGAGTCTGTGACCTACACCACAGCTCACGGCAACGCTGGATCCTTGGCCCACTGAGCGAGGCAAGGGATGGAACCCGCGTCCTTGTGGATCCTAGTCAGATTCATTTCTGCTGAGCCATGATGGGGACTCCCTGTTTTTAGTTTTTTAAGGAACCCCCATACTGTTCTCCATAGTGGCTGTGGCACTTGATGTCCCCACCAGCAGTGGAGGAGGGCTCCTTTTCCTTCACACCTCTCCAGCTTTTATTATTTTATAGACTTTGAAATTAGGAGTTAGAGAAGCATCTGGAGTTTGTAGTTCAGTCTAATTAGATTATACATTTCCTATATTGCTAATTAGTAAAGAGTGTCTGCAGTAATGACATTGAGAAGCAGCCACTTAAATTCTTAGGATAACTGTATGATCAAAAAGAGTCTCGGAGCTGAAAAAAAATGGCTGTGTTTTTCAGCATCTTAGGCAGTTCACAGTCACCAAAACGACCACCAAGAGAACTAAACAACTAAGTTGGGATGACCTGAGGATTTTACAATGCCTTTTTTATAGATGGTCCTGAAACACACAGGGGAAATATTTCCAGGACTCTGACCTTGGGGTCCATATTGACCAATTATGGGGCTTAGTCAGTTGTCAAAGAAGTAACTCATCCAGTGTCCTTGCTGCCACCGTCTGTAAGTGTCCAAGGTATAGTATGTCTGCCTTTCTAATCTTTTAAATGGAAATTTTCACTACTGCTAACTCTCCCTTCCCCACCCCTTCCCCACCACTGAAAATTGGGCTGAACTGGGAAACGATGTTAAATACATGTATTCTTTGCACCTCAAGAGCCGTGTTTGGATCTGACGGTGCCATTATGAGAAAGAACCCTGGGTTTCTGAACTTAGAGTGATCATATCCTTTATGGAACATTAGCAAGATGCAATCTCTAGTTCTCTTAGTTTGAGTTGAGTGGACTTGAGGTTCTACATAGAAAGATAAATTATGTTAAGCAAGGGTTCCTCAGGAATTTTGTATGAAAATAAGTAAATGCATGTGTTAGAGCAGCCATTGGATGATGGATAACTTTTTAGTTGTGACTAATTCCAAATTTGGTGGAACATCTCTCCACAGTCTGACATATTATTTTTTTACATCGTGGCTCTGGTAGATTGGCCAAATTTGCACTTATCTTAAGGCTTTTCCCAGACTCTACCCCGTGGCCAGAGCTGATCAGTCTAAAGATGAACACCAGATCTAGGCACGATCAAATGCAGTATAAAAGTCAAAAACGTGATCACTGCAGTCGTTCAGAATAAAAGAATGTAAGATTAGGAGCAAGGAAGCCCAAGCCTAGTCATAACTCTGTCAGTTTCTTCAGCTTTGGACAAGTCACTTTATCCCTCTGGACCTAAGTTTCTTCATATGTAAAAAGGAGGGCTTGGTGCTAAAATATCGTTATATCTCAGTGTATTTTCCATGTCATGTTAATGACTGTCATGCAAGGAAAAAAATTATATGGTTCAGATCTGTGTGTTTTTTATTTTTATTTTTTTATTTTCCCACTGTACAGCAAGGGGGTCAGGTTATCCTTACATGTATACATTACAATTACATTTTTCCCCCAGCCTTTCTTCTATTGCAACATGAGTATCCAGACAAAGTTCTGTGTTCACTGAAGTCCCTTGGCACTGAAACGTCTCAAAACATGTACTGTATTAACATGCACGGTGCATCTTCTGGAGACCTACATACGCAATCCTTCTTTAATTTCTTTGCTATTAGGTTATTTTCTTCCCAAGGAGCCTTTCACAAGGCAAGGTTTCCATGGAACATGTTTTGAAAAATGTAGGGTAAGCTCTTCTCTGAGATCCTTTGATGCTCCAAGATCCCATGGCTTTCATGGTCCCCACTTTCACTGGCTCAGTGGCCCGGCCCGGCCGGAAAGAACGCATTGCATGTCGGGTCTACATAGTTTGAAATCAGTCCCTCCCTTCAGTCGGAAATCTTGTGAGGCACCCAGATGTGTGGCTTGCACGGTGCCAAACAGGCAGCTTGACTGGGTTTTTGTTCCAATCAGGCGAGCCTGTTGGCATGGAGTGGACAGAGTGCTGATTCCTGGGCCTTTTCCATTAGCCACGCAGCAGCTGCAGCCCGGGGCTGAACTGTAAGTCTGAGCTGGGCCTGTGTCCAGTAGCACTGAAGAATATGGAAAGGGAAGACTGGGTAATATATTCCCTTTTAGGATCCGAAGGACAGCAAGCTACTGCCTCTCCTTAACTATAGGAATCCTCGAGCTTTTCCCTGGGATTCCAACATTTGAAGAAAATTTGAAAGATCATCTCATCTGGCTACTCAGTGGATCCTTCCCTTTGTCGCTGTGTTAGACGTTTTCACTAAGAAAATGCACTAACTATAAAGCCAATTAGAGTCCCCATAAAGATCTGATAGGAAGAAAAGGCTCCTTTATTAGGGATTAAAATGGGACTCTACAGATTTCGTCTGTTGGTTTAGTTCTGTCTTCTAGGGTCATTCAGAAGGAGCCTCAACCCATCTCACACGACAACCCTGAAAACCAGTAGGGGGTCACCCCGCAGTTCTGAAGATCAGATAAAATGCCAAGGAGACTGCGTTGAACCTGCTCAATAGCATGACAGGCAAACTCAAATGTTTATATTGAGCGTGTTTACAGCCTCCCAGTACCATCTTCTCTCAAAGTTGGGGTACACAGTTTACCTAAGTCACTGCATACCTGTAGCTGCAGCTAAAAATAGATAGTCAGTATATGCCACGTATGTAACATAATGCTTTCCTTAGCATGTGAGTAAATATTATCATTGACCTTGAGCAGCAAGATAGGCATCCCCAAATACATAGGCAGCAGCTGGAGTAAGATCATACACTGGCCGTGAATTATTGTCTGAAGGTGAACCATATAATAAACTCGGTGATGGTCAGTGGGCGAAGCCCTCAGAGGAAAGCCTAGCAGGGGTTTATCCAGAGAGCTGTTTGATCTCTTGCCAACTTGGTCACAGATATCGATTACAGAAAATTCTCTGAGATGTGCATATCATTAACTTAGTAACATAATATTTTGGTCTCTATGGTGTTCCTTGAGTGTATAAATGTAGCTAACATGTGTTTCTGCCAATGAGAGAGATTTTTTTTAAGTGAATCACCATAAAATTTGGGGAAGGGGTTTAAAGAGCTTTAAAATATTTCAACTTCAGAAAAGAGACAGGCATTAATCAATCCTTTTGAAGCTTTTTCATGAATCACTTTATATCCTAATGGACTTGGAACAATAAAACCCTGGAATGCCTATAGTTAAATTGCCACACTGCTCATTTGACTAAAACTTTCCTCAAGACCCAAAATGTCAGCAAAAGAGCAAGTTAAACCTTTCCATCATCTGGAGTTCCAGTTGTGGCTCAGCAGGTTAAGGACCCGACATAGTCTCTGTGAGGATGTGGGTTCGATCCCTGGCCTTGCTCAGTGGGTTAAGGATCCGGTGTTGCCGGAGCTGTGGTGTTAGGTCAAAGATGCAGCTCAGATCTGGTGTTGCTGTGGCTGTGGTGTAGGCCAGCAGCTGCAGCTCCAATCAACCCCTAGCCTGGAAACTTCCATATGCCACAGATGTGGCTCTAAAAAGAAGAAAAAATAATTCTAGAATCTTTGGTTTAACTGATTGTGTTATTTCTTCTGTTCAGAGGAGAATTGAGTGTATTTTGAGCATGTCCTGAGGGAAACTTAGGCCTCATGAGTCTTCCCATTTCAGTCTGTTTAAGAGATCATCTTTCAGAGTTCTCTGGTGGCTCAGCAAGTTAAGGATACAGCACTGTCACTTCTGTGGCTGGGTTGCAGCTGTGTCACAGGCTTGATCCTTGGCCCAGGAACTTCTTCGTGTCACAAACATGGCCTAAAAAAATAAAGTAAAAAAAGTAAGATCATCTTTCTCCAGATAGATGCCCAGGAGTGGGATTGCTGAATCGTATGGCAGTTCTGTTTTTAATTATTTAAGGAACTTCTATGCTTTTTTACTGTTTTCCACAGTGGTTGCACCAATTTACACTCCCACCAAGAGTGTCAGAGGGTTCCCTTTTCTCCACACCCGCTCCAGCCTTTATTGTTTGTAGACTTTTTGATGATGGCCATTCTGACTGGTGTGAGGTGATACTTCGTTGTAGTTTTGATTTGCATTTCTCTAATAATTAGCGATGTTGAGCATCTTTTCATGTGCTTTTGGGAGATCTGTCTGTCTTTGGAGAAATGTCTGTTTTGATCTTCTGCCCATTTTTTTGGTTGGATTGTTTGTGTACTTGATATAGAGCCACATGAACTGTTTGTATATTTTTGGAGATGAACCCTTTGTCGGTCACTTTGTTTGCAAATATTTTCTCCCATTCTTTGGGTTGTCTTTTCATTCTGTTTCTGGCTTCCTTTGCTGTGCAAAAAGTTCTACGTTTAATTGGGTCCATTTAATTGGGTCCCGTTTGGTTTGTTGTTGTTGTTGTTGTTTTCATTACTCTAGGAGGTGGATCCAAAAAAATATTGCTGAGGTTTGTGTCCAAGAGTGTTTTCCTCTAAGTTTTATTGTATCCAGCCTTCCGTTTAGGTCTTTAATACATTTTGAGTTTACTTCTGTGTAGAGAATGTTCTAATTTCATTTTTTTACATGTTTTCCCGGCACCATTTATTGAAGACACTGTCTTTTCTCCACTGTATACTCTCTAGCAACCCTAATCCTGGGCATCTATCCAAGAAAACCATAATTTGAAAAGATACATGCATCCCAGAGTTCCTTGCAGCCCTATTTACAATAGCCAAGACATGAACAACTGAAATGTCCCAACAAAAAGTGTTTCCCTTGTGATGAGAACTCTTAGGATTTATTTTCTCAAAAACTTTCACATATAACATACAGCAGTGTTAATTATCTTAATTGTGTTATATATTATTATTAGCACCAAGTCCTGACAAGCCATCGAATCATATTGTTTGTTGTATGCCTAGTACTTATGTATCTTAAACTGGAATTCTGTACCTTTTGACCTCCTTCATCCAATCCCCTCTCCCCCAGGCCCCCATCTCAGGTAACCACAAATCTGATGTCTTTTTTATGATTTTGCTGGTTTATTTGTTTGACTTTGCAATATAACTGACCTACTTTCTGTGTTAGTTCATGGTACACAGCATAGTGATTCAGTATTTCTTTTTCTTTCTTTCTTTTTTTTTTTTTTTTTTGGTCTTTTCATCTTTTTAGGGCCGCACTTGCGGCACATGGAGGTTCCCAGGCTAGGGGTCTCATCGGAGCTGTAGCCACCAGCCTCCACCACAGCCGCAGCAACGCCAGATCCGAGCCTTGTCTGCAACCTACACCACAGCTCATGGCAACGCCAGATCCTTAACCCCCTGAGCAAGGCCAGGGATCAAACCTGCAACCTCATGGTTCCTAGTTGGATTCGTTAACCACTGCACCGCGACGGGAACTCCCTGATTCAGTATTTCTATACCTTTCAAAATGTCACTATGATAAATCTAGTTGCTCTCTGGATGTGCGTTTTTCTGGAGTTCCCGTCATGGCTTAGTGGTTAACAAACCCATCTGGCATCCATGAGGATGTGAGTTCGATCCCTGGCCTCAATCAGTGGGTCGAGGATCTGGCGTTGCTGTGAGCTGAGGTGTAGGTTGCAGATGTGGCTCAGATCTGGCATTGCTGTGGCTGTGGTGTAGGCCGGCAGCTCCAGCTCCAATTTGAACCCTAGCCTGGGAACTTCCATATGCCTCAGGTGCAGCGCTAAAAAGACCAAAAAAAAAAAAAAAAGATATGCATTTTCAGTATCCTTTTTTGTACCTAACACAAGCTTCACTTCACAGTTACCTTCTGGTTGATGGATTACCTCTACTTGTGGCCCTACCCTTCCTTTTCGTTCAGCCTGGTGGCGGCACAGGGAAACTGTGGATGGTTGGGAAACGAGAGCAACCACCTGTCCCGCTGGAGTCCTGAAATCAGGGGCGGGGGGTGAGGGTGAGAAGGAAGAGGAGGCTTTTAACCAAGCCTCAGGCAATTCCATTTCCTGTGAAGAGAATCACAGACAGAGCAGACAGCACCTTCAGCCTCAGTCACAACAGTGGCGCTCTGATGTGTTCCTTTTGTTTCTTTTTGCTTTTTCGGACCATGAGCAGTGGAGGAAGAACTTTGGACAGATTTCTACGCTTCCCACCCTCTGACACCTGTAGAAAATCGTCATTCTAGTCCAGAGGTGAGCCGTGACTCAAAGAGGGCCTGACCCAAGGTACATGTGTGTGGGAGCTTTGGGATACATGCCTCAATTTTCCTTTTTTGCAGATTTCCCTACTCTCCCATAATCGTTAACTTAAATTCTTATTTATGAGGTGGAGTCTCAATGAAATGCCATCTTCCAGGCCTGTGTTTAAGAGAATTGACGTAAATGGTACTACTTGAAATTGCAAAACATGTCTTCTATTGAATTCTGTTTTGTATTAGAGAAGAGAGAAGATTCTGTGGTAAAGTTAAAAATTTGATCAGACCTTGATCAGACTTTTAGGAAAATTAGCTGGTTTGGGGTGAAGTATCCGTGTAATTCTCTAATTTGCCTTTTCACCACTTGCCTTTCTTCCACCTTCACTGATCTATACTCCTTCAACCCTTCCAATTGTCTCACTGCATAACCCTATTTTGAGATTGCTTCCTTCCCTTTAAATCCCAGGCCCCGCCCATACACACTATCCAACCAGACCTTCAATGGGACTCAGCACTCAACAGTCATTTGTTGTTTTTTTGTTTGTTTGTTTTGTTTTTTGTATGTTTAGGGCTGCACCCTGAGGCATATGGAAGCTCCCAGGGTAGTGCTCGAATCAGAGCTGTAGCTGCCGGCCTACCCCACAGCCATAGCAATTCGGGATCTGAGCTGTGTTTGCAACCTACACCACAGCTCACGGCAACGCCGGATCCTTAACCCACTAAGCGAGGCCAGGGATCAAACCTGTGTCCTCATGGACGCTAGCCAGATTCCTTTCCACGGAGCCACGACAGGAGCTCCTCAACAGTTCTTTCAACCTGTTCCTCCGTAAACCTTAGCCAAATTCCGCTGAGGATTCTTACTCTTGATTCAGTCAAATCATTCTCTACTTCATTCCCTATCCCTAAACTGCTAAACATAACTGCTTCACGCTGGAGATACATATGCCACCACATGTATCGACTCCCCATGCTCCTAAACCATCAGCACAGCCCAGCAGTCCTTCACTAGTCCTCTGGCCGTTCTCTTTCCCCATTTTTTCTCTGTAACATTTATAATCCTTCGTGCGCTTCTCGGAGTGGAAACGTCGCACGTCTCCTTCCTTGACAAGTGATGAGAGGTTCTTTTGTACTCTAGAGCTTAAATCCTTAAATCCATGGCTTAGACACCTACAAGGTTGTGTTTCCTCCTGTCCATGGCAGGATTTCCCTTTCTGATTTCCTCAGCCTGGGTTCCAAAGAAAAATGGACCCCTGCCTTTGCTTAGGCCCCATCTTTCCATCTGTACACCTGCATCCTTCCCAATCTCTTTAAAACTGAGGACAGCCATTGGGTATCTCCTCTCCTTTGTTTTCACTCCATCATCTCGGCTTCTCCTTTCTCCATCACTTATAAATACCCTCAAAAGTCATTATAAAATATAAACTCATAAATTTTGTGTCCACCTCAAGACAACTTAAGCTTCTCATCGTAAGTTCTTCTCAACTTACAAGAACAGTCTACCCTGTTTCCCCTTTTAGCTTCTTTTCTTTTCAGTTTACTTTTTAAAAACACTCTATTCAAGTGCACCTATGGAAAGTACTCAAATCCTAAAGTGTACAGCTTGATGAATTTTCATAAACAAATCTCCACCGACATGGAGAAGTGCCTTTTGTTGCTAGTGCTAAGTCACTACGACTCAGCTTTCAACCTCTTTAAAATAATTATTTTTAATTTTTTTTAATTATGAAAAGCAATATAAATAGAGAAACGTGAACAAAATATAAATGTCTAATCTGAGGAAGCATTATAAAGTGAATTACTGTGTAAAGAATCCAGGTAAAGAACTGAGATACTGACGGCTCCCCAGAAACAATTCAGACCCACTTCACACTCACCTGTCCTAGTCACAAGCCATCTAGGGGACTCAATGCCCCTGGCTTTTGCAATAACCGCTTTTTGCTTGTCTTTGTAGTATTACTGCATATGTATTCACCCATAAATTATATAGTTTAATCTTGTTCTTTTTATAAGTTGAATCATGTGCTGCATGTATTAGGGAACTGATTTCCTTTGCTCAGTAAAAAATGATGTTTAAAGATTTATCTCTTGGGGTAAAGTATTCATGATTTTTTTTTTTCCGTGCAGTGTCTTATAATTCTAAGCACATATTTCTTCTTCTATTTTTCTTTCTTTTTATGGCTGCACCTGCAGCATATGGAAGTTCCCAGGCTAGGGGTCAAGTCAGAGCTGCAGCCACAGCCACAGCAATGCCGGACGCAAGCCGCCTCTGCGACCTATGCCCCAGCTTGTGGCAACGCTGGATTCTTAACCCGGGGATCATACCCCCCCTCCTCGTGGACACTCTGTTGGCTTAGTCCTGCTGAGCCACAATGGGAACTCTTAAGCACACATGTCTATAGGGTACAGAACTGGGAGTAAAATTGCTAAGGCATGAGTATATACATTTTTTAATCTACTGGAAAATGGTAACTGTTTCCCAGTGGACTGATCAGCTAACGTTGCCCCAGCAGAATGGGTGGCTCCACATTCTTACCAGCTGACATTCTCAGATTTTTCTTTGGTTATTGTTTAGCCACTCTAATTGGCGTTTAATTTCTTGTGAAGGCTGTGTCTCTGGTCCTTCTCTGTGTTTCATAGGTTTGCTCTTTGTTGTACATCTTTTGCTTATAGTTTTGTTTTACGTCTTTGTATATTCCAGATACGATTCCTTTGTTGGTCATGTGTATGGAGTACGCGACTTTCTGTGGTTTCCCATTTCATTTTCTTTATATCCTTTGCTAAGCACATTTTTCATATTTTTAATATCATAAATGTATTCAATTTTTCTTTATGGTCTGTAGGTTTTGTATCTTGTTTAGGATATCATTTTCTGGCCACATATCATGAAAACTATCCCTGGTATTATCTTGTAAAAGAATTCTTGTTTTATTTTTATGTTTGGATTTATAATCCCCTTATAGTTCTCTGTTGCACATGCATGAAACAGATTCCAATTTCTCTTGTTTTACGTGATAAGGCATGACTTCATTATTTTCCAGATGGCTTCCCCTTGTTCAAGTACCATTTATTAGATCATCTATCCTTTTTTCCCACTGATACATGATACATATTCTATACTCCATCTTTACTCTATACTGAATCCCTATGCATTTAAATTTATTTCTGGAATTCCATTTCTCTGTCTCCTCATGTGCCAGCACGCTCTTGTTTAATTGCTGAAAATTTTAATAATTTTAAAATATCTGGGAGTTCCATTGTGGCAGAGTGGAAACAAATCTGACTGGTATCCATGAGGATGTGGGTTCAATCCCTGACCTTGCTCAGTGGGTTGGGGATCCGGCGTTGCCATGAGCTGTGGTGTATGTTGCAGATGCTGCTCAGATCTGGCCTTAACTGTGGCTGTGGTGTAAGCCGGCAGCTGCAGCTCTGATTTGGCCCCTAGCCCAGGAACCTCCCTCTATATGCTGCAGGTATGGCCCTAAAAAAAAAAAAAAATGTATATGTATATATCCATTGGGCTATCTCTTCAAATATACTCTTCATTTCTAAAATTTTTCCTTCTAAATTTTTATATGAATTTTAAAATTAGTTTCACAGGAAAAGTATTTTGTTATTTTTATTGGAATCAAGTTATATTTATCTATTCATTTAGGGAGAACTTACAATTTTATGTTAGGGTTTCCCATCCGAGAACATAATGCACTTCTCTATTTGTCTAAGACTTCCTTTCTCCGTAGGCAGCATTTTAACATTTTCCTCATATAGACTTTGGGCCTTTCTCGTTGAGCATATTTCTGAGCATTACCTTACTACTTTTCTTTCTTAAAGAGACGAATTACACAGTATAACAATTAAAACCACAGCCTGTGAATTAAGACTCCTACACTCCAAATGTCGGTTTGCCCCTTGTGAACTGTATCAACACAAGTGAGTCACTTAAGCTCTCTCTTTGCGTCCACTCTCTCATCTGTAAAAACACAGTTACTATGAGGATGAAATGAAGTTGGCCTATATAAAGCGCTTAGAATAGTGCCTAGCACATAATATTCAGTCGTCATCAATAATAGCATTCAATCAATATTGGCTCTTATTATTGCTGTTGTAGGTTACTTTTTCTTCCTTCCTTCCTTCCTTCCTTCCTTTCTTTCTTTTAGGGCTGCAGCCATGGCATATGGAGGTTCCCAGGCTAGGGGGCCAAATTGGAGCTGTAGACACTGGCCTACACCACAGCCACAGCAACACCAGATCTGAGCTCATCTATGACCTAAACCACAGCTCACAGCAAGGCCAGATCCTTAACCCACTGAGCAAGGCCAAGGATCGAACCCACGTCCTCATGGATACTAGTCAGATTTGTTTCTGCTGAGCCACTATGGGAACTCCAATGATTGTCTTTTCTTTTAAGTCTTCTAGTTCTTTCTTGTTGATATAAACAGAAACTATTGGTTTCTGTATCCATTGTGTACCTATCCAGCTTATTAAATTCTCTTACTGTCTTCAATCATATTTTCAAATGCTTTTCTAAGTATATAATCATATCAGCTTCAGGTAATATTTCCTTTTCAATTTTTATATTCAGATTTCTTTCTCTTTTCTATTTACGTTGACCAATACTTCCAGGAAAATATTTAAAACTTTAAAATATGGAAATAAAAATCACAGTCTTTCTTCTCTTAGACTCTGAGAGTGCAGTTTCTCTTGGCAATCTGCTTATAGTTCTGAGCGGACTTTTTTCACACCCTTTGCTGGATCTTCTTCCCATGGATGTTCTTGAATGTGGGAACCTCTCAGCTTTCCTTGACCACTGCTTCTCACTATACATATCCTTGAATAATCTTATCCAAATTTCAATTAATATTTATAATATAATGGCTCATGCATTTCCGTCCTAGTTATACTCCCTATGACTTTTAAAAATTTGTATTAAATTATAGTCGATTTACAGTCTTGTGTCAATTTCTGCTGTACAGCGTAGTGACTAGTCATAAATACATATATATGTACATATATACACACGCACACACATACACACACATATGTATATACATTATTTTTCTCATACTGTCTTCCAACATGTTGGTTCCCAAGAGACTGGATATAGTTCTCTGTGCTGTATGTAAAACTTTATTGCTTCCGCATTCTCAATGTAATAGTTTGTATCTACTAGTCCCTTCCATCCCACTCCCTTCCCCCTCCCCCGTACAACTTTAGATCTAAATATCCAGCTACCCATTGTCATTTCCATCGTAATTTCATAAGTACTTAAAATCAACATGTTCAAAATTGAATCATCCTTACACACATGCGCGCACACACACACACACACACACACACACACTTTTCTTTATGGCAACCGCATAAATATGGTAACTAGAGCTAGAAACATAGGTTTTATCCTCCATGCATCCTTTCTCCCATAGTTTAAACCCCATTAGCCACTCAGTTCTGTAGCTCTTACCCTTCAAGGTCATGCCTTCTCCTCCTGCTGAAGTTTTCATTTCCTTTTTCTGGTACAATCGCCGTAGGCTTTACTCCTCTGGAGGCAGACTCTCTGTCACAGTGTGCTTGGAATGTAGAGTTTTCCCAGGATGAAGAAAACCAGGAAAGTCCCAGGCAGATGGGGCTGTGTTGGTCACCCTACAGCCCAGTCTTCAATATCATCCTCTTTTAGCGACGAAAGCCAAACGCATGTTATGGACTTTCTCCCCAGGAAGAGTATGCGGGCATATATCTTTTGCATATGGTTGTAGGAGTTTAACAGATCCTCTGGATCTATAGGTTAAATGATCACAATTTTGAAAGCTTCAAATTTGAATTTTTACTCATCCTCCAAATGGCTACCAGAAGGAGCTATCTAAAAATCCGATAATGTTATTTTCCTTCTAAATGTGTTGTGATGGCTTCCCACTCCCTACAGGGTGAGCTGCACTCTGTAGTGACGTTCTGTAGCACACATAAAAGACCCAATTATCCCTCCATGCCCTGTATCCATTCGTTCCAGGCCCCCTCATGGATACAAAATCTGGATGCTCAAGTCCCAGTACCGGCATAGAACCTGTACACATCCTCCCATATACTTTAAATGATTTCTAGATTACTCATCACACAAATGCTATGTAAATAGTCACCAGTGCACGGCTAGTTCATGTTTTGGGTTTTGGAAATTTATAGAATTAAGAAAAAAATGTTTTTGAACTTTGGTTGATGGAATCTGCAGATGCAGAGCCCCCAAATGTGGAGAGTGATTGTATTTTGTGACCTGGGACCTGTCTTCATTTATCAATATACTGCCTAGGACTCGGTTGCTCATACCCACTCTTGTCATAGCGAATGACTGACCGTTTCCTGCAGGCGCCAAGCAGCTCCGCGCCCAAGTGTTTCAGACCCTGTTCACCCTGTTGAGTGTGATACCTCCCTCACCATTACCGTAGTTCCTTTAAAATACTTACTCCTTCTTAGGAAACTAATTCAGGGACCTTCCCTTCCCTGAAACAGTCCCCTCTCAAATCCTCCTGATCATTTAATTGTGCCTCTTTCAGTTTCATCCCTGGAGTTGGTGCACAGTGGTTATAACACTTACCATCTACGGAAAATTAACTTTTATAAGCCTTTCCTCTGAATACATCAAGATCGTGGAGCAGGGCAGTATTGTTATCGTATCTGCTGTATATCACTAGCACCAAACACAGTGCCTAACACATTCCAGACAAGCAATAAATAATTATTGGGGGAGTTCCTGTCGTGGCTCAATGGAAACAAACATGACTAGCATCCATGAGGATGCAAGTTTGATTCCTGGCCTTGCTCAGTGGGTAAAGGATCCGGTGTTGCTGTGAGCTGTGGTGTAGGTTGCAGATGCAGACGTGGCTCAGATCCCAAGTTGCTGTGGTTGTGGTGAAGGCCGGCAGCTGCAGCTCTGATTTGACCCTTAGCCTGGGAACTCTCATATGCCTCGGGTGACCCTAAAAAAAAAAACACAAACAAACAAAAAAAAAGAAATAATTGTTGAAAAAAAGGAGTGAACAAAACTGGCAGGAATACAAGAATCATCTTACTCTTGGAAAGGCGATTAATAGCAATAATCTATACTTCATTACTTTAAATCGTGTGTACCTTTAATTATGATTGTGTGAATTAACTAAATGTAATTTTCTCATTAACATAGTGGCCTGTGACACCCTCTGCCTCTGTTTTCAGCATTCTACATTTTAGGAAGGAAACATGCAATAATGAATTCAAACTGGTGCTTTAAATATTGCAGTCGAGCCTTCCCTAGAGGTTTCATACTAGACTGGCTCAGAAAGCCTATCCAGAGTAATTTGTGAGAGACTGGGAAGCTCATAGCAAGAAAAAAAGAAAGTCATTTCCAGAACTAAAGAATTGCATTATTCGGGGATATAACAGTCATCTTTGCAATAATTTTCTGAGTTTCCTACTTTGTCAGAATTTAAATCCTTAGCTAGGAATTGATCAGAGTGTTTTTATCATTTTGGAACATCCTTTTTGTACCATTTAAAAAGCAAAGTAAATTCACGTAGGTGAAAATGCCTAAATTTGTGTGTAACTTTAACCAAAATCACACCACTCTTATTGGGTTCCATGATTTCCAATGCATTGCTAACATGCAATTCATCAAATGCAAATAAAACTAAATTTGCAACTTTATAATTTGGATGAGCTCACAGTTTACTCTAGTTTCATTCTAGGGGGGACTGTTAGGCTTCACTAATGAGCTCTATATGCTGGTTGCTCTTTGTTGTTTGCGTACACCTCCAAAATGCTAACAAACAAAGTTGGAAAGTAAAACAGCTAATTAACTGCTCCGTTTTATTCCATGATGAGACATGCCTTGCTGCAGGTGAGGGCTGGCAGCACGCAGGGTGACGACTTGGCTGTCCAGGGGGTCGTTGGGAAATATTACTGCTCATCAGAGTGGGAAGCAGCTGAGGAATGAGTGATCTTAAGAAAGAATTGAGGACTTCCTTGGTGGCTCCGTGGGTTAAGGATCCAGTGCTGTCACTGCTGTGGTCTGGGTTTGATCCCTGGCCCCAGGAACTTCTGCATTCCATGAGCATGGCCAAAAAAAAGCAAAGGAAATAGAAAGAGTTGAAAGGAAATTAGCTGCTCTATGGCAAATGCAGGTAAGCAAGATACAGATGAAGAAACCCTTGTAGGAAAGCCCCATGTCAAGAAGCAAGAAGAGCTTTGGGATCAAGGGCCCGAGAAGTCTGATAGGTAGAAGGAGGACTGAGTCACGTCAAGACTAAAGTCATTCATTCGAATGTTAGTTGACGGAAACTCAGTCTTTACTCCCTTTGTGTCGTCACAAACTCGGAAATCGCAGGGAGAGTGTGCTGGGTAACCCACTGCCTATGTCCAAGTTGCACTATCTGCTTGGGCAGATGTCAAGAGGTCAGCCTGCAATGGGAGGGGGCCGGGGATGGGTTCACCCTCCTCCTCTCCCTGCTCACTTCCCACTGTTGTGCTCACTCTTCTAGGCTCTTCAGTTCTGCTGCAGCAGAAGGGAAACGAGAACAAAGAATAGGCTGATCTCTTCTTGAGCTAGAGGGCTTCAAGTGCTCTATCGGGCAGCTGGTTAAAATGTCGCTCGAGTTCCCATGGGGGCTCAGGGGCTGTTAAGTCAGGGTTCTGTTAAGAACCCGACTAGTATCCATGAGGATGCAGGTTTGATTCCTGGCCTTGCTCAGTGGGTTAAGGATCTGGCGTTGCTGTTTGAACTGTAGTGTAGGTCGTAGACAAGGCTTGGATCCCGTGTTGCTGTGGCTGTGGTATAGGCCGGCAGCTGTAGCTCCAATTCGACCTCTAGCCTGAGAACTTCCATATGCTGCTGGTATGACAGTAAAAAGAAAAAAAAAAAAAGGCATCCTGAAGTTCTCCTGTGGCACAGTCGGTAAAGGATCTGGCACTGTCACTACAGTGGCTTGGGTCATTGCTATGGTATGGGTTTGATCCATGGCCTAGGAACTTCTATATGCCAGGGATGTGGAATAAAAAAAAAAAAATGCACACTAAAATATTGTCCTGGAGGATAATTTTGGCTAACCTTCTCTCATGGGTGAATTCTGTGGACTCTGAGAATTCTGCCCTTCTGCTGACCCAGGAAGTGATATCTCCACTGTGGGTGATCACCAGCCACTCTCACTTTCTGTCTGAGGATACCCTGTTCAGGCTGATGCCTGTCTCCTTGCCAACCATGTTGATTAGGAACCACACAGGATCTGTCTCCCGTGTCCCTGCCTTTCTCCAACAGGGGAGCATTTATGGCTTCCTTGCCCAGACAGACTCTGAGAGGAAGCCTGATTGCCACACTGTCATACTGTTGATTCCACCAATGGAATAGCTGGCTGGTAGAACACAGACTCGATTCTACGCTGAATTCATCTTTCTTGTACATAAATCAGACAGCAGTCTTGTGTCTCCCAGCACAACACAGCACAACACAGCATGTGCCACAACCCTGAGTACACCCACTGAAGCCCTTTCTCTGTGCTTAAGGCAAAAGGCCGCACCTGCCATGTCTCCTTTGCAGAGGGAAGATAAAGACTGGTATAGCAGCTGGTTCTCTCTGCTATAACGTCTCCTTAAATCTTCTCTCTGCCCCATCTTTATATTCTTGAATGTGTTGAAGCTTCCAGAAAAATGTCACGGATTCTGGGGGGTCGTTCCTTCATTAATCTGCCTGCAGTGAGAGGTGATCTGTCTGACACCCACTTTGGTGTCCTGATTGCCATCAGGAAGCCTTCCAGTCTACCTCCCTGGTCTTTATCTTTCTGTAACCAGCAGCTCTAAAGCCTGATTGCATATTAGAATCACCAGCAAAGTTTTTAAAAATATGGATGTTGGCCACACCCCTCCCTCAGCCAGATTCTGATTTATTTGGTCCAGGTGAACATTTGTATCTTTAATAAAGCTCTTGATGATTTTAATGTGCAAACGGGGATGAGAAGGACCGATACAAGCAAATGACAACAACTTTGGATGGAGTGGTTCTGTATCAGTTTTTTTCCTCTATATTTATGGACACAACTCTTAGGCTAATTGTTCTCGAAATTATTCCTAATAATAAATTAATTTTTAAAAAAATCTCCCAAGTGAATTTTATCAAGGACTTGCTGTATTTATACAAGGATTAGTTTTTGTACCAATTTTAACTCTGATGGTCAACATGCTTTTAACTATTTTCAGTCAACCAAAGTGGAAATCACATTATTAGTTGTTGATCAGTTGTATTTATCAGTACATAGTAGGGCTCCCATGTTTGAATATTTCTTCTCTGTGGAGTATTTACATATACATTTCCTCATAATTTGGAGCATTTTAAAGCAATGCAAAAAATACCTCAAGGAGAGAAGGAAAGCTGAAGAGATCAATAATAAATAATTTGTTATTTTTTTTTTAAAAAAAAAAGCTCATCCAAAGCAAGAAATGTACATAAAATGAGTGAAAGAAACGCATTTCTATCAGTTTTATCATGTTTAAAGTACATTTTCCAAAGAGAGTAAACTGGTCTTCTGACATTCGCATTCCTGGAAGTCTTTGAGATTTTTCATAAAATTTTTCCTGTGTTGAAAATCAGAAGGCTCTCATGTACAGAGCTGAGCCCAATTGTCTAGTATTAGCCCACCTTAGAGCCAAGTGCCTTTAATGGCCGATTTTAACTTTAAAGGAAAAAGAAACCTATTGATGATTGTTTTTCTGAACAGTGTTGATATTCTCAGGCTTCATTAAAACCAAAAAATAAATTCAATACGCCAATTCTCTGCCTCCTGGGGCAAAACCCTTTTAAACCAGCAATTCTGCTTCTAGGAATTCATCCTACAGATGCAATCAAGCATCTCCCACAAAAATGGTCAACTAATATTTGGCATGGGAGGCAATTATTCTCAAAAGGGAAATAATAGTCTCTTTAATAGACGGTACTGGGAAAACTGAATAACTGCATGCAGAAAAAGGAATGTGGACCCCTGTCTTACTACCACTCACGAAAATTAACTTAAAATGGATTCATGATGTAAATGAAGACCTGAAATTGTAAAACTCCCACTAATAAAGGCAGGGAAACATATCCTTCAGAATGACCTTGGCAGTAATATTTTGGTTGTAAAACCAAAACCACAGGCGACGAAGGCAAAAATAAATAAATGGGACTACATCAAATTCTAAAAACTTCTACACAGCAAAGGAAATCATCAATGAAATGAAGAGGCAACTTACAGAGTGGGAGAAATATTTGCAAATCATATATCTGATGTGAAGCTAATATCCAACATATATAAAGAATTCACACAACCCAATAACAACACGACAAAACCCCAAACAATCCAATTAAAAAATGGACAGAGGAATTATTTGTGCGTGACAGGAAGCATCTTATACCTGTTGCAGCAAACCTGTGGGCTCAAATGGTTATCAAAATCCACTAGAACATTCCTTAGCAATGAAGAAGAGAAATCCATTTCAACTGGGCAGTCATGGGTTTGACTTAGGTAGGAGGCTAAAGGGAAAATGTTTTTCTAAGAAGCATTCAAAGGTGTTTGCCCAGTCTTAAATGTGAAATTGATCTTGATTACAAAAACTTCAGATTCTTAAAACATAGATTCTTTTATAGGAATAGAAGTAATAATGACAACACGTTATTCTAATTGCCTCAGAAAAGATTGTTTCTCTACTTCCCAGGATACGGTTTATTACATGGTTTGTGTTTAATAAGCATTTGCTGAAACTATGACCAAAACACTATCTTTGACTTTTTTATTGAAGTATAATTGATTTGCAATGTTGCATTCATTTCTGGTATGTATAGCAAAGTGATTCAATTATTAATGTAAATGTATATATTCTTACTCATATTATTTTCCACTATGGTTTATTAGAGGATATTGGCTATAGTTCCCTGTGTGATATCATAGGTCCTTGTTGTTTGTCTAGTTTATATATAGTAGTTTGTATCTGTTAATCCCAGACTCCTAATTTATCTTTCTCCCCTCTTTCATCTTTGGTAACCATAAGTTTGTTTCCTGTGTCTGTGAGTCTGAAAATACCATCTTTGGAATAGGAAAAAAATGTTGATTTTTTGGGGTGTTTTAGAGTTCGATCCTTCTCCTTATAAGACCTCCTCCTCAGTCAGTTCTGTGTGAAATGTAGCAGTGGGGATAATAACTTTATTAAGGAGGAGATATATTGGGGAAGGTAAATCTGAATCATTAAGAAAAATTTCTCAACAAACAAATAAAAGCATCCATATAGGAAGAGAAGAGATAAAACTGTCACTGTATGCAGATGACATGATATTATATGTAGAAAACCCTAAGGACTCAACCCAAAAACTACTTGAACTGATTAATAAATTCAGCAAAGTAGCAGTATATAAGATTAACATTCAGAAGTCAATCGCATTTCTGTATACCAGCAATGAAATATTAGAAAAGGAATACAAAAATACAATACCTTTTAAAATTGTACCTCAAAAAATCAAATACCTCGGAATACACCTGACCAAGGAGGTAAAGGACTTACATGCTGAGAACTATAAAACTTTAATCAAAGAAATTCAAGAAGATGTAAAGAAATGGAAAGATATTCCATGTTCATGGATGGGAAAAATCAATATTGTAAAAATGGCCATACTACCCAAGGCAATCTACAGATTCAATGCAATCTCCATCAAATTACCTATGACATTTTTCACAGAACTAGAACAAACAATCCAAACATTTATATGGAACAACAAAAGGCCCAGAATTGCCAAAGCAATCCTGAGAAACAAAAACCAAGCAGGAGGCATAACTCCCCCAGACTTCAAAAAATATTACAAAGCCACAGTCATCAAAACAGTGTGGTACTGGTATCAAAACAGACAGACAAACCAATGGAACAGAATAGAGAACCAGGAAATAAACCCTGACACCTATGGTCAATTAATCTTTGACAAGGGAGGCAAGAACATAAAATGGGAAAAAGAAAGTCTATTCAGCAAGCATTGCTGGGAAACCTGGACAGCTGCATACAAAGCAATGAGACTAGAACACACCCTCACACCATGCACAAAAATAAACTCAAAATGGCTGAAAGACTTAAATATACGACAGGACACCATCAAACTCCTAGAAGAAAACATAGGCAAAACCCTCTCTGACATCAACCTCATGAATATTTTCTCAGGTCAGTCTCCCAAAGCAATAGAAATAAGAGCAAAATAAACCAATGGGACCTAATCAAACTGAAAAACTTTTGCACAGCAAAGGAAACCCAAAAGAAAACAAAAAGACAACTTACAGAATGGGAGAAAATAGTTTCAAATGATGCAACCGACAAGGGCTTAATCTCTAGAATATATAAGCAACTTATACAACTCAACAACAAAAAAGCCAATCAACCAATGAAAAAATGAGCAAAAGACCTGAATAGACTGTTCTCCAAGGAAGATATACAGATGGCCAACAAACACATGAAAAAATGCTCAACATCGCTGATTATAAGAGAAATGCAAATCAAAACTACGAGATACCACCTCACACCAGTCAGAATGGCCATCATTCATAAATCCACAAATAACAAGTGCTGGAGGGGCTGTGGAGAAAAGGGAACCCTCCTGCACTGTTGGTGGGAATGTAAACTGGTATAGCCACTATGGAGGACAGTTTGGAGATACCTTAGAAATCTATACATAGAACTTCCATATGATCCTGCAATCCCACTCTTGGGCATATATCTGGACAAAACTCTGCTTAAAAGAGACACATGCACCCGCATGTTCATTGCAGCACTATTCACAATAGTCAGGACATGGAAACAACCCAAATGTCCATCAACAGATGATTGGATTAGGAAGATGTGTATATACACAATGGAATACTACTCAGCCATAAAAAGGAATGACATAATGCCATTTGCAGCAACATGGATGGAACTAGAGACTCTCATACCGAGTGAAATGAGTCAGAAAGGCAAAGACAGATACCATATGATATCACTTATAACTGGAATCTAATATCCAGCACAAATGAACATCTCCACAGAAAAGAAAATCATGGACTTGGAGAATAGACTTGTGGCTTCCCTATGGGAGAGGTAGGGAGCGGGAGGGATCGGGAGCTTGGGGTTATCAGATACAACTTAGAATAGATTTACAAGGAGATCCTGCTGAGTAGCATTGAGAACTATGTCTAGATACTCATATTGCAACAGAACAAAGGGTGGGGAAAAAAGTGTATACATGTAAGAGTAACTTGATCCCCATGCTGCACAGTGGGGGAAAAATAAATAAATAAATAAATAAAAAGAAAAATTTCTCTTGACATCCTTTTAAAATTTTTAACAGAAAATGTGAACTTTACTGATCCTATGATTATCGAAATATTCTGACCCAGGGCTAAATAATTGGTAAAATGTCCTTACAATCTTTCTTTTGTTTTCTTTCTTTCTTTCTTTCTTTCTTTCTTTTTTTTTTTTTTTTTTGCATATGAGAAACACCGTGATCGTGATCGACTGTTCCACTGTTCCAGACTGTTCTTAGTTGTTAAGCTTTTGGGCCACCACCTCCCATGAAAAGTTGTACGGCCCATCCTGTCATCCTGGTTTCTGTGTCCCTTCAGTTCAGAGGCATTGGAAGGGTGTGGTTTTCCCAGTAAATCCTTCTTTGGACTAAACTCACTGTGTCGTTTTCACAGCCAAAAGCTCTGTAATAATAATTCTTGTTTGGAACAATTTTGGTCCACTTGAGTCACAGTGTTGCAATTTCTCCAAAAAGTGCAGAATCAAAGCCATTCTTATGGAACATTTAAGGAAGAGCTTTTCAGCTTTTATGCTGAATGGGATTTAATTGAATAAGCCGAACAGAAACAAGAGACCATGCAATATTATAGTTCGCAGGCCAAGCAGAATGGCAGATCCCCCCATGGTGGCTCCGTTCCCTCTGCTCCTTCTCTTCCTTGCCCTGTCTTCTCCTCTCTCTCTCCCTGTTTCCTTCTTCCCTTCCTTCTCATGTTTCCTCTGTGTTTGCTTTTTCCTTCTTCCTTGGCTTCTCACCCCCTTTCCCTTCAGGTAATCTACTTCTCTTTCCTCTCTCTCTCTCTCCCTTCCCAGCCAGTCCCTCAGCCTTTCTGCCAGGGCTTCTCCGGAGGGATGGGTTAGCTGACACAGCAGGTAGGAGTCTCGGCGACTGAGCTTGATTAGGCAAGATTCAGAATTGAGACGAAAACAGGAAGGGAAAAGGAAGAGATCCAGAGCTGGGCACCTTCTCACAGAGCACAAGCTGGCGGGACACAGCATGAGGACGATCACGCTTGCATGGACAGGGGGTGTGTGCACCACCCTTTTGGGGCTGCAGGCCCAGGGGGTGCCTTTCCCACCCCTCTTCCTTACTCTATTGCGAGGCCTCTTCCATGCTTTCCTCCTCGCATTCCTTTATTCTGTTTTCCTCATGAACAGGGTGAAAATTAAAAAGATTTGGGTACGGAAAGGCTCTCTCACCTCCTTACTTTCTGACTTTTTCTTCTCGCGTGGTTATTGCATCAGCATTACTGAATGCACTTGAGGTATGAGGCTCAAGTAAATGCCTCGGAGACCTCAGGCAAAGAAGGAGACAGACAGGTAAGCACGTTAGAGTCGGATGTGATCTGTGGAATGAAAGGTACCATCCAAATGCTGTGGCAAGACCCGAAGGCAGTTATCTGCTCATGGAACGCTTCTAGGAACAGGGAGAGAAGGGAATTCCAAGAGAGGACAAAGGGAATTCCCAGAGACCCCCAGACCTCTGGAGGGCAGGCCCAGCCTGGCTGGAGGAATCTCAGTCCCTGTTGTTGAAGGTCTTTGTAAGGATCTTGAACTTGATTCTCTAGGCCAGTGCCAGCACAGACCAATCAGGTATCCACTCGAGACAAAAGGACCGAATGGCAGGGAGCCATCAGGTGGGGTGTTAGCTCTTGACCAGCCTCTGGTAGCATTAGTTACTGCTTCACATACTGAATTTTATCCTCAATTTTTGTCCCAGTATTAAAAAAGTTTCTGAAAAGTTGCTCTATGTAATACCAAACAATTGATGGATTGCCAATAATGTTGGAGATATAGTCTTATTTGCACTTTTAAAGATTAGCCTGGCAGTGCTGTTTATATCTTTGACAGGGCAGGACAGAAGGGAGGAAAAAAATCATTGAAAAGGCTACTCATTGAGAACTATGTCTAGATACTTACATCGCAACACGACAATGGGAGGAAAAATTCTGTATACATGTATGTGTAACTTTGTCCCCATGCTGTACAGTGGAAACCAAAACCAAAACAAAAAAAACAGCTACTGTATCCGTCCAGACCCCATAGTCCAGCTACCAAAACATTGCTGGGGACTTGAACTATATCAGGGCAATGAACGTGGAAAGAATATATTCTCAAGATGGTTAGGAAGTAGATGCTGATGGATCAGTGATTATTTTGATGTAGATATTGAAGGGAACGAAGGAATGAAATAATCAGTAAATATTATACAAGGACGGATGGGACACAGCGCCATCTCGGTATGGAGTAACTCCTAAGTATGTGAATCTTAAATAAATCTCATGTCTCTATATTCCAGCCTAGATAAACATCCCAGTGTTTGTAAAATGCTAGATTTGATAGTTCCTCTGAGAAACACAGATTTTTAAAAAATTGTGTGCCTTGAATATCAGCATGTCAATAGGCCTGGCATTAATAAAACAACTTAGCTTTAAAGGTGAAAAGCATAGCTTATTCGTTGCTATGAATATGCTTGTGCCTGCAGCAGTGATCTTTATTTTGAGGCTGTCGGGTCTGGTCTTTACCTCACAGTCCATACCTGCAGTTCTCTAGCCTTGACTGCATCCAAAGTTTATTCCAAATAGGATACAGAATAGCTAGGTAATTTGCCTGAATGGTGCATGTAATGAGCCGAATTGTGTCCTCTCTAAATTCATGTGTTGAAATTTTAACTCCTAATACCTCTGCCATGTGACTGCATTTGGAGACAGGGCCTTTCACATGATGATTAAGTTTGCTTGTTTGTTTTGCTTTGCTTTTTAGGGCCGCACCTGCGACACATGCAAGTTCCCAGGCTAGGGGTCAGATCAGAGCTGCAGCTGCCAGCCTATACCACAGCTCACAGCAACAGAGTCAAGCCGTGTCTGAAACCTACACCACAGCTCACAGCAGTGCCGGATCTTTAACCCACAGAGCAAGGCCAGGGATCGATCCTGTGTCCTCACAGAGACGAGTCACGTTCGCTTCCACTTAGCTGCAATGGGAACCCCTAAAATGATGATTAAGTCAAAATGAAGGCAGATGGGTAGCCTTACCTTAATATAACTGGGGTCCTCATAAGAGGAAATCTGGACATGGATAGTTACAGAGGGAAAACCACATGAAGACACAGGACGATGGTTATGTATAAGCCACGGGGCGGAGCCGGCTCCCACCGCCTGTTCTTGGACTTTAAGCACTGGGACTATGAGAAAGTAAATGCCTCTGGCCACGTGCTTGATTATGGCAGCTCTCGCAAACTCATACCATATCTGACTCAGAGACGGTCAAGACTAGACTGGGACTCTGGCTAGTCTGACCCCCAAATCTGAGCCCCCTTCCCGACCCACCCCAAGAGGAGAAAACGATTGGCAGAATCGTCCTGGCTCTGACTCTTTAGCTAAAGGGTGTGTCCTGCCAAGAACTTCCCCCAGTAGATGAGCTGCTGAATTAGACTGATTATGATCTCTTAGTTTATGATGACAGTGATTAGACCAGAAAGGTTTAAAACTACTATACTATATTAGGGGAAGAAAAATAAAATTTTGTGACGATGTCCCAAAGCTTTTGAACCCTGGCTTCCACAGATGATTGGGAACTTACTCAAGGCTAAGAATGGTATTCTTGGATTGCCCAAGTGATAAAGAGAAAAAAAACCCCACTGTATTTGATGCAGATAAAGCTTTGCAACGAACTGAAAGAAGAAAGGAACTGGCTAAGTTAAATATGAGCGTCAACCACATCAGTTTGGCTCAGCTGAGGTTCTTCTATAGAGTGAATGTCATATTTCTTATATAGACTCAGGGTTGTGCATTCTTTCATAATGATATGATAGTTCTCCCTAACACGGGCAGTTGCTAATCCAACACCAATGACAGTAGCGTCACAAATCAACTTAGTTGCTCTGTTCAGAGCTTCTAAATCTTTCCTTTGCAATATGTGAACTTCCTATAACCTAGGATTCATGAAACAGAACCATATGTGACCTCCATACTTTCCCCATTTTCAGAACCCTATCCTACCGAAATCATTCTTGTATAAAAGCTGCCCAAGAAGTATCAGGTAAATTATGTTACACGGATGGTTTTGCCTTTAGTCTGTGTGAACATTTATTATTTAGTCACTTATTAAAGGATGCAGCGTGTTCATTATATCATATCATAAATTTCTCAACACGTTTGATCTCTGACAATGATCTGCCCTGTGAAGAATCCATGTATTTTATCATGATTCCCAGTGATAATTTTAACATTTTATTTCTCTCTCTCTTTTTGTTAAAGTATGTTTGAAGTCTTTGCTAAAATTCTTCCTCCCCCCCCCCATCCCCACTGCCTACTCTAAGCTCTTATCACGCATCCTTATAGGCTTTGCAACAGTCCCTCAGGCTGTTTTTCTGCCTTGGGTTGCTTCCCCATCCAGTTCACCCTACACGTTGATGCCAGATTCATAATCCTGAACAAGATCTTCGATGGCGTTCACGCTCCCCCATGGAAAACCTGCGTGGTTTCCCATTAACTAGCTACAGGGTAAAGGGTCCAAATTGCTGAGTTACCCATAATCCGGCCCCCCTCAATCTTCCAAACTTTCTGGCCTTACCTTCTCGCACTTCCCCACCGTAGGCTAAACTGATTTTCTGAACTCTCACAGAGCTTCTCACCTCTATCATCTTTCCTATCGTCAATCACACAGAGTTTGCAGCCGTCGCTCATTATCCAACATCTTTGACTCGGTGCCCTAGCACCTTAAATGTTCTTCATTAAATTTTATCATTGATAAAATCATCACTGTCAAGGTTGTTTGCTTCTCTGCCTATCCTCCCAAAGGTTAATGGAAATTATTATTTCTATTACTTTCAACAGATATTTTAAAGTACAGAGGACACGAGTGCATATAAGACGTGATCCCTCCCCTCGAGCTGCTCACCTCTAGAAGACAGATGAAAGAGGACAAAGGTACACAGGGCACAAGACGAAAATTCTAGTCTGAAGGGATGAACCAAGGGCCGTGGGGCAAAGGCTTGTGTGGCCAAGGAGTTTGGGGGGTGGGGAGGTAGTTGTCATCCGACAGAAAGTCTTGGAATGACACTGGAACTGGACTTTGGAGGATAAAGATAATCTTAGGCAGAGAAGAGGCTTTGCAGTTGAAATGCCAGTGCTTTCACGTTGATCCCTCTGTCCTTACGAAATAATCACTGAAAAAGGCTCTGAGAAGATTCTTATTTGGTCCAACCAGGAACCTCCAGATTTCCTCTGTTACAAAAGAATGTTTATATTAACTTCTCAGGTCGGGCCATTTCCATCCCTACTTGGTTGGAAGAATTTGAGACATGTGCACACTCTGAGGTTAAAATTCTGATGTCGCTGGGGTAATTCTTTTCCAACCCAAAGCAGGCAGGTGATGGCATCGCAGATACTCCCCAGAGTCTTTCTGTGGAGGTGTTCCGGCTTCTTCAGCCTCTTGGCCTTCTGGAGCCCCAGTGCTAGTCCTTCAAAGAGCCTACATTTCACAGACCCAATGCTGTGTTTTCCTGCACGTGGGCTTTAAAACTCAACACGGGGTTTGCCATCCCTGAGACTCGTTCAGTTTAACTCCTACTCAGTGCTCTGCTTTGAAGGTTTTTGTCTCTACATTTGGGTGATTTTTCTTTCTGGCTTTCAAACTGAAAGAGATATGTAATTTTGCCATCTTTTATCCAACATTTTTGTGTGAGTTTACTCAGAAGAGAGGATCCTTCCATCAGCTCAGCCTGCCCTATTAATTGGAAATACAAAGATTTATTTTAGGCTTGTTGCCTTAGGATTATTTCCTAGAAGGAAAACAACGCAAGGTCGGGTAGCAAGCACGTTTCTAGTAGCATGGAATGTTGTTTTAGGTTCCTGAGGGAGATCCATGACAAGAAAAATACCAGGACCATCCATTCGATAGGATATTTTGTTTAGCCAACTTGTGCACAAACAGGTAAACATCCTGATTGGTATTGAAAAGAAATCAACATTTTCATTCTTGTTCTCTCCAGGAGCAAAACCCCATAACTTTCTTAGTCGCTCTAGCAGTATCTTAGCAACACTCAAGGCCTACAAAATTTTCCCCACAAAAAGATGGCATACCTCCTGATGTCCTGCAGCTTTTACTTTCATCTGGGTGTCAGTAAAGTCTTTTCGTTGTTGTTTTTTGTGTTTTTAGGGCCGCACCTGTGACCTATGGAAGTTCCCAGGCTAGGGGTCAAATCAGAGCTGCAGCTGCTGGCCTACACCAGAGCCACAGCAACAGGGCATCTGAGCCACATCTTCGACCTACACCACAGCTCACAGCAATGCTGGATCCTTAACCCACTGAGCGAGGCCAGGGATCAAACCCGCATCCTCATGGATACTAGTCAGGTTCATTCCTGCTGAGCCACAATGGGAACATCTGGGCGTCAGTAAATGTTTTCTGTAAAGGTCCAGAGAGTAAATATTACAGCTTTGTGGGTCACTATTACCTGTTGAAACCACTTAATTCTGCTCAATTATAGGACAAAAGCAGCCACGAACAATACATAAATGAATGCGCATGGCTGTGTTCCAGTCAAACTGTATTTACAAATACAGGTGACTTGGCAGATGGGCCAGAGTTTGCTGACCCTGCCGTACTTCGAGAAATAAGGAAACGGCATGCGTGTGTGTGTGTGTGTGTGTGTGTGTGTGTGTATGCCTGAGTTCTCCAGGGAAGCAGAGCCAATAAGAGAGAGAGAGATGGTTATAGAAATAGAGAGATTTTAAGGAATTGGCTCCCATGACTGTGAGGTCTGGTATACGTGGGCTGTCTGACAGGCTGGAAGTTCAGGTAATAGCTGCTGTCTCAGTCTTGAGTCCAGCATCCATTCGGCAGACCCGCAGGCTGGAAACTCCAGTGATGAGTGATGCCGCAGTCATGGGACGTAAGCCTCCCACTCTGGAAACCCTCCGCTTCTGTGCTTAAGGTCTTTAACGATGGATGAGGCCTGCCCATTATGCCTGTTTTTAAAGAAACTTTTTTGTTTTCTTGTTTTTGGTTTTTTGCGAGTTGATACCTCACTTTTCAGTAAAAGGGGAGGTGAGATGAGTGAAGGGGGAGTAGGAAAAAGAGGTAAAGAGAGGGAGCTTGGAACAGAGGGATCAGAGACCCCGCCCCACAAGAGGATTAAGGGAAGAAGACTTCAGGTGTGTGTTGAAGATGAAAAGAAGGTACTTACTGTGTGTTATGTCATGATAAAGCCAGAAGGATGGGCTAGGTGTGGGGGGAGCATAGAGCCAACCTCGAGCTTCCAGACTTTCCACGGGCTCTCCCACTGGTGCACTGCCTCTTGGAGCAGAGGATACTGGCAAGTCCAGAGGGAGGGCAGCACTCAGGAGCAGAGCTTCTGCATGCCAAGGTCACTTATTTGCTTGTTTGTTTGTGTCACAGATTCTCTGCCTTCGTATTCCCATAAGGAGAAAATTCCCAATGAGAAAAAAATGTATCTTTGGAGAGTCAGGAACAAATTGGAATGGACACTGATCTCAATAGCAGACGCTGGCAGGGGCGAAATTATTTTTCAAACACTTTTGCTCCTCCTGGTAAAGTAGTTAGTGTTGTATTTTCATGCTAGAAGGAAAAAGTGATGAAAAGTTTTTAAACCCAAAGAAACAAAACCCTTGATTTGCGTCCAAATTTTCTGCAAAACAGGATCCCACATGGCCAGGGCTGGTCTTAGGAGATCTGAAACGAATCGGATGGTGCAGTTTTTAGGTTTGGCTTTGGTGTTTTTCCTCATTTCCGTTAGGATTTTGCTTCTCAGGATACAGATCAGCCTTGCTCCGGGCGTTTGGGGCGGGGGGTGGGGGTGGGGGAGAAAACCCATTTCGTAACATTTTTAGTATCTGTGGTTCCAAACTCAGCAGATGGCCAGCCTGGCTATCAGCACAGTCTGCCGTGTAGGGTGTGTGTGTGAGCCGTGTGGAGAGGTGGCGATCGTGGAACCGGGCAGGGGTAGGGGGGGCGGGCCCAGAGCACACCCACAGTCCCAATGGGTACCACGCCACCACGCTGGCCAGACCACACCACAGAGCATCACACCAAGCTAGGCTCCAAGCCGTTTCCCAATGCTAGAAAGTAATAGACGATTGCTACCAGTTTTCCACTGCTCACGCCTGAAAAGGCCAGCCATTCCAACCCCATCTTTCTTAGAGGGGGGAATTCTAAAGCAGGATAAAGGGAATTTTCTCAGTGAGGGTGTTGTTCCATGCCCTCCCGAATTCAAAGAGAAAACTGTCTCATTAAAATGACTTCTGGCTTTGCCTAGGGGAATTTCAGCCTTCAACAGTTCAGTCCCCTGGAGTTAGAACTTTCATGCATTTCTTTTTTTATTGGGGAGACCTTATGATTGGTTTTACAAGCAAAATAAACAGCTTAGGAACAAATGAAAGACTTTTTTATTTCTCTTTTAACTGTAAATTCAAGAGCTTGAAATGAATTTGGCAAATAACCCATGTTACCGAAAGGCTGTGGCCGAAAGGCAAGATTTCCAAAAATTCTTGAAAATCCAAGTAATACCGGGAATAAATCCCAAATTCAACTTGTTGAGCCTTGTGTCTCTCTTAGAACACTTTTTTCCCCCCTCCCTTTAAGGAAAAAAAAAAAGAAAGAAAACAGAGAAATCAATCAGAGCACTCCTGTAGCTCCTGCCCTGCTGTCTCTTTGCCCCGGAGAGCAGAGCTGTGCCCTGACCTGGCTGCTCGCCACACAGCCAGAGGGAGCCAGGCAATCGTGTGCTTCCCGGTGAGCTGAGGAAGAAGCTCCCCCCAGGAGGAGCCACGGCCTCCTAAATGCACTTCCAGGCTACATGTGTCTAAATCGACTCGGTATACATCTCAGATTTCTTTCTTTCTTTCTTTTTTAAGTCATCCTTGAATTTTTGATCTGAACTTTTGGGATTTTAACAAACTTCCTTTTGACCTTTTACTTAATCTTGAATTATTTAGGAGCGTCCCCCCTGTGGCTCATCAGGCTAAGGACCTGACTTTGTCTCTGTGAGGAGGTAGGTTCCATCCCTGGCCTTGCTCAGTGGGTTAAGGATCCCGCGTTGCCATGAGCTGCAGTGTAGGTCACAGATGCAGCTCGGATCTGGCATTGCTGTGGCTGTGGTGCAGGCCGGCAGCTATAGCTCCAATCTGACCCCGGGCCTGGGAACTTCCATATGCTGCAGGTGCATCCATAAAAAGAAAGAAAAAAAATTAACCATCTTGAATTATTTAAAACTAATATTGAAATAAGAAAAATATAAACCAAACAAAATACTACTAAATACAGGGCAGATGATGCTAACATGGCCTTTTACCTAAAGACTTAGCTCAAACTGTGTAAAGATTCTGCCTCAATCTGTTCCCATCAAGATTATCGGCTCTATCTTTATGGAATGGTTACATTCATTGAATGACACTACCTGTCGGGCCTTGCAAAAGTGCTTATCTTTTACATGCCTTTACTTTGATGTCTCCAAAGAGAGGTCCATGCTCCCCGAGCTGAGAGAATCGGAGCCCCAGAGATGAGTCAGCTTCCTCGGGGCTCGACGAGGGAGCAGGTTGTTGCACCCAGATTTGTCGGCTTCTCCCGTCCATGCTCCCTTCCATGTTTCCTTCTGCAGCATGAATTTCTACAGAGTATCTTCCATCCCTCACTTGTCCACAATAAGAATTAGGTTTTATAGGAGTTCCCTTTGTGGCTCAGCGCTTAACAAACCCAACTAGGATCCATGAGGATACGGGTTTGATTCCTGGTCTTGCTCAGTGGGTTAAGGGTCGGTGGTATAGGTCGCAGACGCAGCTCGGATCTGGCGTTGCTGTGGCTGTGATGTAGGCTGGCCGCGATAGCTCCGATTTGACCCCTAGCTGGGAACCTCCGTGTGCAGTGTGTGTGGCCCTAAAATAGCAAAAGAATAAAAATAAAAATAAAAATAAAGAAATAGGTTTTATTATTCTCTATGCTGCATTTAACAAAAATGCCTAGCACTTCATCGATAGTCAGTAAATTGGCCGAGATCATACATTTGTTATCTCAGATATTTGTTTGGCATCGTAAACAAGCTGAACAATTCTGCTCTAGCTAAAGAGGATGTCACGGGGTTTACGGGCATTAGCTCAGCTAGCGGGCGCATTATCTGACGGCTGGCATGTCAAAGTCCACGTGATAATCAGCGGCTTTAGCAGTAGTCATGGTAACCATCTCCATCGCATTTTCCTAAATCGCAGTTGTGGATCTTTTCCACTAAGTACTTCGTATTCATTTTTACCAATTAACTTTGAAACAATTACAGCGATCAGACGGAATTATTATTCCCCACATGGCAGTTGAGTAAGTTTTAGAGATATAAAATAACTTGCCTCAAATCATGGTCATAAAAAATCCTAGCCATGCTCTTACCATCCCCGCTGTAGGAGAGAAATGAATACTACTCTATCCAGTGCATCTGATGGCCACTCAGATATGGTGCCAGGATGCTTAGAGCCTGGGCCAGCGGCAAGAAGGGCTGTCAACACGATGAATCTTCAGGAAAGGCCTTGTTAATGATGAAACATAGCATGGAGTTTCTTTGCTAATGGCAAGACTTGAATGAAATCCCCTCCTGAGAGCCTGCGCCATGCACCAATCATGAGCCACGCCTGAGAGCCCAAGGCATCAGCACAAGGAGCATGCAGGATTTTTGTTTTTAGCAGCCAGGGAACCCCTTTCAAAAATCTAACCACGTAGGGCAAAACAATATCAATATTATTATTTGAAATATCTCTATATATTTTGTCACATCGCAGGACTTGCCAATTTACCCTATCAATGCATTGCCTTTTTATATTCTTGGTGGCCACATGGTCATACTATCTGATATTTGATAGTAAGAAAAGACAACAAAAAACACCATTATGAATTGGGGGCAGTCTGCTCCAGTACAGTAAAGGTTTCTGATGCATTTTAGAAAGTCAAGAAATAGACTTTTAGAAAGTAAAGGAATGATATCAGGATACTGTGGAAGTCTTGCTGTCCGTACAGAATTTTCTCCCAGTGTGTTAATAGTTCATGGCACATAGTCATAGCAGCAGAATGCAAAGCACACCGCACCAGCTGAAGGCAGCCAAGCCGGGAGAAATTGAACAGGCTCCCCAGTGCCCAGTCGCCCCCATTTATTTCCTCCTGGCTCAGTTCTAAGAAGGGTTTACTGTATGGGTTTCCCTGATTTATGTGCCTTTTTCCCCTTGTCTCTATAACCCAGCAGCCTTCTTCACAGTCTTGTCCTTAGCATTCCCGCCATCACGCTCCCTTCTGTCTTATTTCTAAGAAAAGTTCAGTATTCCCCATGGCGTTTATTCAATATCCATTTATTGTTAAACTGTCCTTCTATTTTTACTCGTATTATCATTATTTCTGTAAATAATTTGTTGCAAAGGTGCATAGGTTTTGACTGGCCACTCCCATTGTCTCAAAAAGGGAGCAGTTCTGTAAAACAAAAGGGTGTTTTTCTGGACTGTGTGGACCACGTTATGGGAGAGATACTTGCACATCCAGCAGCATCAACAAGCTGGGTCATAGCGGGAGAAGCATGACGAATGCAAAAGAATGGTCTTGAGCAAAGGAAGTGGTGCTCAGGTTCTTTACCCAGAGGAGTCCCGCCTGAGCATCTGCTTGGGACCCGATGCAAGCAGGTCAGAAGTGAGCATATGCAAATGATTGAGTCACTCCCTTCTGTTTGCTCTCCTGAAAATTAGAGCTAATGACCCTGCTTCCTTGGTAGGTTGACTAGGACTAATGGAATAACAGGTTATGCATCGATCATAGTATATAGCACCTCTGGAGTACTTCCTGAGGGTTCATTCCTTTCTTCTCTCGTAATCCGATGATGCATACAATAGGTAATAGGGCTTTGGGGCTTGGGACCATTCCTCTCTTTACTAGCTACTCAGTGACAGCAAGACAGAACGTTCATGGCCACGGGGGCATCCGAACAGAGAAACATGGCGAAAGGGCAACACTAAAATGTTAAACGTATAAAAATCTAGGGCTGTCAGAGCCTGAGAAATCGTCCTATTTCTGATGACATCATAGCATATTATGGCAATGGCCTTGAATCAAAAAAGCATTTTATGGTGTTCAAAAATATTCTCTCTCTGAAGGTGGGGAAATAGGTAATCCACTTACTCGACAAAAGAGTTACTGTTTTTCAGTTTTGATGTATGAAATAGATGACTAAGCAGAGGACACACCTCATTATAGATATAAAAATATACATATTATATATTATAATACACTGTATAAGATACTGTGTATTATATTTTGAAGAGCTGTACCACTCTATAGCTCAGGATCTCTTCTTTTTCAAAAAATAACTGAGAATTCCACAACTGATACTGAAGAATGACTCCAGAGTTCAAGTGAAATCATGTGGAATAGAGAGTAGATAGCAATTATGCTCGCTTCTTCCCCAGAAGAGGCCGGGAAAAGGAAGCTGATTTACGTGACAGCAGGAGTGACTTTGACGAGATAGAGAAAATTAATGACAGCTTTTGGGCTGGCAGTTTCCTGGAACCAGCAGTGAAGATCATAGTTTTTTCTCTTTCTACTGTGAATAGCTCACTCAATACGGTCCCTTGGTATTGTAAAATGAAAACTGCATGAAGACTGCTGTGGGCACCAGCTAAGGACTGCATGCCCACTCCCTCAATGGCGGCAGCGGCGAGGGACTGCACAGCAGTGATTAAGAGTTTGGATGTAAATAAGCCTTAAAAGATATGTGCAGATTCAAGCTTGGCTACTTCAGCTGATTGCTTAATTCTCTTCCCTTTTGCAAAACAGGATTAACATTTGCCTATCTCCTTGCGCTGTTTTAAAGCTTATATTGAAAGCACAAATGTGTGCAGTTGACAAAGTGCCTGGCACAAAGTAGGAACTCAGTAAATGGTTGTTACATAAATTATAAACTCTTACACCTACACACGCATGTGTATATTAAACCTCACACTGTGAGGGACTGATAGTGAATGAATCTGTGTTTATTATGTTTCGCTTTTTCATCTTTTTCTTTGTTTTATAGTTACCTGAAACCTTTAAGGGAAACTAAGCACAAGGATAAGTAAAACATCATCCCTTAGTAGCATATCATGAGCACTAATAATGATGAATGGCTCTGTATGTTACAATATTTTTAAATAGACAATTATATATCATAAAAGATACTTTTCAGATTTATAACATCATGTGAAAAGTAAATTTAATATCAAGTCATGTAAGAGCATAAATAACACTTTGAAGTTGTATTTTACTTTCTTATTAATTTTTATTAAAGTATAGTTGATTTAAGGTATTGTGCCAATTTCTGCAGTACAACAAAGTGACCCAGTCATACATACACACACATATATATATATATATATATACACACTTTTTCTCATACTATCTTCCATCGTGTTCTGTCCCAAGAGATTAGATATAGTCCCCTGTGCTGCACAGTAGCACCTCATTGCTTATCCTTTTTTTTTTGGGTATGGCCGCATCTGTGGCATATGGACATTCCCCCCAGGCTAGGGATGGAATCAGCTGGCCACAGCCACAGCCACAGCCATGCTGTAACTGAGCTGCATCTGTGACCCAAGCCACAGCTTGCAACAATGCTGGATCCTTAACCCACTGAGTGAGGCTAGGGATCAAACTCAGTCTCACGGACACCATGTCAGGCTTTTAACCTGCTGAGTCACAATGGGAACTCCAGCTCATCCATTCCAAATGTAATAGTTTGCATCTGC
This sequence comes from Phacochoerus africanus, assembly GCF_016906955.1. Taxonomy (NCBI): domain Eukaryota; kingdom Metazoa; phylum Chordata; class Mammalia; order Artiodactyla; family Suidae; genus Phacochoerus; species Phacochoerus africanus. The sequence continues at coordinate 14,216,407 of NC_062555.1, read as the reverse complement.
CAACCCCAAACCCCCTGTCCATCCCACTCCCTCCCCCCTCCCCCTTGGCAACCACAAGTAAAGGTTTGCATTTGAAAAAGCTACACGATGGGATGGTTATGAGTGAAAGAATGTATGTGTGTGTGTGTCTGGGTTACTACCCTGTACGGCAGAAACTGACACAACACTCTAAATCAGCTATCCTCTAATAAAGATAAAAAACTATATTATGTTTCATCTTTCTAATTTTCTGCAATATACTATCATCTTTGGCTAGGTATTTCTCCATGGCCTGTGCACAAGACTCTTCAGTGTATTTTGATTTAATTTTGACATTTCAACTGGCCGCCTCATTGTAAAAATCTAGAAAATGAAATGAATAGCCAGCTTTCCTTTCAGATCTCTTATTTCAATACAGATTACTGGGTTTTTCCTGAGACACCATCTGTCATACCTTGAAATCTGTGGCTTCCAACTTAATTCTGTAGGGCACTTTGGCCTCATCATTTGACAACTCCCAAAGCATAACACCTGTTTAACGATTAACTGAGTATTAACAAATGTCGAAAAATGTATCTGGCTCTTTAACGTTTCTAGTGCTCCTGGTAAAAGAATCTCATGGAATAAACTCTTGTCGTCTCATGAAGCACAATTTTAAAATTTTCCTAAATAAGATATCTAGTGAATATTATTTGGAATCACAATAATGTCATTTCTACTGCCGTCACTGCAACAGAATACCTTTTATAATTAAAAGGCATGCAGTCATGCTTGGGCAAAATGGAATAAGAAATTAAATTGTCCCCCGGTGGAGGTATAATAGAGCGTGCTTGGTTGCTCTGGGGGAGGGAAAAATGTTTGGACCATGTTCATGGGGAAAGAGGAAAAACCCAGTAAATACTTTGTTTTTCGTCACTCATCTTAATGCCGGTTGTGAATCTGAAATAATGTCAAGTGCCATTTCGTGAAGGTACATCAAATGACATTTTATCCTTTTTTTAGCTCTAGAGAAATGGGTTTAAGGATGAGGAATGGCTGACTTGAGCAAACAGATTAAAAATAGCCCATTGCCTAAACCTTGAGTAACCCAAATTTAAAAAGCACACAGGCCTTCACATGTAAAAACCGAAGTGTTTTCGGCTCTTGAGAAGAAAGGTTGTGACCTGGCTTCTAGCCTGTCTCCATTCTTGACCTCCTTTCTTCTAGTTCAAAGAGATTAAATCCATTTTCCTGGGCCAGGCATGGATGAGAACACCATGGACACTTTGGCTTTGAGACAGAGAAGGAAGAGATGGAGAAAAGGGACCATGAGCTCATAGGTCTTCTCCATCCCTGCAGCCTGGACTTGTGCCATTCCATCCCACACAACCCCAACGCCAGCCACCCCAGCTCTCTCGCTGTTCCCCAAACGCGCCGAACATTTAACTAAGTGCGAGTGCATCTCTGCACCTCCTGTGCTCCCTGTGATACCACCACTCCCCTGTCTAAACTCCTCCTCATCTGTCAGGAAGGTTCAACCCCTCTGAAACCTTCCCCAGTTCGTCAGCAGAGCTAATCAGTCTTTCCTGTTGGCTCTCATATCACTTCGTTTATTCCCATTCGTATTCCATTTGATTGAAATGTGTCTCTTTTTCTTAAACAGCTCTGCCTTTTAGTCCCAGCTTTTCTGGAGGGGAAGGATCTGAGTCCTGCTCCTCTTTTTTGCCTGGTCCCTTACAGATAGCCCGCACATCATAAAGACCTGTATGCCCAAGCTGCAGGTAGATAGAAATGGTGATATATAGTCAGAGATGGACATAAGCAGAGAGGGACAAAAATACAGATAGAAATAGTGATAGAAATCTAGACCTGATTCTTCGAGGAATTAAAAGGCAAACTCCAATAGGCTGACCCTATATCTTTTATCACTCTGAGATCTGAAACTGAGATAAGTGGGACAATGGAATGGTAACTGAATTTACAGCTATATTTCCTAAACACCATGCACATTGGTAAGTGTTTGGGGGTGGGAAGCTACAATGTTTCCATGGACTTAGTTTTCATTCATTTGATTAAATGTGGTTAATTTAAATTTGGTCTTTGAAACTGAGTTCTGAGTCCTGACTAGGAAGTACAGAATGTAGTTGAATAAAGTGTAAACCATAGTGAATTCTCTTAAAGGGAAGAAAGGCTGTTTTCAAATGACGTGGTAGAGGCCTTAGTTATACTAAACTGGATAGAATAGGACTTTCATTACAATAATGTCGGCTATACATTCCAGGAAGACACTGGGCTTCATAAATAATTGAGAAATAAAAGAAAGAAGTCTACCCCCCCTCCCTTTCCATATAAATCCACCTGCTATAGATACCAACAAATGAACAAATGAAGATCTGGGAGTCTCTTCTGGTATGAGGGTCAAACACATGATGTAAAAGCAGATCAGACTCACCAAATACCTGTTACGATGGAGAAGGCTATTGAGAATGAAGAAGTAAGATGTCTTCAACACTCAACACCAGCTCACCAAAGAACATAACCCAGATGAGCTAATCTGCAAGACTGGAGTAAAAATGAGCTAATACTGTTAGGGGATTGTATGCAAACTATGGCAAGAGATCAGTAACAGTTGAGAGAAGAAGGGGAAAAAACTCCTCAGCTGCTAACAATAAAGCAGCAGCAAATTTGCAAAATGCATTAACTGTTTCAGTAACTGGTAGGATAGTGCAGGAACACTGGCTAGATTGACCATACCACTGTACTTACCGCGGTATATCATTCTCCCTTTTTTCCTCTCTTTCTTTCTTGCCTTGGGGGTTGACGGGTGTAGAAGGGCCAGTGAAGGAGGGAGGATTTTTCTCATTCTCCATGCAGCCGACTTGCAAATGCTATCTCCATCATGATAAAAAGGCATGCGTAACATTATTCAGACAGGCACTTGAACTGACAACACATTTTATATATTACCCAGAATGCTGAAGAAGAAAATTTGCAAAAACTTAGTATTCGTTTCTAAAAGCATGAAGTTGGCCTCATCAGCTAAGAAATTGAATTTGCAAGCTGTTAAATGTCAGAGATGACCCCTGGGAGTTTTTGAGGTGGGATGATGTGGTGAAGGGCAGGCTTCAGGTCATGTTTTATACAAGAAGTTTAATTGTTCTGGCTGGAAGGAGAAGTGACTCATTGAGTTGAAGTGGTCTCTATCTCCCAACACAGATTTCAAATGGGGGAGGATAGTGTAGCAATAATATCTTAAAAAGAATTGGACTAGCTCACTTCAGTCTTTTAACTACTTCCATACAGATTCATTTGTTTTGGACACAAAAGTTGATAGCAGGCCAATGATAGCAAAAAACAGTGTCTTTGTCACCCCTTTTGAACCCATACAAACCTTTTCACTGCGTTTAAACCCAGCTCTTTTTTTGCCAAAGAAAATTGCATGCTATTCAGCCGCTTCTAAGCTTTTATTGAAGAACGTTAAATGGTTTATAGTTATAAAGAATTGTAAAGTCATCATGACACCAAGTTTGGGGTATGGTATTTTCCAGTCGTGTTTTGATTATTCTCTCAGAAACTTTCGTCGCTCTCAAGTATGAGTATTTTTGATTTGACATCAGAAGATCATTCATGGTAGTTTCTTAGCCATAAAAATTTATATTCTGGGTCCCTTTATCACCTTAAAGGTCTACAACTAGCTGGGGATATCTAATCACAGCATTTACCAGTTACCACCATTCTCTTCACCCACTCTTCGTAGCCACTGATACTCATAAAGCTGAAGTTTAAATTTAAGTTACCTTCTTATTGTTCAATAAACCTTGTTTCTCTGAAGAACAACTTATTGCTAGAAGAAGGTTGTCATAACTTACAGTAACCACTGTCTCTTCAGTCCTTACCCGCAACAGAGTAATTACAGTATTCAAAAGGCAGATGGAAACAAGTGTTCTCAAGAAAGGAAAATAACCATCTCTAGGAGAATTAGTATCAACAAAAACAAAACAAAACAAACAAATAAATAAAAAGCTGACCTACAGTTCCCTTTGTGGCTCAGCGGTTAATGTATCTACTAGTATCCATGAGGACATGGGTTCTATCCTCACTCAGTGGGTTAAGGATCCGGCGTTACTGTGAGCTGTGGTGTAGGTTGCAGACGCAGCTCAGATATGGCATTGCTGTGGTGTAGGTCAGCAGCTGTGGCTACAATTCAGCCCCTAGCTTGGCAACTTTCATATGCCATGGGTGGCGGCCCTAAAAAAGCCAAAAAAAAAAGCACCTGACCTAGACAATGGAGTTACACTGAGGGAAAAGCAGAAGTCAGCTAGGGAAACGGAGGGTAAGTGTTACACCCAAAACAGTAGATACAGAAGTTCTGTGCTGAGAAATCACTTGTGGGTTGGTTAAGAGAGGTTTCATAAAATACAAGATCAGAAAAGCATACTGGGCTGAAATTGTAGAGGATCTCAATTCGTCAGGTTAAGTTTGGATTTGATTCAACCCATAATGATAAAGTTAAGGTAATCAAAACGTGGTAGATATGTTTAGAATAGTCTAGAAATTCAGGAGGCCATTTTAACTGCCCAGATCTAAGGCAAGACAATAGAAGTGGAAAGAAAGGAGTCAAATTTTCCAGAAATCATGAAGGCAGAATTTATAAGATCTCGTAATGGATTAAAATGAGGAGTAATATGGGAATTGAAAGAGTCAAATATCTGTTAATCTTTTGCAGTGGAAAAGTAAAATAATGGGTTTCTTTTTGGTCAAGATGAACTTGAGGCACCTGTGGTTCACTTATATGGAACCCTGATAAAAGAAGTTGGAGCATTAAATCTAAAATTCAGGAGAGATCAAAGCTAAAGGACTGGAATCTGGAGTCAACATTGTGAATATAATCATGGAAGTCTGGAAAAAGTGTGAGCTCAAAACCCAAAACAGGGAGAAGTCTTTTTTAAATATTGAAATATAATACAGGAAAAGAAAAACCTGCAAATAAGAATTGGCTGTTATAACAAAGGAAAAGCTAACACAACCATCACTCAGGTCAAAGCACAGTAAAGCATCTAAGCAGCTCTTGCATGCCCTCTTCCAGCCACTATTGCTTCACTCTTTCCAGAGCTGCTACCATCCTCGTCATTGGTTTGTTACCATAGGTGCCACTATTGTTTTTGTTTGTTTTAGCATGTCACTCTTAAATATAAGTGGATGGCCAAAGATTATTAGATATTTGAGAAAAAAAACTTAACATGAACAATATATGTGTGTATGTATTTATGTAGGTTCTTTTATATACACATAAATACGCATATATACAAGTCCATAGTTTTTAATGCAACTATGAAGCAAGAACGGGATGCGATAAAAAGGAAAATTGCGAATTAAAAAGAAGACCTTAGAAATTAAAAATATATTAGGAGATATAAAAATTGTAAAAAAAAGAGCTAAACATTAAAGTACAAGATCCATAAGAAAAGAAAACAACAGATGAAAATATGAAAGTCAGAAAAAAAAATGAGATTGATCCAGGAAGCCAATATATGACTAATTAAAACTTTAGGGAGTTAAAGATTCAAAAACAGGAAGCATGTATAAAGAATAATTAAAGGAAATTTTCTAAAATTGAAGAACACGAAGTCCTGGATTTAAAAAGTCTGACACAATGTTCAAAGGTGAAAGAAAAAAATTTATAGTAAGGTACACCATTGAAAAAATTTACCAACATTGTACACAAAGAGACTTTTTAAAAATTTATTGTTATGTAGTTGATTGACAATGTTGTATTAGCTTTAGGTTTATAAGAAAGGAGAAAAAATTTAATTTTTAAAAGATTTTTCATAAAGATTTTAGGATTAGAATGGGTTCAGTCTTCTCAAAAGCAACAACAAAAATTGGAAATAATGGAGAAACGTCTCTCAAACCCTGAGGGAAAATGTTTTCCAAACTGAAATTCTCTACTCCACTAAACCATCATGTCAAGTAGGATGAAGGATGAAGTTTTCAATATGATGATTTAAAAAAAAATGTATCTCCTACATACTTTTTTCTTTTATAAAACTACTGGTGGATATGCCCTATCAATAGTAATAATGGCCACCACTTTCACAGATTGTGCACTTTTCTCAGTGCTTCACATATTTCATTTTATTTGTCACAACTATTACGATAGAGAATACTACTATTGTCCTAATGAGGATACTGGAGACTAGAGAAATGAAGAAATATGCTCAAGATCAAATGCATTTTAATCATTTAATAAGGTGAAAATAGCAGGATGCAAGCCCAGGAAGTCTGTCTCTAGAATGAGGGAGTAACCGGTGAGAGAAATGCAAGAATCGGGGCACGAAATTCAGCGCAATGGAAAGATGAAGAGAGCTAACAGGATGTGTACATGTGTGAGCAGAAAGGCCGGAACTGCTGATGAGGCTCATGGGAAGCACGAGTGCCACCCCACGACAGGCGTTAGTCATGATGGGCTAGGAGCACAGGAAGGGCCTTGCAGTATTTATCACATCACTATCTGGGAGTCCCTGCACCCTTGAGACATGAATTCCTGTGCTCCTTTTCCATTTTGGTTTTATAGTAACAAGGACCTAGTGAGCATAGGCAAGCTGCCAGGTTTTGGGGTCTCTCAGTTTATAAACCTTGTTTATCACAAAGTCATATTTTGATTACATGACTAAGTTCCATTCCTCAGTGCAGCTGTAGCCCATTAATCTATAATTTGCAGGTTTATTTACAGTAAAAATTCTAGGTACATCCTGTTGAAAGCATTCCTAGATTGATAATCAATATATACTGTGGTTCCTGAAGAACCTTCATATATCATGTAGCTGCATTTATATTTCAGGCATTATTTCAAGGTTTTTCTGACAAAGGTCATGTTTGCCTCAGGTGTTCCTGAGGAGGGAGGTGAAAGCTATAAACCAACTGTTAACCCTTTCTTTCCCGAGCAGCCTAGAGAGTAACTAGGACAAATTAAGACAGAAGGACTGAGGGCTCAAAGATATATAGTCTTTAGAGAAAAATAATGTAACTGAAAGATTGCTTGATTCATTTGAAGATAATGAAAGAAGATTGAAATTTCTGGCAGATTACTTGATTTGTGTGAAGATAGCGAAAGATGTTTTAAATTTCTGGCAGGAAGTTGGTGTTAAATTAGTGAGTAGAACATGGAACAGGAAGCAAGCCAAAAGTATAGGCAATTATTAACTCCAAGAAAAAAAAAGAAGATACATTACTAAGTGTATATGATCCGAATACACCTCTTGTATCTGCTGTAAATAGTATTTAAGTTCTCACACAAATATTGATATAATAAAATCTGTCCTGTTGGGAAGATGACAGGTGGGGAAATATGGGTATAAATGGAATCAGAAATCTCATGCCTCAGTTTTCAGAGTGGGGATCTGATAGATATCAAAAGCTTAACTGGGTTTGATAGATGCAAACTGTTCCATTTAGAATGGATAAGCAATGGAGTCCTACTCTACAGCACAGGGAACTATGTCCAGTCTCTTGCGTTGGAACATGATGGATGATAGCATTAAAAAAAAAAGAATTTACATATATGTGTGACTGGATCACTTTACTCTACAGCAGAAGTTGAAGGAACATTATAAATCAACTATAGTTTAATAATTTTTTAGAAAAATAAATGTCCATGTAAACAAATGTGCCTAATTTAAAACTATAGAGATAAATACCAAAGGAAACATCCCAAATAGTCAAAGGTAGCTGCCTTTGATAAGCAGTAAATATCCAGGACCTACTGGGACATAGCAAAGTACTGTTTTACATTATGAGACTTATAATACTATTTTTCTTTTCTTAGCCTATGTATAACTATTAACTTGATAAAATGAAATTTTGCTTTTTTAAGGGTTGATGTCACAGGAGTTCCCGCTGTGGTTCAGCAGCACCAGTGACATCTCGGGAGCCCTGGGACACAGATTCCATCCCCAGCCCAGCACAGTGGGTTCAGCATCTGGTGTTGCTGCAGCTGCAGCTTAAGTCACAACTGCAGCTGGGATCTGATTCCTGGTCTGGGAACTCCAGATGCCTCAGGGTGGCCAAAAAAAATTAATGTCATTAAATTTGCATTTCATAAAATGAATTTTAAAAACCTGAAAAAAAAGACTGAAGAAAGAATATAATCAACATGAAAAGGGAAGAAGTAATTCTTAAAAAAAAAATTGAGACTTGGACCACGGAATAGTGGAACTCAAATTGTAAGAGGTTGAGAATTGAATAAAAATGTGAATATTTAGGAATGAAGAGCGGGGCACATAGGTATTCAGTTACTATTTGTTTCTATAAGTAAGTAAGACACATGGGAGGAGAGAATGTCTAAATGGCAGCATGTAAGATTAAAAAGGAATTTTTAAATGATAGAGAAGATTATATTATTTGTGAAAAAAGCAGAAAGTTTGGAAATACACAAAAAAGTGAATTATTTATCAAGGTAACCAATGAGTGGTTTCACAGGATCCAGATAAAAACTCCCAATTCATTCAGGCATATACCATTCCTGTGTGCAAAGCAGAGGGCTGTAGGGTGACTGTAAAATACAAATGAGAATAAAATGCCATCTCTGATCTTTAATTTCTCACAATCTTAAAAAATATTCACAGCCCGATTGAGGGAGAAGGCAGTGTAAATTCCCCATATTTGCACTGAAGGGGTAGTTTATTTTCTCTTTGCTAAACTAGAGCATAACATCACAAAGATCTGGGAACACTGCATTAATCGGGCCACTACCTGCCTGGTATTTATTTCAATGCTGCAGATGATTTCATGGACAAAATAAAAGTTTCTCTTTCTGTGGCCCTCCTCAAAGATTAAAAATGTGCACAAAACTATTCACAATAGCCAAGACATGGAAACAACCCAAATGTCCATCGACAGAAGATTGGATTAGGAAGATATGGTATATATAAACAATGGAATACTACTTGGCCATTAAAAAGAATGAAATAATGCCATTTGCAGCAACATGGATGGAACTAGAAACTCTCATACTGAGTGAAGTCAGAAAGAGAAAGGCAAATACCATATGATATCAGTTATATCTGGAATATAATATATGGCACAAATGAACCTTTCCACAGAAAAGAAAATCATGGACTTGGAGAATAGAATTGTGGTTGCCAAGGGGGAGGGGGAGGGAGTGGGATGGACTGGGAGCTTGGGGTTCATAGATGCAGACTATTGCCTTTGGAATGGATTAGCAATGAGATCCTGCTGTGTAGCACTGGGAACTATGTCTAGTCATTTATGACGGAGCATGATAATGTGAGAAAAAAGAATGTATACATGTATGTGTAACTGGGTCACTTTGCTGTGCAGTGGGAAAAAAATATATATTGGGGAAATAACAATTTAAAAAAATGTGCACAAGAGAGTCTAAGTTTCCCCCTCTTATGCCTCCTCCTTCATGTCTTTCTTCCCAGTATTTCTCTTCTCCACACTAAATTATTCCTGGACAAAAGAAGAATCGGTGTAGAGGAATAATAGCCAGAATTGTCATCATCTCATTCCCAGCACTTCAATTCCAAAAAAAAGGCTGTAGTCAGCCCCTTTCAAGAAGTATTATAGTGTACAAAGCATGTCAGTTCTAGAGTTTACGGCAGATACTTAAGGTTAGAGTGTGAATTCCTGGGTTTTGATAATATCTTTGTCATGACTTCAGTTGTCACTTGTTTGCTGATGACGCCCCAATGTGTCTCTTTAGTTATCGGTTTCCCCCTGGACTCCTGCAAACTCCACCTGGAAGAAGCATCTGTTCTCCATCTCCGAGGCAGTGGTTCTCACACATGCTCATCACAAGAGTCCCTCAAAGGGGCAGAGTCCCAGCTGGAATCAGGAAATGTGATCACAGAAGCCAGGTCAGAGTGATGTGCCTGTTGGCTTCAAAGACGGAGGACAGGGGCCATGAGCCAAAGGATGTGAGCAGCCTCTAGAAGCTGGACAAGGCAAAGATTCTCTGCCAGAGACTCTGAAAGGAACAGAGCTCCGCCGACATCTGCGTTAGCCCAGTGAGACCCTTTTTGGACATCTGGACTAGAGAATGGTAAGATAGTAAATTTTTTGTTGTTTTAAGCTACTAAGTTGGTGGCGATTTGTTATGACGTCAAAAAGAAGGTAATACGCAGGATGTCTGAGCAGAGCAAAGGTAGGACAATGGTTTGTGGAGGAGAAAGTGCCAACAGATAGCAGAAATAGGGCAAAAGGGCCAGGTTCTGGCAGAGAGTGATGCGGCTGGTAGGATGCCTTGCTCTTTGCTGTGTTTGTTTGTTCATTTGTTTCTATTCCAGGTGTGGCATATGGAAGTTCCTGGCCTAGGGGTCAAATAGGAGCTGCAGCTGCAATCTATGCCACAGCCACAGCAACGCCAAATCTGAGCGGTGTCTGTGACAACCTACACTGCACCTCATGACAATGCTGGATCCTTAACCCACTGAGCGAGGCCAGGGATGGAACCTGCATCCTCGTGGACACTATATCAGGTTCTTAACCTGCTATGCCACTGTGGGAACTCCATGCTGTTTTTCTTTTAACTTACAGCTATACTTATTGACTATCTTCTATTTGTAAGGTGCATTTAAGATCTTTCACAGATTAAAAAAGAGACTTTGGTGTTTTAAGGAATTTATAGTCTAAATACAGAGATAATGCATAAATGTGTCTTTTGTTCATTCAAGGTTATGTAATAAATATAATAGTTCAGAAATTGTGTGAGGTATGGGAAGTGAAGAAGAAATAAGACTTGGTGCCTGAGTTCCCGTCGTGGCTCAGTGGTTAATGAACCTCACTATTATCCATGGGGATGCGGGTTCCATCCCTGGCCTCACTCGGTGGGTTAAGGTTCTGGTGTTGAGCTGTGGTGTAGGTCACAGATGCGGCTCAGATCCCGAGTTGCTGTGGCTGTGGCGTAGGCCAGTGGCTTCAGCTCCTACTTGACCCCTAGCCTGGGAACTTCCATATGCTGCAGGTGTGGCTCTAAAATGACAAAAAAAAAAATGGTGCCAAATATTAAATAACAAAATAACATAAAGTGCATCAGAACATCCCAAGAGGATGTAGGATCAGGATTTGCTAAAGTAGAATCAGCATTATGAGACAGAGAACTGAAATAAGCCAAGGCAAAAGGGCGTGGAAACCCAAGGCAAGGCCACGGGCCTCGTAATAAAGAAGCAAACCAGTTGGTGTCTTGGAAATGTTGGTTGAACATTGGCATTGGAACTGTGTCTTTTAAGTGTTTATTTTTTTTTTTTTAAGGCCCCACCTGCGGCATATGGAAGTTCCCAGGCTAGGGGTCACATTGGAGCTGCAGCTGTGACCTCTGCCGCAGCTTGAGGCAAAGCCTGATCCTTAACCCACTGAGTGAGGCCAGGGATGGAAGCCACATCCTCACAGACACTGTGTTGGCTTCTTAACCTGCTGAGCTGCGGCGGGAACACTGAGTCTTTTAAGCTTTGATGATGTTGATCTCAGGCATCAAATGGTGAAAAGATACGGAATATAAATTTGTCCACTGGATATGAGTGAACTGGAGAAACAAGAAAGCAAACCAGTTAATCAAGAACTTTCTGTGTTTTTGTACATGAGACGAGAGGAATCAAAATTTCATAATAGCAATAAACCTAGAAAGGAAGGGAGAAACAGTCTTGGCAAGAAATTATTTTCTTGTCTCTGAGATAAATTTTATAAGACTCTAATAAAGGATTTTATAAGGATATTTATTTATATTTTTGGAAGACTTGCAGACTTTTTTATTTTGCATGGTGGTTCATTTCACATTCTCCAAATGGATCCTCCATTTGATGTTTCTCTGAACAAGAATATCATAAAAGCCCAGCACTAGTAGATGATCTTATGCGAATAAGCATGGGTTCACTGTTAAAGGAGAGGAAGTGTTCTATTTCTTATCTTCGTTCTGCTTTTCTCAAGAGAATGTTCTCTTGCCTCCTTGTGGTCCTCTAAAATCACTAGTGTGTGTGTGTGTGTGTGTGTGTGTGTGGTGTGTGTGTGTGTGTGTGAGAGAGAGAGAGAGAGAGAGATTCAGAGAGAGACAGGGAAGGGAGACCAAGAAATAAATACGATGGAGATAATAAGACAGAGGGTCAGAACTGAACCACGGAGGGAGAGATTGACCACAAACACCGTGAATTCTAGAGGAAAAGGGACAGCGGTCTGATAGCACAAAGTGAGAGGTATTTATAAAATGATTTTTGCCCCCAAAATATATAGTGATTGAAGTATATGTACATGGTATTATATCATCTTAAAACAATAATTAAGAGATGGCCCCTCTAAAGACGCACATACTAGGATTTGTAGGTTTTCTAGATTTCCAGCTGTGGCACAGTGGGTTAAGGGCCTAGCGTTGCCATAGTTGTGGGGTAGGTCACAACTGCTGCTCAGATTCAATCCCTGGCCAGGGAACTTCCATATGCCACAGGTGCGGCCAAAAAATAAATAAATAAAAAATGAAAATTTCAGGTTTTCCTCAGCCACATGTTCCGTGGTCCGTATTTCCTCCTCCATCCCATTCCATAAGCATCACCCCCACATCCCGCCAGAATCTCACTAACTGCTGTGTGTTTTAGTCAAATGCGATCTCTAAAGAAAACATCACTCCTCCTCCCATGTATTTTTCCTTTATTCTCACACTACTCCCACACTCACTATACTTCTGGCACCAGATATGTGTGTCTGTTCCCCACCACCCCCCCGCCCCCAAGCAGTTCTGCAGCACCAGCTGGACGTCCTGTCATTTAACTCAGTTCTGACACTGTCTCCCTGGAGATAACATCACGTCCAACAGGTTGAAGGCCTAGTCCCAGAATACTGCCCCTCTCCCTTCAGATGCCAACCTCAAGTTCATGTCGTCGCCTGTGTGTCAACCTCATGCGCTATCTAAATGGATGGTTCCTATGACTCCACCTCAAGTGTGATTAATTTGCTAGATCAGCTCCGAGTACGTAGGAAAACTCTTTACCAGTTTATTAGAAGAGGATATGATAAAGGATACAGTTGCTCCCAGATGCACCAGACGCACAGAACAAGAAAGTGGGAAGGGCAAGGAGTTTCAGGCCTCCTCCATGTGCACCACCTCCCAGCACCTCCACGTCTCACCAAAATGGAGCTCTCTATACTTGTGAGATTTTTATGGAGCTTCCCCCATGCAGGCATGATCAGTCATTAATTCCATTTCTAGCTCCTCTCCTCTCTCTGGAGAGTGGGAGGTAAGGCTGAAAGCTCCAAGCTTCTAATCACAGCTTGACCTTTCTCATGACCTACCCCCATCTAGGAGCCCACCAAGGATCACCTCATTAAACTAAGACACTCCCATCACCCAGTAAATTTCAAAGGATTTAGGAACTCCGTGTCAGACACTGAGGTCCAAAGCCAAATATTAGGAGTTCCCATTGTGGCTCAGTGGATTAAGAACCTGATTAGTATCCACGAGGATGCAGGTTCGATCCCTGACCTCGCTCAGTGGGTTAAGGATCTGGCGTTGCCCTGAACTGTGGTGTAGGTAGCAGACACAGCCCAGATTCCATGTTGCAGCTTCCATTCCACCCCTATCCCGGGAACTTCCATGTGTCCCAGGTGCAGCCATAAAAAGAAAAAGGAAAAAAACCCCAAATACTAGAAACAAAGATGCTCCTATGCTCTTATCACAAGAAATTACAAGGGGTTTAGGAGCTCTGTACCAGGAGCCCAGGGCGGAGACCAATATATGTGTCCTCTATTATTTCATAGGACCCTTTACACTCAGTTACTGTGTATTTTTCTGTATTTATTCTCTGCATATTTTTAAATAAGCCTCTTTAATAACAGCTTTAGACTTACAGAAAATTATGAAACTACCAAGAGCATCTAATGTTGATACAGCCCATTTGTCACAATACATGAATCAATAGTGATCCACTGTGATGAACCAGAGTCCGCCCTTGATTCAGACATCCTCAGTTTTTACCTAACATCCCCCTGCTGTTCCTGATCCCATCCAGAACACCATCCCACTCTGAGCTGTCACATCTCCCAGGGCTCCTCTTGACTGTGACAGTTCCTCTGACTTGTTTTTGATGAGCTTGACAGCTTCAAGGCGTACTGGTCAGGTATTTTGTAGAATGTCTTCAAATGGGATTGTCTGATGATTTTCTCCATGATTAGATGGGGGTTCAGACAGCAGAGGAAAGTTCCGTTTTCATCACATAATATCCAGCGCACATACTGTCAACATGGCTTATCCCTTGGCTATCACTTTGACCACCTGGCTGGTCTGGAAGTAAAGCTACCTTCCCGTCTTCTCATATTGTCCTCTTTGGAAGGAAGTCGCCCTGTGCAGCCCACAATTAAGGGGGAGGGAGTGATACTCTGGCTCCTTGAGGGCTGAGTATCTACAGAAATTACTTGGGATCTTTTCGCATAGGGTATGTTTCTGTTTTCCCTATTTATTTTTTCAGTCATTTATTTATATCCGTATGGACTCTTGAACATTTGTGCCTTAGGTTTTGACCTAAATCCACACAGCTGTTCTGCCCTAGAGTCTTACCTCATTCAGGTGGAAGACACTTTGTCCTTTCTAGAAAATCACAACTTACATATGACTCTAGGTGAAAAACTTGAGCAATTCCGAAAGTGGCATATTGCCCTAAAGGAAAACTCAGTTGAGGAGGGTAGATGAAGTTGAAGGACTTGTTATTTATGTGGGTGCCAGGCATCCAATTATTCTTTGCTCCCTTGGACTTTATTGCTTCAGCTGTAAAAACAAACCAATTACTTTGTGTTCTCATTTTGCTGTTTCTTTCTTTCTTTATTTTATTTTTATTGTTGGCTGCACTCACGGCAAGGGGAAGTTCCCTGGCCAGGGGTGGAATCCACACCACAGCAGTGATCTGAGCCGCTGCATTGACAATGCTGGGTCCTTAACACCCTGAGCCACATGGGAACTCCATAATTTTGCTATTGCTTTTAAGTGATTCAATTTTTAGAAAGTCCACTCTATTCATTAATGATTTGTATGCTTGTATTTTCCCAAGGGAACATATTCCTCTGTTCTATAAAGAAGATACTCATTTATTAAGGGAGTGAGACATCTCAGCATTCAAAAGCACAGGAGTTTCCTTGTGGCACAGCAGGTTAAAAATCTGGCATTGTCACTACAGTGGCTCTGGTTGCTGCTTTGGCACAGATTCAATCCCTGGCCCAGGAACTTCCTCTTGCTGCAGGTGTGGCCAAAAAAAAAAAAAAAAAAATAAGAAGCAGAACCATAGAGATACTAGGAGTAATAGTCTCATTCATTCACCCATAACTGTTCTGAATTGTTATGCCGGTATAAGAAATATGCTAGGCAGGGGCTTCTTTAAGGTTCCAAGGGCTTATGCTTCGAGTCCTGTTACCCTTAAAAAGAAGATTACCTTGGTGTTTATCCTTAGGTATGTTGCATTGTGTTGATGTATGGCTATCTGCCGGGCTATTACAAAAAAAAAAAAAAAGTGCCAAGAGTTAAATGAGTACTCTTGTAACTGTTGAATTTATATCTATGAATGTATTTGCTTAAGACCTGTAGAGTATCTGGGTGAATTCGGGTGCATTAACCTTAATTCTGGTAGGAGAGAAACCCTGGGCTGTCCCATCGAAGTGGGCATGTCACTAGAAGGCAGCTGCTTGCTGAGGCAGCCAGACTGGCTGCTTCTGCCTCTTTTCTTGACTTCTGGATGCTCAGGTATACCATCTTGCCTTTCCTCTCTGTTCAATACAGTCCTCACCTCTAAAATGAAGCCCTTGGCTACTGTCTTGGTACCTACTCCACTTCTTTGCTCAGGTCCCTCTTCAGGGACCACTGTGAGAGTGAAGATCCTATAGCCTGGCCATCAAGACTTGGAATATCTGCTTTTGTGCCCTCTGATTCCAACCTTTCTAAGCCTTGTGGATGGAGTCAACTCTCATGTTTCCTCTTAATTTAGTCTATTGTTACTGTTCATGCTAATGAACCAGATGTTCTTTGGTTCATATGTATGTAATTCTTTGGTTCATCATGATGATACCTGCAAAAAAAAGGATTTCTAGTCACACCTCTTGCCACAAGCTCTATTATTGGATCCAACTTAAGATTTTTCTCTCTTTCTCTCTTTACTCTCATTCTGTGGATGTGCCTCTAACCACACACACACACACACACACACACATACACACACACACACACACACTTCCTTGGTGCCCTAGGATGTGATCTATAATAACAACATTGGTAGCAGTGGGAAAAAAAAAAATGGATGGAAAGAATCCTTTTTCTTCTCATCCCTCAGTGTGGGAACTGGTTTCTCAGGTAACCTTCCTGTTTGTGGGCCTGTTTTTCCTGTTGGAAATTAAGCTCAATCTCCCATTATTCTTTATGTGCCGAAAGACTCCCCTCCAACACAAATGTAGGCTAGTATCTTTCCCTCCAGAGTTCAGAAAGTGAAGGTAGAGAGGCGAGAGGAACAAAGGAGAAAATCGCCTAAAAAACTCTCCTAGACACCTATCAAGAAAACTACAAAAGCTTCTAAAAGTTAAGTACAAGAAACCTTTAAAAAAAAAACCCAGTATGTGACTGGCATTTTTGCCTTGGAGTTTACGAAGATAAACAGAACATAGAACCTACTTTCAAGGTGCTCATGGTCTCCTGGGAGAGCTGGCCCCATGAAACTGAAATACAATCAGAGTAAGGGCTGTAGCTTGAAAAATGTATGTGATTGTGTAGAAATTGAAGGATCTAAAGCAAGAAATTCTTTGTCCAACTGCCAGAGTCCCAGGGCTGCTTGTCTATGTGTTTTCAGGAAAAAAGAGACCACAAAGTATCATGGAAAAAATTGGGGTTTTGGTTTGAATCTTAGCTCTGCCATAATCTGAGTAACTGTGGGAAAGTTACTTAAAGTTTCTAAGCTTCCATTTTCTTATCTGTGAAATAAGGATAATGATACCCCATTTGCATCTTACACAGTTATTATGAAGATTAAATTAGAAAATGTAAACAAACCATCTAAAATCATTTCTGAGACCAAGTTGGAGGTTCATAAATATTTGTTCAATTTAAAGGGATCATTTAAACCAGTGCTCAGAATGAATTTTCTCATAGAAATATTAATATATTTTGTGGTTGGTTAAAAAGGGGAGTTATTATAGCAAATTCATGCCCATTAAGTATGCCTTACATAGACTTATTGAATGGATTAAGTACATTAAAACTATTGTTAATGTTTTATATGGTTACTGTATATCCAATTTCTAAACACACAACTTAGAAATAAGTTTTTGAAAGATAAAATATCTCTGACTTGCATATATTTAAAGATTGCCTTAAAGTATGACGTCTTCCTTTGGGGCAGTATTATTGCATTTAAAGGAAATTGCCTCTACATTTTCTTTTAAAGATGCATAGTCCATAGAAAAACAGAAAAAAAATATGTTGAAAGTTACAGAGGATTCTTATCATATCACATAAGATAGCATATAAAGGTATTACTAATTCTTCAGACTAGCAACATATTTTAAAATTTTTATAATTAATTTTTTCCTCTATACTCCTCATGCCAGACACCAATTTAAATGTCAAATTGGTACTGTTCTTATTCCTCTTTTATAGATGAGAAAATTGAGGTTAAACTTGCCGTTAAGTACCAATGCTATTTAGTAAAAGATTTGCAATACTAAACTCAAGCATTTTATCAGAGTCTGTGTAGTTCATCACTGCAGTGAATAGCCCTGACAAAGGAAAGATGAATTAGAGTTGTCTCTATCTCATTATTTTCTAGGGCCTTGCACATACAACAGAAGAACATGGTGGGATGAAATATGTTGTTTCTTCAAGTTCATACTCTTGTTAGTTTTAGAAAACAAATGATAGGATATTTGTTTTCCACCAGGAGTTGTGTTTAGAAAACTATCTGTCAATATGAGCAAAACAGGTAGCTGATAGTTTTTCAGCCCCGCCACTGAGAATCCTTGTTGGCATCTGCCCTGAGTGGTTAGACTGGTGGGCATCATCTGCACAGTGTAGACCATCTGCCGGGTAGAGAGGACTTCCGTAGTTTCTCAATGAAGGAGAAAAATATATTCCTCCCCTCACATAGCTTAAAGTCTAAGTAAGAAAACAGAATATCTGCACAAGCGTCTGAGGAACTCTAATCCAAAACCTATCTGCAGTATAATTTAAAGATGTAGAAATGGGCTTATGCTGTGATTTCTCAAAAATTACTGCCAAAAATGAAAAGCAAACCGAAGAAGTAAAACTGTCTTTCTTCGAAGACTACTTGATTGTCTATTTTCTGTAGATGGAATCTACAGAAAAACTACTTGACCTAATAAGTAAAAAATTAAAGGCATTAACATTGGGGGGGGAAAAAAGTAAAGTTGTGTTTATTCACAGGCAACATACCCATCTATAGAGAAAATCTGATGTTACCTACAAAAAAGTAACTGAAACTAATGAATAAGTATACCGAGTTTTCTAGATGCAAGATCAATGTACGTGTATGGATTAGAAACAAACACTTGGGAACTGAAACTCTAAAAAAGGCTCCTCACAATGGCTTCTTCAGACTGGAGTGGAATATCGGCTCTTCTGGTCCAGCCTGAGGAGTTTCATATTTGCCAGCCTCCATAATCATGTGAGCCAATGCCTTATAATATATCTCTTTCCTTGTATTCCAATCCTATTTGTTCAGTTTCTTTGAAGAAACCTGACAAATACAGAGAGAGCCACCTTGGTCATGAGTCAGAAGCCTTCGTACTGTTAAGGTGTCTATAGACTCAATATAATCCCAATTAAATTGCTGGCAGGAATTTTTTGGCAGAAATGAATTAGCTCATTATCAAGGTCATGTAAAATGCAAATACCTAGCATATCCAAAACAGTGTTGGAAAAGAATGGTTGGAGGAAGAAAACTACCTGACTTCAAGGCTAATAAAGCTGTTGTAATCAAGGTAGTGTGGCTTAGCTGTAGAGATAGCGCCATGGAGCAATTAGATCAAAGGCACAGAATAGATTCTAGAAATAGACCCAAATATATATATAGACAGGAGATGTTTGGTAGAGGCTCAAAGGCAGTCCACTGAGGAACTCATGCTATTTTTTAAAAATTGGGCTTGACAATTGGATATACCTAAGGAAAAAAATAACTTCCATACACACCACACACGATATATAAAAATTAACTCAAAATGGACAATAGAACGAAATGTAAAGCTTAAATCTGTAAAACTTCTAGAGGAAAACATAAGGAAAATGTTTTTGTGACCTTGGGTTAAGCATATGTCTTAAACATGACAGCTAAATTGAAATTCATAAAGTTTTTAAAAATAAATTGATCTTGATCGAAATTTAAAACATCTACTCCTTGACAGACACTCTTAAGAGGATGAAGAGATAAGCCACAGAGAAAATATTTTCAGAGCCTATAACTGATAAAGGACTTGTATCTAGGATATATGGAGAACTTTCAAAACTCAATAATAAAAAAATCAAAAGCTTGATTTAAAAAATTGCCAAACAAATTGAACAGACACTTTTCCAAAGAGGGTATATGGATGGCAAATGAGCACATGAAAATAGACTCAGCATCACTAGTCATGAAAGAAATGCCAGTTAAACCTGTAATGAGTAATCATTGCACCTTATCTAGGAAGGCGAAAACTGGAAAGACTGTCCACACACCCCATATGTTGGTGAGAGTGTGAAGGAATTGGATTTCTCACTCGTTTGCTGGTGGGAATTTAAAATGGTATAACCACTTTGAAAAACATTTTAACAATTTCTAGAAACTTGAAACACACCTACATTGTGATCCCAGCATTCCACCCTTAGGATTTACTCGAGAGAAATGAAAATATATGTTCATGCAAAGACTTATACGCAAATGTTTATTTGTAATGATCAAAACGAAAAACAACCTGTCTATCAAAAGGTGAATTTATAAATAACTCGTGGGAGTTCCTGTTGTGGCTCAGTGGGTTAAGGACCCAACGTTGTCTTTATGAGGATGCGGGTTTGATCCTTGGTCTCTCTCAGTGGGTTAAGGATCTGGTGTTGCTGTGGCTGTGATGCAGTTCGCAACTGCAGCTCCAACTTGACCTCTGGACTGAGAATTTCTATATGCTGCAGGTGCGGCTGAAAAAATATACATGTGTATACCATATATATATATATATATATGGTATACACATACAGTTGAATATTACTCAACAATAAAAATAAGCCAACTGTTGATGCATAAGCTACAAGCTGACCCTAAAAATAATTATTCTGACTGGAAGGAACCAGAAAAAAAAAGAGTATGTAATGTATGATTCCATTTATACAAATTTCTGGAAAATGCAAACATTCTAAATATATGTGGCTTACTGCTTGGTTCATTATACCTTACTAATTTTCTTTTTAATTTCTAAAAGAATGATGACTATCTCTTCATACTGCAGTAGAATAATCTCTAGGCTATATTGTTAAATTAAAAAAAAAAAATCAAGGTTGGAGTTCCTGTTGTAGCTCAGCAGTAACAGACCCAATTAGTAGCCATAAGGATTTGGCCTCACTCAGTGGGTTAAGGATCCGGCAATGCTGTGAGCTGTGGTGTAGTTTGCAGATGTGGCTCGAATCTGGCATTGCTGTGGCTGTGGTGTAGGCCAGCAGCTGCAGCTCAGATTCAACCCCTAGCCTGGAAACTTCCATATGCTGCGGGTGTGGCCCTAAAAACCAAAAAAAAAACCAAAAACAAAAAAACAAAACAAGGTTGGAGAACATATACAGAGTACACCACTATTCAAGAAGAGAGATAAGAAGGGGCATAAAAAGTATACATAAACTCTTAAAAATTGGGTGGTTAACTATGGAGGGAGTATGAGCTGGGAAAAACAACTATTGCTCAACACTTGCATATATGCTGTTGTAGTTACCAAATAGTAAGAGTAAACATAGAAGCAGGCACCTGAGTAACAGAGTGGCGAAAACTGGGTATGTAAAGGAGAGGAAACAAATCTTCACCAGACTCCGGGATGCCAAGAGATACAGGAACAACAAATTTATACAGGGAAGAAAGTGTGACCCAGAAATTTTACATCAGCTCAGATTTTCTTCAAAAGACGTAGATCCTCAGACATGCAGGAACTCAGTGAATGCCAAGCATGTCTTGATAAACATCCTTGAAGATAAATTCCTGCTCTCTAAGGTTAAGATAAAGAATTCAAGATTGGAGAAGCCCTAACAAAAATACTGTTAGTGAGCAATGGATGACTGCTTTTTATATTGGACCTAAGTGAATGTGGAAATATAGATTCAGAGCTGGATATAAATTTTATAATATTTTTTTTCTTTTTAGGGCCGCACCTGTGACATATGGAAGTTCCCAGGCTAGGGGTTGAATCAGAGCTGCAGCTGCCAGCCTACACCACAGCCACAGCAGTGCTAGATCTGAGCCATGTCTATGACCTACACTGCAGCTCATAGGAATGTTGGACCCTTAACCTACTGAGCAGGTCCAGGGATTGAACCTTCCTCCTCATGGATACTAGTCGGATTCATTACTGCTCAGCTACAATGGGAACTCTAGAATTTTACAAATCTTGATAAGGAATATCTAATGATATAGTGGAATGAACATGGGTGTTGAAAGTCTAAGAGCATGAGTCGCTTTCATTCATCAGGGATTGATAAATATCATATAAGGCTGAAATTTGTAATTAAGCATTAATGGCCAAAGCCATTTAATGTTTTTCAGACAAGTTTGAAAATCTGAATAATGTCTTAGGAATTCTGCTTACTGATGTGAAGAAACAACATTAAAAATTTCATTGATTTATTTTCACTGTTTTTTCATTAAGTTTGAGTAATAGTAAATCTAGCATTTTCCATGAAAATAGCATGCATGTGCTTTTGTGTAGAATTGCCTATCTTTCTATCTACCCATCCAATTATCTACCTACCTACCTACCCACCTGTCCTTCTATCTATTTGCATGGATCTATTTAGGATGATGTTTACCAGAGAGTAACAGTGGTTATTTTGGCGTGGAGGAATTTGGGTAATTGTATTTCCCCTCTATCCATTGCATTTTTTGTGTTATATATTTGTATGATGAATGCAAACAATTTTTATAAAAAGTAAGATTTGGAAAGGTGCAATGAAATTGATCAATAAACAAACCAGATATGTCAAACAGTAGAGGAATTGGTAAGTATAACAGACAGAAATATGGCTTCCAAGATTCCTAGGTTGACTCTTAACTCCCAATGTGACTGTATCAAGACAGGGATTTTAGGAAGTTAGGGTTAAACACGGTCCTAAGTGTGGGGCCCTAATCCAGTAGGATTGGTGTCCTATGAAGAAGAAGAGGTTAACAGGAACATGCGTACAGAGTGGAAAGGCCACGTGAGGGTATGGTAAGAGGTCTTACTAGAAACCAGCTGGACCAGGACCTTGATCTTGGACTTGGAGCCTCCAAGACTGTGAGAAAACCAAATTCTGTTGTTTAAGAAGGTCCCATCAGGGTTCAGTGGTTAACGAACCCAAATAGTATCCATAAGGGCGTGGGTTTGGTCCCTGGCCTCACTCAGTGGGTTAAGGATCTGGCGTTGCCATGAGCTGTGGTGTAGGTCGCAGACATGGCTCGGATCTGGCGTGGCTGTGGCTGTGGTGTAGGCTGGCAGTTGCAGCTCCGATTCAACCCCTAGCATGGGAACCTCCGTATGCCATGGGTGCAGCCCTAAAAAGACAAAAGAAAAACAAAGTTCTGTTGTTTGAGCTATCCAATGCATGGTATTTTGTTATGGAAACCCTAACAGACTAATACAGTGAGTAAATTCATTTTTATGCTGCTATTAAAAACAATAATTCATATCTATACACACACACACACACCCCTAAAAAGTTTTTGATTCAATATTAAGTGACAAAAGCATATTTTATTATAATACACACATAATGTGATTCAACTTCTATTTTAAAGAAAAAAGCAAAACATAATGAATTCTGTGTGTACATGTTTGTATAAAGGAATACATATCAGAGTATTGACATTGGTTTCCTCAGGGATGGAACTATTAGGGAAAATAGCCACCAATTTTTTTACCTTATGCATTTCTATATTGCTTGAAATGTTACAATAAGCATGTAATTCTTTTGTGATTAAGACAAAAATAAGATTAATGAGAACTCATATGTTGAAAACTAACACAAAATGTGCTTCATCAGTGTTTGTGTGATTTATGCAGAATGACTTCTATTTGTCATGTATCCACCAGCACTCTGTCCAGGATCCTAAAATCTTTCTGTGGAGCTGTTCTTTTTCTCATTCATCCAAATAACATAACAATTTCTCTCCTTGTCTTTCTGGCAATAATTCTCCGTGGACATAATCACTTCTTTGTTTTCAAACAGTGACTTTCCTCTATATTCATTCGTGTAAGACCTGTGCATACCCACCCATGCATGTGTCCTGACCTGCATTTAAGTGGCAAAATAGGTGAATTGCCAGAGCCTCTGGTGTGCGTTGTATTCTACATGCTGCCTAATTGTGGGTAGTAATTAATATTCAACAGCGGTAAATGTAATTTAATCTGGGAAATTCAAGGAGTAAACTATTATTGAGAGATACTTTTCTCTTTCTCAAGACAAAGGTCCCAGTCTAGAGAACTGGTAACTCACCTAAACTCATTTTGATGAAACAGTTAGAAAAACGCTCCAGATTGAATGGTTGCCTGTGCAAGGCGAGATGGAATTTATCAAGTAAAACAGGAGCAGGGGTCACAGGGCCAAGAATGAAAAACAAATGCAAATCTAGGAGCTGTTATTTTAAAACCAAAGAAAAGTAGGTTACATGAGCCACTTCCATTTTAAAACGTTACCCTTTTGGTGGTGTGGGGGAAACCTTTGCCCACTTGTCCTTTTTTTTTGCTAAAGATGCTGTTTTTCCACGGAGGCAAAGAGTAATATTTGAGGAAGAGGTTTTACAGATGCAATTACAGCAAGACACTAAAGCTCAGGTTTGCACGTGGGTAAACACGTGCTTTCTCACCCAGAGAAAAGTTTAGCTTGGCAGCCTTTGCTACAAAGCATGACTCTGATCCTCGAGGAAGCCAAGACTACAGAAACCCAAGTCATCTCCAAAAATAACACCAAACCGAGAGCCTTGAAACTCCTCACACTGCTCGTGCTGGGAATGATGATGCTCCAGGACCCACTAAGCTATGAGGATGCCCCACACTCTTTGCGCATTAAGACTTCGCTTTAGGAGCGCCCGTTGTGGCTCAGACGAGGTGACAAATGTGACTGGGACCCATAAGGATGTGGGTTCGCTCTCTGGCCTCGCTCAGTGGGTTAAGGATCTTGTGTTGCCATGAGCTGTGGTGTAGGGCACAGATGTGGCTCAGACCCTGCGTTGCTGTGGCTGTGGCACAAGCCAGAGGCTGCAATTCTGATTCAACCCCGAGCCTGTGAACTTCCATATGTGTGCAGATACATACATGTGTACTGACCTGCATGTAAGTGGCAAAATAGGTGAGTCGCCAGAGCCTCTGTTGTGTGTTTTATTCTTCATGCTGCCTAATTGTGGGTAGTAATTAATATTCAGCAGCTGTAAACATAATTTACCACAGGTGCAGCCCTAAAAAGAGAAAAAACCCACAAAATTTCACATGGGCATCTCAACTTTTAGAAGCAGCTGTATTTTGCAATTGAGTTTTCAGAGTTGGTTGTTAAATTTAAATATTTCTGGAGGCTTCTAGAAAAAAAATAGAATAGATTTGAAAACTTAACTAGACAAAGATTTCTAGGACAAATAATTAATAAATTGAACTTCCTCAAAATCTATAACCTTTTCTGTTTATCCAACAACACCCAGTGTGGAAGGAGGTTCCTCAAAAAATTAAAAAGAGAACTACCACATGATTCAGCAAGTCCACTTCTTGGTATTGATCCAGAGGAAATGAAGGAAGTTCCCATTGTGGCGCAGCAGAAATGCATCCAGCTAGTATCCATGAGGATGCAGGTTCAATCCCTGGCCTCCCTCAGTGGGTTAAGACTCTGGCCTTGCCATGAGCTGTGGTGTAGGTCAAAGTCGCGGCTTGGATCCCATGTTGCTGTGGCCGTGGCTGTGGCGAAGGCTGGCAGCTGTAACTCCGATTGGATCCCTAGCCTGAGAACTTTCATATGCTGCAGGTGCAGCCCTAAAAAAAAAGAAAAGGAAAAAAAAGGAACAATAAGAAACCTGAATGCATAGATACAAAGAACACACCGTGGTGGTTGCCAGAGACAGAGGGGTGAGGGGTGGGTGAAACAGGTGAGGATGGTCTGAAGGTACGAGCTCGCAGCTCTAAGATAAAACAGTCCCGGGGGTGGAATGTGCAGCGCGGGGACTCTGGTTAATAATACTGTGCTGTGTATTTGAGAGTTGCTCAGAGAGTCAATCTTAAAAATGAATAATCAAAGTTAGTAAGATACTGTTTTCCTTGCAGAATCTTATTCTCTTTTTCATGACTGTTTGGATTTTTCTCATACTGTCAAGAAATAGAAGGAAAAACTACCCTACCTATCAAGAAGAGCCCGTTTTCTTTGTTCTGGCTTTTGTAGAAGAGAGTGGCCGGGGACTTCATTCGCCCTCTGGATAATTGTATATTCTTTAGTCGCACAATAGGGGACCTTAGATACTAAAGAGTTGATGACAGTGTAACGTTAAGGCCTGGTAACGTCATCAGACTGCACAAGGCCAGGGAGGAGGCGGTCCTCCTGTACGATTCATTTTTCTTGGCCTCGTGTTCTGCAGTGAGCATTTGGGTGGCAAAGAAGGGGACAGTCCTAGACTCAGAAACCTTTAAGCAGCCAGCTAAGTCCAGCTGCTGGGGTTGCTCCCGGAGGCCAGTGGCCTCAGCAGAGCAGCAGGGAAGAAAGCCTCTTGTGGGGTCTTTTGTGAGCCAGCTCTGCTGTTATTGCCTCACATTAACTTTTATAAGCAGCCTGGGATTGGCAGGACCAGGCCCCCCCCCGCAGGGTGGACCTCCTTTCCCCATGGTGGCTTTCCTTGCCAGTGATGGGAACCACTGACTAAAAGCTGACAAGGAAGCGACTTCATTATGGCTGAAACATTTGTTGACTCCCATGAGTGACTCCAATTTGACTCCGCAGGAGCCGATGCCTTCATCTCTCTAACTAAGACCTGACACGTCCATGGGGTCCAGCGGGAGGACAGGTGAACTGCTTTGGCTATTGTGCGTGCTGTGGCTGGAGCCCGCTCAGGTCAGTGGTGGGGCTAGGACTGGGGGGGCGGTGGGTCTTTTTTTTGGTCCTGCAGTCTCAACCTGGGCCAAGTGCGCCTTCATATCCCCACCCCCAGACCCCACCAGTCACACTATAGATTTCGGCAAGTAGAAGACTTTTCCCTTAAAGAGAAACTGGGGAATAGATATCTGTGGACCTTTGATGAATATTTTTCAACAAACTCCTTGGTCTGCAGAAGCCTCTCATCTTCCCTACATAGAAATCCCTGGCAGACCCTGAGGACTAGTATTCAGATCTGCAGACTCGTTTGTGTTGGAATTGAAAGCAGAATTGAGAATGACGTAGCTGGTGTGCAGCAGGCAGACTTATGACACCACCAGGGTTTTTGGCAGGTTGGGAAAGTGCTGTCTGGGGAATCTTAGCACTGGGGACCTGGTGAGCTGGACAGAGCGTAGCAAAAATCGGACAGGCACGTGAAAGGAAGCCCCGAGCGTATGCCCTGTGATACATGAAGCGCTCTTTCTTCTGGCCAAATAGAAGGTCTCCCCGCAAAATCAGACCTTAGAAAAGTCAATTTCACATGTGAGTTAGGTCCCGCGGTCTCTTCCGTATGTGAGTTCACCTGCGTGATCTTTTCCAGAATTATGGTTCCTTTTCCAGGGTAAAGCTTAGAATTTTGAAGTATCGACAATAACCTGACACACCCTGTCTCTACCTTTGTGAATAGCTTGAGGTCCTGGGGCACAAGGGTGAGAACCATTGGTTTAAGCACACAAACTGAGTTGTGAAAAGAGGGGGAGGCAGCTCGCAGACTCTGGGGGACAGGAGCTGCTTTTCAGGTCAGAGAAATCCCAGCCCCAGGCGCGGTTCCTGCTGCAAAGAGGTGGTTGATTCATGGGTGCTGGGCCTCAGCTTAAGCTAAGTTCTTTTAACTGGAAATCCATCCCTTTTTGCATCAGTTAAATCAGGAATAATAGCATTACCCGCCATGCAAATTTGTCATAAGCATTTCATAGGAAAGAACTTGGTAAACTCCAAAGGATACTATGGACCTGTCAGGGGTGGTGGTGGTGAACGGGCTGGAGAGTAACGCGACGATGACGATACTCTTCCAAAGAGTTTCACGACAGACTGTGGGTCCCAGATGTGCCAGCTACTCCGTTTGGCGTGTGTAAGAGAGAGATGTGCCTGCCAGTGTGGGGGCTGGGAGAGAGGAGAGAAGGTAGTGGAATGGAATGGAATGGAATGGGGTAGAATGCACCTACCCAGACCTGTGCTGGCGTCACCACTGTTTCCACAGTTGAGTTTCCACCATCAAGAGTGCCAGGTGCCAGGACGTTGGGTCTGGCCAGGACAACAGTGGGGGACGTGCCTGCTGGTCGT
Source organism: Phacochoerus africanus (assembly GCF_016906955.1). Classification (NCBI taxonomy): domain Eukaryota; kingdom Metazoa; phylum Chordata; class Mammalia; order Artiodactyla; family Suidae; genus Phacochoerus; species Phacochoerus africanus. The sequence goes on along the minus strand of NC_062555.1, from coordinate 14,188,818 downwards.
GGTTCTCCTTTGGGGAATGAAAACTGCAGCTTCCAGAATTGCCGATCAATGACATTTTGATCATCTCCCAGTTTGTTCCCCCCTTTCCCATCGTTTGAAACTTTCTGTATTTGCATGTTTTATTTCCAAAATGCAGACCCCATTCCTGGAGAAAACAATGCCTCGTGTTGGGTGAGTGGCTTTCATGCAGTTAGTGCCCATGAGAAATGCCGAATGGTTATTCCTTCTCTTTGCACCAGTTTGGCCTGAGTAGAGCTACGTGCTAATCCTGAACTCTAGCAATTCACTGAACTAGGAAAATTTAAGATTTTCTTTTTCCTTTCTCTTCTGTGTAAATGTCCCTCCTCCCCAACTCACAGGTGTTTACATAAACAGCCATCAGGCACTGATTGCTTTATATGCCAATGTAAAAACTGAAAATGGAAAGCCAGTTTTCTAGGAAAATAGAATCTCTTATAGTAACTCACTCTGAAGCTTTCAAATAACTTTGCGGCGACTCTGAAGTAGATAAGACCAGTGTACTATTCATTTTATTCAGGGGGAGAAACAGAGGTCTTAGTATTTAAGTAGCAACTTAAAAGCAAAATAGTGTCAATTGGGAAAATTTAAACTAAAGTCCATACATTCGGAGTAGCAACACCATTAGCTCTCTGCTTAAGCATTTGGCTTCCTGCAAAATAGGAGTCAAAAATAAGGCAAGTCTTGCAGGAAAGGCTGCATTAGTGCTTATCACCAGGCATTGATGGAATGCAGCAACATTAGGCACCCTTTCGGGGGCTGTAATAAATTAAAAAAAAAAATTTAGGTTAGGGAGTTCCCATTCTGGCTCAGCAGTAACGAACCCGACTAGTTTCCAAGAGGATGTGGGTTTGATCCTCCACCTTCCTCAGTGCGTTAAGGATCCGGCGTTGCCCCGAGCTGTGCTGGAGGTTGCAGGCGTGGATTGGATCCCACATTGCTGTGGCTGTGGTATAGGCTGGCAGCTACAGCTCCAATGTGACCCCTAGCTTGGGAACTTCCCCATACTGCAAGTGTGGCCCTAAAAAGCAAAACAAACAAACAAACAAACAAACAAATAAAAGTTTTAAAAAGCTACTAGAATAAAATAATATAGTTCCGCATGGCTATGGAGTCTCAGATTTGCTAACCATATTGCATAATAGGAAAAGAACTAACTAGAAAATGTGAAAGAACAAAACTGAATGGAATATCAGTTTGCATTGTTCTAGGCTTAAAGTTACCAAAGTTGAGCCTTGGGCTCCGAGATAAGAAAACTGATGTACAGAAAATCACAGATGACCAGGAACATCATAAAACACCAGCCAAAAGATTTACTGGAGTGCTTACAGTTTTTAAAAAGTTTTATTTTAGTTTAGTATTGAGAATCAGATTTTATAAGAAACAGTAACAATCGATTTAAGACAGGCTACGCAGCATTATGAGAAGTAGAAGATTGTAAATGAAAAGAAATGAATTGAATACATGAACTAAAGTATTGCCAAGTTATCCTTTGAAAGCAGAATAACTGATTAAGATCATTATGGAGTTCCTGTTGTGGCTCAGCGGGTTAAGGAACTGACGTAGTGCCTGTGAGGATGCGAGTTCGATTCCCTGGCCTCACTCAGTGGATTAGCAGCAGGTCCGATTTGACCCCTAGCCTGGGAACTTCTATGTGTTGCAGGTGCAGCTATAAAAAGAATTTTTTTAAGTTCTTGTAAGCTCTTGCCACACGTAGGTAATGGTTTATCCCCAGGATAATTGTGAGGTAGATTTGAAAAAGAACTAGAAGTGGCCCACCTCTGTGATATTTAAAAAGCACTCGGTAAATAATTAACTCATTCTAGACTTTCTTCTTTCCACAAAATGAATGGCATCTTTTCAAGGGCAGTTTATTACAGCTCTTGCCGAATAAGCTCTACCTATGAAGAATCTCTAAAATATGGAGTATTGGGGGGCACCTGGTCCAGGGCCTTGAGCCTGCAGGTGAATACAGGCAAGCATCATATCCTCAGAAACAAAACCAATCAGCATCATGGTTAGCAACTTCAGCTCAAGCATCACTGGTTCCCCTGATAATAAAGGTATTACTCACCTGATATTTGTGAAAAAGGGATACAGTTGTGAGAAATGACACAAGTTGTAAGATTGTAAGTACCTAAGATTTTAACATCGCACACACACACACACACACACACACACACACACCCATATAAAGGACTTCATTTTTTCCCAAAGTCCTGCAAAGGATTGAATTATTATTCATAGAAACGTCTAGAGCAAGTATAGAATTTCTCTTCCTCCCCAGTCAGGCCTTAATTTGGTTGTTTTAATTCCTTCATTTTCAGACTCGAGTTTCAGGTCCCTACAGGAGCTGCCACTTCTCGGCGTAAAACGCTGATAAAGAAAGCCAGGTTGTTTGGGAACTGCCTCGTATAGATCGTGTCAAACCACTGTCTTTTACGCATTTAGCTTTTTAATGGACTTTGCACGCAGCCACACTGCCTTCCAGTAAGCAGACACAGTTCCCAGGGATTGTCAAAAGACGCCTGTCTCCAGAGCAGATCTAATCCAGTTGGTGCCATTGAAAAACCTTAAATGGCAGCTTTCAGCTTATGTGCAAAAACCCTCTTGGTTCAGGTTACATTTTAATCCCAGTTGCTATATCAGCTTTATGGCAGGAGAGGTGGGGGTGGGCATGGGAGGGGGCTGTTTGGGGCTAAGCTTTAGTTTTCCTCCTCTGTTATGTAAATTATTAACTTGGGCAGAATCCCCTAATGGGAGGTAGTATCTAAGTCTGGCAGGCAGGCCGGCTGGGGGCCCAAACGCCTCGCCACTTATTCCTGAAAAAGAGCTGGAATGTACATATAGATTTCAAGCTGACCATTCTTGCTTTGATGAAGAGAGAAGGCCACAGCCTGGGACAGAGAGACAAGTTTATTTGTGCATCTTTTTCCAACACTTCCTGGAAAAATTAAGTCCCTTAGACACTTTTTTTAAAAATTATTTTCACTTTTTCCATTATAGTTGGTTTACAGTGTTCTGTCAATTTTCTGCTGTACCGCAAGGTGACCCAGTCACACATACATGTATACATTCTTTTTTCTCATATTATCATGCTCTGTCACAAGTAACCAGACATAGTTCCCTGGGCTCTACAGCAGGATCTCAATGCTTATCCATTCCAAATGCAATAGTTTGCATCTAGTAACTCAGACTCCCCAGTCCTTCCTACTCCCTCCACCTCCTGCTTGGCAACCACAAGTCTGTTTTCCAAGTCCCTGAGTTTCTTTTCTGTGGAAAGGTTTATTTGTGCTATATATTCGATTCCAGATATAAGTGATATCATGTAGTGACTTACTTCACTCAGGGTGAGAGTCTCTAGTTCCATCCATGTTGCTACAAATGGCATTATGTCATTCTTTTTTATGGCTGAGTAGTATTCCATTGTGTATATACACCACATCTTCCTGATCCAATCATCTGCCCTTGGACACACCTACAGATCTCTATGACGCAAGGCAAAATTATCACCATAGTGGTGACACTTTAGCCTTAAGTGACTTTCCAAAGTAAACGATGTAGCTGTGTCACTTTTTTTTTTATATTGGGCTTACTGTCATTGGATAAAAGATCATTCAGATTCTCAGGTCTCCATCCTGCTGTACACTCTGTGTGTATGTGTCTGTCTGCATGTGTAAGAACATCTTACCAATCGCCTGGAGTCTGTTCCAGTTCATTCTCCACATAGGATTTGGTCAGCTCCTTTTTGCCCGTGAATGTGAATAAAGGACAGGTGCAGGGAGCGCCGCCCCCGGACCAGAGCATGCGCCCTGCTCCATGGAGAGTGCCTCATTTAATACGCACAGTAAGTCTTATTAGTCTCACTTTACAGACGAGTAAAGCTCAGGCTCAGACCACCTCAGCGGTGCCATCCAGATCAGGCGGCTAAAGAATGACCCGGCCTGCACTTGGTCACAGCTTCCCCCTCCTTAGACCACATTGCCTCGGGGAAGCTCCCCCCTTGTGATGTAAGCACCTCTCAAAAGGTCTAACTCCTAACACCATCATGTGGGGGGTTAGGATGTCAACATATGGATTGGGGGGGGGGGGAAGCACAAACATTCAGGTCCGAGCACAGTCAAGCCTGGGCTTTGCCCACGTGTGAAGAATCTTATTGTTTTCCTCAAAGGGCTGGTAATGGGTGGAGCTCAGGTAATCCTTTTAAAATGCGGGCCTGTATCTCCCACCCTCTTCAGACTCTCCTTTACAAATCAGGAGTAGCCTCATACCTTCGTTAGTTATGGCTCCTTCCACCACCACCAGCAGCAACCGAAGCGAATAACCCTTAAAAAAAAATACACCAGCAGATCTTTCTCAAAAAGAGTCTTGTCATGAAGACCTCTCAAAAAAGCGTTTCCAGCCCAGCATCCTCATCTGCACAATTGAACTGGAGTTTGTCAGCCTCACTTCTTAGCACGGCCCCCAGGTAAACAGAAAGTCAAACGTGAGAGGGTCTCCTGACACAGTGGTCAAAGGTTGTGCAGTTACCAGGACAGTTTCCCTAGAGAAATGGGGTATTTTCTAATAGACTCACAGAAATAAGCCAGCTTTTGTCAGCTTCCCAACAAACCAATGGAAACCACCAAGTTTAAGAGCAAAGACAGCTCGTATGACAGTAAGTCCGACATGACGGGGACCCCCTCCCCCCAGTTGGAGTAACTCTTTCTAATCTTAGCTTAAAAGAAGCTGCCAGAGTGAGGCTATTTGTATAACCCACAAGAAGCCCTCCCACTCCCACATCCTTTAACTGCATGAGGTCTGGAAAAGTTGAAACGATTTCTAAGTGTTCCATCAAAACCAGTGCTTATCACTCAGGTTTGGCAAGACGCCTGTGTTTAGCTCCCAGTTCATCTCCGTGTTGCTGAGGCTCTCTCCTGGGAGGAGGGGAGGCTTTGGGGCGGAGGGGACATGAGCTCACTGCCCTGCAGGAAGGTGTCCGTGCGGCAAACAGAGGACTGGATTAACCCTTGGCATTGCAAAGGTGTCCAGGAAAATAACTCAGCTGGAACCAGTATCTGAACATTTATGGGGACAGAGCGCTCAGAATCTTGGAAATGCCTTAAAGGCCCAAGTCCATGGAACTAATTAGTAAGTAGGGAGGGATCAGCTGTCGTGTTCCCATTGGACAGAACAGTCAGTTAACGGCGCCTCCTTGACTTAAAACTAGCTGTTTACTCAAATATTGTTGATAGGAAAGGATGCCAGGCCGTCTCATACCATGTTCACTTCTGGGTTCAGTCCACACCGGTTCTGTTTGACGTGCATGTGACTTTGAATGAGATGCAGATTCTCTCTGAATTGCAATTTACATCCTGAGGAATTTCAAACTATCTTTCTCATGGCCTTATGGGAAGAGTTTGAAAAAGGAACAAAGTTCCATAATGTATGTTGAGTACGCACGTGCCGAGGTGGGTTCTATGTAATCGTTACTTCTGTTTCCGAATGGTACTCCTAGTGGCCGTGGCCCTCGGAAGCCCGTGGTGAAGGCCGATGGAAAAGGTCTGAGGTCCTTGGAGTTCCCGTCGTGGTGCAGCAGAAACGAATCCAACGAGGAACCATGAGGTTGCGGGTCGGATCCCTGGCCTCCCTCGGTGGGTTAAAGATCCGGCGTTGCCGTGAGCTGTGTGTAGGTTGCAGATATGACTCAGAGCCTTCATTGCTGTGGCTGTGGTGTAGGCCAACAGCTGTTGCTCTGATTCGACCCCTAGCCTGGGAGCCTCCATATGCCACAGCAGGTGTGGCCCTAAAAAGCAGAAAAAGAAAGAAAAGTCTGAGGTCCTGTAGGACAGGAGCAGATAAAAGGGAGTTACCTAAGTGAACAGTGAGAAGGTCAGGACCTAGAACCCAAACCTGCATCCTTGCTGAGTCCACGCCCAGTAGGAAGGGGGTAGAGGCGGCAGGAAGATAAAGGCCCAGGAGCTCCCAGCTCCAGACGCCTCCTCGGAACTGGCCACACCGCCTGACCCCCCAGGGCTGCTGACCCATTTGTCTGCCCTGGACCCACCTGTGTGAGGGACTCCAGGCCAGCATTTGCTCAGCTGTGTCCTTCACCTAAGCCACGCGTGTATCTTTTGATGCTTGGTGAGAGTTGAGGGAGAACCCAGCAACAGGCCCCTTTTTGTTGCCATCATCTTCAAAGCCAGTCTGCATTTTCTCAGATCCCAGATTCCACCGTCTTCCAGTCCCAAAGGTGGTGCATAAAAATGACTTCTCGAATCAGGAATAACCCCTCAAACAAAAACTACATGTTACTTACTAAAGCCTCACAGAGCCCTGTTGATTCAAATCCCTCCGAACACCCCAGAGAATAATTCATCTTAATACAGTATTTTCTGAAGAGGTATTATTAAGAGAAAACATTATGGAATTTATTTTTATGTAAAAAAAAAATCACTAGCGGGGAGTTCCCATCATGGCTCAGTGGTTAACAAATCTGACTAGGAACCATGAGGTTGCAGGTTCGATCCCTGGCCTTGCTCAGTGGGTTAAGGATCCAGCATTGCCGTCAGTTGTGGTGTAGGTCGAAGACCCGGCTCAGCTCCTGTGTTGCTGTGGCTGTAGTGTAGGCCCGCAGCTACAGCTCCGATTAGACCCTCACCCTGGGAACCTCCATATGCCACGGGTGCAGCCCTAGAAAAGACCCCCCCCCCCAAAAAATCACTAGCGAAGTGAACTTATGTGTCTTAAAATGTCATCATGAGAATTTCCTCAGGACGCTCAGAGTCACCAGTTTACATGGGGGTATTTTTCTCTCAGCAGCTCAAGTAGCAGAAGAAAATACTTTCCTTTTCTCATGTTTTCGTATCCCGATGTCGATGCTACTAACAGAAAGAGAAAACGTCTCCCACTGTGTTGGGCAGAACAACATCCCCTTAGAAATGTCCGCTCCCTGAAACCTGGAACCTGTGAATATGCTATATCTCAGATGGCGCGAGGGACCCTGTTGGTGCAATTTGGGTTGTGTACTTAAAATGGAGATCATCTGGGGTTCAGCAGGTGGCCCAAGCAAGCAAAAGAAGAACTTTCTCCTGCTGGCGTCAGAGAGATGCAGCTTCCGGAAAGGCAGGAGAGGCGGGGCTCTGGGGAGCCCACCAAGGTGCCCTGTCGGAGGTCTCCAGGCACTGTTGCTGACTTTGAGGATGGAAGAAGGGACCCATGAACCAAGGATGGCTCTAGGGTGACCCCTGCCTGATAGGCAGCTGGGAAAGAGGGACCTCAGTTCTACAACCACCCGGAATTGGATTCTGCCAACATCTTGAATGATCCTGGAAGTGGATTCTTCCCAGAGCCTCCTAATAAGAGTCCAGCCAGGTGATGTCTTAATTTTGAGCTTGGGAGACTTTGAGTAGAGGACGCCATCAAGGCCACTCAGACCTCTGACCTACAGAACCAGATACTAATTTTTAAGCTACTACTGTGTGATCATCTGTTATAGCAGCCATCAACTAATATTTCCACTCAGCACTTTCTTCTTTCCATAAAGTGGCACAAGTGAAGTCAGCAGCCCACACACTTGGGGAATTTGCAGTTCTCTTTGGAGCAGAAGACTGGCAAGTCTTCATTTGGAGTGAGAAGTAGAGAGAAAAGGATATTCACCTGCCCACCTCTTCCCTGAAGCACTCTCAAAGATGGTCCATTAAGCAGATCAAGGATCAATGCATTTTAAAAAGGAATTCCTAAAAGTCCACTTTGGGAATTGTTAGATAATCCCAGGACAGATGAAATAGACAATGTTATGACTGTGATTCCACATTTTGAAGGAGAGCTACTGTTAAAAACACAGGTAGTACCTTGAGAGGTAAGCGTGGCTATTTCAACTGAATTGAATTGCAGCCTGTGTTTATCTGACATCAAGGAAGATTCTACTAGGATGCATTTCCAGTGTTTTTTCTGAACACATCAGTCATTTGGGGGAGATAGAAAAAAAAAACAAAACAGGGAGGCTTTTATAACACAGGGATCAAAAGGGGATATGTTTTCTTTCTGTATATAAAATATAACTGATGTAATGAAGATACCTACAGTCATGCCATTAAATGAACAGTTAGCCCCACATGCGCAGAGAGTAGGCTACTAAGGGAAGAATTACGTAGAGTTGAGAAAGTTAACTAACCCAAAAGACTTCACTTTGCAATAATATGGTTTTGATTACACCCTTTTGATGATGCAGCCGGTGGAGACTCTGGCTCATCCCTTAGGAGGGGCAGAAATGAGTCCCCCAAGAAGTCACTTGTTAGGGAAAAGAAGCTACCAGTTAGAGTAACAATTTGCTAGATACCGTCTGCAAAGTAGCCAAACGATTACTTGAAACACAGAGGAAATCTTGGTTGGGGGTTGAGAAAGCAGCCTTGACTGAGTACAGACCCAGACCATGAGTTCCTTCTTCCTCATTCCCTCATGAAAACAAGAAAGGACAACAGAGCCAAATCCAGGAGAGTAGGAATTGTGACACTCGCAGCATCTGGCGTGAATGTGGTCTTTCCTAAGCTCTGTATGGGCAGCCTTGCAGGCAGAAGCCCTTGGAGGTAGCTCTGCCTGAGGTTTACCTGACTTCACTGTGGGCATATTTCTTGGTACAACATATGCTCTACATTTTTAGACCTTGTATATCCACAAGAAACAGATGCTTCTTGAAATTACAGACATGGAGATTTATTTTGTTCAAGTCAACAAGGTGAAATAAAAACATAGAGCATTTTGGGTGAAGTCTTTAAAATTTTCCATCACACCATCTGCATTCCCATTCAGTCCCCAGATTACTTGGGAAAACAGCAAGATTTCACTTTCAGGCCAAAGTTACTCAAAATCAATTACTTAAACACTTCCCCAGTGGGGATTATCTGAACTTGCAAGAACATGTGTGTCTTTTAAACTTACCATTTCTTTTCTTCTTTATATTTAAAAACATCTGAAAGAGCTCAAACGTTTAGAAAAGTACTGCGAATAAGTTACTGAACAGCGTTGTAACTACTATGCAACTATATTAAAATTCACCTTTTTTTGGTCAAATTCGTCGTCAGATCATCCGACATAAGAATTGCTGCAGGGATCGGATTGGTCTCAGACATTGAATAGACACGTTCATTTTATATTTTAAAAAAGTATAAAATTTATAGGTTTGGGTTCAGCAATAACTTGGTCTTCTCTGTGACTCCTTCTTTCTAGAGCAATCACTGTGAGTTGGTTCTGTTTTCTAAGAAGAAAGGAAGAGAAGCTTTCCTGGAGATTCCTATAATGTGGTCTCTTGGAATTAGATACTCAGTATTACATCTTTGTCTCCTTGATCCTCCCTACATCAAACATTATCTTCTTTTACTGAAAATGAATCATTCCTCTTCTCCCACACCCTCCTCCCCTCGTAATGAGATAGTCACGGCTAAGACTGCTAAGAGCTGTACTACATCCCTGCCCATCCTGACGCCAGCAAAGGCTCGCCCCTACTCTCCCTGGCTTTCCTTTGCTGTCTCCCCTTAACGAGCCCCTCCATCATCCTCTCCTCCCTGTAATCGTCACCCACAAACAGATCCTCACTGTCAGCGGGCCCATCAATTCCCCAAGAGTGTCTCCCTTCCACTCCCGGGCCCCATTTTTCTTCTTATCGCCACCATTTCTAAGCACGCTTTGAATTCCTAGTTGCCAAAGAATATCCCAGATAGACCCTTAAAAACAACTAAGGGAAGGAAGGCCTTTCTTGAATGAGGCTCAAACGTCCTCTGAAAAATACACACTACTGTTTGGGAGTGGTAGCTTGTTTCTGTCAATGTCTGGCTGCCTTGGCCCACTGGGCCCGGAGAGAGCTAGCATACTCTGTCACTGAGTACCTCTTTTGTGTAGGCATTTTACAAAAGAGCAAAGCAGATTCCTGACACTTCTATGAATTATAAAAAAAAAAAATAATAAGGAAAGAAAATTGCTTTAAAAATTAAGTAGCTTCCCAGAAATATCATCAGAAACTGACTCCCAGTCTAGCTACCTCTTAAGGATGCATTCTGCTGTATGATAATAGCTTCCAAGTTGCTGACAGCCCCATGGTCTTCACCTCAAAGAAAGGGTTGACTAGATAGCTTCATCCCTCATAAAAGGCAGTAAACTCTTCTCTCTTCCACAGCCACAGACAAGAGGACAGGACAGGCGTCTTATAGTTCAAGTTCTTGCTCACAGGTCAGACTGCAGGGGTGATAAAATAATCTCTAACTCTTCGAAAAACTTGAGAGGCAAAATCTATGCAGACTTTGTTTTTCTTTTTAGGGCTGCACCTGCAGCATATGGAAGTTCCTGGGCTAGGAGTTGAATCAGAGCTGCAGCTGAGCCCTATGCCACAGCCACAGCAACCTTAACCTACTGAACAAGGCCAGGGATCAAACCCACATCCTCTTGGGTACTAGTCGGGTTCTTCACCTGCCGAACCACAACAGGAACTCCCGACTTCCATTTTTTTATTTTGATAGCAGCACTTCTTCAGTGGGCACATGTGGTGAGTTGCAGTTCGTAGATGGTCAATTCCAATGCCTTGAAGAGTTATTTCATAGATGAAAAGACATTTTAAGATGAGTTGATGTTAAGATAGCTTGAGTCAGAACGTGCCTCGGATCTACTGAGATAAAGACTTAAACCCTTCTCCGAAGATCCGAAGATGGGTTTTAACCAATCAATGCCTATGGACAGTAAGGGTCAACATTCAAGAGGTCAGGACATCAGTGGCGGCTCCTGGTTGGTCTTCTGAGACCACTGACCAGTATGAGAGAGGGGAGAGGCATTCTCCCAGGCTCTCAACTTCAGTTCAGGTCTTCTACTGCAAGCCATGATTGGGATAGGAGAATGGATAACATAAAATCAAGATCTCTTTTTAAGAAAGTTTCTATTGCACAGTGTGGTGAACTTTGTGAAAAGTTCACTTTAGAGTCATTTTTGTTGAGGCAAAGTGTTGGGTCATGTCTCATTTCCCCCAAACTAGTACACATCCCTCTCAGCCTCTGAAGCTGAAGGAATTGAATGCTGAGACACATTTTTATAGCTGTTTTCTTTAGGATAGTGAAGGAGTCTTGGAATTTAACATCTCCCTGAAGCTGAAAACGTTAAAGGCCCACTCTGTCCTCCAAAATCAAAATCATCTGCTCAGGGGGGATTGAGACTCTTCCTGGGGAAAGGACAACCTTTAAAGGTTTCCATCTTCGCTGCTCATCTGAAATAATGTAGGATTTATGGTTTCATACTCCGTGCAAGTAGGAAAGTCTCCTATTAGACAGCAGGTTATCCTCATAGCTTTTGTGAGCATCGGTGGAAGGGTGGAGGGTTGGTAGGAGAGATCCAGATGTGCGCGGAAACAGATGTGCTCGCCTCGCCTGTGGAACCAGAGCTCTGCAGCCGTGGGTGTAGAGTTGGTTTTTGCACCCCTGGTCCCTTGAATTTTTTTTAAGGTGATTATTAAATGGCTGTTATCCTTTTAAGAGTCTTTGCCCCTTTCAATTCATGGATGTTGCTTGTCTATTATTTTGGATTATGCAGATTTTCCTTCAGGCATCATATAAGAGCCATTTCCATACTGTTGTTTGTTGGTACTTTTCCCTTTAAACTTCTTCCTTGGTGTGTGTGTAGGGCGGGGTGGTGGTGGGGGGAATTAAAGCCATAATTATCTCTGCCCCAAAGAATGTCAAATATATTACCTAGGACTTGTCAAGTAGCATGTAATGAAGCTTCAAGGGCTAGTTTGTTTCTCCCCTTCCTTTCACAACAAACAGTGCATCTACAGAGCAAAGTGAAGTGACTGATGAAAGCAGTGTTTCTGTCCGTGTCAGACAAAGACTTACATTGACTGGCTACCTCAATCTGGTCCCTGGGTTGATATCCCAAGTTCTTGTATCTCTTAGCCGATAAATAATACAAGAAACTAAGCAGTTTTCAGAGACACTAGAAAACTCAAAATGAAGCATAGGATCAAGCTTTGTCTTCTCATTCACTTTTACAGTTTTCCAATGGAAACGCTCTAGAAGAATGCGTGGTCTATAAACATGATTAAGACTGGATAGATCTAGGAGTCCCCTTGTGTCTCAGTGGGTTAAGGATCTAGTGTTGTCACTGCAGTGGCTCAGGTTGCTGCTGTGATGTGCATTCCATGCCTGGCCTGGGAACTTCGGCATGTTGTAGGCGTGACCAAAAAAAGAAAAAAAGAAGAGATAGATCCAGAATGCTACAGTATCATCCTCAAGAATGCTTAGAGAAGCATAAGGTAACCCCCCATAAGATAAGCTAAATGCCATCTACATTTATCCTATTTTTATATAATTATTTTTTTAAGTCTCACAAAATTAACATTAACAATAACTTGGATGAAAAGAACTAAACACCAAATTCATCATCCTAAAATACCCATCATTTTTTTCTCCTTCCTAGGCTCACCTAGTTTAGGTCTACATTTTTGAAATGTCCCAAAGCATTATGCATATAGACTATCATAGTTGAATTTTCACTAAACTTATACGAAGGTTTTACTGTTTCTTTAGACTTTATAATGGTCATTAAAAATAGTTCCATTGAGTTGATGTAACATAATGTACGTAACTATTGTTGAACGTTTACCAGCTGCATGACCCTCGGCAGGTTACATTAACTTTACGTGCCCCAGTTACCTCATCTGTAAAATGGTAGTAATAATACTGACGTCATGGGGTTATTGTGGAAGACTAAATGAGCTAATGCATATAAAGCATTTCAAACAGTGTCTGGCACTTAAGAAGACTCAATATATATTCACTTTTAAAAATTACTTTTACTGAAAATGTATAACTTCCTCAGTGAACATCTTCATTCAAAAAATGTCTCTCCCTTCCCTCCCATCCCAACCCCTTCCCACCCCTGCTCCTCCCCGCTTCTTCCCTCCCCCTCAGCTACTTCTTTAAAATAAGTTCCCAAGAATGAGATCCCAAGGTCAAATAATTTTTCCTGGAGTTCCCTCTGTGGTGCAGTGGTTAAGGATCCAACATTATCTCTGCAGTGGCTCCGGTCACCGCTAAAGTGTGGGTTCTATCCCTGGCCCAGCACAGTGGGTTAAGGATTTGGCATTGTCACATCTGTGGCGTAGGTCATAGATGTAGCTCAGATTCTATACTTGGCCCAGGAACTTCCATATGCAGTGGTGCAGCCAAAAAAAAAAAAGTTTTTCCCATGGAGCTAAAAGTTCTTTATGCAGATTGGATCATATTTATAAAAATTGTCAAAAGGCATCTATAAATTATCTACTTCAGCCTGGTGGTGTGTAGAATACTGCACCATGCAAGTTAAACTCACTTGGTCTTTGACTGTTATATTCTAAAACAATGCAGTGAGAGACATATGTAAAAATCCTGCTGGTTCAAACATGGACCAAAATGAGCTTTATAAGTACAATATAAGGCCATATATGGTGTGCCACTTGAGCATTGCTAGCTTCAGGTTTTTGAAACTGTGAATAAAGGACTATGTTATCTAAAAAAAAAAAAGTGTTATGTAAGCAAATGACTCTGAAGATTGAATCAACTCTAATAGCTAATAAGGGACAAGTTAAAGAAATGAGTTGACTAAACAGTCGGCAGCAAAAAAAATCAGGATTTGACCTTGATGGCTCAACCTCAGGCACACAGAAGTGAGAGAGACAACCAGTGCGTTGACGTGCGAATTGGTCAGGAACATCCATTTGTCCAGGCAGGTGCTTCAACATAAAGAAACAAGGAAAGTCACAAGAAAGTATAAAAGAAAAATCCTTGCTCTAAAATGTGATGTTTCCAAGAATCAATTAGTGAGTTTCCTATCAAACCAGTAGTGCCCCACCACACACACCCAGAATTTCTTTCCCTCTGTGCTTTAGTTAATAGTGGTCCCCTTATCTCAGATTCCCTCCCCCCAAACATGTCCCCCCAAATGAACATCCTATCTCCAAAACTCTGCCCCCCTCACAAAGCCTCCCTCGCCAGTCCCAGGACTAACATTAATTTGACAATTACTCGTGCCCATATGAAGGCAAAAGAGCAGCTGAGCTGTAATCCGCAGGAGATAAAGGAATAGAGGGCTGAGAAGAATGCCTTGGAAAATTCTGACATGGTGGGATGGGCCAGAAAGGGGACGTGAAACAGGCAAAGGGGAGAGGACTGGGATGGAAATCTAAAAGGCAAGAGCATTTTCAAAGAAGGGGTTTATAAATGGAACGGGGATTGGAGTCCAACTCACTCTAGAACCCTTATTCATTGTCCTTCTCTCCGTTGAGGCGTTCTTTCTACCCTGTGGCTGTTCGAGTTCCCTTATAAAGTCAAAGACCTCATCGCTCCTGAAGCCAGTCACAACCCCTCCATGTACTACAGACATAAAGGTCTCTTCCGTGTTTCCCAATGATTTTTCCCCTCTTTTAAGTATCAAGACAAAAAGCACTGACTCTATTTTTTTCTAATGTTGAGAGAATTAAGAACTTTTTCCAGAGTATCGTAAAGGGTCAGTGACAAGGATACTTTTGTGCCCTAAAAAAGAATTCCACTGTGGGCATTCCATAATAAAATGGGCTTTTGTGCTTTTCATAGATTACAGTTCTTTTATACAATGGGCTTGTCTAAGTTTCTTCCTGTTTTCCAATCAGTTAAATTTAGAACGATTGTTTCCATCTCTTCTGAGATATGATGTCTAGGAAAGTAAGTGCCTACATGGGCCACCAGGGCCCGGCAAGTCTGAGAACTCCGTCGGAGCCGTGGTGGTGCCCAGCCCAGGGGCTTTCCCACCGACGCCAAAGAGCCTTTGCCCTCGTGGTCGTCAGCCTGCCATTCTGTAACGGCAACTCCAGGTTTACAGCCAACCTTAACACAAACACCCTCCATTTTAATACAAGCCCACTTATTTTTAGGGACAACCTGTTTTTCCTTTATATAACTTTTGTAATTAAACAATTTGTGGCGTTCCTATTGTGGCTCAGGGGTAATGAACCTGACTAGTATCCATGAGGATGCAGGGTCAATCCTGGCCCCACTCAGTGGGTTAAGGATCCGGTGTTGCTGTGAGCTGTGGTGTAGGTGGCAGACATGGTGCAGATCCTGTGTTACTATGGCTGTGGTGTGGACTTGGAAGCTACACCTCAGATTCAACCCCTGGCCCAGGAACTTTCATATGCCGTAGGTGCAGCCCTAAAAAGCAAAAACAAAACAAAACCCCTAAAAACAAAAAACCAATTTGTGATTATTGTAATAAAATGGGAATTACATTTAAACACCACCATCAGCATTTTGGAATATGTCGTTTTAGATTTTATCAATATTTATAAATGGATTATATATTTTCATTTAAATATATATTATACACTTTATATGTCTTTTTAGTTAAGATTGATGCATACCATTTTATGGCTTTGAAACTTTTATCTTTCCATGTCAAGGAGAATCCTTCGCTATTTGATGGCCACATGGTTTTCAGTTCCATAGTTGAGTCGCAATTTATGTACCTAAGACTACCTGGGACCTGGGACCCTTTGCTGTGGTGGCTGGGCTGCTAGGCTTGCAGCTGGGCAAACATTTCTTTCAGCAACAAAACACAAAGAAACTATAAGGGACTAAAAATAACTGCATGCACAGTACAGTTGGAGTAAATTATGGGCAACAAGATACAAAAAGACTAAAAAGGAATTGCCACTTCTCAAGAGCAAAAGCAGGGTCCTGGGAGCAAAACAGGGTACTTACATGTGCCCATGTACTCAGCACCACCAAAGGGGTAGCCAAACCACCTAAGCCATCCCTCTGCCCCGACCTCTGGACCCACCCCCTACCATCACCCCATGTAAGGAACCAGCTAGTCTCTGCTTAAGGAGCCAGCAAGGGAGCAAGAGAAACTGTTGCTTGTTTTCGCTCCTCCCTGCTGCAGCAGGAGCCCCAATAAAGCTTTGCCTAAATTTTCTTATCTGGCCTCTTATCAATTTCTGTTGAAAAAGAGAGGTCGAGAACTCTGGTTGGTAACTTACCTAGTTACATTAATTACACAAAGAGGCCATTCGACTGATGTCCTGGTAGCCTAAGTAAGCAAACCAAAATCTAAGCCTATAAACACCTCATGCTACAGAAATACAAAAGCCAAAGACAGCCAATCACAAACAGACAACTAGGCTTTATAGCAGCCAATCAAGTAACTTACTTTCTTTGCTTTTGGACTTCCTCTGTATAATGCTTTTCTCCTGGTTGCTGTGGGCTCCTTGCTCCTAATCACCTTTGGTTTGGCACTGCCCGATTCAAATCAATTTTTGCTCAGGTATATTCTTAAAATTTGTAATATCCCTCAGGTTATTGTCTAAGCTGTAAGAAGTCTTTTAAATAATGCCACATTGAATTATTAGCATACTTATTAGCCCATCTGATTCCATCTCTGCCACTTACCCCTGTGCATTCTTAAGTGATCTGCTCAGCCTCTTTGATCTCATCTGTAGAATGGGAATAATACCAATACTTTCCTCACAGGGTTGATTCTGGAAATTAAGTATGTCAAGTGCTTACAAGAGTGCTTTTCACAGAGCAAAACCTTAGAATTAAATCCTGTTATCTTTTTTCAACTTGATGCTAAATTTTGAGCAAGCACAGTTGTTGTATCTTAGAATGTTGTAAGTTTAAGTTCTGGGCATCCAGGAAAAAAAATAATAAAGGATTTCTAGAAAGACTTCTAACGTTAATTAGTTACAGAGGTCACTATTTGGTAGCAGTTAAACAAGCTCTTTTGAAGACTCGTTGTAATCTGGACTCTTTGGTCAGTTTTATGCCTGTGGGATTTGAGACAGATATTGGAGCTTCTGAATAGGCTGTGGTTTTCTCAAGGCATTGGTCTGGGCACCTTGAGATGACTGGAGACTGGCCTTTTCCTGCTCCTGTGCCTGAATTAATATGGCCTGAGATAGGAAGTCATTCTGCTTTCCTGTGTGTCAGCCAGTGCCATACTAAGTCCCTTGTGAATACAAAAATCTCTGCGAGTTGTGATCACTTTGTCCAATGACTGGAAAATTACCACAGGAACAAGGACCAAACAATGATTTCAGAAGGAAAGACGCAAAATCATCTCTTAACCACATGGGATCCTACATGGCAGCCTACACAGATTGTTGCTTGTTGATTTGAACTTGACTTTTTGAGATGTTGGCTGGAAAATTATAGTGAAACATAACCAAGTCTTGAAGAAATCCCTGGATTGGCATCCACCTCTATTTGATTCGGGAACTCCTTGCTCCATCCTCCGTCAAGATTACACAGAAGTATGGAGAATACTTGTCAGTTTATAATTCTGCTGATGAAAAAAAATTGGTGAAAATAGAGGTAAATGAGTATGGATGGGTGTAATAACTTTGTCCTCCTTATAGCTTTTTGGCTATAGAAAAAATTACTCAGCTTTACCTAGAAAAAAATACAGAAACTTGTTTTGTTATACATTCAATAACTTGTCTTAAAATATACTCTGGCAGCATTTGATATTCTAATGAAAAGCTTATAATTGTTCTCATGCATGAAGCATTCAACTGAGAAAAGGCCTACACTGTCCAGCAGTTTTTGATTTACCATTGCTGCAAGGGTGGCACTGTTGATACCCTTGAGTAAGATTCAGGCAACAGAGGAGACAGAGAAAAGAACAGTCCTGCCCTGGGTTGGTGGGGAGGGGGGTGCATAAAGCATTGCAGCCACCACCCCCCCCACAAAAAAAAGATGGAAAAATTTCGCATGAGTATTCTAGATGCAAGGCCTTGAGGTTCCTTGTGGTTCAAGGTTAAAGTTCTTGAAATGCGTCAGATGTAGGCTGAATTGCAGCAGAGCATACATTTGCCAGTAGGGCCGCCAAACTCTGCCCCAGAACCCAAAATTTAAAAAGGGAAGTAGTCTCCTTAAATGGCTGCCTGCAAAGACTGTTTTGGTCTCCATGCTGGATGGGATAGTGCTTAGATTCTGTTCCCAGTAGATCTGGGGTCTGGATGGACATTCTCTAACTTCGTTCCCATGGAGCACCCATGATTTGGTGCTGGTGGCCCAGAGCTCTTGCAGTTCACTCACTCGTTTATAAGCAACTCTTCTAGGAGTTTACACTGGAAATATAACAATGAAATAAACACCCCAGCCTTGTGAGGGAGACATGTATGTAATAGATTAGAATGCAGGACAATAAATCAACCATAGACGTCTTCTCAAGTTGATACCAAGGTCACAAACAAGAAAACTTAATAGATAAAGTGAGAATTGACCAGGTGCTGCAAGAGAAGAAGAATTTTCTGAGTGGAGACATTGGCACCTCCATGCAAAGGCCTGAAAGAACCTGTTGTGTTCAGAAATGGTGAGGATTTGGGGAAGGATCATGCTGAAGAGATAGAAGCACTAGATGACGCTGGCGATTTAGGTCAGTTCAGAAGGACTTGACTTATTCTACAGTCAATGCAGTTTTTAAAGAGATATTTCTTTAATTCGGCCAATCAATGGCACAAATTTTCCTTTGATATCAGGTGTTGCCAAGTCTGGAAAAATCAAGCCCTCCCTTCAGCATGAAATGGAGAAAAATGTGTTTGTTCCTTTACCCCCTTTCTCACCCCTCTCCTTGGGCCCCTGGGTCCCTCTTTATGTCTCTGAGCCCAAGGTTTCAACCACCTGTGTTTCCAGGCCTGCTGGGTGTGGCCAAAATATGCCGGCCCATTCCTTTTTTCATCGAACTCTGCTTTCCCCTAGCTGATTGGCCAACTCTTTTCTGTTTGAAGGTTCTGCTCTATTCAAAGATTGTGTTTGAGGTTATGCTCGCCCTCTCAGCTAACATATTTTGCATATATTTTGAGGTCCTCAGTCACAGGACCCTACTGAGTAAGGCAGGTATTTCAGGCCCTGTAGAATCTACAGGAGGAAGAATTTATTGGATGGAAGGATTACAAGATTCCTTTAATCCCAGGAGGCCCGAAGTGTCTCATTCCAACTACCGCTAAAGCCATTGCTGGAGAGAACACTGTGTAAAGGAGAGGCGCATACAGGGAACTCTGGAAAAGGGAGGATCTTTCTCTTACAGTGACTTGGGTAATTGTCTCTGTCACATAGAGATCGTGAGTCCTAATTGCTTTCTCTAAGCACCATGGCATGTATGTGTATTACATAGGAATCAAAATACGATTGGGTCTTAAGGTATCAGATCCACCAATTCTCCAAGGGTTAGCTCTACAAATTATACCTACTGGTAACCTGAAGGCCTGTTACCAGAAGGCCAGTTTCTCATATCCGGCCACTGCTGCCCAGTTTAGTTGTCAAGGGTCAGTTGTATTTGTTCCCACCCTCGTTTATACCAATATGCATTTTAATTAAATTTACATAAACTTGTAGAATATAAGTACACGTCAAGATCATACACTTTTGAAATTTAAATTGAATACTTTGGAAAGACCATAAAAGTGAATGAGTTAAGAAAACACTGAAAGAAGAAGACAAGGCTGTTAAATTAGAAGGGGCAAGGCAATTTAAAGATTGGGGCTCAAAATGTAAAACTCTTACCCAATAGACATGGTTTGGAGACTACTCTGCATTTATGTGAATACCTATGATCCCATCTCTTCCTAGTGTTTGTACAGTGATTTGAAACATTAAAGAGAATTTTATCACCTCCATGTTTCATTTAAAATGTGATCTGAGACTGATGAAACATTTTTCCAACCCGATTTTTATTAGATATTCTATTCAGAAATGTACTATATGCAAAACCATCTGGCAGTCTTTTTTTTAAATGCATATTATTGAGCCTGGAGCCCTCTGGAGAGTCTGATTGGAGGTCTGGATTGAGGTCCAGGAATCTGGGTTTTTAAAAAGCTCCCCAGGTAATTCTGATAACAGAAGTTGGAAACACGAGATTTGGCACTCCTGTCTGATGATAAATTTCAACCAATTTGAGCTTTCTCATTTCTAGCAACATGTCTGCAGGGGGGAAAAAAGGCAAAATACATTGTTGGACACAGCATTTCACTCTCCCAAAGCAGGTTGCTTTTGATATTAGCTTTTGAAGTTTTCACTCAATCACATTTTTCTATAATCAAAAACAAGGACATTTTAGAGTTAAGATTCAAAGAGCTTCTATGAGGACAGTGAGTAAAACATTCACAACTCCATTATTTTAAAGTTATTTGGCATTAATTTAGGAGTAAAAATACATTTCATTGATGGAAAAATAGCCAAATACTGTAAATATATCAGAGTAGTCAGTATTCTTTTACAAATCACAGTTTCACCAGGTCATTGGCTTCTGCTCTAACACATCAGAGTCTAGATCCTAGTCCTGGGAAATTCTGGAGTCTTGGAGCTTTGGGATGTTGTTTGTTCAATTCTCTTCTTCCAGGAATAGTGACTTTTACAATAATCCCAGGGGGTCGTGTATCTAATGTTTATTCAGTTCGGTATTTGTGTTACCATGTCAAGGATCTACCTTCTTGCTGATTCCCATGATCTTGCTTGAAAACACCTTCTGGGGAGTTCCTTTCGTGGCGCAGTGGTTGACAAATCCGACTAGGAACCATGAGGTTGCGGGTTCGGTCCCTGCCCTTGCTCAGTGGGTTGACGATCCGGCGTTGCCGTGAGCTGTGGTGTAGGTTGCAGACGCGGCTCGGATCCCGCGTTGCTGTGACTCTGGTGTAGGCCGGTGGCTACAGCTCCGATTGAACCCCTAGCATGGGAACTTCCATGTGCTGTGGGAGCGGCCCAAGAGGTAGCAAAAAGACAAAAAAAAAAAAAAAAAACACCTTCTGGGATCTTACAAACCATCCTAAAGTCTATTCTAGAACTTTCCTGTAATCTAATCTCATTTTGTGTTCTTGGTTCACAACAAAACTAGAAAAACAACATTTTGTAACTCATATTATATCCCCCTGTACACTCAGAGAGTCTCAGTAATATACAAACAACATTATTATATACTAGTAAGATCAAGGGATGGTCCAGGTAATCTGATTTAGAAGATGATTTTGAAAACCAAAAAACTAGGTAATCTAGTTTAACACTCCAATAAATAGATAGATGATAGGTAGGTGGATAGATACAGATACGGATATAGATATATATTTCAATTTTGCATTAAAGTTCAGAAGGAAAATCAATTCCCATGTGCCTTTGCTAGAAGTCTGATTATGTGTTCTCCCAAACTCAAAGAGTTACTTCTCATAAACCCATCGCTGTTTTCTCCCACAGTATTCTTCTTCCAGAAGAAATGTTTTTATTGCCCTCTTACTAGGCTATCTGTAAGCCCAGACATGCGTTTTTGGAATAAGTATTGAACTGGGTCCTACAGGGTAGATGTGGGTAAGGATGGAGTGGGTGGAAATTTCTGATTATGTTTACTTTATTAGCTCTTCATTGCAACCAGTGTGTGTGTGTGTGTGTGTGTGTGTGTGGTGTGTCTGTTTAATTAAATGTAGTGTCTTTTGTAGAACGCTTGAAATTTTAGGGCATATTTGAGAATGCTTTTTTCTTTGCTGTACCATTGACTTTTAAGTCACATAGATGACTGTGAAATTCTTATTAAGTTATTCAACATTCTCGCAAATTGTTAGTCTTCCTAGTTTATTGATATAATCAGGGTCTATCTAACCCACATCATGAGTCTACAGAGTTCACTGCTGGGTCCTTGACCTTGACTGTCTCAGCTGACTCTATGCTTATGTGGAACATGTAGACATTTGTCTTTGTCTAGGCCGTTCTTTTTACATTTATTGATTGATTTATTGATTGATTGATTTACTGGCCACACCTGTGGCATGTAGAAGTTCTGGGCTCAGGGGCTGCATCAAAGCTGCAGTTATTCCCTATGCCACAGCCATGGCAACACCAGATTTGAGCTACATCTGTGACCTATACTGGAGCTTGCAGCAATGCTGGATCCTTAACCCACTGGGCATGACCAGGGATGGAACCCACATCCTCAAGAGACAATATCAGCTCCTTAACCTGCTGAGCCACAACAAGAACTTCTAGACTACTCTTTTGTGATAGGAACTGTTTCATGCTATGTGAGTCATCCCTGGCCAGACCCACCCCATATGGCTGCTCCTTCTGAACCACTGTGTACAAGGAAGATGCTAGCATCTGGATGTCTCTTTAAGCTTTTCCTATAGATGGGGCAGGGTCACACCTCTATTCTCATTTTGCCCAACTGGGGACTCTTGGGCAAAGGGAAAAAGAGACACAAGGCTACTTCTCGGGGACTCATCCCAACTTCCAACTGTATTATCAATCTTCTGCTCCCTTCCTTCCTCTCTTCAGCACATGGAACCTTTATACATCCTAAGAACCAAAACAAACAAATGAACGAACAAATGAAAACGAATGATTTCCAAAAAATTGATCATTTTATACCCAATTACCCTTGGGCAAATTCTTTAAATAGCCCCCCAAGCCCAAATTTTTAGAACTTTTACATTTTTGATTGAGCTTGAAATTTTTATTTTGAAGCTCAAAAGTCATAGATTGGCTTTCTTTATGTATTTGTTTTGTGCCATGTCTTTCCTGAAGAAATGAAGGCAGGATGCTTAATTCTTGATTTGAGTAAAGTTGAGAGTTGGGGGCAGCCTGTCAACTGGTTGAGGTTGGAAGGTACAAGTATCAAAAATATTAGAGAGAAGGCACGTTCTTTAGGACAAAAGCAAAAGATTACAATTAAAAAAATTATCTTACCACATCCGTATGCAAAGAAACCGTGACATGCTTCTGAACATCCTGCCAAGAAACTTTTAGTGTTTTAAACAATAGTAAATAAAAGCTATGACATAACACAGAGGCTACAAATTCAATGCATTCAAGTACATTTGACCATAGGGCAGGCAAGCACAGAACAAAGAGCTTCTCAAAAATACCCAAGAACTTCGCTTTTGTACCTAGCCCCTGTCAACTGGAACTCACTAATTTCTGAGATGCTTCTAATTTTCCACTGACAATAAAAATTTTTATTTTAGTAAGCAACCCATGAAATACAAATAGAAGTCAGAATGAGTTCAGCAGGATGGCAAGCCTCGTTACACAGAGCTTTGAAGCCTCTTGCAATAACATTAGAGGAACTAATGAAATGGGAGCTGGGAAAGCTTGCAAAATGCACCTGGTGAGCGAGCCCACAATCTCCCTCGCGCTCTCTCTCATATTATAAAAATGAGCAGGCTTAGTTCTCTTGCCAAAGGCAGCTTCCCCCCACTTATCCTGTTACGTTAACATTTGTGCTGGCTCTCATTTTCTGCCTGGTCTCCAGAGTGGGGTTGCCACAGTGAAACTTGGAGGTGGTCTTTCGTTGGTCACACTGCCCCCCTTCCGCCTCACCTGGACTGCCCCTGCCTTGTCCCCATTCTCACATCCATGGACGTGAAGTTCGACTGGACTCTTTGGCCCAACATAGTGTGATCTTTTCAACTGAGCATTTCTTTGGGGAGGAGGAAAGGGAATGAAATGAGACCAGGAGGGAGAGACTGTTGCGGCACACTCCATAGTGTGAGTGGGTTTTTTGTTTTTTTGTTTTTTTGTTTTTTAAGCTGTAAATTTGGAAACCACAGTTCTGGCTGACATTTGGTAATGGGGCAGAAGGTTACAGTCAAGGGAGCAGCTCCACCTCCTCCAGCCCTCCCTCCGCTGAGTCTCCTGGGTTCTGCTCTTTTCACACTATTTTCCATTCCAGTGACCGGCAAAGAGCGTGAATAAGTAGCCACCACCTGAGGCGCTTTGAATAAAATCAGTGCCTGGCACCTTACAAAGGAGGACAGAACGTTCCATAGGCTTTATTAGCTCTCAGCGTTTGGGGTGCAGGTCTTCAGGGGGAGGAGGCAGGGGGAGTGGGATAGGCAGAGAAGGCAAGGGAAGCCCTGAATATCGTCTAAGGCATTGTAGGACTTTCAGTGATTTTGCACTGGCCTGGGAAATTATGCTCTGGACTGTGGGCTGCATTGGAATAAATGCCTTGGATGTCTTGAGGTTAA
The DNA here is from genome assembly GCF_016906955.1 of Phacochoerus africanus. Lineage (NCBI taxonomy): Eukaryota > Metazoa > Chordata > Mammalia > Artiodactyla > Suidae > Phacochoerus > Phacochoerus africanus. Next base: position 14,164,823 of record NC_062555.1, on the reverse strand, counting down.
AATGAATAGATAAAAAAGGAAGAATAAATCAGTAGTCATTTCATTCTTCTGGAACCATCGTACTGCCGTTTTCATGAGTTAAAATGACTTAGTGAAAACGAGACAGGGAAGACTGAGCTCGATGGGGAGTAAGAGAGACTTCAAGTCACTTGGAGTGACGAGACTTCTCTGGTCCTTTTTTCAGAACCCAGTCACGTGGAAAACCTTCTCACCACTTGGCACATTTGTACTTTCCTACTGATGACTTTGGCCAAATTTCTCTGCAGTGTCTCAATAGGCATACTCTCTCCGTTCTTAATGTATAATGTCAGATTTCATCTCTCCTTAATACCTTCTCAAATAAAAGATAAACCACTTGATCATCCAGCTCCAAATAGCTCCTAAAGCAGGTAAGGTGCAGTTAATAACCCACCCTCTAGCTGGCTTTTATGCATCTCTATCAGAGCAGGTTATGCCCAGAGGGATACTGCCATTTTGACCTAATTGCAGATGATGAAAAAATACAGGATTTACAAATACTTCAGAGATGTTTTTCAACATTCAGAATTTCCTTATTACACTGCTTCTTGAAAGTCAAAATTTAAAGGAAAGATATTTGGCTTTTACTGTCTAACTAACTTCGCTTGGTATGATAGTTTCTAGGGCAATCCATGTTGCTGCATGTGGCATTATTTCATTCTTTTTAATGGCTAAGTAATATTCCATATACATATGTACCACATCTTTTTTATACATTCCTCTGTTGATGGACATTTAGGTTGCTTCCACATCTTGGCTATTGTGAATAGTGCCACAAAGAATGTTGGAGTGCTTGTATCTTTTCGAGTTATGCTTTTCTCCAGATAGATGCCCAGGAGTGGGGCTGCTGGATCACATCATATGATATCACTTATACATGCAATCTTAAAAAAAAAAAAGCATACAAATGAACTTATTTGCAGAATAGAAACAGACTCACAGACTTTGTAAAACTTATGGTTACCAAGGGGGACAGGTGGCAGCAGGTGGGGACGGAGGCGCTGAGGGATGGACTGGGGTTGGGATTGGCATATGCACACTGAGGCATTTGGAATGATTGGTCAATGGGGACCTGCTATATAGCACAGAAAACTCTCCTGTATCACAGTATTCTGCGATAATATATGTGGGAAAAGAATCTGAGAGAGAATGGACATGTATAAATGTATGATTGAATCATTTTATTGTAGAGCAGATAGATATTATCACAATATTGTAAGTCAACTATGCTTCAATAAAACTTTGAAAAAAGTTAAAGGAAGTAATTAAGTAATTTATGATGTTATTGTCGTTTTTATAAAATGAAGCGTAAAGAAAGTGCTTCTTTTTTTTATGGACACACCCATGGCATATGAAAGTTCCCAGGCCAGGGACTGAATTCAAGCCATAGCTGCAAACTGTGCCTCAGCTGTAGCAACACTGGATCCTCTTAACCCACTCTGCCGGGCTGGGGATCAAGCCCATACCGCTGCAGTGACTTGAGTCCCTGCAGTTGGATCCTTAACCTGCTGTGCCACAGTAGGAACTCCAGAAAGCACTTCTTTATAAAGAATACTGTGAGCTTCTAAATGTGGGTGGAATGATGGAATTAGAAAATCTCCACTGTGCAAGAATCAAGAAAGGTTACTAAGACTACTCGACTGAATGTTGTTAGGGGACAAAACCATCTCATGATATCAAATATCATTCCATATAAAGGAATCATATTTGACATCAAATATGTCAAAGGAAAGGGAAAATATGTCTTTTTAATTAAAATATCTGATAGCCCCATGTGATCATACAATCAAATTTAGCGTCATTAATAGGACCCCTTGGCAATATAAAGGCCATAGCATCATCTGTGGACCGTTTTTGCTGAAGATGTTTAACTGAAGCATAAAGAAGCCCTTAGACCTCACATCCAGTTAATGGAAACAAAGGGGATGGTCACAAGTTAAACTCCACCACAAAGAAATAAGCAGACAGCGCTAGAATGTGGGACACTGTACAAGATAATTGGTTATTGTCTCTTCAAAAAGTCAAAGAAGGAAAAACAGGCCGAAGGGCTGTTCTAATATAAAAACGCTAAAGAAATATAATCAAATCCCACATATAAAGTTTGATCGGATTGGATGTCAGGGGGGAAAATGCTATAAACAAGGTGTGGTTGACAATTTAAAATTTTGGACTAGGGAGGAGCTCTTGGATGATGCTGAGGAAATGTTAATTTTCTTAGGTGTGATAAGGGTCCTGAGCTTATATAGGAACGTGTCTTGTGTTTTGGAGAGACGCACTAATATGCCTGGGGGGGGGGAGCTTACAATACCCACGATGAGTGTACAAATCGTTCACACAAGGCTGGGATACGGGCTGTCACCACACTCCTCTTTCAGCTTCTCTGTACGTTTGAAAAGGATTTCAAAGTAAAAGTTTGTGGGAGCAGGGGTGGCACAAAGGAGGAAGAGAGCCTTCAGTAGAGTGTTCCTGCCCACCTTTCTGTGGGGCACATCTTCGTCTCATCTAAACCCTCCTAGAGGAGACACTTGGCCTCTTAAAGATTTACTTACAATATTTCAGTTGGCTGTATAGTCTCTGTGGGTTCTTCTTAAGTGAGTAATCCTTATGAAGTCCATCTTTATGGACATGTATTTCCACCTGGCCATCTAATAGGCATTGTCAGGAACAAAGACCCAGTTCTGAAATCAGCCTTCTCGCCCTGGCTTATTTACAGATCCACATCTTCGAGTGAAACGGCAGGTAGAATCTTCGAGAGTATTCCTCAGAATAAAAATCTGTCTTTGACACAGCTTCCTCAATAAGCCCTTAAATACTTTTTAATTCTAAACTTGTTCTTACTTGGCAGTGCTGCTTCACCAAGACTCTCTGAACCTTGGTATTTTTATTTACAAACGGCAATGATGTTGGCTGCCTTGCTTGTCTCCTGTGGTTGCTGTTGATCAAATCAGAGATTCCCAAGTGTGCTCTGAAACCTGCCCAGGGCACACACATTGAATGGCTATTTAATCAGATGCCTCAATAATACTATGCCGCGTTTCTCATTCTACACTGTCCCACTTCTACCACATTCATCCTGTGTCACCCTTTGAGAGTTTCCTGGAATTTAAATCTATATCTCTATGAAGTCTGCCGAAGTCTTCTCATTTCTCCTTTCTCCTCCGTGACAGTGTTCATCATTTTTGTACTCCCTTCATATTTCTGGCGTGTCCTCACAATGTCCCCTAGAAACGAATAGTTATTTTTGTGTCTATTCCTGAGTTAAGAAAGAGCGGGCAGGGTTTCCCACCTTGCCCCGGGGTCACGGAATGCCGTGGTGGTGGCGCTGGTTCTAGGAGCTCCTGGATCCCCTTTGTGCTGCAGGCTGGGCTGCCTGCCTTCACTACATCTGCACAAATCAGCAAGTTGGTCTTACAGCTTTTCCAAGATCACTTGCGATTTCGTCAGGGGCAGGGTGGGGACCTGCCATGACATTCCTTTTTAAAGCAGCTGGATTGGATCTCCGGGGGCCCTGTTGCCAAAGTCTGTCCCTTCCTTGCCGTGTGTTGTGCAATTGTCTCTCCTCAGCCCCACACCCAGACACCAGCTGGGCAGGGGGGAGGAGTGGAAAGAGGGTGGAGGGTATGGAACTCAGGCCAAGAGGGTGTCAATTAACAAAACCAAGTGGCCCAACCACTGTACCTTAGAAGAAAACATCTTCAACTGAAGATGTTAAAGGTGACGAACTAGATCCCTTTCAAAGAAGCCTTTCTGCAAACACTCTGTTGGACTCATCTCGATTTGAAGGTTATGGTATAGCTCCTCTCCTTATAATTTGCAAGCTGATTTATTTTAAAAACGTGTTTGCCGTTATCTCAACAAGGAGTTTAGGTATATAGGCCTTGGTTTAACTGATTATAGATAGAGTTTCTTGTCTCTTGTCAAAAAAGGTCAATAAAGGTTTCTTGATGGTGATGGTGACGATGATGACAACTAACTTTGTGCAATATTTTACTATTCCACACTGTTGTGATGAAAGTTCCCAAATTTGGTGTTACTTACAGAGTAGACTTCTTAGAACCATATTGCTACAATGACAATACCTGTGATTTGTGGTTGACTTATTAGACCGTGGTTGAACTATTGGAACAGACGCATGTTCCGTATTACTCACGTTTGTAACTTGAACCCGAGTTTGCAAAGAATTATTTTATCTTTGTAAAGATCACCTTTCCCCCTCCTTTCTGATCGATTTCAAAGTGCATCACGTCCTTCGGATGTCTCTGGCTCATTCCAAATCCTGTATCAAGCAAATAATCGTTGGAATGTAACTTAACCTTCAAAAAGGAAAATGTCCCTTTTGTATAACAATTTGTACTTTTCCTAATGTAAGTCCCCAGTTCCAATGAGTCTGTTTTATAAAGATTTATAATATTGGCTTTTGATAAAGTTAAACCATTTGTATCACTGAGAACTTACATCTGGCCACATGCAGTTTCACTTAAACTGTAGGCTTTCCTTGCTGGTCTCAGAATTCTGAAGTATGAACCAGGCTATCCATCAAAAGAACAAATAATGGGCAGGAAAATCATTATATGCCTCAGAAATCCAAGTCCAATAATAATCATGACCTCATGTATGTGTCAAACAAATCTTGTTTGTCTTTGTCATTTGTTAAACAGATGTTTTGATTTGCATGGACAGTCTCAACTGCCTCTCATTCAATTATTTTAATAACTAAATTAGACTTAATCACTATAATTTTGTAAATTGTTCATATAAATTAATTTTTGAGTTAAAAGTCCCTGTCAAACAGTATCTCCACATTTTGACCTAAAAAAAAAAAAAAGAGAATTGTCATATTAAAACTTGTTTGTAGAAGTTCCCGTTGTGGCTCAGTGGTTACAAACCCAACCAGTATCCACAAAGACATGGGTTTGATCCCCGGCTTTGCTCAGTGGGTTAAGGATCTGGGGTTGCCTTGAGCTGTGGTGTACGTTGGAGATGTGGCTCGGATCACACTGTGCCTGTGGTGTAGGCCAGCAGCTGCCGCTCTAATCTGATCCCTAGCCTGGGAACTTACATATGCCTCAGGTGCAGCCCTTTAAAAAACAACAACAACAACAACAAAAAAAAAACTTGTTTGCAAAGCAAGTCCAGCTTCATTTTAACTTCCAGTATGAATATTCCTCTCCCTTGTCAGACCCAGTGAGAGGTCTTACCTCACACCCCCACACACATAGCAGAGGAGGATATAAGTTCTCTTAGCTTTAGATAAATTTGTTCAGAGTTAAGGTCTCCGAGGATTATCTGAATGGATAGTTGAGAACACTAGGGCTTTCCTGGGACCTGCTATTTACATTGTAAGGAAAATCATGCTTTACTTAGTGTAAGACCAGCCCTGCTAGTTTAACAGAGTCCCTAAGTCAGAGTGGCCCCATCACCTCACCTGTGGCCAACATTGCTCTTAGATCTGACTCCTTCCCATGAAGCCCAGGCACACCCTTAGAACTCTTGTTGGCATGGTTCTGCTGACAGCCTGAGGGTCACACGCAAGATAAAATTTATTTTCCTTTTCATTGGGAGGGTAAGGTCCAGTAAGAACAATCAGTTTAAATTCCTGATATCTGGCCAAGAAAAACTAAGATAGCACCCAAAGAGATTTAGTAACTTGACTGAGTGTCCTTTCCAATGTTGGAAGGAATGAAGAAGGGCGGGGCTCTGTCCACTAGGCTAGCTCAGGTTGACTGTAGAATCTGGGGTTATCTTGACTCAGTACAGGTCAATCAACAAAAGTAGAGTAAAACTTAGACTACTTTGGATACTAAGCCATGACAATCCTCTCTAGTTGAAATGTTCCCATCCTTTGCTTCAGGAAGAAATGGGCCAGCCATCATACAACTGGTCAGTGTGAGGAACTTGGTAACAAAACGAATGGCAGTCTTAAGTTATATCCTGAGGCTATAACAAAAATTTTCCACCAAACCTTTACCTGCTGTCATCAGTTCCTGACTACCTAGTTTCTCTGAGCTTTCCTCTCCTGTATCACACAGTAAGTTAACCTTTCTAAGCATCCTTTCGCCCCTCACTTCTAGACTCTAAAACTTACACGAGCCTTGTTGTTAATACATAAAATTCAGACTCCTTAACCTGACCTTCAAGACAGTTCACCATGCAACCTGAACACTCTTTCCTCTCTTCCTCGAAAAACTCCTCTATCTTTGCTCTTTCTGCCAACTGTCCTATACACCATCTTCCAGATGCACCTTTTATTTTTTTACGTAAATGCTCTCACGTGCTCCAGTCGTCATACCTGAAAGGCCTTCCTAACTTCTTTCTTTTCACATGCTCTCCATCACTTAAAGTCCACATCAAGTCCCACCTTGATCACAAAGCCTTCCTAGGTCATCACAGGTCACAAAGATTTCTCTCACAATACTCAGTGTGCTGATGGGTTGTGCCTAATTTTTTTGTGCCATTTTCCAGGGATCCAGGAAGTTCTATCATTGCCAGGGGCACTGACTCTGGAGGGAGGACAAAATTGAGTAGTTATAGACCTAGGGATAAAAATCCATGTCTCTTGCAACTCGGACTTGCATCCAATGAAAGAATTTGAACTCTGCTTTCTTTCAAGGGTAGGGCTGTTGTTCCCCCTGCAAAGAGGAAAACTGTACTGAAATTATGCTTAATAGGAATCTATATAGGCTCAATGTACCAACTAGGGCCACAAGTAATACATGTGTAGAACGAGGGTGTTTTAACTGCTATAATCATGCCACTTGGAAAGTTCTATGATAATCCAGGACCCTGCAAATAAACAGAGCATGAGCCACCATGACACTCTTTAGTTTAGTACTCTTTTGTCTTCTTCACCCTGTTGTTTGAGAATTTATCATATGCCCATGTTGTCTGTCATTGAATATTTCCTGGCAAGAATATCATAAGAATAATCTGGATGCATGTCTGTCTGTTCAGTGTCTTTGGTAGTAAGCGCAAAGGACTAACTCCATCTAATTAAGTGAAGGAATAGTTGTCGGAAGGGTAGGGAGTAGGGCACATCACAGGAAAGATATCACAAAAAACAAACTCGAAAAGAAACCAGGGCAACTCTGACACCTGTTCTTTCTTTTTTTTAACTAACATTTCTAAAAATTATAGTGGATTTACAGTGTCATGCCAACTGAGATTCTCTCTACACAGCAAAAATTCTTACTAGTCTTCTCTGGGCCCCACCAACAGGGGTGAGATAGCGCCCATCATCTTTATTTAATCCTTGTTTCACCCCATTTTGCAACACCAAAGAGAAAATATCCAGTTGGAGCACCATAGATCACATACTTGGCCCTGAATATTTTGATCGACAATCTCACCAAGAATGCACTCAGTGGCAGAGAAATCACGCTCCAGAGTCAAATCTGGGTTCTCTTGTTAGAATGACAGAGAATGGATACTGGGCCAGAAACGTACTAGCAAATGAGCATCACAGTTTTTCCAAGTTTCTAACTGAAGGAGCTGACAAGCTACTAGAATGACATTGACCAAGAGAAAGACCTAATCGTACTTTCGGACTTGTTAATATAATTTCTTTGGGATCTGCTGAGACAGTCATTTTTTTCTTTGGGCTGAGAGAATGCCCTGCTGACCTGCAGGAAGCCTTTTTCCGAGCCTGTTTCTGAGCTCTTTGAAGCTCTTTCTAGCTATCTCTGCTTGCGTGTAACCCAGCTCGACTTCCAGTTGCCTTTTCTTTCTCTGTATCTGGACTTACCATTCCCCTTCCATTAACCTTTTAGTCCATCGGCTTCTTGTGTCTGTCATCAGCTGAAGGAGATGCTGATTATGTTGGGAGCCTCTGGAAAAGGGGATGAGACAGAGAAGCACCAGAAGATAAGGAGACCAACAAGAAAAAGATTAAAAACCTCTCAGCACTAAGTACACTGAGGGCAGAGTTGTGCTGCGAACCTTCGCAATTGTTGGCTTTGGACGGGGGAGGATGAATCAGTTTAGATAACTCAGGAATGGGCTTGAACCTTTGCCCAGACCTCAGAGTGAACCACTGAAAAAACTTTTAAGTTTTCCCAAATTAAGACATTGAGAGAAACATTGAAAGTGACTTTCCCTTTCTCTCCCATCTCCAAATCCCTAGGGGAGAGTTGGGACCACAAGGCAATTTATTAATAATAACGGATTCAATTTTCAGTCCCCTCTGACCATTTTGATGTGTCAGAAATGCTTTACAAATGTCAAGTACTGCAGTTAATCTCCTGAAAAAAGGGAGGGAGAAAAGGTTTGCCAGCTGTAGATTTCAGTGATTTCATTGAGTTAAGAGTTTTGTTATTATTTTCAGCTTTAGGACGTGTTTCCCCGGAAAGTCAGTCAACCCTGCACTATTTATTGAGGGCTTATTATTTGCCAAGCACTGTGCTTGGCACTGGGAATACAGGGTGAGGCATATAAACCATGGTGCTGCTCTACTAGAAATGTTCGAACACCAGCCTAACTTAATGTGTAATCATACTTGGATTCATTGTCTCAAATATCCAGCCCCTGACTATACTACAGAACCTTTTATCCTCTCTGTATTTGTGATCCAGTAGACACGGTGGTGCAGTGAGGAGATGATTATGAAGTCTCAGTGGTTATATATTTTTTGCATTAACCCATTTATGACCCAGTTCTTCTTTTCCTTCAGTACCAGAAACTATCGTTATTACTGTTATCACTATTAGAATTCGTGTGTGTGTGTGACATCTTCAGCTTTTCACCCTCATTTGACTTGAGAGTCAGCATACTGAATGTATCCATCTCGACCTGCCCTCCCAGAATTAAAATACTTTTGAAAGCTATGTGAAGGATCTGGAAAAATTTCCAGACCCCCGATGATGACTTCTGGCAGTTGGTGCTTCTACCTCTCATTTTCTAGTCCAGTGTTGTATGCAAACAACTAGCTATTGTTCAGTCAATCCAACTACTCACTTTCTTCCAGACTCTGCTCGGATACTATTTCTATCACCACCTATCGTATCCCATTCAGAAGGGGAAACGCCTCTACAAACTGCTACCAAATGTGAGGAAGCTTACAGTCCTAGCTTAAGAAGCAACTTTCTGTAGGTCAGAAGTCCAGGCATGGCCCAACCGATTCTTCTGTTCAGTGTTTCAGACAGCTAATGCCAAGTGCTGGCCAGGGCTTAAATCTTATCAGAGGCTTTGTTGGCAGAATTCTGTTCCTTAGAGTTAGAAAACTGGGATTAGAAGATTCATCCCCCAGAGTCACCTGCTATTCCTCATCACAGCACCTCCTCGGCAAATGGCGGTTTCCTTCTTCAAGGCCAACTAAAGATCATTTGCTGTCCCTTCTCTCTCTGACAGGTTGACCTTTCATTAAAGCACTCATCTAATTAGATGAGACTCATCCAGGAAAATATCCTCTTCCATTAGCTTTCCATTAACAGTCAGCTGATTAAGGACTTCAGTTGCATGTATGAAACTCCTTCAACCCAGCCTTCTGGTCTAATCTAATCCTAGGAAAAATACTCCATCAGTTACCCAGGTCCTAGCAGCACGCGAGGAGAAGGGATTATGTGAGGTGGGAGTCTTTGGAATCATCTTAAAATCCTACTTTTACTGCAAGTGGGTTTTGACAGACAGGATTTTCCAAATAGACACTGGGTGAAAATACAACGTGAGACAACAGAGGTACAGGAAGATTATGGAATATGGCTGCAAGAGTGTCCCGTGTATAATTCACCGCTTTCCAATTTCTCTTCCTCCTTCTCCACAACTTCCCCCTTAATTCTTGTCCTTACTCCATTCTGTTTTCTACTCTCTTGGCAGAATTATTTTTCCTAGATATGGATCTTCTCAAGTGACTTTCTGCTTGCAATACTTCAGTGATTCCATCTGATCTCCGATTTGAAGTGCAAATTCCCAAGTATGGCATTCAGAATATGGCCCTTCTAAACTTGAGTTCAGCTTTATTCCAAGACGGTAAATTTTGTGTGTCACTTTGAATGAGCCATAAGTGCCTAGATAGTTGGTCATACATTATTTTGGATGTTTCCATGAAGAATAATTTGAATGAGACATTTTCAAAACCGTTTAATTGAGACATGATTGCCATAAAAAGCTGTACGTATTTAATGTATAGAAACTGATGAGTTTGGAGATAAATATATCCATAAATGATCGCCACAGTTTATGCCAAAAACATATACATCACCTCCAAAAGTTTCCACCCTTATTCTTTATTTATTATATTTTTTATGGTAAAAATACTTAGCATCAGATCTACCCTCAGCAAATTTTAAATACGCAATGAAGGATTGGTAACTGTGGAAGCTATGCTGTACAGTAGATCTCTAGGACTTATTCGTCCTGTGTAATGAAACTTACTCTCTCTCGACTAACCCCCATTTTTCCTCTGCTGGCCCCTGACAACCACCATTCTCCTTTCTGCCCCTCTGTTGGACTATTTTAGCTTCCCTGTGTAAGTGGTATTGTGTAGCATGTGTCCTTGTATATCAGGCTTATTTCACTAAGATTTACCTTTAAATTGGTAGACGTTGAGTAAAGCAGACATTGTATTAGCCTTCTGTAATACATGTGGGCCACATCCGATCAGTTGAAGGACCGAATGGAACAAAAGACCGACCTCCCCCAAGCAAGAGGAAATTCTGCCAGCAGAATTCAGTTCAGACATTCAGGCTTCAGTTGCGATGTTGACTCAGCCCTTTCCAGGTCTCCAGCTTTATAGCCCTTGGAGTGAGATGTAACACTGACTCTTGTTTGGATCAACAGCCTTTAGACTTGAACTGCGGCATCAGCTTTTCTTTAGGTCTCCAGATGACCAGCCCACCCTGCAGATTTTATACTTGAGTCAATTCCTTAAAACAATCTCTCTGTATATACCTATTTGTTCCGCTTTTCTCAAGAGCCTTGAACATACAATCCCCAACTAACTCATTCAACCATCCGAGCCCTGAAAAACCTTAATTCCTCTGGCCTCAGTACCTGTGTGGATACTTCTTCCTCTATCTGGAAGTGCTTTCCATTTCCTCTTTCCTTTGTCTTTGTCTATTTATTGCTACTCATCACTCAAGATTCAGCTCAGGTGTCATAATGTAGGAAAATTTATCTGACTACCCCATCTAACTCCCCTCTCTAGGGAAAATTATTTATCATGCTGCATCATAGCCATTTACTTTAAACTGTAACTGTAAACTCATTTTAGAAAATTGCAAAGCATATTCTTCATATCCCTGACCATATTATATCCTTAATAAACAGTGGACTTAGCAGATATTTAATAAATGGAGAGATGAATTAATTGATGGAAGACATTTTCGAGGAATTCCAATTAATCCAGAAGGAGTGAAAGTATAAGGAAGAGTGAATATCACACCTAAATTTGGAAAAGGAGACAGGTACTAGTGGAGGAAGAGAAATATTTTCTTGCTGAAAATTTGGACGTGCAGCTGAGCCGAGCCATTGCAAAGTTTTGAACAGGGGAAATGTAAACGATCACCTTTGCTTTGAGAGCAATTTCTCAGAGAGAAGTTTCTCTGACTCTAGAGTGGGTGATCCATGAAAGTGGGAGGTCCATTCAAATAAAGAGATTCTTGAAATAATCCAGGAGAAAAATAATGAGGATACGACATCCAAACAGATGGGGCACATGTGAGGAAGATTTTGTGTCATGCTAGGTGATAGAGGGTAAGAGGGCGAAGAAGGGGAAAATAACTTCAAGGCTCTTGACTTGAAAACTGTATAGAAGTAATGTCACTGAGATGGACCACAGGAGGAAAAGCACAACTATCGAGAACTAGCTACAAGAGTAAACTGAACTCACTTCTGACCTTCTGTGATGTTCAGGAATCTTTCGTTTTAATGGTCAGTCTCAGTGCTGCATGGTAATTACTTCCTGAATCTGTTATTTTGTGCCATTTCTTTTAGCGGAAGAAGTTAGATTTCTGAGGACAAGGTTCGTCATCACATGCATAGGACTTTCTTTCATTTATTGACATACGTCAATGTGCTTTCTCTCTGTGCTCAGCACTGGTTTATTGGGAGATGCCAGGGAATAAAACAGGTCGAACAATTAAGGCGAAACTTCAGCACTCTAGGATTTATGCCCGACTTCCCTTTAGTCACTCTGAGCCTTTACAAAAAATTACCATTGACTTTGTGTTGCTCCTGTTTTATGTCCTGCAATAATCCTGGAGGCAAGGAAATAATATGGACCTAGGTAACAGCTGGGAAAGTGGAGACAAGGAAGACCATAAAGCCAGTGAAATATAAGAGCTCATAAAAGTGTCCTGTCTCAGTACCAGATAGTAGAGCATATGCACCAGAATCTCTTCTGACTTTTAAGTCCAATGGTTTTTTCACTTATGACTCTTTTCTTAGCAAAGTGCTTTCTCTTAGATAATATAAGAGAGTAAACTTCTGTCACTCTCCTTTCTGAATTTCTCATCAGTGGAGTCCAAAACCGAGATTCTTACTCTTTGGGGAGATTTATCCTTAAGAGAGCCAGATTCCATCCAAAACACCATCGAGTATGTCAGAAGTCTTGATGTAGGATTTAGAAAATGGACTTGCCCCTAATTTCACTTCATTGAATGTATTCATGTTAACTCAGTGTTTCTGCTTGTTGACAGCTGAGGCTCCTGTTGCCAAGATCTTTGCAAATGGCCTGGATCTTTGGCTCAAGAATCAGTTCAAATTAGAGAGCCCGGGGCTGTTTTCAAAGACAAATGTGATTGGATAACATTGAGTCATATTGGGCAGTGGGGGGTTCAGCCCAAGGATGAGGGCATCGTTGAGCTCATATGACGAATGGTCAAGCGGCCGCTCCTCAGCTGTCAGTGCTTCCTTGTCTGAGCCGTCCAGGTGTAACCTGCCTTCTGCCTCGCTGGTTATATGCAGAGCTGATCTGGGAGAAGGGAATCTGGACGGGAAGGAAAAGTGGTAGGCTGCACATAATCCCTTCTGGGAGAGGCAACGGAGCTCCAGATGCTGGAGAAGTTCTCTGCTTCCCAGATTACCTACTGATCCTTTGAATTGGCACTAGATAAGTACGAACTCTGAATTGAATTCATTTTGAGAAATTCAGCAAAACCATGTTGTCTTTTCCCCGTTACAAAGTGAGAAGGAGTACCATTCCAATAAGAAAATAAACAGCCACGTGATCAGTCTCCATTCTTAGGTACTGCACTAAAAATCACACAAAGAGGTTGCCAATAAAAGTGCGATGGGACCATCCTATGGGCATCGTTGGACCCCACTACATAATAAAGTCTGGTGTGCTATGAAAAAATAAGAGTCCCCATTGGTTCTTCACGTTCTCTTTCCTCCTGTTATTTGCTTGGTGGTTGGGAAACATACTGCATGTCTACCTTGGTGAGTAATTCCTTGATGAACTAAATAGCATAAAGCATGGTCCTGCTTCCAATATGGTTGCCAAAACAGTGTTAGCGCTCCTCTAGTATAAGCGCTTGTCTGCCGGATAGCCAGTGGACACTTCCCATGACTTAATATTGTCCCTCTTCAAACCTGCACTTCCTCTCTCTTAAAAAAAAAAAAAAAAAAAAAAAAGAACAAAGCGAAAAGACCCTTGCTGGTCATTCACACCCAGGCTCGCTCCCTTCCACTCACCCCCCTCTCAAATCAATATACCCTCCTCAGTCTCCCTAATCTGGTATCTTATCTCCATTGCCCACCTCCCAGTTTTCGTTCAGGCATTTACCATTGCTCCCTTGAATTCCACAACCAGCTCCTAACGGGTCTCCTTCCAAACTCGCCCTTTTCTAAGCCATTCTTTAATGACTGTTAGAGGAAGATTTCACAACAGATGTATCATCTCTCTCCTTGAAACCCTTCCGTGATTCCTCATTATTCTGTTAATAATGAAGCCCTAACTTCCCAGCTTGACATTGGTACAGTCCTGCCTCCCTCTGTAGCGTCACTTATCACTATCCTGACTCATAGCAATGAAGTTCTTCGGCTTCATCCATACTCTCTCCCTCTTCCCCCACCTCATCCCTTTAGTCTTTGAGATATAGTTAACATATCTCTTATGAGAATCTTCTGTCAGCCACCAAAACTATATTAGAAAACCTGTTTCTGTGTTTCCAAAGCACTCATTGCACCTCTATATGACAGTACCTTAAAAAAATTGTTTGTGATATGTATTTTGCCAATTTTCCCCCACAAGATTGTAAGTTACTTGAAGGCAACGGAAAAGTCTCATGTGATAACAACCTCCAAACCAAAGCAGTGAGTCTGATATGAGGCTTATACTCAATTCATGTTTCTTCAATGAGTAAATTAATGTTAAGCCAGTGGCCTGTGCCAGACCCTGGACAAGCAGACAGGCATACAACACAATAAGCCAGGACTGAGAGATGGTACATTTTTTGATGTGTAATTCATGTAACTTTTAAAATTTTCTTTTGGCACTTGAGCTAATACAGTGGTTCTCCAAGTGTAATCTATAAAAACCCAAGAGTCCCTAAGACCATTTCAGGGGACCTAAAAGTTCAAATTCTTTTCTTATAAGAATCCAGAGACAGAGGTTACAAAAAGTTCTCAGTCCATGGCACCCTTAGTGTTTCAAAAATTTATCCATAGTATTTCTCGGCCAAAAGAAATACTTAGAAGTCTATATATTAAATAGTTAGGTTGAAATAACTCAATAAGCATCCATGTCCTAAAAGCTTAGTAACTGAAAAAGTAATGCAGATAAATGGTGTTTTCATTTTACTCTTGAATAACCATAATTGTTTATTAATAGGATAGGTGTACCTTTTGGGAGCAACTTTCACACCTTGAATCAAATGGAATACTGTTATCCTCACTTATTAGTCCACGTTAATTATTATCACAGGAAGCACCGAAAAATCAAATTTCAAAAATATATTATCGTAACAAGGACTGTTGCAAACATCTACTTGGAAACTGAACTACCCTGAGCTAGTATTTGGCACAGTATGCAACCGATTTTGGTTATTGCTGAGTTTCCCTTGAAATGCTAAGATCGCTGTCAGCATCCCTCGAGTTTACTATGGCATTGTGGTGGAGCTCGGTTCATGGACTGGGAACCACAGTACTAGGATGTTGTTTGCCTTTTTCATCAGGTTGGCGTTTGCGCTGCTGGTGTAAAAGCAAGTATGAGCAAATTGCAGGACCTTAGCACAAATCAAGGTCATGGCAATGAACCGTACTACCAGTCATGTTCTTTACTGGCGTTGACTGCAGTTTTCAAACAAAATTCAATTTCACTTTGCAGCGTCCTTGAGGAAGCGACAGATATTATTAACCGTGCTAAATCCCAGCCCTTGAGTACAGGTCTTCTGAACATTCTGTGTGACAAAAGGGAAAGTGTGTATAAAGCATTTCTGCTGCACATTAAATGCAATGTTGTCTCCTGGAAACCCTCATGTTGTTTGAGTGGAACTAGTCACTTTTTTCATGGAACATGATTTTCATTTGTCAGAGTGACTCAACCAATGGTCATTTAGGGTTGACTATTTGGAAAGCATTTTCTTGAAATTGAACAAAGTGAAGTTGTCACATCAAGAACAATGGACAATATTTATTGCCAGTGATAAAATTTGAAGCTTTCCAATGAAAATCAGATTTTGAAAGACCTGTATCCACAACTGTGAACTTGACAGTTTCCCGATGCTTAAGGACTTTCCTGATGAGATTGGTGGTAATTTTGATAAATGTTATTGTTTTGATATTATATCATGATTTGTGTCAACATTTGGAAGTTCTTCATAATTTAGTGAACCAGTATTTTCCAAAGGCCAGTGCATCATATTACAAAAATGTGCATAAATAAAAGATCCATTCAAAGTATAAGATAGAACAAAGAATACTTAGGACAATAGAAACAAATAACAAGAGACAGATTAAAACCTAACCATACCAAAATTATATCAAATGTATAATGATTTAAATACCCCAATTAAAAGGCACACTTGTCCTAACCTGAACTTATGTTGGTGGTATCTATCTAATTTTGCCCATTGATGAGTATAATAAATTGATAGCTCATTGGTTTTTTTTTTATTTCTTAAAGTCTTTTTGAAGCATAGTTGATTTACAGCATTGTGTCATTTTCTGCTGTGTGCAAAGTGGCCCAATTATACATGTATGTATACATTGCCTTTCTCTCTTTCTTTCTCTTTTTTTGTGTTTTTAAGGATGCACCGAGGTATATGGAAGTTCCCAAGCTGGGGGTCGAGTCAGAGCTGTAGCTGTTGGCCTATGCCACAGCCACAGCATCGCCAGATCCAGGCCTTGTCTGTGAGCTACACCACAGCTCACGGCAATGCGGGATCCTTAACCCACTGAGCAAGGCCAGGAATCGAACTCATATCCTCATGGGTACTAGTTGGGTTCCTTATTGCTGAGCCACAGCAGAAACTCCAACATTCCCTTTGTTATGTTATCTTCCATCATGCTCTACCCCAAGAGACTGGATATGGTTCCCTTGCTGTGCAGTAGGACCTCATTGTTTATCCATTCTAAATGTAATAATAGCTCATTGATTTTGACCTGTAATTTCTAATTAATTGTAAGACTGAACACCTTTCCATGTACTTTTTTAGATATTGTCTTAAATCAGCTTCTTGGGAAAGAGAGTCTGACACAGAAGGTTGAATGCAACACTTTTTTTGGAGAGTGGTCTTGAGAAGCCTGAGTGTAAAAAAGTGAATAAGGCAAGACTGGACAGAGGGAAAAGTGCACTTGCAATTGATGGCTCAGTGGATTTTGTGGGAGCCGAAGCTGAGATGGAGATCATGGTTGTCCTCAGTGGAAGGTCGTGGGTCAGGTCTTTGTACTTCCACACCAGCCAGTTACTGGCTACTGGCTACTGGCCACTTTAGTAGAGTGTTGTCTTGGGCAGGGCAGGTCCCCATAGTTGAGGGCAATTCCCCCAAAGTTAATCAGCTGTGAACTCTCTTCAGACAGTATTTGCATCTACCAGGAGATAAATGCGTTGACCTCATAGAGGAGGTAGTGCCTTAATCTATTTATCTGTTTTTACACCAGCACATCATATAGAAAATGAAACAATACGATAAAAGTCTCATTCCCCTTGTGCCACTCCTCCTACTGAGGTAAACATTTTTAACTTCTTTTGCCAATTATTGTTACATTTACATATATTTATCCAAATCAGCTATCCCCACCCTTTTTCATGCTGAGCCTGCTGTCAAGCCCTGCTCTGCTAGGACCATTCTCTGAATAACCTTGGGGAGGGAACCATTCCTCGAGGAGGTCACCAAACAGGGCGTCAGCTGTTTCAGACTGACAAATCAATGTTTTGAGGTTCACTTATAACTCTTCTTTGTCTCTTGTTCTGCTTTTGGTTTGTTTGTGCTGTTTTTACTTTTGTTGATGGAGACAAGATGGCCTGTTTTATCTTTAAACTCTTTCATTAAGCTTTTATCTCTTCTATGCTGTTTTTAATTGCTATGGGTCCTTTTTGTTTTGTCTCTGTGCTGTGTTCTGCTTGTATTACAGCATCCTACGGTTTATGAAGTCAGCATCTTCTCTCTCTAACAACTGAATAGTTTATGTGAAGTATTTTCCTCCCTTCAAAGGTTATACCACACTGCTGTCTTGTGTTAACATTTTTTAACCTCTGTTTTTAATTTTAGAAATCTCCAAATACCTGTTGGTCATTGATTTTCTGGTGTATTTTGAAGTGGCCTTTAAGGAGCTGATGGAAGTATGGGTGAAGCTTGTCACCTGTGCCCTTCATGTAGGTTGGTCTTGCTGGTGTACTTTGTTACAGAACCTGCAACTGAGTGCCATTAGTGGTTTCCTCCTGGGATTGTCAGTTTCACCAGGGAGATTCTTTCACTGGTCTGACTGGAAGGTATAATCCTGGCTACTGGTTTTGAGATCTGGGTGGAAGTTTGAAATTCCTTAAAACTTGAATGTAGATTTTTAATTATTCCCCATGTTATTTATTTATTTTTATTTATAGGCCACACTTGTGGCATAGGGAAGTTCCTGGGCCAGGGATCTAATCTCAGCCACAGCTGCAACCTACATCACAGCTACAGCAATGCTGGATCCTAAACGCACTGCACTGGGCTGGGATCAAACCCATGCCTCAACAGTGACCCAAGCTGCTGCAGAGGCAAGGCCAGATCCTTAACCCACTGCACTACAGTGGGAAATCCAGTCCCCGTGTTTTTAGTGTAGTATACCAGCCCTCAACTAGGTTGGTGTCCCTATGCCTGTTTTCTGTCTTCAGATTATCAACCTATTTCCTCTTCTTGGTTGAAGGGAGCTGGTTGCTTTATAGCACAGAGTGAAAGAGGATAATGGTGCATCTGCCTGCTTTTATTTATTTATTTATTTATTTTTGGCCTTTTTGCTATTTCTTTGCGCCGCTCCCGCGGCATATGGAGGTTCCCAGGCTAGGGGTCTAATCGGAGCTGTAGCCACTGGCCTACGCCAGAGCCACAGCAACGCAGGATCCGAGCCACATCTGCAACCTACACCACAGCTCATGGCAACGCCGGATCGTTAACCCACTGAGCAAGGCCAGGGACCGAACCCGCAACCTCATGGTTCCCAGTCGGATTCGTTAACCACTGCGCCACAACGGGAACTCCCTGCCTACTTTTAAACAGCACTTCACCTCCACATCAGCTTCACAGGTGTCTGGAGTCAACAGTTCATATGCTTTTGGGGTCTCTCTTACTGTTGACTCTTGTCTATGATTTTTGTTCTTGTAGATTTAGACCCAAACACATATGTGCACATACATGGACACACCATACCACACACACACACGTACTACAACAAAACAACATGTATTGCTCATTTAATGGGTCTGAAAATATATTCAACATTTATTTTAAACAAAAGTCCTCCAAACCTTTGTATTGGTTTTTATTACAATTTTCATGTATTATCTTCAGAGAACATGATGTGTATGAATTTTGAGCCTTGGAATTTGTAGAAGCTTTGTTTGTGGTTAGTACCTGGCCAATTTTAGGCTTATACACATAAAAGAATTCATATTTACCATTTGTTGTGTGTAAACTATTTCTCTCTCTTAATTAGCCTATTGGCCATATTTTTCAAATTTTCTGTATTTTTACTCATTTACAGATTATCTAAATTTGAAGTAGTTATATTTAAATCTGAAACTAAAATTATTGAATTTTTTGCTTTTCATTAATAGTGTTAGTTGTTGCTTTATGTATTTTGAGGCTACATTGGTGAATATATGGTCCCTGATAGTTATAACCCCTTAAGTTATCATTGTTACTGGTGTATGGTTTCTGTTTCTCTTTTGTTATTTTCCACTTTAAATTTTATTTTTTCCTGGTATTAAAACTGTTATTTGACTTTCTTTTGATTTTTTTTTTCTTTTGGTCTGCTTATCATTTCTCATCTTTATTTCTAGTCTTTTTATATCCTGTGTTTTTTGTGTATCTTTAGTAGTGAAAATATTATAATCTCATATTTTAATATTGTAATTGCCTGATATTGCAATCTATTGTTTGGTTATTTTTATTCCCTTTCAATATTACAATAGACATGATATCAACTACTTCCGAACTCATTTAGTATTTTCTCTTTGTCATCCATTTTATATTCAGTTTCTTCTTTCTGGCTTTCCATTGGAAATATTGAATTTCTTTATTTTGTCTGAAGGTTTTATTACAGTTTGATTCTTCTCGTAGTTACTCCAAATATATGAACACTCTTAGTTGTAATTATTTCTCTTTCTCAATTTCTGTCTTCTCTCTAAAGAAGGCGCATGCACTAGCGTAATGTATAAACATCCCTCAGTTCCCTTCACCTAGAATTTTAGTTCTGAATTATTATAGTCAGTATTGAATTCTACTGATTTTACTAATATTTTCATGCCTTTCCTTGTGTCATCTTTCTGGATTTATGTCATCATCTGGTAAGACTCATTTCTCTGAAGTGTTTTACAGTAGATCTTTGTGTAAGAAACACTCTAAATTTATATCTATGGAGAAGCTCTTTATTTCATACTTGAACTTAAAAATAGTTTCTGGTGTATAAAATTATAGTTTCAGATTGTCTCTTAAACATTTTGCATATTTTTTTGTAGTCCTACCTCAATATGTTGTAAAGAAAATCCGTAAATCAGTTAAAAAAAAAAAAAAGAAAGAAAAGTCTGGTGTCTGATCTGATTCTTGTTCCTTTGTGATCTTATTTTTATTCAGTAAGTTTTAATTTTTTTATTTTGTATTTTTTCCTAAAACCTAACCCCTGGCAACCACTGGTCTTTTTACTGTTTCCATGGTTTTGCCTTTTCCAGAATGTCAAACAGTTGAAATCATCTAGTATAGAGCCTTTTCAGCTTGGCTTCTTTCACTTAGTAAGTAATGTGCGTTTAAAGTTCCTTCATGTCTTGTCATGGCATGATAGCTCCTTTCTTGATGGTGCTACATAATATTTCATTATCGGGGTGGTTCACGTTTTATTTACTCTTTCACCTGTTGAAGGGTATCTTGGTCCTTCCAAGCTTGGGCAATCATCCAAATAGTTATTTCTTTAAAACCTCCCATCCCTATTTCAAATTGCTGTAGCTTTCCATTTCTCTTGAGAATATGTACTATGCTTGGCTTCAATTAGCTTTTGGCCTAATACATTTATGTGGTCCTCTAGTGTAGACGGTTCAAAGCATTACCTTACTTTTATAGCAGGTAACTTATAAAATTTCTTATTATTCACTTAGAACTCATATTTCTCTGGAAGCATCAACTCCCTGGGTTAATAGGATGCCCAACGAGAGAAATTAAATCCTAAACCCCGACTCCGCCTTTACTGCAACGTTTAATGGAGGTAGGGAGATTTGCTGCCGAATGGAGAACATTGGTATTAAACTTAGGCTGAACCGTTGCCCATTTGGCGCCCTCCCAACCAGTTAATCCTGCCCCTCAGTTGGACTCCCGATTCCATCACCCTGAGCCCTGCACTTACCTAAGAGCTCTTTTCCTTGATTGTAATAACCAACGTCCTTAAATAAGCGGGGAGAGGAAAGTAATGTTCTAGCTCGTCTTCGTGCAGCCATTAGCTCCCCACCTCAATCACCTCTAGATGCACCTGCATGCTGCCTCCAGCAGCACAGAGCTGCTGCGAAACTGCTGCATGCTGGCTTTGCAGTGATGGAATGGACAATGACCCTGTCGGTACGATGTTGTAGAGAGAAAAGAGCACAATGCAAAGAGTCTTCCCAACTCACCCTCTTATCGAATATAACCCTTATCTTCTCTAAACCCTTGTTCTCTCCTACATCGAAATCTATCCATCTCTCTTTCCAGGAGTTTCTCAGCTTGGTGGCATTATTTTCTCACACCAATCAAATTCACCTCTCTCCCACGTTTAGTATATTCAGGACTGGATTTGGGAAAGGAGGGAAAAGCCTGTGTTATTGAGATGTCTCGTTGGGAATGGAAAGTCTCCATAACAGTCTTAGATGAGTGATACCTTAGAAATAACAAAAGTCACAGCTCCTAATCATAGTCGTGGGCATCAAGAGTACTACATCTTCGTTCAGGAAAAACAAATCTTTAGATGTTCTGGATGATGGAAATGCTTTAGAAAGTAAACTGCTTCCACAAACTTAGGGAGGTGTGATTGCAGCCAATTTCATGAGAGACCACAGGAGGCGTTGAGAAAATCCCCCCTAAAGTATCACTTTGAAAATATCATCTAAGCAACAATAAGAAGTCCTTTAGGGAGTTCCCGTCGTGGCGCGGTGGTTAACGAATCCGACTAGGAACCATGAGGTTGCGGGTTCGGTCCCTGCCCTTGCTCGGTGGGTTAACTATCCGGCGTTGCCGTGAGCTGTGGTGTAGGTTGCAGACACGGCTCGGATCCCGTGTTGCTGTGGCTCTGGCGTAGGCTGGAGGCTACAGCTCCGATTCGACCCCTAGCCTGGGAACCTCCATATGCTGCGGGAGTGGCCCTAGAAATGGGAAAAAGACAAAAAAAAAAAAAGAAGAAGAAGAAGTCCTTTAACTTTCAACATCATTTAGGACAAACATAAAAGAAGTAGAGGGATGGGAACATGAAGAGGTTACGTTTTGTTCATTTAATAAGCAGGTGTTGTCACACGCCAACACTATATTAGACACTAGGACGACCAATATGGGTAAAATATAGTGAATTTGTAGTTTAATATGAATCTAGAATTAAAATAAATGTGCAGTAATAAAGGGAGGCACAGAGTGCCCTGAGAACAAGCCGAAAAGAGTCTCTAATTCTTGTCATTGAAGTCGTAGAGTGGTTAAAAGGACCCTCTGGAAAGAGCCGTGGACCATGTAAGAGCTCAGGCCACATGGGGACAGTGAGTCACACGATGTGGCCGAAGGCAGGGTTCATGGGGGGTGCGGAAGCACCTCCACGGGAAGTCAGAGGACAAACTTAGATGCCATCATAAGGAAGTCACATGGAACTTCTAGCGCAAGGTACAGGAAGCCTGAATGTTGGTTTAAGATAACCTCTTTCAGATGACCTAAATATGCCAGCTTATTCCAGTGCTGCCACAACTCCGCCTCTTTAAAAGCCTCTGAGAAACTCCTGGACGCGCTGAGCATCTTGAAGAGGTTAGCAAGGTAGCTAGCGTGCTGTCAGCATACGCGCTGGGCTGACAAGCAGAGCCGCGCTTCCTAATCCTGTCTGATTCACCCACTCAGCCAGCTGTGTGGCCATGGACATGTGGTGAAAGACCTCCGGGTCTGTTACTTAAATGCAGGGCTATTTTAGCTCATGTGAAGTTAGGTGAGTCAAAGGAGATCGTCCAGTATGTGTTCAATAAATGCAAACACTTTAAAGAGATAACCTTTGAGTATATTACTTATAGCCTGAAACAATAGTTTAAAATCAAAAGGAGGATTTCCTCCTTAGCTAAAACATGTCTTTTTTTAATTTGAGTACAGTTGATTTATAGTGTTGTGTCAGTTTCTGCTGTACAGTATAGTGACCCAATCGTTTATATCTATATCTGTATCTATCTCTCTATACAGATCTATATATATATAGAGAGAGAGAGAGGTAATTTTTTTTTTCTTTTTTGGTTACGTTTGTGGCATGTAGAAGTTCCTGGGCCAGGGATCAACCCACAACACAATAGTGACCCTGTACGATCCTTAACCAATAGGTCACCAGGGAACTCCTAAATTATATCTTTATTCTCTTTTATAGAGGTGATACACACGCTATTTTCATCTTTTAAACTATATAACAAAGGGGGAATTTTCAGTTCTTACAAGTTGAAGGTTGGAACGAGAATGTCACAGGTCATGGAAAATGGAAGATTTGGAAATTGCAGGTATTATATAAAAGAGTAGCAGAGGCTGCTAGTGATCCTCAGCCTCTCTTGTCTTAGGACGATGCTCTGGCCAGGAGAATATTAGTTGAACTGATGTGTGCTCTTTCAAGCCATCAAACCCTCCGTGCACTTTTCTTATCTTCTTTTTTTAAATTTTATTTTGTTCAAGTATAGTCGATTTACAATGTTGTCTTAGCTTCTGGTGTGCAACAAAGTGATTTAGTTACACATATATAAAAGTATGCATCTGCTAACCCCAAGCCCCAGTCCATCCTTCCTCCCCCTTGGCAACCACAAGTCTGTTCTCTATGTCTGTGAGTCTGTTTCTGTTTCATAGATAGGTTTATTTGTGTCATATTTTAGATTCTACATGGAGCATATTTTCAGGAATGAGTTTGACACATGGGAGACAGACACTCAGCACTAACTCTTGCTGATATAGTGAATCTATATATTTTATTATAAAAT
This sequence comes from Phacochoerus africanus, assembly GCF_016906955.1. NCBI lineage: Eukaryota > Metazoa > Chordata > Mammalia > Artiodactyla > Suidae > Phacochoerus > Phacochoerus africanus. The sequence goes on along the minus strand of NC_062555.1, from coordinate 14,141,017 downwards.
ACCAAGTTGTTCTAAACAAAAGGGGCAAGGATGTTGCTGCTGGGTTAAAGAGTAACTTACACGACTGTTTCTTAAGTGTTTTCAAAGTAGCAGCACTTTAATTCAATCCCTACAATATTTTCTTTTTCAGAGGGCAGGACGTGAGTGCATCTCCTTTTCGGATAACTGAGGGTCAAAGATAGAGTCAGAAGCTAAATCAAGATCTTCCCCAGGCCCAAATGTAGACCATTGCCTGAGTTCTTTCCTAATGCTTTTTCCTTTGGAAAATCTTAAGCCAAAGGACCTTTTCATAGAAACTTATTAGAATTCTCTTCGTGGTTAGGGGAATCTAGCAATGAAAGCTGTGTTGTCCTGGTTTCCGAAGGCTCTGGGAGAGGAGTTATTCTGTGGACAAAATGCATGCAGCTGTCAGAGGAGTGTGCTGGGGAACAGGCCAACAATTTTACAGTTCAAGACCAGATGTGATTGAACGTGTCGACAAAGTGCAGGATCACAGGGTCAACTGCCGATTTTCCAGATCAATTTTTAAACTGTCTCTGCTGATTAGGGCAATGGAAATATCCATACATTTCATGGGGAAGGGAATGATCAGGGAACAGAAGCTAACATAATTCATCCCAGCTTAGAAAAATTGTCCATGAGGTATTCTGCTTGATTCATCTCTCTCTTTTTTTTTCCCCTTCTGCATATTTGAAAACATTTTGGAGGGGAACTGTGGGAAATCGTCTTCCCCAGAACACTGGCAGACCTTTCTTAATTCCATTAATGGAAGCTTGGTGCCAGGTCAAAATGCTTTGTTAAATATTATCCTAACGGGTGCCTTTATTTCCAGCATTCCATTGGCACGGCGTTTAGAACCTGAGTCTCTGCAAACATGATTAAAGGAAAGGAGTTACTAGTTTTTCCTCTCTTCTGGCTGTTATCTGGGAAGCTCTGAACTCAGAGGAGTTGCCGAGTGGGGGTGTCCTGCATGAAAGAAGATGGGAAGGTAAGTTTCAGCTTCTTTTTTTCCCCCAGCATTATTGCAAAGAGCTCTGGTTCTGGATAGTTTCCCATTCTCATTCTTTTCAAAATGAGGAATCCTGAAAGTCAGCCTATAGTATAAGATTACTCAAATTCCAGTCTTCTTTCCAGAAAATTGACAGGATGTACTTTGCATTGCTAAGTAGGCATAAGCTGTTGCTTCCTCGAAACCTTGAATACACATCGCTGTTTCCGTACCATCCAGTAATCTCACATGGTTTTCATCTCTGTTGTGGGCACCTAGGGGAAAGTGGTACCAAAAAACTGGATTTACTCGTCCTGGAAAGACTGGATGAGACCCAAACTGGCTCCCAGGGAGAAGAATCAAACACATTAAATGTGAATTCCTTCTATTTCTTTTATGAAAGAAGGTTTCCTAGGGGGAACAGGAAGGTCGTAGAATATATAGCTCTTCTGAAGTTCTACTAGGATGCCAGGGGTGCTCTTGCTTAATTATTTCATTCCACTTATAATCAGCACCAGCTTTATTCATTTGGACAGCAGATGCAAAATAACGGTTAGTTTTAACATTTTTTTAAAAAATTACATCTCTTCTTCAGCATCTCAATTTACTGGAGGTATTCTCACTTACGATTTAGTCCTTTATGAGCAAATAGGAATGCGTCTCTAATGCAAATAGCAGTTCTCATCACACATTTGGGTCCTTGTGTCTGTGCCACTGGCCTGAAGGGCCTCAGTTACTGCCCGTGCAAGGCTGGTGTGCAAGGTAAAGAGAGTTCAGGCATCACTTGGCGTTAAGCTCCCATCCTTACCTGGAAAAATACCTCTTCCCAGACAGCCTGACATACCTCCCTTTCGGGGAATGTAAACAATGTTTAGAAAAGGGTTTAACACACACAACACAGTATCCAAAACCATGGGGTTCGCAGTGTACAATATGAAACTGAGAATTTCACCACACCCCAGGTTTGTGCATCTTACTTAATCCAGACTGATACATACACAGCCAGGTATCATCGGATGTGATAAATATCATAGTATTGGGATGAAAGAGGACCCCCAGGGCCAGCCCCTCATCCTGAGGATGTCGGGATTCCTAACACAAGAGGTGCATTTATTTATTTTTATTTATTTATTTTCTTTTTAGGGCTGCAGGTGTGGCAGATGAAGTTCCCAGGCCAGGGGCTGAATCAGAGCCGCAGCTGCCAGTCTACACCACGGCCACCGCAACACGGGATCTGAGCTGCATCTTATACCTACACTGTAACACCCGACCCTTAATCCACCAAACAAGGCTACGGATTGGACGTGCATTCTCACATATACTATGTCAGGCTCTTAACCTTCTGAGCCACAGTGGGAACCCCCGTAAGAGGTGCCTTTGAATGAGTTCCTAGGTGATAACTAGTAGTTTGCCCAGCAGAGAGGGAGAGCATGGTGTATCTGTCCCAGTGATCTTTGCCTTTGTACAGTTCCCCCCATGAAGACCCCCGTGTTCTTTCCCCGTGCCTAATCCCCTCCCATTAAGCATGGGTAGAACTTGTGAGTCGTCTGATTGTACCGTATAGCAAACAGGATTTTGCAGCTGTAATCAAGGTCTCTTATCAGCTGTGTTAGCAAAAGGCCGATTACTAGGATGGGCCGGATTTAATCAAAGGAGCCTTTTTTTTTAAAAATTAAATTTTTTAAAATTTAAAATTTTTGGCCCCATGCATGGTATGCAGAAGTTTCAAGGCTAGGGATCAAACCTGTGTCACAGCTGTAACAGAACTACAGCAGCGACAACATCTGATCCTTAACCCGCTGAGCCACAAGGGAACTCCGTCTTTATTTTTCTTTTTTTAAAAATTGAACTATAGCTGTACAATATTACATATGGTACAGGTATACAATATAGTGATTCACAATTTTTAAAGGTTATATTCCAGTGGTAGTTATTATAAAATATAGGCTCTGTCCCCTGTGTTTTACAATATATCCTTGTAGCGTATATCATGCCTCATAACCTGTACCCCTCACTCTCTTCCCCTTCTATTGCCCCTCCCTCCCGCCCCCTGCTAGTAACCACCTGTTTCTTCCCTTTTCATGTGTGTCTGCTTTTGTCAGTGGTTCTATCCACTAGTTTGTTGTGTTTTTAAGACTCCACCTATAAGTGATATCATGCAGTATTTGTGTTTCTCTGTCTGAAAAGAGACTGGGTCCATTCTGAAGTCAGAGAGTTTGGAGGTGGATGAGGGCCTGTGAAGGGGGCCGTGCGACAGGGATAATAGCAGCAGGACCAGGGGGAGCTGGGCCTCCAGCTACAGGGAAATTAATCCCGCCCACAGCCTGAGGGACCTTGACAGTGGATTTTCCGCAGTGCAGCCTCCAGCTGAGGGTGTCACCCTGGATTCAGCCTCATGAGACATCATGCAAAGAACCTGGCCCTGCGGACTGCGCTTCTGGCCTTCGTGAATTAATGCAGTTGCTGCTTTAACTGCTGAGCCACAAAGGATGGTTTTAAACCCCTACAGCATAGGAAACAAATACCGAAGGGAACCCTACAGAGAGGGAGTAGCTCAGCTGGCCTTGTGGGTGAGAGGACATGTGGAAGAGGGTGGGCTGGCCAGTGAGGCGCCCCATATTGAGGAATGACAGGTAGTGAGATGAGAAAGTCAACTTGGAGCTGCTTTCAGAAAGGCCTGTCTGTGCTGAGAAGCGTGAAGCAGGGGCATGAGCAGGTGGCCAATGAAATCTAGGTGCAGAAAGGTACGCGGTAGAGGCATGCAAAGAAATGGAGGGAGGTAGTCCCCCAAACAGCGAGACTGATGAGGAAATTATTGTAATAGTCAACCTGATGTTTTGGCCCATTTGCTTTCACATTTATGTTCAATATGATAGAATCGTGGACTTTCCAGCTGGATGAAACCTCAAGGAATCATCGGCTGATATGAAAACCTCACTACACACAGAGAAAACATCCAGTTGCTCAAATGAAAATAAGTCAGTCTAGGGAGTTCCCTGGTGGTGCAGTGGATTGAGGATCAGGCGTGGTCATTGCTGTGATGCAGGTTCAGTCCTTGGCCCAGGAACTTCCACAAGCCGCAGGCATGGCCAAAAAGAAAAAATATAAATAAATGAAATGCATAATTTAAAAAAAAAAAAGAAGGGAGTATAAGCAAAATTGCATGAGCTCTAATGTTTGTCGACTTCTTCTTGTGTGTGTATCTAAGTTCTGTGTTCACAGCAGAGTCATCTGGTTGATTCATGGCACTAGTTTAAGGTAAGGAGCTAAGTGTGCTCCAAGGTTGAGATGGCTCATTCATTTGCCTAGGCTCCTGCCTTCAGACAAGCAAGACCTTGTTATCCCCATGAAGTCACAGAGATGCAAGAGGCCACATAACCTCTTCCAGGTAATCAGCAGGGGAGGGGCAGACTGGACTTCCATTCTTCAGACCCCTCTTTTTTCCATTATTCCATTGATGGCAAGCCCGGCAGATGATAGCGCTGGAGAAGCTGAGAGACACGTGAGCCTCAGGAGCAAGGTCACGGTAGAAATTATGTGGACTGGGGATCCCCAGATGGGTCTGGGAATGACGTCGGCCACAATAAGCATTCTGTGCCGAAGTCTTTCTTACCCTGATTCAAGTGTTTAGAGTCTACTGTGCGATTTTATCAAATAAGAAAACAGCTCCCTTTTTCAAGTGGAATGGTGCGCCAGCTTTGATTCAGTCCCAGTAGTCTTACAAAGCGGACTTAGGTTCACACTTAAAGGACCATGTCCCGTTGTTTTCATTAGCCCAGCGTTAAGATGTAATTGTGTCTAGAGCCTTGGTAGGGCTGATGCACCTGCTGTTATTGTCCCGAGAAACCCAGATGTTGTGTATTAATATCATGGTGACCATTACAGGTGTGATTGCTTGTAGCAGTTTTTCTCTCTTGGAGCTAATCTTTTAAAAAAAGAGAGAGAAAGAGAAAGAAAGAAAGAGAGAGAGAGAGAGAAAGGAAGGAAGAGAGGAAAGAGAGAGAAAGAAAGGAAAGAAAGAGAGAGAGAGGGAGGGAGGGAGGGGAGGAGGAAAAGAGAAGGAGAGAAGGCAAGGAAAGAAAACCAAAACAAAAACAAGCTGCTTCATTATTTTAGGTACTTCCCTAGAGGGACCGTTTGCCTCAGCCCTCAGGTGCCATCCGAAAGGCTGCGTGCGGGTTGGAACTGAGCAGGGCAGCCCGTCCACAGGGCTTCTTGCTGGCTTCCCTTGGAGTCGCCGGCAACACGGTGCAGAGCAGGGAGGGATGGTCTCCACGTGGGAGGCAGTGATAGGGATCAGCATCCTTAAACTCTAGCCAAACTGTGTTCACCTCTGAAAATAATACATCTCAGGTTTCTATTTGTATTGAAATCTTTCGAGGATTCCAGAGAAACAGCCCAGCCTCAGTGCTTCTGTTCCATGAGGAATTGAGCATCTTTGCCCTGGAAGGACCCTGCATCCTGTGCGCAGCCCGTGGTGGCTGAAGGAGCACAAGAAAGGGTGAAGGGTGACACATCAGGCCCAGGCGCCGGTCGGTGGCCATTTCAACCGGGGGGGGGGAGAATTATTTTCCTCTGTGTTCCGCTTCTCCACCTGCCTTTCTCTTTCCTTCTCTGTTCGGACGTGAGCTAGAGCCCACTCCCCGCAGGCCTGCGATGCAGGTGTAGGGGTACCACAGACACCCCCTCTAGCTGTGTCCCATTTTCCGGAGGCACTAAGAGCCAATCAGCGTTGCTGGGTTTTCCCAGGTGAGGCTAAAGAATGTCTCACAGAAGCTCCAGAAACTTTAGAAAGGCTTCTCTTTGGTTCGGCGTGCTCTTCCTGGGGGTGGCTTACAGGCTTTATAAAAGGAATCCACATCTTGGAGCAGATTCCAACATGAGGCAAAACAGTCAGCTCCAATCCAGCCTGACCCTAACACAGCGTTACATCATCGTGAACTTGGGAATTGGCTGTTTACATGTTTAGGCTTAATCATATTTTAACCCCAACCCATTGGCCACACACAGGAAAAGCTCCCAGTTGCCTCCTTGCAAGCGTGGTTTGCAGGAAGGGCTGGCTCTGCCTTTGAGCCCCTGTGCCTCGGCGGTGATGACTGGCTCTCCCTGGCCGGCTCTGACCTTAGCACTGGGCTAGGTTCTGCCAAGATCCCACAAAGCTGTGGTCCCACCGGCTTTGTGCTGAGATGCTGTAAGCTCACCACTGGCATTGCACAGAAAGAACCACACCCAGGAAGGAGCAGGTCCAGAGTTTCTTCCCATCCAGAGGGGAGACGAGGCATCAGAAACCCTCAGATAGAAGAGGGCGGGGCGGGGGGGGGGGGGGGGAGGCAGGGGAACCTCGGCCCAAGGGGCCAATGCTCGGTTTACCCTTTAATGTCTCACGTTGCGGCATCTGTCGGAAGCCTTATCCACTCCCCCCTGCTTCCACCCTCTGCTTGCTGTTGTGTAGTTCTATGACTTCCTGTGTCACTGTGTCATTGGGCTTTCATGGCTTTTTCCTCCACTGGACTTTAAGCATCTTGAGGGCAGTGAGTAGACTGCTTTATCCAATCAAGAACTATTTATTGAGCTCCTACTATACATAGAAGATACTTTTACAGACAGTGGAGACAAGGCAAAGTGAATAAGGTAGTGAACAAGGCAAAGAAGACCCATGCCCTGGGGAAACTTAACTTCTGGAGAGAGGGAGACAAGCTTACAGACGTGCTTCTCAATATTTGTGTCTGTGTTCCCAGATCCCAACACTGTGTTTAGCATGTAATCAATGTGAAAAAGTATATCTAAATATCTTTTGAATAAGTGAAAGGACCTGTTACCTCAAGATGTGTGAAGAATGAGCTGCCTTTGCAAGGTGGATTAAGAGCTTCCTTTTTTTTTTCCAGAATACTCTTAGGAAGCACTGTGGTCTTTACACCTATATGCTGAGTATTGAAGGACCCACTGCGGCTCCCGTTTTGCTCACCCTGCCCAATAGGCATATCAGAGAGGGCAGTGCAGACCCCGTGGACAGGTTATTTTCAGTGACACAAATGGTGCCGTGGATGGCATGGGAATGACAAAGAGCCCGGCAAATGTCACAGCAGGCACTGTTCCATGTTGCTGGGTTTACTCGCATTCTAGATCTGGGCTCCCGACGGAATGTTCCCAACCCATCTAGTGGAATTTGAGGTTTGGCATACCAGCTCTCGGAATCCCTGTGCCATCATCTCCTGATGTAATGGGTGTCTGCGTCCTGCCAGCATCCTCTCCTTTTAGAATCTACCCCTTGCTTCCGTGGATGGGGTCCAGATGGGACTCTTAATACCATATGACTCTCTTGTCACAGAGTTGGTTGGGGGGGAGGGGACTGACTCAAGAGGGGAAACAAGGAATCTTTTTAGAGAATCATATGGTTTCTGGAGGAGTCAGAGTATTTTTTTTCTCTGGCTCATGATTTGTAGAGAGATGTAAACATTGAACAAGCAGAATTTATACTGCAATCCAATGAAATTATTTTTTGTTTTCCACTAGCCTTTTCAAATTCTATCTGACCTAGATAAAAGTTCCTGTAAGCCAATTTTCTGAGTTTACTTAGATCCTCAAGTCACTTTAAGTCACAAGTATAGTCCACTTCAGAAATTACAATGTCACATCCAAGATATTAATGCAACCTTTGAACTTGATTGACATCAAAGAGTTTCCCATCCCCTGACTTAGGACTGCTTCAGGCTGGGAGGCAGCTGGGAAGCCTCCACATCCTAACTGGTTTCTGATCCCTTTGGAATCAGAGTTATGGGTGGAGACAGAGGAATGTTAAGGAGGGAGGGAGGGAGATTCACACTTAAAGTGCCCCTCTCCGAAGCTGGCTTCATGCGCTCTGGATGGCAACCTCTAAAACCATCCCTGCCTCTTGCTAGTGCTTTCATGGGCTCTTTGGATGTTCCCATTACTGGAAACCTACTTCCTGCAGCTCCCCTGACCCACTAGAATGGATTTCCTGTGAGTTCTTCTGCAGCCCCGGAGAACATACAGTTGGCTTCCAGTTTCATGTTCCTAAGATGCCCTCCAGCCCATCCTGGCTCTTCTCCCATCAGGCCAACCTCTCGTCTTTCAGAAACACACATCTCTTTCTCTCAGCAAACCTTGAGCTGTGGGCTGATCCCAAAACAGCTCCTCCATCCTGTGTTCGTGGTTAGCTGTGACTCAGATGTCACCGCTCTACATGCCCCAACTCAGAGTGGTCCCATAGGTGGGTCTTCCGTAGGCTCGACGCTCAAGAGGTAGCACACATGAGGCACTCGGGGCAGAGAGAGGGCTTCGGAGAGGAGTTCTCACCCGAAAAATCTCTTTTTTTAACAAATCCTTCCTCTCTCTCCTTTCAGATCCCCACCCCCATGTACTGCCACCCTTTTCAAACTCTTCCTTCTGTCAGGAGAACCCAGGAGCACTGGAACTAGCCCTTCCACCTTTGCCTTGCAAATACAGCACAGGATGAGCTGGCTCTGGAATTTCACCTTTATTTTACCTTCGTGACTCCCTGGAAACATCAGTTTAAACACTCTCCAGATGAGGCATGGCCTCGAGATACCGGGGCCCCTCTGGAGAGAACCTGTCTGGGAAGGCAGAGGCCAAACAGCTCAGAGATAGAGGGGAAACTTGATGACACTTTCCGGAGAGGGAGCCAGACTTGGCACCAGTGCTGCCTCTGTGACCGCCCATAGAATCACCCTTGTTAGCCTCTGCCGGTTTGCATTTGGTTTCTGTTTACTGGAAAGTCTCCTTCCTAAGACCTCAATCCCCTTTCCGGTAACCAACGAGCCAGGCAGACGTGCCCATCCATTCCTGGAAGTTATCCCAGGCTTCCCTCTTCCCTCTCCGTCCCGCCAGGGTTTCTTCTCAGGGAGTACTTCTCCCATCCCCTGCCCTGCCCTCAGACCCTCATGTACTAGAAAGACGACATTCTCCTTGACACGCTTGCACAGAGTGGGTGCACACACGCCTGCAAAGAGTGAAACAGGTGCCCGCCAGGTGGCCGCGTGATAGGAACAGGCAGCACTTATCTCAGCGGCAGCAGGTCCTTCCATGTAGAGTTAATGGGCTGCTTGAGGGATGAAAGTTGAGGCCACGGACTCTTGTCTGGGAGAAGAGCATTAAGACAGGAGGAACCATATTATTTTTCATTAAAAATGGGGAAGGAGTTCCTATCGTGGCTCAGTGGTTAACGAATCTAACTGGCATCCATGAGGACGCAGGTTTGATTCCCGGCCTTGCTCAGTGGGATAAGGATCAGCATCACTGTTAGATGTGGTGTAGGTGGCAGATGCAGCTCGGATCCTGCGTTGCTGTGGCTGTGGTGTAGGACGGCAGCTACAGCTCCAATTGGACCCCTAGCCTGGGAACCTCCATGTGCCACAAATGTGGCCCTAAAAAAAAAAAAAAAAAAAAAGAAAAGAAAAGAAAAAAAATGGGGCTGGAGAAGTTCCTGTGTGGCTCAGCAGGTTAAGTATCCAGCATTGTTACTGCAGTGGCTTGGGTTTGATCCCTGGCCTGGGAACTTCTGAGTGCCATCAAAAAATAAAAATTAAAGCAACAACAACAAGACAAAAAAATAATAATAATAAAATTAAAAATAAAATAAAATAAAACAAAATAGAAGGAGTTCCCGTCGTGGCGCAGTGGTTAACGAATCCGACTAGGAACCATGAGGTTGCGGGTTTGGTCCCTGCACTTGCTCAGTGGGTTAACGATCCGGCGTTGCCGTGAGCTGTGGTGCAGGTTGCAGACGCGGCTCGGATCCCGCGTTGCTGTGGCTCTGGCGTAGGCCGGTGGCTACAGCTCCGATTGGACCCCTAGCCTGGGAACCTCCATATGCCGCGGGAGCGGCCCAAAGAAATAGCAACAACAACAACAAGACAAAAAAATAAAAAATAAAATAATAAAAAAAATAAAATAAAAAAATTAAAAAAATAAAAATTAAAAAATGAATGAGCGTTTTTAAAAATGGAGCAGGAATCTACAAGTTGGCTGCTGAGGAAAGTGACTAAAAGAGAGAGAACGCCCCAAAGCCCTGGGAGGTGTACTGGGGTGGGTGCGGACTCTCCGCAGAGTGGACGACGGGAATTTAAGCCGTCTTCTTCGTCAGCGCAAAAGCGGCCGCTGATGTTGGAAGAGGAGATGAGGCAGGCAGCAGCCACTGAGGCTCTGTCCTTTTCCAGTGTTCACAGCGTCTGCCTCTCAGGGCCCCATTCAAGTGTCGTTTCCTCCATCAACTCACGCCCGCCCGGGGTTCAGCCCGAGAAGGAATCCTGTGGTGGCATCCTGCAAGGTTCCACGCACAGGAGCCCTTGTGGGACATTGCAGGTGGCCTGATGCAGTAAGTGCGACATTCCGCTCTGCATCACTCTAAATTAAAAATACAATTTTATGAAAAGAACCTTTCGCCAAGGATGGGTTGGTTTATAAAGTGCCATCGTGGCCCATCCTCCTTGAATGGAGCGTGGATTCCTTTTATTATTTCCTGCAAAGGGAAACCTGAACTTTCCCCAGGCCCAAGGGGGCATGACAATCCCTCCCATCTGAGCGTGCTACTAGCCTATATTAATATCTGAAAGATGACCGGACATTCCGAGAGCCCCTCCCATTGATGTCAAAATAAAAATACAAAGTTGCTCTTTTTTTTTTTTTTTTTTCTCTTTCAGGAAAGAACTCCCCATTTCACCTTCCTAAGCAGTGGAGGAAGGGGATCAGAAACAGCAAGTGCTGATGAAAACTCCACTTCCAAATACATTCCATGGCTTATTTGTGGAGGGAAATGCTTTTTACCTTTTGAACTTTCAGATACCTGGCAACAGCAAATGGGTAAGCCTCTTTTTTTATTTTTTTCCTTTTTAATTAAACAGGAAAAAATACCACACCCTGGCTTGGCTGGTAACCCAGGGCAGGGGTTGGGTGGCTCTTCCTGAAGACTCGCTCTGCACACATGTGTGGCTGGAGGCGACGGTAATGGCGACGGTCTTGGTATCTTCCTAGAAACCACAGCCGCTGGGGTTTCTGGAAGGGGGTGGTGGTGACGAGAAGTGTAACGGTTCGTTTCTCTGTGTACCATAACCTTGCACCTTCTTGCCTATAAATCAGAACCATTTGAAAATTCACCACATCCTTTTTCTGTCCGGGCCTGTGAAACTGCTTCCTTTAATCCAGCAGATAGATGCCTGTGGTTTCAGAGCCCTGGGATGTTCCGTTCCATGTGCCACATGCGTGTGGTTAGTTAATGACCTGGGTGTCTGCTGAGGTTTGCGACCACGGATTGTTGCAAAGCTCTACCTGACTTCTTTCTTCTGCTGGAGAAGGTGAGAACATTCTTAGTGTATTAGTCATTCGGGGTTGGTTTTTTTTTCTTTTTTTTTTTAAATACACAGGAAATGTTTCTCTCCAAGAGCACATAGTTTGGCCAATCGCAGTTTCCTAGGTTCAGAGCAATTTTACCACCTATCAGGAGTTTTCCAAGATAAAGTTTGTAGTAGCACAGTGTTCACAGTGGAAATGTCACCAAGTTGCCTAAACTCAAGGCATGCTTTGGCGTTTCGGTCACTCTGCAAATATTTATTGAGCAGAGTTCATTGGGGTCAATAGGATGAACTGCAGGGTTGTTTTTCCTCATCCCTAGAACTTACCCACGACCCACAGAAAGTCACACAGGCACTATTTTGTTGCTAAAAGAGGAATCTGACTATTGAATGTGGACTGAAGTACAGGCTGTATCACTCTTCTTATATTTAAGGGTAGATGGTTGGATGGCAGCAAATTTGGACCCAAGAGCCAGGTGGCTGCCGTTTGGTGCTGAAATTTACCCGTTGGCACTGAAACGTTCCACTGCACACGCCAGGCTCCCAGTGTTAATGAGTTCACAAACAAGACCACGTCCAGTCTTTCTAATTCGTCATCTGTCACTTGGAACCTGACTGTGGAGCCTATCACACAGGAAATTCACATCTGAGTCTATCTTCATAATCAAAAATGTCGATTAGAGAGCAGAGAGTAGAGGAAAGAACTGTCACAATTGACACAAAGCCTGTCAACTTGTTCCTGGGTGAAAATGGGTTAGTTCTCGGTGATGATGCTCATGTATCAAGCTGGCTGTGCTAGGGTACCCGGTTATTCAAGGAGGTCTCTTCTCCGTACTGCCGGGAAGGGATGCAGTAGATGTAATTAACATCTGCAATCCGTGGACTTTATGTGGAGGAGATCGTAGACCATCGGAGCGGGGCTCATCTAGTCCATCGAAAGGCACTAGGAACAGGCTCGGGATTTCCCTCTGGAAGAAGAAATACCACCTGTGAGACAGAGCATCAGTTCCTGCCCTTGGGCTTCTACCCTGCCCATCCCGCCGTGTGCCGTACAGATTTGACGCTGGTCTAGACAACGCTACAACCATAAAATCCATTCATTTCCTTGCACATTGTCTCTCTTGCACATGTGCACGATAGATAGAGAGATAGATAGATATTAATGTTAACATATTATGTAACATATAATTAATATCAATTATTAGTACATAGATATATATTACTATATTTTCTACCGGTCATTACCCTCATTGATAGCAATCCATCACTTCATCATTGACCTAGACATAATAAACAGCCAGCTTGATTTTTTTTTTTTCCTGAATCAAGTATCAGAAGAGAGTATGTAAGATTAGCAGTGGCTTTCAGGCATGTCTGCAGCACAACTATGTGTACTTTTCAGTCTGTTCACAGCAGAGGAGTGAGAGCTCTCTTACTAAGACCTAAGTGAGATCCCCTCACTCCGCTATTTAAAACTCTCTGTGATTTCCTCTTCTTCTCACAGTCAGTGTCAAGGTTTGCATGTCCGCCTACAGGGCTCCATGAGCTCGGGTCCCAGCTTCCTTGGACCACCTCGTCTCTCCTCTCCCTCTTGGTCTGTGTTCCAGCCACACTGGTTTTCCTGTTCCTTAAGGAGGCCGGGCACCCTCCATATTCAGGGCCAAGGCTCCATTCCCTATTCGTGATTTTCATTCTTCATCACACTCTGCCTACTTATCATGATCCCTATTTACTGCTGTGTTCAAAATCTCTCTCCTCCCGAGTGTAAAGTCCCATGAGAGCAGGGGCTTTTTCTGTTTTGTTCACTGGCTATATGTATCCCCGGGACAGGCACAAATTAGGCACATCTCCTGATATTTGTGGAATGAATGATGGTTGGATGAGTTTAATTCAGTGGTGACATCAACCGAATATGTGAGTGGATGTTATTTAGATAAAACAATCTATTTACTGAATTTTAATTTTCTGCCAGGTGTTTTCCCCAGGCAGAGATACTGTTTCAAAGGGCACTGACCTCTGGTCAGATTTTTTTCAGTCTTCTTCCTCCAGAATATTTCTGCAGCCGTGGCCATCTTGGTTACCTCTTCTGTGTTGAGAAGGTCACTTCTCTTAACTCACGTGATGCTGCACTTTGCAGCCAGTAAGATCTAGCTCTAGAGTTGCCCCTCCTATGAATTCCTCCCCGATTCTCCCAGCATCTCTTGAACGCCTCATAGCACGCGTCACCTCTGCTCTTCACACGATACGTAGCATCAGCGGTCCTCTTCTCAACTACACATCTATATGCCAGTGGATTCCAGGGCATAGAAACCGTGCCCTACATATGCCTAACTCCCTGTGGCAGCTAGCATGGTGGCACACAATGGCAGTTTTCCACTGCCCATCTGTGGGAGAAATAAGCAGCTTACTTAGTCATATGTCTGGCCAGTGAAATAAAGGAATCAGAGGAAAAGGAACCAAGATACTGAGAAAAAAACTGAGAGACAGAGAGAGGAGAGCCAAGGCAAGTGTGTTCTTCACACCATGACCAGCTCAGCCTCAGCTTCATGGCACCCTAGGTTATCACACCGTGCCCCAAGGTGAGGGCCCAGCAAGGAATGAAATCCAGGGCTTGTTGGGTGGATGAAGGGTCCCTCTGACTAGATGGCCTCCTTTCATCTCTGTGCTGGTATAAGCGGGAAGAAACAGGAGAAGGAAAGCCAAATTTGCTTTTGTTTCTCGTATCCATCCTTACTTTTCACCATTTACCACCATTTAGTATATATTTACCAGTGTATCGACTCTCTTTCCAACTGGAATATAAGGTCTATGGCAATAGGGGCTTAGTCTTTGTTCACCATGAATCCCTCATTGCCTAACCTAATGTCTCGTACACATAAGTGCTCCTAAGTACTTGTCGAATGAATGAAATAGCTTCATTATTTCACGAATCACTACCATTTTAAATCCACTAACAAACTACATAGCCTACCCATTCCTCATACTTTCCATATGAGGAATAAAGTGGCATCAGTTTCTATCTTGTCATGTTTGTTCCTTTTCTCAAACGAAGCCAATATTTTCCTTCCACAAGTCTGGTTGGGCAGTTGCTTTATTCAGTCACAACTCTCTTCTCTCATCATACAACTGCACCCCTTAGACACTTCACTTGGCAGGACCGTGAATCAGGACCATACTGGCCTCCACACATGCAGACGCAGATGTCATGTCCTGCACATTTCCAGCCCTTGACCAAAGCGACCCAATATTCTTAGAGAAATTCTTAATTTTTTAAAAAATGTTTAAAATGCAATTAACAAAAAGAACTTTAAGCCAAGTTCTGGAGGTGGATGGTGGCAATTGCAACAAGCATGTGCATGTATTAAATGTTATTGAACTGTTCACTTAAAAATAGTTAAAATGGTTGATTTTATGTTGTGTGTAGTTTACTGCAATTAAGAAGTACATTTTTAAAAAGTGATGCCTGCTCCCACGTTGACCAGCTGGAAAGTCAGTCAGTAAGACTCACTCCTCAAGGTGAACAAGAAGCAAATCTGCCTTTGCTTCCTTTTCTCTGTGCTGGAGTTCACGCTCCTTTCTCCATCTTGACCCCAACCTGAGATATAGACACAGTCTTAAAGGAATGATTGAATTTTTGAAAGCAACTCTCTGTGTTTCTACAATTAGAGTTCCCATGTTGCATATGTTTATTTTCCAAATACTCTTAAAGAAAGAGCACTGCTTCATATCACATTCATGGTCAGGAAAATTAGTGTATAGTAGACTGTGGAACAGCCCATAATTTTACACTGAATGCCATCATCTGAGGGAATCTTCCACCATTATTTATTAGTTCCTACGTTTGTTGCTTTTTCAAAGCTTAGAAATACGGGTGAAATTTAAAACAGCTTAATTAAACTTCAGATATGTGGTTCTGATAAGCCTGGCATGGAGCCACGGCATTCCAAGATTCTCAAATAGCATAATCTAATTAATTTTTTTTCTAGAACACAGAGGTCATAAACACACAGTAATCTGAACACTCAGTGTCCTGCCAGCTGGCATCTTCTCATTTCCAGTTTCCCTGCACTGTAATTTTGCTCCCATTTGTGAGAAACTGTGGATTTCTCCACCTTGATAGATTGTATTAAGTTACATGCTATTCAGTTGAGGGTTTTTTTTAATGAACTAATTACATGTTAGTTAATAATAGCACATTGCATCCACAGTCAACTGTTGAATATCCCTTTTAAAGAAACTACTTCAATCTTGAGGTAGGAATGTCTGGGAGCGGAATTGACCTGTGAAAACAATTTAATCACCCTGCAGTGAGTTACTGTGTGATAACTAAATGTGTATGTATTGGATATCAGTGTTATTAGAAATAACAGCCTCAACAACAAAAAACCACACTTATGAAACATGAAATTTAATTTTTCCTACTAAAATAATGGTTTTCACCACTGTGGTCCATGCTTGATTTTATCAGTGAAGAGTAATTTAAAAAGAGTGAAGCATGCTGGGTAGACCCATGGCCGACGTCCAATCCAAAGTTCTGCCTATGGAAGTGGGGGAGGGGCTGCCCTCTATGATGTTCAGCATAAGTAAGCTCCTAATTCTTCCACATCCAGTTCTGGATGCTCTCTCCTCACTATGCACAGATCTCGCAGTCAATGATGATCTTGCCTTGAAGGCAGCGTCTGTCTTTCCAGATGTGCTGGTTCTGGCTGGACCTCTTTGTTTTTAAATCTATTCCTAACCCCCCTTTGTTCTGCTTTACTCTGCGGGGGACTGACCCCTACAGGCTGGGTTTCCCAGGTTCCTAAGTCAAATGGTTTCCCTCTTGACTCCACCCTTCAGAAAGAAACTGGGGAGATTGGAGGGTCCAAAGAGGGGAGGGAAGGCCAGGGCACCTCCTTCTCTGCCTCCCGTGGCATCTCCGGCAGCAGCTGCATCTCATCTGCCCACCAAATAGGCTCCCCATCCTCCCTGCCTCCAGCTCACAGGTGGCCGCATCTTCTAGCCTTTGCCAATCTGATTGGCCTCATCGTCTCAATAGACTTCTTGGCTGCTCTATCTCCAGTATAACCAGTTCCCTGCATTAAGTTCCTACTGTTCTAACTATTCAGTGGTTTTTATTTCCTGGATGACCATGACTGATATCCCAGACTCGAAATCACAAATCCCCTGAGGCTCTATCTATTTTTCATTCATTTCAGATGCATTTTTCTCAGCATTTTTATGACATCATTTTGATACAAAATTGCATAAAATATTTTTCTGCCTCCTTTAAAGAACATTTTGGATTTGAGAGAAAAGAGAGCAAGGACGGGGAAAGAGCAGCTCTTTATAAGGCTCCATACTCACTTCTACCTAACGGTCTGTATCCCGGAGTTCCACTTTTCCTGCACAGCAGGGCACACATTTTGGGTGAGGTCATACACACCCAGGGGTATGATGTCATCTTGCACATTGTGTTACAAACAGGTTTAATAATACATTGTTGTATCTTAAACCATGAGCTGGAATGCTCTGGTCCAGCAGCCAAACCCAGGATGCATCTGGCAGACCTGTTAGTCAACGACCCCAAGAGCTCAGTACATTTCTCCCTATTGAGATGGAACAGAAATGACTCTTACAGATTTAAGGCTCAGTTTTATAACACAGCAATGATGTCATCACTGTTTTTTTTTTTTCTTCGTGTCTCTCTCTTTTTTTTTTTTTTCTCAGCCTCTTTATATCTCCTTCCCTTCTCCTCCCCAGGAGGAGTGCTTCTCTAAACTTACCTGAGCCCAAGTAGCTTAAAAGAGGTATATACATATACTGGAAATTGGCATTTTTCATAGGCTGAGTGATCTGGAATCTTTCCTACCACTGGCCACCCAAGGGCTTAACAGCTCCTAAGAAGGACAGCACATCCTATACTGAAGGAACCTAGTCCATTGTGGGAGATATAAGACCCAGAAAGTGGTTTTAAAAAAATGCCCCCCCACCCCCGTAGGTTTCCTTAATTTCTGGACAACTACGTTTCAATCTAGAAGCTACAGAATCATCTTAGACTTCTCTGTTCCCCCTTCATTTCTATCCCATCACTTTTTATTTGCAGTCTTCCTGATGATTGCCTCATCCCACCACCAAACATCTGATGTCCTAGCCTCATTCATCATTTCTTGGATTCTCCAGGAAAGTTCTCACCTCCCTTTTGTTGGTGGTGGTGTTCTTCCTTTCTGCTTTCACTGCTTGGGGAAAAAAATCTGATTTATTGTCCAAAAAAAAAAAAATCTTCACCAGCATTGCTTTCTCTGGAAACATCTCAGATCACACACAAGAGGGAAGAAATAATTTTGGAATGTAGAAATCAGACAAGTGGATGGTAAAAGATTTAGACACCCAAAGAGTAGAAGTACTAAGCCAGCCATAGAGGAAACTGAGAACAAACCCAGATTCACATTACATAATCCCCAAAACCTCAAAATGTGGCCTTATCAAGTACCTTGAGAAGTAGGACTAAAGGGGGTAGTTTTTTTATAAAGTGGTTGAAAGTATTTTTTTTAAGAAATGAGGAAAGGGGAGGGAGCAGGATGGACAGGCAGTTCCGAGTGTGGGGATGCAGACTGTTACACTTGGAATGGGTGGGCAGTGGAGCCCCGCCGTACAGCACAGGGAGCTGTGTGTGATTGGGTGACTTTGCTCTACAACAGAAGTTGAAGAAACATTGTAAGTCAACTATACTTTGATAAACATAAATAATAATTTTTTTAATTTTTAAAAATTAAAAATAAAATGTGCATTGTGGCTCAAGGGCCCCTAAAAAATAAAATCAATAAAATAAAATTTAGTTGAAAAAGAAAGAAACGAGCACATCACCTCTTCCCTAGTTCACTATGCCAGCATGCCCCCCATCTCCAGTTTATCATCTAGAAAAGCACAAAACTTGGGACCTTAAGTAGCAGCAGGCACAGTGGATTGTGCAGACAGATATCTTACTGAAGAAAGCAATCCCATGTACACTGAGAGCTACCACCCTCCACTCTCTGTGTCCACCTGCTCCCACCATGCTGGCTGCCAGGCAGAATATTGAAAAAAATATCCTGTGAGAAACATTGCTTTGCCAAAAAGCTATAAAGATATGGACAGGGAAGATGTGCCATTAAAGCCAGCCCGCCAAATCACTCTACAGTGAAACTGACAATTAACAGTCCCCGTTCATGCACTTAGAACAGCAGATCAACTCATGATTGCCCTACCCCTAAGTATAAAAATCACTGGAGATTTGAGAGGCGCCTCCAACACGGAATATGCAGAACAGCAAAGAACACACGTGCCTGCCTATACCCCCTTCCCCTCACATACAGCAACTTGGCTGAGACAAGCGTTTGCAGTGAAAGGGGAATGTTGGTATTTACAAGTTTTTATTAATATTATCAAGGAGATAACATATAAATGCAACTATATAATAAGAATCACAAATTTTTACAAAATGAAGAAGTTGTGAATCAAAGAGGAAATATGAACATAATGGGACCAGTAACGAGTAGCCCCAAATCCAAAAAACAGGAGTTCCAGAAACACTAGAGAAATGGAAGGGAGGAAAATGTCAATAGAATTACTCAAGAAAAGTTCCTGAAGGAGGAGATCACCAAAAATAGACCCATCTGAAGCCAAGATTTTGGGAAATTTCAACAAACAGAATCCTAAAAGTTTACTAAAAAAAAAAAAAATTTCATGCAAAGGATCAGGAATCAGAATAACTTTGGACTTCTTGGGAACCCCGAAGGTGAAAGGCACCAAAGCAATGTCTTCAAGATTCTGAAGGAGAATGAGTTCCAATCTAGATGTCTAGACCCGGATAAACCATCAATCAGATATGAGGGTAAAATAAAGATGTTATCCAGTCTTCCATGTCTCAGAAGCTCACCTCCTGATTCCTCGCACATGGAAAACTACTTCGGCATGTGCTCCTCCAGAGATTGTTAACTAGAGAAGACATGGGTCCTGGCAGAGAGGAGGCCAACAGAGGAGAGGGGCAGAGAGAATCTTCAGGACGGCTGTGTAAGGAGATTCGAGGATGGAGCTGTGCACCGATCGTCTGGTTTGGGAGAGATCCTGGAAGATGGACATGAATGGCAATTGAATGGCCCTGAATCTCTTAAGGAAAGATAGATACAAATGATGACATGATTGGGGTTGAACTGGTGATAAATACATATAAAATGAAGTAAATTTAACACTGAGAAAAGGAGTTCCCACCATGGGGTGATGGGATCACCAGTGTCTATGGAGCACGGAGACGTAGGTTTGATCCCCAAACTCCATATGCCGGGGGGCAGCCAAAAAAAAAGAAAAAAGGAAAAAGAAAAGTATGAATTCTAGGGAAAATAAAAAGCGGTCAGAAAGGAAAAGTACCCACATTGTATATGATGGAGCTATGAATCTGTGAATAGTTTTCATGGCCATGATAACAGGATCTTGGCCTTAACCAAAAACAGCATAATTATACTGAGAAGACGGAGGCTGTCAGGGTCCTGTGTATGATGAAAGGAGATAGAGTTAGACCTTCATCCATAAGGGAAAGTCACCAGACAAACCTAAGACTGAAAAATCAAGACGTAACGATACAAGCCTGCCTCTTAGAGACACAGAGATAAGTGATGTACAATAATCTATTAAAAGAGGTAACATGGAGTTCCCGTCGTGGCGCAGTGGTTAACAAATCTGACTAGGAACCATGAGGTTGCGGGTTCAGTCCCTGCACTTGCTCAGTGGGTTAACGATCCGGCGTTGCCGTGAGCTGTGGTGTAGGTTGCAGACGCAGCTCGGATCCCGCGTTGCTGTGGCTCTGGCGTAGGCTGGTGGCTACAGCTCCGATTGGACCCCTAGCCTGGGAACCTCCATATGCCGCGGAAGCGGCCCAAAGAAATAGCAAAAAGACAAAAAAAAAAAAGAGAGGTGACAGTGGTTGCCTCTGGGGAAAGAAAAATTGCAGGATAAGACCTACAAAATTCTGAACTTAAAAAAAAATTTTTAGGAGTTCCCTTCATGGCGCAGCAGAAACTAATCCGACTAGGAACCACGAGGACGAGGGTTTGATCCCTGGCCTCTTTCAGTGGGTTAAGGATTTGGCGTTGCCGTGAGCTGTGGTGTAGGTTGCAGACACGGCTCGGATCTGGTGTTGCTGTGGCTCTGGCTGTGGTGTAGGCTGGCAGAAACAGCTCTGATTATACCCCCAGCCTGTTCCTTCATTTGCAATGAGTGCGGCCCTCAAAAGATTAAAAAAAAAAAAAATTAGGAGTTCCCATCATGCCTCAGCGGTAATGACCCTGATTAGTATCCACAAGGACATGGGTTCAATCCCTGGCCTCAATCAGTGGGTTAAGGATCCAGTGTTGTGGTGAGCTGCGGTGTGCATTGCAGCTGCAGCTCGGATTTGATCCCTAGACTGGGAACTTCCATATGCCTTGGGCGTGGCCCTAAAAAAGGCAAAAAAAAAATTACAAATCTTAAAAAAATATGTCAGTATTTACATCATGTGATTTATAGTACTGATTTAAAAAAAAACACACACACACAATAACTCATAGCTCATTTCTCTTTTAGTGACGTGCCCTGCAGGACTAGGGTCCCAGGAGTCATGCTGGGTTATGGCTGCCTGTGCTTCTATCATCCAGTTGATCAAGAGCTCTTTTAGGGCAGACACTTCTCTTATTTGTGTCTGCTTCCTTGCTTAGCAGGATGCTGGACACAGAATTGGCTGTCCGTACATATTGATGAAAAGGTTGTTACAGAACTATTGGCCCTCATTCTACCATGTGGTTTTATAGAAACCACGTGTTAAGTTCTCTTCAAACGAAAGACCACCAAATATTTGAATACAGTTGCCATACCGGCTCTTGAGTCTCCTTAAGACTAAAAAGTCCCCATGCACCTACTGTGGGTGGGTCATTTTTGGTAAAGTCCTCTCACCGTTTTGGTCATAGACTTTCACTTAGCTCTAATTAGACTTCATCTCTCCCAAGTACTGTATTAAATGTTACACTGTGCTATGTGACCTGTGCAGATCAAATAGGACCCCCCTCCCTTAATCTAGATCCCATATGTCTGCTGATGCGACCTGAAATCACGTTACACTTGCTATAACCCACCTTTTCCTGTTTCCGTATATTGAGCTTATGGTCTTCTATAAATCCTTGAGTCTTTTTCTAATTCACTCCTGGCAGTGTTCCTCCCTGCCATTTTCTATGTGTGTTGATGTTGGGTTCAAAGAGAGGACTCTGTATTTTTCCTTTCTATATATTTTTAGACTCCTGTTCAGTCTGTTGAGATGGTCATATTAAGATCCTGTGACCCAGTGTAACTCACTTTCCCAACTTCTCATGATCTGCAGGTTGGATCAACGCACTTTTATACGTCAAGTCATCGATTACACGCTGAGCAGGTTAAAGGTGATGATCAAAGCCCTCCGCGTTTAAAGGCTCCCCCTTGGGCTTACAGCATCTCCCTACCTGGCCATTCCACTCACTGCAAAGCCCCTTAACAGTTTCGATCGTTCGGATGATGTGCATTCACTTTGTCTACAAATATATCCTGAGCATCTTTTGTCAAATTCCCTGTCCAAGTAACACAACTCTTAACAAAACCCAACAGCATTTATTGTGTATGTGCCAGGCACCATGCTTCAGAAGAAATAATGTTGGGTTATATGCTGAAGCTCATGAAGTCTTAACAACAATTCCTGTAGCTGCTGTGTTTTTTCATCTGCCAATCTAGTCATACTGTCTTTCTGCTGCATAGTTTTGTCAAACAGATTGTATATTTATGCTTTTTCTCAAAGAGAAATGCTCCCCCCACCACCAAATCCTGCAGTCTTTTGGATTTAACGTTTTTGATACAAACGTCCCAAATAAATTAAATCACATAATCCTTTTCCTCAAGGATCACACATGGTTCAGAGGAACACAGTTGGATATCATTGTACTGAACTTTCAGTCCAGCTTTTCTGGATCTTTTCACTAACTTGCCGTGTGCTTCACTTATTGAGGACTTGAGGGTACTTCGTCTGCTCCATGTAAACGATGTATCTCCTCCTGTAAACTCTACCCCTCCCACCTTCCTATTTTCTATGCCGTATATTCCGAAAGGATCGCTGTTACCCTCAGGAGAGCACTTTCTCTCCCATCTGAAAAATCCAGATTTTCCTAACCATCCTCTACGAGTTGCTGTCACACAGAGCCTTGTACTGTTACTAAGACAGCTTTCCCTCAGCAAGACTCAAGGTTCTTTAAGGCCAAAGTCTCCTTCATGTTTTAAATTCAGAATTTTATGTATTGCAATAACTTACTCATAGTAGATGCTTCATATAAGCTCTGTGGACTGGCTCATATCCTAAATCTCTGCACCGATTTTTCCTACGGGTGCTTTATAGGAGATGTTATTGAAGATAATGTGGATTTGGGGTGCTTCCCAATACGTCCCTGGGCATGTGGAATCCTGAATGGGAGAAATGGTACTTCTGAAGAGCAGTCCATCCCAGTAGGATGCTGGCTTTCTAAGCTTCTGAATTAGAAGGGGAGGGGAGGGAGTGGGATGGGCGGGGAGTTTGGGGTTAACAGATGCAAACTATTGCATTTGGAGAGGATAAGCAGTGAGGTCCTGCTGTAGAACAGGGAACTGTGTCTAGTCACTTATGATGGAACATGATGAGGATAATGTGAGAAAAAGAATGTGTGTATATGTATATATAATATATATTATATATTGTATGTACATATATGTATATAATGTGTGTGCGTGTGTGTGTGTATGTGTGACTGGGTCATTTTGCTGTACAGTAGAAGTTGACAGAACACTGTCAGCCGATTATAATGGAAAAAATAAAAATCATTAATTAAAAAGAAGAAAGAAGAAGTGGACTTCAAGACTTGAACCAGGAGTCTGAGCCTTTTTGACGATATGGTCTTCCCGTCTGACCGAGGAGCGGTGATGAGAAGACCGTACCTCTGGACACGGCCCCGTTGAGCCGGAGGACACGTGAGCCTGGAGGCTGAGGTGCCTGGACCTGAGTCATTCCTCCACCTGCACAGGTAGCCTGGAGCTCCGGTCCCCAGATTACTCATGAGCAATAGTCCGGTCCCTTCAAGGAGATGATTTGCCACAGGAGTCCTAAGCCGGAGATGGAGTGGAATCACATCCATGGGCTCTTCAAAATAATGAATTGTTTGCTTGCATTTCAGCTGCGAGTGGTTAGATTGGCCTCCTTTTAGATTCAGCAAACATCTCAAACTGGTTTCCCAGGGCTTTTGATCTTCTATAACCCAAGTATGTTTCGCTAAGCACTATCCCCTTAATTTTTACAACCCACACATACTTTATAGGAAATGTTGCTCACAAGTGTTGTGACTCATTTACATGATAAATCATCCAAATATTGTTTGGGAGGGGTGTTTTGATGTCCAAGAAGTCCTTTCAAGCATTTTTAGAAGCTGTCTTTCTTAAAAACAGGAAGCTGCATTTGGCCAAGAACAAACAAACAGAGAGCTCGGGAGGCAGGAGGTTGCTTGAAACTCCCAACCCACGAGGTTGAGTGGGTTCGAAACTTGGCACCACACCTTTTCCTCATCCTTTTGTTTCATGTGGTTCCTTGTTTTCCTCCCCAAAATAAACTCTGAAAGTCAGGCTCAGAGGCTGGGGGAAAGAGCAAACAGGAAGCAAAAATAAACAACAAATGGAGGGGAAATGTAAGCCAGGCGTTATTCACCGCGCGTCTTTCAGAGAAGCCAGTGACCTTGCACACCAGGAAACCGAGGCACGGGAGATGACTTTCTCTCGAGGTCCCCATGCAAATTCGATCCCAGCCAAGCCACTGAGACAGCCTTCTTTTTTCTTGCTCGCTTAGGCCCTTACCCTCAGTCCTCGGCCCTCCCACTTCAGACAGGACACGGGGTTTATGCCCTACGTTCAAAAGATGAGCCTATTCCAAATCTGAGATCAGATATAAATCGACAAGCGCCGCCGCATCCACAAAGCTGGAAAGCACCTCATCTTGTGTTTTCAACTCTGCCAAAGAAAAGGGCCCTGCACGGTTTTGATTCTGCTCAGGTCTTGGAAGAGTTTGCAGGGGCGTGTGTGGGAGCCGGCGGTGTGTGTGGGCAGCTCTGAACAGCCCTGCGCCTTTCCACGGGCAAAACATTGTTGGCTCCTAGCACCGCCTTTCCCGAGGACTGGCAGATTCCTTTGCCTGGTGCTTTGGTTCCCAGAGGTAGGCATCTCTGCAATTTCGGTCCACTTCCAACTATTTTGAACAAAATGCAAAGCGCTCCCTGGCCTGCGTTTCTGAGGCAGCTGGTGCCAGAAACCTATCTGCATTTTTTCCCTTTTATATCCTAATTCTGAGCTTAGTTTTCTTTTTACATCTTTCCCTAGAATCCCAGGGAAAGGGGGAAGGCAGCCTCCAACAACAACAACGAAAAGCTCTTCAGCCCAAGTTAACCAACCTGAAAACGTGGAATCATTTCAGTAAAGCGTTTAGATCCACATTGCCTGGCATTTCTAAGTCATAGGACCATGAAGCTGCAAAACACTTCGTCTTTTCTCCATCTCATCCTTCCTTCCAAATCAAATGAGGGCTGAACTTTATCTTTTGAAAAACATCATAAAGCACGTAATTCATCTCTTCTCTCAAGCTGCCTCTGAGACACTCAAAAATTCCACCACGTTTTAAAATGATCACATATGCATATGGAATTTACATTAGAACTGTAAAGGGCATGGTTGTACCCAGTTCAATTGCTATAACATGTTTCCACCTGTTGCCACTTATAACAAACTCAATACGCTCCCGGTCCTAAAATTATTGGGTAATTTATTTATACCCGGACTTCTTGGAGAAGCTAGAGAGGCAAAGATAACAGGAGGCAAGTATGTTTTGCTCTCTGTGGTTTTTCAGCGTAAATGTAAAGGACAAAGCCAAATGCTATGCATACGTCAAGAGAAGGCTTGGTTTTTAAAGATTTTTTAAAAGCTGTGAAAATGCCTCTGAAAGGGGTAAAGATTTGTATTCCCTTTATCTTTCTTTTCCTCCCTCCCTTTGAAGGAGGCCTAAGCATCTCCGTCAAGGCTGTTTCTCTATTGGAAAAGTAATAACGGAACCGTGCAGCAGGCATGTGTAGAGGGTGGGACCGCAGTCGGGGGAGTTTGGGCTAATAAAAACCCTGCAGTTTGGCAGAGTGGAAGCAGAAACAGACAGAGGCCATGAATAAGGAGGGGGAGCCATGCAGAAGGAAAGCTGTAATCAGTCAAATGGGATCTGCTTAGGAAGGGATTCTATCGCAGAAGCCCATCTGGACCCAGAACAAAAACATGAACCTACAAAACGAAAGCACAAAGCTGCTGGTGTGGACCAACCCTCGGTAGTCACTGTGGTTCCCTCCAGCTCCCACGAGATTCTCAGGATCCCTCCCCAAGGGTTTTTATGGTTCCATTAAATGTCTGCATGTTTAAAGCACATGATACTGCCTGGGCAGATCTGAAAGACAGAGGTGCTGGCGAGCGGGAGGGGCGATCGATATTGCACTGGCATTTCTTAGACCCCATACTCATCATCTGAGATTAGTATGACTTGCTAAAATTTAGGAGGTGGTAGAATGTGCTTTGCAAATAAATGTACTGCATTAAAATCATAAGTTTAGGTAATAATACAAATCCTAATTTTTTGCCACACCTAGAGGCATGCAGAAGTTCCACAGCCAGGGGTCGAACCCACACCACAGCAGTTACCAGAGCCACAGCCATATCAGGGCTGGATCCTGAACTCATTGAACCACCAGGGAACTCCTACAGATTCTAATTTTAAATTGTAATCAAACCAAATAATATTGATTTTTTTTCCTAGTTAATTTGTAAGCCATTCTTTCCTATCCAACTGGAAATATTCAGTGTAGGGATGGAAAGACAACTCTTTCTTTCTCTTCCAAATTGTCATCTACAACAGACAGCTATTATCTCAAAAAGAGTTTGTTACCTCCCTCGCCAAGCCAGCATTTATTCTAACTTCCCTTTTTCTGTCCATGGAATTACAGTCCTCTCAGTAACTCCAACTGGGCACCTCGAAACAAACTCTGACACTCCTTTTCTGTTTCTCTCCCATCACATCCAGTCACCCTACAGATGCTGGCGCATCTTGCTCTTTGGTGCCTTTAACAGCTGTTCTTTCCTTTTTCTGTTTGTTTGTTTGGGTGTTTTTTGTTCTTTGTTGTTCTTTGTCTGTTTGGCCGTGCTGGCAGCATGCGGAAGTTCCCTAGCCAGAGATACAACCTGCATCACAGCAATGACCCAAGCCATGGCAGTGACAGTAACAGTGCTGGATCTTTTAACCACTGGGCCACCAGGGAACTCCTCTTCCCATTTTAATGGCCCATGTCAGCATCCTAGCTCAGCCCTAATCATATCAAACCTCATCTCTTGTAGTATTTGTTTCTTGACTGGGATCTCTGTTTCCAGTCTTTTCCTCATCTAATCAAACTGACTATCATAGCCGAGTTAAACCTTCATGATGCCTCTTTGCATAATTAATGCAGAATTTTGAGCATGGCGGTTACTGTAGATACATATTTATATATATTCTATAAATGATTATTAACATATATGTTGTATAAATGATTATTAATATTTGATTCAAGAGCTTTTGATAACTACTCTATTGCCCATTAAGGAAAGTGCCCATCCTTACCTTTGGCATTAGATGCCAACAATTACTTTGTTCCTCTTATTGTTTCTAAACCTCAAGTCCCACTGCTCCTTTCTTTGAAAAGACCCGTTGAGTCAAATTGGTCTATCCACCGTTCCCCAAGCAACATCCCCCATTCCCTTTCCACATGTTGACTCCCTCAGTGCCCTGTGTCCAGAAGTCCTTCATGTTCTACTCATGGACCTCAGCCATACCCATTCTGTCTGTCTGAGACTGACTGCCGCCTTCTCTGGACCATTACGTTAAACTGTCACATCACATGACCTTTCCTGATGTTGGCTATCTTTTGTTTCTCAAACCATCCTGATATAATAAGGGTGTTGAAAATTCATTTTCTGTTATCACCTCTTGATTAATTAAAAATGATATCCGTATAATATTTCACTTAAAATATGACTTTTCATTGAGAATGGATAAGCAGTGAAGTCCTACTGTACAGCATAGGGGACTATATCCCGTCTCTAGGGGTAGACCATGATGGAGGATAGTAGGAGAAAAAGAATGTATAGGTATATATGTATGACTGGGTATGCTATGCAGTAGACATTGACTTGACACTGAAAATCAACTATACCCTCATAAGAAATAAATTTTAAAAAATAAAATACTGTTGATCAAAAAATAAATAAAAAGATACCTTTTGCCAGAAATAAACTAGAGGATTAACATTTGAGAAGCATCTACGAAGTGCTAAGTTCTCTGCTGGTGCTTTGGACCCAGCCACCTCTATCATTCTCATGCCAACGCCGAGAATCCTCTTAGCAGTAAAACATACCATCCACTTAACAATCTAGGAAGCTGAGATTTAACCAGTAGGAAAATTTCCAAAACTCACAGTCATAAGCACCACTATCAGGACACAAGCAAGGATTTATAGAGATAATTAAATAAAATAATGCGCAGGCCTGGAATAGACGATACCCTTAATGCGTGCTAAGTAATACTAACGTGTCTAGAGACTATTTGGAGGGACGTACCTCATTTCCTCCAGAGAAACAAGCTGTGGGCCACTAGCCAAAGTGCCTGGGAGTCTTTGTGGAGTTTCTCCGCAAAGGTATATGCTCTTAGGAGATCTTGGGTGATTCATGGGGAGATAAGCGGGGAGTTTGTGAGGAGAGACAGAATGAATTGGAGGAGCAAGACAGAGAGTTGATTTTTCTCTTCCCCACCTTCCTGTAACAGAGGGAGATGCCTGAGCTGGGGGGTTGGTGGTGGCAAGACATACAAGGAAGATTCAAGAGACTTTGGTGGATTCTGGACCCTTCAAAACCCAGGATCGATGTTCGGGCAGCCTTGGAAAAGTCTATGGAATCTCTAAAAATCAATAATCCAAAAGTTAGCCCCTGATGTTCCTGCCAGCTTGTTCTTTCCACAGTCTTTCTTTTGGGGGAAGAACGTGGAGTCATTTGGACCCTTCAACTCCCATCCGATAAGCCAATCAGTCAGGTTATCTTTTCGGCTCCCCCTCCCGCATCTGCCTAGAGTTTGGCCAACTCCAAGGAGTCGTTGAAGCCAGAAGGATGACAGTAACCTCCTTTTAGGTTTTTCCTGAATTATTTCAATAGCCTCCTAACTAGTGTCCTTGCTTCTGCCCTTGTCTCCCTACAATTTATTCTCAGCCCAGCAGCCACAGGGAGCCTGTTACAACATAAAGTAGACTGCACCATTGCCCTTCTGAAAACCTCTGGTGGCTGCCACATCACTCTGAGTGGAAGTCTGTATCATAACCCACAAGGTCCCCAGTGATCCCAGACCACATTGCCTCTGCAACTGCATCTCTTAACACCATTTTCCAGCCACGCTGGCCTCCTCACTCTTCCTCAAATTTATTTTTCTATTCCTATATCAATATCATCTCCATAAAACATTAACTTAATGAGGGGTCCCCGTTGTGGCTCAGCGGAAACGAACCCAACTAGGAACCATGAGGATGCGGGTTCCATCCCTGGCCTCACTCAGTGGGTTAAGGATCTGGCATTGCCATAAACTGTGGTGTAGGTTGCAGATGCGGCTCGGATCTGGCATTGCTGTGACTGTGGTGTAGGCTGGCAGCTACAGCTCTGATTTGACCATTAGCCTGGGAACCTCCATATGCTATGTATGCAGCCCTAAAAAGACAAAAAAAAAAGTAAGTTAATGAAAGTGCAGAAGGATATATCAGGATATCTTAAAATGTCAAGTCACTTAATAAAATTTTAAAGTTCTCTCTCTGCTTCTGATATTCTTTTTATTCGTGGATCCAAGTCTCTGGGACTAGCCTCATATTTCTATCTTTTTGTATTTTTTTCTCCGTATTTCTATCTTTTTGTATTTTTTCAGGCTATGAAGTTACGTCTCAGTAGTAATCATCCTTATCATCATTAACTATATTATTTGAGTTAAAAAATCAAAAAATTTTAGTTGCTGAACATCTGCTTCGTGCTTTTCCTGAATGTTCACTCTAGCAGCTCCTTTTCAATATCTCCCAGCAGCCCTCGTCCAGCCAGGTTCTACAGGTTGACGTTTGTCCTTTTCGCTCATTTCTGGATTCCCTCAGAGACAGGACGTCTGGGGGAATACTGGGGTTAGCCCACAGGTGGCCACGCCCCCTCCTGGAGGCAGGTGCCATTGCATCAGCAGGTCGTCAGCTCTCGTTGACTGCCTCAAATCCCCTCTGTCCCCCCCTCCCCAGGCTCCTCCTGCTCCCACACCTCACAGGTCTCAAAGACTTACCCTTCCTTTCAGGTCCTCAGGGGGACAGAGAGGTGTAAATGGAAGCTCCTGTAAACGACTGTTGGCTTTCCCCCCAGGATCTCTGGATCCAGGTGAGTTCTCAACATAATTTATACCCATCACCTTGTGATTCTCACTGCAGGGCTCTCTGACAAAAGGCCTCAGCGCTTGTCCAGACCAAAGGGAATATCAGATCAGTTCTTCGATCTCTTCTTCTATGAACTTGGCTGAGTCCGAAGCCATTCTCTCCCGCAGCATCTGCCGATCTGCTATGTGCAGAAGCTGATTAGTGTGAACATGTGGGTGTTGATAAAAGTAAAGGAGAGTTGAGACTCATTTAAGCTCTGAGTCTGCCCTGGATTCCAACTAGAAAGTTTAGGTTCAGATAGGTGTGTTCAAAGTGACTGGTGGGAGTTCTAGTCGTGGCTTAGTGGGTTAATGAACCAACTAGTACCCATGAGGATGCAGGTTTGATCCCTGGCCTCATTCAGTGGGTTAAGGATCTGGCATTGCCATGAGCCGTGGTGTAGGTCGCAGATGTGGCTCGGATCTGGTGTGGCTGTGGCTGTGGCTGTGGTGTAGGCAGGCAGCTATAGCTCTGATTGGACCCCTAACCTGGGAACGTCCATATGCCGTGGGTGTGGCCACAAAAAGAAAAAATAAAAGTACCTGACAGACATCCCAGTGGAGACTTTGAGGAGGCAATTGGATCTACTAGGTGATTGGATTGAATATTTGTGTGCATACCCTCCCATCCTGCAAATTCGTATGCTGAAACCTAACCCCAGTGTGATGGTATTTGGAGGTGAGGCCATTCAGAAGCAATTAAGTCATGGGGTTGGAGCCTTTGTGATGGGATTAGTGACCTTATAAGGAGATATGAGAGAGCTTGTTTCCCTTCTCTCCTTGCCATGCAAGGATACAGTAGAAAGGATCCACCTACAAGCAGGGATGCAGGCCCGCATCAGACACCAGATCTGTAGGCACCCTGATCTTGGATATTCCAGCCTCCCCAGACTCTGAGGAATAAATGCCTATTGTTTAAGCCCCCCAGTCTATGGAGTTTGTTTTGGCAGTCTGAACGGACTGGGGCGTTAGGGCTTAGTTGAGAGATCTGGGGGAAAGCTACAAATTTGAGAGAATTCATGATAACCAAAGTCACGAATTCATCTTCAGGGTGGTGGGGGTGTGGGTAGAGGGAGAAGGAGAAAGGACCCTGGGTTTGACCTTGAGGAACTCCGGCGTGTGAGGATGCGATCAATGCCCGTTGGTTGAGGTCGGATGCCAAGAAAGAGCAGCCGGAGTAGGAGGGAAGATGAGAGCACAGTGAGTCACAGAAGCCAGGGAAGACGAGCACCTCAAGGTGGAAGGCACCTTCAACCTTGTCGACAACGGTGTCAGATGCTATTGAGAGAACAAGTAAAGAGAGGGATGGACAATGTCCATCAGATTTAGTAACCCAACAGAGATAGTGGTGGTATCAAGAGTTGTTTTAAAGAACCTGAAATCAGTGAAAAGAGATAATGCATGTAAGCAACTCCTAGTATTTCATTTTACTGAAGTCTATGTCTGAGATAAGGTATGATTAGAGCCTACTTAGGAATCAAACTCAAGAAGGACATAAATGGGTTGTTAAAACTGGAGCCAGAAACTTGACATCTCATTTGTCCCTTTTGCTTTCCAATTTCTCACATGTTTAACTATCTCAAACACTGAACCCATTGACACATTAGTTTTGTCCAAGGTTTTCCTACATTTGGAGTTTTAGGTAGAATGACTTGGGTATGTTTTTCTTTTAAAATAGGATTTGATTATTTTTCCATTTTAGTTTGATGATGTCACCAATTTTAAGGAGTTGATTTTTTTCTCATTTTCTCCTCCTAAGCCTTTTTATTTCCTTACTGTCTCCGTGGACATCCTGGTGTTTATGATTGAGGCGGTGATTCATATTCTTCCAGTAGAGTAGGTGCCGAAAGACTTCACATTGTCTTTCTCTACAGGGCGCTAAAAACTAACACATTTCAAGGCGTTTGTTGGAACAGCTGGTCAACACAGGGGGAAAGGGTACTGATTCCTATAGAAGGATAACTCTCTAGGACCCAAAGAAAATCTACAGCTTAAGTTTTCATAATGGATGAAAGGGTCTTTCATAAAGGGTCTAGCAGATACCTTCTGATGTTCTATGTTCCAATGAAATTGAAATAGGCACTCTGTGTTGGTGTCCAACTTAGTTGTACTGAGGTTCTAACAAATGTTATGTTTACTTTAAAATAATAAATCCAAGTCTTGACTTCCCGTGCCTCCGTATGGGCACAGCCACACTGCAGGAATCTATGAGAGTGAAAAGAAAATGAAAATTGTTTCGGTAGAGAAACCATGTCGCTAGTAACAACATGTTTACAAATAATAATGGACCAGCCCTATCACCTTAAGGGTTGTCATGGTGACCATGGTACCAAGAGTAGCAGTGGGGGAGGGAAGAGGAGGGGGTGGGGATGCGTCCGGGAAACGTAGAAAAGAGCTTTGCAAAGTGTTGCCTTGATTCAGCACCAATTGGGGAGTGACCAATGCAAGTAGCTAGGATCTGAACTTTCTGTCAGAAGCACAAGATTCCATCTGAAGCACTGAAGGAACTGGTGATCTTTGCCTATGTCTATGTTCCATTAAAAAAGGGAGAATTTTGGAGTTTCCATCATGGCTCAGTGGTTAACAACCTGACTAGCGTCCGTGAGGACACAGGTTCAATCCCTGGCCTTGCTCAGTGGGTTAAGGATCCAGCCTTGCCATGGCTGTGGTGTAGGCCGGCAGCTGTAGCTCTGATTTGACCTCTAGCCTGGGAACCTCCATGTGTGTCGGGTGTGGCCCTAATAAAAGGAGGGGGGGGGGTAGATTTCAAAAATACCTTCCATGAGGTTAGACAGGGTGTGTGGAGTCAGAATAGAATCAGATGACAGGAGTCCTTTGGCGTCAGAATGGTCAGGAGGCAGGCTGTCTGGTTTCAGTACCCAGTAAGTCACTGAGGTGATATTTCAGGGGGACCACCCAGCTCTCTGCTACTGCTTTCTCAAAGAAAAAACTGGCCCCACAGAAGGAGTAGATCTTTGTGTTCGTGTTGGCTCTTTTTGATCCATTCAGACATTTCTGATTAGTCTAAGTGGGGAGATCATTAATCTAAGTGGTAAAAGCCGTTGGGAGTCTCACACTGAAAAATTTAGCCCAGAGACCCAGAAATGGTAGGTGGACCTTGGGAGGTGTTTAAACTGAAAGAAAACATAGAGGTAAAGCTGAGGCTTCCTCTTGGGCTATTTGCTATTAATGAGCTTGCAAAGAGATTCCTTCTGCAGAAAGAAGCCATGGAACGGATATGCAGAGAGAGCCAAAAATTAGTATGTGGTCCCAGGGAGAGAGGTGTGGAAGACTCCTGATGGCTGTCTTATGGCAGGTGCAGGGTCCATAAGTCTTTATTTCCATGGGACACCATTTGAATTTTCAATATATCCTTCTTTATTTAAGTCTTGATTAAAGCACCAGCTTGCGACGTCATATGAGGCGCTCAGCAGCAAAAACAATAGCCAAGACTTATCCCACTTTCGTTACCTCCTTGTCATTGTCCTGAGCATTTACATGGATTGTCTCACTTACCTTTCGAACAGAATTATGAGGTAGGGAGTTCCCATTGTGGCTCAGTGATAATGAACCCGACTCGTAGCCATGAGGGTGCAGATTCAATCCCTGTCCTTGCTCAGTGGGTTAAGGATCCAGCATTGCCGTGAGGTGTGGTGTAGGTCGCAGACACAGCTTGGATCCTGCGTTACTGTGGCTGTGCTGTAGGCTGGAAGCTATAGCTCCTGTTTGACCCCTAGTCTGGGAACTTCCATATACCACATGTGTGGCCTTAAAAATGAGAAAGAAAAAAAGAATTATGAGGTAGGTTTCATCATTTCCCCGATTTATAGATGATAATGCTGTGCGTTGGTCCAATTAGCAAGTGAGGGGCTAGATTTCAATGCAAGTAGTTTTACTCCAGGGACGACTTTCTTTTTCGCCTTTTTTTTTTTTTTTTTTTTTTTTTTGCTTTTTAGGGCTACAGATGTGGCACATGGAAGTTTCCAGACTAGAGGTCGAATTTCGAATTCAGAGCTACAGCTGCCGGCCTACGCCACAACCACAGCAATGCCAGGTCTGAGCCACATCTGCAACATACACCACAGCTCACAGCAATGCCAGATCCTTTAACCCACTGAGCAAGGTCAGGGATCGAACCTGCGTCCTCATGGCTACTACTCAGGTTCTTTACTGCTGAGCCACGATAGGAACTCCAGGGCCCACTTTCTAAACCACCAGCTTGGCCGTTGTGCCAATCTCATCAAGCCTCACTGTCATCTATAATAGGTAGAAATAGTATTGACCTGACATCATTAAATCTGACGGTACACATCCAGGTATTCTGTAAACCTCACCGTGGCGTGTATTAAGATTCTGTTTTGCTTTGGTTTGATCCTAGTTTAACCATGCTTCCCTCTTGATCATTCATCCACTGACGCATTCATCCGGATAATTTTCAAATGTTTTATTGAAAATAAATGTATATTATATCTCCGAGTTCCCATCATGGTGCAGTGGTTGACGAACCTGACGAGGAATCCTGAAGTTGCAGGTTCGATCCCTGGCCTTGCTCAGTGGGTTAAGGGTCCAGTGTTGCCGTGAGCTGTGGTGTAGGTCGCAGACGCAGCTCGGATCTGGGGTTGCTGTGGCTCTGGCGTGGGCCCGCGGCTGTAGGTAGCTCCGATTGGACCCGTAGCCTGGGAACCTCCATAGGCCGCGGGTGCGGCCCTAGAAAAGACAAAAATAAATAAAACAAACAATTATATCTTTCTACCAGCACTACATCCCCTCTCCCAGCTTTCGACGAGTGATGGCAATCGTGATTATGGTGAATATACTCATCACCAAGTCAGAGCTGTCACGATGTGCGTCCCGTTTAGCAAATAATTATTAAAATAATTGAAGCCTACATTGCACGGGGATGTGATTAATGTCGAGAAGTTCTAGCTTGTTAGTCAAATTAGCAAAAAAAATGACCGTTCCCCAGGACACTGTACCTGATTCGTACACCTGAAACTACTCAGTTTAAAAACCAGTAACAGACTTTGTTTGGATAGGCCTAAGGTTTTTTTTTTAACTACTCAGTGAATTTTATCACATGTATAGTTGTACAACAATCATCACAACCCAGTTTTACAGCATTTCCATCTCAAACCCCCAGCACCTAAGTTTTAACATTAATTTGATAGCTCCTCTTTCAAAAAAAAAAAAAAATTACTTTGAAAGATATTTCTTTCTAGTGAGCTTATACTCGGTACAGTATATAATCTACTAGTTTTATACCAGCTTTACTTTCCTAACAAATTGTTTAGAAAGCATAGAATCCAAGCAAAGGTAGATAAATCAGCTCAATGCCTATTTGGAACTCCTAACACACTCTTTGGGGGATGAGCTGCTTATGACCCTCAATCCAGTACTTCAGATCCATGACTAATACCGGATAATCACTAAAAATCCTTTCTGTCTTAGGTAACACCATTTCCAGGTCCCTTGCTTGCTGCTCATGTCCCTCTGATAACACATTCTTTTTTTGTGTATGTGCAATGAGGTTGACTCGTTTTGGGGGGTGGGGGGGTTGCCTACAGCATGTGGAGGTTTCTGGGCCAGGGATCAGACCCGCACGGCCGCAGTGGCCTTGGCTGCTCCAGTGACAATGTGGGATCCCTAACCTACCGCGCCACAAGAGAGCTCCTGGCTGACTCATTTTTAACGCAGCTAGTTAACGCGGCTTGCCTCCTTGCGACTCTACCAGGAAGCTATAAGCTCGTTTCCCTGACTGAACTAGGTGGTTCGCAGATGTCCTCTACCGCACATTTGCAATCTCCTGAGTGGCCACAGTGACTCTGTAAATGCCCCGTTTGGTAGTTTATAACCCAGGCAAAATTATCCTCAGCTGAGACCTGCTAATTAGAATATTAACTAGGGGGTTTGGAGGTACAGCCCACATCAAAGTAGTCTGAACAAGAAATAGAACCTATCCCTTTGTGTGCACTCTAGGCTAGTTTTCAGGCAGTTTGTTCAGGGCATGGCCGTGCTTTTCTGTTGGATGCTCCGTGAGCTTCTCCGTGAGCTGGCTTCACCCTCCGACGGTCTTTCTTCGAGATTAGCAAAATGGCTGCAGCAGTTCCAGGCACCGCCTTTGCAAAATACACAGCCCAGAACAACTCCCCATGAAACCAAAGTCCTGTGCATTTGTTGTGAAGTCGGATTGACTTGGGCGTGGGTTCCTGAACATTTCTGAGCCCATCATTGTGGACCCAAAGGGGTTGAGACGAGGTTGGTGAGCCCACCCCAACTGGAGCACACCACTGGAAGACAATATGGGTCAAGCCCATGGAAACTATATGGGTGCTACATGATTGTGGGGGCCAGTGTAATGATTGCTGGGGAGACAACAATCTGTCTCCCTCTTACTTAATGCCATCCATTTATACCCTGTTTCTGTACATATGCTTTCAAAAATTCTCAAGTCCATAAATTCCGTGAAATCGCTCCAAAAAGAGAGACAAGTAATTCTCACCTAGTTAGTGAACCCAACTCTGAGTCTCGGATTTGTGTGTGAAAGGTAGTCCCGTACATCAGACCCAGGGGCATCCTTCACCGTCCTGCAAAGTATCCTAAAATGTTTCGGATCCCTCTTATATAGCACTTCAGATATACTCAGCTTTGTTTACTTTTTTTTTTTTTTTTTGGTCTTTCTATCATCACATCATGCTCTTGGTGGGATTCCAGCAACATCATGCAGGTGCAATCTGGCACCACCTCACCATCCCCCTGCCAGTGGCTTCCCTATCGATGCTGAGATGTGGGGCACCGTGGGTCTTTATTTGGCACGAATGTATGCACCACGCAGAATGCAAAATTTTTGAACTCCAAAGGGCAAACTTTTGACTGCAAGGAGACAAGAACTAGTGCAAAGGTCTTCTGTCTCCCTCCATCCCACCACCTCCCCAAGGCACACAGACAAGACATATGTTATATGGCTTTGCCTGAGGACAATTCTGTGTGATAAAATAAATACAAATACTTAGCCACAGCCAGCTCAAAACCGTAACCCTATATTGGCTCTCCCTTCTTACTTGATTGGTGCCTTTGCTCTCAACCCTGTTCCCAAGGTTCACCCATCTTAATAAAGAAATGGTAATACACGTTTCATGTGCCTTTGTTTCTGGAAAACACAGGCCAAGGTAATATGTAATATATCCTGGCACTTGCGTTAACAAAAGTTAGTTGAGACCTGGATAAAGGAAATAAAACTTCCATTTGGAAAAGAGGGCAATGTGAAACATGCAGAAATCACCACTCCATGGCACATATCATAATCGCCTGGCCATAAATAACAAGGACAACCTGCCCTGGCAACAGAAGGCATTCCTTGGTCAACTACTCAGAACGGCCCTGGTTCTGACCTATGAATGGACTTCCCTTGTCCTTTGTCTTCCATGGAGATAGACTTTGGAAAGGATGCAATTTCTGGGGCCTGACCACTTGAGCAGCCCACTTCCTGTTGATGTGATTCCTGAACCCTTGGGATTATCTCAGGGTTTGAGAAATACAGGCTCTTTTGGCCAGTCATAGGGTTTTCTTGGCAGGACAGCGCACTTAAAAATTTAGTAGGCTGCTGGTCTATTTGCTTTGGGTCTGTGTGCTTGTGATCAATTCCATGAGCAAGTATCAAAGCCAACTCCCTTGTCAGTTCACAGCTATATGAAACCAGGCAATTTTATCTCCTAGAAACTTATCTCTCTTCTCTTCCCATTTCACAGGCCCCCTTTTAATGGCTGCAACCATATTCTTGACCTGTGCCTTGAGGCAATGTGAAAAATTACTTTGAGCAAGGCCGTCCTAATAATCTATTTCTTAGATTTAGACTACTCCGTATCTGTATCTTCACAGCCTGACTGTTCCCTTTGTCGAGCAAAGAATGCATAGCAGGAGGAGCCAGGGGGAAGCCTGGTCTCAGTCGTATTTCCTTCTAAATTTCCCCAGCTCCCTGCCTCTGGTGTCACCAGCCTTGACTTGAGGTCGAATATCATGGCATTTCTGTCCTTGCAAGAGTCCAGATTAGGCTGTGGACCTTCTGGCAATACATCACCCTAACTCTTCTTTTTCTCTTCCATGTCATACGTGGTCCATGAGTCCGTTTGTTAAAGTGCATCCCAATTTGGAAAGCTGCTCCCCGCATCCCTCCCAGCTGGTAGATCATCCAGTCATTCCACCACCATCTTCTCTGTAGGTTTCATAATTATTTCTTAATGTCTTAACTTGATTTACCATGTCTCATGGGCTCTGGTCCACCTCCTCTGTTCCGAGCCCCCTCCCTCCACTTTGCTCCCTGTGCACAGAAGTCACACTGGCTCCCTAGCTTTTTATTCCTTGCAAGGACCAGGCATGCTTCTGCCTCCAGGCACCCTGGAATCTCTGCCCTCCTTCAACATCCTGATCATCCTAAAATAACAGCACACGTCACTCCTACCCTTTCTCCTGCTTTATTTTTCTGGAATAACTAGTCACTACCTAACTTTCTTTTTGGTCCTTTTTTCTAAAGCTTATCTCCGTGCATTAGGATGTAGGACCACCATAGGGCCACAGGTCCCTTGCTGTGCACAGTGCTTGACAGAGTGGGTGCTCAGTAAACACTCTGTCAGACCCGCTGCCTGCAGCCTCGGCCTGTCTCTTTCGTGCAGGGCGTTTCTGCAGACTGGGAGAAAAAGCCCAACAAGGACTCGTGCCACAGCGAAGTGCATGAAGAAGTAAGCGGGGTCTCTAGGAGGAAATACAGAAAGATAATTCATCTCAGATGGGAGGAGGGCTATCCTTTCCCTTGTAATTAGAGGGAAAAAGAAATAATGGGGGAGTTCCCACCGCGACTTAGTGGAAACGAACCTAAGGATGTGAGTTCGATCCCTGGCCTCTCTGAATGGGTTAAGGAGCTGGCATTGCCGTGAGGTGTGGCATAGCTTGCAGATGAGGCTCGGATCTGGCATTGCTGTGATGTAGGCTGTCAGCTCCGATTCAACCCTAGCCCTGGAACGTCCAAGTGCAGCACTTGTGCGCCCCTACCAAAAAAAAGGAAAGAAAGAAAAAAGAGAGAGAAAGAAAAAAAGAAAGAAAGGAAGGAAGGAAGAGAAGTGGCTGGTGGTTACAGGAAGGCCCTAGCTGATGGAGAACCCATCCCAGAGCACATACCATCTCTGTGGAGTAGGAAATTGGTACGTTAGATTATCTTTTGAAAAGGGGGGATGATGGCTTAGGACGTTTGAGGAACATGGAGATTTGAAATGTGCAGAAGGAGGAAGGAAGCTGAAAAGATATGGAAAGAGGCAGAATTGTTTGTGGAGCACTGCTTTCAGGTTTCCTATTTTGTCGTGTGTTTTCCTTTCAAAGGGATGACATCCTTATCGATTGGTTCATCTCTAATAAGGGTGGCTAAGAGTGCATTGTGGGAAGCAGGGTCTTGGAGCTGAGTCCTGGAACCTTCCTGAGTCCCTGCTCAACCACGCGTGTAGGGCGTGTAGATGTGTGTAGGTGCACGTGTATGGGTCTGGGTGATCTTTTCATGCACTCAGCATTGCACATCCCACACGCTCTTCTAGACACCTGTTCCTCCATCATCACACAGACATTTTCAGACTTTTTTTTTTTTTGGTTGTGCCCGTGGCACGTGGAAGTTCTCAGGCCAGGGATGGAACCCACACATTGCAGCCAACCAATCCTTAACCCAGTGCACTACAAGAGAACTCCTCAGAGAAACATTTTGAACTGTGACATAAAAGTCTTTATCATCCCCTTGGGAGAAAGTTCCACTTCGGCAGCTTAGACAGCAGCTCGTGCCGTTACTTCATGTATCACTGAATTTTGGCCCTGCTCGTGCACGGATGTGAGTGGAAATGGAGCAGGTACTGATAATGAACACGATGTCAAATGGAATCATTCGGTACTCGGAGGCTCCAGAGTGCTGGCCTTGTATGCGCATTAGCAAGTGTGTGTGTTCAAACGTGAAAAAAAAAAAAAGAACTAAATGAAAAGATGTAAGTAAAATTTTGGAAATAGGAAAGGCTATGCATACTGGTTTAAAGAATTTCAGCTTCAAGCTTAAAATCAGAACAAGGAAGAGAGAAGAGTGGGGTGGCATTTGTTCTTTCTTTCTTAGGACACTGATTCTGCGCCTTCACGTGTCTGAGATACTCCACACGTATTTAAACTGTTTTTCCACTGCTTTCGCCTTCCCTTTACTAGACAGATCCCTCCAGCCGCCTGACAAAACCTTTGAATTCTAATTTCGATGACAGACTCCTGCCCTTGAGACAGAAAGACCCCGCATCTTGAGCTTTCAGATGTCCCCAAGAGGGTTGGTACATGGGCCCTGAGCCCAGATGGCTGGGTGCAGCGGATGAGCTCGTGGCCGTCATGGCTGCGCTTTTCCCAATCTTGACTCCAACCATAGGGGAGGCCAACCCCAATGAGCTGTTTCTTTAAACTGAGAAGACCCAACTTGCAGCTTGGACAGGAGTGGCGGTCTAAACATCATTATTCTATGCCTATCCTGATTCTGCCCCCACTTCCCTTCTGAATTGATTGGTGCTCGTTATTTTGCGAGATCGAGCAAGAAGTATCCACAGGGGAGAGTCTGTGTCTTTCCACTTTAGCTACAAGTCACTGAACAAAATGACAGAATGTGAGAACAGGCAACTCCCCTGGTTATATTTTGGTCAGATTTCCATGCGCTTTACTAACGTCCTTTAATTAATGGAGTAACTAAATACGGTTTATTCCAAGTTGCCTAATAAAAGAAATACGAGAAGATGCCACCGTTGGCCAGTTCAGAGTGAAAGGACTACCCTGTTAGTACAGCCACCAAAGGGGAGGCTGTTCTTCCTCGGAGGACATGAGACAAGAAATAAGAGGAGGAGTTCCCACTGTGGTGCAAAGGGTTTAGACGCCAACTGCAGTGGCTCAGGTCACTGCAGAGGTGTGGGTTCGATCCCCTGCCTGGAGCAGTGGGTTAAGGATCTGGCATTGCTGCAGCTGTGGCTTGGATTCGATCCCTGGCCCTGGGGAACTTCCAAACTGACTTGGACCACCGCTGATCTTCCGAAAAGAAATAGCTTTGCTCTGACAAATGCAGTGTCGGTTATCTTAACACATGAATAAATCCTTGAAGATCTGGCAATGGTTATATTGACAAATGATCTTTCATGTTATTACTTATATATTTTACCCAAAACACACAGGCATAGGGACTTCAGTACACAAAATACACAAACAAGATGCCTGCATTCTTCCACAGCACCTCTCCCACTTAGTTTTTCGACAGAGAGGTATCAGATACATGGATATTTCTCCTATGGATTTGTTCTTTGCGGAGTAGTGGCTGTTAGAAAGGGAATTGGAAGCGGCAGGTAACTAGGTGATGCACAAAATATTTGACTTTTTATTAAGTTAATTGATTCAGTGGGCATTTAATGAGCACTTACTCTGTGTCAGGCACTCTGCCGAAACCTACATAATCAAGATATATATTGTAAGAATCCAATGTTGCCGTGAGCTGTGGTGTAGGTCGCAGATGCGGCTCAAATCCTGAATCGCTGTGGCTGTAGTGTAAGCCGGCAGCTGCAGCTCCTGTTAGACCCCAAGCCTGGGAACCTCTATATGCCATGGGTGTGGCCCCAGAAAAAGACCAAAAAGACAAATATAGTAATATAAATATAGTTGGGGAGTTCCCTGGTGGTGCAGTGGGTTAAGGATCCATCTTTGTCACTGCAGTGGCTTGGGTCACTGCTGTGGTGTGGGTTCGATCCCTGTCCTGGGAACGTCTCCCTGCCACGGACACGGCCAGAAAAACAATGTGGTTGAGTCAGGCTTGTCAGTCAGCAGCCACAGTTCAGCATGACGAGTGCCGTGGCAGTGGTGGCAATGGTAGAATCAGAATGTCGGCAGGGTCCTTCGGGTCAACGGCAAAGGAGGAGACGCAGCATTTACAGCTGGCGGGGCTCCCAGGGACCACAGGATTGACCTTGGAAGGAGCAGAGGCAGTCGATTTGACTGAGGAAGAGGGTCCTTCGGGACAAAGAGTAGCATGAAGAAGGGAGTGAAAGTGAGAGGCTGGGCCACGGGGTTCGGACTCCGATTGGAGGTTTGGGGAAGGTGCTCTGGGGAACCGGTGGGGGATGGGGGTAGAGATTTAGAATTTCCTAAAGAAAAGGCAAAAAAAGGTTTCTGAGAAAACAAATTCTACGGGGAATGTTAGCACACTTCCTTTTGGCTCCGCTTCTAAATTCCTAACAAAAAATAAGGTGGGACCCAGCTGCACAGGTAGTATTATTCCCTCTGCTTTAAGACATAAAAACTGACAGAGGGGTTTTCTGACTCTCTGCATATCTGTCATTATCCCCACTTTCCAGATGAGGGGGCTAAGGGGGCAGAGAAGTTAATGCAGCCCATTTTCCACGGACAAAAATAACTATTTGTTAAGTATTCAGCACTGTAATAAAAAATATTTTATTTGGTGAGCGTACCGTCTGTCTTGACTTTCTCTCTCCTAATAAAACCTGAGCGACTGAAAAATCTCAACTTAATTTGCAACATTTAGACACAGAATAAATAGACCCACCACTCAAGTTTAAAATGTTTCACTCCCTCCCCACCCCAACTCAAACATTTTCAGCATCTCCTGCAAAAATATGACCCTGAGTTTTTCATTGTTGACTCGAAGACGTAGGACATTTCATATCGGCAGCAATTGAAAGAATGCTATTCACGTTAACCACAAGAGGCTTAAGAGCGAGGGCGGACTGCTGCATCCGCATTCTTGGAGACCTCTGATAGCAAGAAGGCTGTTCTGCTGCCTGATGGCGGCAGGGGTCCGAGGGCCGTCTCGGGGGGCCAGCAGGCGGGGAGCTGAGTCATGGGGTGGTGCCAGAGCTTCTGGACTCATCCAGGACTTTGGGAAGAAGGAACTCAGCGCCCACGGGGAATGAGATCAGCTGCTTTTAAGGACAATCTGACTGTCAGGTTCAATGAGCAACCCACATCAGGCATCACTAAAAAGAAGGCAAAGCAGAAGGACACGTGGTTTCTGTGTTATCGCTGAAACATGGGCTGCACAGGACACAACTTGGAGACGTATTTTCCCAAAGGCCTTCCAAGGAAACGCATAGTGCTTGTTTTCCACAAATTCGCTTCGTTTTAGGAGTCTATGATTTCCAAATGATGTTACCTTCCCTCCAAATGTGAATTTATTCCAGGGCGTCCTGCCTCATGTGACCGGCAGAAATTAAAATTGTCTCCTCTGTAAGAGTCATATTTTCTTGTTCACATTTTTAGAAAACAATTTAATGGGCTATTTTACTGTCTTTAAAGACCTGTAGGTTTTTTAGGAAGCACTTGAACCATGTGTCCTGGGTTCTTTGTTTATACTGTGCATCAACAAGTGAATATCAAGTAATTGATCAAGTTGTGAGTGATTCCTCTGCAGGTTGCTAAAAGAAAGAAAAGCATGAGCTATCAATGTTTTAATCTATATTACATCGAAGAGCTTTATCTAGACAACCACCCAAATTTTATTGAACATTATTTTCATTAAGTTGATCAAAGCAATTTGTGCTGTATAGACACAGAAAAACTTTAGGGGACCACAAAGCATATTACTCATCCAGGAAGTGACATACGACCTGAGGGTGAGCTTCAAAAACACAGCACAGGAAAACAAAAATAATCACAAGCTCAGTGATGCAACACTTTCTAAGGTTAAGGCCAAGCTTAAAAATTTTATAATTGCCTTATGTGGAATCTACAAATGAATG
Source organism: Phacochoerus africanus (assembly GCF_016906955.1). NCBI lineage: Eukaryota > Metazoa > Chordata > Mammalia > Artiodactyla > Suidae > Phacochoerus > Phacochoerus africanus. Next base: position 14,097,358 of record NC_062555.1, on the reverse strand, counting down.
ACATAAACTTATTTACCAAACAGAAATAGACTGACAGACATAGAAAAAAAAAAGCTTATCGTTACCAAAGGGGAAAGAGGCAGGAGAGGAATAAATTAGGAGTTTGTGATTAAAATGTACACGAGGAGTTCCCGTCATGGCACAGCAGAAACGATTCTGACTAGGAACCATGAGGTTTTGGGTTCGATCCCTGGTCTCGCTCAGTGGGTTAAGGATCTAGCATTGTGGTGAGCTGTGACGCAGGTCACAGATGCGGCTCGGATCCTGCATTGCTGGGGCTGTGGTGTAGGCCAGAAGCTGTGGCTCTAATTCAACCCCTGTCCTGGGAACCTCCATCTGCTGCAGGTGTGGCCATAAATAGCAAAAAAAAAAAGCAGAAAACCAACAAGGACCTACTATATAGTATAAAGAACTATACTCAAGCTTGTAATAACCTATAATGGAAAAGAATCTAAAAAAGAATCCAGGGAGTTCCCGTCGTGGCTCAGGGGTTAATGAATCTGACTAAGAACCATGAGGTTGTGGGTTTGATTCCTGGCCTTGCTCAGTGGGTTAAGGATCCGGCATTGCCGTGAGCTGTGGTGTAGGTCGCAGACTCGGTTCAGATCCTATGTTGCTGTGGCTGTGGTGTAGGCGGGTGGCTACAGCTCTGATTAGACCCTCACCCATATGCCACGGGTGCAGCCCTAGAAAGACAAAAGACAAAAAAAAAAGAAGAATACATATATACATATATATGTACAAAACTGAATCACTTTGTTGTACACCTGAAATTAATACATTCTAAGTCAACAGCCTATCAATAAAAGTTTACTAATTTTATGAAGTCTGTGTCTAAATGAAAGTATTGTGAAACGAATCCCTCATTGGGACCGCGAGGCTGCCATGCGTACAAAATGAATGGTTTCACTGCAGGGCAACTCCAAAGAAAAAGACGGAAATGAAATCCCTTTCTCTCCTTTCTCCCCAAAGAGAATTTGCACGAGCAGAGTCCCCGCTCTGTCACCAATTACCCTAGTTCCCTCCAGTCTTCAGCCCCAGGAAGCCTCACACCTCCCCTTTGGGTCCAGGAGCGTTGTTGCCAACATGTCCTGAAGATCAGCCCTTGGAAAGCAGCCTGCCAACCAAACCGCTGGTAGTTATGGCAACCTGACTTACACCTGCCCTTTGGGGCCTCCTCGCACTGGCTCTCCAGCTCACTTGGCCTGACATCCTGGCTGGCCTCAGATTGACAATGACAGTTCGCACATCTCAGGCCCAGTATTTCTCAATTTACAAATCCTTTTTTTTTTTTTTTTTTTTTTTTAACAGCTGCATGTGCAACATATGGAAGTTCCTGGGCTAGGGGTCGAATCAGAATTGCAGCTGCCAGCCTCCCTATGCCACAGCCACAGAAACGTAAGAATCAAGCTGCCTGTGCTGCAGCTTGTGGCAATGCCAGTTCCCTAACCCATTGAGCAAGGCCAGGGATTGAACCTGCATCCTCATGGATAGCCACAATAGGAACTCCAAGACACAGATTCTTTTTTAAAGAATTTTTTTTAAATTGTCATTTCCCCAATATTTTTTTCCTACTGTACAGCATGGTGACCCAGTGACACATATATGTACACATTCTATTTTCGCACATTATCATGCTCCATCATAAGTGACCAGACGTAGTTCCCAGTGCTACACAGCAGGATCTTAGTGCTAATCCATTCCACAGTTTGCATCTATTAACCCCAAGCTCCCCATCCATCCCACTCCCTCCCCCTCCCCCTTGACAACCACAAGTCTATTCTCCAAGTCCATGATTTTCTTTTCTGTGGAAAGGTTCATTTGTGCCTTATATTAGATTCCAGATATAAGTGATATCCTATGGTATTTGTCTTTCTCTTTCTGACTTACTTCACTCAGTATGAGAGTCTCTAGTTCCATCCATGTTGAACTAGATGGAATGGCATTATGTCACTCTTTTTTATGGCTGAGTATATTCCATTGTGTATGTATACCACATCTTCCTAATCCAATCATCTGTAGATGGACATTTGGGTTGTTTCCATGTCTTGGCTACTGTGAATAGAGCTGCAATGAACATGCGGGTGCATGTGTCTTTTTTAAGGAAAGTTTTGTCTGGATATATGCCTAAGAGTGGGATTGCTGGGTCATATGGTGGTTCTCTGTATAGTTTTCTAAGGTACCTCCATACTGATCTCCATAGTGGTTGTATCAGCTTACATTCCCACCAACAGTACAGGAGGGTTCCCTTTTCTCCACACCCCCTCCAGCATTTGTTATTTGTGGACTTATTGATGATGGCCATTCTGACTGGTGTGATGTGGTATCTCGTGGTAGTTTTTATTTGCATTTCTCTAATAATCAGTGATATCGAGCATTTTTTCATGTGCTTGTTGGCCACCTGCATATCTTCCTTTGAGAATGGTCTATTCAGGTCTTTTGCCCATTTTTCAGTTGGGTTGTTGGCTTTTTGGCTGTTGAGTTGTATACGTTGTTTGTATATTCTAGAAGTTAAGCCCTTGTCAGTTGTATCATTTGAAACTATTTTCTCACGTTCTGTAAGTTGTCTTTTTGTTTTCTTTTTGGTTGCCTTTGCTGTGCAAAGCTTGTCAGTTTGATTAGGTCCCATTGGTTTATTTCTGCTTTTATTTCTGTTGCTTTGGGAGACTGACCTGAGAAAATATTCATAAGGTTGATGTCAGAGAATGTTTTGCCTATGTTCTCTTCCAGGAGTTTGATGGTGTCCTGTCGTATATTTAAGTCTTTCAGCCATTTTGAGTTTATTTTTGTGCATGGTGTGAGGGTGTGTTCTAATTTCATTAATTTGCATGCAGCTGTCCAGGTTTCCCGGCAATACTTGCTGAAAAGACTGTCTTCTTTCCATTTTATGTTCTTGCCTCCCTTGTCAAAGATTAATTGACCAAAGGTGTCTGGGTTTATTTCTGGATTCTCTATTCTGTTCCATTGGTCTGTATCCAAGACATAGATTCTTAATCCCACCTGTACCACAAATAGCATTTGGTTGATGCATGTTCCAAATCTCTGACTCCCGCACAGATTAATTATATGCTTCATAGTTAAGATACTTTTGTTAACATACTTCTTATCAACAGAATGGTACCTCTGAATGGTCATTTTAAGGATTAAGTTAAATCATATATTTTCATGCATAGGGTTAGGAATATGGTAAGAAGACCTATTTAATAAAAGGAGGTTTCATGGCTTATGACATGCAAGATACATGAGATTATGAAAGATAGCCTCAGCTGAATTTGTTTACTTTAATAGTACCTAATGATTGAGCTTTCTGGTGGCACAATGGGTTAAGAATCTGGTGTTGTCACTGCAGAGGCTCAGGTTGCTGCTGAGATACAGGTTTGATCCCTGGCCCAGGAATTTTCATATCCTGCAGACACAGAAAAAAAAAATTCAGGCTAGGAGTTCCCTGGTCCCTCAGTGTGTTAAAGAACCAGCATTGTCATTGATGTGAGATGGGTTGAACTGCTGCATGCTGAGACCACAGGGGGAAAAAAAATACCAATGACACCTCACGATAATGTTATTTTGTAACTTGGAGTTCCCTGGTGGCTCAGGGGTTGGGGACCCTGCACTGTCACTGCTGTGGCTCAGGTCACTGCTGTAGTTTAGGTTCAATCCCTACCCTGGGAACTTCTGCATGCCACACACAGCCAAAAAAAAAAAAAAAAAAAAGAGGACTTGCCTTAAAGGGGAACATTTGAAAAATAAATAAATAAATAAATAATTTTTTTAAAAAAAAGGGAGTTCCTGTCATGGCGCAGCAGAAACAAATCCGACTAGGAACCATGAGGATTCAGGTTCGATCCCTGGCCCCCCTCAGTGGGTTAAGGATCCAGCGTGGCTGTGAGCTGTGGTGTAGGTCAAAGATGTGGCTTGGATCCCGAGTTGCTGTGGCTCTGGCGTAGGCTGGCAGCTACAGCTCCGATTCGATTGTGCACTGTGGGTAAAGGATCTGACACTGTCACTGCAGCTGCTTGGGTCACTGCTGTAGTGTGGGTTCCATCCCTGGTCCAGGAAATTCAACATGCCATAGGTGCAGCCAAAGGGGGGAAAAAAAAAAAAGATTATGGATGGAACTTAATCCATACCCATGTGTCTTCCTTATGAATAGAATTAACTTAGTTCTATTAATTAGCCAATACAGCAGCAATGATGGCTATATTAAAATGTCTTCACCTGCTATGTTAAAATGTTTTAAAAAATCCAAAATGTGCTTGCTATGCATATTAGCATCCCTTAAAAATGCTCTCATTATATCCATGTGTTAGAGGAGACGCATTTGAAAGGATCTTTCAAATGACCCTTTCTTCATCTTGAGAATCTTGCTCTTCACACGAATTGAAAGAGCGCATCCGTATTCTCAGCGTCAGATCTGTAGCGAGCAACTGCGAAAAGATGTGGCCACTCCTGCGTTTATGTTTAAGGACTGAATTTGGAGGCACCGATACTTTGATTCTTCCCCCAAGGGCCAGCTTCTCATTCCTTCTTTCTTGTAGCTCCAACACCCATCCTATCTGGAATCTCCATGTGCACAAACAGAATTTTTCAGAGAAAAACATCATTAGCCATGGTTGGAGATTCCTAGCGCCAAGTCACAATCTCGGCAACAGTTTTTTCTAAACAACAGATGTGCACTCTGCCGTCTTTCAGCAAGGGTGTGTTCATCATAAACTTATAATTATCTGCAGGTTATCAGATGTCCTCCTGGAGCAGGGCGGCTCTGGAAGCATGTGCACGAGCTAATGGCTTCTGAATTCTCTGCTCACTGTTTCCTTTAAGCACATGGAGCATCTCGCAGGAGAACGCAAACAAAGCCCCTGGGCTTCTCAGCAAGCCTGTCAACTCAGCCTCTAGTCAGAGGTCGCACACTAGCCACTGAGTGGGAATCTGGTCCCCAGATGGTTTTCGTTTACCGGGTACAGCGTTGGAACTTGCTTGGCCTTCTCTGCACATTATTGCTTTTAAAATCTGGCTGCTTGCAAAAATCAACAAGGAAGCTTTTAATAAATATTCAGGCCTGAGCCCTGGATGTAGATAATCTAATTGAATCGGTCTCGAATAGGACCTGGGCATCTGAATGTTTTTCAAGCTCTGCAGGTGATTTTTTAGGCCAACCACAGTGGAGAATCACTGCCATCGCTCTTTCGGGACTGACAGGTGCATACACAAGGGGCTCTGGCGTAAACAGGAGCGTAAACTGGGGCCAGGTCTCTACCATCGAGGCAGCGCTAACAGAGAAAGGTCCCAGGGCCAAGTCAGACAAAGAAGGATACTTATCAAAGGTGACTTGAAGACTAGAAAGCCAGAATTAGGGAAGCAGAGACAAGACAGGGACCCAAATGATAAGAAAAAAGGGCTGAAAAGGTAAGGTTGATAGCAGCAGTGGTTAGGACTGAGATATAAGCAAAGAGTATTAGTTGTTTCCATGTTCTAGGAAGACGTGCTACAGGGTACCCCTGCCTAGAATTCATGGAAATCGTCTGGATCCGAATCAAGGAAACACATGCGAGACAATAGTTCACCATCAGCAGCAACAAAAATCAGAGTACTGGTTCCCATCAGAGGCCTTGGTCTTCTGAACGGCTGCCTGTGAGGCTTGCACGTTGGTGCCAAAAGTGGTAGTGAGTCAGAATGACACGGCAGAAGTGACAAGTGTTTGAGTTAGTGGATAACATATCCCCAGGTAGCTAAATGAGTCAAGGGGACAACCAGTCCAATGGAATCCCTGTACCTAATGTCTAGACCTTAGCAACACCCTGAAGTTCTTTCTAGAAGAAGAGAAGGCATTGGTTGGTTGATATTACTCGTGATATGTGGTTGTATTCATTACCTATTGCCCCTTAACAAAGTACCCTAAAACTCTGCAACTTAAAATGATACATATCAGGTCACAACGTCTCTGGGGAGCAAGGATCCAGGAGTAGCTTAGGCAGGTAGTTCCGTCTTAGCGTATCTCAAAAGACTGTGCTCAAACGTGTTGGCCAGGACTGTGGTCCTCTGAAGGCCAGACTGCTGCCAAGGTCACTCCTGTGGCCATGGATAGAAGCCCCACTGCCTGACCACGTGGGCCTCTTCATCAAAGTTGCAACCTGGCTCCTGGCTTCTCCTAAAGAAAGACAGATGGAGACAGACAAAGAGAAAGAGAAAGCAGGACAAAGAATTTTGATACCACCACCACTGTCTGACGTATTCTATTTGTCACAGGCCAACCCTGGTCCGATGTGAGAGGGTGACACCAGGGAATACACAGCAGGAGGTAGGGCTCGTTGATGGCCATCTTGGATACTGGCAGCCCCAGTGGTTGTTGCTCTTATCCTTAGCTGTAATTTATTGGGTCTCTCAGAAACATCCCTGTCACACCAATGAAGTGGGATTCCTGGGAAATTGAGTGATTTGAATAAGGTCACATTTTTTATTTATTATTTATGTATTTATTTATTTATTTTGCTTTTTAGGGCCATACCTGTGGCATATGGAAGTTCCCAGGGTAGGGGTCGAATCTGAGCTACCAGCCTACACCACCGCCATAGCAATGAGGGATCTGCGCTGCGTCTGCGACGTACACCCCTGCTCACGACAACGCTGGATCCTTAACCCACTGAGTGAGGCCAGGGATCAAACCCATGTCCTTATGGATACTAGTCGGGTTCGTGACCACTGAGCCACAACAGGAATCCGCAGGTCACATTTTTTAGTGAGTTGTTCTTAGTTGCTGGAGTTTTCATGGGCATGGTGACTTGGAACTCACTGCCCGTCCATAAATCTTCTTTTATTACTCAGTGGCAGTTCTTCAAAACTTCGGTGGAATAAGACGTGAACTGAAAGGTTTTTCTCGATGTGTTTAGATCTGGCCGGCATACCTGGCTTAAGCCAAAGTATTTATAAGAAAATGTCCTTGGGATGAGATCAGCTCGATTAAATCTTTTGTTCCTGTTTAATTATATGAGACAAACCATATACTCTTGGCTCCATTGATTCAGAACAAGGCCTCCAGCTTAAAAAACTCACTCAGTCACCTGTCTTAATGAGGTTTCCAAGTAGAGTTTAATGCTATTCCAGCTCTGAGCAGACTAATATATTCATGTGTAGGTCAATAATAATAAATAATAAATTATAGAACAAGGACATTTAGAAAAAGAGGTATATTTAGAAAATTGATGAGAACTAGAGAGAAGCAAGGACATTTTTTTTTTTTTAATGGTCGCCCGTGCATCATATGGAAGTTCCCAGGCCAGGGACTGAATTTGAGCTGCCGTTGCGGCAACACCATATACTTTAACCTGCTGCACCATGCCAGGGATTGAACCCACACTTCCACAGCGACCCAAGCCACTGGAGTTGGATTATTAACCCAACTGGATTCTTAACCCAAGCCACGGGAGTTGGGAGTTGGGTGCTTAACTGTGCCATGGTGGGAACTCCAAAATTTTTAAAATAGAATATAAAAGAAGGTATGTGTAAGGATGCTACGGACTACATCCTTGTGTTTCTCTCCACCCCCGCCCCCCGCCCCGACTTCTTATGCTGAAATCCCAACCCCCACTGTGATGGTATGAGCAAGTGCAGCCTTTGGGAGGTGTTAAGTCATGAGCATTGAGTCCTCATGAATGGGATTAGTGCCTTCTTGAGAAGAGACACAAGAGCGATCCTTCTTGATCTCTGTGCCCCCCTCTCCTCTCTTTCTCTGAGAACACAACCATCTCCAAAACAAAGGCAAGTTCTCACCAGATACCAGATCTGCCAACGCCTTGACCTTGAACGATCAGCTTCCAGAACTGTTCCTTAATCACCCTGCCTATGATGCTCTGTTCTAGCAGCCCAAACTAAGACAAGAGGGAATGATGATGCAGCCAGGGTCCAAATGGCACGTTCTGCAGACCTGCTGGTTGGCCTCCAGTCCCAGGTACTCCTGCCATTATTAGTATGTGAATCTTATTTTAGGACACATTCTTTTCTAAGTCTTTTTTATTCAATTTTTTATTAGGAAAGACATTCACATAACATACACATTTTTACGTGTCCCAGCCATTTTATTCCCATCTTGTGAGAATTTTTGCGTGTCTTGCATCTGGATACTTAATGTAAATATAAGTCAATACATATTCTATATCAGGCTCTAATGTTTTCTCTTTCTCAACTGGGAACATGCTATACACACTATGTAGAACCTAAGTTTTTCTATTAACAATATTTCTTGGAGAGATTTCTATGTCAGGACACAAAGAGCCTTCTTGTTCTTTTTTCACAGCTTAATAGTATTCCATTTAGGTTATCTAAAATCTTTTGCTACATAAGCACTGCTTAAAGGAATGGCCTCATGTCTGTGCCATTTTACACATCAGGGTGAGCATATGCATAGGGTAACTATTTTAGAAGTAGAATTGCTGAGTTAACGTGTGTGTGCATTTATAATTTTGACAGAGTTTGCCAAATTGCTTCCTTAGAAGTGGTAATTATTTATATGCCCCCTAGCACTTTATGCAAGTGCCTGCTCACCCACAGTCTTGCCAGTACAGTTGGATCTGATATGTGGAAAATGTTATCTGAATCTAGTTTCACTTTGTGTTTATTTTACTGAGTGAGTTTGAGTATCTTTTCCCATTTTAGAAGCCATTTTAGTTGCATTTCCCTGAAGTTTCAATTTATATATTTTGCTTCTTTTTTTTTTTTTAACCTTTTAGGGCTGCACCTGCAGCCTATGGAGGTTCCCAGGCTAGGGGTGGGATGAGAGCTGTAGCCTCCAGCCTAAGGCCACAGCAACAGCAACATTAGATCAAGCTGTGTCTGTAACCTACACCACAGCTCACAGCAACACCGGATTCTTAACCCACTGAGCAAGGCCAGGGATCACACCTGTGTCCTCATGGATACTAGTCAGATTCGTTTCCACTGAGCCATGACAGGAACTCCATATTTTGCAATTTTTAAACTAAATTATTGATTGTCTTCTTGATGATTTGCAGAAGCTTTTTCTATATTACAGAAATTAGTCCTTTGAGAAATGTTTCAAACATTTTTCTCTCTTTTTTTTTTGTCTTTTTGCCTTTTCTGGGGCCACTCCCACTGCTTATGGAGGTTCCCAGGCTAGGGATTGAATTGGAACTACAGTTGCCAGCCTACACCACAGCTCACAGCAACACTGGATCCTTAACCCACTGAGCAAGGCCAGGGATCGAACCTGCAACCTCATGGTTCCTAGTTGGATTCATTAACCACTGAGCCACGATGGGAACTCCTCAAACATTTAACTCTATTTTCATCTTTCCTCTGACTTTACCTGTGGCATTTTTCTATTTTTTCTCCTTTTTCTTTTTTTATGTAGTTACATCTATCAATCTTTTTTTTAAAAGCTTCTGTGTTTTGTGTCACAACCACTCCATATGTGTACATCACACCATTTATCAACCAGTTGCCTTTCCTACAACTACAAGACTCAGAGAAGATGAATCTTTAAGTCAAAACTACAAAAAGCAAAGTGTGGTTCAAAGCCCAAGATACTCACAGGGGAAAAAAAAAAAAATATATATATATATATATATATATATATCAAATTTTAAAGAACTTAAAAATAAGCAGCAGTAGTTTTTCTTGTTTTGTCTGTTGATGATCCGTGGGTGCCTTCTCTAATTCCATTTTTGGCTGGATCACTGGCCAGGTCAAAAAAGAAAAAGAGGGAGAAAAGAGGGGGGAAAAACCTCAAGCAAGAAGAAAGCAAGCCTACCTTGCCCTCTGAAGGTGTGGTGTGAACAAATGAATCAGGCAGATTTGGAGAAGGGGAGGCAGCCAGGGTCTATGGCCAAGGCTCCCCTTACCTAGGCAACAGTTGGTAGGCAGCATTTGTGGCAGTGGCTAAAATCTCTTCCAGGGCTTGGCTGGGACAGTATCTGCTGAATAACTAGGCCAGTCCTAGAGCCAAGATCCACAGCTCAGCTGCCGTTGCTGCTGCTGAAGAAGGCTCAAAACTCATTTTTTGCTGAGTCAAATCTCTCTTCGGGGATTTGGAAAACAAATGAGGCTCTGAAAAGTGGAAATTCTTCTGGATCATTCTTTGGGAAACAATGCAGTGAGTCTCTTTGTTATTTATTTTTTCTTAAATAATAAATTCAGTCAAAGGTAAAGACCCACTTTCCTGAGGGATCTGGGACCAACTTACCCTGGAAGAAATTTCTCTACTTGTCGGCAAAAACAACAGGACCGGAGAAATGAACGATTGAGGAGAAGAAGAACACAGAGAAAGAAAAGCTATATGTTTGAATATGAAAGACAGATGCAGACAGTTTTCCATGCCAGCTCGTCTGCTGTGTATAAATAGGAGGAGCTCAAGGTAAACTACCAAGAAAATGACTCATCTGGGCAAGAATAAGGAAAGAGATCAAGTGTTCCTGAGTTATTAGTGACTTGAAATTACGCCCTTGTGCAGAGAAGCTTCAAAGCTGCATTCTCTAAGATTTGACCTCTGGTGAAAGCGTGACCCCAGCCATGACGCTACGTAACCAGAGCCAGGCTATCCCAGGGAACGTTAATATGTCTAGCCCACATACATTTTTCACGTTTTTTTTTTAAAGATGAAGAAAACAACCTTAAGCCTTTCCTAAAGTGCTCTAACGAAATTATGCCTTATTGGAAAAAGTTAATTCTCCTCTCTGCCACCTCACCACTAACTCAGCAAAAATTTGATTCCTAGTATGTGGGAAGCACCATAACAGGCTGTCAGAGGGAATTCAAAGAGGCGTGAGGAAGGAATTGGGGGGAATGGGGATAACGTATACACAGTATTCTGTAAAATAGATGATTACCCAGAGCGCACTGTATAGCACGGGGGCATCGACTCAATAGTTTGTAATAACCCACGTGGAAAAAAGAACGGATATACTTTATATGTAAGACTGATTCACTTTGCTGTACACCTGAAACCAGTACATTGTAAGTCAACTATCCTCCAATAAAACTTAAAAACAAAAGAGATATGAGGAAGGGTTCCCTTCCTCCAAGTATTTATAACGTAAAAGGCATGTGTAGGACCTGACGAAGATGAAGACAAAGATGAGAAGAAGGAGGGGGAGGGAGGAGAAGAAGAGAAAAAAGAGGAGGAACTACCGTGTGTTCCAGCAATCCCACCCCTGGCACGTAACTGGAGAAGAGCATAATTCAAAAAGATGTTCATTGTAGCACCATGTCCAGTAGCCAAGACGTGGAAACAACCTGCATATCCATCGACAGAGGAATGGATAAAGATGGTGAGGTACAGATCTACAGTGCAATATTACTCAGCCATAAAAAAAGAGTGAAATAATGCCCTTTGCAGCAACATGGATGCACCTAGATGTTATAAGTGAGGTTAGGCAGACAGTGAAAGACGGATATCATATGATATCACTTATAAGTGGAATCTAAAAAAAAGGATACAATGAACTCATTTGCAGAATAGAAACAGACTCACAGACTTTGAAAAATTTATGGTTACCAAAGGGCCAGGTGGGGGAAGGAGGGATGGACCGGGGGTGTGGGATTGGCAGGTGCACACGGAGGTATATGGAATGATTAGCCAGTGAGGACCTGCTGTACAGCACAGGGAACTCTAATCAATATTCTGTGATAACCTAGGTGGGGAAAGAATCTGAGAGAGAATGGATGTGTGTTTATGTATAACTGAATCACTTGGGTGCACAGCAGAAATTATCACAACCTTGTACATCAAAAACTATACTTCAATAAAACTTTTTAAAAAATGGAAAAAGTATAAAGTAAAATTAAATATATATATAACTCCCCCCCCCCAAAAAAAAGAGATTAAGAGTAGGAGGAAAAATATGAGATATCAAAAGTTCTAGCACTTATCACTGAGATGATGCAACTACATTGTATTGAAACATAATTACACGTCATGAAACTCAAGGTCAAAACTAAAATCAAGGCATATTTTACAGGCACCAGCAGAGACCCTGGATCAAACTGGCTCATAGGCACATGACATTTGTTCACAAAGGATCCCATTTAAGAAGATCCCGTTCTTTTCTTCTCATCTTCGATTCTTATTAATGTCACGGATACCATGAGTCATGATGATTTCACAACCTAAACAATTTGGTTCTGATTTTAATATATGTCTCCAGAGTTGTCTCTTTTCTGGATATGTCACTTGTGGCTAGACATTTGATACTATGCGTTAACTCGACTACAGGGTTTCTGCTTACTTGTAGCAAATAGTGCCTCAGGCTTTTATTTCCTGCATAGATCGTTTTCTTTTGGCTTCTGATGCCTCATGCCTTCTATTTATTCCCTGTTCCCTAAGGTTCTCTTGGTTTCCCCACGACTCTGCTGTCCACTGACTTCCTCTCATAACAAACTTCTCGAGAAGGATTGGCTCCGCCATTTCCTTAACAGTAAAGAAGAGATATATTCGGGGATCAGGGGCCACCAGCCAAAATATACATTGCTACCTTTGTATCAGGTGCTTCTGTAGCCAGATCATCGAATTGCCTATGATCAGAACAGTGAACACATGTGGTGAGAAGAATTTCAGCAGAGGCAGAAGGCACCACCAGCAGCTTTCTGAAACGGAGCTGTGAGCATGATGTATTTAGAGATGAAAGGGACCTACCTGCTTGGAGAGTTTTCCTAAGAAACAGTGGACTGTTCGCTCACGGGGCTCCATGTGCTCTAAGTGTAGTTATAGACCTCTTTCCTATGTCATGTCCCCTACTGGGATGAAGTGTTATTTTGACTGACTTGTCGAATGCTGTGGCTTTAAGAGGGGATTGTGATGTCAGTGCATCCACTCTTACAGCTGAGTCATCAGACATTTACGGACCAAGTCAACTTACTTGGTCACATCTGGGAGTAAACCTAGAATCTGTGGATTCCCTTTACAGTGGCTTTCCACTGTCCAGTCTCTCTACTGTATGTGATCTTAAGGTAGCAATTCAAATAAAGTGCAGTGTAGTTTTCTTTCTTTCTTTCTTTCTTTTTTTTTTTTTTTTTTTTGCTGGGAGGAGGGGACATGTATTTATTTATTAATGAGCATTTATTTAAGGCACCTCAGATACAGACAAGGTTGGTGATGACATGCGGTAATGAATAGCTAAGGTTAGGTCTTATGGAAGTCATTCTTTGCCATCAAAAGTCTGAAAATCCAGGGGTTCCTCTTGTGGCACAGTGGAAATGAATCTGACTCGCATCCATGAGGATGCAGGTTCCATCCCTGGCCTCACTCAGTGGGATAAGGATCCAGTGTTGCCGTGAGCTGTGATGTAGGTTGCAGATGTGGCTCAGATCTGGTGTGGCTGTGGCTGTGGCATAGGCTGGTGGCTACAGCTCTAATTCGACCCCCAGCCTGGGAACCTCCGTATCCCATGGGAACAGCCCTAAAAGACAAAAAAAAAAAAGTCTAAAAATCCCTCGTTAGTGGTGGCAACACTCATAGCTGTGAAAAGCTAACTCGGAATGTAGAACAATAATTGATCGGTACACAATAAACATGATTGGAGTTCACAGAAGAGGCAGGACCCTTCCAGACAGACTGAGTAGGCCATATTTCACGGAGAATGTAATGTTTTCGTCCAGTATGCAAATTAAAAGATTAAATGTTTGTCAAGTGTCGACGGCATGCAACGCCCTTCGCTGAATTCTGTGTGGAATTGAAGAAAGTTTATGTCACAGTCCTGTCTGTAGGGCAGCTTTCTATAGATAGTTTTCCACTGGCTTTCCTAAGTTTTTTCTGCCTTTAATCAATCATCAGCCAAAGACATCAGCTATTTGACTGCTTATAAAAATTTAACTTGAACACAAACAAAATAATTTCTCAGTGCTAAGAACAGAATAATATGTTGCCGAGGACGTCTCAATTTGCCGTGAACCATAAACATAGGCTTCAAGGGACAGGAGGAGCCTGGATCATTTCCTCCGCTGATTTCAGAACCACCTTAGCTGCCTGTGGTGAGCTGAGTGAGCATTTACTCTTGGGGGCATCAGAAAGAAGCCATCATAAGCAAGTTATGACAAACAACCTGGAGCGGGGGAAGTGAGGAAGAAGAGTAGACTAACCCTGAAAACCCTGACTACAAACACGTGGAGAAAAAATGTACCCTATGAATCGTGATTGGCTAATGGGTGTGATTACATATAAATTTAGATCTCTAAATTGAAACCAGCCCCTCTGCAGTTTGACAGAAGCAGATAACACTTCCTGAAAAGTAAAGTGAGAGTCGGAGCTTTAAAACATGGGAGGTTAGGACCAAATGCTTTTATTGAATTAAGAAAGAAAATTTTCAGTTTAATTTTTGAATTCAATAAAAGCAAGCCTTCTAACTTCTTTGAAATGAATATCATTTTTGTAAGCCAGGAATCTGGCATTCTCTGTACCTGGCATCTGGCGCTGCCTGGATTGGGAGAAGAAGCAGCTATTCTGTAGACAGGCTGCTTTCCACATATTACTGCAAGCTAGTAAAAGCCCCTTCAATTGGTAAAAATACCAACTTGCTGTGGAGATGAATTGGGTTTGGAAAATTCTCCTTTGGTCTGAGGAATGATACTAAACCATCTAAAGCTGCTTCGAATTTATATTTAATCTCTAGGATTAAATGCATGCATTTACCATCAGGAGGATTTAGCCAATTCCCCCAACTGTCCATCACCCATCATCCAGCATCACAGCCTCTACAGAAGCACAATGGCTTCAAAAACCCAAACTCTACCTCAGCCCCTCCATCAGGTAGCTCTGAACATAGTAGGGGCTCAGCACTGTTCCTGGACTAAACAAGGAATGGAAAGCAATACAATGGGTTTGCTTCTTTGAACATTTCCTCTGGTAACTTTCCAGACCAAGCAAGAGACCCTAATGCTTTTATTTGGAACCAGGGTTTCTTATCCTCTGCACAACTGATATTTTGGCCAGATAATTCTTTGCTGGGGGCATGGGGGGAGGGTGTCGGGTGGGGACCGGGGTGTCTTGTGCATAATAGAATGTTTCGGAACCTCCGTGGGCTCTGCTCACTAGATACCAGTAGTCTGCACCGCACCAAAGGTATGGCAGCCAAAGCAAACGTCTGCTGGGGGAGCAAAGTTGCCTCCATTCGAAAGGCACGGGTCTCGATAGTTTGAATGTCAGGCATGGCGAGGAATCAGGAGAAGACTGGGGCCCTATTCACAGTCATTCTCACCCACGGCCTTGGGAAATCTATATATGGTTAATCAATGGAATCCATTATAACTGAGACCAAACGTACAGACTTTCTCCTTAAAACAACCTCAGCACTCTGCTAAATACATCAGACGCGTGATTACGTTGAATTTTTGCAACCATTTTATGCACCCAATTTGCTGATGAAGAAGTAAAGATTTGGGAATAAAGTCTATCAAAGGCTACGTGGATCTCCAGTGATTCAACCCAATTCTTCTTGACTAAAGGACAGGCTCTCCATCGCGTTAGTATCCCTTTTGATCCAGTTAGGTGGAGTCTGGTACCGTCCTGGACTACCCCTCATTCTAGATGCAATTCCCTGGTCATAACAGACACCAGTTAGGAATACGGTGACTCAGTGACAATGCATTCCTATTACAGGAAAAGACATTTTGAGGGCTATGATTTACTGAAGGTGAGTCATTAGAGACATAACTATAAAGAGAGAAAAAAAAAATCTGTATTTTACAGGGACATGGAATAAATGTCTACCATGATTCCATCTGGGATGACACGCCAGGTTACAGAGCCTATCAGAAGAAAAACATTGGAGCAGAACAGTAGGATAACAGTGGAACTTTCTCCAGGAAAAGGTGAAATGAATCCACAGGAAAAGGAGTTCTGTCGCTTTCATGTTTGACACTCATACAACTGTGCTAAAGAAAACATTTCTGGCATATTTTTAGCCTTATTATGGAAAGTGGACCCTGCTGGGTCACATGGACAAGCTTCCAATCCAATAAGAGTCAGAAATGCAAAAGAAAAATACCCTGGGAAAGTTTCCTCCCGCTAGGACATGGCAGGGAATACATTGCATTCCCTTGTCCAGCCTATAATTAAGATGAAAGGCATATTCCTATCCAATTTACCATCCGCTGGCATGGTTAACATTCCAGCCTGGCTTCCCTAGCCCAGTTCGCCTAATGCAACACATTTTTAGGGAAAGAAAAGAAGAAAAAAAAAAAAGTAAAACACATTTTACTCTCAAGTGTTTCACAGGATGAGCTCTTTCAACGTCAACTATATTTAACTCTGTTAAAAGAAAACATTTTTGAATTTTGACCATTTCTTGCAGGAACTGAAGTATAAGGCTGCCTGTCTTTAGAATCCCCCTGTCCTGTGTGCTTAATACCGCCTGTTTTGCTGAGGCCGTTGCCTGTGATGGGTCGGCTTCAAATGGTTTGGACAGTGCGTTATGTGTCCAGAAGGTCAGATGTTTGCCTCAGCCTCTTGGGGCATCCGAACTCGGCCAAGAAACCTTTGAGAAGAAGGCTGTTTTTTTCACCAACTCTGATACTTTTGAAATCCACCCAGGCTGCAAATGGCATGAGAACAGCCTTTTTTTTTTTTTTTTTCATAAAAGTTTCCCCCTTCAAGTCCAGGCAGTCAAATAATAAGCATATCTAGATGGAGATTTATCTAAATTTATCTAGACTGAGACTTTCTGAAATGTATGTAAATTTCTATAATTGCATATCTATAATTATATAATTACATTCATTTCTACGTAAATTAAATGGTGGAATTTATACACACACACATATAAAAACTTCTGAGTTCTGTTTTCTTTTAATCTTCCAGAAGGATGATCAGTGGACTTTCACCCATAAGGTAACATTTTAAAACAGAAATTGCTTCACTCGTAACTAACATTGTCTGAAACACAGTTACAGTATAATTACTCACCTGATAGGGCTCTGCAGTCAAAGCACAGACTCATAGAACATTCTGTGTCTAAAGAAATCATCTTTGGGGGGGGGCTTCGCAACTTCTGGGTCTGATCAAATGAAATCATTTCCCGGGTAGCTACATTCCATCACCGCAAGGAGAATTCACTTCCAATGAACAATTGAATGGTTACCAATTTTCCTAAATGACAAAAGAAGACCTAAGGTTTAAAGGCCAGACTCGCCCAGAGGTGTAAGTACAGGAGATGCACCTTCTCCATGTGTGTGGGTACCAAGCTTATTAACTGCAGGCCCAGTAATTGCATCTTCCAGATGTGTCCAATCCTGTACGTAAACTCACTGCCTGGAGCCTTTTGAACAAACAAGCCCTTTTTTTTCGGGGTGCGGGGCAGGGGAAGGGAAGTCTAACAGACAGCTGGGTTTCCCCAGCACTCCTGGGCCCTGCTAGTCATTTGGCTACAGTTTTGCTTCTTTTGAAAAGTCTTCTCCTGCCTGGATCACCCCATTCCAGCTCACCCTTGAATGAGTCATGAGGCTGCTGTTCACACCCGGCGTCGAACTTTCTGCAAAGCCTGTGATACTGTGGTCCTGCTCAGAGACCACCAGACTTAAACTCTGCCCTGAGTAGCTAGGAGTTCCCAGACTTCCGTCTTCCCAAAGACGGCTTCAGTGGCTGATCAGTCATCAGTGTTCTTAGTCCCCCCCAATTTTTTTTTCTTTTTAGGGCCACACCTGTGGCATGTGGAAGTTCTGGAGCTGGGAGTGGAGTCAGAGCTACAGCTTCAGACCTACACCACAGCTCATGGCACCACCAGATCCTTAACCCACTGAGCGGGGCCAGGGCTTGAACCTGCATCCTCACGGATACTAGGTTGAGTTCTTAACCCACTGAGCCACAACAGGGACTCCAGTGTTCTTACTTTTAAATGCTCCTCTTTGTAATTCTGACCAGTGAGCTGTGACACAGCAAGAAATGAAGAAGGATTTGTTTCACCTCAAGACATGATTCCTCAAATGACCGCATCCTGTTAGAGGTAAACGTAGCTGTTTAATAGGTTAATTACATGAGAAACAGAGCGATTAAAAGAAAATAGGAGACAGCTAGCCATTCCTTTTAGTAATTAGTAGACTAGAGCAAAGTTATTTGTCATGGCAGTTATTAAGCTTGAGCTGCTGCTTAAGCAAAGAAATCCTACCTTGCCTAACCGTTAGCACCAGCTAAAGGTTAGTACTGGCATGGTTGAGGGGCTCAGGGTAACACAATAAGTAATAAGCCACAGATTTGTCTAAAATCCGTTCAATCCTTCTGCACCCGGCATGCACTCCATAGCTCCTACTGGCTCCAACACAAACCCCTGGAAGAAAATTCCTTTTTGTTTAGGCTCATTGCTTCTAAAGTATGCAGAGCTGTTAACTTGCAGCAGGAGAACAATGGATGTTCTCACTGGCTCCTGGAGATAAGACTCGAATTCAAAAAGGTCCCTTTTAGTATGAATGGTATCTAGGCTGGACTCCTGCCAGCCACAGCGAGTTGAATGTATGCAGGTGGATTTGGCTGGCCTGTCCGAAGTCTTACCTACAGCCCCTTGGAGTGTTCGGCCACCCAACCACAGAGCGATTGCAGTGGCTTCAGGAATGAGGTGAACGGTGATCAAAGCGAGGCCCTCCTAGTGTTTCAGAGCCCAGACCATCCCAAAGCGTTCCATCAGGGGCCAGACCACCCTCTCGGCAGCAACGTTAGGAGACCAGAAAAACTGATGGTGGTTGAATGAGGTCAACTGGAAGGAGCCCTTCCAACCTTGCAGTGCTGTGAAATGGCCTTATTCCAAGTAATTTCTCAGCATTCGGAGAAAATTATGGCTTCTGAATTAACTCAAAAAAGAGTTCCAAAATGATGCTTGGCTCTCAGCTGGATGTTACAGAAAGAGAAAAGGTGAGATCTGTCTTAAAGGGTCACAGAGCCAAATACGAATAGGAGTAATCGTGATGGTAGTTGTAATAATAATAATAATATCAATAGTATCAATAATATAATAGTAATAGAGACTCCAAAGTCATTCCTCTCTTTTTCTTGTGACCCAGTGAAATTCACTTTTCTTTAGAGCAACCTACCCCGTGTTTTAGTTAAGCTAATCTCCGAGTCAATTTTCCTTCTCTTGGAGAAAAAAAAAAAAATTAACTAGGCTACAGCAGCCAATTGAAGCTGAAGATGTTTTGTGACAGGCTGAGTTTTGGAGAAGAAAATCTGGAAAAAACAAACACTAGATAATCTAGACAAAGATAATTCGGAGCTGATGTTCCTTGGTAGAAAATGCCATTGACTTTGATGCTGATGCTGGAAGCGCGCAAAATAAACTTTTCCTAACTGTACGCCACTGTACTGGGAATGTTATCTTTTTGAAGGAAAAAAAAAGGCATCAGAGAGTTAGCAGGATGAAGACATGGAAATACAATAGGAACAAGCTCCAGAAAGTGACTTCTGTCAACATTAAAGGACATTTTTTTTTTTGCTGTATACACAGTTTACACTTAGTTTCCTCATTGAAAAGCTTAAAAAGCTGCCTTGATTCTCAAAGCTTTGTGCCTAGCAGAGTATTTGGCTCTTACCACGGAGACATTGTGTTTCCAGTGAGTTTTGCTTTTCAAAAGGCGGGAAGGTATTAGTGCTTGTCTTCAGACTGGCTGGACATATATTCGAAACAGCCAAGATTTTTGATGAAACTGTAGATAAGAAAAGAAAGGGAGAATTAAGCTTACCCAAAGAGATAGAAAAAAAATCAAGGCATTCAAGCATCCAAAAAGTTCTAAGAACAAAGATGAATCTGGCAGTGGAAGAAAACGGATCCTTCCAACCTAAGACGAGACCCATCAGGGCTGGCAGTGCATCATTTTTTTTTTTCCCCCCTTTGGGTTGAGGTGGGGCAGGCTCAGGCTGAAGGTGGGGTGAAAAGTGAGATACCCCCAGGCCATGCCAAGGTGGGGCTATTCCCAGATATCTGTCCACAAGAGTTCTGTGCCAGGGAGGAGAATGCCCGTCAGAGTCTGGGAACCAGAAGGCAGACGCAGAGCCTGGAAAGTAGGTCACACCGTGAGTCAGGCTGGAGAGGCTGAGCAGGAAACAGGCACGGAATGAGCAAAGGTGGGTGACCAGAGAGTCAGAGAGGAAACACAGGGTTGCTAGACCGGCAGCAGGATAACACAGGAACTCACCCCAACCTACCCGCCTGCCAAAAGCTTCGGTGCTACAGCTTCTCTACCAGCCAGGACCAGGTGGATAGCAGACGCTCCGTTGGATGCAGTTTATGTGATTTCCCCAAATGAGACCCAAGGCCAAAATCACCTAATAGGTTTCATATGCCGTGTTCATTATTCATTGAACAAATAGGTATCAAGTTCCCACTGTGTACCAAGCCCGGGGCTGGGTGCCGGGGGCCACAGCCTGGGGGGGAAAACTGGCTTAGGCTCACCCAGTCATGACTGTGCATATTAATCAGTCTGTAACCAACGGGCGACGGAGAACACTGTGTTATACATATTTTTTAAGGTTGCTTTTATTTTTTTAATTGCTCAATAACTTGGCCAGAGAATTTGAGATGAATTTGACGGTGAACCTGGCAGCTTAGATGTAACAGAACTCAGTGAAACATGAAACACCCATGATCTATAGAAAACACAGGATGAGAAGTAGAGGGAGCCGCATTCTTCCTGCCTCCCCGCACTCCCCTACTCCCGTTATTTGAGGAGTAAAAAAATAAACAATCTCACGCAGCAAAAGTAGGAAAATGGTATCTTCTCCATTGAATCATTTCAATGAAGGCACACATGGAGCCGAGGGCCATTTAGGTTTTGTTCTTGTCCATCTGTAATGACATTCATCCACTTATCTTTGTTTAAAAATATGCTTGAAGCATCACTTAGAGAGAAGGTGAGGATTAAGTATGACCATCATTGATTTACCCATTATCTTGAAGGAAGATTAAGATCATGGTCTAGAATCCAGATTTCCTCTTTTTTGCCTGCACCTGTAGCACGCAGAAGTTCCCAGGCCAGGGATCGAACCTGCACCACAGCAGTGATCACACCACATCCCTAACCTGCTGTGCCACCAGGGAACTCCCCAGATGTACTTTTTCACTCATCTTGGAATCTGGAGCACATCCCTTCAAATCTTTGTAATTCCCTTGGCCATAAAAGGTGAATTATAATAGATTCAACCTCTTAGGGTTGTTAGGAGGTTTACATTCATATATGCAAAGGGCTTTGGATACGCTTTGTCACATATTTCGTCATCCAAAGTGCTAGCTGTGACTGGTGATGCAGGACTTTACGTGCTGGAACATAACCATGAACAAGGAAGATGTAGTCCCTGCCAAGAAGTTTCCATTCCAGGGACAGAGACAGACAAGTCAACAGATAAATTAAATAGTTAGACATTTGGATGCTCGGTAGGATGGACAAGAAAGGAAAGACGAGAGCAGGAGAGGACTGTGGCATTATCTAGGGTCGTCAGGGAGCACCTCTGCGAGAGCGCTGTGTGTGTCGTCCTGAAGGATGAGAAGACAGTGGTGCGAGGACAAGGGTGGAGTGTTTGGCCCAAAAGAACGTGTTCGGTAGGTTCCAGGAATGGATGAGGGTCTAAGTCATCAGATCACATGAGTGTAGGGAAGAAAGAGCTATGCTGCCGAGGTCCTACCAGGAATCCGTGATAAGTTTGGAAACTTTAAAGTCATATGGGTTCTTGTGAAAGGTGTGTTAGATTTCTAATCCAATAATGGCTTGGTTTTGGTTTTGGTTTTGGTTTTGGTTTTTTTTGTTTGTTTGTTTGTTTTTTGCTTTTTAGAGCCGCACCCGCAGCATATGGAGATTCCCAGGGTCAAATCAGAGCCACAGCTGCTGGCCTGTGCCTCAGCCACAGCAACGCAGGATGCAAACTGCATCTGTGAGCCATACCATAGCCCATGGCAACGCCAGAATCCTTAACCCACTGAGCGAGGCCAGGGATTGAACCCGCAACCTCATGATTCCTAGTCGGGTTCGTTTCTGCTGCGCTATGATGGGAATTCCGAACAATGGGTTTTAAAATCCTGCATCCAGTCATTCCGCCAATCTGGCTGTCACCACCAGAGCCCAGGATCATCTTGCCTGGAAGACTTTCAAAACGATGTCTTGCCTACGCTCCTGTTCCCCAACAAGGAGCTAAATCCCCATAAGGCAAGAAAGGCTTCTTAAAATGTCAACACCCCAATTAAAAACCCTCCGCTGGTTTCCCACTGCACTGCAAAGGATGTGCACGCTCTTTCTTGAAGTCTCTGAGGTCCTCCAGGATCCGGCCCCTGCTGTCCTACCCTCACACTCTTCCCTGGGTTACTCAGTCACGTTCTGCTGCTTGAAAGGGGGCAGGCTTCCGCTCGCCTCTGTTGTTCTTGGGGTTCCCACTGCCTGGAATATGCTTCCCCCAGATATTCTGTATGCCTGGCTTGTCTCGCTTATGGTTATATGCTCAAGTTTCATTGTCTGCCACTGAGCCCAAAGTGGCCTCCCACCCCGACCTCCTCCACGGATGTCCTAAATTACACTCTGATTTTTTTCCCCTTCATTGAAGGTATAGCTAGCTGGATAACCTTCTTTTGTTTTTTATTTTAATCTGTCTACCTCTGTAGGATATAAGCACCTAGACAGACAATATTTTACATGTCATCTTGATCCCTGTCACTGTGCTTTTTTTTTTTTGGCTTTTTAGGACTGCACCTGCAGCATATGGAAGTGCCCAGGATAGGGGTTGAGTTGAGCTGCATCTGCTGGCCTACACCACAGCCACAGCCACAGCAATGCCAGATCTTTAACCCACTGAACCACTGAGCAAGGCCAGGGATCAAACCCGCATCCTCAGGAAATAACTAGTCAGGTTTGTAACCCACTGAGCCACAATGGGAACGCCCTCCAGGAGCAATTTTAGTTTTCAAGTTTCATTACTTAAGAAATACATTTTGAAAGGCCATAGGTAATAGAGAGTGATGCCTCTGATGGGTTGGGGGCAAAATAAATTGAAAATCTTTTGGGAAGGAGTCCCCATTCCAGAGCCATGAAGAACATCCATAATTCACAGGAAGAGGTCAAAATATCAAGATTAACAGGCGTTGGAAAGAAAGTGATTTCAACCCTTCTGGAGGCCTTTGAGGGGTTCAAGACCTACCTACCTTCAGTAGAGGAAGTAACTGCCAATGTGGTGGACATGGCAAGGAACTAGACCCAGAAGAGCCTAAAAATGAGACTGAATTGGTGTGATCTCATGATAAAACTGGAACGGATGAAGAGTTCCTTGTCATGGACGAGCAAAGAAGGGGGTTTCTGGAAATGGACTCTACGCTCGGTGAAGATGTTGTGAAGATTGTTGCCAACAAAGGATTTAGAATATGATATAAACTTAGCTGATAAAGCAGAGGCAAGATTGGAGAGGACTGATTCCAACTTTGGAAGACGTTCTGCTGTAAAATGCTATCAAACAGCATTTCCTGCTAAGTCACAAAGGAAGGGCCAGTTAGTTGATGCGGTGACCTTCATGGTCTTATTTTAAGAAATTGCCACAGACCCTTAGCCTTCAGCAAGCACAACCCAGATCAGTCAGCAGCCAGCAATGTCGAGGCGAGACCCTTCACCAACAAAAAGATGATGAGTTGCTGAAGGATCGGTTGATGGTTAGCAGATTCCAGAAGTGAACTATTTTAATTCAGGTATGTGCATTGTTTCTTCAGACATAATGCAATTTCACTTTTAATAGACTACACTATAGGATCAACATAATTTTATATGTCCTAGGAAAGCAAACACTACGTGTGACTCACTTTGTTGCAGTATTCACTTTATTGTGATGACTTGAGGCTGGTCCTGCGGAAGTAGGTAGCCCCGGGTTATTGCCTCCTCACTTACTTAGAAGGTATTATTGCTCAAGGTCACACCACTTATATTGACGGGTTTTGTTCTGAACTACCTTTCCTTGGAAGATATAGATGCTCTCTCTATTTAGTGCAGTTTTACTTGGCAGATTTATCTAGAGTCATAAACACAATATCTCCTTCTAGGAAAAAGTTGAGCAAGTTTGCTAGCGATCCCTTTAAAAGACGGTGTTTTTGTAATCTGAGCATTCCTCGGCTAGAATATAAATCGACTGCATTGACCTGGGCTGCTCTGCCATCCCATGAGGCTCGAAGGACAAGAAAACTTATAAAAACATGAAGCTCATGCTGTTTGCTGTGTTGTGAGTGATAATATGCATTGTCTCTGACTCATGTGTCTCATGTCCTCTGCCAGCATCCATGAACCTGGCAGGCACCTTGTTATCTTGAAAGCAGGGTAGAATCTCAGATGCTTTACAGTTTTGACACAGGAAAGGCCATGTGGAAGTCTCCTCTTATTTTCTATAAAGACTGTAATTTATTAAAAGGCCTGACTAGTTATTTTGTAGCGAAGGCCCATTCATAGTCCCTATTCCAAAAGTGAAAATGGAATATCTTATTTGTATTTGTGTCCTCTATGCCCAGCAAGTAAGTTCTGTTGAATGAATGATTACACAGGTGAAGGTAAAATACTCAAATCAGAGCCAAGCAGCAATCCACTAAATTTAATAAAAGAACGAATTAATTATGAACCATTTCATCCCTTCAGTATTTTCATTAGACTGCAGTAGCGTTATCATTACATTTAACCTAACAATATTCAACTGTGTGGGTTTGCTCAAAGACAAAAATCAGCCTAGCAGTGCAAAACATTTTCGGCTATTCCAAGCCCAGGGAGTCCATACCCCAGAGTGAGCCTAAAAGGAGAAAAATTTGAATCTGTACGCCTTCAACTGTCCCCATTCATGAAGATCAACTCTCTTCTACAAGTGAGATTTTTCTAAATCGAGACAAATTTTTAAGAAAATAACAGGCTTTCAGCTAACAGTTGAGGCCCAGGGAAAGTCTAGCAATAGAGGCCTGTAAGCCATGTCTAAATACTTAAAAGTTATGGATCAAGTTAACAAAGAGTTAGGTGAAAAAAAGAATCTATCCTCTGAACCTTGAAAATTATACCTTCATATTGACAAAAGTGAAAAAATAAATGTGAGTAAAGCTGTGGTTTTTATATGATTTAGAGTTGGCCAAACATCAAAGTCCATGGAATTTAATTATTATTATGCACATGGGGATATCCTGTTTATGGACTGGTGGTGCCTGGATGAGTAATAAGGCAAAGATATAAACAATAGACAAAGTATTATGCATTTATCCCATAAAAATATGTCACTCTTTTCTTTGTTTCAGCAAAGTCACTCGTTACATTGTTACAAACAATAGTATTCCAAAATTTTTGTTTCAATCTAACAGTGTTTTAGCACAAAATAAAATATAAACAAATGCTACATACATAAAAATGTAGGAGTTCCCTGGTGGCTCAGTGGCTTCGGATCCAGAGTTGTCACTGCTGTGGCACAGGCTCTATCCCTGGCTTGGGAACTTCCACATGATGCAGGTGTGGCAAAAAATAAAATAAAATAAAATAATTTTTAAAAAAGTAAATTACAGTAAATGTAAAGGAGTTCCTGCTGTGGTGCAATGGAGAGTGGCAGTGTCCCTGCAACGTGAGGACACAGGTTCAATCCCAGCCTTACGGAGTAGGTCACAGTTGCAGCTTGGATGTGATCCCTTGCCTGGGATGGAGTGGCCAAAATAAACAAATAAATAAATAAATAAATGTGAAAAAAGGAAAGAAATGTATTTTTATATATGTTTTCAAGGTTATCCTTCTAAAATATTAAAAAGTATCCATCGAGGAGTTCCCGTTGTGGCTCAGCAGTAATGAACCTGACTAGAATCCATGAGGATGCAGGTTGGATCCCTGGCCTCGCCCTGCGGGTTAAGGATCCGTCTTTGCCATGAACTGTGGTGCAAGTCGCAGATGCGGATGTGGCATTGCTGGGGCTGTGGTGCAGGCCGGCAGCTGCAGCTCCCACTGGACCCCCAGCCTGGGAACTTCCATATGCCATGGATGCAGCCCTAAAAAGATCCCCCCAAAAAAGGATCCATTAAAATTAAAAGACGTGATATAAACTGTAATTCATGCTTATCGGAAATCTAAACCAAAGTATTTAAGTAAAACTGGAAAGGTTTGAAAATGTCATTGTCATCAGTTTTTGAATGAAAAGACTACTCGCATTTCCAGCACTCGGTATGCATTTAGCTGCCCGTGCAAAGAATTGCAGTCACATTTGATGCACCTTATCCCTAGATGTACACTTGACGAATTTAACAGCAAAATGAATACTCAGTCGTGTGAACACATCTCTCACCTAATGCGCCCGTGGTTGACAGTAGCACGCTTATTCTTAAATAGCTCCAGAACCATAAATGGGGACAGGAAGGGAAGCTCAGAACTCCGGGAGACAGTACTTCTTTATGCAAGAGTCCCTCATGTGTGTGTCTTTGGAGAGAAAGAAGGGTTCCCACCCAGCCAGGATCTCCACAGCAAGCTCTCCCTTAGCTCACTCTACCCCCAGTGGGGCAGTGTCCTTTCCGCCTTCCTCTCACCTCTGAGTCTGGCTCATGTTTCCTGTCCCATCGCTTCTCGGCCTTTTGGCTAAGATCAAGTGTTGTCTTTCCTGTCCCGCTCCAGGGCTGGAGCCTTGAAAATGCAGAATGTGTAATTTCATTAATTCTGCCTACAAGCTAAATGCCCCAATGTTCACATTTACAACTGTCATTGTGCAATAGAAAAAGGAAAGGTAAGATGCACACTAATAGTTTAAAATTTTAAATTTCCTTACTTGAGATGCTGTTGAAGAGCACATTAAAAACACCATTCCAAGTCGATAGAGAGAGAGACTAGAGGAGGAAGGAAACAAATATCTTCGTATGTATCTTTCATAGCACTTTTCCCCTTCTTTTTGTAAGGGAGACATTTTTATTTTGCACTCAGCCCCATACATTTTGTGGCCAGCTCTGGTTATGGATCATGCTGGACCAGCACTGAGCCCTGGGTCCCAAGTGGCAGAAACAGTCATATATTTTTTCTTTACTTAAAAAAATAAAACTTTGTGACTTTCTCTCACCCAAGTCTAAGGGCGGATCTGAGGAAGGTCCTCAAACGCAAATCAGCTCTTGTTGCTGCGCATGGCAAGCAGCAGCAGCGTTTTCCAGAGCTAGAGGAAAACTTGGCTCTGATGCTCATATTATGAGAAGGTAGAAGGATGCACAACAAAATGAGACACAATAGGATTTTACCATTTTCTTTTTTCTTTCTTTCTTTTTTTTTTTTTTTGTTTATTTTTAGGGCCACACCCATGGCATATGGAAGTTCCCAGGCTAGGGGTCGAATCAGAGCTATAGCTGCTGGCCAACACCACAGCCACAATGCTGGATCCAAGCCGAGTCTGCGACCTACGCCGCAGCTCACCGCAACGCTGGATCCTCAACCCACTGAGTGGGACCAGGGATCGTCGACCCTGCATCCTTATGGATCCTAGTCAGGTTCATTACTGCTGAGCCACAATGGGAACTCCGATTTTACCATTTTCCTTTTTCCTCTGATTTAGAATCTCACCTCTTGTAAGCTGGACTCCCTTATAGAAAATCTTATTTGATTGCATTGGACGTTGGTAGGCTTTTTGAAACACGTATGTGTACATGAGCCCAGCCACTAAAGTTCTATGAACATTTTTTTGCTTCTGTTATTGGACTCTGTTTTGGACGTTAGTAAGATGGGCACTTCTCTAAGGATGTATATAATGCCTTTATATTTCCAATGACATATAACATAGTGACTTTTATTAAACACTCAGCACTGAACATTAACTCGTTGAATTAATGTTAAGTTTATTTTAGTGTCACGCATATTGACTATATTTAATTCTGAAAAGTTTTGGATTTTAGAACACACCACCCCTGATGAGATCAAATGCTTCTAAATCATGGAAGTGTGGATAGGTCACAAATACTTGGGAATTGTATCTTTATCTCAACACCATACCCTCGCTACCATCCCCCAAAAAGTCCCTGAAAAAAATCTCAAGTGGAAAAACAGTCCACTCAGAAGGCAGCTGAATCTTTGGCTGCAAGGCTCCCTGGGCAATCGTTGAGCCCTGGAAATTAAATTTGACTCGCCTTCCTCTAAATGTGTCTCTGACACCTAAGGCATTGCTGAAGTTAAGTAACAGTTAAGTGGGGATATCTCATTGGTTGCATTTTTAAAAATATACCATTGTTCTTGCCTCAGCTTCTCTATCAATACCAGCAAAAAGCCACCTACCACCTCCTTTTCATTCCTTGAAAATACATTCTCTCACTTCCCCCACATATGTTTCCGTCAACTTGACCCACAGGATTAATTTCAAGTTTACCTTTTTAGGATTTCCAGGGAATGTGTGAAAGGATCTGGCCCTGCTCTTCGGGACATCTGCTCAAATTCCAGGCAGAATGGACAGAGAGGCTCCTTTCCCGAAAGGTGACGTGGCAGCACTTTTTTTTAAAAGACACCAATCCTTGGATGGACACAGAGCTGCATCCTCCGCTCAACCAGCATTACAATGCTCTCCCCTCAGAGGAAGGCTCCACCAGTTCAAAATCACATTGCGATTCATCCTGCTTCAAGGCTCAGTTGTGCATCTGCCATTGTTGTCAAAGGAACGTGACTTCCTCCTTGTATTCCCATTAGAGGAATAATGGAAGGCGTTTGGCTTCTTGGCCATTTGCACTCCAGCTTTTCACAAGCTCTTAAGGGAAATGAGAGCAAATGATGGATGACATATTAAAGGAGACAGATGATGAGTCAATGAGAACGTCAGCTAGGTTTTCATACTCTACAGGGCATGGTAAATGCGGTGTTTGGTTTGCATTTTTTTAAAAAGCACATCCATCTGGTGAGGTTCAGAAATTGATGCATGAACCTCCAGGCACCATGCTGACGTTTTTGAGGTCAGGCTGATGAAATTGAATGGGACTTCAGATTTAGTGTTAAGAGCCATGAGGGCCAAACTTACACTCTTTAAATCTGTCACGTTTAGCAACTATCAGCAGAAAAATGAACTTTCAGTTGTCTCGTTGAGACAATTAACTTGTTTTCACTGCCCCAGAATACCTTCCTCCCTCCAAGCAGCCAAACAGTATCTACTCTGCAGCCTTCTCTGCAAAACACGGCAGCCCAGAGCAATCTTCCCTCTTCCACACGTCTATTGTTTGATTTCTACAGTAATAGAAATTAATCTTCAAGCCTTGTTTTGATTCTTATCTTATTTAGATTGCTTGACACTTTTAACCATTTAACTTCTTGTATATTCATGTTTCGTCTCCTCCACCAAATTGTGAGTTCTTCAAGGGACCTAACAAAATCTACCCTACTAGTTCAATAACTTAGTGTTATCTGACATTCATGTATTTTGTATTTATATGTTTGTTTGTTTATAATCTTCCTCAATGGAATTTAAGCTTTAAGAAGGCATTGACTTTGTCTTCCATCTCTGTATTTTCAGAAGCATCAAGAACAGTGCTTGGCATTATTTGTAATAGGCAAGATATGGAAACATCCTAAAGGTCCATACAACCATCCACAGAGTGAATAAAGAAGATGTGGTATGTACATATTGAAATGCTACTCGGTTATAAAAAAGAATGGAGTGATGCCATTTCCAGCAACATGGATGAACCTAGGGATTTTGTCATATTAAGTGAAGTCAGAAAGGTAAATATCATATGATAGCATTTGTATGTGGAATCTAAAAAAAAAGGATATAAATGAACTTATTTACAAAACAGAAACAGATTCACAGACATAAAAAACAAACTTATGGTTACCAAAGGGGGCCGGGGGGAGGGATAAATCAGGAGTTTGGGGGATTATCAGATACACACTACTACATATAAAATAGACCACAAAGTCTTCCTGCAGAACACAGGGAACTATATTCAACATCCTATAATCACCATAATGAAAAAGAAAAAATAAACAGAAACAGTGCCTGACAAATAGTAGGGGTTCAATAGATTTGTTAAATGGGTAAATGAATAATGAGTGAATTACTAACTTGTGTTTTCCCCTTTAATTTAAATCATAAAGCGTTTGCTTTAACAGAGTGTACAGCATTAAGAACCTGCTGTTAAAAGGTTAAAAGTCTAGGCTTTGTAGTCACACGGGTGCAGATTCAAATCTGCTTTCTTGCTTACTGTGATGCTCTGGCTCTCTGATATTAGGCAAACCACTAAACTCCTCTGTGTCTCAGATTTATCTCCTTTATGATGAAGATAACTATATGTCCTTCATAAAGTTGATGTATTAAATAGGATTTGGTCAATACAATTCTTGACATGTAATAACTGCTCAACTGTTCATTGTACAAACCTGTACGGATTATTACAATGCTAAGAGGATGGCAGTGAAAAACAAAATGAAACAAAAAAACTAATAATTAATTCTTCTATTATAATTAGATACTCTCTGGCAACAAGTTTTCTCCTGAACATACCTACTGTGATTTTTTTTTTTTTTTTTTTTGCCTTTTAGTGTCCCACCCACAGCATATGGAAGTTCCCAGGCTAGGGGTCGAATCGAAGCTACAGCTGCCGGCCTACACCACAGCCACACAGGATCCGAGCTTCACTGGAGATGTCCACCACAGCTCACAGCAACGCCGGATCCTTAACCCACTGAGCGAGGCCAGGGATTGAACCCACAACCTCAAGGTTCCTAGTTGGATTCGTTTCTGCTGCGCCACGATGGGAACTCCCCCACTGTGATTTTTCAGGTGGATCATTCAAACATGAGTTCAATGCCAGGTAGAATCATCAGAAAAACCAGAACTATAAGAGGTGTATTTCGTGACACCAATTAGATGAACTGGAATGCCACTGGTGGTAAACTGAAGTTATGGTATTAAGGCAAATATCTGGACCAATTGACGTATTAAGAGTGCAGGATTATTAAACAGAGTGGCATGACATACCTATTCAGAGCATCAAGCAGATCAAGGGTGAGAACCAAGTAAGAAACAGAGGTAATGAAGACATTAAGGGGGAAGCACTGGGAAGACCAGAGGACCAAATACAGGAAGAAAAATAAAGATCAAGAGAGAAGAATATAAATACTTATCACGTCAGAATGCCAACACAGTCAGCGACGTCTACACAGACAGAAGACCACTTATCTGATGCAATGGATATTTCTCAATCCAAAAATGTCATGTAAAGTAAAACAAACAAGGTTTTACAATTATATATTTACCTAAAACCTTATTTTGAAATTTTATTCTAACCAAAACGTATTAATGTACCAGTCTTTGAAATAGAACTAAGGCCTCGTGCATATAGATCTATTGTCTATTAACCTGCTTATTCTTTCTCGTATAAACCACATACTGCGTTTATAATCTATGGGCTGTGATTCCAAGTTTGGCTTTCTTCAAAGGGAAGCAAGAGTTTTGAGTTAAATACCAAATAATTTATGAATTTTTGAAGATTTTTAAAAATTTGTTTCCCAACCTTTGTTTCACATTCACCAACTGATTGGAAGTGTTTTACCCACCAGTTTTTTTTCAAGTCTTTCTGAAACTTGACATTCAGATTTCACCAAAACAACAATTCTCTATCTTTTGTAGTTTATTTCATGAGGTTGCATAAAAGTTCATTAAATTGTATCACCACCTAAATGAGTATAACTTGTATAAACTCAAGTTTGGGAAGAAACAAGACTAAATCTTGGTAACTATGGGGCAGGAGTCCATGGAGTTGACTGTATACTCTAGATAACTTACTAGCTGTGAACTTTGGCACACCTTGGCCTTAACAGGAGGAGGAAGTGTGTCAGTTTATCTAACAAGTTGGTTAAATCAATGCCTGTTAACAAGTCTTCTGTTCTACCTGGGGATGTGCACGTTGGTTGATTTTCCCTTGAAAATAAAATAATTTAAAAAGGAAATATGTATCGAGAACTTGCTGATTTCCAGGCACCATCTTTAGTTGTTTTTTTGTTTGTTTGTTTTTTTAATTTAAGCCTCACAATTGCCTTATGAAATGGGTATAGCCTTGTCATTTGACAGTGAAATAGATGCAAATTCAGGAGAATCAGAGCCAGGACTGACACCCAGGCCTTCTAATGGCTGAGTCACGGTCCTTTCTCTCCAGGAGAGGAAGTTGATGGAGAGTCTGTCAACAGGACCAGGCAAGCAGGAGCTGGAAGTGCGTGCTTCTGTGTTTCTCTGCATTTTTCTCACATAAAGCTAATAGCTAAAAGGCTGGGTTTTCTTCCATACCCAAGGAAAAACTAATTTGCTTTTCTTATATTTGTACAATTGAAGATGATTTTCAAAAATCTCATCCTAGACTGCTGTACTCCTGTAGTCTGAAATAAAGTAAAATAACGAGCCTTGATGGAAAGCAGTTGAGGAAGGCATTTGCTATTGCAATTTTTAAAAATCACCCTGGGCTTACCCATAACGAGTTTCCACAGAGACCATCATCTTTAGTACTGAAGGAAAATATACATTTTCTTTTAAAATGTCTCCTGTGACTTAATTGACATTTTTAATATTTTACCTTGAAAAGTTTCAAATTAACACAAAGTTAAAAAGAATAAGGTAGTGACTCCTATGCCCTAATCACCGAGGTTCAGTAATTGCCCACTCATGGCCATCTTTCAACTACCCTTCACCCACGACCCTCCTCTTGGATGGTTGTGACGCAAATAGGCATCGTATTATTTTATTTGTAAATATTCTAGCATGTTTCTCCAAAAGATGGAGACTTTAAAAAATAATACTCAAAGTGGAAGTTCCCACATGGCACAGTGAGTTAAGGATCCGGGGTGGCCACGGCTGTGGCACAGGTTGCAGCTGTGGTGCGGGTTCAGTCCTTGGCCTGGGAACTTCCACGTGTTGTGGGTATGGTAAGAAAAGAAAAATAAATAAATAAATAAATATGGAATTGCAGCTAAAAAACTGATAATGCTTTAATATCCAATGTCCAATTATTGCCGCCCAGTCATAATGCTAATACGAACATCGAAAATATACTTCCAAAATATTTTTCAAAGTTTAAAGAATGTTTGGCAGCTCCGTCTTTAAGCTCCGTCCCACGTGGCGTGTACGAGGACACCCCTGTGCCTTCGGTCCTCAGCTCTTCTCTGTAAGGATGTGCCACCAACGCTGTGCAGAGTCAGTGCCACGTGGTTCATTTTCCTTTCCAGTTTGAAGGATTCCTTTTCAGTTTTGCTGAAGGATTATGTAAGCCGTGCGTACGTTTCAATGTCAGATCTACAACATGAGGTCGCTGAAGAGACGCTGAGTTTCTGTCCCTGGGAACTTCACCTCATTCTCTACGCCCCTCTAAGAAACCAATCTTTAAATGTTTGTTTTTCCTTCGATTTTTAAAAGATAAGCAAATACATATATGGACTTTTGTAGGCCCCCATTTTAGCTACATGATGGCTACATTACATGCATTTCTCTAGTCTGTATATTTTATTGAATGTATTCTAGAGATTCCACCACAGTAAAATATTGAAGTCTGACATATTCAATTTACAGCATAAGACTCTTCGTGTGGATGTTTTATCACTTTTAAACAAGTCCCCTATTGCTTTAATGAATAGTGACATTCAAAAAAAATTATACAAATTTTGCACTTTTTTGAAGGTTCTTAATAAATCATGACTTTTTTTGAACCATCCAAATTTTTTTTTTGGCTTTTTAGGGCCGCACCCACAGTGTATGGAGGTTCCCAGGCTAGGGGTCCAATCGGAGCTATAGCTGCCGGCCTACACCACAGCCACAGCAACGCAGGATCCGAGCCACGTCTTCGACCTACACCACAGCTCATGGCAAGGCTGGATCCTTAACTCACTGAGCGTGGCCAGGGATCAAACCCAAAACTTCATGGCTCCTAGTCCAATTCATTTCTGCTGAGCCATGATGTGAACTCCCCAGCCACGACAGGAACTCCCCCCAAATTTTATATATTTTATACATATATGCATTATATGAACACACATATATAATGTGTGTGTGTATATATATATATGCATACCCATGTAGTTCATATATACTATCATGGCTAAAAAGACATAGAAAGGTTTCAGAATTTGCTTATCTATTTATATGAAAGGGTGAGAATATCAGCATCTTAGTTTTGTTCCTGAACTGCCTTTCTTTCTCCAAAAAAAACTTCTGATTTGAGGCCTAAGTAAATTCCAACATGGATAATATAAAATGAGAAATTTTAAAAATATGATTGAAACCTTTTGAGGAAAAAGTAAATTTATTACTTTTTGCATATTTTCAACTGCTATTGTCTTTTCTAGGCTTAGATCTGAAAGAAACTGCTGTTGCTGCTGTAACAATAAAGGCAAAGGAATTTGAGACCAGGCTCTGAGGTTTGCCGTGTGTTTTGGTAGCATTTACCTCTGCTCTCCTCACTCTCTTATAATTATATTCATTTTTTTAAAAGCAAGCAGAATACTTATTAAAAATTTCTATCGTACGTGAATTTCTAAATGAATTACCAATGCGTTTCCATGACAGCCAAATTTGTGTTCCTAGCTTCTTTTTTTTTTTTTTTTGGTATTTTTTTTAGGGCTGCACCCTCAGCATATGTAAGTTCCCAGGCTAAGGGTCAAATGGGAGCTGTAGCTGCTGGCCTACACCACAGCCACAGCAATGATGGATCCTTAACCCACTGAGCGAGGCCAGGGATGGAACCCGCATCCCCTCATGGATACTAGACAGATTCATAACCCGCCGAGCCACAATGGGAACTCCCTGTGTTCCTAGCTTCTTATGCATGTTGTTTTGGAGCTAATGCTTTTATTCCCAGCAGAAATAAATACATCCTTATTAACAATACACGCTGCAATCTCAAATTGAGTCCAGCAAATGGCTTTTCTTTGAACTTCTTATCTTGAAAGAATTCCGTGTTCACCGAAAGTGGCAGGAATATC
The DNA here is from genome assembly GCF_016906955.1 of Phacochoerus africanus. Classification (NCBI taxonomy): domain Eukaryota; kingdom Metazoa; phylum Chordata; class Mammalia; order Artiodactyla; family Suidae; genus Phacochoerus; species Phacochoerus africanus. Next base: position 14,062,501 of record NC_062555.1, on the reverse strand, counting down.
GACCAAGTTGGTCTCACACACCCTTCGACCTGTACTTTCAGTGGACATCTCGCAAAACAGTAGTAAAATATTACAACCGGGAGAATGAAAATGGCACAATCTAGGAAGCTTACTCAAATTTCCTAAGTTTTACAAGCACTCGTGTGTGGTGGTGGGGGGACGGGGCGCCGTACACGCCAGTGTATCTACGTATTGGGTGTGATTTTATCACGTGGGTAGATTCATGTAGCCGTCACTGCGGATCCAGACACAAAAATCAATATCCTTTTGTTACCCCTGCACAGCCACACCTCTATCCTTCCTTGTCTGACCTTTGTCAAGCATTTCCAACTCTACAGAGACCACCTCTCTAATTTTTGTCATTTCTGGAATGTTGGTAAATGAGATTTTATAAAGCAGCATTTTGAGGCTGGTTTTTTAAAACTCAGCCTTATTTCCTTTAGACGGACCCCAGCTTTTGCCCGTCCTGCTAGATAGCAATCTTGTTATGGTCGCATCACAGGTTTTTGTTTTTTTTTGTTTTTTTTTTTCCTGTCACTTGTTGAAATACATTTGGGTTGTTTCCAGTTCGAGGCTATTACCAATAAAGCTTCTATGAACATTCATGTACAGGTTTTTGTGTGAAAATTAGTTTTCATTTCTCTGGGATAAATGCCCAGAGCTACAATGGCTAAATTGTGCAGTAAGTGCACGGTGCATTTTTAAAGAAACTGCCACACTATTTTCTAGAGTGACTGTGACATTTTCATTCCCACCAGCATGTAGGCGATCTGCTTTCTGCATTCCCAGCAGCATTTGGCGCTGTCACTGCTTCTTATTTTAAGGGCTGATAGGATGGAGTGATGCCATGGTTTTAATTTTCATCACCTGGATGGTAAATCATGTTGAACGCCTTGTCATGTGTTGGGTGACCATCTGTAGGTCCTTCTCTGTGAAATATGAAATCCTTTGCTCATTCCCTGATTGATTATTCATGTTATTACTGTTGAGTTTGGGGAGTTCTTTACAGATTCTAGACATAAGACCTTTATTGGATATGTGGTTAGCAAAGGTTTTCTCCCAATATATAGCTTCATCTTTTTCTTTTCCTTTTTTTTTTTTTTTTTGGCTTTTGTCTTTTTAAGGGCCACACCCAAGGCATGTGGAGCTTCCCAGGCTAGGGGTTGAATTGGAGCTACAGCTGCCAGCCTACACCACAGCCACAGCAATGCAAGATCCGAGCCATGTCTGCAACCTACACCACAGCTCACGGCAATGCCGGATCCTTAACCCACAGAGCGAGGCCAGGGATCGAACCCGAAACCTCATGGTTCCTAGTCGGATTCGTTTCCGCTGCGCCACAATGGGAACTCCAGCTTCATCTTTTTTATTCTCCTCACAGGGTCTTCCAGAGAGTTAAAGTTCTTAATTTTGATGAGGTCTAATTTATCAGTTTTACTTTTTTATGGATTTTACTTTATTTGGTGTCAAGTCTAAAAACGCTTCACCTAGCTCTAGGTACCAAAGATTTTCTTCTGTTTTTTTCCCCCAAAAGTTGTAGTGCGTTTACATTTAACATCGAAGTCCCCATGACATGTTTTGAGTTAATTTTATGTAAGGCATAAAGTTTCAGTTAAGATTCATGTACACCTTTTTTTTTTAACCCTCAGAGTGAAAGGTCAGAAATATATGCCTAGAGTTGGAAAGTAGAAACCAAAGTGAAATTCTCCAAAGCTTGGTGCCTTTTGAATATCCAGAAATGAAGATAACATATAGATGATGGTTTTTTGAATGACTCAAACAAATCATCTAGCTGTTTTGCCACTTTCTAGTCATGGCCCTAATATCATCTAGACCTAGGAGAAATGCCTATAGGGATGACTAGTTAAACATTTAAGCTAGCTGCAGTCTTGTCTAGCCCGATGGTAGGAAATGCTGACAGTTAAAAAAAGCCTACTTTGGGAGTTCTCATTGTGGCTCAGCAGAAATAAACCTGATTAGTATCCGTGAGAATGCAAGTTTGATCCCTGGCCTCGCTCAGTGGGTTAAGGATCTGGCGTTACCCCAAGCTGAGGCATAGTTTGCAGATGCAGCTTGGATCCATTGTCCCTGTGACTGGGGCTAAGCCTCAACTACATATGCCGTGGATATGGCTGTAAAAAGAAAAAAAAAATCACACTTCTCAGAAAATTGTGTTTTCCAGTTCCCTATTCTTCATGACAAACCAAGTAGCTCTTATTCCAAGTTGTAACTCTAGGGATGTCGTCTAGATTCTGGATATTAAACCAAAGACTTAATTATAATCTTATTATACACAGGGGATATTTCTAACAAGCAAAGGTCAATGCCATCGACCTTTGATGAAGTCTTTTTGGCTTCCCTCATGTAAACAACAGATTGCATTATGTGGACTCCCCCACTGAGAAAACACCCGCGATGCTTGGTGAGGCGGGACGCTGCTGGAGAAGGGGCGAAGGCGCTGGAGGAAAGTGTACAAACACACGTTTTCCTTTTATGACAATTTTCGACAGTTAAGAAGCATTTAGTGGCGTGATCTAACTCGGTCCAAAGTGCCTTGTAAAACTAGGGTGAGAGAAAGTTAACTACACTCGGTGGGAGCTGATGTTTCCTCTGGTGATGGGTCTCGTCCTGAAAGAAGAGAAAACAAGGCAAAGGGACCCAGAGACAAGAGACCGTTTCTCTTGAAAAATAAAGAACACCAGGAAATGAAGCGAATATCTGGTCCTCATTTGGGTGAGAGGTTGGGATTCAGGAAGATCTCTTCTGGCTCATGTTTGAGAATTTCAAGGAGGTTTGCCCTTTCTTAGAAAAGAACATAAGAAATGTGTTTGGAACATGGAGCTTCGCGTTTAAAATAACAACAACAACAACAACAACAATAATAAGCTGTTCTGTTGTGAAAGTCTGTTTAACCCTTTGCTGTGTTTTGAGACACACGAGCCCCAGTCTCGGAAATGCAGGTTATAATTTAGATTGTCTCATTCACAGAAGACATCTCTCCAGCAATTAAATCCAGCCTAAGGAAAACTACGGTGAAACACTATCACTTGGGCTTTGATTCAAATTAAGAATATAAATAAGGAGTTCCCGGAGTTCCTGCTGTGGCTCAACAGAAATAAACCCCCAACTAGTATCCATGAGGATTTGGGTTCGACTCCTGGCCTTGCTCAGTAGGTTAAGGGTCAGGCATTACTGTGAGCTGTGGTGTAGCTCGCAGCTGCAACTCGGATCTGGTATTGCTGTGGCTGTGGCGTAGGCTGGTCGCTGCAGCCCCTACTAGACCCCGAACCTAGGAACTTCCATGTACCACAAGTGTGGCCATAAAAAGGAAAGAAAAGAAAAGAAAATAGTAAAACCCTATGAGGTGTTTTGAAGATGAATTTCATTTCTACTATTATTAGCAAGGCCAATCTCCAAATGTTGTGTGATTGTTATGGACCAAAAGCCATGAACTGGGGATGGGAGATGGGTTATATGAGTCACTACTACCAGGGTATAGATGATTGCTACCCACTCTTGGGAATGCATATTATCTATACATTTCAGCCAGTAGACATAACTAAACATCACTTGTTCGGGCTTTTCTGCTACTTACTTACTCCCCATGGAGAATGCACATAAAGTGCCCAAGATGGTCTATCGTGATAGAGTATATTTTCCAAAATAGATAAAATAGTATCTTCTATTCCATATTCGCTTCTGACCCCCACATTTTATATCCAGAGATGGGGTCTAGGTTTCCTCCTCATTAAACTGGATGTGGTGTGGCTGCGTGGTGGTCCTGAGGCCGTGTGACCTCCAGGGCTGGGTCACAAAAGGCAGACAACAGAAGCTTTTGATTTGTTAGAATTCTTGCTCTGGTCACTTTCAGCAGCCCTGTGTCTATCAGAACGTCCTGAGGCCACCACGATGGAAGGAAGTCCAAACAAACCTGTGTGGGGAGACCTCGTGATCTTTGGGCTCTCAGAATCCATGAAGTAGGTGCCTGGCCAGCCCCCAACCTCTTTAGCCTCCCTCATCCCTGCTTCAGGTGCTCCAGACAACACCTGCAATCACATGAGAGACCCCCAAGCCAGAATCACCAGAGATTATAATTACACAGTATTATTTTAAGACACTAAATTTGGCGGCGATTTATTATATGTCAGTAATCAGAGCACCTGTTGACGTGTGCATTTAATCGAGCAGCTTGTTGATGTGGTGAATGAGAAACTTTGAACCAGTATGTAGAAAGGAGATTATGGATTCGATTCTTCATGTCCTTTCTCTGACCTTTATTAAAGGTTTTTTCTTTGACCAAGAGACTTCAGGTCGTTTCTCTGACCCTTTTTTTTTAGGGCCACGCCCACGGCATATAGAGGTTCCCAGGCTAGGAGTCCAATCGGAGCTGCAGCTGCCGGTCTACACCCCAGCCACGGCAATGCGGGATCCAAGCCTTGTCCGTGACCTACACCACAGCTCATGGCAACGCTGGATCTTTAACCCACGGAGCGAGGCCAGGGATCGAACAGGCAAGCTCATGGTTCCTAGTCGGATTTGTTTCCGCTGTGCCACGTCGGGAACTCCTCTCTGAGCCTTTATTAAAACCCTGTCTTTCTTCCTTGTTCTGCTGTTGCTACACGCTTCCTCCGTGAGAGGAATAGGGGCTCGTTTTATCGTCCCCGCCCCTCCCTCTTCAGCTCCGCGAATTGTTTCATCGCTGAGGCCCCTCTCAAGTCCCTCATCCTCTTAGCCCTCAGGGACCTTCCCAAACTTCTCTCCCCTTCTGGTGACATTCACTTGTTATCTCAAGTCCATCTCGTGTGTGTGCATGTGTGTGAACCCACGTAGCCTCCCCGAGTAGACTGTAAATTCTTTGTCCTAGCATTTTAGTTTATATGCCTCTATATCCCATTGAACTGTAGCAGAGTGCTTGACAAAACCCCATGATTAATTTATTGGATACACCATTTTGATGGCTGTGATACTGTGACATCATAAGAAATATACATTTGGGAGTTCCCATCTTGGCTCAGCAGAAACAAACCCGACTGGTACCCATGAGGCCTCGTTCAGCAGGCTAAGGAGCCGGCGTTGCTCTGAGCTTTGGTGTTGGTTGCAGATGCAGCTTAGATCCCGTGCTACCGTTGGCTGTGGTGTAGGCCGGCAGCTGCAGTTCCTATTCCACCCCTAGCCTGGGAACTTCCGTATGCTGCAGGTGTGGCCCTAAAAAGCGAAAAAAAAAATATATATATATATATATATATAAATTTTTAAAAAGGAAATATATATTTGGCCTTTGTTCCCATTCCTGGCACAGAGCTACTAAAACTCTTGGAATTTCCTGCAATAAATCGAAAAGGTGTCTTTTGTTATGGTAATGGAATGGCTTCGGAAAGCACCTAAAGATGGGAGTTGGTTGCCAGTGGAGTCCACAGTATACTGTGAGGTTGAAAGTTTCAGTTTTACTGATCATCTCCCTGAGACGCGAGAGGGCTCTGAGATTTGAGTTCCATCACTAGCCAATGATTTAATCAGTCAAGCTTGTGTACGGAATTCTCCATAACCCAAAGGACATAGCCCAGCGAGGCTCCAGGTTGGTGAATGCATGGAAGTCCTGGGAGAGAAGGCACTCTAGACAGGGCGTCTCTTCCATCTGGTTGTTCTTGAGTTACATCCTTCTATTATAAAACAACAATCTAGTAGGTAAAATGTTTCTCCAGGTTCTGCGAGCTGCTCCACAAAATTAATTGAAGGCAAGGAGGGACTGTGAAAATATCTGATTTATAGCTGAAAGGTCAGAAGCACAGGTGACAACCTGGACTTGTGATCGGCATCTGAAGGGGATTGCAGCCTTGTGGGCCTGAATGAACCCTTAACCTCCAAGATCTGGCAATATCCCCAGGTTGATACTGAGTTGGGTTGCAGGGCACCCAGCTGGCGCTGGATATTTATTTGCATGGTGGAATAGAAAAAACACACACATCAGAACTGGTGTCAGAATCATAACCACCAATTGCTTTTTTCTAACATCAAAATAGATGCTCACCAATCAACTTGACCCGGTCATTTGAAAAGACAGATTTCCATGCATAAATCTGTCCATTTATAAAGTCAAAATAACACATTGAAAAATTATAATGTGGGAGTTCCCGTTGTAGCTCAGCAGGTTACAAGCCTGATTAGTATTGCTCAGTGGGCAAAGGATGTGAGCTGTGGTGTAGGTTGCAGGTGCAGTTCAGATCCCGCATCGGTGTGGCAGTCGCAGCTCTGATTCAACCCTTAACCTTAACACACGAGTGTCACAGGTGTGGTCCTAAAAAAAGCAAAATAATAATAATAATAATAATATTTCCTGAGTTTTTTTCTCATAAATATGCAAATCATTATGATAAATGTAAAATCAGTATAATATTCTTGTATTTTCATGGTCCACCACTATACTGCTGGTTAAGAAGCTCAGTCTTTGATCTAATGAAAAAAATATGATTGAGGCTGTAGACATATTTTCTCTTGTTAAAGGCTCTTATTACTAAGATGATTCCGATGCTCAAAAACTTTATCTCGTTTAGGTTACACATGACATGGAAATTAAAATTCGATTTAAATCTATCCCTTCAAATTTAAGTTGGTTATTTTAATTTGAGTCAATACACAAAAGTCATACATTATTTTCTCATATGAATCTCTTGACCACACAAGATAATCAAAGCAAGCATGCTGTGTTTTGTTGTATAATAGCTTCAAACCCACATAATTAAGTTTGAAAAGAACAACCACTCAAACTGGTTACTGGTTGATCAGTAGACAAAAGCGCTCCAGGACGCTTGAATTTTTCCCTTTTCAACTAGCTGATTTTGTATTGTTTGAGCCAATCTAAGACTGAGCCTCATCAAAGCATATTTGAAAAAAACCTTCCGCTGACATGCTCAGTCTTTGACTTGGTGCCTGGGACAGCAACCGCAACCAGGTAGAATGACCCTCATGACCGGAGTGCCCCACTCAGGACCGCATGCTGCCCTGTGAGCCTGGAGTCATTCTTGGAGGGGCAAAGAGAAGCTCAGCTCCAGATGGAAAGCAAAAGTCAGTGACTAGGAGAATGAAAGGTCCTCAGGGCAAAGGCTTAGTCACACTCAATGTCAACAATCTAGGAGCCAAAAACCAAGTCATATTAGCAAATAAAAAAGGAAGTGAGCAGTAATAGAAAGTTATAACAGCCCCACCAGTTTGGTATTTTCTTCCACTGGAGTCCATGTGATATTTAAATAGGTTGCTTATGATAGCTATTTATAGATGCTGTTATAAAGAATTGTGTGAGTTTACATACACATAAATAAATACACAGTTGTAATCACTTAGGACAAATAAAAATTCAAAACAAGAACCAAAGAATTCATACTTTCATCTCATGTTTGTATAGGCTTTCATGAATTGGAGTGTTGGCAATGATGTTGAAAAAGCCATATGACCACCCAGAACTAGAAACATCACTGCCCATCCATGTCAATGTCCAGTGTTCTCCCTTTCGGTGACTGTGTACATTATCCATTTGTAGTCACCTATCTCATCCTCTGCTTATCAAAGGCCTCCAAGTTGTGTCAAAGGGAAAAACAGTCATTAGTTTTTAATCAGTGATCAACAGAGGGACCTAAGGTGTATAGCTCGTCCTACAAGATCTGAAATGGTTGCTCATTCCAAACCCCTTTAAGTAGACATGTAGCACTACAAAGATATCAGACAGGTTCACTGTTTACCTTTGAGGACCCCATTGAGCACCTAGTCCAGGCGAATTAAACTGAACCAAACTGAATTAAACTGAATTGAACCACATTGAAGACATCAACAAGACAAATGGTGGAGAACATTTCATAGCTGCCTACCCGCAAATAACTTCAGGTTGCAATGTCAACATAGCATTATTATTCAAAACCAGCAGCAAAGCAACATTCCCAGGGTACAAGAACAGCAACAAGAATGTCGTCCATCCAAAAATGGTTTGCTGAAATCCTACCATTAATGTATCAGTCCAGACCCTTTCGCTTCCAAGTACCATAAAACCTTGAATCAACTTAGCTCAAGACCCAATCCCCATTCTCACCAAAAGCAAGCTAGATATTGATGGGAAGCCTGATTCACATACTCATCCCTGGCACTGAGCAGAAGTGTGGTTCCATACCCTAAGGAAGGTTGGTGTGAACCGTATATGCTTATAACATACACACGCATTCACAAACGCAGGCCATTTGAGCCGTACAGTTAAGGCTAGTCTCAGGTATGGTGAGATTAGCTGGAAGTGAGTCACAAAGGCAGAGAGAGCTGTCTATCCATCTTTCAGTTCTTTCAGAGGGCTAACTTTATCCTTTTCCACTGCATAGAATTTTCTTCTCTGGGGCCAAAATGATTGCCTGGGCACTTAACTTTCATACTCACCTGTTTTAGCACCTCCGGCAGAAAGAACAATTCTCTCCCTCCATCTCTATGTTGATTTCAAGAAAGGACTTTGAACTTAGTGGGCTCAAGCACAGAAGCCTTGAGCTAATCTCTACTGCCAAGGAGAGGAAGCATCGATAATCAGCCCATATGGTTCACATGCCCATTCCTGGCATGGAGTCAGAGAAGAAGCCTTTCCCAAAGTGAGAGATTTAAAGACACACACACATACCTGTAGCATTTGGCTAGTACAATTAGTCCTTTATAACTGTGAAATAATTATTGATCCTCTCCCTAGGTGTTTTCTTTTAAGATAAAGCAAATAAACACTACTGGGAAGCATGTTATTAATTTTGAAACCCTTTCCTATGAATGAGTTTATTGAATATTTTATCCTGGATAGATGACAAGGAAATATGACACCATCGGGCAGTGGTAATAGAAATTAATGAAAAGGCCAAGAATGGGGGTTGGGGGTGAGGCAATTAGATGGTGCCAAGGATAAAATTCACCATGTTTGCAGTTTTGCCCCCAGCATAATTTCGCCCTTCAATTCAAAGAAGCAACTCTTAGTTAAATATAAACAATGAGTTGCAAACTTTTTCAAGACACAAAATAAAGAAGTGTTGGGACTTGTAGATGAAGAATGCAAAGAAAAAGACCACAGCTAATATGCTCAGAGGCTGTGCATGTGAGAACTTCTGAAATCCTATCCAGGTATTGAATCTGATTTTGCAAAAATGGCATCGCTAATTATTTTTTAACATTTTCCCTCAAAGCCACATTTGGAACCTAAGGGCAATTAATTTGTCCAGGAAATGTATCATACTGTAGTGATAAAGTAGTGACTATGTTTAGTTAAATTCTCAAACCTAGCAAGCAATTTACAAGGAAATGAATGTCAAGTGTACAGATGGCTCCTGGAATCCCCAGCTTCTGAGCCTGTCTGCATTCAAGCCAGTCTTCCAGATGAGATTTTATTGGAAAACAGACAAATTTTTTTTTTTAAAATCTCAAGTGAGAGATTCTACAGCCTCTTCTAAATTCATAACCACAGAAGTAAATCAATGAAATATAGTGAAAGAAAATAATAACTAACAGCTACCTATACCACCAGGGTAACTGACTGGGACCAGCATGGACAGAAGGTTCTAGTGGAACACGGGGCTTTGGAGCGAGGCAGACCTAATTTAAACCTTACTTTCCCTGAATATTAGGCAGCCAATCATAGGCAATCTACTTAAATTCTCTTTCAGTCCCAGTGGCCTCATAAGAGTGCACGAATAATGGATTAAATTTGATAACCTGTAAACCGTCGTCGTGTTAATGGAGTAGATGTTCATAGGAAAAGGTGGCACCGTTACTGATAAAATTGTCTGAAAGGTTCCCCTGGGAGACCTTTGATGGGCTTTAGGGGAAGCCCGCGTCCCCGTGTCACGGTCACAGTGGAGAAATCATCTCTTGCAATCCAACGGGCCAGAACCTCAAAAGCAAGTAGACAAATGCCAGGCCTAGATGGAGAAGCTGCTTCTGTAGAACTTATAAACAGTTGGCATGAGTGAGAGGTTCTTTGTGACTTTCACTGGCCGCCGATTTGCCTCCTCACTCTGCTTTAGGCCACCCTCCGTGCTATGAGAAAGAGGATTCCACTGTGTGTGCTTGGGAACTCAGTGAGACCTCACACCCCCCTAAGGCACCCCCCGAAAAAAAGCATTATCTAGATACCATAAATCACAAACCACTTCTGGAATATTTTAAGGACCCCTTAGCCATTACACAGGTCTAGGCAGCATAGAAGAAGGTGATTTAATGACAACTTTGATTATGTAATACTTCTAATGACTTTCATGACAGTTCAAAGTCGGGTTCCATTAGCTAGCCCTACAAAAACGATATCTCCCTGTCTAATGGCAGAGTGACAAGGAATTGTTTCACACTAAAGACTTATGGCCTTCTTTTTTAATGCATTCAAAATGGGGAACTCACGGCGTAGATGGTATTTCATTCCCTGTTACACAGGCCTGACACTGAACCCTAATATTTTTTAGGGCAGTAAAAAGCAAACAACCAACCAATAGCATAAGCAGACACCAACAATTAAACAATCTTCATACTTATTTTCACCAACCCTGAGGTTCTAATCCATTTAACTCTGCTTTCTCCCACTGTCCTCTAAAACCCTTTTTATTTTGATTTTGTTTTATTTATTTATTTGTCTTTATAGGGCCACAGCCATGGCATGTGGAACTTCCCAAACTAGGGGCTGAATCAGAGCTATGGCTTCGGGCCTCCACCACAGCCAGAGCAATGCAGCTACACCACAGCTCTGTGACCTACACCACAGCTCATGGCAACGCCAGATCCTTAACCCCCTGAGCGAGGCCAGGGATCGAACCCACATCCTCAAGGATACCAGTTGGATTCGTTTCTGCAGTGCCACAACAGGAATTCCCCAAACCCTTATTAAAAGTATGTGTTGCATGTACCATGGGAAAACAAAAGAGGCTTCCAGCACACAGGCTCAGCAGTACCCCTCTGGATCGTGGGGCTGCTGACTACAGTGGTGAAGGAAGGTCAACTTCAGGTTTCATCTCCTCAATGTTTTAGTGTTCAAGAAAATAATGCTCAGGCAATTAGTCCTCTCCCCACCCCCAGCCCCAAGTACAAGGTCAGTTTGACACTCTGAATGGTTAAATCATCCTTGGCAAAGAGTCTGGACTTGGCAGAAGCTCCATAATGAGAAATTCAGATGACTGGTATCATTTGCAACGTGAGTGTTCTGTGTTTAATCCAGCCCGGCTTTGTTTTTGTAAGGAACAGCTCTGGCTTAAAAGAAGCCATGAGCATATTGCAGATTGTCACTGCTTTGACATTAGATGTGGTCCTTACCTTTAAGGGCGCCTTTTAGCATTAAACTCTACGCAGAAATAAGCAGTGCCGGCCTTCTCGAGTCCTTCTGCTGCCTGGTACCCCGAGGATTCCCTCTGCTTCTTGCTCTGGTTATGAAAAATGCAGAACTTTCTCTAAGGGAGAGGTTGGGTTTCATTGAGGAAAACAGAAAACTCATTGGCTCCCCTACCCTCTGTCTTCTGGATTTTCAACTATCCCTTAAATGATAAAAATACAGATTTTCAGAGGGTTTTGATCAGATTAAGATTTGCAGGCTCTCCAGCAATTTGTCTGCTGGGTCAATACACACACAAAAATAATTGTCAAAGATCTCATGACCAGGCTTTACAGTACACATCATTGGATTCACCCAGGTCCATGTGACTTTAAGCCTGAGCTTTTTTTATACACTCTTCTTATCAGTTGAGGGGGGACAGGAAAACCATCATTTTTTCCCAAGTTGATCATTATATGAAAATTGTCCAGTCAGTTCAAAAAAAATATTGCCTTCAATCTTAATTAAATCCCTTTACTCTCCTAATTCTTTCAAACTTGCTTAAAGTCAACAGAGAAATATAACAAATTATACAGAGTGAGAAATTTTGTAATAAGAGGATTTCATAAGTAGAATATACTTTTTGTTTTTCATTTTAGTTGTATTGCCAAAAATGTTATGAGAAGTCCAGGGAATCTTAGATTTAACTCTGCCACTATAAGGGAGGAGAAATTTTCTTCTATCCTCTTGGATCCTGTCACTGGGGTCTGCAAATTAAACTCCTGGCAGCAGATTAACAGGAGAAAATGTACATGTTTCTTTATTGGTTTTAATATTTTTATATGCACTTGACGTCGCAGAAAAGAAGTGAAAACTCAGAGAAGCGGTTAGACTTGGATGTTCATATACCATCTTGATATAGGGTGATAAATTTTGGAGCAGTGACTAGATGAGTAGAAAGGGATCTTTTGGGTTTGGGGGACAGTGAATTGTGGGAAGGTAAATACGGGGAAACAAATGGAAAGTAAGAGTTATTTTAGTAAGGTTTATTTGTGCGGACTAATCTCAGTGCTGATTTTCCAGCTTCCTCGTGGCCATAAAACTCTTCTGGAGAAGGGATTTAGGATAGTCCTCATTTCTCAGAAGTTTCTGCTTTTAGTCAGATAAGGGAAGTTCCCATATGTCTTCTTTATACCTCAGCAGATTCTCAAATGCCTTCAGTTCAAAATAATCCATATATCAAAGGGACATATCTTGGTGTGATGTGTTCTAATCCCCTCACTACTATAATTCCTCAGGATATTTGTCAGTCAATTCATGTCTCTGGGATTCCATTTCTACACCAATGGATTAAAGACATTGGCATAAATTCCTAAATTTTTTCATCCTTTGATTTTCTTTTTTTTTTTTCTGGATGGTCATTGTGGGTTTCATTTGCAAAAGCTCCACAATTCAGTTATGCGCTATACAGCTGTAATCACTCTTAGCAAAAAAAAAAAAAAGTGCAAATTTAACACCAAAGAGAATGGACTGATACAGTTTCCCTAAATTTACTCATCTATTCAAAACTGTATTGAGCATGTGGTATGGACACAGAAAGATGGGTAAGAAAAATGCAGTCAGGTCCAAAGATGAGACTCCTTTACATGGAAAGGATCCAGCAAGGGTAAATAGAACACTGTTTGAAGGCAAGTTGAAAGCTTGGAGGGTTTCTCAGGATCTAATACATTAATTCTAGTCTCCTGATGTGCTGCTTTCCCCCCCCAGTTTAGTGACACTTCTGGGGATGGTAGAAAGTTAAACTGAGTCATATGTTTCTCTATATCCAAGGACTGCATCCTATGATCAAGTTCTACCCAACACCTTGGCCCCTTTGACCCTGAAGGACTTAATAAAGGACCCAAGAGAGTCCCTCAAAAAGAATGTGTCTGTAGCGTCCCTCCAGTTTCTTGTAGGCAGAACTGGGGAGGAGAGAACGCCAGACCCAGCTTCAGGGGAGATGTGCAGATCCAAAAGGCAGCAGCAGTGGGTCCTTGGCAGGTTCCTTGGATGCTCTTAATGAAGAGCGATGACTTTGTAAAATGAGGACCGGTGTGATTCTTCCACCAAAAGATCAACCGAATGGAGGACGCCCTTTCGTGAAAGAGCAAAGGGAACTTGTTTTCAAAGTACTGGCCACACACCAGAGAGGAAAAGTTAGCTGTAAGGTCCTGTTATGCAGGCATTCCCAGCTCTATTTATATTCCACAATGACAGAAAATGCATCTGTCTAATGCTGGAAAGACACTCGAGAACTTAATTATCTGAATCCCCTCTCCAGTGGTTGAATAAGAAGGGCGTATCCTCGCATTACTACTCCCTGAACGCCAACCAAGACCTGGTCAGAAGGCAGTAGGTCTGCTTGGGGAGCCAACAGGAAGCTTTCCCCAACGTGAGCCAGTTGGATGGGGATGAAGCTTGCTTCAGCTGGAAGTCATTTGTACTTTTCCTCAGACTAATCAGAATCAGTGGCTTATAAGAGCAACCAAAGGTGATCTCGCTACTCTGAGCTGGTGTAGGTGCTCAAGCCCAGCTGCTACAATATTTAAGGGAAGTACCTGGAGTTGTCTCATTTGTGTGATGAAGAACAGGGTCAGAAAGGAAGAACTGCCCACAGAGTGGAAAAATGAGCATTCGAGGCGTGGTACATTTCCAAAAGGTCGTCAGCGCTTTCCAAAATTCCACTAGGAAGACTGGGTAAGGATGGGTGGGGGCTCCGCCACATCAGAAGATTTCCTTTGGGTTACCTAGTCAAACAGGTTCACCAAGATTGTGTCTACGCAGCAAGGAAACTGGGAGGAGGGAAAAATTTCTATCAGTTGGGCAAACAGTTACTCCAACCTTGGATCACAAAAAGTCTAGGAAGTTACCAGCTATTCAAGATAAGTGATTAAGTCACCAAACACATTTCTAAAAGGTGTTCCATGAGTTTGGGGGTGGGAGGAGAGCCCTTGGTTTGCTAAATGTCTCTCGGGCAGGGGCATCCTTCTTGAACGTGTTTGGGTTGTCACTCAGTAACTTGATGTTTGCACTTTCTCAGAGTTTGGAAGGAGTGGTGCTGGCTGGTACTGACTCCTCCCTGGAAATCATATCTCGAGTGGTTCCAACAGTCCAATGACATGGGGATTTGCTCCGCCTTCTAAGGGAAGGTAATCTAATGCTGGCTTTTCCCACAGAGAGAATTGATGCTTTGCTCCATAACGTTTACCTGTAACATAGGCACTGAGACGTGTGAACAGTGATCATTTCAGAGCAGACAGGTGCACCACCAGGGAGGGGGGCAGGACTGTCCAAGAGCAAAGACCACTGGCCTGGGAGGCAGACGTGACTGAAGAAATAGAATCATACATAGAAACCGCACCACCACCCCCTCGTCAGACAGGTCCCAAGAGTAAATGTATACAGACCTTCACAAATATTCAAGAAATTCTGCAGTCTATCATGCCGGCTCGATACAGGGTTTTGGTTACTTTATTTTTTAAAAATTTTCAGGGTATCACCTTTGAGCCAAGCATATTTGTTGGGTAAACTATACCTGCCATTATGGAGTTCGAGGGAGAAGAGACAGATACTCCCTAAGCGTGAAGAGCTCCGTAACTGAGGACGATGAACGGAGGACAACAGAATAAAAGAAGATAGCTAGAAACATCATTGGGAAGAATCGAAATTTGGAGCTTTGTTGTCTTTAAATACTTTGCTCCTTGGGAGTCCCCACTGCGGCTCAGCAGTAATGAACCTGACTAGTATCCATGAGGAGGCAGGTTGGATCCTCGGCCTCACTCAGTGGGTTAAGAATCCAGCGTTGTCATGAGCTGTGGCGTAGGTTGCAGATGCGGCTCGGATCCTGAGTTGCAGTGGCTGTGGTGTGGGCCGGCTACAGCAGCTCCCATTCTACCCCTGGCCTGGGAACTTCCATATGCAGCGGGTGTGGTCCCCAAAAGCAAAAAAAAAAAAAAAAAAAAAAAAGAGGAAGTAAGTAAGAAAGAAAACACCTTGATCCAAATAGTCTCTGCTGTTTGCTGGAAAAAATCAGTTTAATCCAATGTTTGCCAGGCTAGCCTTTTGAGAAAATTCAGCCAGGCCGAGACAGGTGCCCTCTGAGCCCAGGTCCCCTGCCTTCCTGGGTCCCTCCACGCTCCTGTGTTCCAGGCCAAACTGTTCCTGGCAGAGAAGCCTGAGTCTCTCACGCATCACATCTTGAAATATGCAACCTGGGAATTTAGCAAAACAGGTCCCCTTAGGCAAACTGCCAGTAATACTGCTGTGACTGGAAGGAGGAAAGCAAGGGAAAGAAGAACCAGGAACGAGGAAGAGAACAAAGAAGACGGAAGGAGGAGGAGAAGGGGAAGCAAAGAGCAGGAGAAAGGAGCTCCCTGGGGAGGAGGCAAAGGAGGGGATGGAGGAGGGAAGGGGCAGGGGAGGAGAAAGAGAGAAAGAACTGCGGAGAAAAAGGAAAAGAAGGCCTGGGGGAGGAGAGGGGGAGGGGGAGGGAGAAGCGGGGAGGGGAGAAGAAGAGAGAAAAGTTGGAGAGGGAGGGAAGAAGACTCTAAAATTTAAAAAAAAAAAAAGGCCTGGCCGACGTTATCTGCTTGTTCACATTAACTTTGACGCTATACCACGGGAAACAAACCGAAAGGAAAAAAGAAAAAAAGAAAAAAAATAGGGTGTGTACAATTCTAGGGAGAAAAAAAAAGAAGTTTCTTCCTTCTGAAAGGTGAAGGTTTAAATTACTCCCAGAACAGCTGCTCTACATACCCAGCACTACCTTCCCATGGGAAAGCCAGCTCGTGTGCCCTGAAAACACAGAGACCACCGGAGGGCAAACAAAACCCGAGAAGGACAAGGAAGTGACCTGAATTTGGCTTTTTCAGGTAACAGAAATCATGTTATCTCTGATCATGCAAACTGGCCTTTTTTTTTTTTTTTTTTTGTAGAGCAGTCTTTCCAAACCCTTTTTTCTGCTGTCTTCCAAGTAAGATATAAACACGTAGTTTGTTACCAAGACCAAGCTCCTATTGCCTGTCACACAATAGGCCACTAAATTGAGAAACCAAGTTTGGGACCAAGGGAAAGAGACTTTTTCGGGAAGACCAGCAGATGGAGAAGGTGGGGGACTAGTGTCCCGAAGAATCATCCTACCCAGTGAGAAGTCAGAGTTCTATACCGAAAGAGGAGGGAGTGTGGGTGGTTCTTGCACATTTCTTGGTGCTGGAATCCTTTGTTCTTGCAGGTGTGCGTTTCCTGTAAACCTCCCAAAAGACAAAGATTATTCTCTGTTCTGCAATTTTTATCTCTATAGGAACGGAAAAGTGTTACACTTTTAAAAGTCAGAGCCTTGAGAATGGGCTATCCTGTATAATTCAGGCTTTAGGCAACATTCTTTTACGAAAAGGACAGAGCCAGCCTAACTAAGCATAGGCAACAGAGCACAAGGGTTAGAGCTAAAGGAATAGATCCAATATGGAGTCAGGTTTGTTCTTCTCTGTTATAGGCTGTTTGCTGACTGTATTTTATTTTATTTTACTTTTTTTCTTTTCACGGCCACACATGCGCATGTGGAAGTTCCCAGGCTGGAGGTTGAATCAGAGCCGTAGCTGCCAGCCTACACCAGAGCCACAGCAATGCCAGAGCCAAGCCACATCTTCCCTTCCACGGCTCAGGGCAACACCAGATCCTTAACCCACTGAGCAAGGCCAGGGTTCAAACCTGCATCCTCATGGACACCAGTCGGGTTTGTTTCTGCTGAGCCACAACAGGAATTCCTGCCTGTATTCTAAAGCCAGTTTTGTGCTATTGGGTATACTTTTGTTACTGTATAGGAAATATTATTAAATACCCTCGTTCGATAGTTATATAGTTTTACAGACGTGTGTTTGTGAGGCTAGAGCAGCAAACAATTCTAGCAACATCCCCTTGATTGTAACTGAGTGAGTGTTCATTTCAGCTTAATTTTAATTCACATGGTCTTTACTGAAGAACTCACCTTCCAATGATCAGCTTCTGGTAGTTACTCACATACCCAGAATACTGTTGAGTCTGGCCTCACGGTATGTCCTGCTTTTATTGGCCTACTCAGCTAGAGGTACATAAAAGTGAAAAATGTCTTGAAAAATGTCTTGAAAAAATTTTTTGGCTGCCCAGGAACCATTATCAAGGCCGATTACCCTGATGTTTCAGTGAACGCATAGCCTTTGATGCGAAGTACGTTTAAACACGAGTAAGGTCAGTGGTCTTTTCACAACGTGGGCCCCTCTCCTGGCAAAGTTAAGCTCAAAATTATTTTGTTGAATTTTCAATTTTCAATATACTCATTTGACTTGACTCTGTGCCACTGAAAATATATTAGGAATAAATCAGTTGATTGTTTGACATTATCATTCACATACTTCCCCAAACTCCCCACCAAAAAGAAAAAAGAGAAAAATAATTCTTTTGTTGAATATTTCATTTTTAAAATCATCCGTG
Source organism: Phacochoerus africanus (assembly GCF_016906955.1). Lineage (NCBI taxonomy): Eukaryota > Metazoa > Chordata > Mammalia > Artiodactyla > Suidae > Phacochoerus > Phacochoerus africanus. The sequence goes on along the minus strand of NC_062555.1, from coordinate 14,044,704 downwards.
TTGGCTTCTGCAAGACATGGGCTTGGATTGGCATGCAATGCAAGCAAAAGCAGAAGTCTGGGTAAATTGCTATTGTGCAATAATACATATTTGTGTGTGTTTGTGTATAAATGTCTGTTTACATACACATGAAATGTTATACAACATTGAAGCACAAACTAATCCTTGGCACCTATAATTTAGAGTAATGTTCCAACTGAAAAGTTTCCAATTCCTTCATTTCACTTGTCTCTTCCTTTTAAGTCAAAACTTACTTTTGCTCCCTGCAGGGGATCGTAATTCATGATCTGCTATTTGTGTCTCAACACTTCTTGGACACTTCAAGGGAATTGTTTTGTTGGACCTTGATACCACAAAAGGCGTAATAATGAAAATAGAGTTGAATTTATTCATTCTCAATGAATGAGACACTGGAGAGCACTTTGTGCTCTAGGATAAGAATGCTCTTCCCACACCTGGAGAAACAGGAATCCCTCTACCAACCTCTTATCTTTTCTGCATATTTATTTCCTCGGGTGAAGGGACCACAAGCTGGCTTCCACAGTGAGCTACGACTCACTGTGAAGTAACAGCCAGCAATATGAGGTGTTATACAGTACATGGTGTGCCAGGAAAGCCCACTTCTAATTCACAGACGTTAAGACAAGTCTCAGAGGAAGGTGTGAGTTCCTATGGACCCTTTCCCTGTCCTGGAGACCTACCATGAAGGATAGACAGACAGACAGACAGACAGACAGACAGAAGTTAGATAGATAGATAGATAGATAGATAGATAGATAGATAGATAGATAGATACTAGATAGATAGACAGACAGACAGACAGAAGATAGATAGATAGACAGACAGACAGACAGATGATAGATGATAGGTAGATAGAAAATCTAAAGATATGAATAGCTTTGCTGCCAATGAACTATTATGCCACTGAAGGGTATACATATGTGTGGATGTTTACCAGCCTCCTTAGCCTTACCCACTGGATGCCAATGGTACCTCCTCTGCTGTAACAACTCACATTGTCTACAGATGTTGCTGAAACTCATCCTTGAATGGGGAAAATATTGTCTTCAGATGAGAAGCCCTGGCCTGAAGGTCAAAGGCCAAATCATTTACCTGACTTCCCTGAGTTGCCACAAGCTAAACCGAGGCTCTCCACCTACTTCATCTCCCTCCTTCTCCTCCGCTCACCTCCGACACAAAGCCAGGTCCTTTCGTGCCTTAGCTCTTCTTCCACCATGCGTGCATGGCCATCCGCCAGCTTCTGCAGGTAACACCCTCTCCTTTTCATCCCACACCAAACCTCAATTGTCACCTCTTCCCAGGGTCTCTACGTTCATTTGGCACCTACTGATTTTATTTGATATGTTTCATCTTGCTCAGTACCGGCTGTGTCTGTTCACAAACCTATTTTACCTGCCCTTCCTGTACCATTAACTTCTAAAAAACAGAAATGTAGTTTATTCACCTTTGTCTCTCCATAGTTGATAATATGGAATCTAGCCCATCAGGGGTGTTTCATAAGTATTTTGTTTATTTATTTATTTTTGCTTATTTTTTTTTTTAGGGCCACACCCTTGGTATACGGAAGTTCCCAGGCTAGGGGTCAAATTGGAGCTGCAGCTGCTGGCCTAGGCCACAGCCACAGCAGTGCCAGATCCAAGCTGCATCTGCAATCTACACCACAGCTCATGGCAACACGGGATCCTTAACCCACTGAGTGAGGCCAGGGATCGAACCCACATCCTCATGGTTCCTAGTCAGGCTCGTTTCTGCTGAGCCACGATGGGAACGTCACTCATTACATATTTTGAAACAAATGTGACGCTTGTATGTTCTCCTAAGTCCCCTCTGCGTGGTAAGTAATTTATTCCACAAAGTATGTGCTGAATTTCCCTTTACCCACCGAAATAGTCTCCTCTCAATTGTCATTGGGACGGAGCCCTTTGTGTCAGCTAAAGGAAACCTAATCCTCTCTTGGGCAGTGCATGTTTGGGACACAGGGGAGTCTCCATCCCAGAAGCCCACTGCTCGGGCAGGAAACCAGGATTACACCCACAAGCCCTGCAGACAGCTTCCCTGGGTTCGGCTTTGTCTTAGTGGTTTTCTTCTTATTATTATTACTATTGGTAAAAGGAGAATGTTGATGGCATCCGCGTCCAAGCATGATTTTTAGATTAAGTGAATTAATAAATCTCAAGCATGTGAGACTATCTGCTGAAAATTGGCTAGATTGGTAAATGGCTACACTCACGTAAGACTCCATGGAAATAATGCCTTTTTAACGTGGTAAGACTCTTAAGGAAGGCTGGTGACAGCAGGGGTTTTAGGATCTCCAACATCATTCGTATACGAATATGAGCCACCTCATATTTTAGACCTGGGGCCGTCCCACGTCGACCGTAGTACAGGTGCCAGGAAATACCGCCCCTGTTTCTTCCACACCTTCTTCTTGTGCAGATTCAGACAAGGAACAGATATGCCTAAGGCTAACATACGGAGCCTCCCCCATGTGTACTTTCCACATGCATCTCTACCTGGAGAGAGACGGGGTACGGACCCGCACCTGTGCGTACGTAGTCCTTGAAGTTCTCACCTTCAGTGCACGTACTTACATGCCCCTTGCCCTCCCCCTGAAGGTCAGGAAGAAGTTGGCCTCTGGCAGGAGCTGCTGGGCAAGTTCGATGCCAGGCATCTCAGCATTTAGAGGTGTCTCCTCTTTGGGCTCTGGAAGAGCAGTGGGTGAACTGCGCTGGCCCAGTTTTACAAGCGAGTCCTTCCAGTTATCCTCCAAACCCTGAGGGTTCGTCGAGGTAGAGCACATAACTCAGACTGACGGCTATGTGTCCTGTTTCTATCATTTTCCTGGTCTGTTTCAGGGGGGAACACCTATCAGCAAGGATAGTTGTGATGCAACTTATTCCAGGGTGCTGCTCACGCTCATTTTACTGTGTATTGTTTCTAGAAGCAGTGCCTCCTACAGTGTCTTTACTTCATAAATGTCCTTCATGTTATCTTTCTTCAGAGAGTTTCAGTCTTTGTGTAGAAAAGCAACGCCGGTTTGGATGGACGTTAGTAGATCCGGAATGCTCAGTGGTCTCAGGGGCTGCAGTAGAAAGTCACGTGGTCAGCAACATCACCTGCCCCCCAATAATTACATCAGGGAGGGCTGTAGGACACAGAATGGCCCGAACAAAATTGCTGAACTGGGAGTCAACCCTTGAGTCCGATGAGGCTTCTAAGTATCTGTATCACCATGTGCAAGTTACTTTGCTTCCCTGCATGAGTTTTGTCATTTTTCAAATGGGATTAATAGTAACATCCACTCTATTTTGCTTGCTTATTTTAAAAACCAAATAAGATACCATATGTAAAAGCTCACGAGGCTTTACAGTTTTAAATATTACTGTGACTCTCGGTTCTGAAACAACCTGGCAGCAGAAAAGTAAAGCTGCTAAAATTTTCTATGACATAGTTTTGAGCCTGCAGAAGTTTTCTCAACTTAGATTTGCCATGTGCAGGGCCTAGTTCCATATGACAGACCCCCACGCCAAGCCTTGGCGTCACAAAGAAAGGACACACGTTGTCTTGAGCTTATAGACTGATAGGAAGAAACACACACACACACACACACACACACACACACAACAATTACGTTGAGTTGTGTGAAGAACCGTAACAGAGACAGTGCAGGATGTGCAACAGTAACACAAAGACAGAAGCACCTAATATCCCGATTTGTCCTGTCCTTAGCCATGCATGTATACACACAACTCCAGAATGTCCTGGTTGATGGGCTTTCAGGCTCTCTTCCTGGAGCTGGGTGAAAATATACTCGCGCTGAGCTCAGAGTTCAGATGGACCGTGTTCCGAGGCTATACTTAATAGGCAATACTGATCCCAGCAGAGCTTGCATAACAGCGTTTTGAAAACATGTCTTGGTTTAGAATCAAAATGGATGACTCTATCTTGACTCCGAAGGTTTCAGATTTTAGATTTATTTGCTGAACATTTACTATGTCCCAGACACGGAACTGGATGTTTTCACTGCATTATCACATTTAAAAGCTAAATAAAGATGGAGGTAGTTTTAATTTAATCCCATTATAAGCTTCTGTTCTCCATCATGAAGCCGCTTCTATATCCTGGCTCACGGCCCATACTCACACTACTTTGCTGGAATTCTGTTGAAGAAGAAATCTGTTCTAACCAAAATATTCCAAATAATGTAGCTGCCAGCCTGTGAAGGAAACTAAACTCTCTTTGGTAAATGGATTTTTTTTTTTTTGAGTAACTGGCCTTGAGTACCCACACAATGTAACTTTTCTTTATAAACGTGTACCTGCTCGTGGTTGAGTCAGCACATTTGTAAATGGAAGATGGGGGGTTGTTGGTATAGAAGTCTGGGGGCGCCGCCATAGCCAAGGACTGTAAATTAATGGCTTCAATAGCAGAAAGGTATCGACGCGTGATTCTGAAGGCTAAAAGTTCAAGACCGAAGTGTCGGCAGCCACGGCTCCTGCTAACAGCAGGTCCCATGCTCCTCCCTACCTTCTGGTGGTTTGCTGGCAACCGCTGGTGCTCCTCGGCCTGCGGAGCCATCCCCTGCATCTCTGCCTTCATCTTCACATGTTCTCCCTGCGTACGTGGCTGTCTCCAAATTGCCTATTTTTCTAAACCTAAGGACATCAGTCACACTGGATGAAGGCTCATCCTAATAACCTAATGTTTCTTTAATGATTTTTTTTCCATTATAGTTGGTTTACAGTGTTCTTTGTTTTTTAATGATTTTGATTTTTTTTCCATTATAGTTGGTTTACCGTGTTCTGTCCATTTCTACTGTTCAGCAAAGTGACCTAGTCTCACACACACACACACACACACACACACACACACACACACATTCTTTTTCTCACATTATCCTCCATCATGCTCCACCATAAGTGACTAGACATAGTTCCCAGTGCTCTACAGCAGGATCTCATTGCTTATCCATTCCAAAGGCAATAGTCTGCATCTCTGAACCCCAAATTCCCAGTCCATCCTGCTCCCTTCCCCTCCCCCTTGGCAACTACAAGTCTGTTCTCCACGTCCATGAGTTTCTTTTCTGTGGAAGGTTCCTTTGTGCCATGGGTTAGAGTCCAGATCTAATAACCTGTGATAACTTGACTGCCTCTGTAAAGATCCGACTCCAGGTGAAGTCACATTCAGAGGTACCGGAGGTCAAGATTTCTGCACATAAATTGTGAAGCCACGCAAGGCAATTCCGAAGAGTTGGTAAGGATGGTGCCTTCTCAGTACTGACCCTGGACAGGATTCAGGGGTGGTTCAAGACAGAGGCAAATTAAAGAGCTAAAACACGCTTCTTGGAGAGGGCTGCTATTGCTGAAGGCAAACCCCCTGGAGAAAATGTTAATACCTTTTTAATTTCAATTTACCAATTCGATTAAAATTAGTTGTGATCACTCAACTACTTTCACACTTCACACCTGAGTAGGGACAGCAAATGGCAGCCAACCCTAGGAAACCGTAGCTGCACAATCACATGAGTGTGTGTGTGTGTGTGTGTGTGTGTGTGTGTGTGCTTGTTAACTTTTTACAGGAAACATATTTACATTCAAATAAAGCTTTGCCAAATGGTCACCCAATATTTATTTTCTCACTGACACCTTTTTTCGCATAATTGTAAGGTCTTTTGCAAACGTACCAAATATTAGATTTGCCTAACACTTAAAATGGATTCCACTGTAACTTCACATTTACTATCTTATTTTTCTGCTAACACTATGAGATAGGGCACAGGGTATTATAATCTTTAATTAATTGGTAAAAAAAAGAAGCTCCAATAAAGATAAATTGTGTATCTCCCATGACAGAACTTGCTGGGGAGAAACCGGGGCTCCAGCCAGGAATCCTGCCACTTAATGCAAACAAAACACAGCAGTAAACTTCCTGGGAGATAGAGATGTGCACAAACCACGCTAAAGCGCCCAGCTCTGACATTAAAACCAAACTGTCTGTTTGCTTTCACCTCACACCTTCCTCACTCTGACCTGAGTACTTACGAGTGAGAAGCAACCTACAGAGAAGTCATGCTGCAGATTTTTTTTTTTTCATCATATTGAAGATTTTGATGAAAGAATTTCTCCCACGCCAGAAGGAATTCATTTCAGCACAATACAGCTCAGGGATGAGACTCAGTGGCCTTTGCTTTTTTAGGTAGTAACAGACCTTTCTTACTTTAGTATATGAAGCAAATTTCCTGGATAAGATAACCTATGACACGTTACGATACCAATGCCCAAGGCCAAGGTCAGCGGTTTTCACCACACAAGAAGAAGAAGAACCTCTGAATTGTGTTGCTCAGAAATCTGACGGCACTTGGGTGGAAAGCATGTTTCATTTTAAAAAGATCTGTGCCTTTATCATCTATTAGTGACCTGAGCCTAACTTCATTCACAGTCACTGACCATCTCAGTTGGTCTCCAAAATGATTCACCAAGTTTGTCATTACATACTTTGTGGATTCTGTACCCAATCCCAGCACCTCTCCTGCATTTTCCTCCACCAGCTGGACACGGCCCCAAACGTCCTGCCATTTGTTCTCCTGCGACTCAAAACCAAACTCACCATCTTCCATCTAAACCAACTTCCCCTCCTACATGCATTTTTGACAGACGTTCTATCATTTTCTTGACACCTCCTGCTTCAAAACATCGTCATTTTTTTTACCTTTACTTCTGTCTTGACCCCCGACTTTAAACACTCCCAGGTACTGGCAATCCTTTCTTCCTGGTGGTTCTCAGGGACGGGGTCTCAGTTCAGGCTTGTGTCCTCTGATTCCTCCAAGAGCATAATGGCCTCCTACCAGCGCCCCCTGTGGGCTGGGCCTCTAGGAACAAGTCCCAGGTCGTTCACGATTTATCCAAAATCACACCGCCACCCACCTCGGCAGACCCTTCTCCCTACACCATAGGTGATATTCGGTTCTCCACAACTCCTGAAGCCTGCAGACCTGCTCTCTTTCCATGATAAATAAGGTGGGACAACTCTCTCATCAGGCACATTTTTTTTTTTTATCAGCCTCGTCCAGCTCCCTAAGAGATTATCAATCCAAACATGAGCTTTTCTGATGGTTAGAGCACAGGACTCACATCCTAACGAACCTCACAGAATGTTTTCAAGCGACATCTCCTCAAACTCATGGCTTTTCTCTGCACTTAGCAACCTCTCAGAACCTCAAAATGATATTTATAGCCTCTTTGGTTATTACAGCTTATTGTGGTTGAAAACAAAAGATTTTTCACAACATCGTTAATCAACTATACTTCAAAAAGAAGGCTTTTAGGTTTATTTCTAGTTATGGAATTAATACCTTCTGTACAAATCTGGAAAACATAGGGTTTTTTCATTAGTATCTTAAAAGAGAATAATGGGTGGAAAAGCATGCTTCTATCTCTTAACATTTTCTATGGAAAAAGCACTTAAAACCACAAGATACAAGGTTTCATTTTTCAAAGGTGACAGCATTTCCTTTAAAGTGCCTAAGAGAAAAAATTTCACCCTGAGGACAGACCGGGGAAAGAAGAAAAAAAAAAAAAAACCAAAAACCTAGTCCTGAAGATAACAGTAGTCGCACAACCATATTAGTTTTCTATTGCTACTGCAATAAATTACCATAAACTTAGTGGCTTCCCATAACACAGCTCATTCCCTTACAGTGCTGGAGGTCAGGAGCCCAAAACGGGTCTCGCTGGGCTGAAATCAGTGTTGGCAAAGTGGTGTCCTGCCTGGAGACCACAGAGGAGAATCCATTTCATCGCTTTTTCCAGTTTCCAGCCATCATCTTCAAGTGTAGCATTTTTACACCTCTGTCTCCCTCCTTTTCCTGTCTCTTTCCCCTCCAAGGACTCTCATGATTACGCTGGGCTCATCTGGAGAGTCCAGGATAATCTACCACTACGGTCTGTGTGGTGTCATGGGTACCTTAGAAGTTTGTTGAAATTCCTCATTGGGTGATAAAACACATAGCTAGGCAGGGCCACCTTCTCTGTGGTTGATTTAAGAACAAAAGCAAAATTAAAACCGTAGGAGTTCCCATCCTGGCGCAGTGGGTAACGAACCCGACCAGTATCCATGAGGACGTGGGTTTGATCCCTGGTCTCACTCAGTGGGTTAGGGATCTGGGTTGCTGTGGCTGTGGTGTAGGCCGGAAGCTGCAGCTCTGATTCGACCCGTAGCCTGGGAATTTCCACATGCCTAGGGTCTGGCCCTAAAAAGACAAAAAAAAAAAAAAAAGAAAACTATGTACTTTATGTATAATTTACATGCTGATTTTTTTAATCCATGTGTTCTTTTTAAATTTTATGTATTTTTTTAAAAATTTTCTTTTCTATTATAGTTGCTGTATCCACATGTTCTTAATATGCTAAAGTGGAGAGCAGCAAAAGCAGAGGGAATCCGCTCTGTAGCAGAACTGAGATTGAAACCCTTGCACAAGGCTTTAAAAAGGCTATTAATTCAACGTTGTGTCCGGCCCTGAAAACAGCCAAGCCAACTCTGCCTTATTATCAGCCCCTAAGAAGTATGAGGCTTCCATGTCTCGGTTTTGCCCAGAGCCCCCGTCCTAACTGGTTGTACTCCTCAGCTAAGCTTTGATGTTTCCCTTCTGACTTCTTCCACTCTCTGCCATGGTTTTTTATCTTTCCTCTTATTTCCTTTTTTTGGCTACACCGCAGCATGTGGACGTTCCCAGACCAGGGATCAAACCCACACCACCGCGGTGTGACTAGAGCCACAGCAGTGACAACACCAGGTCCCTAACCCACTGAGCCACCAGGGAACTCCCTCCGCCTTCTTGAACTTGCCCTTTTGTGCCAGTGCTTGACATGGTCTCTCCACCTCGTCTCCTTACTTAATTCTGGGTTTCCTCTCAGCCCCAGGAAGTCATCTGCTTCCGACCTTTTCTGGGTCCTGAGCTACAGGAGCCCTTCCCTGTGCACCATTCCCTGGAATCTGTGGGTGGGAATCAGTCATAAACGTCCTTTCTGACGTTTAGTTGAAAATTGAGTCACGTTTTTGCTTTTGCAGGGAGTCCTTTCGGGAAAATGCCAGACACAGGACCAACTTCAACTACAGTGGTCCTTCATTATCCACAAGGCATTGGTTCCAGGACCCCCAGAGATACCAACAGCGATCCCAGGAGGCTCACATCCCTTTACGTAACCTGTGGGAATATGGCCAGCCCTCTGGTTTCCACATCTACTTGGATTCAGAAGACTGACTGTGCTTCAAAAAGGCCATGGGACCGCTTTTATTTTAATTTTATTTTTTTTATTTTTTTGTCTTTTTGCCATTTCTAGAGCCGCTCCCACGGCATATGGAGGTTCCCAGGCTAGGGGTCCAATTGGAGCTGTAGCCTCTGGCCTACACCAGAGCCACAGCCACTCAGGATCCGAGGAGCATCTGCAACCTACACCACAGCTCACGGCAATGCCGGATCGTTAGCCCACTGAGCAAAGGGCAGGGACCGGACCCGCAACCTCATGGTTCCTAGTCGGATTCGTTAACTACTGCGCCACGACGGGAACTCCCATGGGACTGCTTTTAGCGATAGTTTCTTCCCCCTCCCCCCGCCACTTGATGAACTTTTCGGATGGCCTACGATATGCACCACTCTGTACCAAACCGCATCTGTCTCCACCTACCAGCCAGGTGGTAGAGAGAGTGGCCGGAGTGAATTTTTTAAGAACGGCCTGTCAAATATCTTAGCCATTTACATAGGAAGGTTCCCGCCTTCTACCGTCAGAAGTTCATTCTCTGAGTCCTGTGGAAAATGGGTCCACAGGATAAAACCACAGCTGGGGACTCGAGAAGCTGGGGACAGACAGGCAGGAAAACCAAAGGAGCTAGCAAACCACACGTAAAGAAGGTCAGACTCCACAGGGAAAAGAGAGCCGAGTCAAAGCTCAGAAGAAAAATCCACCAATTTGTCTGCTACGATGGATGACAACACTGAAAACAGAATTCAGAACAACCACAATAATCAGAATGGAAACTCATAGGTTCTTGCCTAGGGACTGCGCTAAATAGTTCACAGGCTGATTTTCGGGATAATTTTCATACAGACAGAGTGAGCCCCAGATACTGTTAGTATCCCCATCTCACAGGCGAGGCAGGTGAGGCTTGGATAGATTTAAGGCACAAAGCCAGGAAGTGTCAAAGCCCCAATGTGAAATCAGGATTCAGAGTCAGTTCTGTCTGCCGCAGCAGTCAGAGCTCGTAACCAGCACATCACCCTTCAGGGGGTGAGAAGTGCCGGGGGGATGGGGGAACTGCTCTGGGACTTTGGCCACAGGTAGGGCCTACTCGGGTGATAGTGACCTATTACAGGGATGAGGTGGCTCAGGTTAAAGGCTCAAGACGGGACTGGCTTCTTTGAAGATTCCCTATGAAAATGCAAAACACTCAGGATTAGCCAAGCTCTAACCAGCTGTGGGTTAACAGTGTAGCAGGAATGACATACCTCATTAGAAGAGGTCTGATGGGGTGTTCCCCTTATGGTTCAGAGGAAACAACTCTGACTTGGAACCATGAGGCTGCAGGTTCGATTCCTGGCCTTGCTCAGTGGGTTAAGGATCCAGCGTTGCCATGAGCTGTGGTGTAGGTCGCAGACACGGCTCAGAACCTGCACTGCTGTGGCTGTGGTGGGCAGCTATAGCTCCGATTGGACCCCTAGCCTGGGAACCTCCATATGCCACAGGTGCAGCCCTAAAAAGGAAAAAAAAAAAATTCTGATGAGAAGAGGAATCAAGACAGATACCTAGATATTTCTAGAAAGGTGCCTAGAGAGGAAACTAGAGAAAGAAAGTTCCCATCACGAGGCTGAAGCACTCAGATCAGCAGCCATACTGTATCTGGTTTAAGCTGCCAGTTCCTCCCATAGGTAGGTGGCTATTAAATATGAAGAGAGGAAAGAGAAAAGCCGGGGCAGGGGGCAAGCTTGAGACTTTGAGAGCACTTTTATTCAACGAGTAGATTATTACTCTGGGGATTGGGGATTAATGGTCTTTAAGGCCCTGGACACTGCAATGGGTCCTGAAGAAACTGATGGCTGTGGATCCTTGGCCGTGTCAGAGTGGAGAGCAAATGAGCAAAGAAACAAGGGCCACCAAGCAGCTGGTTGTAGCATCAGCTTCCGGGGGTGGGGGGGTGGAGAAGGATTGGAAAGCTCTCGGAGGCGGCAACTATCGCGAGATAATGAATGGCACCCTCTGGGATGGAGACAGACTCACTGACAGTTCTGATCTCGAGGCTGGTGCCTTGAACACCGAGGGAGAAGGTGAAGCAGAGCACCACCGGTTCCAGGCTCGTGTGTGTCGGCTGCCACTGTGTGCGTGTCAGGCTCGTTCCATCGTGGACGTCCAGATGACTGCGGACGTCTATACGTCCTGATAGGGATCAGGATCCGGGCAGCGTCCTCTTGCCACTAAGGACTGCTCCCTTATCTGAGCAGCACCCACACGAGCACACGGTCTGTCCTGCCAGATGGAGTACATTTTTCACGTAATGCGTTTGGCAGGAAAAGAAAATCTATTTTCAGCTGACTGTTCATTTTTCACGACGTGCATTACAAAAGCACGGGTAGAGCCCAATTTATTTATAAGTGGACTTAAAACACTTTAAAATACAATGAAGCCATTGGGCTAAATGCTGACTCTTGGGAGTTGGGTTCCTGTACGGGAGAGCGGGATTTCATCTCTCCCGACCGACCTTCAAAATGTACAAAACAGGCAGGATTCGGGTTGAAGGAGAACAGACTCAGTGGGGTCCTAACCCACGGAACGGAGAGACCACACAGCCGAGGGGTTGGAACTTATTAGTGGGGATGGATGAGCCGCTCTGTGGTTTCGGCTGAAGCGCCTGGGACTGCTTCTCGAATGTTTTAAATTTGATAATATATATATACATAGGCAAACACACACACATATATTAAAAGAGCCAGCGTGTTTGCCAAAAGCTTTCCCCCGTCTCCACTCTTCAGCCCATATGGATTTTCAATGTTTGTAATCCATACGTCTCTGATGTGTTCACACGAGGCCCTCTGAGGACTGGCTCATGAAAGATTGGCCTCCGAGGAAATTTCTAGACAAACTTCTGCCCTAAAAGCTGCCACTCGCTGCCCAAGCTCACGTCCCAACCCTTTGCCTTACTCTTCTCTGAGTGACGTGGAGTAAACAGAAAAGCAGGAATTTGGAGGTCAGACTTTGATTCACTTTAAGTCTCTCCTTGGAGCAGTGCAGCTCTGGACAAGCCATCTAGCCTCTCTATGTCTCTTTCTTTTCTCGTTCGAGAGCTGGGACGCAGGCGCTGAGGACTCTAATCTAGTGGCCCTTCTAGTTCTGAGTCTAGAACACCAATGTTCCCAACCAACGGAATTTCAGTAACTCCTGGGTTTGCTCCTAACCCAAAGCCGCTTCTTTATGCGTGTAGGGAATTACTGAAGGAACCAACCCCAGTAAGAAGCCTCATGTCCCAGGTAGGCAGCACTTCACTCTGGTTCCTGGAAGGGGGATGATAAAAGGAAAAGGCGGTAACCAGCTGGCCAGTGAAGGGACAGGCGACCTAACCCTCCAAGCTTCCCATCTCAGCCTGTTTGAAGCTGAAAGCAGCAAGGAAGAAATGCCAGAGGGAGGAGGTGGGCAACAAACGTGAAGCCGGTGATGCTCATTCTTGGCTGCATTATGGAAACCCTGCATGGACCAGGAGCTTTAGAAATACAGCCTGCAGAACTCCTGCTGCCATGCGGGCTGTCTGCTTTAGGGAGAACAAGTGCAATGCCAGGGTTTAGACTTAGGGCACTGATCTCAGAGAGGTTCAGGTTCAAATCCATTTACTTTACCCCCTACTAGCTAGCAGGACTTAGAATTGTAACTTAAAGATGCTTCGAAAAACAAGATGGGAGTTCCCGCTGTGGCTCAGCAGATTAAGAACCTGACATCTTGTGGGTGAGGATGCAGGTTCCATTCTCTGGCCTTGTTCAGTGGTGTAGGTTGTAAATGTGGCTCAGATTCCTCATGGCTGTGGCTGTAGTGTAGGCTGACAACTACCGCTCTGATTTGACCCCTAGCCTGGGAACTTCCATATGCTGTAGGTACAGCAATTAAAAAAATTAAAATTAAAAAAAAGAAAAAACAAAAAAAACCCACAGAAGATGGAGAATGAAAATATGGAGGCCAGCTCAGTTCAGGAGATTGGCCCAACATACTCTCTGGGGAAAGCTCAGATGCTCTCAGCAGGTGCCTAAAGCTGCAGATCTGGGACTGACCTCTGTCTGGGTCTCCTGGCTGCTTCCTGACCCGCCCAGCGAAACCAAGCTGTGAGGTGCATTTAGGGCAGGTTTGAAGTCACAAGAAACAACTTGCAAGAGAGAAAGGAAAACAGAGGACAGGTCATGCAACTCCTTTCCCCTTAGTGGCTGGGAAAGCCGAGCCAAGGGGCTGATGTAATTCACAGGAAATTCAGATCCCTGCAAGCACCCCTGGACGATGCTCTTCTGCTCGCTTCTCCCTTGGCTTTCCAGCCGCCAGCACCAGAGGCTGGGGAACCCGGAGAAGGGCAGGCGAGGGTAGATAACCAGGTCTAGAGCAGAGCCCTTGCCTCTCGGCCTCCATGAGGTCTGCAGAGCAGCCATGGTTCCCTCGGCCGTTTGTGGATTTCACGGACTGCGAAATATCCAGAAAGCACACGCGAGGGCGTAGAGAAGCGGGCTGGAATCTCTGCCCAATCGGTCGTGGCTTGTATGCATTCCTCTCTGAAGCTTCAGGAAAGCAGGATGAGGCAGGGGAGGGGCGAGAACAAAGTGTCTTGCCGCTAGGAACTAGGGGGTCCCCAGTTCACCCTGTTAACATCAAAAAAGCTTTGCTTTTCTCGGTTGGAGGCCATCTCCTGACATTGTATTTGGGGGAAGAAAAAAGATGCAGCTAACCATCATCATCCATTTTTCAGAAAAGGCTCTTGGGGACCGTGCAGCCGTGTTCCACAAGGCTGGTTCCCTGGCAGCGGCCCTTGGCGGGGACGTGGGAGCCCGTGGGGGGGTGCCTTCCACCCTCGAAGCCGCAGGGGAGGGACTGGCAGCAGAGGCCGCAGCAGGCCTGCAGCAGCAGCAGCAGCAGCAGCAGCAGCAGCAGCAGCAGCAGCAGCGGGAGGCTGGTCCCAGCGCAGACCCCAGGCCAGCGAAGCCCGGGAGGCAGAGCTACAGACGACAAGGGCGGTGGAAAGATTTCCGTCTGTCTGCGAAGGGTTGAGGGGGAGCCTCCCAGAGGGCAGGGAAAAGAGCTCAATTACTCACCGCCCTCGGCCGCTCTGACTGATTTCTGCCTTCGCTCCTTTTCTTTAATTGATTATAAACTAACCAGAAATCCCCAGGGAGCCCTCAGCCTCTGCTGAGGTAGCTGTTGGGTTGGGGCACCGTCACAACCCGAGGATTTTGTGGCTGAAAGGTATAGCGAGTGACCCGGGGCTGGCCGGCTGTGTGACGCACTCCAGCATACATCGGATGACTCATAGAAGTCAGATGGAAAAGACCCATTAGGTCATTTTTTCCATCTCGCAGCCATTGCAGGTTTGCTCTCTGCCAAGGTGGGATTATATTCAAATATTTGGTCCAGTCTCGTTTGAACGGATTCGAGTAATAGGGCTCCCACAACCTCCCCTGGGACCTTAATTCCACAGGATCATTGATCTCAGTCTTCGGAAAATGTTCCTGAGGTTCGCTTTAAATTTTCCTTTGCTCAATTTCATCCCATTAATCCTACTTATTACCCCTCAGGCCACCCTAAATAATATCCCTTCTTCTTTCATGTTGACAGTCCTCCAATCCCGGGGTGGGGGGCGGGGGGCAGATACAAAAATGTCTTCTTGGCTGGGCTCGCGGCCCTGAGTATAAAATGAAGACTAGAAGTATTCTGAATAATAGCTTACCGTGTTGGGGAGACGATGTGTGTCTGATGAGAAAGCGTTTTCCAGATTGCCCAAGAATTGTTCAGACAATCAATGGCAGGTGTTTCTGGGTCTGACTTTACATTCGAAAGAGTCTGAGCAGGACAGCAGCAAAGGAGAGAGCCCGGGACCTGTCCTACTGTCCCCTAACGTGGATAATGGGCCACTGTCCTCGTAGCCTTGGGGGAGATGATTCTGTATAATCCTCTGATTATTTTTCTCCTGAGGGCAGGAATCACTTCAAAGAGCAAACATCTACCTGAGTCAACTTCTCTGAGCATAAATGTCCCTCCCCCTGGCCCGGGTCGTGGCAGACGTGACAGCTGGGGTGTCAGCCGCAACCCGAGTGGCCGCCAGGGTGGGAAGCTGCCGCCAGGGTGGGGCTACTGACAATACAAATTCTCGGGGTCCATCTCAGACCCACTGTGATTCAGAATCGATGTCCAAAGCCTAGCGACCTACGTTTTTAACAACTTTCATAACATTTGAAAGGCACGGACCTTGGGGTAACTCTAATCCCATGGCATTTGAGAACATCTTGGATGAAACTGGGGAACCTCAGCTTTTGCATCTGAAGTGCAAGTTTGGCTGGCGATGAGACAGAAGTCAGGAGTCAGGGAGGGAGTCAGGGAGGAATTCAGTCCACAACTGAGAGCAGGAGTTGGCACTGTGGCTCGGGGCGTTAAGAACCCAACACGGTGTCTGTGGGGTACGGGTTCCATCTCTGGCCTTGCCCAGTGTGTTACGGATCCAGTGTTGCTGCCAGCTGCAGCCTAGCTCACAGATGCAGCTCAGATCTGGCGTGACTGTGGCTGTGGTGTAGGCTGGAAGCGGCAGCTCTGATTTGACCCCTCGCCTGGGAACTTCCATATTTGCACATGAGGGCTTAAAAAGGAAAAAAAAGAAAAGAAAAAGAAAGAAGAGAAAAAAAGAAAAAGACTGAGAGCCAAGTGGAGAGGGCGAGCAATTATTGTTAGAAACCAAAGTGCAGCATGCAGGGTCTGAACGTATTGGCTAATCAGGGCATGGCCATTAACTGGATAGAAGGTCTGGCTGCACCCTGGCCTGTTTGAATGGGGGTCTATGCTAGAATTGCCCACTTTTTCACTTGTTGTTTGCGGGTTAAGGCAAATGCATCGTACAGGTGTCCCTTGCTTTACTGCACTTTGCTGCATGGCGCCTCACAGACAGTGAGTCTTTGACAAAGTGAAGGTTTGTGGCCAGTCTCTCGGCGCCATGTTTTCAACAACATTTGCTGACATCGTATCTCCGTGTCAGCACCTGATCATTTTGGAGATATTTCCGATGTTTTCATTATTATTGTCTTTGTTGTGGTGCTGTGAGATTAGTGATCTTTGATTCGTTTCTATTGCAACTGTTTTGGGGAGCCCCACACAAGGCGCTCACAGAAGACAGCAAGTGGACTCCGTTGTTGACAGCACAGAATTTAGACTGTGACACTCAAGGTTATATTAGTTGATATGATAATATAATTATGAAATTAGTTGATATAATAATAATTGACAATCAACAATGTATTCGTTGATAAGGCAGAGACAGGGTTTGAGAGCACTGACGGAACTTTTGAAAGAAGTTCCGCTGAGGGTGAAATGGTACGAATCACCACTGCGTATTACAGAGGGCAGGGCAGGCCAAGATTTCACAGGACGCCAGAAAAGTACCAGCCATTAAAGGCAAAAAAAAGTTGATTACTAAGCTACCGGCAAGTACCGCTATAAATACCATTATAAGAGCTAAAATAAAAAGACCATTTCAAATTTGAACAAAGATGTAAAGTGACTGGAACTCTCCCATCTTTCTGGGGGCATAGAAAGTGGTACAGCCTCTTTGGAACCAGTTTGACAGTTTCTTAAAGCTAAACCTCAGACATCTGTAAATGGCCCCTCAGCTCTACTTCTCGGTATTTACCCCAGAGAAAGGAAACATAGCCACCTGAATATATACATATGTACATGAGCATTCGTGTCACAAATTCATGTGTATTACTTAAAAACTGAAAACAAATGTCCAAAAAGCAAATGGATACCACAAACTGTGGTCTATTCGTCTAGTGAAATACCACCCAACAAGGAAAAGACCTGAATCATTGATGCAGCCCACAGCATAGACAAAGTTCCAAGCTATTGTATGTTCAAAAGTCAGACACAAACAAGGACATACTAAGTGACTCCATTTTTAGGAAGTTCTGAAGGAGGAAGATCTGATCTTAAATTAGAATCTGAATGGGATCAATGGATGGTTAGGGGCAAGGACTAGCAGTTTACCGGAGAAAAGACAGAGGAAATTTTTGAGGAAATGGAAATGCCTTTTATCTTGATTGGGTTCGTGGTTACACCATAGTGTGAAAGTGTCAAAACCCATGAAACTATTAATTTTAAAAGGCTGTATTTATGAAATTCCCATGGTATTCGAAAGGTTAAGAACCCGAAATAGTCTCCCTGATGATGCGGGTTCGATCCCTGGCCTCCCTCAGTGCGCTGGAACTAGCATTGCTGAAAGCTGCAGCTGCTCATACCTGGCTAGAGCCCCCACTGCTTTTCAGCGTGCCTGTTCCACCTGTGCTCCCATTTTCCATGGCTTTTGTTGGAAACTTCTGGGTCTCCCTGCAGTACAGCACAGGGAACTATGCCTAGTCACTTGTGACAGAACATGCAGATAATGTGAGAAAAAGAATATATATATATATATGCCTGGGGTCACTTGGCTGTACAGTAGAAATTGACCCAACACTGCAAATCAACTGTAATAACAAAATTAAAATCTTTTGAAAAAAGAAAAGAAACTTCTGGATCTTTTTTCTTCCTTACCTGGGCCCCAGGGCGTGGCTCTAAATCAGATTCTTGTTACCTGAAAACTGGGTTTGCTTCCAGGTGGCTGTCAAGCCAAGACACTATCAAGTCAAAGATTGGGAGAAGGATTTGTCACTTGCAGCAAATAAGAAGAACACCAGGATCTTTCCCAAAGCAGCCTCTCCCCGAACAGCACCTCGGGGAAGTTTCAAGCGGAGGGCACGGGGATATTCATGAAGGTGTTCGCGCCGTAGGCAGGGTCCAAGTTGAAGTCACACGAGTCAGAAATTCTCGAGCAACATCCTCACCCCTTAGGTTCCAGTAGATGTGGTGCTGGAGAGCTTCTGGCTAAACTTGAAACAGAACTCGGAGAGTTTACCATGACACGTTATCTTTGCTGCTGTTTGTTCTCTTGGCTGATGACAGTGGTTTTTTTCCTGAAGGTCATTAATAACTGAGACCTGTTCCTGGGCAAGCACCGTGACCAGGCTTAGCTCACAAAATGACTGAGGCCAAAGATGGCTTCTCTTAGGTCAAGAAACCCACGCCTGGTTCTCTTTCTCTGGAGAGCCCTTACCCTGTCTGCATTCCTTCCAAGAGCTTTGCTGGCTTTGGGCCTCTCTCAAATGCAGACATCATTTTAGGCTGATCTGGGAGATGGCTCTTGCAAAAGGCAGAGTTCCTGCCTCTCAGAGCCTTTCCCGTTCAAGGGGAGGCCACAAGACAGGATAAAAATAAAGACAGGAATATTTGCAGGAAATAAACTAAATGTCTAAGAAGGAGAACTATGTGTAATATACAAATAAATATATACATATACAATATATCTCAAGAGGCGCTATTGGATTTGTATCTTCTTCTTCCTCACCCCCCCACCCCAAACACATACACACACACAAAGACATAAAGCTGAGCTGAACGTCTGAAAGTTAATACAGCATATTAAATAGAAAAAAAGAACCTATCCTAAAGAGCCTCTTGGTGATACAGTTTGTCAGCCTCGGTATTTATTTGGAGGCTGTCTTATGTTCCAGGAATTAGACCAGGTGCTTTCCCACACATCATCTCTCAACCATCCCCCGAGGTAGGCACGACCTTCCCCCCAGCGTGCACGAGGAAACGGAGATGCACAGAGATTTAAAAAAAGACCTGCCCGGAGCCACCACATTCAATAAATGACCAAATCAGGCCTGAGCGTCTGTCCTTCTTTCTGACTCCCAGGGATAATTGCCCCAGACTTTTTCTGTCAGGCTGCAAGAGAAGATGTTCGTGACCATTTAAGAACAAGACATTTTATAACTGAGAGGGTATTATTTTTTAGCCTCTGCTTACAGCAAACCGAAACAATGTGTGTGATTGTTGGAGAGGAGAATCTACCCAATGTAACCAGCTGAGGAGGCAGAACTCCTAAGGTGGGGCCGTATTTATATCGTAAATGAGCTAGCAGTTCCTCGTGCGTGTCCTCTCAACCTTCCCTCTGCTGCAGCTTCTCGTTTCAAGCCCCACTCTCTGACAGGCAGCCCTTAGGAACCGTCCCTAAAAGGCCATCTGTGTCCCAAAGAGCTGAAACCTCCCTCTGGTCATGGGGACACATCCCTCTCTCTTCCAGGCAGGAGGTGTATCCAGGTGAAGTGTTGCTCAACTTTTTGTCCTGATTCCTGAGATGAAGGTGGGATCTGGCAGGTGCACGGATTGTCCTCTTGGATTTAAGGGGAAGTTGGCCCCTGCTCACGGAAGCCCCCCTCCCACCTAAAAGGGTTCTTGTCAACCTAGGGAGGGCCTGAGCCTGGGGCAGGTGTGCTTGACCAAATCAGAGATTTCATAATGCTTTTATTTCTCTGGGAACACCAGCTCCTTATGATGTATAAATCATTCTTTTGTTTGACATCTGAATTTCAATCACGCAAGTACAATTTGCTTCAGAGACTCTATGGTCAACTCCATAAAGAATGTTTACCAGTGACTGACCCATCGTAGATGTTTCTGATGATTTTTCTAGACGTAAGTTTCCAGAGAAATCCGAATCACGGCAATTAAGCATTAAAGGAGCGTATTATTAAAGGAACTACTGGTTACTCTATAATACTATAAAAGCACTTAGAGATATAAAATCATATTGTGCCTAATTGATTTTATGTGTAAATACAAATTTTTTTTAGATCTCGGACCGCCTTAAAGTGAAATTATCACCCTTGATGGCCTGGTACCAACGAGAACGCTATACCAGATTTACTCTGGGGCGTCTTTGTCATGGCCCATTATGATTTTGACTTGGCCGGCCACACTGAGATGGAAAACATACCCAGGACCAGAGCTGAACGTTTATTCACGTGGGACAAGAGAAGGCACAAGTGTTGAACACATACGCTAAGACCTGCCAACAGCTTTCACTTACAAGTTTCTGAAAGGATGGGATTTCACCCTGGACTGGGTAAAGAGAAAGGGGCCAGGCCAGATTTTCTTCTCTAATGTAAACGTGTGGCTTCCAGGAATTCCAACAGGAGCCACCCCCATGATTCTGAGGTCAAAACCCACAACTCAGGGACTCCTGTGACAGCAAAGCCAGGTGAGAGTGAGTGCTTTCACTTTCTGGAAGTTGTTTGAGTTTTGGAAGACAAGACCCCCACAGACACTCAGGAATCTTGGGATTCTTAAGACAAATCAAGCTTCTCAAATTCAAGATTCATCTAATTACATAATTTGAAAAGAACCCAAGGGATTTTTTCCTTTTTTTTTTTTTTTGCATTTTTTTCCCCATCTCCTTCTGCTTAAACACCCAAGGATGCCAGAAGTTAAAAGAATTTCTTCCAGGAATGAAGATTCTTCCATTCTTCCTCTTCTCTGTCTTGTAACCAATTCCTTATTCCATGCCCCAACGGCCAACTTCCAAGGTTTCCCTGGATGTTGTTGATTTCACCCTGCTTAGATAAACAAACATGGTACCTCATTATACGGCCCATTCCGTTGGACATCATTTTCTGCAAATGGCTTGCATTAAGGTCCAAATCGACCATCTGGAATCTGGAACACGCTCTCCTACAGGGCCTCTCCTTCTAGGCCAGATCTGGCCTGAGCTGGAGAAACAAAATCAACTGTACCAGAGCTATTTCAGCCCAGATTTTTCCTCTTCTCTGGAAAATTCGGGGAACTGGAGGCACCATTCCCCACTGACCCAATGCAGGAAATTATGACTGTCAATGATAGCGTGAACTCACAGACGATGTCTGAACTGGGATTAACACACACTAATGCTTGGTGGGCTAGTGTGGTCCAAATTCAATAGCTACAATTTATTAAAAGAAAGGGCCATTGGGGAGGAAAAGACTGAGGAGCCCAGGCAACTAACTGAGCAGTGTTTGAACTTTTCCCTCCAACAAGGGTCTGTTTTTCTGAAAATCCAGCTCTCTCAAATTAGTTGGGTCATCGTTCCTCGGGAATTTTATTTCTCCACGGGGAGAATTTCCAACACACACTATTACTTCTTTTCATCCCTAATTGTGATGCCCTCTGCTAATTGAAAGCTTGGCCTTGTGGTTTCCAAAACACTAATTTGTGATGGTAAAATCTTTACCCATCATAAATTCTTTCATTGTTCAGCAAGGATGTAAAATAATTAATTGGTTATTTGGCAGATGAGTTCAGCATTTGCAGGATCTGTTTTATAAGAAATTTTATTGATGAAAATGTGTCTAAAGCTTTAGCAATGCACTTGGCTTTAGCGTTTGGCAGCAAGGAGACCAAAATCTCAAAGCCAAAAACCTCCCTCGGGCACAAGGCAAAGTACAACTTTGCATCTAAATCCCTGCTGTAGGTCACTGGGGGTCTCCTTTTACAGACAATTGGCAGAAGGTTTCAGTGGCTGTTTTATGATCCGTTTTGATTTTGTGTGTGAGCAAAGCGCACATTTCGACCGTGAGACATACCCACGTTTTACCGCGTTGCCCTTAAATGATTTTTCAAGACGTTCACATTAACTCTTAAAATTGACAAAAATAAATAGAGGCACCATAAATGTTTAAAGTTGAAGTCACAGACATCATATGTAACTTACTTATTGTTCAGCTGTTGGGAAAGGGGGTGAGAGGCGTTGTTTTCAGACAGAGAGAAAACA
The DNA here is from genome assembly GCF_016906955.1 of Phacochoerus africanus. NCBI lineage: Eukaryota > Metazoa > Chordata > Mammalia > Artiodactyla > Suidae > Phacochoerus > Phacochoerus africanus. The sequence continues at coordinate 14,022,786 of NC_062555.1, read as the reverse complement.
AATGCTCCAGGGCATTGTCACGGATATACTTGGCTGTCCTGACGCTGCCATTCTTAGGGAATTAAATTGGGTCTATATGACACCCATCCAACCGGCCAGGTCCAATAAACATCTCAAAAGAAAATCTCTGAAGCTGACTCGTTACTGATGAATGAACAAAAAGAGCCAAGCTCGTATTGCAGCTGAGAGTAGATGCATGGCCACTGACCGTCTTCTTCCTTTGTCAGCCCTTCGGTGCTACGTACAAAGCCGGCTCAGAGGGACGCTATGAAAGTGCCCCTTTACTGAGTTTCTGCTTTCAATAAGCCCTCCATTCTGTTTCAGACAGAACATCAAGACAGGCAAAAGGGATACGAGCAAGTGCTTGCTCCCCGAAGGGGGGCCACTGGCCGTAACAATATGTGTGGGTGATAAAAGCTTCCAGAGTAAAGTGGCTCTTGGCAAATGCCAAGGTCCTCTTCAAAATTAGCCTGATGTAGGGAAAATGCTGCTGGGAAACAGCACATTCAAAAACTGCAAACGAGGAGTTCCCATTGTGGCACAGCAGAAACGAATTCGACTAGGAACCATGAGGTTGCGGGTTCGATCCCTGGCCTCCCTCAATGGGTTAAGGATCCGGCATTGCCTCGAGCTGTTGTGTTAGGTCACAGACGTGGCTTGGATCCTGCATGGCTGTGGCTGGGGTGTAGGCTGGCAGCTGCAGCTCTGATCTGACCCCTAGCCTTGGAATCTCCATATGCCGCAGGTACGGCCCTAAAACACAGAAAAAAAGATAAAAATGAAAATAAAATACAAGAAATGAAATGAAAAAATTAAGTCTCAGGAAAGGAAAAAATTAATTTGGAAAAAGCACTATTTCTGTTGTTGCCGTTACAATACATAGTGTTTACACACTTACGGAGCACCTTCTATGATACCAGAAGTAAGGGTCGTGGGTCCTCCTGTTCTCACTCTTTAAATATTTTACTGTTATAATCCTTCAGCTGCTCTCTTATCCCTAAACACACAAGAGCCTTGCTGTCTTACAGCTTATAAACTCTAGCACTGTGTGCTTTTTACTCTCTTCGTTAAGAAGTTTCTAAGCTTAAGATAATTCTCCTAGGGGCTGGGTCAGATATGCTCTATTTTCAGGTCGATGGTGTGACAGTGGGGGGGTGGGATGGGGGGGACAGATTCATCAACCATGAGTGACCTGATGGCCACACTCCAGTGAGTCTAATATACATAATTAAATCTAAACACTGTAAAAGTGAATGAAGGAATTGTTTTTAAGGTAGAATCTGGGTGGCAAAGTCAAAGGTTATGGGGGGGGCTGGAATGATAGAGATGGGTTTTTAAAAAAGAAAAAAAAATGAGTTGTATTAGTCAGGGTTCTCCAGAGCAACAGAACCCACCAACGGGATAGGTAAAGAGGTAGAGAAAAAGAATATTAGGATAGAAAGACAGACTGTATATGGTAGATCGATTGATAAGATAGATGATAGATAATATCTCTGTGTGTATACATATATTATATATATATGATACATTATCTACTTATCTATGTATATATGTATCTGTCTTCCAAAATAGATAGAAATCTATTTTAAGGGAAGAGATTTATTGTAAGGAATTGACTCACCCAGTAACGGGGGCTGGCAAGTCTGGAGTCTGTATGGGCAGGCTGGCAAGCTGGAAACCCAAGCGGGATTTCCAGGTTACAGTGCTAAGGTCAAATTCCCTCTCCGAACAGCCGATTTTTGCTGTCACAGCCCTCATCTGATTTGATGAGGCCAGTTTACATGACCGAGGGTCATCTCTCTCACTTAATGTCAGCTAGGGGTGAATGTTAGCCACATTTAAAGATACCTTCCCAGCAACATGCAGTGCTTGACCCAACCCTTGGGCACCAGAGCTTAGCCAAGTTGACACAAAACATCAACCATCACAGCAGTATTTCTTCTTCTTTTTTTTGGTTTCACATGGCACCTGCAGCCTACGGAAATTTCCAGGCTAGAAGTCACATCGGAGCTGCAGCTGCAGGCCTATGCCTCAGCCCTGGCAACACCAGATCCGAGCCATGTCTGTGACCTACACCCTAGCAAGGCCAGGGATCGAACCGGCACTCTCTTGGACACCATAGCATGGTCTTAACCTGCTGAGCCACAGGGGGACCTCCAGCTGTCGCAGAAGCACTGAGGGGGCTTTTTAAATGCAGTTAAAGAAGAAGAAAGACTGTGAACGAAGAGCAGAAAGTCCCTGCCTTTTTGCACAGTTCGAGTGGAAGAGTCAGAGGTGTGAGTCAGCTGTGCTGTAACCAGTCGTCCTGGTTGAGGCCTTTGAAGGGAAGAGATCTGAGTTAAATTAAGGTTTTGCTCCAGGAAACACTCCGCCAAGGACTGTGGGTTCAGGAAATCACTCTTCTTCTTTCCATCAGTCTCAAAGACAGGTTCTGTTTCTGCTGTGTGGCCCCTGGGGGAATTCTCTGGGGTGTATTAACCACCTCTGACCAATGGCTCCCTCACTGCGTCTAAGGGAGGGAACCGCAGGGCTATGGCTGTGCCTGGACCCACACGCATGAATCACTCTAATGAAGCGGAGCCAGTCATCCTTGTCAAATCAATGGGCAATCAACGCTGAACTGTCAGAACAAAGGAGTTGGACGGGGTCTCTCACACTTCAGGGAGCAAATGGACTTGACTGGTTCATGTAGGAAAGAACTTTGAAATGTGCTCTGTCTTAGTCATGGGCTGTGGACGGTGTTTTCCTTGTAAAGTCCTCTGCACAGAGGACGTTTCCAGAAATGCAGGAGGCGTGTGGGCAAAATGACACTAGTCCCTGAGTTCATTGCCGCGCTGACTTTTCTATGAGTAAAATATTATAAAGTCAAATAATCTCTTTGGGGCATTTGAGGTGCAGGAAGTGAGTCATAGAAAGAACCTCCTGCAGCCTCTAGATGTTGGCAAACCTTAAAAAAAAAAAATTAATTAGTGGGAAGGTAAACTTCAAATATCTGAGTTAATATTATTTTGAAAAGCAATATCATTTATGACTTTCTTGTTCTTTCCAGTATAATGACTTCAAAGTATTTCTTAATCCAGTTCTTTTGTGAAGGTGTTATTTTTTTCTTAATACACGAGAATAAAATGAAGTCATGTGCATGGAAAGTAAGCTGCTACAGCTAAACAAACTATTGTAATGTAATTACTTCATGTTTTGTCGGTATTTGCTTGTTAGCGAAAGAATGAAGAAGGAATTTTCTACTAAAGCAATCGAAAGCAAATAGTAACATTTTAAAATGTGTGTTTGTCCAGATATATACCCAGGAGTGGGATGCTGGATTGCATGGTAGTTCCATCTTTAGTTTTTTGAGGAAGCCTCATCGTGCTTTCCATAGTGGTCGCACCAATTTACGTTCCCACCAACAGGGTAGGAATTTTCCCTTTTCTCCACATCCCCTCTGGCATTTGTTATTTGTAGACTTTTTAATGATGGCCATGCTGACTAGTGTGAGGTGGTAGCTCACTGTAGTTTTGATTTGCCTTTCTCAATAATTAGCGATTTGGGCATCTTTTCATGTGCCCCCTGGCCATCTATACGTCTTCTTTGGAGAAATGTAACCCCAAACTCCCAGTTTCTCCCACTCCCTCCCCTCCCCCTTGGCGACCACAAGTCTATTCTCCACGTCTGTGAGTCTGTTTCTGTTTCATAGATAGGTTCGTTTGTGTCATATTTTAGATTCCACCTATAAGTGATATCATATGGTATTTGTCCTCTTTCTGACCTACTTCACTCAGTATGAGGATCTCTAGTTGCATCCATGTTGCTGCAAATGGCATTATTTTGTTCTTTCTTATGGCTGCATAGTATTCCACTGTGTATATGTACCACATCTTCTTAATCCAATCATCTGTCCATGGACATTTAGGTTGTTTCCATGGTCATTACCAAGGGGGAAGGGGAAGGGAGGGAGATGGACTGGGAGTTTGAAGTTAGTAGATGCAAACTATCACATTTAGAATAGATAAACAACGAGGTCCTACTGTACAGCACAGGGAACCATATATAATCTCCTAGGATAGACCATGATGGAAAATAATATTTAAAAAAAGAATGTGCATATATATATATATATGACTGAATCATTTTGCTATCCAGCAGAAGTTGGTACAACATTGTAAATAACTATAATTTAATAAAAATTTTTAAAAATTGAAATGGATGTGCCCTGCATTATCCTCTCTCCTTTGCGCATGTGGAGTGTACTTCAAAATTTCAAAATTAAAAACTTAAATTAACTTTCCTCATGAGGAGGACAGCCGGATATTCTAAAGTCCTGGGATTTTATCCCCAAGGGAGTGTTTGATACAGTTGGGGGGGGGTGTTTGTTTTTGTTTTGTTTTGTTTTGTTTTGTTGCATAGGGACAGAAAGAATCCATCTTGTAAATACCCCTTATGCTCGTCTGGGTTCTCCAGAGACACTGCACCGAAAGGATGCGGGGATATAAACGAGAGATGCAGTGTCAGGAACTGGCTTTATGGAAGCGGAGAAGCCTTGGTAATTGACAAGCTGGAGACCCAGGAGAGTCAATGGAAACTCCAGTCCAAGGGCAGGAAAAGCCTGACATCCCAACTCAGAGAGTCAGGCACAAAGGGTGAGTTTCTGTTTGCTCCGCCTTTTGTTCTATTCAGGCCTTCAATGGACTGCGTGAGGTTCACCCATTAGGGAGGGGGCCACGTTCTTTGCTCAGTCTGCGACTCAGATGCAGTCTCGTCCAGAAACACCCTCAGACATATCCAGAGGGTTTGAGGAAACATCTGGGCACCCAGCAGCCCGGTCGGCTTGGCACGTAAAATTAACCCTCACACTTCCCTTACCATCACAACACACACAAACACACACACACACACACGACACAAACACACACAGAGACACCACACAGCATGGTGGGGGCTTACAGACAACCAGAGGAGCTAGGCTTTTAACAAGAAACTAGAACACAATACACTAAGTACTGAGCTTGAAGCAGCATGAGATAGGTCAGAGCCACACAGAAGGAACCCCCTCCTCAGACCTGGGGACAGAGGAGGCGGCGGGGAAGAAAGGCATCTCACAATAAATCCAGCTGAAGCCAAGGCTTGAGTAGGAAAAGGGTTTAGTTTCACAAACATTCTAGCGGAGTAGGAAGCGTAGAAAGGAAAAAACTTCTAGGTAGGAATAAAAGCCTAGGAGTTCCTGCTGCGGCTGGGAGGGTTAGGGACTCAGTGTTTTCTCTGTGAGGATGTAGGTTGATCCCTGGCCTCCCTCAGAAGGTTAAGGATCCAGCTTTGCCATAAGCTGTGGCATAGGTCGCAGATGCGGCTGGGATCCAGTGTGGCCATGGTAGTGAGGTAGGTCAAAGCTGCAGCTCCAGTCGGACCCCTGGCTCTGGGAAACGTCCGTATGCCTGCAGGTGCAGCTTAAGAATAAATAAATATAAGCCTGCACAAAACAAAACCACCTGCAAGTTAAGGGGAGGGGCGCATCAAAAGACCGTGGTGCCTGCGGTGGAGAGGGTCAAGGGCTACAGCTGGAGGGCAAAGCCGGGGCCAGATCCAGACGGCTCTGCCAGACAGATTTAAGAGTCTGCGTTTATTCTCGTGGCCACAGAAAGCCACAGAAAGCTTTTGAGCAGGCAAGTGGCACCATCAGATTTACACTGCAGACAGATCACTCAGGCTAACCTGCGAAGCATGGAGCCGAGGGGAACGCGGCCAGCAACTGTTTTAGCAATTAGGTGGCATGATGTCACTGAGAAAATGGAGAGCAAGTAAGTGAATGAATTCTAGCGCTATTTAGGAGGTGAAGTCGCCGGGACAGGATGATTTATTGAACGGGGGGATGAGAAGGAAGCAGAACACACAGGAGGGGAGCGGCTCATTGTGTCGCTGAAGGCTCCTCAACTTACCTTTGTCTGGTGGTTTCCCCCTGGTCGGTTTCAGGTTATGCGTTTTCGGCAGGAATAGGACACAAGTGATCTGCGTCTTTCATCAGGAGCCACGTGATCTCAGTCATTTTCGTGATATTGACTCAGGGAAGGCAGCAAGTCTTTCCAGTCTAAAGGCACCCCCCTTTTAACCTGCTAATTAATACATAGGTACCCCTTTTAACCTGCTAATTAATATGTAGCCACGGCAAGATGTTCTGAGACGAAGTAACCGACCACCCCAACAAACGCAATAGCTTTAGTATTGTTAGTCTCTAGCGAGGATTCCTGCCCAAATACATTATCCTTATGATGGCTGCAAAATAGTAATTTTCTATTTCTGTCTTTCCTTCTAAAATGTATTAGTTATCGGACAGTCAATAGAATACAAAGTAAATAAATAAAGCTTCGTCTTCACTTTATTAGTTGTTTTGCAGCGTCGCCTTGGATTCTTGATTATCTCATTCAAGGGACTACAATTCGTTACGATGAGCAATCATTCTGATACTCAACGTTTCCCTGACTTCACTGGCGGAAGCCCCTTTAAGCAGAGGCTTTAATGACATTTTCATATGGACCGCTTTCGGATTTTCTCCCACAAAAAGATGTTTCAGACTAATGTTTACTTTCCCTGCTTCAGGCCTGGGACCAGCTATTTCCCCACTGAATCCTATTTCCTTTAAGAAAGAAATAGTGGCGTGCAGAAACCCAGATCGGAGTACATTTTTGACTGTGAGATGCTCAGGTTCTTTGAAAATGTACTGAGGTCTGGGGAAAAGGTGCATGCATCCGGAGAGAATTTGCATTGGCTTTGGTTAAGAATCTAGACAGGTGAATCGTAGATGCAGGAAATTTCCACTGGCTTTTGTTAAGAATCTAGAACAGGTAATCATAGACTGAGAAGGGGAACTCGGTTTTAGGGGAACTCAGTTTCACTCTGTTTTAAATACAACCAGTTTCTGGGAGTCTGAGGTTAAGAGCGCTAAACTATTGCATCTGGAGTGAATAAGCCATGAGATCCTGTTGTATAGCACAGCGAACTATATCTAGTCGCTTGTGATGGAACATGCTAAGGACATGGAGGACATGATAAGGACATGTCAAGGACAGACTATAGCTTATTATCATCTGGATAAGGTGAGAAAAAGAGGATAATGTGAGAAAAAAGAATACATATGTGTGTGTGTGTGTGTGTGTGACTGGGTCACTTTGCTGTACAGTAGAAATGGACAGAACACAGTAAACCGACCATAATGAAAATAAAAAAACCCTTATAAATAAATAAATACAACCAGTTCCTTCAAGGAGAGCTTCAAAGCTCTCAGTGTACTGCCCAGCCCTCTTGGCAAAATTTCTGAGCCACTCTTCTGGGCACTGGGTGGAATGGTAGCCAGCGGTCTTGACGGCTTCCTCTGCTCTCAGATCCCTGTGCAACTTTGAGCAAACTGAGGTGAGGCCCATTGGGGCCCCAGAATTCCCCACACACCACATCTGAGGCAGAGCCTCTATCCTATGAGCAGGAGCTGGGTGGAGGAAGGTAGCTCCAGGCTCCCCAGGCATTCCATCTCTTCTTCTCAGGGTTGAAGGGAATAAGAAAGCTATCAACTGGGCTCTTCTTGGGGAGACATCATGTGTCTTGATGGGGAGCTGAGGGCACAGGGAGCCAGGGAAGCCTGTGCTTTGGGGCACATCTGCCCAGTGTGAGGCTTCCATCAAGTTGAGCTTGGGAAAGAGGAGAGAGAGAGAGACAGTCATGGTTCAAATGCCACAGACTCTTGCTGTTTTTAATGAGTTTAGTAGATTTTCTTGAATAAATGTTTCTTCATTTGCTATTGTTTTAGGACAATTCCCAAAGACTTAGATGGTTAGGATGGATAGATAGATAAATAGATAGATGGTTGCAAAATGGAAATTTTCCATTTCTGCCTTGCCTTCTAAGTGTATTAGTTATCTGACAGTCAATCAAATACCAAGTAAATAAATAAAGCTTCTTCTTCACTTTATTATTTGTTTTTCAGTATCAACTTGGATTCTTGATTTTCTTATTCAAGGGACTACAATTCATTACTATGGTGAATCATTTTGATGCTCGGGTTATGCATTTTTGGCAGGAATCTGACATAGGTGACCTGCATCTTTCATCAAGAGACATGTGATCTCAGCTGGTCATAGAAAGATAGAAAGATAGAGACTAGAGAATAAATATAAATAGACATACATATATAGTTTTCACCAATCATGCTCGTTTCATTGGAGAGTGGGTCCCAAAATTGTTTTGCTTTTGATGGCTCATGCTACCATCCCTGAACTGGAGCTCCCATATTCCTTTTAATTTTTCTTTTGTATGTTTGACATAGAAAAGTCATAAAGTTGTATAATCAAATCTATTCATATTCTCTTATTTCTTTTCCTGGTTTTATGCTTGGAAATTCATCCCCATCCAGAAATCCGACATATATTCACCTCTTTTAGTTTTCCTAATTTGACACCTAATTTCTAGCACACTCAAAATGTATCTTAATAGAAGACATATGACCGCTACAAAAATTATTTTTTTTCTAAATAGTAAATATCCTAACACAATTTATTGAATGATCTATTCTCTCAATTTTCATTACCTCTTTATAATTTATTGAGTTGCTACATATGTTATTGGTCTGTCTATACTTTTACATATACCACACCGTATGAAAATTTTCTTTTTATACTATATTTTAAAATCTAAAGCCCTCGTTATTCTAATTTTTCAAAATTATCTTAGCCGTCAGGTGAATTTAGAATTATTTTGCTAATGCATAACATTCCAATACAGAATGACATAGCCCTTACATTAATTTGGAAAAGCCAACACTTCTGCAACATTGTGTTCCATAAAAGAACATGACATGTCTTTCCATTAATTTAACTCATCCTTTAATACTCTCAGAAGATCTGCAATTTTCTTCCTGAAAGTCAGTATATTTATTGTTGGAGTTACTCTTAATTTTTAAAATTGTTTTGCTTTTGATGGCTAACGCACATAAGTTTTTTCCACCATGTCATATGATTATGTTTGAGGAAACTACCCATATTTGTAACTGTATCCTGTCTGTCCATCTTAATGACCTCTGAATAAATTTCACAGCTTTTCAGTTGGTTTTCTTGGGATGTTGAGCAGTGAAGTCAAATTATCTACAAATAATCATTTCCTACCTTTCCTGCTGCCATTTATCTTCAAGGACAAAGTATAGAGCTTATTAGCATCTTATTTGCAATGTTGAATATAGAATTGAGGGATTTTGCAGATACCTGAAATCCAAAATCCCTTTATCTAAAAGCGCCAAAGAAATGTTAAGTGGTTACATTGTTGGAATTGTGGGTGCACTGCCATGTGGTCCCCAGCAAATCAGCTTTGGTGTGCAAACACAGACCCTCACAAAGTCAAAGAGCAAATCCTTCCTGCAGTGTTCCCTTCAGCAGCAGCAGAAGGCAGATGGAAATCACTATTATGCAAATCTAGTTTTTCAAAGCTTTGATGCACATTGTCTAAGCATCTGCAACAAAAATTGAAGGTCCACCTGGCCTTCGGATGTCCCTTCCTCCTGCCAAAAACTATGGCTCTGTGCTTGGGGTATAGAACTCTGCTCGGCAGCAGCCAGAGTCAAAAGTAATTAGAAAGACAGACTAACTGGAAACAAGGTATCAGCCATATTGCAGGATCAAGTAATACCTTTGTTGAATACCTGGATTTGAAGAGCCAGAGGCCTTTCTTCACTCCTAGGCTTAGTACAATACTGTGCTGATGCATGAGCCCTCTCTAGTCAGGCAAAGCTGTCTTCGAACCCCGGCTACCACTCACTGGCTATGTGACCCAGCACAGTGTCCCCATGCTGGTTAAGACTGGGTTTGATCCTCACCCAAAGTATCAGGGGCATAAACCAGACAAGCCTATGTCTCTCTCATCGAAAAGCCTGGACTTAGTCATCCAGGGAGTGATGTGGAGGTTCAGCCCCACAGTGGCTTCAGGACATTACTGTCCCTAGAATGTGGGTCAAGAGGCCATCTAGGGTCTCAGACATCAGATCTGCCTTTCCAGACGGACAGAAAAAAAATAAATAAATAAAGCAAAGGAAGAGGGCAACTGGCTTTTAAGGAAGGCTCCCTGAAGCTGCACCGCAATGCTTTCATTTGCATGGTGGGTGAAATATGTCACCTGCCAGATCAGTAAACAAAGGACATGGCCAGCCAGCCAGCAGCCACGGCACCCACTCCCAAGGGTGCAGCCTAGAAAAGCAAGATACTGGCCCCTGACAGCAAAGGAATGATTTCAATGAGCCCAGACTCTTGCATCTTCCCATATATAGAAGAGCATTAAATTCATTAGGTTGAGACGTCTGACTTTAATTAATCTTTCGATGTTCCACTGACTACCTGGTTTTTGTAGCCAAACTCCTATACATCCGGGTTCCTCCCTTACCTTTTCAGAGACTGATCTGAAAAGCTGTCTTCTGGGCTTCAGACTCCATGGCCAGCCACGGCCAGCCAAGAAGAAAACCCAATTGTTCCAGAAGCACATGCCTTGGCCAGAATCCTCCAAATCACAGAATTCCAGAGAAACCTGCTAAGACACAGAGAAGAAGCCTAGGACACGGAAACATAATGGATAAATTAACTCTGTTTTCAGTAATACACCTTTCAGTTATGAAATGGAACATCCAAAGGAAATGGACATTGCTTTTAAAAATGATCAGATGCGATTCGTAAACTCCTCAAAATTCTACCTATGTCCAAGGTACTGAATAAATGAAAATAATAAATAAATGTTTGATGATGACAATGATGATAGTCTAACAAACACATATTTGTCAGACACACACATATGTGTGCATACGTATGTGTGTATATACATATATATATATATGTTTAACCTGCACATAAAGAGTTGTTCCATAAAGTATTTCAAAATCCTTAATGTATTTGTGTGAATACAGTTCCAAGCATCAGTTCCTTTGTATCAAATAGGACTGGTCCAAAAAGCCATACTGATACAGGACGCCTTTTTCATGGATGGATGACCTCCTGGATGTCTCTAGCCCAGAAAACCAGTTGTTTTTCTCCAAATCAGTGGAATTCCTGGTGAAAAAATTAAATTTTTCCTCCCATCCTATGGTTAATCTGCCACTCTACAATGACCACTTAGTGTACAGTGTTTGGTGAAGATGCTTGAAGCTGTATTGGAAAACGGAGGCCCACTAGGAAATATAAAACACAAATTACACTCAAAGATAAGAGAACGTGGCAAAAATAAATTGTGCAGAGTCAAAAGCAAAGAAACAACAGAAAATCACAATGTCATTAAATGCTTGAACAACATGTAAAGTAAATATAATTTCCCATTTATTCATACGGCGATGCAATACTTTAAAAAAAAAACTCCCTATTTTTAGTAAAATAAGCAACAAGAAGAAACACAGGCTAGATGGCTCACTGAAAGGAGGATATAGTAAAACACAGAAGATAAATAAAATGGGACCGTGACATCCACAGCTTATCAGAGTTGCAGTGAGGGCACAAAGCTCTATCAAAAGATCCTTACGGAGTTCCCGTCGTGGCGCAGTGGTTAACGAATCTGACTAGGAACCATGAGGTTGCGGGTTCGATCCCTGCCCTTGCTCAGTGGGTCAAGGTTCCGGCGTTGCCATGAGCTGTGGTGTAGGTCGCAGACGTGGCTCGGATCCTGTGTTGCTGTGGCTCTGGCGTAGGCTGGCAGCTACAGCTCCGATTCGATCCCTAGCCCGGGAACCTCCATATGCCGCAAGAGCGGCCCAAGAAATGGCAAAAAGACAAAAAATAAAATAAAATAAAATAAAATAAATAAATACATAAAAAGAAATGATCTATCGCTATCATATGACCCAGCAATTCCACTCCTGGCATATATTCAAAAAAAAAAAAAGATCCTTACAATGACTAGGACATGCCCCGAGGGACTGGAAAGCCCCATACAACCAACATCCAGGAACTGATAACGGAGAGAACAAAGAGGGGGAAAAAAAAGGCAAAGAAAAGAACTTCAGACTGTGGAGAGAATGAGTAAATCAGTGACTGGAAAAGTGTATCCATGAATAAATGAATCATGAAGTGGTCAGTTAGTACCTAACCCTGATCTAGCACCTATAAGAAGCTCTACCTGGAGAACCACGTTCAGTTTCCTACCTGATCTGTGACTGGCAGTCAAGGCTCACCCACACCTGCAGAGTCCCATACTAGTCAGCGGGTTTGCCATCCCTGTCCCCATGTAGAGGGCTGTTTATGCCATCTATGTGACCAAACTTCTTCTTTGTTTCTTTTTCATTTGCAAGCAATAAGAAATTTACTGTTGGGGAGTTCCCGTTGTGGCTCAGCCTACCCAACTCTGACTAGCATCCATGAGGACACAGGTTCAATTCCTGGACTTGCTCAGTGGATTAAGGATCTGGTGTTGCTGTGAGCTGTGGTGTAGGTCACCGACGCAGCTTGGATCTGGCGTGGCTGTGGCTGTGGCTGTGGTATAGACCAGCAGCTAAAGCTCTGATTCAACCCCTGGCCTGGGAACTTCTATATGCCTTGGGTGTGGCCCTAAAGAGACAGACAGACAGACAGACTGAAAGAAGGAAAGAAAGAAACTTACTGTTGGTTACCGTAGAACAAACAAAATCTGGAACAAAAGAGAAGCAGATTCAGAGGTCTAGTATGGGTCCAAGTCCAGGCGTAGTGGGTTTGAGGAAGGGAAAGAGAAACCGGAAACCACACTATAGAAAAGTGTTTTGAGTCATTTGCTTTGAGCTGAGCAGAGACCTAGGACTAACGGGGGAAACGTTTTTATTTTATTTTTTTTAGTGGAAGAAAACGTAAGTTTTATGCAGTAAGGAAGATGCATTAGAGAGGGGGAAATAGCGCAGGAAGGGAGAACTGCTAAAATAATGACCTTGAGCTGCTAAGAGGGAGAGGGTTCCAAGAAGACGAGAGCTCTTCTGGTGCTTCGTGTTGGCTCCATGCAATAGTAAGTGAGGTCTGAGCATAGGGAGTGGGGAGGAGGTATTAAAGATTTGAAGAAGGGGGCACAAAATCATTATCTAGAAGAGTGCAAGAGAGCAAATGGGATAGGCAACTCCAGTACGATGGCCACCTGGGGCATCCAGTTCCACTTAACACTCATGGTCGTGAATTTAACATGAGACCGGCCAACAGAGTTGCACCGTTTTTCTCGTCCTCATTTAATGAAGCAGGGGATACAGACGTGTGATAGGCAGAGTGTTGTAATTACCCGGGTTTGAGATTTTTGCCAAGTTGAGTATGGTGAAGAAACGGAGGGCAGGGCTAGGGGGCTGGAATTGGCAGAGACATCACAGGGTAGAGAATGAGTGACTGCCAAGGACCTGCTGTAGAGCACAGGGGAATCTACTCAATAGTGTGTAATAACCTCTGTGTGAAAAAAGAATGGACATAAACGTGTGTACCAGATTCACTTTACTGTACACTTGAATACAGCTAAGTTTCTTCGCCCTCCAAGAACCAACTTTTGTCCCCTTGGGGGTGATATCTCTCCTGTTGAGGATGCCTGCTGGAGGGTAAGGGCTGCTGTTATATTACACTAAACTTACAAATGACTCTTAGAACCGACCCTTCTACCTTTCCTGTTTACTCCTCATTGCAGCACAAATACACCACCACGCACCAAGTGCTGCTGCAAGTAAACAAGATCGGTTAAGGGTTTTACAACCATCCTTCATTCACCACCAGGAATTTGATCATCATTTTAAAAGCAGAAAGTTTTAATGCCCAGGCATCTGCATATCGACTTTCCTTTTGTTCCTTCTCTAGTCAACCACAATGGTTCTCAAATTTTAATGAACAGAAGATTTTCTGTGCAGGATTGCACACACAGTATCATATGTACCCTCCATTATGCGTTAGTGGAGGGCTTTTGCAAGCGTAATTTTAGCTCTACTCAATTTTCACCTTGCTTGCAGATCTTAGAACCTAACCATTGTATAATTAAACACAACTCCGTGCATTCGTCAGACCCTAACGTGGTCCGTATTCAGTTCTGGACAGCAGTTTTAAGAGAAAGAATGGCAAACTAAATTAATGCTTTTCTAGAAGATCACAACCATAGCATGAGAGAGAAAAAAAAAAAAATGATTACATTAACTGGGGAGAGTTAGCCCGGGAAAAGAATGCTAAGAGAAGCCCCAGTAACTGTCCTCAAGTATTTGAATAACTAGCAAGAAGGATTAAGCATTAATACACACCAGTCAGAAGCTCAGATGCTGGTTTGAACCCTTTGATCTTGGGAAGATAACATAACCAACCTCTGCTTGCATTTCCTTATCTAAAAACTTGGGATGTTAATAGCATTTACTTTATTATGTGACCATATTACCCATGGGGTTACGAGGTGACGTAAGTTAACATATCGATAAAGTGCTAAGAATAGTGGCTATTAGTAAGATCCACTCTCCCAGTGTTAGTTTGAGGAAATCGTTAACAGTCCTGAGATACTGATTGCTAACTTTAGAGAGGACTTTTCCCAGTACACTGATCACTCCTGTGTTGGAAGCAATGAAGCAGGAACTAGTTGGGTATTTGTCCGTTATTCTGGAAAGCAGAAGGGATCATACGCTGGGGGGTAATCTCTTAAGACACTGTCAGGTCCAGGACTCAGTGTGTGTGTAAAACCACGTAATTACCTCCAAGCCTAAGCTACTTGAACACTTGGTTCTGAGGGAAGTTGTTTGCAAACTTGACCCATAAACAAAATCCCACACACCAGGGGCCTGAAACATCTTCCCTATGCGGTCGGCGATGTGTCTTCATTCCTGTTCAACCACAAGGCCGAGCCCATTGGCTCCCTGAGTGCTGGGGCCGAGTGATCAACCCCCTTGGTCCTTGCACTGAAAATCCTTTGTTAGTCACCCCATGCGTGAATGACTGCCAGTTCCCGCTGAAAATATGTCCCGACCTTAGATGGACTGTGTTTTCCTTGGTGCTAACAATGGAGAGCCTTCACTGCTGAGAAACGGACAGTATATCAAAATTCTTGTTGTGATACAGCTACCCAAATGTTAATACAGCATATTAAAAACTACAGACCAAACAGCTTTATTTGAAAACACATCCATGCTTCCAGATATCTGCGGGGCTGGCAATTATTCCTACTTCATTTGCAGGACTGATTTGATTGGCCATCCATGAGTCACATGCGCATGGCCCCAGACATACATTTTATAAATCCAGATTGACCACTCTTAATCCACGGCCTTTTCTTAACTTTTTATTAATTGTTGTTGTTGTTGTTTCACCTTTCTTTAGTACTGACCATCCTTATTGCCTCCTTCTCCTTAAAAGTCTCTTTTCTCCTGACTCAGTGACTCGCAAATCTTCTTACGCACTCAGCGTTTTAAATGCACCATGTCTGTTTTGTCTGTTTCCACCTCTCCTTACCCCCCCACCCCGAGGGGTGCTGTTCTTAGGGTTCTGCTCTTTCCACTCTTCTCCTTGTGAATTTATCTCTTTTTCTTAATCCCAAATACCCATCCCTCTCAGGCTGTCCAAAGAACACACTCCAGAGTGGCAGCCACACAAGAGGAACCCAATAAATCCTCAGTGGAAAATGTGGAAAATTCTCATATTTATGTAGACTTAGTGAATATCCCTTGAGCAACCTGACACTGCTGATTCTTCCTAGAGGGGCGTCGAGTCAGATGACCTGGGTCGCAAACGTTCTTAGCATCACAGTGTACGTAGTGAAAAGCGTTCCGTGGGGGCCACTGTGAGTGCCTCACACGACCGTATTCATGCTTCCAGCGCCCTTCCAGTTTGCCACGGCACCAAGGACAAAGTCATGGGGATGTGAGAGGAATAAAGGCGTTCTTATTCTTGTTATTTTTTTGCCTAGCCCATACCTCCACATGGGATCAGGCTTACAGATGAAAGAAGTATGGAGTGGTTTTTTTCCTCGGGGCTCATCAAAAAAGTCTTTGACCAAAAATATATCACCTTCTGGGCCAACCTCAGAGTGAAACTCACAAGTTAGTGTTGGGACTAAAACATCAAGCGCTCAGCCTGAAATGTCATCAGGGAAGTGACATACTAAACCAGGGTGGGCCTTTCAGTCCTTGCTACCAATTAAGCTGCATTCAACAACACTCCAATTCTTCTACAGGCTTTCGTACGTCGTGTCTTGCTTTTCAGTCCTGAAGCTGTCACTCTAGGCCAGGTCCCATCAGGGCTAGCAGGTGGGTCTGTGCAGGTTGAACACTGAACATCTCTAGGGGGGACCATTGCCAGGGACCACACAGCAGTCCTCACTACCCAATCAGCTTTTCCTTCTCTCATTCCCATCCTATTAAAAAAAGAGAAAGAAAAGATTCACCCCTTAGTACGATTTCTGTAGAGGATATTACAAACGATACCTGGTCTTTCTAAAGGAAATTTCATAATATAATATTGGTCCTCCCATCTCTCAAATTCTCTCTCTGTCTGTCTGTCTTTTTTTTTTTTGTTCCTGTCTTTTTGTCTTTTTAGGGCTGCACCCACAGAATATGGAGGTTCCCAGGATAGGGGTCTAATCAGAGCTGTAGCCGCCAGCCTACCTCAGAGCCACAGCAACACCAGATCCAAGCTGCATCTGCAACCTACACCACAGCTCATGGCAACGCCGGATCCTTAGCCCACTGAGCAAGGCCAGGGGTCGAACCCGCGTCCTCATGGTTTCTAGTTGGATTCGTTTCTGCTGCGCCACGAGGGGACTCCCATCCCGAAGTTCTAATTACTGTTCACCCACTGGCCTAACATTGAATACAGTGACACTTTATCACGCTGTTACTTCAATCAAAACTTTGATCCTCCAACCAAAATTTTCTTTTCTTCTTTTTTTTTTCCAATTCTTTGCCATCCTCAAACCTAGCCTAAATTCTGAGTTCCATGAACTCGTCTCAGATTCGTCTAGCTCAATTTTCTCTCTCCTCTGAACTCTTCTAACAAATATCCCTTCGTTTGGCTCATGTCCTTTGCAGAATTAATTTCGTATTACATCATTTCTTTTAAAGAGATTGTAAATTTCTCAGTGATGGGAATAAGATCTACTCTTATTTGTGTATCTTTCATTAAAAACCAGATGATTTCTCATTTTTGAGAAAATTCAGGAAGCTTAGGCACTTGTGAGCACCTTTCTCGGTGTATATGTGTTATCATTCAATCAATGCTTTCTCAAAAGAGAGCAATATATACAACAAACGCATTGACCAAGTCACTGGAGGAAATATGAAAACACTGAACACGCAGTAGGTAACATCCAGTTGAAGGTGGATGCTGAATGGATGAATTGACTATAGATAATCTGCTGCTTGGAAACAACCTAAATGTCCATGGACAGATGAATGGATTAAGAAGATATGGTACATATACACAATGGAATAGTATTCAGCCATAAAAAAGAACAAAATATGCCATTTACAGCAACATGGGTGTAATTAGAGATTCTCATACAAAGTGAAGTCAGAAAGAGAAAGACAAATATAACATGATATCACTTATGTGTGGAATCTAAAATATGGCACAAATGAGCCTATTTCTAGAACAGAAACAGACTTCCAGACCTGGAAAACAGATTTGTGGTTGCCAAAGGGGAGGGAGTAGGATGGACAAAGAGTTTGAGATTAATACTATTACATTTAGAATGGATAAGCAATGAGGTCCTGCTGTATAGCACAGGGAACTGTATCTAATCACTTGTGACAGAAAAAAGATGGAAAACGGTGTGTAAAAAAGACTGTATTACATGTATGACTGGGTCACTTTGCTATACAGCAGAAATGGACAGAACATTGTTAATCAACTGTAATTTAAATTTTTTTTAATAAAAAAATAAAAGAAAAGAAGAACGTTTGCTGCTAGGAGAGCGGTATTACTGAGTTGCTAAACTGGGCAAGTCAGAGAGACAGGGGAAGAACTTACTGGAAAAATATTTGTTGGGTACCTACTATGTGCAAGTACTTGGTGAGGCCCTTACAAGACAGGACAGGAACAGGATAGCCGTAATGAATTACAAATAGGGCCTATGACAAAACATGCTCTAGAGTTTCATGGGCTCTCAATCAATGGCTCTTTTTTGCGTTTAGCCAAACCATGTATTTGGATATTGACAATCATCACTGAAAACATTAGACCGTTTAAGCCAATTTCATACACTTCTTAAGGGTTTAGACTAAACGTTGCACTATAACAACATCAAGAACAAAAAGCAACAACTTGATTGCAATTCAGAAGTTTCTAGTTTACGAGGGCTGAAAGAAACCACCCCCTCCAAGAAAGGAGTCAAAGGTGCCAAGCATGGAAAAACGGCCGCTCTTATCTTAGTTCCGATTCAGACCAGCCATGAGACCATGGAAGGGGCGCCCAACCTCTCCCAGCCACGTCTCTCTCTCTCTCTCTCTGGATGCGGAAACTGGACCAAATAATTTCAAAGACAACTTCTAATGTTCTGGGACTCAGTCACTGCTCTGGGATGGAATTTAGTACAGGCTCCTCTGTCTCAGATCCTACCTCTCTGGAGTGAAAGGGGAGCCAAAAAGTCCTCCTCGAAGATGAGATTTCCCAGGAAGTCAGGGTTGAGTGAATCCACCAAGGGCAGAAGACTGGCCTTTCTCCTCTAGAATCTGCATCCCTCTATTGAGTTTGCAGTGAGCATTTGAGTAGCCAGAGGTAAGAACATGTACACATCTTCTTTCTCCAGCCTTACAGTGGTACCAAGGTGCCCTCTGGCTAGAGGTCAAAGAAGACAAAAAAGAGTTTATAGCACTCGTCATCTCCCTTAAGGTGTCTTCTTTGAGCCCTTAGCAGGAAAGACATAGATGGCCTGGCACATCTACGAGCCCTCACCAATGTCCATGTTGAAGGCTCTATAGGAATTCTGAACCCAAGGGTAGCACTTTGGCTCAATGAGGCTATAGGCCATGTCCCCATATAATGTTCCTGTATTTGAAAAACAGCAATGCAAAAACTGAAACTTCTGCTCTTGGGTTGGCAGCAAAATTGTGGGAAAAGTTTTAGATGAAAGGAAACTCAGTGAATATTGGTCTTTTGGCTCTGCCTTTTCATAAAAGGCAAAAATGACTCTTCCCTTAATGAAGGTTGGCTGGGGGAAGCTTAGAAGATTCACTGATTTGGTTTCATTCTAGTTGGCTTATCTAAACCAGATCCAAATGATCTAAGACTTTTGGGGTTATAAAATGGGACTGGAATTCTTAGGGCAGACGTGTAAACTTTCCAAGGCTCCCCATTTCTTGTCATCCTTTCAGCAAAGTGGTGCCAGCAAAAACCAGCTAATAGAATCTCATGATCCAAAATTAATTTGGAAAAAAAAATAAGCAGCCAGAATTTTTTCAACCTAAAAAACAGGGTGGCAATTTAGGTTGGATCTGCATTTTCGGCAACGTTTCACGTCCATTTTGCCTTTGTATTTGTATATTCACTCACATCTATTTTTTTTTTTTTTGACAAACACGGTTTGTATCTGTTTAAGGTATATGGCATGATGTTTTGATATATGTACATATTGCGAGATGATGCACGCAGTGAGATTAATTGATATTCGTCCCCCATCAAGTTGACCTTCACTGAGGTCAGTTTTGTAGACCTGGGGGCCTATCTAACCTGATTCATGGGCACCAACAAGGCTGGGAGAGTCTTAGGGTCCAATCAGTGTCCCCAGAGGGTCACCCAGGCTTCAACCTGAAAGCAGAGAGCTTCCTTCTTCCACTCTTCTCTAGGACGAGGGAGAAGAAACTGAAAAGAAAAGAGTATTTTCAAAAATAAGACTTAGCTTTTAGTAAGCTAGAGAAGGATTAACTTCTACCATGGAGCATATTCCCTGACTCCAATTCAAAATCTCCCTTTCCTTCTCTAAACTATAATATTGGCCAGAGATTTTGCTCTTAGACTTGGTAATGCAACTCTTTTTGTCCGTGAATAGAAACAGGTCAATTCGAGTTTGTGTGGAGCAATGTGAAGCTTAGATGGTTGAAAGTCAAATGCAACGGACACACCATGCATTACATTATAGTTGCTATGATTTACCAACAGCGAAGAGTGCTTACCTTTAAAGTATGTCAGAATCATTTCGTAATTCAATGGTTAATGTTTTTAAATTTCTGAAGAGAAACATGGTTTTATTTTTGCTTTTTGAAATAACGACAATTTAAAGCCAGCTATTGCATTAATTTCCAGTTTAGGTTTTTACAAAATATTTCAGCTCTGGTAACAAATGAAGACGTGCAAATTTGATGAAATTCTGATTTCGTGTTTTGAAAAGCTTACATGTGAAATAGTGTGATTTATATTACCCCCCAAAATTAAAAAATCAAAACAGGTAAAAATGTAACTTTTTTCTTGACACACACAATAGCTTTTTATTACATTAAAATAGCATTTAAATGTTATGTACTTAAATTAATCTTAAAATAAGCATCCTGATTTGCCTAGGATCTAGCTACATTTTAGACACATCTTAGTTATTATCTAGATCAAATACAAAAGTGTCTCCTTTAAGGGAATAAGTAAAACTATACTTTAGTTCTTTGAACATCCAGTTCTATCAAATTCATGCTCATACCTTTAACCACGCACATACACATGTGTAAACACACACACACACACACACACACACACCAATCAAGAAAACTCAAATAAGAGTTTACCATTCTAACTGGCTTAAACTTAGTATTCTCTGATCTAATACAGCTGTGATATGAAGAAATATTCTCAAGATATAATTCCAAAATATGTAGAGAAAAATACAAAGAAACAAAAATTATAAATCTACTCATGTATTGGAATCTCAGAATTTCTTGGTCTACAGTACAAAGAGGTGGTTTGCCACCTATTTCTTGTTTAGTTCTCATTTTAACTCATCCTTTAGTTATCTAGGGTGTATTGGGGGGCAGTTTTTGTGGCAGTCAACCTGATGAGTGTCTGTTTGGCTACTTGTAAAATTCTAAGATTAGTTTAATTTTGGCAAAGACACTGTGGGTATTGTGCCATGTTTGGTTGTTTCAGAAAAGATGCCTGAGGTCACTTAAGACCACTGTGCCTTGTTTTGATTTTATGATAAGTATTCTTTCCTCCTTATAGTGGTTCGAGTCTCCATTTATAATCAAAGCTTTTATTTATTTATTTTTATTTATTTTACTATGTCTAGATACTTACAACGCAGCATGACATGGGAGAAAAAATTATGTATACATATATGTGTAGCTGGGTCCCCATGCTGTACAGTGGGAAAAAAATATGTGTTGGGGGAAATATAATTGAAGCTTTTAAATGTTTATCGAGGAGTTCCTGTTGTGGCTTAGGCGCCAACGAACCCAACAAGTATCCATAAGGTTGCAGGTTCGATGCCTGGCCCTGCTCACTGGGTTAAGGATCTGGCATTGGCCCGAGCTGTGCTCGGACCCCTCATTGCTACGGCTGTAGTGTAGGCCGGCAGCTGCAGCTCTGATTCGACCCCTAGCCTGAGGAACTCCCACATGCCGCAGATGTGGCCCAAAAAAGAAAAAAGGTTTATCAATATATTTTATTGTGTGAATCTCTATTTACTAGTACAAGCTGGGAAAGAGCAAATCTATTAATATCAGATCATTTTTTATATCTGGGAAGTTTATTTTTTTTTTCCTAAATGGGAAGACTTTTATTCAGGACTCAAGTCTTCATGAATTGCCCTTCATATGTGCTAACAATTCTCTCATATTTTTGTCTTGAGAGCTTGTTTGGAGGTTCTAGCAGGGGGATGCGGCTATTTGTATACTCTTGACCAAAGAACATGCCTCCCCTATCCGGGATGTTCATTCTCTTCTCCCGAGTGTGCAGCTTCAAGAAGGATGCACGTGGAGCAGTGAGGAAAGAAGGGGACACCTGCCTAGCCAGCTGCATCAGCCTGATCAACCCTGGGGATCTATGGTGTGACAGATGTCACAGCCAGATGCCCCCACATCCTCATATTTTTATCCTTATGGCACCAATTTCTTCCAGTTCTGGGATTTTTTTTTTTTTTTTTTTTTGCCAATGTACGGTCTATCTCATTCATCAAATTTTCTATAATGAGTCTGCTTTTTCGTATTTTAAAACACAGTTTACTTTGATTACTGTTTTGTATCCTCATGGAGAACACGATGTTCTCAGAATATTTCTTCTACGTCATGAAATGAATCTTTTCATTTTCCCTAAATAACGAATGCTTTGTGCAGCTCATGCTGCAAAAGATGTTCTCGTGTTTATTTTTCTGTTTATTCAGAATAAATAACATATAGAAAATAAATAAATGGTGTGACACCCATGTCTAATATTCTTCTCATATATAAGAGAGATACTCATGTCTGGTATTGGAAGACAGTACGTTTAAAGGAAGTAATCTCACCAATGCCTAGATGCTATAGCCATTTCCGCTGCAAGAACCTGTAGCTGGGGAGTCAACAGTTGTCCAACGGACGGTAAACAAATAGCAGACCAGAGGTGACCACGCTTCTTATCATTCAACCGTACAAATAGAATCTGTTCCGTAGACCCATTTGAATCCAAGAATAAGCAGAAAAGGAAGGATAAAGAGTGCCTGGTGCCATAGAATGGAGACCACTATGCCCTTCCTGGCCTTTGCCCCTAAGTACAGAGACATTTTTCCTTGATTTTTCTGAAGCTTAAACATCAAGCCCTCTCACTTCCACAAGACCCTTTCAAGGCTCGTGAAGACCTCTAATAATGTGTTTTTTTTGGGGGGGGGATTTTTTTTTTTACGGCCACACCACGGCATATAGAAGTTCCCAGGCTAGGGATGGAATTGGAGTTACAGCTGCCGGCCTCCACCACAGCCACAGCAACACAGGATACAAGCCACTTGCGTGACCTACACAAAAGCTCACAGCAACGCTGGGTGGGGATCCTTAACCCACTGAGCCGAGCCAGGATGGAGCCCGCATCCTCATGGACACTGGTCATGTTCATTCCCGCTGAGCTACGATGGGAACTCCTCTAACAATGTATTTGACGTGTTCTAATTTGTTTGCAAAATTTACGAAACTCAGCTGTATCACCCACTCTATTTTTTCCCTTCCGTCAGGTGACAATGAGGTACTCAGAGGCATTTTTGAGTTTTGGAAAAGAAGAAAGTGAGTTTAAAATCAATTTAGGTTGCTATTAGCGAAATGTATTTGTGCAGCTCCCAGACACTTACCTGCGCAGTGAAATTATTTCTATTCATGCTGGTTCAGGAATAGGTCCAAGAGTATTCCTCCTGGTCACGGTAATGATTCACCCCAAGTTGTGACCAAAAGATGCAGGACCACAACAGGAACACACAGCAAAGCACTCAGCACAAGAAGTGTGCGGGCAGCAGAGGAGACATGAGGATTAAAAGGGATGGAATTCAAAACGCATCTATGGAAGCCTCTCCTCTAATCACGCAAACAGGAAACAAACATTTTCCCAAAGTTGGCAGCAATTCTAAAAGCTAACATTATGAATGAGTTGTGAATCTGAAAGGGGTGTCATTAAAATGTCATTATTAAAAATAATTTTGGGAATCCCTGCTGTGGCACAGCTGGTTAAGAATCCTACCACAGTGGCTTGGGTTGCTGTGGAGGCACGGGTTCAATCCCTAGCCAGCACAGTGGGTTAAAGGATCCAGTGTTGCCACAGCTGCAGCATAGGTCAAAGCTGTGGCTCAGATTCAGGGAAACTTCCATGTGCCATGGGTGTGGCCATAAAAAACTTCAAATTTTTTAAAAGTTAATTTTAAAAATAAATAAAAATAGTTTAGGATCGACCATGAAAGAGGAAAGACTGAATTATCTTTCTATGTCTGGCATAGAAAAAAGTATTACTGGAGTCCCCTGTCGTGGTGCAGTGGAAAGGAATCCAACTAGGAACCATGAGGTTTCAGGTTCGATCCCTGGCCTCACTCAGTGGGTTAAGGATCCGGCATTGCCGTGAACTGTGGTGTAAGTTGCAGACGTGGCTCAGATACCACGTTGTTGTGGCTCTGGCATAGGCCTGTGGCTACAGCTCCGATTAGACCCCTAGCCTGGGAGCCTCCATATGCCGCAGGTGTGGCCCTAATAAGACAAAAAGACCAAAAAAAAAAAAGGGAAAAAGAAAAAAGTATTATTAAATTATTATTTAAAGAGGCACTCACTGATTATGCAGCCAAAGATTAATTTCAATGAATGACTGTTAGTTATTTCTAAAAATCATGTTCTTTTAAATATTTTTATTGTGTTTTTTTATTTTTAAAAAACATTTTTAACTTGTGGTCATTTCTTTTCTCATTCTAAATAAATACTCATCTTCACACCAAAATATTCTGTTTCTAGTCTTGCATTATTTTTCTGTAAGAGAATCGTAATATTTTATAACTTTCAGGTCCACTAAACCTGGATTCATGTCTGATTTCTGATTCACTGGAAAAGAGTTTGTGTAACTTCTGTCCCTGGACCCCCATTTTATGGTCAGTCTTGTACCCAACTTCCCCTCCCCTCATGTCTCAGTCCTAAAATGGCTCACTCCCAGGGCTACGTTTGTAGCCAAAACTGAACTCACCATCTTTCTTCTCAAGCCTGCTCTTTCTTTTGTGTTTGATTTTGGGCAATGACGTTGCCATCCTTTGAGTCACCTTAAGTCATAAACCTCAGGTCTCCGTCTCATGGACACTTACGTCTCATCAATCACCAGCCCCGTTACCCTTCACTCCCCACTGTCTTCTCTCCAGCCACTGCTTTTGCGTGCAGTTTCAATAACGACTGCTTGAGATAACACATGTTTTCAACTGCTCGGCTTCATTCCCTCCTCCACACTAGCTGCCAGGATAAACCAATGTAAACCCATGCATTCTTGCTCTTTCGTGGTGCCCTTTCAAATTCAGGATAAGTTCCAAATGCCTCGGATGGAATAGTAGGTCTTCAGGTTATGAACCTGTCCACCCACCAGCCTCCTCCTCAGCCACGCCCCTCTTCCCACCCCGGGGTCCCCTGCCTGCTGCACTTCAGGCTGCTGCTCCCAGCACATTCGTTTCCTGCTTCCACCCCTTGCTTTCCCCTCTGTCTGAACGTTCTCTATCCCTAAGCCCCTGCAGCCACTCAGCCCTCCCCAGTCCTGCCCAGACAGCACTCTGAGCCTCTCCTGACTCCTGCAAAGGGAGGTCATCAGTCCGTTTTCCACACTGACTTGGGACTTTCAGTCCAAAACGTTGGCATTGCGCACACATTATTGTGAGCGCTTGAGGGCATGCCTTTCTTTCTCAGTAGACAACGGGATCTTCAAAGTCATAAAAGATTGATCTCAGTTGATATTGGCAGGAATCAGGTTAATCCACCCCAAAATATGATACTTCGGCGTAAGGATTGTTTTGAACTGAAGGCGATTAAGAAGTAGCAGATAGAGAAATTGCTCTCTGCTTCCCTCCACCTGCTGGAAACAGGACAGAAATTCCCCTTTGGGAAGGTACCCCCTCCCCAGGGCCAGGAAGAGAAAAACCCTTTTCTTTGGACCCAAAATGTCAGCACTGAGACGGGCCTGCACAGACAAACCTCACCAACACAGCCCTTATCTTCCATTAGCTCCCCCTATAGATTGACCTTTCCGCTGCCTGCTCCCCACCCCCGGAAGCTCAAACCCCTTTGTTCCGAAGGTACACAGGCCCCCAAGTCTAACCTCTTTGGATACCCATTTGTTTTCTACGAGGCCTTCATGCAGATGAAAATATTAAAATATTAACACAAAGATGTACGTTTTTTTCTCCTGTGAATCTTCCTTTCATCCGCTTCATTCACAAGCTCCAGTTACTGAAGCTGAGAGGGTAGAGAGTTTTTCCTCCCCTGCAATATTCAGGAAACTGTGCTGAGTTATGTAAATGATGTTAAGTACATATTTTATGATGTGTACATTGAGGTTAAGCAGACAGTCGATGATCATGGATTAGAATAAGGCTAATGGGCTCACTGAGGGGGAACCTGGTCCACAGCCCCATTAACCTCAGACTGAGCTAACCTACTGAATTGGACCAAGCCAGGACCACTAATTATGAATGCGAGTGTGACTGGCTTCTGATCTAAGCAACACGGTACCACTTTGAACCCAGATTACATCACCACATTGCCTGAACACCACGCAACTTGCAAATAAGCCTCACATTATTCAAAGAGGCCAAGCTGCCGTTACCTCTGAAATTGCCATTATCACAGGAAATGTGGAGTTCTTTTCCCTAACCTCAAGTCAGTAACTTCCTCAAACTCTCGGGGGTTTAGAGAAGCTGACACTCATTTTTGCCATTGGGTTTTCCTCAATGTTAACAATCTCTATTTACTTTAAAAGCAAATGTACTCCATATGTTCCAGAATCATTTGTACTAAAATGACCACATGGGAGTCATAAATAAATATCACATATACATATGTATAAACGTTTTTAGATGTGGAAGAGACGGCTTTTGTCTTGAAAATGAGCAGTTCTCATTTTGATCTCCGAGAAGGAAAAAAGAAGCTGTGCATTCATTCTCTCCCTGTTTTGGCTACACATTCTATACAGAATCTCAGCACTGGGAAGGTGTCCTCCCATTGAACTTGAGTCATTATAGCAAATCCTTCTGAGTACAGTCGAACCACAAGTTAATTTAGGAAGGAGGAGTTCAATCTCCTCGTCTCATGTCTTTAGCCCCTCTGACGACCAAGGGATTAAATCTTCTGCACCCTAATTCAAAGGCAGGAACCGTATATTTGGCCCAAAAGTAGTGAGTCTCTGTTCTTCTGACTCGTGCTGCTGGGTGGGTTAGTTGACTTTGGAGAAGCAGTCTGCTCTGAGATTCAGTTTGTTCAGTGATACAAGAATGGTGCAGCCTCTTCCACTTTGATCTTTTTAAAGTATGAATTGAGAGAATAAACGTTCTTTACAAAGGCACTAGTCCAGGGAATTTCCATCTCTTTTGTATGGCTTCTATTACATTGACATCATCATCACCACCATCATCATCACAATCATCATTATCACAATCATCACCACCATCAACATCATCACCATCATCATGACCATCATCACCACCACCATCATCATATCATCATCATCACCATCATCACCATCATCACCATCATCATGTCATCAACATCACCATCATCATGACCATCACCACCAGCACCATCATCATGACCATCATCATGACCATCATCACCATCATCATATCATCATCATCACCATCATGACCATCATCATGTCATCAACATCACCATCATCATCATGACCATCATCACCACCACCATCATCATATCATCATCATCACCATCATCACCATCATCATATCATCATCGTCACCATCATCAATCACCATCATCATCATGACCATCATCACCACCACTATCATCATATCATCATCATCACCATCATGACCATCATCATCATGACCATCATCACATCATCATCATCATCATGACCATCATCATGACCATCATCATCATATCATCATCACATCATCATCACATCATCATCACCATCATCATCGTGACCATCATCATGTCATCAACATCACCATCATCATCATGACCATCATATCATCATCATCACCATCATCACCATCATCATCATGACCATCATCATGTCATCAACATCACCATCATCATGACCATCATATCATCATCGTCACCATCATCATCATCGTCACCATCATCATCACCATCATCATCATCACCATCATCACCATCATCATCATGACCATCATCATGACCATCATCATCATATCATCATCATGACCATCATCATCATATCATCATCGTCACCATCATCATATCATCATCGTCACCATCATCACCATCACCATCATCACCATCACCATCATCATCATCACCATCATCATCGTCATCACCATCATCATGCTCAGTGAGGCTTTGTGGATGAAATGTTAGACTGAGGAAAGGTGAGCACTTTAGCTTCCAGGAGGATGGTTTTGTTACACAAGCAACAGCATAAAGTCCCTAACAGTTGTAAAGCGAGGACCCAGGAGACTACTGCTCACACACTGCCCCTGATATGGACTAATCTTATTATCTCTCAGCAGAGAATAATGGATCCAGACTTTGTGAGGCCTCATCTTTCTCCTGCCCCACAGCATACCCCCATCTGTTCATGCTAGCCCAGCAGAAAGCTACTGGAGCCTTCTGCCTTTTTTTGTTGCTGGTGATTGAACCACACCAATTTCCAGATCGACAAATTATACTTGACATCTCCTAGATTTTTTTAAAGATATCAAAAATTCAGCCTATCAAAATGCACTCTTGATTCTCTCCCAAATTCTAGTCTTCCCCATGTTTTCCATCCCAGAAAATGTTACCACCACTCACCTCCTTAATAGCAAAACCCAGCAGTTATACAGAGTTCCCTCTATTTCATCACCTATATCCAATCTCTAGATCCTGTTGTTTAACCCCCTGTGTAACTCTAATGTATTTGCAGCATCCAGGAAGGAGCCCCATATGCTATATGTCTAGATATTTAAACTCTATAATAAAAATGAACAAGCTGTTAGGTAAGATAGATCCATTCTCCTACCTTGACAAATACACCTCCACAATGACCCAGCAAGAAGGGTTCACATGAAAAATTCTTCATCTCCTTGCCATTCCTTGTCCTTAATTAGGGACTCAGGAAGAGCTGGCCTTCACACCCTCATGATCCCATCCCAACTGCAAGGGACCTTGTGGACACACACGGGCACTCAGGAGGCATGTCTATGTTCTACAAATTTTCTTTACAACACCTACACATAGCTGCCCCTTGGCTGCCCTGGAGCCTAGGGCCATACATCCTGTATATTCTGGGGACACACTGGAAAGAAGCCAACACAGGCCCTGGAAGAAGACATAGGGCCATTTGGACCAAGGATTCCAGGGCTCAGTATACCAGAATATAGTCTGGAAAGGGGTGGGCATGGGGTCTCAGGAGGTTGGCAGAAATAGGCCCAAATGAAGCCCTGTAAAGTGAGAGGCTTAGAGCAGGGCTCCCTTGCCTAAGCCTAGGAATAATATTATTCAGTTCTTTCTGCTCACCGTCCATTCCCTCCACTGCCACTATGCTAGGTTCTTGCCTGGACTCCTCTGTGATCATCAGCTTTTGCCTCCCTTCAGTACATTCTCCATCTTATGGACAAAAGGATTTCATGTTTTAGAGATTCAAATATCTCTTGGCCTCCAGTCTTTTGTGGGTCAAATTAATAACTCTTACAGTGTAGATACCCTCTTAACATGGTCTACAAAGATACTCCATGATGTGGCATTGACCTCTTTCCCTCTTTCATTGCTCCTGGTGTCTTCTCAGGCCCTTTTACTCATCTCCCTCCCACCATGGGTGCCTGTGGATGAAATACCCTTCTCTTCCTTCTCCTCTGTGTCAAGTTACTTCTACTTGGCCTTCAGGTCTTAGCTCCCCAGGATAACCTTTCCAGACTTCCTCTTATCTCATCATATCACCCATCATGGCCTCCTTGGGCTAGCAGGGCACTAACTCCCCATGGCCACCACCAACACCCACATCTCTAGTGAGGACGTCGCTACCTCCTAAGGTCGAGAAGGACATTAAGTGAAATGATACATGTAAAACACTTAAAACAGGGCTTGGCATCATAACTTTATGCACAACCTCCCTAACTCCATCCTCAGCACACACAAGACTGTAAACTCCATCAGGACAGGTATTATGTCTGACTTTCTCAACACCCACCTGATGGGGTGATTCACAGCAATCTGCTGTCAAGCCAGGTTTCCCTATTATACAATTATGTTATTGAGCCATATTTGCGGAATGAATAGAGGAAGAGTTCCTGGCCCAGGTTTAAGTATCCTTACATCAGAATGAGATGCTGATTTGTAGGTGGTTGAGAAGCCCAGTACCCAGCACAGCACAGATACATTTTGGGTCTTTCCAAAATATTTGGTTCAAAAAATATCTGACTGAATGAATGAGCGTTTGTGGTTGACATCAGCACACAGTCAAACTTCCATGCCTTGACAGTGCAACCCTGACGGCAAAAAACAAAACTGGCTTAGTCCTGGGCCATCCCTGTCCTGTCATCCATTTGACAAAATGATGTCGACAGAAGCAGAGGCAGTAGGTTTGTTGTGTTTAAAGATGATAAAACACTGAAGGTGTGTGGGAGGAGCTAATAGAGTAAGTGCTGGAAAAATGACTCACCTTGATTTGCAAAAATGATGCAAAATGATCTCATAAAAGCAAAAGTAGGGCTTTCACTTTGATATAAATTGTTCCTTTTTGTTGCTGCTATTGTTGTGTGCCATCCTCGCTCTCTAATTTTATGTAAACGTGTATGTGTACAGAGAGAGACAAACATGTACACACTTCTATTTTTAGAGGAGCCATCACTCAGAAAATACTAGTGTATAATCTATTTTTTTCCAGTTAACACCACATCATGAAATCTTCTTTTGATACATCATTTTCCAACACCACAATAGGCATTCTGTAATTTATTTCACCTTTATAAATAAATTTTGTTATTTTGGACGTCGTTGCTATGAACGTTCCTATAACTAAAAGCCCAAACCATTAATTCTTTAAGAAAACTCCTAAAATGGGATTGCTGCCATATATCTTGCTAACTTGCCTTTCCAAAAAGCCATATCAATTTTCTTTCCCACCAGCAAGGGTTCCTATTCTCCTCCTTGGCCGAAATTCTTGGTTTCATTTTTGTGCTAATCTTTGTCCAAGTAATGGTCACAGATGGTATCTCCACTGTGCTAACTTACTTTCTGTATTATATGTGAGACTGAACTGTTTCTTATATTTTATCAGCTATTTGTACTCCCTCTGACAAAAAGGAATTTGAAAAATATAAGGTTTTACATTTGTTTCTCCAAAACTCAATAATATAATAGTCAAATTGGGAAACTTGGCTTGACAGCAGATTGCATGAAAAGGAAAATTTTAAAAATGCGAGAGAAATGTGATAGCTGTCTTTAAATATTTGAACCATTAACATATAGAAAAAGAATCATGTTTAGTTTACATTTTTTCTGAAGGGAAAAAAGTAGGGCAAGCAGATGGAAAACTCAGGAAAGCAGATTTTAGCTCATCTTAAGAAAGAACTTTTCAACTGCCTCAGCTATACAAAGGTGGGAATGGATTGTTCCAGAAAGTGAGATCCCGCTGCTAAAGGAGTCTGAGCATAAATAACATTACCAGGAAGTCATAGAAAGAAGGGCTTTCAGTACTGGGTTAAGTGGATAACTCTGAATGTCTCTTCAAACTTGATGATTCTTTGCTTCTGTGAACATGAGCTCAAAGTAATTTCTTTAAAATAAATATTACTACCCATTTATTTATTATCTTTTTTTTTAATGGTCACACCCACAGCATATGAAAGTTCCTGGGCCAGGGATTGAATCCAACCTGCAGCTGTGACCTATGCTGTAGTTGTCGCAGTGTTGGATCCTTTGACCCAGTGCACTGGACTAGGGATCGAACCTGTGCCTCAGAGATGATCTGAGCTGCTGCCGTCAGCTTCTTAATCCACTGTGCCACAGTGGGAACTCCTCCGCTTAGTTAATATCAATTACCAAGAAAATGACAATGGAAGTGACTTTTTTTTTTTAAGTGCCATTTTAATTTTTATTTTTTGGCCACACGTGGCATGTGGAATTTCCCAGGCCAGGGATCAAACCCGTGCCACAGCAGTCTCCAGAGCCACTGCAGTGACAAAGCTGGATACCTAACCTGCTGAGCCACCAGGGAACTCCTAAAATTGCCATTTCTATAGCATCTAATGAAAAGATGTTACAGCGGTTTGGGTTTGGGTTTTTTTTTTTTTTCTTTACTCTTCTAATTACAAAAACTTAAACTCAATTTTATTTAGATTTTTATCTACTTAACCTCAAATATGTTTATATTATACTATAAACAAAATTACCGAGGGTGTTAAACTTTAAATCATTAAATTGCAGGAACAGTTCAATAATAGTCTAACAGAAATGAAAAGGGTTGTTTAGGTAACAGACCTGCTAGAATTTGGGAACCCTTTGTTGACATTTGGCTTAAGTAACACCGTCCCTTAAAAGTAATAGAACCAACGAATGAGGAAATTTAATGAAAACTAGCTAATCTATAGATCGTTTCCCTGAATCAGGTGTGCCGCCCATGGTGAGTACCAGGTTTCTAGTTGTGGAGGATGGGCTGAGTTGGAAATCTACAGGCAAGAAGATGAAAATCAGGAAACACTGTCATCCTGTATTCACTGGGTTCCCTCTCCTTTCTGCTTCTGGTTCACAGGGTAAAGGAACATCTGTACCCCTTCCAATCGCTTCCAAGTTCATAGAACACATCTTATGCCAGCCCAGAGGGGTGTAATCACTCCATGGAGGCAGCCCTCTTGGCCGCATTCAGCTGGAGAAATCAGCCTTCAACTTTGGTTTATAAGAGCAGGCATCACATTGAGCACAGGGATTCTGAATCAATTAGTCAGATCTAAAGCTCTAATTCATCATAATACGCTAATA
This sequence comes from Phacochoerus africanus, assembly GCF_016906955.1. Lineage (NCBI taxonomy): Eukaryota > Metazoa > Chordata > Mammalia > Artiodactyla > Suidae > Phacochoerus > Phacochoerus africanus. The sequence continues at coordinate 13,990,286 of NC_062555.1, read as the reverse complement.
AACAAGGCATGCTGTGGTATATGCATCAACGCCCAACTCTTTCCAATATTCCACTCCGGTTTTTTTCTGTGTGTGTGCGCATGTGTGTTTTTAAGCCCAGCTTGGTAAGTGATACCAGCCTACGTTGTGTTATACGATCTTGCTGATACTGCAGATAAAATATAGCTGCTATTTATTTGGGTAATTTAATATGGTAGAAAGACTTTGAGAAAATTACCCTGTTCACATGCTATTTCAGGGTAACAGAGACCCACCCTGATCCAGAGAAATCAAGTTAAACTGGGCCCGGTGTTTTCCATTCTGTTTTGTAGCAACGTGTTTCTGGGCTATGTTTAACCCCAAGAAAGCTGACAGCGCTGACCAGGTCAGGGAAGAAAGCCCGCAAATGGACTGGATGTAAAATAGGACCCACTTCTAGCATCAGTGCCGTGTGTATTTTTGTCATTTATGGTTTTCCTACTCCCGTTGCCAATTTAGGGAACTAATAGCTTCTCTTAGGAACGCTTTCTTTCTAAAATTATGTGGGCTGGGGGAAGGGTGGGAGTGGTGAGACTTTATCTGAGCTTCTTCACTTGTCTTACGATGGAGGTGCTTCCAACCACTGTCACGAAATTCCAGGTGGAGTTCCCGTTGTGGCTGTGGCGCAGCAGAAATGAATCTGACTAGCATCCATGAGGACGTAAGTTCGATCCCTGGCCTCACTCAGTGGGTTAAGGATCCAGCGTTGCCGTGAGCTATGGTGTACATACTAGATGCAGCTTGGATCCCGTGTTGCTATGGCTGTGGCGTAGGCCGGCAGCTACAGCTCCGGTTTGACCCCTAGCCTGGGAACCTCCATGTGCTGCGGGCGCAGCCCTCAAAAGACAGACAGACAGAAGAAAGGAAGGAAGGAAGGAAGGAGGGAGGGAGGGAGGGAGGGAGGGAGGGAAGGAAGGAAGGAAGGAAGGAAGGAAGGAAGGAAGGAAAAGAAAGAGAGAAAGAAAGAAAAGAAAGAAAGAAAGAAAGAAAGAAAGAAAGAAAGAAAGAAAGAAAGAAAGAAAGAAAGAAAGAAAGAAAGAAAGAGAGAAAGAAAGAAAGAAAAAGAGAAAGAAAGAAATTCCAGGTGGTAGAAGAATTTAGATGCATCCATAAGAGCTTTTCTGCCTTGTCTAGCAGAGTCTAATGAACCGAACTAAGTGTTCGGGAGTAAAAAAAATGGCAAAGAGATAGGCAAACAGGGCTAGCTGAACTTTTTCCCAAATGCTGCACTTGCGCACTTTCATGCCTCTGTAAATGCAATTCTCTTTGCCAGGAATGTCAGTCAAAACCTTTGGGGAGAGAGTTGCAGATCTCCACTGGTTCTAATCTACATAAAGAAAAGAGAGCTATATCATTATCCCCTGGAGAATTTTCCAAATTTTTGTGCCTTTTCCCTCTATACTGCCTGCTCACTCCCACTGGGAACCATGTGGGCTTTTTTTTGTTGTTTTTCGGCTGTGCGCGTGGCATGAGGAAGAGGCCAGGGATCAAACCCACACCACAGCAGTGACCTGAGCCACTGCAATGACAATGCCAGATCCTCAACCTGCTGAGCCACCAGGGAACTCTGGAATCACAGTTTATAAAGTACCAAGCAAATATGACTGGGTTGACGGTTCTACCCCTTTGATGGAAAGAAAGGTAAGTGAAATGCTGCATATTTGCAGTCACTCCAACTAACTCCTCGCTTCTTTCTTTTTTTCCATCTACCCTTCTTTCCTAGTATTTCTGATGGAATTCTCTCTGCCAGAACCTCTGCTGAGCCCTGGAGATGGGGAAATAAATCAGACTTCATTCCTACGGGTCTCATGAAGATCTAGTTAGGGAAGCAAAAACAGACATACAGAATCCACTTAGCGGGGGAAGAAATAGAGGTACGGTGCTTCACGGACATGGTCTAATTATGACTTGAGTAAAACATACTATAAAAGCCCAAAGCGGCAAACGACAGGGGCAAATGCGTGGAGATGGACTTCTGTTCATATCGTCTGATTGGCCTGCTGAACTCAAAACTTACACAGCATCTCGGAGTGCCTCCAGTGCTTCTTCATTCCTTCTTGGGGTCCTGGGCCAGGCTGCCCCGCCCCTTCCTGAGCTGGAATGCCACCCAGTGGACATGAGATCTGGCTTCCTGAGAGGATGCCAAGAGGCAGCTCTTAACCACCGAGAACTTCAGGAAAATTAACTCCCCAGAGGCTGAACCTTGACCAATGAGGAACAAGAGAGCAGAGGAAACTCAGCACAGAAGCCCTCTCTCCGTTGTCCTCGCCCTGCGTGGGCTGTGCGTGCGTGGACTGCTCTGAGGTGCGGTTCTCTTTGCAAACGCAGCGCAAAGGTCTTCCCCGTGGGGTGAGGGAACACCCCCGTGTATCTTGGCAACTTATGGTGAAGCCACGGCCAGTGGAGGCGTCTCTAACATCACCAGCTTCCCACCTTTCCTCATCTTTGGCGCCTTTTCCCCACAAGGCCAGCATCCTTGGTCCTCCGACCCGCTCTTACCTGCCTTTGAACTCAACTTCTTGCCAGTCAGGGCACAGTTTACATGACTTTTCAGATTATTCCCTTTGGAAGTGCACGATAATTCTAACTGTTGTTTGAAGTTTTATGTATGCATACTTAAACTTTATTCTGTGCCTTTAATTTTTTTCTTTTTTGACCACACCCCTGCCATGCAGAAGTTCCCCGGGGGTGGGGGTGGGAGGGGCAAGGATCAAACCAACACCACCGCAGTGACCTAAGCCACAGTGGTGACAATGCTAGATCCTTAACCTGCGGTGCCACCAGGGAACTCCTATTCAGTATCTTTCTTGACATCTGTCTAAAATCTTCCAATAGCCACAAGCCAATCAAGCTGGAAAGACAAATTTTCTAAACTTGCCACAAATACCCACAGTTCAAAGACAGCAGATGTGTGATGAAAATAAAAAGTCCAAATACAACCTCCACCACACACCCTCATCCTGCCAGAGAGATATTTGACAAGTTCACTGCTCTATCCCCAGAACCTAGAACACTTGCAGCAAAATCAACATCTGTCAAAAAAGTGAACAAGTAAATCAATGGGCAGAACTCTACTTAAAATTCATGCAAACCTACTCGGGATCTGGAGCGTGTCTCAATCCTAACAAACCTTAAAAGGTGCAGCTTAAATGCTACCCCTCCAGGAAGAATTTCTTGGGCTCCTTCCCATCCCTGTCATTCTCCATCCTTTGAATTCCGTTAAGTTTTATCTGCCATCTCTTGTGCCATTTATCACTTTCTACTTAGAAGCACCCTTATACTCATACTTATGTCTTTGAGTTCTAGTTCATCTTCCTGTTCTTTGGTGCACCCAGCACAATGCCTGGCCAACTTTCATGTTGTCAAACAGGAAGCTTGTGTGTGTGTGTGTGTGTGTGTGTGTGTGTGTGTGTGTGTGTGTGTGTGTGTGTGTGTGTGGATTATGGGTCGTAAAACCAATTCCAACCATTACCTTTGGAAATACCATAATTATCCCAATCAAAAGAAAATGCACAGATAACTGGAAATTAGTCCTGATAATACCCTAAGCAACAGGACACATTTTTCCTCATCCGCTCAGCAACAGCTTCCTAAGTCATGTCATCCATCGTAGAGGTTTGAGGGGGGAGAATATTATTACATCAATATCTTATTTCCCCAGAGTAAGCGCCATAGGCCTTTATCTGCGGATTTATCTTCCACCATGCACACACTTAAGACAAATCGAATTATTATCATTACTTATTAAAGGAAAACACAGGATTTCCCCCTCATACATTTCTTCTGGTTGACCCCACATTTGCTTTGAGTGCGTTGCCCTAACACTCACTCTGATTTTCCTCTAAACCTCTGGATCATAATTCAACCAGATCATTAGCAATTTTCTTTCCTTATTGCATGATTTCTGTCTGCCCCTGGGTGGCTTTATTTTAATTAGGGGGAAAAAAAGTCGAATGGAAAAGTTTCAATTGTAAATACACGGAGGTTCTGTTGGCAAATATGAGTTTGGCAGCAGAAAGGCCCGTGGTCGGCGTAGCTGCACTTTATTGGCTCAAAAACAAGAACAATTTCGAAGGAAATTAGTATAGTTCTTTTTTTTTAAAGTGACACTTTTCTCCATCCAGGTAGATTACACTACTTCCTGTTATTTTATGATACTGATATTTCACTTATACATTTTCTCCAGCTCCCATAAAATTTTCCATCTGGAGTATACTTTTCTAATCCCTTTGTAAGCCTCTGGATGTAGTTTCTCCTTGTCTTTCTTCCCCTCTCTCTCTCTTTTCTTTTCTTTCCTTTTTTTTTTTTTGTGTGTGTGTGTGTGTGTGTGTGTGTGTGTGTGTGTGTGTGTCGGTCTCCAGCAAACTTTATCAGATACCAGAGAACCTGAGTTTATCTCTTAAGTAAGGAGTTTATCCACTCACAGAAAGCTCCCCATGCAGTCCTGGAGGGCAGACGGCACGGGTGGAAACCAACTGCTAAAGCTCCCTGTGCCTGAAACCTTAGCTCATGCCTTGAACGGCTTACAACTAAAATCCTTGAAAATTAAGACTCCCAGGGATTCCAGCCGATAGGCATTTTTCCGCACTGGAGCTGAAGGACCCAGAGCAGACAGAGTGTCTTTCAAAGGGGAGGAACAGCAGTTGGCTGGGGTCTGTAGGAAAAGAAAAATAAAGTGAATGTTCTTGAAAGGCTTAAATAGGACCCAGCAGGTGTCTTTCTCTCCCAGTGGACCTATAAAGTTCTCCCAGGCTGAGGCCAGGCAGAGGCAAAGAAGGAGCCAGAACAAAGGCTGGAGCATCACGTGGATCAAGTTACGCACTGATTACGACGCAGGCAATGTGATTTTATTGCTGATGGAACAAAACTGGGAAACGTTTCTTTCTTTATGGACATGGTTTCCTGTTTCTGGAAAACAGGGTGTTGCTTCTTTCATTCCCCCAACATGGCAGGTCAGTTGGCTTCCCCTTGGTCCTCTCTGTTTAGTGGCCGTGCAGTGGTTTCACTTCCCACACTGGACAGACCCTTGTCCTCCACCCTCCTTCTTCCTGGTGGCCCCATTCCAGTAGTTTTGCCATGACTTCTGGAATTTTACTAGCATCCCAGGAATGTTTGTTTAAAGAAAAACATGGGAATGATAATGAACAATGAGTGTTGACTGGAACTTCGGAGGAGGAAAGCTGGGGATGAAGACGGAATTCTAAAAGGTGAATTGCTTCCTCTGTCCAAACAAAGGCGAAGAGGGACAGGTGGCTGATGGTGTGATCACATCCAGTGCGCATGGAGAGGGCTCTTGAGCCTTTGGCATAGAAAGGTAAGTGATGCCCAAGACCCTCTTGTAGGGAAGATGGTGTGGCATTAAGGACCAGTAATATCTCCCTCTTCCTTCTCAGTATTTTGGAGTCCAATTCCATGGTGAGGATTCAGGCTGTCTGCTTCACTCTACAGGCTTAGATAATTATTTAGATAATTCATACCGAAGAAAAGCTACCGGGGAAGAGTTCCCACTGTGGCTCAGCAGGTTAAGAAACCAACATCATGTCCATGAGAACATGGGTTCCATCCCTTGCCTCACTCAGGTGCACAAGGACCCGGTAGTGCTGTAAACTGTGGCATAGGTACCAGATGAGGCTTGGATCCAGCATTGTTGTGCCTGTGGCATAGGCCTCAGCTGCAGTTCCAATTCGACCCTTAGCCCTGGGAACGTCCATATGCCATGAACAGAAAAAGAAAAAGAAAAAACTGCTGGGGGCAAAAACTTCACTGTGTTTCCATTCAAAGTATACCTTGATGGTTCGCCTTTCCAAATCAAATTCAAAAGACTGCCTGGCATCTTAAAGACTTTGTTTCATATTTGACCAGTGAAACAATGAAGGAGTAAATGAGAAAACTATGGGCTTCTATCTCCTTCTGTCCTTTGCCTAAATCAAGAGCACCTCAGCATCTGAATGGAAATATTTTGTATTGAACATTTTATGTATCTCCTCCAAATATTTTACACAAAAGTCTAAGAGTTGTCAGCTGTTTAGAGACTCAGGGTCTACTTTTTCTTTTTTTTTCTTTTTTTTCTTTTTTTGGCCATGCTCATGGCCTGCAGAAGTTCCCAGGCCAGGCATCAAACCTGTGCCAAAGCAATAACCAGAGCTATAGCAATGACAACACAAGATACTTAACCCACTGAGCCACCAGGGAACTCCTCTGGGTCTACTTTTTTGCCACTGATTCTTACCAAGGCAAAACTACCTCTTGAAATTATGGTGCTGGCCAAGGAATCACCCAGTCTTCGGTTGCAAAAAATATCAAAATTGAGTTTTTTTCTAGGGACTGAAATTATCTCTTGGAGAAAAGTTTCAGGTGGAATTAGCTGGAGAACAACTTACTAAAAGGGGGCTATGAGCCCCCTGTTGAAAACATCCTTTAGGAAAACAGCATATTCATCTCTTAGAATTCCAATAATGACTTATTTATTAATTTAAAGACATTTTTATCATTGCTCTGAAGAGTGGTTATATCTGACGTCTGATTTTTGCCAACTTTTCATTCCCCCGTTTAAAAGTTACCGATTTTTCTGGCTTTCTCTGCAAAAATAATGCAAGTGAGCAAATATCAGCAGATGCACGAGGAACACAGGCCAGTTTTATTTTGCACGGCCCCTCCTAAGGTGCTGATTTACATCTGTTCTCCCCGATGCTCTCAGGAATTCTTATCCACACATCTCGCTTATTACTCTAATTTGTCAACCTTTCACTTCCAAATGATGCATAACTAGGGAAGATTTTTTCCCCCTCTCTTTGCATCCAAATTATCACAGAAACACGTTTGCTAGCTCTGAGATGCAAGAAATCCAACCACCAAGGAAAAGATGAGGTCCAAGTTCAGGAGGCAAGAATGGCAAAGTTCCCTGAGACTGATTTTCTACCTGAACTGAGTAATCAGCGGACCGCATCTGGCCAGTGAGTTTTCAGTGGGGGCGGAGGGGTTAATAATGCTCTTAGAGCTGTTCCCGTTGTGGCTCAGCTGTAAGGAACCCATCTAGTATCCACGAGGTTTCGGGTTTGATCCCGGCCTCCCTCAGTGGGTTAAGGATCCAGTGTTGCCATGAGCTGTGGTGGAGGTCACAGACTCCACTCAGATCCCACAAGGCTGTGGCTGTGGTGTAGGCCGGCAGCTGTAGCTCCAATTCGACCCCTAGCCTGCGAACGTCCATATGCCATGCGTGTGGCCCTAAAAAGACAAAAAAGTCAAATTAACACTTCTAGAGAGCGGTAGGAGGAAAAAACCAATCAAGAAGCTGGGTTTGTCTGTTTTAATTGTGGTAAAACCAACAGAATACAAAATGTACTATTTTAACCACTTTTTGAGTGTACAGTGGAGAAATGTTTAGTATAAGGAGTTCTCGGGTGACCTGCTGGTAAAGAATCAGTGTTGTCACTACTAGGGCTCCCGTTGCTTCTGTGGTGGGGGTTCCACCCCTGGCCCAGGAACTTCCACAGGCCTTGGCACAGAAAAAAAAAAAATAGCGTTAGGTATAGTCCATCGTTGCTCAACAGATGTCCAGAATTTTTTCTCACCCATCAAACAGCTTCCCTCCTCCTTGCCCCTGGTAGCCAAGATTCTGCTTTCTCTTTCTCTGAACTTGACCTGTGTACAACCCTCACGTAAGTGGAATCATACAGTATTTTCCATTGTGACGTGCTCATTTCACTTTGCATAAGTGGATCCTCAGACTCATTCATGTTAAAACACAGTAGACTCTCCTTCCTTTTAAGGAAGCCAGTGTTCCTCTGTGTGCACGGAACACTTGTTGTTTATCCATTCATCCCTGGGAAAGCTGTTTGTTTTTACTGACAGATTTTTGCAAAGATGCTTTCTAATCTCTTGTTACCATGTAGACACATTGTCTCCTTCCCCTAAAATAAGTGATATTTTTAGATCAGATAGGGAAAATGGGAAATGATGGCTTAGGCTGGGTTTCCCATGAAATGATCCAGCCTGACCCAATCAGTACATAAATATTTAGATTTTTAAAAATTTAGATATCCAAATGATTATATTCTACCCCCATTTGATCTGAATAAAAAGTGGTTAGAGGGAGTTCCCGTGGTGGCTCCGTGGAAATGAACCCAACCAGGATCCATGAGGATGCGGGTTCAATCCCTGGCCTCATTCAGTGGGTCAAAGATCCAGTGTTGCCTTGAGCTGTGGTGTAGGTTGCAGATGCGGCTTGGATCTGGAATTGCTGTGGCTGTTGTGTAGGCCGGCAGATACAGCTCCGATTAGACCCCTAACCTGGGAAACTCCATATGCCATGGATGCAGCCTTCAAAAGACAAAATAATAATTAAAAAGAAAACAAGAAAGAAAGTGCTTAGAATCTAAAGTTTTATTTGTAGGTCAAACTCAAAGTCCATGCTTTTGGAAATTCAGGCTGTAATGCTATAGAGTTCGCTGGGGATGTCAATCCTTAAAGGAAAACGTACCTTTTACGAGTCCATTAACTCAGCCCTGGTCCATCTCTGCAGTGCCCAGAGCAAGCCCCTTATAAATGCACTCTCTTGTGGCAGCTAATAGGCCTAAGAAAAGGAGCCATTTCTTTCTTTTCCACCTAATCTATTAGCCGAGTTACATCATAAGAGTGATAAGGGGCCTGGAGGTGGAAATTCATTTGGAGCGAATCCTTTCAGGGTTATCAGGTAAAATACAGGACACCCGAGTTAAATTTGCATCTAGTGCAGGTATGTTCCGTGTGACATTTGGAACATGCTTATGCTGAAACGGTCTTCATTTGGTCTTCTGAAATTCATATTTTAAACGGGCATCCTCTATCTTTATTTGCTAAATCAGACAACACTTGGTGATCCCTCATCCGCAGGAACTTGAACTTCAAGAGGCGCACAGTGGTGACAATCAAATGAAGTGTCTTAACACTAGGGGGCGCTGCAAGAAACTGAGACAGGCTGTGATCAGAATTACTTCAAGGTCTGGCATCCTGGGTTAGAAGAGGGCCTTCCCTCCCTGCCACAGGCCACAGTGCCAGTGAGGACCAGGTAGGGATGGGCCTGACCCAGTAGGGACAGGGCAAGGCCAAGCAGGCCAGGATGCTGGTGACCAGGAGACCCCCAGGCCACCAGCCAGAGCAACAGAAGCAGTGACGAAGTCCACCAGCAGCTGATCAGACACTGGCCTTTGCAACCACAGTGAAAGAATTGTACCAGCTTCCAAGAAAGGACATCCGAGCCTCCCAGATACTCTGCTAAAGAGGGGAGAGTGGCTGTTTGGGAGCGCTAACAAATTCTGGGGTTGGGGGCTTGTTTCAAAACCTCTCTTTAATCCCATTGCCTTGGCCCCTGTGTTGGCCACCCCCCGCCTCCCCCAACACACACACACACACACACACACACACACACACTCTCCCAGAGTGAGGTTCGCAAAAGCCAACGCTAACTAGGCTTCTACAGAGCAGAAACTATCATCTGCCTCCCCCACCAGCTCCCCAAAGCAGCTGACCCCAGGGCCGCCTGGCCCTCAGCATCTTCCCTTCCACTGTGGGCGCCTCCACCAACTCAGACACTTCACTGTGCTCCCCAGCCTTTCAGGTACAAAGGGAAGTACTCCAAAGTTAAGGAGACATCAGTGATTCCAAAAATCATAAAGCCAGTCAATGCCAAAAAATATATCTACACGGAACATACTGTTCTATTTTTGAGGCACTTTCCTTTCTGAATCCTTAAGAGAAATGTGGGACTCGTAAGTAACAGAGTGTAAAAGTCAACCGCCTCTTCGCATCCTTTCCCGGGCTTCAGACTTCATTCCCCTTCTCTGTTCAGGAAGCTGGAGTGTGTGGACACCAGGCACTAAGGGTCTGAGATGTCATCCAGGCATGACACAGGTCTTTCTTTAGAAGACACCGACTCCACGGTAAATGCTTCTGATGAGTGAAGCATTTCTACAGGCTCCAGACACTTACCTGTTCTGGGTCACTCGGATCAGAGCAAGAAAATACGAAAATAATCTTCAGCTCACCCAGGGATCCGAGTCACCTCCTATGTGCAAAAAAAACCCTGGGCTTTAGTTTCTTTGAACCGAGCAGGAACCCTGGGGGGGGCTATTCCAAAGAAAGTTGCTCTCGCAACCATTCCTGACATTTTTTCTTCTTGGGAACAAAACCGAAAAGAGTGAATTGAATTGGGACCTAGAAAGTACATAAACAGCTAACTGAAGCCTGACTCAGCTCTCCCGGGGAGCATCTAGAATTGATGGTGACAGAGCAGAGAGCCATTGCCCTGGGAGGTTCTAAGTGGGAAGCGTCTCTTAGGCTGGTCTGCTTCGGGTGCCTGACCTTGCTGATGTTGATGCGTAGAGACGCCGGGGAAAACAAATTCGCAAACACACTAGAGCACTGGCAGTTTGCACATTTATTCAAAAAGATGCCCAGAGCATGGAAATGTACAAAAGCTTGACGCTCCTGGTGAAGGAAAGCAAAGTCTACTCCCAGTACCTTGGGCTGCGTGTCCAGTCTCTGCACGGCGCTTCGTGGATGACGAAACGGTTTGGCAAACATGTTCTCCTGTGATTCTCAGATTTCCCATCACCTGTCCCTTAACCCTGCCCTCTCACCTCCCCAAACCCCCAGCCACCTTCCTCACTCCTCTTCGTTCCCAGCGAACTGAAATTCTCTGAATTGTGGTCACACTTGAGGCTTTCTGGTCTCCCTGGCCAGTAAGAGGCAGTTTCTTCTTTGCAAAACCCTCTTTCCTCACACATTCATTTAACCTTGGAAGTCTCAGCTTAAAGTGCAAGAAAGCTTTATCTGCGGCTTTGGGCTCCTGCTCTGGGCCCCACCGGCTCCTGCGTGTCCTCTAAAGTAGACTCAAGGCACTTGATTATGGTGACGGGTTTAATGGCCTGTCTTCTCCATGCAGCTTTAAATTCTGTGAAAGCAGAACTCATGCCCAGCACTGAAAACAGTGCCTGCTGCAGGGGCCTAGAAACCGTTCTTAGAAGGACAAATGAAGTGACTTCCCCACAGGGTCACGGAGAGATGGAGGCCATCCCTGGAACCAGAATTCAGTCTCCGATTCCAGCAAATGGCCAGTGGTTCGTGTGGTTGGACTGATTTATGTGTTTTCAAGATGAAAGAGAACAGGAACCAAGTCAGAGGATGTTCTAAGTGACTAGAACGAGACGTCTCGGTAAATATTAATCAATGAAATGTTAAAATTCACTTGACAAACCTTGGCTCCCTCCCCACACTGTTCACGGTTTACTAAAGTCAGACTCTTAACCTTACCCTAGTGGAAACTGGAGCTCCACCATGAAAGACACAGCAGGTAATTTAAACACGAGCCATAAGGTGCCTTAAAAAAGTGTCCAACTGGGAGTTCCTGTTGTGGTTCGGCAGGTTAAGAACCTGACTAGTATCCATGAGGATGTGGGTTTGATCCCTGGTTTCACTCAGTGGGTTAAGGATCCGGCATTGCTACAGCTTTGGTGTAGGTCCAAGATGTGGCTCAAATCTGGTGTTAGCTGTGGTGTAGGCCAGCGGCTTGTCGCTCCAATTGGATCCCTAGCCTGGGAACTTCCACATGCTGCCGGTGAAACCCTAAAAAACAAACTAAAAACAAGTGTCCACTGGAACTCTGCTATCATCCCCCCCCACCCCCAATTAAGCCGCTTTGCTGTGAAATTCGAAGATGTTGCAGCTGGCTCACATGTGTATGAACTTGTGAGTTCATCCTTAACAAGGAAAAAAATATTTCTGATGTGGTCTCATCAAGGATTGGACCAAATTAGCACCTTCTACCCATATCCAGGTCAGCCTTAACTTGTGTATCTGTCTGAGGATGTTACATCATCTTTTAAAATATTGAACTCTTTCCTGTTTGCTGTAATTTTGTGTTCAGTTAGAGGAGCATTCAAACCCTCGTTCTCAAATAAATGTTCCCGATGGGTTTCTTTTTTCCACCTTGGAACAGAAGCAAATGACATACATCTGACATCCACCACTCTCATTTCTTTTTTAGTCAATCCAGTTAAGTCACTGGCTTCATTGCTTTCACCCACTGACATCGCTGGCTGTTTCGGCTGAGTACCCAAAGGGGAGAGTTACAGCACTCCGAGCAGATGTGCTGACATTAATTTTTTTTTTTTTGCAATTCACAAACCAGAGCATTGCTTATGATCACAAAATCCGCAGGCTTGCAAATACACTCAGCTCAACCAGAAGCAACCTTAAGTCTTTTTTTAAAATTCAAAACAGAAACTTCTCGAAAGATAATTTCATGACTTTTGGGGGGAACTTCAAGCTCTAGATCTTCTTGTTTCCTTGGGAGGGAGGAAGATTGCATTTCACTCCCAAAATGGGAAAAAGGAGAGAAATGTTTTTGTCCTTTCTTTCATTCACTCCCTAAGAGAGAAAGAGTGAGTTATCAGATGGGCAAGAATGGAAGAGGGAACGGAATATACCTACCGAGGCCCTTCCAGCAGAGTCGAGCATGCTCTCCATCCCTGCTCCTTTGCGTGGCAAGAAACCCCAGGCAGGATTTGCCCCTGCCAGGCACAGAGTTTGCCCCTTACCAGACTCTGAGCTGTCAAAAAACTGGTTCAACTTATGGGGAAACAATAGGAAACCGGTTTACAGCTTCCTTCTTCAGACGCCAATCTGCAATTTCCAATCCAAAAGCTGGTATGCATTTATCTTATCTTATTCATGTGTCTATCTGGTTAATAAGACAGAGGAAGACCAGGGCAGGATTAATTACGAAATCTCAACAAGTGTCCGATTTTCTCTTTCCTCTCAGAACCCTTGGCTGGTTTTGTTGCTTATGTCTCCTGCCACCAGGAAAAGTGCAGGCATTTGTAATCTTCGCTACGAGTATGAATCCCTGCTGCGTACAAGATTCGTGACCTTGGGCTAAACAAATTAGCGTCTCTCTCCACCTCCATTCGCTCACTTCAGAACAGGACCAAAAAGAGTTACCTCCTTCGGCTTTTACGAGAATGCAATGAGTTAATTATACGCAGCTTTTAGCACAGTATCTGGCATGGAGGGGTCTTGGTTTGAATCCTAGCTCTGTCACTTGCACATGTTAAGATGTTTCCCCAAAGTGCCCATAAAGATAAAGCTCAGCGGAGAACAGAGGGTGTTATCCGCCCAAAGCCTTAAGGTTTATCAGAGGAGAGAGTGCATTATCTAAAATAAGCAAGTGACCGTCTATAGCAAAACAGAAACAGACGCACAGATATAGAAAACAAACTTGGTGGTTCCCAGTGGGAAGAGGGGAGCAGGGGAGGGGCAAGATAGGGGTGGGGGATTAAGCGATACAAACTACTGTGCATAACAGATAAGCAACAAGGATGTATCACATGGCACAGGAAATTATAGCCATTATCTTGTAATAACCTTTAATGGAGATTAAGGAAGATTCTATTTCCCGGGGGAAAAAAAAAAAATACTGGTTCACGATGCCATACACATGAAACTAACATATTGTGAATCAACTATGCTTCAATAAAAACTAAGGAAATAAAGAATAATAGTAAAATAAACATCTCAGGTGTTTAGATTCACCAAATAGGGTTCAGCTGTCCCTGTCTTTCTTCCTGGCAGAGGGGCGGTCCCTCCCCATACACACTGCTGAGAAAGGTGTGGCTAAGAAGCTCCTATTTACCGTCAAGCCGAAAGAAAAAGGACGTGGCCACCCATTCCCGTGGTAACAGAACAGAGAGCTATGGTCTTCCCGTCAAGCCAGCAGCAGAGTCTTTTGAAAACCTCACCAGGAGGGTGGCTGATTTTCAGCTCTCCTGAGCAAATCCAAGTGCGTTCCATGCGGAGATAAAGAACTCACATTGGCCAAGTGGGCCACTGTGTTTGAACAAACACCTTTGAAAGGTGAAGATAGTCTTTGAATTTTTTCTGCTCCTAGAAACTGAAACTAGGGCTGTTTGGGATTTCTTTATCCTGCCCTCTTGTACAATTTCCTTTTCACTCTCGACTTCATTTTCTTCTCCTTGTCATCACTTCATCATCTGTGGACTGTAGAAGCTCTTCTTTGCTGCTGCTATTTCAAGCTTCCTGCTTATCCGGGGACTGATACGGGTTGCTTCCTTGCTCTGTGGTCTCAGCATCAGGTTGGAAATCCCTAGACATCCTGGAGCCACACTGCTGAATCCCAGGAGAGCTAATGGGGTCTTTTTTCGGTCCTGAGGTGTTTGCAGTTTCTTCTCTGAGGTTCAAGCAGGAAAAACCAACAAGGTAGTTCATCTGATTAGGGCTCTCAGAGCGCCTTTATCCTGACAAAATATTATATCCTCTTCATGGAAGCTGGGGGCGGGGCCCTGTAGCTTTCTTTTTGTGATTGTTGTTTTTTTGGTTTTTGGCCTTTTCTTGAGCCGCTCCGTGGCATATGGAGGTTCCCAGGCTAGGGGCTGAATCAGAGCTGGAGCCACCGGCCTCCACCACAGCCACAGCAACGCAGGATCCGAGCCCGAGTCTGCGACCCATATCACAGCTCACAGCAACACCAGATCCTTAACCCACTGAGCAAGGGCAGGGATGGAACCCGCAACCTCATGGTTCCTAGTCAGATTCGTTTCCCCTGCGCCATGACGGGAACTCTAATTTTAATGTGAATTTGAACCCAGAGCCAATCCTATCCACATGGCGACTGGGGAGCTGCTTAAGACCCTTTAGACTTTAGTCTTAGATCCTCGCCTGCTCTTTGATGCCTGAAATCACTTCTGTAGAGGAGAGAGGCCTTTAGTTGTCAAGGAAAGATGAGAGTCAACATGAAAATGCAACTGTTTAGTAGAGAAACATCCCGATTGAGACGGTAGTTCTCCGTCTGGTTTATTTCCACCTCCGGAACCTAGAGGATCTGACAGATGCCTCTATGACAGGCGCTCTCAGGGGCGGTCGCTAGGCTGAGGAGCAGAAGGGTTTGAGAATCACTGATTCTTTTGCAAAGAATAGGATTTGATAGAGGGATAGACACGGGGGGGAAAGAGCCCCAGGATCGGGGAGTCAAGAGCACTGATGATAAACTTCAGCCTGCCCACACTTGACCCGGTCAAGTGCCAAAAGCAAGACCTCTCGTGTGTGGTGCTAGAGCACTGCCGAGGCACCCTTGCTATGCACCACGGGTACTCCCCGGTCACACTTCTGTACTGATTCTTCCAAACCAGTGCCCTTATATCTACTCTTAAGTGGCTCTGACAAAGCCGGGAGTGCGCAGCGCCCCCTGCCTTCTGCAATGTATAACAAGCCCCGCGGTCTCTGCAGGACCAATAGAGAACCGGCGAAGCACCGGGTGTGAGGTACAGTCAGTAAATAAGAAGGTATGAAGACAGGAACCTAGTCACTGTACCAAAGGAGAGATTTCACGCATGCCTAATTCTTCTACCTTCTCTCTCAGGTACCAATGTACTATTTTTAAGAAGAAGAAATGGAGGGAATTCCTGTTGTGGCTCATTGGGTTAAGAACCTGCCTAGTATCCATGAGGATGTGGGTTCCACCCCTGGTCTCCTTCAGTAGGTGAAGGATCCAGGGTTGCCACAAGCTGCGGCGAAGGTCACAGATGCAGCTCAGATCCAGCATCACTGTGGCTGTGGCGTAGGCGGTGGCTGCAGCTCCCATTCTACCTTTAACCCGGGATCTTCCATATGCCACGAGTGTGGGCCTAAAAAAGAAGAAAAAGGAGAAGGAGCAGTGGAAAGGGGAACGTGGAGCATTTAAATAACTTGACTGCACAGCCACTGACTCCAAAAGCCTTCAGTCTTTCTATATCATCACATTATCCCCTCTTTTTCATATCCCGCAAAAATCTTCAAGATCCACAGGTAAATTTCCCAGCTACTGGACAAATGGACAATCCTAGACCAATTGCTGGGGCGGGGTTCTTTTCCAGTGGTGACCTATTTGGAAGCAGTCCTGGGACTTCAAGCTGGGGACCCTAACATGATAATCAAGTCTATTAAGTGTGACTCAGAGGTGAAATGATAAAGTACTCATGAAACAGACAAAAGCGCTTGCTCATGCCATAGACTTAAAGGATGGAGATAGGACCACCACTCTCTAGGCGTGAATTTGGGTCAGAATTTTAAAGCTAGACAAGATCCCACTTTGCCTGTCAACCTCCCCAAGGAAAAGCTGGATTTCAAGTATCGTCTTCAGCAGGGATTCTTAAAGCGTGATCCTCAGAGGGGTGGTGGCAACAGACCCTAGGGATTTGTTGGAAATGCAAATCCTGGGAGTTCCCACTGTGGTGCAGCAGGTTAAGGAGTGGGCATTGTCTCTGCAGTGGCTTGGGTTGCTGCAGAGGCATGGGTTCAATCTCTGGCTTGGGGACTTCCATATGCCATGGGTACAGCCAAAAAGAAAAAAAAAAAAGGAAATGGAAATCTTCCAACCAAACCCAGACTTTGTGAACCCCAAACTCTGAGGGTAGAGCCTGGCAATCAGTGTTTTAACAGGTGCTTCTAAAGCACATCCAAATTTGAGAACCACTGGCTTTTCCCTCCTGTACCTTGGATAATGCCATCCATCCTTCACTGGCCCAAACCATCAGCTAAGCCACAACAATCTGGCCATCTCCAGCTGTACTAGACTTGGTAGGACTAGAAAATAATCTTTTCTACCCCCAAGGAGTTACAGACAGATGTGAAGCAAATACCAAACAATTCACATTATCTCACCATACATACCATCCTGCATCGTACAATTTAGACTCTTGGGAAGAAGCGTGTGGCTCTCACATATGGTGAGCAGAGATCGGCCACTTACTTCTGGTGTGCAGAGAAAACGCATATACTCACACAGCACTGCAAACGCCAAAGGTCTGGGGGTTACTAAAAAGCCATGGCAGGCAAACGGCTGGCGTGAGGCTAATCCCTTAGCAATGGGGTGGCTCTTGGAGAGAAGCACAAAGGCCACAAAACCAAGAATCACAAACAGGTCCAGATTGTCCATGTAATTGCCTTTGGCTGGAAACCAAAGGCTTTCGTGCTCAGCATGGAAAGTCCTCTCACTCACACGCCCACTCAGACTTGTGCCCACAGAGAGGGATCTCCCCACCAAAGGATTCCAAGCTCGGGGTCTGAGCAGATGGCTGCGCTGACCTGTCAGCTGTAGTAGGTAAGACAGTTGTGTTTGGGGCTTGGCCCAGGCGGGAAGATGGGAGTGTCACACTTGATCGGCAGACACCTGGCCGTCGATGAGCCATTGGCCGAGTGCCTCCTGTATGCAGAACACTTATTGGACATAGGAGGGATAAACAGTAGCCACTTCTTAACTTTTGAGAAGTCAAAACAATGCCATAGAAATGCCAAAAGACAACAAATGAACAATGAAAAAGCCCCAGAGCAGAACCAGGTAAATACAGACAGCGCTGTCTGAACGGAGCAGTTATCTAAGGAGTGACTGGACCCAGATGCTGAGAGCAAAGGAAAACGCAACTCGAGTATGGAGGATGAGCAGAGCGCAAAGCTCTAATACAAGAAAGGGAACATGGGATGGAGCGTGGCCGGAGGCAGGAGGGGAAGAGCATAACGAAGACGGGGAGCCTCGGTTTGTCTGAGGGTAAAAACAGAGGCCACGTGGAACAGAGGCCTGGGGAAGGCAGGGGGCTTGAGATCTGTGGCCTAGGAACTTCACTCGGCGGCATCTTGAAAGTTTATATTTAGGAATCACTGCGGAATTCGGGGAAGAATAATGCCAAAGTAGCAGCTATGCCTCAGGACAAATTCCTTTTTGATGCACAGCAGTGCTGAGAGCAGGGGGTTCCCCATCTCGTTCTGTGCTTGTGGAGTTAGAGGCAGAGGCGAGATTTAAAAAGATACAGCACAGGGGACGATGGAGAGGAGGCAACGGAGGAGTAGCCAGCACTCAGGGCTGGGGTAGGTTTTCTCAACACTGGCCGTGATGTGGAATCACAAACATCCAACCGAATCAAGGGAATTCACAGTTCAACTCTGATCTCTCCAAGCTGACAAGACATTGGCACTTTTATTTTATTTGTGTTTTTATGTCCACACCTGTGGCCTATGGGGTTAAGGGTCGAATCAGGGCTGCAGTTGCAGGCCTGCACCACAGCCGCTGCGACCCTGGATCCCAGCCACGTCAATGACCTAAGCTGCAGCTTGTGGCCACGCCAGATCCTTAACCCACTAAGCAAGGCCGGGAATCGAACCTGCATCCTCACAGAGATCATCAGGTCCTTAACGGGGAACTCCGACACTGGCACTTTTCAAAACCTCTTCCAACATTTTGATTCTACAGCCATAGTTAAAAGCGACTAGTCTAAAATACTGGTTCCAGGAGTTCCCATTGTGGCTCAGTGGTTAACAAACCTGACCAGTATGTATGAGGATGGGGTTTCAAACCCTGGCCTCGCTCAGTGGGTCAGGGACCCAGTGTTTCCATGAGCGTGGTGTAGACTGTAGATGTGGCTCGAATCCCACATGGCTGTGGCTGTGGCGTAGACCAGCAGCTGCAGCTCCTATTCAGCCCCTAGCCTGGGAACCTCCATATGCCATGGGTTCAGCCCTAAAAAGACAAAACATAATTAATTAATTAAAATTGGTTTTAAAACATGAAAAATCTCAAAAAAATATTTAACCCCTGAAGCATTCATATTCTAAAATCCTGCTTAAGTCGTTCTTAGTTAAGTAAGTGGTAATAGCAACAGGTTACTGATCACTTGCAGTATGAAAAGTTGGCCAATCAGCCACCATGACCGCTGTGCCGGTCAGACTCTGGCTGGTCCTCACTGTCACGGGTGATGCTTGGCAGGTTTCTCCAACACCACTTTCATTGATTTTATGAAAGCTTTCATATTTTGCAAAACTTACCAAGCCACTCCGTATGTACATGGAATTGTAAAGAACTGACAGTGAGAGACAGACAGACAAGGATGGAGCAGCAGTGATGGAAACCAGAGTCCAGGGTGACTTCCTGAGAGACCGTGGCAAGGGTTTCTTTGCTACGTGGTCAATTCATTAGTAAATACTTGCATGTTGTGATTATTCTTGCTCCCCAGACATATGTCGTAACTTCCGAGGCCCACACAGTTCGTTTTCTGAGGCAAATGTACTTACATCCTCATATGTCTTGTAGTATTTGCCTTGCCGAATATATATTTCTTTATTCTCTTGTTGATTTCATCAGACATATCTTTTTGTTATGACCTTTGTTTTTGTTCATTTCCTGATCTGTTTTTTAAGTGAAACTTAGAAACACAGATCTGACCAATTCACCTCCCAGTTCAAAACATTTTAGGAGTTCCCGTTGTGGCACAGAGGAAATGAATCTGACTAGGGACCATGAGGTTGCGGGTTTGATCCCTGGCCTTTCTCAGTGGGTTAAGGATCCAGCATTGCTGTGAGCTGTGGCATAGGTCACAGATGCAGCTCAGATCCAGCATTGCTGTGGCTGTGGCGTAGGCCGGCAGCCGCGGCTCCTATTAAACCCCTAGCCTGGGAACCTCCATATGCCATGGGTGCAGCACAAAAAAAAAAAAAAAATTAGTGGTTTCTCATTGCTTTTAGGATAAAGACCAAAATTCCTAGTAGGGTCTTAGGGACAGATGATGAATAAAGAAATCATGGCATATACATTTGTCCCTTCGTTTCCCTAGGGGGTTGGCTCCAGGACTCCTGTGGATACCAACATTCCTGGGTGCTCAAGTCCCTTATATAAAATGGCCCTATGTATGCACAAAGGAGGAAACCAGGGCTGGCTGTATATACAACGGGATATTATTCAGCCATGAGAATGAGGAGGTCCTGCCACTGGCAACAACATGGATGAGGCTGAGGGCATCATGCTGGGCGAGTAAGTCTGACAGAGAAAGACGGAAACTGTGTGAGTCCACTTATGTGTGGAAGGTAAAAACAAAACAAAACCTCACGCATAAAGAGATCAGAGGAATTCCCTTCTTGGCGCAGTGGAAACGAACCCAACTAGTATCCATGAGGATGAGGGTTCCATCTGTTTCGACCCCTAGCCTGGGAACCTCCCTATGCCGCAGGTGCAGCCCTAAAAAGGGAAAAAAAGAACCTGACGTAAGTGTCCTTGAGGATGCAGGTTCAATCCCTGGCCTCACTCAGTGAGTTAAGGATCTGGTATTGCTGTGGCTGTCGTATGGGCCACAGATACAACTCTGATTCAACCCCTAGCCCAGGAACTTCTGTATGCCACTGGTGCGGCTGTAAAAAAAAAAAAAAAAAAAAAAAAAAAAGACCATTTTGGGCTTCCTGGTGGCCCAGCACTTAGGGATCAGTATTGTCACTGCTGTGGCATGGGTTCGATCCTCCAGCATGGAAATTTCCACGAGCCGTGGGTGTGGCCAAAAAATAAAATAAAATGTCACATTTTTTTCTTTGCCAAATATGTTTTTAATGCCTCTCCCCTGCTAACCTGTTGTGACCCCCGCCTGCCATTTCCCACTTTCCATCAAACCTCCAGTATTCAAACTGGCTCTTAAAATGTGGTGTCAGGGCTTGACCAAATCTGCTATGAATTGCCAATAGATCTTGCTACGTTTTTTGAATTCTAAAGTCTGAACCCAGGTGACCTCTTTTCTCTTAGGGACAGGGGACAATATCTGTTTCCTCTGAGGACACGATAATGTACACTTTGTAGAAGATGAGCAAAGCCCGGAAATGTAGAAAGAAGCAGAAAAACGGGCCCGCATCTGGACTCTCAGAGGGAGTCGGCCTGAGAGTCCTCGGCCATCCTCGTCCTGCCCCAGGATCTGGCAGGGGCCCTCCGGGCTGCTCCGACTTGTAAACAAGCCAAGCAGTGCCTGTGGCTTCTGCCCTCCTGTGTGGAAGTGGCTTTGCCCAGAGGGAGGCGTGGTTCCCCCTGCTAAGTTCCTTCAGGTCTCTGCTCAAATAGCCCCTTATCAGAGACCCCGTCCCTAAGCAGCTCCTGATAAAACAGCACCCCACCCACCCCTCCCCAGCACTCCGTGCCCTCTCACCTGCTTTTCTTGACTTCTGAGCACTTAGCACTATCCATTGTGTGTGTGTGTGTGTGTGTGTGTGTGTGTGTATTACTGGCACGTGATCTGGCTCCTCCACAGAGTAGAAGCTCCGTGAGAGCAGGGACTTGGCTTTTATAATAGCAGGCAAGTGGCCAGCCCTCCGTAAATATTTGTTACCCAAACGGGGATGAATAGATCTGTTGCCATTTGCATCACCACACCTCCTTTCCAAACGGGTTGGCCTGTCTGTGCTCCTCCACTGGTTTCGAGCCTGCCTGGAAGTCTGGGCTGGATTCGCACCGCCTGCAGAGTTAGGTGCTCCAGATCAGCAAATGGGCTTATCACGAATAGAGTTGACCTTCGGTGCAGGTCTTAATGCAAAATATTCACTGTTCTCTGCATCTTCCTGTCGGAAGCGAGGCTCAGGAGCTTTACAATAGAAAGAACCAGAGAAATCAGCAACCAGAGTGGCAACACCCAGTACTGAGCCCTCAAGGGCAACAGGCTTATTTCCACGCGTCTTTTCCGGAATTCCTGAGCACACCCCACCCTCCACCCGAGCCTTCATTCTTCCCCCTGCACACTTCCAGCTCTTGGCCACTTCACTTTAAAACTAATCTTTAACCAAACCTTCTCCACTAATAAACACTGTAATGATGCTGTGGACAATGGGGATGCCATAGGCGACGTCATGCTCTTGCTCTGAACAGACCTCCGCTGGCGGATGCAGCTTAGGCAACACACTACCGACCCTCGGGTAGAGTGCAGCGTGCCAGGTGCTAAGGGAACCAATAACAGTTTGTGTTACAAAGTAATTCCCTAGGCCGCGGAAAACACTCAAGAAACATGTGTTGGTGTTTCGTTATTGAGCTCTTTGGGTTCTGTAGTCACACGCTGATTCAGTTCTTCTTCTGTTCATTTTTATGCTAAATCCGAGACATGTTTTATTTAAAAAAAACCCTTTATTACAACCCAATGAAAATAACGAGTGGCACAAACTGGGACTAAAAGCAAACGCAGATAATATAAGAAGTAGACGAAGATTTCATCTGAAGGCATAAAATAACTGGGAAACTGGTTCACTCCCACCAAAAAGAACCTTCTGGGGGCTGCAGCCACCCAAAAGAAGTAAAATACTATCTGTTCCCCTCGTATAGTCGCATTCTGTAATTCAGACTCAACTTATTTAGACCACGTGATCATTCAAACACGCCTGGGTTGGACGGAATTCTTGCCCTACGTGTGTTTTAATAAGTTTTTGAGGGGACGACGAATGGTTTAAATGAGAGTTGAAGCGAATAGTTAACCTACTTAAGGGAACGTGGCAGACAGTGCTGGCTGCCTACCCAGTGTGCATTCTTTTACTCCTCGTTACTAACAGAGCCCAGATTCTGTTTAGGGCAGCAGTTCAGCCCAGGAAAAGC
The DNA here is from genome assembly GCF_016906955.1 of Phacochoerus africanus. Lineage (NCBI taxonomy): Eukaryota > Metazoa > Chordata > Mammalia > Artiodactyla > Suidae > Phacochoerus > Phacochoerus africanus. The sequence continues at coordinate 13,967,863 of NC_062555.1, read as the reverse complement.
AGTCACCTTCCCAGAATCTTTGCAGATCCAGATGGCTGTATCACCCAGCACGGGACAAGGAGATAAAGTGGAAGGGGATGAGATTGTTTTCTAATGAAAAGGGCCAGAGTCAGCTGGCCTGCATCTCTTGCCCTCTCCTCTCCTCCCTTTCACTCAGTCTTGAAGGTAGATGGGCTCCCTGGAGGTCAAAGCCGTCATCTTGCAACCATGAGTATGCAAACCGCATGCTCAGAATTGTGGGATTGGAAGCTAGAAAAAGCCTGTGCCCTCAGTGGCTTCTTTGAGTGCCTACATCAGCCCCAAACCTCCACTTTAATGCCACAAAAGTGTACCACAGTACCTGGTTTCTGTTATATGCAGCCCAAAGCCAGCCTAACTGACAAAAGAAACTTCCCAAGGCCCCATCAATGGGCAATTTGTTACAGATATTATAGGCACACCACAAATGATTCTTACTTTGTATCTGGTTGTATGGTTTAGTCTTTAGCCTTCTATTAGCCTGGTTCTTGACACTATTTTTTTTTGGGGGGGGGATCTTTTTTTTAGGGCCACACCCACAGCATATGGAGGTTCCCAGGCTAGGGGTCGAATCAGAGCTACGGCTGCCAACCTACAATACAGCCACAGCAACTCGGGATCCAAGCTGCATCTGTGAACTACACCAGGGTTTACGGAAATGCCAGATCCTTAACCCACTGAGCAAGGCCAAGGATCAAAGCTACATCTTCACGGATACTTGTCAGGTTACTGCTGAACCACAATAGGAACTCCTAAGGATCATTTCTTAGATATCTATTAAAATCTTTGATGCAGGCAACTGAGGAAAGAGGTATATATCTTAATGTGTAAGAATCCATAGTCAGAGAAACCCGGCTTGAATCCTGTCTCCACCCCTTTCAAGCTTTCTGACCTGGGACCCATGACTTTGTCTCTTCTCTCTCTGCCCATCATCCCAGAAATTCTTTGCTACTGCCTTCATCCCAGCCCTTGCCACCCCACTCTTAAATCACTCATTTACTTGTCTTTCTCCTTAACTTTACTGCAAACATTTTGAAATAAGGGAGAGCATCTTAAATGATTCTCGTCCCAAGACCTGGCATGGTGCCTGCCACCTTGAGACTAGTCAATAAGGATTTGCTGAACGCATGAGTAAACCATTCTGAAACCATAACTGATGACTCAGCTTTCCAAATATAGTATCTTCCTACAAAGGGAGTTTAGGAAACCTAGAATTTGAAGCTATGAGATGTGACCCGAATGTGGCCATCATGAGAAATTAGAAAGAATAGCCATCGGAAAGTGTTGCATCTGGAATGCAAAGGGAATATGCCCTCTTAATCCCTCATTCACCACTTCGTGGGGATCTCAGTGGCTACTCAGTGGAATTCTATGTCAGTTGGAAACAAAATAATCCCTTGGTCCATTGCATTCCTCAGACTTGGCTTGCTTCCTTCTCATCTGCTGAGGACTCCCTGTACCCTGGACTGGATGGAGTGGAGAGGGTAGAAGCGCCTCTCCATGCATCTAACTGCTGTGGTAGCTGCGTGGAGCTGGGGCCCTCTGCACCTGGGCCTTCAGAAGGGAAGTGGGGCAGATCTGCTGGCCCAGTGAGTGGATGGCTTCTCTGAAATAAGAATCCACATGCCACCATGAGTCAGAGACTCCACAACACAGATGGAAGGCCTACTTGATTTAAAAACAAAAAACCAAAATCCCAAACTCCTCTAGGAACTGTGCAGGGGAGAGCTCTCCAATAATAATACTCAAGATTTTTTTTTGGTTTGTTTTGTTGCTTTTTGAGGCTGCACCTGTGGCATATGGAGGTTCCCAGGGGTCAAATTGGAGCTGTTGCCACTGGCCTACACCACAACCACAGCAAATCAGGATCTAAACCTCATCTGCGACCTACACCACAGCTCACACTGACACCAGATCCTTAACCCACTGAGCAAGGCCAGGGATTGAACCCCTATCTTCATGGATAATAGCCAGGTTTGTTTCCACTAAGCCACAACAAGAACTATGATGGATACCCAGCATTTTGATTGAGAGCTTTTGATACTGGGCGCTGTGCAAATCACACCCCAGGTCCTATCTCTTAACACCCTTAAGACATGGGCACTGCTACTATTCCATTCACAGATGAAGACACTGAGACCCAGAAAGATGAAGCAACCTGTCGGAGATTATTCAGGTAGAGGATGTCAGCCTCTGGGTTTAACCTTTGGTCGTGCTTCCAAAGTCCCTGCCTTTGAGTATTCTGATCAGCTCCCCTGAAGAGCTGATTAAAAGGAAAGATACTCACCATGTACACGCAGATATGCATACCCACTCATACCCATGTGTGCTCACACTCACATACATGCATATGTTCACACACATATCCACACACACACACACACACACACATGCGCGCACACATGCACAGCCCCACACAGAGCAGACCAGGGCTGCCCTTCTCTTCCTCCTCCTCCCCCTCCTCGACCTCACAGAGGTCCTTGGAATTAGCCAAGGACTCTTCCTTACAGAAAATACAAGGTGCTTAAGGCTTCTGCGAAGATGGAGGTCCCATTGTGGTGCAACAGGATCAGCTGTGTATCTGCAGCACCAGGACGCTGGTTCGATCCCAGCCCCTGGCACAGAAGGTTAAAAGACCTGGCATTGCTGCAGCTGTGGTGCAGATCTGATCCCCGGCCTGGGAACTCCACAGGCTGTAGGGTGGCCAAAACTTTTTTAAAGAAGGGGGGAAAAAAGTTTCTGCAAAGAGCAGAGGGCTAAAAATAGTAGGCAATGAGGTTCTTGTGCAGGGCTTTTGAAATGATCGGTTAAGTTATCTTATTAGGACCTCCTAAAAACACTTCTTAATCTAAGGAGGTTGTTTGCTTGGTTGGTTTGGTTAAAAGTCAAAAGAATGAAGACAGAGACCTGACCTTCTATTTCAGGCTTAAAAAAAAAAAAAATCCCATCTTATTCTGTGGAATTTCCCCCCCCCCCCCATCTTTTTGATCCAAATAGAACGGACTCTTTTTGTTACACGTGATGTCAGCGACGGTGAGAAGATCATGCCGAGAGAGCTTCTATTTGAAGTGGTTCAATTAAAAGATGAGTCGCAGTCTCAATACGCTTTTCCAGGTTCTGAGGCATTTTCCACCTTTTTTTTTTCTTTCCCACAGCCAACACGAGGAAAACGGACGGCGGGTCAGGTAACGTAAGCAACAGACTGCGAGATGATGGCCAAAAATGTAACCACCCAATTGGCTCCAAAGGAAAATATTCATTTAAGTGACACATGTTAATAGTATTGAATTCAAAACATTTGTTTGGACATCCAGATGTTGGAAAGTGCCATATCCTGATTAGCTGAAATATTCTCGGTTCTTTCAGATCTTCCTTCCTTCTTTTGATTACAAGTCAAGTTTCAGGGAAATTCTTTCCCACTACTGTCCACTGATCACATCGCCCAAGCATTTAAAAATCTCTCTTGTTTCCTATAAGAAGAAGTGGAAAGCACAACCACAAATATTTGTGTAAATGTCACCGTGTATTATTGGAAGCTTTGTTCAGGCAGCTGGAGACTTCACAGGCAGCAAGTTCCCCTAGAGCTGAACTGCTCTCCGTCTCTTCCTACGTGAGCCACGGAGCCTGCACCCCAGACACACCCACACACACTCAGGCGCTCTCTGTCTCACTTTCCCTAAAGAGGGAATGATTTCCACTTCTTGTTGCCTCTCTCTGCAATCTTTAGATAGAGGGTATCTGATCATTACCAGTGGTTTAAAGTCAAGGGGAAGAGGCCAGGCCAGAGAGTTCTCTTCCACAGAAAGCAGGGGAAAAAAAAAAAAAAAAACCCGCAGAAGGAAGAGGACCCGTTCAGCATCCAAGCCTGTCATTCACCGAAAAGGAAGACCCGAGCATGAGGCGCTAAGATTCAAAGTTAACTCTTTCCTGGAAGGCTCGGAAGCGGAGGCCCGGAGTTTCATTTTTACAGAATTAGATCATAAATGGGACCCAGCTCGCTGTTCAGTCATTTGTCACCAAATAGCAAGAATGTGGTGTCCTAACACGGAAAGAATGTCATGCCCTAAACGTTTATTTCTGGCCGTGTCTTTCCCAGCCTTGCGATCAAAACTTGGGCTGATAGATAAGCATAGGTCGCGGACCCCTTCCGCTCCCCACCCCTCACCTCCCTGAAAGACTGCACCCTGCCCGCCCAGCCTGGCACATCCAACCCCCCATATTTTAGCCTGGCTGGGGCTGCTGTGATCTTTGACCTCGGGTATGTTTATACAGTCTTCCTTGCACTTTCTCACACCCACCCCTCCCTCCCCTAGAATCAAGAAGCAGCCTCTGCTGGCTTCCTTTGTCGTGTGATGTTTCTATGAAACAGACTCGGTCTTTTACTAACTGAGGGAACCTTGGCCACTTCTCCAAGCCTGTCACTGCTCATGGCTGTTTCTCGTGGGAGGCACCTGTGCGAGGGAAGAGGGAGCCCCTGGATTCTCCAGCCTGCAGGTGCTGGCCTCGATTATCCTGTAGTATTATGGAGCGAAGGTTCCAGCAAATCCTGAGAAGGGGCAGCCAGCGGGGGGGGGGGGGGGGGGGGGGGGGGGGGGGTCAGAGGAGCATGAAACAGTGATGTCAGAGCACCCAGCTGGGGAGCGTTTGGAGAAAGAGTGAAACCAACTGAGTCACACGCTGCTGCGTCTCACCTGGAAGAGGTCTGAAAGGGGACCATCAATCTGGGTCACGAGCATCGTCTTGGTGAGTTTGGCAAGAGCATCTTTAGAAAGAGAAGAAAACCTGATCGGAGAGCCTCCAAGATCAAGTGAAGGAAGGAAAGAAGGTCATGCGTGGAAAAACTCAAAAAACCAGGAATTTTGCTCTAAAGAAAGGAACTAGAGCAGGGTAGGCAGCAGGAAACCCTAACATAAAGGAATGATGTTGGGTTTATTTTTTAAGGAGGATGACATAACACAGTATGTTTTCATAGGAATGAGAAATAATCTAGGGGCATTCCTGTTGTGGCACGGCAGAAGAGAATCCTACTAATATCCGTGAAGATGTGGCTTCCATCCCTGGCCTCGCTCAGTGGGTGAAGGATCCAGCATGGCCATGAGCTGTGGTGTAGGTCACAGATGCGGCTCAGACCCCACGTTGCTGTGGCTGTGGCGTAGGCGGGTGGCTACAGCTCTGATTGGACCCCTAGCCTGGAAACCTCCATATGCCACAGGTGCAGCCCTAAAAAGCAAAACAAAACAAAATAATCTAGTAGAAAAGGAAAAATTGATAAAGTGAGACAAAGACTAAATCTACCACGTTTGAAATTGATACCCATCTGTGAAGGGGCATCAGAACACCTTCTGTCCTATGTAGGGCTGATCTCTACCTGGTCAGGGTAACATACTTAGGCATCGTGCCCAGGTAACAGCTCAGTGGATACAGCATAGAAGCAGGGTCGATATCCCACCAATACACACCGGCACGAACACAGAAGTTGCCTGTGGTCACTGCCTCTTCTGATTGTTAGATGCAATTCCGGTTTCCAATATTCTGATGGCCATCCCGGCTCAGAATTCTTCAGGAGAATCATAATTTTTGCACATAATCGTTGTTTACATAATCCAAATTTCTTAAGACTCTGCTCTTCTATAGACATCACCCACACAATCATAAAACAATTAGATTTATTTATTTATTTATTTTATTTTATGGCTTTTGAGGGCCACATCCACGGCATATGGACGTTCCCAGGCTAGGAGCTGAATCGGAGCTGCAGCTGCAGGCCTACCCCGCAGCCACAGCAACGCTGGATCCCTGACCCACTGATCGAGGCCAGGGATCAAACCTGCATCCTCCTGGCTACTAGTCAGATTTGCTCCTGCTGTGCCACAATGGGAACTCCCTAAAACAATTATATTTAAAACAGTAGGCACAGCTTAGCACGCTGTGAGTCCTGGCTGCTTGGAGCCAAAACACATCTCTCTCTTCCTCTAGGTACATTTTGATTCATCATTCTGAGTTGCTCGATGTGGGCATTTTTAGACATCTTCGGCCATCTCCAAGTAGGATGACATCTCACACACAAGCCATTGTGTTTGTGGGTTCCTTCACCTAACCTGCGGGTGATGCAGGCACAGAGCAAATCGGCTTCTGCCCTTGTAAGGATAGACGGACGGTCTCAAGGAGCCCAACCACAATGAGGATTTCCGCAGAGTTCATGACATTGGACCTGCTGGAAGCGCAGCCACCACGGGCTGCATTCCTAAGATGCAAAATGCCTTTGGAGGAAATTCCAGGATCATCTCCAAATTCCCAGGTCTAGAGACGAAATCAAAAATTAATTAGACGGCGTCCTCAAAATCCTATTAGTAATATATAAAGAATAATGCCAGATTTCCTTTAAGATGTTTTCCATGCAGCTTTGTCTCATTCTATTTTATGCGGTGGAACATACAAATTTCGTGTAAAAGGGGGGAAACTGGAGTACGTTCCTGAGCTCTGTAAAGGCAGTCACGCTGACATCCGCGTATCCCACCAAATGGCACCAGGCAGGTGCTGGATGGGTTAGTGAGTGAATGAATGAATGAATGAGAGGTCAGGGTGACCTCCCACAGTGTCTGTGGTTTTTCTACCGCATAATTTCTTCTTCTTGTGTCTCAGCCCTAAGTAATTCAAGTTCAATTTCTCAGGCCCGATTTAGTGAACAAAGCCTTTAATGATAACTTCAATGTTTATAACTCACTACCAGAGGAAGAGTTGGGGTATTTTTTGTTGTGTTAGTCATTTCTTGTTTTCTGTCTTTTCTCTCTGCTTTTACTAAGACATCTATACTTGCTTAGCCATCGGGCCATTCATTCATTCATATACTGACTACCGTGAGCTGGATCAGTGTCCTTCCTGCAGGAATTCTCAAGGGGGAGAAGGGGCCACAATTCTGTGAGCTCACTGGCTGAAGGCTGAGGCCATGACAGAGCACAGGGTTATTTTAATAAGAGCTCACTTCTCCATCATCCCAGTCACTGTCTGAATCCTGAATCCTGTTGCTTTAACTTTGAAAGTATCTCTTTCGTGTTCATCAGCAAAGGAACTGACCAGTAGCTGTAGCGTCATTAGACAACCCTCATGAGGGCAAAGGCTCCTTCATCTTCTCCAGGCTTCACACAAAGATACGGAAAGCTACATGCTGACCTGGAAAGAAAGACTTCTGCTCCTGATCCTGACAGCTCCGGGGTCTCTCCAAAAGTCAGGACCCCCCTAAACTTCAGTTTCCTTGAATATAAAATAGTATCACTGGAGCTAATCGTCCTAAGATCTTTTCTAAGATCCAATGACGGTGATTATTTAATACTAAAGAAATGTTCATTACTCAGCTAGAAGGAATCTGGCACCTAACAGTATATTTTGAAGGAAGTGCAGTTTAATAGTGAAGTTTGACCTCTAAAGTACCCTGAAGAACCAGGGACAGGCTTTTAGATGCAAATATCCACTTTAATACAAATGACATAAATTTAAGAGCTCTTGAGGGGCTGCTATGAAATAAAAAGGATACCACTTTTGCTAAACATTGCACCCAATTTTCCTAAGCCAGAGACAAACAAGTACTTAAATCTGGTCAGTCTTTTTTTTTTTTTTAATCTGATCTTCCTATTCTGGGAAAGTCAAGGCAGCAAGTACTAGCAAATGAGCCCTGGACTCAGAGCACAAACCCTTGCCCCCAGGTCCTGCTCCAGTAGTAACAGCTGGTGACACTAGGCATTTCCCTGGCTCTGCTTTCTTCCCCATGAAATTAAATAGTCAGAGCCAGCGACTACAGAAAGTCCACCCAGTTCCAGGGCAACCTGCTTTCACAAGGTCTGTAACGCTAGCATGGTCACATACTCCCGAAAAAATCCTGAGATTTCAGAAGTCCTCTATAGCATAAATTCAGCAACTGGAGATACTTAATACTCCAGAAACCTGTAATTCCAATTTCAGTCTAAATTACAGCAAACTCATAGCTTCGTGTTACCATGGAAAACCAGGAGGCAGGTCAATTCATTTGGTAATTAAGCCACCTATGGCTGCATGGAACTAGCTAGACCCTACATGGGCCCTGGATCGATAGAGCAGAGACTCAGTGCTCAGGAAACACGAGAGGTGCCTGCAAGATACAATTCATTCGTTCCTTCGCAATTCTGAGCCCAACAGTAACAGTGCCAGACACTTTCTGTTCCAGGCTAAAAAAACTGAAATGTGTTTTGACAGATAGTGTTGTGGATACGCATCGGGGCAAGGCATGCATTTTAGGAAAATTGTCTGGCAGCTGCTCTCATTGGAGTTGGGAGTCGGGAGAGATAGAAAAGAGGAAACAAGAAGAGGTTGTTGCCAGAGAATCCTTGAGGCACAAGGATGTTTATTGCATAATTATTGCTATTAAGTATGAAGTAAGAAATCACTGGCAGGACTGATCGCAGAGGCCATTTGGAATAGTCCATCCTCATTAAAATACATTTGCCAGTGAAACTACTGTGTGTGATACCATAAGGGGAGATACGCATCATCACAGAACGCCAATACTAGTTTACGTCCCTAAGATAAACTATGGACCGTGGGTGATTATGATGTGTCACGGTAGGGTCACCAAATGTCAGGGTTAGGGTTAGGGTTAGGGTTAGGGGCTAGGGGGTGGGGGTAGCATGCTGGTGGGGAGTGTGGATAATCGGAACAGGCTATACATGTGTGGAGGAGGGGATATATGGGAAATATCTGTACCTTCCTCTCAATTTTGCTATGAACCTAAAACTGTTCTTAAAAAAATAAAATCTATTAAAAAATATTTTTCCAGGAGTTTGTAATAACTTGAGGAAGTTTTTATTTTATCAAGTTAAATAAAAAGGTGTAAGACCAAAAATATATATGCATAGATATGTACACATATATACGTATGTATATGTATATATGCATACCTCTAAAATACACATAGAGGAGTTCCCTGGTGGCTCAGCAGGTTAAGGATCCAGCATTGTCACAGCTGTGGCTTGGATTCGAGCCCTGGCCTGGGAACTTCTACATGCTGCAGGCGTGGCCAAAAAATAATAGTAAATAAAATAAAACACATCAAAAAGTAGCTTTAAAATAAAGCATACAGCTCTTTCTAATGAGGGAGACTATAGGTGATGTTTGTGCTGATGTTTCCCTATTTTCCATAACTTTTACCATGCATATAGAATGATATTGTAAATAGCAAGAAATAGTATGTTCCAAAGACATTCCAATAAGGGGCGATGGTGACTTGAGATCTAGTTTCAGCCATGAGAGTGAAAAAGCAGGTGGAAGAGGTGCTTTTGGAATCCCAGGATTCTTCAACTGCTTTCTCCCTCTTGACCAATGATGTGACTCCTGTCTGGCACTAGGGCTTCGTCCTTCCCTGTGTGAGGGGAGTTTAAGACCATCGGCCCTGGAGTCAGACCCCTGGGGTTGGAGCTCTGTTTTGCCACCGACTAGCTTTGCAGCCTTGGGCAAGTCACCCTCTGGGCCTCAGTCTCCTCATCTTTAAAATGGGATTAGTAATCCCAAGTGCCTAAAACTGGTGAAAGGACTCAATGAGGTACTACCTTTAACTATTGAGTAACAGGCTTTCTACACAGCAAGGACTCAATAGAGTTTAATTGCTATTTTTATGATTATGATTGGTCCTGTCCTCCCTCTAAGCAGAGATCAAGAGGAAAAGGAAGCTGGTGAACTAGTTTCCTCCATCTCTGGGGTCACTGGAGATAGAGAGCACCCAGGCAAATAGGCTATCACTCATATCTGGAATCTAACATGTGGCACAGATGAACCTATCTACAGGGAAACAAAAACAAAAAACCTCATGGACTTGGAGAAGAGACTTGTAGTTGCCAAGGGGGAGGCAGTGGGAGTGGGATGGATTGGGAGTTGGGGGTTAGTAGATACAAACTATTGCACTGAGATCCTGCTGTGGCGCACAGGGAGCTCTTCTCTAGTCACTTGTGATGGAACAGGATGGAGGATAATGGGAGGAAAAGAACATACGTATTGCTTTATGTGTATATAACATGTACATATGACTGGGTCCCTTTGCTCTACAGCAGAAATTGACAGAACATTGTAAATCAACTGTAAGAAAAAAATTAAAAAAGAAAAAGAAAACCACTATCCTCCAGAGTGGCTTATGGGTACATGCCACAAGTGAAGACCCTTGCCTTGTCCTCAACATGGATCCAGTCATGCGCCTCTGTTCTTGGCTGGGGTGGTGCCCGGACTTCAGCTCTCTAATACCTCCTGAAGCACAGGGATGGTGCGCCCCCCCATCCTTCCACGTTATAAACGGACTGTACACACAGCCCTGGCAGCACCCTGCGACCCTGCTCCTGCCCAGCCTTACCCCCCAAGCTGTTACTGGGCTGCACGCGTGTTTGCCACGAAAAGGCAGAGCCGCAGCGTGGCTTTAGCGATCTTCCCAAAGATGCCAAAAGGAAGGGCAATGCCTTCCCCTTGGGACCATCTTGCGTGACAACGTGTGCTCCAGGAATTAAAACAGAAGCTTTGTTTATTGTAAATGGGAAAACCGGCCAAAAGGAAGTAGTGCCTTTGCACTGTGATTTTTCTGCATCGTAAAGTGTTCTTCATTATGCGTGATTACGAAACAGAGGCATTTCTTTTGTTATTGCTGAAGAATTGTGGAGCTATCATCCCAAATATATGACGGACCTTCATCTACCCCAAGGAGCAAGTCCATTCCTTTTCAACTGCTGTTTCAAATTCTTCTCTTCCGCTACCCCATTCTCCCGCCCTTGCTTCTCTCCATGTGAACCTATGTTGGAGAGGCAGGAAGGACAATCAAATAGAATATCGAATGATAACAGCAATCCATTTTAAAATGTCTAAATAAAATCCCCTATGTGCATGTAAATCCCCTATTTGCATATGTAGGCAAATATTCAGACTACTTACATAGGACCGTGGTTAAATTCTGCTTCTCCGAGTCAATACATAAAGAAACGTATTGAAAGAGAAACCAGAAAAACTACCCAGGGTACAGTAACAGCTGGGCAATTGCAGAGCTGAGAACAGAAGACGGGAGCCCTCCTGGCCTATTCTATTTCATTATTTCTCCACATTATCCCCTTCCGAGCAAAGATAACACCCAACCTTTCTTGGAAAGCAGCTCGTTTTTCAGGCTATGTTTCTTTTGGAGTTGTTCTGGAGACAACAACATCATTAGAATTTGAGGCGAGGGACAGACATAATGTCTCTCTGGTTGCTATTAGTGCTTCTTTCCAGTTAGCAACTAGAAGGTGTTGATCAAACAATAGCTCCCCAGCCAACCCTAAAACCGGATGTACCCAAATGACTTTGCACTGGAGCATTAAAACTTGAGGGTCTGGCTAAAGCTTGACCACCTGTGGTATTGACCTTAGCCCTTAGCAGAGCCATGGAGGAGTGGGCTTACTGTGCCGAGGAGCCCAACATACGCATGACCAAAAGGTTCATATACGGCGTTTACGGCATGCTGGAGAGAGTCACTCCACGTGACATTACCGAATTCATGACCTGAAGCAACTCTGATCCAATGTCCTAGGCCGTCAGATTCCGTGGTAATCTACTGGATAATTATTCTCACAACCGCTCGTGTGCTCCGTTTTGCAAACTTAGAATATAATCCAGGCATGAAAACATGGGAAAGCATTCAGATACGAATGGCTGAAATAACTACAAGGAAATCTCGCTGCACACAAACGAGTTATGTTGACATGGAAGACTATCTCCCCATCAGTCTGAGTAAACTATTACATAACAGCTAAGCTATAATAAAATCCTGATTCCAAATCAAATAAGTCTCCCAGACTTCTCAAATGAGTCACCAACAGCTTTATAAACATACAAAATACTTGACAAGGAAGTCTCTGATAATTTTTTAGTAATTATGTCTGCAAATTGCTCCTTGCTGACATCACCATCCCAAATGGTTTCCCATAAGTTTGCATTTGCCTCTTCACATCTGTTCATTAATCACCCATGCTTTGAATACTTCTATCATTATTAGGTAATTCGCAGGGTCTAAAAGATTCCACAGCCCCCTCCTCGGTGGAATTTTTAATTAGAGGAATAGGTATGATCAAAGCCGGGGTAGAATCCTGGTCTCATGCTCCTTGCAGTATTTTCTTTTAACTGCAGATACGCAATATTGACGTACTTTTATCCTAAGATCCCGTTTCACAAACAAAGATGACACAACTTCTAAACATCACCAAGAAAATGTGAAGAAGAAAGGCAGGGGCAGGGTTGGGGGGGGGAGGTCACTGAATTGACATATTTTGTGTTAAAAGACATTTCGAAGCCCTGGCGTCATCTCTCTTAGTGTTGGACATGAGATTTAAAACTCTGCTCTGACATGTGATTCACGGACCAGCCCTGAGCCAAATACGAGTGTCAGAGACTGGGTTCCGCATACTGGATTGTCTGGCAGAGACGGCGGGAGGGAGGGAGCACCGCTGCTTTAGAACAAAGAAAACGTGGTCACGGGAGTTCCCGTTGCCGCTCAGTGGGTTAAGGACCCGAACAGTATCCGTGAGGATACAGGTTCGATCCCTGGCCCTGCTCAGTGCATTAGGATCCAGCATTGCTGTGAGCCGGTGTGCTCAGGTCGCACGTTGCTGTGGTTGTGGCGTGGGCCAGTAGCTGCAGCTCTGATTGGATCCCTAGCCCCGGAACGTACATATGCCGCAGGTGCAGCCCTTAAAAAAAAGAAAAGGAAAAGAAAAAGCAGTCACAGCCTGGGCACATGGGATCCTCCTGGGAGTGAGGACGACGTGGCAGAAAATTACAGTCTAAGACCCAAGAAAGTGGTTGGGAACAAGAGGACTCCTTGGTCTAAACTAGGCCATTAGAATGGATGTGACCCAGAATAAACTAAGTCCTTGATCTCTCTCTGTAACTGTAGTCATCCAGTGATAAACACTGGCTCCCTGGAAGCCTGAGAAAGTACAATATTTAGAGGAGTTCAAAATGTGTCTAAATGGAATTTGGATTTCTCCCTAGATGACCTGTGTGGCTGGCATGCCAGAAGCTTGCCACTGGAATGCCACTGGAATGAAGATGGTTGAACAAGCAAAGGAATAAGCACAGTCCTTCCTGTTGAGAACAAAATTGCTGTCTTCCACAGGCCTGAAGCCCTAAGTTTACTGTTTAGGATAAATACGCGGGAAAGAAGCTTCCGATGGGAAAATGGAAATGCTGAGCACAGGTTTCAGCTTGATACAAGAGAAAAGATTTTTATCACTAATGCTCTCCATCACAGTCATAGACTGACAAGCAAAGTGGTATTTCCTAACAGGAAGGGCTCCAGGAGAAGGCGTGCATAAGCGTCCCGTGATTCATTCAGTCAGTCAGTCATTTATTTCTGGCAAGGTATTAATGGAGTGTCTATTAAGCGTCAGGTGCTGATAATGCAGAGATTAATAACATGTAGTCCCAGGAGCTCCCCTTGTGGCGCAGAGGAAACGAACCCGCCTAGTGTCCGTGAGGATGCGGGTTCACGCAGCGGGTTAAGGATCCGGCATTGCCTTGAGCTGTGGTGTAGATTGCAGATTTGGCTCAGATCCCGCGTTGCTGTGGCTGGTGGTGTAGGCCAGCAGCTGTAGCTCCAATTCGACCCCTAGCCTGGGAACTTCCATATGCCTTGGGTGCAGCCCTAAAAAGCAAATAATAATAATAATAAGATGTCATCCCTGACATCCAGGAGTTCACAGAAAAGTGGGTGAGCCACTCCGCCACCCAGATAATTAGCACACAATATCATCAGTGAGGAGCTGTTAACCAGACCCAGGTCTGGGCCACACACTGGATCTGATTTTAGAAGGAGCCAGAGAAATACAGGACCTCTGGTTGGTTGCTTTTCTGTGCTTGCAAACAAACTTTCAGATCCACTGGTTGTGTTACTGGAAGGAAAAATGATGCCTACCCCTTTAACTTAAAGAGAAGCAGCAAGTTGGAATAATAGGAGGAGAATAGTAGAACAAGCCGTGCTGCCAAAAAAGTGAATCAGTAAGAGGAAAAAGATAAAGGAAAAAGAAAGTAACATTAGTACACCCTTGGATATCACGCTTTCTACCCAAAAAGCTTGTTCTCCCTCTTCCTCTGATCCAAGAAGCTTTTTCTCATCACTGATTAGGAGACTCTCTGACTTTAGAAACTCGCACTAAGAAAAGTCACACACACACACACACACACACACTCACACACACATACGAGCCTGTTTCAGTAAGCTAACTATAACGATGATTTAAAAATTAACAGTCCGAGAGCCTATGTCAAGAAACTAGTTTTCAGACCTAAAGAAAAGAAGAAATATTCACAGGAAAGAATTCATGCTGAAATAGAACGAAGGCCAATGACTTATTTGATACAGGATCCTAGGATGAGGAAACCAAGGGAACCACGAACCGTGATTGTCAATTATTTTGAGGAACTAGGAAGGACATGAAAGGTGACAGAAAAATGTGTTTCTGGACCAAGCTCACCGTGGCTTCACCAAATTAAGCAAGAAGTAGTAACTTCTTTCCTCTTGTGACAGCTGAGAACATGGTCTGGGAAGGACATTTGACTCATGATGCCCTGGTGGGGAAGATGAAGAAACTCGGACTGAAATGACCAGTTGGTTGGTGACTTTATAACCGTTCGAATGACTGTCCCCTAAGAGGGGTGACTAGAGAGAGCCCTTAGCCTGGAAGGAGGGTTCTCACTGCAAGCCACACCCGCCCTGTCCAGATTAACATATTTACCACGAAATTAACTGAAAATGCTGCTTTTTGAGTTGGCTGATTCCATAATTAGATAACAGGAAACCAAGAGGGAGACCCGATTGGTTAGTTGCGAGAATTCTGTTCCAAGAGAAACCGGGTCGATCTGAAACAATGAGTCAACTAATGAGGGGAACAGTAATACCTCTAAAGAGAAAAGTCTGTATCTGATCTAAAAAAAAAAAAAAAAAAATCCAATTTCAAAAGTAAAAAAAAGTGGAGACATGTGGTTGAAGAGGAGAAAACTTGAAAATAACTGGGGTTACATCATGATCTACCGTCACTGCTGAACGATGGCGTGAAATCTCAGTACAATTCAGAGCGGGATTGAGACGGTAGTGCAAAAACGAAGGGGGAGAAATGGAAAGGATGCAGCTTTCAGTCCAACGCAAAGAATTTTCGGACCCTCAGAGCTGCTGAAAAGTGTCGTGGGTTTCTGAAGGAGGGTCAGTGCGCACTGGAGAAATTTTTCTTTTGTGACTCTGCATAGATCTGTGCTCTTCCGGTCAGTAGCCACAAACTACATGTGACCGTTGCGTTGAAGTGTGGCTGGTGCAAATTAAGATGTGCTTTCATTGTAAAAGACCTTGAATCTTCAAGACTTGGTATGAAAAGAAATGAATGTAAAATAATATCTCACGAATAACTTTGTAATGATGACATGCTGAGGTCATCATGTTTGGGACATATGGAGTTAAATAAAATAGTATTAAAATTAAGTGTACCTGTCTTCTTTTTCCTTCATTACGTATGTGGCTTGGTTTTCGGCCCACTGTTTTTTGTTGGTTGGTTTGTTTGCTCCCTTGTTTATGTTTTGCTTTTTAGGGCCACCCCTGCGGCATATGGAAGGTCCCAGGCTAGGGGTTAAATCAGAGCTGTAGCTGCCAGCCGACGCCACAGCCACAGCAACGACAGATCCGAGCCACATCTGTGGCCTATGCCACAGCTCACAGCAACAACGAATCCGTAACCAACTGGCTGAGGCCAGAGATCAAACCCACATCCTCATGGATCCTAGTCAGGTTCTTAACCTGCTCAGCCCCAGTGGGAAGTCCTCACATTGTATTTTGAGTGGACAGTGCTGGTGTAGTAACAGAAGCTGTACAATCGTGTGGTGTGTGGAGAGCCTTTTTAACACATTGCATAAGGACTGGGCCCTTATCTCAAAGTCCTTCAGAGTCTGAATTTCATGCTGTAGGTTAAAGAACTACCAGTAAAAGCTGAAAAGTAATTAAAGCTTCATCGTTAAATTGCAAGTGCTTTTCTAGCAACAACCGTTTGTTGATTTAAGAACCCTGCTTGGGTTAAGACCATTTGTGGAAGAAGCTAAATGGCGATGACTCATCACCCAAGTGTCTTTGAATTCTTGGCATTTTCTAATGGGCCCATCACGTTGATCAGCCATCATGCTGATAACTATAGGCACAGAATCTTAGACTAACAAATTATGATCCTCTAAAATAAGCACTTAATAAATCATCACACACCAGAATTTTCTAATTCTTATCTCCTACAGCATCTTACGGATGTGAGGCTTAGGAGTTTAAGTAAAGAGATGAATGAAAGAGCTTCAGAAGAGAGCAAAACAGGTCAGCTTGAGTATTTCCTCTGTGCATTAAGGAAAACTGAAGGGAGCAAGTACAGTCCACAGTCATCAATTGCTTATGCAATTGCTTAAACATGGATGTGCTTCACATTCAAGATCGGACTGTTCATCTCCTTAACGAGATTATTGGAATGACCTTGAAGTCAGTCTGCAAGTCCCTGCCATGGAGCGTGAACTTTGTACGTGGATCTGGGAGGCTCTAGGTAGATGCTTGCTGCATGTAGAGATTTCTGTTAAGGGTCACTGAGTGGGGAGACTCGTTCATTTTCAGACAGGCGTGGAATTTTCCGCTAAGCCCAGGGTGCAAGAGAGAAGTGGATTCGAATTCAGGTCACTACACCTTCTAATGGCCACCTTTCTCCCTACAGAATCAATAAGCCCTTCAAGGAATTCTGAATCTCGCTAAGGAGCTCATCATCATGGGTTATAGGCTATTTAGAGCTGGAAGAGCTGACCCTGACTCCAATCCTGACCGCTTGAAATTCACCTGTATCCTACCACGTGGGCGTCCTGGGCCATTGTGAAGCCTTAGCATTTTGTGGTTGCGTGAGGATTAGTGATCAACCTGGACTTAAAATGCTCTGTTCTTTAGTGACCTGAATCACCGATGATCTAAAAATCCTGACAAACTATTAGGATTCCAAAGCTCTGCAGAGGCTGCTTATGTAACAGCTATTCCTCTTGTTTTATAGGCCTGGGGCTTAATAGGAAGCTAATCATGGGCATTTAAAAGTCAAATGACAAGAGTCATTAAGAATAGCCATGAAGGATGATGTAAGGGCATCTCCATTTCAGGCTGGAGAGAGCACAGAAATGTTTTACCTCCTGGATCATAGATAAAAATAGCGGCCTACGGCTGCCAGGTACTTTACATGAGTCTCTCATTTCAATCCCCACAGTCACTTTATGAGATGGGTGCCGTGTTATTCCGTTTACCCTGAGGAATCTAAGGCAAGGAGAGGTCTGGGGACCTGTCAGATGTTACGGTCGGTTGCTGGGGCTGGAACCCCATTCTACCCTGATCTGACTCCAAAGCCTGCTCTCTGGGCTGGCCTGGGGAGGCTGAAACTGTCTCAGATGAGCCCTCGCTTAGATCTCCGTAAACTGAAAAGAGTTACTCCCCTAGGGTAGGAGGGATGGATTCTGAGAAGAAGGCAGGATCCTCGGAAGGGGAGTTGCCAAGACACCGCTTGGACCCTGGACCCTCGGGGAAGGCTGTGTCTAGAAAGTTCCTGATGATAAAGGATCTTGCTCCGAAGAATCCCAGCAAGGCAACTAAAAACAAACAAAAACGTCACTTAAGATCAGGGCTAAGAAATATCAGCCACACAATTGCAGGAACAGTTCACTCCCTAACTCCACCACAGGGAAAAGATAAACCAGTGCCTCGTATTTCCCGTTGCAGCGTGTCTCTTTTGTACCCTTAATTGCTCTGTTGCTCCAGTGGCACTTTGGGCAGATGAAAACCCCTCACGAACTTGCTGTCTCTGCTTTCTGATCGAAATTTAGTCAGAAAAATGAAGGACTCTGGTCACCATTGGCCGGGGGCGGGGGGGGGGGGATGCAAACTCATCACCGTTAAAATTGAGCGTCCTTAGCCTATAACAATACTGGGTCAGAAATGTCCTCCTGGAGCAAGAGAAACCCGAGCAAAAACCAAAAAAAAAACAAGAATGAAGGAGGCGCTTCTCTCCGAGAGACCAGCAGGGAGAACTCGAGGGAAGCAGGACGCTCTCTCTGCTTGTCCTTGTCTGTGTCAACGGGGTTCTGCAGGAGTCCAGCTCTGAAAGCAGTCCCGAGGGAGGAGGAGAGGGGGGAAAAGAGGGCCGACGGAGTCCCCTCGGAAGCAGGTGGAGCAAGAGTGTGACACACCAAAGGGGGCCAAGCCACCAGAGCCGAGCTAAGAAAATGCCAGGCGCCCGGACTCTCAGCCGTGCCCTTCCTCCGCTTCAATATCTGACCTTGAGGAGGAGTGAGCACCCAGCTGGGGAGGAGGAGAAAGACCTGGAAGAGGAGACTGCATCCAGGTGCTGTGAGCCAAGAGGGGCAGTCAGATACGCAGAACAGTGGCTTCTATGTCAACCAGAGGACAGAGGGTCAGTGGGAACCCCCCCAGTCAAGAGGACAGCTGGGAGTCCCCTTAGAAGATGTCCACAGGGGGTTCCCGTTGTGGCTCAGTGGGAATGAACCGGACTAGGATCCATGAAGATGTGGGTTCCATCACTGGCCCCACTCCGTGGGTTAAGGATGCAGCAACCATGAGCTGTGGTGTAGGTCACAGAGGAGGCTCCGGAGTTGCTGTGGCTCCGATTCAACCCCTAACCTGGAGGTTTCCATGTGGCGTGGGTGGGCCCCTAAAAACACGAACAAAAAATATGTCTGCAGACGGTTTCAAAGCCAGAAGGATAGTATTTTGTGCAAATCACAGTTCTAGGCACCATGAAAAGAAAAGTCCCAGAAAAGAGAAGTGGAAGGGAAAGAAACGGTGAGAGGATGCCTGGCGGAAAGGCTGAAGGCCCCGAGGGTAGGAAGCCAGAAGGCACACATCCTGACCTTGAGACTTTATCTTTGCCCAGCCTCTGCCAGCCAGCTTGTAGTCAACTAGCAGATGCAGAGGGACAAGACGTGTGAATTTGTCTCCCAACCGTAAATCAGCCAGTGGCTGGAATGGAGACAAGGTGAGAGTGGGGGTTGCTTGCTCCAAGTCGTCTTCAGCAGGAAAATGTTAACGCCTATCACAGGATCTCCAAGAGACTGATATGAATAAGAAGAGCAATTTGCTTGAAAGGCAGGGCCGTCAATGACACACACAATGCAAGTGAGATATCCCAAAGATCTCATTTAACTGAGTTAAATGCCTGCCATTTGCACGCCACTAAGGAAGAGCAAGCAACAAAGCCAGCTGGTAAAAGAAAAAAAAAGTACGATTTGGAAAAAGAAGACAATTCCATATTTAATACTGTGTAGAGGGAATGAACTCATTAAGGCTGCATCAAAATGATGGATAAATCAGTACCATTATTATTATTTATTAATAACAGCAGTATGGAACCCGATGTCACGGTGGCTGAGGTCAGCCTCAAATGAGTGACTCACACACATGGCTGATCTACATAAAAAGCATGTGCTAAGATTGCCATCTGGTATAACAATCTACATCACAAGACTCCACATTTCCTGTTACCCAGGGTAAGTAAATTTCAAGCATGAGGGAAAATTTTAGCAACTTTCTCCAAGTACCTTTGCTGAGAGACTAATGCGGCTTTACCCAGAGAGAAGGGAAGGGAAATTATGAGGTAAAGGTTATTCTCTCTTTCACTCCAACCCGCCCCCCCGCCCCCAAGACCTCCCCTTCCCCGGGAGCAATTCCACCTTTGCAATTCTGGCTCCTATCATTTAAAAAAATCAAACTTGCCTGATGAATCTCTAACAAAGGCACTGCAGGCATCCTGGAAGACAAATATTTGAAACATTAAAAATGGGTGGTGCTCATTTGAAACTCTTTTTCCCTTCCTCCCTCTCCCTATTCATTTTTCTTTGGTTTTCTTTTCTTTCTTTTTTTGTTTGGCTTTTTCCTTGAATGAAGATATCACCATGTGTCATGGACTCACCCACGGCGACCCGTGACCCCTGAAGGTTGCTTTGGCATTTTGTGTTTCCAAGAGAGACATCCGCATGTGACATTGTTCTCATACAAAATAAATTTTGATTTGTTTCAAAGATCTGTCTACCCATCAAGACGTTATTTCTGTTATTGCTAGAACTGCCTGCTTTTCCATGAAAGGCAGGTAAGGAAGCCTCACTGGACATTCCGCTGTGGCATCTTAGGAGTGCTGTGAACCAGGTTTGATCCCCTGTTTGGCACAGTGGGTTAGGATCCGGCATTGCACAATTGCACCTTAGGTTGAGACTGCAGCTGGGATCTAATCCCTGACCTAGGAACTCCATACGCCTTAGGTCAAAAATGGGGGGGAAAATGAAGCTCCGGCTTTCCAAAATTGCCTGCATGACCTCTCCAGGTGCTTCATTTCAACACCCGTCTACCTCCAGGGTCCACAGAAGCCCTCAGGGAACATTTTAGAGCTTGGGACCAGCCAGCATCGCTACACCTGGTTTGTTTTTTCAGATTCTCTTTTGCTATTTAATTTTATCTTTTTTCTTCAAATTTCCACAAATTTGGAATTTTGCCATTGCGAGTATAAAATTCAGATTACAATCCATTCTAGGTAACAGAATTCTCTCTTTTTACCATCTGTAACAAAGAGTGTTGTGTTATACAAATTCAAAGTATAACCAAAGAGATTTAATAAAACTAGGAGGAAAAGCAAATAAAGAATTTACAGCAACCTCTGCTTGCAAAGCCATGACTACACTTCCTAACAGCAGAAATCCCTGGAGTTCCCGTTGTGGCTCAGCAGTAACGAACCCAACTGGTATCCATGAGGATGCAGGTTTGATCCCTGGCCTTGCTCAGTGGGTTAAGGATCTGGCATTGCCGTGAACTGTGGTGTAGGCCAGCAGCTGCAGCTATGATTCAGCCTCTAGCCTGGGAACTTCCATATGCTGCAGGTGTGGCCCTAAAAAGGGAAAAAAAAAAAAAATCCCTTTGCACAGTATTTTATAGAGCAGGAATCGACAAGCTTTTTCTGTGTGCAAATTAGTCAGGAAAGGTTTTAGGCTTTGTAGGCCAAAAAGCAAAAGAGAGGATATTATGTTGGTATTTATACAACCAAAGAGAAGACACATTTCCGTAAAATCTTCATTGACAAAATTTTAAATCTAATAATAATCATCACCTGCAATCCTTTTGTAATACAGACCTTCGAATGAGAAGAAAGGGATTCTTGCATCTTGCACCTGGGGAGTGGTGACATTTTTCATATCTGGGTTTCAAATTAGCGGTCCCTGTTAGCGGGTTGACACACATGTTCCTTGGTGCCCTTCTTAGCTCACTGGCTGTACAGAAACAGAGAGCAGACTGAATCTGACCTATTGTTTGCCAAACAATAGTCTTGGGTGCTCAAGCAAGCGAAAGGCTTTCACACCTCCTATCTCATTTGTGCTTCACAATAATTCTATGAGAAATCCAGTTGGGGACATTCTGCCCACATTATGAGTGAAGTTCCTAAAAGGTCCACAGGCGGCTTCCTGAGGGAATACGGCTGGTAAACACTGGAACCGGGGCTTTGAGGTCCACTTCCTAACTCTTCATGCGTTGCAGTTTGAACACACACTAAGTCTTTGCTTTCCTCGATATGCCAAGGGCAATAGTCAAATTAAACCTCTGACAATATCTCAAGATAACATTGATATTACTCCAAAGGTGTTTGAAATCCCATCTTTTGAAGTGTCTATCAGAACATCTTCAATGGTGGTCCATCTAGAGGAGAGATTTGGCTTTTGCAAAGAGCGCCACATTTTTGACGCCAAGTCTCAAAAACAAAAGCTCTGTCTGAGACACAAACAAAGTTTGGCTGTAATTAAGGAGACTTTTTCTCTGGACTGACCTCAAAAACCAATTCCGAAGATAATATCCAAGCAGAAACATCTGCTCTTGGAGTTCCCGCTGCGGTGCAGTGGGTTAATGATCCGGGGGTGCCACAGCTGTGGTGTGGGTCACAGATGCGGCTGGGATTTGATCCTTGGCCCAGGAACTTCCACATGCCTTGGGTTTGGCCGAAAATTGGGGGCAGCAGAGAAGAAAAGAAAGAAAGAAACACCTACTCTTGTTTGAAAAAAGCAAAGCCATTTTCACCTGATTAATGAATACCTTCTCAGTTGATTACACTTTTTTAAAATTAGAAGAGGCTTTTGAGACAATTTTTTTTTCTAACTTTCCTCATTTAAAAATGATGAAGAAGGAAACAGATTTAGAAAGATTTCGTTGAAGAAAAACACTTAATTTGAATGATAAAATCTAGTATTCGGTTTTAAAACCCCTCTCTTGGCAGTAATAAACATGGAATGAATTTCTCTCCAGTATACACATTATAAAGAAAACTGGGTATAGTGACATCAGATTGGCAAGAATAAGCTTTCAACCCTAAAATGATTGGGAATTTTGGTGTTTTTAGGGTGAGCTACTGGTTCAGATGACTGCTCTAAAACTCTGCCAGCCCCCAAACGCCATCATACTATGTAACAATGGATGGGGTCAAAGTCACATTTGTAGCTAATAACAGCTATTAATTGAGCACCTCTTGTGTGCCCTGCAGAGTACTCAGTTTTTAGCCTCTATAATCCTCACAACAATCCTATATTGTGCATAGTATTATGCCCATTTTATAGATGAAGGAAACTGCTTAGATTTGCCTACTATCATATTTATAACTAGAGGAAGATATGAGATTCCAATCTAATGAGTTAGTTGGGGGTCAATCAGAGAAGCGAAATCCCCAGAAGTGATAAAGATAGATAGATAGATAGATAGATAGATAGATAGATAGATAGAGCTTATATATATATATATATATATATATTTGATCCTGCCCAATTATAGGAACTGACCATATGGTTTACGTGCTACTGAGCCTGAAGTCAGAAGGGCAGGTTTTCAGGAAAGGAAAGACAGACATGAAGTAGGGGAGAGTAAGGACAAACTACATCCATGGGAATAAGCTGGACTCTATGAGGATGAACTGGAGCCGATGTGAGCCTCTCACTGCCTCTAAACTCCCATTTCCAATGATGCATGTAACCTGCAGAAGAGCTGATACATGTCCGCCACAAAATTGCATGTGAGCTTGTCAACTTCTCAACTTCCAGTTTAATGAAACCATTGCTGTATCCATTCTCTTGGGGAGCTAAGACCTCTAGAGCTGACCCAGTGTAATCAACATGCCACCAGATGACTGGGTAAACCCATCAGGGAGTGGCGCCATATTGGGAGCTCATCATTATTCTCTGCTGCTGGCAGGACATATCTTCAGCATTGGCTGAAGGCAAATCGGCCTTAGTGCGTAGGAGTCTGTGTTGTTGAGCCCATGTGTAATCTCCACCCTTACTTCTCTGCCCACTTTGTTCATAGAGACAACTGGGCAAGGATCGAGGTAGCTGAGAAGAGAGCTTGACTGGTGTTCATGAGACGGATCAACTTGTGCACCTGATGATTAAGAACCTTCTCTGTTTGGGCTGCTCTCTGATGCACATTCACAGGTAGCCACCCACATTCTTCTTCCCAAGACCTCTTTGTCACTAATTTTCCAGTTGGGCTCCTTCCCAGTCCCTGACCATCTAATCAAACCCATAGCTGTAGCCCATGAATCGCTGTGTATCCACACCCCTTACCCTCTCTCCTTCTAAGCAAAAGGAACAACCAAGTCCACTGCTTGAAGATCTTTGCCTTCCTACTGTCTCTAGGGCCACCCTAGAGTGGACTATTGGACCGTAACCATCTTCTTTGGGGGTAGTGCCAGCCCATGGCTCAAAACTACCCCGAAAAATAAACCAGAGCTAAATGATCCCTTCCTCTGAGAATAGGGAACCTCCACAGGGCCATATGTTTGTTTGAGAAGGAAGACGTCCTAAGCAGAAGGATACCCCATGAGCATCGGTGCCTCGGCACAGGCAACTCACTTTTGCCTCCAGAATCTACTTCCCTTGATCTCGTTTACATTGTTTCCAGTTCCTAACGAAATGCTTCTAGGCACAGAGCTTTCTGACCCAAACATGTGGGTCTCCATAAGCCGTGAACTTAACTGTTGCGCTGCACTGCTTTTGGAGTTCATGACAAAGAGACACTATTATATTTGGTACAGAAAAAAAAAAAAAAACCCAGGTAACCATCCTTCTTTACAACATCACTGCAGTCATTCATTATGTTAACACTGTTGATTTCAAGTATAAAGCAGATTTAATGGAAGAGCTAAACCCAAGTAAACCCGCAGAAAATGATAATGGAGAATAGCTGATTATTTACACTCCTGGAGATGATAACCTGTGACCAGTAACTACACAGGAGAAAAGATCTCTGAAATTATATATAATTTAAGTTCTAAACATCTGTTTAAGTAAACAGGTGTTTCTCAAAGGTTTTCTGTTAGTGATGCGTTCCCACTGCAAAAGAGCAAAGTAACCAAACTCTTCTTAACGTTGGTTTTCTTCTTGGGCTTTCTAAAATAAAACATCGTACAAACATGGTAATTACTCAAAGATCTAACTTTCTTCCACCATCAACCTTAAAACATTCTGATTTATATTTTTTTGGTCATTTTTTTTTTAGGGCCGCACCTATGGCATGTGGAGGTTCCCAGGCTGGGGGTCAAATCAGAGCTGTAGCCCCCAGCCTACACCACAGCCACAGCAACTTGGGATCTGAGCCAAATCTGCGACCTACACCACAGCTCACCACAACGCCAGATCCTTAACCCACTGAGTGAGGCCAGGGATTGAACCCATGTCCTCATGGATGCTAGCTGGGTTCATTAACTGTTGAGCCACGACAGGAACTCCTCTGCTTCATATTTTAACAACCATATTAAACTACAACGACCAGATTTGCTGGATTGTCCTACTAAGGGCTTCTAATTTGATCCAGGCAAATGTGATTCCTGAATCTATGAAGGAGGAGAAAGTAAAAGGAAAGAGAAGCATTTCCTTCATAAATCCTTGGGAGTGGGGGTAGGGTGGGAGCAAGAAATTATCTTAAAAAACGGCATGCAAAGAGGACATTGTAAAAGCATAGTTTTGATGTTAATGCTACTTTTTCACCCATAATGGACCAAAGAAAGATTCCACAGACACTAAAAGATGGTGCACCTATGAGTAAAGCGATGCTAGGCAGGTCAACATTCCACAAATAATAATAAGATGGAGTGATTTTCTTTCAAAGAGCTCTCCAGGTTGCATTTACAAAGATTACAATATTAAAAGGAGAGAGAGAGAGAGATCTCGGGAAATTTGAGCAAGGATTTTCCTTCTAGTCTGTGAGTGAGTTTTCCTCTCCGGGCTTCACGATGGTGGCTGAGGCCTGCAACTCTTAGCACAGCTACGCTGCTTTTGGCCCCCTGGGAATTCTCTAGTTTTTCCTGGGGTGACTGTTCCGAACGGGCTACTATTTGACAGAAATGGGAAATGATGTTTCAAATGCAATCACTATCAAGGCTTTAAAAAAAAACCAGGGAAGTGGTGACAAGGATAATCCAAGAACCGTAGGTCCGGTCAAATGCAAGAATAATTGATGAATTGCAGTTGAGCCAGAGAGCATTAATGCTTGGCTTTTATGGATCCTCAAATTTAGGGAGGCTTCTTGTTGAACTCTAACAAATACTAAAGGGAGTCTATGCCCCGGGGATACCCACCAGCTCCCAGTTCTGGGAGGCCAGCCTGCACCTAACATTCTTCCTTCAGTTGAGATGCAAAGTAGACCATCCACACAAATTAATGGAGAGGTGATTTTAGATGTTGGGGGATGAGACATGCCGGTGGGATAAGGACAGGAAAGAAGAGATGGAGCCAGAAGGAGGCATAATTCTCATGTGGGCAGGCCCACCCTGCCTCCAGTCAGACCCATCATTCTATCCCCCACCCTGAAGAAGATGCTTTAACCACAGTCACGGGTCACAGCACCAACTCTTTCATTCCCACGGCAAAGAGCGTTTGCAAACGATGCTCCCCACAAGTGAAGTTTGTTGGGAAAGCTTCTTTTTTCTTTTCACATATGGCAGCATTTATTCTTCAAAGTTTTCCTCTTTGGCTCACGGGCTCCTTGGTGAAGCAGCTGGTCTTGTGTGGCCTAATTGTGAGATGATCTGTTGTGTGTTTCAGTAGCATTGTTTATTTGTACAGTGGTTCGGTGGAATTTATAAACTGCATAATATTGTTCTAGACTGTTTTCTTTTTATTAAGAAGCCACATCTTCTCCCGCATTCATGACCAGGATGAGCATGAGGCAGAGCACTCAAGATATATATTTTTATCCCGACTTCCTCTGCTAATTAATGACATTAAGCCAGAAAACTCTTGCATTTCCATGGAAAGATGGAAGCAGAGCATGGAAAAGAGAACTGGAGTGATGAATCAAGTGGAAATCAATCTTTGTTTTGCATACAAGAGCTTGTTAACAAATGCTCCAATGTAACTAATCCAAGCTGGAAGTTGTGTCTAATTAGTCCTAGCTGTTCTCAGCAAAATTGAGACAAATCATGGAGAGTCTTTTAGAAAAGACCTCTTTGGCTCTTCTTGGGCTGTCCTAGAGAAACCCCCAGCAAATGGGCCCAGGGACATGTCACCCGTTCTTGAATGATGAAATATTTCCAGGGCTGCCAGGCCTATAAAAAGGTCTAAGAGCAGGGTGACCTTCTCATTTCGTGCCCTTTATTAAAAAGAAGGTTCGTGTGGGAGGCTATTGTCGTCATCGTTTTTCAATAAGAATATTTCTGAATAGGGAGTTCCCGTCCCGGCTCAGTGGAAACGAATCTGACCGGCATCCATGAGGATGCAGGTTCAATCCCTGGCCTTGCTCAGTGAGTTAAGGACCCAGCGTTGCACTGAGCTGTGGGGTAGTTCACAGACGTGGCTCAGATCCTGCATGGCTGTGGCTGTGGGTGTAGACTGGCAGCTGCAGCTCCCACTGGACCCCTAGCCTGGGAACCTCCATGCCATGGGGGCTGCCCTGAAGAGAAAAAAAATTCTAAATGAAGTATGAATTGAATTTTCAAGAGATTTTGAAAATAAAAAAACAAAGGGATAATTCCAGGATCTGGGATGGGATTTGAACCCTGACAGTGGCAAGATGTGTTCAAACTGAAGAGAAAGGCTTGAGGCAGAATGGGCGTGTCACAGGGATAAGCCGGTGAGCTATTGGTCAGGCGGTTTCCAGGGCGCTGCTTTGGCGAAGGAGTCATGGACCAGAGGCTGGCCCTTTGCCTGTGCAGTCCTGCAGCTGGACCTTATTGAGAACCTCAGATGCGGTCAGAATCTAGAAGAGAGATCCACACACCAAGTTCACAGGAGACGGATGTGTAAACCCAAAGGTTCGAATTCATTATGGGGGCTATTGTGTCCAGGGCCTGTGTGCTTGACCCGCCCAGCGGGGACATGCCCTTGCACATAGCCGGGAAGCTGGGTCGTTCAGGTGAATGTGGCTTTGCTGGTGCGGAACTGAAACGGGGGGGGGGTAGTCTTGAAGATCATGTCATCTAAGCAAATATAAGGTGCAATGAAGTCCCCATCATCTCACAGGGAACACCACGCTAGACATCTGTCTTTCCCAGGCTCAGCCACTTCAGTCCACTTGATAAGACAGCATAAATCATCAATTCTGTTATCCCTTTTCTTCTGCACTTCGAATCCTTCTTTAAAAGTCTTGATTGTAACTAATTGGTTTTTTTTTTTTTCTTTTTACAGCTGCACCTGCAGCATGTGAAAGTTCCCAGGCTAGGGGTCAAGTCGGAACTGTGGCTGAGATCTACGCCACAGCCACGGCAACACCAGATCCGAGCCACCCCTGCAACCTACGCAGCAGCGTGCAGTGACACTGGATCCTTGACCCACTGAGAGAGGCTACGGAGCAAACCCGCATTCTCACAGACACTGTGTCGGGTTCTTAACCCCCGAACCACAAAGGGAACTCCATGCACCCGTTATCAGATGGCTATTTTTGTGGATGCCAGAAGATTTGCTGTTCACTTCAGGACAGGCTTGATTAATTTCTTTAAATCTCTAGGAGCTTCTTTTTTAACCCCATTGCTAGTTTCTTGGGGAACCCTTGCTTTCACTCCAGGGGAATTTTGGGGTTCACTCACTCACTGAAGATGTATTCATAGCCCTGGAGTATGTTGAACGTTAAGTTGTTGGGTTGGGTAGAGTTAAAGGCACAAAAGGAAGAGGAGGTGAGCCTGCTGTCAGGGGACCTCAAATCCAATTAGGGAGAGAAGCTACAGATCAATTCAGAAGAACATCGAAGGGCAGCACACGGCTTAGTTGTGAGTTCCCACTGCGGCTCAGCATGTTAAGAACCTGGCAGAGGCTGTGAGGATGCAGGTTTGGTACCCAGCCGGCTCAGTGGGTTAAGGATCCAACGTGGCTTGGGTCACAGAGGCAGCGCGGATCCAGTGTTGCCATGGCCGTGGTGTAGGCCTGCAGCTGCAGCTGCAAGAACTTCCATATGCCACAGGTGTGGCAGTAAAAAGAAAACGAAAATGAAAATGAAAACAATAGAACATGGCTTAGTGCCAAACACATTGTGGGAGTTCAAAGAAGGGAGAAAAAAGGATTTTTTTTAATGGAAGAAGTAGATTTTAGGAGCAACACTGCGTAAATTCCATCTTAGGTTAAGGCAGGCTTTCTCACTACAGACACTAATGCCAAAGTCGGGGGGCTGTTCTGTGCCTTGTAGGATGTCCAGTACTCTTCCTGGCCTCTAGCCAGTATGTTGGTGATATCCCCTCAAAATCTCCAGACATCATCCCATAGCCCCTGGGGGGCAAAATCACCCTGGCTGTAACCCTCAGGGTTGAAGCAGCCAGTGAGCTCAGTGAAAGATCCCCTTTTTTTTTTTTTTTTGGTCTTTTTAGGGCTGCCCCTCTGGCATATGGAAGTTCCCAGGCTAGGGGTCGAATCAGAGCTGTAGCCACCGGCCTACACCACAGCCACAGCCACACACAAGAACCAAACCATCTGCAACCTACACCATAGCTCACAGCAATGCCAGATCCTTAACCCACTGAGCGAGGCCAGGGATCGAACCTGCGTCCTCATGGATACTAGTCAGATTCATTTCCGCTGAGCCATGAGGGGAACTCCTGAATGATTCTTTTGACCCTTTGAGATGGGTGAGGGGTGCTAGGGAGAGAAGCTGGGGCTGAAGATGCAGAGTGGAGGGCTAGTGGGGAGAGTTGAAGGAAAGACACGGGCCTGAGACTGACTGGAGTTTCGAAAATGCCTAAAAATTCATGCCTTTATTTTGAATTGCTGAGATTTTTCAGGATATACAATACTCCTTTTTCTCCTTCTGCTTCTGCTTCTTCTTCCTTTCCTTCTCCTTCTCCTTCAAATCAGAGCCACAGCTGCCAGCCTACGCCCATAGCCACAGCAACTCAGGATCTGAACCACATCTGCAACCTACACCGCAGCTTGCAGCAAGGCCAGATCCTTAACCCACTGAGCAAAGCCAGGGATCAAATCCGCATCGTCACGGATACTAGTAGGGTTCTCAACCCACGGAGCCACAATGGGAACATCTACAGTTCTCCTTTGAAAGAACTCTAAATAAAGGGAGAGGTTGGCTAGGTACAACTAATTATCTCAGAAGACATCTAAATAACATGTAGGAACAAATATGATTATAGGCCTGACACCAGACCTAGTGGTTTTTTTAGGGGCAGACAGTTCCCTTTTTACTGTATATGATTTTGCTTGAGAACTTGAGATCTAAAGTGAGTGCTGAAATGCCACTTGGTATAAACAATGTCATCACCATCCATCGTACAATCCCCTTTCCAGGGCCGCACATGAGCATAAGGCTTCATGATCATCAATAGCCATTAGTTTTCCCCAGTATGGGGGTTCCTCAGAAAACAAAATATTAGAACTACCATGTGATCCAATAATTTCACCCTTGGGTGTATATCCAGACAAAACTATAAGTCCAAAAGATCAATGCACCCCTATGTTCACTGCAGCACTACTCACAATAGCCAAGACGTGGAAACAACCTAAATGTCCATGGACAGATGACTAGATTAAGAAGATGAGATACATATATATAACGGAATACTACTCAGCCATAAAAAAGAATGAAATCATGCCATTTGCAGCAACTTGGCTGTAACTAGAAATTCTCACACTAAATGAAGTAAAACTGAAAGAGAGAGACACATACCATATGATATCCCCTATATGTGGAATCTAAAATATGGCACAAGTGAACCTATCTATGAAACAGAAACAGACTCACGGGCATAGAGAACAGACTTGTGGTTGTCAAGAAGGATGGGGAGGGAGATGGACTGGGAGCAGGACTGGGAGCTCGGGGTTAGTAGATGCAAACTCTGACATTTAGAATGGGTAAGCCGTGAGGTCCTACGGTCCAGCGCAGGGAACTACATCCAGTCTCTTGGGATAGACCATGATGGACGATAATAAAGAAAGGGAATGTATACATATGAATCACTGCGTCATTTTGCTGTACAGCAGAAATGGCCATAACATTGTAAATCAACTCTACTTTAGTAAAAAAAAAAAGAAAAGAAAAGAAATAGCCACTAGTTTTCCTGAAATGCCAAATGCAACAAGCCAGCTTGGAGGAAGAAATGGTTATCTCTGCACAAGTGGTGACTTTGCCCGGGACCCTGGAGGGGGACCAAGGAAAGACCCACTGGAAGGGGACCTGCTGCTCTAGCAGGCCTCTCAGTATTCTGTGGCGCTTTCAGCAGGGTCACTGTCTCCCGGGTTCATTTTGTAATAATTCCAGCAGGAAGTGAGGAGGCCCAGTGAGTCATATGCAGAAACACATCCTTAAAAAAAAAAAAAAAAAAAAACTGAATTGACCTTTCCAACTCATTCAGACGTAACACCGTTTTTAAAGGCTGCTTGCTTTAAATTCACCCTAACGCAGGTGCTGTGGGGAAATGCGGTTGGCTGTTGGTTGAAGGGCATCTGTTGGCCTAGAGGGTGGTGGCCTGGGGCATCAGGGGGCAGGGAGGAGGGCGGTCCCTTCAGAGAGGAGACGGGATGGCTCTGAACCCTTTACCAGCCTCACTGAGTTAGTTTCAATGCTTTGTATTTCACTCTCTGTCTGGAGTCCAGCGCGGCGGGAGCAGCAGGGCAGAAACAACGCTGATTCAGAAGGGCTGGTTGCCAGAAACAGAAAGACGGGAAGGATTCTGTGTTGAGAGGGCAAAAGCTGGACATGGCGAGGCCTGTTCACCGTGCAGGCAGGGAAAGTCATCAGAATCTCCTGAATCAAAAGACCAGAGTGGACATCGGCACGGCTGACTTTCCTCTCTCCGATTTCCAGGTTTCTGGTCAGGCTTCAGCTGGAAATGCCACCGTGGGGAACTGTTCTAACACAATTCAGTCTCCCTCCTCCACGCGCAGAGAAAACCATTTGGAGGCCGTGGTTCTTGGAAGCTCGTAGGCCAGTGTTCAGGATCCTTTTTATGTTGGCCCAGCCCTTTTATCCGTCCCTTCCTTTTCGCCCTCTCCTTGCACAGCCGTTACCATGTACTTCCTTTATGAAAAGAAACCGCTCGCATTGTGACATCCACGAGAATAGCTCTGAAGCCTATTCTTAGATGGATATATAAGGAATTTACTCACCACCCCCTTCAGGATTAAGGAGCATTAACCTTTGGAACACAGTCCCCTTATGCATGTCAGGGTATTTTTAAGAATGGGAAAACCCGGGATACAGATAAACAACAAGGCTTCCAAAGGGGGGTTATTTTTAGATCTGAGATTCTGAAATATATAAGGCTACAGACACTAAAATGGTTCTCACCCTAGTGGGTGCGCTCCTCCCATCACCTCCACAGACTGATGTCCCCTTGCTCTGTGGCCTTTGTGTGCTCGCGAACACACACACACACACACACACACCCTCAGACCTCTTCATAAAACCCTACTGCCACAATCCCTAGTTTTGATCATAACCCAAACGATGATGAAGGTTCAAATATTTAACCATTCCCTGCAGATAAGAGACCATTCCTGCTAAGGCTACCCCTGCAATACATGGATTAAAAAGTGCCTGGGTTGCAGCAAGTTTATCCCTAAGTATTTGACTAGTAATGATTTCTCCAAACCAGTCTTGAACTCTGAGGGTGTCCTAGGGAAACGCTGTGGCTGTTATCCTTCCTGCGGTTGCAATGAAACACCACTCTTTGGAAAATGGACAGAGAGTCCATTGAAAAGCTTTTTCCCATAAAATCTTCCTTAGGTGACATGACATATCAAATCTGCAGTGGAAAAGAAAGGAGTAACACTGGAAGTTCACCCCATTTGTGCTGATCTAGAACAGTCTTTTGGGATTCCACACGGGACATCCAGAATCACATTCTCGTTCCCAAGCTGTGAATCTCCCTGAAACACAGAGGATGCTTTCATGGACCTTTGGTTTTCCACCGATCTAGAACACATGGCATCTCCTAAAGGACTAATGGGCTCTAGGAGGCATGGCACTGTTGGCTCACTGTTAAAGACCCTGATGCCCTTGGGAAAGTGCAGCAGCCATGTGGGCCTGGCACCTGGGGGGAACTCCTTTCCCTAGTTAATCTTACCCAAACTGTCTGAGTCCGCTCATGTCCCAGAGTTTCATTACGCTAATGATGTTTAAAATCTTAATCAACAGATACAATATCTGGGATTTGTTTCAATATAATCCAGTGAGAGAAAAGGGAAAGCGGGTTGTGATGTAGATAAAATAGTTGCAGCTGAATAAAGGGTACGGGGTGGGGGACGGGTATTTGTACTGTTCTTGCTACTTTTGTGAATGTTTGAAATTTTCCATCATTTAAAGTTTTATGCATTCATTCATCCATCTTTCTTCCTTTCTTCCTTTTTCTTTCTTCCTTTCTTCCTCTTTCTTGCTCTTTCTTTCTTTCTTTCTTTCTCTTCCCTTCCTTCTTTCCTTCCTTCAACTTTTTGCTTTTTATTATTTTCAGGCCACATGTGAGGCATGTGGAAGTTCCCAGGCTAGGGGTCAATCGGAGCTGCAGCTGCCAGCCTGCACCACAGCCACAGCAACGCGGGATCTGAGCCACGTCTGTAACCTATACCACAGCTCACGGCAATGCTGGATCCTGATCCCACTGAATGAGGCCAGGGATTGAATTTGATCCTCATGGATACGAGTCGGGTTCATAACCCACCACAACGGGAACTCCCTCATTCATTTATTTTCCATCTCAACTCTCTGACTCTTTCAGAAAAGTACAGGTTCCCAGTTGAATTCATTAGCAATGTAGTTTGGGGGCCATATAAAACAGCGTAAACCATAAGACACTCAGGGCCCCGAATCCTGACTTCATTACTTATTGATCGAGTGCTTTCAGGGGAAAATTCCTTCATCTCCCTGCATTTAGGATGGTACAATTAAAATTGAAGGTAATAATGCCTACTTTGTCAAAATTATTGTGAAGATTAAACAAGTTATATCCAAAACAAGTTATATACAGTTAAGGCTGTAGGTGATTAATACATTCGTTTTATTTTTCAACAAAACCAGTGATGGAATATAAAATGCTGAGTTCGTTGTAGACTCTGAAGGAACAGAACAAGGATTTATCTAGGCATATAGTCAACCTACTGATATTAAACATCTTTTGTGTGCTTTGAACTGTGCTGGACACAGCACAGAGTAATGTAGGACCATTGCTTTTAGCATAGCAGTAGCCGAGATAGAAATTTATACCACCAGTTGGGGAAAAGCCAAAACAGGGGGAATATAAGGGGAACCCTGGAAACCCTGGACAGGACATTTTGAGCTCAGCCCAGAAGGGGTCACTGAGTGGTTAATCAGGCACTCAAATAGGGCATCTTTCTGACCACTAAGCCCTGCTCCACAGCCTCCCAGCACATCCAGCCAAGCTCCCAGCCAATCCATTGCCTCTCCTGGCCATATCCTAGGTAACCAACAGACAGCCACGGAAACGGAGCATACACAGTGGAAGGAAACCAGAACAAATAACCTCTGGCATTTCCACTCATTTCAGGACAGTACATCTGAATTGTTAATAAACAGAGAACAGAACTGCTGCAAGGAACAGAGCAGACCGGAGGGTCCCGCCTGAGGCCCTGGGGCAAGGGTTTGGTAACAGGGTGAGACAATGGGAACACTGGCGTCCTGGGCAGGCTGTGAGGGGTCATTGCCGGGCCCCTGGGGCATCAGAAGGCAGCCTCTTGCAGGCTTTGCCTAGGGTCAGGGGACAAAGAAGGCTTGAAAAGTGAAAAAAGAGATCGCTGGGGTAGTGGTGCACAGGAACAGACAGTGTCCAAAGCATTTGCCCCTCCTGTTTTCTGTTGGCACTAGAAATGCCAGCCTAAAATGTTACCGTAACTTAATGAGTCTCTTTTAGGAAGCAGTGCAGAGTGAGTCATCTCAAAACTATGCATGAGGCTGAACACCCTGCTCGGATTCTGTGAAGCTTCTCGACTGGCTCTTGCTGGGTCTGGTTTGGAATCCCATTTCTGTGGCGAGGAAGGATCTGAGCCACGTACAGACAAGGTCACCTTGGCTGCCAAGGGCTCAGCGAACTCCTTTTATTCCCGTCCATCCCCAGGGGAATTTCGGGAGAAGGGGAGTTGCCAGAAACCTGGATGACACGGGTCCTCTTTTCAAAAGAAAGAAAACGTGTTCAGAACAAGAGGCCGTGCAGATGACAGGGACAGATGAAAGGGAAACAGATGGTTGGCTCAGAGCGAGGGGGCTTGGGACAACTGGACCAAATCTCCCGCATCCCCTCTCCTCTGGGGTCAGTGCTGCTGCTGCTCTCGCCAAGCTGAAAATTTGGCCACCTGCCTAAGGACACTCCAGAGATGTCCCTTAAGGCTTCGTCCCCTCGCCTCGTGGCTCTTTGGAAAGGCAGCAGCCAAAACCAAGGCCCACACCAGACGGCAACCCTAGCAAAACTGTTGCACGACCGTATCACATAAAGGCCTGAGTTTGTTTCGTCCCCACCAAATTCCATGGGGTAGGCTGTGCCAACTAGCTAGCCCTGGGGTGTTAATATTGTTGAATGATTTTGCCTTTTGAATAAAAATTCTTTGTATCATAGTCATATGTATTTACTACATGAAGATTATAAGGCAAAAGAATAACTCAGAGAAATAAGAACTATGATCCCACCCTTTGGACCTAAGAACTGTTAGCATTTGGCTGCATTTCTCTGCTGAACTGATCTGGAGACAGCTGCCTGCTTTTCTCTCAGCTCTTCCACTTGAAACCTATGTGACTTTTTGAAAATTGAAGGATAGATGTTCCCGTTGCTGCTCAGCGGAAATGAACCTGACTAGTATCCTTGAGGATGTGGGTTCAATCCCTGGCCTCGCTCAGTGGATAAGGGATCCGGCATTGCCATCAGCTGTGGTGTAGGTCACAGAAGGTTGCAGACACAGCTCGGATCCCGAGTTGCTGTGGCTGTGGTCAAGGCCAGCAGCTGCAACTCCAATTCAGTCCCTAGCCTGGGAACCTTCATATGCTGCAGGAACGGCCCTAAAAGGCAAAAAATAATAATAATAAAATAAAATAAAATTGAACTATATTGTTGCTGTACAATATTACAAGTTACAGGTGTACAATATACAGAGTCACAATTTCTAAAGTTTATACTCCATTTATCGTTATTATAAAATACCAAACATATTCCTTGGGCTGTACAATGTATCCTTGCAGCTTATTTCATACCTAAGAGTTTGTACCCCTCACTTCCCTACCCCCTCTATTGCGCCTCCCCCCTCCCAACTATTGTTCTCTATATCTGTCTGCTTCCTTTTTTTGCTATATTCACTAGTTTTTTGTATTTTTTAGATTCCACATATAAGAAATAACATACAATATTCATCTTTCTCTGTCTGACTTACTTCACTTAGAATAATGCCCTCCAAATGCTGCAAATGGCAAAATTCTGCCCTTTTTTGTGGCCAAGTAGTAGTCCATGGTGTATCTATACCACATCCTCTTTATCCGTTGATCTGCTGATGACCACTTAGGCTGCTTCCATGTCTTGGCTACTGTAAATAAGGCTGCTATTAACCCTATGGTGCATGTATCGCTTTGAATGAGTGTTTTTGGTTTTTTCAGATGTGTACCCAGAAATGAAATTGCTGGGTCATGTAGAGACATATGTGACTCTAGCCAATCTATTTAACCACATATTAACCCATGCTCCTTATCTGAAAAAAAAAAAAAAAAGAAGAAGGGGTACGAAAACAAAATCCTTCTCACAAGGTCACTGTAAAAATTCGTCTCCAGAAAGGTTGTGCCACAGCAAAAAGATAACAGATCGGAGCTCAGTAAGGGAAAGGAGAAGAGCAGAAGGAGGGGAAAAGTCTACCTGGCAACTTAAGCTAAGGGAACTCCTGTGACTGAGTACAAACTTAATTGTGAGTCCACTGGCAGTCAGAATAAAATGCGTTGTATTTTCTCACAAGCTCATTAAAGAGAGCTTCCTGCTACATCAAGGAAAGACATTTTCTATTAGCCGTTGACTCTCAAGAGGTGTAGTCATACAGCTTTTTATGTACAGAACCATAAAGAACATATTAGGGGTTATATTTTAAATATTTACCCAAAGCACAGCAATTCCTCAGGCAACCCCCCCCCCATCTTCTCTTGATGCTCGCCCAGTGCAGAATCATTTGCCTTGAAAACTGAATAATGTTTGTAAAAACAAGCCTAAGTCACTCCACATACAACAGATTTCCCTTGGAGTAACTCTGTGTCATAACTCTGTGTCGTTTAATGTTGCATTTCATTTTGCGACTATAGATAAGTCCTACCTACACTGTTTCTTGACAGAGTTGGGAAAGAAGACAGTTCAACTGGGTAAATGTGAAAGATCTTAACTGGCCTTACTCAGTGATTCATAACCCAGGCAGCATCCAACTGGGCAGCCATAGAAAGGAGCTCCAAAGGGGGTGCCATTCAAGAGGGTTTTATAGCCCAAAGCAGGAACAAGGAAGTTATTCTGGGCAGAAGCAGACTGGTTAGCGCAAGATTACTTTCCTCATATGGAGCGAAGGGAAATCTTGGCGCTCCATCAGGTAAATTGTGCTGAGCAAGCAGACACGGAGGGGCGGAACTACGCCTTTCTTTGCCGAGAGAGCTGAGTATAGAAACTAAGTGAAGTTTTGGTTTGCTGACGTGGAGCTTAGCCTGTGAGATTCCGTCTCAGACTCAACAGAGATACTGCATGAATTCATTCCCCTCGAGAAGAAAACATGAATTAAAAACGAGCGCTTAACCTAGTATGTTGATTATGGGATTGGAAAAAAATAAGTTTTTCCAAAGCTTGAAAAAGAGTCAGAAAGACGAGATGGCACTGAGCTCATTACACATGGCTGAGAATCATGTAAAGCTCATCGCACGCTGCTTACATACCAAAACCTGACAACCACGAAAAAAACCCGATTGTGTCTTATCTATGTTATCTTTGAACTAAGTCCCCCACTGCCTCTATAACAGTTTGTTTTTCCCTAGAGTCCCTGCACTTTGAACACTTGAAAACATTACTGTTGCATTTGAAAATGACTTCTCACATTTAGATTTTGTCTTAACTCAAATGGCTCAATGAATGCATTTCTATGATGAAGGCAGTATAGATAAAAACCGGTCAGTGGCCAGAACCAGACCCCTAGAACGAGAGACATTTCCAAAAGCATCCACAGAACAGGCTTCTGTTTTGAACAGCTGGCTTATTTTGCAAGAGGTCACAGAAATCTCAAGATAGCATTTTCTGTGTGTGTGAGGCTTGTTGAGTAAGCGTTAACAAGATTCGTCTTAGGAAATGACGTCACAGCTCGACCAAGAGTGAGGCTGGTTTACCAATAATTTGTGCACGTCCCAGATTTTCTGATGGTGGTTGGTGGTCATGGAAAGGGAAGCAGGAAGGTGCTTTTTAGCAGGGTACCTCCATGAGGCGAGGGTCCCTTTCAGGCTGCCTGTGGTGGCACTGGAGGTGACAGGGTCTTACACGACTCTACTCTTCCAAGACAATCACTGAGTTTTGCAGGCTCAGCTGTCGCTGGGCCAGGTCCAGGTGTTGTCCACCACACTAGCACCCAGGCCACTTGACCTTGAGGATATTTAGGCAGAAGAAAAATGGTGAAATAATAGAAAAGCCCAGCATACAAATTGAGGAAGAACTTTTTGCTCTAGGCTTCCATGGCTGACTCCAATTGGTTCCCTTTATTGGTAAAGTTTTTCTTTGTGGGTTTTCTTTCTGGTCTACTGAAGACTTGACCAATAACCCATGGAATGTGTCAGCTCTAATTGCCTGTGTGGATTGGCACAAGTCATGCCTCAAAATTGGAATGTTGTCACATATAACATAGTCCTGCAAAGGGATAAATGTGGCCTGGAAAATGTTTTATCCAAACATTCCTTAAAAGCAATTGTGTTCTGCTATGGGAAGGGGCAGACAAACTTCACAGAACCAGCTGAGCCAATTCCCAGGATGCCAGAGCTTCAACACATGTCAGGACACTGCTACCCCCCCCCCCCCAAAAAAAAAACCCCACAGATTTCCTCTTCCCTTCAAGGACACAAGACAATGGCCAATTGCACTCTGGGGGTACTCTGGCAGCATAGTCAGGGCAGCTTTCCAAAAGAAGTGGGTAATTGGAGAATTGCGAAGACAGACAAAGGATCTACAGACACGGGCTCGCTTTGGGGGTGAACTTCCTAATTGATGAACTCCTTACACAAGTGTTGCCTGATGGGCAGGTAATAGCCGTCAAGCAAGCCTCGTTGGAACAAGCTTGGGGAAAGCAAGGATGCTGTCTTCAGGGGAAGATTTGCCATGAGGAAAGATGCTATGGGATAAGAACATGATGCAATTAGGGAGATGAAGAAAGGACATCGAAATCTTGAGCACCTGCTGTGTACCAGGCACTGTGCGTAGGCATTTTCATCAATTTTATCTCAGGACTCTAAAGGTCAAGCACTCACATTCTCCTGCAGAGTCTGCTTTCTTTAGAAATAAATTGTAGCAACCTGGTTCCCCTGAACCAATTAAGCAGTAAATATCAGGCCACATAGACAAATCAGTTCTTTGCTTGCTTATTCACTCCATTTCCCTCTCCACCTGGCAGACAGGTGCTGGGGAGGAAAACAGATGCTTGAACCAAAAACCATAACAGAGTCAGGAAAACCTTCATTGTCTATGCCATAAGCCCAGACGATATTTCTCTGGCCTCGGAAAACATTCCTCATTAAAGGCACACATGCACACACCAAAGCATCATTGGAAAACAAAACAAAAGCAAAGAACTATGTTGTTTGTCATTATGTTGTCACTTTATGCTATTATCTATGTTATGTTAGCTACTTAAGACAAGTCAACTAGCTGACTGATGTAATTTTTGGAAAAATTAGCAACATTGAGTTGCTCTTTTTATCATGAGAGATTGAGTTGATTGGAGAACAACAGCAAAGCCAGAACTGGGTATCAGTTTGGGAGAAGCAATCAAGAGCTGCCATCAGGGAAGGACTGTTTATAAGAGAAACTCTCAAGAAAGTTCCCATAGAAAAACTCAGGCTCACAGGAAATGTCTAGTTGAAATGATGGATCACAAACCAGCCCACTTACCAAACTTCCATTCCAACCTCCCTCGGCCACCATCGTGTGAAGGAGAAATTCTCCTTTTCGTCCTGGATACGTCTTTTTTGGGAAATGACAAACTGTGGTCTTCTAAAACATTTCATGTTTTGATACTTGACATTTTCCCAAGAGACCAAACTTTATCCTCACCACTCCATGGATGGGAGATAAAGATGCTTCTTCTTCTTTTTTTTAAGATGCTTCTTCTTTTTAAAGACGATGCTTTTGGAGAGCTAGACCAATAAGCAAGCATCTTCTTACAGAGGATGGCGCTGAGACAGTCAGATCCCTGGAGGTGTGAGTGGGAGTCTATTACCAGATGACATTATTGATACCCATCTTTTGACTGATAGCTTCTCACATATCTGTTGTGTCTGGAAATGCTCTCATTGAAAGGGTCCCATTTTTATGAACATTTTCTCATACATTAATATCCATTTGTTTAGAAGGTGTAGTTGACCATTGAAGGATGTGGGGGTTGGGGCATCAACCCTCCCCAGAGCCAAAAATCCACATATAATCTTACAGTCAGCCTTCCCATATCCATGGATTCAGCCAACTGCAGATTAAATAACTCTGTAGTATTTACTAATGAAAAAAATATCCATGTATAAACCCTGTTGTTCAAGGGTCAATTGTAATTGACAAATACTGGCATGGGACGGCACTGGATTTCCTTGGAAGAGATTTTCTTTTTTTTACTATAAAATTCTCTTTCTGTCTCAAAAATGATCTGATTTAGTTGGTCTGGGATGGACATAGAAATCGCTAATTTTAATATCCCTCCAGATGACTCTGTTTTGTACCTGGCTGGAGACCACTGCGGGTAGATGAAGTGCCCATCCATAAGGGAGTGTGAACTTTGGCTCCACACACAACTGTAGACTTTTCAAAATGTCTTACAAAGGAGGCTGTGTAACAGAGTTTGGTCTCATTGGCCCAAATATTTTTCTACTATTGGCAGAAATGTCTAGCCATTAGCAGATTGGTAAAACCCATTTTGTATACAGTTTTTATTTCCTTAAATTTCCCCAGGGATCACTATTCATTCTCCTCTGCACTTCTTTTTTTTTTTTTGTCTTTTTGCTATTTCTTGGGCCGCTCCCTCGGCATATGGAGGTTCCCAGGCTAGGGGTCGAATCGGAGCTGTAGCCACCGGCCTACGCCAGAGCCACAGCAACGCGGGATCCGAGCCGCGTCTGCAAACTACACCACAGCTCACGGCAACGCCTGATCGTTAACCCACTGAGCAAGGGCAGGGATCGAACCCGCAACCTCATGGTTCCTAGTCGGATTTGTTAACCACTGCGCCACGACGGGAACTCCTGCACTTCTGATTTAAACTGTTGTAGGTTAAGTTGTGTTCCCCCCTTGTTAAAAGGAGATGTTTGGACCCAGAGATAAACAGGCACAGGGGGAAGATGAGGTGGGGAGACAGAGGGAGAAGATGGCCATCCATAAACCAAGAAGAGAGGGGAGGCTTGGGATAGATCCTTCATCACAGCCTTCAGAAAGAACCAGCCCTACCGATGCCTTGATTTTGAACTTCCAGCCTCCAGAACTCTAGGAATAATTTATGTTGTTGAGCCACCCAGGGCGTGATGCTTGGTTTCAGCAGCTCTAGTCAATGAATACATAAATGTTCGTCAACACGTGGTGGTCCAGCCCTCATCTACCTTCCTAATAAACCTAGACCTTCTCCTATGTAATTATTTCCCCAGTGTAAGCAGCCTTGCTGGAGGGTAACTCCTTATTGCTACAATCGCCACAGAATCCAAGGGAACCAGGTTCCTCCTCTATAACCCCATGTTCTAAGCCTAGAAATTGTCACACGACCTAAGTTCAGACAACTGGATGCTCTCTTCTAGGACTTTCCATCTTGAGGGAGGTGGAGGAAGTGTCAGGACCATTCTCAGAGCCGCCACAGCAACAGCAGTGGCTGGCTCTGCAGCACCTCCACTGGTGATTCCCAGAATGTCAGGTTGGTTCCTCCTTCCTGTCTGCAGTCCCTCCAGGGTTTCCTTGATTCCTGCCAACCCTCAAGTCTGGTCTCCCCAAATGAGTCCTGTTGATTCTGTGAGCCTCACAGGAGTTTACCAACAGACGACTTTTTGACCTACAATAAGCAAGTGGTAGTGATGATTCTGCGGATGATCGTGTTGCTGGCAGCAAAAGGAATGATAATGATAATTTGGTTCACTGTTTCTTTCACTCCAAGCTGTGAGGTTCTGGGGTGCAGACCTAGTTACCGTTCACTGGAAAGAAGGATTATCAATGGTGAAATGTGCATCCGAAGCCCTCTTTCCTGAGTCTCCACCTGCAGAAGCATCATGGTCTCTGACTTTGTTCATCATGAAGAGCAGTTATCAATTCCTTTATGTGAACTGGCAGAGTTGGGTTCTCCCTCACACAGGGGTTATAGCCCAGTTGCATCACATCTCTTATTGGCAAATGAAAGGCTTTGCTCTGGGGAGAAAGCGTTGGGGAAGTAAGGGCTCGCCCTTCTCTCTGACTGCTAAGATGAGCCAAACAACTGGCTGCCAACGCTGCCTCTGCTGGAGATGGGAAACCAACGCTCAGCATTTGCAGCAAGGAAGGTGCTGCAGGAGAGAGGATCATAGCATCTTCTTTGGGGTTTCACGGGAGTGAGATCCCTGCTGGAACATAACCTACTGAAGGCAGAGACTTGACCTGTTTCGTTCACTTTTGTGACCCTAAAACCTAAAACAAAATCTGGTACGTAGGATTACTTGTTGAATAAATTATAGTGAATGAAGAGATGCATCAAGCTTACTGGTATAATCATAGAAAGATACATGAGGGGATCCTACTAATTGGAAAAAAAAAAGAATTTATGAAAGACTTTGTAGAGCACCTCATCTAATCCTTTTGTTTTATTGAAGGGGACACTGGAAATGATTTCTCTGGGTCCCAGAGAGGGTTGGGGCTCTAATCCCTTCTCATGCCTTTCTTCAATTTTTGCTAGGAGCTAAGTTGTATGGCAGGTGCTGAGAACACAAGATAAATGAGGACAGACCCAGAAAAGGAAATGTAGGATGGGGGTGGCTCGCTGTTCTGAAGGAGACCCCCAGGGATGGGATGTGACCATTCCCAACACCCCACACAGCAGGGCAGAGACAGAATACAAAGAACCACTTCTTCCAGTCACATCATTTATGCAACCAGCATTTTGGTTTTTCAAGACTGAGGCTTGAAAGAGAACAGCACAGTGGGACCCCTCCTTTGACTCTTTTCCTTGAACATAAGCCTGGTTGACCAATGTGTTCTGATTTCTCACTACATTTGTTTAGTCGCTTTGGTGTCATACACAGACACAAAGCTCTTGACCCAATGAGATCCGTGTAACTCGGTCCCTTTCCTGTCCCCCTCTCTGATCCCCTCCCCTCTCCCACATTTATTGTGTTCCGAGTGTTCATTGGTCTCACGCTTCCAGATGTCTAATCCAGAGGAAATAAATCAAAATCCATCCTAGCACTTCTGGTAGGAATTGTTTCCTGCCCTACACCACCCAACAGTACGTTCAACGGTTGCCGAAACTCAGCCACTGACCACGGGTGATGAATAGAAACATGGAGACAGAGTTTGGGGTGAAGGAGAAAAAAATAGCTTTATTGCTTTGCCAGGCAAAGGACGCTACGGCAGGCTAATGCCCTAAAGACCGTACCCTCCCTTGAGAGAGATTAGGAAGTGGTTTTATAGTTTGGGCGTAGAAAATAGGGCCCCAGCTAAGGATCAGGGTAGATGCACGCTTTCAGTCTTCTTCTCAATTGGCATTTAGTGGCCCCAGGACTGGTTCTGGGGGTCCTCCTCGTTGGCTCTCATTTGTTGCAGGTTTTAGTTCTGCAGAAGAACTCAAAGATACTGCTACATATAATCCTAAAAGAGGAACCAGGACCCTGCCCCAAGGCTGCACCATCTTGACTGCTCCTCCCTGGTCTCAGCATCCCCTCCCTTTCCTGATCAGCAACTACTGTTTGAACCTGCCCTTGGGATCTCTGGGAAGGTTGTGGAGGCTGAAGCTTATTCCCTAAAAGCAAGAGATGGGGGACACAGAAAGACTTGTGCCCAGGAGCCCCACAGAGCCCTGCTTGGTTTCAAAATTAAAATAAAGTTTAAAAATCTATTTATCTATCTAATCTCCTTGGAGAAAATCCTGCTGAAATAATTCCTCATGGTTGACTGTAAGAGCCCGTATCCTGGGTTTGCCAGATGTCCCTGGCTTCCTCTAGGTCCACCATGCCACCTTCTGACTGTGTTTGACCTTTGTAGGAAGCTGAATGTAGCCAGTGGCTCGTG
Organism: Phacochoerus africanus; assembly: GCF_016906955.1. Classification (NCBI taxonomy): domain Eukaryota; kingdom Metazoa; phylum Chordata; class Mammalia; order Artiodactyla; family Suidae; genus Phacochoerus; species Phacochoerus africanus. Next base: position 13,923,878 of record NC_062555.1, on the reverse strand, counting down.
GAGACACCAGGACCAGGGGAAGATGGACACACTCAGGGATACGAAATTTGCTATTTCATGGAACGAAGAACCACCACTTGATTTCATATTCTCCTCGGTTTCCTGTACTGTTTTAATTTTGTTTCAAATGAAGAAATTAGTGTTACACCCATGTTTGGGGACAAGCCAAGTTACATGACTTCACATCTCCTTTGGAGCTGGACTGGATTACATAACTTCTGAACTTGTTTGCTCCCAGCACCCTGAAATTTGGGATTTTCTATAGGAATCAGCTTGGAGACTCAGGCCTAAGGAGTGTGTATTCATCTCTAGGGCTGACAGACCTTTATGATGTCACCGGAGTCACACATCTGTGTGCTTCCAGGTGCCCTGGTATCTCCTGGAGAGAAAAACCCCACTTTGAGGGAAGAGCCTGAGAAATTATACAGGGCGTTTTCTTGACCACTGATCTCTGGACGTGCTGTTTAATTATGTCTGTCCTCTTACGCTGAACGATTTTCCTAGTTTTGAACACACAGCACCGTCTCCCTTGGTACATTCTGTTCCTTTTATTAGGTCTCTGCCCAATGACAGGAACACATGCACATCTTCTCCAAAGAGCCATTACTTGCTGAAATAAAGAAACACACTACAAAGCATTTCAGTGAAATAAAGACAGAGTCACAGTCAGGGGGTGGGCGTGGGGGACCCAGGGCAATGCTTTTCTTTAAAAAAGGTAAGTGAAGAGCATGCCTTTTGCAAGTTCAGGTAAACTTATTCATATCCATTGATATAACTGCCTAATATTTATATTAACCATGTCTCCAATCTCATAGGATGTTTCAAAAGAGGTATAAAAATAATGCCTCTATTGATTCTGACCCAGAATGTCAGTAAAACCAACATCCTTTTTTCCCTTTTGTTCAGCACATAAGAGGTGATTTACTAGATTATCAACACAGAGATGGGATCTAGTTTTTGCTAGAATTACAAGGGGACTGTCTGATAGAAAAAAATTGGCATGTGTTAGCTTAAAGCCCAGAGGCCCGTTTGCAGTGAAGCTCTTAAGGCTCAAAACGTCCCAGCTTCTTACTTTTATGAGCCCTTTCAAAGACTCTGAGTCTAACTTTCTATTTTTTTTTTTTTTTTTTTTGTCTTTGACTTTTCTAGGGCCGCACCTGTGGCATATGGAGGTTCTCAGGTTAGGGGTTGAATCAGAGCTGTAGCCGCCGGCCTACACCACAACCACAGCCATGCCAGATCAGAGCCACGTCTGCGACCTACACCACAGCTCACGGCAACGCCGGATCGCAGGATCCTTAACCCACTGAGCGAGGCCAGGGATCGAACCCACAACCTCATGGTTCCTCATCAGATTCACTAACCACTGCACCACGAGGGGAACTCCTGTATTTGTTATTTTGATGTTAAAAAAAAAACAACCCTCCCTTATATAAGCTTCCTGAACACAAAACCTGGATCCACCCTTCTAGGACTTGTTGATAAAGGGAGCACAGCTTATCGCCAGAGAGAAAATAGTGTCTTCTCAAGACCAGTGACTCAAAGGAGCACAGTAAGTGTTCTGGCTTTTTCCTTCCCTTCAACACAGTATGGACAGAAGATATTGGTACCACGGTCCAACTACCCTAGAAATGGACTGGCTTGTCTCAGTAGTGCTTGGCTGATAGGTAACCATTAATTTTGCATTTGATATTCACATTTTCATGACCACACCTGTCAATCAGCTCCAACTATGAGGCTGATCCCTAGTGAACTGGCAACATTCAACAAACTATGACCTACAAAAACAGTGTCATAAGCTTTGATGCGGTATTGTTCCATCATAGGTTAATTACAGAAACAAAAGCTGGTAAGACAGCCTATGAGAATAGCTGAGGCTTTAAACAGAGCTGCTTTCAAATTCGACACCAGAGCTGTCTAAGTGAGATAAAAAGAACTTCTGTTTCCGCATCTAAGGAGTTTAGGGGTCACCACTCTGTTGTAACAACTAGTAAAAAGCTGAACAGACAAATAAATAAATACTGGGCCAATCTTCAGAGGAAGACAAAGGATCAACCACGGCCCCCAAGATTGGAGAGACAGATAGGAAAAGAGTCATCACTGCTTACTGGAGCAGAGACGCACAAGCAGAAACCACTGCAAGAACCGGTACTGGGGTAGGAAAACCTAAATGGTAATGGATGGATTGCCGGAAGCTCACTGTGGACAGCTCCACCAGATTCCTACAGTAAATACCAGAGAAAAATCTAGTCCTCCCTGTAGGAGGAGGGAGGCAAAGGAACTATTATGAAATACATCTGAGCACAGCCCTCCAGAGAAACTAGTTAACCAGAGGCTAACTTGCTGGAGGATTGTCAGAGGCTAACTGCTGACAATGAGGAAGAGAGATACCCAATTCCAGCCCACTCTAGCTATTCCACCCCAACGAATGGAGGAGAAAAACCGAGCCACTCTTGCAAAGTTCACAGTCCAGAGGCAGAGGCTCGCTAAAAGACTGAGACCTGGATTTCCAGGGGTGGCTCAGCAGTAATGAACCTGACTGGTATCAGTGAAGATGGATGTACAATTTCTGGCCTCGCTCAGTGGGTCAGGGATCCAGTCTTGCTGTGAGCTGTGGTGTAGGTAGCAGATGCAACTCAGATCTGGTGTTGCTGTGGCTGAGATGTAGGTGGCCCTTGCATAGGCTGGCAGCTGCAGCTCCAAGTCGACCCCTAGCCTGGGTACTTACATATGTCGAGGGTGCAGCTCCAAAAGACCAAAAAAAAAAAAAAAGGACTAAGACCCAATCATAGACCGATGGAGAATGCTTCCACCTCCCCTCTCACCCCCATGTTACTAAGGCCTATTTATAATAGTTGCTTTTACCCAGCACATCATGTCCAGCTATCAAAAAAAGAAAAAATTACAAGGCCTACCATAAGGCATTTGAAGAGACAGAGCAAGAAGCATCAGAACCAGGCATGGCTGGGATACTGGAATTACCAGACCTGGCATTTAAAGCAACTATGATGAATACGTTAAGGGCTCTAGCAGATAAAATAGACTACATGCAAGGACAGATGGGCAATGTAACCTGAGAGAGAGACATTCTAAGCAAGAACTGAAAAGAAATGCTAGAGAAACAGAACACAAGATATGAATGAGAGCCCCAGATGGAATTTTAAATTTTCCAGTAATTGTACTAAACAAGTATAAAGAAACAGGTGAAATGATTTCGATAATATACTTTATTTAATGCCATATATCCAAAATAGTATTATTTAGACATGTAATCAATATAAAAAAGTAATGAGACATTTTTATATTCTTTTTTGTACTAAGTCTTCAAAATCTGCTGGGTATGTTACACTTTGGAATATCTCAGTTCAGAGTCGCCATATTTCAATTGCTTGAAAGCCCCGCATGGCGAGTAGCTGGTGTATTGGAGTTCTGGTCCCTCCTCTTACAAACCAGGTGATCTCGGATATGTAATTTAATCATTCTGAGTCTGCTCACTTCCATGTAAAATGGAGTTCTAGCAAAAAGAAAAGAAAGAAAGAAGGAAGGAAGGAAGGAAGGAAGGAAGGAAGGAAGGAAAGAAAGAAAGAAAGAAAGAAAGAAAGAAAGAAAGAAAGAAAGAAAGAAAGAAAGAAAGAGAAAGAAAGAAAGATCCCTCCATCATAGGGTAAAACGCGAAGTTAGGTGGGTTAACAGAGAACAGTACCTGCTGTGAATGCCCAGTAAATAGAGGTTCTCATCACCATCGTCAGGAGAAGGGGATTCAATGAGCCACCTGGTCTCTGTTACTTCAAACTTCAGTCGGTGGCCTTAAGCCAAGCTTCCCCCAAACATTTCCCCATGGTTTGAAACCATTTCAGGTCAGTCATGTAACCAAAAGGCTAACAAATGGAGCGACAGAATATTCTCGGGAATAACGGATGGCTTGATTTATTTACAAGACTAGGGTCTGGAGGGTGTCCACATTCAATTTCATGACGAAGAAGTGTGGTCCCGGGTTACAGTCTGAATGCACATCGCAAAGCTCCTCGCAACAGGACAGAGAAGCCGAACACAGCGCAGGTGGGAAGTATTGTTAAGACTACAATTTACTGATCACCGTGGGCCAAACACCTAAGTATTTTTCATAGGTTCATCACTGAACAATAACAAGGGCACGAAACTAAACACGTAAAGCTCTATAAAGCAGGTAGTTTCATCCATTTTTATTTTACTTTAGGTCACACCCACAGCATGCAGAAGTTCCCGGCCCCGGGATCGAACCTGAGTCACAGCAGTGAAGCCACTCCCTAACTGCTAGGCCACCGGGTAGCGCTCTCATTTTAAAGCTAAGGAAACAGAGGCTCAGAGTGGCTAACAAATTTGTCAAGGTTGAATAGCTCTTAGGTGACTTTTTGTTACCCTACGCTCCTCTCCTGTCCTCAATGTCAAATAAAGGCCACGGGAGCTGGAGTGAGAGGCCTGGTCCTGGCCCTCTGCAGAGAAGCACGGACTAACGGCTTGAACGTGAAACATCTCCTCTACCTGGGACTCGAATGTAAAAGACAAAACTCAGATGGTAGAAGCAGGGAACCGTTTTCTATTCTACCTAGATGCCCGAATGGCTGCTGCGTTTCTATGGACTGTTTAGACCACAGGCACAAACTCGTTCTTTTATTAGATAAAGCAAGACAACTAGACTGAGCCACAACTACTTTTTATTATTATTAGTTCTAGGTATCAAGAGACTGGCAACATGCTTGCAAAGTCTGGTCCTGTAGAGGGAACAGCCAAGCAAAGTTTGCAGGAATAGGGGTTTTTTGGTGCAGCGCTCCAGGAGAAATAGAGAAGCAGCTGCTTGCAAAGACCAACCCCAAAGAGCACGTGGCTCTTGTTCTCTCTGGCTGGCTCAGCCACTATCCAAGTTATGGGGCTAGTGGGGATACTCTCTTAGACCAGTCCTTTTGGCCTTGGGGTTGGCAGAACATCGGACCGGAAAGCCAAAGCCTGGATCAAACATCTCTCTGCATTTTTTTTTCTGGTAGACAGTCAAGCTGGATGGAAACTCATTCTCAAACAATTACCAAATCGCCATAAACAAGGGAATAAAAAAGATTGCATGGGGCTTTCTTCAGGCCTGGATAGATACATCCTGGCCCCGGGGTGACAAGGCCTGACATCTCTGGAGTGAATCTCTTGAGAAAAACAAACAAACAAACAAAAAAACAAAAAAACACAGCCTCCAAGATGGTAGGACTTTGCTAGCCTGAGATCACGTTCCTGGCAGCAGAAGTGTTCTCTGTCTTCCATGATGATACCAGGACAGGAAAAACACATCCACGTAGAATTGAAATAATTTATTTACCACTAGAGCACCACAAAAACAGACATACATCGTGTTAAAATACAGCGAAATCAGTCATCAAAATACAAAACAGCTATTCTTAGGTTCCATTTTTCAAAAAAAAAAAAAAAAAGTCATGCCAACCATAAAATTGTACTGCTGTTTAACACATAAAAACCGAGGCCCCACCCCACCCGCATACTAACATTTTCCCCTATTCCCTCCCATTTCCCTCCCCTCCCAAGGCAATATTTACTTATGGGAAATAAAGACCTTCTAGAACCCTCAAACTAAAAAAAAAAAAAAAAAAAAGATTCAAGAGATCTTAAAATAGAGCATTTAAAATATTATCAGTGCATTCATGAGGAAAGACAAAATAATACAAAACAAAATGTCATTCTATCTGAGAGGAAAATACGGCAGAAATAAAAGTGATTTACATAGAATTCAGAGAAAAGTGGAAGAGGAAAAAAAAAAGTCAACACACTCAAATCTGGGATTGGGTTACATCCAACCCAAGGGTCGTTTGTTATCCTGGCAACACATCTCTGGCTTTTCCAGTTTTCAAACAAATCCAATTTGTCACTTTAATTATGGACAGGAAATTTCAAAAAAAAAAAAAAGAAGTCTACTTATCAAACAACTTCACTCTGCACTCACACTTCACTGTGCTGCTCTTTAGGTAAAACTGCAAATACTCCATTGTCTTAATGATTATTTTTTTTTTTAGCCTAAAGCTAAATAAGAGACAACTGACAAACTGACACATCCTACAAACCCTGACATAAGGTCACCTCCTCTACAAAAATATGGCCACCCATGTGTTTTTAACGCCATCAATTCTAGCCTCTGATTTGATAACCCTCATTCAGAGGAAAGAGCTTTTTGATCATGGCAAAATTGGCCTTTGGCCTTTTCAACTTTCAAAGAACATCCATAAAAACCTTAATGTCAGTGAAATAAACTAAATGACTGATGCTGACCTGGGCTTTTTTCCTTCCTTAAAAAAAACAAACAAAAAAACCCAAAACCAACCAAAATGTACATCTTTCCATTTCCCCCAAACACTAAAAACTCCACTAGAGAAAAAGATGTTTCCAATGAACTGTCTGCTCTTTTGTAACAGTAGAATGCTGTGAAGATACTGATTAAACCAAGTGGGGGAACCTTTCTTAACCCCAGTCACCAGGATGCTGAGTTCCAGTCAGATCCTTAAGCCCTTGCTAAAACTAAAACATTTCACCTCAATTATCTATATATCTATAATCCCCAATTTTCCTAAAAGAGAAGATGGTTACTGTCTCAATTGATTAGTAATGATGCTTAGAAATGAAGGAAAACTACCTCTTTTTATAAAAGAAAAAAAAAAAAACACCAAGTGTGGACTCAGGTAGCTTATGTCATAATAATGGACATTGCCAAAGCGCAAGTGGAGAAAATACCATGGAACATGTATTCGTAGTGCAAGTCGAAATATAGGGGCTTTGCTCAAAAGTACTGGCCAGCTAAAGGAAACACACAATTCTGAGCGATCATTAAAAAGAGCCCAAATTTAAGCCCATCCTAAATCAGAGTTGACATTAGTAGAGAACATTCAAAATATGGTAAAAATTTACACATTACACATAAAGTAGTTCATGTTTTGATTTAATAGTTTTCCAAAGAGATCTGCAGATGTGTTTCCAATTAGACTGGCTTCTAGACCCATCTACTGTAATAATATAGGTATGGTTACATACACAGAAAAGGAGGAAAACCTAGAGCAGAGCTAGACAGCCGTACTTTAAGGTCTGAAGTTTGGCCAGTACAAAACGTATCAAGATATTTCAACATTTCACTGGTTTACTAAACTGACAAGGAACAATTTACAATTAAAAAGAAAAAAAAAAAACCTTACAGACTTATTCTGACTGAACGTTTCCTTTATTAACAGGCTTTTCAGTTTTGAACCTTACAAGAAGCTTCCTCGGGCAGCTGGTACATAGCGTGTGTTTGCAGGCTCTTTCTCTGAATGCAGACTTGCATGGTCATATAATATCTCCCTTGCATTTTTCATCTCGTTCATATGACCTCCTTTTTTTTTTTTTCTTTTTTTTTCCCTGGCTCGATTGAGTTCAAGTTCCTTAAGCCATCCATGAGTTTCTGGCAAAGTATTTGGTCTCCACTTTATACACCTGTTTTATTTTCCAAGGGCAATGAAATGTTCATTATGTAGTAACACACAATAAATAACTCACTGTTAACTCTAAGAATCAGAAGGGTGCCCACTGCATAGCGATAAAGAAAGATCAAGTGAGGCGTGGGATAAAAACGGTATGTACAGCAACTCCACTTAACGGGATTTTCCTGTTTTGTTTTGTTTTTTTCTTTCACATAATTAACACTAACAAATTCTTCCAGTGTTTATTTTTTTTTCTTAAAAAAAAAAAAAAAGGTTTTGCTTCTTGTCTCTTTCACTTACAGAGCAGGTAAAGTATAGAATAAAGCCTTCAACTTTGTTTGTTGGTTTGTTTTTGTGCCAGACGCCGGTTTGAACAAACAGAATGCAAACTTCCCAAGTGTTTGAACTAGTACCGCTTTTTCAAAATAAAAAAAATTTTTAACACGGATGAAGCAAGGCTTTCTTGTATTTTCTTGTTACACATGTTGCCACTGCCGCCGCCATCATCAACATCATCATCGTGTGATTATCGGCTTGTCACTTGTCCAAGGATCTTAGCTGCATTTGCAAGACTTGACGATCATGTTAGAAAGCTGCTCGATCTTGGGCGTTTTGCCGATGTAGTAGAGGATGGTGAGCGGTTCTAAATCCTGGGACACGCAGCAAGGGGAAGCAGAAGCTTCTGGGTTTATGGTGTTATATAAGCTGAGAACCTGAAAGGACATAGGAGAAGAAAGAAAACATAGGAGAAGACCAAAAAAAAAAAAAAGGAGGCCATGATTTTTTTTTTAAAGTACCATCCCATGGTGTTATCTGATCAGTCCCGACACTGGGTAGGCAATCTAGGCATCTACCTCTATGACTCCCCGAATTCATCATTTTCCCACAGAATCCTTTCCGCATGCATTGTCACTAGATCATTCTGTAAACGTCAGATTGGATGAAATGGTCCATTCAACAGATTTTAGAGCTTTTCCAATGAGTCTTGACTTCGGTCACCGCTTTGCTGCACCCGCTTCCCAGGCCCTCAGTAAATTTGGTCCAAGTACCAAACTTGGCATTTGGTCTCGTGTCTACACTTCTTTGTACCCGAAGTTGTTTCCTGAGCAGCTGTTTTCAATTCCCACCTGGGTTAAGAGTTCCCTTGAGGTCAGGGACTCTAGACATCTCTCTCTCTCTCTTTCTCTCTCTCTTTTTTTTAATCTTATAGCCCTGGTAACTCTTCTCTGGACAAAATAAGACTTATGTGCTGGGGGCAGAAATGGATCCAGGCATAGGCAGAACAACATATTTTGCTGAAGTGCTCACTGGGGCTGGGCTTTCATCCACCCTTAGTTAGAGCAAAAGACACCTTTCTGCAGGGTGAAATCTTTCTACGCTAAGTGTCTTCTCAGGCCAATTTAATGTCACCTATATTTTCATTCAAAAGAAAAAAAGGTAGAAGTATTTTCATGGGTCATTCCTTTCTAAATCTAATCACACCCCAGGAGCAATCTCTATTCTTAATTATTTACTTTGTTACATTTTGCTTAAAACAACAACAACAATAATAATAATAGTATAATAAACCCTCCGTTTAGTTTTTTCCATGCGGCAAATGGTAGTGGCTAAGTTAGAGCAGATAGCCAGTCTGAAAACAGAATGAAAAGAAGTTTCTACAGTTAGTCCTGGGCTTTTAACCTCATCCTATGTCAAAGGCCTATGTGAGTTCCACCAATGGAAGGGTGGAGCTTCCCCAGTGATAAAGAGACTTTTCCGAGGATGCCGTCCATGCGTCAGTGACCTTTTCCTCGAGGTGCATGGCCATTTTTTCAGCCCGAGACAGAAGAGTTCTTCAGCCCAGCAACACTGACTACTTTATTAAGCTGCCTCTGGCTTTTTGGGTAACTGTCCAAACCACATATTTGTGACCATGATAGCTATCCTTCCTCTCTCCTTGAAAAACAAGCATGGTCTCAGCCTCCACACACTCCCTCTGTGTATCGGGGAGGAGAATTATGTTTCTCCTTGGCCACGGAGGCTCGCCCACATTACAGCTACTGTTGCCACAGCCCAGATGAGGCAGCTGGGGCCAGAGGGCTCAGACAAAGGGACAGGCATGAGCAAGTGTCCTTCACGTGGCCAGGCACACGTTCAGCCCGGAGGGCCAAAATCTCCAGGGAAGCAGCCAAAGGAAGGGGAGCCATACCTGTCCGTGAAAAGTTTCGCATACGCTTAGCATTTACACATAAACAGACTTCACGCTCCAGGAACCCAGGACTCTTCAGGTGAATGAAGGGGAAACTGTATCATACAGATTGTCGAAAATAATTGATATCCCCCAAGCTCTGGAAATCAGCGGAATGCATTATGCGATCTTTTTGGCAGCAGATTCATTTTCCTACCCTGCAGTGAAGGCAAGGTTTCTAATGCTCCTTTAATAAGGAGATTTACAGAGGCCTAACCCCAATGTGGAGCCACATGTTAGGAATTCACTTCTTAAGACGGAATGAATGAAAGCCTGGTTATAAAATGGGGAGACCTCCTTCCAGCCTTCGGTTTGTCACCCACTGTTTGATCTGGGGCAAGTCGTCTACATGATCTAGATTTCCATTTCTTTACCCAAAAATGGAAGGTGTGGACAAAGCGAGCTTAGGCAGTCCTTCCCATCTCTAAAACCCTACATGACGAGGCACCAGGAAGAGGCCGATATTGGACAAACGTCGTTATTACGTAGAAAAAAATCTTTGCGAAGCTGGGCTGGGAACACATAGCATCCACGCCAGCACGTGCCTTCTGAACCAGCCTTCTCGCCTCCTCACTGAAGGAACTGAAAATACTCCGACTCTCCTTTCCTTTAGGTTACATTCAAAAAGACTCAGAGATACGGATTTTCAAATCCCTGTCACATGGCTTCAGCTTTATGTCCTTTGCCGCCACTCTGGAGTGTGACATTATTTTAAGGATAAGGTTTCATACAGACACTCCTTCTGACTGATGAGAAACTGAGGTTCAGAGAAATTAAATGATTTTATAACTGTCACACACTGGTGAACCACACGGCCAAAGGGTCCGCTGAAGTCTTCAACGTGGCTTCTAGCATGAGTCCCTGATGGCAGGGATAACAGATCCCTGTTTTATTTTTTATTTTTTTGTTTTTACAGCCACACCACCAGCATGTGGAAGTTCCCAGGCTAGGGGCTGTCTTAGAGCCACAGCTGCCAGCCTACACCACAGCCACGGCAACACAGGATCCAAGCTGCATCTGCGACCTACGGAACGAGGCCAGGTCTTGAACCTGCATCCTCAGGAACGCTGTGTCAGGTTCTTAACCTGCTGAGCCCCAGTGGGAACTCTCAGGTTCTTGTTTTAGATGGAGACCTGGGTAACTGCACATCTTGGGACATGACACAAAGTGCTATCTCCATCCTACCTACTTTGGCTTATAGCTGCTGAGACGACAAAACAAAAGAGACTCCCAAACCATCCTCAAGTTGCTTATAATCTAACTGAGAAGGCCAGACCTGCTGTCTGATTCATCAGCATTGCTCTTTTTTTTAAGGTCCACTCCTGCAGCATACTGAAGTTCCTGGACTAGGGGTCCAATCAGAGTGGCAGCTACTGGCCTACACCACAGTCACAGCAATGCTGGATCCAAGCTGCATCTACCACCTGCACCACAGCTCACAGCAACACCGGATCCTTAACTCACTGAGCAAGGCCAGGGATCGAACCTTTATCCTCATGGATACCAGCCAGATTCTTAACCAGCTAAGCTACAGTGGGAACTCCCCAGTGTTGCTTTCTGAGTTTACCTATGGCCTACATTTCCCCCCTCATCATTCCAAAGGTTTTCTTTAGCACGCGTCCGTGTGTGATGGCAAAAGGGCGCCAGGCTCTTTAGGATTCATTGGGAAATACTGTCAGCAGGTACATATTAGCAGGCCCACCACAGAAGAGATGAGTGAGCCCCATACTTACCCTGCTATGCTGGGTGTCTGAGCTCCACAGGTACGGGCACGCCCCGGCACAGAAGTTGGCATTGTACCCTTTAGGCTCATGTATCCATTTCCACCCAAGATCCCTCTTGAAATCAATGTAAAGTGGACGCAGGCAGCAATTATCCTGCACATTTCTGACAAAAGAAAGAGCAGTGGAGATTTTAAAGCTCATGTCCACCCTCTGCCCCTCATCCCAAACCAGAAAAATGACTCATTCATTTATTCAACAAATATCTATGAGCCAATGCCAGGGGCCAAGTGGTGACGGGTGTACTGCCCTCTCAAGTGGCATTCCTGATGGGGTGTATGGGGATTCGCAGTACTGCGTTCCCTGAGGAGTTCTGCTCCTTGACCCCCTTGTCTGTGACCTTGAAAATCAAACCCTTCTCTTGAATGAGGAGAGGTAAGCCTAGAGGTGGGGAGACCAAGCCCCTCCCAACCAGCACTGCCTGGTTTGGCCACCCAGCCCCTACCGCCTTTTCAAACACAAAACGGATGAAGCACAACAGCCATTCAGAGAACTATCTAAGGCATTTTCTTCTGAGACTAAATCCTTTATTTCATTTCCTGTTCCTTGATCTAGGAATGAAGCTGAGATCAAGAAACACAGAGTCTTGCTTAGAGCAACCAGCAGCTCTGGCAACCAAAAAAAAACACCCGGTGTCTTGTGAGCACTTTGTCAGGGGGGGAACCCCTCACTGCCCCACAGCTCGCGACATAAAGAAAGAGCCCCCCCTTGCAAGGCTCCATAAGAACCTTCACCCTCGCCCTCCCGAGCTCGTGTGGGGCCGGGAAATAAACCCCGCTGTCCTGGCGCCCTCACACGCTGCAGCAGAAGCCTCGGCAAGTAGCGGTCTGCTGTTTCTGTCCCCGCTGTGACCGTGAAGGCCACCATGGGCCCTCTGAGGGGGGCTCAGGCTCCTGCAGATGCTGAGGCTCCAAACAAGGGAGCCACCATCTTGCACCGTGGGGAAACTCATTTTTGCTCGGGGTCAGGGGTCAGGCGTGGGGGTGGGCAGACACCTCCTTTTCTCCTTCAGCTTCAAAGTGCTTCATTCAGAAGGATTTGGGGGGAAAACTCCAGGGGGCCTGTTGTCTCCCTTCATGGCTGGTTCAAGGCTAACGAAGCCACAACCACACCACAGACACAACTGTTTTAAGCCTCCGGGAAGCGCGATGTTATGAAATGACAGTGGCTCTACTTTTGGATTCCTGCCTTTAAGCGATGAGAACAGTTCAAGTCAATTTTGCCTTTTTTTTTTTGTCTTTTGTCTTTTGAGGGCCGTACCCACGGCACATGGAGGTTCCCAGGCTAGGGGCCCAATCGGAGCTGTAGCTGCCGGCCTACGTCACAGCCACAGCAACGCCAGATCCTTAACCCGCTGAGCGAGGCCAGGGATCGAACCCGCAACCTCATCGTTCCTAGTTGGATTCATTAACCACTGAGCCACGATGGGAACTCCCACAGTTCAACTCAAATTTTTTTTTTTTTTTTTTGGTCAAAGAAAGAGGGAAGGCAGTACAAGACGTAACAGACACAATTACTTCCTTGGATTTGGATTTCTTTTACCTAAAGCAATAGGCTGCATCCAAAGCACGCTTCTTCCGCCGGTTGGACTGTTGTGACTCAAGTCTGTAGGAGGGCAACAACATTAGCAGGAGATGTGGGGTCTTCCCACTGTTTTTTTTCCTAGTGGACTTTATAGTTTTCTGATCACCACTGGTATATGTGGAGGTGCCATCAATACCTTGAAAAAATGCATTTGGGTAATAAATATTTAGCTTTACCTTCATCAAATAGAATCAGCCATAGTTTTTTTTTTTTTTTTTTAATCGTCACCAATAGCAGCGACGACCACCACAGCAGCAGCAGCAGCTGGTTAGGGTCGTGCCCCACGGGAAGGGCTGGGACCAAGTGCAGGTGACAGCGAGCTTCTAAACGGGGCCCTTGTCAGAAGGCAGTTCGGTGTGGAAGGCAGGGCTGGTCGGGTATGTAAGTCACTACAGAAGAAGTCTCTGACCTCTAGTCCAAGGGCAACCGAAGGCAGGTTATTTGAGTCCATCCTTGGTTTAGGCTGTGCTCAGCCCCTCGACGACTCAACACCCGGCCATAGGACGGGCCTTGACCCATTGCCGGTTCGCCCTGATCCTAGGACTGCTCAACTCAAAAGGCTTTCCTAATGAACGTGAACTGAGACTTCCACTCAACAGCAGGGACTGAGGTTCAAGTGACACAGAACGCACCCTGACCTAATGCTATTTGGGGAAGAAAGGGCTTTTTCATTGCTTTTATGGCATCCTCAACACTTCCCTGATTCCATCTGAGATGGAGAAACTCGAGCTCCCCAAAGTAGGCTCAGGAGCCTGCCAGTTTAAGCATTTAGTCTCCACACTCTAGAGAATCAGGCCGAGGTCAGAGAGGGAAAGAGACCTCTAGGCCACGGGGAGTATTTTTCCAAGAGCAAGAGCCCCTGGGGCCTTCTGCAGTGGACGGAGGTTCCAAGTGGGTTGAGCCCGGGAAGCGCAATCAGTTCCCTAAGCTGGGGGTTCAGAGCCAGCGCTGCACCAGCAAATGGTGACACCCCCTCCCCGCCCCCCACCCCCATCATCCAATGACTTGTCATCTGACGCAGGAGGTGACTCCTGGCATCTCCTCGTTCTCCTTGACTTTTGCCTCATTCACTAAGAGGTGAGCAAGAAGGTGGGGTAAACCCAGTCATGTGCTTCTAAACAGTTAGGGAGTCTGAGAAGGGAGTCCCTTGGAAACCTAGAGCGCCCACTCCAACAGGTGGCGTCTAGCCACACAGGTAGGCTGTGGGGGAGGGGTCGCCCTCTTGTGACATACAGTTGTGGGGTCCTGACGCTGGGTTTGGAGGGTGATCAACGGATGCCCTTGAAGGCACGTGATCTCCTTCTTCTCGAACATGAGCGTGGGGGTGGGGGGGTGGGATCGTGCCTTGCTTAAATGAAGAAGAAAGGGCTTCACAAGCTCTTTAAGGGTCTGAAGGTTGGGAGTCTGTCAGTTAGGACTTGGGAGTCATCACTGGACACCCAACACTACAAACCGGGAACCAACCCCTTTCTTCCAGTCCTTTCTGCCTTCCAATATCTTTCCCCAACCGTATCTTTGCCCAAACAAATGAAACGCCCCCCGGCCTCCCCCAGCAAGCCGCCCTCACCTCCCCGAAGCCCCCTTCCCTCCCCGCACCGCGCAGGACCACGTTTCAGTTACCTGCAAATCGCGCTTCTAGTTCCTCACTTTTATTGGGGATGATGTAATTGTTGGACGGTACAAAGGTGCAGCAGGGACAGTGTAAGCTTATCTTAAATCCCAGGTTCCTGTCTGGAAAACATCAAGTCACGGAGGTCATTTGTCTGCGCCTCTCATCCCCCTACGTCTGCAGTCAAGGTGCAATAAGGGAGGATCCGGGGACATTTAAGGGGGAAACAGGGCGTGGTCACCTTTATGGTGGAGCCATTCGTGAACCGCGTCCGTTACGTCGAAGGAGAGCCATTCGCCTTCTGCTCTCGTTTTCACGACTTTGCTGTCGATGTAGCGCTGGGTTGGAGACGTTAAATCTTTGGATTTGAGAATCTAGAGGAGGAGAGGGTGAGAGAGCTCAGCTGGCACATGGACAGAGGACTCAACCAAAACCACTACCAGTACTGCAATTCATTACCGAAATTTAGTCCCAGCCCAGTCTCTCCGCGCCTATTGCCATCTCAACGGCATGGCCGCCTGCACACGAAACATAACAGCAGGCCATTTGCCGTGAAAAACTGAGCCACTAAATCAATTGTGTGTTAGGATAAAGGTGGCAGGAACCAGAAAGCCGAGTATCTAAAAAAAAGGCGGGGGGGGGGGGGGGAACAGGAATTATTTTCCTTTGCTGACACGAGCTTTGCAAGATTTCAGCCACAAATCCTACCTATGAAGCTAATGGTTTTGTCGTTCTGCCTGTTTCATGCGGGGAGCCAGGATGAGAGAAGAGACAGGTGGATGGGTCCAGTTTAAAGGGCTCGTGCTCACCCTTGGAAGGATCTGAATGATAATCTTCGTCTCACGAACCTGGGAAGAATTCCGTGGTGGCTCAGAAGGTTATGAACACGACTAGTATCCATGAGGACTGGGGTTCGATCCCTGGCCTCGCTCAGTGTGTTAAGGATCCCTAGCCTGGGAACTTCCACATGCCACAGGTGTGGCCCTAGAAAGGGGTGGGGGGAAGCAGAGAACTAACCCTAGTTCCCTACATTGACTGACATTAAAATTTGCGGCAGGTCTCAGTTTTTGAGGTAGGTCTCTCGCTGGGATTTTTGCTCTCCCTGTGACTTGTTAGGATTTACAGCGCTCTTCGGTATCCCGCAGACTAAGAGCAAATGTGGGCAGGAGCAGTCTGGAACCACGTGGAAAGAGAGCCTGGAAGGAAATCAGCCAGAATGTGGCGAGTTTGGAAGGATGCATTTATTTCAAATAAGTTAAGAGCCACTGCTGTTGTGTTCTTGGGTTTCTATAGGCAGTGAGCATTTTAGGGGCTTTTTCCCCTTTAATTCTGTCTTTAAATGATGATGTTTTATGCAGCAGTCAAACCACGATCCTAACTCTCCAAGAACTATATTAAGTCCCGACCCAAACCCCAGATCCTGCCTTTTCTCAGTCTTCCGGGCTCCTGTCCCTTCATCCTCCCTTGCTGACCTTGAGTCTAACTGTGCTGTGGTCACTGAATATAGAGGTGTTGGGTCTTTCCAACAAGTTCGTAAGTGTCCCCAGGACAGGGATCCTTTCTTCACTTTGAGAACATTTCAAAGCAAAGCACTCGATTTAATCACTGTCTATTCAATGACTATTGGCATCTCTAGAAGACTGACTTATTCTCCTTCAAACCACGGAAAATTAGCCTGCATAATCTTCCTGCTCATTTTAAAATGCCCCCCCCCCACTTTTAGGGGGGGACAGCCTACATCACAGCCACAGTAATGCTGGATCCAAGCTGAATGTACAACCTACATTACCGCTTGCGGCAACCCCGGATCCTTAACCCACTGAGCAGGGCCAGGGATCAAACCCGAATCCTCATGGATCCTAGTCAGGTTTCTTTCCACCGGGCCACAATGGGAACTCCAAAATACACCTTCTGTCCATGTGCGTACATTTTTTGTTTCAAGTAGTTCGACAACAAACACTTCTTAGATAGAGTATTTGCCATTACAGTAGACTTCTTTTTTCTGGATTAAATATAGGCCAGCAAAAAGAAAAAAAATCACACAGTTGGATTTTGGGCGCCCTCATGAATTTTAGACAAATGCTACACAGCTGCCCCTGCCCCTGAGATCCAGCAAACCCCACTAAGTGAGGACAGTCTAGAGAGAACCATGAGGCTACCCTAGGCAAGAGATGCCCTTTGTGAATCAAAGGGAGAAAATAAACATGACACGAAGGCTGAGCACATGGGCTCTGAGCTTGGCACACATTATCTCATTTAATTTAACCTGGAAAACATTCCCACCAGGCAGATGAAGGAAACTGAACCTCAGAGAGGTTAAGTAACTTGCCCAAGGCCTCTCAGCAAGTGAGCGAATCAATGCAATTCCCAAGTCACTGTTCCCACTTCCAAGCTGGGTTTTTGAAGCCTAAAGAGTCTAAGGGTCAGAGTTGGATCGTGATTTACCCTCCCTCCCTTCCAGATGGCAGAACACACTCGAGGACAGAGACACGTGTTTCTAGTAAGAGTATCATAAATGCTGGTTCAAGATGAAAATACAACACGTGGAATATATAGATGGTTAATGCCGACATAAACCTCTAATTTTCAAGACACGACTGAACAGTGGCCAATCCTCTGGAAACCAAACCTTGCCTTAAAAACACGCCCAGTTGGGCAAGTAAGACACCACTTATCCAATTCAGAATAAACAGGAGAATTAACCTAATGTTGGCTCTCCACGGTAAAACAATAGTTGAGAGGACATTTTCAGGCATTTCCATCTGCCTCATTGGCTAAAAACTAGTAACATCCCCCAAATCCACTTCCCATCCCATTTCCAGGGGAAATGTCTTCCCCTAGCTGACTTCCTATAAGGATGCCTTATTTCATAATGATTCGTATATTTGCTTTACTCCTAATTGGCACAGTGTGTATCTCATTCATCTTTATATCCCTAATGCAAAGAGACACTGTCTAGAACAAAGCATTGCGTTCATTGTTGAATTAATTACATAGGATGAATATAAATCAGATATCAGATGTCTACAATATCTCTGAGATACTCGTGCATTTAACTCATATCTTAAGATACCGTATATACACCTAGGTGTCCATATATATGAAAGTGTACATATACATGTGTGTGTAGACATATGTGTGTGTGTACACTCACACACAATCTTGCTAAAAACAGAATTTTTTTGAAAAGTCATCAGCACACTGACCAAATGGCAGGAAAAAATACCTACTGACAAGTCTGTGGCAATTCTTCATCTCATAGAGAAGAAGTAAATCTAGACTGTGTGGCTTTCAAAGCAGATGGGGGGGCAAAGAGATTCTGAAATTTCTTTCTTTTTAAATCTTACTCGTGTGCAGTTCCCACTGTGGCTCAGTGGTAACGCATCCGACTCATATCCATGAGGATGTGGGTTCAATCCCTGGCCTGGCTCAGAGAACTACGGATCCGGCGTTGCTGTGAGCTGTGGTGTGGGTCACAGACATGGCTCAGATCTAGCATTGCTGTGGCGGTGGCGTAGGCCAGCAGCTGTAGCTCCGACTGGACCCTTCTGGCCTGAGAACCTCCATATGATGCGGGTGCGACCCTAAAAAGAAAAAAA
Organism: Phacochoerus africanus; assembly: GCF_016906955.1. Lineage (NCBI taxonomy): Eukaryota > Metazoa > Chordata > Mammalia > Artiodactyla > Suidae > Phacochoerus > Phacochoerus africanus. The sequence goes on along the minus strand of NC_062555.1, from coordinate 13,905,597 downwards.
AAAAAAAGTCCTATGAGTAGATAAGAGCTTCCTCAGCCACAGAAACACTGGTAGATTCTGACCCTGGCAACTTATCCCATTCTTGGGAGAAAGGTCCTTCGCGTCTTTGCACTGGTTCAGGAATGGGCCAACAGAAACCAGCCAAGAAAAGACAGCCAGGGAGCGAGAGGATTCTGAAGACCGAGAAGGGACTTTGGTCTGGCAGGGGTGTTGTCTTGGACTTTCGGGCCCAGGAGCTCTTAAACCCACTTGTTGCAACTTGACTCCATCCTCTCTGATCCCGTCCTCAGTGGAAACAGGAGACAGCTGCTTTCCATCACTCGGAGAATATCCCTCGTATTCTCGGAGACTATCATTAAGTTCCCTCAGCACGCTCAGTCTCCCTTCTCTAGGCTAAATAAGCCCAGGTCCTTTAGCCCATGTTTAGAGGGGCAGTTTCCCAAACCTTTAATCACTTGGGTTGTCAACAAGGATGGAAGATGCTAAATAAAAGCCATCCTCCTACAGCTTCACGGTTTCGTCTCAGAACTGCCTAGGAGAGCTTCTAATCACAGCTCAAAGTCTCGAATCTTAACTTGAAAGGCATGTTCTAAGAATAGGCGCAGCCTCCCTAAACAGGGACCACTGCTCATCTCCGTCATCACCCATGCGGTAAGGGAAGAAAAGCAACCTGCTGCTCTGATCGATTAGAACTTTCTTACGTTCAAGAGCGGACACCAAAGTGACCGCACCGGCCAACTTCCATTCTGTTTTAGCCTCTGCTCTTCTCTCTCTCCAGCCTCCCCATGACAAGTGAATCGAATGTTAACAGTCACGGATGGGCAGCTGGGTTGTTTTTTGTTTTTGTTTTTTTCTAGAGCCACTGTCGCTTCTAAATTCCTTTCTACATCCTAATATGACAAAGATAAATTAGTTGAATGGTAAAAGCTCTCTTAATTGGCCTCCATTTTACTGGCCAGATTAAGCAGTTGTCTTCATTTGTTCCATAGTCTGCATTAGCTGATGCCCACAGCACCCTGGGGCTCAGGGCTGGAAAATGACTCTCTCATAAGTTCCGAGGACTTCAGGTCTTACCAGTTGACTTGCATGCTTAGCAAGTAGCAACTGTATATGTTTTTAAATCTGTTTATGATCTCTGGACTTGATACTGTAATTCAAGTTCAACAGTCTAGAAACCGATGGCATACAGGACCAAGCACCAAGCTTCTCTAAGTACCAAGCCGAATGCCTTAGGAAGTCTTCATAAAGACAATTGCTTAAAAAAAAAAATTTTTTTTAACAGTTGGGGAGCTCCTGCTGTGGCACGGTGGGTTAAAGAATCTGACTGCAGCAGCTGGGGTCGCTGCAGAGGTGCAAGTTTGATCACCAGCCCAGTGCCATGGGTTCAAGGATCCAGCATCGCAGAAACTGCAATTCAGGTCACAGCTGCGGCTCAGATTCGATCCCTGGCCCCGAAACTTCCATATGCCATGGATGCAGGCATAAAAACAAACAAACAAACAAACAAACAAACAAACCCCTCATCATGTACATTGTGTGTGATATATATGTGTGTGTGTGCATAAAGTTAAAATATAAGGTTAGCCTCTCTTTCGCTTGTGTTTTTATAATCCCCTGCTTTAAATGACTTTTTTCTTTAACTCGTCCTGATTGAATTAGAAGAGAGCTTCTAATATATTCAAAATGAGATTGAGCTGTCTCTTGCTTTGCTACCACCCACAGCGATGCTTGAATGGCACCTTCAGTACGTTATTGATATATACACATTATCTGTAATAGGTGTAAAATACCCACATGTCACCTCTGGCAAAGCTCTCATTCTTCCCCTGAATTACCAAACTCCCTACATAAAAGAATCCATTCATCTCTGCCACTGGAAACCAGCCAATCAGGGAGCGGAGTGAGGCAAAAGTCACTGATGTTACCCAATAGTTTAGGGGCAAAAAAAAAAAAGAAAAAGAAAAGAAAAAAGTCTAGATGCAAAATTAGAGCCAGAGGAAATCTTAGTCTTAAAGGAATAATGCTATAAATCAGCTCAGGATTTGGCTTAGACCCCAAGGGCGACACCTCTTCCGCTCCTAGGAGACACTGCAAAGAGTTACTAGGAAGCATTGGGAATTCTATTTTTCTTTCCATATTCAGACACCAACAAGAGCTACAGAAGAACCAAGGGGTCCATTCAATCAGACGTCTAATGGAAAGAGAACTGTGTAACAAGAGTAGAGAAAAACTGACACCAGCTAACTAGTATGGGCCCATCTCGGCTTTTTAATGTACTTAAATGTTTAAATGTATTTCCAAGTTTTAAATGTTTGCCCCGAAGGGAGGAGGGGATGCCGAAGTAAACCCTTCACTCTGCTGCCTCTGAGGACCATTCTCCTCCATCTGCCCAACCTCAAGTCATGGACCAGCATCATGAAACCCTAATGCCAGAGATGGACGTAGGGACCATGTTTCCATCCAATGCAGTTCATGCTCTACCATCTCTGTCTTTGTCAGAAGACCGCTCATGACCGTGAACTTGCTACTTTTTGAGAAAGATCATCCCACGCTGGGTCCCATGCCAGGTGGAACTTTTGTCTTTATCTTGGACTTAAAATTTCCATCAGCTAGCCTTCTTAGTCATAGTACCATGGCCTCATCTTCATGCCATGATTTTGGCTTTTCGAATATGGAAACTTTTCCACATCTGTCCATCTTCACAAAACCCTGGAAGGTGGATATCATCGCCCTTATTATCTAACTACTCCAGCCAAAGGACAAGAAGCCTAGAGGACTCACGTTGGTTACCAAAGCCCTGAAGGAAAAGCCCAGGCTAACATCTTATCCTGTGCATACCAATGGATTGTCCAGCACTGCGCAGATGTTGTTTTCTGGAACAAGATGTAAAATTCTATTTCTCCCCGATGTCAGCCCCTAATCACAACAAGGGGCCTCCCTCAACTTCATCCTTCAAGACAAGGTCAGAGGTGCTTCTCCATTCTTGTCACTCCTCTTGTCAACGACCCTCTTAACATCAGCTCTTCAACAGACTCCAGGCACAGCCTAGCAGAATGTGGCGAATCCACAGAATACACCAAACATGGGGAGGCAGTGACTCTTGCAGCCTTTGTTCTGGTCACTATTTTTAATGCAAACACTTTTTTTTTTTCCTTTTTAGGGCTGCACCTGCAGCATATGGAGGTTCCCAGGCTAGGGGTTGAATGGGAACTGCAACTGCCAGCCTATGCCACAGCCGCAGCAACATGGGATGTGAACTTCGTCTCTGACCTACACCACAGCTCACAGCAATGCCTGTAGCGTGTGGAAGTTCCTGGGCCAGGGATCAAGCCTGTGCCAAGGAGCAACCCAAGCTGCTGCAGTGACAAACAACACTGGATCTTTAACCTGCTGCATTACAAGAGAACTTCTATTTTCAGTTTGTTAAGGAAACTCCATACCATTTTCTACAGTGGTGGCACCACCTTCCATGGCCACCCACGGTGCAGGAGGGTTCCCTTTTCTCTATATCCGCTCCAGTATTTGTAACCTGTAGATTTTTGATGACGGCCATTTATTTAGACTTGTTGAGATGGTACAACACTGTCATATTGATTTGCATTTTTCTCTAATTATCAGAGATGTGAGCATCTTTTCACGTGCACATGGCCGTCTTATGAGACCACTGGCCATAGAAGATTATAGGCCCACCCTACTTCGGTATCATCTTGTTTTAACTTAACTAATTACATCTGCAACAAGCCTATTTCCAAAGAAGGTCACATCCTGAGATGCTGAGGGTCAGCACTTCCACGTATGGGGGAACACGATTCAGCCCCTAACGGCAGGTGTTCATACATTACACGGGCTTTTGCGCATGTTCAGATGCTCCACCTGACTCTTCAGAGTAACAAAATATGCCCTTTCTTATTCTTCCACAGAGCCTTTTCCACCGCAGCTGGCACAGTCCCTCCATGGTAAATTTTTCCTTTTTTTTTTTAGGGCTGCACCTGTGACATATGGAAGTTCCCAGGCTAGGGATCGAATCAGAGCTGCAGCTGCCGGCGTACACCCCAGCCACAGCCATGACAGATCTGAGCCACGTCTGCAACCTACACCACAGCTCATGGCAATCCCAGATCCTTAACCCATGGAGCGAGGCTAGGGATCGAACCCACGTCCTCGTGGATACTGTTCTACTGTTCGGATCTGTTGCTGTTGAGCTATGACAGGAACTCCTCCATGGTAAATTATTATTGACTAATGGACTTCATTAGAAAGACATGTATGATCAATTGACAAGCCCCTGAACGGTCAGGCTTTTATAGGGATAAAAACTACTTTTCGGAAGGCTACACCTACATGAACATACACCGCACAGAGACTTCACAGACAGACAGACATCTGTATCCACACACCCATATTTCTTCCTATTTGTCTATCTTTCTACCCATCCATCCATCCATGATGACAAAGAATCATCAAAGTAAACAATTTCATACCCTATTTTACCCTTTCTCCTTAATATATTCCATTGTAAGAATGAAAATGAAGGAGAAAAAGCAAGAAAGTGGAATTTCTAAGGAATAAAAAGTGGCGTCTTAGACTCAGAACCTGGTCAATGGCTCCCCTTCCACTGAGTAGAAGCGCAGCTCTGTCCCTGTTCACCTGCAGCCTCCCTGAACCACGCTGGCTCACTCTGGGGCGTGAAACACACGGACACACTGCACGCTTCTCCTTCGGAAGGTGGCCTGACGGACCCAGCTCCCATCTTGGTTCTCCCGCCCCTGTGTCCTGTAATTGCCACAGTGCCTTTGGGACTGCATCTATCCAGAAGGTTGTAAGGACTGTACCCCTCACATAAGCGTCCAGAGAGCCTGCATGCTCAACTGCTAAGGAGCACACATCAGCCTCAACACAAGACGCACGTAAAAACAGTCTCTTTAGAGCTCAGCCATCTATATTATTATGTCCCCATATTAACTCCCTTTACAGGACAAAGTAACGCACCTCCTTCGTTCCTATATTACACAGATCCCTGTGCAATTAGAATAAAGTATAGCATCCAGAGGTCGTGAATGACCTTTATGGAAATGACACCAGCAAGCTACACACACACACACACACACACACACACACACACACACACACACACACACACACACACAGAGGAAAGCCTTTCCTCTGTGATGACACCACCTCATAATTCCCTTCCTTTTTCTCCTCCTCCACACGCAGGCCTTTGTGCTGAAGGCACATGCGCATAAACAAGCAAATGCCTCCTCCACAGGCCAGTCCTCTTTGTAAGCGGCAGGTCTCTGAGATGCCAAAGCTCACCTGCCTGCCCAGGACCATCGGATACAGGTCCTGTCGCGGCAGAGCGCACGATTCAACCAGACCAAGGTCACAGCCATGGGGCAAGCGAAAGAGGTTTGTGCCCAGCAACAGGCGATGATGGAATCTGAAGGGAAAATGAACTCAAGACCACACAGCTCAGCCCTAGGGATGTGCGTCATTACCTTGGGGGGGAGGGGTCTCCCCGATAAATTGTCGTGCTCTCTGCGGCCACGTCTTCTGATTTTCTCATGGATCTCCCCTTCCCAGTCTGCTCGGACTGGACACGAACACACAAACAGGGAGAGCACACTTTCAACCCCCCTTTCCTTCCTGCTAATAACATATGGAACCGGTACTGTAATTCAAGTCCCTGCTTCCATTATGCTGAGCGCTTTAATTTAGGGGGTGTGACTCTACCATAATGAGTCTAAAAAAATAAAGAACCTGGTTTTGCTACAGTGTTTATAGGCTACCCAAGAATATCAGTTTCAGTCGCTTATTCTATATGTGTATAGATTTTCTAACTTAGATGGTTATTATGCCTTAGCCAAAGTAGCTCCGAATAAAAAACAGAAAATGGGTGGACAGCAACTTTCTTTCTTCCTGAACAGCTACATGGATATTTTGAAATCAAATCTAGCAACCTTTCAAAGACAAATGAATGAGGTTTCGCAAGTGTCCCCGCGGGATGGCACACACTTATTCTGCAACGTTCCTTGCACCTGACTGTGAAAGGATTCTTCAAAGTATTCAAAGACATGTACTGAGCATCCTCTGGGTACCAGTGCTGTTCAGGGAGTTTATTTCCAGATGTGGAGATGAAGATGCAGACAGAGAAGATCACGTACAGCACGTGACCGCAGGTGGGAGAGAAACAGGGCAGGGAGTGTCGGGAAGAGGGACCTGGAGATGTCAGACCCAGGGACCAGGAAGGTCTCGGAGCAGGTGACATTCAGGGAAGAGCTGGAAGGATCAAGAAAGCGAGCCTTCTGGAAAGTGGCAGAATACTGGGTGGAAGGAAGAGCACGGCCATCGGCTTTAGGAGGGGGTGAGGCCGGGGGGGGGGCACGGTTTGAGGAGCAGAAGAGGGGCCAGGAAGGGGGAAGCCCCAGAGGGGAGGAAGTCATGGCCAGGGGACAAGTAACCAATGAGTCAGGCACAGTAAGGCTTTGACGTCCACGCAGGGTGAGTAAGGAGCCACTACAAGGATCTGAACGGCGGATCTGGATCTGACCAACTCTTGGCGGGGTCACCCTCACTGCCATGTTGTAAACAGCCTCTAAGGGGGCCAGGGTGCAAACGGGAGGCGACTGCAAAAGCCCAAGCAAGGGGTAAGTACCCCCCAGGATGAGGGTCATTGCTGCAGTGGTGTGAGAACTGGAGGAGTGTGTGTGTGTGTGTGTGTGTGTGTGTGTGTGTGTGTGTGTGTATGTGTGTGTGTGTGTGTGTCTTTTTAGGGCTGCATGTGCAGCATATGGAGGCTCCCAGGCTAGGGGTCTAATCGAAGCTGCAGCTGCCGGCCTGCACCACAGCCACAGCAACGCCAGATCTGAACCGCATCCATGACCTACACCACAGCTCAGGGCAATGCCGGATTCTTAACCCACTGAGCGGGGCAAGGGATCGAACCTGCATCCTCATAGGTACTAGTAGGGTTCATTGCCACTGAGCCACAGTGGGAACTCCCTAGGAACATCAACTTTACTTTTTATTGTCCTCTTCGCTAGAACTTTGGTGATTTTCAAAAATCAACAGTATCTTACAGAAATCCAGATCTGTCCCCACTGAAGAAATTCTCAGTGTTTGTAGGCGCTGCACACAGTTCTAGAACAAAAGTGCCCCCCAGTATTCTGATGACTGTTGCTATCAGGAAATCAACATACATCCCTCCTTGGAGTGAACTGTGCCCTTGTGGAGTTATGGGAAAGTTAGCATACATTTACACGATGAAAATCAAACTCTTCAAATCAGTCAGGAAGCAGGCATCACGCCTGTCTGTGTGGTGGTGAAGCAGGGAGAGGTTCTCAGGGGCCGGAGGATGAGGTAAAAAGATGTGCACGCTGGGGTCAGGCCCTGTAGTCATTTCTTCAAAAAGCAAAGCCCAAGCCGCATCACAGCCTCCAGCCCACGGTGGCGTTTTGATAAAGCGAACACACAGAGTGCTAACACCACGGCCAGTCCGTATCCGCCTGCTGACACGGGGAAACCGGGTCAGATGAGACCTCGCCCACCCAGGCGAGGTGAATGACACCACTGACACCATCACGAAGTCGTTTTGCAACCGCAGACCCACCCCGGGGGAGATATGGACCACGCTCCAAATGACGAGCAAAACCCTGATGCTAATAATCCACTCTGTATGCATCCAGCGTCCAGACCCTCACAGCAGCTCATCAGACAGGAGCTGTTATCCCCATTTGATGATGAAAAACCGAGGCTCAGACGGATGAGTGATGGGTAAGACACTGGAAAGCTAATGAATAAAAAAGGTGGGAGCGCCCACTGTGGCGCAGTGGGATCAGAGGCATCGCCACAGCACCAGGGACACAGGTTCGATCCCTGGCCTGGCATGGTGGGTTAAAGGATCCGGCAGCTGCAGCCCGGATCTGATCCTTGGCCTGGGAGCTCCATATGCCTCTCCTTTCCCACTCTGAGCTGAATGAGACCCCCCCACATGCAGAATGAGCTGAGCATATTATTTAAGGAGGCCCTGAGGCTAAGTCCTGGGACCAGCACCGCATACCCAGAGCCCACAGTGCTAGGGGCTAAGGTGAGTTTGCACTGTAAAGAGATTTTGAGCAGACTGTAAATTTAAGAGATTGTTTCTGATAAAAGTTCAAAGTCAGTGCTTTGGAAATAATAATAATAATAATAATAATAGTAACCATTGCTATTGTGCTAGCAGTTTCTGCGCCTTCTTCTCTCTAGGTCTTAAAAAAAAATCCTTGCTAAGTACGTTCATCCACCTCTTACCGAGACAGAAACCATCTCAGGATGTGATTTCTCAGACTCCCTAAAGAGGCAACGCCACACCAGGAACCCACACCAGCCCAACTGCAAAGCCTGGCTCCTCCCACCAACAGAGCAAAGAGGTCAAGAGCATGGCCTCTGGGGCCAGACTGCCTGGGTTCAAATCCTGCCTCTGCCTCTTTCTAGCTGCATGGCCTGGGCAAGTTTCTGAACGTCTCTGTGTCTGTGCCTCAGTTTTCTCATTTGTAAAATGAAGATAATAAGAGTATCCACTTCACAGGGTTATTATAAAGACTACATGTACCTTTTTTTTTTTTTTTGGCTGCACTTGAGACACATGGAAGTTCCCAGGCCCGGGACTGAACCTGCGCCACAGCAGTGACAGTGCTGGATCCTAACCCGCTGCGCCAAAGAGAACTCCTCCATCAGTCTTTATACAGCACTGAAAATCCGGCCCAGCACACAGGAAGCACCATGTGTTAGAGACAATTATCGCCACGGTTACCGAGTCACATTGGGCAAAAAGAAAGAGGATGATCAGTCACAGTTGCAGGATTATTAGCCTTTCTTTGAATACCGTGGGGAGAGATGCTGGCCTGCACCACCGCGGGGGTCCCGTCTGCTCACAAGGTTCACGGATTCTGGGTCACGTCATAACCTAATGCAAATGACGACGTTCCAATTTCCTCACGAGGCGAGCGTGTCATTCGATCAGTTTGCAAGTGCCGGAGATATTAATAGCCTTGTGCAGACAAAGTGTTTATTATACCTCCTGGCTTTTTTTTTTAAGTGGGTTACTATACCGTGTGTGTCTCCGACGTGGCGCCAGAGTTAGGATCAGTATTAAGGGGATTGGATGCTGTAAAATTCTGGACAAGAGGAGCACAGTATAACTTTTTTTTTCAGTAGCACTTTTTGCAAGTCTGATTTAACAGACAGTCGGGTTTTCTGGCTGACCTCTTTATATTTTACACACCCTTGGGCAATATGAGCAATGAAAGCTGAACTCTGTGTGTGTACGTGTGCGCACACGGGATCACACACATGCACACGCGTGTGTCTGGGGTTAGGAAAAAGGTGTCATTTCCATTAACCCCATTAGTGCTGCGGTCCTTGCCATGATAGGAACCTCAGCCTTCATTCTGCAGCTCTAGGGCCGTTGACCTTGAATGCTGACTGTACACCCTTAGGGGGTGCGTAGTTTAAAAGCTTTTACAGAGATGAAATGCACTGTCCATCAAAAGTGGCTGGTGATTCACTTCTCTGCACTAAAATCCTTGGGTACTTATTTTTGCTCTGTAAACATCCATTCACCCTTTCTCCCCAAATCTGAAATCATTTCATCTATATTCTACAGCTTAAAGCCAAAGACAAGTGGATATACACATCCTGAGCTATTAATAGCCTGGGATTTAGCTACTGCTTTGTATTTCCTGGCATCACACTTGGCCAACCTGTTACTGTCCACATGCAAATCCAACAGGACATTAAAATCCAAGGATTAAAGAAGGAGGTCAGAAGAGCAGGAGACCAGACGTTCTTTAACTTTGGTTCATCAAAAGTCAGAGTGGTCTGCAGAGGGGAGAGTTCCCTTGTCACAGCAAAGGTGACTTCAACGGAAGCTGGACGCCTCCCCTCTATAAACATAAACAATGCCATTGCTCTTCTTGAGGCCGTGGCCAAGAAACTCGAGCTTGCTTGGAAATCCACTGAGCTTGTTTCATCAGCAGACTCTCTTCTACCAAGCTATCTGACACCAATATTTGGGCCACACACACCAGCCCCATGGGAGAAGGTGACATTTTTCTCCTGATGGTTTATGAGGTATGGACCCAGGATGTGACATACCACCTCCTAGAGAGCTATTTTGCATGATTTTCTAGTGGCCTGAGCTAATAAATGGATCTAAAAATAATCTGGCAACTGACTTGGGCAAGTACTTCTGTAGAGGGCTCTTCCTCTTCGAGGAATCAAAGTCTTAGATGTCAAAATCTGAGAGAGGCCAAGAAAGGAGGGAACTAACATATGTTGACTACCACTCTCCATCCAGCAGCTAAAGACATTGCTTTGTTCTCCCTTACATAAACAGCAAGTGAACTGGCATGATTAAAAAAATGTAGGCATCCCTGTCGTGGCTCAGGGGTTAACAAACCCGTCTAGTATCCATAGGTTGTGGGTTCGGTCCCTGGCCTCACTCACTGGGTTAAGGATCCAGTGTTGCCATGAGCTGTGGTGTAGGTCGAAGACGCGGCTCGGATCCCAAGTTGCTGTGGCTCTGGTGTAGGCCGGTGCCTACAGCTCCAATTTGACGCCTCGCCTGGGAACCTCCATATGCCACACCGGCCCTAAAAAGTCAAAAGCCGAAAAACAAAAAACAAGGCAGCTTGGATCACAAGGCCCACACCACTGACCACTACACCGTGCTGTCTCACACCGTGCTGTCTCAATAAGGATGACTCGTGAACTAGCGACAGCAAGGAAACACCATAGGAATTAACTGAATCTGGGCCCACTTCAATCTGAGGCATTCAGATACTCCTGCTATAAATATTGCTGGGCTCAGAGAAATCTCCTGATGCAGGCAGAGGGTCCAGCCCCATGGAGTTACCTGCCTGCCCACTCAGCAAGCCAACCAAGATGGCAGAGTGCCATCTTTCTGAAGGAATGAGTTCAGAAGCATTCCTCTGGAGTCTCCAGATTTTGCTATCCGAGTCCCTTGGGTATGCCTCAGTGAGGAGAAAGACTGCACTGCTGAGACACCATTTGGAGTCTGTTCCTCCACTAGACCCCAGGCAACCGGAAGGTGCAGGCTGAGTCTGATTCCTCTCTAGATGACTGGCACCAGTTATGCTGCCAACAGCAGGAGATGTTCAGTTTGCTGACCATGACCCTACGGAGCAGATTGGGCGGTGGATTCAAAAGGGCTGCAACTTCTTGGACATTCCTCCCTCAAGAGACGGGGTCTATTGCTTTCCCCTTTGAACCTGGGCCAGTACTTTACCGGATCAATAGAATAGGGTGAAAGTGCGGCTCTGATGGTTCTGGTCCTCGTCACTTGGTTCCCTGAACCTCACGTAAAATGCCTGACAACTCTTCTGGGACGACCAGGTAGATACATCCTAAAACTATCTAGAGAGGAGGAGTGACTCAGTCAAGCCATCCAAGCTCCAAGTTCAGGGGCAAACTCATCATGGATCCTCCAGATCCGCTCCATGGCCCCCTTGACCTCCATCAAGTGTCCCCAGTCAAAGCCACAGGGTTTTGAAAAACAGCCCAACCAAGCCCCACCCAAGTCTTTGACCCCTAAAAATCTATAAAATAATTGATATTGAGGCCATGAAATTTGCGGGTAGTTTGGTATCCAGGGACTGGATCACTGAATCAGTTAGAAAGGTACAAATCTCAGTATCCTCTAAGTGGGAAAGTTAGACGTGAGAAGTGTGAAAAGAGTGTAAACTGGTGAGCAGAATCTAGAACTAGCTGACAGCTCCAAGGCCCTCTGAGGTCAACACCCCTAAATGTAAGCATGCTATGGTGGTCCCCGGTGGCCAAAAGGGCATGGGTGCCCTTAAGTAAGTTATTCATGTCTTGGGGCTTCACTTCCTTGCCTGTAAAAATTATGGGGGCTTACCCCCCTCCAAGATGGCAGACCCCCTTGCTCTCATTGGCAATGTTCTACTGAAGAAGATTCCCTTTCCCCGTTCTTTCTCCCTCGTAACTCTGGGAATGATTTTAATCATAAATACAAGCACGACGTAATCATAAAAAGATGCGTTCCATTTTCCAAATGGGCCAAAACGCTACGTTAAATATTGTAGGTTCAAACATATTCCCAGAGCCCTGGAGCTTTCGCTGAGCGTATTCCAATAAAGGCTGCCTTTGGCGTCAATCTCTAAAAAGATGGTAAGGGTCACTCCTATTTGGAAAAATTGCAGTTTCTGTCTCTTTTTTCCCCCCTCTCTTGCCCTTCGCATCACGGGGCTCCATCCCGTTCCTCTGCCGGGCGATGCTGGTGTCCTTCGGAAGTCAGAGCACGGTCACACCCGCACATGCTCTTCAGAGTCTGTGATCATAACAGAAGTCAGAGGGAGCAGGAGGACATCAGGTTTTATATTACCACCATTCATCACCGTTCTGACAGGCTATTCTGTAGAGAGAAGAATGAGCGTCCCCTTGCCAAACTAAACATGATTTCCACAGAAGCTTGGGTGTCCCGACTCTCACAGGCAGGGAGAGTCAGCAGATGCAACGCCAGCCCTGGACAAGGCGGCCTGGGAACTCGCTCACAGAAAGGCTATCTTAGGGCTTTCCAGCCTGGAAGAGTCTGCCCGTGTGCATTTTATGGGACGGAATGACCCCCAACGCTTAGGCCATGCCTCCCATTGGTGATTCCCAAAGGAGAAGGATCATAGCTGCACAAGAGGAGAGCTTTGCCAAACTCTATCCATCCAGAGGCAAGGCTTTTCCTCTCCAGGAAGAATCAGAATCTTCCTGGAGAGGAAAGGGACAAGGGACAGGTCTTACAGAGGCTTCCCCAGGGCTTTTGCGGGTGGGGGAGTAATTCTTATACCCACAGAAGCACGCGCACCTACACACGCACAGGTGCCTGCTCGCGCATGCGCGCACACGCTCGCCCCACCTTGCCACCGCCTCTTCCCACCCCACCCCCCCCCGCTTAAAATCAATGTCCCGAGAAATCCTAATAAATCGATTCCTTGTCATCTTTCCTCTGTCCCTCTAGGAAGCAGATTGTCAACCACGTGTCAAGAAATACTAGAAACTTCAGAGGCTCTGTGCTTCTGAATAGATGAGCTCTCCAAATAGCTAAAGATCTGCCCACTGAAGCACCAAGCATTTCATTTTTCAAAATAACATTTCAGCCTTGAGATGTAAAACTCTCTGGCCCTTACCGGACGTGTTCAGTTTCCTGAGTATAGGTTAGCCTCACCGGCAAGATTCAAAGCTGTTACCCCAAGCATCCCTTTCTGACCTCGGACTGGAAGAGGGGGTTTATCCCTAAAAGCTGCAGAGACTTCCAAATGCACTAACAGCAAATGAAAAGTTGGAGAAGGACAAGCCACAAACGGAACTCCCAAATAAAGAGGCCACAAACAGATGTCCGAAGCCAGGGAGGGTGCCAGAAAGACAAGTCCAAACAGGATTGGCTGGGTTAACTATAAACAGGATAAGAGTTAGGAAAACTGTTCACAACAGGCATTGCATTCTCTGACCTGACCTTCTGGGCTGGCCATCAGTGGGGTGCATGTGTAACCATCTCAAGTCTAAAAGGGCATCTCGGGAGTTCCCTGGTGGCTCAGCAGGTTGAGGACCCAGCATTGCCGCTGCTGTGGTGCAGGTTCAGTCCCTGACCAGGGAGCTTCTGCATGCCATGGGCATGGCCAAAAATGAACTAAAATAAAATAAAGGGGCGTCTCCTCTTGTCAGAGGTCTTGCCTCCAGCCTTCCTTCTAATCCAGGCTTCGAGTTTCCTGTGGTCCTAGAGAGGGCCAGTGGCTGCCTTTCCGGTGAGTCAGCTGTGTGTGTGAGCACTGCGCCTTCTGATAGGGCGCTCTGGGATCTCTCTGACTTACTTCCTGGACCTTGGCTGGGTTTCAGGAGGTTAGACTGCTGCAGAGCTGAGCTCCAGATAACAGCTCCAAGGAGTTGTTATTCTTCCTTATTTTCCTCTAAAACTACCTCCTTCCAGATTCCCGTGTTCAGTGACATTGAACAAGCTCAAGGTCACGTTCTCCATACAAGGAGCTTCCACCTTTTCCATCGGGGGACTTGAATCGGACCCGAGCTGGCCGCTTGTGTCATGGGGTAGCCAGTGCTGCAGGAACCTCTGGGAAGAAGTTGCTAAGGTCCTCTAAATGACCTGCCTCAGGGGACAGATCCCCTCCCAGAGATGAGATGGCCTCTGAGAGGAAGACAGAGCATCAGGAATCAGCTCTCAGAGGCCACGCCTCAGAGCATAAGGTCGGAAGCCAAAGAATAACAGTGACTTAGCAGCTTACGTTACAGGCAACAAAAGCTAAGAGATCTTGCCTTCAATTAACTGAAGGCATGTAACTGAAACAGGGCCAGAGAGCACAATCCATCTGTACAGAGAGCTCTGTAAGAGAGATTTACTTGAAAAAAGAAGGGAAAAGAGGGTGTGGAATCATGTTTTTGTTTTGATGTTTCAAATCTCCTCGCAATACATCTGGTTACCTTTGATCAAGCTGTGTTTTCAGAGAACTTGGTCTTGGCTTTCCCTTCAAATACCACTCCACCCTCTGGCCAGCCTAGTTTCTCCCTGTTTTCTTCTATGCTGGCTGATCTATTGAGGCGAAGAGGTAGAGAAAGATGGGCTACAAAGAGCAAATACGGTGAGCAGCGAGCACTTGGGAGTCAGAGCTTGAATCCCAGCCCTGCCCCCTCTGAGCTGTATGACCCTGGCCAAGGGACCTAATTTCTCTGTGACTCAGCATCTTTCTCTGTTAAAAAGGAGAACGAATACAGTTATAAGAAGACTATTTTAAATGGGCGAAGGGGGTCAAAAGGGACCAACTTCCACTTGTAAGATGATTAAGTTTGGGGATGACTACAGTGAGCATCTAACTGTACTGGAGCACCTAACAATACCGCGGCATCTCTTTGGAAGTTAAGAGAGCAAATTTTCGATTTTAAAGTTCTCACCATGGAGGGGTGGGAGGGATGGGGGTGGGGAATGTGTAACTGCGTGAAGGGATGGATGTTAACTAATCTTATTGTGGTGAGATCTTTCTGCAGTATATACATACATCAAATCCTGTGTTGCATATCTTAAACTAATGCAATGCCGTGTCTATTCTATCTCAATAAATCTGAAAAAAAAATCATGTCTCATTATGCAAACTTCATGATAGAACTGTGACTACTAACTGAGACATAGCTACGGAGGGCTTAGAAAAGGGGCTGGTACACAGAAAGCCGACTTTGTCGGATGCTCTCAGAACACATGTTAAAATATGAAAGGCTCAGAGTTCCCAGAATCTGTATCCATGAAGATGGGTTCGAGCCCTGGCCTTGTTCCATAGTTTAAGGATCCAGCATTGTCAAGAACTTCAGCATAGGTCAAAGATGTGGCTTGGATCCAGTGTTGCTGGGGCTTCGGCGTAGGCCGGCAGCTGCAGCTCCCATTCAACCCCTAGCCTGGGAACTTCCATGCACTTCAGGTGAGGCCATAAAAATAAAATAAGATTAAAAAAAATTTAAAAGTCTCCAGGGATAGGTCTTCGAGGATCCATTTTAATAAGGAAGAATGTCTTTCCATGAACACACATGTAAACTAGCACTTGGAAACTGAACAACTTTAAACTCATTCTCTGAGATTTCATACACAATGTTCCATTTGTACGGGAATTTTTCCATTTTCATCATACATGCAAAGTCTTTTCCAAATTACCCAAATGTCTACAATTCAGGACAATGAAAGTTTTCTGCATACAGATGTCAATTTCTTTCTTTTCCTCAAGTGGGTCTGCTTTTTTTTTTTTTTGGTCTTCTTTGGGCCACACCCACGGCACATGGAAGTTCCTGGACTAGAGGTCAAAGTGGAGCTGCAACCGTCACCTATACCCCAGTTCACAGCAACACTGGATCCTTAACCCACTGAGTGGTGCCAGGGATCGAACCTGCATCCTCATGGTTACTAGTCTGGTTCGTTACCGCTGAGCCACGACAGGAACTCTGTGAGCCCGATTTTTAGTCATATTGTCTCACATGCCTCCTCCATAACACTGGGGTTTGCCGTTGATCCTGCTTAGTCTCTCTCTACACACCTTCCCTGGAGGGCCACCCTCTGCCCTAGTCTTTCGTCACCTCCTGCCACTGGACACCATTGCTTTGGTGCCCTCGACAGGCCCCTTCAGAGAAGACCTTTGCACAGGTCATGGCTTCTTTCAAGAATGACCATCCCTCATGGTGTTGTAGCAGCTATTTCTTGAGGCTCCACCCAAATGTCAAGTCCCCAGTGACATGTGCCCAACTCTGCCCTCCACATACACTGTTCACAGGACACTCGGACACATTCCCTGCAAACTGGTCCGCTGCTCTCACCAGACCCCGGGCTTTTAAAGGAGTGATTTCATGTGCATCAGAATCCCCTAGAGATCTTGTTAAAAATGGAGGTTCTGATCTACCCTCTGTGCACTCTGCTTCAGTCTGTCTGGGGTGAGGCCTGGGAGTCTGTATTTCTCCCAGCTCCTAGGTAATGCGGATGCTACTGCCTCCTAGCCCACATCAATAGCAAGCTGTTAAGAACATCCCTCAGATCTTGGTAACTTGGCATCATAATCTTCACCATCATCATCACCACCATCATCACCACCATCACCATCGCCATCATCATCATCATCAGCATCATCACCATCATCACCACCATCATTATCATCATCATCATCATCAGCATCATCACCACCATCATTATCATCACCACCATCATCACCACCATCATTATCATCACCACCATCATCACCACCATCATCATCAGCAGCAGCAGCATCATCACCACCATCATTATCATCACCACCATCATTACCACCATCATCACCATCATCACCACCATCATTATCATCACCACCATCATCACCACCACCATCATCACCACCATCATCACCACCATCATCACCATCATCACCACCATCATCATCATCATCATCATCATCAGCATCATCACCACCATCATTATCATCACCACCATCATCACCACCATCATTATCATCACCACCATCATCACCACCATCATCATCAGCAGCAGCAGCATCATCACCACCATCATTATCATCACCACCATCATCACCACCATCATCACCATCATCACCACCATCATTATCATCACCACCATCATCACCACCACCATCATCACCACCATCATCACCACCATCATCACCATCATCACCACCATCATCATCATCATCATCATCATCAGCATCATCACCACCATCATTATCATCACCACCATCATCACCACCATCATTATCATCACCACCATCATCACCACCATCATTATCATCACCACCATCATCACCATCATCACCACCATCATCACCACCATCATCACCATCATCACCACCATCATTATCATCACCACCATCATCACCACCATCATCATCATCAGCAGCAGCATCATCACCATCATCACCACCATCATTATCATCACCACCATCATCACCACCATCATCATCAGCAGCAGCAGCATCATCAGCATCATCACCATCATCATTATTATCACCACCATCATCACTACCATCATCATCATCATTATCAGCATCATCACCATCATCACCATCATCATTATCATCACCGACATCATCGCCACCAGCACCATCATCATCACCACCATCAGCAGCAGCAGCAGCAGCAGCAGCATCTTTTGACGCAGCCGCCTGGCAGCTGTGCTTAGGGAGATGAGATGTCATGGCTGCCTGAAATAACAGAGGACAGAGGTGAACAGAGGATGTGAAGCTGGTGGGGGCTAGCTAGGAAAGGGGGGTAGCGTCAGAGAGGAAAAGGAGGCAGGATGAGACTAGTGAAGAGCCAGGAGGTGGTGAAGAGAGGAAGAGAAGAGAGAGAAGACAATAGGAAGGAAGTGATGCGGGAAGAAAAGGAGAAAGGGGTGGCTGCTGGATGGGAAAAGGCAAGTCGCTGACATCTCTCCTTGGGGTGGGATTGATCCTATGCCATCTGACTTTCCAGAGCAGAGGGTGCACTTCTGCACTGGAGCCCTCCCAAGGGTGGGCATTCCAGCCACTCATGCTCAGAGCTGCCCCGCTTCACGAAAGGCTCTTCCAGATACCCAGGATGAGCTGTCACTGTACGAGGAATAACCACCGAGGGTCTATCTCTTGATGGTGGGTGCAGAAAGCGGTGTATGTCAGTTCAGATGAGCTCTGTCTTAGGAAGTCCTTCACCCTAGGACCTCAAACCGCATGTCCAATCAAGCAACGCAAAGCAAAGTTACCTGATACAGTTCGATCCGTTGTTCAGCCACTCTGGCTTTTGGGTTTTGTAAACGAAAGACTCTGAACTCTGCCTTCACCAAATTGGAAGCATTCTTCTCCATCGCTGAGACGTCAAATCGGACAATTCTGAAGTAGGGTCTGTAGAAAGTGGGCGGGATGGCATCTGTAAAAAGTTAGGGCAGTCATTGAAGATGATAAAATCCATTGTTCTCTCTAAAAAAAAAAAAAAAAAAGACCACGCAGCACGAGACAGTCTTAAGAAACCATACGGGAATTATCTACAGAAATGATTTCGTCGCCAATGACCAATTTAATATCACTAACAATTTCACCAAGAAAAAAAAAAAACACATATGCATTTGGTTACAGGAATAGCAGATTAATAGGGATTAGCAAACCACTTCCAACTCCATTTGCCGGCACAACGTTAACCCTATCCTTTGAAAGTTGACGGACTGGTGGAAAATCTTAGATGGTTATGAACTGGAACAAGTTCATGACAGTTGATGCCTGGACAGAGCTGTTAAGCTTGCATACACTTTAATCACATATGCCAAGAAAATAGCTCCTAACGGCAAGCAGTTCGCCCATGTATTTTTTTCCCTTGAAATGTTGGCATCCAGACACTCTGCTCTATCCAGGTTCATGTACTGCATCTTTTCTGGCTTTCACACACATATGACCAAATACACCCTAGTCAAGTTAGGGTGAGGACATTTGAATAAAAATACACTCATACTGGTTATATCCAGACCAGTCTTAGAATTCTTTATTCAGCATAAATGCCCATTGGTGGAAGAGAATCCTAGATAATGAAGAGAAAGAATCAACCCAGATTCCTTCTGGTCGGAGCCAGGAAAAATACAGAGATGCAGAGAGCACACAATAATTTCAAGTTCATGGGCTGCTGGAATTCTGCTGTTGTTTTGTAGCAATATTTCCCTTGCCTTTGAACATGCAACTGGAGCCTCTATCAAACCCAAGCAAGTTCTAATTCTATCCCCATGCTTCCTAGACAACACCCACTCATCAAGCACCTGCACTGAGCAGGCCACTTGTTATAGGTTTTCTGCAATACTCTCTTTTGTTATTTTTTTTTTGCAATACTCATTTCTGTAACACTCTTCCAAATCTCCTGCAAGGAGTTCCTGTTGTGGGACAGCGGAAACGAACCTGACTAGTTTCCATGAGGATGCTGGTTCAATCCCTGACTTCACTTAGTGCAGCAGGGACCTATATTTCCGTGAGCTGTGGTGTAGGTCACAGACATGGCTCGAATCCTGCTTTGCTGTGGCTGTGGTAGGCCGGCAGCTATAGCTCTGATTCGACCCCTAGCCTGGGAACTTCCATAAGCCGTGGGTGAGGCCCTAAAAAGAAAAAAAAGAAAAAAAAAAAAAAGAAACCTCCTGCAAGCGTACTTTTATTATTCTGGAATGTTCCACGCAACTCCGGCGGTTCCATTATGCTATACCCTCTCCTCAGTTGCGTCGCTTCATTACAACATAATCATTCAGCTTTTATGCCTCCTTAGAAATGTTTTTATTACGTCGTTATTAATGTTTGTTTATTTTGTTTCCCCCCCATGAAGTTTTAAGAATCTTGCCAACCGCCCATATTTTCCAGGTCCTTCTTTTTCCCCACCAACCTAGGACCGGGCTCTGCTCACACCGGGTTCACCAAATACCCACTGTTTGCACAGTTGGTCATCAACCCACTGTTTGAAAGACTCAGGCATCTGGCTATTGGCAAGACTAGCTTCTTATTGAATAAATGAACCATCCTGCTGATCTTAAAATAGAAATAAATACCTTTTGCGATTTCCTGGGAAATCCATGCCCCCATGATTGCACAAAAAAAAAATAAAATGCTAGGAACGCACCAACACTTCTTCATCTTAGGAACACTGCACTCTTTTTCCTCATATAGGCTTTTCTCCAGGCCTTTCCCATGTCCCTGTGACTCTCAGAAAGCAGCTCATGCAGGAGCTCCCATTGTGGCGCATTGGGTTAAGTATCCGAGAGGATGCAGGTTCGATCCCTGGCCTTGCTCAGTTGGTTAAGGATCCAGCGTTGCCGTGAGCTGTGGTGTAGCTCGAAGATGCAGCTCGGATCTGGCGTGGCTGTGGCTGTGGTGTAGGCCGGCGGCTACAGCTCCGATTCGACCCCTAGCCTGGGAACCTCCATATACTGCAGGTGCAGCCCTAAATAGACAAAAGAAAGAAAGAAAGCCAGCAGCTCATGGGGAAGAGGTGAATTTCAAACCCCGCTCTGCTCGATGACACTTCCCAAGTGACTATGTGGATTGAGGCTTTGTAGCTCAGAGGTCTCAGAAACACATCAACAAACAAACCCTCTGCAACCTAAAGCGTCCAGGTTTCAGAGGGAAGAAAATGTTCTTGCACACATGGGCACATGGGCATGGCCCAGGGCGCGACTTCTGGGAGCTACCTGGTGGATAGCTTCAGGTGGGCAAACTTCCGCACAGGCACGAAGGCTTGGGGAGCTCCCTGGCCCGGCCGTGGGCAAAGGGGCTGCAGGAAGAACTGCCACTTCCCTGCACTGGCCCAGGCTCCCTCCAGGTGGCTGCACAGGCGGGCCTCGCCTGACCCACTCCGCTGAGAATAGGCCGGGTGCCCGGGCATCGAGGCCTGGGGCTGGGGCCAGGCTCCCTGGCTTCTCGCATGCTCTCGTCCGGCCAGGACCTTCCACAGGCCTATGGCTGCATATTCATCTTCCCGTGGCTTCCCCGTCACATGGCAGAAGCTTTGAATGTGCTTTGGAGAAGTGTCCCAAACGGGCAAAGCTGCTCCGGTGCGTCTCCCGTCCTTAGGCAGAGCAAACACCGCCTGCCAGGCGTGTCCCCCTCCTCTCGGTGGACCCCTGCAGGCCCGTTCTACTCCCACAGACACCGCCTCGTGCACCCCCACCCGCCCCAATCTTATCCTTCCATCGAGTTTGTAAATAAGTGCTCTTGAGATTTATTTTTATTCTCTTTTGTGTTTATTAAACTTTGAACAATTTTTTCCCCCTCCTGGTCTTCTGCCCAATTACCCGCTTGCTTTTTATGGCCACTTTGGACCCGGAGGTCAATTTTGTTTCTCCCTCTTCTAAGCAAATGGTCCAATGATCCCGTCCGAGGCTTTCGAGCTCTGAAGGGGTGTTTGCAAATATTTACGGGAGAAGCTGGATGGTTAAGTGCGTGGCTCTGCTCCGCTCCCTGTCCCGGGCCCACGGCCCTCCTCCCCTTGGGCCATTATAACCCCTTCGGCTGTTTCAACTGCCTGATAACACCATCCATGTACTGGGCTCTTGTTTTAGGAGTCAAAGCAGTTGATGCAGGAGGTGACATGATGGGCAGCGCCCCCAGCACCTCGGCCCTGGTCTTGGGAAGGGACCAGGACCAGGACACAGTAGCGTTTCCCGGGCTCCTGCTCCAGCATCCCGGAAAGCGAGCTCACTGGATAAAGACCAGGGACTAAGGAACTGACGACCACTTCTAAGAGTCCATCCCAGCTGCCCCACCCCACCCCACCCCCGGCAATGTCATCTGCTACGAGTCCCCAGCCCCCTGGCTGGTGGAGGAACTTGAGTGACTTGCCAAATACTTCTGCACTGGGAGTGGGGGGAGCCCAGCACATTGCTCGCATAGCCTGTGAGCCCTGCCCTTACCTCATAAAAGCTTTCGGACGTGAGGTGCAGAGACGTGGGTCCCTCCACACCCAGCCTTGAGGCCGAGCCTCGTTTCTTGGGCTCTGGGCACCGGGCAGCCCGGTAGTTATTTCATGGTTTGAGCAACCCGGATCCACCCACCTGGCCTCAGAGGGCATGCAGCTTTTCCCTCCGCCTTCTCCAAGAACCCACTTTCCCCTCTGGAAGGGGAGGTCTTTCTAAAGGCCTCTGGAATTCCAATCCGGTTCTTCTCCCATGGCCAGCTCGCCAGGGACCTTGGCTGGACCTTCAGTAATTTGTCCATGCTCATCCTGGCTGGCTCACTCCTCTCCGCTTTTTTTTTTTTTCTTCAGGGCTGCACCCATGCCATAAGGAGGTTCCCAGGCTAGGGGTCGAATCGGAGCTGCGGATGCCACTGGTCTACACTACAGCCACAGCAACATGAGATCTGAGCCGCCTCTGTGACCTATACCACAGCTCACAGCAACACCGGATCTTTGACCCACTGAGTGAGGCCAGGGATCACACCCACGTCCTCATGGACACTAGTCAGGTTCATTACCGCAGAGCCGCAATAGCATGGCCTCTCCTCTCCACTTCTGACCCACTTTTTCAGGTTCCATCAGATGTGTCTTCCTCCAGCTCTGTGGATCTCAGACCACCAGGCTGGTCCTGCTCCCCAACACTGTCTCACGTGCCTTCCTCTTGTGGAAAAGCTTGCACGTGGGAGGTTCCAGAATGTCACCCAGCAATGGGATTCCACTCACCGCAGCCCTGGCCACCCACCTCTGCTAAATCCCATTTGGTGGAACGGGCGGAGGGAAAAGAGAAAAGGAGGCAATCTAGCTACTGAGTAACAAAGAGGCCGTGTGGAATGCCCAGTGATGGCATGGCATCCCGAGCTGCTTTTACAGGCATTATATTTGGACTTGTCATCTGTTCCAAATAACATATTAGCTCATATAAAAATTACCTCTATTATTTTTTGCCTCTTTTTTTTTTAAGGTCACCCTTGCAGCATATGTAGGTTCCCAGGCTAGGTAGCGGTCGAATTGGAGCTGCAGCTGCCTGCTCACGCCACAGCCACAGCAACGCCAGATCCTTAACCCACTAAGCGAGGCCAGGGATGGAACTGCCATCCTCATGGATCCTCGCTGGTTCGTAACCCCTGAGCCACAGCAAGAACTCCCTATTAGCTCATTCTAAATTATCTTCTCCCTGTGCGAGCAGGAATCTTCGCTTAGAGTTCATTGGGTCCCTACAGCCCAGGGATGGCTTTGTGGGCACATGACCAGGGTGGCTGCACTGGGTCCCAAACTCAGAGAAGCCTGACACTTGAGTTGGATGTTCTGTGATCACCACCTTGAAACCTGGGTCATTTCCTCTTGGCATTTAGGCTTCGTCGACGAAGTCTGATGGGACCACAGGGCATACGGGGGCAGGGGGGGGACCTCACTCTCATGGTTTTCCCCCTCCCATCACCCCCCCCCAGGACTGGGGCTTGGCCCCCCCGCCCCTCGCCCCTGGGAAAAGCGGCATCAGGCACGCACACCTGAACCATCTCGGGGCCGGGCGTGGGGGCAGCTGGTTCTCTGAGGCTGCGACGCCCTCAGAGGCAGCTCGGCTGGACCAAGTTGCTGGCCCTGCTCAGCCAGCTGCAGTTAGAGGATCTGAAGGCAGGGGGGCCCATGAGGCCCCTTGAACTTTAACCCCAAAGCAAAAAGTCCTAGCTACGGGCAACGGGGCCAGCATTTGTTTTTTCTGAGCCGGTATCTTCATCTGATCAACAAAGAGGTAAACCATTTTCCCCCTCCTATGCACTGACCCAGACTGTCAGGACCACACAAATGAGCAGAAGGGGTGTCTGAGCACTGGCTCTAGCTCAAACGTCCCCCCAACATGTCCCTTTCCTCTCCCCCCCTTTCTTTTTTCCCCCTCTTTTAAAATTATAGTTGATTTACAAGGTTGCACCAATTTCTGCTGTACAACAAAGGGACCCCATCACACACACACATATATACGTATATATATTCCCTTTCTTGTCTTATCTTCCATCGTGTTCTATCCCAAGAGACTGGATAGAGGTCCCTGTGCTGTACAGCAGGACCTCACTGCTTCTCCATTCTCCATGTCATAGTTTACACCTACCAACCCCAAACTCCCCACCCATCCCACTTCTCCCTGGGCAACCACAAGTCCCTTCCAGTTACCTGAACTTTAAATACAAGCTAGTTTCTCTTTAAGGGGAGAAGTTGTTAAGAGGCTTACAGAGAAGCCCAGGCCCTTGCGGTTTGGTGTGGACAAGAAGATCCTGAATAGCAGGGTTTCTCAAGAGTGGGTGTGGGCTAGGGCCCAAGCTCTGCATTTAACCAGCTCCTTAGGCAACTCTTCTGTGCCCTAGCGTCTGAGGACTGCTGATATAAACCACGGAAGAAAAGAAATCCACAAAGGAAGACCGAAAGACAGAGGAGCAGCTACAATGGACGGATTTTTATCTTTTGCAAGCACTGATCACTGTCTAACACGCTCTAAAATTGACTAAATAATCTATTGTTTATTATCACCTGTCTCCTGTTGCTAAGACGTAAATGCCATAGGGGAATCTTTGTCTATTTTGTTCAATTAAGTATCTAAACTATTCAGGAAAGTACACAGAACATAATAGCAGCTCAAGAAATATTTTGGAATGGTTACAAAAACAACAAGGAGCATCTAAACTTTGGCTCCCACATTACACGCAGAAAAGACTAAGACAGAAGAAACGGCAGCAACACAAGAGCTCCGGGGCTCTTATAACGGACAAATAAATCCCTCTGTGATAGGTGCCACCTTGACTGCTCTTTCCTTCTTTTTCTTTTTCTGGCTGCACCTGTGGCATATGGAAGTTCCCAGGCTAGGGGTCAAATCCGAGCTGCAGCTGCCAGGCTACACCACAGCCACAGCAATGCAGGATGCTTAATCCACCGATCAAGGCCAGCGATCGAACCCACATCCCTACAGACACCATGTCAGGTTCTTAACCCACTGAGTCACAGAGGGAACACCTAAGAAGGTGTTTTTCATCCCCATTTCACAGATCAGGAAATTAAAAACACGGAGAGTGACATAACTCCTGGCTAAGGTCAAGGAGAAGCTGGTCTGTCAATCCAAAGCTCTGGCTTTTCATCCCAATAGTCTGCTTTTTGTGCAAAGGAGCTCCTGATGGGGGCTGAATCCCACCCCTGGTGGAAATCCCAAGATCCTCCATGGAGCATCGTTGCAAAAATGGGCACCAAGAAGTAGCTTCTGCACCGCTACGGATCTGTCTGACCTGTCAGTACAGCTCGAGAAAATTTTTTTTGACCACACCCTCAGCATGCAGAAGTTCCTGGGCCAGGGATCAAACCCATGCCACAGCTGTAACCTAAGTCAGAGCGGTGACAACACTGGATCCTTAACCCACTGCGTGACCAGGGAACCTCAAAGCTGGAGAAACTTTAATGCAAGGCCCGGTATTTTTGCCGAGACTCATGAAAAGAGCAGCCCTGATTTGGAGACCTTGGGCTTGCTGAGGGGCCGAGCTTCCCTATGAGAGACCCTTGGCTAAACTCCGGGGCTCCCAGGGTCTTTCAGGCCTTCTTCTGGATGTGCCTGGTGTCTCTGTCTGCAGTAGCACCCACTGGCTTTAATCCCAAGCTTCACAAAGGAACAGAACAGATGTCGCTCCCTTTTCTAGAAACGACTACACTTGCCCTGCAGCTCGACAGCAATGGGCACGGAGTTCTGACAGCCCCTAACGAGGGGAGTGGCCCCTTATTCCTGACAGGCCCGGCTTCGAGGGAAAGAGTTGGGGTTCATTAGCCACCCCAGGAGCACGGCCAGACATGCAACCCTCCGAATGGTTGGAGGGCCAGAAACCTGCTTCCATGCGTGTGTGCACAGATGCAGCCAGTGAAAAACCAAGACAAGTGTGTCTGGGGGTTTTTCTCAAATGTGTCTTGGCACACGGGATAAGGATTTGATATCACTACCACATCCCAGGCCCTGCTGACATTCAGGTCACAGCAACTGAGCACAAAATGACTGAAGCATCAACAGCGCATCAGCAGTGGTTTCTGATTTTCTCGCAGCCCGCGCTCCTGCTACACGTAACACAGCACCGGGCATCTGGGATGGAAAGTGGGGCACCTCCGAGAGGGGACGGCGTCAGACCTGACGTGCTGCTGGCACTTGTGAGTCTGAGTGTGTCAGCATCAGCAAATGGGACCTGGCCCTGCTCCCTGCTATCTGAGATTCTGCGCGCTGTCAGCAGGCATGCCTGGGCCCCTTCTTAAAGGGGGCCAGAAAAAAAAAAAAAAGGAAAATCACGGTGGTTGGTTTGCTTGGACTGTGACAGACATGCGGTCTCTCATGTCTACTCCACAGTTTCCAGCACCCTCGTAAAACCCCGCCTACAGGGACCACACCTATTTCATTTTGATTCCTCGACTCTTCTCATCACGCACAGGACTGTGGATGGAGAGGGTGTCTGGACCTACCTTTTTTGGCAAGTGGACACTGATGGGTCCCCTTTCCAATAATGGTAGGAGTCCATCCCCCCACGTGAACCAGACAAGCGAAGCCACTCTTGTCTGCCACTGTCTCATTCTTTTTTTTTTTTTTTGTCTTTTGTCCTTTTTTTCCTCTAGGACCACACCCACAGCATATGGAGGTTCCCAGGCTAGGGGTTGAATTGGAGCTGTGGCCACCGGCCTACACCACAACCGCAGCAACACGGATACAAGCCACGTCTGCAAGCACAGCTCACGCCAACGCCGGATCCTTAACCCACTGAGCAAGGCCAAGGATCAAACCCTCAACCTCATGGTTCTAGTTGGATTCATTTCTGCTACACCAAGATGGGAACTCCTCTTTTTTTTTTTTTTTTTTTTGCCTTTTTAGGGCTGCACCGCAGCATATGGAGGTTCCCAGGCTAGGTGTCGAATCAGAGCTGTAACTGCCGGCCTACACCACAGCCACATCAATGTGGGATCCAAGTCTCATCTGCGACCTATACCACAGCTCACGGCGACACCGGATCCTCAACCCACTGAATGAGGCCAGGGATCGAATCTGCATCCTCATGGATACTAGTCAGATTCGTTACCACGGAGCCACAATGGGAACTCCCAGTCTCATTCTTTAAAGCACATAAAACTCTTTTTTTTTTTCCCTCTCTCCCTCATTATCTTCTCTCTTTCTTTTGCTCCATTTCCTTTCTCTTTTCTTACTTCTCTTCAATCTATAAAATGAGGGCAACAGAGTCACGATTTGGGTCCACTAATGGCCTTCCAAGCGCCCAATGCTCTCACGATATAGTGATCCATACAGTTATTCCAGAACCCAGCCACGGCTCCCAACACGGTCCGCGGAAAAGAAGGCAACACATGCTGATTCCGCTAACACATTCCGCTTGGCGTCTGAGGATCTCCCCCTCATCTCTTAATGGATTAGCAGCACGCTTTCTTTCTAATCTCTTTTTACAGACAGAGAAACGAGTAAAAGCCTTCCAGGATGACACCAGCCACTGGCAACATCAAGATGAAAATGCACGGTCTTGGATGTTCTGGCTCCGCCCTGAAGAGAGCCTGCTGATCTCAGAACAAACAAACTTCAGCAGTGCCCTTTCCAGAAACTACTGCACTTTCCCTGCAGCTCTCTGATGACACGTGTGGACTGTCTGACAGGCTTAATGGGTGTCGTGGCTCCTCATTAGCCTGAAAATCTCTCTCTCATCTTTCTAAAATTACAGCACTGATGCATACAATGGTTTTCGTGGGTCTTGCCAGGCCAGCTCATCTCTGCCTTGTCTGTAAGCTTCTTGCCTGGGGCCTAACTTCTTTGTCAGGCAGTCGCCTGCTTACTTTGAGGCCTCTGCCCTGAAGCTAAACGAAGAAGCAACAGGGCACACCCTGCTAGGATGGCATGCTATTTACCAACTTAACCAAGTGGCACAGGTCATTGCTGCTCACGTATTAAATCCATGCCTGGGGAGTGAGTCCAGGCAGAGAGGAATAGACGGTCTGGATCATCTCGTTTGAAAAGGAAAAAGCAAATACAGCGAAGGTTCACTCTCTCGGAAACTCTGCGTTGCACTTAGAAATGACAGCACAGAAGGGGGTGGCCGGGGACTTACCACGTGCTCTCTCCCACCTATTGCAGTTTTCGTACAAGCCAAGCCAAGCCACACTCTCCCAGAATTCCTTCTAGTGCCAGAGAACTCAAAACCCGGGCACGAGACCTCCGGCCGGTCTCCGACAGCTCCGCAGGCACAAAGAGCTTTTCCCTACCTTGGGCTGAGATTCACATACCCACAAGGCTGACCCACTGGGTCTGGATCTGCCACACAAGACCATTTATTCCCTGTCCACTTGACCCGCCTCAGCACGTGTGACGCCAGACCTCAGAGCTCCTTGCCCCCATTGCTTTCCTTTTCTCAGCAAACATTCCTCTTTTCTTTTATTATTTGTCATGAGCGCCTTTTTTAGGTTCGTGGATGGTCTCCTCTTTGCTTTGATTTTAAAACTGCAACCCTTAAATCTGAACAGAATTCTCAAGGCAGACTAGAGTAGAACTATCACCTTCCTTATTGTGGAACTGATACTTTTATTAATGCATCCCAACAGTGAATTATTCTCATTGTCTCTCTCTCATTCTCTCTTTCTCTTTTCAATCTTTGTACTCGTATCCTATTTTCTATGAGTTTCGAATGCATAATAAGTTAGAAGTCTTCGGTCTTCTCCATACAAATTATTTATCAGGAGTCACTATCTTATATTTTACACCTTGAGGCTCCTTTTGTGTGTGCATTTTACAACACAGCCCTATTCAACATGTACTTTTTGATCTGACTCATTTCAAATACTGCTGAGAGAGACTCGAAGTCTGATTTGGTGAACCCGGGCACTGCCTTGTGAAACAAAATTGCAGAGGACAGAGTCTTACAATCAGAATTGTTCTTTCTGTGGAATGCCAGTCCTGATTCTCGACTAGAAAGATGGCAGGGGGTAAGACCTGCTCTGAAGGAATTTTTAGTTATCAGATATCCTTATTAGCTTTTCCGTAGATGGTCACTCAGTACTGTACAAAGAATATTAGTGTTTCAAAGGATGGTGCTTCTTAGGGTTGGTAGATGTATTCACTAAGGGCGTGTGCTCTTCCCCCATCCTGTTTGTACTGGCAACAGAGCTGTGGGCAATTAAGATATGGGAACATACAGGAATTATAGGAATTCAGATGAACTGTGGCATGACCCAGTTCTGGAATGGAGCCGCAGGTGTTATGCTTGTTTTAAGAATTTGTGTTCATTTGGGCACTAAGCAGCTTTCTGTTCAAGGTTGGGCCACCATTTGCGACGGGAGGAAAAAAAAAAACAGTCTTTAAAAGAATCTCCACGACAGAATTAGACCATGGCTAAGTACTTGGAAATGTTTGAGTGTGTCTTATTTTTATGTAATTATCTGAGAGCCAAGATCTACGTTTAGCTTCAATCTCATGACTTTGGTGTCTAGAGGCTTAAAATGATTTTAGTTTGCTCTTAGGGACCCTGGGTGAGAAAACTGACTAAATAACAGCCACCAAGATCTCCAAAGAGTGAATCCAACTGGTCCCAAGTTACTTTATACCCCAGCAAAGAGGGAAGGTGCTGTAATTTTGAGAATGGAAGAAGAATTCTCAAGGAAAAAAATGAGTTTCTTCTCTTTGGGGAAGCTTTCCCTCTGTCTCTGATTATCCTTCGAAGCCTTCAGAAGTCTTACCGACAAAGGTCAAAACTCAGGTGCTTTCTGAAGCTGTCTCTGCTCTCTTTTCTCACAGGTTGTGTAGACAACACAGGGCAAATAATGCCTTCATTTAGTTCTAAGCCAGAGGCTCTCCTACACTTCTTAAAAAGCATTTACTAAGTCCGCTTTAAAGAAGAGCCCTTTGAATAAGCCAGGGCTTCTTCAACATATTAGGATGAAAGCAAAGAGAACAAACTCCCAGGGGGCCACAGTGACGTACATACACAGACAGAACCAGAAGAGAATACACAGTAAACCAAGGCAAAGAGATGCAACCATCATGAGGTTTACCTGCAGGTACTTCAGGATGCTCTAAAATCACAGGAGTAACTCTCACCAGGTGAGTTACCATGTGGCCCTTGACACACCATATTCTGTTTCTTGTCATATTGCATTGGTTTCATTCGGCTATTTTTAAAGCCTCAACCACATATCTGAGGGCTTTTCACGTGTCAGAGAGCCAATGCCATTCTCTCATCAGAATACATTAATTGAGCTTTCAAATGTGCAAGAGAAACAGAGGTTCCTGGAGAAGAAGACATGCCTCGCACAGCAGAGCGCCCACGTGACACTGTCCCGAGAACCTTCACACCTTCACCGCCAGAGGAGATATGACCAGGAAAACTCGATAACTCCTCTCAGTTCCCAGCAAGGCCTCCTCGACACCCCAAGAATCCAAGAATTCTCTTTATCAGAGAGCAAGTCGTGTGGTTGCTTGGCGAGAGCACTGGATTAGAAGTCCCTGGGGGCCAGCAAGAGGCCTGCATGCATCAATTTACCTCATCGGGGACCTCCCTTTTAGCCCCTCCTGACCAGGCTGCATGCTGGTCCAGCCCTGGGAGGACCGGTCCTGGGAGCACTGGCTCTATACTGGAGGGAGGAGTCTTTATAAGTCTCAGGAGCACAGGGGCTGAATTTGTGGTCCTCTCCCTCCCCAAGGACCCCCAGCCCACAACAAGTGCTCAATAAATATTCAAAGAAAAAGGAGACAAAGGCTTTTCTCAAACAGCGAAGTCACAGGATGATGACCAAAGGAAATCACAAGCCCTGACACCCTCTTCGGACTCTGCGATTCCCAGTGGCCTTCCACATCCATTACTTCATCTGAGCCTGATGACTCTAACCTGGGTAGTGTGAGCTCCATTCTACTGTTAAGGAAACCACAGTTCAGAAGCCACATGGTTTTACTTAAATGAGTCCGAGGACTTCGCAGGGTGAACCTCTGACACCAGGCTTGGGACCTACTCCTCCTCTCCCCACCCCATCCCCAGTAAGATATAAAGCAGCCAATGAAGCAGCACAATTTCTGTGCATGTGAATTCTCAAGTGAAGGCACAGAGGCTGGGAAGACCAACTCTGAGCGCTTCGTGGTACTAAAGAGCTAAGCAACATTGAAATAAACACACTGTCTCTCCCCCTGGCTCAGATGCTCTGGGGAGCGCCGTTTTCCTTGTTATTGCAAAGATCCATGCTAGCGCCAAGAGCCGAAGCATCTTCCTCTGAATGCCCAGCAGCCTGAGGGGGACAGTGCTCAGAAGGGACCACGATGGGGAAAGTGATGTACCTGCAGGCAGCTACCTTAGGATGACGACAGACAGCGACCTTCCCTGGGACTGGGACTTTGAGAGATTTGAGAAGGAGGGAGCGGGGTCCCCCTGTGGCAGCAGGGGATTAAGAGATCTTAGGACATCTCTTTTTTCCACGGCGGGCGAGGGCAAGACAGGACCACAGGCAGCCATGTGGGGCACAAGAAAAGCCTGGAGGTTTTGGGCTGTTAGCCTCCGTGACAAAATCACTTTTTGGTGTACACAGTGGGTGTGCAATTGCCCAGCAGTTGACTGCACCTTTTTTTTTTTTTTTTTTTTTTGCCATTTCTTGGGCTGTTCCCGCGGCACATAGAAGTTCCCAGGCTAGGGGTCGAATTGGAGCTGTAGCCGCCGGCCTACACCAGAGCCACAGCAACGTGGGATCCGAGCCGCGTCTGCAACCTGCACCACAGCTCATGGCAACGCCGGATCCTTAACCCACTGAGCAAGTCCAGGGATCGAGCCTGCAACCTCATCGTTCCTGGTCAGATTTGTTAACCACTGAGCCACGACAGGAACACCTGACTGCACTTTTTAAATGTGCCCTCTGGATGCAGGGGTGGACTGTCACCTCTCATCCCACAAGATGGCCTCACAGAAGTCACTCTGCCTTGAACAGGCCATCAACACAGCCTGAACACAGAGGGATTTTTACAAATGCCAGCTGATCCCATTGCTGCTGCTGCTGCTGCTGCTGCTTTTTGGAAACCAATCAATCAGACATTAACTCCTCCTTGTTCACTGGAGGAAGGAAGCTGGGGGCTCTCGGAGGCAATAAGCCTTCTCCATAGCTCTGCGATAATCATGCACCCGTCTAAGCGCACGTCCATTGCTCTGAGCACCCAGAGTCCTCGAAAGAGACCTTCTGATCTCGAGGAGGACAGACACGTAGTTTTGGTCTCAATGGACCTTCAGGCTGTGTTTGTGTCCATGAAGGATAACACTGATGGGGAGGCTACTGAGGGAGGGGCCGGAGGCTGTGCAGACAGACAATCCCATTTCGTGGCATATCTGGCCACTTAACCTATCTCACAGAAGAATCCCGGAGTCCTGAAAGCCTTTGAGGAGTCTCACATGTACCTATGCGGTCGACGCAAAGTCAGTCCTATTTCTGCAGCCTCATTCAGACCAGCGCTCCTCCTGAGTCTTGTGCGAGTCAAGGGAGTGAAAAGGGCAGGTGGCAGCAGGTGGCAGAGACCACTGACCTGTGGCCTGCAGAGGGGCTTAAAAGGCCCGGTATGGGAACACAGGACCTGAGCCCCAACAGGACGGGGCGGTACGACCTCCCTGCATGTCTCACTGCGGACATCGGCGAGCTCTCCAGGCCTCAGTTCCTTTGCACCGAAAAGAGTGGGTTTGGACGGAACTCTGAGGCTGGGAGACTCACCTGCTATGATGGAGGGAACCGGGATTCATGGTTAGAAAGCTTGGCTGCTTTTTTTCCAGCAACAGAGACATCACGCCACTAAGCAAGCCCACTTTTTTATTTTCTTTTTAGGGCTGCACCCACAGCATATGGAGGTTCCCAGGCTAGGGGTCGAATTGGAGCTGTAGCCGCCGGCCTACGCCATAGTCACGGTGACGCAGGATCCAAGCCACATCTGCGACCTGCACCACAGCTCATGGCCATGCCAGATCCTTAACCCCCTGAGCAAGGCCAGGGATCGAACCCGCATCCTCACAGTCACTATGTCAGGTTCTTCACCCACTAGGCCATGATGGGAGCTCCAGCAAGCCCACTTTTATTCACGGCCACCCTTTTCCCGCTTTTAACCTCTCACCAGTGAAACGTCTTGACAATCTTCAAATACCTCAAAGAGACAACTTCAAAACACATCTTTTGATACCCTGGGACCCCCCTCCCCCGGACATACCCAGCTTCGCAGGTACGTTGCCGTCTCCCCCTTCCCATCACAGTGGACCCCGCCTGAGACGTCAACACACTGTCTCATTTCGCATCGCCAAACATGCCAAGGTGGACACACCGCCACGCCCACGCCACATGACTCGTTCACGTAGAAACCCTTTACTTGGGCAAATTCTACTCATTCTTGAAGGTCCAACCTCATTCCCCCCCACCCCCTTTCAGAAGAATTTCCAGTTCTTCCGGAGCCGAAGCCCTCCCTCCCTTCTTTATGCCTGAGAGCACTTCGCCCCGTGTGTATGAAAGTCATCTCTCTGGATGTTTACCTGACAGGTGGCAGCGAGGCTCAGATGCATGCCTGGACCTTGAAAGTGGGGCCAAGTGAACTCTTGCCTCCAGAATCGCTAGGAGGGTTAACGACTACAGCCATGAGTCTGAACGCAGTGAGCGCTCAAGAAATGTATGTTTATCCTGTTAACAGACCTCTGGGTCAGAAGGGGAAAGGCTGCCCCTATTCTCAGAGTCTGGGGCCCATAAGATGCTCTTTACTGGGAAAAAGATAAGGCCACCTATGCCAAAACTGCTGTGGTGTCTGAAACCCCGTGGGCGGGAGGCATTTCCTCTGCCTTAGAGAATCAGACGCACTGGCCAAATCCTTGGACCTCCTCTCAGATTACAACCATCAGCATCAGGAACCTGTGGGTACACGGAAGCCTAATTCAGTAGGACACGTCTTCGAAAACCGCTCCTGGATTCACTCACCCTGCTGGATCACTCACTTCACACCAGGTGTACAAGCAGACTTTGGGTGGTTCTACTATTAAAAGTACCCACATCTGGAGTTCCTGCTGTGGCTCAGTGGTAATGAACCCAACTAGTATCCATGAGGATGAGGGTTCGATCCCTGGCCTTGCTCAGGGGATTAAGGATCTGGCATTGTCAGGAGCTGTGGTGTAGGTCGCAGATGTGGCTCCGATCCCACGTTGCTGTGGCTGGGGTGTAGGCCAGTGGCTGGGGTGTAGGCCAACAGCTGTAGCTCCGATTCGACCCCTAGCCTGGGAACCTCCATATGCCTCGGTATGACATGCAATTTAAAATGTGCTTTCGTGGCTATAATCTCATTTTTAACCTTAGTAACATCTCATCTAAAGGCTCTTATACAAGGGTTGCCTATTGACAGTGCCCACTATGAGCTGGAAAATTCCTACCACCCACCGCTCTGCTGTCAAATGAAGAGGCTGAGGTTCCCCCTCTCCTGCCTCCCCATCCTCAGCTCCTCACCAGCCAAGGGCATGTTCTGTGTGTGATTTGCTACTTCCTGATCCAAGCTGACTGCGGCAGCTAAGTGAGCAGGCTGGTCTTGGTCCTGACATGTGGTTATATTAAAATCCTTCAATAAAAAGTCTCAAACTTCAAGGCTAAAGGGATGAAGGGTTTATACTCAAGACTATCACTTCTCAGTAGGAGCTCCCATGTGCCTCTGAAGCTGTGCTGTCTTGAACCCCTCTGTGCCCTGGGAGCTGGTGACCACTTCACAGGCCTCTAGTCCGGCTCCAATATGATGATGTCTGTGAAAGGGCTTTCTGAAATGCAGAGTGACTCAGAAGTGCCAGGTGGCACTTAATCTTATTTAATATCTTTTTAAATTGAAGTATAATCGACTTGCAAGACGATATTAGTTTCGAATGCACAGCACAGAGTGATTCAATATTTTTATACAATATGCAAAATGATCCCCACAGTAAGTCTCATTACACCTGTCACCACACAAAGTTATGATAACTGACAATATTCCCCGTGCTGGATGTTATATCCCTGTGACTTAGAGCGTTTATAACTGGTCGTCTGTACCTCTTCATCTCTCTCGACTATTTCACTTAGCTCCCCCCATGCCCCAGCAGTCACCTGTTTGTTGTCTTTATGTTTCAGTTTGTTTTGTTGTTTGTTCATTTGTTCTGATTTTCAGACGCCATGTATAGTGAAATGGTGTTTCTCTTTCCCTGTCTGATTTATTTCACTTAATGTCATACCCTAGGTCCACCCATGTTGTCCAAATGGCAAGATTCCACTCTTTTTTATGGCTGAGTAATATTCCCTTTGTGTCTATGTACCACATCTTTATCCATTCATCTACTGATAGACACTTAGGTTGCTTCCTGATCTTGGATATTGTGAACAGTGCTGCTAGCAACATGGGGGTGCAATTATCTTTTTGTATGAGTGTTTTCATTTTCTCTGGATAAGTACCCAGAAGGGAAACTGCTGGATCACATGGTAGTTTTATTTTTAATTTTTGGAGGAATCTCCATACTGTTTTCTATAAACTAGTTGTACCCCACAATTTACGCTCTCACCAATTGTGTACAGGAGTCCCTTTTCTCCATATCCTCGCCAACACTTGTTATTTGCTGTCTTTTTTTTTTTTTCTGGCTACGCCCACAGCATATGGAAGTTCCTAGGCCAGGGATTGAACCCAAGCCCCAGCTGCAGCCAATACCACAGCTGCGGTGCTATGCCTGGCCAGGGATCAAACCCACACCTCCACAGTGACCCAAGCTGCTGCAGCTAGTTCTTAGCCCCACAGCAGGAACTCCCTATTTGCTGTCTTTTGATGACAGTCATCCTGACAATGTCACCAAAGAAGAGTGAGGTCATTCAAAGATGACAAGCATCTGCTTGCACAAGCTTATCTGACGCCCCGGAAACAACTTTTGAGGTTGCGCTCCCACTTTGCAGATAAGGAAACTGAGGCTCAGAGCTTGCAACCAGAAAGCACTGGTTATTGGCTCATCAGCTCCAACTCCTCACACCTAACAGGTGTTCATCCCACTCACCACATCACCTCAAACCTGGGAAGGGACATGCGGGTTACAAGGGGAGCTGTGAGATCTCGGGGTTACAGTTCCGGGAAACACACCTGCCCAGGACCTCAACATACACACAGGCAGCCTCCGAAGCACCTGCAAATAACCCTCATTTGTGTCCCTGGCTGCCCTGAGCCCCCAGAGGCCATCCTTCAATGCATTTGAACCACCTTTTCTCAACAGATTTGAGTTTTGCCTTCTGTCCCTTTTCAGCCAGACCCTAAGGAAGCAAAGGACTGTCCACGGCCCCTGAGCGTCAGGAAAAGGAGGTAAAGCAGAAGCACAGGAGGCACTGCCTGGAGAGTCAGCCTCTCGATACGTAAGATGCCAATAATAACAGCGGCAGCTCAGAGCCCGACCAGCTTCATCTCCTTGAAGCCTCGCAAAGACTCAACAAGGCAGACACGCCTTTCATTTCCATGTTGCCAACAAGCAGACCAAGGCTTAGGGGATGACCTAAAATCCAAGATCACATGGCCAATAAGTGGTGGCGCCAGAGTGGAAGGGACGTGGGATGGGCTCCCTTTAGTACTTCTCCTCAAAAGGTAAGAGGGACCCATTTATGCACGGTCTTGTGTCCAACCCGCAGCAGAGCAGTTAACATACTTGCTTTTCTTAGCATTGCAAATAGATCACATACCCACTAGTACTGTTTCCATCTCAAGGCGTTGTGCTTCCCTACCAACATACGTATCAGTTTAACTATCCACGTGAAAACGATGATAACTTCTAACCCAATAAGATGATAAATGACAATCCACTGTCATAAAACTAAGACACATACCCAGTGCATTCAAAACACTTGGGTTATATGCCAGTCCTTTTTTCTTTTTCCATTTTTCTTTCATGATCCATGGTGTTCCGGAAGAGGAAGGCGAGACCCTGTGAATCACTTTATATTATTTACATAAACCTTAAACAAACCGTCCCTGTATCTCTATCTCATCGCTGTCGAACTGTCACACTGACACCAGGTCACCATGCGTGGCCAACTCTGTGAGGCCAAAAGGAAGAGAGGGGTGGCAGGAAGGCATTCTTTGTCATTTCACCGTTTGGGGGAGGCTCCAGAACGTGGCACTTGTTTTGTCTGTATGTGTTTACGCTCCAGCTCTCTGGGTGGGGAGATCCAAAAGCAAGAAGGGTTCTTACTTGAAACTGTGTTTCACAGGAAGTTCTTCAGAAGCTTGTGGTTAATTTCATGGCACTGTCTAACTCCTTGAAACTTGACTCATAAGACCTATCACCAAATCTCCCAAATCCTCTGACATGGAGCTGTGTTAAAATTCTTCAGTAAAAAACTCCCAGACCCTGTGGTTAAAGGGATAAGTGGTTTATGCGAGGGCTCCCACTCCTTAGTAAGAATCCCTACCGCTTAGGAAGCCAAGAGGAGCCTGTGGGACACGGGGGGCCTGTGACGTCCTCCCCCTGTCATCTGTTTTCCCATCAAAAAGAAAAGGGGCCTCTGGAGGATGAATTAGCAATCTCGTTACTGTTATTTCAAATGGCTTTGTGCTTTTCTTAATGTAGATTCAAGTTTACGAGAGATGATACTTTTTTTTTTTTTTTAAAGGCAATGCTTTGCAGCCTCACAGTTTCCATCTTCCTCAAAGATCATTTACAAATCCAGGAAGATTATACATCAACAAAACAGCCGTTTAGATCCTGTCTAAATGTGGCTGTATTTGTGCTCATTGGCTTCCAATTAAAGCTCTGTTTACAGCATCAATCCAGAGCTTCCCGAACCATCCCAGCGTGGAATCCACAGGCTTAAGGCTCTATCACATTGGTTTCTTTCCTCCTTGGGAACTGCCTTTCCTTTTGCTTTGCATTCTTCCTTGAAACCGTTCCTTACCATTTAGTGTTTGGCTCAAAAAAAACCATTTGCTTACAAGAAGAATCGAAAAACAATTCACAATAAGCAGGCTTGTGTCATATGACAACCTCCTCGCCCCCGTAAAGGTTTATTTTCAAAACCTGAAATGAGGGGCAGTTCCCATTGTGGCTCGGCGGTAACAAACCCAACTCGTATCCATGAGGACGCAGGTTCGATCCCTGGCCTTGTTCAGAGGGTTAAGGAGCTGGCGCTGCTGTGGCCGTGGTGCAGGCCGGCAGCTGCAACTCCAATTCAACCCCTAGCTTGGGAACTTCCATATCCCATGGGTGCGGCCCTAAAGAGAAACACAATTGAGAGGAGGCATCAAAAGAGAAAAAGCACATCATGGCTGTACATCCCACCAGGGTGTGAAAAAGAAAACCCGTTAAAGAAGCAAGCTCCTGGAGCTCCCGCTATGGGGCGGTGGGTTAAGAACCCAACTGAAGTGGCTTGGGTCGCTTCAGAGGCTCAGGTCACTCGCTGGCCCAGTGCCGTGCACTAAAGGATCCAATGCAGTTGCACCTGCCGCTGGGATTGAGTTCCTAGCCTGGGAATTTTGTATGCCATGGGTGCAGGCATTTAAAAAAAAAAAAAATGAAGATTCGCGCTCCCTGGGGGACTAAGCGTGGTATTTAAAGATGATCTTAGCCTTATGTTGGGAGCAGGAGATGCTAATCTTTATTGCCTTTTCCTAATCCTGACTCCTCTCCTTACACACTGGCTATTTACCTACAGGCAAGGACCGCCACACTCTTTGGCTTCAACGTTTGGTTGAAGGTCTATTTTTGTCCAGACTCATCCATTTGCACACATAACACCATGCAACCCCCTGTCTGTCAACAGTACATCCACTAAGAATGGGGGGAGAAATCCGAAGGATGAAAACTCATATGAATATGGAAAAAATAACATCACAAGGAAACGTCCCACAAAGAAATACTAGTCCCAGGCGGCTGTACCCAGGAATCTCTCTACTTTCAGGAACTGTGCCATCCCCACCCATGCAGCCTGTTCCAGAGAAACAAACAGGGAGGAAGCCCAACTCATCTGCGCGAGGAATACAACCTTGATCTTGAAACCAAATCCGAGAAGGGAGTTCGTAGACCAAATTCACTCATGACATAAAACCCACTCATCCAAACAGTAGCCACACCAAGCCCTCTTGTGTGTGTGTGTGTGTGTGTGTGTGTGTGTGTGTGTATATATATATATATATATATATATATATATATATATATATAAAGAAGAAATACTAGGAAATCATGATGAACTTTGGATGCAGCTCCTGTGACGAGCGTCCCATCCAGGACACGGTAGCACTGTGAAGCCAGTAGAGAAAAACTCTGAATTTCCACAGAGAAAAAGCCTGAGCGCCTACGTCAATGTGGACGTGAAACCAAATGCTTAAAATCAGTCCCTTCCCCGAGACGTGGGCCCCCGCCCCGTCTGCATGTGAACCTGGAGTGGCCTTCTCTCCAATGACGGTGACCGTCCTGCCACCCCACCGACGACACTAAGCAAAGAGCTTCATTGCACACCGTCCAGCTTCGGCTACAAATACAGCTTTCTGGGGGAGATCCGACCCAAGCATCCCCCCCCGCCCCAAGGCAAGGGAGCGGTAGGGAAGAGGGGTTCTCACAAGCCTCCTGCCACCCAGAAGGGCAAGCTGGTTCTTCCATGAATATTTCCAGCCTCATTGGAAGACACAGCCCCGAGCACTTGGGGGTGGGGGTGTTCTAATGCTCTGGCTTCATTTTCACCCAAACACTGGGATGCAAAAAAAAAAAAAAAAAAATGCCTTCTATGCTGAGGGTCCCGGGGGCAGCCCCATCCTGGAAGAGCAGGAAGAGCTGGAGGCAGGCTTCACCGCCTCTCCCGCTCACCCTGGGGCTCCTGTCGCTATTTACCCTCGGATGAAGTGAGTGACGATGAAAGTAAAATACGCTTCATTACCTGTGTGCGGCTCTGACAACGGCTGAGCTCTCCAATTTGGAAATAACTCTCCCCTGTTCCAGCCTATGGCTGCCCCTCTGTGTGTGTGGACACACACAGACACCCCCCCTCCAACACGCGCACACCCCCACTCACAGTCCTATTGACGTTATCTCTTTTACCAGCTCCGTTTAGTGACATACAGGGTTCAAGACAGACCTGGAACAGGGCCTCCAGCCCCTTCTCTTTAGAAAGAGCACAGAGAGCCGCGCTGGTCCAGAGTTTTCAGATGGGGTTTTGTTTGTCATCTTGGCGCTGGTGCCTGATGACGACATCGTGTTGTTAACAAGAGGGGGTTGACGGGTTGAGGCTCGGCAGACCCAGATTCGGCTCTGGCTTTGCCTCGGATCAGCTGGCCTTCGGCCCCTCTCTTAACCTTTTCAGGCCTCGGTTTCCTCGTCTGTAAAATGGGAGGGTGGCTGGAAGGTCAGAGGAAGTGGGAACCCACCGAGGCTCCAGGGCCACCTCACCCCTTGCTCCAAACCAGCTTTGACTAACGGGAAAATAAAGACAGGTCTGGAGCAGAAATAACTAAGAGCACTAGGGCAGCCCGCCGAGCTCTCTAAACTGCATTTCCCCACCTATAAGAACGGAACAGGGGAGCGTCTACTGCCTCGAGTGCTGAGGAAGAAAGAGGATCATGAAAGCAAGAGCACCAGCACGCCGCCTGGTACATGCTGCCCGCGCACCCAGCACCCACGCCGCGTGGCCCCTGCTGCTGTCTCCCAGATTCTACATTGCCCGCACGGGGGCTTGGGGCTGGCAGACCTGCGTGCGCCTTCCCAGCTCCCTGCTCCTTCGGCGACTCCTCTGGGCACCGCGCGCCCTTTCCCAGCAGCCTGACCCACCCCCACACCGGGCAGCTCTGCTCTTCATCTCCAGATGGAGTGAAAATCTGGTAAATATTACACTTGCAAGGTAACAGGTCTGGAATGCTCGGCATCCTAGGCGGAGCACGGTCGCTTCTTGGCCTGTGGATGCATACAGGCTGCAGCCCGGGGCCCAGCTACATTTGGCTGCTTTGTGCAATTCAAATAAAGATCTTAAAAATCCTCCAGCTCTATAAACATTTGTACTGTTTGCTAATCAAAGGGGTTCTTTTAAAAAAAGGAAAAAAAAAAAAGCCATCTGAAGAGGAGCTGGCATTCTTCTCCGTTTGGACCCAAAGAAGCACTGCGTCGTCTGCACCACATAGGTTTCTGATACATAAACAATCTCTCCGTTGTGGACCAGGTGGATTCAGCTTTCGGGACAGACTGCCTTCCGCCAAACGAACAGGCCTAAGCAATTTTCATTCCGGGGTGTGTGCCCTTAACCGTGACAACCGCGCTGCTGCTTCTGTGTCCTGGGATCCACTCAAGCTTCACTGAATGGCAGTGAGTAATGAGGACAGTGGCAACTTTGGCCGAGGGAGTGTCCTGGCACTTGCACTTATTAGCCATTGATCTGGGCAGTGATGTCATCTCTCTCTGTGCCTTGGTTTCCTCCTGTGCGATGGAGAAAATAATACCACCTACCTATTGCCAGGATCAAATGAATTATTATCCCTAAAGTGTTTAGGCGAATCCCCGGGGTAGAAAATGCCCTACATAGATAAAGTAACGATAATTACGTGGTTGCTATTGTTGTTATGGACCTAATACCAAGTGTGAATAAAAGAAACCGGATCTAGATCCTTAGCAAAAGGTAAAAGGTCCCCCCAGCCCCACCCCCACCCGTAGAAGAAGTTAAGTGTGTTTCAACACATTTAGGTCTCCCTTTCTCTGTTAACTAGAAGCCCATAGAGGAAAGTGGTAGAACCAGATTATATCACAGCCTGTGACTTAAACTTTGACCTTCGCTGATTCAGACGTCAGGCCTGAACGTCCCAACTTCCCTCAGTTAAGAGAACAACAACAAAAAAGATACCGTTTTCTTTTCTTTTTAGGGCCAAACCTGCAGCATGGAAATTCCCAGGCTAGGCATCGAATTGGAGCTGCAGCTGCCGGTCTAAACCACAGCCACGGCAACACCAGATCTGAGCTGCCTCTGCGATCTACACGGCACCTTGCGGCAATGGTGGATCCGTAACCCTCTGAGCGAGGCCAGGATCGAACCCGCATCCCCACAGACACTTTGTCAGGTTCTTAAGCTGCTGAGCCACAGTGGGAACTCGAAGGTTGCCATTTTCAAATGGCTTCCTCTTACTCTCCAAATAAAATATCTAACCTCAGCACTTTTAAATAAAACCTCTTGCCACATGGAAACCTGGAGAAAAAAATACAAAAGCTGACCTTGAGCCTTCAGCGGGGACAAAGGAAGGTACCACATTTTCCTAAGGATCCAGAACATGTAGGTGTGACTGGGTCACCATGCTGTACAGTAGAAAACTGACAGAACACTGTAAACCAGCTATAATGGAAAAAAATAAAAATCATTATATTAAAAAAAGAAAAGAAAATAGAGCCCATTCTCTTGGTCTTTGACAACTGCAGGTAAGAATGAGGGCAGCGTCCCTGGTAGGTGATGGGAGGTCACATTCCAGGGACTTCGGGATGACAGGTGACTCTGCTGGCTTCGCTGGCCCAGGAAGGTGCCACTTCCACAGGTCACGGCCAAGTCCAAGCAGCCAGATGGCGAAGGCTGTCTGTCCTTTGCTCACCTGTCTGTCTGTCACC
Organism: Phacochoerus africanus; assembly: GCF_016906955.1. Taxonomy (NCBI): domain Eukaryota; kingdom Metazoa; phylum Chordata; class Mammalia; order Artiodactyla; family Suidae; genus Phacochoerus; species Phacochoerus africanus. Next base: position 13,863,022 of record NC_062555.1, on the reverse strand, counting down.
CTCCTCTCCTCTCCTCCCCTCTGGCCTCCCTGCGTACCCACACTCCAGCCACTGCCTCGGGTCCCCTCAGTGTAAACAAGGAGAACCAAGCAGGTGACAGGGGGGTGGGGGGCTCTTCTCAGCAGGAGAAGTCACCTCACAGAGGACACAGGAGGAAGCCAGCATGGTCTCCGAAAGAGGGAGAGTGAGGTTTCTCACTGTCAGGCTTTCTGGGACCTCAGGCCACGCCCTCGGGAGGTCCCTGACACCCAGGACCCTGGGCCGAGTTTCTCCCTGGCTCAGCCCCCCAAGGTACAGGACAGGACAGGTGGCCAGGGCTCAGGCGTGGGGCCAGCTCTCCGACACAGGGGCACAGCGTGGGACTCTGTGTTCCTGGGACAAGAAGGAGCACAAGCCTCTCTCAATGCAGAGGCGATGAGGGGGAGGAGGGCAGCAAACCCACTGAATCCAGGGCTGGGGGGTGGGCTGGGGGGGGTGTCCCTGTGGTTAACCGCATTTTACTGGGCTTTTTTATTGCGTGCAGTCGTACTGAAAGAGACATGACTCAGACACACGGTCTCCGAAGCCACCAAGGCGCCGCGTCCTAACGGGACCGCGGTGACAGAAACCCAGGGCAGCTGTACACGCTGCACAAAGCTTTGGTCTCGGCCCAGACGGCACTGCCTTCCGTCCTCTCACAGCTCGGGGAGCTCTTGAGTTCCCCACCTCCCTCTGCACACTGAGGCCGTGGCTCGCCCCTGCTCGGGGACCCCCACGGGCCCCTTCTGTGAAAAGTTGCTTTCATTAACCCATCGCCTTGTCTTTGTGTTACCACTGGCTTGGCTTGTAAGTACCGCTCAGCCACCTCTTATTGTTGTGTTTTGTGTAAGCCCCTGGGTGTCCACACCTGTCGTCACAAATAGGCCACAAGCCACGTGAGGGCAGGGCAGCTGTAACGATAACAAGAAAAAGAGTAAAAAAGAACAGTAACAGAAGCAACATGAGTTTTGAGGAGCAAAGGTCATCTGTCACCTGCCCCCCCCATGATTATGCCCCCCTTCTTTTATTAATGTGAAGGGCCACACCCATGGCATATGGAGGTTCCCAGGCTAGGGGGCAAATCGGAGCAACAGCTGCCAGCCTGCACCACAGCCACAGCAACGCAGGATCTTTAACCCACGGAGAGAAGCCGCGGATCGAACCCACATCCTCATGGACACGAGTCGGGTTCTTAACCCACTGAGCCACAGCGGGAACTCCCGATGATCCCATTTTGATGGGAGCTAAGAAACTGAGGCGCAAAGGAGGAGCGTGGCCAATTCGATGTGACGTAACCAGAAACACGGTCCCTCCACGTGGACCCCTGTCACGTGACCCCAGTGCCTTCCTCCAGGCTGCAGGGACCGCCCCTTCCAGGAGGCATCCAGCCACCAGCTCCTCATTTTCTACCCAACGGTGTGACCCAGGCAGCCAGCCCTGGTCCTCAGTTACGTGGAACCCATCACTGTTTCTCACACCCTCGTTTTCAGGGACGATCTAGGCAGGGATTAAAGAGAAATAACAAGGGAGAAAGATGCACCCGGTAGGGGCAGAGGCAGTGGCGAACGCCCGTAGTCCTTTTAGGCAAGTTCCGAGAAGACACAGAGATGTCGCTCTGCCCGGCTGGCTTGTACCAGTTTTTAAACGAAGCCTTCAACGCAATTTTCCTCTAATGGAAACCGGTACTGCTTTCCATTGTTACCCAGACTTTTGAAAATGTATATCACTGGCTCATCTCAACGTACGGCAACTTGATGCTAAAAATGTGGGCTGCAATGTCTGGTCTTCTGTCATTCTCAAAGGCAAAAGTGAGAAAGTGAAAGTCTTCACCGAGAACCGGGAAAGGAATGAATGAATAAAAACACGTATCCACTCCCTACCCCACGCAAGGTCTTCTCATGTGGTAATTTCTTTAAAAACATTTTTGGCTGTGTCTGTGGTATGCAGAAGTTCCCAGGCCAGGGACAGAACCCATGCCATAGCAGGGACCCAAGCCACAGCAGTGGCACACCAGGTCCTTAAGCCTCTAAGCCACCAAGGGACTCCTAATTTCTTTCTTTCTTTCTTTCTTTCTTTTTTTTTAAGTATGAAGAAGCATATTTTAAAAAATGAATTCTCATTTTATTTTATTTATTTATTTTTTTGTCTTTTTAGGGCCGCACCCTTCGCATATGGATGCTCCCAGGCTAGGGGTTGAACTGGAGCTGCAGCTGCCGGCCTACACCACAGCCACAGCCACGCCAGATCTGAGCCGCATCTGCGACCCACACCTCAGCCCACAGCAATGCCAGATCCTTAACCCACTGAGTGAGGCCAGGGATCGAACCCCTATCCTCCTGGATATTACGTCAGGTTCTTTACCTGCTGAGCCACAGAGGGAGCTCCAGCAAGCCCCCGTTTATGAGCATCCTTTTCTCTCTCTTAAGCTCTCCCCAGTGAAATTTCCTGTGCTGTATTTCCTATGATATCACAGACACTTAATAGTGTGACACTTCAGAGTCATCTTTGGCTCATGTGTGAGTCACTTTCTTGGCTTATCAACAGAGGCTGGGATCAAAAAAAAAAAAAAAAAAAAAAACACCAAAGGTTGACATCCTCGCAAAGCTGAAAGGACCACCGTCTGTTATAACAAAGCAAGAGAAACAGAGAGGCCCATTATATGAACCCGTCTGTCTAGACAGATGACTAAACAGGGGTCCCTCCAGGGTTAGACTTGAATTTCCTCTGCTCAGCCTGTTAGATATTTAGCAATAAAAAAAAAAAAATGCTGAAAGGCTGTAGTAGTAATCCAAGCCCTCCTACACGACCCAGAGAGTAGTTTAAGAGTCATTCTGGTGCAGCCTGCATATGTTAAAGTTTCAAGCAGAAATGAGATCAAGACAAGAAGAGTCCTCAGAATCCTTGTGCTGTCTGGCTGAGGGAACACAGGCAGCGACTGTCCCTTTGGAATACCAGGGACAGTGGGTCCAGCTCGCAGAGGGAGCAGAGGCTAATCCAGGAGTCCCCGTGGCAAGAAGGCATCAAAGTCGGGCTGGACTTCCACCTGGGCTGGCAAGGAGCTTCTCTCCTGCTCTTCCTGGGCCCTGGGATCCTTCCTCACTTAAAACCTGGAAAATGCTACTGAGAGTGAAGAAAAAAAAAAACAACCATATCCCTTCATCAAGGCTGAGATAAACAGAGGTGGGTGATAACGAGACTTTTTTTATCCCTTTTAATACTGCTCTGCTTGGTGTACAAAAAGTTCCCCCAGGTGAGAATTAGGAGCAGACTAACAGACCAAGCGGCCTCATGGAGAAGCACAAAAGACCAGTGGACTCAGCCCCTGCTCGTTTCTTAAAAAGTGCTACCACTATGCAAGGTGCAATGTCTATTATGGTCCATCTTTGCCTTGGTACCATTCTGATCTTGTAATAGGCATTAAAGGATTAATGCAATAGTTTGAGTAAGAACTCCGATATACTTGCCTGCCAAAAAAAAAAAAAAAGAAGAAGAAGAAAGTTGTTCCTATCCAGGGGACAGAATGAAAACCACCAGGATTTTACATCGCACACACCAGTGATGACCCAGTGTGGACAAGTGAGTCACCTTAGGTTGCACCATACTTCGTCCAGGTTCATGTAAGACACTATTCCTGTTCCTCAAACAGGGAACAGAGAGAACAGAGATGAGCTAACTCGGAAGCCGCTGCCTAATTCCAAACCAGTAAAGCCCTGGGGATCTGCTGCCTGCCTTGAATTTCCATAGATTTTTTTAGGAGAGCATCACTGGACTTAAAAGAAATAAAGAGGAGTTCCCCTTGTGGCTCAACAATAATGAACCCGACTAGCATCCATGAGGATTCGGGTTCCATCCCTGGCCTTGCTCAGTAGGTTAAGGATCCCGCGTTGCCGTGAGCTGCGGAGCTGTAGTGTAGGTTGCAGGTGTGGCTCGGATCCCACCTTGCTGTGGCTGTGGTGTGGGCCGGCAGTGGCAGCTCTGATTCCGCCCCTAGCCTGGGAACTTCCATATGTGGTGGGTACGGCCCTAAAAAGAAAGAATAGGAAAAAAGAAAGGTATCCAAACATACCTTTTCCCCTTTTTCAGAAAAGAAGGACCTCCTTAAAACACAGTTACATATTATTTTCACCCGGTGAATTCTCCTTTTCTGACACCTCAACTTGTCTCCCCAGATCATCTTGTTTCTTTTTCAGTTTATCATCTTAGGGGAGTGGCTGGAGCCAGAGAGACCAAGTTCGAGTTCTGGTTCTGCCCCTTGTCCGTTATGCTACTGTAGGAAAATGACCTGAAGTCTGTAAGCCTCAGTTCCCTGATCTGTACAGGGCAGAGTGACAAGTGCATTCATCCGACAGGGCCGAGAGAAAGATGAGCTCAGTGCTGACACAAGCATTCAATAGCTGACAGTGACTGGTCTCATTATTATTCATTTTCTTATTACTAAGGACGGAATCCACCTACCCTCTTCATCTAGCAACACCCCTGCCCAGATATACACATTTTCTTTTCTGATTTTTTTTTTTTTTTTTTAGCTGCACTTGTGACATATGGAAGTTCCCGGGCCAGGGATCAAATCTGAGCCACAACAACCACTATGGAAAACAGCATGGAGGTACCTCAGAAAACTAAATAGAGAACCACCATATGACCCAGCAATCCCACTCCTGGGCATGTATCCAGATAAAACTTTCACTGAAAAAGATACATGCACCCATATGTTCGCAGTAGCACTCTTCACAATAGCCAAGATGTGGAAACAATGGAAATGTCCATCAACAGATGAATGGAGTAAGAAGACCTGGTATATATACACAATGGAATACTACTCGGTCATCAAAAAGAATGAAATTAATGCCATTTACAGCAACATGGATGGAACAAGAGACTCTCATACTAAGTAAAGTGAGTCAGAAAGACAAGTACCATAGGATATCACTTATATCTGGAATCTAATATATGGCACAAATGAACCTTTCACAGGAAAAAAATGTCAGGGACACGGAGAACAGACTCGTGGTTGCCAGGGGGAGGGGGAGGGAGTGGGATGGACTCAGAGTTTGGGGTTAATAGATGCCAACTATTGCCTTTGGAGTGAATAAGCAATGAGATCCAGCACAGGGAACTCTATCTAGTCACTTGTGATGGCACATGATGGAGGATAATGTGAGGAAAAGAATATGTGTGTGTATGTATGACTGGGTCACTTTGCTGTCCAGTAGAAAGTGACAGAACACTGTCAATCAACTATAAGGGAAAAAATAAACATCTCTAAAAAAAAAAAAAAAAAATCTGAGCCATAGCTGCAACCTATGCCACAGCTGCTGCAACACCAGGTCCTTAACCTACTGCGCCGAGCTGGGAATTGAGCCCATGCTACCACAGAGACAACGCCAGATCCTTAACTTGGTGCACCACAGCAGGAACTCCTATGCCTTTTCTTCATGCAGAAACTCGTTCATATGCTAACACAGATAGCCAGACCAAAAAACAAAAAACAAAAACAAAACAAGCAAACAAACAAACAAAAACCCATAGTAGCAAAAGCTACATAAACCCCCAAAACAGAGGTTCTCAAATCTGGCTGCACATTCGAATCCCCTGGGGAGCTTTTTGAAACCAAAGCTGCCAGGTCCCATCCTAGAACAGCTGAATCCGAATTTCTGGAGGTGGACCCCAGCCTGAAGGTGTGTGAAATCTCTCCCAGGGGATTCTCATCACAGTGAGTGGCGAGTCTCAGCGCCACAGCTTCTGAGGAGAACACAGCCCTGGGGTCGGTGGTTTCTAGAAGGGCCGTGGTACCAGCGTGCCTGTGGGTGAGCTGGTTGTGGTGCTCCCCCTGCGTAGTTGTTATTCTCTCGCTAAGGGTCACACTCGAGCAAACCATCCTTGAAGCCACAGTGGCTGCGGTTCCGCAGGGAGCTCCCCTCCTGCTCCCCTGAATTCGCACAAGCATCGAGGTAAGTGGCAGCCTTGAGAAAACAAGCAGTGCCGACAGGAAAATAGAGAAGCAACCCCTGCTGCGGAGGCGAACACATACGAGTCAGCTCCACTTCAGAGCAGAGATCCCATCCAACGGGAGATTAGAAAAATATGGTCTGACCGTTTAGATTTCACAAGGATCCAAAACCAATTTAGAGTCCAGTCGGCGAACAAAGTTCACATTCAGCAAAACAGCTCCAGCAGTTGCATCATACACATAACAGGGCAATTCAGAAATACAGATGTCCAGCCATGTGCAAAACAATGCTTTCATTTTTTTTTTTTTTCCTGCTCTTTCCCACCGCTGACCCCAACAGCAGGATGCAGAAGCTCAGCATCTGCTGCTGCTAAGAACAGGCTGCAGAGATGATGCTGAACTTGGGAGCACGGAGGTACCCAGCATGCTCCGAGGCGGTCAGAGCAGAAGCGTGGCTGCCCCGGGTTGACAGCCCGCACGCAGGAGATGCCCCAGGCCGGGTGGGGTCATTCTCGGGTTTTCTCACTGGACTCTGCAGGAAGGACCCCGAGTCTAAGCCAGCTACCTGATGGGTCCTTGTCAGAAGATGAAGGTTCAGGTTAAACAGAGTTCTAGGGAGCCGCAGGGCACATGATGTTTAAACCCCTACACTGGCATGGAACTCACACAGGAGCGCTAAGAAATAGGAAAGTCAAGGTCCCTTTAGCAAACAGGGAAGCATCTAAAGATGTATAGTTTTGTGGAAACTTAGCCTGGATCCTGGCTGCAAAGAGCCTTTACCAGACATGGCCGGGCATGTCAGGACTGTGGTGGCAACCTGAGCCCCTAGGGCTACAGGAGGTGACTACATGTTTTGGAGGTAAGCCTGAGCTTCCCTGGCACACAGATATTTCATGTAACACGTCAGGACTAGCTTCTGAAACCTAGCTCAACCAACTGTGCCTCTGACACCAAAGAGACACCTCTGTTGGGGGGACAGGTCATCTATAAAAACGGAGGAGAACACCGATGTGTCTTATAAAGCCAAGCTAACTATTCAGCAAACGGCCATCATAAAGCGCCTCAAAATTCCGCAGATAGAGCAATGGGGTGAACCCGATCACGCCACACCCACAACATAGGAAGTTTTTTGTTTGGTTGGTTGGTTTTGCTTTTTAGGGCCGCACCTGCAGCGTATGGAGGTTCCGGGGCTAGGAGTCGAATCGGAGTGACAGCCACAGAGGATCTGAGCCACATCTGCCACCTACACCACCGCTCATGGCAATGGCCCAGCTCAAGGCAACGCTGGCTCCCCGACCCACGGAGCGAGGCCAGGGATCGAACCTGCAACCTCATGGTTGCTAGTCGGATTCCTTTCCGCGGCACCACCGTGGGAACTCCAACACAGGAAGTAATCCAGATGGATGAAGTCTCCCTCTTTTCCGCACACTCCTCCACCTGCGCTGTGGCAGACTGACCGTATCATCCGTTCCAAAGGTGGTCTCTGTCCTTCTCCCTGGGCCTGCCATCCCATGGACCCATTCTTGTGCCCCCTCCTGTCCTAGGAAATCGGGCTTAGCCAATGGACTGCCAGTGGGCAACATGGCCCCCTCCCCTGAGGTCCAGGCAGGAGGTCAGCATGCCCAGGTTAGACCTGCTCCCTCAGCCTTGGGCCCACAGTGACGCAGTCAACCCACAGATCCAGAGAAGGGAGCAGGAGCTTGGTCTTGATGCTGCTCCCTGGAGGTGAAGAAAAAAGCTCTTGTGACCTTGAGCTTGTATGATAAGGCCATACTCCTGAGTCCCGTTCTCCCACAGCACATCATGGGGCAATAACTGTCTATGCCACCATGTCTTCTGAATGTACCAACCTGAATGACAAACCCTTGATCTCATGACCTTGCCCTGCTCTCAAGCCTCAGAATTTCAAAGTGAGTCTCCTGTCGGAACACACCCATTTTTTTTCTTTCTTTCTTTTTTTTCCTAGGGCCGCGCCTGAGGCATATGGAGGTTCCCAGGGTAGGGGTTGAATTGGACCTATAGCCACCAGCCTATGCCACAGCCACAGCAACTTGCGACCCGAGCTGCATCCGCAACCGACACCACAGCTCACGGCAACGCTGGATTCTTAACCCACTGAGCAGTGCCAGGGATTGAATCTGCATCCTCATGGATCCTAGTCAGATAGGCTTCTGCTGAGCCACAGCGGGAACTCTCACACCCACATTTTGCAAAGACTGCGTACACTAAGTGCTCCAGCTGTTTCATGATCATCAAGATGGGAGTCAGGCGAGGGCACAGAGGAAGAACGTGCCATGAAAGGGCAAATCTTCTCCTTCCAGAAAAAAAGAAGCAGTTTCCTACTGCTCCTGGGTGACTGCCAAACTACCATCTCCAAAGTCATCTTTTTAAGCAGCGAATACCACCTCCTCCACGAAGCCCTCCATGACCTCTCTAAAACAGGTTCAGCAACTCCTCTGACCCCTCAGACCCTAACTTATCATCAACCCTGTGGCCTCAGTTTCTCAGCTTTGGTCAATTGGTCTGGTCTGCCTGACCTCCTCCTCACTGAGCTGGAGACTCCTCAAGACACGGCTCTGCTCCATTCCTCCACCCACCTGCGGACCTCAGCCAGCACCTGGCACACGGTAGATTCGATAGATACCTCCTGTCCAGATGGATGAAGGAATCAAGGCTTTACATCCCAGTGTAAAGTCTTGCTGTTCAAAACTGAAAAGTTAGAAAGCAAACTCTCGTCCAACAGAAATGCTTTTTGTCTGATAAGAGACACAGTTTTCCAAATTCCCTGGCTTATGACTTCATTCCACAGTTTAGGCAAAGACTCTAGGCACAGCTGGACAGATCCAAAGATTCTTCCGAGCCCCAGGCTCCACGTCACACAGGGGGAGGCAGACTGTCCTTCTCCCAGGCCAGCCGCGGTGCCCTGAGTTTAATGCCTGGGGTCCCTGGCCACTGAATCGAGGGTGGCTGTGACGAGGAGCCACAGCAAGCACGACCCCAACAGCTGCCGTTCCACCCTTGTCAGCACAAGACGGGAGAGCCAAGAGGTTATGCTCATCCACGCAATGGTGCACAGAGAGCTTCTTCCCAGAAAGGAAGCGGGTGGATGCCAATAGCTCCAAAGAATTCATTGAAAACGATCGAGAAAAAGCCCAAACATCTTCTACACACAGAACCCACCTGCAGCCTCCCCGCAAACCCATCTGCCAGCAAAAGAGCCCGTACAGGGCACAGGGCTGCTGGAAATTCTTGGTGCTGTTTCAGCTGGGAATGCAGCCGCCAGGAGCCTTTCCAACGCATGACAAAGACAGACTCCTGGGACTTCCTGTTCCAGCCTCGGTCCCCTGTGCTCCATTCTCAATGCCACCGCCCGGTTAAAACCACTCATCTCCTCATTTTATTCAAGGAAAAGCCACAGGCTTTCTGATGGCCTCCCAGGCACTACCTGACTGTCGTTCTCCCTCTGAGCTCAGCTCCTAGGATGCTTTTGTGAATCCTTGAGCAGCTCGGGCCAGAAATGCTCTTCGTCACGTGGTCCCAGGCTGTCCTCTGACCTCCTTCAACTCTCTGCTTAAATGTCACCCTCTTAATCAGCCCTTCCACACCCAGCCCACTTAAAATGGCAACTCATGGTCATGGATAAGCAATGAGGTCCTGCTGTACAGCACCGGGAACTCGATCCAGTCTCTCGGGATAGACCACGATGGAAGATAATACAAGAAGGGGAATGTGTGTGTGTGTGTGTGTGAGAGACCAGGGCGCTTTGCTGTCCAGCAGAAATTGGCACAATACCGTAAATCAGCTATACATGAATAAAGAAACATGCTACTCACGTTCCCATCCCCCAATGCCACGCTTCTTTTCTCCCCTACAACACTGATCAAATGTGAGCATTTTTTACATCCAGTGTGTAGCTTTCTTCTCCAAAAGGTGGAGCTCCCTAGGGGCAAAGTTTCCTGCTGTTTGATTCACTGAAGGCACCACGAGTGGTCTAGACGGACGCCTGCTCCAGAGCAGCCCCCGAGCACCGTGGAGTCGGTGAGTGTATCATCAGCAGGGCTCGTCTTCACTTTGCAGTCCTCCCATGATCTCCGTGTGCTTTTGGCATTTCCCTTAAAGCCAGATCTACATTTGCGGTGAATGTAGAGCCCTTTCAGTGGGAGGCGGGTGGGAGGTAGAATGAATACCACCAGTCATTCTTTCCACATTTTCAATAGTAAATGCTTTTGTCCCCCCATCGATTAAATCTGCCAAGTGAGAAGCGGTCTCGTCATATCAGTCTCTTAAACTCGGTGTTTTCTAGTGGTTACTAAGCCTGAGGAGTACGATCCTAGGGTGGTTACAGAGCAACCACTGGAGGTGGTTCCCCTCTTCCTCTGGTGTTAGTTGACTGTTACATTTGCCCTTCGCCACCCTGCCAACAAGCTGGTTCTCAAACTGGCAGAAATAACTGGGAACCACTCTGGGCACAGGGCAATCTCCGGGCAAGTTTATTCCAAAAAATTGGGGTTTTGTTTTGTTGTATTTAGTGATACAGACCATGTAGGAGAACGGGTTGTTTCTGTAGTTCGATGGTCAAAACCCCTCCAGAGGTTTCAAAATACCCATGCGAAATGGTTGGACTCAAAACACCGATGGTTCCAAAAAACCTCCACATATCAGGAGGTCCAGCGTGGCACAGAGAAAATACCAAGTGATTGATTATTAAGTTTTTCTTTCTAATATCTGGGTCAGATTTTCACCTGCTCTCTCGTACCTTCGGTGGAGAAAAACACTATCTGGAAAGAGCACGCTGCAGAGCCTTGGAGCTGCGTCTGGCTGAGACCGTAGCGTTTACATCCCCCTGTTGGCCAGACCCTAACCCCATGGAATGTCTCCGAATAGGATTCAGGCCATGAAGAGGTCAGCAGTGCTTCGACCAATCACCACCTCGGTGATTTCCGTGTTATACACTGACACAGACATGGCCAGTTACATGGCGCGCACACATCATACATTCATTTTGAAACGCCCCTTCCCGAGCCACAGCTGCGGGTGCTCACCCCCACGTGCAACCTGCAGACCAGCAGCCACACCCCGCCCCCGTGGGAGCATTCACCTGCTCGCACGCTCACGTGGCGGATGGTGAGCAGGGCATATGTAGGGCAGACATCTGCTCTACCGGAAGATCTGTAAGCATCTGGGGACACAGCAAACGCAGGGTGAGAACTCAGCCATGCTGTGGATTCAGGGTCTCACCCTGGAGGGACCACGGGGTCAGACGATGGCCCTGCTGGATCCAAATCCTTCCTGCTGAAGGACTTTGAGTAAACAGATGGGCAGAAGGGGACATCCGAGCCTCAGCCTAGTGAGGTCAGACTCACCTGCGCTGCCTCTTAAAGGCTCAGACTCTTTGATGCCCCTCACCCACCCCCACCCCAGTGATTCTGCCTCTGCAGGTGTGAGAAAGGCTGGAAATCTGCTTTCTGTGACCCTTTGGGACATACACATGCAGGCCATCCTTTGAGAAGCCCATGTTTAAATCTGTTTTGTTTTTAGGGCCGCACCTGTGACATATGGAGGTTTCTGGGCTGGGGTCAAATTGGAGCTGCAGCTGCAGCCTACACCACAGCCATGGCAACACCTGATCTGAGCCACATCAGCAATCTACGCTGCAGCTTCCAGTAACACTGGATCCTTAACCCACAGATGGAGGCCAGAGATCGAACCTGTATCCTCCCGGACACTAGCTGTGTTCTTAACCTTCTGAGCCAGAACGGGAACTCCCAATCTTTACATTTTAATCAAGCCCATTGAAAGCATCATACTCAGTAAATACTCACAAAAGAAACAAAGGAAGCTGAGGTCACCTTCGTGACTTTTAACCCATTTCCTTCAGAGACTTCTTTCCCGCTGCCCTTCTGGATTCTTACAGCTTAGATGACATCTGGACTCTTACACCCAACCTGCCCCTAACCTCCATCTGGGGGGACAGCGAACGGAAAGGAAGAGAAATGATGCTGCAGCCACGTGGGCTGCGAGGAGCAGGGACCCTTTCTTCCTCCAGGGGACTTTACATCTAGCGTTGGCGCTGCCAGTCCCAGCATCAGTGTCAGGACACGCCGTGATCACTCCAGCCAGGGTGGAGACAGAGCGAGGAAAGCCAGAGGCGCCACGGGCCCCGCGCACTCGCTGCGGCCACTCCTGACATCTCCCTGGAGTGGAGAGGCGGTTCACGCAAGGTGACAGGGACGGCCCTGGAGCTGCTTGGCACAGGCCGGCCTCCACTTAACGAGTGTTCAGAATCACACTCAGCATGGAGAAATTTCACCCTGACCCTGGATGTCTGCCCCCTGGCACCCGCTCACTTACATTTTTACTCAATTACTATTTCTAAGAACAGAGACCAAAAAAAAAAAAAAAAAAGAAAGAAAGAAAGAAAGAAAGAAAAGAAAAAAATTGCAGAGCCCCACTGCTCAGCAGTCTTGCCTGGAAGGTCTGGAAGGGTCGGCGGGGTTTTCTCCCAGGCGGGAAGCTGGGTGGGGCGCGAGAGCCTCCCACCGTCCGGAAAGCCATGCACTGGCTCCTCTTCCTCACCCTCCCGGGCCCTCCTGGTTTTCCCAGGCTCGGGAGGAGCAGGGTGGGTTCCCAGTGTTTTCTCACCAAAGAAAGAGGGAAATGCACAGCCATTCAACGACCGGCAGTAACCCCAAGTGGGAAGGCGTGTCGGGGGGCCCAGAGCTGGGGAAGGCCGCTCTCCCCGCCCACCGGCTTGTGAGGATGAAAGAGGAAAGGGAAATTGATCCGCCTTGTAGGAAGATTATCCGAGAGGATGCGAAAATGCATGGGGCGGGAATCCGAAGGGAAAGCAAAAAGAAGACCAACAAAAAGAAAAAAGAAAAAAGGTTGGGGTCTCCATGGTGGAGGGCGTGGGGACCAGGCCTGAAGTCAGACTTGGGCGCTGGCCCCTCTCAGGGCTCGAGGGCCAAGGCCAAGGCCAAGGCCGCTAGCGCTCCCAGCCCACCATCTCCTGAGAAGCGGGGTGCTGCTCCTGGCCCTGCCCCGGCGCCCAGGGGGAGGTTTAGGAGGACGAGGCTTAAGCACCAGGGCCGTGGGGGCCAGTCAACAAGGGCTCTCCTTCTCTCATCCCCTGCCCCCGTCTTTTCCAAAAGGCTGGTGAGGAAAAAAAACAAAAAACAAATCACACAATTAACTCTTTGCTTTAGACAGTGAAATACAACAGAAACGTAGAGCTGGAAACCTAACTATAATCCGTCTCACAAAAGGGAGCTTTAAAAGCACAGATTAGATGCTCCACTCTTTGTTGTTGGGTTTTTTTTTTTCTTTTTTTTTTGGTCTGTTTGTCTTTTTTAGGGCCACACCCACAGCACAAGGAGGTTCCCAGGCCAGGGGTAGAATCAGAGCTGTAGCTACCGGCCTACGCCACAGCCACAGCCACAGCCACACCAGATTCGAGCCGTGTCTGCGATCTACACCACAGCTCACGGCAATACCGGATCCTTAACCCACTGAGCGAGGCCAGGGATTGAACCCACATCCTTATGGATGCCAGTTGGGTTCACTAACCACTGAGCTATGATGGGAACGCCCAATGTTTCACTCTTTTTATTCCCCTGGTAGCTTCTAGTCATTCCGAGGCTTTCTGTACTATCTGTACTATAATAAATGTATATTCTCAATAGAATCAGGTTTTCTTTTCTTTTTTTGATATCTTGATTTTATTTATTTTATTTTTTTGTCTTTTTAGGGCCGCACCAAGGTGTATGGAGGTTCCCAGGCTAGGGGTCCAATCGGAGCTGCAGCTGCCAGCCTACACCGCCGCTCACGAGAATGAGAGGCCAGGGATGGAACCCGAGTCCTTTGGGATACTAAGTAGGGTTCACTACCACTGAGCCACAACCACAACTCCTTTTTTTGGGGGTGGGGAGAAGCCCAGTCTAGGCCACTGTACACCGTCAATAAGCTATTTCATTTCCTGATTCCTTGATTCCTGAGAAGCAAGGTGAGGCATGGTAACGGCACGGGAGGAGAGCCCAGGACATTAGACAGCTACTGGGTGACAGAATAAACACATGTCTTTTGTCCTTAATTGGCCTTATTCAGGCCTCCCCCGATCGTGAGAACTAGGAACACGCACTCTTCCTCAGGGGCTCCAAAATGCAGCGTCGACCACCTCCAGAGTGACAGTCCACAGCCTCACGGCCTCTGCAAGGATCAGGGAACAGCCTGCACCAGAGGCCTCGCGTGTCAGCATCGTCCAAGACCTGTTCTCTGCTGCGGTCTCACTGCCCAGCATCCAATAAAAGATGGGCCTCCATAAAGGTTGGCGGAAATGAGGGAGGTTCCAAATTAGGAAGGGTGAGACCTCCGGCTTGGGTGGCTCTTAGGAGCCTGCACCTGTTCGGAGGGCCAGGGCGAAGCAGCATGAGCACGTGGTAAGCTCCCAGGGCCAGGACCCGGGCGCCTTGACTGTGACCCCCCCATCGCTCATGCAGCCCACGAACAGCAAGATGCAGGGCACAGATCACAGCAACGGCAAACGTGTCCCAAAGGCCTCCCGCCACAACCTCAAAGGAGAGAACATCCAGTTCCAGCAATGGCTCTGGGCCGGAAACAGGAACATGGATTCAAGTAAGATGCCCCCCCAAAAGGACCCTTGGCATTCTGACTAGGTTGTTCCACCCTCCAGAGAGCACCCTCTCGGGGGGCCGAGAGGTCCACGTGTCAAATGACCCTGGAACCCCTGGAGCGCTCCCCCCAAGTGCCCACACCCCCTCCTTCCCCCACACCGCAGTCACGTCAGCGTTGGGCTCCCAGGCCTTCATGAGGGTTTCTCATCTAAACTCTGACTACAAAACCGGGGGCCCCTGTGGGATGGCGCAGCGACAAGGCTGCCCTGGGGGAGTCTGTCTAGCCTCTGCCAAGGTCCCCCCAGCAGACAAACACTCACGATGGACTGGCTACGTCAAATGAGGTATAAAGCAGACGAGTGTACTCACCAAGGTACCCACAGAGCACCTGGGACTGTCTGGAGCACAAGCTGCCCACTGAGCCAGAGGGTGTTGTAACAACTGGGCAGACAGCTAGGAGTTTTAAAAAGCACAGTCATTAGCTATTTGACCGAGGCCAGGCCTCGTACAGAGCTATACAAAGATGCAACGTCGAAGAGGGTCTCGCTACATGTACTTATGGCTCCCCGGAAACGGAAGGTCCCCACGACTCAGGGCCAGGGGACCGGCAGGCAGGGTCTAGGGGGATGTGGATTCTCGCCCCGGATTTTTTTCTTATCCCTTCACCAGCAGTCAGGCTCGTGAATTCAGTGTTCCCTTGAACGCGTTCTAGGGTGAAGATAACCATGTACAATTTACATACCAAAATGGGGAGTTCCCGGGGGGCTCAGAGGTAATGAATCTGACTAGGATCCATGGGGTTGCGGGTTTGATCCCTGGCCTCACTCAGTGGGTAAAGGATCCAGCGTTGCCATGAGCTGTGGTGGAGGTCACAGACGTGGCTGTGGTGTAGGCTGGCAGGCGCAGCTCCGATTCGACCCCTAGCTTGGGAATGTCCATATGCCATGGGTGCAGCCCTAAAACGACGAAAAGAAAAAAAAAAACCAAAATGGTGAAATAAATACTTGACCTATATTAAAGGTGAATAGGAAAGGCCTTAACCTTTTTCACAAAAGAGAGCCTCCCTATCAAGAAGAAAACTCTGTTTTTTGTTTGGTTGGCCTCAAGTTCAGTTTTCTTAAAATCACCTGTTATCATTTCTCAGCTACCCATGAAAACTCAAAAATCCCAGTGTATATGGGCTCGAGGTGGGTGAGCTACCTTGAAAAACCTAGGGTTCCTTGGAATGGATTAAACCTATCTTCCGTGATAGTTACGGCATCCTGAAGTTTTGAACTTTGCTTCCTTTAAAAAGGAATGGCACAGAGAACGCTACCCGATATTCTGGGATCATCTGTGTGGGAAAAGAATCTCAAAGAGAATGGATGTGTGTCCATGCAGAACTGGGTCACTTTGCTGCATAGCAGACCTGATAATTCCATCACACTTTAAAAAATGAAAAACAAACAAATAAATAAAGTAACAGCAGCCCCTGCACCTTGTCTGTTGCCCATCATATTCTTATAAAAGAAGCTACACCAAAAAAGACCTTCGGTTGCAAAGAAAACATTGCTGGGTGTTCCAAGGCTATGCTCTCTGCTGTAGGGTCCGTAAACACTGGACCACCCCCCCGCCCCCCCGCCCCCGTTGCTGGTTCCCTCGGAATCCCGGGACAAGTGTTTTGCTTTTACCCAAGCCTCTGTCCCTATAAACGAAACTCTCATCATGCTCCCTGGGGGTTTTTGGAAGGGTGACACAAGATATTTAAAAGACGCTGACACATAAAAGTGATCAAGGAACCCTGTACGATTGGTGACCTAACTCACTTGCTGGATGAATCCCTGATGGCTTTCTGAGGCTGCATGAATAGCTTTCTTTCCCAGCTCCTGACACCCCATCAAGATCCATGCACTGTCCATTCATCTAGGGCGTGTCTTTGAAGAATGGCCCCTTTTCACCCCGGACAGGAAAACTTCCTTGGACAAAGACAAAGGCCTTCTGGATCCAACCCCTACCCATCCCTCCCCTCCCCTACCCTCTTTTTTTTTTTTTTTTTGCAGGGGCAGATTTGTACCTTCATCTCCCAATTTGAAAACACATAAGGAAGACCTTCCAGGCCCTGAAGCTCACCATCTCCGACACTCAGCCCACTAACAAGCCCCCAGGGATGCGGATGCACCACACCTGCCAGTCGGCACCCTCTTGAACCGAGATGCTAGGATCTGCATGGCCTGAATGGCCCGGAAGACGACGGCCCAACACCCAGGTCTTGGGAAGTCACAGCTACCAAGCTGCCACCACATGCTGTGACCAGTAGACATCTGCTCACACGTGTTCTTCCCACCAAGCAACCATGTTGTTTATTTTGAGAGCCCTCGCCCCGGCCTCGCAGACAGAAAATTCTCTCACATCCCTCGTCCGCAAAGACAGGAAGCTCCAGATGGGGTATAAACAGTCTGTCCAAGGGGCTCAGTCCAATCCGACCTCTACAAAGAGATGCTGAAATGTCACTGAAATCAAGATCTCCAGGAACAGACCCCGAGACAGGCAGAGACAGGGTGTCGCCTTGGCTGGCCGTAGTTTCTCTTCCAGCCATGGCCCTGTGCACTGCTTGGGGGGATTTTATTCCTTTTCCTGGGAAACAGCTCCTTCTTCAGGCCAGTGGATGCTGTGGTGCTAAAGAGGGATGATTTTCCTAATAGGATCCAGACCCTGGATCACCCCAGGTCACCCAGGTCGACGACGCCTGTGTGGCAACAAGGCAAGCCAACCACTGTCATCTGTCATGTCCAACCCGCGGTGCTCAGGTGGCGTCTTTGGTTTACTTTCCTTCTGCTATAACGTTACAGGATTAAAATCCCTGCGTTCCTCCCTCTGCCCCCTTTTTGGGTTCATCTGGGTTTTGTTTGTTTGCTTTGTTTGTTTTTAAGCAGGGCCAAGGGACCGGGTGCTCTGAGGCTGATCCAGCGCCTCAGAAGTTTAAGACCATGATTTAAAAAAAAAATAGAAGTTAAGCCTGTGAGTTGGATGGAGATAGAAGTGATATTATGAGTGATGCGTTAAGCCAAAGAAAGTAACTGTTAGTTTAAAAATCAGGTTTCAACCAGCTGTGTGTTCGAAGTCACACTCCGGTGTGGATAAACGTTCTCCCATCAGTGGGGTTTGGGGTATGTGCGCAATGCTTTTGAAAACGTGAAAACCTATGAAACATCTGAGCCGTTAATGGTCATAGAAGAACAATCATTTTTTGGATGTACTTGGGTGCCCGCTCGTTGATAACAGGGGATGATGGCTCACAAAAGTCCTAAGACAGAAACGGTCCTGGAATTAAAATTTTGCTTGGGTCATTGACAAAATAGCTCTGAGACGCCGAAGCTCATTTTACAAGTGCTGAGACTCATCTCCGCCTGGGGTGACACAGCTAAGACAGAAAGTGACAAAGCCAAAAGACACAGCGTTTCCCGAGTGTGTGTCTAAACGCTCTGCTTGAAAGTCACCTGGCCAGCTCCGCAAAGATGCGGGTTTTCAGGTGCTCACCTTAAAAGTGCTCAATGATAATCTAAACAGAGGGGAGGCGGCAACGGCTCGGGGTCTGCAGAGAGCATTGTAGGTGATTCTTTTGGGAAAATTCAAGAACCACTGGTTCTTGGATTTATAACTTCATAACTCAGAGGTTAGAGAGGCCTTTTCCAAATGTTCATCAGACCTCAGAACAACCCAACCAGGTGGATCAAGGCAACACTACCTTCTCATAAGAGCTGCCTGTTCTGAGTAAGCAGTGGTCCAGTGGTACGTAACAGCATCCCTTCTCTGAGATGGAGAGAAAGCCATTCTCGCTGCAACGATAGCTTAGAGGGAATGAAATGTAACGAAAAATGCTCCAGTGAACCCCACATCAAATCGGTCCCTGCCTCAACCCCTTCTCAGCAGCCCCCCCCCCCGGCCCCCGCCAAGGTCTCTCTTGTGATTACAGCTTTTCTGTTAAGTGGGCACTGTCACTCCCTCCCAGCACCAGACTTTAGCCAGTTTCTCCTCCAAGAATCCCCAGCAAGCGTTACTGGGAAAGGGCAAACGGCTGATCCCCCACGTATAAAAACTCGGGGGTCAGCTGGGCTCAAGACCCTCCTTCTACAATCCGGGTCTGACTGCCAAAGAATTAACAAAATTAGATCTGACCCTGGACACATCATTTCATTCTTGATGGTCATGTTTTCTGACAGTGGAATTCTTCTGAAATATATCCTTCTCCCTGGCCAACCAGCAGCTACCATCTCATCCCACAGAGGAGACACAAGCACAAGCAGAGGAGGTGACACAGTGGCCATGCGGGGCTGGGCTCACAGGTCTGACCAGGGACCCCCCCCCCGCCCCCCGTACCTCACTTACCAGTCTGAGGCTGGATGCTACCAGAAAGTCCAAATCAATGACCAAGTTATGCATCAGATCAAAATGACGAGTCAACAGCCAACCCTAAGGTAAGGGTACGAACCACTGCCCTAGAACCGGACGCAACAGCCTTGATTCACCTTGTATTCTGCCCGGCTGCTTGCAGGTGAGCGCGCCTACCCCTGCTTCCCTCTCCTTAGCGTCCAGAGCCCTGGATGTGGAAACCAGGCCCTGCCAGACCTTCGAGGGACCATTCCTCTACGAAAGCATCCATCTTCTGCTCAGTCCTCAGTGTGTGATTTTTTTTTTTTCTCTCTCCTAAGGTAGAATCACAATACGTCATCCACTTTTGGGAGGGGGGATGGCCTTTCTCAGCCAGAATCTTAATTATAAGAGTTCATTTTAAAGCAAGAAGACACAGCACCGATGGCATGCTCATTAAGTTGTCAAAGCAAAAGTGAAAATGAGATGAAGTCCATGGATAAGGAAATAAATGACCCAGTAAGAATATGGCCTGCGCTGTGAGGGAGGGACTGGGGGGTCTGGGATGGCATATGCACGCGGAGGCAGGTGGAGTGATTGGCCAAGGGGGACCTGCTGCCTAGCACAGAGAACTCTACCCAATATTCTGCGATCCTCTGTGTGGGAAAAGAATCTGAAAGAGAATGAGTGTGTGTCCATGCATAACTGAATCCCTCTGCTATACAACAGAAACGATGCCAACCTTGTAACTCAACTATCGGCCACTAAGACTTTTTTAAAAAAGAAAAAAAAGCAAGAATAACATCCCCCCATGGAAGGACTGACATGGTTACCGCGACATATGATCTAGAAGGAATAATCCTGATGAGTTGGGTCTAAGAAGTGTTGAATTACCAATCCTGAGACAACGCCAAAGCTGAAAAATTAGGTTATATTTTCCAGCAAATTCCCATGAAGGGGCAAGACTATATTTCAGCGCTCTTCAAATGCATTAAAACCAAACCAAACCAAACACTGCCTTCCCTTTCAGATGTGCTTCCTCAGAGATCGGCAAAGACCAGTGGACCTGGGACTGGTTCAGTATCTTTCTCAAAACCAAACTCTGCGTTCTCGTTTACGGGATGAAGTGACAAATAAGCACTCTGACCACAGCCTGAAGTTATGAATGAGCAGCGATGTGTGAACTCGCTTGTCAGGGCAGATGTGGTGCGTGTGTCAGCGTGGTGTGGGTTGGACAGAGGAAGGCAGATGAACAGAGCCAGAGGCCAAGTCACAACAGTTTTCTTCTTTCCTTCCTTAAGACGACAGAGACGCGCCAGCACTTCCCATTTCCGGAAACAAACAGTATCTCCCCCCAAAAAGCAGCCTCGCTCTCCAGGAGCTGCCCCCGACTCTCCTTCTGGAAACACCGCGTCTCGTCTTCGGGAAGGTCCTGCTCCCTAAATACCAACACAGAGGCCGCAGGCAAGGCCGGAGGTAGAGCAACCCTCTCTCTGCGGACAGAGACATGTGAGCAGGCCAGGAGGAGCGCCAGCAGCTGCCGGGGGGGGGGGGGGGGGGGGAGGCTGGAAATGCATCTGAACTATTTTCAGAAGGTCTGGGCTTTGCAACATCCAGAAAGCATTTTCCATGTGCTTGAAGTTCCCCAAGTTGTTGTGATTAAAGCAACATCTAAGCCCCGCATTTCTGACTTATCAGGCAGAACCAAATCCAAGGGCTCAGTTTTGAGAATGAAGGGATGGGGCTGGTCCCCAAAGAATAGCTTTCTGGGCATCGCGAGGCTTTCTCTTCCTCGAACAGATGCTACATCCAGGCAGCTCAATTCCTCCCAGACAGCCGGGCTTTCTCACACCAAGGAAGGGGTTTAACTCGGTCCCAGGCAGACCGCATTTTGCCCTGTTAAAGGGCTTCTGTCCTCTGAGATCACCTCCTAAAGTTTCAATTCCTCCTCAAACCCTTTGTAGTGGCTCCCCCACCACCCTCTTCCTTTCCTCCCATCTGTCCTCCCCACAAAGGCATGTTGTTGCTAAGTCTGTGCTTAAATGAATGGCCCATCAGCTAAGAAAGGGCCAGGGCAGGTGCCCGGTCCTGGAAGTAACATGAGGGCTCCCCAGGTCTAATGCAGCTGCCTGCCCTGGCTCAGCCCGGATCTCACGCAGGAGGTGATGAGCGACCAGGGACCCAGGAGGAGGGCCCGACCCAGCCCAGAAGCATGGGACCCAGAGGCCCCTCCTGCTCGGCAGCCTTTTACAAATAACATTCTTCCCGCCCGCGCCCCCCCCCCTCCCCCGCCGCTTTGCTGGACTTCAGCCTTTCTGGCCCAGAAAGATAAAAAGGTGAGTGCTATGCAACTCATTCATATATTTAGAGAGATCAGTTAAAATAATTCAAACATGTTCCCCTAAAAATGGATATGCCCTTTGAAACAAGATGTTAAAAAAAAAAAAAAATCAAAACTGGACACTAAGGCACTGAGCAGGCACAGCAAGAAACTCTGGCTGGAGGAATACAGGAGGCGGACCTCCTGCTTCTGGTGCTACATATTATCAGGTAGAGGCTCTTGTTTTTTCAACAAGGAGAGTCGGGGGCAGCTCCCGGAGGGCAAGGCTGCTTTTCTGGCCCTGGGAACTTCTGCAGGAATCGAACCCGCGCCGCAGTAGCGACCCAAGCCACAGCAGTGACAGTGACAATGCCGGATCCTTAGCCGGCTGAGCCACATGGAACTTAGAGCCTCTTAAAGTTTTCTGAGGGCAGATAACACGCCCCCGCTTGCTCCTTTTCAGTGTGCTCCCAGGACACGAGTCTGCCAGGCGCACATGTACTGCCTGTCCTCCGTTCCACAAATATGTGCGCAGAATGTGATTTCACACGTTTTCCATATTTTAGTACCTCTATAATACCGATGCTCTCTTATCATCAGTGGCATGTTATACTCGATGGGCAATGATATTCCTTTCCTAGTCGCATATAACATAGAGGGGCCTCACAAAATCAGCGGTGTTTGAGAATTCATCGAGGAGCTGCCGCTGTGCAAAGCGAGCCTATTTAAGTGCCAGAAGCAGCTGCACGAGGCGTCTCTTTGCACACGTCATCATCAGGCCTTTACAGCCCTAGGGGGTAGGTATTATCTTCTTCACTCTTACAAGAAACTAAGATTAGCTTCAGAGAAGGGGCTTCAACCCAGCCATAAAGCCAGTGATGGCAGAGCCAAGATCGGAATTCAGCAGTGAGCAACTGACGAGGCGGTTTTAATAACCTGCACCGGGAGAGCCAAGCTGCTAACTCAAACAAGACCACGTTTTAACAACTGCCACAGGCCTGGCGCAGGACTTATCTTTGAAGCCGCCTCTTCCCTTTCAGCCTGAGAGTCTGCCGGTGCAGTTCCCTTTTATTTGCCCTCCTCCTTGTACCATTTGGGTCTGTCTGACTCTCCAGTCTGTGCTCCCTGGTCAACACCACCCTGTCTTCCCCAATAAATGAATCTGTGGCAGGAGACAAGACGAAGCCCCAAGCCATCGAATGCATCAAGAATTCTGCAAAGAAAACAGGGGCATTGCAAGATCAAGGCCAGGAGACTGGGTGAATCACAATTTTTCGATCAACCAAGTGCAGAGATAAAAGTGGAACGTGTCAGAAACCCAGGCTTGTATGAAAAGCTTCAAAAGTATATGTCCTTCGGGAGGAAGAGAAGGCAGAGCTTCCAGGAATGTGAGTCCTGCCAGAAGACAACGGTCCCCCAAATCCTTCATGGATGTGTCCAGTCATCTTGCCCGGAGGGCAAGGAAAGTCACGCTCTCCATTCCCCGGTCTTTATTTAGGGCCACTATTATCTGCGGTACCCCAAAGTCTGACTTTTGGTAAGAGATCACTGAGGGCAATAGCTCTATCCACGACCTTGAAGGTCCCGGGGAACACGGAAGGACCGGCTAGCTTCCCTTGTAAAATTAAATAAGTGCACCCATGTGAAATATTTCATATGCGCCCCGAGAGGCTTAGCTTCCTCATCATCATCATCAGCGCCCTTCTTTTCACGCTTATCCGCAAAACCGGAAACAGGAAGTGGATGGTTCTGGGAAGGCTCCTGCTGCCTTCAGCCCTGGGACAGGATCCATCGGGCACATCTTCCCTGAGGACACCCGGGATCCCCCTCTCTCCACATCTCCTGGTCCTAACGCTCTGAATTCAGATCCTCCTTCTTTCTGGTGATTCCACCTTATTCTCTAAAGGGAAACGCTCATTCCTGTATTAAGCACTGATTGAGCAAAACAGTTCGCTGTAAAAGGACACAGATTAAGTCAGACGGGGTTCCTGTTCAGAGGCGGTTCGCCAACCAATGAAGAAGACAGGTCAGGACACAGCGAAAGAAAAGAGGTTGAGCTAGAGATGAGTATCACTATTGTGAGCGTGCAGAGGAAGAGCTAATTAAACGGGACGAGGAAAACGACAGGAGCGTTCACCAGGGGACGCAACCCTGACTAAACCTGGAAGGACGTTGAAAGGTGTTAAAAGATGGATCGCCAAGTGGAAGGCACGACATAAACAGAGGCCTGGAGGAATGGAAATAAATGATCCCTTTGGGTCCAGACAAAGGGGGTGATCTGGCTGGAGCACAGTTTTCACGGGGCGGATTTGGGAGGGGGCGCCAAGCAAGGGGGAGGGGCCGTCGAGCAAAGAGGAGGGGCCAGACCCTGAAATGTCTTGCTTGGATCTGCTCTACAGTATCCGAATCATACTGAAAAAGCCTACATTCTCAAGGCCGTCCTGCATGAGGACTAGACTGTGCTCAGCGTGGTGGATCACCAGCCCCGCGGAGTCTCTGTCCCCAGAGAGGCAAAGGTCATGCAAGGACCAATGGGAGTGAGCCAGGGAAACAGATCCACGGAGGGGAGGCTGGTGGGAGCATCACTTCCCATCACATTCGAAGAGCTCTAAAATATCTTTTTATGTATGTATTGCTTTTTAGGGCAGCAGTGCCACAGAGGGAAGTTCCTGGGCTAGGGGTCAAATCTGAGCGGCAGCTGCCGGCCTACACCACAGCTCACAGCCACGCCGGATCCTTAACCTGCTGAGCGAGGGCAGGGATCGAACCCGCATCCTCTGGGATAATAGTCGAGTTCATTACTGCTGAGCCACAACAGGATCTCCCTAAAATACCTCTTTGTACTATCTCATGCATAATAGGTGGCACACTACAGCCATTGTCAGTGATCCTTCTCTCTTAGTGGTGCATGAAGTAAGAGTGCACCTTAAAAATCAACGGTGCACCAAACACCACAGCTGCCACGCAAAAAAGGCCTACTAAGTGCCGGAAGCAGAGGGTGGGGCTTCTTGACACAGGTTCTGGTCAGTCCTTTGCAACCCTCGGAAGCCGGCATCTCCATCATTACAAGAGAAGAAAAGCAGGCTTGGTTCAGCGAAGTTCACCACCATACAAGCGGATGTTCCAGAAGAGAGAGGAACGGAAGGCAATTCAGAGACTGTGGGGAAGAAGTCAAGGGGGAGCTTTATGCAGAAGTGAAGCCACCAAGCCAATCCAGGAAGCAAGGCGTCGGTCTCAGGGCAGTGGAGTTTGACTTCCGGGTATCAGAGGTTAGAAAGGAAACAAAATAAATGATACGAATTTCTCCCAAAGGCATGATGGAAATGAGCTTTTCAGTCTAAACAAACCCATCAAAGAAGCCCCAGCATGTGATTACATGTGAAATACCTGGAGAACACAGAATTCTTCGGTTAAAAACTAGCTCTGTTTAAAGCATATTAACAAAACAAAGGCACACCATGTGGTTTCAGAATGCCCATGGAAACATTTGTTTATCTCGGCCAGAGGCACAGTTCGTGGAGCTGTTCAGAATCTGCAAAGTGGATACACCCTTCAGCAGAAAGGCTGCCTAAGGAGAGGGAGCCCATCCAAACCGGAAATGCTCCATCAGGAGAGCTGACTTGGCTCTTTCCAGAGTTCCGCCCTGCAGCCTCTCTGCTCCCAGCTCACCTTCATTCTGAACCTGTAAAGGGCTGGGAATGGCGGCAGGGAGGGAGGGAGGGGACTCCCAGAGTCGCGCCTCGATGGTGGACTTGCACACCTCTCCCGGGACCAGGCTCTTTCACCTTATTTTCCCTAACCCTCTAAAAAGGCTGCCTGAAGTGTGTTGTAATCTCTGGGCAAAGGCCTAGGAGTCGTGACCTCCTCTGCTCTAACCCAGATTCGATATGGGATCAACAGTGAGTCACTAGCCTTTTTTCCCATCTCAGTTTCCTCTAGGAAAAATGATCTGTCATCCTTTCCTATCTTTGTATGAAAGATGCTGCGACTAGGTTACATCAGCATCTCTGCACCAGGGAGAAGGCGTCATTCAAAGGGTGCAGCTCCTTCGGTCGACCCTAGGGGTCGCTGTGGAGACACACAGGGCTCCCTGAGCCTCTGCCAGGTCAGCTGGTCCCCATCGCCCCTCCTGCTTCACCAAGCCCAGCCTCCATCCGGTGGGGACTCCTCGGGAGAGGCTTGAAGCCGACGGACTAGCCTTTCTTGGCAACAAAGACGGCCCAACTGCTTCAGTTATGACCGGTACATATCTTTGAGGGTTTTTCCTAGTATTTGGAAAGAAAAGAGAGGATATCCTAGCCGAGAACATGGCCTAAGTTAAATGCAACCACAATTAGGCACTAGACTTAGCATAAGGGGTGATATGAGGGAATTCGAGTTTGGTCTGCTGTGGATTCACAACTCACTCGTCATGGAAGTCCGGGGAAGGGGTTCAAGTCTGTCTTGAACCTCTCTCTCTCCCTCTTCCTCACACATTCCACACAAAGAAGCTTCAAAAACAAAACCCCTATCACTTCGCTGAACACCTGAAACTGACGCAATATTGTACATCAACCGTAATTTTTTAAAAAAGAAAGAAACAGAAATTCCTGCACATCAAGCAAAAATATCACTATGTTCCAGCAACTGCTAGTATTTTCCTTCATTGGGCAACTGGCCAAGAGTCCAGCCACGGGTCTACGGAAAGATAGATCCAGGAATAGACTGTTAAGTCACAGTCCCCCCAAACCACAGTGCTCTTGGTAGCCATTCCACATTCTACAATTTCACTAGGAAAACTCCAGAGGAACCAGAAGGAGAGATTGCTCGGTATTGGGTATTCAGTGTTTAGCATTTATGTGAAACCGTTGCAAGGGAACCTCACTGTGATGTCTCAGGCCGTGTGCTTTAGTGTCTCTAATTCAACATGATGGAGACACCTATGTGATTATTCACTTCCTCTGGCGGCCGACCTTGCAGACACCTCCTGAACGTGAGCTGCGTATTCTCCTTGCAAAGAAAGTCTGCGAAAATTCCTCACTTCTCTTTCTCTGTCCTGATACACAGCACCTTGCTGCTGACTGAGATGAAAGGGTGGGGCAGCAGCATTACTTAGGCTAAATGAATGGGAGGTTTTGATGCCTCTAATTTAGGCTCTTTAGGAGCCTCATTATAACGTGTACACCATACAAGCGAGTCGAAGTCATACCCCCACTTCTTTAAGAAAGCTTTCTGATTATCTTTCTCTTCGATTTTACTGTCCTTTTGACCATCGAGAGGTTTTTCTCTGCGGGTTATTACTTTTGAGATGGTACTACTGGCAGAATTCCGTAACCCCCAATAAATCCCGGGGTTACCGGGCCTCTCCACGTGGGGATCAGTGACATTTGGGGCTGGATAATTCTTTGATGTATGGGGTGGGGGGAGAGGGGGCCTGCTCTGTGCATTCTCCAGTGGTTAGCAACGTGCCCCCTCCCCCAGTCATGACAACCAGAAATGTCTCTGGAGACATGTGCCTTCCGGGGGGGGGGGGGTGTGAGCACAATCACCACGACAGCAGCCTGATGTGTGGCAATGGAAAAGCGAGGGCAAAGGAAGAAAATGAAACTTTTTGTCTCTTCCCTTTTTTTGACCGTCCACGCTCCTACATAGTTTCATCGTTAATCATTTGGATTCTTACTCTATTAAGTGCAGTCACACGTTCTAAAGGTCTAAAGCCTGGTACAGTGTCGTTGGAATAGATGTGCCTCGAAGTTCAAATGGATGGTCCAAAGGACGAGAAGTCCACTAATGCCCCCTGGGTAAAGGATGGGTAAACCTGAGCCTAACGCCACTTTGAGCCTTCAACTAACAGCCTGTGAAAAGATCAATATGAATAAATTCGAAACTAATCAGACCCCCTTCTTCAAATGTTGACACAGTGTTATTTATATCCCATAAATACCTTCTCGACTAGAATTCGTCCTAGGAGATTGGCACCTGGCCAGTTCTATTCATATTTACTAGATTTATATAGTGCCCTGGGCCAAGGATAATATTTAAAACAAAATATGCCTGAAGGCATATACAATATCTCTTATATTTTTACTTTTAGAACTCTGCATGGCTAAAAATATTTAGTCTGAACTATATAAAGTGTCCCACAAAGGACTATCAACAATCTGTAATGATATATAGCTCATCGAGTATAATTAGAGCATATTTGTAATATTTGAGCTGAAGTCACTCCCTGAACGCTAATCAGCTGGTGGTTAAAAAAAAAAAAAATTAACCAGTGATCTTCCTCATGCCTTCATCTCTGATGCTTATGACCCTCCAAGGGTTCACTTCAAGAAATGACAGGCACACTCCCTCGGCACAGCCACTGCAGTAAGGTTCGAGTTAAAAGTCAGGAGGAAAAGTCCGTGTATAAAGCCAATGCTGTACTTTCAATGTGCCCTTTAAAAATATGGTGGAGTGATTTTTTTTTTCTTTGGAAGGCTTCACTATATTCCAGTATAACTAGAAAGTGCTGGAAAATCAGTTAACCTACTTTCTATAAAATTATCCACAGTCCTAGCACAGTAGTATCAGATCTGCTATTAAGAAGGCTTTCTACTCCTCAGCTTCCTTCAAGGCTTTAAGGAACCTGTATTCTGTGCAAGAAAACTGAGAGCATGTATTTCGGCTGCACCGATCAGAGGCTTTCATTTCCTGGGCACCTGGGAGAGGATGCAGAAAGGAATCCACACACCAATTTTAGATGCCAACCTCTGAAATCCTAACAACGTGAGCATTTTTCCAATTTGGTGAGGATTATGATCCTGGATTGGACAGTCTCGGTTCTTCAGACTCAAGAGTGCTCGCAAGAGCAAAGCCTGAACACCCTCTTGGGTAACTTGCCCTGTTCACACCTATCTGATGAAGAGATGAGACCTCTTCTGTGCTATGACAGCGCTGGCAGTTCATCAGGGCTCTTGTAGGTAAACACTGAAAGAGCAGCTGGCTCAGGGTCTACAGAACATACCTGCCAGCCTGCCCCAATTCCATGAGAAGAGATGCACGTGCTGGAGAAAAAGCAAACGGACTCAGCTCAGCTCCCTGTTGGGTCTCAAGGTTTTGGACAAACTACGATGACTTTCTTTCCTAACTTCGCCTGGGCTCCACCCCAGGTAGAAAACTTCACTCCCCGTCCCCACCCCCCATCACCGGGATGGAGAGCATTCATCACCACTGTTGAGGACAGTGTCCTAACAACAGTAATAAAATCCTCCTGCTTGCCCGGATCTCCTGCCTCGGCTCTGCTCTGTTCTGCAATAAGAGGAGAGGCTTCCTCAAAACAGAGGTGGCCTGGGGAGGCTGGGGTTCGGATACTTGAGCTGACAATCTGGGACCATCAGGTCAGGCAACTACGGCTTGTCCAGCCAAATATAAATTATTAAAAAAAAAAAAAGCACCCCCCCTAGGATAAAATGGCCATATTATCTCTGTAGCAAGACACAGAGACTCTGTGAAGGCAGCCAGCGAGTATATAGGGCAAGGAAAGGCGAGGGGAGGCGGAGAGAAATGGGCAACCAATGAAAAGTGGACGACTTGGGATTTGGAATCAGCGAAGGTTGGAGCCTCCCCCCCACCCCCACCCCTTCCTCCTGGTATTTAACCCTCTCAGGTATCAATAGACGCTGCTGCTTCTTTCCTTTTTTCTTTTTTAAAGAACTTGGAAGCAATTCTGAGTTAACCGCCCCCTTCCCTTCCCCCCAAGGAACCCCACAATCAATCATCGCACTCCCCTTGCTACTATATGCCAGCTGGTTCTGGGGACACTGTCCTCAGAGAAGCCAGTTTAAAAAAAAAAAAAAAAAAATCGGCTGTCTTCTACGCTGAGGTTTAGGAATGCAACCAAGTGACTGCAGGGAGCTCCAGAGCGAGCAAGACGAACGATAAATGCCTAAGAAAAAGGATCTGCTACACCGGTGACTGGAAGTAGGCAGGTTTGAGTGAACTCTGAAAAATAACGTGAAGGAAAACCCCTTTTCAACGTCGTCAGAAACGAAGCTGCCCCTTCTACCAGCCCAGGTGAAATCAAAAGGCGACGTAGTTACACGATCTCGCCTTGGGGGAGGGGGTGTAAACACCTCGCCAAGGCAGTCGGTTCAAGAACTGAGTGGTAGGAGGCAGGTTTCTGGACGGAGCTCCAACTCGGGTTTTGTCTTGGCGATGCTGACATTTTTCGGGGAGTTAGAGACAATGGAGAAGGCTCGGGGAATCAGCTGATAGGTCGGCACGGAAAGGGGCGCCTTCCGGAGAGGCTAGTTTTGAGCCACTTTTTTCTTTAACCCTTCGGGCACCAGATCGGCGGGCTCCAAGCCAATCGGAGCCAAGAAAACAAACCCACCGAGGCTTCCCGGTGTGACTCTGCCCCCGGGAGCGCCTCGGGTTTGACAGAGGAGGGCTGACTCCGAGCTGGTGGCCGAGTCGAGAACTCCAGGGAGGAGAAAAAGGGAATAATACCGCCTTATAGAGGACGGGGCGTGGGGGGAAGGGACACATGGAGAAAATAAAGTCGCACGTCCACGTTTGAAAGCCTAACGTCCTCAAGCACACGACTGACAAGGAGGCGGGTGGGACGGAGGACGGGAGCAGGGGAAAGCGCGAGCGGGCGCCGGGAGAGGGCAGGGCGATCCCTGGAGTGGCGGCGGTTCTGGAAGCATCGGGCAGCGCTAAGCCCCGGGGAACGGCAGCGAGGAGCAGTACTTACTTTCCGAGGGGAAGAAGGGCGGCATGTCGATTTTGTAAACCTCCTTGGCGTAGTATTCCTCGTCGCTGCGCTCGCGCTCGCAGGCGGCCGCCCTCCGGCTCGCCTTCTCCTGGAGCAAGTCCCTGGTGCTGTTGTAGATGGAAATCACCTCAGGGGGGACCTCCTCGGGTTCGGGGTAGTCTTCTGGGGGGCTGGTGAGCTTCAGCTTGCTCAGGATCTGCCCGCGGATCGCCTCGATCCTCTTGCGCATGAACTGGTCCATGTCGAGCGTGCTGCAGGTAGACAGGCTGAGCGCGACCGTGACCAGATGCAGGAGTAGAAAAGCGCTCAGCACACAGTAGTGCATTTTTTTTTTAAAGGTGGAAAAAATTTTTTTAAAAAGTAAAAAAAAAAAAAATGCAAGAGAAAAAAAAAACAACAACAACTCTCAAAGTACCGGTCGGGTAGATTTTTTTTTTTTAATGCGAAACTTTTGCAAACAATCGAGAGTCAATGTCCGAAAGAAAAAGGTATCTTGCCTGAATTCCTTTCAAAAGAAAAAGCGAGTCGTTGCCCAAGTGGAAATATTAATACGCGATGGGCAGGGGGAACCCTCACTTGGGGGAGTCAGCAAAAGTTTTCTTGGAGCGACGAGACCGGGGGAAAAAAAAGAGACGAGTGGCTATTAGGCAGAAATAAATTTAGGAGGAGGCAACGGAGTTCAGTGTGTCAGTTTCGGGTGCGGAGTGGCGGATCTGAACTCGGCTCCTCCGGCCAAAAGGGAAGATGAAAAGGCCCCGGGGCTGGCGGCGGGCGCGCCGGCGGGAGGGGCGCGGGGAGCGCTGTCAGGGGGCCGCCGAGGCCGCCTCCAGTTTATAGATCGGAGGACGCAGCGGCGCGGCCCTGCCTTCCACGGCGGCGCCGAGAGCAGGAGCCGCAGCAGCTCCGGAGCGGAGGAGCGCACACGTGTGTGAGTGTGTATGTGTGTGTGTGTGAGCGTGAGCGCGCGCCCGAGTGCGCGCGCGGGGGGCGAGCCCGGCCCGCGGCGGGGAGGCGGGGGCGCTCGGCGGGGTCCGGCGGGGGCCGCGGAGGAGGCCGCGCAGGGAGGCGGCGAGGATCCTGCTCCCGGAGCTGCGCGCCGACCCGCCCGGTCACTCCACGTTGCCGCCGCCGCTGGCGGACGCGCCGGCCTCCAGCTCCCTCCTTCTGCTCCTCCTTCTCCTCTCGCTCCAAACGCCAACCCGGCAACAGACGATCGGCCGCCGCCGCCGTCGCTTTCACCCCCAGCGGACGCGCCGAGCGGGCAGCTTTATGCCTACGGGGGTGGCCAAGGGGATCCCGTGGAGCCCACCCGTCCCGACCCTCGCCTGCCTTCTCGCCCACTCGGACTCTCTCGCTTAGGGTGGGAGGCACTTGGCGGCCGGCAGCAGGTCCTCGCCTTGCTCCGTTCTGCAGCCAGGCAGCCCCTCGGTTGGTCCCCGAAGCCTCCCTAGACCGTTATCCTAGGTGGTTCTCCATCCCTCTTCTCCCCAGGCCTCCTCCTTCCGTCTCTATCTCTCGCTGCCTCTCTCTTGGTCTCTGAATCCCTGCCTCTCTCTCTCTCTCTCTCTCTCTGCCTCTCTCTTCTCTCGTCTCCTCTCTCTCTCTCTTTCTCTCTCTCTCTCCCCCCTCTCTCCTCGGAGCGTCTTGGAGCTCCCCTTGGAGCAGACCTTCTGCTGCCAGCAGATAACATCACGATCCTGCCTGGGAGGACAGATTTATAAGTTCTCCCTGAACCACGTGTTTGCCTTCAACAAAGTGACGTGCTAGGATTACAGTCAGAAGTCCTCTCGTTTA
Source organism: Phacochoerus africanus (assembly GCF_016906955.1). Lineage (NCBI taxonomy): Eukaryota > Metazoa > Chordata > Mammalia > Artiodactyla > Suidae > Phacochoerus > Phacochoerus africanus. Next base: position 13,831,226 of record NC_062555.1, on the reverse strand, counting down.
CTTAGACCACGAGCTCTCGCTGCACCGTTGAGGGGGTGTGGAAATGAGGACGGCTGCGGGGAAGGGACGGAGGAGGTGGAGTGTGCGCCCTGACAGCGGTGATTTATGGCATTTGCTTTATATAGTCATTTTGGACCCGTCGGGTGAAGGACAAGCGAGCAAGCCTCCCATTTTTACTGAGTGTGGCTCCCTCACAGCCTCCCAGATGGAGTCCCCTGCTCTAGAATGGAAGTCTTACCTCCTGTTGTGCACACGCCCGCTCTCTCCCTCCTCCCTGTCTCTCTGCAAGTGAGCACCAAGCAGTGGATTCGGCGCCGGGGCAGCCCTGACACAGGGCACCCACTCTCCGCTGTCCTTTCGGTGGATCGTGTTCTCAAAGTCCACAGCCCCGGGCTGCTCTGGAACTCATCGTCCTGCGCTTTGCTGTTTACAGCCTAGGCCCCCACTGGAGTGTGGAAGGGCGAAAAAGAGAACTCTATATTTTGTACCTGCAGAATGAAGCGGGTTTGTTTATGTTACTGTTTGAATGGAGAGCCTCTGAATTGGCTGCTGCCCGAGTCCCTGCTGGGCATGGCTCTGTCCTCACCTTCCCCAGCTAGACTTCAGCAAGCAACTTCATTCTTTCCACAGCATATATCCAGGAAGCAGCAATTGCTAGTGTTTGATGTTGCTGTCACACCCGCCTCCTAACTGGGCATTTTGTTTCCACCTAGTCCAAAGGAGCGGAACACAAAAATAAGTCTCGCCCCTGTTCACTTTTCCCTTTTTCTTTTCTTTTCCCTTTAGTTACTCAAAGGCAACATTTTCATTTCCTCATGACTGCAGCCACACCGACGAGACAGATGATTTAAACTGGAGACCGTGGACGTTTCCCCCAGACGCAAAGCCATCGTAGGATCGTCCAGTTCAGGCGTCCCTTTTATTATAGAAAGGTCACCAGGAACTTTCTCTAACTTTCAGAATTTAAAGTTTACGTCTGTATGGGGCCTATATCATTAGTCGGGAGGGGGCCGAATATTTATAATAGCGTAACTAACACATAGTATACTTAGGAATTGAGGTAGATTGATAGATGCATATATATATATATATATGGTCCTTTAATCTTCACAACAACACTATAAACGAGGTATTATTATTATCTCTATTTTTCAGATGAGACTGCAGTACAGAGAGGTTGAGTACCTGTTCTCTCAAGACCAGAGGAAGAGGCAGAGCTGGCTTTTGCAGTCAGGATCCACTGTCTGCACTTACCCACGACGTATTTCTAGGAAGCAGTGCTACCAGACTAAGTCTGACAAACAGTTCTGCGGTGACATTAAGTTTGGAGATACAGGTACTTTATTGCCTATCATCAGCGTCAAGATTCTGAGAACCTTAACAGAAAATAAACGTTTCATTCTTTTTTTTTTTCATGTTCCATTCTTTTAACCCAGCATATGCTGAACTCCCTTGAACACTGATTTCCACCCCCCACACTAAAACACGTGGGAAATCTCCAGAATAAAGGAAGCGCTCCGCCCACTTCTGAATGATGCTGAAAATTATGTGTAAAATCAGCATGAGCACGTTCCTTTCCCTGAGGCCAGTTTCAGATAGAAGCAACCGGAAAGCAGTTAGACAACCAGCTACCATTCCAGCAACCAAAGCAAAATGCAATCCAGGGAGTTCCCATTGTGGCTCAGCGGGGAACAAACCTGACTAGTATCCCTGAGGATGTGGGTTCGATCTGTGGCCTCCTTCAGGGGGTTACGGATCGGGTGTTGCCATGAGCTGTGGCGCAGGTCGCAGAGGCATCTCCAGTTCAACCCTTAGCCTGGGAACTCGCATATGTCACAGGTGCAGCCCTAAAAAGAAAAAAAAATGTAAATGTATATATATATAGTCCAAAGGCACTACTATGGGGCTAGTAGTTTCCCCAAGCTGTCATCCCTTTGCGTGGAGTCTGAGAACTGCGACAGAGCTCCACACGACGGGGGAAAGTGAGTGTCTTTACACCTGGCCAATCATGGAACGTAAAGCAGGAGCTGCCAACTAGAGCTGCTGCGGGGAGATGTGGCTTTGGAGCGTGGCTTGTTACCTCGGTCGCCCTTCAAACCAGGGAGACGGACCTTCTTGAGATAAATGCAGAGGCACCCGAGGTTAAGTGGGTTCAGATTAGAGTGGGGCCAAAGCAGCAACGGGCCAGCCACATCACCTCCGGGAAGACAATTTAAGCCATACATCTTCCTGACAGCCACCCCTCCCCAACCCAAACGCACACACTGTGGCCCAGGATCTGTTCTTGGTTGAACGCTTACTCTACAATCCCTCCCACTCCCGGCCTGCTCCAAAGAGGCTACTTGTAATTTCCCAAAGCCCACGAAGGTGGGACGGGGAGGGTGGGTAAAGTCTGGTATGGCTGAGGATAGGCACTTGATTATCGCCGGACAGAAGGAGCCCCTTCCTGCCTCTCAGGTGGGCAGTCCTTTGAAGATGTACCAGGTAAGCCTTCAAGAGCAGTCTCCCGGGCTTGTCATAACTCAATGCTAAGAGGGTGGTTACCCACAAAGACCATCTAGATGGCCTCAAGGAGGCAGGCGAGCCTCGTGGTAAACAGGACGGGATCCAGATTCCAGGTTTCTTGGGTTCCAATATCTGTCACTTTCTGGTTGGCAATCCTGGCTAAGTTACCCAGACACTTGGTGTTAGTTTATCTGTGACATGGGGCGGACACATGGTACCCACAGCACCGTGAGGATTAACTCACACAAGATACCCTGAGAGCTTCTGGCCTTGAGCAGGTGCTCATTGAATGGTACCTACCATCTTTGCATCCTCTCACGTCTTCAGTCTTCATCGTTGTCCGCGCTTTCTCAGGTGTAAAGAGAAGGAAGAAGCCAGGAAAGGTGCTGATTAGCATTTGCTCCATGGTTATGCCTCTCAGCAGCTTCTCTACGCACATGCTCACTGGTGTTGCACTTCTGCTTTTTAGGGCCACAGCCACAGCACACGGACGCTCCCAGGCTAGGGGATGCGCACCGGTATTTTAAAGTATTTTAAACATTATGATATTTGGCCCCTACTCATCATAGGAAGAAAGGACAACAAAATACACTTTTGGTATTTTATTTAACACCCTAAAATGGGGTTGCTTTCCAGATCAGAGTGGTGGAGAGGGTACAGATGTGTCCACCGCTAGCCTGTCTCTGCTCATTAATGGTCTGTTCACTTAACTCCTGTGGAATTCCTGCAAGAGGCTAAACAAATGTTTGATATCAAAACAGCTGCTCACCCCTGTCCGGAGTTTTACCCCTAAAGATCACAGACAAGAGTTTATGATCTAATAGGCCCTTCCTAACTCTAATGAAACAACAGCTTCATTTGTAACCCTTCTGAAAGCTTTGCACAGTTGTTTCAAGCCTTAAAAACCAAGAGGTGGGGAAGAGAAAGCTACAGAGCTCCCATAATAGATGACATTTTACTCTTAAGGGTTACACTTGAGAAACGCCAAATCACCCTTTAATGTGAAAACATACCCAAAGCCTTTGAAGTTCTCTCTTATAATTGTGCCTTTGATACCACAATTCAGAAACAATGTTTGGTCCGTAATAATTGCTGTCTCGGGTTCTGTATGCAGTTTTCTGCAAGTTTCTGCTCTCGGAATAAGGAGCCAGAGAGGTTAGTGATTTCCCCAAGAAAAACCCACTACTGTTTCCGTTCTGCATCTCTAGGTTTATCCAAGAAAGGAGTGATAAGGAGAAAAGGAGGGAACAGGGACCAGGAGGTGGCGGCGGCCTGAAAGAGAGCATCAGGTGGTAAAAGATAAAGGGATGCGCTTAGGGGACAGAAGAAGGCAGCACAGAACAAGATCAGCAAGCAGTGAGATTTTAAAGGATAAGCTGCTCACGCTTTGGTGATTCTCCGGAGGAACACTGACCTTAGCCTTGGAACTCTGATTAGGTGGCCCTGGGCCCTTCCACCTCTACATTTTCAGCTCCAGGAGACTTCCAACAGGGGGGCAGCCTCCGGAAGCCTGGGAACCATCATCCCCAGGGCCCACCGAAATCAAGCGGCGCCTCTGGTTTCTTACCCCTGGACAAATTCCGCCACTGAAATAGCACTTGGTGACGGATAGGAATCAATAGCACTTAATGACAGATATAAACAAGTGAAAATTATGGGGACAGTTGTCATCCAGCAAAATATGGACACGTGCTTGATAAAATGCTACTGCAGATGAAAACAAGCCAGCGGCAGGGTTCTCCTGAGTTTTTAGGGCAGGGTCTGCCACTTGCCTTTACCGAACTTCTACTCCTGCCTCACGGACCCCGCCAGCCCAGCAGTCCCCAGACACGTCCCAAAGCAAGAGATCAGAATGAGGCTACTGGGAGAAAGGAAGAGAGAGAGAGAGAGAGAGACAGAGACTTTTAACCAAGTTAAAAGTAAAAGATGAGGAAGGAAAAGAAAGGGCAAATGATAAGAGAAAAACACAAGGGAAATGAGTGCGACGACATCAAGTGGAATTTCTATCTTCTTAAGATACCGTCTTTAAATGAGTTTGCCATCATTTCAATGGACTTCACAGATTGTGCAAAATTCTTAATGTGCAAACTTCCATTAGCAAAGTTACCAACTTCTATTTTAAGGAAACCTGCCTTTCTGCTGCCACCATAACCCTGCAATTAAAAAAGAAGAAGAAAAAGAAAATAAAATAAAAAGAGGCAACAGTAATTGCACATACAAAGAAAACCTGTTACGTCGTGGGTTTTTTTTTATGTTAGAAGGAAAAAATAGTAAATACATATTTACTATTAAAAGCAAAATGTAAGTATATTTTAATAAATATTTTAAAAAGCAAAGCCATACCGGTAGTTATGATTCATAAAGCAAGAGACTAAAGGCCACAAATGTTTCCCGATGTTTGCTTCAAGTCTTAGAAAAAAAAAAGGTAGTTCTTATATCGAGGGTGACCGTGTCATTGATCACAGAAAGCTGAGTACTTTCAAGAGTGAAGAGGATGTTTATTCATCAATAATTAGGACAGTGGGTGTGACCCAGGACTGCCCCAAACGGTTACCCTGAAATGAAGCCACCTTAAAACATGAATTGGTAACAAAGCATCAGTTAAACGTTCGCCTTCTCTTGGTCGTGATAGTGATGCATGTTGCTTAGTTCCAAGGCTTTCTTTTTTCTTTGCCTGCGCTGCAGGTTCTAATGACCACTATCAGAGCTAGGCTTCCGTGTACAATTTTAGCATATTCATATCAACATGCAACCTCCTCTAAACAAGGCCCCTGAGAGGCGCCGGGTCAGGGCTCTTTGGAGCTCCGTGAAAGCCCGTCTCCCACACGGAAAGGAAGAAGAAGATGAAGATGATAATACCCTGGGATTAACAAGTATTTCTTGTCTTCTGGGCAAGGCCAAATCCATTTTTAAATGTTGGAACGTGAACAACAGATAAAGAATCTGAAAAGTAAAAATAAAGTGTCCTCTTCCCAGTTGAGGGTACAGAAAACTAGAACAGAATGTGCCTGTCGTTTGCTACTGCCCATCCCCTAATACCACGGACCTTTCACATGCTGGTCTTGCCTGTGTAGTAAACAGTAAACGCAGCACAAGACCAGCAAAACCTGGGGATTTAACGTCACCTAATTGAAAGGCTGTGTTAACTTGAAAATTTTTTGTGATCAAGATTCAATTTCTGGTTTCTTTCTGGATTTTTTTCAGTTACACCTCTGTGTCAAGTACAAAGGCAGTATCTTTCCAGTTCCTATAGCAAATGGCAAAGCTGTTTATCACAAGCCAAAGAAATAAGTCCAGAAATGGGAGTGTGTGTGTTGTGACTCAAAGTGACTTCAGCAATACACAAAAATGATTTTGCCCACCTGGTTTTGGGGAATAACCAGTTTTGGGGTTTGTTTGTTTGTTCGAAAGGGTTATTTGTGAATTAATTAAGGTCACGAAACAACTGCCAGTTACAAGGTCAACCTGGTTATTTGACGAGTTGTAACAATTAAATGGCGTCAATACCCCAGTTGTACTGCTTGTTCAGAAACTAATGGAGGGGGGGGAAATCAGTTAATTCAATGATAGCCTAAATGATGACACCTAGAGGAGAGAAGTGGTATGTCTTCCAACTTGCTATTTGGAGAAAACCAACTCGCTCAATTTTCTCTGGGTACTTTCATCACAGCCTAGTAAAAATACAGTGTCATTTTGCTATAAAACCTTTTCTTTAAAAACTGTAATTAAGTTTCGCCTCAAGAATACTTTCCATTGATTTGTTATTTCCCCCCCCCCCAGTGGGAAAAAAAAATCAAGTCATTTAGGAAGTATAATTTGAATATCTAAATTCTTAATAGCAAAAATGTCAGCACTTACACTTTTGTGAGTCATCTAATGTCATTAGGTAACAACCAGCAGCTATGGGCAATATGCTGGATTTTAGTATAAAAGGAGCAATAGCCATGTCCCAATAGATAAAATTGTTGGATGCCACTCCAATAGTTTGTTGTTCCATTTCTACAGCATCCAGACAATAGCAAAGTTCTAACTCTCAGATATACTCAAACGAGATCTCTAATACATCCTCTAGTAGTACACTGTATGATAAACTGACAGCAGCAACCAAAATAAAGCCTTTACATAAACTGCTAATGCCAAGAGGACATCACTTTCTGATAAAGGTGTATCTAGCCCTACTTCCCACTGGCAGAGTAAATGAGACTAAAAAAATGCAAGATGCCTATTTTCCCCAAAGTGCAATTTCTAGAATCTCATTTCCTGTAAGACCATACTAATTTCTAGAATCTCGTTTTCTCTAACACGTTAAGATCATCTAAAGAGCGAGGCAGCAGAGCTGTTGTGTTGAAGAGCTCTATGACGGAGCTTGGACTTGGCTTATGAGCTGTGAACTTGGGCGAGTTATTTAACCTATTACCTATTTCCACAACTACATGCTGAGGACAGTGATGCTCGGTTATGAGGCGACTGTACGAGTTAAGGGCATCATAAACCACTGAATGGTCTCTGGTACAAGAGAATTACTGCATGTTTGCTGCTCTTAGCACTTGTTCCAACTCGTATCCGATTGGCTGACGGGACTGCCTTCATACGCTCCTCAACTGCACCCACCCGGCCAGGTCACCCCTTCGCAACTGCCACCAAGATGGGATTTAGAGTTTTGGGTTCTTGAGCCTTTTGGACCAGAGCTGAAGCGGGCAGTAAATGTTTTAATCTGTCATTATCTTCAGGATCTTTGTGCTCAGCGTGAGACTTGTCTTTTCAGACCGTCCAAACTAATTTTCCTTAAAAAAGGTGTCATATGCTTACATCCATCCAATCAATGTTTGACATTTGAAAAGCTTCCTTCCACTCTCTGTAACGTCTTTCACCTCACACTTGCAGTGCACAAACTGCTGCCGTGTATTTCCCCGTGTTCACAGCCACATTAAATGGTGGCACCGAGGTGGACGTGCCGCGGTTGACCTCTGTGTCCTCGCAACACCGAATGTGTAGGTTGTTTGGCGTTTATCGTTACTAAGAATAATTCTCTGATACTGGTGCACGCAGCCCCCCCTTTTTTTTTTTTTTTGTAACTGGGATCTTTTCCTGAGGATGGTTTCTAGAAGGAGAGTAACTGGGTCTCAATACTGCCTCCGCCAGACTTTAAACTCTTGTGGGGGGAGCTCTTTATCAAGAACATGTTCAATTACATAGGTCAGAAATGAATGACCCATCTACCGGCAAGTCACCTAACTTTCCAAACGCAGAGAAGTTTCTCGAGCCTCTCCCTCCAAGAGCAGGTGCGGGGCTCCAGTGCACCCATTATTCCAAAGCTTTTACAATATGGACAAACGTATCCCTACACCCGAGGTACATGCTGGCCTCACAAAGTTGTAAGACGTGTGCAAGGACGCTTGGCGTAACAGGAGTCCAAACTGAACTGTGAACTCAGTTCTGGGTCCAAAATTTTGCCTTGTCATCCAACAATGAGTACTGCTATTTCTAGCAATGTGTCACGTCAAAGCCATTTATCCTTAAAGTGTTCTCGGGAGGACCAAGGCATGACAGTTGTGTCATGCAATAGTTATCCCTGTGACTCCTACCATCTGCAGAGACGGATAATGTCACCTTGAGCCTTTCGGACTAGAGCTTGTTTATAATACACTGGAGAGAGCCCAAGTGTCACGTGGAAACAGCGCGGATGTGACGTTCGGTTCGACTCAGCATTTCGCGGTAACTGCCGCGTCTGGCTGCCCTGCTGGTGTTGGGAGCGCCGACAGCGATCCGCTGTTGATGGACACTGCAGGGAGGGGGCACATTTTTACCCAAGACTGGAGTCTGGTGCTGCCGGCGCGAAGAGGCAACTGTCTAGTAGCCCCGGGGTGAATCGACAGCTGCAAGGCCGCCCACGTGCGCGGACCCACACTCTCAGCTGCCTCGCCATTCAGAGCCCCAGTTGGTCTTGACGCCACACAGACTTGGTGTTCTTGCTTTGATGTTTATGAACCGACTGCATGAAAGATGCAGGGTCATGGTTCAGGGGTTAGAGAAACGGTTATTTATACAAATGCGGTTAACACCTCATCATTTTAAACTGGCTGTGCTAATAATGCTCATCAGGCTCTTTGTTTTCTGGAGGTTTTCTTTTGTTCTGCTTTTTTTTCTCCCAAATCTGCAACATACATTTGCTCTAGCAGGAGGTCGAGTGTGTGCTGCTGGAACAGACTGGGGCTGCTGGAAAACTGGGGAGCCCTGCCACTGAAGGCCCTTGGCAGGAAACCTCCTAAATAAGGGGGCTCAGAAGCCCCAGCACTGAGACTCGCTGACCTGGATGGCATCTGCTATCTGTTGCTCTGGTGTATCCTTTTTTGTACATCACCAATCTACTCTTTCAGAGTCCAGCAAAATGAGATTTCAAGTGCTCATTTTGAAAGCTGCAGAGGATAATACTGAAGCATCAAATGCCACATGTGACGTATGCACAGTGGCTTAAGATGTAAGGATGATAGTTACACCTCAGGAAAGAATTATAAAATAACTTAATATATCTTTTAAAAAACACAAATAGTGAAAAAGAAGTCAATAAGAATTTGTTAAAATCACACCAGTATTTTATTTGTATCTACTTACATTCTATCTGTAAACGCTTTATGGAAGAATTCAAGAGAGACATGCGATTTCAAAATTTACTGATGTTTTATTAGGACCAGATATATGTTCTGTGACTTTATTCTCTTCACAGGTAGACAAACCACCACGAGCCACAAGAAGCTTTACTTGAAATAACCAAGTAAAGTGAAAGATTCCTTTTCTTTGTATCCTAGCCGCACGGGCAATGCTCAGTGACCACCTGTGCTTCTGTATTATAGAGCAGTGGAGACAGAAAATACTCCCTTCATCACAGAAAGCCGGGTGGACAATAGTGATGGAGAGACTACCACAATAAGGAGTCAGGCCCACTCCTCTAACAGATATCCTTATTTAACTCCTCAAATGAAAACTAAAGAGCATTTAACAGAAAGTGAAATACGGACTCCTGCTCCAGTGGGGATGGGGGGCGGTGAGTGAGGTGAGCCGTGTCAGACCAAGGCTGTTAACAAAACAAATCATTCTGGAAGTTCCCTTGTGGCACAGTGGGTTAAGGATCCGGCATGATCACTGCAGTGGCCTGGGGTGCTGCTGTGGCACGGGTTTGATCCTGGCCAGAGAACTTCCCATATGCTGCAGGTGCGGCCAAAAAACAAAAGCATATTTTGTAACTTTGTCTCTGAAGACACCTCTTCTGAGCACAAAAGCCCTACATCATAACTCCCTGAAATAATACTCAGGAGACCGGATGAAAAATATTACTGTGGTTCTAAGCTAGAAAACACCCTTTAGAAGAGAATCCAAACTTATTTAAGAATCACTGGAAGACAGCTACAACCTACAACATGCCGAGGGGATTCATTACAGCTCTTGATACTTCGTTAACCACCAGGCACTGTTCTAAAGGTCTGGTCTCCTACCTCAAACACCATTTTATTCCCACATCTATTCATACGTCCTCCCGACTGATATATTTCATCACGTTTCAGAAAAGCTCAGCCACCAAAAAATTCACCGGACCTACGTCTGCTCCAATAGTCAGTAAGATGCAGCAGGTCAAAATTCAGACTCCTGCTTCCTTGGGGGAAGAATGCGAGAGCTCTTTGCAGGTGTGCAGGAGTTCTCGCTCCTGGTTCCAAAATGCGTTCTAAAGGCACTTCACCTCAAGGAGACCTCGTGCTCAAAATATCTGCAGGGCTTCACGGACTACCCACCTGTCACTCGCACGCTGATCCTGATCGATGAACTCCAGGGAAGAGGAGAAGAAACTGCTTCCCTCAACTGAAAGTCTTTTCCGAATAAAAGTGAAGTGAGCAAATTAACCCTATCACAGCCCTAGACAAGCTTCATTATTCTAGGACCTCTGTTACGATACTACATAGACTCTATTATAATAGTATTTAAATGTGCCCTTTAAGGTTCCACTATAATAAGTTTTCAAAAGGTTATCTTTTAACATTTTTTTTTTTAAACAAATATTCATTGTCAATACCTGGCTGATTTCAAGTGCTCATCCAAAGTGCCACATGAGTCAAATCATACAATGGACACTTACTGCAGGAACTTTTTGATTTTTACAGGAGTAAAATCATCCCTGATTTTGTCATAAAAATATCACCACTCAAATAACTCCAGCGGAGTTCCTGGAGCAGGTGCTCAATAAAAGCCAGAGAAATGTCTCACGTAACTTTCTCTTTCCATCAGGAAAAGTTAAGCCAGGAAACAATGGGAGCTAAAGTCATTTCATATCTAAGTTGAAAATGTACACGTTGCTGTTTTATACACTGTGGCGGACTGAAGTTTGGCCCCTCCCTCCCAATGCCTATGCAGAAGCCCTGTTCTGCCCGAAGTGAGAGAGGACGGGGGTCACGAGGGTGGAGCCCTCATGAATGGGTTCGGCGCCCTCATAAAAGAAGCTCTGAGAAAGATCGGCTCTCTTCCCCAAGTAAAGACGCAGAAAGAAGTCAGCTGTCCACAGCCCAGGAAGAGGGTACTCAGGAGACGGCACATCTGCCGGCAGCCTGATGCTGGGCCTCCCGGCCTCCAGAACCAGGAGAAAGAAATGGGTGCAGCTTTAGCCCTCAGTCCATGGTATCTGACATAGCAGCCTGGACTCAGACAGACAGACAGACAGATAGACACTTCCTTAAGAAATCACAAATGTTAAAAAAAAAAAAAAAACTACTGATTTTTCAAATGTTTGTTTTAAAGTGAAATTCATGAGGCGCAAACATATCAATAGTCCAAGCACAAGAGCGGTACTCTGTGGTCATTAAAAGGAATGAGAAAAATAAAACTTCTGTCCCGTTTCACTTTTGTGTCCTTACATTAATAAAAACTGATAACAAAATAACAAAAGTAAGTAAGCAAATACAGGAAGGAAAAAAGTTATCCGGACGATGCGGAAGTGTCAACTTACTGATCTGATCTCCTAGCTCGTCTAAAGAGATAGCTATGCTCTATGAAGAGGACTTCACAGGCATTTTCTGAAGCCTGACAGTTTCTTTTAACTCGTTGACAGCACAATTTTTGCCTTCAGTTTGTTCTGTTCACACTTCAGCCTTAGGACTTCTCTGCTGTTACATGCTGGACTAGGACATCTTCGGGCATCTCAAAGCTGCAGTGAAATGGCTTTATAGGTAAGTACTGTATTCACATACCCCAAAGACCACCAGCAAGAGCGGCAGGATTAGTTTTTCGGCAGCCACTGGATATTAAGTATGTTTAGATGCGCATAACAAAGTGATGAAAAAACCCTGAAAGTACAATCCTTTTCACCCACTTATCATGAAAAACAAAATTATTTGAAAGGATTGGATTTACTCTCAAAGAAACCTTCCAGAACCTCCTACTGAGTCATCTGAGCTTCTAGGTACTAAAAGTGAGCCTTTGAACTGTTGTATCCAAAGTGTCTCCAAGATATATTTTCAATGAATAAAATAATGCCTGATCTATGTAGAGTCTAGGTAACTTGAAAAATAAATGCAATACTCTAAGCTAAAGCACTAAACCACTGTGATGATTCTAAGTTATCGTCAGTCTACATGTATTATTAACTTTGTGGGAATTCAATGCCTAAAACCAAAAAATAAGCAATATACTTAACTATGCTAATACTGAGAACACTCACCCCAGCCATCCAAACATCCAGAGAAGGAAATCAGGTAATACCTAAATACTGGTTACCATTTTCCACTGTTCTTTGTAGAAATAAAAATAAACCTTTTTTTTATGACTATTACCCTAAACAGCTACGAAAAATAAAACCCTAATATTCTTATATTTAGATACACTGGAGGGGGTATATGGGAATGCTGTTCCTTTTCTCTTCCCTCCTTAAAAAACCCAAAGATAATATTGGAAGAAAACAAAAATGCAGAATGATTTACCTGACGGATGTCAGAAGAGTTTAAATGCTGTAGGTAAAATAGGGTAGAGATGACAGAGCTAGATTATTTAAAAATCCACCTAAAGATACAACACACTTAGTTTCTAAAATAATATGCTAATCCTTAGATTCATATAGGGTAGTGTTTTGTTTAAATATTTGATAGCCAATATGCAGAAATACTAAAACATATAAAACATCCCATCTTTATGATAAAAATTACTTCATGTAATTTATATATGCTTTACAGCCTTCTAACATAAGTGATACATTTTTTTATAGTGGTAACTCAATTTTATTTTATTTTACTTATTTATTTTTGCTTCTTAGGGCCACACCTGTGGCATATGGAGGTTCCCAGGCTAGGGGTCAAATCCGAGCTGTAGCCGCCGGCCTGCACCACAGCCACAGCTACGTGGGATCTGAGCCACATCTGCGACCTACACCACAGCCCATGGCCACACCAGATCCTTAACCCACTGAGCAAGGCCAGGGATTGAACCTGCATCCTCATGGATATTAGTCAGATTTGTTAACCACTGAGCCCTGACGGGAACTCCTCGATTTTATTTTAAAATAATTTCTGAAAGAAGAAAATCTGCAAATATTCTCTTCCTTACTTTCAGTTTGAAAATCTTGGCTTTTTCTAAATTAAATCAAGGACTGTTCGAGTATATGTTTGAAAACAACTGTTTTACTAAAGGAGAAGTTATTTACTTCTACCACCCGAGGGATTCTTCAGAAGCACATCAGTTTCAAAACCTTAATGTGATTCGGAAACAGATTAATAGCAAAAAAAAATTCAGTAAAATTTTTAATTCTGAGAAAAAAATTGCTTTTCTTCAAAATTATCTACATGTTCGGTTTTACTGAAATAGCTCTCTGGGTTAACTTATATTGAGATGCTGTGTTAGGCTTAAGGAGTATTTGTGACATTTACTTATATGACACTGAACACAACAGCAGTTCTATAATTAAAAAAGACACTACATTTCAAAAATTTGTCCAAATACAAAAACGCATTTTGAGCTCTGCTGGTTTAATCATTTGATATCTTAGATGTGTACCATCCTTTAGCATAGTAACAAATACCAGGCCGCAGACTAATTTAACTCTGGTTACACGATATCTGCAAGACTCAAATGGGTCTGCAAATATAAACATCTCTCCTCCTGCAGAGTTTGAGGGGGGGATTATCCTTCGATACAGAACAGAGGCAAAAGCATGTGCAAGTGGATAGTAGGAGGGCACTATTTTCATTATGGAAAAGATGAAGAAAAAAGGGTGGCTCCTTTCAAAAAAGAATAGATCATTTTTATTAAATAATTCCCTACAAACTTTGCATCTTAGGCCCAGTTTCACAGAAATTCTGGAGTGATATTAAATAGTCCTGCTTTTTCTTCTTTTTCTGTTTAACGTCTAGATTCTAAAAGTCATCCAATTTAATCATCTTTAAGGCAACTATAAGGAATCAATTCTCCAATCAGATGCAATATACTGACGCAGACTGCCTGCTGCCTATCATTTCACTGTCAGTCGGTCCACAAAAAAGAACCTAAGCTAACTTAAATGTTTAGGAAAACAAACAAAAAAACAACAAAAAAAGAAGCCAGTACATTGTCAAATATGTTTCCTAAGAAATCATGTCTCGCTGCGTAAGTTAAATAGGAGAATTTCCACCACAGTAAGTTCTCATACCAAAATAACCCAACACTTAAATAAATCTGTCCAATAATATAAAAGCAGAGATTTGATGTTTCTAAATCATATTTGCCATAATATCTAAAAATAAAATCATCAACCCAAATGAGAAACACTATAAACATTTTGCTACACAGGTTTTCTCAACAGCTCATTAAAACAAACACCAACCCTCCCCACCAAGTTGAAAGGCTGAAAAATACTAACTTCAAGGAGCGTTCATTTTAATTATGTATTAGCATTGCATTTCTACAAACACTGGCGATTCTGAGATAAAATACCAATATCCATGACCAATATGAAAACTGACAATGAACCTGGCAAAATGAGTATCTCAAGAAGAAATGTTTCTTTTTACAAATGTTCTGAGGAACAATGAGTAAACTATACCAGGCCTGAGAGAGAGTAATTTAACAAGGTTTATACGAAAACGGGAAATACCGAAGTTGCTAACAGTGAGTCTCTTGGCTTCCTTACAAATGGTATCTTCATATAAATCCCCCAAGGTATCTTCATAAAAATCCCCCAACTTTCGGAGCCCAAAGTAGTTTTCTGGGAAGAGTAAACCGTGAACTGTGTTACGTGTCCGAGTCACTGTCAGGTCCTGGCCTGCTGTCCTCTGGTCCATCACTCTCTCTGTCCCAGTCTCTCATGGTTGCTCCCAGCATGAAATCATCACGCAGGATGGTCCATCCCGGGCCCTCTTCGGCTTTCACCTCAGTCTGAGGAAAATTACAGCATCGAAACGTTCGAGAGTCAATTTCAGCACAAGCACATTTTAAGAATCCGAGCTACAAAACAAACTTGTCAACACTTAGTTTTACAACAGGAGTGAAACCGAGACAAATTATAGATGAACTCCGTTTGTACACGACAGCTGTATACGCGCACGAATATACAGCACTGTGTTAGTAACGTAGTTCAGCCTCAGAAGAGCATGGAAGCAGAACGCTTTTTTTTTTTTTTTTTTTGCAGTGTGAGAGAAACAGAGTAAAATCTAGGTTTGACGTCAATTTTTAAAGTCTTCTGACGGTCAAAACAGACATACAAAATACTGTTTAGCATTCAGTGATAACTTACTAGAAAATGTTTGATAAATTACTTTAATACAAACAGAATTTAATAAAGGCCTTAACCTCAAGATAAATTAAAGGAGGGAATATGAAAGTAACATGATACTGTGCTAGGTTTTTATATATGTTATCTCATTTAACATTTGATAAAAATTTGAACCAAATGTTCTTTATTTAGGTTATGATTTCACTGCCTTCCCAAATCATGTAATCAAAAGACTAATCACATGCTAAAACCATGAATAACTGAAACAGGCAATAAACATACTAGGTAGTCAATTCATTTTGTTTATTCATGGGATTTACATAAGGCTAGGTAAGACAGGCTGAGACCCACAGCCTTTTACTTCATGGTACAACAGTACCACCTTGTGGCACTAACTAAGTAATGCAGGATGCTGGGTCTAAACTGTCCTTCCTTCCACAAATATTTACGGAGAGCTGCATATCAGGTACTGTTCTTTGTGTTGGAAATACAGTGATGCACAAAACAAAGTCCCTGTTCTTCCCGGAGCTAACAGTCTGCGCTTTTCTGTTTACTCCATTCTCAGAAATACAACACTGGGAAAATCTCTAAGAAGAACCCATGACATTGGTTAGAAAATAGTGTTATCTTTATTGGGAGCCATTAATCAGATAAAAAGCAATTATTAAGAGAAAAACATTAAAGACATTTGCTGGGTTAAGAGATTATTTATCTAATTCCGGTGAAGCAAACTTTTACTTAAAAAAAAAATATATATATATATACCTCTGAAACAGTCACATGATTAAAAGAAAAAAAAAAAAAGGATGTCATTACAAACAGGAAAAACGTCCTATTGGCTTACTCCTCAGGGCTTGTGCTGAAACAGAAACAGAATCTGAAGACCAGACAGCATATAAATGTGAGCAAAGATTTCAGAACTTAGTAAATCAAAGGGTACACTTTGTACTATAATTTAACCAGCATAAAGAAACAAAAAAACATCTGTGCTAGTTCAAAACCAACAGTAAAACCATTCCAGTGCTTTTCACCACACAGTGATAGAGAGCAACAGAGGAGAAAGGCAATTTATAACGCTGCTCATTGAGAATGCTAACACCTCTCCATGCTCAGGCTACAGGATCCAACCTACATTCCTACAACCATTTCTGCTTCTAGCAGATTAAGTTACTTAACTGGATAAAAGGCCATTTTTCCTGATTCAATCCATGTCTTCTTTGCCAATCTCCTTACCTGACTTAAAGAAGAGAGATCT
Organism: Phacochoerus africanus; assembly: GCF_016906955.1. Taxonomy (NCBI): domain Eukaryota; kingdom Metazoa; phylum Chordata; class Mammalia; order Artiodactyla; family Suidae; genus Phacochoerus; species Phacochoerus africanus. Next base: position 13,814,748 of record NC_062555.1, on the reverse strand, counting down.
GTTCCCCAAGAACAGAGATCCACTTAGAACCAATACTAAGAACACCTCTCCCGCCAAATTAATTATTCAAAGTTTTCAATTAAATTCTAAAAAGTGTCTGCTTCCTGGTACAGGCATACACAAACTCCCGACCAGGAAAGACTTAAGGTGACATCAACATCTGTGTCTACGCATGAGGACCCACAACCTCAATGGTCAGTCTCCATGTCTAAACAGCCACACCCAATGTCCCATCCTCGTGTTACAGCCCAGAGCAGGCCGATGCCACGAGACTGAGCTCCACGCAGACCTGCTCCGACCTGACAGCTCACTGTGACCGCCACCTTCTGCTGCAGGGACCACGGGCGGGGGCAAAGGGAAGATGAGGCCAGAACCATAGCAGGCAGTTCAGAAAGAAAGACAGGGACACCAGTGGCCCAGAGAAAAGGAGTCATCAGTTAAAATGTTGGGACCGCCTGTGAGCCATGCCTGTCCTGAAAGACAGTTAAGTGAACATGTGTTTTGGGCAAAGAGAAAAATAATAGAATAAATTCAACATTTCTCTTAGGTGTCCAATTTGAAGACAAAGAAGTAATACAAAGCTTTGTTGGGGGGTTGCGCTCTGGTTTCAAGCAGTCACAAGATCTAATCTACGTCAATGGGTCTCAAAGTGCGGCCCCCAGACCAGCATCGGCACTGGTGTTACTTAGGAATTCAAAATCTCGGGCCCCTTCCAGACCCACTGAACCAGAAACTGGTAGATTTTAATCTGTGTTAATAAGCCAATCACTGCTTCTGATGCTCGCTAAAGCCCAAGAACCACCAGACAGAAGGACAAATATTTCTTCATGAGTTTCTGTTCATAGCTGTACAACCAAGTACACTTTATGGCTAAGAGAGAAGCTGCATTTTACAGGATGAAGCAACAGTACGGAGAAAAAACAGCCAAGAGGAAATTTAGTACTGACAAGAGTAGGTTAACAGATCTTAACAACAGGTCTTTCCCACAGGATCTCTCAAGACGGCACTGCAAGGAGGAAACTTGGTTTTAAAGGCAACAGAATGGTCCTTCAACCTCTACAGCCCCACATGCTGAAGAAACACATAGCCATAAAAAGGCAGAGGGTCCATGTTACACAATAGTCCTGCTTAACTGCAAAACAAGCAACAACAGAAGGTGATTTGTTGTTTGAAAGACATAACCCACAAGGACAAGAGCCAAAGAGAAAAAGTAACTCAGCTTGAGAAGGTGGAAGCCGACGGCTGGAGGAAACTGCCCAGGGAAACCCAGGGAGCTGAGTGCTAGGCCTGCAGTTGTCAGCAGACACCTGAGCCGGTTCACACTGCAGCATCTGCAGGGGCAAAACCCCAAACCTGGCAGCTCTGGGTACTTCTAAAAGTGAGGGTAGGCACAGAGGGACCAAAATAAAGAGAACAGGGTGAAAGTGATGCTGAGAAACAATTAGCTCTCTAGACTCACTTCCCACTCCCTCAGCAGAAGACTCGAGGTTTAACCTCTGGAGAGGTAATGGGCTACACAGATACCAGGCATAGTACCAAAGCCAGGGGGTTAAGTTACACCCCCCCCCCCAAATAATGAGTCCCTGCCTTCTTCTGACATTGGGCTCCCAAAGTGCTGATAGGCAGATCTTTTTTCTCCAGGCAGGAGATCAGGAATACTCGACAGAATACCCGACCAGTTATTAATAAATAACCCAGGGAGAGAAGGCTCCACTAAAGCTCGCATGTCACATGGATCCTACCCACATATTCAGAGCTTCCAATTAACTTTTTAGGATTATTTGTTCTAATCAGGAATAGATGACTAAGGTTTCCCAGAAAGAAGAGAAAGAAAGAAAAGAAAGAAGAGTGATGATAATACAAACACAAACATTTAAAAAGGAACGTGCAAGAAAAAGAAGCTATTCAAATAAAAGAAAATTGAGGGGAAAACACCAGCAGTATTCTTGAAAAGTAAGGATATTACATTGCATCCACAAAATGAGAACAGCTGCCATTTTAAAAAGAAACATTAAAAGAATAACAAAGATCATGAATTACAAACATGATGGTGGAAACAAAAAAAAAAATACAAGGGTGAAAAGATAAAGCTAAGGAAATTATGCAGAAAATTGGGTAAAAAGAAAAAAAGTGATAGAAAACAAAAGAAAAAGAGGACCGGTTCAGGAGGTTTAATATATACATAACAGGTCTATAGATAAAGAAATGCAAAAATGAAGAGGAGGAAAATTAATGAAATACCTCAAGAAAATATCCCCAAAGTGAAGGACACACATTTCCAGAGTGAAAAGAGCCCACATGAATGTCCAAAACCAAAATGAAAAATAAAGCCACATCTAGGGACACCATGTACAATTTTTAGAACAACGGGTACTAAAGGACTACCCTGTGAGCTCCCACAAGGAAACACGTAAGCTACATCCATACAGATGATAGGAGTCAGAGTAAGATTCCTACCTTCCTACAGCAACACCGGAAGCGAAAAAGCAATAGATGAACGTTTTCAAGGTGCTAAAGGAAGAGAATTCCCTGTTTAACATGTAATACCCAGACGCACTGTTATTCGAGCGTGCGGAGAGGACGGGAGCGCTCTCAGACGCAGCAAACTGGACTTCCAGTGAAGCCTTCCTCAGGAAACTACGAGAAGGTCCTCCACGGAGAGGCGGAGTGAATCAAGGCGCGAAAGACGCAAGAAAGAACCGACCAGGCAGGGATCCTGCGCAGGAAAGAGGGGCGCACAGCCACGGTGGGATGGGAGTGCACGGAGGAGACTCCAGGGCAGGGACGACGACCCCTCTGGCAGGAGGAGGTGGAAGTGGGGCCGTGGCTTCAGGGAAGGATGCTGAGAGCTGTCGGCACCCCAATGACTGCCACAGTCCCGTCACTTTAACCTGACAAAGCCCTGGAGGGTGTGCTTTACCGAAACAGGGGGAGCAGACCAAGAAGCACACATGTGAGACCCAGGAAAGAGGGAGTCCAAGCCGGGAGCTCCTGCAAGGAGCACAAGACACTTATATCCCAGGACGACGGCTGTCCCGTGGCCCGAGAGGGCCATCGGCCCAGAACAAGGAAAGCAGGGCTCCAGGAGAGAATGGCTCCAAGAAAGCCGCCATAACAGACGCACCACCTGAGGCCATGTGATTTTGAAAAACTACATAAACTACGGAAGTTAAATATGAAAGTCAAGGCATTAATTTTAGGAAAAACAAACAGGAAACATAACTAAAGGATGTTACAACTTGCAGCTGTAAGTAACAGTTGTATAAGCGTAATGATTATATGTTGAATTACTGAATTAACAAAAAATTCTACACTAACTGCATTGAGAGGTCAGAAGAGAGGAAACAGACTTGTGCTAAGAGGATGAAGCTCTGCCTACCGTAATGGAAAGCCAATAAATAACACCTCAAACTGAGGAATCCCAAGATACGGCTATGTGATGGCAGGAACAGAGATGCACAAATGCCAGCGCAGTGGGGCAGAGAAGTTCGCTGGATAGTGAATGTTCTGGAAAAATGTGGTCTTTTAAACTAGATTAATTTAAAAAGAAAAAAAGAGGGCAACGAGAATGGAGAAAACAAACCATTCCTCAATCCACAAATCCCAGGCCTCCCCGTCTATCTTCCTGAAATCTCTCTCCCAAGAAACCTTTTTAGTTTTGTTAATAATGACTCTGTTTTCCTGCTTAACTTATTCAATGAAAAAAAGTTATACTACGAAGCTATTATGTGGCAGACCCATGATATATAATGTTGCTTTGCTTCTAATTCTCTTAAGACTGCTAGCTAGGCAGCTACAATCTCCCTCAACTTTTACAAGGAAACTGAGGCACAAAGAAGTGAAACAACCTAAATAAGTTCAGGGTTACTAAACAGCTGCGCTCACACTGAAGCCCACATCCATTTAATTTCAAAGTCCACATTCTTACCCCAATTCTACACTGCTGCAAAGTAATAAACATGAATACTATATATTACTGAGACATCTGTTATAACCTAAAAATTACACAGCAAAATGAGTACTAAAATACAGTGAAAACAACTGCATATGCTTTACGGTAAATTTCTATGAAAGTTGGAACTGGGGCTAATTATCTCCATAAAGATGATTTACCATTAAATATAACAAAGCTTCCTAAATACTTGGAGCACCCACAAAAAAAAAAAAAAAAAAAAAAGTGGATCAGAGATTAAGAAAAGGAGAGCCTGAGGCCAATTCCAAATGCATCATTTATTGGAAAGTCTTGTCTAGGGTGATCCCTAGACAGATTTCACCAAATGTTAAGACATCATGAGAATCCAAGGCTTTTGTTTGTAAAATAGAAGTAGTGGCAATTTGATACATTATGTTTACAGGAGGAATAAAAACCAAGAGAGTTCTGGATTTGAATCACTGTTAACCACTGAGGACAACACTACAACGGAGGAAGCTCAGACAGAGGTCCAGGACTGGCCAGAGAGTAAAGGTACTTCCCATTCTTAACCTTGACATAAGTATAATGTAGGAGACGGATAACCCTTCTGGACACGCGGGGCACAGGTATTTACCGCCATCAGATGGACGTTGTGTTGACATCAAGTATAGGCTGGAATGATCAAAACTGAGCAGCTTATCAAGTCTGTCAGGGTTACCGCAGGCTGCAAGGGTCCAACGACCTAGAGCACCCTACAAGACAACTCTCTCTGCCTACATCAGCTGAAAAATAAAACTGACCTAAATGCAAAAACTTAATGAAAACCATATGATGCAAGGAAACAAAAGAGTCCCCACCCTCACTGGCCTGGTTTTATACAAATATTTAATCAAGATCATACAGAAGCAGTCTGTGTTGATTCTGAAGATGAAGACAACCCTTAAAAATGTTAATCAGCTTCCATTTCAAGGTTCAAACATACACTGGCAGCCATGGAGAAGAAAACTGAAAACAGAGGTTCGGAATTATTCATTAGTCTAATACCAAATAATTAAGAGCTTAACCTCATTTCAATTTTGAAGGGGGAAAATTAAAGTCAAATCCTCAAAAAATAAACATTATAATCATATCTATATTTAGCAATCAGCAATAGTTATTTCATTGCTTTCCCTAAGAAGAACGTTCTGTTTTCATTTTAATTTAGTTTCACCTAAATTAAAAAAGGTTCATACTACTGGCTAAAATTCATCTTAATACTTTTCTGGTTGCAAATTTTTATAAGCTAATTACAGCTGTAGTCAGTAATCTCTCCTTCTTCTGTGAATGGAAAATCAAAAGGGAGCCCGTAGTGCTAAGAGAGCTACAGCGGGGCTGAGAGACCATCAAGGCAGTGGGACTTAGCACACCTCCCAGCCGGGATGGAATCTGACCTTGTGACCTGATGACGGCATCCAGAACGTCTGCCACAAGCTCAGGAGCGCACAGCCTACCTGCTTATTGGACCCCTACCCTAAAACGACTCACGATTCCTTAAGGACAAATCTTTTCTGACTTGAGTCAGACCCAATCACATTCTTGCCGAGTGCCTTTTAACAACCTTGTGGGGTTTTTTGTCTTGATAAGCCCCTGACTCCCTCTACTCCCTGGAACACTCTTTTGGGATTACTGAAATCTGAATCTCCCAAACTGCAATCCTGAAGCCCCCCAAAATACTCTTCTCTTATTCACAACCTCCCGGGTTGGTTGGTTGGTTGGTTGGTTTTTTCTTTTCCCTGTGGCTAACCTAGTATCAATCTTATCTAAAAGTTCTACCTGTGAAATGCAGGGTATAGCAGAAATCTCTTTATATTAAAAAAAAGTATTCTGGTAGAAGTCAACAGAAGTAAAACACAGCCCCAAATCTTTAGAATCTGAATAAGAACATCAGTGATTTTTCTAATCGTGCAAGACGGTAACATCTCACCCAAGAATTGAAAATTTAATTATAAAGGATGCAAATGTTCAATCTAAAATACATGAATTCCAATGAAAAACGTACTGATTCAAGATTATATGGAAGATCCCATATCTAAACAAACTCAACTTTTCTCTGATTTTCCAACAATTCTCAATAAGCAATTTCTGGTTGTTTTGATCAACTTGTGCCTTGTTTTAGTTTGTCCAACTGTTTCATTGGGATGACAGTCCACTTGGGCTTCCTTTTTGTTAACTATTTTTAGAATTTTCTAAAGGAGTTCAACGAGTTTCATGGTTCTGCAATGTTGCACTTTAGCAGTGTTGTATCCTACCTCCTCCTTAACAGTTTTGAGAAATGAGATTTTAAAACGAGTCATTCTCCAAGTGCGACTACACACCCTGTGAAGGAGGTGTGAGACCAGGAACACGCAGAAAGCTGCCTCGCTCACACGCACTGTTCACACGCACTGCCACAGGCGACACCGTGGCCCACTAGTCAGCCCCCTTCTTTCCAGCTCGTCTACATGATATTATGGAGATAGCTTTCTGTTCTGCTTTTGAAAACATACCTCACTTTTTTAAGCACCCAGACACTAGTGGCTGAAAAGGGGTTTTGAGCCATAAGGACTGGGTTTTGATCCAGAGTCTGCCAATTATTATCAGTGAGACCTGGGGCGAGTCATTTCATCTGACTTTGGGCTTCTCGTCTCTAAAATGGGAATTCTGGTCCTTCTTAAAATTCAGAATTGTAGAAAAGCACCTTCCATAGTACCTGGCACAAAGCAAACAATATAAGGCACCACCAGCTCCCCCGCCCCCAATCCCATCCCGACTCATGATGGCTGCAGTCATCACGTCTACACGGAAGCCCCACCTCGGGACATCCGTGATTGTCCAATGACGTTCTGTACGCCACTCACAAAGAGGAGAACCTTCGAATAATACGAAAGCGTCCATTCAGAAACCAACCCTCCCTTCGTAAGGAGTATCTTGTAAGTAACGTAAGTAGTTCCACCACAGCTTGAAGTGGGGGATGAGAGAAAACTGGCCACATTCCTAGGTCCTCAAATCTAGCTTTATTATTTTTTAAGAAGTATGCATTACTAGAGCAGACACACCTCAAATGAGAGAATGTTCCAAATCTAAACACAATTTTTATTCAATGATTGGATAATTTTCGTATTAGTAGTAATTCAGCAGTGCTGAAGTTCCCATCGTGGCTCAGTGGAAACGAATCTGACTAGTATCCAGGAGGACACAGGTTCGATCCCTGGCCTTGCTCAGTGGGTTAAGGATCCAGTGTTGCCGTGAGCTCTGGTGTAGGTTGCAGACATGGCTCAGATCTGGCATTGCCACTGCTGTGGCGTAGACTGGCGGCTACTGCCCCCAATTTGACCCCTAGCCTGGGAACCTCCATGTGCCACAGGTATAGCCCTAAAAAGACAGAAAAACAAATAATTCAGAAGCATTAACAACAATTTGCTCTCAAACTACTTTCCAATTTTAGAGTCATCTTTGACTACTATCTGTTAGGAAAAATAAGAACTGAACATAAGAAACTCATTCTAATAATGACATGCAACATAAAATATTAAAAACTGCCAAGATTCCTATAGACCTTACTATGTGCCAAACGCTGTTCTACTTCTGAGCACTTCACATATACTAACTCATTTGACCACTACAGCATCTCTACGCGGTGGTTCTTACTCCTGGATGAGCGTCTTAGAGCAGAGATCTGGGGAAAGCAACCCCATGGGCAGCAAACGGCAGACGGAGCATTCTGAGCCCAGGTGGTCTGGCTCTAGAGTCTGCTTTCTGCCACGATACCTAACACGGCATCCATCGCATACACGTTCTCAGCTGCCTACAGCACAAAAATGATCTTTAGGGGGAAACAGTAAAACGTTCTTTTGATTTTTCAAAAAATGCACCATAAGTGCAAACACATGGTACAGGACACGTTCTGTGCAGGACAATTAAAAAAAAAAAAGACCTCGTTCTCACCGATGAAAATCCTACGCAGGCAGCCACTTTGCCAACTTCGAAGAGAACATTTCTTCAATGAGGGCCGGAAGATGCATAGCTCTGCTATTAATTTTTATCTAAAAGTAACTAAAGATTTCCACAGCAGCTCCATAATTGTATTCTCCACTCAGTCCCATATCTCCCACGTCAAATGCGCTGCGTTAGCACACTGCCAAAAAAGCTCCCTTCGATTACAGCTGCTGTTCAAGTGAGAAACTGTCCTCCATTAGGATAAACGGTGTATTTTAACAGACGTGAGTACAGAGAGAAGCTGGCTTTAAACTGTTCCCTCAACTGCACTGTGTACAATCCCGCTCATTCTCATTTCAAACTTGGAGTCTCTCTTTTGTCTAAACTCTAATCTATTTAGGCATTTTCTGTAAACAAACATTAAGTTGAATTATTTACAGTCAGCATTCCACCCATGCCTGGTAGAGCTGCTTCACGGGAGAGGAAAAGGCGGAAAAGGCGTGAGGACGCAGGGGTGGCTCTAGACAGCATCCTTCTCCTCCCCCCACCCCCCAGGCCTCCCCACCCCCAACTCCTTCCAAGAACTGAGCCTGAACGCTGCTGGGGGCATCTGGGCACCTGTGTGAGGAGTCCCTCCAGCCCCAGGCTTTCTGCTTCCAGGGCGGGAATTCAGTAGGTCTGGGAACCAGCAGGAACAGAGAGTTTTAAAAGTCCACAGCAATTCAGAGTCCAGGCCTAAGGTACCAAGATACCCGAGAAGACGAAGAGATTCCCACTGCGAAACACCCTGCTGTGAAGAAAAGACATGGTTGTCGTTTATGAGAAAATAACTGAGAAACAAAGGCCCTAACTTCTCTCTATGGTTGACACTTAAAAGTGCTTATGTCACAAAAATGAGACACCCCCCCCAAAAAAAACCCTAGTCTCTTCCAGTAACTTCCTCTTGATTTTGAGGAAATCACTAAGGAAACTGCTTCCTAACGGAAACTGGCTAACCCTTTCCCTTACTACAAAATTATTATGGTGGTTTCATATAACTAAAGCTGAAATTGATATATTGGCCATTTCAAATAAATGAAAACCTTGCAGAAAGTCTGTAATTCAAGCGTGTTAAGTGACAGTCAATGATCTCCTAACAGCAAGCAGCCAGTATACTCTCCTTAGCCAGGCACAGACTGAAAATGCATCACCCTTGCCTCGGGCTACTTGTGAGGAGACAGGCACTGAAATTCCAAGAAGTCTGGCTGAATTTTAGTCAACTTTTCACGACAAGAGCAAAAGGACTAATCACAACTTTGAAAGGTAAGGGGAAAGGAACAGCTCTACATTATTAAAACCCTGATTGTTCAACATGTTGTGAAAACAGACCACACTCTGGCCGGCGGTGGATTCTGAGGGGGGGGGGGGGGGGGCACGCACTAGTCCCTTAACGACTGAAACAAATCTCTGATGAAAAGCTTTCTCATGCAAAAGTAAGTTTTTGTTTATTTAAACAGAGTGTTTATTTATTTTTTGTTTATTTAATCTTAAAAAAAAAATCACTCAGGGTCAACAGGAGGCTGGCAGTGCCACGCACTGGTATGTGGCTGCTCCGGGCTGGGCTGCGTATACCGGGTCCAAGGGAGGGATCTGCCGTTTCTGGATTAGAGAATTCCTTCCAAATAGCTGACAATTACCTCTTTAAACCTACAGACGCCGACATTTCTAAGTACCCCGTCCCCCTTCCCCAACTGGGGAAACAGGCTAGTCGTTCTTGGGGTTCCAAGAGGGACCCTATGGACACAGACGGCTGGCATCATCAGCTCTGGCACAGGGCTCTCCTCGCGCTGGAGTCCCGGCCCACCTGCTCCTCAGTGTCCTGCTTCCTGCCCTCAGCCGGTGCCTCTGCCACACGGGAAGTTTACCTGATGGTATGTGCCAGCATCCGCCTCCCATCTGACCACAGCCTGGGCAGATGCTGCCTCCAAGTCGTGGCCTCTCGGGGTGTCATGCGGTGAAAGCCGCCCCAGGGCTGAACCTCCCTCGCTGTCAGCCTCACCGCCACCCCACTTCCGAGCTCTCCTCAGTCCCTCTGAATCATGTCAGTCCCAGATCAAGGTGACCTCAAAACTGCCTCTCAAATCTGGTTCCTCTTTTCCACTCCCCCCCCCACCCCCTACAAGCCTAGTGCGCCCCCTCTTGAGCCTCCCCTCTGCTTTGATTAGAGCAACGGCCTCCCACTGGCTGTTCTGACACAGGCACAGCCTTCTTGCTCTTAAAAATAATCGAATCTGATCCGATCACTCACCTGATGAAAAATGACCACTGGCTCCAAAGGCCTAAGGAATAAAGTCCAAATTCCTTAACAGAAGGTATGAGACTTAAAATTTGATCCCAACTTCCTCAGAATCCCTTTTTCCAGCTCCCCACCCATCAGCAAACACCCTATATTCCAACCTCTATGGAAGGAGAAAAGAGAAAAGAAAACTATAAAGAATGTGAGAAACTGGACATCTGTCAGGCTTTCCCCCTCAAACCAGTACAGTGATGGGCAGTTCTTTTTTTCCTTTTCAACTGCTTAAGTGTGCCTTGAAAAGAAGGAAAAATTAGATGCAATGGCTCCTTTTCCTTGAATTATTACGAGTGAAAACGTTACCAATTACAGCCTCGTTCTCTCATGTTTATTTCCTTTCTTTTAGGCATTTCCAGAGACCCTGTCTCCATACAGGCTGGCTTCAGCAATACTGAAATACTGTTCTCACTTGCGACTCTCTTGACTAAGCTCTTTGGCTTGTTGAGAAGTCATCACTCACTGGGGCTCACTCCCCTGCTATCATCTGAATTCATCATCCAATGAAAAATGCCTCTTCAGATGCTCAAAGCACCTGTACCTACAGACTGGGCTGGTCCCACGGATGAAACAGGGTCTCCACTACACCTGCTTCGTGACATTTTAAAATCAAAGCTAAGGTTCTTCTATTTCTCCAAAGCACATTCCTACTGAGAACCATATTTTCTATGAACATTATCACATCATCATTTTTCCAACCTTAAGACTTTCTAACTTCATGAGCTAACATCTGTGCTACCCGCAACACATACTCAAATAATCTTTCGAATAGTTTCTCTTGTTTCTATATGAACTATTTGGTGGGCTGATTCATTCAAAGAACCAAATCGCTACTGAATTTGACATTCAATACTTTATCCCAATTTTCCATATTTTGGCTAAGAATCAGTCTTTTCTTAAGCTTTCTCACTTCTACTGACAATGCTCCTTTTCATAGCCTGCCTCAAGAAAATATAAAATAAAAAATAAAAGTAAACCAAGTCCCCTACACTGATTTGACAAGATCTGTGACGTGATACAACAGGGAAGAGAGAAAACAATGGGCATTACTGAGAAGTGGGTAATGGGTGACAAGCTTCTGCCCATGAGCTCTGCAACAAGAGGGATTTAAACAAGAGAAAAAAGTAAAGCGTGGAATTTGTGAATGCCACGGTATAATGTTTTCATCTTTGTTAAAGTGACGTGTCCTTTGTACAGGTGACCTGGCCTCACATGATGAGAGAGATGCAAGATTATTATTAACAAAATATCAAACCATATATAGGTAACCGAAGACACAGCTTGGTTTTCAGAGATGAAAATACTTGGAAAAATAATTGCCCTAAGTGCTAGTGAAGGCTTTTCTTAATTACAAATATTAGCTATTATCTCTCCTGAAATGAGCCCATCAAGTATCTTTTTGTTTTACTTAGCAGTGCCCAGGCTCAGCTCCAAGGAATAAAGTATAGTAATTAATGACTCAAATGTAATTTAATATATCAGTGTGACATCTTTTAAAATACTTACAAGTCATTTCAAAATCCCTTTCCTTACAAATGATCTTTAAAAAGCAATTACATCTCTTCTGCCCTAAGGAAGGCTTTCTAACCTTAGTTTCCAAGTACTTTACTCCAGAAATAATGACTATACACAACAAAAATAGGAGAGAAAAAGATGGGGGGGGGGAACCTAAGGGCAACAATATTGTCCAAGTCAGCAGGATCAGAGGATTAAAAATGTCTTAATAAACAGCTCATGATAGGAAGGCAGTTTTTGGAAAATATCAAAAAGTACTCCAATCCAGGCACAAATAGCCTCAAAGATGATCATGGTTTTAAATGAAAAGCAGACTTTAAACAGCTGAAGTTGTAGTTCACAAAGCTAGTAAATGTAAAAACATAAAGTGGAACGAGTCAGTGTAGATGCACGGAGCACAGACAGATGTCACCCTTAAAACAGACTGATAACTCAGAGAGATGTGACCTGTACGGAAATGAATTCGTAATTCTAGTTATCAAATTAAAAAACAAAAACCAACAGACTAGTCAAAGCTTTGAAAAAGCATTCTTTAAAATAAACTTTTAATAAATTTTCTTATTTTCTAAGAAACAATGCTAAACACACATGTGCCAGAGCATGAACCTAAAGATCCAAAGACACTCAAAGAAACAGAGACAACGGATGACAGAGACTGTTTCTAAAGAAGATGCAAACCCAGAGAAACAGAGGTGCCTCTATCTTCTTTACATGGACGTTTTTCCTCTTTATAAGGCTAAAATTTTAATAAGCATGCTTATAAGTATTTTTAAAATACTTCACCTCAAAACATTAAAAGTGTCTATTATCAAATATTTAAAAGCTTATTGTTTGTACAATACTTCATAAGCAAGGTAAGACCACCAATAATTCCATTAAAACAATAGGAAACTACAATAAGAGTAACCTTTTTGCTTTTAAAATAAAAAGAAGGCTTCCAAATAAACATCAGACATGCATTCATCTCCAATTCTTACAGAAAGCCCATGAAAATTAAAATAAAGGTATAAAAGTTACATACAAGGAAACAATACAGACAAGAAAATAACAGTAGACACAATACGTCAACACATTTTGAGGGGGTGAAAACTAGATAAGTAGTAGCAACCAATTAACAGAGAAAAAATAAGCTGATGTTTAAATGAAAAACAGTGGCGCCCTGCTCAGGAACTGGAGGCCGTAGGCAGAAGTAGGGGTAAAGGATGGAATAAAAACAGAAGACTGGCTGACAGTCTGTAGGAGAAGCCCTTAAACCCTGGGGTCTCCTCCCAGCTTACAGAGGCAGGCGACTTCCCTAAAATGCGCAGGGAGCTCACTCCCTGAAGTTACGAAACCCGAGAGGTTCTGGACTCTGGAACCCTGGTTAACACAGATGGCTAACGACTGCATGCCAGAGCCCAAGACGGGTCCTCTATTCTGCTCCAAGGATGCTGGCAGCAAGTTCTTACCCAACACGCAGGCGGCAGACTGCTTACTGTCTTCTCTAGAAAAGACGGAAGGTACCGGAAGAAAGGCCTACAGAAACTGACGTTTGGACATTCCATGACCAAAGAATCAACTCTCTTGATTCTTCTACAGCTGAGCGCACCAACCAGCAAACTGGGCTCCCTCTGGAATGTTCAATCTACTCTCGAGTTCTTGACTCTTAAACATGAATGGACAGTGAGGATCACCATGTACTAAGGAAAATCTCCAACGAGCAAGTCTGAGGCCAAAACAAACAGCACAAATGAGCTCAGGAGAGATTAAAACAACGCAGAGGAAAAGAAAAGTTTAAGATGCCTGTAATTAATTACCCAAAGAGAACAGAGAGTGCGCTCGTGAAATAACAACAGGCCCCCAAGAAAAAAATAAAAGAACAAAATTTTTTTCTTCAAAATTAAAAAATATAAAGTCATATATTTTAAAAATTAAATGTAATTTTAGAAATCAAATTCTAGAAATCAAAGAGCTTCTCCAGAAAGGAGTCAGGGAGACAGAAAATTAGAGGAAAAAAATTACAAAAGTAAAAGGATTGATCCAGATCTAATAACCAATTAGCAAAAATTCCAGAAAAAGACAGAAAAAAAAGGACAAACATAATCAAAGCTATTAAATCAAATAAACAGTGGGTCTAGAAGTGAGGAATGCAAACTTCTCAGTGGGTTGACGGAGCCACCACGGGTCCAGAACAAGGAACAGGCCACCGACGGCATTTCACTGCAAAGTTTCAGGACAGCAGAGATAAAGGGACAACCCAAAAGGTTCCAAAGACTAAAGAATCGGAAATGAGGACAGCACCGGACCTCTTGCTGGCAAGAAAGAAGACAATTAAACAGTAACTTCAAATTTCTGAGGGAAAATTATTTCTAACATGCATGTCTGTATTACATTAGTTTGCCACGGCTGCCCTAATTTCACTTCCACCAACTGGGGGGCTTAACTCAATAGCAACTGATTCTCTCCCGGTTCACAACCCGGCAAGGCCCCCCTTCCTGAGGCTGCGCCTCCTGTTGGCTGTCGGCCTCCTTTGAGTCATGGCTGTCACCCCACCTCTGCCTCTGGTAAATGTCACCTCATCAAAATGAGGAAGAAAGCTAAGAGAAAATGAGACATTTAGCCCAGGAAACAGAGGCTACTGCGTAGGAAAGAGGCAAAGGGAATTCCCAGAATGGTGATAAAGTAAAAAAAAAAAAAAAAAAAAAAGACAGCGCATACATACCAGGTTTAAAAAAAAAAAAAAAAATCCGTCTAGATTGTAGCAGGGTGACCATGAAGAAAAGAGTACTCAGAAGGGTTTAGCAGTTCTTTTGAAGAGCGTAGATGGTGCATAAAACTAAGCAAATGGAAAAAAAAGGCAACTGAAAAACAACAACTGTAAAAAATTAACATTATCGTACACTACTTTGCTCAGCAGTGATCAGCGTTTACACGGAATACTGATTTAGCCAAACACATGACTCTGCTACATCAGAAGGCACAAGTATGAGATGCTGGAAGTGAAGGAAGGGTAAGAATGCAGTTCTCTATCTTCCATGATACCTAATACTGATGACAAAGTGACAAAATACTATTTAAAAGGGGAGGTAAAGAGTAGAAGATCACAGCTCTTTGACCTTGGAGGGGACAAAACAAGGGGTGTCGGTGGGGAAAGGCCCTGGCTCTTTTATTTAGCTGTAGTTCACTTTTGAAACTGTGCTCCTATTGCTTTGAAAAGGACATTTAGGAGTTCCTGTCATGGCCTAGCAGAAACGCATCCGACTAGGAACCATAAGGTTGAGGGTTCCATCCCTGGCCTCGCTCGGTGGGTTAAGGATCTGGCATTGCCGTGAGTTGTGGTGTAGGTCGCAGATGCAGCTCGGATCCTGCATTGCTGTAGCTGTGGTGTAGGCCGGCAGTTATAGCTCCGATTTGACCCCTAGCCTGGGAACCTCCACATGCTGTGGGTGTGGATTTAAAAAGCCAAAGAAAAGAGAAAAGAACATTTTAAAAAAAATTAATGCAGAAAAAAAGAAAAGCTTCTGAGAAAAGTAACTTGTTCAGGGCGGTAACACAGTTAAGAAACATTTGTCACAATATCAAAGTTTCTTAAATCTGGCAGGAGTATGGAAATTCTTGAAATGGGTTCTTAAAAATAAACTCCCACGTCAAGTATTCCTATGGAGTCAAAAGCCAACCAACCAACCAACCAACCACACATACACACACCACCCAAAGCACTCTTTAGGGTATGCGGACTTTAAAGGATCCACCCTCTGTGTTGGATTATTACAACCCGGCTTTGCTTACTATATAAAACTACTGGCTCTTTTTTGTTTTTGAATGTTAATGTCACAAGCACGGATAACCAGTATAACCGAGTAAAGCGGTTAAAGATATAATGAAGGCATTTCCAGACTGGTATCCTGACAGATGGCTGCCAGTGAATCCAATTTCTATGTCGATGGACTCTACTTTTAAAGCTTTCACAGCATTAGGAATATGACATGAAAAGCCTGTATTCTAAATACCATAAAGCCCGGAAAACAGACAATGAACAACTTCCATAAAAGCTCTCCTGTCAGACTGCATGAAGAAAGAAGCATCTCTTAGAAAATTCGTAGCAGCAAGGGATAAGGACAAGGTGGAATAAGAGAAAAAAAGGGAAATCTTATCCTCTACTCAATCAAAATCCTCCTTTATCCAGTTCATGAATGTATGACTCCTTTCTGAACAGGGTTTTGGCACCCCAAATCTATTCCCACCTTGGCCCTCCCTCCTTCTCTTCAATTGCCTTAAAAGTCCACCTATTTCAAGTAACCCATAGAGACTTACTAATCTAGTCCTAAATGAAAAATAATGATTACTATCAAATTCTCCTCACAAACAGGGATAACCACTGAATTTACAGTCTATTATAACCTAGTTTAACAGATGGAAACAGTCTAGACATACAGACTAAGAATCTGTATGCTGTCATGTTAACCTTGTTTATTATTTACTTAATGTGTCCACCTGAATTCTAAGACTTTAAAAGATAGAAGGATAGCACTTTGGACAATGAGGTAGATGTTTTCCAAAAATATAAAATCAAAATGAAAATATCTGTGAAAGAAAGAAATGTGCCAGGGTTATCACTGGTGTGGGGTAGATAGTTCTAGAAACAAATTACTTTCAAGCAAAGCCTCTTTGGTTTAAACCTCAAGGTCAAGCAGTTTTTGACCTTGTGGCAGATTAAGACCCCTCCTGTGATCACTGAAGTAGAAAAAAAGAGGGTCAAGGGCGAAAGAGCAAATGGTAACAAAGAAAACACAACAATGCCATTGAAAGAACCCTTCCTCTATTTTAATAACTCCTGAAAAAAATAATCCCAAAACAAAACAAATGCCTCTATTAAAAGTTACTTTGAAGCCAACGAGGAAAAGGGGGGAGGTCCTTTTCCATCTCCCCATTAGCTCTCTTCATCCAATGCTGCTGGATCTTTCTCCAGTCCTTACAGGAAAATACAGCACTAGCGAGAACACAGCCTGTTTACCATTACTTCCGGCAAACACTTTAAAATGGCAGCACTACATTTACATAAACAGACAAAATCTGAACCCTTTGATATTCAAGAGCTTAGAAAAACGTTTGTCAAAATTAGGTAAAATGGCAACCTAATCAAGAACTTGAAAAACACTTCAACCCTAGGCTAGCGTGAAATTCTTAAATGCTCTTCTTGCCAGAGTTTCTATTACTTCCCCAAAATACAAACATAAAACTTATGACAGAAACTCTCATTTCCTGACTGAAGTATTCTTTGTTGGCAACAGAAACCAAGCCATCAGAGACAACTATGTGCTTTGCTTTAATGTAAACAACAAAACCATGGCTCTTTTGAGAGCTACCTCATGTTTCAAAACCTGATACATTAAAAAGAAAGCTATTGGGGTTCAAAGGTTAAAGGGCAGGAGAAGCAAAGTTTCATGCCAAAGATCCTGACAAGGATTTATGTGCATCTGCCAACCAGCCAAGTACCATCAAAGCTGCCTCAGCACAAGGATGCATTCTCACCATATTTCCCAAAGCTCCAATTCTTCATTTACAAAATTACACACCATCAACTATTACCGCTGAGGGTAACAGTCTCAACTGAAGCTGTATCCCTCGCTCAGGCTTCAATTCTACAAAATGTACAAAAAGCAGAATTTGAGATACAACAGAGTCTGCTCTGTCTCTAAAAACTTTACCCCATTCTACTGGTTCCTGGGTCCTAACAGCTAGGCCATGACATCTCTAATCGGCACTTCTATGCTGAATAAATCTTCATACTGACTTATATTAGGCAGTGAGCATGGAGAAATTTTAATAAAACATGGAAAACAAACAAACAAAATTCCTCCGGTATGCTTTTTCATCTCAAACTCTGGGAGCTTGAGTCGGATGCACTGAATCCTACAGCAAAGTCTTACCTGTTTGGCCTTTGAGTTCTTCCCGGTGGAACTTTTCTCATTTGGGGCGCCATCCACCCCTCTCAGAACACTGATGAAATCTTTCTTGGAGACGGCTGACAGCAACTTAGCATGCTTTCTAATAGAGCCGCCTGCTTCTTTAACCTTCTCATCAACATTCTTCTGATGCTTCTGAACAGCATTAAATAACTGCACCACGCCCCTAGAGAATATAAGTGACCAGAACAATATAGTCAGCTAATAATTACACTGGAATACAAATTCGGAGGAGAGGAACGATGCATTTTTACTGCTCAGAAAAAGAGGCAAGCACGAACAGGCACGCAAGTGAAGAGTGCTGAATAAATGCGAAAAGTGAATACATTTCAAAGAACGAAAATAAATTCCAAAATAGAAAATAAATATCAGTAGTTTACTTGATATTTTTTTCCGCTTGGGTCTTTCTAAATTAACTTTTGTACAATCAGAACTAAGAATCAGAACTAAGCTGTTTTAACATGAGTATCTACTTCTCAAAATACACTCATGTACTGGCTGAAGGAAACAGCATATGGGCACAGCCTTTATGTACAGGTAGCTCTCTCCCTCCAGGAAAGATTTTCTGGCTCTCAATGTCATCTGTAAATGGGGAAAGAACAATACTCAAGAAGCTTAAAAGGTATTCAGCTATATCATCTGCAACTCTTATAACAGAAAATTTATTGTAGTTTTGTCATGGCTCAACAGAAACAAATCTGACTAGCCTCCATGAAGACATGGGTTCAATCCCTGGCCTCACTCAGTGGGTTAAGGATCCGGCGTTACCGTGAGCTGTGGTGTAGGTCACAGACGTGGCCTGGATCCCATGTTGCTGTGGCTGTGGTGTAGGCTGGTGGCTACAGCTCCGATTCAACCCCTAGCCTGGGAACCTCTATATGCCTCGGGTTCGGCCATAAAAAGACCAAAAGAAAAGAAAGAAAATGTATTAAAATACTGTGTTATACAGTTAAGCTCACTGAAAGAGAAATTCTGAAGACGAAGACCAGTCACGCCTGTTAAAAGTGACCATGAGCCACACGCAGCTGGGGAAATGCGTGAAACACGGACAGTACCAACTGCAACGTGCGCCAAGTTTAAAACCACGCTGGACTTTGAAGACTTAGTATGAAAAAGAGAATTTCAAAATCTCATTAATAATTGTTTTATATTGATTACATGTTGATGTAATCTGAATCTATTAAATTTGTTGAAATGAATTTCACTTTTTGTTTTTACTTTCTCCAGTGTGGCTCTAAGAAAATTTCACCTCACACAGGTGCTCACGTACATCTCCCTACCAGACAGCCCTGACTCGGAGCATCCCCGCCGCTCCAGCTCTAGGACTCTATGATCTCCTGGCGTTCCTGCTGTAACAGGCATCAGCAGAGGCAATCCGCCACAGGCCCCAAGCCCCCCTGCACGTCCCTGCTGGGCCTTTGAGGACGCAGGGCCCTGACTGCTCCGTAGCCAGGCCATTTCTCAGGGCTGTGTGTGCAGTACGCAACCTTGAGAGATGAGGTCATGTCTCCCCCAGACAAAGAGCAGACTTGTTACCATTCACCATAAAAGCAATGCGTTACAGGAGGTACAGAGGCCTCTCCTGCAATACAACCCACTGCACGCACAGGCCCCCTCCTAGGGCACCTGTGCTGCCCCCATGGGCCACTGAGAACCAGGGGGAAGGTGAAGTCTGGCTGCTGCTTCTGCCATGAGTAACAAAGTCCTTTGTCTCTGACCCAGAAGTCTCTTGTTTTCTGCCAGCATCCAAGAAACCTTAACAAGCTTGCTTACTCATTTATAAGGAGGGTTAAATTCCATAGCCTTTGCAGCAGAGCTGGGACCAAGGCGAGGAAAGCGAGATGCCCAGGGTACCCCATCGCAGGAGGCACCAGTCCTGCACTCTTCTAAGTTCTGCATAGATATTTATTCATTTAATTCTCAGGGAAACCCTAGAGGGTAGGTATAATATTCTCCTGTTTTTAGGGACACAGAAACTGAGACAGAGAGAACTTAAGTAAACGCCCAGGGACACACGGCTGGGTCAGTGCCGAGAGAGGTTAGCAGTCCTGCTCTACCACTCACACTCCCACCTACCTGGCCTCACTGTCACCATGTAACACCAGACAGGTTGTGGCTGTGGGTAACTAGGAGGTTAAAGGTAATTCCACTAATATAACTGCTATTTCCTTTAAGCAGCACCTCAAATGGTCTCTCCTCTGTGGCGCCTTCCCCAGATCCCCGACACAACCTCCATCGTATGTTCCCAACTCCCAGGGAATGCCTTTCTTCTCAAAGAGACCACAACTCCTACAGAAAAGTGAGCAAGGATCACACAGCAACCACTGGAGTCTATTTATCTTTATCTTTGGACACAGAGGGCATCAAATCAATGTTTGGTGCCAATGCTACAAAGTACAGAGTAAAAGGGCGGCATGAAGCTGTGATAATGTGAAATTTCTTATGCTATAAAGATGGTGCAAGGTAACAAAAATAATCATCTGGTGCCATGAATTTCGACAAGCATCATAAGAGAAACACAGTGAGAGGTCTGATGATGCCGTTCTTGTGACTATAAAATACAAAATGATCTGCAATGGGTTCATACCAAATATACACTTAGCACATCACATTCTTGCCCCTGAGACTCCAAAATCTGTGGCTGAATTCAGCATTAAACAGGCAGGCTTAGAGGGAAATCTCTCGGCTCTGAGAAGTGAGAGCTTAAGAATCAAATCTAGTCAGGAACAGATCACTACAAAGCTTTAGTTACTCATTTGTTGGAGGGCAAAAGCACCATCTTACCTCGTTGCAATTCTCTGAAGATTTCGCTCTGGTTCTTTGTCTTGGACAACATCTGGCTTTACTCTGCACATCATTTCCCACTCCCGCTTCTTATCAAGCTGTGTTATAAATATTGTTACGTGAAAGAGTATTAGGCATTTTTGAAAGTGCAGCCTACTTTGATATGATACTCTGTGAAAGGACAAAGGTAATAAATCATTCTGGCTTAGTTTGTCACGGGGACTTTCAGAAACCCACACTTTTAGGGGATCGGCTCTGGGAGCCTGTGGTTAGCACTCAGCGTGTCATGTGAGAGGCACAGAGTTTCCGGCAGGCTCTCTGACAGCAGGGGCCTGGCGAGCCGCCAGCACGCAGAGCAGGCAGGACCAGGACAGACAGGGTGTGAGGGAGCTGCGAGGACCTGCTGCCCCCATCACAGAGCGCCAGAGGCAGGGCAGCAGGACTCCAAACTACCCTCTTCCTTAACCACAGGTTTACACACTGTTCCTCTGTGTTTTTAGAAACTGACTTCCTCGGCAGTCAAAATTAAGAATGTGTATCAGTTTTTAAAAGATCAGCATCATACTCAGATATACTCCGTTAATGCAGTGACTATTTTTCTTTTCCCTCATAACACATCTGATCAATATCCTTGCCATACATGGTGTATCAGTCACAAACCACAGCACACGGATTCTTTGCTGTAATGCAGCAAGAGAGGGGGGTCAGGAAATAAAAAAATCCCAGAGACCACATCATCTAATTCAAAATTGTTTTCAGGGAGTACCGTGGTCTCAGGTTCTTGATTTCATACACTGCTTCTCCAGGCCCCCTGCTCAGGCCAGCATATCACCAAATATCAAATATGCTAAACATGATGAATTAGTCACCAAGAAGCCACTGAGCATCAAAACCATTAATAAGAACGAGTGGGGAGAGAGTCTCCTTTTCTCCCTTCTTTTCTCCATTCATCTAAGTTCTCAGTTTGTATTAATGAAAATGTCTAATCGCATGAAAACTAAATCTTTGCTCTTGCTATTAGGATCACTCTGATTCCTTTCTAAAAGAACAGACTCTTCCCCAGATCAGATAATTTATTATAACGATGATGATATTCCTGATCAAATTATGTCAGAAATAGAAAATCTTACTTTTAAGGTTACAGCAGTCAATTCTTAATGATCTATTATACTCAAGGGAGAAAACGCATGCATGATCCCCAAATATCTTTTAACTTTGAAATGTATTTTTATACTTAGTATTAGAAACAAATAATCAGTATGCTAGTAGCCAATAATATTTAACACTGGGGAACAATGATAATTTACAAAGACGCTCCCGGAAATAGTTGCTAAGAGCTGCTGTGTCATGTTTCTGGTACCAACACACGTGCCTTCCTGCAGGATGTGCACGGCATCATTTCTAGCACTCAGCGCTCTAGCCTACTGCAGAGGGAGAGACTTCTTTCTGTTGGCTTCAAAATGGTGTTCCCTCCCTGGAACACTGAGACTAGAAGTCATTAAGGATTCTGATTATTTGTAAGGCCCCTTCTAGCAGTCGCCAGATAAAAAAACATGCAAATTTGCAGTTGAGAAGCTCTCAGTAAGACTGAGAGACAAAATTTATCTCAGATAAAGTACAATGAGAATATCGAATTAATAACAGAATACATTCTATTTCCAAGAGCAGCACTTGAGGTGCTCCATCTCCCTAGAGCCTTTCTTACAGAGCAACCAGTGCGCCAGGAACAAAGAAAACACTCGTCTTCAACAAGGTAAGGGGAGGATGAGCGTTAGAGGAGGTCAATGCAAATTCTAATCTACTTTTTTTTCACTGTTACCTATAAAGTACTTCTTGGGAATTAGTATTTTTATACTGTCAGTATGACAGAAAGTCATTTTTCTTTCATTAAAAAACAGTACCGATTTCAAACATTTTAGATATAGAACTACTTCATCGAGGGATATAAAACCTCTTACCATTGCTTTATCTTTGAGGTACACAACAGCACACTTATGTCCAACTTTCGGCCTTTAGTTAGCAGACTGGCCTAGTCCAACTTCTACCATCAGTGGCTTAACAAAAAGTTGTAATCAATTCAGATTTATCTAGCAGTGAAAATTTGTTTTCAGACCTGCAACTAACCCCTGATAGTGACATCTTCACAGATCTATATTATAAAATAGGTTTCAAACCAAAACTGACATGATTCTATTAGCTCAGAATAAATAAAGTTAATATCTAGACAGTTAAGCTGAATAAAACATTCAGATCCAGGAGTCATGGCCACATGTACAACTACCTGATTATAAAAGGATCCATTTCCTCAGATTTTACATTTCTACTGCTTTTGCTTAGACAAATAAGAAGTGAGCGTGATCAATGGAATGATTTAGACTGGGTTATCCACCCCAACATCAAAGGCAAGTTACAGACTGGAATGTTAATCGGACAAACACTGCAAGGGACACCTGGGTACAGACAAGAACCAGACTAGACAGTCTACTCTACAGAACAACTGGGAGGACATACCTGCTTTCTTTTCTCTAGTCTCTCTTGCTTTAACCTTTCTTTTTCCTTTTCCAGTTCTTTGTTTTTGACCAGAATGGTGGGTTTGCTTTTAGGAATTTTCTTGTTAAGGATTTTAGCCATGGCATCTGCCCAGCCCGCACTGGTTCCGACACCAGCTTCTGCAGCATCTTCACTGTCATTGTCACAGGGTTCAGCTTCATCTTCGTTGTCAGCTTCTACTGCTTCATCATCAGAAGAAAAGCGATCATCTCCTGATCCACAGCTTCCTACAGAACCTAAGAGGGGACACAGATTAGACTTCAACACTGGAGGCGGGGCTCAGAAGGGCCAACGCAGGGCCCCGGGCACCCTTCCTAAAGCCAGCTGTTCTCCATCCGTGTCCAGTCTAGGAAGAGGGGACTTTCCCGAGTACCACAGCTGCAGTAACATGAGAGTGGCAGGCCCTCCGTTTTACTGCCATCCACCCCAAAGACCTGGCCCAGCCACATGGACAGGGGCGGCTGCAGTGGCTTCAGCACCCAGAACCCAGGGAACGAAATAAACCCAACAGCCCCACCACACCCTGCTGTCAAGGGGGTGACAGATGCTGACATGGGGCCAGTGCAGGGTGTATTCAAATCTTTGGCTTTCATTGTGTCCTTAAACTACTTGAAGAGACTAATAAGATTATTTTTAAAACAACCAACAACACAAAACTTTGATCTATCAAGAAAATAGTATGTTTCCAAGGTACCAAGAAGCAGAGTAAGTTCTCTGAGGGCTTTGGCCCACATGTTTAAGATTCTGAATTTGTGTGCAGAAAAATCTGAAAACCAACCTCTTCTTACAGAATTTGCACAGAACATTAATAAGTTGGGTGTTTTAACATTTTTGAGAAAACAATCGAAAGATGTGTGGTGTGCCCAAGATCTGACTGCACTGCTCTGTGACACAGGAAATACCAAGTACTGAGCTGAGGATTCGCATACTGCTGAATCTTACCATGCAGACCCACCAAAAAGCAGCAAATACAAGTTACCAGCAAACCACTTCGTCATGTGAGATTCAAAAGGCTGGGGTCAGAGGATGCGCCAAAACAACAATTCAGGTGGTGGCCCTGCTTGAAAATCACCTTGTCAAGAAGCTCTGGGTCCCTTTCAGTTCTGCAGCCTTGCTTAACGTCTCAAGTTCATTCTGCTTCACCAACAGCACAGTCTGTGCTGTGCAACTATATGACCCAGAGCCCTGAGAAGAGCTTCTGCTCTGTTCATCAGAAATCTATGGAACTTATTAGGAAATACTTCAAAAGAGAAAACCATCTAACAGCTTAGTAACCTGGAATAGGTCTTAACACCCAGAAGAAAGGAGACCAAAAAAGGCCGAGAAGTTTCCAAAGAGGAGGACAACTCAGTGATAAGCCAACAACTGCTGCTGAGCAGCAACATCTTTGAGTAACAAATGCACGTTCTTTGGTCAACCCCAGAACCAGCTGACTCCCCAAGATTAAGACAGAAAATGCCATTACCTTCAACTTTTTTCTATCAAAGTAGTTCTACTAAATAACACTATTAGTAATTTAAGCAAAATTTTACATGCTGACTTGTATTAAGATAAAACACTGTTTAATGTAACGGCAAGAGAGAAAGAAAGGCCTAGTCTCACAGGTTTCCTGCTGCCCCTACGTAACTCGACTCCAATGTCTTCCATCCAGAGCAGAAGCTTCACCAAAACCTGGAGGACTGAAACGCAGCATGCAGCCTCACAGCACTGCGTTTCAGGGCGTCTGCTCTGGGCCTCCGACCCTCAGCAAAGCTGAGCGTCCTCACAGACCCTCTGCTTCTACCTATGCCAAGTCCACCGACTGTTTGTTCTTGTTACCTTGAAATAACCTCGTCTTCAATTCCCAGCCCCCACTTCTTCTTTAAATTATTTCCCCAAAAATGTGCATATTCTGCTTTTAAATATCCTTTCAGCCATCTCCCCAGTTAAAAACAAAAAACAAAAAACAAAAACACACCAGCTTACAGCTATGACCAAAGAAAGGAACTGAATGTATGGCTGGCTGTTCAATTCTGAGTGATTCTCTCTAACCTCCTGACTTTAAGCTATGAATTAAACTGATGATAAGACTCAACTTTTAGCTAGTCAGCATCGGACTTGCCGTTCTGCTATTACTTTCATGTAATACCTTTATTTTTTGAGTGCTGAGGATGCATGAAATAAAAGGATGGAAAACCAAATATTTAACACATTTCAAACAAACGTCTGCAGCATATTAGTACCAGCAAGTAAAATAAATAAAACAAAACATTTTATGCATATGTAAAAATAAGCCTCAAGCACAGGGGTAAAAACGAAGCATCTTCAAAAAATTAACAGAGCAATACATAAAATTAGAGTTGAACACAGAGAGCAAAGTAATACATTTTTTAAAAGCAGCACAATCTTAAAACATAAAGCATGTTAATGGTATCGAAATATTAAAGGAAATGATAAAGAACCAAGAAATCACTAATAATTCCATTGCCCCAATGGGCTGCATATTTCTTAATAATGAGAGAATTTTTTTTCAAAAGAGTAATTCATTTGTCCATATCTAATCAGAAGTCTCCTCCGCCTCCTGTAAGGCGGGTCGATGTAAGAAATCTGAGAACACGACTAGGGGCTGACGTGCAGATCTGGGTGGCGGATGAACTCTGGTAACAGAGTTCTCACAGAAGATTAAAAAAAGTATCTAAATTGTGCCAAAGGCTGAAAGCACGGTCATTCGATTCAATGAAACTCTGAATGTCTACCATACACCAGATTCCAGAGTCACACAATTTCCCCCAGAAGCAACCTCCCTCCTGGGATCACTGGTCCCTGCCAAGGGTGATGAGAATGTAGTTAGCCATGCTAATATCACACGTTTTACTCCTCAGAGTCAGTGGCACTAGGCAGGTACTAATAACAAACTAAACGACTCTTTGAAAAGCGCTTCTTCTTCGTAAGTATTTATCTAAACGTAAAGAGGCGCAACGGTTTAAAAGTCTGTGTCTCGGAAGAACCCCGGGGGTGATTTAAAAGCAGAGGCCTTTACCAGCTCCAAAAACGACAACACTGACATCTAGTGTTTTGTCCTGACGAAGTCACACACAAAATGCAGTGATTCCACATTTTTCACTTGCACTGTAAAGACAGCCCAAGGCTTTATGGCTGTAAAAGCCACCCCGACCCTCCATTTCTAAACCTTGGCTATTTTTCGTTGGTGTGTTTCTCACCCAGCCTGCCCCCCACAACATGCACGTTATGGACACAATAAACCCACAAAATATTATAATACCATTTCATACAGCCTGCACGGAGCCCTAGCTCAAAAGTTTTTTTAAATCATGCATCCATCACCAATAAAAAGGATATTTTACATAATTTAAAATGCCAGTGTAATGAGGTCTTCCAGCATACTAGAGAACAGGATTTACTTCTAGGATGCCAAAGGTAATCACTATTCAAATCAGAAAATAGAAAAGTCCTTAAAAATGTACTATACCCTCTGAAGACGCAAGTTTTGAATTTCCCACTAACTGACACTGAATAGAAGTGAGGTGGATGTCCCCAGGGTTCTAAGGGCACCAGATGAGCGACAAATTCCTTGCAAGTCCTGGGTGTTATTTTATCTTATTTTATTTATTTTTTGTTTTTTAAGGCCGCACCTGCTATGGCATATGGAGGTTCCCAGGCTAGGGGTCGAACTGGAGCTGCAGCTGCCAGCCCGCAGCACAGCTCATGGCAACGCGGGATCCTTAACCCACTGAGGGAGGCCAGGGATCAAAACAGCAACCTCATGGTTACTAGTTGGATTCATTTCTAATGAGCCACAATGGGAACTCTCTGTGTGTTATTTTAAATATTAGGTCTAATTTTGCATTCTATTTTAAAAATCTGGAAATTAAAGAAGAGCTACAAAGAACGGTTATTAGAAATGGTAAGGAAAGGTTCCAACAGAACCTTCTGTGTTCATGGAAATGCTCTACCATCAGAGCTGCCCACTGACCGCCAGCAACAAGGCCCTACTGAGTGCTTCCAATGTGGCTTGTACAACTAAGTTACCAAATTTTTAATTTCATTCAGTTTTAATTACATTTAAGCGGCTGGTAGCTACCACACTGGGCAGAGCAGGGTTAGACCTTGAGGTGATGAGGTAGACAGAGGCATTTCTCATGTCCTGCTGCCGTTTCCCCAAACTTCCACTGGCCCTTCAAACTTGCCACCTGTCCCTGATCCCAGATAAGGTTAGCCGCTGGCAGAAAAGTGAGCCATTCTCCTTCGTCTTTGGAAGACTCACAGTCCTTCAATATTTACCAAGTACTCATGAGTGATGATGAGGGAAGGGGGAATGAAAAACAAAATTCTAGGTTTTCTCCTTGAAGAAGTCGAATGTTTACTTAGTAGGATAAATCAGTTAAACAAATGTAAAAGTTTAAGTGTTCTTCTAAAAGGAAAACAATGAAGAAAATGGTAACTGTTTAGGGGTGTCTTTTACAAAGATGATTTTCAAGTTGTTCCTTGAAGGTAAAGCAAGAGTTTTAATGACAAGAGAAGGGAAAAGGCCAAGATTCTACAACCCCAGCCACCTCCAAGAGGCAGAGGGCAAGATCACTCAACAGAGAACCAAAAACATCCTCGTTTTCAGTCAATGCTCTGTATTTAACTTAAAATTAAAACTGTTGCTGTAATCATCATGACTGACATTTCAGGCAAAAGAAACCAGCACGGCCAAAGGCACGGGGATGTTGAACAAGGTAAGATATTTATCACAAGATCTGAAACTGGAGATTTAGGGACTGGATGGTAAGAGTTGGGCATGACCAAGCTGGTTGGTTTATATAAAAAAGAGAGCTGATTTATACAAAACAGCTGGTCTGATTTATGATCCAGGAAATAAAGTAAACATCGAGCCCAAATTAAAAACAAGCAGCATAAAAGTTCTGCCCTACAGGAGTGTGCTTCCAGAAGGGGCCAAGCTGCTAGGGCCTTTTTCTCCTGCCACTTCCCTTACTTTGAGAAAAGTCTCTCTACTGCATTAAGGTTGTTCTTGTAAAATACAAACATTAGCACTTCCCCTAGGGTGCAGTGGGTTAAGGACCCGTTGCTGTCACTGCAGAGGCTCAGATCACTGCTGTGGTGTGCGTTTGATTCCTGGCCCATGAACTTCCGCCTGCCCCTGGTGTCGCCAAATAAATAAATAAATAAAATAAACAAAATAAAATAAAACACAAATATCATCTGGGAGCATTAAAGGCTATTGATTAACCCTGATCTTACTTCACGCCTTCAGAATTCACTCTAAATCAACAGAATTCTCAGAGTTCCCCTTGTGGCTCGGCAGTAATGAAACCGACTAGGATCCATGAGGACGTTTGTTCAATCCCTGGCTTCGCTCAGTGGGTTAAGGATCCGGCATTGCTGTGAGCTGTGATGTAGGTCACAGATATGGCTCAGATCCGCTGTTGCTGTGGTCGTGATGGAGGCCAGCAGCTGCAGCTCCGATTCAACCCCTAGTCTGGGAACCTCCACATGCTGTGGGTGCAGCCCTAAAAAGACCAAAAAAAAAAAAAAAAGAATTCTCATAAAGACTTGACTGAGATCAGCTAGAAGAGTAAGGACACAGAACTCAGGCTGCCTGATTCAATCTAACTCCATCTACACAAATCAGTGTGATTTTTCTGAATATTTTTTAATTCTCTACTTTAAATTCCTCTTCTGTAAAAATGGCAATGAAACAGTAGCTACTTCATCGGGGTTTTGTGATAATTAAATGAGTTAATATACACAAAGTTCTTAAGAGTGCCAAACCCATAGTAAACATTTCCGTGTTAGTTACATGCCCCCCACACACACAGGCAGGCGTGCAATGCACACACAGATGACACACACTATGAGGGTATAAATGCGGCCATGGAGGAGAATAAAAGAAACAAGGAAGGAGAAGCTCCGGTGCCTGGAGTCCACAGGACCCGTGAGGTACTGAACAGGAAGCTTCAGATAACCAGCACTGGGGTTTAAGAGCTCAGAGCAAAATTAGGCAGACTTGGCACTATGTCCAGCTACCAGCATAATCCAAGCAAGGTACTTAACCCCTCTGCTCAGTTTCTTTTAGTAAAACACGGATTAAAACTAGTACCCACTTCACTGGGTTGTTACGTTGGGTGGTCAAAGAGGTAACACAGGAAAAGCACTTAGCACAAAATAGATGATGGTAACCAGAGGGTTGATAAGGACACTGAGAACCTGGGAGTGGCGGGGCGGGGCGGGGGGGACCACGACCAAAAGCTTTTAAAAGGATGCCAAAAGGTGGGGCGGGGGATTTACTTCCGTTATAATTCTACCCAGTCTCGGTGGCAGCCTGTAACCCATGTGTCCAGGAGCCACCTTTATTTCCGAAGTGGTCTCTCTGTCCTGCAGCTCCCCAAGCCCTCTAAACTAACAATGAATACCACTAACCAGCCACCATGCGTTTAGGGTTAGGTATTATTGATAACACTTCTTACACATTATCATTTTATTCCTCACGACACTCTCTATACGTCACTTTTGTTATTTACAAAGGGAATGGTTCAGAAGCTTAGAAAAGTTAAAATGTCCAAAGTCACAAAGTTAACAGGGTGGGGGGAAGGGGCTGTTCACTTCTAAGGCACTAAAAAGCTTTGCATCAAACATGCAGCTCAGACTAATGTATACCCAATGTAGAAAGTATTCACAAAACAGTTCTTTATTGAATGTGTATATTAACTCATTTAATTATGAGTTTAAAAATGAGTTAATATACACAAAGTTCTTAAGAGTGTCAAACCCACAGTAAACATTATTGCTTGAATTAAAAACAAATTTCTCCCTAAGCTGCAGTTAACCAGAATAGCCGCTGCCCAAGAACACACACCCCCTGGTTAAGCAGCGTGCCTGGAAACCACAGCTCCCACTCTGGGTGTAAAGGCATCTGTTTGGCCCAGGCCACACGATCTTTCTTTCCTGCTGATTAGGATTAAACTTAGCATATTCAAAATTGATGCTTGAAAATTTTTTAAAAAAGCATTTACCCCTGAAAAGAAAGTCATCCCGGGTCTCCACAAAAATAACCAAAACTACAAGGAACGTTCTAGCAGGGGACACTGTCGGATGTGATTACAGTGAGCTATCTGGGCAGGCCAGAGCAGCCGGAGCCGGGAGCGAGTCTGTTTCCTGAGTCTGTCCTATAAATGCCTAAACCACTCCAGGAGGTCTATGATATACTTCATTTCTTAGGCATGTTCCTTTGCTATTTTCAGTAACTTAAACGATGAAGGAGACTATAAGCAACAGTCCGACGAAAAGCACATCTGCTAGGTTATTACATCCTAAATGCTGCTTTGCAGTTTATCAAAAATGGAGGGGGAGCCCCTAGGATCTTCTAATCTGGATTGTGATCCAGTCTTGTGTTAGAAGCATACAGCCATTTTTCAAAGATGCGGCCAGAACAATTCCGAAACCATGAAATTACCATTCCTCCTGCCAGTTTCTAGGCCTACGGGCACCTCTGTGTGTGTGTGGGGGGGGGGGGGTCAGACACACTGCACATCATGGCGCTAGACCAAGGCTTGTGTCACTTGGGTTGATCTATTGACGACAGGGCTTTTTTTTTTTTTTTTTTAAAGACTATAAGCTCAAAAAGCAGCATCAGTTCAGTAAATCAGAATGGCTCAATGATAACTCAGAGGTAGAGGTTATCATACTCCTCTTTATAATACTTGATATCATCAACCAGTGTTTTTATTTTTTCACCGGAGTTGATTTCCTGTGTTTTCTGTTTAGGCTACAAACTTAAAAGAGGCAAGCATACATTGCATCTAAACCTCCAACAACGTATTAATTCAACAAATCTGAGTAGTTCAAAGTTAACTCACACAGGGTGCCATCCTCTCCTTTAAAATGCGTGATGTTAATCTATTACTAAAATGCTGACTGTAGCATCTTACCTGCCACATTATCTCTGATTTCAAACTATATAACCAAATTTCAAACTCTACTGAAGAATACAATTTACCAAAACCTCAGTCTGATTCATTTTGCTATTATTCAAGTTTACATTACATAAAACTGTTCATCTCAGTGATAACTGGTACATGAGAAAAAAAGTGTAAAGATCACTTTAAGAGAAGTTTCCAATTTATAATAAATAGACACTGAGCACTACACCATACTTCAGGATTTATGCCAAATTCTGAGACAAGGCTTTCAAAGGCTGTCCTCACAGAACTGGGAAACTTCCAAAAAGTCTCACAAATAATACTTAGGAGTTTTACACTCATAAAAGCCTAATTTCCTATCTTTCTTTTGCAGTGTGTCAAAAATAATTAAAGCCAGAAGATTAAAAAATAAAGTTCAAACAACACATGGGTTATATTTGTGTATTTTCTATGAAATTTAAGTGGCATCTTGCTAAAGGAATTTGCTTTCAAATGTTGATATAAAGCACGTCCCTATCAACTTTTACCATCCAATCAAAATTCAAAGATAAGTCTCAATTTCCTGATAAAATGAGCTGGAATTCTTTAATAATAAGTCTATAATTAGCACACTGATCCCTCCTGCGTCTGAAGTCAGCTCCTATCTTCAGCCTTCGTGGTTTCTCAATATCTATTCTCTGAAAACTTTTGATAACTTAATACTTCTGCCAAGGCCACATGTAAACATGTGCCTGAACTAGAAATGCTGTTTTCATGGGTCACCTTTCCAGAAATACCTGATTTCACAAGAGGAAAAAATCAATTTCTTATAGTAAATAGCAAATTCTGAGTTAAATCCAAGGAAAATGTTCCATCTCATTACCAAGGGACCTACATTACTTTGAATTTATTAAACAAAAGGGCCTTTATTATTTATCTCTATTAAACGGAAACATTCTAAATCTTGAAAGAAAAAGCAGATAGAGACAACTAAGTAGAAATCTAAAGGATACAGAGAAGCTTGTTAAGAGAAAGTTAAGAAAAAACAGGACGCAAGGAGAACAACATGAGCACAGCTGGGAGGGAGGAGCTAATGTGCTCAAGAACCAGGAGGTGGGGAGTTCCCACTGTGGCTCAGTGGGTTATGAACCTGACTAGCATCCATGAGGATTGGGGTTAGATCCCTGGCCTCATTCAGTGGGTTAAGGATCCAGCGCTGCCGTGACCCGTGGTGTAGGCCGGCAGCTGCAGCCCTGAATCAACACCTAGCCTGGGAATTTCCATACGCACTGGGTCTGGCCCTAAAAGACCAAATACATATATGGCTACATTATTATCATTACCTAAATCCTCTAAGAGTATGGTACGCTCAAAATTTATGGTTTATATGGAAGGTAGTGTCTGGAAAATTGAATGCTTTCCCTTCTGAAAAACATTTCAAGTGGGCAACCTGTCTTCACTGTACTTTCCCAGTGCAATCTCTAATAGAGTTCTGTAACTGTCTAGCATCCTATGGCAGTCATCATACAGTTAGAGTAGTATCTGTGTCATTCTCTTGCTTAAAAGGTCTCAATGGCTCCACACTGCCTACAAACAGGGACTCCAATCTCCTCCATACAGTACACAAGGCCCTTACAATCCGGCTTTATCCTCTGCTCCCAGGTTCAGTAACTCCTCGGAGCAGCTAGAACCTCAGCCAACATTTCATTGTGACCTAACTGGCCATGCATGTTAGGAGACTATATGCCACTGCATGTGCTTTTCCCTGTGTTTCTCTCCAACCCAGGCTGAGAAAATTATTCATTCTTCTAAAGCCTAGATGAAATGACTATTTACTCAGCAAAAAAACTTACCTAGTGCCAAATGAGTAAGAAAGGCCCTCTGAAAATAAAGATAAGTAAGACAGAGTTGAGAACTTATATCTCTAAGGAGAAAGACATGTTAAAATAAAGTAAAAAGATAGTATATCATGAGTAATATGTATAAGATAGAAGGAAGCAACGCCGGGGGGGGGGGGGATCCCTATAGGATATGGATCTCGCTGTCTTCATCCTTCCCATTTTTAATTGGACCAGGGTCATGACAGTTACCTTTTACCTGCCTCTTAATAATAGTCAGTACATTGTATTACAGTGCTGTGTTTAATCTATATTCCCTAAGACTATCATTTCAGAGCAGGAATACACTCATCCTTTGTACCCTCAACACGTGGAGGATGACCAGAACATAACAGAACTGTTCACTGAACTGAACTGAAATATAAGGTTTCTAAATTAGCCAAAAGCCTTCTTAACTCAAAAGGTAACTGCACTCTAATAGCAAGAGAATTTTAGAACCGAATCATATTTACAACTATGCACTGAGAAGTCAGTATACCTCTAACCTGAAATTACCTACTACTTGAATAGAGAAATCTAATCATCACCTAAATATGTAAGCAGTACTGATATTCTGCTCCAAGTGCAGTAACGTTTCTTTCTCACAACCCCACATGAACTAGTCTATTGAGTTCAAAAAGTATCGGACGATGTTCTAATTTCTGCTCAACAGTTTCTTTTCTTTAACTCCTTTGGCAGGAGATAAGGACTCTAATTACCTAGAGACTGAAATAGCCTATGACAGTTTCTTCTCGGTCCTGGAAGTCAAGGTTATGCACTCATTTACTTAAATATCCACAAAGGATCCACTATACCGCAGGCACTTTTCTAGGCACTGGGGAGAGGGCAGTCTTATGGAACTTATTTTCCAGCTGGGAGAGAGATATAGCAAATATATGTCAGAAGGTTTGAGAAATGCTGAGAAAAATAAAGCAGGGTAATGAGTCAAAAAGAGAAGGCAGAGAGACCTGGAAAAGAGCAGTGGTGTAGATTAGATATAGGGCAGTCAGGGACACGTCTCAAGGATATGGCATTGAATCAAGAAAGTGAAGGAAGTGAGAGAGCCATGCAAGCACCTAAAAGCATTCTAGGCAGTGAAACCAAAGTGCTGGATCCCCCTGGTGTGGGAGCTATGCATAATGCGTAAAACAAACCACAGGGTATCAACGTGACTAGATTCCAGTTAGTGGCTAATACGGAGCAGAGAGGCAGATGATGAGAGAGGTGCCTGAACTTCACCATACAGGCTAAGCGTTTTGGATGTTATTGAGATGGGAAGCTACTGGATAGTCTTGAGCCCTAACTGACATGACCCGAGGTACATTATGAAAGAAGAGCTCTGGCTGTTACAAAGCTCTACCTGGTCCAAAGGAGCAATTACTGAGCAGTAGTAGAAGGTCAGGGATTGTCTGAGATACCTTGTTACCAAAGAAGCTAGTGCCAAGAGTGATAATAAAGTAGCATGAACACATCACGGTTGAAGGCCTCAAAATATATTTCCTTCCTTTAACTATCTAACGTCTCTGAGAGTTATCAACTACTACTTTTATTTATTCTACTTGAACCACCTACTCTTCTTTCTTTACTATCTCATCTCTAACTCCCAAACAGACGCACGCACTAACCGCACAAGAATATGCCACCCGACTTTCTCTTTCGGCCTTTTGCTCCTTGCTCCCTAGAGAAGCTATTTCATTCTTTTAATTTCAAATATACTCCTTCCTTTCGCTTTTTGCCACTTTTCTTTTCTTTCTTTTTTTTTTTTTTTTTGCTGCCATAAACACTTTCATCTGAATCCATTTTAACGACGATGAAAATGCCCATTAAAAGAATTTGTCAGCTTTAACACGCGATAGCGACCTTTTCCTGAACACCACTTTCCCAAGCCTTCTCACGGTGCCAGAGTCGCCCGTTGGACGTCTCCAGAGATAAAATTCGGGCAGCTAGCAGCAAATCCCCTCGCATCCTCTGCTTCCCGCAAACTCAGCCAGGCCTTACCTCTGAGCAGCCAAAGTTCAACCCTAGTACGTTACCTCCGTTATCGGCAGTGTCTTTGTCCTTATCGTCCAGCTCCGATGCTACAGCCGCGGCGACGACTTTCATCTTCTTCTTCTTCTTCACTGAGTTTTTCAGCTTTTTCCCCGCACTCACACGTGAGTCCCGAACGGCCGCAGCCATGTTTCCTCACCGGAAGTGTCCGTGAGAGTTGCGTCCCGCGGTAACAAAAAGAACTTCCGCATCTAGTTCCCGCGATATGAGGTTCCGGGGCGGGGCCATCTAGCCTGGAGTTCCTGGCCGGGAGCATCAAAATGTGGATAGGAGAGAGGAGTGAGTGACTTCACGTGCTGTCAGCTCCAGAAAATTTAAAAGAAAAAAAAAAATTTTTTTTTTTTTTTGAAGAAA
This sequence comes from Phacochoerus africanus, assembly GCF_016906955.1. Taxonomy (NCBI): domain Eukaryota; kingdom Metazoa; phylum Chordata; class Mammalia; order Artiodactyla; family Suidae; genus Phacochoerus; species Phacochoerus africanus. Next base: position 13,779,577 of record NC_062555.1, on the reverse strand, counting down.
GAGTTCTTGCTCTGGCGCGTCTCTGAAGCGCCAGGACACAGGTTCAATCCTGGTGACTGGGTTAAATGATCTGGCCTTTGCTACTACAGCTGTGGCGTAGATCACAACCGTGGCATGAACCTGAACCCTGGCCCAGGAACTCCCTATGCTATGGGGCAGCCAAAAAAGAAAAAAAAATAAAATATAATATAAATAATACAATGCGTGCACTTTGAGCACGACAGAATTAAACTGGAAATCAATATTAGAAAGATAAGTGGAAAATGTAAAAATATGTGAAGATTAAACAGCGCAGTTTTAAAATTACATGAGCTAAAGAATAAATCTTAAAATTTAAAATATTTAGAACTAAATGAAAATGGAAAACATGTCACCAAGGATGATAATGGGGGCTAAATCCATAATAAAGTGCTGAGACTAGAGGATGACAAAAGCAGATGAGTGGGAGCAGGCGGATGGGAAGATGTGGTTTTAAAAAAAGAAGCAGAGTTCCCTGTTGTGGCTCAGTGGTAAGAACCCAACTAGTATCCATGAGGACTGGAGTTCGATCCCTGGCCTCGCTCAGTGTGTTAAGGATTCGTGTTGCTGTGGCAGTAGTGTAGTCTGGCAGCTACAGCTCTGATGGGACCCCAGGCCTGGGAACTTCCATATGCCGGCAAGGTGTGGTCCTGCAAATACAGAGGGAAAAAAAAAAAAAAAAAAAGCATAAGCAAGACTGGCAAAGAGGAACATGAAGACTGCATGGGCTACTGTAGGTGTAACAGGAAAAAAAAATAACAGCCTCCCTAGGAGAGACTTCTGAGGCCCCAAGTTTTAGTTGAACAGGATGTGAAAGGAATCCTGAAGGAAGAGGTTGAGGATGTGGAGAAGTTGCTGATGACATCATACATCAGGGGTTTGAGAAGACAGGGAGTGGAGAGTGGAGCAGATTGGAGATTTTCACAAGTGTCTGGGTGAAAAATGGAGGATCCGGAGGCTTCAGGGGAGGCCTGGGGGAAACAGGAGATGCAGCGAAGTAATGACGGAGTTCATTGATGACAGCCAGTGAAAGGTGAGCATAATTCAGATATAGCTCAGAGTCATGCTTTGGGAGTGATGGGCTCACTGAGCAGCTGTGAAATCCTGTCGCAACCTGGGGAAGGGGTGGTCCCGCCTGGGAAGGTGGTCTGATGGCCTGAGGGTGACACTTTTTCACACAGTCAGGACATTCTTTTGGTTCTGCCTTGGAGTAACTCCTTGTTCCAAGTCCCCCAAGATGTTTCTCTTCACCCCTGTGTAGCTTGAAAGTATTCTCTCTTCCCAGCATCTCTGGGACACCTAATCTCTCAGATTGAATTCATGATTTTACAAAGACTTAAAGAGCAACAGATTTCAAACAGTTGATTTATCATCTTAGAAATCTCAGGGCCAATAAAATACAAAGGCTTAGTTATCTGCTTGCATCTGGAAAGAAGGGAGGAGTTTAGAGAAGAAAGCATGAATTAATGTTTCAAAATTATTATCCAGCCTCACCATACAGAAAATATTTTGCTCAGGCAAATTTAATTGAAAACCTTCCTTACTATAAAGAAACTTTATAGCACCTGCTGGGATCTGAAATTATCTTACGTATTTTTTGTTTTATTCAGTCCAAAAATATTTTAGTGGAACTTTTTATATGCCAGACACTATCCTAGGTTCTTAAGACACAGCTAAGAAGAAGACAAACTAGGACACTGTTTTGTTTTTGTTTTTGTTTTTGTTTTTGGCGGTGCTCCCAGCATACAGAAGTTCCTAAGCCAGGGACTGAACCCACACCAAAACAGTGACCCAAGCCACACTGGTGACAGGGCAGGATCCTTAAACCACTGAGCCACCAGGGAACTCCAAAGGACATTCTTCTTAATGGAGATTGTATTCTTATGAGACTGAGTGAACAAAAATCCTATCAACCAATCCAGAAAAAAAAAAAAAAAGGAAAATGTCTGGTAATGATCCTTTAATGGACCACTTCATGGAATTCTTCCCATAAATACTGCCATTTGTCCCTTTTCTAGAACTTTTTTTTCGGTCATTTTTTTTTTTTTAGGGCCACCTCCCGGGGGCATGTAGAAGTTCCCAGGCTAGGGGTCAGATCAGAGCTGCAGCTCCCAGCCTACACCACAGCAACAACAGATCTGAGCTGTGTCTTGTGACTTAACACCACAGCTCACAGCAACATGGAACCTTAACCAACCTGGCGAGGCCAGGATCGAACCCACATCCTCATGGATGCTAGTCAGGTACATTTCCACTTTGCCATGATGGGAACTCCTGCAACAGAATTTATGGTTAGCTTCACCTCCAAAGGAGAAGGTGTCGCCACAAAGCTCATGATTTTCTAGTGACTTGTGGCCAGATGTCGAGGTCCTGATCCAGACGCCAACGTGTGGCTCTAGGTTGAAATGGGGGACGTGGCTTGGCCTCTCTGTAGGTCCACCAATAGATATTTTTGGAAGGAGTTTTAGTAAATCGTTCCTGGGATATTATTGATCTTAAGGAAGTCTTGGTGTTTTTACCAAAGAAAAGAGTTTTCGTCTCAGTGTCAGCATGATTTCCTGGGCTGTCGTTGTGTAAGGGTCACAAAGCTAAACCTAGATCGTTAGAATGGCTTTGAACCAGAAGCAAGTCCCGAATGGCTCCATCCTTTCGATTCTTTAATGTGAGGAATGGTAATAGAATCCCTGGGCTGGAATCTCACGGTTAGAAAACCAAGAAGTCATATGCTTGCTTCACTTTGAACATCCGTGGATGACCTGTGTCTCACTCACAGGAAAACCAACAGGAATGCAATTGCGTATTTTTTAATTTTGTAATGGGGTTAGGTAATGGCCCCATTATGTTTCGCCTCACCTAGTAAAGGATCTGTCTAATTAGTGGATGGAGTCACAGGAAGCTATGACCTTTTGTTCCTCCTTTTACTAATGGAAAAGGCCTTACACTGTGTGAGGATGGGCGTAATGAGATTGAGCCTGAAACCCACTAAATAGGGTAATAAATATATTCCGACACCGGTTGATTTTTCGGTGAGATAACCAGAAGACCATTCTGTTGACTTCAGCAAGGGCTCGGATTGTGGCAGACTCATCAAGGATTTTGTCCTTTAAACTTGGGATTCCTCCCTGAAGTTCCTTGATAAAGGGGGATCAGTGGGAACGTGGGGACTTCTTCTAGTAAATCTGCCCCAGGAAAGACAGGTCGAGAGTCCAAAAGGGCATCTGTGGCCTGAGCGTCCCTTCCAAAGCAAATGCAAACATTATCCTTCGCAGACAGTTCCACGGTCAACCTTAGTAAACGAGTTAGGAATTAGAGTGATAAGCAGTACGTAAGAAGCAAAGGCACCCGAATCTGGAAAAGGATACAAGCCAGTGAAATCCGATGAGTATGAACAGGAAGACCTGCTCTGCTGGTTCTTCCCCAGGCCTTGGGTAGGGTCAAGTAGAGCAGTGAACGTGGTCAGGGAAAAGGTGCATTGCGAGTTTGTCCACACTGCTCGTGCTCCACTTGCTAATAGCTCTCGAATCTACCAGGTTCTTTCTATCCGACTGCTGCCTTTCTGTCTTAGTCCATTTTCCCTCCAGGAGACTTTTTTTTTTTTTGTCTTTTTAGGGCCGCACCCACAGCATATGGGGGTTCCCAGACGAGGGGTCAAATCGGAGCTGCAGCTGCCAGCCTACACCACAGCCACAGCAACACAGGATCCGAGCCGCGTCTATGACCTACACCACAGCTCATGGCAATGCCGGGTCCTTAACCCACTGAGCAAGGCCGGGGATCAAACCCGCATCCTCATGGGTGCTAGTTGGGTTCATTGCTGCTGAGCCACAACAGGATCTCCTCCAGTGAACTTTTGCCAGTGGCCTCGCAGTTGGTCTCCCTGCGTGGATTCATCAGATAGTGATTTCTTCCAAATGCAGGTCAGGTGACAGTGATCTCCTATACTTCCTTACGTGACCTGCATGACCCTGCAATAGCCTAATGGCCTGTGACTCAATCCCAGAAGGTTGTCCCCCAAGGGGCCTTTTGTATCTGGAGACATTTCGGGCATCACACTGGGTATACGTTGGCATCTAGCAAATATGCTTCTAAACATCCACAAAGCACAGGACAGAACTCCACGTCACAGGATTTTCTAGCTTCAAGTGTCAACAGTGCTGGGGTTGTAAACCCAGACGGAGCGCCTGCCCATCCTTTTCCCTCAGTCAGACCACTCTCCTCCTGACTTCCCCTCCAGGCATGCTAAATTTCTTGGTCTCACAATTTTTCCATTCTTCCTCTTTCTTCCACATCGCATCCTAGAAATGGATTCGCACCTGCTTGTCTGCTAGGTGGTTAATCCATGAGATATAAGTAGAGACGTAGAAGAGGAAAGGGGAAAAGAGACAGGTGGGCAACACAAAAGAAACACTCATGGTTCATCATTTCTCTCTTTTCCTCGTCAGAAGCCCCTGGAATGTCAGGCTGGTTTTTTAATGAGTCCCTTTGGCCACCCTGTTAATGGCAAAGAGCATTCAATTTTACACGGAGGTTGTAACAGAGGAAAACTTCCACGGCAGAAGGAAGCCTTTAAAGCTATGTTTCATCTTCACAACTACAGGCATAAATCGCAGTAAATGAGATCTCTCCTGCTCGGCGTGAAGGTTCTGATGGTTTTATAAATCCCGTGATATGCCTTTGCTGTTAACCGTAGTTGACTTTTGGAAGCAGGGTCAGGAAAGTTAGCAAAGTGGAAATTATACAAGCAGGGTTTTTTTTCCCCCTTAAATGTTTGACTGAGAGTTCTTTAGGAAACAGAAATACTAACTCAACAAGATACATGCACCCCCCAAAATGGAGCATATATGTAATGGAATATGACTCAGCCATAAAATAATGAAATGTTGCCATTTGCAGCTACATAGGTGGATGTGGAGCGTGCTATGCTGAATGAGTCACGCAGAGAAAGACAAATACTGGATGATATCACTTCTACCTGGAATCTAAAAAGACACAACAAATGAATGAATAAAGCAACAAAGAAGCAGACTCAGGGAGATGGAGAACAAACTCGTGGTTACCGGGGCGGGGGGGGGGGCAACATAATTGTGAGGGGTGCAATGTACCAACTGTTGGATGTGACACAGGCTCAAGGATGAATTGTACAACAGGGGGAATATAGCCAATATTTTGTAATGACTGTAAATGAAAAGCAAGCTTTAAAAATCATACGAAAAATGTAAGACTTTAAAAAAGAGTTCTTTTGGGGAAAAACATTAAAGCAGCTATGTATAGAGTATGTGAGTAATAGTTTCAAGAAAATACACACACGCACACATATACATGCCGTGTCACTCGCAATGCCTTTTGAATAATTATATACAAAAGGCGACAATCAATTCTGGCTTTTGTCATATTAACCTAACCCTGGACAGGTCATGAGCATTGGAAATGTGATGCAAGGTGATCTACCATTCATAACTCCAGATTCTTCTCTTTTTCGGTCACAGTGGTGAGTTGTGGATGTTACACATGGTAGTGATTGTGTGTTTTGCCAAAACTGACATGGTTATGATTCTCTGACCTTAAACTGATGACTACTGCCAGGGCGTCTTGTCCAAAAAGACCTTAAGCATCAACCCTCCAGGAAACAATGACATAGTGCCTGGGGCTAGGCTAGCAGAAGCTGCCAGATTCATTCTCCCTCCATTCGAGGAGTGCAAGTGCCAAACCTAAGCACTAAATACAATCAAGCAGTTATGTTGCCTGTTCCTCTGGCCATAAAGAGCATGGCTAGGTAAGTTGTGATACCTGGTTGACTTTTAGAAGCTGAGAGGGAGCTGAGCCCAAACCAGGACCATTATTGGAGAAAGATATGGGAGCAGAGCCAAGGACCTTTTTCTTCCTCTTTATTTTTCTATTTTAAATTTGGGGCTATAAGGAGGAATTAGTAGAAGATCAGAATCAATTCTAAGGAACTAGAGCAAAAATCGAGCCTCGCTTACTGGCATCATTGACCAAGACCAGTTTGAGAAAGGACATCCAGACTCCCCCACGGTGATTCTCTGCACTTAAGGCAGCCTGTTCAGGAGAAAATGAGAGATCCCAGAACTGATTCCTCTCCAGGGGGCTGCTGGGGGCCACTGGGAAGAAGGAAGCTGGCCAAGTCCCTATTTACCTTCTGATTAGTTTCTAAGGCTGCCAAAGTATCACATACTGGGGGCTTAAAAATAACAGAAATGGGTTCCCATTGTGGCTCAGCAGGTTAAGAACCTGACATAATCTCCATGAGGGTGTGGATTTGATCCCTGGCCTCACTCAGTGGATTAAGCATCCAATGTTGCTGCAAGCTTCGGTGTGGGTCGCAGATGCAGCTCGGATCTGGTGTGGCTGTGGCTGTGGTGTAGGCCAGCAGCTGCAGCGGCAATTTGACCCCAGCCTGGGAACGTCCATATGCCACAGCTGCGACAGTAAAAAGAAAAAAAAAAAAAAAAACAGAAATGTGTTCTTTCATTGTTGTGAGATTAGAAATTCAAAATTAAGGTGTCAGCAGGTTTGGTTCCTTTTACGTGCTCTGAGGGAGACCCCTGTTTGTGCATCTTTCCTGGCTTGTGCTGGTTGCCTGCCATCCTACTGCTCCTCAGCTCGAACCTACATCCCTCCAACCTCTGCCTCCGTCATCACGTGGGCTTCTTCTCTGTGTCTCTGAATCTCTCTCTAAGGACCCCAGGTACTGGATCTAGGGCCTACTCTAATCCAGTATAACTCATCTTGATTCCAGTCTGCCAAGACCTTATCATTATTATTATTATTATTAATTATTTATGGCCACTCCCACAGGATACAGAAGTTCCCAGACCAGGGATTGAATCTGAGCCACAGATGCCAGATCCTTTAACCCACTGCACAGGTCTTGGGATGAAACCCGCACCCCTGCATGTGACCCAAACCACTGCAGTCAGATTCTTAACCCACTGTGCCACAGTGGGAACTCCAAGGAAACTTTTCCACACAAAACAGATTTTTAATCATCACCTTTTCTTCAACTGTCTTTTACTAAAACAAGAGATCTATTTTTATTTTATTTTATTTTATTTTTGTCTTTTTGTCATTTCTTGGACTGCTCCCTCGACATATGGAGGTTCCCAGGCTAGGGGTCTAATGAGAGCTGTAGCCACCGGCCTACGCCAGAGCCACAGCAACGTGGGATCCGAGCCGCATCTGCGACCTACACCACAGCTCACAGCAATGCCAGATCCTTAACCCAAGGAGGGAGGTCAGGGATCGAACCTGCAACCTCATGGTTCCTGGTCGGATTCGTTAACCACTGCACCACAACGGGAACTCCTAAAACAAGAGATCTTAAGAGGAAAAAACACAAGAAACTCACATTAAAATTGTGAACTGGCGATGGGCCCTTGTCATCTGCCTCTACACGGATTGAATCATGAGCCACTGCAGATGCCCACCCTCAACACCCGCTGAGAGGAGACCTCTGTGCTTTGGGAAAACTGGAAGAACAAGACTTCAGACAGATATTTTCAGGAGATTTTATGAGTCCAGTTCTTGCATTTCCTCCTATTTAGAAAAGCACTGAAATCCTTCATGGTGACATCTGCTCCTCGTGACTAGCAGTGACCTCCACGAGACTAGAAGCAAACTTCTGTAAAAAAATGTGTTTGATTTCATGTACCTCCCCTTCCCCCAAATCACATATATACTGACATGCCTCCTACCTCTTTGGAGCGGTTTCTCCGAGATCTCTGAAATGCTGCCTCTCAGGCTACAGTCCTCATTTTGCCCCAAATAAAACTTTACTCTCTATTTTCAGGTTGTGCATATTTTTAGGTCCACAAGATTGACCCCCAAAGCACCAGACTCCTTAAAAATATTCTCATTTGCCTGCCTCCGTGTAACATTTGTGTTGTGTTACATTTCCTGCTCCACAATAAATCTTGTTACTCTTTCAACGTCCAGACCTAGCGCTCTATGTACCTGAGCAGGTGCAAATACCAATGCCATTGGCTAGAAGGGTGGCTGTTTCTAAATCGAGGACTTAACAACTCTCTGTCCCTGAAGATCATTCTAGAACACCATGAAATGCACAGCTGCGTCTAAAACCAGAAGAAGTATTCTGTGTCCCCAGGGGTCAGCTCTGCTTTAGAAAGAGGGGTTACCTCCATATCTCAGGGGAGGCCATTCAGGGACTCCTGCTCGCATTCTTTATTTGCACGTGCTAGCCTTTTTTTATTGCAAATAGGGCTCTAAATCTTACTTTAGAAATGGATATTGCACTGTGTGCGGGTGCCTGTTGGAGAGATGCTATCAATAATGTTAGTTATGAAAACCTGATCATAAGTGTTTTTAGTCCATTAGCCATTTCACTTTATTTATGTCCCCTTTCAGGCAGGATTTGAAGCCAATATTCAAAAGATGAAGTTTGGATGAAGAGCAACACAAGAGGGTATAAAACACTGTCACATCTTTTCATGCTAGGAATTATTTCTTCCTTATATTATTTCTTTAAACAGCTCCTAAAAGTAAGTAACCTCTGGGGGAATAAAAAATGCAGAAGGAAGAACAGGGCCAAGCATAGGTATTATTTAATATCTGTCTATCTATCTATCTGTCTGTCTGTCTATCATCTATTATCATCTATCTATCTATCTATCCCCTTTCCATCCTTACATTTAATTACCCTTAATGAATGTTACCCAATTTTAAAAATCACTTATTATGTCCCCAGTAAATGTACCTACAGGCATTTTTGAACACATTTTGCGCCATTTCTGCTCCTAACAGAAATCCAGCTCATGATTTATTAATAAAGTCCTGTTTGCTCTTATTTGCTGCTTTATCTTCCAAAGAGTGTGCCGTGTGAACAATTGAACCTGCAAGGAGAGAAGGTTTCTGTGCCTTTTCCTGATGTACACTGCCTGTCAACTGTTGAGATTGCAAGAGTTACCAATTTCATATATCCCCTAGGCCACTGCCTGATCCTGCCACAGAGAGAGGCGTGTGGAAGTGCCAGCCCAGGGACTCTGCTCCAAGCTTCACCCCAGCATAGGTAGCAGGGCCCTGGTGATCAAGTCCAGAGATTGGCTCCCATTTCACAGTGCCCAGGGAGAGCAGGAGAGGAAACAAGCCTGGCGGAGTTGGGGGGGGGCGGGGGCGTCTTGAATAATCTGACTTTCTTTTATAGTAAAACCCATCATAACATCAAGGCATAGAAAAATGATTTTCTCCAGGAGGTTAAGAGGCATTTGAGGGTCTTCTAAGAATAGAATCCAATGTTAGCCTAATGTCCAAAATCAGTAAGCGGTGCTGTAACTTGTTGTCAGAAACCCCTCATTTGTGCCCCGCATGCTTGGTAGTGAGTCCCTGACTTTGTTGTTAATTTCCACTCGTGGCAATGCAGACACGGTGTTTTCAAGCCTGGCACAGACCCAAATGAAGGCGACCAGGAGCTCCTTGAGTCACCTAGTCCTTCTCTGTGGAATCATTTCTAATTGAATGTTAAGATCAAAGTTTAAGTTTATAAGAGAGAAAAACAAGTGCAGATAAATAGTTATTCTCTGACACCCTTATGAAAATTCATGACCTGCCATTTTATCAGAGACCTTAGGAGAATTTTAATTGTGAAGACCGCGGAGCTATTAAATGGCTAGTACACTTCAGTCTCTTGATAAGAAGTGAGTTAAATAATTGTCCTGTTTAACTTGTGCTTGTTAACCTTTCAGGTCAACTAGTTTGAACATACGTTTAATGAAATCCTGGAGCCAGAATTTATGATACTGCTGCTGAATGTTAAATTGGACAATTTACATAAGCAGGACATTAACCTTCTGAGCACTAAATAGCATTTTAGCGCTTAGCCGCTGGGGACAATCAGGGACCTGTTTTATATATTTGTGATTAGCTTGCCCGGAAACTCTCATGATGACCAATTGGCCTTCCAAGTTTAGCAGCATAATTAAATGAATGGACTCAGCCTAAGTAAATTATCAGTGCTGTGTACAGTATATCATTATAGTCCGAAGGAAAAAAAAAGATATGAATAATTTAATAATACATTACTAATTTATCAATGCTAAGTGACTTCGAGGAGGCTCTTTGTAGTTCATTGTTTTCAATTTGATATTTGATTTACTGCTCATGTGATTAAAATTGAACCTATTTCATTTCTGTCCAGAAATATGTAGAAGCAGTCGATGTGATTTGATTTTTTGGGGAGGTGAGAGACATAGTCTTTTCTGCTTTGGTGTTATTACAAAATACCTATATGCTGTGCACTGATTAGCAGGTAAACTAGTCATTTGTCCCATTCAGATGTACCCAGTTTTTATTCCTTGGTAGCCTTCCTGAGGGGAGGGCAAGAAGCCCTGAGTTGTTCATAAGCTCAGGTTGCAGCAGAGATGCGATTATCATTATGGCTTGGCAGGGGTCAAGTGCCAGAGAAAGCAATTTGCACTTGACCTAGGAATGCTCCTGCTGATTGTGGGCAATCAATCTATTGGGCAGACTGCACAGGAGTTGCATTCTCTAAAGTCAGTCTAATAGTCGGGTGTACTGATGGCCAAATACCTACCTGGGGAAATAGTATATTCCCCTGAAATCACCTGGGGACCTTCTAAAATAAGCCTCGCTCAGATCTTTTTATTTTCGAAGCATATGGAAGTTCCCAGGCCAGGGATTGAACCCAAGCCTCTGCAGCGACCTGTGGCCCTCAGCTTTGTCAACACTGGATCCTTACCCCGAAGCACGACAGTGGGAACTCCCTGGCCCAGATCATAATTCTTATCTGTGACAGTTGGAGGCTCTTCCTTACATTCCTGAGAAGTCCTGGGTTTTTAGGTCCTCTGCATCCCTCTGTCTCTCCCTTAATCTCACTCTCATTCTCCTCCTCTCTTTTTCTCCAGAGACCCTCTGAATGTTGCACTCAGCCCTTTCACTGGCTTCCCCTCTGCTGTGTTGTGGTTCTGATGATACCTGGTCTGGTGGCTCACTGCTGAGCTCCCATCTCTCGCTCATCTCGGCTCTCATCCATTCCTCTCTCCTTGTCACCTTCTTCAAAAGAACGAGACTGTTTCTACCTTGCAAGGCCCCTCTCGTGTTTACCTTCTACCCCCAAGAAGCACCCAAATACTTCCCCAAACAAAGATTTTCCCCTTTGGGGAAAGCATAAATACTTCCACATCTAGTTGCAAAGCAATAGGAATTTGGTGCGAAGTGAAGTGGATTTCTGGCAAATATTTGGGTGACATGCCTGATGTAGCAGGTAGGCTATCCATGGTACGTCCTCCGTTTCTGACTACGTGGCCTCCTAATCGGAACCAGAGCCTGCTTCGCCAAACAACAACAGCAAAAAGCAATAATTCCTTGCCTTTTGCACTTCATAGAGTGCTTTGCTGGATGTATAGTATCTCATATCACCCACAGGAAACCGTGAGATACTATTATACCAATAAATGAAATTGTAGCTACAAGATTAATATCTTATACAAACCCTGCTAGTTTGTGACAAAGCCAAATTTAAATTTTTTGTCTGTATCCAAGTCCACTGCTTCTAGACTAATGTGGCCCATATGTTCTCATCATGGCTCAGGTCCACAAATGTGGTTTGTGCATCTATGATTTTTTATGAATATTAAAATATATTTAAGTAATTTATGTACATTTAAAAAATAATTAGAACAATACAGATGACTACCTAGTAAAAAGTAGCCTTTCTCTTTTCTCTGAATCACAGTTAACCCTCTCCAGAGACAATACCCAGATCTTATCGATTTTGCCAGTGATCTTCTGTTTTGCATAAATTTGTATGCCTTTATTTTAAGATCCATTTGGTAACATAATGGTCTTACTCGTCAGAACCTGGATTTTTCACCCAGCAATATGTCTTGGTGACTGATCTATATTAGCATATATGAATCCATTTAATTTCTTTTAAGGTTGCATAGTACCATACTGTATGTGTTTGTCATAATTTATTTATCACTCTTGTTCCATCCAAATTTTTTGTTTTGTTCTATTACAAACAATTTAAAAATCTTTGTAATACGTTGTTGTATTTGACTTTAAGTATGTCAGGAATTTTATTTTCTTATTTGAAAAGAACCGTCTCTGGTACCATTCCTGGCCATGCCATGGTTACTCGGCTTGGCACCGAAACTTCCCATTGCAGAAAGCGGGCTTTCCTGTTAAGATAGGTTCCATTTTGCTCTTTGTTGACTTCATTCCATCTTTCCAAACTAAGCTATCTTTGGGTTTGATAACCAGAATTAGGAATATAGCAGAACATTAGGGAGTTAACTGACAAAGATGATCGGGCCAAGGTAGAGTTAAGTGGGCATCATAGAAAAAGGCTCTGGACTCTGGACTAAGGCAGACCTGGATTCAAGTGGTAGCTCTACTGATTACTAGCTGCATAATGGGGACAGGTTACCTAGGCCCTCAGTCTGCTTTTGTTTCTTTTCTTTGTGGCTAATAAGAGCACTGACAGTCACACAACTGTAGGGAACAAAATTACATAATGGTTGTAAATGCACAGTTTTTGGACTCACAGTAAGCAGTCAAAAAAGAATCTTAACTATCATCAGCTATTAATATTAGTTAAACTTTACAAAATAATATTGTATTTGGACTATATTAACTAGATAGCAGAGTCACTTCTAGAGAAAAGTAGATTGTTCATTTTTAATTTAAAACTGCTTACATCAAGCTATTATTTTACACCTGGTTCTTGGTCAGAATAACTGCCAGACAATCCTTTGGACTTTGTTTAGAACTGTCTTATAAGTAGATGTGGTCCACGTTTTAGCGACTACTAAACACACATTGTTGGGTGAGAAAAGTATTACTGTTCAGATGAGTATTTTCAACGGAGACCTTATATTAAAATATTTTATAGGTAGGAATTCTTATTTCCTTGCTCTGTTGCTGGCTTCCTGTTGTTATTAATTTTACATTGTTCTATAATATGAAAGAACTCAAGTATGGGATTAACAGTATACAAAATAAAAATAAGGATTTATTGTATAGCACAAGGAACTATATTAAATATCTTATAATAACCTATGTTCAAAAAGAATATATATAATATATATAACTGAATCACTTTGCTGTATACCTGGAACTAACACAGTATTATAAATCGACTATAGTTGAATTAAAAAAATAAGAGAATTCAATAGAAAGCAGTTTGGCTATATAAGCAAATATTAGGTGTGCATCCCTTTGAACCCAGTGATTCTACTTCTAGAAATGTGTGTTAACAGAGATATTTGGAAAAGTCTACAAATACTGTCTGTCATATTTTTATTCTATTTTTCTGCTAATAAAAAAGTAATAGAGAAGGAAGGAAAGAAAGAAAGAAAGAAAGGAAGGAAGGAAGGAAGGAAGGAAGAAAGAAAAAGACAAACTCAAAGGAGTGTTTGTCCTTCACTAGTTTGGGAAGCCCCAGGCCCCGTTTATTACATCATCGGAGCAAAGTCAAGGAAAGATCGAATCAAGTTGCTTGTCTGTGATGTTTAGCCTGACGGGAAAACTGGAATCCCTCCTCTGGAATTCTCTGAGAGGACCACTCAGATCAAAAACCCTCTGGGAACCACGACTGAAGATGGTATGAAAAGAAAAATAATGTGCATATATGTATGACTGGGTCACTTTGCTATACGACAGAAATGGCAGGAACATTGTAAATCAACTATACTTTAATTAAAAAAAATTAAAGCCCCTCTGGGACATTTGCTTGACCCTGGCATTGTATCATCCCTCCGCAGAATCTGCACCTTCGCCTCCAGACGTTCCAGCAAGGGCCGTCTGGGGGCAGCTTGGCGCAGTGAAGACAAAAGCCTTTGTACTTGGAGTCAGAGGACCTGACCTGGCGTGTTTTCGGCTGGCTGCTTTGCACCCTGTTTCTTCCGTCTGCTTCTTCATCTGTCAAGTTTTATTAAAATACTGACCCTGCTGACCTCACAGGAGCAGAGGAGGTGATGGAAGGCTTGGTGAATCACCAAACGTGAGAAAATTTTAGTCATTATTTTATTGTGATTGTTATTGAGACTGGAAATATCGGTCAGAGGGGCAGAGACAGTATCCAAGGCCAGCAAAAGATGTCTTATCTTGGAGTACCCGTCGTGGCTCAGCGGTCGTGAACCCAACGAGCATCCATCAGGACGCGGGTTCGATCTCTGGCCTCGCTTGGGGGTTAAGGATCTGACGTTGCCATGAGCTGTGGTGTAAGTCACAGATTTGGCTTAGCTACAACGTTGCTGTGGCTGTGGCTGTAGGCCGGCAGCTGGGAACTTGACCCCTAGCCTGGGAACTTCCATGTGCCGAGAGTGTGGCCCTAAAAAGAAAAAGAAAAAGTCTTATCTTGGCAGAGAAACACCTTCCTTTCATTTTTGGAATTAGCTAGCCCTTTTGTAATACTTCTCATTCTATTCAGCAAACCCTTGACTGGTGTTTTCAGACCTCCTAGAGCTTTTCTATGGGGAGAACTTACTCCAGGGTTCAGTTTGAATTTATACGTGTGTGTGTGTGTGTGTGTGTGTGTGTGTGTAACAGTATTGCTGAATGGTTTTCTCACCTTTATTACCACTCAAGTAGTAGACTTTCAGTCAACACAGCTAAAGCTGTAAAAATTTGATTTCTTTCTTTTCAAATCTTTTTTCATCTCCTTCCTAGTGTGTCTCCCAGGGGTCTCCAACAAATGCACTCCTTATTCTGGAAAGGCAGCATCACTAGAATAATAGTCGTATCAAGAATGAAATGAGGGGAGATCCCATCATGGCTCAGCAGAAACGAATCTGACTAGGAACCACGAGGCTGTGCTCAGTGGGTTAAGGATCCAGCATTGCTGTGAGCTGTGGTGTAGGTCACAGACATGGCTCGGATCTGGTGTTGCTGTGGCTGTGGTGTAGGCCTGCGGCTGTCGTTCCGATGAGACCCCTAGCCTGGGAACCTCCATGTGCTGCAGGTGCAGCCCTAAAAGAATGAAACCGGGGTTCCTGCCATGGCACAGTGAGTTAATGATCCAGCTTGTCTCTGTGGAGGCACCAATTTGACCCTGGCCCGGCCCAGTGGGGTAAGAATCTAGCGTTGCTGCAGCCATGGTGTAATTCGCATTCTCAGATTTGATCTCTGGTCCAGGAGCTTCCATATGCCATGAGGGCAGCCAATAAAGAAAAAAGAAAAAGAAAAAAAGAGTGGAATGAGAAGCGTTCCCAGGTGGCTCAGTGCAGTACCGTCACTGCATTGGCTCTGACTCAGTCCCTGGCCCGGGAACTTCTACGTGCCACACGCATGGCCAGAAACAAAAACAAAACAAAACGAACACAAAAATGAAAGGAGAGAAGTACCTGGCTGCAAAGAAACCCTATGACCTTAATTCTTCTCTCGAGGCTGAACAGCTGTGGTTTCTGGATGAGCTGATAGTTTGGATTAACTAAACTGACGATCCTCTCTGATATGTTTGATACTCAAGAGTTAAAGGTGTCACAGATTCTCTTTTTCTCCTCATTTGTCTAAAGTGCTCAGTGTCAGAGTAATTTCTGGTCAAGAGATGTAGTAGGAAGGTATTTCTATCTTTGTGTCCACCTCTCCTCTGGGGCGCATCTTCTCTTGAGAATGTATCGGTACATTAAAGTTTTTGGGTGGTTAGGAATGGTGAATAACTGTTGGTTATTACTAAGAGATAACTGGCAATTATTGGTTATTACCAAGGCAGATCTTGGGGTAGCAATACTGATTTTGGAGTCTGTAGTGCTCCCTAGAAGTTGCCATGTTCATCCATTTAGATAGAATTGCTTTTTTTTTTTTTTAAGCAAATAACTTTTACTTTTATTTTTTAAATTACTCTGAATTTTATTACATTTATAGTTGTGCAACGATCTTCGCAAGCCAATTTTGTAGCATTTCCATCCCACACTCCCAGCACAATCCCCCCCGCTCCAACCTGTCTCCTTTGGAAACCATAAATTTTTCAAATCTCTGAGTCAGTATCTGTTCTGCAAAGCAGTTCATTGTGTCCTTTTCTCTGTAACTGTGTTGCTCGCCAGGCTCTAGAGGAACATTAGCTTCAAGATATTTTTCAAATGATGCAAAGGATTTCATGGCCTTTTTCTTCTTGGCCGGTATAATCTTAGCTAAAGTTGCTTTTTGCTTTGTTTTGTGTGTGTCTGTGTGTGTGTAGTATTTTTTGGGGGGACCATGCTTGTGGCACGCAGAATTTCCTGGCTCAATGATCAAACTGGTGCCACAGCAGTGACACTGCCAGATCCTAACCACCAGGTCACCAGGGAACTCCTAAAGCTTTTCGATAAGCATTCAACACCTTCATAAGCAAATTTCCTTGTCTCCTCTCTATTGTGCTTCCACATTTCCTGTATTTTCTTTCTTTCCTTGGCTTGGGATAAATTATTTAGTTGGCAAGGATAACCTTAAATTATTCCCAATCAACACTTGGCTAGACATATATACAGACAGATTTTTTTTTTTTTTTTGTCTATAAGGACACATTCAAAGAATTTGAAAAATGAAAGTGTTAGGGTAGCCATCTGAAAAGATTTGAAACATCCTTTCAACTTTAGTACAACCATCCCCGAGTTTGCAAGGAATGTGCTTCCTGTTAACTGAAGGAAAAGAAATTTCTCTGACATTTTTTTCCACTCAGCCCTCTTCGAGATAATTCCTTTCATTGCTTTGGTAAGTCAATCACACTAACAGGTACCAGTGATTCTGTGCCTGCCTTGGGCTAAATAGAGCAGGTGACAAAAACGCTTTCAGGTTGTCAGGTATTAATGTAAAATACCCCTAGACCTCACTGCTTATTCATCTTCATCTAGTTGACTAATGCTTTTC
The DNA here is from genome assembly GCF_016906955.1 of Phacochoerus africanus. Lineage (NCBI taxonomy): Eukaryota > Metazoa > Chordata > Mammalia > Artiodactyla > Suidae > Phacochoerus > Phacochoerus africanus. Next base: position 13,762,720 of record NC_062555.1, on the reverse strand, counting down.
CCATGTTGTTACATGTTGGTAAATTAAAGAAACCTTCTGGACAGTTCTGTCAACAGTTTACTGAAAGCTACCTCATTAGTGAAGCTGAGCTGTCACATGAGTGTAATTTCATCCCATTGAATTATCACTCAAAACTCTGAAGTGCTGGGTTTTTATACACTGGGTAGAACATGTGCTGCTAACACTGTCATGTTTCCAGTTGATGAGAGAGGAAACCAGCAGCAAATATGCAGGCTCCCCTCACCCCAGCCCCACCGACTCCCCTTCCCCAGTGTAATAATACTAATGTCAACTCCTGAGCAGAATACTATTTTTCACTGTAGATCAAAAACAACCCTATGGAACATTTTCTCTCCAGTATAAGAAGTAAAGCATGGATGCTGACTGCTACCCCTTTTATTTCTTTGTCCATTAACAAAAGGACTCACTGAAACAGATGCCAGTCTGCAGGAGGAATGCAGCTTTCAGAGGCTAGGTGTAGGGTTTCTTTAATATTAGTGGAACGTGTTATCGTTAGAGATTACTTGTGACCTGCTATAGGTGGTGTTGTGTTTCATTAAGAGCAAAATGGCACATGAAAGTCATTATTTTGCTTCAGTTGTTTTTTGTTTTGTTTTGTTCTATTTTGTTTTTTAGGGCTTCAGCTGCTTATGGAATTTCCCAGGCTAGGAGTAGAATCGGAGCTGTGCAACCTACACCACAGCCACAGCACTGTGGGCTCTGAGCAGCATCTGCAACTCACACGACAGCTGATGGCAACACCGGATCCTTAACCACTGAGCAGCGAGGCCAGGGATTGAGCCCGCATTCTCGTGGGCACTAGTCAGGTTCATAAACTGCTGAGCTGCAATGGGAACTTCCTTTTGGTTTTACCTTTATTGTGATTTTTACACAATAAAAATTCCGAGGGGAGTTGTATTAAAGGAAGGCTAAGAGCTGATTATAAGAAATGCATCAGGCTGCAGGAGCCTTTTGTTAAGCTTTCCTTTTCAGAACACATCCGTGACTCTTTCCTTAGTGATTCAGGTCACTGGGAGGATATGGTCAAGGTGTGAGTTTTTAATTGTTGTGACTTGCCAAGTTGATCAGCCTAACTTGTAGACATTGAGGAAAGTCTCTTTAATAGCTAAAGACAAACAGCCAAAATATAGATCAGCAGATCTAAAAAAAATTAGCATGACATATCACAGATACACTGGTGAGACATCTATCATTGTCATAAAAACTTCCTATGGGATGTGTCCTGTACTTGGCATTTTACATGGATTCATTTTTTCTTTTTAAAATTAAATTTTTTTTTCCTAGGGCTGTACCAGTGGCATATGGAGGTTCCCAGGCTAGGGGTCCAGTTGGAGCTGTAGCCGACAGCCTACACCAGAGCCATAGCAACGCAGGATCTGAGCCGCATCTGCAACCTACACCACAGCTCACGGCAACACTGGATCCTCAACCCACTGAGCAAGGCCACAGACCGAACCCGCAACCTCATGGTTCCTAGTTGGATTCGTTAACCACTGAGCCACGACGGGAACGCCCCTAAAATTTTTTAATTTTTTAATTAAAGTATAGTTGATTTGCTATGTTTCTTCATTTTCTGTTGTACAGCAAAGTGACTTGGTTATACACAGTTCCCTGTGCTGTCCAGCAGGACTCCACTGGCCATCCGTTTCAAATTAAACAGGTTGTGGATGAGTTTTTTCATTCATTTCTCTTAACAATAGTGTTTGGCATATATACATCTTGGCTGCATCTGTGGTTTGTGGAAGTTCCCTGGGCCAGGTATCGAAACTGCGCACAGCAGTGACCCAAGCCACTGCAATGACAATGCCAGATCCTTAACCCCCTGCACCACAAAAGAACCCTTGTTTGACTCGATTCTTTTTTTTTTTTTTTTAGGGCCACATTATGTTTATTTATTTATTTTAATTATTTTTTATTTAATGTATTTTTTAGAATACAGTTGACTTACAAAGTTGTGTCAATTTCAGGCATTCAGCAAAGTGAATCAGTTATGCATACACGGATATCCAGTCCTTTTCAGGCTCTTTTCCCATATAGGTTACCACACAGGTTGTTCGGCTCAGATCAGATCACCGCCTTAGAGTTGAGGAAGGGGCAACGTCTCGAAGTAGAAGGTACGGTTAGCTAGCTCACAAAGGGCAGAACCCTAATGCCAACCCAGCAGGCACACCCCTAACATCTGTGCAGCGCTATGGTAACAGGTGTGAAGTCCCAGAGTCAGAGCCTGTAAGTACTGGATGTTCGAACTTGTGGCTACGGTTCTCCACGATAGTAAAGAGTTCTGTTGTGTGCGTTTGGCCTTCCGGTCACGGGAAGGAACGCTGCAGAGTCGTGCCCTTTTTTCCTATTCTGTCCGAGTAGATTAGCTATGGCCCTAGAGTGGGACTTGTGTACATAGTGATGCAGGTCATGGAATAATGAAATAGGATCCTGTAGCTTGCGGAGGCCTGGCTAGTGCCCCCGTGACAGTGAGCTTGAACTTACCTACTTGCTGTGCTTTTATGGTCGGGAAGATTATAAATTATATGGCTGCTTTCTTAGCCCTCTTACCTTCTTCCACCCTCCCTCCACTGACCCTCCATGTACCTGTCAGGCTTCACCAAAGATGCACTAAATTCTAAATGGTGGAAAACTAACTCTGCATAACGGTGGGTGAAAAAGGCCAGGGAGCCTCGTATTCCTATTCAGACAGCAGCCGACTTCACCGGAGAGATAAAAAGGGAAAAGCCTGGGAGAAAAAGAATCACATAAAGAACACATATTTTCATACTCATTTTTCCCTCTAAAAGAGGAGCAATGGGACCAGAATCAAACTAACGCATGTGTATTTTTTCTGCTAGTTCTACTGATGGAAATAACATTTCTACTGATGGAATAAAGCCCATAAGCAATCTCCAAGATTGCTGTAGATATAGAACTCGCATTGATTTCCACAGCTATTTTATATGGGAGAAACCTTTTGATAATTATACTGTATCTGGGAAACCTTGTTTGGGAAGCAGAAAAGATGGTGGAGAGAAATTGGGTCAAGAATAGAGAGCTTGAGTCTTGCCACTTTTTTTTTTTTTTTAATCTTTTTAGGGCCACATCCATGGCATATGGAAATTCCCAGGCTAGGGCTTGAATCTGAGCTGTAGCTGTTGGCCTACACCACAGCCACAGCAACACCAGATCCGAGCTGCATCTGGCAACCACAGCTCGTGGCAATGCCGGATCCTTAACCCACTGAGCGAGGATCAAACCTGTGTCCTCATGGATACTAGCTGGGTTCATTACTGCTGAACCACAACAGAACTCCAGCGTCCCCATCACTACTGATTTGTGTTACATAATATTTGGGAGATTAAAATTAGGAGGGCTCAGAATTCCCTTTCAATTCTAAAATTGTAAGTCAGCTTCACCATCTCATGATTATTTGGGAGCAAACACAAGCTTGCCTATTCACCACTGAGACCGTGTTAAAATATGGTCTTCTCAAAGTGCAGTCTCCAGACCAGCAGCATCAACATCACTTATTAAAAATGCAAAGGCTTAGCACCACCTTGTCACCAAGCCCAAGCTTCTATTGCTCACCGCACGATAAGCCAATAAATCGAGAGAAGAGTCGTTGGGGTAAGGAATGGTGACGTTATTCAGAAAGCCAGCAGACTGAGAAGATGGTGGACCAGTGTCCCAAAGAACCAGCTTCCCTGGTTAGAATTCAGGCTTATTTTATATTATAAGGGGAGAGGGTAAGACCTGGTTCCCGCGGAGATGTGTTCATTTCTCCCTTCCTGTATCCATTTCCAGGTGGGCCCTGGTCAGGAGTTTGCTTGTGAACGAAACAGGGTATTTTAGCTCGTGACCTGGGAAGCAGTGTTCCCAAATCTGGGAACTTCTTTCCCAGCTCGCCTCCATCCTTGAGACCATTCATTATTTCCCATCTCACTATCACCATTGCACTTTGTACACATTTCTAACTTTGCTCGTGTACATTTTTGATCACTCTTTGATATTCAGTGTTGCTTATTTATTTACAGAAGAGTTAAAACAATGGTTGTTTTATTAATCTCTGTATTTCTACAGTGTCTAGTATGATACAGATACACTGTCAGCCCCCAATAAATGTTGATTCCGTGAACAAAGACTGACTCACATTCAACCAAGTTATGATGTAAGCACTGTTGATTCTCAAAGAGTAATTTGTTTACACATTCTTCTCCATGTAAAGAGGAGGATTTTACCTCTAAATAGCACCACATCTTATAGGAGCTCTAAGCTTCATAGCCACAAGAAGGATTCTAAAAAATCATAGGAAGAGTTTGTATCTATTTTAAACTCGAAAGTTCATGAATAGGATACAACATTGTATCCTTGATAAGTATGAAACAGTTAAGCAAAATCTTAATCATAAATAAAGGAAGCTTGTACAATGAAATGATGCAGTTCACTTATTATGTAGTTGCATATCAAATGGCACTGGAACAAAAATTCCTTGCCAAATATTTAATTTTATAACATGATGTTGAAATAAGGGACTTCCAGTTCTTTTAAATAAATGTTATTACTTCAAACTGAGAAACAAAATTCAGGCTTGCTTTCAATCCAACAAATATTTTTGGAATGTCTATTATGTGTTAGATGCCATTCTAGGTACTTGGCATATAGCAGTGACCACACCTTCTGTCCTTAAAACTTAGGTGCAATCTCTATTCATTTGCTATGGGAGGTATTGGAGGAAAGAAGTTAGCTTTTTGAATAAGTTAATAAATATAATGCTTGCATTTTCTGACATTATTTAGTCACGTGATGATCTGGATTTCATGTGAAAGAATACACTTAGTAAGGGAAGAAGACAAATTCTTTTTGTATTCTTTCCAAACATTTAAGACTGAATAGTTTATAAGCTGGTTCCTGGAGTGCTTCAATAACGGTTTGGTCAATTCCCAATTAGAATGATTTTCTGTTTTACTTTCAAATTCACTATTTTGCTTGCATATAATCACTGCTCATTGCATATAATCACTGCTCATAGTTATGAACAGCAATCTAGCTATATATTTAGGTGATATTGTTCAAGTTTTAATTTTGTATTTTTAAATAAACTCAGAATTTGTTTGAGGATAGGGAAAAATAAGCAGAAAAAAAAAAACCAACTTACCTCTGGTCATTAGTGTAAATCCAGTTGTCTGTACATTATCAGGAATCAGTCGCTTTTCAGAAAGAGCTTTTAATTGCTTCATCTAAGTAATGTGGGCAGTGGCATACGTGTTTTATTTTAGGGTCTATCTAGCCCCCTCAGAAAATGTAATGGACCTAATTTTCATTTAGTATAGGTCTGTGCAGTTCCTAAAACATCTAAATGGCTATTAATTTAATCAGGTAATTTCACTATAGCTCTAGAAAAGGCCACCAGCTAGTTGTCACGCAATGATTATGAGGATGACATTTCTATCCCATGATGCCAGAGGCAGACTTTGATACATCATTTTCCTTTTGAAGGTTAAACTCAGATAACCTGCCTTTGGCATTTAATTAGCTACATATTAAACACTCTTTTAATAATAAAATGATTAAAAATTTTATTGCTTCTCAAATGAGGCCCTTTTAGATCGATTTAATGACTTGGTTAGAGCGCTATAGTTTGTGAACCAAACCTTACTTAGGCCAGTATGTAGTAATGATATGCTTTATAGCTTGCAAAATCTGTATTTTATTCAAATGATGGCCATAATCATTTTGGATAAAACTTATAATGCTTTCTTCTGTATTTTTAAGTCTAACTGTTAAATGTCATTGGAAAATAACCAGAAACCCCTTAATTCAAAATTTCTGGAAATTATCAAGTTCAAGATGAGTAAAGAGACCATGAGACCTGTTTAATGTGCTGAATCGTACACACTAACTGTTTACCCTTTGAAAACTCATTCGTCATCATTGAATACCTGCAAAAATAATGAAGCTATTGTAGAAATGACGGAGAAAGGTGTGTAGACTGCAAATCCCCGTCCATATTTTCACTTAATATTTGCTCTTCAGTGAAAACGGTCACCAGGAGACTCTTCATTGTTCATATTTAGTGTGAATTGGGAGGGAGGGGGGCAGTTAAAATATCTGTAAAATAGGTTGATGAGACTGCAAGCCATCGCACAAGAACATGGAGTAGGTATCGTCCGAATAAAAGTGACCATTGTCCTTTTACTCTTTTTTCAAATTTTTGTTTAATTTCGCATTTATTGTATTATTTATAGAGGCACGGGTTTTAAGTGCCCAGTCCAATGACATTTGAATAAAGGACACAGTATTACAGCTACCACCTCCATCGAGCTGTGGGACAATTCCTTTATCAGGTACACATTCCCCCGCCTCTTCCGGGCAGCTTTCAGGCCTGCCCAGCTGTTCTGCATTCTGTCACCAGAACTTAGTTTCGATTGTTTTAGAACATCATGTAGATGTAATCCCATGGGGGCATATGCTTCTTTCGCTTGTCACCTTATCTTTGAGATTTAGTCAAGTTTTTCTCTGATCGGAGTTTGTTTCTTTTTATGGTTGTATTTACTTCCCTTTGTGAGACTACATCACGATCATTTACCCATGCACCTGTTGATGGACGTTGGGGATGTTTTCTTGGGATAATATCAATCTCCATCTCTTGGGTTGCTGTGAGAACGGAATGAGCTAGATATTGCAAAGCCAGGCGTAGAGTACCTGACCCCTGGCAGTCCTCGGTACGTGTCTGGTGAGTAGTTAGCGCTGAGTCTCTACATCTCATTGCTGTGAATTCCTGCTTTGGGTTGAGTTGGTTTTCTCTCTGGAGGATTGCTAGGGAGCCCTCGTGATTTGGTCTGGTTTAAGGGAGAGGCTTATTATAAACACAGATGCTTCCTATCAGGCTGGCTTTCTTGGTCCCAAGCTCCTTTCTCAGAGCAGGGATGCTGTTCTCCAGCTTTCTCTGGGCTCGGATCAAGTTGCTTCAGCAGATCAGCATCTCTTTCTCAACCCAACTCTACTTGCGGCAAGCTATAAATCAGCTTTGGAAAACACGGTTTGCTCCAAGTCTAGGAGTGAAAAAAACGGTCTGACTTCCTCACCGTGCCTGTCATGCCTCTTTCCAGGACAAAGCTAGGTTGATTTGCCTTTCCAGAGCAACATGAATGCCACTAATGCAATTGCATTGATAAACTTCTTCAGTCAACAAACATTCCCAGCCAGGGACTTGGGCACTGGTAAGTTACAAGCCAAATGCGTATTTAATCAATTAGTTCTTTTTTTTTTAAGTTTTCAGAGTGATGTCTGTGAATTGAAGATGTTTATTCAATTTAATATGAATTTTTTCTATTGAAGTCTGATGACTGATTTGATTTGTATATATGGTTTAGAGTTCCAAATAAAATTTCAGTTACTTTTTGGTGTTAACGCTGGGATTGATTAACTAAATTATAATACCTATATTAATATAAAATGGAATATGGTACAGGCATTATAAAAAGCCTTGGGAATATATGTATAGATATTTAAAGATGTTCACCACAGTATATTCCTTTTTTTAGCCACGCCTGTGGCATGCAAAAATTTTGGGACCAGGAATCAAACCCATACCACAGCAGTGACCTCAGCCACAGCAGTGACAATGCCACATCCTTAACCCACTGAGACACCAGGGAACGCCTTACAATGTAGTCTTAACTGAAAAAAAAGACAAATTACAAAATAGTATTTACAACACAGGCCCAAGATTTCAGAGATATATCAGAATGACTAGGCACCAAGCTATTAATGATTACTGAGGTAAGGTGATAGTAAATGGGAAGTTTTTATTTTTTTGCATTTTTCTTCATTTGAATTTTTGTGTGTTCATTTTATGAAATGAAAACTACACTTATGGAGGATGTCGAATCAAGCTATAAAGCACAAAAACAATGGATATTGTAGCTAGCCATGGATTATTTCAGTTGATATACTTATCAATATTTAGTTGGTGTATTTATCTGAGAGATTTTTTTCTATTTAAAAAATCGAGGGAGTTCCTATTGTGGCTCAGCAATAATGAACTCGACTAGTATCCGTGAAGACGTGGGTTCGATCCCTGGCCTTGATCAGTGGGTTAAGGATCTGATATTGCTGTGAGCTGTGGTCTGGGTCACAGACTTGGCTCAGATCTGGCATTGCTCTGGCTGTGACATAGACTGGCGGCAGTTCGAATTCAACCCCTAGCCTGGGAACTTCCATATGATGTGGGTTCAGCCCTAAACCAAAACCAAAAAAAAAAAATCTCTGATTTGAACTTGGGTCTTGCTGACTCCAAAGCCCCAGCTTTGTCTAATGCACTGCCCTCTTTTCATGTTTGCTGATGTCCTATGGATCCAAGCAAGTCAAGGCCAAGTCTAGAGTCAATCTAGATGTAGACCTAATAAGAGTCTGCATGCTGGCAGGTGTGATTCACTGGGGGCCATAACTATACAATCCACAGAACCACAGAGGTGTCAGAGAAAAGTAATTTAAATGGTTGAGTAAACGAGATGGGAGAAAATTATCTGTTATAAGAAAGTTGTCCAAATTTCCCCTCGGAAAAGGAATGCGAGGACAGTAATATAGAAAAATAAATCTGAAAAATGTGTTTGTTTGTTTTTTAGGGCCACACTCACAGCACATGGAAATTCCCAGGCTAGGGGTCCCATCGGAGCTGTAGCCGCCAGCCTACACCACAGCTCACAGCAATGCTGGATCCTTAACCCATGGAGCGAGGCCAAGGATCAAACCCGCAAGCTCATGGTTCCTAGTCGGATTCATTTTTGCTGAGCCACTATGGGAACTCTCAAATCTGAATGTTTTAATCACAGCTAGAATTACTGTAGCGAAGTCACTGTTTGAAACTCAATCGAAATACATTTCGAGACAATTTCTTTAAATTATGATTTATACATCATATCTAAATAATTAAGGTTTGGGAGTCAGTATTTTATGGGAAAGCACTGCTATGAAATAATATTGATCAAGGACGAATGTAAACAAATGTATGTATGTTAGAACTGTAAATGGGGTTTGGGATCAGCAATGGTTTTCAAAAAGTAACCAGAATCACTCTGGGGCACTCGGAGGTGTATGTGTCTTGGGCTCCATACCTAGGGATTTACCAAGTGGAGAGAACACGTTTTCTTGAAAGTTGGTCTTGTGCTAACCCACATTCCTTCCTTCTCTAAACTTCTAAATGCTTCTGAATTCTTCAGAAGAAAGCTAGACCTTTATTATTGTGTAAAAGCATACAGTTTTGTCCTAGGAGGGACTGGTGTCACATCTTGGTTTACTTGCCTACTGACTGTGTAAACATTGACAAGGTAACGCATTCTTTTTCAGCAACTCCTCACAGCATCCCTGTGCTTTATCTGGAAAATGGGGATAAAAATACCGGTGCCCCAGGGGGCTTTGCAGGGTTCTGAAAGGGATTAAAGGAAACGATGCATGTAAAGTCCTTAGCTGGGGTCTTCTATGCAGTACGAGCTCAGTATCCGGTAGCATGATTGCTGTTACCAACTGTCTTTAGTTTTCCAGTTGGTGACTTGACTCCTTGATGAGCTTTGGTGAAGCAGGATACCACCCGCTCCTGTGCTCTTGCAGTTTTGACATTGATAAGAAAAACAAGATGATTTATTATCGAGGGAATATAATCTTTTCACTTGGGCTTGAAAATTTCATCAAAGTAGAACGATGTGTGCCTAATTGGAAGGTAGCGTATAGGACCCAGGGAATAATGACGGTAAAGATAATAATAACACTTATTATCATTTACTGGGATCCCGCTAAATGCCAGGTATTTTCTATATCATGCTCGGTTAGGAGTCTGCTATTATTTTTGTTTGACAGATGAAGAAACCGAAGCTTGAAGAGGTTAAGTTACCCGCCCACAGCTGGCTTTTAAGAAGAGTCAGATAGAGACTTGATAAATCTGCTGAGTCAGGCACAGACTTGATAATCTAGTTCAATCATTATTTTGTCTCTTCATATGTTTTATTGCAAGAATGAGAGAGTAAGTGAAAGAAAGATAGAATGAATAATAATGAAGATAATGAGACAGAACAGGTTTAGGACATGAGCCATGAGATTCCTAACTCGTTATTCAATTAAAAAGGAAAACATACACACAACCTTTTCCAAGCAAAGGGGGGATCTTCAGATGGACCAGTGGATTATTTGGAACTGCTCAATGTTAAAATTGTCATCACTAAGAGATGTTCTTTTATCCTTTTCTCTCAAATAGGCATACTTGTCCAGCGGCTTGCTTATTCTTGCAGCTAATTGGTCCATGTTAACAGTGTCTTAATAGGGACGCTTTGGGCAGCTGAGAAAAAGACATGATAAAGGGGCTTAGGGAGGCGAGGAGAGTGTCATTTCCTATAATTTTCTACGTGTCCTTTTCTTTCTCTGGCTTTTGGGTGAGTCACTGGTGTTTCACAAGGTAACTGCTACTGGTAACCCTACTTTGTCAGTGAAACCTGTTGTGCTAAAACCTTCCAACTTATCTTCAGTTGAAAACCTGCAGCATTTTCCTTCTTTAGTGCAGCTGCAGGGTTTCCTTGTTTTTTTGCCTCTATTTCTCTTGCTATGTTCTCACCGAGTAAGATTTCTTTGAGGTCAGTCTTCACACTGCTCCTGCTGAAACTGACTTTCTTCCCTTGTTTTTGCTTCCCCGCTGCAGAGGCCTAGTCTCTTCCTGACAGTTTTATGATTTGGGGCGGGGGGTGGGGCAGGGGGAGTTTTAGTTCTTCCAAAGTCTCTGTACTCTCTGAGGGCATCCAGAAGGTAGAACAGACTCCGGATCCTGGCTGCATATCTCAGTTGGAGCGAAGAAGAGCGAGGGATGGGGAGCCAAGGGGGGATTTTTTTCTTTATCCGGGATTTCGCAGGACTCATTTCTGTCCTTTGCTGGACAGGAAGGAAGCCTCTAAAAGCGCTTGGACCAAGAGGTACATATTTTTTCTTTCCAGACTAAATACTTAACTCTTAGGGGACAGACATCGCGGCGAAAGTCGTCCCCAAACACAAGCTCTTGTGCTGGGAATGTCCTGCCCGTGGTGTTGACCTTCCTGCAGGCTCACGTGCTCCCAGCCCCAGAGAGCAAAGCGCCCCTCTGCATAAGGGTTGAGATTGCTTCCCAGCTGTGGCCATAACAGGGGCATCGATCCTCATCTGTTCCCCACCGCTGAATTCTCGCATTTGAAACACACAGTGCACCCTCTGACACGGCAACACCGGTGGGACCTGGCTTCTGGAAGTAAGATTGAACGGCTGTTAGAAGGGGTGATGGCTCTCACCCAACACTGGGCAGGGAAACCACGGTAACGAAGTAACACAGAATCACAGAAGAGGTAGACCCGGAGGGCTCCTTAGATGTCACGCTGGCCAACCTCTTGGCTTTGCAGGTGAGGAAACTCAGGTCCAAAGATGTTAATTGACTCATCCAAGGTCATATCATGAAAAACTGTCCTTAGGTTGTTCAGGTCACTCTTAGACAAAACATTTTTCCCAAGGTTTCTTTTTTATATTTTATTGGCGTACAATTGATTTACCGTGTTGCCTTAGGTTCAGGTTTACAGCAAAGTGAATCAGTTTTACATATATATATTATTTTTTCCCATATAGATTATTATGGAACATTGAGTTTTCCAAAAGTTCAGAGTTACTAGGGCATCAGCTTTAGTAGTTTGAAATGCTTCCCTTTACAAGTCATTCCGTTGGCAGTGTGCAGCGGGAACCTATGACAAACATGTTCCATGTGTTACAGGTGATTGAAAAAGGGGAAGGAGGAAGTTCCCGTTGTGGCTCAGGGTAATAAGCCCGACTGGTTCCCATGAGGATGCAGGTTCCATCTCTGGCCTCGCTCAGTGCGATAAGGATTCGGCATTGCCATGAGCTGTGGTGTAGGTGGCAGACGCGGCTCAGATCTGGTGTGGCTGTGGCTGTGATGTAGGCTGGCAGCTGTAGCTCTGATTTGACCCCTAGCCTGGGAATTTCCATATGCCTTGGTGTGGCCCTAAAAAAGGGGTGGGGGGAGGCTCCCACATTTAATATCTACACTTTAAATTGAAGATTTAAGAGATATAAATAGCAAAAGGAAAAATGAAATGCTTGATGTATGTAGAACAAATGAAATGCTTGATGTATGTAGAACAAATGAAATGCTTGATGTATGCATGTGAATGCTAAGTATAGAGAGAATTCTATGGAGCAAGTGTCTTGAGCTTTATCTTAAAGAAACCGAAGCCCATGTATTTGTGTCGATATGTAGAGACCGGTAAGTTACTAGGGATTATAAATTAAAAGTGGTAAGTAACAGTGTATACTTTGTGTTCCATACTCGCCACATGTAAATTTTCCTGGACTTTTCAGCAGCCACCATCCGCATCGGTGAAACTACGCTACGACAGCCCGTGAAAAATTCCATCTGGCTCTCTGAAGCACAGCTTCCTCTCCTGATCCTCCTCCCTTTCTTTATTTCTATTATCAAGCGGTCAGATTAGACGATCCTTAAGGTTCCTACAAATTTCCACCTTCAATGTTCCCTTGATTAGTGAGTGACCAAAACCAAAAGCAAAACACTCCAGATATTCTGGTAGGTTTACATTTGCATCTGAGAAAACTCCTGAGGCCTAGCAATAGTTTTAAATTATTGCTTTTTTCTTTTTCTTTTTGGCTATGCCCGCAGCATGTGAAAGTTGCCAGGCTATAGGAGCAACCTGAGCCACAGCACTGACAACGTTGCATCCTTAGCCTGCTGAACAAGAAGGGAACTCCTATTTTTTGGGTGTGGGGGGGTGCACAGGTGTGGCATATGGAGGTTCCCAGGCTGGGGGTCAAATCGAAACTACAGCTGCCAGCCATGTCACAGCCATGTCAGATCCAAGCTGCTTCTGCAACTTGTACTGCAGCTTGCAGCAACACTTGAGCCTTAACCCACTGAGTGGGGCTAAGGATTGACCCCGCATCCTCATGGTTACTAGTCAGGTTTGTTCCCACGGAACCGTGATGGGAACTCGCAGGAACTCCTATTTTCTGAGTGGTAATATACCACGGAGAATTTTCTGTGAAATTTTCTTGGTAGAACAATTGGCTTTATAGAGCTGTGCACTGTGGACCTTGGAGTTCCAGGACAGATTCGGGATAATTACCATGAATTCCCCCCCAGGTAGAGCAAAATTAGGATCAGAAAAATCAAACCCAAACTGTACAGTAGGTACAACAGTTTAACAAAAGTAACACATATTTAACAATTCTTTTCAAACTGATGAGTCCCTTTGGTAATTGTCAGGGGTAAATAAACACTCATTGTCCACATGAATATTTCCAAGTTGCTGCTAAAAAACTGTTTCTAAGGGTTCAGTAGCAACAGCTCCCACCGAAAAGCTCTGAGCCAACAATGATCACTTAAATAGTACTTGTGGGGACGGCAAAGCTCGCACTTGTGGAGCCAGGTACCAGTGTCTCAGCTATGCTGAAACAGCCTTGCCAATGCAGCTTTAGCCAGTAATAAGAACTAATGCTATTGAGTTGCGAACCATGGACCAGGAACTAAATGATTGCACATCTTATTTAATACTCCCAATAATCTGATGAAGTAGATACTGTTACTATCCCCATTATTCAGATGAAGAAACTGAATATCAGAAGGTTAAATAGTTTGCCTACGACACAAACTAAACAGCTGAGGTCTGAAACAAGTTACGTTGACCTCACGGGCTATATGCTCATCCCTATGGAGTGTTATCTCCTAGCTTGCAAGAGTCTAGAAGACAAATGCTTTTTAAGTTGCTTTGATAAATATACTTACACAGGAAGAGGATGAGCGTGCAAACTGAGTAGTCTGTGTGATCGAGGTGGAGGTTTGGGGTGGGGGGGATTGTTCGTTTTTACTGACTTTAGCTAATGGTATTTATTTATTCATTGTACATAGACACACATCCATTCTCTTTCAGATCCTTTTCCCGCGTAGGTGATCACAGAATATTGGGTGGAGCTCCCTGTGCTGCGTAGCAGGTCCCCTTTAGCCAGTCATTCCACACACCTCAGGGTGCATATGCCAATCCCAAACCCCTTGTCCATTCCTCCCACCCCCAACCTGTCCCCTTTGAGAACCCTAAGTTTTTCAAAGTCGACGAGTCAGTTCCTTTGCTGCAAAGTTCATTCATATCCTTTTAAAAAAAGATTCCACATATAAGTGATACCCTATGATGCTAGTCTTCCCCTGGCTAACTTCACTTCATATGCTAGTTTCGAGGCCCATCCACATTGCTGCAAATGGTGTTATTTCATTCCTTGAATTCGAATCTTCCCATGATTTGGGCCAAAGGCATGTCATGCAGGTCTGGGTCTGAATCAGTGACCGCAGAGACGGTGGTCAGGGTTAGCGACGCTAAGCGGGCATCTTTCCTTCAGCACCGTCACCTGCAGACACAGGGCTGCACCAACCTACTGGGCTCTGAACAGTCAGCTCAGAAGCCGTTTCATTATTTAACTCCCTCATCTGCAGGGTCACTTGAACGACGGTTCTGAACCCCGTGCTTTAGGATCTGTGGACTATCAAGGCATTTCCCAGACTAAATCTGAAGCGGTGCTGTTTAATAATGTATACGGCTGGCTTCCCCCCTTCTCCGCGTGCTTAAAAATAATGAAGAGAGCACCGCCCTCTCTGAGAATGTTACAGGCCAATTTATGAGTCTAATTCTCTGTTTGGTCATCTGAAATCCCTTCTTTGAGCAGCTTTCTGCCTTGAACAGGCATTTCTTCAAAAGCAATTCCTCCTCGCCTTCCTGTTCCATAAATATTTCGGCTTGAGGGGAAAAAAAAAAAGTGTCCTTCAAACAAGTTTGTTTCTTTCAGGGCTACTTTCCTCTGTGACTGCCTCGGCGGTGACTTCCCAGGGTTCTCTGTTATCATCTTCTCAGCGTTCAATTCATTACCCCTGTTCATTATTCAATTTGTTGGGCTTTGAGCACCTGAATAATTGAAAGCTATGCAAGTATTATAAATTATAGTCTCCACGTTCCTAATCCCCATTTTAGAGTTTATAGCTTCACTGTAAAAATTCACTGCGTTGGAACCTTACACACAAGGTCTTATACTGAAAACAAGTTAATTTATAAATACATTTTTTTCTTCCCTAAATTCGATATTTATCAAATCTTACATTTTTTTCTGTTATGATTTTTAGGATGTTTACTGCCGCAGCACAAGACCAGTGAAAAGAATGATTTACATGTTCACGGATGCCTTTTTTTTTTTTTTTTGCAACGAATATCAATGGAGGGACTATTTGTTTGACAGTGGGAGGCGTGGCCAGGTTAGCCTATTCTCTTTGAGAAGGAAAGGCCCAGCAGGCTTTGCCGCCCTTTAAATGATGACCTCCACCTCCCAATGGCACTCCCTAAGCGAAATAAACAAAATCCCCCCCAAAATCAGATCCTCTGGAGCCTCCGTAGCCTCTGCTCCTTGATTCTTTCTGGTCCACTAGGGCCTGTAAGACTGGAAGATTCCCTTAGCTTCCTAGAGGCGGGGGTAGCCCAGTTCTTTGCTGTGCAAATAAATATGAGAATAAATATTTCCAAGGAGCTGAAGAAGAAGTAAAAGAGCACAGGAGAGGCCTAAGAGACGGACGCCCCGGCTCGTAGATGTCTGAGCGGGAAGGCAGGCTGCAGACTCGGGTCTTGTGGTTGCAAATCTAGTGTGGTTTTTAATTTCATCAGCCCTGCCACTGCGTTGCGAAATCGATTAATTCATTGCTTGGCTTTACCACAATAAAAATAGCTCCACTGTTTTTCTTTTTCTTCTCATCATTATACCAGCAATCCCTACCCTTCACCTCATCAAAGCTGAAACGATGGATGAAGGTAGAAAGCAGAAAATGAAAATCACCAGGAAACAAATTTTGACATTACTTCAGCGAGTATTTCTGAAGCGCATATTCTGTACCACTGGGCCTGGGTAAAGAGAAGCAGCTCATGCAGATGTGGTTCCTGTTGTCAGCATAAAACTGGGGAAAGACACAAGAAATAGGCAAGAAAGCACTTGCATGAGTATAATATTTTTATGAAGGTTGAGAACAGAATCGTGATAACAAATCAACAGGAGAGGTCCTACTTACGTGCAGCTATTAGAAAGGATCTCCCCAGGAAGTGGTATTTATCGCAGGGAAGAGCCTTCCAAACCGTCTTCTATGACTGTACATTTTTATTTTTTCCAAAAACGCATATATGCATATCATTTTACAACTTGCCTTTTCGATATAACCATGTTAAATTACTCCTTCAAGTAAATTAGTGTAGTTGAGAGTATTATATTATATGAATATATCATAATTTAAAAAATCAATCATCTATTGATGGCTATTGATGCTTTTTTCTTACTTTCCCATGCATTGGGAACAATGGGCTTCCTTTGAACTATCCCTTGGGACATATTTACTATTATTTCTTAGTGTAAATATATAGGAAGAGGATTTCCAAGTCAAAGAGTGTACACGCTGAAAGTTTTGACACGTTGTCAAAATATTAGGTGAAAACTTGTACTGATTTATCCTCTCTGCCACATCGTGCTCAAGTAGAGGCAGAAGAGAAGAACGATTTGGGAGGGTGGCTTTGGCGTTTGCTTGCCTGAGTTCAAGTCTTGGGTCCCACATTTGTGAGCTGTGGATGACTTTGGACAAGTACTGTCCCCATGCCACCCCACCACCAGGGTCTCAGTTTCCTCATCTAAAATGCGGGCATAATAGTTTAATGGGATTGTGGTGAAGATGAAATGCCATAGCTCATATTCAGCATGGAACAAAGTACATGGTATACATTAAATGCTCAATAAAAATGTTATTACCATTATTTACCCCATACACTTGTGAGTGCTGGATATTATCATTTTTCTACATTTTTAACATTTTTGGGGGTTTTGTTTTGTCTTTTTGCCTTTTCTAGGGCCGCTCCCACGGCATATGGAGGTTCCTAGGCTAGGGGTTAAATTGGAGATGTACCCGCTGGCCTACGCCCAGAGCCACAGCAACATGGGATCCGAGCCGCATCTGCAACCTACATCACAGCTCACGGCAATGCCAGATCCTCAACCCACTGAGCTAGGCCAGGGATCGAACCCGAAACCTCATGATTCCCAGTTGGATTCGTTAACCACTGAGCCACAATGGGAACTCCTACATTTTTAACATTTTAATTATAAAAATAATTCACGCTTACTATAAAGACTGTCTTCAGCCATGTGGCCTTCCAGGATAGGATAGGATCGTGGCATAATTATTCCTCTTCCATCTGCTATTCGGCTTCTGAGAGAACCACTTAAAACTTTTTAAATTGCCACTGTGACTTTTTTTTTTTTTGGTCGTTTTAGGGCTGCCTATGGAGATTCCCAGGCTAGGGGTCACATCAGAGCTACAGCTGCTGGCCTATGACAAAGCCATAGCAGCACCACTGGATCTGAGCTGCATCTGTGACCTACACCACAGCTCACAGCAACACTGGATCCTTAACCCACTGAGCGACGCCAGGGATCGAACCTGCATCCTCATGGATACCAGTCAGATTCATTTCTGCTTTAAATTAAATGCTACATCTGACATTCGCAAATATCAATTTTATTTTTCTTTTTAAATTTTTGTCTGCATCTGTAGCATGTTGAAGTTCCCAGACCGGGAATTGAACCCATGCCATAGCTTTGATCTGCACCACGGCTGCAGCAACGCAGGCAACGCAGGATCCCTAACCCACTGCACCACAGAGGAACTTCTCATAAATGTCGATTTTACACAAAATCTCCAGATAGACCGTTGTAAAAGAAGAGGATTTCATGCATCTCCTGTGTATACCTGATTTTTGTCAGTTTATTTTCCAGTTCTTTGATTTTCCAGTCCATCTAAAAATGGTGTTTTAAGGAGTTCCTTGGTAGCTTGGTGGGTTAAGGGTCCAGGATTGTTACTACTGTGGCTTGGGTTGCTGCTGTGGTGAGAGTTTGATCCCTGACTTAGGGACTTCCACATGCCACGGAAATGACCAAAAATAAATAAATATAGTATTTCAATCAGAATGTAACATCACGCTTCTCTAGTCACATTTGCCTCCTCCCTAAAATCCACTCATTAGATAACGGCACTAGTTATCATTCTACTCTTTTTTGTTCTTACAAACTACGTCCTGCAATTTGTCATTGAATTTTTTTTGGCCATGCCCATGGCATGTGGAAATTCCTAGACCAGGTATGAAGCCCATGCACAGCAGCGACCTGAGTCAGTGCAGTGACAATGCCTGCTCTTTAAGCCAGTGTGCCACGAGGGAATTCCCATCATTTAACTTTTTTTTTTTTTTTTTTTTAAGGACCGCACCTGCATATGAAAGCAACACTGGATCTGAGCCATGTCTGCGACCTACACCACAGCTCATGGCAACGCCAGATCCTTAACCCACTGAGCGAAGCCAAGGATGGAACCTGAGGCCTCATGGATACTAGTCAGATTCATTTCCACTGAGCCATGACCAGAACTCGGTGAACGCTCTTGACCATAGTGTAAAAAACTGATCACCATCCAAATGAGTGTAGCCATTTATATTCCCACCAGCAGTGAAGAAGAGACTTCCTGAGTTAGATCATTGCAAAACAATTCATCAAACTCAGGAAATCAGGCGACCAACTCAATATTATGCATGTATTGCAAACAAGGTACCTGAACTAGGCACTGATGAAAGACAAAGAAATATAAGAGAGTCTGGGTAGAACATATATGCATGGTGAGATTCTTTGCAGACAAATATATGATCGATTACATGCCACGTATTTTCTAGGCGGTAGGAATACCAAAGGGTAAGATTTGGCTGGAAAAGTAAGAAAAGTGGTGGGAAGGAATTGGACAGCATCTCAGGAAAAATGCCAGTGCCGTGAATATTCCTTTTGCTATTCTTCCTCTTGGATCTTCTGTTCAATGCTGCTTATTTACCACCTTGACGGATTTTCTAATTTGCTAAGGAGGGCAACTCAGAGATGGAAATATTTCATAAATGTTGATAGATGGCTTGATGACACAAAGATTTCATTATTGTTTTGGTAAATTCCAAGATCTCAGACAAAATATATATGTAAGGAAATCAGCTTCTCATGATTCTAAATGCACTTTAGAAAAAGACAGTTTTCTATGTGTAGATGTTGGTTTGCTTGAGAGCGAGAATTGTTATAAGAAGATATAAAAGCTACTTATGTTTTATGGGACTTCTGCATCAATCTCCTATCTATAACATGATCGGGTGACATAAATTTTAGCAGCTTGTTTCTGTTTCACCTGCTGTGGAACCAGCGCTGTCCTGCAGCAATATCCAGGAGTGGAATTGAGCTATTTGCTGGTGTCATAAATAAGAAAGGACGTCACGGCTGTTTTCATTTGACTGAGCAGTAATGGAGTTAATTATACTTTCCGTCTCTTTGTTTTTGATCTGTGTTTCCAAAGTCATCTAAGCTTTGGGGAGTTCTCAGATTTTAACTCTTCCCTTGTCTGATTGGATTTCATAGGTTGGAGATTTTGTTGCTATCAAGGACTACTTTCTTTAAATTTCTACCTTTCGTTCACAACTGTGTGGATTGAGTTTCACACTAACTCTCCTTCAAAGACGTAAGAGAACTGGCATTATTTTGTACTAGACATGTAATTTGGGGGGGGTGTCCTTTTCTTTTGATGTGTTTTTGGTATGTCATTTGTAATATGATCATTTTACATAAATTATCTCTGGAGCAGGAAGGATTTTTGGTTGCGACAGACCAACCAAACAGCAGAAATAAGTTAATTTTTCAAGTGTGAACTAGATATCCAGTGAGGTAGTCTGTCATAGATATAGAATTTTTTTCAGCATTTTTGCCTAGATTAGGAACCAGGGTTGAAATAAAGCAGAATGTCCATGATTTTTCTATCGGATCATCATCTATTGAGTTGAGAGATAAAAAGGGTATAAAT
The DNA here is from genome assembly GCF_016906955.1 of Phacochoerus africanus. Lineage (NCBI taxonomy): Eukaryota > Metazoa > Chordata > Mammalia > Artiodactyla > Suidae > Phacochoerus > Phacochoerus africanus. The sequence continues at coordinate 13,742,739 of NC_062555.1, read as the reverse complement.
ACACATATACGTATACATATATAAATATTTGGAGACATCAGCTTACTTTTTCATCTTTATAATTATTTGTCTGTATCTATATATTTTGAAATACTGGGATTATTAAATCACTACAGATACTTCTGTTTTAATTCACTATCCTTTTAATGTTTTGTTTACTTACATAGTTTCTCTTTAATTGGTTTCCTAAAGAAGAAAACCAAGGAAAAAATCGTTTGCACATTTTATGCAATACATATAACAATACATACTGAAATGTCTGACCATAAGGAGATTTTAATTGTTTCGCTTGGGTAACCTGGATATCACACACAGAAAAAGCAGCACATTGCATTCGCAACTATACATACACATAGCAGACCTTACAATCATGAAATACATTCAGTTTCTAATGTTATGGTCTAATTTGATTTAAAATGTGGCTTTGCCCTTAACAGGTACAGCTCTTCTTTGGTGACATTCTCTTGGTAATGGACAGCTTCATGCAATAGCTTCCTAATCTGTCTTACAGCTCTGAATTTGTGCTCCAAATGATTTGAACCCTTCCTGAGCCGCTTACTTTTATTCGCTTTAAAAGTAGTTAAGAAATCCTGACAAAATTATTTTATCTTGTCTTCTGTCTCCTCCATGAGGTGACTTTTACTATGGTATTTCCATGATTGCCCTCAATTTTATGAAGATTTTATGAGTCAGTTCTTTTTTTCATCATGAGAGGAAATAGGTTAAATGCCAGAGAAGTATGTTAAAAATCGGGCAGGGAGTCATGGAAGAATTTCGTTGAGAGTCCACTCTGAGCTATAAAAAGATGTTTTAATTTGGGGCCTGAGATTTTCTTATGGAAAATACACATAATTATTTTTGTTGGCAGGAATGTGTGGAAGTTGGAATGGTATTTATCAGTTGTCAAGGATTTTTCACATGCTTGTGGAGGATACATTTTTTTACTCTCTGGGTACTGGGGTATGACACCCCACCTCCAGTAGAATTCTTTTATTTTTAGGGTTTGTGTAGGAATCTCTTGTGGTGACCTGATCACGCAGACCCAAGTCCTGCGATGACAAAATCACTTGGCAAACGAATAGGCAGGTCATTGGGGAGAGATTCTGTCCCTTGTCATAGGACATACCTATTTAATGACAACCTTCAAAAAAGAAAAAGCAGATTGAATCTGTGTATTGTTCTCGTGGATTGGCTTGATCTGAACACGGTCATGATTAAATTGGATGTGCTAGTCAAGAGTCAAGGAAAAAAAAAATACACTGACACCTCCATCAGAGTGGAATTGAAAAGAGAGAACGAACTGATGCCCTCAGGCCCCTCTGTAGCTGCTGAGTTTCGTCCTCGGGTTCACGTGCTCTACTGGGGAAGAGGGGGGGTGTGCTCCTGCTTTCATAACCATGGGATTCCACCCAAGTCACCACGACGTTTGACACCTCTTCAGCATTTAGACAAAAATGCACAGCCTCGAATCCCAGGGTGCTGGTTTTCTGACTTGTTTCGGAAGCACTTAGAAGGAGAGGCTGTCTTCGTGCCTTGGATGAAAGCTACGAAACCTTCATGCTGCAAAGTGGGCTGAAGGAAGCCCCAGCCTTTTCCCAGGGAAGGTCAAATTTCCTTCTCTTTGAAATCTTTCAGGCTCCCAAACCAGTTTGCATATTGCGTTTCCCAGAACTGTTTTCAACCACCTGGAGCGGCTGAGCATGAAGAACACTGTTCTTCATGCCTTTAGCTACAAATTGGTAAAGCAAATAGGCTCCAGGGGCCTGGCGAGGCGGGGCGCACCCCTCACAACCCGTCTGTTTATTGCTGAGGAAGTTCTGATCAAGTTTATGGTGTTAAAGACTCCAACATATCAACTCCATTGAAGAGCAGGACAAGCCATTGTAAATAGGAACCATCAAAGCATTAGCCATTTCAATGAAATGAAGCAAATCAATTGTTTCTTAGAAAGGTGCCTTTCAGATCTCCTCGCTCAGGTTCTGAGTTGCTCTATCAAGTTCACAGGAAAACAACTTGTGCTAATGGGATTTTTTTTAGCTCAGGATCTTGGAAGGTCAGTGACTTGGCCAATAAACCATGATTTCCTGAATCTGTGGCAAAACCATCACCTCGCTGCCTTAAAACCACTTAAAACAATTCAGGGGCATATTAGCATTGGGATAAAAACGGAATAGCTCAAATAATTGCAGCTGCTCGGGTTGTGACTTTGCTTCTATCAATCAGTTGCCTTTTATTTACTATGGCATTAATTGGTTTTTTTCCCCAAAATGTGTTCTGGCTTATTAAAATTGATATATGTGTCAGATGCATGTAGACAGAGAGGCAGTATTTTTTGAAATCAAAACATCTTGGGCTGATCTCTTGGAAGTTTGTGTTCTGGAAAAGAATTTCAGCCACAAAAAAGGATGCTACATGTGATTCCTGTGTAAACCAGCAAGGTAGTAATTAGTGTATCAAAGTCTGATTATTTCTTTTAACTCATTAATTGAGTGCCTTACTGAACTGGATCCTCTCCCATGTTCTCACTGAATGTACATATTATCAGCCTCTGTATTCTGTGGCTTCTAAAGACCAGGGGTAAGTCTTTGTTTCTCCTTAGGACCCAGCAATGTGCCTGGCATAGAACAGGTCCTCAAAATCTTTGTGTTGGCCCTAAATGTATGTACTTAGCTTTTTTAAAAAAATTAACTTCTGGCTGAGAATTGGAGTTCAAGATATTTAATCATTTGGTCAAGCCAAAAACAGAGGGATAGGCTACAGAATGTTTTTTTCCATGCGGTCATGCCAACATTCCGGAGTGTCATTTTTTTGTTTGGTTGGTTTTTTTAATGGCCTCACAGGGACATATGGAAATTTCTGGGCCAAGGATTGAACCTGAGCCATAGCTGCAGCCACGCCAGATCCTGTAAGCCACACTGCCAGGCCAGGAATCGTACCTGTGCCTCTGCAGTGACCCAAGCTGCGGCAGACGGAGTCTTCACCCACAGCAGGAACTCCTTTAGTGTTTTGGAAGTCAATGCTATGTTTAAATTGAGAAGGAACTGAAATGAGAGGAGCATATTATGCCCAAACATTCCATTTGTCTTTAAAAAGTTATTCAGCCTTTAGGCAGAAGGTTGGGGTATTTGTTTGAGGTGGGCTATGTAGGAACTGAAACTAGATAATGAAAAACAGATTTTACTCATAGTCAAAGACTTAACTCTCTTACTGGACGTTAGTTTTGTGCACAATCTACCAATATGAATAGGTAAGGAGGTGGGTAGGTAGATACATATGTACACAGACAAATATAATTTTTTTCCATTAGAAAAAATTTTGTTCATTAGGCTTGATGTGGAAAAGCATAGAGTCCAATTGGAAGAAGATAAATTTCTGCCCTTAGTACATTGGTGATCTTCTTTATCTGGGAATAGACAGTGAACATACCGCTGATGAGGGTGGGGTGAGGTGATGAGGGTGGTGGCACAGTCCAGCCAGAGAGAAGCAAGGACAAAAAGCCCAACTTGTTAGGAGTTGTGCTGCTGGAGGCCAGGGGGCTCTTGCCCAGGTTGGGGGAGGGTGGGGAGGAGACACCTGTCGAGGACCATAAAAGCTGCTAGAAGATTTATTCCCCCAATTCCACACCTCGGGGCAAAGAAAAGTTCTCAGAATTTTGCCAGAGGGGTAACTTGATCTAAAGAGCATTTTGGAAAGAGCCCCTGGCCACAGGCTAGAGAACAGATTGGCCACCAGGCGTGTCCCTTCTATGGTGGGAAAAATGGGAAGCAGAAGGGAGGGATTTGAGAAGGCGGTCATGAAAAAAAGGTCAAGCAGGACTTCTAGATGTCCGAGTTGGGCAATTAAGAGGGGGTGGGCTTCTTCCAGTCCACAGGTTTAGTTTTAACACAGAAAAAGAAATTTCCTAACAGGGAGGAAGGTAATACAGAAGTTTCGGTATGAAAAAAAAAAAGATGGATTAATCAGTTAATTAACCATTTATTTAGTTATTGTCTTTTTTAGGGCTGAAGCCATGGCATATGGAGATTCCCAGGCTAGGGGTTGAATCGGAGCTGCATCTGCGACCTACACCACTACTCACGGCAACACTGGATCCTTAACTCACTGAGGGAGGCCAGGGATTGAACCTGCATCCTCATGGTTGCTAGTTGGGTTCATTAACTGCTGAGCCACGACAGGAACTCCAAAGATGGATTAACTTAATTTTTGATCTGTTGAGTTAGAAAAATCTCTGAGATATTTAAGTGAAAATATTCATCAGTTAGTAGATTAGAATCAAACTTTGGAATCGAGAGAGGGATTGGAAGTCACTTGACATTTTCTAAATCCTGCTTCTACTAGTACAGGCTCTTTTTCAACTCCAGAATTTCCTGCGAAACTTAAGTCATCCAGGAAGTCTGGATTTTTTAAATTGTTTTCCTCAAAATCTCCATCTGTGTAGCATCTAAGTTTTAGAATACAGCTTTCTTGGAGTACAATGGTTTGCAGTTTTTTAAGATATTGGGCTTTATAGAAAAATGGTATAGTGGCTAAGGGCACAAAATGTAATCCAGAGCTTCTCTAGCTTTATTATTTCCTAGCTGTGTGACCATGGGCAACCCATTTAACCTCTCTGAATCTTTCCTTACCTGCAAAGTTAGGGTATCATTGCTGACTTAAAACATTGTCATATATATATGACTGGGTCACTTTGCTGTACATCAGAAATTGGCACAACATTGTAAATGCACTATACTTTAATAAAAAAAAAACATAAACAGAAGAACTATGTCATGAGGATTAGATAATATATAAAATGGTCGGCAGAAGAAGTGACATGATGCAGTAACTTAAAAATGGCTTTAAGTCGGTTCATAGGATAAATATTATTGATTGGTAGTCCAGAGGAGACATTATAATGGGTTCTTCTACTAAACTTTTCTCTTTTATTGCTCACAAAAATCCTAGTAGGTGAATATTATAATTTCCATTTTATAGAAAGATAAAACTCTCAGAGGTCAATAGCTAAAAAGTTGCAGAATCAGGATATAAAGCCAGATACTTAAAATCTTATTTCTGGAAAACTTATTTGTTTTACTGCTCCTGGAGATTATGGCTCAAAAGTTCTTGGAGTTCCCTGGTGGCTCAGTAGGTTAAGGATCTGGTGTTGTCACTGCTGTGGCTCTCATTACTGCTGGGGCCTGGGTTCGATTGCTGGCTTGGGAGCTTCCACATGCCATGGGTGTGGCAAAAGAAGTTCTTGCCTATTCCCCAAGATTCTCCAGTTTTTTACCATATGGAAGGATGTTGTACAAATACAGATGAACATATTCAGGACAATGCAGAATTTTTATTGTGCTTCTATTATATACAAGACACGGTAATATGCATTGAGAATACAATTAATTCTTGCTTTGCTATTGATATCTTGGCACAGCAAACATTTTTACAGATAACTATAATTCAGCGGGCGGGGGGGAACAGCAAAATGAGGAGCTAAGAATTTATTTTGTTGTAAGTTTAGGGATGAGAGTTAAATAAAGCTCCCCTCGCCCCAATTCTCAAAGAAACAGAACTGGGCCTGTTTTGGAGAATTTTATGCAATGTAAAAATAATTTTTGCTCTGTGTCTTTATTAAATCGGGAAGGCCACAGCTGATGTTAGATGTTTCCTCTTTTTCGCTGTTTCTTATCCAAACACTAGAAATGACACTATATTTGATATATACAGTTATCCAAACACTAGAATAACTCTATATTACAATAATTGATGAAACCATTTTAGAAAAATGATCTGACCAACTTAAAAGATCTAGATTTTTGTAAATGCAGATTTAATGAGTATGACATTTAAAGAAAATTTTTTTTTTTTTTAATTTTCCTTGCTTTTTAGGGCTGCACCTGCAGCATATGGAAGTTCCCAGGCCAGGTCAAATCGGAGCTGTAGCTGCTGGCCTGTGCCACAGCCACAGCAACTCCAGACCTGAGCCATGTCTGCAACCTACACCACAGCTCACAGCAACACCGGATCCTTCTGAGCAAGACCAGGGATTGAATCCATATCCTTGTGGACACTAAGTCAGGTCCTTAACTGGCTGAGCCACAGTGGGAACTCCAAGTCAGTTATTTCCAAGTCTTTTTTTGCATCCCATAGAAAGGTTTGTGATCTTCACAGAATTCTGTATCTGCTTGTTGTATTCCTTTCTTACTCTTTTATATGTATTTGCTGTTAACATGAATGCAAGAATAATTTTCCATTATTTTTCTTCTTTAAATTTTTTATTTTTTTAAAGGTATTTCTTTTTAAATTTTCTTGGATTATAACTGACTTGCATTATTTTTCTGATTAGTGCTCTTCTATGGAAATGTTACTGATTTTGATATTTATTTTGCAACTAATCACCTTTCTGAATTATCTTGTTATGTACAGTATTTTTTTAGTGGCGCTTATCTGATGATCAGCTGGATTTTGCACTACAATTTCTTTTTTCTTTTTTTTTTTGTCTTTTTGCCTTTTCTAAGGCCGCTCCCGTGGCACATGGAGGTTCCCAGGCTAGGGGTTGAATTGGAGATGTACCCGCCGGCCTACGCCCAGAGCCACAGCAACGCGGGATCCGAGCCGCGTCTGCGACCTACACCACAGCTCACAGCAACGCCAGATCCTTAACCTGCTGAGCAAGGCCAGGGATCGAACCCGCAACCGCATGGTTCCTAGTCGGATTCGTTAACCCGCTGTGCCATGACGGGAACTCCCGGCACTACAATTTCTTAAGAAAGAACTGAAATCATGTTTATATTGTTTATGGATTATTGCTTAAAAATGTTAAATTCCTCTAATGTATATAGGTTTTAAAAAATAAAAACGAAGAGAATATCCTACTCTAAAAAGCTTTAGGGATTTATATTAAAGCACTGAATGAAACAGATTATAGTTAAAATTCAAGAGAAAATTTAATTCTATTCTTTCTTATAATTGAATGCTTCACACTTAATAATGCATTTTTCCTAAAGTTTAGAATGCTTTAATTCTTTACCTTCCATGTTTTATTCCCTATAGCTCCCTAAAATAAATGTAAATTAAAAGTCCATTAAGGAGTGCCCGTCGTGGCACAGCGGAAATGAATCTGACTAGCACCCATGAGGTTGCAGGTTCGATCCCTGGTCTCAGTCAGTGGGTTAAGGATCCGGCGTTGTTGTGGCTGTGGTGTAGGTTGGCAGCTGCAGCTCCGGTTTAACCCCTAGCCTGGGAACCTCCATTTACCATGGATGTGGCCCTAAAAAGACAAACAACAACAACAAAAACTAGTCCTTTAAATGGTGTCCATTACCGCCTACTATTATTGTAGGGTTAGTTGCAGACATCAAGGAACTGCCACGTTTGTCAAGTTTGATTGCTTCGAAATCTGAACACAGGGTTCATTTTGTGACACTTACTTATTTGTACCAAGAAATAATGCTGACTGGGGAAACAATTGGTTTTGAAACAGGTTAATAGCAGGAATACCAAAATTGTTCCCTAAAGTCTGAAAAAGATCTGTAAATAGAAGGGAAAACTCATTTAAACGGAAAACCTAACATTCTTATTAGCTAAGAGAAATAACCGAACATCATTTTTCTGTGCTATTGACAACAGTCATTCCAAACATGACTTTGCTAGCAAATTTAATTAGACTTTCTGACACAGTTCTCTTTGGAAAACATTCTTATTTGGGGATTTTATTAAGCCAAATCATGACTGACCATTAACAAAAAATACAAATAATGTTTATTCTTATAGGCTTTGACTATAAAGTATCAGTGAAACATCCACTGAGTAGCTGTGTTCTAAAACTTTAAGATTTGGGATTGTGTACCCAAATGGTTGAGTCAGGCAATCTTTTATTTACATGTATATAAGGCGAGGAGCTATTTTATTTCTGCTGATAGGTTCCAAAGAACTGAAGAAATTTTCATTATGTGAAAAAGGGAGAAAGCAGAAAAATTCTGAATGCCAAAGCTGCTATGAAGAAAGGAAAGGCAGGCTAAAGGAATAGATAGAAAAAGCCATAGGAGGTATTGAAAACAACTTCCCAATTTAAAAAAAAAACAAAAACAAAAAAACTTGTTGAAATACAGTTGATTTGCATGTTGTGATGGCTTCTGCTATTGATGCCATCAGAAAATCATTCTGTCACTAAAGCATAAAAGACACTTGAAATCAAACGTATGGTTAGCAAAGGGGAAATGGGGGGGATGAATTAGGGGTTTGGGAGTAACATAGACACATACTGTATACAAAGGACCTACTGTAAAGCTCAGGGAAATCTACTCAATAGTCTGTAGTAACCTATGAAGGAAAAGAATCTGAAGAGAATGGATCTGTGTATATGTATAACTGATTCGCTTTGCTGTACGCATGAAACCAGCACAACGCTGTAAGCCAACTTTGTCCAATAAAAATTTTTTAAGTAAAAAAAGAAAAAATTAGGAAGACACTTGGGAATTAAATCAGCTGACGTTAGCTGAATTTTATTTGCAAAGATACTTCCTTGGTTTTTGTATTTTGTTAAACCTTCAAAATTCTAACCTCACAGAATATCAACATAGCGACTTCTTATATGACCAGGTATTTTTTAGGTTGAAGTACGTTTGATGATGGATTGCATAAGAAATATTAAAACAATCAGTCATTAAATAAATCTCCTGCAATAAGCTCTGTTATTTCACCAGAGGATAAAGTCTAGTTAATTGTTATATTTGGTCTGATATATCCCATTTGAATTGTCTCTAACACTGAAAAATAAGTTTGAGGACACTTCTATATATTCAGATTAGCTTAGATATAGCAGACACTGAGTAAATTTTTTTTTTGTCTTTTTTTTTTTAGGGCTGCACCTGCGGTATATGGAAGTTCCCAGGCTAGGGGTCAACTGCAGGCCTGACCACAGCCACAGCAACTCAGGATCTGAGCCGCATCTGAGACCTACACCTCAGCTCATGGCTATGCCTGATCTTTAAACCCATTGCGTGAGGCCAGGGATCGAAGCTGAGTCCTCATGGACACTAGTTGGGTTCGTTGACCATTGAGCCACGACGAGAACTCCATGAATAAATATTTTTGATTCAAAGACTGGTACTTCCACTGGTAACTTCCAGGATCTCAGCCATTTTAAAATTAAAAATCGAATTTGCAACTTAAATCACATGAATTGAAGCCAATGTTGTCCAAATTCTTAAAAATATTTTTTACAAATGTTACGCAGTCTATAAAATTCTTTAGTAAATGACACCTATGCTGGATATTATTATTTCAAAGGTACATGCTACTTAATATTATATCTAAGGCATGAAGTAGTTTTTAAGAAAACGTGTTTTTGAATGAGAATATGATACTTTTGCACCTCATTATATTCTACATTACATTAAAAATAGGAGTGTAATTTTGTAATAAAATTTAAATAAACTGGAAAAATCGAGAAAATCCTAGGAAAAGGGCTTTGTAATCCTAAGATGCATGAACTACTTTGGCCTTAGACAGATCCTCTGGAATTACCGTTGAAGTCATAAAACAAATGTGTACTGAGTTTAAATGACCTCTCACGTCTGCAGTCATTCTTTTTTTTCATCGAATGAAAGAGTCTTCACGTTCTCTGGTGCTTTACAGTTTTCAAACGTTTCACACGCGTGCTTTCCTAGGAAACCAGGACCCCCCTTCTTTTCTCGCCCAGCATGTCTCACCCCCTCCACCTCCCCACTGATCACCACTAGCTTGATCTCTAGAGCTTTCACACTCATCCTTGATGGCTCACTCCCTCTAACTTTTGTATCCACTCCAAACTCAAATTATATTGATTTTGTGATGAGTCACTGTCCATTTCCACAGCACATCTATTTTGCAAAGGCTGTGCCTCAGTGTTTGAAGCTGGTGGGGCCGGAGGAAGTTAATGAAACCTGCAAACATACGATGCTCAGTTATACGTGCAGCTAGTGTCCACTAGGGAGATAGGGAGATGATAGCACTGTATCTTGGATGAGTTATTAGAGCTAATTCCCAGCTCTGATCTTGTTCGCTATTACACCCTCAAGTCAAGAATTGAGCCGATCTTAAAGTACTTCCTTATCTAGGTGGCAGAGCTGGCTAACCTAACAGGAGGAACACACGAAAAATGACGTTTGAAAATCATGTTACATATGTATTTCCAGCTGGTACTTGGATCAGTACAAATGAAATTTTAGTGGCCAGTATAAAAGGATGAAGATCTTTAAATTTAAATCTATACTTTTAAGTCCAGGATTTAGGGCGTTTCCGCAGTGGTGCAGCAGAAACGAATCTGTCTAGTATCCAGGAGGATGTAGGTTTGATCCCTGGCCTTGCTCACTGGGTCAGCAATCCAGCCTTGCTGTGAGTCAGTGGTGTAGGTCACAGATGCTGCTCAGATCCCTCGTTGCTGTGGCTATGGTGTAGGCTGGCAGCTGTAGCTCCGATTCCATCCCTTGCCTGGGAATTTCCATTACTAAAAAAAAATAAATGAATAAATAAACTTTTTTTCTCTTGAAAGAAATATGAAACCATGTGTCTAAGTAAGTTTGGTCTACATGACAGTTTAAAAAAAAAAGAGAGAGAGAGACTTGGCTTTTTGCCAATAAATCATTCCTTTCCATTATTGGCTTCTATCTATTTTATGAGCTTTGACTAAGCCACAAATACTCTAACCGCATAAAACCCTAATTTAGTAGAAGATGCTAATGAGAGAAATGTCTCCCACATTCTACAGGTAATGAAATACCCTTTCAGGTAACATTATAGTGTTTGCATTTTTTTTTATTTTCACTAATATCCTATCCTCTTAAATGAATTAATTGAGATCCAAGAGTAGTAAATGTACAATTATCTGACATACATACAGAGCTAACAAGTATAAAATATTTGCATTATGCACCATCCATCAGATTTATGTTATTTTCCAGGTTCATTATGATTGCAGGCTCAAATAGCAATGATCATTAAACTGGTGAAGATACTGGCTTTGCAAGCAGTTGTGCGGTCATGAAAGCTTTTAGACTCATCAGGTTTCAACATAGTATTAATGGAGAATTTAAAATTTGATTTGTCACTTTAAAATATACGTGAACAATTCTTATTGCTTATTATGTAAGAATAAATGGATGTAGCAGATGAATTACTTCTATCCCAGGAAGTGGGATGGGCGGAACTGCTGTTTTCAGTTCTAGCATTGGAGGTATCTGGGGGGTAGGGGAGTGCTGGACGGCATATGTCTTCCAGGATTGGGGATCTGGTGGGAAAACGAAGCAAGGCAAGTCCAAGGTGTGACCACAGGATGTGCAGTTAAAGAGGAGGTGAGCTCAAAGTCACCAGCATTTAGAAGCAGCAGTGGATGAATCAGCTTGGAGAATGAGGGGAGGGATTTGGAGGTAGGTTGAGACAAGGGCAACCAAGAGTGGTGTGGTGTTCACAGGAGGACGAAGCTAAAGCAGGATGGGCTCAGATATACAACCTTAAGGACACCTAAAGGGTCTCTGCTGTGGGTTCACAAAAGCAATAGCAAGGATTCGCTAAAAACGACCGAGTCTGTGCTCTAGATGGGGGGGCTTTCCTCCCCCTTCATCCCCTAAGACTACAGACACCCGGAACCACAGACCCGGTCCTACTCCTGGCCTTCACATCACCAAAGCGGTGTAACCCTAACCTAAGCGGATGGAAAAAAAAAAAAAAAAAACGTATCTGGGCTGATCTTACATGAATCTTACCGCCCCCCCATCATCTTCATTCTGTGTTTTCTATTGATTTTTCTCTTCCGCTGCCTGTAGTGGGACACGTGTTTTCTTGCATCGGGAATTTTACTAAAAGGGTAGAAGGGATTCTCCTTTTCTTTCTTTTTTTTTTTTTGTCTTTTTGTCTTTTCTTGGGCTGCTCCCGCGGCATATGGAGGTTCCCAGGCTAGGAGTTGAATCGGAGCTGTAGCCACCCACCTACGCCAGAGCCACAGCAACACAGGATCCGAGCCGCGTCTGCAACCTACACCACAGCTCACGGCAACGCCGGATCCTTAACCCACTGAGCAAGGGCAGGGACCGAACCCGCAACCTCACGGTTCCTAGTCGGATTCGTTAACCACTGCGCCATGACGGGCGGGAACTCCGGATTCTCCTTTTCTTTATGTAACATTGTCTAAGCTGAGACTGTGAGTAGAGCCTTCTTCAATAATGTATCTCTTGGGTTTGTCATGACAAAGGCATGCAGGGCTGACTTCAGCACAAGGCTGCCTGCAGTTTTTATGAGCATCCGTGTCGTAGACTAGTTCTCTCTGGGAGTCTCTAATCCAGGGCTTTTAAACCTGGGGTTCACAGACCTCTGGGCATCCATGAAGCTGGATGCAGAGTTGTATCTGTGCATTTTTCCAGGTGGAGGGCCGCTCACTTTCTCCCGCTCTCATAAAGGTCAGTGCAAATCCAAATGACCCAGAACCATCACATCCTGGTCTGAGCAGCTCTTTGGGGGAAAGCTTTGATATAACTCTCTTTTAAAAAAATATTATTTCTGCTATTTTAAATTTTTTAATTTTTATGCAATTTTCCAAGGTTACTTTCCATTGACAGTTATTGCAAAATATTGGCTATATTCTTGGTGTCATACCATAGATCCTTGAGCCCATCTTATACCCAACAGCTTACAGCTCCCACTCCCCGACCCCTGCATGGCCCCGCCCCCCTCACTGGTAACCACTGGTTGCTTTACTGTATCTATGGGTCTGCCTCCTTTTGGTATACAACTCCCTTTTAATTGGAAATCCAGCAGCTTCCTGTTGTGTGTGACCTGATTTAAGTCCATCTCTCACCACTCAGCAGTGTGGACATTTCTTCCATAACAACAGCAAACTTCCTTCACCTGCAGCAATTCAGGGTTTTCAATCTAATGATTTTACCGCAATCTTTAGCTAGGATAAAAAGACATCACTTTCTGGGTACACTGATGAGTAAGAGGTCAGCATCTGCAATGAGCTTATTGCTCAGAACATGAATCGCCAGCTAGCGAATAGGAGAAAGGGTAAATCCAGAAATTAGTGGGAGTTCCCTGGTGGCCTAGTGGTTAAGGCTGCAGCCCTGTCGCTCCTGTGGCTCTGGTTGGATCCCTGGCTGGGGAACTCTTCCATGTGCCAATATGCCGAGGGTGCGGCCAAAAATAAAGATAAAAAATAAAGACATCAGTGAACTTGGGGCTGAAATGGCATTGTGAGAGAAGAGAGTGTGGAAGCTGAGAAGGGGGGGCGGAGCTGGCAGATGGGGGGTGAGGAGGAAGGGGAGTTCGGGGAGGCGACTGGGACCCCCTCCTTGACAGCATCCGCATCCTCAGCTGAAGCTAGAATAATCCTGTGGTATCGACTGTCTCCCTTGCTTCAACCCCACTTCAAAGGCAGCCACTTGTAACTGTATGAGCCTTAATCCTTTTTTTTCTTTTCCCCTATTTCATTATTTATTTCATGCTTAAGCTCTCACACCAGATTTTTACAACGGAGGAACCCTGACAAATTATTTCTCCCGCAGAAATTATTTTTCACGCAGAACTAGACCTGCGTGTGTCCACACGGTATAAATATATGGTCGAGCTCATGTGGATACATATTGCCATGTTATCAATTACCTAATAAAATAAATTGTCAAGGACCTGAACCCTGCGTTCCACAGCTCAAAAGGCGTACAAAATAGTCAATGTGGCCTCAATTCATCAGCGGAAACCCACCTTTTTTTTTGGCTGGGAATTACACTTCAAACAGAAATAAGCTGGTAAACAATCTTGGGTAAGTATGAAAAAATCGCAACAGTTTCAGAAATTTTCTTTTTTCTTTTTACAGCTGCACCTGTGGCATATGGTATTTCCTGGGCTAGGGGCCAAATTGGAGCCGCAGCTGCAGGCCCGCGTCACAACTGCCACAACCACAGCAACACCCGTGCCACCTCTGTGACCCACACCTCAGCTTGCAGCAACTCTGGATCCTTAACCCACTGAGCAAGGCCAGGATTGAACCTGCCTCCTCACAGACACTGTGTCGGCTCTTAACCCTCTCTGAGCCACAATGGGAACCCCAAGAAATTTAATTCCCTTATGATTTTCATCTTCCCTCCTTTCTCTTGATTTCAGACAGTGCTTTTTGGTACTTCCATTGGTGATTCTTTCTGTTTGTTTTGTTTTGTTTCTACAGTTAACTTTTTTTCACTGCTAACTTTTAAATTTTTATCGTTTTATTAGCTACCTCTTCTGCGTTATATATAGTCTTTTTTCATGTGTTTAAGTTTTATTGAAGTATAGTTGATTTACAATATGTTAATTTCCTCTGTACGACACAGTGATTCAGATATACATGTATCTTTAAATATGGACTTAAACTTGTATTTTTTATTGTGTTAACTTTAGACAGTACCTTCGGAGCTTTGATGAGCCAAGGTGAGGTATGCCCCGCTCCTGCTCCTACACTGCATTCTCCCACCCCCCGTCTCGAAAGCTCTTCCATCTTCCTCTCCCTGACTTTTAGACTGTCCAAGTTTGTTTTATGGACGTGCACCTACCAAATCTATTTTAGCACTTACCCTTAATCAACTTTGGCTGCAGATGGAATTCTAGACTGAATTTTTTTTTTTGGCGGCGGGGGGGGGGGGGGTGCCTCACCTGTGGCATCTGGAGGTTCCCAGCTAGGGGTCGAATAGGAGATGCGTCTGTGACCTATACAGCTCACAGCAACACTGGATCCTTCGCCCACTGATCGAGGCCAGGGATCAAACCTGCATCCTCATGGATCCTGGTCAGGTTCGGTTCGTTTCCGCTGAACCATGACAGGCACTACTAGGCTGAAAAATATTTTCTCTCAGAATTTGAAGTATTTTTCCACGGTTTTCTATTTAAATACAGTATTGCTAATAAAAACTCTTTTACTAATTTAATTCTTGTTTCTTTGTAGATAATCCACTTTTTGGTGGGTATTATGAAATTTCATGTGTGTGTAAATATATATATATATATACACACACATATAAAAACTACACACATGCACACCCCCCACACACATAATTGTCTCCCATTAGGTATTTGATGAGCTTTTTCAGTGTGAAGATCATGTTTTTCTTCAATCCCTGGAAAATTTGGTTTACTTATTCATTTGTTCATTATTTAGTATTTTCTTTCTCTTTCTTGCCTTTTTTAGGGCCACACCCACGGCATATGGAGGTTCCCAAGCTAGGGGCCCAATCAAAGCTGTAGCTGCCGGCCTACGCCAGAGCCACAGCAATGCAGGATCCTCAACCCACTGAGCAAGGCCAGGGATCGAACCTGCAACCTCATGGTTCCTAGTCGGATTCGTTAACCACTGTGCCCTGACAAGAACTCCTATTATTTGGTATTTTCAATCTGTCTCATCTTTTCTGTTTTCTTTGAACCTCCTTTTGAGTGAGTAACAGGCTCCCTTAGTTGCTTCTCCATAGCTCTTAATTTTATTTACATCATTTTCACCTCAGCTCTAAGAACACAGGTATTATATTGTGTTCACCACAACGTCCTAGCCCTTGCCTGACTCAGAGTGGCTACATGTTCCATGCATGAGTGGATGAAAGAATTTTTCCCTCACTCGTCTTTATGCTCTATGTTCTGGAAATTTTTTTAGCCTTAACCTCCATTTTTTTTTTTAAGTTCAGTCATCATATGTTTAATTCACAAAAGCTCGTTCATTTTCTTTTATTGGTCCTTTCTCAAAGAAGCTTGTTCTTTTATAAACTGTAGCACCACCTCCTTTCTCTCTGAAGGTGCTAATCAGAAACTCGTAAACATTCTATTACCTGAATCTGAATTTTCCTTTAGCGTCTGTTTATGCTGTTGGATTTCCTCAAGCCACTGAGTTGTTTTGACTTGCAATGTTTTTGAATATTGTTGAGTTGTTTTGACTCTCAATTTATATATATAAATAAATATAAAGTTGATTATATGTGTGTGTGTATATATGTGTGTGTGCATATATATATATATATATATATATATATATATATATATATATGTGTGTGTGTGTTTCTTTTTTGGCCACCCTGTGGCATATGGAATTCCCAGGCCAGGGATCAGATCCAACACACAGTTGTGACCTACGCCGCAGCTGCGGCAATGCCAGATCCTTTAATCCACTGTGCCTGGCCAGGGATTGAACCTGCATCCTGGTGCTGCAAAGATTCTGCCAATCCCATGTTGCCATAGCAGGAGCTCAGACTCTCAATATTTTTCAAATGCTTTTATAACTATAGGGAGTTTGACTGGATTTCCTCTGATTCTGTGGAGTCGTTCTCCTCCAAATATGTTTTGTTTGAGAAAGATTTGGCTGAGTGCAAGTTGCTTGGACGGTAAATGATGGTAAAACTCTAAAGCCAGTTGTGCAAAGAACAGAGCTTCTCAAACTTTACTGGGCCTGCATATTACCTGGGGAATCTTGTTAAAATGCATTTTCAAATTCTGTAGGTCTGAGGGGAAGCCTGAGATTTTGCATTTCTAAAAAGCTGCCAGCTGCCTATGACGCTCTTCTGTAGAAAACCCTCGGAGTAATACGGTCCTAGAAGCCATCCTCTGGCTTCTTTACTGCCTTTGAGAATCTTGGTAAAACAAGGATGTTCTGGCATGGAGATTGTGGGATCTACTCAGTTTTCATTCCTTTTACAATGTGGAGATTATTGTAGATCCTGCTTGGTTATATCCCATATGAATAGCCTAATGATGGACATGCCTGACGCAATCAGCACCAGTGGGGAAAACAAAGCTGTTTTTTGTTTGTTTGTTTTGTTCTGTTTTAGAGCCGCACCTGCAGCATGTGGAAGTTGCCAGGCTAGGGGTTGAATCGGGAGCTACAGGTGCAAGCCTACCCACAGCCACAGCGACACTAGATCAGAGCCGCATCTGCCACCTATGCTGTAGCTTGTGACAATGGCAGATCCTTAACCCACTAAGCACGGACTCTTGAACCCTCCTCCTCATAGGTCAGGTTCCTAAGCAGCTGAGCCACAACAGGAACTCCAACAAAACTGCCTTAGATCAGCAAGTAGGTATTATGAAAACATTTGCCCCGGGGACATCAAGTCTGATCAGTCCCCTCAACAAATCCTCGTCTCTGAAGCCAGAATACAAATTGACAGAATAAAGGACAGCAGCTTCTGTTATTCCAAACGCCAACAATGTACGCCTTCACTTGGCAACTCCCCCTCTTATACAAGAGGAACACAAGAACGCACAGCCCATGCACAGGGAAAAATCACAGGGCAGGTGACGATAGGGTTAAAACTGAGTATGTGGGCAGCTAAAGTACATGCCACTTTTGAGAATAAAAATAGTGTGTGCCTTATTAAAAGCCGCCTGACAGGGTCAGCAGCCTCGTCACAGAATACCTACCAAGAACAATTTCAATTTTAATAGGTTTTACTATGTATTTCATAAGCATGCCCATTGAAATTGAGTCATCAAAGCCTCCCAGTTCCTCCAAGACAGATTTTAGCCTGAGAGCTTGGCGTAATTATCCCACTGGATGTTAGCCTGTGGAGCTATTTCAGCCTCGTCCATCATTTCAAACAGCTACCTACTCTGCCTGCTAATTTCTTCCAATGGATTAGCTGCTCTCACTTGTCTATCTTTTTTTTTTTTTTATTTCTGGGGGGTGAAATATTGCCTTCTTCCTATGTTTTAATAAGCTGAGCAGGCATGCACCACTGCACAGCTCCTGACTCCTTTTTCTTTCAGCTCAAAGAATGATCTTTGGGGGGAAGAGCCGGGTGTAAATGTGAAGGTGAAAACTTGGCCATTACTACCTGCAGCCTGAAAACAGCTGCTGGAAGCAAGGACTGAAAACGCAGTTGGGCGCTGAGAGGTGGTCTGCATTTATCTATGTGTAGTCCATTCTAGGCTGCTCTCCCACCACTGCATGACTATATTACTTATCTTCTGCTTCTTTGGGGCTCTGATCTTTATTTCCACCTCAACCCCTGGACTTCACCTCTGCTCTGCCTGCGGCGCCTCCCATTAGAAAACCACAATGTATAGCAATTAAAAAGAGAGAAGAAGAAAACCACAAGGCCCAGAACTATCCATTGCAAGATATAACTTCCTCCTGTTCTTCTCAATAATGACCCTGTCGGAGCCTTTGAATTCAGGGGTTCAATGATTTCTTTATTCTCTGACCTCCCAGTGAGAACACACGATTTCACATGCTGGGCTGTTGCGCCTTCTTAGGGAGGTGGTAAGGAAAAAAAAAAAAAAAAAAAAGGCAGGGATTCCCATAACAAATCAACTAAGGTTTTCATCCTGTTTCTGCCACTCAGAAGCTTTGTAACCTGGGCTAAGCTATTCAACGTTTCTTTCTGAGCTTCAGTTTTCTCGTCTTCATCATAGGGATGGGTACATTTTTCATGCTAGGGCTGTAGTGGAAATTCACACGTGAGACGGCGCGTACCGACCATAGAGGAGGCGTCTCAGCACCTGGAGCTTAGTCATTTAACAAATGGGCTTTTCTCTCTTGTACGTGCTGTTATTGTCAATTAGGGCTTTGATGGCTTTGCCGTGGATCCGAAAAAGCCCGGTGCAGTGAAGGCAGAAGCAGAGGGAGGCCCGCCGTGAAATTCTCAAGCTTGGCCTCCGTTCGCACCCGTCCTCCCTGACGAGGCTGTGTGTACAGTCTAGGGGACCCCACTTAACATTCTCCCAGGAGCCCGTCTGAGTATCTTGACACCGTTGAAAGACACATCTTTTCCCTGGATTGAAAACAGTTAACTGGCCCCAGAGCGCAAGGTCACAAGGACGACAGCTGGGCCGCTTCCTCTGCAGATAACGTCTTCAAACTGATAAAAGGCCAGAGTCATGGGGGCTCCATCCTCCAACCCTGAGAAAAGGCCTGTCTTCCGAGAGCTCGCGATCGAAGGAAAAGCGTCCTTTCCTCTCGGCCCCAGAACGAGCATGTATTTGCTGATAAATTGGAGCTGGGTAATTTTTATCCAGCTCAGGAAAGACGGTAATTGGTAATTCTTAGAGAGAGTGGTGTGGCTCTCAAGTCCCTCTCAAGAGATTTTTTGGGGGAAATGTGATATCATTTGGAATTATATTAATAAGAATCCTGCCTGGGATTGGAAACTTGGAATTGGTAGGAGGTTTTTTTTTTTTTTTCCTTAAGAAACATAAAGCATCCATATTTTTCATTTACACATAAATTATGTAAGTGGGTGAAATCCTCATCATCAGAAAATGAACTTCATATTAGGACACGTTGATGGTATAGGGGATATTCTTCTTGGAAATTTTGCAAATTTTTGACATTAGTTATGGTTCAGTGCCAGTATCAAGATCATTAGTGTGGAGTCAAATACTTTTGTATTCATAAGGTGGTAATTAAAATGACATTTCCAACTATTTATTTCAGTCAATGAGATTTTATATATATATATACATATACACACACACAATGTATATACAAGTACATTTTATCTTCAATTTATCATTCTTCGTGTTGTCTTATTTCCTTCCCCCATTTTTTTTGGACACTGTGAAGTGAAATAGAGAATGTGTCAGTGTTGGCAAAGAAAGGGCATAGACCAGAGCCAGGCTAGAGAAACCCCCTTACGATGTGACAATTCCCACTGTATGGGTCGTTTTCTTCACTTTGATTTTCTCTCTCGACCTACCCCCTAGCCCCCCGCCAATGGAACAAACCATTTCAAAAACTATTTTATTATCTTAACTGAGGAAATAAAACTTAGTGTCAGACAAAATCTTCTCTCCAAAAAGAGGTAACTTTGCTTATTCTCTAGCGCCTGAATTTTATAACAGAAAAAAAATGCCTAGGACATACGTATACCTTTACTGCGAAGGCTGTTGGTTTGATAACTTAAATGAGAACTTATCCACACAATAAAAGTGTCCCATAAAATACTGAATCTGTATCTCATCATGTAAACCTCTATGAGATGTTATAAAAGTTTGGGATTTTAAAAACAAATGAATCTGATCCTATATAGCCAAATGTGCATCATCCTTAAAAGTGTTTTCTGACTCTGAGAATGCTGACAAAAGGCAAGCCTCACGGACCTTTAGGCCACCAGCATCCTCAACCCAGAAGAACAAGTACATGCTGGAAGGAGGCTCCTCATGCAGAGATCCTGAAATGTGACATAAATGAGTCATATTAGCTCGATACCTTATAAACTCAGTGTTAAAACCCATCGTGCTTCAATGACAAACACTAATGCTTAATGTGAGGCTGTGCATGGGAGTTCATACAAATGGTAAAAATTAAGAAGAATAAATCGAATTAAAATGAATGACTGTACTAGGTGTTGTTTCCTGATTCAGACATTATGATTTTCTTCTAAATAGATTTTATCATAAAGAAGGGAATAGGCATGTTAATGAAAAGCTTGAAAAGAAAGGTGAATAGGTAAAAAGTTCACTATCTTGAAACCCAGAAATAGCAACTATTCATGTTTGCAAGTTTTCTTCTAATATTTTATGTGCACATATGTTCATTTTTATTTAACAATTTAAACCAAACTTGCATTTACCATCCTGTGACTTTGTTTTTTCACTTAAGCATTCTCTTTGTTTTTACGTAATCATCCTAGTCATTGGTGTACATTCACGTTGTACACTTTCTTGTAGAGATGCTGTGCAAGTTGGTTATCCTTTCTGTTCATGGGCATTGAAATAAATTAGAATAAATTTTGAGATGGTGTGTTTTGCTCCTAAATGATAAAAAAAAAAAATGGTAATCTTTAGGAGAGAGACTTTTAACCCATTCGAGTTGCAGAAAATCTTGAAAATACAGAAAAGTACGAAGATGCAAATGATAATGATACACAACTACAAGCTGGAAACATAAACCCTAGAAACAGTGTTGTATGTTTACTCCAACCGTCTTTTCTCTGCGTGCTCCCCTCCCTCCCACACATAAAACATGATGTGTAAAACAAACCATATTGTGTATAAGATTCAAGTTCTGCTCTTCTTCATTTCCCATTAAGTAATAAGTATTTTTCAGGTGATTAGTTTCCTAAATATGATTTTTAATGGATCTGCCATTTCTCCTGAGTCCTTTCCCTAATGTTGAATATCTGGCTGTTTCCAAAAATTTGCTATTGTAAATAATATGTCTTTGTAATCTCTGAATTTTTGTTCCTGTGGGATGGGGTACCGGAAGTCATATGGCTGGGTCAAAGGCTGTACTCTTTCTTTTTTTTTAAATTTTTTTAATTTTTTTTTCTGCTGTACAGCATGGGGATCAAGTTATACTTACATGTATACATTTTTTTTTCCACCCTTGGCTGTACCCTTTTAGAAGTCCATATTGCCCCTTGCTTTTCAGGTAAGTCATCTCAATGTACATTCTTGTTGGCAGTGTAGGAAGATACCTCTCTCATTGACCCTTCGATACCTTTAATAATATTATCAGATTTTATGATTTTTAATGATGCAAGGGAAGAGTGACAGCTCATTTTCTTACTAGTAAATAAAGTTTCCTTTTACCAGGTATTTAGTTTCCCAAATTACTCTGCAGATGTTAGGACTCAAACCATAGTGTGATTCAAATGAATTCCATATAAGATAGGTCATATTTGAAAACTTTAATTTTATTTACAGAGAAGTTTAATAAGTACAACAATTCAGTTGTGGTTGTTTTAAGAGCTTTGCTCTTGGATAAGGAGATTAAATTGGCACTTAATTATTGTGAAATAAGCTTCAGAAGGTTAATACTATTCTGAGTGTTTCTAAAACATATTCAGTGATACGGAATTATCCTAAAAGCAAGTGCTCTCCACTAGAAAAGTCAAAGGGCAGGGAACTGCCCTTTACATTTTTTACTTAACATCAAAACTACTGCAAAGTGACTCCTGTCCCCAACAACGTGAAAAGCAGAGCACTATATTCCTGGTTTTTTGGGGGTTTTTTTGGTTTTTTTTTGTTTGTTTTGTTTTTTGACTTTTGTCTTTTTAGGGCCGCACCCACAGCATATGGAAGTTCCCAGCCTAGGGGTCCAATCGGAGCTATAGTCACCGGCCTACACCACAGCCACAGCAATGCTGGATTCCAGCCGCGTCTGCGACCTACACCACAGCTCACGGCAACACCGGATCCTGAACCCACTGAGCAAGGCCAGGGATCGAACCTGCATCCTCATGGCTCCTGGTCGGATTAGTTTCCGCTGAGCCACGCCAGGAACTCCCATATTCCATTTTTATGTATTCATATCAATTTGCAATTGCGTGGGAGCCGATGTTAAAAGAATTTCATCATATTATTTTCACTCGAATTTGACTTTATTTAGTGAACAAGCACATATATTTTGGTATGTATTACAAACAACTGGATAAATATCATCTTTAGTCAAGAGATCTTGATAACAGCTGATATATATATAGCTCATGTCGAATTGTTTCAGGTTGAATGTTACTTACTGATGGGGAATAGAATAAAAAAAGGAAAATAATATTGTGGACACTGTGGAGAGTAAAAACAAAATATTAGGTTTAGGATTTTCACAATTTTTGGTCTTTGAGATCTTTTGCCCACATTAATTAATTAGTGTTTACAGCACCTAAGAAGGTAAATTTTATCATCTCGAATTTAAATAAAATTGAAGAATAAAAGTTAAGTGGTTTCTCTCCAGCTACAGAGGGATTAGAACTTGTTTTTTGTTGTTGTTGTTGTTGTTTTGTCTTTTGTCTTTTTAGGGCGAAACCTGCAGCATATGGAGGTTCCCAGGCTAGGGGTCAAATCGGAGCCGTAGCCGCCAGCCTACACCACAGCCACAGTAACCCTGCATCCGAGCCGCATCTGCGACCTACACTACAGCCACAGGAGCACCAGATCCTTAACCCACTGAGCAAGGCCAGGAATTGAACCCACAACCTCATGGTTCCTAGTCGGATTCGTTTCTGCTGAGCCATGATGGGAACTCCGAACTTGTTTTTTAGGGAAAACAAAAATGACTGTTTAGTAACAGTGTTAAATAAGAGAGGGGACATGGAAGTCCGGATTTACAAGCTGAACCCATAGTGAGTAAATGTGTCTTGACTTTTTTTTTTTTTTTTTTGTCTTTTAGGGCCCCACTGGCGGCATGAGGAGGTTCCCAGCCTAGGGTCCTAATCGGAGCTGTAGTCACCGGCCTACCCCACAGCCACAGCAACTCGATCGGAGCTGCGTCTGCGACCTACACCACAGCTCACGGCAACACCGGATCCTGAACCCACTGAGTGAGGCCAGGGATCGAACCCTCGTCCGCATGGATTCTAGTCGGGTTTGTTAACCACTGAGCGAAGACAGGAACCCCAGTTTTGACTTTTTTAATTGTTACACTAGAGGAGAAAAAAAACTTCAATGCATCTGCTTTTCTTCACCTGAAACTTATAATGATTTATATAATTTTTACATCTATGTATGCTTCTTGCTGAGTAGAAGAACTAGAAATAATATGCAGGCATGAGCTTGCTATCCCTTCTCTCACGTTAGCCTCTTTCTTTGAGACAAGGAGCAGTTGTGTATTTCAGCATCTCCATGCTGTGAGATTATAGTTTATTTTTAGTCCCTAATGACACTCATGTTGATAGCAAACTGTGTGGTACATTTAATCAGGTCAATAAACAATTCAGTCCATCCTTGATAGGCTTTATAGATGGAATCTGCCATGCGGACATAGATTCCTGGTTGGATTTTTTTCTTCTTAAGAGAATTGGCTGAACCTTGATCTGAAGTTATTAAAGATTTGATCTAATTTATTAAGATCAAATATTCTCCACAGTGGATTGTTCTTCTTTATGTCTAACTCACATTCATTATGATACACTTATTTTTCTTTTCTTTTCCTCTTTCTTTTCATGGCCACACCTCTGGCATATGGATGTTCTCAGGCTAGGGGGTCATACTGGAGCCGCAGCTGCCAGCCAGAGCCACAGCCACAGCCACAGCCGTGTGGGACCTGAGCAGCATCTGTGACCTAGGCCAGAGCATGGGGCAATGCCAAATGCTTAACCCACTGAGCAAGGCCAGGGATTGAATCTGCATCCTCACGGACACTATGTTGGGTTCTTAACCCACTAAGCCACAACAGGAACTCCATGATACACTTCTTAGTTATTAAAATATCCTTGTTTGGTTCTAGTCTCTGTTGAGTACACACCCAGGAAAAGAGCTCAGCGGATCCTAAGTGGTACAGCCAAGAGCTGTCTGCCCGTCTAACTCCGCAGAGTTCAGGTACCTTTCATCCTCAACCTCCCATAAGCTTAATAGTGTGCTACTCTCCTGACTTTTACCTTTTTCCATAGTAAGCAAAGATTACGTTCAACTATGTTATTGTACACAAGAAATGAAAACATATCAATTCTTTGGATAATTTCAAACCCAAACCCACCCCCCTCCTTACATATTCAGGTATGTTATTTGGTGGACAAATGTATGCAATTCGCAAATTCTCCTTCGGATGTTTGCCTCTAGCTTTTGCAAGAACATATGATATCAACAGGAAGCAACCAGATTAATTAATGATGGGGATGCAGGGTTCAAGCTCATATGCAGGGATGAACCTGGAATCGTCCCTGGAGGGGTCAGCCAAGCATCAGATGGAGTCATCAGAAAGTGGGGGGACCAAGCCCCGTGAAACGGCACCCCAGCAGGGCCAAGAGGAAGGGAGACTATAGGGCTCCCCTTCCCCACACGGGGCAAAGGGCAGCAGGCAAGGCAAGGCTGCAATTTAGGCAGGAGTGTAAACTGTCACTTCCCCCCACGTTTCTTGGTGTTATTATTGTTGGTGGACTCGGAAGACTCAGATGGGAATTCCAATTTGAATCTTTTCTAGTATTTAGTAAATAATTTTGGCAAGCTACTTAAACTTTCTGTGTCTCATATTCCTTAATTGAAAATAGCGAATGACAATACCAATCCCACAATTGTTAGGAAGGATAAATGAAGAAAAACATCTAAGGAGCTAAGAGTGATGTCTGGTACTTCTATTTTCTCAATAAATCTTAGCTAATAATATTAGAATAATGACGATGCATTTTATCCACAATTTATAAAAATAGATGAGTGACTTGAGAATTTGGAGGCTAAGAAGTAGTTAGAAACAATCTATAAATACTAAATGAAGAATAATATCATAAGCATAGTTGTCAGACTTCAGTGTGAATATTGACTGTGAGTACTTATTTGCTGGATCAAGTGAATCTGTGATCAGATCAGTTTTACCCAATCAACTCCCCTGACAAAAATGTATAATGATGAATTTTATAAAATTATAATTTTATAAAAATGTATAACAATGAATTTTATAGTTAGATTTTATCCCATGAATGATCAATGGAAAATATCTTTAAAAGTTGTCAAAGAGTGGCATGAACTCACCATAGTTTTTTATTCTCTCCCCAGCAACCTCCCCTCCAAAATCTTTTCTATATAAACATATGTGGGCTCTGGAGGGGGAGAGTGCCCTATCTGAAATTTTAAAATATGGTAAGATGGAAAAAATTTTCTTCGTGCCACCACTGATATCATTAAAGTCTTTCCTGTGATTTCATATGGCCTACTCAAATAGTTTATTGCCGTGAGGGATACAGTGTCTTGAGTTGCCTGAACTTATTCATTTAGGACTGAACTATTATAGTTTCTACAGGGAGCCCAATCAGTGGGAAAAACAGGTTAAATGCCAAAGATTTTAGCTCTTCTCCAACACTGATTTTTGTTTCCCAGCAGAGAAAGAAATTAACGATGTATTACTGAATTTCAACATTTTACTACACAACAACCTGTACATGGAGTTCCCGTTGTGGTGCAGTGGATACGAACCATGAGGTTGAGGGTTCTATCTCTATCCCTGCTCAGTGGTTTAAGGATCTGGCATTGCTGTGAGCTGTGGTGTAGGTTGCAGACTCGGCTCGGATCTGGCGTTGCTGTGGCTCTGGCGTAGGCTGGCAGCTATAGCTCTGATTGGACCCCTAGCCTGGGAACCTCCTCCATATGCCACAGGTGCGACCCTCAAAGAGACAAAAAGACAGGAGAAAAAAAAAAAGCTAGATTTTGGGAATAATGGGGGCTTACAAATGTGAACATTTGCTTCTTTATTTTACACTTGAAAAGGAGAACTTTTAGGGGAGTAAAGGAGAAATCAAGTCTCTCTTTCTCTCTCTCCCCAATTAGAAAAAGTAGACTTATCTCCCATATTAATTGAGGGGAGACGTGCAACCAACTATCCAGATACCTAAGGACCCACAATGTCCACACTCAGTAAGAAAATACATTTCTAAATTCTTAGTTAATAATCCTACCATCTTGACAAAATGGTCTACTAAGTAACCTAGGTTAAGAACTTGAGAGTGTACTGTGTACATCATATGGGCTTACATAAATATCATTCAATCTATCTGATAAATCTGTATGCATATATACATATGTATCTTATGAAGTCAATAATATAATCAAAATAATTGACAGAGACCCAATTTTAGTTGTTTTTTTTTGTTTTTTGTTTTTTGTTTTTTTTTTTGTTTGTTTGTTTTTACTGCAGCCCCGCTGGCATATGGAAGTTCCCCAGCCAGGGCTTGAAGCCTGCAGCAACCCTGGTTCCTTTAAAACCCACTGCACTGGGACAAGGGCTGAACTCATGCCTCCACAGTGACCAGAGCCACAGCAGTCAGCTTCTTAACGCCCTGCACCACAGAAAGAACTCCCAGTCTTTTTAATAATACGAGTAGTGGTTTCAATGGATTGTTTCATTTTGCTAGAGAAGACTTGGTTAGATGAGAAAGTTACTAACCTCTCAGTAGGTGACCCTGGCAGAGGCACTTATAAGATGTTTTTAACAACATGTTACCCAGTTTTCCCAAATAGAGAGAATAATGGAACCAGAAGAGAGAAAGTAAAAGATAAGGGAAAACTTTAATTTGCTATGAGTAAAGCTCATTTACACAAGCCTTCGTGTTCTTTCTAAAGAGCTATCTAAATTTCTCCCTCGCAACCACTTAATCGATATCAATTACAGACAAACTGAGAAACAATCAGATCAAAATTTTCCTTTCCGTTCTGGCTTTTTAGTGTAAACACATAGATATCTTAACTACAACACCCAAGTCTGCCAAGACTTCATGTCCTTTCAGAATGTGATCCATCTCTCCTGACATAAAAGGATAAGACACATAATATAAACTTATATTAGTATGTGTATAAAGAAAAATATTCCATGGAAACTATAGTTTTTGCACAACAAGTATTTCAAGGGTTAAATCCACAGCACAGTGGCTTCAAATCCTTCCTTAAAATATGTCCCCTTGTAGGAAAAAAAAAAAGGAAAAATGATGGGTATTCACATGATTGACAGCCTTTCCAAATAGAAGTGTTGCTATAATTAAGCAATAATGTATGAGTGAGTGTACATTATGACACATTGGAAGCTTAGTTGATTAGATTGAGCATATAAGCTGTCAGTATAATTATCATATTTTAATCATTTTTCTCCATTTTTTATAACAGCATTGTCTTCAGCCTCATTTGGTACTTATTAGATTGATATTCTAAGAGGAATTGTACAACATAAAACATGTCCTTAAACAGGATGAACTTTAGATAAGGCTTTCCTTATGTCTATAAACATTTATAATGATTGCTGCTATGTTTCTGCTTTCATCGAGCTATGGTTTCACTTGGTGTAAAAATGGAAAGAAATTTTTCAAGATAAAGTGAATACACTTGAGCATCTATGTCTCTGTAACCACCACTGAATTTCAGTAGAAACATATAAAATGTTGATTAAAACTGCCTTCGAAATGCAGGATTCTTTTCCTTCCATGGCCTGTTCTATCCATAGACAGTTCATTGCAGTAGATAACTCCGTCCTTTAGGGCACATGCTCTGCTTCTTTTCCGTGGTTTGGCGCTCATTGCTCACAAATGGTGACTCTGCTGGCCACGCAGGAGAGGTCATTCGTCCAGGAGGAGGGCCGTGGAAGTGACAATCTAGCTTTGGCTTCCCAAGGGCTGCACTTAAACAATGAGGCGGGAAGCCTCAGGGAAAGGTGGGACACTAATTAGTAACCCGATTTTAAAGCCAAAGCCTGTAAAGTGATTATTCTGAGGCTGTGAAGTGGAAAAGTAGGAAAGTCGTGGAGAGACTTGAGGATTCATGTTCCTTTCTCATGTGGCCAAATCCAGAGGCCAGGGCAGCATTCGCGGCAATCCATCCCCCTCCTAACATGGAAAGCGAGGACTCCCCAGGCTCTCGGCGCTCTATTTTTGTCTTCAGGAGCCCTGTCAAGTTAAAATAGTCTGAAACACCAGTGTGTGAGAACGTGCAGCCCTAGCACCAGATATGGTCTCTATTTTCTCCAGCTTTTCAGGGGGTTCTCCAGCTTTTCTAAGCAGTGTTGCCAGACTTTGGGGAATCCCTCTCAGTAGGCGTGCCCTTACCTCAAGTACGTGCAAGCTACTTTTTCCCCATTTATAAATAAACGTTTACCAGTCATTAAAAAAAAAAAAAAAAAAAAAAAAAAGGACCTCGTTAAGGACATCTGTGGCATGGAAGGAAGTACTTGTTAGGATGGTAATACCGTCACTGCCTTGCAGTAAGAGTAGTCCACACCCTTCACCTGTTAGTCGGCCTGCTGGACAACCTAGCAGTCTCAGCTACCGAATAGATCACTCTTCAAGATACCCAGAAGTTGGCACTCCCAAGCTGTCTTTCTGTTGAACACAAGGACACTTTGAAAAAAGATTTAGAAATTATACAGAGATATTTTGTATATGTGGACCACAGGCTAAAGTTCCGGTATTGTTTTATGCAAGTAGGTAACTCTGATGCCTACAAGTTAGATTAATCACTAGTCCTAATCAGGAGGCAATTACACATGATGCATAGGTTACTATGTGAGACTGGTGATATTTTTACAAAGGCATTGATAAATTGTCTGGGACATGTAACTCAGAATAGAAGCAGATGAGGAATAAAGAATGAACAACAGGAATTATTGATTAAGACTTGATGTTCTTTTGATGTCTGTTATGGACTGAATATTTGCATATCCTCAAAATTCGTATATTGCACTCCTAACCCACACTGTGATGGAGTTAGCAGGTGAGGTCTTTGCAAAATAATTAGGTCGTGAGGGCGGACCCCTCACGAAGGACTTGAGTGCCCTTTTGGGAAACCACAGAAACCTCTCTCTTTCTTCTCTCTCTCCTTTCTGCCATATGAGGCTACAATGAGAAGACGGCTGCCTGCAAACCTACTCCTAGCCAGACACTGGATCTTGAACTTCTTAGCTTCCAGAACGAGGAGAAATAAATGTTTGTTCCTTAAGCCACCCAGTGTATGATATTCTGTTACTATAGCCTGAACTAAGAAAGTGACTTTATTTAAACTTTTGATCTGAATATGCATATTATTATGCATTTTCTATAGATGTACTTTTTTTATTGGTATACCAGAATTTACGGAGAGAAGTACTTTGAGGTCTGTGGCTTAAACTGTGTGAATACAGCCAGTACAGTGAGTAAGAAGAATGTAGGCTGTGGTTTCATGTTCCAGTGCCACCATATAATTTATCCAAGTTGTTTACCTTTTCTGTATCTCTGTTTTCTAATCTGTAAAATGGTCATAATAATATTATGTCATAGGATGTTTGAGAAGATTAAATGAGATGATACTCACAAAGCACTTGCCTGACATATTTGATGAATTTAATACGTGTTTACTAATGAAGCACACCTTTTACCTTGGGAGAACCTAAAAACATCCTCTCCAAAATTCAAATGTTAAAGAATTGTAAGATTCTTTTCTTACATGCTTGCATAATCAAACAGCATGAATATTAGCTAATTTTGGAGATGATCTCTGGTGATACCTCATGTTTGTCATGTGGACACTAAATTGGGGTTAATTTGAGGGGCTCCTTTTAGATGGATCTGCTTAAGATCTGTGCTTGAAATGACTTGCATTGTGAACTATCACAAAATATATTGCGAATGGGACTCAACAAAGTTCAGAGTATGTAGGCATCAACGTGCATTATAATTATTTTTATTATAGGCCAACAGGATTATTTTTCCTTCTTACAGATTTAAGCAAACTATTCTACATCTTGTCCTGAATGAGCATACACTAGGTCATTCATGGGTGTGTTCTGTCTTTATCAATTTCACTATTTCTTAAGTTTACATTGATATGTAACGTTTTATTTCTAGATGTGCACAATAGCGGTGTTGTACTAAAACAGGAGGCATTATATTCTATAGTTACTTTGTGACCATAAGGTATAAAACCAACATTTTAGAATTTATAAACAATTCCAGGTGTCTACAGAAAGGGACTCACAGTGGGGAGTTCCCACTGTGGCTCAAGTTAAGAACCCACATAGTGTCCATGAGGATGCAGGTTGGATCCCTGGCCTTGCTCAGTGGGTTAAGGATCCAGTGTTGCCACGGCTGAGACCCAGGCCTCAGTGGCAGCTCCGATTTGACCCCTAGCCTAAGAATTTCCATATGCCACAGGTGTGGCCCTAGAAAGACAGAAAGACAGGAAGACAAGAAGACAGAAAGACAGACAGACAGACAGAAAGAAAGAATATTGCAACTGGCTCCTGGCAAATCTTCATGTTAAGTGACTAGAATCTAGCCTCCTTTTGCTGTTAAAATGGCATTTTCATTTTCTCGACCAAGACTTTCTCATAAGGAGGCTCACTTTGTCCTTACACACCTAAGAGGATCTCCTCTTTCCCACCTAAGTCTTCCCACACAGGTTTTGCAGAGTTTGCAAAACCTGTGTGGGAAATTTCCTATGTCCTCCTGTAACATTATTCCACAGATTCGCTAGTGAAATGAAATACGGCAGTGACCTTTTAAATTCCCCTGACTTTTTACAATCTTGGAAATTTAGCACAACAGCAGGAGTTTAATCATATTCATGGATGTAAAAGACAAAATAAGGCACCTTTAAATTCAGGGGGAGGTGTGACCTCTGAGGAACCAGAGCCTGCAGAGGCTCCCTGGCTGTGTCTGGGGACAGCTGGCGCTATACTGCCCATGTGCTGACACGTCTCCCCGTGGCTGGTACTTGAACTTGTAGCTACAAACCCCTCACCTGGTCTACATTTTGAAACACAGTTACCAGAACTGTTATAGTGGCTACTCATTGCTTATCCTTTCGGACAATGTCCTCCTTGATGTATTCAGAATAGGCGTCATTCAAAGATTTCAACGTTTTTGATTTAATGTTTTTCGACCAGTTTCATTGAGATATAATGGACATACAGCACTGTGTAATTTTCAGGTGTGCAGCATAACGACTTAACTACATCATGAAATGATTCCCACAGTAAGTGCAGCGGGAACATCCATCATCTCATGAAGATACAACAGGAAAGAAACAGAAAATGAAATTTTCTCCTTTTGATGAGAACCTTTAGAATTTACTCTCTCAACAGCTTTCATATATAACACACAATAGTGTTGATTGTACTTATCATGGTGCCTACTGCATCGCTAGCACCTGTTTAGATGATAACTGGACGTTTGTGCCTGTTAACCACCTTCATCCAGTCCTCACTGCCTCCACCCTCTGCCCCTGGTAACCACAAATCTGATCTCTTTGATTTTACTTTGAAAATATATTCTCTCACGTTGGATGTTTAAAGTCTTTGCCATACCAGAGAGGAGAGCTAGAGTGTACATGATGCCAAAGGCTCGTTTGTTTACACGAGTATTTTTTCACATCTGCTGGGCTGGGTCTTTAAATCAAACTGAGTGTTTGGTCTGATTCCTTGTGGGTTTAGCAGTGCCCAATCATTTAACCAAGTGTCATTATATGTGTTCTCAGTTTTAGGTTTCAATTGCTGTGCAGTTCCGGTGATGGATGAGATGGCCTAAAGAAAAGTAAGAAAGAAAAAAAGAACCATGTAGCCCAAAGTGACAGAGCAGATCAGCTCTCTTAAATTCCCTGTCCATACAGCCATTGTGATCAAGGTGATTGATGAAGAATCCTATCAGCTCTGAGCTGTTGAGATGTCAAACGGATAGGGAACAGCAGGGCTCACCGCCTTCTTGCAAACAGTTTTGAGAGGTCAACAGTTAACTCATCCTTACAACTAGACCCGGGCCTCTGCCCTTTAAATGCGTACAAGAGACTATCAATGTACATTTGCTGTGAAAAGCTTGCTTTGCAGGTAGTCATCTTTAAAGAACAAATGACTAAATGTTTCCTCTTCCATAGATCCTTTCTTTAAATCTTTAATTGAGCCCTGCTAATGAGCATAAGCGTGTTAGTGCAACCAAGAAATTACAATACTCATTTTTTTTTTTTAGCTTGCAAACACTTCTTACTGAGTGTTGTGTGTGTGTGTGAATTATCCTGATTAAGGTGGGAGAAAGAAGCCCTGCTACCTGTCAACCTTGTAGTTTTTCTTCCCAAGGGAATGTGTGTCTCCCAGCAGCTCACATGGTCATAGCCATTCAAACAGGAGTCCCCATGAAAATGGAAACCAAAGAGTAATGGGAAAGAGAGATGTGTTAACTATAAACAACTTAGTTTTTGGCCTGAACTTAGTAGCCACCAGGCATCAGGATACGTGAAAGAAAAGGTTTTTATTTTTCTTTATACTATAAAACAGATTTTTCTGGTCAATTGTGAATTAATTCAAACATAAGATATGTTAACATTAACCAAAACCAAGTATAGTTGTGAGAATATATATTTGGGGAATTTATAATTACCTTAATCTTTGATAAATATTTATACTCTAAGATATCATTATTCCTGATCATTGACCTGAAGATTCTTGGCAAGGGAGTTCTTTTCCTTTCTTTAAAATTGCTTGTCTCTTGGTTGAACTGCAAGTACTTGGGGGGGGAGAAAAAAATGCCATTGCTATGATCTGAGACCAGGAAACTTCAGGCTCCATAAATTTGTTTTATTTGATTTAGATTAGGCAGCAGGTAATGTAATGGGACACAGTTGATAAGAAATTATTTTCTATTTAAAGAACTTTTTAAAGAAGAGGAAGACCATTAAAGAAACTCTAGGGGAGACATGGAAACAATATATGGACACACAAATAGTTCTATCACTAAAAGTATACTGGTAAAATGGTACTAGCCTTTTAGCGTGGCTATTTGATGTTTTTGAATATGTCAAGATTTTAAAATATATAGTTGTGATTATTTTATGTATAGCTTTTAAAAATCCTGGGTATTTAACCTAACATCATGTAAGACATCTATATTACTGTATAGTCAATATTATATATTGAACAACGATACATTCCTGTATGAGCGTATTCTGTTTACAGACACCGCTAAGTTGTCTACTGAACATTCTTTTCCCCATTGAATCCTTGCTAGAAAAGTCCCTTTCTGTCCAAGTAATGACGCCTCCTCTACATGATTTTGGGAAGAGTGAGCCTTTTACCTGGAATATCTTGGAATGGGGCTCAATCGATCATTGTGGTTGTAGAAGTCCTTCCATTTAATGGCCACAGGGTGCCACGTGACCCGCTGATGTCCTGTCACCTATAGGGGAGGCCACTGTTCTGCTCACAGCTGCATTTCAAGCACTTAGACTATTGGCAGGCATTCATCAAGGGCTGAAAAATAATTGTTGAATGAATGGATTTTAAATGCTGAGGAGTTTTTCATTCAGGCTAAGAATGCACCAGAAGAGACTGTTCTTTCTGGGCCGTTGCTCGGCCTGGATGTGCTGCCTGGAGCTACGGCAGCCATCTTTTTTTCTTTTTTGGCTGCGTTTGCAGCATGTGAAAGTTCCCGGGCCAGGGATCGAACCCCAGCCACAGCAGTAATCCAAGCCACGGCAATGGCAATGCAGGATCCTTAACCTGTTGCACCACAAGAGAACTCCTGCAGTCATCTCGTTTTCAGTGTAAGGATGAAGCCAACCCTCAGGCGAGACAGACCCAAGAGGCTCTAAGAAGTTTCTCCTTCATGGATGATCCTTGACTCCTGAATTTCTTGAGAAAATAAATTCCCTTCATGTTTAAGTCCATCATTTAGTGCTGAGATAATCTTAGCGGATACATACTGCTTTGTATCAGGAGTTACCGCATTTTCTGAGTAATACCTTTTTTTCTTTTTAGGGCTGCACCCGAGGCATATGGAGGTTCTCAGCCTTGGGGTTGAATTGGAGCTGTAGCCACCGGCCTATACTACAGCCACAGCAATGCCAGATCCAGGCTGCCTCTATGACCCACGACAGCTCATGCCAACGCCAGATCCTTAACCCACTGATGAGGCCAGGGATCAAACTTGTGTCCTCAATGCGTGCTACTCAGATTCATTTCTGCTGAGCCATGGTGGGAGTTCCTCTGAGTAAGACATTTAAATGAGTTTAAAAGGCTTTCATTTGGCCACCTACCATAATAGGACATAATAATTAAATCTCTAACAGGATTTAATTAAAAGGTAGATACTGTTGTTTTTTTTTTAAGAAATTATACTAATGTGATCCATATTTTATAAAATTTAATAACATTTAACAAATCACAATAAAATATCATTTTAGATACTGCTAGGAGTACAAATATCAACAGCTGGCGGGCCTCTCTAGAGGACTAGAGAATTCTGAATCTCAGCCTACACTGCTTTTAAAGCTGTGCTTAGAACAAGATTATTCTTCGTTACCCTTCATTTCAGCACCAAATTTCTGAAAGCCATTGTGGTTATCATAATAACCAGGTTTGTTTGTTTGTTTGTTTTGTCTTTTTTAGGGCCCCATCAGTGGCATATGGAGGTTCCCAGGCCAGGGGTGGAATCAGAGCTGCCGCTGCTGGCCTGCACCACAGACACAGCAACGCAGGATCCGAGCTATGTCTGACCTACACTACAGTTCACGGCGACACTGGATGCTTAACCCACTGAGCAAGGCCAAGGATTGAACCTGCATCCTCGTGGATGCTAGTCAGACTCCTTTCCGCTGAGCCACGATGAGAACTCCCCGTTGTGGTTATCATAACAAATGACTCCCAATTTCGTGTCTTAAAACAACACTTATTTTATCGTTCCACATAATTTCTGTGGGTCAGGAATTTGAGAAAAGCTGAGCTGGGTGGTTCTGGCGGAGGGATTCTGATTGCAGTCAGATGGCAGCTGGAACCGGAAGGGTGGCAGAGGCAGGGCTGGAGCAGCAATCAGCTAAGGCATCTCTTGCTTCCAGGGAAGGGTCCCTTTGTATGATCTCTGCTCATGGCTAGTTTGGGCTTCCTTGCAATATGGAGGCCTCAGGGTCATCCACCGGCTTACATGGCCTGCAGGTTTCTAGAGAGAAAAAAAAAAAACAAATGGAAGTCACATTGCCTTTTATGATCTCGTCCAGAGGTTACACAGCCTCATTTTTGCTTCATTCAATTTTATTATTGCGGGTGAGAGACAAGCCTTCCCAGAACCCAGGGGCAGAGAGTTGTACGCTGTGTCTTGATGCAGGAGTGAGGGGGTTCTCAAAGAGCTTTTGGGGCGAGAAATACAGCAGGGACCATCTTTGGGAAACAGAACCGGCTGTAACCATGAAAAAAAATGTTCCTCTACAGCTTGTTTTTCTTTCTTTTATGTTTGTCTTTTATGTTAATGTTGCTGTCTAAAATCTGGGGAATGACCAAAGCTGTATGTGCTTTGGAGTTCAGGAAACTATTCTTTCTTTCAATGCCATTCCGGGATCCCTTAGATCCCATGTCAAGGATCAAACTCAGCTTAGAGAGTGTGTGAATGGAAGACAATAATGGCGTAAAAGAGCAAGAGTTTGTGTTAAGAGCCTGTGAAGAGAAGAATGCGTTTCGGGATATGAGTGACTTGAAAAAAAAAGACTGAAGGTAAGCAACAAATTTAGGGAAAAACATTTTAAAAGTTATAAGAAAATTACCTCTTATTAGAGCTGTTAATTTTCCCCCTGCAAACTTAATAAACCTAGTTATAGGTATGGATCATAACATCTAAGCATCTCCATTTAGAATTTTTTGATCAATAACTTCATGTGACATGGCCGATGATGTACACTGTTGAGTGTAAGAAGCTACGCGTGATCCAGGTGTTTCTAAAGGAAACTTCTGCGATAGGAAAGTAAACATACATTTTAGAAATAAGCAAGTTTTAGGTTTCTGTATGAGAATCACACATTTTTTTAAGAAAAGTATGAAACCATGTTTAGAAAGCCAATCTTTCAAGAGACCATAAAAAATTAGAAAAAAAATGAAATTCCGGCAGATGAGGATAATAGTCAGTCTTACATATAAGTACACCAGACATAAGGGGCTCTTTTTTGGTGGGTTTCCTCTTGCCCCGTGACTCGGTTGTGTAGAAAAAATGCACAGATCCCGCTTCAGAAGTGTTTCTGAGTCAAGTTCATCTTGCGGGGCGGGACGAAGACGAGTGTTACCTTGTTCGTCCGTTTGAGTCAGCAGAACTTGAGGCTGCCTTTCTCCTGAACTAGAGTTTACTTGGTTCTTTTTGATCTTGTACTTCGTATTCTCTGTGCTTAACATGGGCTATGAACATAACGTGTTTAATGATCTGTCTCTCCCATCTGACTCTGCGGACATGAAAACAGGACTTGCTCCTGCCTGGCTCACCTTACAGTGTGAACAAACAATGTCAGTAATGTTTTAGTCACGGAGGAAAATACGTGTGTGTGTGTGTGTGTGTGTGTGTGTCCATGTTGGGAGAGTGATGATGCAGAAAGTGACCTGATTTTGTGGTTCCGTAGAACAGAAGCAGACCTGGTGTGAATGTATCTGCAAGACAGGTTTCAAGTCATTCCACGAAAGGTCCTTTTTTAAAGACAAGGGTTTTCCAACAGTGGCTTTGGTTGCCTCCTCATGTGATGAGCCTTCTGTCATGAAAATAGAAGCTTAAGTCACACAAGTATCTCTCGGAGGTATTGCAGAATGAGATGAAACAAACTCTCAATTCCCTTCTAAAGCCATAAATCGAATCCTAGAACGTGTCAGTGCTAAATAGAGTGACTGGGGGAAAATGAACACTTACTTGCATTTATAAATCTTCTCTAGGCAGGCATAGTTCTAGCCGTTGAGGACACAGCGATAAAGAAGGCAGAAAGGTCCCTGTCCCCATGGAGCTTATATTCTAGTGAGGGAGACAGATGATAAAAAAAGTTAAAAACAAACAAAAAACAAACCACAACAAAAAAAACCCAAGCAAGTTAATGCACCATGGGGGAAAAAAAAAGGCCAGTCTCTAGAGAATGACTGGGGTTGGGTCCAGATAACATTAGATGAACCAGCTGTAAGAAAACATCTTATGTTTCATGAAGTCTGTTTGTATTTTAGCAGCATTTTTATCCAGGACACATTTGATACCAGCATTTCAAAAATTAACACTGGATTTTCCACTGTGGTGAAGCAGGTTTAGGATCCAGCTTTGCAGCAGCCGTGGCGTAGGTTGCAACAGCGGCTTGAGTTCAATCCCTGGCCTGGGAACTTGCATATGTCACAGCTGGAGCATTAAAAAATAAAAATAAAATAAAATAAGGTAACACTATCTACCAAAGAGGGGAGACACACATCCTGATTTGGGAAAGCTAACTGTTATCATTAGGGAAATATTTACAAGGGTTGTTGATTGCAGACGAGAAGCCCTGAGAATAAATATTATGGGATAAAATCATATGGAAAAATAGCACGGTCAGCAGTGATCAGGAAAGATGTGGAACTTAACGATATATAACTTTATAGTAACCTCATCAGAAAGCTAAATGCTCAGGCCATGGGCAGCATGATAATGGAATGCCTATTCCAGGCCTACGTAATTGATCTGTTACAAATTTCTGACATGCTTCTGCATGGAAAATATATCATTGCAGGCGCAGGGCCATTACTGTGTGCAAATGCTCCTGTAGCAGATGGCATCTCACTGTATAAACATTATCAGCATTATCAATGCAGATATTCGGGGGCTGAAACGTCACCTATTTCATCTCCCTACTTCTATAACAGGGACCCCAAGGCTTGCTTAATTGCAAAGGGTCTCATCTCTTTCTTTTTTCTTTTTTTTTTTTTGTCCAATGAAGAGAAGTCTTCACACAAAATGTGACTGTGTGTGTGTGTGTTGTAATAACAAAAACTTTATCTTGCTCTTTTCTCTCAAGCATGGATAGATGAATATTGGAATTTTATGTTCTCTTTTAGGAGAAAATTATTGGTATTGGAGGGGGGGAAAAGCACTTGTGCATTTGTTCATTATTTCCTTATTCAATCATAAAAATCACTGAACTCCTACTACTGCCAGGCACTGAGAAATTGAAGGCCAGGAAAAAAAGCTTTTCCTCAGACCTAGGACAACAGGAGGAAGCTCAGACCCTGGGGAGCCTGGCTGTTAGAAGGGGGGACCCGGTGCTTCTCATCCAAGGGGCCCTCAAAAACTATATTCTGGAAAAAAAAATTCATTTTTACAAAAATAAAATTGGGATATTTTTACAGGGAAAATGAACACCAGCATTTGTTAGTGGGCATGCAGCGCTGTTTTTATCCTGAAATGCTCTGAGATTTCTTCACCTAACTTATTCACAGGTCTCTGCTAAGAAAGATTTCCTATCTTCGAAGCACCCGGTGAGAGAGTTTTTGTACATAATATAATTGCACCAATAGCTAATGTAAAAATAAGAATTATCTCCCGAGGAGGGGGAAAAACACAAACAAACAACGGTTTCTAGTCTTTGACAAACATTCCTAAAATGACCTGGGCTTTGCAGAGCCGTGTTTTGTGTTCATGGTAAAAATATTTCTCACTTCTAAAAATTCTTTCTGGAGAGAGTCTCATCAATTTGTGGGACCATCAACTCTTCATGAATACATTCGCAGGAACTGTTTATGTCTTTGGTGATGTTGGCCCAGGAGACGCCCTCCCCATCACACCACTGAGTGATCTTGAGCCTCGGAACTGGCCTCCCGAAAGCTCCTCGGGCAAATTCACCCACAAACCTTGATAAAGTCAATCTCCTGCAGGACACAAACGGCATGAAGGCGGAAGACCACTGACTGACCCGTGCACTAACTCAGCTCAAAGCCGTGGGGAGGGAAGAACCAGACATCGATCCCAGGCTCCCATAGCTTCTCTGCCACTACAGAGGGTTCATGAAACGCTACGACGACAGGAACCTCCTCGGAGATGAGACAGATTCTCTGGTGTGAGTCAGAGGGCCTGGCGCATGAGGACATCAAAGAGCCACACCAGAAATGACCCAGGGAGTGCTAAGACTTGACCCCCACACACTGAGCCGAGTGAAGATCTGATGGCAATTACTGGGATTTTTTTTTTCTTTTTTTTTTTAACTCTGAACAATTTTCACACTGGTCAGATCTTTTAAGGAACAAAAATTATGCAAAAGCGTTCCTCTCTGGCTACCTCATTTCTTTTTGAATATGCAGATGATACCAATTCTACATTAATTCCCAGTTTTGTATTTTGACATGTAAGGGTAAAAAAAAAAAATGTTATTCTGGTATATTCTGGTATTCCAGGGCTATTACAAATTATTTGAAGGGCACGTTAAAATTATAAGATGAAATAACAGAAAAATCTACTTTATGAGACATTCCTAATTTTTAAATTATTATAATTTTTACTTACTGCATACTTTAAGCAGGATTAGTTTCATAAAATATAAACATATTCCACTGTAATAGATTGTTAGTCTTGCAACATTGTTTGCTGTACCAACCTTTTGAATCTTTTGGATAATCTTAATAAATAGTATCATGGGCTAAGGATGTCTTACTTATCAAGAACTTTGTTTTATGACTTATCAGCGCTTATCAGGAACTAAGATTACCTTCCAACTGAATGTTTACAATCTTTTTATCGCCCTTCTTGCTCTTTGCTAAAAATGACTTTAATTTTTTGGTAAATTTTACATTTTTTGTTTATGGGGAAGCTTTAGGAAAGGTTCATTTTGATTCCAAAGATGTGATCTAAAACTAACTCTCTATGAATTAATGTAATAAGTATTAACTTCTTTCTTTCTTTCTTTCTTTTTTCTTTTTCAGCTACACTGTTAACCCACTGTGCTGGGTTGGGGGATTGAACCTGTGTCTTCACAGAGACAAACCAGATCATTAACCCTCTGTGCCACAGTGGGAACTCCTAAAATGTTTCTAAGTGCACATTTATTATTATTGTTTAAAAAATAGCTGCTGACCAATATTTTTATACTATTGAAAAAACATCCTTAACATAGGCAATGTTTTGGAAAAAAGGATGTAAAGAAGACTCCTAGTAAATTCGTTAAGAAGAGACAAATATGTTATGAAGATGTTTAATATGCAGAAAAAATAAAAGAATTTATTATTTTTAATTGGGCTTTTGTTGTATAAAAGCCAGAAGGTGCTCTGCAATGGTCTCCTTTCCTTCTGATGCTCCTCTTTGTCACCACCAGATGTCACACTCTCACTGCAAATTTAAATTCCTTCATGGCACAGTAGACAGCATTATCTTTTTACTTGTAAATGTTCACTATTCCGAAATCATTTCTCTTTTCAAGTTCAGCCTACGACTTAAAAACTTGCCTTTGCATGTGAATTCGGTAGACATTGATTTTAGCTGTTTCAGGCATACGTTTACAGTTTCTATGTAAGTATTCTCTTTCAGTTCACTTGTGTGAGTTTTGTATTTATTTTGAGGCACCCGTTATGTTTCTACATGCACATCAATAATACATCTTAGTCTTAAAATAAAAATGACACACACGTATGCCAGAACAATAGGAATATATTCGAAAGAAAACATAGAAAAATGAAAATGTAACATTATCAAATGGTTTATTTTTGATAAAAAATGTGGTGGGAAAATACTATTTAAGTCGTCTATTTTTACTATTACATAGGGGTTATTTTCTAACAAATATCTGCATCAATGTCACAGTTCCTAATTTTTTCATAGGCATAATTTGGTTTAGCACATTTAATTTAACATGATTTTAACTGAAAAAGATTAAACAGAGTACTTTAATTTTGTATATACTGTGGTCCAAATAAAGTAATTAAAATACACATTTATTTTTTCACTGAGTTATAAAGTGTTGTGAATATTGACCTAATTTAACATCAGACTTTATTCTGTGTTTTTAAAAAATCATGCTTTTAATGTCTGCGTATGATGCCTGAACGGCTTAAACAGAAATATAAGAAACTATGTAAAACCAAGAACCTCAATATTGCAGTTTCTGAATGTATTTAAAATTTTTAAGTTTGATGTGTTCTGGTTTATTTCATTTCTGAGTCTCTGTCATGCAGAACTTAGATAATTTCAAGAAGTCTGTAGCTGGGACAGGATAAACCAGGAAAAGAACTATCTTGTTTTGATCATTTACAATGTTTTCTTTAAAAAACAAAACAAAACACATCAACAGCTCTCGTAAGTGTGAAGCATTAAAGTGTGATAGTAAATTGGTAAGGGCACATAAATATGCCTCTGTAGTTGATGCTTCTGATTTGCCTCTTACAACAGTAAATTGTAAAGTTACTAAGCAGCTCGTTCCAGGAAATTCACAGAAGACAGTTATCCGAAAGGAAAGGAAAGGAAAAGAAAGAAAAGCAAAGAGACTCAAGTAGGATATGGGCGGAGGGAATGATGTCAACCCCATCTCTCTATTCTGGTAGCATCTCGGGAGCAAAAATCATGACATTAGGATTTTTATGTGTCTTCGGTTCTGTTCAAACTTTACAGCCTATTGTTCTTCCTCGTGGAAAAATACCAAATGCTAAGAATGGCTAAGACTGACAGTGGCTAGTCCTGATTTTTTAAAAGATAATCCCTTGTTTTCTATTTTTAAGAGTTTGATTGTAATGAAAGATTATACATTATTATTTTTCATTGAAACATAGTTTTTTTCCCAACCTCAAATATATTGCCATTTTATGAAATATGCTTTGGGGATATTAAAAAAAACATAAACTAGACATATTTATCATGGATTTTTACCCTTAGTGCTGCTGCTAGATGCCTCCTCGGCTCTTTTTTTTTTTTTTAAAGGCCCATTCACCTGACGTCTTTTAATGAATACGCACATATTCTTTAGTAAGTGAATAAAACTTTGCTTTCACTTGATAGTAAGTACTTAATCCTCATTATTGAGACTATGCTGAAACCTTGAATACTTGTCAAAGATTCATTTTATAATTCTGAGGTTGGTTTGGCATTCAGTGATTTACACAGGGGCTCTGCTTACAATAATTGATTCATTCCATACTTAAAACCCACTGATCTCATTACAATTATGGGAAGGCATTTTAGCTGTTGCAATTTAGAGTTACATCAAAGAAAAGAAAAAAAAAAAAGAAAGAAAGAAAGGGGCACACTCTACCCCTTTGGATCTCAGCAACACATGAAAGAATTAGGTCATATCATGTATCAAAATAAAATCCCGGTACTGACCTTTCCAGACTCAAAAGGTTGCCTTGGAAATATAAAATAATGAAACATATTTCATTTGAGAAATATTTGCATAGTTGAGAATGAAAATATTATCAACATTATTATCCTCATGTACCTATTTTTCTATGAATAATTCTACAGTATTAAAGTGACTAAAACATAGTTTTAATGTTTAGTGAGTGTCTCTATAGAGAAGCTATCAGTTCTAAGAACCCAAACTAAGAAATGTAGCATTTTAAATGTATTTGTTGAATATTATGGGCATGCTGGCTTCTCTTTAAAGGTATATGCCAGATTTCTTTATTCCAAATACTGCTCTATTAAAAACATATATATTTTTAAAATCAATTGATCATATTAACTATGCATCCACTTTTGGGAGGCTTTGATAAAAATGCGGTAGGTCCTAAGGAGCACATGGAGAGATCGTCTTTTATATCCTAATAGTTTGAATGTTTAAGAAGATAAATTGGTGAAGGAAGTATGAGTTACTAAAGGCAAACTGAAGTAGCATTTTTATTTCATAAATCACTGAAAGGCAGTTAAAGAAAAAAGGAGGGTGTCCTACATCTTTTCTAGCTAAACTTTCATTATTGTTGCAAAGAGAAAAAAGCCCAATAATTATGGTTTATTAACACTGTAATTTTACTCACAGCAGAAAACGTGTTTTATAAAACGAATAGGATATTTTTACAAAAAGTGTTCTCAAGCACTTATGAAGAGCTCCATGAAATAAATATGACAAACATCAGGTTGAGTGTAAAGTTTATTGCTTATTAAACATACTCTTCAAGCTAATATAATCTTTTCTGTGAATTACCACCTCTCGCTATGGGAGGGCATTTCTCTGGTGGGGGAAAAAAGAAACTTTGAGCTTTTCTGTCCACTATGAATATTCTTGATTTGGCTGATGGGAATCTTGATCTCCCAATCCTAATATCGTCAGGTGCGGGGAAAATCTAATTCATTAACTTTTCCCAACGTTTTTAAAAGTTTCCTTTCATCAGGGACCATTTTGACCTTCTTTATTCCATACCACTCTCGAGGTCAGAAATACAAATGACAATAATTGATACCCTTTAGTTAGTAGCTCAGAAGCCCACCCTGTATGACTGTACACGTCAAAGGCAAATTATCTTCAGACCAAAATATTCATATTTTAAATGAACTGTTAAACAAGTGATACTATGATGACAAGTATTCTGAGATCAGTATATGATTTGGAGATGTTTTGAAATTAAAAATGTAAGACATAAAATGCTTCCTAAATTTTATTTCTAGAAAATGTATTTTTAAATACTCTGAGAGAATTTACCTCTCTTCCATTTATGTGTTTCAGTCAGATATTAAGTTGTCCTAATAAATGACCGATTTTCAGCACAAAGAATAATTGTTTTTCTTCAAGTTACTTTAAAATTATGGGAGAAATAAGTCTGTTTAAATCTGCATTTGCATAAACAATAATGAATTTGGTTCACATATATGCTTTTTTACTGAATAATCCCTTAGTGATTAGAATATAGATATCAAATGCATCCTAAATAATTCAATAGGCAGGATCAGAGCATCTATTAAGAATGTTTAGTCATTATCCAAAGCTATTTTTATATGATTATTTCATTTTCAATATTAAATAAAAAGCTTTAGAGTTTGTTTGTTACAAAATAATCATATTATAAGCCAAATAATGTGATAGATACACAGTATTGATAGAAACAAAAGGAAATTTTTGTGGTTCATATTTAGAATGTATTGAAATTTGAGAGAGAGAGTATACAAATAATTTAAAGATTTCTAAAATTAAGACAAATGAAGATGATTTTCAAGGTTGTCTATGTTTCGGGGTGTCATTATTGAATTTTCTGGACTTTGAATTTATACTTTTTCCCCCCACAAAGCTACATTATATTCACCAA
This sequence comes from Phacochoerus africanus, assembly GCF_016906955.1. Taxonomy (NCBI): domain Eukaryota; kingdom Metazoa; phylum Chordata; class Mammalia; order Artiodactyla; family Suidae; genus Phacochoerus; species Phacochoerus africanus. The sequence goes on along the minus strand of NC_062555.1, from coordinate 13,698,434 downwards.
AAGAGAGCTATACATAAATTGGAGTTTTGGGGACCTTTAAAAGAGAAACATTAATATATGTGATTACTGTTAACTTCCTTAGCCAATTGTAAATAACTTCATTAAGGTGGGAGAAATGAATAAATCTCAACACTTTAAATTTTCAGAATAAAAATGTTAGAATTATCAGGAAGATCAATTTTGAAGGCCAATATTAGTAAGAACAACTAAAAAGATCCATCTATTATTTTAGGACTGAATTCATAAGAGGTTACTATCACAGTGAGATAAATATTCTTAGAAGTTATCGAATTTTCTTTCAGCTTTGCCTGTCCTTTTTGTTACACATACTATTTGGATTTTACATAATCGAATATATTATATATTTCACTGCAAGTATAAAACATACATCATCTTTAAATATATAACATACTAGTTCCGCAAACATTTCAAACTACACACATATTTAAAATGCCTCTAGGAAAAAATAATAGAAAAGATATAAAAATAAATCTTGCAAGACTGCATTACCAGAAGGGTTCACGGAATAAAATATTTACTCGTGATACATTTTGCTTTCAATATTTTGCTGGACATCTGTACACGGACTTCTGCTACTCTTGTAGCAAAGTTTTTTCCCCCCTTTTCAAGACTAACTCGTATCCTTCCAATTCCATAATTGCAACCACTAATAAATATTTGTGTGGCACCTAAAATAAACAGGTGCTTTACAAATTCTGGATTATATTCTCAATTTGCACTCCACGTCCTTGTCCCACTCAGTGATATTTCTCCCACTTCTCTTGTTAAATCACACCTTCCCAGACGTGTCCAAGAGCCACAGCGGTTATGATGACAAACACGGGTACAGAAATCTTTTCTATAGCCAGGTTATAAGAATCTTCTTTCTGTGTGGGTGTGTGGGGGGGTGCTTTTTCAGGCCACTGGACTGTTTTTCTCACATGTGCTCCCTTCTTAGGGCACTTACACAATTGCCCTCCTGTCTCAGGTCGCTTTGGATGTCATCACAGACCCACCCACAAATGCAGCAAGAAGCCCCTCGCAGCAATACTCCCAAATCTCATTCTGAAGCTGTGTACTGTTAACTCTAATGCTGAAATTGGGTTGCCTGTGAGAGGTGGCTTTGTGACTGGGTGTCTTCAAAATTTCTTTGCACTGGGAACTGAAGTATTCCTACCTTTTTTACTCCCCACCATAATGCCAAATAGAGTGGGACTGAGTATTTTTTGATGAAGGCCAAATAAGGTTTCATATTCTAAAGCCTATTTCCCGAACAGAATCTTAAAGAAAAAAATACGCAGATAGTAACCCCTAAAGATGCTTTAAAACTTTTTTTTTCTCATTTGCATAGTAAGATTTAATTTCCATCCCTTAAATATGACGAATTGCTGAGATTTTCTCCAGTTAATGTTTTTAACAGCTCCCAATAAACTTCATTAATCAGGCAAGCTCGAGGCCCAATGTGTAGCCTGGAAGCAGCTAATTTGCTTGATGAGACCCCGACTTTAGTGAATAAACAGGTGGATAATCTGAGGGCTTTATGGCCTAATTACAGTCTAATCAGTTCAGCGGTTGGCGGGCAAAAGAGAAAAAAGAAAAAAAAGGGGGGGGTTAGCTCAAAGCTACTTTCCCTAAAATAGGAGACTTGCATCTTTTAAAAGACATCTCAGTCACTCTCTTCCATTTATCTCCCCGTCTATTTCCTCTTTTCCGAGCCCACCGTCCCTCCCGCCCCCAATTTCTTTCTTTCTTTCTGTTCGGCTTCCTTTCCCTTCACCTCTATTTCCCTTCTGGTTCTTTTCCGCTGTCTGGGCAGAACCAGCCCGCTTCCCCCTTCTCGGGCTCCGCACCTCCGCGGATGCTGGAGTCTTCTTTTCCTCGGGCGGTGGGGTCACTTTGCTCCCCCCTCGGCGTCTCCCTCTCCCTCCTCCTTCCTCGCCCTCTCCTCCCCCCCGGCGCCTCCCGCCCCCGCTCCCCGCCGAACATCCTCCCTGTCACCCGTGGGCCGCCTGACAAATCACTTCAAGGGCAGCCGAACTTTGAAGGACAAGACAAAGCGTCAGCATATGGTCCAATCCCCAGATGTTTGTCTTTCTTCCTCCCTCGCTCCCCCCACCTCCCCCTTCTCGGGGGTTTGCGGGGAAGCGCGGCTCGCGGCCGCCGCCTCGCGCGCCCCACGCCGCTCCCGCACCTCCAAGTTCAGCGCCGCGTGAGAAGTAGCTTAATTTCCCTTTACGTCTTTTGTTTCCCCGGCCTCCCTTTCTGGCTGATGAGTGGGAGGAAGGCGAGGTTTCTGTGAACCCAGTGATTTATGTTGAACTCTGCAATTAGAGTCAGGCTCCTGGTCAGTTACACGATAAGGGGTGCAGAGAAGGGACCCCACAGGCTGTCGGAGGTGGCGGGTGGCGCTCGGGGAGAGGACGCGGCGGGACACTGCAGGGCCCCGGGCCGGGCGCCGTCTCAAGACGCCTTCGCCGTCCCGGCGGGGGCGCGGGCTGGGGGGCCGCTCGGCGTCCCCGTGCCACCGAAATCCAGATTGGGGAGCCCCCGGAAGGACGGGAGGGCGCGCGTCTGAGCAGCGGCCACTAGACCTCCTCCCGCGCCGTCGCCCCCCGCAGCTGCCCCAGCCTCTCCAGGCCCCAGCAAGGGGGGAGCGAGCCCCCCTCGCCCCGCAGACCAGCCCCTGCAGGATGCTGGGCCGGGGGTGACGGAAGAGACGCCCGCGGTGGCGGTGCAAGCAAGCGGGCGCGCGGTGGGCAGCGCGGGAGGGGCCCGGCCAGAGCGCACCCGGAGGTCGTGTCTCAGTCCCCTGACGGGGAAAGTGCGCCGCTGGATGGCGAGGAGGGAGCCACCCTCCGCCGGAACCAGCTTCCGCGGAGCCCCAAAGGCTCTCGGCTGTTCCCCGAGTCCAGCCGGCTCGTGGACCAGCCCGCCTTTCTCCCCGATCTCGGACCTGCCAGACCTCGCACCCCGTTTCCTCGGTTTGGCGAGGACCCGTGGCTGAAGAAAAAGGCTTGGGGTCCAGAGAGTCTCGCACATCTGGCCACCACAGGTCTGGGGTGAAGGAATTGGGTTTCACTGAGCCGAAGTGCTCCGCGGTTTCCTTTACTCCACCCCCTCAACCTCTACCCCCTTCGCGGGGATCCAGCCGATCCGTGGGGATCCAGCCGATCTGTAGGCACCCAGAGAACGTCAGTTTCCCCCCGGTCTTAATCCGCTGCCTCGATCTATTTATGGCCAAGCAACTTTATTGGCGTTGGGTCAACAAAGACGTGGAGAGCTGTGAAAAGGATTCTCCGCAGTGAAAACAATGAAATAGACGGGACGTGGGTTTGCGTGTGCATTACCCAGGAAAATCCGATTGTCCTGGAACAAGCCCGCCCTCTCGACGCTGCAGTCGTTTCATTTCTCTGTAATTGTAGTCGCCTCTATTTAAGGAAGGTGGGAAGGTAGTCCTAGTAAATAGAAAGAAAAAAATGGCACCTGACAGTCAGTCTACTTTTAACACAACTCTTTTGAAAAGTCTGAGCCTGCGGTGAGATCCTGCAGCGGAGACAAGGGCGATTCAGACAAAAATGTGAATTCGAATCCGAGAAACTGAGTTTCCACTTCCAGATTTGTTGTGTTTATTGTTACTCTTCTCCCCCCTCCCCTTTGTGGGGAGCGTTTGCAATCAGGGTACTGAGTTTTTTTACTTTTTGTTTATTCCCTGCCCTCCAGGATTTTGTAATAGGTAGTATTATTTTAACAAAAATATTCATTTCGTCATTTCAAAAGTTCAGACTCGAATTATGTGAGCCATGAGCGCAATAAAATATATTATCAATATTTTATTCTTCTGTAGCAGAAAAACACGTGTGGTTCTGTGCAGAAGGACTAACTTAAATGAAACACTGAACGCCACAAGAGGCCCTTTAAAATATATTTTTACCACCCATGTTTTCAATAAATGGCTGAATTGGCAGAAAATGATTTAAACTATATGATGTAATTTCAATTTCTTAACAGATTATGGCACTTAAACCATTTAACCAAATCAGAGCTTTCCCCAAAAGTGCAGGAAGAGCTTGCAAGAGGAAAAGAGAATTTTTTCCCCGCTCTTATCCTGAACTAAGTGAGATTATATAGCCATTTTGGACAATAGGTAAGGCTTGACCTTTTGTTCTTTTTCTTTTGTGGGATCCCAAAAGGGGCAAATGTCTGTTTGGCCACTGGGTGAAGGAGACGTCTCCAAAGGAGGGGTCGTGGTCAGCATCCTCTACTTACATGAACTAAATTACAGCTTAATAATACTGCCTCCTGGGCCCTCGAGATGCTCTCCCACACCTGACCAGCCCGGAGCATTTTGCTGCCTCATTTCTGTGTTGTGTCTTCATAATCAACATGCATTATTATTTCTTTTTTCAAAATACAATGGGAATCCCTCCTTCCCCACCCCCAAGTTCTGAAAATTCTCAAACCAGCCCTGGAGAAATACAAATGCACAAAGCGACAGGCGAAGCCGGCCCTGTGTTCAGCACTCAATCATTTCCTGTCACAGGTGCAACCACTATGCATTATCCTGCCATGATTGATAGAGTGGGTTTGTGCAGACTGGGGGAGCTGGGGAGGCTCAGATGAGGTCCTGTCATTTGGGCTCCATTTCCTACTACCTGTAGGGAAAAGGAAATTCTTTGCAGGGATTGGCTGTTTAGTGGGTTCTGAATTTTAGTTTCTTGGATATAATAGGAAGGTCATATTTTCTAAAAGTTTAATACAGCTTTCAGCTTTATTTTAGCATAAGCTCTTTGCTGGGGGGAAAAATGAAACAAAATGAAACAGCTAATCATAACACAATAGATTTCATTTAAAGTTGACATATTCTAGGGTACAGCATCTCATGGCCCCAAATTACACTAAGTATGTAAAGCTTTTTGTTTTCAAATCTCAGTCTTTAAATAAAGACAAAAAACCTCAAAATATGTTTGTTTTATACCCTTAATAGCTTGAAGTACACACCCGTACTATTGAGCTTAATGTCTATACAGTAAGGTTAAAAAATGTACTTCTAGGAGTTCCCGTTGTAGCTTAGTGGAGATGAACCTAACCTGACTAGTATCATGAGGATGCAGATTCAATTCCTGGCCCTGCTCAGTGGGTTGAGGATCCGGAGTTTCCGGGAACTGTGGTGTAGTTTGCACATGTGGCTTGAATTTGACATTGCTGTGGCTGTGGCATAGGCCGGCAGCCGAAGCTCTGATTCCACTCCTAGCTTGGGAACGCCCATAAGCTGCACCTGCAGCCCTAAAAAAAAAAAAAAAAAAAAAAAGTACTTCTATCATCTTCAATAATACACTAAACATAGGGAATATAAGATCAGATAAAGCAGAAATTGTTATCATTATAGATTGTGGCTATACCTCATTTTTAGCGAGGGACCCGATTTTTGAGTTTGCTTCTGCTGTGATCAGTCAAGATCTTAACTAATTAATGTAAGATCAAAGTTCTCAACAGTGTTATGTAAAACTGTAAAATCCTCTCGTTCCTTCAATTCGTTTTAAAATGGCTAAAGGCAAAATTATTTGCATAAGGAGGTCTCTGATTTTAAAATGTAAAATTTCTTTCATTGGGATTATTAAGTGGCTTTCAATGATGTCTGCAGATGTTCAGGCCCCCCCAGCAAAGCTTTAATATTTTCCTGTGCTTTTTACATATGGCCTGATAGATAGATTGATTAAGTTGGTAGAAGAAGAATGGGAGACAAAATAGACTCTAAAATGTTTCCAACATTTTTTGACACCAGAACATCCTTTTATGTCAATACATCTGAATTTTATAATTTCAGCAAACCATATTAAATGTCTTCTAAAATTTGCCAGCTAAATTATATTATCAAACATCAATATATGCTTTATGTATTTTTCTTAAACTGACAAATGATATATATAAATCCATATTGTATATGTGGATTCAACATTTTAGCTGACAAATGTATTTCTAGAAAACAGTTTTATTTTTATATTTTAGCTATTATAGCGACCATCTGGTATAATACAACAGTTTACAAATCTGATGGCCCAAACAACCAATTATTTGGAGAACATGTTTATATAAGAGCATCTATGAAGCTCGATGGGTAATAGGTTATTTAATTACCATTTTCTCTTTTTTATAAACATTGGGATGAAAGGCGGTATAACATCTTAAATGTTTTCCAGTAAACTTACAAGGACTAGAAAACTGATGGATATTGTTTAGTTTATCATAGTGCTGTATTTGTAGATATGTCACATGTAAATGCAAATAATGTCAACCACTCCCTTTAAAAAAAAGGTGTGCATTAGTTTCATTCGGAGGGATGGAAAAAAAAAAAAAAAAAGAGCCCTTCCCCACCCAGACTTTCAATATTATTTGGATGGTCTTTAAATGTTGTAGCTGTCAGAACAGTCCATTTTAAAATGCTAACATACAAAGAAGCAAGTATAAAATACCAGTTTATGGCAATTAAGCCCATTTTATGTTAACCATCATACAGGACTGGTAGTTATAAAGTGTCCATGATACAGAATGCTCCCTTAGCATGTCACTTATTCTTATAAATACAATATCACTGTATTAAGGTTCTTGTTCAAAAAGGAATAACTTGGATGTACACCTGGACCAAAACTTACTGTTTTCTCGAATACCAGTGAGTTTCGGTTTTGCTTTGAATTACATTTATGACTTACAGATAAAATGGGTACAGACTGGAAGATGGTTATGGTTAAATGAAACAGAAATTTTGCGAGAGGATGGAAGAACCTTGGACTGGCATTAGGTCTGAGTATGCCATCTGTCTTTTTCACACACGTTTTTGGACAGTTGAAAAATGTTTTTGTTTAGCAAGGATAATATCACACTGCTTTGGTGGTTTGCATTTTTGCTTCTTGAGGCCACAGAACTTACTAACATTTTTTGTTTGAAAGCTAGGACAATGCCTTTAAACATGTAGCTCAAAGTGTGTTGAGTTAGCTGGCGAAGGAAACCATACCACAAGCGAGATCTCGTTGGAAAGCTATAATTCTCAACTTTCTCCATCCCTCCTCCCCCCAGGAGGTCTCAGTGCAGCCATTTGTGTGTGTGTGTTCAATGTTATTTTTCATGGCTTATAAGGCGAGATTTTTTTTTTTTTTTCTTGTCAGGTACTGTGCCTATAGCTTGTTAATGGCACTTTTTGAGGTAGACTGGTGTAGCATTTTGTTAGTAGGAGTTTTAATAATAATATACAGAGTATTTCTCAAGCAATGGCAATATAATTCATAATATAAAGAGGACCAAATAGCTAGGACTCAAGTGCCTGTGTGAGGAGGCAACCATGTAACTAAATCAGCTCACAGGTATCATCGGCTCAACTCAGAAACTCACACTAGTCATCATAATTTAGCTTTTAAATAAAAAAGCAATTTAGACATATTAATAGAGCTGCGATTCTAAACCATGTTGAGAAACTAAATAAAATCAAAGGCGTCTAGGTGGAAATGTGATTTTCCAATTGCGTAATTACAACCCACGGGCCTCAGTAATAATGGAGAAAGGCAGGAAAACTGATAAAACATAAGCTTGCAGCTCTTCTGAGGCGGACTGCTGTGCAGAGCCGTGCTCCTCAAAGTGTGGACTGTGGACCAGTAATCCCAGCATCATTTCATGTCTCATCTCGTGCAGTCCCGTTCCAGTCCCGCTGAATCAGATTCCTCAAGGGCAGGGCCCAGGTATCTGTCCTCTAACAAACTCAGAGCTAATTCTTATGCGTAATGCGTAATAAAGTTTGAGAGCCCTATCTTGGAATGGAGCAAGTGTTTTTGTCTTTCTCAGAAATCCCTTTTATATCTTAAATATGCTTATATCAGAATATCTTTCCTATACAGGAAATGAGACTAATTGGAAAGTCTTAGGCGTTTGGAACCTCTGTCTAAATTAAATTTATAGGCTCCCAACAAAATTTGCTTAAGTTGAATGCTTTAAAGTTGAGATAACGTACAAACTTTCTGAGATTGTATAAACTTTCCTATATATTTAGTGTATAAATTTTCTTATCCATATAAGGTATTAACTTATATGTATAATGTGTAAACTGTACTTGTTTTAATTGCATAAAGTACAAGTGTGTTAAATGATTACATCTCACTGCGGTAGTTATCTGGTGGTTTTGTTTTTAATGATAATATATGAAGCTCTAAAACCTTGACTGACCAGCGATAGTTTTTTAGTTTTTGAAGGTCTGTAACAATCCCGGTTCTCTTGTGTGTATCACCTCCTACCCTGGATCTCAAGGAAGTGGGAGTGTAGCAGAAAGAGTGGAGAAAAAATTGTTTGGGAGTTCCTGCTGTGGTGCAGTGGGTTAAGGATCTAGGATTGTGGCAGCTGTGGCCTAGCTCTCAGCTGCAGCTGGGATCTGATCCCTGGCTTGGGAGCTTCCATAAGCCGTGAGTGCAGTTAAAAAAAAAAAAAAATCGTCTGGGCAGTGGTGGTTGATTGACAAAAATAACAAGAGATTTGGGGGAAACACTTTAGCTAATCAGTCAAGACTGAGATGCCCACAAGACAACAGGTAATGGAACTTAGATTTGGCCAGCAGGTGTTTGCGGAATAGAAGTATGGTGAAAATCTGCTTGGAGAGTCTGAATCACTCCTTTTGTCTATAAATCTCCTTCCTGATACAGGAGATGACAGTGACTCTATTGCAGTCCACTGGAGACCCCTGCCAATGGAGCCAGCAAGTTGTAAAACAAGCCCAAAGAACGATGGGCTAGTCATTGAGGAATGAAACCACGAGCGTGTGTTGAGCATCTGCTCTGTACCAGCATGGTACAAATTGCCAAGAAGAGAAAGAGGAATCAAAGCAGTGTGCTGGATCCTCAAGAAGCTTTCAGCCTTGTTGCAGAGAGGTTGGTTGCTCATTCAGAAAACAGGAAAGCCAAGGAGTTCCCGTTGTGGCTCAGCAGTAACAAACCCAACTAGTATCCATGAGGACTTGGGTGAGATCCTTGGCCTCCCTCAGTGGGTTAGGACCCGGTGTTGCCATGAGCTGTGATGTAGGTTGAAGATGCGGCTCGGATCCTGAGTTGCTGTGACTGAGGCGTAGGCTGATACCTGCAGCTGTGATTCGACCCCTGGCCTGAGAATTTCCATATGCCACTGGTCAGGCCCTAAAAAGATTTTTTTTTTTTTTAAAAAAAGGGAAAGTCAAAACAAGTAATGTCTATTTATGATAAATGCCAATTGAGTTCAAAGAAGATGGCAGTGTTCTTAGCAAGTAACAGAAACCCTTGAGAAACTGGCTGAACTCCAAAGAGAATACTCAGTTTGAAAAACTGCATAGTTTCTGGGCTGGTATCAGGCAGGCCTAAGTATCTCAGTGATTCAACAAATGTCTTCTTTCTTTGTCTCTGCCTTATCCTCAGCAGTTTCCTCCTAAGCATGGCTTGCTCATAGTCCCAAGGTATTTTCCAGAAGCTCCTAGACCTACAGGCTTGTTTGTGCAGTAAGAAAAGAGAACACCTGTGTTCCAGCATTTCTGCAAAAACTTAATAAATTTTGTATGTCAATTCCTGAATGAAATTCACCACCAAGGCAATTCAGTGCACTAGTTAAATTTCCAGGTCTCGAGGCCCCTTTTTAGATGTGAAATTAGAGTTAGTATCCTCGGAAACACAAGTCTTGCCAAATAGAATGTGGGGCTTAAGAAGGAGGGGATGGAGGATATGGAAGGCAGGAAAAGAAAAAAAAAAAAAGGTCTTATATAAGGGGTAAACAGGCTGTAGTAATCAAGGAGTACTTCTTGTAAGAGGTGGCACCAGGCTGGCTTCAAAAGAGCTGGTAAATGGAGGGAAAATAGTGACCATTCCAAGTAGAGGAAAAAGAAAACACAAGCACAACATGGAGAAGTTCCTGTCATGGTGCAGCAGAAATGAATCCAACTAGTAGTATCCATGAGGATGAGGTTTCAAACTCTGGCCTCTCTCCGTGGGTCGGGGATCTGGCGTTGCTAGGAGCTGTGGTGTAGGTTCCAGATGCAGCTTGGATCTCTTGTTGCTGTGGTTGTGGCGTAGGCCGGCAGCTGCTGCTCTGATTCCACCACTGGCCTGGGAACTTCCATATGCCACGGATGCAGCCCTAAAAAGAAAAAAAAAAAAAAAGAAGAAGAAGAAGGAGCATGAATAATGAGGACAATGAATAGGTCCTGACTAAACCAAAGGAATTAGGTTGGAGAGTACAGGAGTCAGGTTTGGTGTTTGGGGTCACCTTGTGCAGAAGGAGCAGTTCAGGTTTAGTGGGATAAACAATAGGGGACTCTTACAGATGGGTCACGTGAAGGAGTCACAGGATAAACCCATTCACTTATATATTTCAGTTTTTCTCAAACCAACTGTGCTTGTCTTTTTTTTTTTTTTATAACAATTGCATGATAGTTGCCAGACAGACAGAGATTAAAAAAAAGACCAAGCATTTAGAGATGTCTTAGCCTAGCAACATAGGTCCAGGTCACATCATGCCAAATGACCTTCACTTAATTTTATCCCACTAATGCATCTATTAAAAATAGAAAAGTATGATAAAATATATCTTCCTATAAAAGAATTATATTCCCTGAATTTTTTGGTCTTTAGGGCATATGTTTTCAGATTTCCAGGACCTGCTCGGTTTTCTGTTTGGCTGCATTAAAATAAACCCATATAAATAACAAGGTCCTATTGTAGAGCACAGGGAACTATATTCACTATCTTGTAATATCTTGTAATAAACCATAATAGAAAAGAATATTTTAAAAGTCTATGTATAACTTAATCACTTTGCTGTACAGCAGAAATTAACACAACATTGTAACTAACTATACTTGAATAAAATACATTTTAAAGTACAATACAATACACCCTAATGAGCTGGGGCTACAAGATGTGCATTCAAAAGTCGAAGCTACAAGGGGACTTAAATCTGGGGAAAAAGAAATCACAAACCCAAACTTAAAAGACCTGCCCTGCAATGGAAGGTGCGGAGCGGAGGGCGACCCGCCGCCGCGCAGTCTGCCGGGGCCCCAGCATCTCCCAGTGGGCGGGGCAGCCTGGCCGCTACGTTCCGCGGAGACTGGGGACCGGTGTCAGGCGGAGCGGTGGCAGTGACGGCCGGTGAGTGATTGCACCATCAGCTTCCTGCCGCGATCCATCATGCGGCCCCAGCCGGTGAAGAATCACAGCCTCAGCAAGGTGCTGAGCCCAGCAACATATCATTAAACAAGGTTACCACCGGCAGATTTGTTCCCATGATCAATCTGGTCAATAACCGTTCCACCTCGCTGTACAGTTTCTCCTCCCCAGCCCCCCTCCCCGAACCTTAAAACATAAACAAGTATTATGAAAGCACTTGCAGAACAATGTAAAGCTTTCCGAAGTCTTCATTTCTCCGGTGGCGTTCCGCGAGCTTCTTTAAAAACCCTTATAAATCATGAAAAATAACCTTTACTGCAGGATATATCCTCAGACAAGTGCTCTACCCTAATTCCATATTTTATTACCTGATACGGACTGATTTTTTTTTCTCCAGTTGATTACTGCATAGCATTGGGACAATTTCTTTTTTTATTTCCCCTTAAGTCTGCATAGTTCACTAGTTTCTTCCCTTAGGAGGTCCCAGATGAGACAGAAGTAAAACACTTTCTGCTTTTACCGCTCAACTTTTTGCATTTAACTCTTCCCGCGCCTCAGCAGACAAATTGCTCAGGGGTGTTGGATTCTTGCTGAACAACAAAGCAAAGAGCAAGAAACAAAATCTTGACTTCTTGGCAGTGTAATTAAGACTGGTGAATAGTGTTTCAATTTGGAAAATTCTATGGGAATCTCATGAGAAAAACCTGTTTTGTACTCTCTGCTGGTGAGTTTGAAACGAAATGTCCTAGCACATACGGGAATTTTTTTAAATGAAAAAAATTCACAAATACAAGATTTATTTCAGAAAAAAACAAGACTTTCCAAATGTACGCACACTGTCCCTTCTGAGTTCTGTTGGTTATTTCAACTTATGGCTGTAAGTTTATATCCATAGGATTAAATATATATATATATATAATATTCTTATATCCATAGAATTAAATATATAGTTAAATTATATATATGATTAAAAATGGAGCTACATTGGTTATCTTGACCTTCTTAAAACTATGAGAGTTTAATGATATAACTTAACTGATTAACCGATTGTTACACACTGTTCTAACTTAACAAAACTTTCATTACTACAAAAATAAAGCTGGTTCTCATTCCAGCAAGGCCATCTTGCTGTAGTCCGATGGAGACAGAGCAGATTTCATTTTTCAATTCTTCCAGAAAAGGGTTCCTTAAAAGTACCTCCTAAGTAATTACATTAAACAGAGTGATGCATATTGAAATGCAAGTTGCCTAACCTATTTTTCTTTATTCTTTTATTGAAATCCATTTCCTTCCTACCTTTTTTATCTTCTTAGTGCAGTTGAATTGCAGCTGGGTGTTTATCTCTCTGTAGAACACTTTTAAATTCAATGGTTAAATTAAATGGTTAGGTCCATCTTAAATTAAGCATTCATGGATGGACGTTAATTCCCTTGGATACTCCTGTATAAGACATACTGCTGTTTTGACTAGTTTGAGACTTCTTGCCAAGGAAAAATATAGACATTTAGAGAAACTAGAACTTACTGTTTAGACTTCAGATTATAGTATTGTTTTTCCTTTAAATGTATGATATGTTTTCTAAACATTAATGGAATTCATTCTGTACCTTATTGTTAAAAAATGATTATTCTTTAGCCTATTTGGGAATATTCTTGCAGTAATCCCAGATGGTGAAGTCGGTTTTAAGAAGAATGTCTAACCTATATTGATCACTGCTAAGAAACTGATTACCTGCTGGTGTGGATTAAAAACATGCATTGTTCTTTCAGAAGGTGTGTGTTAGTCTATCCTATTCTGTCCTGTGTGAATTCCAAATCCTCCTCAGGAATATAATTTCATATATCAAGGCTGGTGACATGATAAAAGTGTTATAGATTGCTAGCTCTTAATTTATTTATAAAATAAAACTAGGAGAGATTCGTAGTAGGTCCAGGTCATGCCTTTAGGTCAGCAAGTATTTATTGAATGCCCATTGTGGATAAGGCACTGTACTTTAGGTTTTTTTCTTATAATAATTCCCCAGTTACAGATTACATTGTATTGTTCAGAAGATACTAAATCTGAGTCATGCAGTGGAGACTTAATTTGGTTAAAACCTAGATGACTTATAGTCTAGACACAATATTCATGGCAGCTTTGTAATAGGCTTAGATGGTGCTTATAGTACAATAATGCAAAAAATTGAAGGAAGCTATTGCTTCCATAATACACTATAATTTGACTTAGGCTCTGCGTAGATACAGTCATCAATAACTCAGTAAAAACAATTTCACATCTAAGCATCGGCTTTAACGACAAAAATGCCTAGACTGTTGAAAGGAATGTGATAGAAATACAAAACATTCTTCCTATTATCTGCTCTCTTTCTTTTGCTATTGATTTCACTAATGACTTAACCTCAAATTTAGAAGGGCAGAAATGAAAAAAGTGCATATATAATTGAAAATATATCAATTATAGGTGGCTTTAAAAAGCATTTCATAGTCTTTTTGATCTTGCTCATGAAATTATTGGCAAGCATTAGTAAATATTTAAATAGTGTCAGAAAACAGCATTTTATTTTTAATTCAATAAGATTTTTCTTTTAATCACCCTGGTCTAAAGATACTTGTCCCTATTTATAGATCTTGCGAAACTTCCTCATTTGTGTGTGTATGTGTATCTTTTTATCTTTCCCTGGATCCCCATTGTAAGCCCCAGTGTGTGCTTCTCACAAATTAGGTAATTTTCAAAACCCCTCCAACTCCATCTTACATAAATTTTATTTGCAGTGGAAATATTGCAGGAGAGTCAATCACATGTCTTTTGTGATGTTTACCCCTATTTGTATGCTTAATACTTTTATTTTTTCATCTTTTTAGGGCCGACCCCTCCAGGCGAGGGGTCAAATTGGAGCTGCAGGTGCTGGCTCCAATTTGACAGAAATGCCAGATCTGAGCCACGTCTGCAACCTACACCACAGCTCACAGCAACGCTGGATCCTTGACCCACTGAGTGAGGCCAGGGAGCAAACCCACGTCCTCATGGATACTAGTTGGGGTTGTTACTGCTGAGCTGAAATGAGAACGCCTCTACTTTTAATTCTTAATTCACAAATATTTCCTAGGAATTCCATCCCTTCAAATCTAAGGCGTTAGTGGGAATGCATTGTGAATCCTAAGAATCATTTATGGCAGTGGCCTCTTCTCTGCTTCCTCATTTGTTTTTCTCTGGATCATTCCCTTTAGACACTGCATGGTCAACACACTATATCAAGTAAGTCTTGAGCCTTTGCCTTAACAGAGGCTGATCCCCTTTCTTATATCTGGTATTATTACCAAGTGATATCATGCAGTTGGCATGAAATTCAGTGCCAGCTGTGATATATTGTGGCTCATTCTACATATGCTGAGTCCCAAATTCTTCTCAGTAATAAAATTTCACATACGTCTTTAGGGGCCACAAAATAAGCACCCTTTCTTCTGAGAGACAGAGGAAGGGGTTTAGCTAAGCAAGGGTGAAGTTCTGGGGTGGGGAGAGGGAGTGGTGTGGAAGGCAGGAATTTGGGTTTTGTTTGTTTGATTTTAAGTTTCCCTCAGGGCTGGACGTGAGCGTACCAAGGCATTGCAAACGGTTGACTCAGCGTGATAGAGAACAGGATTTTCTAGAAGTTTGACTGATGCTCATAAAGAGATCAACCTAGTTATTCCTGAACGCCTTTGTCTTGAGTTTCCTGTTTTGGCCCTTGAGCTTCCGGCCGCCAGAGCCGGGATACCCCTTTCTAGTTTTGATCCACTGAAGCACCGTTACAAGGAGTTGGTACTCAGAGACCTAGCCCTCTCCCACAGTAATTATGGGAGGATTCCCAACTGATAGACAGCATGTTTCGAGGCCTTCAAATGGTAGCAGTCTTACATAGGTTGAGATTATAGAGTCAGATACAGTACTTCTCCCTCTACGATATCAGACAGCTATGTGATGTTTTTGTTATCATTTCTGGATAGAGCTGTGTGCACCATGGCAAAACAAGACTAATTGAGAGTTTCTGTGTGTCCAATCAGCCATGATGCATTAAGATGGCTAAACATGAACAGCAGGAACCTGTAAGTTCAGGCTCTTGCAATTCATCTCACTAGAGTAGACATGTTGCAGGAAATTGCATCTACTAAAACACTAAATAAATACACTTGATTTTTGCCACTTTCTTGACGTTTTGCTTGCTTGCTTGCATGCTTCATTCAGCAAACACGACAGGGACCTTCTGCAGGCTCCTGGATAACTAGAGATTGCAAAACACTGCTCTAGCAGTTCTGCTGTGATGCAGTGGGATTGGTGGCAACTCTGCAGCACCTGGATGCAGGTTTGATTCCCAGCTCAGCACAGTGGGTTAAAGGATCTGGCTTTGGCGCAGCTGTGGCATAGGTTGCAGCTGTGGCTTGTTTGTGATCCCTGGCCTGGGAAATCCATATGCCATGGGATGGCCAAAATCAAACAAACCAACCAACAAAACAAAAAACACTGCTCCAAGTTTGGAGTTAGTAGATACAAACTATTACATTTAGCACAGATAAGCAGTGAGGTCCTGTTGTATAGCATAGGGAACTATAGCCAATCACTTGGGCTAGAACATGATAGAAGATAATATAAGAAAAGGAATGTGTATATATATATATATATGACTGGGTCACTTTGCTGTATAGCAGAAATTGACAAAACATTGTAAATAAACTATAATAAAAAATTTTTTAAAACCCGGTAAACATTTTTTTTTTTTAAAAGCACTGCTCCAGAAGCACAGGGTCTGAAGTAGTAAACCAGAGATGTAACGGGACCATTCCAGGATTATGTGGTAAGTTCAGTGGCACGAGCAGGAATAGAGTGTTGGGAGAGCAGAATCAAGGAGCAGTACGTTCACCACCATATCATCAAGGGCTTATTGAAGGAGTTATACTGTAAAGTGGGAGAGTGCTATCCAGAGAAGCAGGCAAAAGGAACCACTTGTGAAGAGGTAAAGATGTGGAAAAAGCCAGCCTCCCTGTCCCCAGGTCTAGGAGGGAGTAATAACGCCAGTATAATGTAGAGAGATGAGGCAGGACCCACCTTCTAAAGAGATACCCTGAAAATCTGGATATAATGCTGAAAAAGAGCAATATAACTCATCCCTGGCCTTGGAAAAGCATTTCTTCTCTTCTACAGAAGACTTTAGCCCAGGGTACCAATGATTTTTTTTTTTTTTTGGCCACATCCATGGCAAGCTGAAGTTCTGCGGCCAGGGACTGAACCCACACCAGGGCTGCAACCCAAGCCACAGCAGTGACAATGCTGGATTCTTAACCCACTGCACCACCAGGGGAACTCCCTTTTTTTTTTTTTTTTTTTTTTTTAGTGTACGTCTCATATTGTAATTATAGAAGCAATTAACACTCTCAGTATAAGGCGCCAATCTCTGCATTATGGAGGTTTGAAACCATTGAGCTCATTAAAGAAGGCATCACCCCATTATGTCTGAAAGCCATCAACAGAAATAGAAGTAAAATCGTTATAGAAACAGGCAATTATCTAAAGAAGCAAGAAGGTGAGTATCATGTGAAATGAAAATGCTCCTAGGTACCCATATGGGCTCATATACCCGTGTACTGTAAGTATGAACTTCTATGGGTTGTATGGGGGCGGGGGCAAGTTGCATAACATCCTGGCACGTCTCTTCTTCCTTTGAGAGACGCGACTTTCAAAAGCATTTGAAAGGGTATACCAGAAAATGAGGAAGAGGCCCTAAGTTTGTAAAGAGAGTTTTGTCAAGGACTGTTTCGGATGGAGCACTTGTGATGAAGAACTAGAATGATGCTCTCAGCTGGCGAGTTTTTCCTCCAGGAACCCCTGCCAGGGGTGGGACTCTCAAGGGTGGTGCTTTTGCTATGAAAACAGAAGTTCTTCTGCTTCGGAAACTTCCATGAGTGGGCAGGGCCAGGGACAGGTGCTGTGCTCAGAGGTTAGTGTGGTAGACATGGACTTGGTGGAAGACGGTCTCCCAGTCAACAAGAGCTAAAACCTTCTTACCTACTCTATCACTGCCAGTATTTGGGGGGTTTTCTAAGGAGAAGATAGTAGAATCATATATGAAAGAAGCATTTCCGTAAAGAATATATTTGAATAAATGCAATTGAAATCCTGTTTGGCCCTTAGACACAAAATCCAAAGCGGAAGCACACATCATGCAAAAGGTTAAATAGAGGACATTCAGAGCTGACTTCCTGTTTCTATTTCAATTTCAGAGACAATATTATTTTAGGCCAATTTCTGGGTCTTTACTCATGTGTGAACATTTGGAGGGGTCAGAATAGAATCCATTAAAAATATAAGCTTCTGTAACTTCCTAAATGCAGATAATACAAGTGCATCGTCATTCATTCACAGACACTAATGACTTCTATTCCGGGTCGACAAGCTCAAAAAAGGTAAATAACAGAGTTGATGACAGAAAGAGGACAGAGCCTTCACACTTGTGGTGATTGATTTTCTTTGCTAAATATATAAATTTACTATTAGGGATAAGCCACCTTCAAAGCACAACACACACACAAAACACATGCATTTATGTTTACTCATTAGTAGAGTCTGAAACCCTTGAGATCCTACTGTGTTCCAAGTGTGCCATGTCTGTAGGAGTTGAATGTACTAATTCCTGTCCTCAATTCCTGTCCTCATGGAGTTTACATTGGGGAAGATGGATATAAAAAAACGTAGGGGGGAAATAGTGATTCCAGATTGTAATAAGCGCTATGAAGGAAAATAATAGATTGATATGAGAGAAAATAATCCATGTAGACTGGCTATTTTAGGTTGGAGGACAGGAGAATAATAGTGTTATCCTTGTCTTTTATAGTTGCTAAAGATTATTGATGAACACAGTAATGAAATATTGAAGTATGCCAAATTGATTAAAAAATGCATATGTCAAATAGGTTTTATTAAATCTGTGAGATAAAAATTGTAATTTGTACTCAAGGGAGATGTTTGAAGAGTGTTCTGGTGTCCTATTTTAATGAAAAACCTTTTTTTTTTTTTTTGGTCTTTTTGTCTTTTTTAAGGCCACACTCGCAGTATATGGAAGTTCCCAGACTCGGAGTCCAATAAGAGCTGTAGCCGCCGGCCTATGCCAGAGCCACAGCCACATGGAATCCGAGCCGTGTCTGGAACCTACACCACAGCTCACGGCAACACCAGATCCTCAACCCACTGAGCGAGGCCAGGGATCAAACCTGCATCCTCATGGATGCTAGTCAGGTTCATTATCTGCTGAACCATGATGGGAACTCCAGTGAAAAAACATTTAATAAAAATTCAAATGTCAGTAACTAAAAACAAAAGACAAAAGCTTCACTTTTAAAAAGCCTCTACTTCATTATGATAGCGATTCTGACCTCATTTAAGTACTTCTGATGCCATATAGAAACTAGTTCTACCTTACAATAAAATTAATAAAATTTAAAATATTGGCATAGAGTAATCAACGGCACTTTTCTAACAATGCAGAGAGTAAATTTATATGTTAAAAGTAATTTTTTGTGTGTTTTTCACTGAGTTAATATGTAGAATTATGGCAATTTTATTTCTTCTTTTTAATGCTTTTGCCATTTACTTCATTTTTCTTGATGTGTTATCACCCGGCATAATTTCCTTTCAGTACAAAGAGCTTCCTTTAGTGGTCTTTTAAAGAAAGGTCTGCTAACAGTGGATTGTCTCAGTCTTTTTAAATGTATGAATGTCTTCTCTTTATCTTTTGAAGAATAGTTTTGCTGGCTATAGAATTCTTGGTTGGCAGGCAATTACTTTTCTTACAGCACTTTGAATATGATATTTTACTTCCTTCTGGGTTCTGTTGTTTCTGAAATGAAGTCAACTGTTAATCAAATCATTGCGTCTCTTTACAAGATAAATTCGTCTTCCCTCTGTGCTCTAATTTTCTTTTTTTAAAACACTTTTGAATTTGATGCTTATAAGTGTGACTCTCTTTCTTTTTATCCCATGCAATATTTTATTGACTTTCTTGGTTCTGTACATGAATAGTCTTCATCGAATCTGGGAAGATTTTAGCCCTTAATTTTTAATAAACTTTTCCCCTCTTTTCTTTCTCTCTGTCCACTGTGTCCAGGACTTACGCTGTATGTATTTTGGTTTCCTTAATATTGTACCACGTGCCTCTCTTGCTCTGTTTTATTTTCTTCCATCTTTTTCCTCTCTGTTCTTCAGATCAGATAATTTCCATTCATCTACTTTCAAGTTTGCTATTTATTTTGCCTTCTCAAATCTGCCGTTAGGCCTATATGCTGAAGTTTTCTTTTCAGTCATTGCAATTTTTAACTATGGAATTTTATTTTGTTGTTTTTTACACTTTCTATATCTTTTCTAAGATGTCTTTGATGAGTTATTATCATAATATTTTATCATAATGTTTTGCTAAAATCTGGGCATTTTAGATTATATATTGTAGCATTTGGGGATTCTGATTTTTTTTCCATGAGGATTCTTTTTGGCCACGCATGGTGTGTGGAATTTCCAGGGGTAGGGATTGAACCTGCACCACAGCAGTGTTCTAAGCCACAGTAGTGACAACTCCAGATCCTTAACCCACTGAGCCACCAGGGAACTCCTCCATGAGGATTTTTATTGTTGCTGAGTTTTTAAATTTAGTTTAGTTTAGTTTTTTTAATGTTTTATTATAGTTGATTTACAATGTTCTATCTAGTTTTGTTTAGTTTTATTTTTCTTCTTCTTTTCTTCTTCTTCTTTTTTTTGTCTTTTTAGGCCACACCTGTGGCATATGGAGGTTCCCAGGCTAGGGGGGATGAATCGGAACTACCACCAACGTTTATTAACTTAAGAAGTTGTTTTGGGTTTACACACATACTATATTTTAATAACCCCTTTGAGGTGTAAGTTATGTAAAATAAACCATATCCATGGAAAGTAAGCAATTTGGTAAGCTCTGACAAAGGTGCACAGCCATGAAATCACTGCCCCAATCCAGATGCTGAATATATCCATCATTCGCAGAAGTAAAACCCATTCCTTGCTCTTTTTTTTTTTTTTGCCACAGCTGTGGCATATGGGAGTTCCCAGGCTGGTGGTCAAATAAGACCTGCAAAATGCTGGCCTACACCATAGCCATGGCAACACAGGATCCAAGCCCACTCATTCCCCATCCCACACATACATCTGTCAGTGAAAGAGGAAGCTTCTCCAGAGAGACGTACATGAACACAATCTCGCGTGAACACAACCTTTTATTTGCTGATCACGGTGCTATGGAAACCAGGCCAACTTGTGATTTTTAATTATTTTTAAAATCTGTATTCTAATAAAAAATTAAAATAGTAAAAAACTATAGAGACATCAGCAGCCAGACCCTAGGAAGAGAGGTTTTCCAGAGGCAAGTAGAGGAGAGTTATTAAAAACTAAACAAAACTTGGAGTTCCCGTTGTGGTTCAGTGGTTCATGAACGCGACTACTATTACCAGGAGGATGTGGGTTTGATCCATGACCTTGTTCAGTGGGGGTAAGGATCCAGCATTGCTGTGAGCTGTGGTGTAGGTCACAGACACAACTCGGATCTGGCATTGCTGTGACTGTGGCATAGGGTTCATAACCTACTGAGCCACAATGGGAACACTTAGACTTTTATTTTTGATACATATACTTTTTTCCCATCTATTAAGATATTGAAACACAAACGCCTGAATTTTGAAAAGAAAAAGGGAAGTTAAAAAAAAAGAACTGGTGAGGGACTATGAATACAATATTTACAATCAAAATGAGAGGTAAATTTGTTGAACCAGGCATACTGCTTAGCATGTTATATACCTTATCTCATTTAATCTCCACAATAGTTGTATGGCATAAATATATCTTAGTTCCCACTTTATGGATGCAGACATTACCAGACTATGGAACTCAGTACCCCCTGAATCCCACGAGGTGAGTTGATTTCAACCTTGCAACTTTTCTTTTACCTATTTTTGGCTGCCCAGCGGCACATGGAGGTCCTGGGCCAGGCATCGGATCTGAGCCACAGTTGCGACCTACACCACAGCTGTGGCAACACGGGGTCTTTATACCCACTGCGCTGAGCCAGTGATCAAACTGGCATCCTGGCACTGCAGAGCTGCCTCCCCCAATCCCATTGCACCACTGCGGGAACTCCTCAACCGCACAACTTTTCATTTCGCTAACCAAGACACAAGAAGTCCAGCATAGGTTACCCATGACGGTTTTGCAGACAGTATGGCTTGATGAGCAACAGCACTAGCGAAAGCCTAGCCCCGTCATTTACTTGACATGTGACCCCTGGAACTTAGCGTCTTGGTACTTCAGTTTCTGAAGCAAATGAAAAGACAGACGGGTTCTCAGTGGTTATGTGTTCATATCAACACGTTCATATTTTCACGGAAGAATCGCTTCTAATGACAGGAACGGCAGCTCTAAGAGAAGGTAGAATTATGTAAAACTCTGGCAAAATAACCTAAACAGTTTCTGGGCGACCAGTCTCCCTTGCCTAATGACTTATTCTCTTGGGCATCTAGCCTCCTGGTCTCCGTGCCTTTCCAATTGAAAATAAACAAATTTAGTAAACTCCACCTGGCTCCCTGTGGATTGTTTATCATGAAATACCTTCCAATTGAGCCTGACTGCCAGCCTTTGGAGGAGAGCTGTGCTCCGAAAATTGGAGGCTTTGTAAGGGGACCTCTGACTGAGGTCCTGCAGTGTGGGCGAGGGAAGAAAAAGCCATTGACACGATGCCTGTCTACCCTCTGGCTCACGTAAAGTCACTGCCTTAAATCCTCAGCATCTGGGAATATAATAATTCTGCCTACTCTAGCTTTAAAGGTGAATTTTGCAATTTTTGAAAAGGTCCTTAGAATCACATTGCAGAATTAAAGGGTGTATTATAATTATCAATATCAATAGTAATAAAAGTTTATTAAAGGTCATTAAAATGAAAGGGGATGGCTCTAGATCCCATCAATCTGAATTGACTCCCTCCTCTTGTGTTAATTAGAAAACTCAGATAATGGTTCTATGGGGGAGTACAGGGAAAATTTAATTACGAAAGTTTAATGGGCCACTATCTACTTCCTGCCAGATTAAAAACTGATGATTTATACAATTTTAGATACTACCACAGGCTTTTCTAACAAAACATGTTGCAGAGAATGTAAAAGTTTACGGAGAGCTTTCTATCCACTATAAAACAATGCTAGCAAAAGCCATGTTTGCATACTCCTTAAAAAAAAAAAGTCACCCTAGAAAATATATATTCTGCATTTACTAACGCTTACAAGCTTAAAATAGGCACCCATCAGAAAGTGTAGATATTTGATACATATCAGTTAAAAATAAAATGATCTGTTATCTTCTTGGTGTTGGAGAAAGGAGAGCATATTGGGAGAGAGAGATTTTAAGACCCCGAGGAAAGACGTCTTATTGTTTTTGACACGTTTGTCATTGAGCTCTCTCTTCTTTGAGTCTTAGTGATGCATTCATTTCCCTTGATCTGGAGCTGCCTGTTACCAACACAAAGTGATAGGATTGTGGAAAGCGTGGAATTTAAAGGATGTGGATGCAGAGAAAAGAAATGGGTTGCATAGATAGGAGAAGGTGAGAAAAAGAACTAAGGAGCCACTCAGTCTTACTCTTAATTTCTAAACGGTGTAGCATAGGGTCATTGAGGAGTTAGCTTTTCTTTTTTTTTCTTCTTCTTTTTTTAAATTTTATTTTATTGGAGTATAAATGACTTATAGAGTTGTATTAGTTTCATGTATACAGCAAAGTGAATCAGTTATACATAAATATATATCCATTCTTTTTCTTCCCCCATATACCTTATTACAAACTAGGCGATTTCCCTGTACTATACAGAAGGTTCTAGTTAATTATTTGTTTTTATGCAGTAGTGTGTATATATTATTCCCACCCTCCTAATTCCTACACCCTACAATGATTTCCCCTATGGTAACAACTATAAGATGGGTTTTGAAAACAGTGTAAGTTTGTTTCTCTTTTATAAGTGTGTTCTTTTGTGTTATTTTTATTAGATTCCACATATAAGTGACAGCATGTGATATTTGTCTGCCTCTGTCCGGTTTACTTCACTCAGAATGATAATCTCTAGTTCCATCCATGTTGCTGCAGATGGCATTATTTCATTCTTTTTTATGGCTGAGTAATGTTCCATTGTACATATGTATGACATCTTTATCCATTCCCCTGTTGATGGACATTTAGGTTGTTTCCATGTCTTGGCTATTGTAAATAGTGCTGCAGTAAATGCTGGGGGTGCATGTATCTTTTCAAATTGTGGCTTTCTCTGGATATATGCCTAGGTGTGGGTTTACTGGATTATATGGTATTTCTATATTTAGTTTTTTAAAAGGAAACTCCATGCTGTCTCCATAGTGGTTGCACCAATTTGTGTTCCCACCAACAGTGTAGGAGGGTTCCCTTTTCCAGGTGTTAGCTTTTCAACATGGCTTGAAAAATATAGGCTATCTGGAACACTTGCATGACACATAGTATTTTTAAAATCTAAAAAGCTGTTACAACTAAGTTTAAAAAAACCAGTTAATTCCAGTTAGAAAAAGAGAGAAGGGATATAAACTGATAATCCATAGAAGCAGATTATAGCACCTAATAAGCATTTTGAAATTCAAATTTATTTGGACTTGAATGCCAGCTAAAAAACAAGAAAATATCATTATTTGTAATCAAAGTTCATAACTAGATGCCTAACAAAATGGTAATACTTGAGTAAATTATTGTACCTTCAATGGACAGGAAGTTAGGTAGCTATTTAAAGTCACATTTTCAAATTATTTTTAAGAAGCAGTAAATTTAAAATGCTGAAAAAATTAAAAGCAGGCTTCTAAGTTATATATATTATATGATCCAAATATGCATATAACACCTATATAAATAAATTCTCATTAGAATAAGATTTGAAAAATAAAAAGCAATATTATTGCATATGAGCTCTTTTAGCTGTGCAATTACAAATGATTTTTATTTAAACTCTTCCATTTTGCAATTTCTGACACTGAGTCTGTGCTACTTTTCTTATACAAAAATTATTTAGGAAAACACAAAAATGTTTCAATCTAAGTAGTGATTAAAGAAATAGAAATTATAGCAGTGTTATCATTTTCCCTATCAAATTAGCAATATTTATTCAAAATCCATGAAAATGCAGTGAGTGAATGTGGGTATAGTGAGGCAGGACTCCTGGCAGAAATGTACAGTCCCTTTGTATCAAAAGCTGCCAATATAGTGTGGCTACTTTCAAGAATTCATCTCAAGGACTCAACCTGAAATTTGAACTTAAAATTGTTAGCAAGGATTCATTGGGCCAAGATGTTCCTTAGATACAATTAGAGTATGACATTGAATACAACCCAAACATCCAACAGAGGTGAGATAGTTAAATAAGATTCAGTGATACAGTGATCTATTAAGTAGTTATTTAAAAAGTATTTGAACGTGCTTTTAATGACAGGGTAAATATTCATTGCATTCCATGGAGAGAAATAATTAGAATGCAAAACCGTATATGCTATGTAATTATATTTATCTATAATAAAATTATATTTTATACTAAGAGAAGACTGGAAGGAGTCATGATTGAAAGTTAACAGCAATATTATGTTGAGTTCGTTTTTTTTCCATTATGGTTATTTTTAATTTTGTCTTTATCATTTTCTGTGTTTTCCCAAGTTTTAAATATCAGGAAAAAATATTTTTAAATAGGCACGACCATGAAGAGATACTTTTAGGGGTCACTTCTTTAAGGTGCTCCTTAAAGGTTGTACATAGGTGTCCAGGATCTGAGGAATCCAACAACTGTTCACAGAGAAGAAATTCTCATTTCTGGTAGGAGTTGTGGTCAGGAGCTGCTGCCAGTGTAATAGAAAAGAACAAATCTGACTCCATATTGGATATGTTTCTTTTCCTTTAACCTTTGTATCCATTGCTTTTGCTACAAGATAAGAAAGTTGCCTATAGCATGAATGCTACAGGATAGTCCATTTTCAAGGCTCTGACCTTCTAGGATATAACACTTACTTTTTCCATTCATACAGAGATAAAAAGTTGCAGAACAAAGAATAGCATTTGTCTTATTCAGGTTTACAGGAACACTGGGAAGTGATCTATGAGGACCACTGAAAGAACCAAGAGCTCTGACGCCAAGAAGTTTGCAACGACCAACCACACCTGCTCCCCTTTTAAGATAAAAGAAGCCTGGATTCTAACTCCGGTAAGACGGTTCTTTGGGACGCTAGTCTAACACCTTCTGGGTCTGCTGGCTTTCTGAGTGAAGTTTTCATCCCTTGCTCCAACAACTCATCTCTCGATGTATTGGCATGTGGTACAGTGAGCAGTAAGAGTTTGGACTCAGTAAGACCAGAAGGGGAAGCATTTGCTGCTGGGAAGGAAACGCTGGCCAGAGCCACAACCTCCAGGAGCAGCTGTTGGAAGACTTCCTTATCATTTCAGAGAAACGCCTGCTGTGAGATCAGTGCATGAAGTCTTTATGAGGAAAACCATCAGCCTCTCCATCCTCCTCTCGAGTGGAATCACTGAAATGAAGAGGGTCAGCCTTCTTTTTTTCTATTTCACTTGCCATCGTGGGGAAGGGGGAGATTTCAGACTTTCCGTTATCATCCTCTCTGGGGAGAGAGAAAAATATTTTTCTTTTGGAAATCTAGGGATACTTGAAGGGCACTCTGGGTGGGGCTTGACACAGCATAAGTAATACACTGGTTCTCAGACTCTTCACTACCACTCCAGAATTGTGTTGCCAGGGGAAAGAGGTTAAACAGGAAAATATTACATGTGTTAAATGCTTACTAATTTTAAATTTCCTTTATTTTATGAGCACCAGATTATATAGACCAGACAGTGGTCTTTAAAATGTTTTTGTCCCAGGTCTCATCAGCAAAAATGTATTGGGCAACCCTCACATATAAAAATTTGTATTCAAAAATTGTGAAATACTATGATATACCTATAATATGTTTTTATAAACATACACATATATGTGTGTGCATATATAACCTACATTAAATAGAATTTTAGAAGGGTTATGATATAGATGAAATCAACAATATTAAAAATAGTTTTATTTATTGATGGTCCAAAAAGCACCATGTAATATGGACTGTGGTTGAATATGCTTCATTAAGTTTGAAAATTTTCAGTTAAGGCTTTGTAATATAGTGACTTGAAGATCTGGTTTTAAGGTCTTAATTTTAGCACACAGTTTTCAGGAATGCCTTTACTTGGAAAGAGGCATCTTACAAAGAAAGATAGATCCAAATGGAAGAAGTTCATTCTTGGCTCATCTTACTAGATCATGATACTCATTTTTCAATCCCAAGCTCCAATTATGCAAAGGTATTTACTGTTGGCAGGACTTCGGGGAAACAGACAGTCTCATATACTGCTGGTGGGAGTGTAAATTGGTACAACATTTATGAAGTTAATTTGGCAGTATCTTTCAAAATTACAAATAGACACATTTCTTGACTCAGATATTCAACCTCCTAAAAATTTATCTGATAGTCATCCTCACATATGTTTCAAGTGACACATTAGAAAAGTTTTCCAATGTAGAATTGTTTGCAATAGCAAAGGACTGGAAACGGTATAAATATCTATACTTGAGGACCAGTACATCAATGATGGTATATCTACACAAAGGAATATCATGCAGCCATAAAAAAGAACATGAAAACTCTTTAGGTACTGATATGGAAGTATTTCCATGACATACCAAGTAAAAAAATCTAAGGGGCAAAATGTGTTTGGATTACTACTATTTCTGTTTTAAAGAGCGGGGATAAAAAGGGGAACATGTAAGTATGTGAGCTTGCAGTATAGGCACAATGTGTCTCTGGAAGGATTCATGAGAACTTGGTATCTCTGATCCTGAAGATGAGTAATGATGATTAAACAAGAGTGGATGGCTCTTCCTACTTCATGCTCTCAAACATTTTAGATATTGTATTAACCTATTTAAAATTTTTTTTCTTTTTATGGCCATACCCACAGCATATGGAAGTTCCTGGCCTAGAGGTCAAATTGGAGCTGCAGTTGCAAGCCTGCACCACAGCCATGGCAACACTGGATCCAAGCCACATCTGTGACCCACACCACAGCTTGTGGCAATACCAGATCCTTAACTCACTGAGACAGATCACGGATCAAACCCACATCCTCATATATATTATGATGGGTTCTTAACCTGCTGAGCCACAATGGTAACTCCTAAAATTCTTTTTAAGGTATAAAAAAGACTCATTTTTTTCAGATTAAAAAAGAATTATCTTATTGACGTTTAGTTGACTCACAGTGCTGTGTTAATTTCTGTATACAGCAAAGTGATTATAGTTGTACATACATATACATCCTTTTTCATATTCTTTTTGGTTATGGTTTATCACAGGATGTTGAATATAGTTCTCTTTGCTGTGCATTAGGACCTTCTTGTTTAGCCGTCAGTATATAATCGTTTGCTATTATCTGCTAATGCCAAACTCCCAATCCACACCTCTCCAAACCCTCCTCCCTTAGCGACCACGTCTGTTCCCAATGTCTGTGAGTCTGCTTCTGTTTTGTAGGTAATTTCATTTGTGTCATATTTTAGATTCCCCATATAAGTGATATCATATAGTATTTGTCTTTCTCTTTTTTGACTTAACTCCTCTTAGTAAATAAGGGCTATTCTGACCAGGGGGAAGTGGTCCCTCACTGTATGTTTGATTTGCATTTCTCTAACAATTAGCGATGTTGAACATCTTTTCATGTAAAAGAAATCATTTTTCCAAAATGACACACATTGGATTCCTTTTCTAATATGTCATTGTTAGTAAACCAACTATAATGGAAAAAACCAAAATCATTAGAAGATACATAAATTTCTTACAATAAAAAATAAAATTAACCACATTGATAACATGTAAATTGCATTATACTGCAGCTGCAAAATAAAGACGTGAAGAATACACTGCCAGCTCCTCAGTTTCATAGCTCTTACAGCCTTCTTTCAGGATGCATTAAGTTCTGTGTCACTTAAGGACCAAAGGTGTAGAGAGTCTCAGTACTCCATGAAAGATCAGCAAAGCTTCATTCCTGTGTTTGCCACTTAGACAGAAAATAAAAGTAAAGACAAGTTGTATAATCATGATTTGCTCTCCATAAAGGATGTTTGCAAACCTTCTGAATATAAGCACTTCTTTGCTTTGTAGAAAACAAATCATAGAGTCGTCAAAAGTCAGGGTACCAAGCCCACCATTAGAATAAACGGAGAGATAAGAATTTACAAATGTGTCTTACATGTTAATACTAGCCAGTTTTTTTCCATATCATAGCCCACATCAGCGGGAGGGTAACTTACAGTGCGGAAGGCTTCACATTTTTCTATTTCTGCAGCGCAGACACACCCTATGAGCTACATTCGGGTCCCTTTGGACATTACAACAGAATAACAACTTTTGAGGAATCATTTGACCATCCAAATTATTTTCCTTTAAAATAAAGAGACGTTTATGTAAAGGACAGCCAAGGAGGTGCCCCAAAGCAAAACAAAGAAACAGAAAAATTCAGTTTGTGCCATTGCCTTGTGTAGCTGGTTTCTGACGTTTCAAACAGAAGACTGGTGTTATACATCCAGGGCTCGTTGTCAGTTCGGATTTAGGCAGATGTGGACTCTTTCCCGCCGCAGCTCTCTGGCCTGAAGCCGTCTAGTTGGCTTCTAGACACCTCCGTGTCATCCGCATGTCCTTGAACATTTCAGGCACAGACCCAGGCAGGGGTTCCTCCCAGAGACAAGATGCTGGAGACAGCGACACCAAGCGGGAGGAGCTGGGGGATGGCAGCAGAGAGGGGAACATGCTGGCCCTCTTGTTTTATAAGAAGGTCAATGAGTCCAAGGACCCAGACGGAGCACAGAAAAATAGTTATTCCCCTGAACATCTAGTAAATATAGGGCAAGGGCTATTTCCGACAATTTCTAAGAGGAAGGAGAAGCACAAATATCAAGAGAGGGAAAACAAAGAAAATTCTTCAAGAACACATCACAAGACAGACCCTCTGCTTTCCATAGTTTTATGTGCAAACATTCACCTGAAAACCAGACTTGTATTTCCCATCATCTCTGTTTAACCAGCACTTAGTCATCCTTCAAGAGTCAAATCCAAATTTGGGGTGTTTTTTTGCTGCACCTGTGGCATGCAGAATTTCCAGGGCCAGGGGTTGAAACTGAGCCACAGCAGGGACAACACCAGATCCCTAACTACTAGGCCAACCAGGGAACTCCAAGCCTTACTCAAATTTATCAATCCTAACTCCAGTTCCTAAGGATGCAGAATTAATTGCTCCCTCTCTCTTTCAATAACACTTGGGGGGCAATGTCTGTCTTACCCTGTCCGCTGTTATTCTGGGAACATGTGTCCCAGAACAACTGGTTTTCATTCGCACATCTGGCTCCCTTAATGGAATGGGCTTCTCGGGTAATGACTGTGGCTTAATCATATTTGATGTACATTTAATTGTTTAGTGGCTAGTGCTGTGCCTGACACTTTTGGATCTGTCATACAAGTTGATTTTAGATCGAATGTATAAATACAATTTGATTTGATTACATGCCTATAGAATTTTCTTCTCTCAAACATTTTTTTATTACTTTGATTTCTCTAGTGACCCCTTGAGCAACATTTTCCTGTTAGGCTGCAGGGTTCTGTAACCATTGCAGTTATAAACGTGCCTTCATGTATCCGCAAAGCTGTGGCTGTATTTTTGGCCTATACTTTAGTTAAGAAAATGGCTGGCACATAATTATCAATTGCAAGAAAAGAAGGAATTTCTGTTTCAGAACAAGTTTCTCTAGAATCTATAGGAAAATATGGGTTTAATGGATAGATACTGAATTTTATTTTATTTTGTTTCTTTTTTCATTTTCTTTCTTTGTTTTTGTTTGTTTGTTCATTTTTGTTTTTTGTTTTTTTTTTGGTGGAGGGGTTACCCACAGCATACAAAAGTTCCCAGCCTAGGGGTCAAATAGAGCTGCAGCTGCCGGTCTACACCAGCTGAATTTCTAATGTCCCTGGTCAGAGTGGCTTATGGTTGCCCCTGCTTTGGTGTGGCTTATTGTTCACCCAGTGGTTGGTCAGAGGTTGTATTGAAGCCTTTTGAGCCAGTAAGGCTTCCACCCTTGGCAGATCTATATGTGGCTTGGAAGATGTTGCCCACGTCCTTCTGTGTTTGGTCCTGTATTGGTCCATGACCTTCTGTGATTGGTCCTGTATTGGTCCATGACCTTCTGTGATTGGTCCTGTATTGGTCCATGACCTTCTGTGATTGGTCCTGCAATGGACTTAGCACATAGGCTTCTAGGCTAGAGTCAACGTCATCCCAGGAGAACACTTTTTGGCTATTTCTCTTCTAAATTTCTGGCTGCACTCTTATTTTTCTTGTTTCACAGAGTTAGAAGACTCCTTTTAATTGCTCTCTGTCAAGTTCTCCATTATCTTTGACAATGAATGCCCTTAGACATGGTGTTCTCTGCATTCTGTTCCAAATAAAGTCAGTCCTCTCAGATACTGCTCTGGAGCTTGCAATCCTTACAGTTTATCTCTCCTCCCTGGGCAGAAGCTCAGCATCACTGTACTATAGCTGGGAGTGGGAACAGTGGCCTACTTCTCATGGTGTGACACCTCTACAGACACTGGGGAGGGAAATTCTAGCTTTTGGTCTTATAGACTTGCCCTCTCAGCATAGATTCTCTGGCCTATGGGCATGGGAGATATGGGGCGGGGGACCATCAGGCCCCAATAATTGATGGGCAAGATGAAACTAGCATAGAGATTCTGCCCTAAGAGCTGGGTGAAGAAAGGGAGATGGGTCCTCTAGGGTATGCCAGCCCAGAATAGGACTTCTATTGCCTAGAGCTGGGAGGTGGGATGGAAGGATGAGAGGCACCCATGCCCTGCTCTTCTCAGGGTAAGACCAAGCCACAGGCTGAAGGCTGAGGACAGCTTCCATCGCAGAGCTGGGTGGAGGGAGACTAGGAGCAACTCAGAGCGCAAATGCACTAGATTCTTGTTCTTACTGAGATATAACAGATTTGTTTTTGGAATAATGTTTCTCTATTTACTTCATATTCTTAGATCAATGTCCAGGTACTTTGCGTATTTTTAAAAAATAATTTTCACCAGTTAAGTGGTTGCTTCAATGAAGAAAAATGGGTCAAATCCCTCACAGGGACATTCTAGAAGTACTGTAGAGACAGTGACAGAAGTGAAATTTTAATATTGGATTATTTTGAGTAACTTTATGCCCATAAATTAGTCAACGCAGGTGAAATTGATAAATTTTGTAAAAGCTGCAACTTATGAAGAAAATTATAAGCACAAGTAATCCTATAGTGGTGTTTATATCTCGAAACATATCTATATAAATACATATATTTCCTATGGATGTTATAGCTATTATAATATCTAAAGTATTATTTAGATATTACAGTTGATATGGGAAGCTGTGGCTTACAATATCTGTGGTTGATATTAGAATCGCTTTTGATAAAGCTGAGGGGTGGGTGGAAAAAAGAAAATATCATCCATTTAGTTGGATGTTTTCTTTAGTTCTTCGTAGAACAATTTTTCTATAGGCTAAACAGTTGGAAAACATTTTTAAAACATATACTATTAGTTCTAAAATTATTCAAAGGCTTAGTTAACCTTTTTGTTCAGAAACAATAAATTGCATTACAAAGAAATTATAGGCATATTTTATAAATACTAAATCATTTGAAAATGAAAGCAACAATTTACCATTTTGTTCTGTTTCTACCAAATGGATATTAAGACTCATATTCCATGTTTTGGCTGTTTTACCACTACCTTTGAAAATGCCTTGAGACCACTGCTTTCAGATCTGCCTCATACCTAAAGTTAGCTGGGGGTTCCGAGTTTACATCCATCTTTGTTGTTATAAGGTTTCTGGAGCCCTCGCTAGAGAAGAAAGTGTGGAAGGATATATAAACACGATCATATGTTATTGGAAAGGACTGACAACACAGAGGCAGTTTCCTCTCACTTGCCTATTTTGTAGACATTTCTACTCATGAAAAACGAAGTAGTCAGTGGCCGAAATGCCTCAGTCGGGAGAGCCTTAATCTGAAGATCTAAAGGTCCCTGGTTCAATCCCGGGTTTCGCCACTCTCTCTATCCCTTTACAGTAGAAAATTGACAGAACACTGTAAACCAACTATAATGGGAAAAAATAAAAGTCATTATAAATGAAAAACAAGGAAAAAAAGAAAAAAGAACTTGAGGATCACTACAAATTTCCATGCACGGTGTGCTGAGAACTTCCAAACCCTCCTGTCTAAACGCTCTAATCGATGATACTAAAGGGTGTGAAACTTAAACATCTGTGCGTTGCCTCCGTTCCCCAACACACTTTGAGTGAGGCAATGCCACCTGAGAAGCGTGAACCGAAGACGGGATCCTATAGCTGCCTAACAACAGCTGCTCCTTCCAAGGCTGGGAAACTGCATCATTAAGGATGATGAATGACAAAGTTGAAGGACAAGAGGTGAAATTGGCAGGTTATCCTGGAATACGGTAATGAAATGTTGTAATAGTACTTGGATCGGCTTCAGTAATTCCTTGTGCAGAAATGTCTGACGCATCTGGTGTCAAATTATTGAGTTCCATCTCCAGGAAGGAGTGATATTGAAAATGTACCTAACACTTACTGGCAAGGGACTTAAGACGAGCCATTAAATAAACTCATGAAATTTTTCCTCATGTTGGACACCACCATTGTTTAGGATCTTTCGTAAACCTTTAAACAAAAGCTCTTTAAAAAGAAAAAAGAAAAAAAAAAAACTTCTGTCAAAGACTCCCCATACCGTAGTAATTGAATTTTGCATCCATTATTCCAGTCTACTGAACTCTGTTGAAAGCCTGCTTTTATGATCCAATAGATAACTCCTTATTTCAGCTTTATGTCATCTCAAGATACGATCAGAATGTCATTAGGCACACTGTGACCCAGTTTCCTTATCTACAAAATGGGGATTATAATAATATCCCATCCAAAGGGTTCTTCTGAGTCTTGAATGAGTTATGCATGAAAAGTTTACAGTAAACTTTCAATGTTTACACTATCATAATTGTTATTATTCTTCAACAAATTGACTTAAGAAACTAAACACCAAAACCAAGAGTTCCCGTCTTATCTCAGCAGTAACAACCTGACTAGTATCCATGAGGATAGGGGTTTGATCCCTGGCCTCACTCAGTGGGTTAAGGATCCAGTGTTGCTGTGAGCTGTGGTGTAGGTTGCAGACACGGCTCGGATCCCTTGGTACTGTGACTGTGGTGTAGGCTAGCAGCTATAGCTCTGATTTGACCCCTAGCCTGGAAACTTCCATATGCTGTGGGTGTGGCCCTAAAAAGGCAAATAAGAATAAGAATCACAAAGTAAAATTGAAAAAATAAAAACCAAGACCAAACTCCAAACATCCCTACCTGTGCTCCTACACATTTTATTTCCAAGGAAGGATACTCTAATAATACAGATTATTGAGTTCACGTGTGTGGTCAATGACAAATTCATTTGGCCGGACTAGCTCTCATGCCATTTCCTTCTTTCTGCAAGAATAAAATGGCAGAGCGTTCTTGTCACAGGGTTGTTCAAATCAAGGTATGTGTTCCTCTGATGTAAGTAAAATACTTCAATTCAGACAAGAAACAAATTTCCATCTTATATGACTTCTCCCCTGTGAAGATCTGGCGCTCTATAGACCATCACTGTCTTTCAAAAATGTTTGATACGTTCCATGATTTCCCTTTTTCTTTCTTTTGGTTTGATGAATACTTTCTATGGGCAGTGTAATGGCCCCTATGTTCGAGATAGAGAAATAGATGGAAATTATTGTTTTGGATTTGTTTACAGTCTAAGGAAACATGGCTCATCATCACAATTTTATGGGGAAACTGTGACAGGGGCCATGAAGGTCCAAAGGTGGGTTTTGTATATTTCCTTATGGAGACGTCACTTGAGCTAAGTCTTGACCTCAGGTAAAGGTGAGAG
Source organism: Phacochoerus africanus (assembly GCF_016906955.1). NCBI lineage: Eukaryota > Metazoa > Chordata > Mammalia > Artiodactyla > Suidae > Phacochoerus > Phacochoerus africanus. The sequence goes on along the minus strand of NC_062555.1, from coordinate 13,664,145 downwards.
CATTCCAAGAAAGGGTGTGTGGAAAAGGATAAAGGAGTGCCAGAGAAGCCGCTGTTGAGATGCGGGAAAGAGTTGGGATGACCTGGGAAATGGTAGGAAATGATGATGGAGGGGTAGGCAAGATTGATTTGTGTAAATTAATGCGAGAACAATATTGTACAGCACATGAGTTTGTGCTAGATTACTTGTCAACGACTTTGATATTAAAAAACGTTGAAGGCAAGCGATGGCTGAGGGATATGGGACAGTTAAGTAAGAGGCTGACTGGCGTATGATGGGTACTCCAAGACCCGTGATTCTTAAGCCTCTAGATCCGCCTCCTCTCTGCAAAGAGGTCATGAAGAGGTCAGCATGCTCTATCATCCGTGTAGGTCATGAGGTCCATGAAGCCCCAGCGACCTCATGGGGCTCTCACCCAACCCCCTTGCAAAGGAAAAGACGAGACATAGGTTCCACTCGAACTGCCTTTCTTGCACGTGGGCATTCTTTTGTTCTCCACTCAACGAGAAAGAGGAACCCTTTGTCCGAAAAATAACTAACGCTAGACGTGTTATCCAACTTCAACCCCTTCTTGGTTCATGCTTCGCTTCCAGCTCACAAAAATGCTCTTGGAACCTCAGAGTCCTTTTCAGTTATCAGAATAATGAAAACAAAATTTCCATCCTGTACACAGAAAATTTAATTCAATAAATTCCCTAGAACCAAGCCATGACGGGATATGAAATTTTCCTTGAGTTGGAACCTAAGACTTCAATGAGTGGTAATATCTGAAGGGTCAAATCGTGTCACCAACCACTCTGGCCAGTCCATGCTGACTCAATCCTGAACTGATGAAAGAACCCCAGAAAGTGTCTCCGTTCTTAAGATTGCTGTTGTCACAAAATCCTAACAGTCCTTCCAAAGGAAAACGTACCTCGCAGGCCCAGTGACTGACCTATTGGATTCCAACATAGATCATAATAATTTGACAGTGTCACTTATTTTAGAGTCTGATTGCCTTCTTTGCCTCCGGGTGCTGGAGAAAAAGGGATTTGTGACGGAAAGGGTTAAGTGGATTTTATTATAATGTGCTCCTATTTCATTTCCCTCCCTTCAGCTCCTTCACAAAATGTTAATCTAATTGTGATACTATCACTTTGATGACAATATGACAAGACAGACAAATTTGATTTTATTCTCCACAGAGCAAAGCATATGCTGCTTGCGAGCCTTTGACAGAGAGAAGGACATAAAACAAATGGAATTCATGAATATACAATTTTTATTGTACACAGTAGTGACATCCAAACTTCAGAGACTGGGTGGGCGAGGCTGCGGCTTTCCTATTGAGATTAATGGGTACCTAAAAAGCTGCCAACGGAGGCTACTACAGTTTATGTTAAAAATGTCACTGTGGATCAGAATAATTTCCTTCTCAAGATGAATGATACACTTAATGGCTGCGAGACATTCGTGCCCAGGAGCGGTTCCTCCAAAGTAATTTTTTGTTGTTATTGTAAATTATATCATCTTAACGGCAATTATAGTCCTGTTTAGATAAAGGTCAAGTTAGTGCTGGGCATAGTTTTGAAGCAAAAAGGAAATTGGTAGACGGAGTCCCTGGTTGATAGCTTAGGAATGAGTTCAAGTAGGATGACTTTTTGGTAACTCTATTTCTCATTTAATGTAATAGACCAAGTAGAGACAGTGCACATTAACAAAGCACAAATTAGATTTCTCTAAGTAAACACGTATCTTCGAGAGGAGTAGGGCTGTTGGGGAAAGGACAGTTTGAAGGTGAAAGATGCCACGCAAACAGGAGAGGCTCATTTTCAAGAACACCAGAAGAAAGAGAAATACTGAGAAATTCTCGTGGTTGAGTTTAACTCTCTATTTTTTTTTTTTTTAAATGTGCCTTACCAAAACACAAAATCCAACATGTTCCCTGGTCTTTACTTTGGAAGTATTCCTGGGATATTTCAGTGAGATTCAATCTACCTTGTCTTCAACCTGGATAAACACGATTGTCTGAATATCCTGGTGGCTGAGCCGTAGTTTGAATCTTCCAAGGATAATGACTTTGGAGTGATCAATACAGGTCAAAATCATATCTCAAAGCTTATTCTTTGTATTTCAGAGAATAAATGCCCAGGTCATAATATGAAATGCAAAAGCAGTTTGTCAAATTCAAAGTTTTTTTTTTTTCTTTGCCTTTTTTTGCTATTTCTTGGGCCGCACCTGCGGCATATGGAGGTTCCCAGGCTAGGGCTTGAATCGGAGCTGTAGCCACCGGCCTACACCAGAGCCACAGCAACGCGGGATCCGAGCCGCGTCTGCAACCTACACCACAGCTCACGGCAACACCGGATCGTTAACCCACTGAGCAAGGGCAGGGACCGAACCCGCAACCTCATGGTTCCTAGTCGGATTCGTTAACCACTGCGCCACGGCGGGAACTCCCAAAGTTTTTTTTAAGGCTATAATACATTTCCAAAAATAAAAGACCTGAAAAAAATTACTTGGAATGAGCTAAAGTAATACATCTCAGGAAGTGCAAAGCTTTAGGGTTCAACTATCTAATTTCCTTTCCCTTGAGCTTCCATATGATTCAAATCGAGAAATCTTGCACAAAATATGTTAAGTGGGAAGAGCTAGATTAACCTTGATATGGAAGGTCTTCTAAGGTCACGTGTTATAACCACAGTTTCCCCTTTAATAGACATATTCTGTTTGCCAGACTAGCATCTTTTGGGAAAACTCCTCTCCTTGAATCGTGTAGGGCTGATTCTACTCCAAGGCTCAGGAAGTGTGTTTATAACTCGTGCCTGGAGTTCCCATCATGGCTCAGGGGGTTAAGGACCCGACATTGCCTCTGCGAGGATGCAGCTTTGATCCCTGCCCTTGCTCAGTGGGTTAAGGATCTGGCATTGCTGCAGGCTGCGGTGTAGGTCACAGAGGCAGCTTGGATCCAGAGTTGCTGTGGCTGTGGTGTAGGCCTTCACCTGCAGCTCTGATTTGATCCCTAGTCTGGGAACTTCCATATGTCATGGGTACAGCCATAAAAGGAAAAACAAGCAATTTTAATAATATCAAGATTTGACTTTCCTCTAAAGTTATAATCTATAATATAGTTTTGCCCATTTAAAATTTTTTAATGCCAGCTAAAATAGCCCATTGATGTTCAGAGTCAGGAAGAAAGAAAGTCTTGGAGACTGGTGCCCTCTCTCAAGGGCTGCCTGGTAGAGGTTCTTGGGAAAGGGACATCATGCAACTAGAAGGAAGTGTCAGAATGCCATGGAATAGGAAAGGGGAGAAACTGGAGATTAAAGGGACAAAACCGAATTTCCTCTGGTTGAACATTCTTTTGCAGGACTCAGTCATCACCAAGGTTGGAGATGCTGTAATTGTGTTGAGGTTTGCCTTCAGCACTTCCAGATTTTTAAAGTTGTAATGAAAGGATGGTTGATTTAGAGTGCTGTGCCTATTTCTGCTGTGCAGCAAAGTAACTCAGTCATACATATAAATACATATTCTTTTTAATATTCTTTTCCATCACGGTCTATCCCAGGAGACTGGATAGAGTTCCCTGTGCTATATGTAATAGGACCTTATTGTTTATCCATTCTAAATGTGATAGCTTACAACTACTAACTTCAAACTCCCAGTTCATCCCACTCCCTCCCCACTCTTTTGGCAACCACAAGTCTGGTCTCTATGTCCATAAGTCTGTTTCTGTTTTGTAGGTACGTTCACTTTGGCCGTATTTTAGATTCCTCCTATAGCACTTCCAGCTTTAGAACATATTAGGGGAAATTTCCTTGCAGTGTCTGCCCTACGAGATGCACCCAGCATGCACTTGCCTGCAAAGCCATGCTGGGTTGACCTTTTTTTTTTATTAATGAGTTAGACCTGAAGAGAAACAGGTGATGCCCCAGCTTCTAACCTGTTTTGGCTGCATTTAGCTGGGTTAGGTCTCCAAGGTCCAACTTTCTCTTCTGCAAAGCTGGAAGTAGGAACGTGGGGTGTGGTTGGTACCAATAACCTCCATTGAACTTCTGATTTCAAGAAGTTTCAGTTTAATGACTCATGAGCAGTCCCAAACTGGCCTTATAGCAAATCACCCAAGGTTTCTATTTGGCCTGTTTTTTTCACGTGTCCATCAGGATTGTAAAACGCACCCAGCAGCCACCTTTTGGAAGAATGTTCCCACTTCAGCTCATGAGTGAACAGTGGTTTAAAGGAATCAGCATTTTTCTCACGTAGTCATTGATCAAGACATAGTTTTGAATTGTGCATAGGTATTTATGTACATGTGTGTGTATATGTTTGTGTGTAAGATAGAAGCTCCTAGGTTTTGTAAAAAATATATAAAATAAAATTTAAAATTAGACTGACATAGATTTGCCCATTTTCATTTTTTTGTTAATTAAGGGCATACTTTTCCCCTCCGATGTGAATAGTCTTAATTTCAGGAAGAAAGAGGTGTTTAAATGAATTGGTTTGAGATGAGAATAATGTCAGAACAAAATGAATAAATATCTTTTTCTCGTATCAGTGAAACATTTGCCCTGACTAGAGTATTGGAGCCAGCATCAGATGGAATAAAAAACAAACCCCTGCCCATTTGGAGTTTCTATTCTAGTTTAGGAGGCTTCTATGGACATTTAAAAGGTTAGGTGACAAAACTTTAGTAATGAAATAAGGTAGTAATATAGAAGATGTGTAGATAGTATTTGATGATGGATCAAATGCATAATACAGAATTTATGACAGATTTCCCTGTGAGCTGGAGTAACAGGAAAATGAAATTCCTGAGACAGGGGTTGAATAGGAGCTGTAGCTACGGCCTACACTGCCCCTGTGGCAGTGCCAGATCGTTTAACCCATTGTGCTGGATCAGGGATCAAACACACACCTCACTATATTTGGTGAAAGGAGCAAGACTCAACGGGGACTAGATTGTGTGATTCCATTTACGTAAGATTTTTCACGACTGTAAACTAGTATGTAGCCTAGGACTGAGGGCAGAAGGAAGGATAAACTGTGAAGTATACTGGGGAATATTTCGATGAGTGAAGGAAATAATCATTTTCTTGCTTTTAAACTTTATTTTTTATTGATGTACAATTGATTTAGAGTATTGGGTTAATTTCAGGTATAGCAAAGTGATATATTCTTTTCCAGAGAATAGTCATTTTTAATCACTGTTTATTGTTTTGTTTTCAGGGGTATATGTCAAATGCCCAAACGTACTGAATTGTATGCTTCAAGTGAGTTGTGCACATGGAGTGTACTTTCTTTTATTTATCTATTTATTTTTTGTCTTTTTGACTTTTCTAGGGCTGCTCCCACAGCACATGGAGGTTCCCAGGCTAGGGGTCGAATCAGAGCTGTAGCCGCCAGCCTACACCAGAGCCACAGCAACATGGGATCTGAGCCTCATCTGCAACCTACACCACAGCTCACGGCAACGCCAGATCCTTAACCCACTGAGCAAGGCCAGGGATCGATCCCACAACCTCATGGTTCCTAGTCGGACTCGTTAACCACTGTGCCACGACGGGAACTCCCATGGAGTGTACTTTAAAACATAGTTTAAAAAACCTAAATTGTACCTCAAAGTGGTTGACAAAAACTGCTAATGAGCTCATAATGAGCCCAAACTGTAGACAATTCAACAAAAACAAAACAAAGCAATCCACTTAGGTGTCCCCTACTTTCCAAAATTAAGACGAAGCTTGTAAACTGCTTTGTTCATCAATATTGTTTAAAGTAAAAAAATCATAGGCACACTGGCTGGCGTCAAGCATATTGTCCACACCTTCCGCTCCCATCGAGTCACAGTGCATTGAAGCCCTTCTTTGATCGATGCCAAGTTGATGAACGGATAGAAAAGAATTTGAGAGCTCAGAGGAGGCGAGCATGATGGTCATTAACCTTGCTGTGCTGCCAGACCACTAGTGCTCTCAGGAGATGTAGAAATAAAATTTTCAGTATTTTCCATTAGGATTGCAAAAGCAACCATCCGCTTTTAAACTCTGAAACGTTTTCCGCACACACTTAATGGCACACCGTGAAGAATTGCAGTGCTCTCCAGAAGCTTGTTAACGAAGCCCTAGAATAAAAGACCAATCAATGGCCTCGCTCTTTTCCCCATTTTCCTGTCTGCCACATCTGCCTGTTTCTAAAACCACACTGTAATCTCAAGAAACCCATGCGAAGTACATTTTATCGTAGGATATATTGTCCAGAAGGTCCCTAGCCAGCATCATACAGGCGGGAGAGATCCGTAGCCTGCTACAGGGACAGATGGCAGCATTTTTGAAATCGAGTAACATATGGTCTGCATTGTCAGTGGTAAGTCATGCTAGTCATCCTGTGGCCAGATTGCCACACCAGCCACAGTTCTCCCTGCCTTGGGTTCATCTTGCATAGATCACTGTTCCTGAGCATCGAGGTCTTAATGTCTCACCCTCATTCAGGAATAACACCGCCACACACTAACATTCACTGTGCATTACCTGGCAGCTACCACCATGCTAGTTGCTTTCCCTTATTCTGTCTCATTTAGCTGTTACAAGACACACAGGAGGTGCTCTGGGATCTGTGGCAATTCCTTGGTACTAGTCAGATCAACTTCAAACTCCTTAGGTGAGCATTGAAGGTATTCATGCAATATGCACCGCAGACAACCAATGTGTGTCTTGTTAGTCTTTATAATGCTGTGAAATTGGGGTGGTTCCTCCATGTTTTAGTCCCATGTGTTTTCTTTGTTAGAACACCTTTCTTACTCTTCTGCACCTATCCAGGTTTGTAACTTCTTCATGGCCCACTCCCTGATCACCTCCAGGAAGCCATTCTTACTCAAAGGCCTCTACCTTTACAAAGTGTTCTTTCCCTCCTATACTATCCATCCAGAAATTCTGTGCCTTGTTGCTACAGATGTATCTACACCTTACTTTGAAATAAATGCTTGCCTAGATTTTTCATAATCGTTTAATTTTCCCCTTAAATAGATTGTAAGCAGCTTAAAGGCTTTATTCTCTATATAGACTTTTATATACTTTTAAAATTCCCTCAGGTGAGCTTTGTAGTCTTAGATACTGCAGTGGATCATTTTATTTTGTACATCACAAAAGAAAATTTGAGTGAATTTGCCTTCGAGTTGAAAGTCCTATGTCAAAAACCACATGATCATCTCAATAGATGCAGAAAAAGCATTTGATACAATTCAACATTCATTCATGATAAAAACTCTTATGCAAAGTGAGTATAGAGGGAGCATATCTCAACATAATAAAAGCTATCTATGACAATATAATACTCAATCATGAAAAGCTGAAACTCTTCCCACTAAAGTTCAGAACAAGGCAAGGATACCCACTGTCACTTCTTCTATTCAACATAGTATTGGAAGTCCTAGCAACAGCAATCAGACAAGAAAAAGAAATGAAAGTTATTCAAATTGGAAAGGAAGAGATAAATTTTCATTTTATGCAGATAACTTGATACTATAAATAGAAAACCTTTAAAACTCCACAGAAAAATGACCACAGCTGATAAATGAATTCAGCAAGGTACAGGATACAAGATTAATATACAGGAATCTGTCAGATTTCTTTACACTAACAATGAATTATCAAAAAGGGAGTGTGAAAAAACAATGCTTTCAGAGTTCTCTTGTGGCACAGGGGATTAAAGATCCAGCTTTGTCACTGAAGTAGCCTGGGTCACTGCTGTGGCATGGGCTTAATCCCTGGCCCAGGAATTTCTACATACTGCAAAAATAAAAACAAAATCTTTTAAAATTTCAATCCTAAAAATAAAATACTCAGTAATAAACCCGACCAAGGAGGTGAAAGATTTATATGCTGAGACCTATAAAATATAAATAAAGGAAATTGAAGATGATACAAAGAAATGGAAAGATATCCCATGCTCTGGGATTGGAAGAATTAATATTGTTTAAATGGCCATACTACCCAAAGAAATCTACAGATTTAGTGAGATCCTTATCAAATTACCCATGGCATCTTTCACAGAACTAGAACAAATAATCCTGAAATTTTTATGGAACCATGAAAGACGTTGAATTGCCGAAGCAACCCTGAAGAAAAAGAACAAAGCTGGAGACAAAATCCTCCCAGACTTCAGACAATACTACAAAGCAACAGTATTCAAAACAGGATGGTATTGGCACAAAAACAGACATAGAGGTCAGTGGAACAGAATAGAAAGCCCAGAAATAAACCCACACAAGTTAGGTCAATTCATCTTCAGCAAAGGAGGCAAGAATATAAAGTGGGAAAAAGACAGTCTCTGTAGCAAGTGCTGCTGGGAAAGTTGGGCAGTTGCATGTAAATCAATGAAGTTAGAACACACCCTCTCACCATGCGCAAAAATACTCAGAATGGCTTAAAGATTTATTTGTTTGTTTGTTTGTTTGTTTATTTATTTATCTATTGTCTTTTTGTCTTTTTAGGGTCATGCCCACGGCATATGGAGGTTCCCAGGCTAGGGGTCTGATTGGAGCTATGGCTGCCAGCCTATTCCACAGCCACAGTAATGCAGGATCTGAGCTGCATCTGTTACCTACACCACAGCTCACAGCAATGCTGGATCTTTAACCCGCTAAGTGAGGCCAGGGATCGAACCTGTGTCCTTGTGGATACTAGTTGGGTTCGTTAACCACTGAGCCACATTGGGAACTTAGGCTTAAAGATTTACATGTAAAACATGACACAATAACACTGCTAGAAGAGAACCTAAGTAAAAAATTCTTTTTTTTTTTTTTTTTTTTTTGCATTTTAGGGCCACAACTGCAACATATGTAAGTTCCCTGGCTGGGGTCTAATTGGAGTTGTAGCTGCTGGCCTATGCCATAGCCACAGCAACACAGGATGAGCCTCATCTGTGACCACAGCTCAAGGTGGTGGATACTCATCAGATTTGTTTCCACTGAGCCATGACAGGAACTCCAGTAAAATATTCTTTGACATAAATCACACCAATGTTTTCTTAAGTCAGTCTTCCAAGGCAATAGAAATAAAAACAAAAATAAACAAATGGGACCTACAAGTTTTGCTGTGCAAAGGAAACCATAAAATCAAACAAACAAAACAGAAAAGACAACCTACAGACTGCCAGAAAATATTTGCAAGTGAAGAAACTGACAGGAGCTTAATTTCCAAAATATGCCAACAGCTCATACAACTCAACGAAAACAAAACAACCCAATCAAAAAATGGGCAGAAGACCTCAAAAAATGTTTCTCCAAAGAAGAAAACCACATGGCCAACAGACACATAAAAAAAGTTCAACATCCCTCATTATTAGAGAAATGCAAATCAAAACTGCAATGAGTTACCATGTCACACTGGTCAGAATGGCTGTCATTTAAAAATCTACACATAACAAATGTTGGAGAGGATGTGGAGAAAAGGCAACCCTCCTACACTGTTGGTGGGAATGTAAATCAGTACAACCACTGTGGAAAACAGCACAGAGGTTCCTATGCTGTTTCTATAATTCAAAAAGATATGTGCACCTCTGTGTTTATACTAGCACTATTCACGATAGCCAAGACATGAAAACAAGCTAAATATGCATTGACAGATAAATAGATAAAGAAGATATAGTACATATATACAAAGGAATACTACTCAGCCATTAAAAAGAACTAAATAATGCCGTTATTAGCAACATGGATGCAATTAGAGATTATCATACTAAATGAAGTAAGTCAGAAAGAGAAAGACAAATATATGCTATCACTCGTATGTGAAATTTAAATGTGGCACAGATAAACCTATCTACAAAACAGAAACAGACTCACAGACCTAGAGAACAGACTTGTGTTTGCCACCAGGAAGGGATTTGGGGGAAGGATGGAGTGGGAGGCTGGGGTTAGCAGACGTAAGCTATTACACATGGAAGGGACACACAACAAGAGCCTACTGTATGGCACAGACTGCAACATTTAATGTTGTAATGATAACCCCCATGGAAAAGAAGATATAAAAAGGATGTATATATGTATATGTGTAACAATCACATTGCCATAAAGCAGAAATTAACACATTTTATATCAACAATGCTTCCATGAAAAAATAGTGAAAAGAAATTCCCATGACTCTAAATATGATAACACTGGAACACGGGTTGCAAGCACATTTCAGTTAGGTCCTTGTAATTCAGTCGGCCTCCAGTGTGGTGGTGTCAGATGCATGAGAGACATCTGGAGGGGTGCTTTGGGGACCCCACCCCAGAACTCCTCCTCTCCCCATGGTAAGAGGGGAGCCATCTCCACCAATGATGCCTTCTCCTCTCTGTGAATGAGGCCGGTGTGGTATAGAAGTGTTTCAAGTATGCAAGTCTGTCAAGACATGGCAGTACCAAGAATGTCAAGCCAGTAACATGAATGAGTATGTACAGTCCCATCTATAAAATGAATCAGAGCCTTATTTCCTTCCGGTGACACCATCAGAAGAGATTTTCTTGGTCAGTGGGACATAAATCTCTTAAAATAAAATGTGCTGTATCTACTTGGTACCCAAGTAGAAGGCTCAGTCCGAGAGAGCACCTTCAACTCACTCCTCGCCCCCCAAAAAACCCTCCCAGTTGCTTTGAACCAATGCCCACCGGTTATTTCCACCTTTCGTTTTCCAGTCCTTTAAATGATAGTTTCCCACTTTGAGATCTACTAAATATGAATGAAGCAGGTGAAGTGTGGCCCCAGAGCAGCACAGTGTTTGGGGCTGGTTACTATCTTTAGCAGAGATGCTGGAATTCATTCTCATCTCATTTGCTGAGCGCTCTATCATTAAAGTGTCATTGAGAACTGACACCACTTAATTTTAGCAGCTTTCAATTTTCGTTTGCAGCAAGAATAGCTTTAAATGGAGAGGAGTGCAAATTACAGACAGAGGGATATTTTTACACCACACTCAGCATTTTATCAAACAAAGCAGCCTCTCGGGGAATAGAGGACAATACATTATAAAACCAAACTCTCTTCTGATCCTGGTAAATGGGTATTTAATCTTCCGATTGCAGGCATCCACTCTGATGAGCCTGTAATGAATATACTGGCAGGGACATTATCTGAGCTGTTGTGCTTTCCTATTCCTTAAAATATCCTTGGTTTTTATTTCAGGTGTGGTCAAATTAAAAAAAAAAGGGGGGGGGAGAGAGAAAGAGAGAAAAAGAAAGAAGCATCAGAGCTCAGCTGTCCCCTGCAGGCCACAGCAGAACCTTTACCTCTTTGCAAATTACAGAGCTCTGGAGATTTTTCCCCTATTAATTGCATAATTGCTTTTCCTGCCAAAGTAATTTGAACCCTTGGGGGTTAAGAAAATCACTTACTGTGAAATAGTGGCAATTTTTAACCCATTCAGCTAGAGTTTCTCTGCCTAATTAAATGCAAAGGGGGCTCTTTGCTGCCCATGGTGGATGTGTTTCTGATGCTGCTCAAATTGCATTGTACTGGAATCTTCTGAGTATTTGAGCCTTGACAGAATTATTGCACTTGGCTTCCGTGTGTTCCTTGTCTTCTGGTTACTCTCATCTTTGCCTTAGGCAGGAGAAAACTTTATTTAATCATGAGCTGATCTCTAATATTTGTGTCTCCCTTTCTGAGCATGAACAAGTAAAGCCATCATCTATTTTAGAGAATATTTTGGCTGCTGGGAAAGTATCCTTTCACGTGCTGGCTTTGAGAACTGCTCAATGGGTTTTCACGGAAATCCAAGTTATTATTGCATATTCTATAAACTTGGGTCCAGGGGATTAATGACTCTTCCAAGGTCACCCCTGGTGTCAGCTTTTGTATTATCTCCACTTGTTGCCTCTTTGTTTCTTATTTCAGTGAAAGTCACATTCTTATATCATGAACCCCTCATAAGAAGCAATTTAATCCAAGGTTCACGGTTCTAATCACTAGATATAATGTAGAGTGTTTTGAAAACATAAATTTTGCCTATAGCAAGGAGACTTCAAGCACTTAATTTCTACTGAGGAAAACATGTCTCCTCAGCTTGCAATGTCTGGGCCCAAACCGTGCAGGAAGAGGATGGCCTAGCTGGGCCTTGGTTATAAATCAACACCAGAGAAATCCCAGCATCAGCTTGGTACTCAGTTTAAGCTCTGTTTAATTTCCACAGGTCATTCTTTCCTTTTAATTGTTTTCCCTTTGTGTCTTGTCTTATTCTTTCCCTTTTCACTTGTAGCCCTGTTTTTGCAGCTCTTCAACCACTGGGATATTTAGATGACATTTCATCGACCAAGTTAAAAAGTTCTTACTAAAGGAAAGTCAACGCCTTTGAAGGAGACACAGGTCAGACATCAAGTGATAGATAAAGCCTTTGAATAATCCGAACACTCATCTACTCTCTCTCAAAGGAAAGAGGTTATTGGAAAGACATTCACTGGGGGTCAGTTGTGGCCAAGAGTGAGGTTGTGCGGGAAGAGAGAGACTGAGGGCTGGATTTCTTAAGCCGTTTGGTTATCCCTGGGTGCAGAAAGTGAGGCTCCAAGAGGAGACAAGCCATGCAGAGTCCAGAAAAGCAGGGATGAGGCTGGAACATGATACACCTCAGGCATGATATTTCTGTAATTTCTTCCACCCCAATAATACGATACTATCCATTCGACATGAAATTTAGACACTCTTATGTCTTTTATGTTATTTGCAATCACTAAAGCAGCATTAGCAACTATGAGAAGTGTTTTATGTCTGGGTGTGTCTAAGTGTGTGTAGACTTTTCAGGTATCCACATATGATGACTCTTACTTTAGCCTCGTTAGAAAGTTCCCGTCACATTGTGATTGGGTCACTATGCTGCACAACAGAACTTGACAAAACATTGTAAATCAACTATACTTCAATGATAATAATAATAATAAAAAAAGAATGTTCCTGTCACAGACAAATGCTCAAAATCTAGGGTTATCACACAGCCTTGCAATTTCTTGACCTTCTTTAGGACACAGACCAAACCATCAGTCCAGGCTGAGTGGCCCTCTAGCCCACTCTTGTCAACATGGGTATCCAAGGGAAATAGGTCTGCCTTTCCATCTACTGTTGCCAAACAGCCATGATCTATGGAGGACAAAACTCTGCGTTTGTTTCTAGATTCCATTCCAGGTACCCACACTGAAAACCAAGTAGGATTTGAGCATAGGCGGGTCAGCTGGGGTTTAGTAGAGGTTAGAGGGATGAAAACACAGAAGTAGGATATTTCAGTATGCAGACAGGGTATAGTGAATAATTGAGACTGATGCCAGCTTAGGGTACTAGTGGGTAGGTTGAGGCAAGATCATGGAAATATTGGGCTAAGGAATTGATTCTTTACTTTTAAGGTAGTAGGGAGCCCTTGGACCTTTGTGGAATGTGACTTTATCAGAGCTCTGTGGCAGGATGAGCTCAAGATGGGAAGCCCAGAGGCAGAGTCAGGAAGACATTGAAATAGCTCTGCTGGGAAGTGGTGAAGCCCTGAAGTAGAGTTTTGGCAGTGGGAATGGAAATAAGAAAGTGCAAGTTAAAGAGGTTGTAGAGGTAGAACTGATAGACTTCATTCTGGGCTTCAGGGAGCAAAAACTGGAGAAGGGGAAGTCCTGCTGGTTAGCACTGGAATTTCAAGTCTGTTTAACTAGCAGGAAGATGATGTATTTTATACAATTAAGAAACCCAAGAGGCTCAGAGAGGGAAAGGAGTTATTTGAATTTTATTCATTATGCGTCTGAGGTGTCTTTGTGATAGAGAGATGTCCAATTGTCCAGTTGGTCATTGAAAGTAGAGGCTGGGATGGAGAAGGAATTCCATTTCATGTCCATAGAGAAGTGAAGGAATTGAATAAGGTTATTAAGAAAGAGCATAAAGGGAGGAGTTCAGATCTTTAGGGAATTTGGAGAGTGGGACAAGGGGAATATATCAGCATGGTTGATGGAACAGGAACAGCGAGGCAAAAGGAAGAAGAGGCTGTGGAGCATCATGAAAGTTAAGGAAGGAGGGACTTTTGATGAGAAGAGGCAGTCAAGGTGCTAAGTACTCCAAAGCAGAAGCATCATCACTGAGGGGAATATGAAACCACTGAGTGGAGTCACTTTTTTTTTTTATAACCTCCCTGTAGCCTATGGAGTTCCCAGGTCAAGGATAAGATCTGAGCTGCTGTTGCAACCTCCGCCACAGCTTCAGCAACACTGGATCCTTTAAGCCACTGTGCTGGGCCATCAAGGGACTTCTTGAGCTGAAGTGGTAGGTTTATGAGGACAGACTGTTGTTTTTATTATAGTTGATTTACACCATTGTGCCAGTTTCTGCTATACAGCATTAAACTAAGCCCATGCTCTTCTGAGCATGGGCTGCTGTATAACTGCATCCATCACACTTCTGTAATACTCTGTCAATAGTTTTTTAAAACAGCACATGCCACTCCTTGCGTTTCGTATGGTCAACTCAGCACATCTTCCCTAAGGGTTTCAATCATGTCTCCTTGGTCATTGTTGTACTTGGTCTAGGATCCTGCCTTATTCTAGCAGGTCCTTCACACCACTGTCAAGGTCAGCTTTCCACAAAGAAATCTCAACATACTACTTTCCATCTGAAAATTTGTTTATAGCTCCTGATGCTTTCAGGACAGAGTCAAATTCTTTACCAAGACTCTGTAGACATGATCTGGTCCATTTCCTCCTCTGCAGCTCCATCTTTAATCATGATCTTAAGTACAAGCTATAATCCAGGCAGAGTCCCATCTTGAACCCTCTTGTCATCATGAACCTGTGGTTTTCCCAGTTTGAGTAACATTCTCACGTCCTCTCTTGCCCCTCGGCCCCATCCCATGACCACATCCATATAGCTTGTACCACTTCCTCAAGATTCAGTCTTTGCATTATACTTCTTGAGGGTCTTTCCTAATACCCAAGTTAGATTAGACACCCCCTACCACAGTGCCCTGCACCCCCCCCACAGTTTTACATGGGGCAGAGCTGACTTTCTTAGCTTCAGATTTCTCCAAGGACAGAGGTTCTCTATTCCTCGTCAAGAAAAGGATTGTTGAACTAGATAAAAATACAGTTCATAATGTGTACCGCTTGGAGTTATACAAAAATCCCCTCCTGGGGCATATTTCAATGTTAGAGGGAAAATCCTTTCTCCTGACCTTCTAACTTAAAAGGGCTTCCCCAGTTATGTGTTGAAGGGATGTTTTGTGTGTGTGTGTGTGTTTGTGTGTGTGATCACTTGTGTTAAATTTTCACCTTTATTGCTTAGAATGTTTTCATCTTCAACTTTTCCATCCCTGCAAAAATACTCCTGTAGGTTTTAAAAAGAGATCCTTTATTTGCAATCCTGGAGGAGAACGCAGTGTACTCTAATGTGAGAAGTGTAGATGTTGGAATTCAAAAAACCTGACTTTCCATCCCAACTCAGGCTCAAAGCAGCTATGTGGCTTTGGGAAAGTTCTTTAATATCTTTGAGGGTCTGCAAACAGAGATAGAGGAGCATTGGAAAGAATAGAAATATACACTTAAAGCATCTTATCCCAGTGTGCACGTGTAATAAGCACTCGATGAAGAGTGTTTATAATGATGCTGTGAAACTTCTCATTCCTCAATATGAGCTCAGAGCCTGAGAGAAGATCTGAAATCAGTTCAAAATAGTGAGCAGAAGTTTAGGAATGTTAGATCTGGAAGGAATTTAGGATGGCAAATCTGATGACTTATAGGGGAGGAGACTGAATCCCAAAGAGACCAGAGGGACTTAACGACTGGAGGTTTTACAGCTCATAAGGACCAGTGCTGGGACTCAAGTCTTGGTCTTTTGATTCCATGCACATGGCTCGCTTTTTGACGGCTGTTGTTAAAACGCCCAGTGACCGCCCACTCCGTGTGGAGGGCTAATTACCGAAAATCCTGGTCAGTCTGTGAATCTGGCTTCTACCCGTTACATTCTGGTGGCCAGTGCTCTCTTCCCTTCCTTCTCATTGTTGGCACATTGTGTGTGTAGATCTCGCCAAACATGTGTAGCTGAGAGGGGGGTGGATGTAAGAAGGAGAGGAAAGAAAATGCTGGTAGATCCGAGAATAGAGACCAAACTATACCCTTTCTCCATGTTGGGCCACGGCTGCACATGGGCTCCTCTGAGATGCTAGAGGGGCAAATGTGCTGTGTTTCCAGTCCTTCTGCTCGTTATTTCTGCAGCACTGAGATTCCAGGCCCTTCCAACTCAATTTGTTGATGCTTTCTTGGATGCCTGCTGGTACCTCGCCACTCTCCGGTGTCACTGTGGAACTCGTCCACGTGGCATCTCAGCAGGAAATCTCACCTTCTAAAAAGGTGTTTATTTCCAAGAAGGCCATGTGGAGTTATAAGTAGATGCTAGAATCAAAGGAGAGAACGAGAAAACTTCTAACCATAGCGTGAAGCCCACCATTTTCAGCAATGAAATCATCCAGCCACAAAAAGGCTGCTAAGGTACCGCTAGAATATGATTAGGCCACCAATCCTGAGAGTGATGTTTTTCATTTCATGGGGGGGAAGCGTATTCTGTCTCCGCCTTTTCTGTGCCGCCTCCTTTACAAACCTACTGCAAAAAAAAACCACCGCTACTTGCTCCTCCTCCACCTCCAACTTCTCCTTCTCCAATTTTTTTAGCATCTTTTTGTTCAATTAATTACCCTCAAGACACCTTGTTATTTACTGGACTGAACTTCGGCTCCTGATACGCTTCATTCCAGTGTGTAAAGTCAATTTTTCATCTGTGCTTTTTTGGTTGGTTGCTTCAAGACCTTACTTTTTCCTAATAATTTAGGTACCAAATACCTACAGCATCATGCAAGAAGAACTAGCCGTGCATTCTCTTAATGCTTTTATCTGGGGTATTAGAAGGATAGATACGCACCTTTAAAACTTTGGAAATTATTATTTTTTACTTTAGGGTGAAGAAGCAAATGCAGAAAGGGCCTGTGACATTGTTACATTCACGCCTCCACTGTCAGTGTATTAATAGGACAAAAATAAGGGAACAGGGCTAACAATACGCCAGTTTCTTTACTGTCTAGAGCTCTGTGTGACTATAATATGCCATTTTAGCTAATAAGCTAGAACTGGTTGTCACCTTGGGAAGATACACATAAATTCCATTAATGCAGCAACACATTATAGCTCCTGCTTGAAACAACCTCAAGAATCCAAAAATATCCTGATTAACAGCAAATTGTGGGGGTTTTTTTTGTTTATTTGTTTGTTTGTGTTTTTTTGGAAATAGCCAAATATCATGTAGGCTTAAAATTGGATGGATAATTTGATCATCACAGGCATAATGTCACCCACAGTCTAAAAAGAAACTTGACTCTAATTAAATGACATGAACGACTCAAGGCATTTCATACAGTGTTACAGTTTTTGAGCAGTGGCGGTGTCTTTAGAGCAAGTAGGTAGTCAACTAACGTGACTCCTTTAATAGACAGTTACATAGTTGATAGAAGGACTTTGGAATGTTTATCAAATTAAAACTATGATGTTGATTCAGAATGGATAATTTCTTTCACCTTTTTATAAAGCCTTCTGTATATCTACTAGCATTATCTAGCATAGTGTATTATCTACCATTAGGCCAAAAGAGTCTTCGTCTGGCCACAAAAGAGGCAGCGGGTCTTTGCAGGATCAAGGACTAGCCTGCAGCCTCTGTCATTAAACTTCATAACATTCCCTGGACTTTCTTTGGGTCTTTGGTTTGCCCAAGGCTTGTTTGTGTTTTTCACTGTGTTGTTTTCACATGTGGGTTTCTTTGTTTCTCATATTCTCATTTCTCAGAGCAAGGAGAAAGCATTGAGATTGAAGACAGTGAGTCTAATTGGGATGGCTGAGACAAACCAGAGGAAGGAGGACGTTTCAGTCGAAATGTAGCTGCTACTTTTCAGTCTATGGCAAAATATGTTTGGGTTTTTCTTTGCCTTTGGGAACTTTGTGGATCCCCTTAAACTTTTGGTAAAAATAAGTCGAATCATCTTAACAAGCATCTTATCAATCTTTTCAGGTAACACAGATCCCTCTCCTAAATAGGGTAACATCGCCTTTCCCTCTTGGTGGCATTTCATTTGTATAACAAGCACTGTATGACATGATGAACAAATTTCAGCACTGACACTTCCTGAGTCATCACAGATCTTTAATTAAGGGTGTCTACATTTCGAGGCTGTTACTGAGACATACTTATTAAATACTACTCATCTGAGATCTTGAGGTCCATGTGAAAACTTAGCTGTGTCTGGCAACAATCGTACTTTATCTTAATTTTAAGCACCTAGACATTATAACCTGGTACTTGAAAGGATAAAAATAAGTTAACATTTTGCCTAAAGCTTTCCACCATTTTTCATTCACTTTCTTATATTTTCTGCTAAGTTTCATAAACAAAAGTTTACTTAAAGTGGATGAGCAGGAGTTCCCCTCGTGACTCAGTGGAAATGAATCTGACTAGTATCCATGAGGATGCAGGTTCGATCCCTGGCCTCACTCAGTGGGTTAAGGATCCAGCGTTGCTGTGGCTGTGGTATGGGCCAGAGGCTACAGCTCCGATTGGGCCCCTAGCCTGGGAAACTCCATATGCCAAAAGTGCAGCCCTAAAAAGACAATAAATAAATAAGGTGGATGAGCAGAGAGACAATACCACGTGGTAGAGCTTCACCTACGCTGATTTCAGAACTGGATATTTGGATTCGAGTGGTAAAAATATATTATTTGTCTTATTCTTTAACATGGGTGATTTTAGCATTGCATTTGTTAAATAGCTCCTCTTCCTATGGCCTCGATTCAAGAGGTAACATGTTCTTTAAAAAACATAGCTTTAATGTTTGATGTCCTTAGTGGATAAATAACCGCAGAAGGTAAGTATCATGACACACAATTGCATGGAGAAAGCTATTTGAATTACTGGGGCTAGAGAGAGTTCATTCATAAGACTCATATCTACAAGTAGCATTATGTAAACAGAAATAGAATTGAACTTCCCGTGCAGAGCAAACTTCATTTTATAGCTAGTTATCATTTTTCACATTTTCAAATTTTCTTTTTCAATGCGTATACAATTTCCAAAGAAAACCATACGTTCTGCCTTTCTTCTGGAAGCATGTGTCTTCTTTCCCTTTGAGTTGCTTGTGATTTGGCATAATCCACGCATGGCTTGAAATTCTAACATTTTTGCTTCGGTGTAGAAAATAATCGTGGATATTTGGATCAGGATATCAAAATTTCCTCTGCTCTGTTCTCAAGTCCTAGTTCTAATTCCTTGATCATGCTGCAGCTCATGGTTGTTAGATTTCCCCTGGACCTTGATTCAAAAGGTAATACATCAAACATACAATGTGCCAAGCTTCTCTGCATACTGAAAATAAAAAGTGCTTTAGTGTTTGGAACAAGACATGATACCCACATTCATAAATATATTTGAAATCTAAGCGTCTCCTTCAGACTTTCCTTTAAAGGAAGCCAGAAAGTATATCACAGTGGGAGGTGGGGGGTGGGGGAGAAGGAGGTGGGCAATGGATTGGGCTGGGGGGGGGGGCATGTAGAAAATTGAACTTTCCAAGATCAGTACTTAACATAAAAATTTCATCACAATCTTTATCATCTTGCAGTGGTTGCAGAAAAGGCCTAGGCTCCCTCCACCTTTCACTTCCTGAAGTCGCCTCTTTTACCTTCAAATCTGATGAAGTGTCAAAGTCATTTACCAGTAATGAGTTCTGCTGCAAATTTTATTTTGCTTGGAATTTAATTAATGGGCCAAAGACTTTCCATTGTGATTTGAGCAAATGAATAATAAATCAAGAAAGGAGATTTGTCAGGGAAGGAACATCTGTTTCTTACAAGCGTTACAACATGACTACAGCTTGGCTGGGCATTACCGGCACAAAGACAGTAGGAGTCCTCTCCGGTGAAGCTCTCTTCATTTATTGCTCCACTGAAGGTGAACAGAGAGCCGTCTAATGGTCCTCTGGTGTTAATAAAAGCTTTGCGCTTCTCCAGTTCGCCGGGAGCCTCTTCCTTCAGGGTGCTACTGTCCTTAGGCCATGGTTTGTTGAGCCACGTCAGGATTCTGCAGTGTCAGTACTTTATTGGATGATTAATAAGGGAAAGACAAATTCATAAGCAGAAACAATATGAAATTACCATCATATTAGTGTTCACTGTCATGCTTTTTATTTTGGGGGGGAGGGGGTGGGGGGGTAAATGAAATCGTGATTGAAGTTAAGTACTTTGACTCGCACTGTCAAAAAGCAAAAATGGGTCACCTGACCTGTTGGGCTTTGTCTAGTTAACCAATCACAGACTATCTGGAGTAGTGGGACTTTTGTCCTGGCGCCCAAGCCCCCGTCAGTTGTTCCAAAGGGGGGGACGAATGGGTCTGAGGCCCAAGGTCTGCACGCGTGGGGGAGAAAAGAGACCTCCTTTGCTCTTTATGGCTGGAACACACGTGGCTCCTACACACAAAGGACGTTGAGGTGACCACTGGGTAGGGATAAATTGCTCTCGGAAAATGCGCGCTGCGGGCTCCTGCGGAACACTCCCTGGGGAACCTTTTTCACGTATGTGCCACAGTAAAGGGCGCCGAGGTTGCGCAGAAGTAACACCGGGTCCTACGTGGTCCCCTTGTTGAAAAACCTTTCGCGAAGGCTGGAAAGATGACAAGAATGGACGGAGCATTCCATCACTGGGATAACACATCGCCCCCCAACGGCTTGTGCTACTAGCATCCTGCAACGTCGCTCTGTTGGATGTCATACCCTTCGTGCCATTTGTGTCTGAAACAGCTCTACGAAGTGAGAGGCAAAGATATAAATGTCAACCGTGGGAGAGAAGACAGAGCATGGGGTTATTCTGGAATGGATGTCGTAGGTACTGAGTCAGTCACACAAGCCCATCTTGGGCCCGTTGGTCCATGTTTTGAGTCAGGAAAATCAATGTGCTCCTAAAATTGGCATACTGAAAACCCCACTCACAGTGTCCCCCACTCCAACTTTTCAAATATAGCAAATCAATTCTTAATTCACTCTAGAAAAGGTTACCAGGTAAAATACAGGACAACCAGTTAAATATACATTTCAGATAAACAGCTGATTTTTTTTTAACAAGAGAAAAGAAAAAATAGATACAGCCTGATATTACAATGAACATGAAATAATTATTAAATGACAAGTAATAATGCTTTGTTTTTAAGTTGAGCAAATAACTTATTTGAGTCAAGCACAGCTTAACATACTTAACTGAAACTTAAAAGTATGTCCCACATATTTCATGGGACAAACATATTCCAAAAAAACTGTTCATGGGATAGCTGAGATTGAAATTTCACCAGGCATTCTTATTTTATTTGCTAAATCTGATCACGTACCACCACGAAAAAATTTCATATTATAAACCTTAAAATTCCAAGTGACCAACATATTATCTTCTGACTACAATGATTTAACATATACTTGCAAAGGTAACAGAAAAGAAAAGAAAAAAAGAGGTATAACCAGCTCCTGCAATTCACATGGAAATAATTATTAAATGATAAATAATAATAATGTGTAGTGTTTAAATTGAAAAAATAACTTCTTTGAGCCAAGCACAGGTTAACACACCTAACTTTAAAACCTAAAGGTATAAACCTAATACCATATGCACCCCCACATAATGAGAACCCAACTGTAGGGCGGGATTCATTCATCCCATTGTTAAGATTTTTAAAATAACTATTGAACTTGGAAATAAATAATTTCGAGGTACCTTTGGAATAGTCAAAATCTACTTATATAATTTTCTTTAGATATATATGTATGTAGAGAGTAATATACCAGTTTTCAAAATGAACGCTTTGGCTCTTGTCACATTTCACACCTCAGTTTTAGGTAAATTTTTCTCCTTGCATCTTTGATACCGGTGTCTTTATCACCAGTGAGCCTCATTTGTCATCAGAGTTACAGTGGTTTTCCTTGCACTTTCTTCTAATCTATTTGAGAGATAGCACCTTTAGATCTATATATGATAATGTCACTAAAAAGACTATTCCATGCCATAGCGACCATGCGTTTTACGTTTGGCTAGCTTTTTGGTTTTCTACGTTCGCATGTGTGCATTAATGTTCTTCACAGGGAGGTATTGTTTTAAAGTGACCTTTAAAAGTCTCAAATATAATGACAAACAATACTAGCAACTGTGGTCTATACTCCCAGAATAATTGCTAACCTGCTTTATTCCTTAGACACTTTTTCTCTTCTTAGCAGTTTCCACCAATAACATTAATTGAGGTCATTTAGAGCTGTTCTTTTTTTTTTCCTTCAATATGTTACTTTTCAAAATGAAGTAATTGAGAGTAAACTTGGACATGATAAAGCTCTCAAGCCTTCAAAAATAAGGTGGCTCACTTTTCTGAGGAATAATTTTTGGAAAGCATCTTGCTTCATAATTGAGTCTATAGCAGACCCATGCCTATCACTAAAGCTTGCAGGTGGATTTTGCAATTGGAAGGTGTCAAGGTTATTTCTGGAGCTAAGTGACAATCCTTTCAGGTTTCATTGATGTGGCTATGCCCATTTTTCTTCGGAGTCACAGGAAACAAGAAAGACCTTCACATTTGGATATACATACAATTGGCCCTCAGAAATTGGGAACCTACCCAGGCATGGTCAGGAACAAAACAATTAATCAAGGTAAAGAGAACAGGGGCTATAAGCTCATTATACTTCTGTGATTCCATCTTTCTTAATTGTCTAGGTAAATTATATGTTAAAGTGAGGGTAAGAGTTCTTATATTTTATTTTATGTTTGAACATTTGATATTAATTAAATGGCCAAGCTCATGTGGTATATTAGTCACCTAATTCTGGACATTAATCTTTGGTTTAATATGGTTAAATTGGGTGTGTCTGCATACCACGGGTATGGAGCTACATGTATATAATATGTATTTAAACAAATATACAGAACGCGGAACTGGAAAACAGTGGATGGCATGGCTTTTCCAAAAAAAAAAAAAAGTATAAGGAAAATTCACTTTTTAAATTTAAAACTGGCTTGTATTTGGTTTTACATGCCTAACGCTGAAATGCATCTATTGACCCAGTTTTTGAAAGCAATTCAAGATTTTTTTTAACACCCAAGGCACTGACGACTCACGGGGCTATGCAACCTGGAGTTGTGAAACTCAGTAGGTGCGAGGACGGGATGCACGTGGACTGAATTAATAGAGAAGTAAGATCCGGCCGGAAGCGGTGCTTTGCTTAAATAAGTACCACGGTGCCCCCCACCCCGAAGTGCCGTAGAGAGAGGGTGAGGACAGCAGTTTGGTTTCAAGAGTCTCACTCCGTCGTCCAAATTGATCACTTCCCCTCCGTCCATCTTGATGAGTTTTCTGTCTCTGCTCCTGTAAACCAAGCCTTAAAATCGGTCTAGTTTTTATCTTTGCAAAATGGAAGACTTAAATACCATAATTGATAATGTCATTTTCAGTGCGATGCCACTGAAACAGCTCACTCATAAAACGCCTCATTTCTACTTAGTCTTTGCCACATGATGGTCCCCCAGGGGCACATTGCCGAGTCACCTGAGGGACTTTTTCCAACCCTCTCCCTCCCCCCGGAGCTGAACAGGCCCCCTCTCCCCTTGAGAATTACTCTAACTGATGGGGTGTGTTGCTACCCTCAGGTGTGTTGGGGTAGAAAATAATTTGAAAACAACCGATCAAATGAAAAGCCAAACATCTGGCCAATTATCAGCTATTTTCCATTATGCTGATGTAGGCGTTATATGATTAAACCTTCAGATAACAGGATTTTCTTCTTAATCCAGTATTTGCCATCATGTAAATGCTGCTTTAGACTCAATGGATTTCATGGGAAAACTTTTTTTTTTTTTCTTGCCTAGAGACATATAGAAATGTTAACAGCCTAACAGTTTGGTTTTTGTTTGTTTGTTTTAATTTTTCTGGGAAAGTTCAAAATGTGGTTGTGTAGTCAAATTACTTCCAATGTTTTGAAAACATTTTTTAAGGAACCTGTAACCACTATGAAGAAATGTCTAGTCATAAACATAGTTTCAGTGTAAGAGGAAATAATTTCCACCGCAAATCACCAATCAAAATCACTGCCTAACTCTGTCTAGTTTTCTGTAAAAAATGCAACCACCCCCCATACAAAACATTGGTAGGAACTGACGATTTCCTGGGCCTTGACCACAAGAGTTCTAAGATATCATCCTAACTAACAGATTCGACAGTTACCCATTGTTGAACCTCCTTCTGGACCACACTGAAGTTGCTAAGTGCTGGCCCCGCTCTCAACAAGGTAAATACTGACCCTGGATGAAGGATGCTCTTCAGTGCGTGATGAACTGATTGAGTGAGCATTCAGTCTTTTTGTAAAACAAAAGTGGTTAAATCTGCTAGATTACTGGGCTCATTTTTTAAAAATTTTATTGAAGTATAGTTGATTTACAATGTTGTGTTAATTTCTGCTGTATAGCAAAGTGATTCACTTACCCCTGTAGATATTTTTTCATATTCTTTTCCACTACGGTTTATCACAGGATAACCAGTCTTGTTTATTTCATTGTAGACTCAGGTCTACAATTTGTCTGAATTGAATCCAAGACATACATGAAATTGTTCCGCTTGAATTCAACTAAATATCTTTATTTATGGAGGAGGACTGGGAATGAAGACTCGGAAAGGAGTCCTCCAAGTATGATGCCGAAATTCAGTCCAATGGGATGATTGAGCTATCAAGCTGTTTTTCCAAGACTCATTGTTGGTAGGACTTACACTATTCAGGCAGAGAAACAGCACCCTTTGTCTGACAGGAGACTCTAAGCAGGGTGCCATGTTTATTGTCTACTGAGATTTTTCCAACCAGTCAGGTAATCGTTTATTCCAGAACACACCTGTGGGAGGGGTGAGTGCATGAGTCCTCAACCTGCACGTTCTCATATCA
Source organism: Phacochoerus africanus (assembly GCF_016906955.1). Taxonomy (NCBI): domain Eukaryota; kingdom Metazoa; phylum Chordata; class Mammalia; order Artiodactyla; family Suidae; genus Phacochoerus; species Phacochoerus africanus. Next base: position 13,639,198 of record NC_062555.1, on the reverse strand, counting down.
TGGTTTGGACACTCTTGTTGAACGCGCTGGGTAGGTAAACCTTCCCTTGTGGATGTTAAAAAACTCTTCCCCATGATCCCAAAGTAGCAAGAGATACTAAATTCCGGCCACAAAAGGCCTTCATTTGCTCATCAGAGACATAAACATACATGGCTTCATGGGAATATTGAGCAGATTTACTGCTAATTGAATTAAGAAAATATTTGCTGTTTTCAGGTAAAAAAGCTTTCTTTTTGATATCCTATAGATAGCAAAATAATTGCTAATAAATTATGGATTTGTATATATGTATTTGTTCATGATCTGTCACCATGCTAGCTATTTATTTAGAATAGCTATAATAAATAAAATAAAATAAAATAAGAGTTCCTGACATGGCTCAGTGGTTAATGAACCTGACTAGTATCCATGAGGATGCAGGTTCGATCCCTGGCCTCGCTCAGTGGGTTAAGGATCCAGCATTGCGGTGAGCTGCTGTGTGGATCACAGATGCAGCTTGGATCCCACGTTGCTGTGGCTGTGGTGAAGGCCGGCAGCTACAGCTCTGATTCGACCCCTGGGATCTTCCATGTGCTGCAGGCGCAGCCCTAAAAAGACAAAAAAATAAATAAAGTAAAATAAACCAATGAGGCAAGGAAGTGGAGAAATTGGAAACCATGTACATTCCTGATGAGAATGTGAAATAGTGCGGTTGCTGTGGAAAACACCGTAGCAGTTCTATAAAACCATAAACATCGATTTACTCTATGACCCAGCAATTATACTTCTAGGTATAGGCCTAGGAAACATAAGTTTGCACAAAAACTTGTCTACAAATGTTGATAACAGAACTATTCAAAATGATTGCCAAGTGGAAACACATCAAATGTTCCTCAACTGATGAATATAGAAACAAAATATGTTGCCTCCATATGATGGAATATTATTTTGCCATAAAAAGGAAAAAAGTATTCACACATGCTACAGCATGGAAGAATCTTGAAAACATTATGCTAAGTGAAAAAAGCTGGGCACAAAAGGTCGTGCGTATGATTCCACATATGTGAAATGTCCAGAATGGTCTAATCCATAGAAATGGAAAATCAATTAGTGGTTTCCAGAAGCTGAAGGTGACATGAGGATGGGAAGTGACTGCCAGCAAGTATGAAGTTTCTTTTACAGCTGATGAAAATATCTTGGAGATAACTGTGATGGTTGTAGAATTTTTAAAATATTCTAAAAAAACCACTGAATTGTATATTTTAAAATGGTGAATTGGAGAGTAAGTAAATTATTCATTAATTTTTTTAAGATGGGGAAATATTTCTGAAAATCTTTATAGTATAGGAACTGGGAATTTTATTTTGAATAGATTGGGAGGGAGATGTGATAAAAGAGGAGATAAGAGGAGTAAAATCATCTAGGAAAGACGAAGTATGAGTAGGATTAAACTTCGTTGAAGGCAGTTAAGAGCCAGCCTGAAACTTCAGAAAATGTTAAGAGTGATGAGGAAAACGCACTCGAAAAGAATAACGTAAAATGAAGAACATACTGGCGTAGACTTAAAATAAGAAACAGGCACAGAGAATAAAAAGTGAATTCCCAGGCTCAGTACTATGAATATGCATCTTAGGATTTAGGATCCTGTATTTTCCTTAATTGCTACGAATCACTTTGTTTACCGTGCTTGTAAAATCAATGAAGGAAGCAACAATTCTTTCTTTTTCACTGCTATCTTCAGCCTACCCCACCAGTTCCCAACACAGTGCTGGGTACATAGTAGGTAATCAATAAATATTTGTAACATTAACTAAATTAATTAGTGGTACTTCAAAGAAACAAACCAGCACAAAAGGAGAATTCGAGTCATAATAGGAAAACGTTTCTGAGGTGAATAAATATTAATCCAGAATTTGAAGGGATTTCTACAATCTAGATTAATTTGATTAGAGACCCATATAATAAAGTTAGGTTTCGAGAATAAATGAAATAACTATAAACATACAGACTATAAAATAATTCTGAAGATGATGAAGGAGCAATGTTTTCAGACTTTGGAAGGAAACAGATTGCAGCCTAAGAATAAAATACCCACTCAAGGTATCACTCACGTGCTGTGAGCCAAAGAGGCTCTCGAATAAAAAGGGCTCAAAAGTGTTTACACCCTGTCTGGGGGAAAAAAAAACATAAACTCCAGAGAAATGAAAAATAGATTTAAATGTAGGAGTGGTATAATATAAAGAAATGGTCATAAACGTGGACATAAATTAAATAGACCTAATGAATTATTATCATAAATAATAGCTATAAGTAGAGTTAACAAATTTAATACAAATCCAAAAATATTTATTGGGAGAGAAGACAACAACAGTCTATGGTGTTCCTGAATCTCTTTCATGTCACAAAAAACAGAAAATAATATTTTTTACAACACAGCAGTATCAGTGGAGGAGGCTCCTGGCAGCCTCAGTCTCTCTCTGCAGCCCCACTAGCTGAGGGAGCCAACCTCTGGGCACACCTGTAGCCAGGGGCCCAGCCGTACATCAATTTAGATTTTGCTGTCCTTGCAATGGAAAGCCAATGGAGTTTTAATAAAAAAACAAATGATAGGAGAAAAAAAAAATCATGGAATAGGTCTCAATATAAGGTAAGCTTTCAATTTGGCTAAAATGTATTTTGCAAAATTGGCATACACATACACAAATGGTACCTGGAAGATAATATTAGGAGAGTTTGATTTTTTTTCTTTACACTTTTCCTTATTTTCTAAATATGCTACAACTACCCTACAGCTCACAGTAAGGCTGGATCCTTAACCCACTGAGCGAGGGGAGGGGGGTCAAACCTGCGTCCTCACCGATACTCATGGATGGTCAGATTCGTTTCCCCTGCCCCATGACGGGAACTCCAAAAAGTGTTTATTTTTATTGCCAAAAGTCAGCTGACAGATTGGTGAAATCATAGTTCTGCCTCAAACAGATTCGTTTTCTAATATATAGTATAGAGATTATAAATGAGGCAAATAAGAATCCAAATATGTAGCAATGTTGGTGAACATGGGTTCCTAGCGTAGTAGATCCACGAGTTTAATGACAGGTACTAGTTTAATGAAGGAACTCCTGATTTAAATTTTCAGTGTCTTCTCACTGGAACCCATGTAATTGCAAGTAAACATTTCATGTCTATGCAAACTGGAAGCGGTTAAGAGTAAACCCAAATCTTCCCAATGAAAAGCTTTCATAAAAAACGTCAAAACCACTCTGTTCCACGCTGGATTTCCAGCCAAAATTAATTAGGTCCTAATCAAGAGAAGCGCTCACCTTGACTTTCAATGAGCCATAGATAAATAATGAACTAGGTTTCCCCGGGTGATAAAAAAGGCTTAAAGAGAAAGAAGGTGCCAGGCTTAATATTTGGTCTGGAAAGAGTCACCTAGGACCCACCTCTCTATGTTTCCTCTTCACGTCATTCAGTAAAGCCCTCCGATGGGTTAAGAAAGAGCATGGGCCAAAAATGTAACTAGCTTTAGATAAAGGCAAATTTGGGGTTGCATTTCTATCTTTGAAAACAATGTGTACAAGATGACCAATCTCCTATAACAAACCATCTCCAGTGGCCCCTGGGAGAAACACGTACTCTGAGGGATGAGCTATATGGACCATTTGCCACTGAAATTTTGATCACAGAATAGTTTTCTTCCTCTGAACTCATGAGGGCACCTTAATCACAGAAGTAGCAAGTTCTCATCTCTTTATTATATGCCTCTCATTGTGCTTTGTGTAATGGACTTTGACCTGTGCTCAAAACAACTCATGTTGCTGTGTCTTTTTTTTAATTTTTATTTTTTCATTAAAGTATTGTTGATTTATAATGTGCCAATGTCTGCTGTACAGCCAAGTGATCCAGTCATATACATATATATACGAATATATACGATCCAGTCACATATATGACTGTATATATACATACATACATTCTTTTTTCTCATATTGTCTTCCGTCATGTTCTATCCCAAGAAATAGATTCCCTTGATTCATCTTTTAGTAATAAGGCAAAGCATTTATTTATCCAAAGAAGTCCATACTACAATTTTCCTAATTCACAAAACTGAGTTACAAGTAACTTTTTTGGGTGCGAACTTAACCAGTGGGCAAGAAACATCGATTCCACAGGTCAAGGCCAGGTGAGCCAGACATCCCGGATCTGAGTAAGAAGTTTGTGGGTTTGGTGTTATCATTTCTCTTTCAACCATGTCCTCTTTGGAAGAGGATAACAGTGCCTGACAGATCTTTTGTTTAGTGCTTCTTATATATAGTAAAATACTGTAATTTAACAGCTTGCTGGGGGAACAAGAATTTGTTCCAGTTCCTGATTTAAATGTTTATGCTAATTGCTATTTATTGGCCCAGATGCAAATGATAGGTTGGCCAAAGTGAAATTTTATGACGAGCAAACTCCCCCCTTTTGTGCAAATTGAAAAAGTGAAACAAGAGGAGGATGAAATGAGCCGAAGATGGTCTTAATGGCTGCTTTTTAATGGGGAAGATAAAATTAAGACTGATTTACGTGGCCAACTCCCCTGTTTTCTCTTATCAGCTCATTTGGCAGGAAAAATGGAAAAGTAATTGTTCCTCTTTCAATGTGGGCCTCAAACCATTATTTATTGGCTGAAATTAATCGCTGTTTATCCTTCATTCACGTGGAAACCGCTCTATCAGCATTATGAGTCCCGGCAACTCAACTAGCCCCTTGCAATTTAGTCGACAGCAAGCTCGGATCCTGATGAGGCGTGCCTTAATTTTCTGGGCTGTGGGAGTTAATGAAGACTCCTTTCCGAGGTGGACATATTTGTATTTCTACAACATTAATAACAAAGACCCACACTTTCTCTTTGGCAGCAAATAAACTTTTTCAAAAAAAAGGAAAAATGACTGAAAGGATGAGGCTTGGAGAAAAAAAATGCAGAAATAAAATCATGAAGCCTAGTTGTGTTCCCTTCGAGTCCATCTAAAACATGAGATGTGTGGACGCTTGAGGGGGCTGTACCTGCACGCAAGTGCTTCTGGGAATATCCCGTCCATTGGCAAAGGTGAAATGAAGATACCGCAGAAGCCATACAAGCAAGAAGCACAACTGCTTAGTTCTTTTTTGCTTCCACTTTGCCTCTTCTCAACAGTGCTTGATGCATGTAATTGACAGCCTGTGGTTTTTCCGGGGCAGAGAATCCTGGATCGCCTCCTGTTCTTCCTCAGGGGACCATCTGGAACTGACAGTCTGTCCTCTAGACTCATATCTGCCTCTTTCCAATCAACCAGTCAATCATCAAGCATTCGAGCACCTTCTGTGCCCCACAGGCCTCCTTTGCTGTGGAAGAAGCAGGCAGAGCCAGAGCGCCGTCCATGTCAACTAGAAGCACAGGAATGGGGCGCGAATTAGATTAAATCTCTAGGAAACACTGAGAGGGGTGCAGGCCGAAACCCTAGGTTTTTCAGAGACACAAGGGGTCCATCTGTGGGTTCCTTTGAACTCCACCTCCGGTGCTTTGCTACCAAGACAGACCTCCACATTCTGGCTTGACTGTTGATGTTCTAAGGTTTTAGTCTAGGAGAATATGTGAGTAAATGCTCTCATGAATCCCCAACTTCCGGAGTTGAATTATCATGCCCACAGTAGCTTAACAGATGCCATGAGCTTAGAGTCTCACGTAAAATTTTTCCTTGGGCTTTCAATTTTTTTCTTCTGGGTGGAAAAAAAATAGCATATTTCCTTTAACATTTTGATGACGTTTACATATAATTGAGCTATAATTATGAATGCATTTTTACTTGCTTTTAAAGCTATTTATTCATTCTTTTACTTGCATATTTAATGAGCACATACTATGCGTCAGATGCTATTCAGGCACATGGGGATTGAGCAGTGAAACAGAGACAAAAGTCCTTGCCTCCATGGAAACTACATTCTAGTAAACTCTTTATAGTATGAGAATTGCTTATGTATTTAAATTTTCCATATTCATCCTTATGAAGAGCCACAGGCTAGACCATTTCTATAAATTTATTTATTATAATAGCAAGTCGCTAATTTGCTATTGCAAATAATTCAGTGATAGACATCTTTATGCATAGTTATTTTCTTCATTTCTGATTATTTCCTTAGCATGTCCAGCTCTGCTGTGGTCTGATTTTAGGTTCTCAGGTGGATTATACACCAAAATCTCACATCTTGGTAATTATTCACATTTATAGTTGACTCCTTAAGCAAGCTATAAAAATTATTAAATACTCTTCGACCTTGCTGATCAGTGTATTTTCTGGTAAAATTTTTGATAGAGAACATACTTTGTATTGAAATAAATTCCTAGGACCCTTCCCTGCATGGTTGCCATGTCAACAAACTGAAATGTAGGTAACTTTGGTTACCCTATTTCTTGCACTTTTTTTTTTGGTCTTTTTAGCGCCACACCCACAGCATATGGAAATTCCCAGGCTAGGGGTCAATCGGAGCTGCAGCTGCCGGCCTGCACCACAGCCACAGCAACGCGGGATCTGAGCCGCATCTGCAACCTACACCACAGCTCATGGCAACCCCGGATACTTAACCCATTGAGCGAGGCCAGGGATCGAACCCACATCCTCATAGATACTAGTTGGGTTCCTTACCACTGAGCCACAATAGGAACTCCTATTTCTTGCATTTTTAACTCTGAATGCTCCAATATTCTTGACTAGAGTATTTTTTCCTTTACCTCCTTTCTACTAAACGCATAATTTAGAGTTTCAGTATATGACCTTATTCTCTCTCTCTTTTTTTTCCATTTATAATCTTTTTTGACACTCTCAAGAAGGTCACAAAGGCAGGCTTTTTTTTTTTTTTTTGTACACTGGTATATCACCATCACCTCGAATAATCTTTGGACTAGAGCAGGTGCTCAGTAAATACTTGAGTAAATAAATGAATGAATCGTGTAGTACTATAAATTATTGTGATTCTCACGTTTAATGACTAGATTTGATTGTTTCCCAGAATGTATTTCCAACTGTCCTCTACATAGATTCGCCTGTGTAATAGACATTTCAAGATGACATATAAATTATAGTAATATACAGCATTTATATAGTGTCTACTACTTCACATACCCTAATTTATTTTCACAACTCTATCATTATACCTGTTTTACAGGTGTGGAAATGGAGGTTCAAAGAGGTTTAAGTTACAAGCCTAAGGTCACAAGGATAAGGGATTTAAATGCTAGGATGTGAGCCTGTAGTACCATTCAAAAATGCATGTGGAAAGCTGACATAGGGAGTTCCCGTCATGGCTCAGCAGTAAGGAACCCAAGTAGGATCCATGAGGATGTGGATCCAATCCCTGGCCTTGCTTAGTGGGTCAAGGATCTGGCATCACCATGAGCTGTGGTGTAGGCCAGCAGCTGCAGCTCCAATTCAGCCCCTAGCCTAGAAACTTCCATATGCTGTGGGTGTGGCCCTAAGAGGACCACAATAAAAAAGGGAAAGCAAGCAAGCGGAACATAGCATCTTAACTCTCTAATCTTCCATTTCCGAGGGCCAGGTCCACTTCTCAGGGAGAGTCAGGTTGTCCATAGCTGGCTCTCTTTCCAGCAGTGAGTCGCAGAACCTCAGACGCCTCCGCACCTCTTCTTCTCCTGACGCCAGCTGCCATCACGCACAGTACCTCTTGAGCATCACTCCCACACCCCTTTCCCTACAGCCCAGCTGTCAGGAGAGGCGCAGTTTCTCCCGCATCGCTCTTCCACGCTCTCCACCGCAAATAAGCACATCAATCCCAAATCGGGACAAGAGATCATAAGAATAAACCCTGAGGGAAACACAGCGAGTCAAAGCTCTGACAGTCATCATCCTGCCCTGTTCAATTCCAAGTCTCTGCTGATAGTAACTCATGAGAAGCCCAATGCAAATTTGTGCTTTCCTCCCATTATCTTTCAAGCAGAAGTCACCAACCCCTAGCCTTAGATGAAGACTTGTCATTTATTCAACCTCACTGCATAGTAAAGTGTCTAGTGCATTAGGGAGGTTCGAAAATATGTATTAAATGAATGAATAAGTAAATAACCCAACTGTGATGCAACCAAGAAGACAATCTTTTTATCAAGATCAACGGAGTGGAATTGAGAGTCTAGAACTCAAATATATGGTCAGTTGGAGTTTCTGCTGTGGCACAATGGGAGCAGGCATTTCTGCAGCACCAGAATGCAGGTTCGATCCCCAGCCCTGTGCAGTGGGTTAACAGGGGCTGGGATCTGATCCCTGACCTGAGACCTCCATACGCCCTGGGGCAGCCAAAAAAGAAAACAAAAACAAAAACAAAAACAAAAAACAACTGTGGTCAGTGGATTTTCAACCAAATAGAAACAACTCAATATTTATCAACTGTTGAACCAATAAACAAAATACAGTCTATCTAAACAATGGAATATTATTTAGTAGTAAAAAAGAATGGACTACTGATATAGGCTACAACCAAGATAAACCTCCAAAGACATTATGCTAAGTAAAAGAAAGCCAATACAAAGACCACTTATTATATGAGTTCATCTATAGGAAATGTCTGGGAAAAAAAAAAAAAAAAGGCAGCTTTAGTACAAAGTAGATTACCTAATGGCTGTGCAGGACTCTGGGTGGGAATGGAGAATGACTGAAAATGGGCCTAAAGTATCTTTTGGGAATGATAGGTGTGTTCTAAAATTGTGCTATAGTGATAGCTGCACATTTCCATAAACATACTAAACATTATTGAACTGGACATTTTAAATGGGTAATTTCTACCTTGATAAACCTGTTCTAAAAAGTAAAGAAAGGCGTTCCCTGGTGGCCTACTGGTTAAGGATCTGATGTTGTCACTGCTGCAGCATGGGTTTGATTCCTGGCACAGGAAGTTCTGCATGCCTCAGGCATGGCCAAAAACTGGGGGAAAAAATAATAATGAAGTAAAAGAATACACTCTTCCTAACGCTGATTCTGGTTTCACAGATTCTGCATAATTCAGATCCTGTTCTCTTTCCACAGAGGCAGCTGTCGTTGATGTTTCCCTCTTGGATTTGAATTCGTCACTATGTCAGTAATCACCTGTTTAAGACGTAGTTATAGGTGCCAGGCCATGACCTAGATGCAGGGATGGCGCAAGGAGCAACAGAGTCTTTAGGGAGTGTCCATTCTGCTGTGGAACATAGATGCTAAGTGAGCACACAGCACGTACCCGCCCACGTTGCAAGGCAAGACTCCCCCGCTAACTTGAAATAGTCCTCTCGCTGGCTTTTGAGTCATTTTCCTCATCTGTGAAGTGGGGATTACCACCTCTGTTTCGCTGTCCACAGAGGCTGTTTGAAGAGAATCAAGGGAGAGGCGTGGCGTGAAGCGTCCTCAAGTTGTGAGAAAGAGCACGCGTGGAAGGGGACAGGTCTGTGTGTCATCAGAGCATGGAAAACCCTCGGTTCCACGGAAATGGAAGCAGACCCGGGATGCTCCAGGCCTCCAGGACTCGGGCGCCAGGGGGGTGTTTTCCTCATTCACATTCCTCCAGCATGTGCTAATTTTCAGTAATGGTGCTGAAGACTGTATAACTGAATATTTTATCAGAACGGTCAAGGTTGCCCTTGAAAGCAGTTATAGAATTATCGTCTCCTAACTAAATATAGTTACCTTAACAAACAGAAGGACTTCCTCCTGAGCCAAATGAAATGGGCTATAGATTTGAGATCCTCACTTAGAAAATGATAAAGCAAACAATTCACTAAATTTGCAGTTTTTCCATCGTAGAACTTTGAGATTAAATTGCTTTCAGGGAAACATTTTTTTTTTTTAAACACGGGATATATTTAGGGAAAAGAAACACATCTGTAAAAACTATAAGGTAAATTTTTTTATTGGAGAAAGGAGATCCGGGTAGTTTTACAGTCTCTCGGGTCTGTTTAATCTTCTGGAGTTGAAAATGAATGCCCTGCACACACCTTTTCCCTCTCTGAACTTTCACCTTTGCATTGGGTAAAAAGTTATCTCTATTTTCTTACACTTATAAAGATTAAAGTTGATCTTTACGTTTTTCTTTTTCAAATTCAAAACTTTGGTCACTTTGCCTTTTTAATATAACACGCTTATATAAAGTTGATCCAGCTACAGAGGATGTAGGAATTGAAGGGTCTCCCTGAGGTTAACCTCTACGAATTAATTATAAGGTGCACTCACTACACTGTAAATGATAATTAGCCGTTTCTCTGATCTGGTGCTGATTTTCTCATTGGTTTCACACTTTCTGCACCTGAACATTTAAGTTTGAAACTTACTTTATTGGTCAAATTTCCTACATTGCACAGAAGTTTGGAAAGTGCTTGATATGTTGGAAAAGTGTGATATGGCTATAAGTTGGTAACATTATTATCATATATTCAATTTTGCTGCTTGCTGAGTTCTCTCCCAACAGCTTCCTCACTATTAAATCATGAGCTGTGCATTGTTCTCCTGCTTTGCATCCTAACTTCTTTTCCTCAAAATTCTCTTCCACTTTCTATCTTTCCTTTCCAATACCACCTTCATCTACACTCCTTTTTTTTTTTTTTTTCTGGTTTGAAAAGGTTCGTGTCTTACTATTCTGTCCTTGGCTTATCTCTGGGTTTATTTTGGTTTTGGTTTTGGTTTTGATTTTCCCACCAACACGCGCTCCTGTAATGATCCCTTCTAGTTCCTAACAGTGTCTCTTGAATTATTTAATTTTATATGTAATTCATTTTTCTTACTTAGGTCTGGGAGCTCTAATGTATGACTGATGTGTGGGTGGACCCCACATCGGTACCCTATCGTCCTGACCTCTCTTCAAACCCTCATCTCACCCTTCCGCCTAAGCTCCAGATCATGTTTTGGATATGCCCTGATTTGTTCAATCTCACTGCACAAACCTAACTTAGAATCTTTCTCCCCACACTCCCTAGCCAATCAATCTTCAACTTCTCTATGATTCAGCTGTTAAAACACTACTTTTTCTATATCCTAGAGAATGCTCATGTATCTTGAAAACCCTCACTAATGCTTGCCTGGACTCGTTGCAACAATCTGCTTACTGGCCTCACCTTTCTGAAATCTACATTTCTTAAACTGGCATTCTACTCTTATTCATGATCCAGCTTCGACGGACTTTCCAGACTTCTTTCCTATTAATTTCCTATGGTCCAGCCAAATATAATTCTCCTTTTATTAAAATAGCCAAAGGGAGTGTGGCTCAGGAGAAACAAACCTGACTAGTATCCAAGAAGATGCAGATTTGATCCCTGGCCTCACTCAGTGGCTTAAGGATTTGGTGTTGCTGAGAGCTGTGGTGTAGCGTGCAGACGTGGCTCGGATCCCCTGTTGCTGTGGCTATGGCAGCTGTAGCTCCGATTGGACCTGTGGCTTGGGAACTTCTGTATGTCATAGGTGGGATGGAAGCAAAAAAAAAAGGCAAAATAGCCCAAGATTTGTGTTTCTTTGTCCACTTATCATTATCTTTAATGTGATCCCCACTCCTTGAGCCTGTTGAACTACCGTTTTCTTCAAGTTTCAGTACAAATGCCACCACTTCCATGAAGCCAACATGATCTCCTCTCACTCTGAATCACTGCAGAATCTTATATATTTTCAATGACTGTCCTTCCATAGAATGATGGCTATATATGCATGTCTTTCATTGCCCTTGAAGTCTGTCTCTCACTAGCTGGTTCAGTGCTTTGCACCTGAAAGGCACGCAATACACAATTTGGTTGAGTGACTGGGTGTCTTGACCATGTAATTGGGTCTTGATGTTGTGATTAGCTCAAGACATTCGTCACCTGGCCAACTTCACCGATCCATCCCATGAGATTCCTGAGTCATCCCTTCCTAAAGAGGAAAGGCCAAGTACTCGTTAATAGTGCTTAATATTTTCCTCGACCATGTATATTTCAGAGAGAAGAAGAAACAGCCCTCTGGGGAATTTTGAAATGTCCTTGAGGGGTATGAAATGGATATAGGTATCTCTAGGCTTTTAAAAATTGTCTTCTGATAGATGAAAAATGCCCATGTGGATTAAAAATCCATCATTCAGTGGGTGCTAATGGGAGCAAGACCTGTGAAGGTAAAACACAGTGGAAGGCTGCAAGAGACTTCACGGCAAAATGCAAGGCCACCCCGGGACCTGAAGCAAATAAACTTCAGTGAGAACACTTAACGTAGAGACGCACTCACCTCCCTCAAAGGACAGGATGTGAACTGCGGGGTCTCTCTTTGAGTCTGGTGGTTGCATTTAATCCGAAGTGGTTATACACTTACTCGTTAAATATTGCCCCACTTTCAAATATTAAAAATCATATTGTTTCTGGCTTTCAGAGGGATGCTGTCACTTGCACCTGGTCTGGAGGAGATCAGCAGTTATTTAAAAACTGCCAAGAGAAGACGGTACAATACAAACCCTGAGAGTTGAAAAATATGCGGGAATGATACTAAAGTCCAACTTACAGAGGGAGAAAAATTAAAGGCAGCAGTTGCTTTCAAATGATCATTCAGAAAGCAGGCCTTGCCATGTTTTAAGTTTTTAGGATATAATATGTCAAGTTCCTAGTCTTGCTTGTGTAAATCTAGATATGAGAACAGAGGTTAAACCAACCTAGACTTTTCGTACATGAAACCTCCAGTTGCCTATTGCTTCAAAGACCTGCTGCAACTATTTGAACTCTCATCCCGATCTGATTCCTAGGGCACACTCCTAAAAGGAATGAATTCTTCGTCTTGCACGTTTAGGGCTGGAAAATGACTTCCCATCTCTGAAAGGCAAGTAGATAGTTCTAGAGTACATGGCTTAAAATATATAGTGTAGAATTTTCTCTTTTAAAGTTTTGTGATATAGCTCACATACCATATAATTCACCTGTACCATGATTTTAGTAGGTTCATAGATACATGCAACCATCACCACTATTCAATTTTTCATCATCTCTAAAAGAAACCTATACCCTCTGGCTCTCGTTCCTCTGTTCACCTCTTGCATCTCTCCCCCAGCGATAAGCAACCACTAATTTACCTTCTGTCTCTACAGAATTTCTTCTTCTGGACTTTCATATGAATAAAGTCACAGATAATATGATCTTTTGAGTCTGGCTTGTTTCACATAGCATGTTTTCAAGGTTCTCCTAGGATGCAGCTTACCTTGGGGCATTCATTCCTCGTCATGGCTGAATAATATTCCATTCTATGGATATGTACGCTTTATTGATTTGTGCTAATGGGTATTTGGATTGAGGGGTTCCCATCATGGCTCAGTGGAAACCAATCTGACTGGCATCCATGAGGACGCAGTTTCGATTCCTGGCCTTGTTCAGTGGTTAAGGATCTGGTGTGGCCGTGAGCTGTGGTGTAGGTTGCAGACACAACTCAGATCCTGTGGTGCTGGGACTGTGGTGTAGGCCAGCAGCTATAGCTCCTATTCAACCCCTAGCCTGGGAGCATCCATATGCCACAGGTGTGGCCCTAAAAAGACAGACAGACAGACAGACACACACACACACCCACACACACACACACACACACACACACACACAAGATGGTTGGATTGTTTCTCCTTTTGGCTATTATGAATAATACTGACCTCCTTTCTTCTCTTCTGAGGTTGGGGATGAAGCTCCAATCCTGAAACTATCTAGGGATGCAGTATTTAGGATGCCTCAGTAGAAAGAAAGACACTCCTATCACTGAGGAAATTCCTATATATATACACACACACACACACATATATATATATAATCCATATATATATAAAATCACCATGTGTCTGATATTTAGTATCTTTTCACCTGCTTATTGGCCATTTGTATATATCCCTTGGAGAAATGTCCTTTCAGAGCCCATGCTCATTTTTATTTATTTAATTTATTTATTTATTTTGCTTTTTAGGGACACACCTGAGGCATATGGGGGTCCCCAGACTAGGGGTCCAATCAGAGCTACAGCTGCCAGCCTTTGCCACAGCCACAGCAACACCAGATCCGAGCTGCATCTGCGACCTACACCACAGCTCACAATCCTCAACCCACTGAGCAAGGACAGGAATTGAACCCACAACCTCTTGGTTCCTAGTCAGATTCGTTTTCTGCTGTGCCCACTTTTAAATTGGATTGTCTTTTTATCTTTGAGATATGAGCCCTACATGTATTCTGCATATCAATCCATTAATGGATATACGATTTGAAAATATTTTCTTCCAGAGCAGCGGCCAGAGCCACAACAGTGACAATGCTGGATCTTTAACCCACAACACCATCAGGGAACTCCAAAGTCTTTTCGGTTTCTTGATGCTGTCATTTGAAAAAAATGAAAGACTTTTTTTTTTTTTTGGCTGCACATGTGGCATATAAAAATTCCAATGCCAGGGACTGAACCCACATCACAGCAGTGACCTCAGCTGCTTCAGTGACAACACCGGGTCCTTAACCCACTGTACCATAAAAGGATTCCTTAAAAGCTTTTAATTTTCATGAAATCCAATGTATCTTATTTTTTTCTTTTTTACCCATAATTTTGGTGTCACATCTAAGAATCTTCTGGCAAATTTAATATAATAAAGATTTGCTCTTGTGTTATCTTCCAAGAGTTTTATAGTTTTAGTTCTTACATTTAAGTCTTTGATCCACTGAGCTAATTTTTTCTTCTTCTTTTTAGGGCTGCACTCTAAAAAGAAGTTCCCAGGCTAGGGGTCAAATCAGAGCCACAGTTGCCGGCCTATGCCACAGCCATAGCAACATGGGATACGAGCCACATCTGCAACCTGCACCACAGGTCATAGCAATGCGGGATCTCTGACCCAATGAGTGAGGCCAGGGATAGAACCTGCATCTTCATGGATACTAGTCCGATTCATTACCGCTGAGCCACAACAGGAACTTCCCACTTAGTTCATTTTTTATGTGATGTGAAGTAAGTTCATTCTTTTGCATATGGCTATCCTATTGTCGCAGCACCATTTGTTGGAAAAAAAATTTTCCCCATTGAATAGTCTTAGTACCCTGGTTGAAAATCCATTGACCACAGATGTATAGCTTCTTTTTTTATATAGACTTTTAGTTTTTCCATTGACTGTATATGATTATTCTTGTGCCAGCGCCACGCTGACTTGATTACTATTGCTTTGTATTAAATTTCAAATTCAGTGCGCCTAAGTCTCCTAACTCTGTTCTTTTACAGGATAATTTTGACAGGGATTGAGTTGAACCTATAGCCAGTTTGTGGAATAGTGCCTTTTTAACAGTATTCGGTCTTCCAAACCATGAATGTGGGATGTTTTTACATTTCTTTGGGCTTCTTTAGTTACTTTCAATAACTTTTGTAGTTTTCAGAGTATAAATTTTGCACTTCCTTTATGGAATTTATTCATAAGCATTTCATTATTTTTAAAGCTATTGTGAATGAAATTACTTCTCCATTTTATTTTCAGATCATTCATTGCAAGTGAGTTGAAATGCCATTGCCTGTTGTGTATTGATCTTGTATCCTGCAACCTTGCTGAAATTATTTATTAGTTCTCATAGACTTTCAGTGGATTACTTACGATTTTATATACAAATGCATATCATCTGTGGATAGAGAGTTTTATTTCATCCTTTCCAAGCTGGATTCCTTTCATTTCTTTTTTTGCCCAAATACCCTAGTTAGTCCAGAACAAATGTTGAGTAGAAGTGGCAAGAGCAAATGTCCATGTCTTGTTCTTGATCTAAAGGGAAAATCATCCCGTTTTCCGTCATTAAGTATAATGTTGGCTATGAGGTTTTCATAGCTAGCCCTGGTCTGCGGAGAGTTTTTCTCATGAAAAAGTGTTGGATTTTGTTCAGTGTTTTTCTCTGCCTATTGAGAGGATTGTGTGGTTTTGTCTTTTATTCTATTAATGTGATAGCTTGCATTAATTCATTTGGGGATGATAAAACAACGTTTCAGCCCTGGGAAAAATTCCACTTGCTCATGGTGCATAATGCTTTTACATGCAGACTTTACATTGGGTTTCATGCACTACATAGGGCGGTCGTGTTCTCGGCAGGATGGTGCTGCAAAGTGAATGCAGGCATTGCACCGAAGGTTCTAACTTTGTATTTATTACTGTGAGTTAACAGGGTTTATTGACTCGCACCATGAGCGTTCTTGAAAAGATCTGGCTTCTTTAAGGATTATAAGGGAGCTCACTTGGTCAGTGATAGTTTACTACATCCTTATTAATCCAAATCTCAAAATACATTTGAGTAAAAAAGCCCAGGTAGCAACTTGTCAGTACATAGTAGACACTCTGTACCTATTTGTAGACTAATTAATTGATGGGCCTGTGTTTTTGCAGTTGAGTCAGGAAACAAGCAAGCAACTCACACGTCACATATGATATCTTGAGCACATCCATCACCTTTCCATATAGAAGACATTAGATTCAATATGGAGTGGTAGGCTGGGAGAGCCAGCTCAAGTTAGAAGGGGAGCAAAGTAAGCACACCAAGTTCAGGAAAAATAGCTCCAAGCCTCTTGGGGAGTAGTTTCACGGTGAGCTGAAGTGAGAGGGAAAATCTGGAAACACGAAATACAGCTTTGGTTCAGCTGGTAAGGAGGTGCATGATAGATCCCCCTTTCAGAGTTCCTAATCATAGCACTTCTCACACTTCACTGCTAATTTCCTTGCCAATCTCCATAACTAGAAGGTCTGCATATCAAAAGTGCTTGGCATACAGAAAGTGTGCAATAATTGCTCGTCAAATGAGTGAACCGTAATCTGGCCAATCCATTTGGGGGACAGCAGTCAGAGACAGAGAGGCTCCAACCAAGTAAAGCAAAGCAGCTCCCAGGGAAAGAGGCAAAGACTTTTACAAAATATATTTTTTACAAAAGTAGTTATTGTGATCAAATAATAGATTTTTTTTTTTGTCTTTTTGCCTTTTCTGGGGCCGCTCCTGCGGCATATGGAGGTTCCCAGGCTAGGGGTCTAATCAGAGCTGTAGCCACCGGCCTACGCCAGAGCCACAGCAACGCGGGATCCGAGCCGCGTCTGCAACCTACACCACAGCTCACGGCAACGCCGGATCGTTAACCCACTGAGCAAGGGCAGGGACTGAACCCGCAACCTCATGGTTCCTAGTCGGATTCGTTAACCACTGAGCCACGACGGGAACTCCCAAATAATAGATTTTGATGTATTTGGCTTTAGTAGGAGAATAATTTATCCCCTCTGTCTGATTTCTTAGATAACATAAGCAATATGGTTTTGTCCTCCAAAGGCCAATCTGCTATGCTGCGATTTTTTCCTCTCATTTTTAGGAAACAATAACCAACTCCCATCTAAGCCTCAAAAAGCTGTTTGCCAAGGTTAAACCATACACATGCAGATCAACATTTTAAAAAGGATGTTTATGCCTTCAATTAGTTCAGTATATTTTCCCAATTCTAAGACAACGTCAATTACAACAGCTTCTCCAGAATAAGGAAAAAAACTGTAAGAACATAAAAATTGATTACGAGCTGGATCCTTAATTTGGAAATATTTAAATACGCATTTTAAAAAGCAGGAAATGTCATCTGCTTTCCCTTTTCCGTTCCCTGATATCCCACTAGACAATCAAAGAGGATTTAAAGCGTGTGTTGAATGTGGTGTGCTTTTCTGCGGTGTCCTATTAGGATGACAATGAGGTACTTCAATGATGATACTGATGACCACGGTACTCGGGTACTCGTTAAATCTCACTTGGGTACTCATCCAACAGGGCTTAACGTGTGGGTAAATAGATCTCTGATTGCATGTATGCAAACCAATAGCAATTACTCTTGTCCTTCAGATAACAAGGGCTTCCCAGCTTTGAGTGGTTTCAAAGGAAAGCGTTTTGGTCTTTTCAACTCATAACCAGCAGGCAGAAACTAGAACAGCAAAGAGTCCGGGAAGGGGTAACATATGGCTTCCAGTGTAGGTTTCTCTGGCTTAGGTTTTGGTTCTCAGTTCTTGGTTTCATAGCTGATTTCTTTCATTTAGAAAAATCAATAGATGAGGAAAATGTTTATCCTCTAAAGAGACTGTTCAACCGAGGAAACAGGGAGACTCCATTTGGGCTTAGTAATATATGTAAGAGATTTTCATTTCACTCCATGACTTCACAGCCTAAAACTTAAGGTAGTGAACCATTTGAGTTTAAGCCACCTGAAAGTTGAGTGAAATTTTCAGAAGAACCTGCCCCTACCCCCGCATGTCTGATATGAGATGTTCTGCTTAATCTTCTTTAAGGTCTTATTCACTTAAGGGAAATACTTGGCTGCATAATTGCTTGGAGCCTATTGCTATTCGAAATGGAAAATATAATAATCTAATGGTATTGTCTCTATAAGCGAATGAGAATTTCAGGAGTGGCTGCTGGTGCCACCCATGTGATCCAGAGAGGTTAATGCAGTTAAAGTTATTTCACAGTCCATTAAGGAGCTTACGGTGACCTCGCGACCTTTGCGCCAACAACACGGAATCCATTATCATCACAATGGAGGAGCCCTGGGTTCGGCTGACTTGACAATAGGCCCGGGAAATCCCAAGTTAGTACTTAGTTTAAAAAAATGCACTTTTCTTTCTGCTTCTTGGGTATGGCTATTAATATGCCCTCCTATAATTTGTAACATTAACATTGCTGAAGGTACAGAAAAGGACATTGAAATGAAGATGTCAAAACTGCTGACTTTGTTCAGTGCATGATAATATTGGCCATGCACTGAAGTAGGAGATATCTAACAGGGAAATCAAGATGAAGGAAGTCAAGGAACTCCGCTCAATTAATGATAAATTATCACAGGTTGTGAAATTCACGTAGGCAAATAATAGCGCTCTTTCACTTTTAATGATAGAGGCTGAGATGGAACATGTGACTTGAAGGGAAACAAACACGTTTAAGTTATGGGTGTCAATGCTATGAATAGAATTAATTAAAACGACATTAAGATATTTACTTTATCAAAATCCAGGTTTCAGAGAACTACGACACACTGCCTATTTTCAAAAACAAGTCGCCATGACAAATGATATCGTTTATCTTTCTTCTATACGTAACTTGGCAAAAGACATCCCTGCCGGTCACATTTAAAGAACAGATTTAAGGCATGGGGTTAAAAAAAATAAAGATGTTATCAAAATACTGGTTGGTATGAGAGTGTTAACGAGCATTTTTGCCCTCTACAATGCACTGGACTGCACGAGGATCTGCTTGGGGGGAAATAAGAAGCACGGAATTTTCAATCAGACTTTGCAGTACTTTCTGTCAACAGCAAAGAAATACTAGATCAAAGAATCCCTATGTCCCCCCCAAATTAAACAAGATTGTTTCTGGATATTAAGGTTAAATGGTAAACATTGGTTGTTAAAAGATCCATCGATATTCCCAGAACCCCAAAAGGAAGCATTTTAGAATAACTTAAGGAAAGCATTTAAAGGTAATTAAAGAATCTAGCAGTACCTCTCAAAGGTAGTTATTGCTGATGGTGGCTCACATATCTTAGCTCATTTAAACACAATAAGGTATCAACACTTATTACAGCTCCAAATGCCTGTAATAGAATCACAGTAAAAACGGAAGCTAAGATCTCGAGTTAATTTTCAGGAACACACTGCGATGATGTCTTTTTATGGTTTGCTCTCTGAGAAAATAATTGGAAAAAAAAAAGTATCACCTACTTCTGAGGATTCAAATGAAAATAACGTAATCAAAGAGTACTTCCTAAACACAGCCATACTTGAGACCTATTTTATTTAATTATTTGAAGAATATATTCAATTTAGGATTTGAAACTGGCATTAAAAATCTGTTTCAGAGTATTTAAAAATCAAACAATAGTACCTCATCATAGATTTAAATCAAGTTAGAATAAATTTTACTCACCAATAATGCCATAGTAAGTATTTAATCATTTATTATTCAAGAAATTTTACAGAAAACTGTAGTCACTAAATACTAAGGCTACAGGGAAGCTATTCCTAAAGGAGAGTTTAACAGTATTCAGCTTTTGAATTTTTATGTTGTTTTTGTAAATTCCTTAACATCAAAACCTAGCAGGATCTTCTTTTTTAAAAAATCATTGAATTTAATTCAGTAACTCATTATGATTATACATTTTGGTTATCTGCTCTAATGTAGTAATCTGAAATATTTTCCAAGATAGTTACAGTTGTTGGAAAATGATATTTTTATTTAGGAAGTTCTAAAAGATTTGTCTTAAATTTCCCCCAGCAAATATTTGTTTCAGCGATTAATCTAATCTTCTTTGTAATACATCTTCTGCTAAGCATTTTATTCCTTAAATAAGGTAGAATTCCAGACAAGAAGAGTAAAGGTACAGGATGAGAAATTGGTAAATAGAAAAAGGAACCACAATAAGTGGATTAAAGCAAATATATATGTGTGTGTGTGTATATATATATATGTAAATATAATGTATATGTATACATATATTTTAAAGGTGAAGTTATAATACAAAGTTATCACAGGTCAGAATTGCATTTGAGCAAATTATGTCATCGAAATTAGACATAGTTTTGATGGGGTCCTAAGATACAATATAGAAGAGATTCTACATAATTTGCGAAGTGCAATATTAAAAACTACTTAAAATAATATTAAGACATACAATACACCTGACACCAAAAATGGACGTAACCATTAGGGCTAACTTTCTCATACTGTGATTGATATTATTACCATTTTTATTATTATTATTATTGCTATCAGCCTGATCAGACCCTGAAGAGGCAAGCAATTCTTCAGCTTTTCTTAGACTAATGCCATTCTGATGGTGCTGTTTTCCCAGAGCTTTGTTTGAAAGGAGATCCCCTCCACCAAGAGATCTCTCTTTGTGCGAATAAGAATTAATAACAGGAAAGAAAAAAAACCCCTCCCAACTCTGTCAACACATAAAACAAGGCTCTTAGGTAAGGAATGCGTAGTAGAGCTAATTCTAATTCACTCTGTTAGGATGCTTCTATTTGACTAAAGAGAAAGTTATTGCTGAGAGACTGGTGTAAAGCTGGAAAGTGTAAACGCAGCTCCAAAGCCTCTCAGACTCCAGTAGCCAAAAATAAACTAGTTCTTGGCTGAAAGACATAAGTGCAATTGTGAAATTGATAACCCTCCTTGGCCGAGTCCCAGACAATATGTTGCCTTTCGGGGGCTGATCAACGTGATTGATGTGAACTGTGAAATCCAGGGGGGCGCTCCCCTTTAATCAAACCCACCATCCTCGACAGGGAGGCAGCTGTGGACTAACAAGTTCTTCAAGCTTTCTCCCTCCAGGTCTCCTTAGAAGTCTGACAGCCCAGGAGGAGAAAAAGGTGGCAAAACAGCCACAAAACCAACTTCACCCTGCAAAAGAAAAGGAGAAAAAAGAAAAAAAGACAAGCTATGGGGTAAAACATAAGATGGCAGCAACTGAACAGCTTTATTTCCTTTCAAAGAGAAATTCAGACTTCACTTTTAACATCAAAACCAACTTACTAAAGACACACAGCTAAGTTTTTTTTCTTCTAAGTATACAGTTTTTTTTTTCTCTTTTTCTCTGTTTCACAAGGATGATCAGTGTCGTAGCAGCCACATTCCTTTTTTTTTTCATTTCCCCCTTCAGTTTCATGTTTTCATCATATATTTTAGAGTTGTGATAATCTCTCCCCCAAATCACATGTGAAGATAAAGTCACAGAGAGAAAAATAACCTAAAATCTTCCAGGGAGTGACATTAAGCTTGCAGACCTGTGGTGGGTAGCAGTGTGGTCAATTAGACACCAGCTCCCTAATCTTGTAATCATTAACTCATCACTCACTCAACTGCTATCAGTGAAGGACCAGGAATATCAAATTGGAGTTTTTGCATTTCTTAGAGTAAACGTTTTTAAACCTATAACAAATTCAGACTGATGTTTCTTCCATAACAATTGTCATGACTCAAATTGATTTTAGCTTAAAAGATCAACATCAGGGTATAATCTACTTTTTCAAGGTTTCCTTTAATGCTGAAAGGCTTCCAGATTGGTTAACCTTACCACACTCTTTTGCATTGTTGTCCTATTTCTGCATAACATTCCGGTGCCAGATTGTCAGCTAATTATGTCACAAGCAATCAGCTAACAAAGCACAGCCATTCTCCCCTGGAGAATGAACCTTGTTTCAGAGCTACTCCAAGGGAAAAAATAGGTCCCTTTCATTAAAGAAATCTGCAGTGAGGGTTTTATTTAACTGAACATTCCATTTTGGCACTGCTGTTTCCTTGATGTTGCAAGGATGTTGACGGCTGGTTACTTTTTCAGCCCCTGCGGGGGAAAGTGCCGTGGAGCTCCATGGAGCCCATAGTTCATTTCTACATCCATGGGAAGACATGCAGCTATTTGGGAAAACTTTATAATGTCAACCTATAATATGAAAACCACTAAATTATCTTCCTCCAGAAGGCCTTTTGGTTTAATCTCTTTGAACAGTGACCTGCACTGCCTTCTTCCCTAAAGACTAAACATGGAGCAAAAATAGAGGATATTTTCCGATCTCTATTTTAACGGAGATGAGATTTCGCAAAGACATGCAAACTAAGAGAATAGGCAGAGATCAGTGACGGTAGAAAAGTGAATTTGTGGTAGAAGAACAGAGTCCTCTGGATGTTTTCGGTAGTAGATGAGATGGTGTCTGCCAAGTGCTTAGCAGAAGGCCTGACACAATATTGGCATTCAATACATACTAGCTCCCCCTTCCATGTAGGCAAACTTTGAAATTAGCTCTCAGTTTTGGAGTACACGCTCACTTGGAGACAGAGAGAGCTAGCCAAGGGATATGGCAATGATAGCCTGGTTGGAGAAAACACTTGCTAAGAATAAATGAGTTTCAGAGGTCTAACTCCTTCCATTCATCTATTAAGGCTTTAATATTATTTACTACCTGCTTACTATGATAGTCATAATGGAATGATGATGTGTCTTAAAATCCTACTGAGGACATTTAATATCCTAAAATCTTGGTTGTTAGCAGAAAGGGAAATAGCCTCTTGGAATGGTTGACTATCCTAATCCATTGCTCTAACCACGAACATTTAAAGCTGTAAATCTTGATAAATTGGGATTAGGATCAAAACTCAATTCACCAGAATTTTAGGGCCTCCAAGCATTTTTCCTGGCCTTCCAACAGATACTACTTACTAAAGAGGCTCTGATTATTCTCATGGATTTCTTTAACTCCGTCAACTTCAATAGAAATACTTTTAAGATGAATCCTTTAAAAATGCCACACTTCCAAGGGTATTAATGAGATCTTCATTGAAAATAGAGACAAAGAAAAGAAATTAGTTGGAATGTACGTAATGCATTTCCAGTAAGACATACTGCATTTTCATCTCGTGTAACCACAGCAAACACCTTTCTTGGGAGGTTTTTTGTTTTTTGTTTTCTTCTCTTTTTATTACAGATGATTCTGAGAAAATAAAATCTTAGCTGGAGAGATGAGTAGATATGCAGGGATATTGCAGAAAATGATGCAATTTCACGGTGTTTCACAAGCTGAATCTAATTAAGCTCTGCAACCTCTTTATAAGCTCGTGATTTTGAAAGCACAAAAAGAACAAACCAAAGAAAGAATTCACTAGCCCTTTCAGTCTATTGACAATGATCAGAACTTAGTTTCAAGGTCTTTAACTAAATGGGATAAACTAAAATTACAGATGATTCTTGAGAGAGAATCATGGAAATACAAAGGATGTTAAAATTAGGCGTACGGCCCAAACTTGAGAAATTTGGGTTTCGCTTCTCAGTTTGGTGACAAGAAAGCCAAGAAATGATTTGTGATGAATATTCTAGTATACAAGCTGTTATCAAGATTAAGTAGAAGAGGATCAAAGAGTTCCAATTTCCACCAAGATGGGAGAAAGAAGGGGTGCATTTAAAGTGAATGAAGGGGATGGAGGTTAGAAATCTCGATGATGTCCTGGACAGAGAAGAATCTTTTTAATACTGAAGTTTCTGACTATGAAAAGTCGGAAACTGTTTTTCCCTGGAGAGCTCTGAAAATAGAAGGAAAATAACGC
The DNA here is from genome assembly GCF_016906955.1 of Phacochoerus africanus. Lineage (NCBI taxonomy): Eukaryota > Metazoa > Chordata > Mammalia > Artiodactyla > Suidae > Phacochoerus > Phacochoerus africanus. The sequence goes on along the minus strand of NC_062555.1, from coordinate 13,615,140 downwards.
ATTTTGGTCCAGCGTGATTGTAATGTCATCCTGTCTGGAGTCAAAGGAAGAAGGGGCTGGAATCGTCTCTTCTTGACTTTGCAGACAAGATTATGCTGAAGTTAGCCTACATGCGTCCAGTGGAAGTGGATCAGCGGGGAAGGGCCAATTCGATTTTTGCTGATGGAACAGTGGGTTAAGTCTAAATTTTCCAATTCTAAGTTGCGCACTCTATGGTAGATTTTCCTCAAAGGCCTCTCTCTCTCCCCTCTAAGAAGTGAAGCAATTAACAGAGACACACGAACGATATACAGATGATCATGTACTTCTAGGGAGCTATAGGTCAGCCTTTATTTTCCGGAGGCTCTTGAGGTTTGATGTTTGGGAGAAAATCTAGGACGTCTAAGGCCTTGAAGTGTTACAATTCTTCCTACTTTAGCACGAGTTGGGCATTATAGATTTTTATTCTTGCCTTCATTCCCTGTTGATAATGGAAAGGAGAGGAGTAAAGACTGTAATAGTCGCTGGTCATCGTATCCAGTTGGAGGCTGGAAACCCTTTAAACAAACAATGATCAGATTTATAAAGCTGCGCATGATAGCAATTCTATGTTATTGCCTCTTTTTTTGAGAAGCACCCAGAGGACAATTTACGATTGCACATCTACAAGGTATACACTTCGAAACAAACCTTTTAAAGTTTTACGAAACTTTCTATCTACAGACGCATACTAAACAAGGGTTTATATCTTTACACTGGTGGCAAAGCTCTTGTTCCTGGACTGGTAGAAGTTCCTTCGGGTCTTTCAGGGATGACCTGTCCTTGGGTTGGGAATCTCTGTTCTAAAGAAAGTGACAGTTAGGCTTTTAGGCACCTTCCTTTCTGGAATGCCACATTGTCATTAGTGGAGAAGAAAATCTGTTTTTAGAGTGAGCACAAATGTGACATGAATAACTCAACAGTGATCAGAGATGATTGGGGGTGTAGCGAAAAGTAATATGCTGGGTACCATGACAAATTTCACAGTTCTTTAACTTCAACTGATTTTAACCACTTAGGGAGAATTCTTTTACACAGCCACTAGGCAGAGATGAAAGAAATCAGCCTCTGAAATCACCCTCTTTATGGTTTTTTTCAAGCTGCTTTTATTTTATTTTTTGGTCTTCTTAGGGCTGCACCCGTGGCACATGGAGGTTCCCAGGCTAGGGGTCCAGTCGGAGCTACAGCCACATCACAGCCTACACCACAGCCACAGCAATGCCAGATCCAAGCCGCGTCTGCGACCTACACCACAGCTCACTGCAGAGAGTTACGCAACACTGGATCCTCAACCCACTGAGTGAGGCCAGGGATCAAACCCTCAACCTCATAGTTTCTAGTCGGATTCGTTTCTGCTGTACCCCTAGCCTGGGAACTCTCCAGCTGCTTTTTAAAAAACCAGCACCTTGTACTGTCTAGGCTCTGCATCAACATTTAAAAGGTCTTCCTTCAGCCTCTGTCAGGCAGCCCTATTAGGAAGTGAGTAAATTTAATAAACACACAACTGCACTAAGTATGTATCAGCTCATTTGCATGTCTGTTCCGGCAGCAGTGCAGTCAGTGCAGGCAAACAGCTGTCTACTTTGGGGTTTGTGTGGGTCTGTCAAGGAGGCTCTCAGAAAACGTCTCTATCAAAAGAGCCCTCGTAGGGCTGGAAGGAGTTTCAGAAGCTGGGCAGAACATCCTCAGGCACACCACGGTTAGAGCCACCCAGAGGGCGGCTTTGGTCTGCCCTTAAGAGCATCAGACAGAGATAAACCCTTAAGGAGAGGGAGGAATAACAACGTGTGCACAGGCCAAAAAAAGTTTATGGTGTGGATTTCTAACTTTTTAACATTTTCAGTCTGATAGGAGATAGTAGCATTCACTCTAGAATGCTCATTATTTTAAAAACTGGAACTGAAGAGGAAAGAAGGGGAGAGATAAATTAGGAGCTTGGGATTAACATGGATGCACGACTTTATATAAAATACATAATCAACAGAGACCTGCTAAAGAGCTCTGGAAACCATACTCAATATTTTGTAATAACTTCTAATTGGAAAGAATCTGAAAAAGAATATATAAATTCTTATATATATATATATATATATACACACACACACTCCTATTTATTCTTATATATTTTCTTATATGTACTCCTATGTATTCTTTTGTATATTCTATATGTACTCATATGTATGTACATATATATAACTGAATCATTACACTGTACACCTGAAACTAACACAATCCTATAAATCAACTATACGTCAATAAAAAAAAAACCCTGGATTTAAAACTCAATTTGCAGCAAGATGAAATACCTAAATCAATTAGCTGCTCTTCTTGCTTTGGACAGTAATAAATATTTGCCATATATATTATGTGGGGTATAATAACAAATGGGACCTCAATATTGGGAGGAGTAAGTGGGGAGGGGTCCTTTATATTATCCATATTTGAGCTCCTGAGATTAAACCGGCTTTGGAAAAAAACCCTGTAATTCTCTAGGAGTCAAAGGTATAATTGAGTTCTATGAACTCACTCTATTTCTGCAGTTTGTGATCAAGTGAAATGGAGCCAGGGAACTTTGTTTTCTTTAGGTAAAGAAATAAATGACAACGTGCAGGTCTTCGGTTCTGTGTCTTGGAGCCGCGCAGACTTTTATACAAGAAAAAAAAAAAATCTAGCCATGGATGAGAGTCTGTGATGATGGGAGCTATCTTTCCTCCGAGGGAGCGGTCTCATAATGTTGTTATACCATAAAAGACACAAGGTAAACACTTCTAATAGGAGCGAGTTCGGTAAACCACATATGTAAATACATTTGCAGTGATTGTGGATTAATACGAGCCTTCACAGTCCTGTTGGTGTGCAGTCACTGGGAATGCTTTCTCAGGGAAGATCGCATTTAACAGCGTCTCAATAGAGCCATGCTCTGAAAGGCTCTGCATTCGGAGGTGAAGGGGCCCCTTCTTCGGTGGGTGCCACAGACGCTGTCCAACACCGCCGCACGGTAGCTGAACGTGGCCTCTGCTGCCAAATTCCTATTTGTCCTTCACATGAAGTCCATATTGACTGCTTCAAAAACTCTTTGTATGAGCTATTATTTTCAAATTGTTTCCCAACTTATACTGCAATTGAAAATTGGACAGCTTTTCAATTGCGCTCGCATTCCAATTGATTACCAATACAGTTTTTCAGAATTAAGAATATCAGTCTAGTCTCTTCCTTGGAATTGTGTTGACTCTGGGTGGCTTTCATTTAAATATTGAGGTACAGTTTGTGCCTGACTCCGTGTTAAGATAACACACAAGGCGATCAATTAGATTTATTATCTCTTCTCTCAACTCTATGGTTTGTATTGCTGTGGGAACAACAACAAAAAAAACCCTACATGACGTTGCCTTGGCTTCAAGGTCTCCCAGGATTCATACCTGAGCTTGTTTCTGCTGCATCAGACAGGTCTCAAGCTCTGTGATGTATTCTTTAGGATGAGGCTGTTGTAATGATCAAATGACTAATATGTTTTCTGAATAAATGCATTCTAACACTGTTAGGTTATCCGATCAAATCAATAAATATTTATTGAGTAATTACTATGTAAAAGGCACTATTGTAGACCCCGGAGGATGGGGCTGGGATGGCGCGTGGAATCCTATCTTAGATTCTCAGAATTTACTCCAAAGTGAAATCAATAGGCAAGACGGAGTCATTTAATTTGTCTAAGGTATTTCCGGGTGCTTTCAACATCATTCTGGAAGGTCCTCGGCAGTCCTGGGACCATTAACAGTTGTCACTGTGTTTTTCGGATGGAACAATTCAAGAAGGGAGAGGTTAAATACATTTCTCAAGGTCACAGAGCACTAAAGATGTCAACCTGAGGTGCCTCTGTAAGCAGCTACCTCCTGGCTTTGTGTTTCATCAGCTCCGGGACAGTTGTTGGGGCTGAGGGATCTGGGGAGGTCATGCTATGGCTTGGCTGTGATTGCTAACTGGCATTTATGACATAATTAATTGACACAAAACCGCTGGCATTTAAATTAGCGGAATACAACCGTCTTCCTCCTTTAGCACAGGATGCTCTCTGAACAAATGAGTCTAATCCCTCTGCTTTTATAGGATGAAAGGGAAACAGTGCATCCCTCTTTTTCATGGGAACGGCCCTAAACATTTCCTTTTTTTTTCCATTGAAGACTGATATACAATGTGTTAATTTCTGATGCACCGCCAAATGACTCAGTTATAAATATAAATATAAATATATATATATATATATACACACACACACACGTTCTTTTAAAAATCTTCTTTTTTTGTTGGTTTATTTATTATTTTTATTATTATTTTTTTGCTTTTCGCTTTTTAGGGCCATACCCGTGGCATGTGGAAGTTCCCAGGGTCAGGGTTGAATCAGAGCTGCAGCTGCCAGTTTATGCATCTGCCACAGCAACGCCATCTGAGCGGTGTCTGCGACCCACACCACAGCGCCTGGCAAGGCCAGATCCCAGACCCACTGAACGAGGCCAGGGATCAAACCCACATCCTCATGGATACTAGTCAGATTTGTTTCTGCTGCGCCACGATGGGAACTCCAAAAATGTGATAATCTGTTAGGGTTTATCACTGGCTATTGAATATAGGTCCCTGTGCTATGCAGTAGGGCCTTGGTGTTTATCCATTCTGCCTATAATAGCTTGCATCTGAAGATTTTCAAACACACAGAACACTTGAAAGAATGTTACAGCAAACACCTGCTTTAACCACTACCTCGATATTATCATTTATATTTACCGTACTGGCTCTGTAACATACCTGTCCATTCTTCTATTCCTCCATCGATCGATCTTAATTTTGGAAGCCTTTTAAAGTAAATTGCAACTATAATCTTTTGGAAACGACTTTTACCGTAAGGCAAAGAGGCTTATCGTCATAATAATAATGGTGTGGGAGGAAATAATTATAATTGATATTCAAACAAATTTGTTCAAGATTCTCCTAAATATTGACGAGTCTCCTATTTCTGTGGTGCTGCATTCATTTGTTTTTCTGATCCTGGCAATAAGCTCATTGCGTAGAAAGGCAGATATAATAACTTCATTTTACAAACTAGAAAACTGAGGCGTTCCCATCGTGGCGCAATGGAAACGAATCCGACTAGGAACCACGAGGTTGCGGGTTTGATCCCTGGCCTCGCTCAGTGGGTTAAGGACCTGGTGATGCCGTGAGCTCTGGTGTAGGTTGCAGACGAGGCTCGGATCCCTTGTGGCTGTGGCTCTGGTGTAGGCCGGCAGCTACAGCTCCGATTGGAACCTGGGAACCTCCATGTGCCATGGGTGCGGCCCTAAAAAGAGAAAAAGACAAAAAAGAAAAGAAAAGAAAATTGTGGCTTGGAGATGCAATGTTAAGCTCGTGGTCAGGAGGCAGCATATCCAAGAACAAAGTCCTCTTGCTGGTCTGGGACCAGCACTCTTCTCATTGGGTCGTGCCATCCACCCTGTTGTCAAAAACCTCAAGGGAAGTTTTCAGTGATTACGCTAGTACCTACTTCTTAAAACAGGAATATTTAAATAGATGATTACACGCCACAGCCACTGCCTTAACACCCATAATCTTGCTTCATTGGGTCGTTTGGTTAAACAAGCCTCCAAACCTTTTACTTGAAATAGCTTGAGGGCTGAGAAGCAGTTACATCAACGTCCCTGACATTGCTATGTCTCTGCAGTCTGCAACTATGTGTTTCCAGACAGCCAGCTGCCTTTCTATCAGTCCTATCTGTGGCTTTCCAATGAAAATTTAACTTGGAAAAAATTCATTTATAATCTTGTACATTAAGCTCCACTAACCTGCCTTTTGCCAGTCCTCCTGAAACTGAGTTCCTCTAAAACCGAGTTCCTCTAACCAGTTTATAATTAACTTCTCCATCCAAAAATTTTACTCCTTTTCTTGTTTTATACCTGTTCCCCCTTGGCATTGAGGAATATCAAAGGAAACAGGGTATTGCAATAAGCAGGACCCTACGAGGGCTTCCCAGAATAGCCCTTCCCCTGTGGTTTCTGTCTGCCTCTTGTTTGAAGAAAAACTTTAGGGAGTTCCCATCATGGCTCGCAGGTTAACGAACCTGACTAGTATCCGGGTAGGACATGGGTTTGATCCCTGGCCTTGCTCAGTGGGTTAAGGATCCCTCATTGTTGTATGCTGTGGTGTAGGTCGCAGACACTGCTTGGATCCAGGGCTGCTGTGGCTGTGGTGTAGGCCGGCAGCTGCAGCTCCAATTTCCCCCCCAGACTGAGAACTTCCATATGCTGCAGGTGCAGCCCTAAACAAACAAACAAACAAACAAACAAACAAACAAAAAAACCCACAAAAAAAGCCTTTAACGTCCTAGGCCTTCCCCATGGTCCAAAGAGTAAATTTCATCAGTGAAATGAGAAAATGCAGAAACAAAGGAAAACAGTCAGGCAAGACAAAATATTAATAGTTTAGCCATTAAACAAAGTCAAAGAACTTCAGTTCCTCCTCAAGGGGGATTCGATAAGATTCTGAGATGTATCCTTGAGCTGTTTGGTAGATGCTGAAACCGCCACCAGAGGTAAGGCGTTAACCGCGTGGTGACCACAAGCACGTAGACTACAGACCTGTTCATCAAATAGCTGATGATATTAACTCCGAAACAGCAGCTGTTACATCACCACCAACCAATCAGAAGAAGGTCCACAAGCTGATCATGCACCCCGAAACCCTGGCCCCTACCCTGTCTTCAAAAAGCACATGACTTTCCTTCGTCATTCTTAGATGTGACCTTTCCGGGGAAATAGAAGCCAAAGCGCTTCCGATTTTTTAAAATTGTATTTATCCAGTTTTATTGAGATATAGTTGACTCACAGTGTTGAGGCACTACAGATCCACCTATACAGCTCATGGCAACACTGGATCCCTAACCCACTGAGCGAAGCCAGGTATTGAACCTGTGTCCTCATTGTTACTAGTCGGATTTGCTACTGCTGCGCCACAAAGGGAACTCCTCGTAACTTCTTTTAAGGTTTTCTCTACCTCACATGTCGTATCCGTTTTGTCAACCAAGACCCAAGGTTCGTTCTTCATTTGCTTTATCTACCAGCTCATGCTCAGACCTGCACAATCGTTTCCCCACGGGTTGCCCCATTCCAGCCTTTCTGCTTTCTAGGCCGCTCCACATTCCTCTTCCACCCCAGGCTTCCCAGTGCTGTCGTCATTTGACTCCTCCGCACATGCGCATAACAGAGCAAAGATTAGTAGGAGAGAACTAGGCACATCCTTCCACGCAGAGGCTCTGGCCTCCCCAGCATCGTCCTGATCTCCTTTTACAGTCTTGATGTTTCACATGAATGCTTCATGCTAGTCAAATTATTTTCCTGCCCTAAATATATCCATCAAATACACTTCTCTCTGTATTAAACTCACTTTTATCCTCTCCTTCTCCTCTTCAAATCCTACTCATTTTCCAAGATTCAGTTCAAATCCCACCTACTCTGATAAAGCTTCCCAGTACACCACGACCTGATCTTCTCCTTCCTTTCTCTCAAATCCTCGTTCTTAGTCTTGGGATTATCTTCAGCTTCCATTACCACTGCTCACCTGTACTGTGCCCCAGCTACCCTGGACCAATCAACTACTCTCCAAGCATGCATTATCTTTGCGCAGTCCTCTCTTGCAGCCTGAAATGCCTTCTCTCTTCTTCCCTTAGCAGAAACGACCCGGCTCAAAGGTTTTCTCATTTTAACTCTGTCTTCATTCCGAGATTAAGATTACTAGCTCTTCCCAGTTCCTTTGTCCCTTACACTATTTCACTTTCTTTGTCTTATCCAAGCGCTATTTGTTTTCGTGATTTTTCCTTACAGAGACCTACTAAGACCCAGTAGAGCAGACACTATGCCCTCTGCTCATAATTCATCAAATCATAGTTCTTTTTTTCGAGAAGAAATTGTACTGATCAGCTCATCTAAACCTCTGGTTTGTAAAAGAGGTAATAAGCCTTCTCACAGGTAGTGACTGGTTCAAAATCAGGGTTCAGTCCCATAGGAAGGCCAAATCCTCTATCAGTGCTCTAGATAAAACAGTAAATGAGGGACAATTCTCATCCCACAAAGAGCTAATAATTTGGAGAAGATGCCACATATTTAATAAGTCACAGCTTTATTTTCTGAAAAAAATAATTCTGATAATTCTGATCATAGTGTTATGCTACGTATTTTCTAAAGCTTCCAAAATGCAATAAAAGATTAATTCTATTTGAAGAGACAATAGAGAATATTTATTTATTTTTTATTTTTTAAATTTTTTGGCCATGCCCACCCATGGCACACAGAAGTTCCTAGGCCGGAGATCAAATCAGTGCCACAGCAGCAATCCAGGCCACAGCAATGACAATCTAGATCTTTAACCTGCTGAGCAACCATGGAACACCCAAGAATTGCTAAGTGTTAGCCAATTCTTTAATTTCCCACTAATTTAAAATTTAAAAGAGATCACCTATAAAAAATGAGCCATCAAGATCACCTGAATCAAATTATAGTTATAACATAATTTTTATTTTGCAAATTTTTCCACTGTTACATAGGTAGTACTAAATGAAACAGAAAAAGCAAATGTATCATATCTCCATTTCAAATTAATGTGAATATTGTTTACTCATTGCTTGTTTGTTTTAACAACAAAAAAACAATTCTCCTTCATGCCCCCACACTGGTGTTGCAGTTCATCTACTCTTTATTTTCCAGGAGAGGCCATAATAGGAAATGCAAAAAAAAAAAAAAACACACTTTAATTGTTTAGTTCTGCCAGTTGTTTATTTTTTTTTCAGAATGAACTGGTGAATTGTTAGTGCAGTGATCATTATGATTAGAGGACATTCCTTTCTGGAGTCCGAATTAGATAATGGGCCATGTGGGTCAGAATCACATTTCTTGGAGTTCCCATTGCGGCTCAGTGGTAACAAACCCAACTAGAATTCATGAGGACACGGGTTCAATCACTGGCCTTGCTCAGTGGGTTAAGGATCCAGTGTTGCTGTGAGCTGTGGTATAGCTCACAGATGCAGCTCAGATCCCATGTTGCTGTGGCTGTGGTGAAGGCCGGCAGCTATAGCTCTGATTCAACCCCTAGCCTGGAAACTTCCATATGCCATAGGTGCTGCCTTAAAAAGATTAAAAAAAAAAATCACATTTCCCTTTAAAGAGTGACCTGTCCTGTTTTTTCTTTGTTTCCTTAAAGACTATATATCCTTATATAGCTCTGTTTACTGTGTAAGCCCAGTACATTCCTGTTGATAAAATAAAAGTTATTCTGCTCTTCTTTCCTAACCATCACCATAATTTCCTGTGTCTCAGTTTAAGTACAAAATATGGTCATTCATAGAAGGAAAAAGAATTACTCTTAGGCAAATTCAGCATTCCTTGAGTGACTGATGATCCAATCCTATTAGAAAGCCTAAAGAATCAAGTTGGATACAGCTAAATATGACCTTACACATTCCTAGTCTGGCTGCATTACATACTCCCTCTTTGCACCAGGTTAAACCTGGAAATACCTACATATGTCTTCCTCAATCAACAGGACCTTAATGTAAGTGGCTGGTAGGGGACAGTAGCTTTACTCATCATAATGTGGAAATCCGGCTATTCTGAAAGGTGAGCACCTGATTTCTTTTACTTTAAACCATTAGGGAACAAACTTTTAAAAGACGTTGAAATCAGGGGTTCCCGTCGTGGCTCAGTGGTTAACGAACCCAACTAGCATCCATGAGAATGTGGGTTCTATTCCTGGCCTCGCTCATTGGGTTAAGGATCTGGCGTTGCCATGAGCTGTGGTGTAGGTCAGCGACATGGCTCAGATCTCGCGTTGCTGTGGCTGTGCAAAGGCTGGCATCTACAGCTCCAAATAGACCCCTAGCCTGGGAACCTCCATATGCTGCAGGTGCAGACTTAAAAAGACAAAAGACAAAAGAAAAAAAAAAGATATTGAGTTCAGAAGGGGGAGGCTGGTTTCTAAAATATTTAGTAGTAAATTTCTGAGTTTTCCTGAATATTCATGCCTTAAAACTTGAAATAAAACTGATTGGTGAACAGTCCCTAAAGCTGTTGGCTTTGGGGTAAGACTGATCAGACCTGAAAACTCTTAGCCGGGTTCAGACCTATTCTGACCCTTGATAAAAGGACTTCATAAAAGAATCACCCACAGTGAATATGCTAAAAGTATTTGTAAGAGAACCTCTTCCAAGTTGCAACTAAACAGCACAGGGCTATAGATTTGGCGGCAGTTGAGATGATAAACCAAAATAATTCGCCAAGTTCTGAATTAAGCGACAGGTGACTAAGCGGAATCAGAAGAGTAATGAGACTTGGATTTTGTTTGTCCCCATAACTTAGGACAATTTGTTAGTCTCATTCTCTGTGTTCCATCTTGGCATTGGTTTTCTTTAGTTATCACTGGTTTGGGTAATTTAATACTAGAGCACAAATGATCTTTATTTCACAAGCAAGGCCTTGGCCAGCATGTGGTCAGTAGTTTCACTGCCTACACGACTTTAGCTGGACACAATCCTAATACATGCAAGTGATTGAAAAGCCAAAGAGACTAGAGCCCCCTTTCACCGTTATCAAATTCTGCCCCCCACTAACTAACCTACAAGCTAGCCTTTGGCCTTGAGGAAAGATAGAAACTCCTGCTTCTCATCCTTCTTGCATCTTTTCTTTAAACTTTGACTCACAAAATTCCTGCAGTAAGTTCTTTTTTAATCTACAGTCAGTGCTTCCAAACTAGCACCCCCTAGAGGGCTGACTGCTTTAGATTCCTTTATTTAAGGATAAAGCCAAACTTCTCCCTCTTCCCTGGGCAGGTAAGTCAGGCTCAACTGGCAAATGGGTTTAAAAATGCCACCCATGGGTACTTGAGGAAATCTCTCGGACCACAAAGTTTTGTTTTCATCACCTTTGGGTTCGTGTGTTGGACTCTGGGTGGTGTCTTCCTGCAGCCTGGTGTGCCTGCAGCAGCTAACGGGATCTCAGGGAACCTGACTTGCCGAGATGGACTGGAACCTCCAATTCAGCCATCTCCTTGCAGGACGGCCACCTCCTCTTTTCTTTTTTCCTAACGATGTGACATTTGTCCTGCCAGTGATGCCGAGCGCGCCGCAGAGGATGAACGGCTGGGCTCCACAGCTCCTTTTCTTGGCAAGCGCTCACACCTCACACCAGCCCTCCTCGGCATCATTAATATTATATATAGATGCCCTTGTCACAGATTTACATTCAGTGATCCGAAATCAGGATGGGAGGCTGGAGTGTGCGTGGGGGGGGGTGGAGGAAAGCCCGCTGATTTATTGTGGGGAATGTTGGAGAATAAAAAGGGGGGTGATCAAATTTATATTAATGTCCTGACCTATCTTCTTAAAACAGCTTTTTGCTCATTTCAGTGCTTAAGCATTTGGCTGCCTGAAGGGAGAAAGCGAGAAGAAAGGAAAAGAGCAAGAAAGAAAAAAAAATTAACCTCCATGGTGCCTTGTTATTTGTCTCCTCTCTTTATGGACTTGAAAATTGTCCCCGTTACCACCCGCGTGTGAGCTTAAGGAGGGAATAGAGAGATGGGCTGTTTCCGGAGATTGACGGCTGCTCTCTCCTCCCTGGTGGAAGCTGACGGACAGTGGATGCAGGTGTCAGCGTTCAGATGAAGGAGTCTGAACCGACTGGTAAATTTTGTCTATCCTGGCTGGTCTGGTTAACACAACCCAGAAAGACTTTGTAGTAGAGAAAAGCATTGTATTAAATGTGGGTCTTATTCTGAAGGTCAGGAGAGGGATTTACTGTCTAAAGTACAGAGATAACATTTACGGGATCCTCCAAATTTCAGGTGGACTTTCTCCGGATGTGTTGCCAGTTCCATTTTTGGGGGGCAGGGAAGGGGGGTGGTGCATGCTTGTTGTGTACAGAAGTTCCTGGGCCAGGGATCGAACCCAGACCACAGCAATGACAAGGCCAGATCCTTTACCTGCTGAGCCACCAGAGAACTCCCGGATTGCTATTTTTTCAGAAAAACGAGAAGCAACTGATCTTGCTTATTTTTCTTCTAAATTAAGGAAGTTAGCAAGGTTCTGAAATTCTTCTCCATGTCTTATGTGTGTTTGTATGGATTTTTATTGTTCATTCTGCAAAGTTTCGGCAAGCCTACCGGGGGTGGTGGTGGGCCAGGCCTCGGGTGGAGCTTGAGTTATAACTTTTAAACCTCAGACATGGGATGGGAACCTCCATCTCTGCTACTGTTTGGGGCCCCCCCGAGTTTTAGAGGTGGTCTTGGACACATTCTCAGTCCAGTCCAAAGGCTGGTTTTTCTGTCTGCAATAATAACTTGGCAGTCTTTCTTTATTGTGTTCTTTTTTTTTTTTTTTGTCTTTTTTGTCTTTGTAGGGCTGCACCTGCGGCATAAGGAGGTTCCCAGGCTAGGGGTCTAATCGGAGCCACTGCTGTCGGCCACAGCCACAGCCACGCCAGATCTGAGCCATGTCTATGACCTGCACCACAGCTCACGGCAATGCCGGATCCTGAACCCACTGAGTGAGGCCAGGGATGGAACCCGCAGCCTCACGGTTCCTCGTCAGATTCGTTTCCGCTGCACCAGGATGGGAACTCCTTGATCGTGTTCTTGATTTCGCTTTGCATCTGCACGCCTTCTCCTCTCCTCATGTATGACCTTCACCTTCATAGTTCTGACCAAGCTTCCTTGGCTTAATGCTTTAATATGGCTTCCGTGCTCCTTCTTATCCCGGCTGAGGAATCACACTGAATGTAGCCACTGAACAATTTTAGCCAGAGGAATATACCATCCCCTGACTGCAGTCTCTTCACATAAATATTCTTTTGGAGTGAATGGGATAGCATGTGTATTAGGTGAGGATTAAGCAAAAGGAAAAAAGGGAAAAGAAAAAAGGCATCCATTATCGAAAGTTTTCTGCAACCTCAGCTACATGCTTTTGCTGTAGCGGTTGATAACACTCATAGCGAGCCATTCATGAATCACTAATCAGGTCTCGGAGTAGAACTTGGCTCAGGCCACCCTGACACTAAGAAGTTGAATGCTAAATGGCGATGTAATATTAGGGGCACTATTCAATTGACATTAAGCTGTCCTCATTTGGTGGCTGTTCAATGGGCGTTCCCTGGGTGATTGTAAATGCAGGAAGCTAATGATGCTGGCAACTTAGCCAGCCTTTCTGCTGTGGGAACAAAAGTTGCACATCCGAACTGTTCACATTGACCGTAATCCAATTAAGTCAATAGGTTTTCAGACAAAATGAGTTAAGAGCCAGGGTGGGGAACCACCACCGTTTCCCCGGTTATCACTTTTTTCTTCCCCCAGTATGATGATCGAACCTACTGTCTCCTTCTTAAAGACTAGAGGAAGAATGCCAATCAAATCCCCGTATCTTTTTACTTTTTAACAAATCCTGGAGCAAGCTTAACCACCCATAAGCCATGGTGGAGGCTTTCAGTCGCAGACTGAACTTCCTTTGACATAACTTCAGAGCCAAGGTTCAAGTTCGCAGGAGGTACAGCTTGCTAACGAAGAACATACTGTCCCCTGCTGTCGCCCTCGAAAAGGAAACCATCTCAGGACTAAAGAGAGCAGGTGCCAGGGTGATGTTTGGAGAGGGGTAGGAGGGTACATCTGCTTATCTATTTTAGGTGCTTACAATGTGTCTTCCATTTCCCAGTGTTGGTTTAGCATGAGGTTGTATTACTTCAAGGAAGCCCGTATTACCGTCGGACCACAATTTACTGTGACTGCTCCTCACTAGATGTGTCAGCTGGGCTGTCTCTTGACGTTCCCGAAATTATGCTTCCTCATTTCTAATCTAGAAGTGACAGAACGTTCTTCATAAGGATGATGAGAAGAGTAAATGAGGTAACCTGGGCTCGGTGGTGACAGAGGGCACAATATGTTATAATTAACTGAAGGTAGGCAGTGATGAAGAAAAGCATTAAGCAGTAAGAGTAAAGATATTCCTGAGCCTTCTTCTTGACAAAGTGAATGCAGATCATAATCTATACATCCCCTTGCTGTGTCTTCATCTTTTTCAGTTTCCAGTGGGACAACAGTTTCCCAATGGGGCAACAGTTCAATATCATATGTGTAGCCAAACAGATCCAACGGGCTAGCTCTCAGGAGCTTCCCTTATGTTGATATGATTTCGTCTAGGGTGAAGATTGCCCCTAAATACTGTCTTTATAGACAAGGCCAAAGACCTGGTCTGTCTTGCTCACTTCTGAAGGCTCAGCACACAAAACGGTGTCTGGCATATGTTCAACAGATATTTATTACAAGAAGCAAAACATGCATAGAGAACTTTGAGATAGGAGAGTGGTTTAAATGGCAGAATGAGCTACCAAAATCGGGAAATTTCCATCTTGGCATTATGTCCTTCAGTTGGGGCTGGCAACATGCGATATTTGTTAGAATATAACAGTAATACTTTAAAACATAGAAATCATTCTAAAAGCATAGATCTCAACTTTAAAATTGGAAAGAGGGGAAAAAAAACCCAACATTTCATAACAGGACATAAATTTAGTTGTGCTTGAGATACCAAGTAATTATTGTTAATGCAATTCAAGATAAATTAATTTCCTTCGCTTCATTCATAGTTTTTATAAATGCCTTTTAAAGTTTTAAATGTTAATTTTATTATGAAGTCAGTATATTTAGATTAGGGAATTAAACTGAATTAATTTCAATGTCTAAGATTCTTAATTGCCAATCACAGTAGAAGTCTCCTCTTGCCCACTTTATAATTAGCCCTAATTATAGGTCTATAATATGTTTATTTAGTTATTCAAAGCTTCTTGTGCCTTGAGATATAAAACAATGCAAGGAATATATAAACTTGTGGACAAGAAAAAATAAAAACTCTGTGGTCACAAAAGTTACCCTCTGAAGTAGCTAAGACATTACCTACCTATAGAAATGAGTTCATTAGGCTAAATGTATCTATCAATTTAAAAAAAGACAAACATTTAAGTTGCAATATTATAATGTTATAATTGGAAGAAAATAAGGAAATGGTCCATCAACCTGCATTGATGGCCATAACTATTTACTTGTTGAGCTATCATGAAATTGGAGAACTGTCTTCTCATGGTTCCTTTTTGTCTGCCCAATATGAATGGCCAGGATCAGGAAAGGAGAAAGGGGTGATGAGAGATGGGAAATATGGGGAGGAGATGGAATAATTGATGGAATTCAGAGGAGAGGGAAGGACTCTTAACTGTATTCAGAACACAGCCAAATAGATGATCTCAAACAATAAATAAGGTCATTTTATCCTCTAAAAGAATGGGAGGAGACATAGAGATAGTTGTCCTGGAAGAGAGAGAGAATGGGGAAATTCTCTAATGCATTTGTTCTCTTCACGTGGAAGTTTCAGCCGAGGTAATGAAGTTCCTAGTAGTGTCTACGGAGCCCTGGGAGAGTGTGCAAGCGTTTCGGAATGAATTGAAGATTTGAGAAGGTACTTTGTGGATCTAGCTTAGGTTAATACAATTAGCTCATAACAAACTGGCCTGCGCAGTTATGTATCTTACCAGTAATCCGTCATGGGTCCACGTGAAAAGACAAGAAGACTTTGGGTTGGATGGACCCATGTCTAGCAATAAGTCCTATGCCCTAGTGTCTTAAATTTGGAGCAATAGAAAGTGCTGGTGATAAAAGCATTGAAATGGTGTCTAGTAGCCAAATTAGGGAAGACAATAAAGGTAGGAAGCCATAGGTTTTTCAGAGTCTGTGAGTCAGTATCTGTTCTGCAAAGAAGTTCATTGTGTGCTTCTTTTAGATAAACGTTCAGTTTCCAAAGGAGACAGGTTGGGGGTGGGGGATATGCTGGCGGTTTGGGATGGAAATGCTATAAAATTGCATTGTGATGATCATTGTACAACTATAAATGTAATAAAATTCATAGAGTACTTCAAAAAGAAAAAAGAAAAAGAAAATAAAAGAAAGGCAGGAAGGACGTTAGCATCTGAGAACAGGAACAGTTAAATGACTGGAGAACAGAGAGCCTGTTCAGTGGAAATATGGCAAGGAATCTGGTAAAACAATCTGCTTTTGGTAAAAGGTCAATTACAGAATTTGTAACCAAGGGGTTGGGTGGCTGACCTATGGCTGATGTGATTACTGGGGCAATTTGCGCCCCCCCCCGCCCCCCACTGGAGAAAACGCTCTAGGGGTGAGAGCTTGGAGGTGGATGACATGGTGGTAGCCATCCTAGGCACTCATGATCTTAATTTTAATTTTTATCTCGCCACTAGTGTGTATTTCCAGGAGATAAATAGAACTACACCTGCATTCACCATTCCTGCTACTGCATCACACACAGTCATGTCCCACGTTTTTCTCCTCATAAACCAGGACAAGACACTGGGATGCTGAGGGTTACTTTATGCTGCAGGAAAAGTGCCAGTTCACCAACACACGAACTACGCTCCATTCAAGTAAGGTCACTGGGGTGATTCCATTGTTTTAAGCTCCTTAAGGGCAGACTCTGTATCCCGTTTTGTCTCTGTATGCCTGACACTTATAGAGTCTCTGACACTTATAGAGTCTCTGTCCCTTGGGCAATATTTGATACATGTTTGATGAAGAAAGAAGTGAATGAATTCATTAACCAATGAGAGCGTGGATGGAACGGAAAAGAAAACTGTAGGCCAAGTTTAGAGAAAGTGGAGAAATGAAGACAGAACTCAGCGAGTGTCATGAGGATGGAGAAAATGTGGCCTAATTAAGTGACGTGAACTTCAAATGGGGGGAGTATTATCGAATTACATTTGCGGAAGCAGCAATGGGAAATATGAGGAATTCAGGCCTTTTCCTTTCGTTCTGAGGATGGGGCATGAATGGTACCTAGGAAAGGTGGTGCCAGAAGAGGAGAGCCATAAACAGCGTGGAAGTCCTTCAAGGAGAAATGATTCATAATAACACTGCACACCTATTAAAAGAATGTGACACTCTCCTTGGTGCCTGGCAAGGCATACATTTTAAAGTTTGCTTGAGTGTGGCTTTGATCTTTCCAGAAGTCTGAAGGAAGATTAACACTTATTTACGAAATATTTCTTACAGAATTAATTTTTCAGTCTTGTTCTTTATATTGCTACCCTCGGCATAACACCATTTAAAATTCTGGTCTCATGTAGCTAGCACCAAAGTACAGTTTTGATTAATCAGAGAACTGGTTTAATCATTTGTTGCAGGGAATAAAAAATTACTGCGGCTGAAGACTATACGGCTGCCTCTTGAACTAGGTCTGTTTGGGCCCGCTTCAGAATAGTTGACATACTGCACCATGTTATCAAGTTCAAATAGGATTGAATTATGTATAAGGTCTGAAATGGAAAAGAAAACAATGGCATGGAGATTCGAAAAAGAAAAACATATGAATTATATTAGGTGGTTATTATTTTACCTAATGAGAGACGAATACAATGCAAAATCGTGGCAAAATGCCAAAAGACTGGTTCATGGATGGGTGAAACAAAGAGAGCTTATAAAGTTCCAAAGTGAGTTGTAGCAAGTTCACAAATCAATGGTCTGTGACTCTTCATACTCTGAGTTTTTTTACTTGTAAATATTCACTATGCAAGATATTCCATTTTCCCATTCCTCTTCTGTCCAGCATGGTAGGCCATTAGGTGTTTATTGTGGTCTAATACCAACCCCCATACAAACGGGTAAAATTTCAAGTGTCTTATAGAACCAGACAAGTTAAATAGCAGAACTGAAGTGTTACCTTATAAAATATTCATAAGAGAGAATTCATTAATTCTAACTAATGAAACAGCCGTGTAAAACTCACCACAGTCCCTGACATGTCGCTCAAATTTCTAGGGATTCAGGAAGAGATTGAGAATTCCTGAAAGCGTGGAATAAGCAATTTTTATTTTGAAGGGAGGTTTCACCCAAATAAATTTCAGCTGTCAGGTCCTGGTGACATGCAGCAGAAATGAATACCAAACTGATGTTATATATCATGGACCTTTTTACAAAGAATTTTGTTTCCTGTGATGGGTCAAATTTGTAGAAGGAAAGGACAGGAAATCAATGCCTAGCAGAAGAAATGCAATAAAAGTGGGCTTTGTCTTAAACATGTTGTTTCCTTCCATTTTATCTTAGCATCAATAGACTTTGTTTCTTTCTATTTCATCACTGCAACAACAGACTCTTCTCATTGCCCAGGTGCCCTAGAACTGCCCCAACCTTGGAGGCTCTCACCAATGTCCTAGAAGAATCCCTGGCTCACTTCTTTTTAGACCCATTCTGAGTATTGACTAAATCTGTGGTTCAAATCTAGGATGGAGGGTGGCATCTGTCCCCTTGGTGACATTTTGGATGTCACAGGGATGGGAGGGCAATGTCACTAGCATGCAGTCAGACAGCCTAAGGAGGTTGGATGTAGGAAGGTAACAGTCTGTTTACATGTCTGCGTCCTGCCTAAGTCCTTAAAACTATGGACTCTCTATTACTAATCCTTGTTCTCCAGCATTTGGCTCAATGAATGTTCCTTGAATGGACGAGAAAAAACGAGAGTGTGTGTTTAATTATGGACAGTATTTGATGGGACTAATTCTTTTCAAAAAAATGTATTCTACTCTGTTAAATAAAAGATTTAAGGGACACTTTTAGGAGTTCCCATTGTGTCTCAGCAGTTAACAAACCCAACTAGTATCCATGAGGATGCCAGTTCAGGTCCTGGCCCCGCTCAGTGGGTTGAGGATCTGGTGTGGTGTAGTCGCAGATGTGGCTTGCATACCAGCCTTGCTGTGGCGTAGGTCGGCAGCTACAGCTCCGATGTGACCCCTAGCCTGGGAACTTCCATATGCTGCAGGTGCAGTCCCATAAAGCCAAAAAAAAAAAGATTTAAGGGACACTTTTGAGTTTATGCTTTAGAGGAGTTAACAAATGTATGAAGGGAGAAGGAACGATTTTGTGGCAATGAACTTCCAGATTACTCAAGGAATCACTGAATTTTTGATGGTTTTTATGAAAATGGCCAAGGAAATAAGTCCCTTACAAAAATCAAAGGGCTCTCCATGCTCTCTTTTGAAGAAAATCTGATTTCTTTTTAAACTTTTTATTTTTTTAATTTTTTTATTTTTTTTTTGTCTTTTTGCTATTTCTTTGGGCCGCTCCCGCGGCATATGGAGGTTCCCAGGCTAGGGGTCTAATCAGAGCTGTAGCCACCGGCCTACGCCAGAGCCACAGCAACTTGGGATCCGAGCCGCGTCTGCAACCTACACCACAGCTCACGGCAACGCCGGATTGTTAACCCACTGAGCAAGGGCAGGGACTGAACCCGCAACCTCATGGTTCCTAGTCGGATTCATTAACCACTGCGCCATGACGAGAATTCCTTAAACTTTTTAAAATTGCTACTTATCTTTCAGATTTTTATTGGAGTCTGGTTGACTGACAAGGTTGTGTCAGCTTCAAATGTTGAGCAAAGTGAATCAAGTATATATATATATATATGTAGGTATAGCCGTTCTTTCTCAGATTCTTTTCCTGTACAGTGTATTCGAGAATAGTGAGTAGATTTCCCTGCCGCTTATAGGTGGAATCTAATAAAAAATGATACAGAAGAACTTAGTTGCAAGACAGAAATCGTCTGAAGTCAAATGTATGGTTACCCAAGGGGAATCACAGGAGGGGGGGGGCCCAACTTCAGAGTCTGGGATTAACACACACACACACACACTCCTATATATAAAAACGGGTTTTCTTAAACAATGAATATCAGAATTTTCTTCCATGACCCAAGACAGGAACCTATTCAGAATTTTAAAAGCAACTGAAAAGGAGACCTTTCTGGAAGCCTATTTCTGTCAGAATGGTGTAATTTCCTTTAGAAACTCCAGCTGTTCCCCAGCACGCAGTTAAATTAAGTGTAAGCACTGTTAAATAGGAGGTAACCATTAGAATATTAAAAAAAAAAAGACTAGCATCCAATGTTTTAATCAAATAATTTGCTAATCGCTCAGTGCGGTGGAGCCTTCCAATCAGGGTTAACTCCATCCTCCCCGCTTCTCCTTCCCCCTCCCCCTCCTGCCCCGTTCCCCCTCCCCCTCCCCTCTGCAGCCCACTAGGCCCTGATTCCTCTTTGGAATGTTCCTCGGAGCCCATTAAGGAGAGCTTTAATCCAACAGGATCTAGATGATCAAGAAAAATTAAGTTCCTAATAACAGCAAAATCGGAAGAAATTTGGACAAAATGACTCTCTGCATCACAGATTTTGTTTACTAGTGGGTAATTAATTCTCCACATATGCTGGGAACATCTGTCGCCGTGACCTGCCATCGGATCTGCGAAACGACTGCTGTGCGGTTTCCCCGCAGGTCATTAGCAGGACCCGGAAGGGGCGCTCCTTCCTCCTGCCCTCAGCTCGGGCAACTTTCGCTTTAGCTGGAAGGTTCTCCATGGAAGTGCCTGGGAGTGAGACGCCCTCGGCCCCTCTTCCCTCTGTCACCGAGGCGGGCAGCTCTGGCCACCTCCCGTTCTCCCCACCCCGCTAGGTGGGAAGCAGCAGGGAAGCAGCTCCCTGGTCGCAGGGAGGAAATGAGCTGGTGCGTCCTGCGCTGGAGGAAGCCTTTCTGGGCGGGCTGGCTGGTTCCCAGAAGGCCGACAGAGATCTGGATGTTTCTGACTTGTGACTTCCCAGTCTAATTGGTGAGAAATTGGCCTCAGATTCCTAGGGTACCACTGCCAAGAGACCATGTCTTGACAGAAACTGAAGATGGCGCAGGACGGGAAGGGGCTTTGGCAGGTCTTAGGAAATACCATTCCTTGGTTGGCATTCAGGCAGTTCAAAGCAAGAGGGAGCAGAGGCTTATGGAAAGGGGGGAGATTTGCCCCTCACTGTGGGGCTCTGATGAAAGGCCAGCTCTCCTCCCGGCAGCTGGAGGGGCCACTGAGGACGCTGGAAAACCAGAGATGAAAACTCTAAGAGAGAAACTTTGAAGTAAAAGAGTGATGGGAGAAGGGACTGTGGACCATCTATCTTGACTGTTGACTATGGGTTATGAAATTTGCACACGTTGTGTGCTTCCTCAGTGCCCTGACACAGTCTTAGTGCACTTTGTGGCTTGTGTACTTGTTTCTCTTCCACTAGCACAGCAAATGTCTTAAGTACGGGGAGTTGGCTTCACTCCTTTTAGTATCTCTAGCCTCTAACTATTGGTTGTTGCAGAGCAGATGCTCAAAAATGGGTGATGGATGAAAGGCTGGGTGTTAGAATCGTTCATTATCATCCTGTAACGTAGATGTGATTCTTCACATGCTAATAAGGAAACCGAGGCTCAGCAAGTTCAAGGTGAGCCAGTGTTCCAACTCAGCTGTGTCTGCTCCCAACATCCAAGCTTTTCTCAACTACAGTGTTATCATGAATA
The DNA here is from genome assembly GCF_016906955.1 of Phacochoerus africanus. Lineage (NCBI taxonomy): Eukaryota > Metazoa > Chordata > Mammalia > Artiodactyla > Suidae > Phacochoerus > Phacochoerus africanus. The sequence goes on along the minus strand of NC_062555.1, from coordinate 13,593,679 downwards.
CAGCTGTTTCCTGGGAAGACTGGGTGATGTTCTCTTGGAAAGGAGAAAGATTTGCAACTTCCAAGGTAAATTACTGAGTTAGCTTTTTTTTGGTATTTTTTTTAATTATTCTTTTTTATTTCCCCAATACATTATTTTTTTTTCTACTGTACAGCATGGTGACCCAGTTACACATACATGTATACATTCTTTTTTCTCACATTATCATGCTCCCATAGTTCCCAGTGCTACACAGCAGGATCTCATTGCTAATCCATTCCAAAGGCAATAGTCTGCATCTATTAACCCCAAGCTCCCAGTCCATCCCGCTCCCTACCCCTCCCCCTTGGCAACCACAATTCTATTCTCCAAGTTCATGATTTTCTTTTCTGTGGAAAGGTTCATTTGTGCCATATATTAGATTCCAGATATAAGTGATATCATATGGTATTTGTCTTTCTCTTTCTGACTTACTTCACTCAGGATGATAGTCTCTAGTTCCATCCATGTTGCTGCAAATGGCATTCTTTTGATGTTTTTTATGGCTGAGTAGTATTCCATTGTGTATATACACCACATCTTCCTAATCCAATCATCTGTTGATGGACATTTGGGTTGTTTCCAGCTCTTGGCTGTTGTGAATAGCGCTGCAATGAACATGCAGGTGCATGTGTCTTTTTTAAGGAAAGTTTTGTCCGGTTATATGCCCAAGAGTGGGATCACTGAGTCAGGATATATGCCCAAGAGTGGGATCACTGAGTCATATGGTAGTTCTACGTATAGTTTTCTAAGGTACCTCCATACTGTTCTTCATAGTGGCTGTACCAGCCTACATTCCTACCAACAGTGCAGGAGGGTCCCCTTTTAAATTATTGAGTTAACCTTATGTAAATATTTGTAAAAGGAACTCACTAAGCATTTATAGTGATGAAGAATGCAGATTTCAGAGTCACCCCTATATTTCATTCCTGGTTCTGTTATCATTAGGAGCTAGGGTGGCTAGGATTGCAGTGAGTATCATAGAGGCAAGGTATGAAAAGCCCTTAGCACAACTGCTCAATTAAGTGTGTGAGAAAGAAACCCATTGCTTTCTCTGTTGCCTTATGAAATGACAGGAAACATACATCTTACCTAACTGGTATTTGTTACCTGCTTATAAGGATGGTTCTTGTCCATAACTAAAACCCCTCTTCTCAGTTACTACAGCTGTGATTAGTGCATTTCTAATTATGGGAGTAGTTATGTCTAAGTGTTCATTCAATACCTGCTTTCTTTTTTAGAGAATGAATTCTGTGATGGCAGGTGCTCTTTTAACACTATAGTGCCCCCAAATGCCCAGCTGCATCATTAGGTTTATTGTTGAGTGAATCAGAAATAAACAAGTAAACAAAAGTCACCTCACCAACACAACAGAAGATACCTTTATTGCCCTCATCATTTAGGAAATTCCAAGGGTTTTAGGATCTCTGTGCCAGAAACAGGGATGAAGACCCCACATCTCTTATTGTAAATCACAGTATCACAAAGATGCTTTGTCAGTTTATCCGCAGAGGTTAGCATTTTGACTCTTCAAAATACATCTAGTATACAGGATTAAAGGGATTCTTACTTTTTATAATCCACCCATTCTCTAGTGCCTATTTTATACTAGTGTCTATAATTAATGTCCAAATGTCTTGACGAAAGTATGGAAATTGTTTTAATTCATTCTTTTGTAATCATTCGGTTCATTTTATTCTTATAATTATGAGAGGCAGGATTAACTGGAAAATCCTCTCCTATCAGCATTAAGCCTGAACTAAACAAAAACATAAACACCACGGGACTAACTAAGAGGAAGCTGTTTTCAGCGAATGTGGTGTGGTGACTTCTGTAATGCAAACCAAGCTCGGGAGTGAGACAAAGAGAGTAAGGGCAGCAAATGCACTGTGTCAGAGAGGGTGAGGGCAGAGCCTTCCAAATACAAAGGATAGTCTCTCTTAAGATAAGGAAAAACATTGATGTTTAGCTTATGCTTATTCCATAGGTGAACGAGTCACTGCTAGGGACACTGAGAAGGAATGAAGCAGCAGTCCTTTGGTTCCAGGGCAGGCAGCCATCCTGCCAGGACCAAGTGTCATCACTTTCCAACAAAGCTAGAGGAGCTCCAGTCTGCAGGGTGAGGGGAGAGACTTGGCTGGTGCCCATGTGCCGATGTGGAGCCGAAGGATGCCTGATGGAAAGCAATGGAAGACAGCAAGGTGGAAGAACTGGGGAGAGAGGGCTGGAAAAAAATCTCCTGGGAACCCGCTACTTTCAAAGTCCTGATGACCAAAGAGCCAGGCTAAGGTCAGTAAGGTGTCCCAGCCTCTGCTTTGTGCAAACTGAGACTTCTCCTAACCACCAAAGAAAGAGCATCTGAAGCCTCTATTGAACAAATGCTTTAGAGTAGAAGGAGAGGTATTAGAGCGCATTTTGGTAACATTAACCACAACACAGGATTATGGCTCACCTTGTAGAAATGGCAACTAAGCTGTCAAAGAAGGTAACTAGTTGTCAATATTGTTTTCAAATGAATAAATATTGGAGATATCCCTCAACAAAATCCAGGGGTTCCACGTATGACAGACTATGCAGTGTAGTGGTTCGTGGTGAACTTGTCACGTCCAAAACGAATTTTCCTACGTTTGACACCAAGTCTGCTCCACCACGCATCTTACCTATATTCTAATTAATGGCATTTCTTGTTTTCTAAGTGCTCCTCCTAACTCCTCTGTTTTCCTTGTATTCTCCTTCCAATCAGGGACTCCTTCTAGCTCTCTTTTCAAAACACAGCCAAACTCCCGCCACCTCTTCTCTTACTAGTTCCTTGAGCCACAGACCAAGTGATCTCTTGCTAGGTCCACCACCCATCTCTCAGCTGCCAGCTTGCCCCCGATACAGTCCTTCATCAAACAGCCACCAGACTTATCTCTTTATTACGTCAATCAAAAGATGTCCTCTGGGGGAAAAAATCCTCCAGGGGCCCCCGTTCACCCAACACAAAGCCAGAGTTCGTCGCTGACATCCAAGACTTGTCCCCACTTGTCCCCACCAACTCAGTGAGCTTGTCTTTGCCGTTCTCTCACTTCTCACCTCACTCCTCGCCTCACTCCTCACTGCTCTTTTGACTCCTTTTATCAAAATTTTGGACAAATGCAGAGTTTTTAGGCCTACGCTGCCACTGTGTTGAGTATTATAACACACACGCCCTCACCCATAATCCAGTGTTAACGCTTCTCTTTTTCCTGTTCTAATCTTATTTCAGATCACTTACAGCCTTCCAATCCTGTCCGCCCCACTAGAATGTAAGCATTTTGGTGAAACCTCTTTGTCTGTTTTGTTGCTAATGCATCTCTTGCATTTCAAAAAATAGAGAGTCAGTACCTAATAGGCATTTGTTTTTTAAATTATTTTTATTTTTGCTTTTTAGGGCCACACCCATGGCATATGGAAGTTCCCAGGCTGGGGAGTCACATCGGAGCTCTAGCTACAGACCAGTGCCACCGCCACAGAAACTCAGAATTTGAGCTGTGTCTGCCACCCATACCACAGTAACGCCGGGTCCCCAACACACTGAGCAAGGCCAGGGATCGAACCCGCTTCCATGGATACTGGTTGGATTTGTTTCTGTTGCACCACAGTGGGAGCTCTTAATAAATATGTGTTGAATAAATGAATGAATGGAGTTGGACTGACCTCTGTGTTCCAGTGACCTCATCGTGAGACATGAAATAGCCGCAACCACTTCAAAGGGTTGTTGTAGGAATTCGTCAGATGCGTTGATAGAGGTAAGGGGCTTAGAACTCACCTGATGCGTCGCTAAGTGCTCAAAAAATATTTTAGTTATTATCTGTTTGGGTGTACTAATAGAACCAGCCTCTTCAGAATTTATTTTGTGAGTGTAATTTACGTTCCCTGGGGAATACATTAGTTAATCTTTGGCTCACTTTCTTTGAGGTAGTTCCATGTAATAGATGAGGAAGCTGAGGCTCAGAGATATTAAGTAACTTCATCACAGTTATGGAGTTGGAGCTGCGATGAGGAAGGGTCTCCAAGCTTATCAGGCTCTTATGGTAAGTCTTGTGATAAGCCTTTAACCTCTCTTCTCCTCTGGACCCATGTACGCTCCCAAGAAGCCCTTCTGGGCTTGGGATTCTTGCAGATGTTGCCATGCTATTAGAGTCATCTCAACTTTTTTTTTTTTGTCTTTTTTTGCTATTTCTTGGGCCGCTCTCGCAGCATATGGAGGTTCCCAGGCTAGGGGTCTAATTGGAGCTGTAGCCACCGGCCTACGCCAGAGCCACAGCAACGCAGGATCCAAGCCGCGTCTGCAACCTACACCACAGCTCACGGCAACGCCGGATCGTTAACCCACTGAGCAAGGGCAGGGACCGAACCCGCAACCTCATGGTTCCTAGTCGGATTCGTTAACCACTGCGCCACGACGGGAACTCAGATTTCAACTTTTAAAACTACTGTTGTGTCCTCACATCTGTGTCCAGATCATTCTCACTCTCTCCTCCCAGATCCTCTTCCACCTGCTGGTGGAATAGTGGGTGTTTTGGGAGCTCTGTCCTCAGACTTCTCCTCTTCTCCCTCTGATCTCTCCAGATCCACGCATCCATGTTCATGACTTCAGTTACCTATGGCCAACAACCGCCACGCTATCTCCGGTCTACGCCTCTCTTCTGAGACCCAGACAAATATATACCTCACTATGTAATTGCGTCCTCACAAATCCATGGAATTGATCTCATAGGAGTCTAGTAAATTTTTCTTTTCAGGGATTTTATTTTTTTATTTCTAGTTTTTATTTTATCTTCCGCTTCTCTCATTATATTCATGTTCAACTTGTTACACAAATTTGTAATAACGATTTATTTGTTTTGCCTGCTAATTTCATCATCTCTCATTGCTGGTATATGACTTGATGAATTTTTCTCTTTATTATAAGTCATGTAATATTCTATGTAGTTATATATAGGTGTATTATATCTATTTTTATTCCCTGCATTTCCCAGCTATAATGCCAGCTCCATGAAACATGAATCTTTGTCTGTTTCTTTCAGGGATGTATTCAAAATACATAGAAAACAGCATATTGGGTGAAAAAAGAATGTATACATGTATGTGTAACTGAGTCACCATGCTGTACAGTAGAAAAAAAATTGTATTGGGGAAATAACAATAAAAAAAATAAAAATATATAAAATGATCTAGCACATGGTTGCTACACAATAAATATTTGTGACTAATGAATGATTTTCTCCATTGGTGTTATTCTTGGATTGCTCTCTAGTTTCTTGCTGTCTTTCTTCCTCACTTAGTAATCTTGGAGGCATCGTTTTTCCTGCTATCTTCTCAATGTTGGGCCTTCTTTTTTCTCTTTACTTCCCATCATCCAGTCTCATATTCGTTCTTTCTTATCTTAGAGAACTCTTTTTTGGTAGGAAATCTGATGAACTTATTCTTTTTCTCTTCATTTTACAATCCTTGGGGATTTCCGAGAAACACATAGAAATAGAGTGAATTATTTGTTCACTGCGATCAGAAACATATATAATGTTGCTCTGATAAATACTATGCGAGAAATTTATACAGAGTGGGCTTTGCTCTCTAAATCAATAACACATCTCACCTTTTGTGTTTGCTGTCACTGAATGCTACTACATACCAGCTTCTACGCCTCAGTGGAAGGAACCTTCGTTTTGATTTTTCTAACATTTGGGCTTTCCTACAAGTTCTGTTGCTGATAAACTCTAGGATATTTAGAAAGTCATCAAGGCGTTTGCACTTCTGCTTCAACTGCTAAAGAAAGGCAGTATAAGAGGAACACAACAAACTGCATGCCAATCCCTATGTTATAGCTGTATTTCTCCGGACCACCTCCAAAGGACAGACTTAAGACCTGAAGAAGCCCTATATCCTAAAGCTCTTATGGTCGCACCTTCCCTTCTTCCATTCTAACACTGTGTGTGGGTTTTTTTTTTTTTTTTAATTCTGGCCAGTAAAGTAAGTATAATGTAGTTTAAGAATGCCCATTTCCTCCACATTGACTGCTTTGAAGTTTAAATAGATTTGTATGTTATATAAATATAAAAGCTTCTTCCAGAAATGTCTGTATGTGCCCTGCTTTGATGGAGCCCTGTGCCAGGCTTGTTTGCTTGAGAGGGTATCCAGAACACTGAAGTGGGCATGGCTATAGCCAACTGGGACTTACAGGGGAAGATAACTCCATCAGGGACATGCTGCTGGCGTGTGACAGAGCCTGGGCTTTGTCAGATTCAGGCCCTTCGAATACCCAAATCCATTGAGTCTGAATTACCCTACACCATCGAGGATAAAAGGAGGTAGCAGACAGGAGCGTTAACTGGACCAACTCTGTTTGAAAATGGATATTTTGGAATTCCCTTGTGGCTCAGCTGGTTAAGGATCCAGCATTGTCACTGCTGTGGCTCAGGTCACAGCTGTGGTGTGGGTTCGATCCCCAGCACAGGAACTTCTGCATGCTGCTGGGAAGCCAAAAAGAAAAGAAAAGTAAATAAATAAATATGGAAAGAAACCAAGAGATTTTTTTTTTTTAAAAAGGAAAAATTATTCATAATGGATATTGATGAAAGTGCATAGCATTGGGTATCTTTTCAGTTTTTGGTTAGAGGTCATTATTGCAAATAAGCATTATCAACAATAATTACGTATAGCATTTCAAAATTCTAATAAGTACTTTTTTATATGTTAATATGTGTGGAGTCAAGATGTATCTTAAATAATGTCTTAAATGTGATGGAATTGAGTAATATCTGGGGGGTGTTTATTACACATCAGACACTATTCTAATTGTTTTGTTCAATACATTATTATTTAATATTCCCATTAACTCTACATGGTGGCAATACTATGAATCCCATTTTGTAGGTGGAGAAGGTGAGGTATAAAAAGGTGAACCAGTGGCTCAAGGCCACTTGACTTTGTGTTCTTAAGCACAGAAGACACACTGCCAGTCCCACCTCCCAGGAAGGAGGACAGACAGGGCCTGCTGGTGCCTGGCCAAGAGCTGAAGTCATAAAGGTTATTGAAGCTTGCCTGTGTTCCGCAGTTAACTGCATTATATGGACATAATTTCCTTCCCTTGTTTTCTTGTCTGCTTTGCAATTTTCCTCCTAACGCTGCTTTTCCATCTCGGATGTCGGGTCAACTTCTACAGCATCGAGCACAATGTGACGCAGGAAAAAGGAGGGGCAGCCGTCAGAAGGATGTAGTCCTGGAAAAGTTCCATGTTTTGCTCCTTGAAGGCAACTTGGCAACTTATCGACTGATGTGTGGGACTTGCTCAGGTCTGACTTCTAAAATTCTTTACCTGGAGTTCCCATTGTGGCTCAGGGGGTTAAGAACTCAACTAGTGTCCATGAGGTTGCAGGTTCGATCCCTGGCCTCGCTCCGTGGGTTAAGGATCCGGCGTTGCCGTGAGCTGTGGTGTAGGTCCCATATGTGGCTCGGAGACCGAGTTGCTGCGGCTGTGGCATAGGCTGATGGCTATGGCTCCAATTTGATCCCTACCCCGGAAAATTCTATATGCCACAGGTGTGGCCCTAAAAAGACAGAAAAACAAACAAACATAAATAAAATAAAATAATTTTCCCTCCTGTGTTTCTTGCTGCTGAATTCAGCATTAATTTTGGTTTTCATTTTGTGCTAAAACCAGGGAAGGAGAAGTGAATAAGAGGAGAATACTGTTCCAACCATCCAGCTATACCTTCCAAACTCTGGATAAAGTGAACACCACACACACACACACACACACACACACACACACACACACACACACAACCAGGGCCCTCACAGATGTAGTTCTTATGATAAATCACTTTTTAATCAGTCATAATTTCACATTAAGTGCTGAATAAATGCCCTTTGTTTCATACTTAAACTGTCAGTGCCTAACATGGGGAGGGCAGACGAGTGCCCATCATTAGAACAGGGAAAAATCAATACCATTTTTAATTAAAGGCGGACAGAGTCGAGCTTCGAGACAAGCAAATCTCCTTGTCAGTTCATCTCCCCTTTAAACTCTTTGAGAAGTTCAGTTCAGAAGTTAAGAGACAGCCAGATGCACGAATGCTTTGGGGAGGGGGAAGACTGGGTGGGAGGCAAATGAATAAAGAAAATAAAGGGAGACACTGGGAAAGGTATGTTTTTCCCTCAGCTGGTCCCTAAGGGACAATCTTGACGTGTGGTCAAAGGTGATACAGGCTCAGCCTACAGAGATGATCTTTTGTTTGCAGACGCAAAGGGAAACAAAGAACAGCCAGGCAATTCTGGTCCAGCTATTTTATTATGGTTTAGAAGCCAGCACGGGGCACTTTTTAAATGATTCCTTTGTATTGCATTTCACAGCTTTGGCTCTTCTCCCTTTGCAGAGCAGGAGTCCAGCCAGACGGAACTTGCTGTCTCTTCTACCCCCAGACAGAAGGGACAGGCCATCCCTTTGGCTGTATCCTATGTGTGAGAACCAGGTCACCAGCCAGCCCACACTCGAGAGGAGGGACTACCCAGGTCGTAAGGAAAATGAGGAGGTCATCGAGAGGCCTCCCTGAAAGCTGCCTGTCATAGCCCCATATGATCCTCTCTTTGGAAAAAGAACACACACCATTTGTAGCACCACGAGAAAAAGAAAAAGTAACAAGGATCAAATCCCCATCTACGATACCATCAGTGAGGCCTGTGGGTAGTCAGGAGAGGCAGGACCGACGTGAAAAGAATTTGACTTAATGAAGGCCGATGGCACTTTGGTACAAGGACATTCAGAATCACGCTACCTGTTTCCTTCTGGATAATTCAGAATGATTCTGCAAAGGACCCTCAGGGGGGCTCTGCCTCGTTTCCAGAGTTTTTGTCCAGCTGCATGTCCAATTTCCCTCGATTGCCATTTTCTTCTTAACGTGAGAACTCCAGCACAGGGTGGTTTTTTGTAGTCAGAGCTTTTTACCAATTAAAGTCTCTATGATTTCAAGGAATTAAACACATCCATCTCAAACTGGCTTAAGTTGAAAAAGGATCTGGTGACTGTTCATATAATTCAAAACTCCAGAGGTGAGTTAAAACCTCAGATCCAGTGTGATCAAGAAACCAATTCCTTTTTCTGGAATTTCCTCAGCTCTGCCCTCCTTAAGGTGTTGGCTTCATGCTGGGACAGCTTTGTCCTGGGGTCAGGATGGCTGTTGACAGAAACCAGGGCAGAATACTCCTCATTCATACCTAGAAACCCTTGTATGCCCTTCACCCTAACTCAACGTACTGTTTGCACATTAGCCACTAATTTCTGCCCAAATTCCAATGTTTCTATGAGGCCCAACAAAAATCGGCCATATTTATGGGTTAAATTAACACCTTCACACAGGACAAAATCCATTATGAAATCAATAAATCAGTGGTGCACTTTTTTTTTTTTCTTTTTACAGTGGCACCTGTGGCATAGGGAAGTTCCCAGGCTAGGGAGCAAATCAGAGTTGCAGCTGAGGCCTATGCCACAGCCACAGCAACTCGGGATCTGAGCCTCATCTGCGACCTACGCCACAGCTCACGGCAACACCAGATCATTAACCCACTGAGCGAGGCCAGGGATTGAACCTGCAACCACACAGAGACAACGTCGTACCTGCTGAGCCACGACGGGAACTGCAACGGTGCACTTCTACCTGTTGCTGTTAAACCACTTTTGAAAAAGACGGTTGAAAGTTTCAGGGGTACCCTCCTCAGATCCAGGCAAGGGGACCTCTGTCCCCACTTAGGGCTCAGCAGCACATGGCCACCCTCCCCCCCGTTCTGCATGTGCTTTCTTCAAAATTTCCAAGGTCTAGCTCTTCTGTCTGGGACCAGACAGGGCACCCAGAGCCCAAGGAGGGACCTGCGTGTTTCTTCCATCTCCGGGGTGGTCTCTGGATGCTCCACCTGGGACACTGGGTGGCCAGAGCGTTGACAACATGCCGATTGCAGTGACCCTCACTCGCCTAGGACCCAAGGAGGAGTTAAAGGCTCTGGATTGCAAAGGGCAGTCTCCTGACCCCGCTCTGCTAAAGGACGAAGCATCCTGTGTGCCTCCTGCCACCAGCACCCAGGACGGTGGCCCACCTCTCCACAGGCTCCAGGCCACATACCAGACATCCTGGGTGGTTGCTCAGCCAGACCAACAGGCTCTCCCAACAGCGTGCTTCCCGATTGAGCTTCAAGAGAAACACAAGGCAGTCCTCTCGAGCGCGGGATCCCTGTGCTTGCAGTGCTCACAGGCAGCAAGGAAAGCAGGGAAAGGAGTTTAGTATCAAAACAATCTCTGGATTATTTCCCAACTTTATTTTTTATGGGAGTTCCCATCATGGTTTAGAGGTAACAAACCCAACTAATATCCATGAGGACGCAGGTTCGATCCCTGGCCTTGCTCAGTGGGTTAAAGGATCCAGCGTTGCCATGAGCTCTGGTGTAGGTCACAGACGTGGCTCGGTTTTGTTGTGGCTGTGGCTGTGGCATAGGTTGGTGGCTGCAGCTCCAATTGGACCCCTAGCTTAGGAACCTCCATATGCCTTGGGTGCAGCCCTAAAAAGACAAAAGTAATTAAAAAAAAATGTTTTTTTTAAATAGACTTTATTTTTTAGGACGGTTCCAGATTTATAGAAAAATTAAGATAATATAGAGATTCCCTATAGGCCCAAGCATCCAGCTTCTCTTATTATGAATATCACACATCAGGATGGTTCATTTGTTACACATACTGGACTAGTGGTTACAAATTATCATTACATAAAGTCTGCAAACGAAACATTGGCGCTTTGCCGTCTGCCTCTACCAGGAGGAAGTCACTAGGCATTGTAGTCTCTGACCTTCACTAGATCCTGAGAGGAGCTCAGGGGGAGATCTCTGCTCTCTGGAGAAAACTGTAGAACAGGCCTTAGAGAGCTAATCATGTTCAGAGGGCGATTCCATGAGCCCAAATTCTTGCATCGTCTCGTATCCAGAAAAGCACGGAAGTCATTCCTGGAGACGTCTGCTCCCGTGACGAGCAGTGACCTTCACCAGACGAGCAGTGAGCGGCCAAAACGCGTGCTTGACTGTACGTACTCCCTTCACCAAAGGCATCCGCACACTGACCCGTCCCGTTACCTCTGGGGAGCAGCCCCTCAGAGCCATCCGAGGTGGTGTCTGCTGGGCTGTGATCCTGACTCTGCCCCCAGTAAAACTCAACGCACAACCCTCACCTGGTGCGTTCTTTTTTCAGTCAAGTCCATTCCTTATTAGATTTCCCTCAGCTGACCTAATGTCTTTCTCTCCTCCAGGATCCCATCCAGGATACACGGCATTTAGTCCTCATGGCTCCTTAGGTTCCTCGTAGGGTTGACTCTCTTTCTTTCTGTCCACCTTGCCGGTTTTGAGAAGTTGTGGTCAGGAATTTTGTAGGGTGTCCATCTGTTGGAATATTTCTGTTTCTCTCATGACCAGTCTGGGGCTCTAGGTTTTAGGAGAATGGCCAAAGTGCTAACGTGTCATTTTCATCACATTGTATCAGGGCTAGCTACCGTCAACCTGACGTCACTATCATTGTCACCCAGATCACCTGGCTGGGGTAGCGAGTGTCAGATTTCTCTGTTGTGGAATTTTGTCTTCTTCCCTTGCTTTTCTTTGGAAGGAAGTCGCTTGAAGACCCACACTTTGGGAGTTTCCCATTGTGGTTCAGTGGATTATGAACCCGACTAGTATCCATGAGGATGCAGGTTCTATCCCTGGCCTCACCCAGTGGGTTAAGGATCCGGCGTGGCCCCGAGCTGGTATAGGTTGCAGACGTGGCTCAGATGCCACATCGCAGTGACTGTGGCGTAGGCTGGCAGCTACAGCTGTGATTCGAATTTGACCCCTAGGCTGGGAACTTCCATATGCTGTGGGTGTGGCCCTAAAAAATTGCAAAAAACAAAACAAAACAAAAGACCCACTCTTCAAGAAGTGGGGAGTTCAACTTCTGCTTCCTGGAGGCCAGAGGACCTGCAGGAATTATTTGGAATTCCGCTGCACAAGATACTCGTCTCATCTCCCCCATTTATTTATCAACATCGCTATGGTATTTCTATACACTGGGTTATAAACCTATAGTACTTTATTTTCTTGACCAAATTATTGCCGTCTTGACTGCTGGGATCTCTTTCCCTTGGCTCCAGTACCCTTTTTGGAAGCCTCGGTGAGTTTGTTCTTCTTGTTGTTGTGAGCATTTCCCTACTCTCTGGTTCATGTCCTTCGCTTCCATCCACCCTGGACTCCTAGTGCCTCAGTGAACGATTTGTTAACTAGCGTGTGGACTGAATTATGGCGCTGGTTACTGTGTTGTCGTATCTACCTACAGCTACAAATGCAAGAATGTCTCTGGTGGTGGCTTCTCTCTTATCCAGATACACCTGCCAACTATTTTTATTCCTCCTTCCTGAACACTTCTCCATGTCAGTTACTGGCAAGAATTCCCACAGACGTCTTGGCAACATGTTTGGGGATTTCCTTAAATGATGCACTGTCAAGCGTGAATAGGCAAAACTCTCAATGCTCCAGGGACTCCAGGGCCAGGCTGGAGGTAAGAACCCTGTCTTCTCCCTTCTCCCTTCAGGCCTTGCTGCCCCTTCTCCCGCGGCCACCAGGAAACAAGACACTGCCCTGGGAGTTGGAAAAGCAAAGGGTCCAGTGTGGGCAGATGTACAAAATTTATGTCTTGGGTCAACATAACTCCCTCCCCCGCCAGGTCTCCTCCGCCCCTGGTCTTGCTTCAGACCATGAATTCCAAGGGAGTTTCTTGCCTTTTGATCTCCTCGCTGGTCTAATGCAATTGTCCACTGGCAGAAGCGCTGTGAGGTGCAGAATAAAGTAATGAAGCTAATGTGATTTGCACTCCACCCCCATCCTTAGGATCTACATGTCTTTATTGTATTAGATGCCTAATGAGATTCTCCGTCTGCACTCCCGCCAGGGCCCCTGGAGAGCCGTGGCGCTGGGAGGGGTTCCTCTCGGGAGACTGTCCCCATTTACATCCCATCTTTAATGGATGTGGACCTGCCTGCCCTTGAGTCAGAAGGTAACCATCTCTCTCTCGCGCTCTCTCTCTCTTCTTTCAGCAAGAAGATATAGCAACGTTTAATGTGAATTGACCTAACAGAGCTTCCAAATACATGAACCAAAAATTCGCAGGACTGGAAGGGGCAATAGACACGTCTACAGCTGTGGTTTGACATGTCAGTACTCTCCTTTTGGACAGAAAATCAAGCACGGAGACGTGAACGCCATCTCCAGTCAACTGCAGACCACATCTAGTTGACATTGATAGAGCAGTCCACCACCTAGCATAGAAAAATAGACATTCTTTTTTTTTATTTTTATAAAGTGTAACTTCTATTTTCTCCCCAGTTTTGAGGTATAATTGACAAAGAAAAATTGTATATTTTTTAATTTTAATTTTTACTTTTTTTTTTTTTAAGGGCTGCACCCAAGGCATATGGAAGTTCCCAGGCTAGGGGTCCAATCGGAGTTGCAGCTGCTGGCCTATGCCACAGCCACAGCAATGTGGGATCCGAGCTGCATCTGCAACCTACACCACAGCTCACGGCAATGACGGATCCCTAACCCACTGAGTGAGGCCAGGGATCAAACCTGCGTCCTCAGGGATACTGGTTGAATTTGTTTTTGCTGAGCCACAGTGGAAAACTCCAAAAATTGTATGTATTTAAAGTATACAACTTGGGAGTTCCCGTCGTGGCACAGCAGAAACGAATCCAACTAGGAACCATGAGGTTGTGGGTTGGATCCCTGGCCTCGCTCAGCGGGTTAAGGGTCTGGCGTTGCCGTGAGCTATGATGTAGGTCACAGGTGTGGCTGGGATCTGGCATTGCTGTGGCTGTGGTGTAGGCGGGCAGCTACAGCTCCGACTGGACTCCTAGCCTGCCAACCTCCATAAGCTGTGGGTGTGGCCTTAAAAAGACAAAAAATAAAATAAAATAAAAATAAAGTATACAACCTGATTTGGCATACATTATAAAATGATCACTGTAACTGAGCTAACATTACATCACCTCACATAGTTCCTGTTACGTGCGTGTCGGGGGATTGAGAGCACTTAGATCTACCGAGTCAGCAAAACCTCAAACATTGCAGGACAGTACTGATGACACAATCAACACACTGCATGTTAGCTCTCCAGGACGTAGGCGTCTTGAGTGCCGGGACTCCGTGATTTTGGGCAACATCTCTCCCTTTCTAGAAGCTAGCCCTATTTCCCTTACTGGACCCTCCTGGGCAGGCAGTGAGAAAGTGGCCACGGCCAGAGAGAAGAGGGGCTTCACCCCTTCAACTCCACAGGGCAGAAACAGGACTAAAAGTTGGTACTGGGCTGAACAGCTCATGGCAAGAACCAGGCAAATTTCTAGTCTCAAATCCCATTTCAGGAAGAGATTTACAAACTTATGGTTACCAAAGGGGAAAGGGGCAGGGGTAAATCTGGAGTTTGGGATAAACATATATCCACTACTATATAAAAAATATACCTACTATATAAAAAATATACCCACTACTATAAAAAAATATACCCACTACTATATAAAAATATACCCACTACTATAAAAAATATACCCACTACTATATAAAAATATACCCACTACTATGCAAAAGATATACCCACTACTATAAAAAATATACCCACTACTATAAAAAATATACCCACTACTATATAAAAATATACCCACTACTATATAAAAATATACCCACTACTATATAAGAGATATAGCCACTACTATATAAAAATATACCCACTACTCTATAAAAGATATACCCACTACTATATAAAAATATACCCACTACTATATAAAAATATACCCACTACTATATAAGAGATATAGCCACTACTATATAAAAATATACCCACTACTATAAAAAAATATATCCACTACTATATAAAAATATACACACTGCTATATAAAAAATATACTCACTACTGTATAAAAATATGCCCACAACTGTATGAAAAATAGATAACCAACAAGGGCCTACTGTATAGTTTAGGGAACTAAACTCAATACTTTGTAGTAACCTCTAAAGGAAAAGAATCCCAAAGAGAATGTGTATATACACACAGATATATATATATATAACTGAATCACTTTGCTGTACACCTGAAAAACACAACATTGTAAACCAACTATACTTCAATAAAAAATCTAAAAGAATTTTTTTTTTTTTTTTTTGGCTATACCCACAGCAGGCAGAAGTTCCTGGGCCACAGTGACCTGAGCCAGCAGTGACAATGCTGGATCCTTAACCACTAAAAATAGCTTTAAAAAAAAAAAAAAAAAGATTTGTTCTTGTGCTGGAGGGGCTCTCTCTTCTGTTTTACCACCCGCGCTATAAATAGTGAGCAACAGACAGAGCATTTGAAAGGCCTTCCGGGGCACAGTTTCAGTTACCCTTGATGTGGTTCCAAGGAGTTCGGATTATGTCCTGGGCAGAGTCTGGCTGGTCAGCGGCTGTTTCGGCCAAACCTAAACATAACCTTTATTCAGGAGAACCTGTCTCTCCACCCTCCTCACCGCCTACAATGACCTCCAAGCCCTTTCCTAAGTGTTTCTGTACTTAGCCTCTCTTACCAGCCACCAGGATTTCTGCAGCACCACGGACATTCCATTAGTCTGATTTCCCCCTAAACACCTGATTTAGCCGTCTCAAATGACAACCTACGCCAAGATCAGAGTGTGATGTAATTTTGATTTCTTTTTTTTTTTCCTAGTCCTAAAGCTGCTTTTGACCTGGTTGGCAATCTTGCTGGAAACTCTGAGTTAATGAAGAGTGTGCATTTATTGATACAGTTTGGGGAATTATTTTAAGAGCCAGAGTGGGGGTGGAAGGACAAACGTGGAGAATTCAAAAGTCACAGGTTTACTGTTCCAACATAAAGGGGTTTTGACGGTTTCCGCACAGTGAAAAGAGAGAGTGAAAGAGAGAAATGAGTGCCACTCAAAGAATCGTTTTATAAAAGCAAACATTGTCTTAGGCCTCTCTCAGATTCCTGAGATCACGGGGCGGGGGGCAAAGGCGAGGTGACTGGCATCATGACGACTTTTCTTGGGGGAAAAAGGTAGTTTATAGCTAATCTAAGGTCTTTAAGAGCAATCTATCAGCTTTAGTTTGGCTCTCAGTGGACAGGTGTCTGCATCATAGAAGCACCATACATAATTCACCACCAGAGAGCCCCAGAACTTAGCGAGAAGGCTAAATTACCTGTCACTTCCAGAAAAGGTGTTCCCTTCAGGTCAAGGTTGAAAGTTCTGGTAAACTCGCGTGAGGAGGCGCAGCATCCGTCCATATGGAGATGGCAGCGCTGCTTCTCAGCTGTTGAAAACGTAGGCTGGCTCTTTACCCCTCAAATGTGCCTACCTCCTTGGCGGGGCCAATTAATATCTTATCTTTGCGAAATCTGAGTTGAAAGAAGGAAGGGAGCTTGCTTGTTTGAATGATCCGAGAGACCGCTTTGTGTTTGTCCAACGACTGGATGCTGGAGAACCCCACTCTCTTCGCGGAGGATGGGGCTAGGGCATCCTGTCAGAACTGTGAGCCATGGCAGCTTGCACGGAATACAAAAACATCTCCTCATTACCCGGGGGTAGGACATCGAGTCTAGTCCCAGGCAGACTCTGACTTGGGGACACAGTTCATGAAAGGCAGGTGCCATCTGGCTGTCATTAAGCTGCTGATTGTGTCTCTCTCCTTGATTGACTAGGGATGGATTGACAGGTGAAGCGAAGCCGGATGGAGCTGGTGTCAGGGACACGGGGAGCGCTGGTGTTTCACCTCTGGAGTTTGGGGGAACCTGTTTGAGGCTGTTTGAATCTGTTTGATGTCCCTCTGGATTTATCACCTGGTATTTCAGGAACTTTGTTTTTGAGGCATTACAGTACAAACGCAGACAATATAAAACACAGACCTATCACACGAATTAGGAGGGTAGGGGAGGAGACTTATTTCCTTTAAGAAATACTTTCCAGGTTTAATTCGGAGGGCAGTGAGAGAGGGCTGATTGCACAGTATTTTAAACTCTTCTGTTACTTTAGTTTCTTGGTACTTAGGAGGCAAATATGTAGTTTCAATGAAAATTGAGTTTTAGAAGTTCTTTATTTCCAATAGTTTGATTAAAAGGGTGAATACTTAAGATTTCTGAGATGTTTATATATAGAAGGTTTTGTTAGAGTAAAACACCTAAATCAAATGTTAATCAACTTAATAAAAAAATCAAAATTAAGCATAAAACTCTGCAAAACCCACGAACTGTAATGTATTTGGTGATGCAAAGGTATTGTTTGGTAACACAGGAAGGAGAAAAAAAAATCATAGTCACAAAAATTCCTAAAAGCCAGAAGCAAAATGCAAGGTAATGGGGTGTCAGAATCATTAAATGTTGCTTGATAAATATTTGATTGATTAATTAATTGAGAACCTGCTGGAACTTGGAAAAATCTTTAGGGTTGAAATTAAGGTGATCCGTTAATGAAGAAAACTTTCTCAGTAAAAGACAGTGTTTTCCTTGTAGGGAACAAAAAAAAAAGTCTCATTTTAATTTGGTAAGTTCAGGAGAAGCAGAAATAAAAATGATTTATTCAACAAACATTCAACAACATTTCCCAGGTTTTTTTCATCGAACAAATTAATACTCTCTTCGGAATATTATTTGGGGACGATATACATAAAATCCATGATTTTTAAAATGAGCTTTTATAAATACATCTGATATATGAAAGTGAAGGAATTATGCAAAGTTCTTATTAACAACTAATTTGAAATGTAGAAGCTCCTTTTCTCCTTTATACCTACCGTTTGTGTAAATGTACACTTTATACCATAGTTCTACACTATAAATTTTGTTTATATGCCTAGTTCAAGGCTTTGCTGTGTTTTTACTTCTAAGTAATCCTATACATAACCAAATGAAAATGAATTTAATTGAAAACTGTCTGAAATCAAACATAATTTAAAATGTATATAGAGCACACAGAAGCTGCAAATTCCTAGGTGACCTCACAATGAAGTCTTCGCAGGGTATGGGCATCCTTTGATACAGTTTAATATGGGATATTTGCATAAGAGGAATTATTAACCAGGGAAGATCTCAGGAAGCAGGGTAAAAAAGGAAAGACGTGTGAGCATTGCTATCATTTCCAGGCTGATTGCTCACGTTCAGGTCAAATGTTTGGAAAAGCTCACTTCATGCTGCTTGTTTTTTTGTTTGTTCTTTCTTTTTTTTCAGTTTACTGCAGCACTTTATCTCCTCCCAACGATGCGATGCTGGGGCCTGATGTTCTCACGTACAGGAGAGAAACAAAATGCTGTCCTCTCCTAAAGAATTGAGAATTATGTACAAAAACCTCACAGAAATTAAAAGGATGAATCAATTTCCAGTGTGATGGTAAAACTTTTCCAACTCAAAACACTTTTTCCACCATGGTGTTCTGGCAGGAAAACATCGGGTAAGAAAGGACAGTGGTTCTGAGGCTTGGTCCTTCCCAACCCCGTTAGATGGGCAAGACAGAAATGACAACGGGTTCGGGACTCTTGCCAGCCTCGAGAGAAATCCTGGAATAGGAGCTTGGACCCATGAATACCCTGCACGGATGGAGAGACTCGGTCTCAGATTCTCAACCAACCAACAGATTTGTCTTCCATGAATACGTTCTCACCTCGGCCCCAAGGTGACAGAGCCACATGTAACTCGGGGTGCTCACTTCATGCTTCTGGTTGAAATTTCTGGGTGGTAGCAGAGAGATATATGGAAGCTTAGACCTGCTTTCTGTTTTGCAAGGATGCCTGCAGCTCAGCGGAGAAAATAATTCGAATGGGTCCCATGGCTTTAAATATCATCTACAGACACTGACAACACTCACGTTTATAGCTCCTCCTTGGCTCTCTCCCCTGAACTCCAAAATCAGGTATCAAACTGTTTACCAGGCATTTCCCCTGGGAAGCCCACATTTCAAATGCGACCAATTTCAAAATGAACTCATGATTTTCTCTTCCAAACCTGTTCTTCCTCTGTTATGATTAAAAGCAAGTCCATCTTTCTGAAACCTCGAATCATCCTGATGTTTCTCCTTCTCTGTGACACTCTACTTCAGTTCCGTGGTGAATTCCTGTTATTTTCCATTCCAGAGAGATCTAGAATCCCATCACTTTTATCAATTCCACCATGACTAGCTTGGTCCCAGCCCCCTTGTGTCTTCCTGGATTGCACTCATCTCCTGACTGGCTTTCCACTTTCATTCCTCTGACTCACCCCCACCCAAACCATACTTTCCATTTTTGCACAGTGGCCACACCGATCTCTTTTTGCTACTGAGTCCAAGCAGGACAGGACAAGAAATTGAGAGGTCAGCTGCTGGGGCAAGGAATAGAGACTTTATTGAGAAAGCCAGCAGACCCAGAAGGTGTTGGACTAGTGTCCCAAAGAACCATCTTACCCGAGTGAGATTTCAGGCTTCTTTTATACTAAAAAGGGGCAGGGGGGTGGTTGGTTGTTACAAACTTCCTGGTGTCAGAATCCTTTGTTCTTTCAGTTGTTCACATAGGTCAGGTCATGATGTTCTGAAAATCTCCAACAAAACATGTTGTTCTCTGTTCTGCAACTTTTTATCTCTGTGTGAATAATGGAAAAGTATCCTATTTGGAAAGGTCAGAGCCTTGAGAGTGGGCGATCCTGTGTATTTCAGGCTATAGGAAACATTCTTAAGGTGTAGCAAAGGCAACACAATACAGAGGTTAAAGTAAAAAAAAAAAACAAAACAAAAAACAAAAACAAAAACAGATCCAGGATGGTGTTAGATTCATTCTTCCCTATTACATTTTCTTTCTTTCTTTCTTTTTAAAAATCTTTTTAGGGCCATTACCTACGACATATGGAGGTTCCCAGGCTAGGGGTTGAACTGGAGCTTTAGCTGCCAGCCTACACAACAGCCACAGCAATGCCAGATCCAAGCCACATCGGCAACCTTCGCCGAAGCTCACAGCAACCGCCAGAAACTTAACCCACTGATTGAGGCCAGGGACCGCACCTATGTCCTCCTGGATCCTAGCTGGGTTCTTAACACGCTGAGCCATAATGGGAACCCCTCTTACTTTTTCAATGTAAATGAAGATCCTACTGCTCCTCTCCTCCACACCCTCTCATTTGCCCCCTCTTGCTGAGTAAAGCCACGTTTTACATTTATCTAGAATCCTCACAAGACCCGCCTCCTTTACTGCTCTGTTCTGCAAACTGTTTATCTCTAGGTGAATGGGAAGGTGTTCTGCCTTTACAGATGGGAGCCTCGCCTCCCACTGTCCTTCCTCCCAGCCCTCCCTTCTCTCCTTTGCAGCAAGCACAACTCTGCTCAGGACCTCCGGGTGTCCTCCAGACAGCCACAGGGCACGTGCTCTCATTTCCTTCAAGACTCTGTTCAAGCACTACCTTCTCCGAGAGGCCCTCTGCTCTGCTTCACACATCATCACAAACTATAACTTATTTTGCTTACTGTCTTCCCCACTAGGGTGCAAGCTCCCTGAATGAAGATGTTTTGTGCATTCACCGCTCTTTCCCCAGGACCTACCAGTGCCTAGAATATGGTAGCACTCAATAAGTCACTGTTGAACGAGTAAGTCCATTTTCTTTTTTTTTTTTGTCTTTTTGCCATTTCTTGAGCTGCTCCCTTGGCATATGGAGGTTCCCAGGCTAGGGGTCCAGATGGAGCTGTAGCCGCCAGCCTACGCCAGAGCCACAGCAATGCAGGATCCAAGCCATGTCTTCGACCTACACCACAACTCACGGCAAACGCCGGATCCTTAACCCACTGAGCAAGGTCAGGGATTGAACCCGCAACCTCATGGTTCCTAGTTGGATTCGTTAACCACTGAGCCACGATGGGAACTCCAAGTAAGTCCATTTTATTAAGTGTAATGTGGAGGAGACCTGATAACGTCTATGGTTGCAGAGTATTTATTTTAGTCAACCTTTTGAGTAATATTTTCAACGTTTTTTTTAATGGACATGAAGTAAAATCTGGTCTTTTTGGTCTGCGATTTTACGCATTTGGCAAATGCGTACTGTCACGTAACCCCATCTCTATCAAAATACAGAACAATTCTATCATCCCTCAAAAAAACCCCTTCTGCTTCTCTTTCTGGTCAAATCCCTTCCTCATCGTTAACCCCTGGCAACCACTGATCTTCTCTTCCTTCTACAGTTTTGGTTTTTCCAGAATGTCATACAAATACAACCATACCGCCTGTAACCATTTAGGTCAGGCTTCTTTCATATAGCACGATACATTTCAGCTTTATCTATGTTGCTACGTACATTGTTAGTCTGTTTGGTTTTCTTCTGAATACTTTCATTATATGAATAAACCAGTCTTCATTTCATGTATTTCCATGAGACCATGAATAAAGGGACTATGTCATCAAGGTCTATATCACAAAACCAGGTCTCGAGGAGAAACACATACTTTTATAAGGATTATAGAGCTTAACTTTGTTGTTTTTAAAGCAGCATGGAAAAAGACCTGAAGAAAATAAACCAAAAGTATTAAGAGAGATATTCTTTGACAAATAACTTCTTTTCTTTCTTCTAGTTTTGTCAGTTTTTTATAAAGGGCACATATCATTTTTATAATCAGGAAACTTTATTTTGGAAAAAAGTGCTGTTTTTATTTAGCTATCAAAATAACCAGGGGATATGATCTGGGGAAATGAAACATACTCTGTTACCTTTAAAGTGGTATCAAATAGTCTTAGTCAGCTATACTTTTACTGAGAAATGAAAAAAAAAAATGGGTTGAGCAAAAAGTTTACTTAACCCAAGGGAGGGAAAGACACATTAATTTTAAAATTATAATTTACCACTTTTTGAGTAACAGTTTTATACCTTGCAATCAAGAAGGCTGCTGCTTCTTTAAGAAGGGAGGGTCTCCGAGCCCTTTATGAAGTAATAGATCATATATAAATAGGTTGTTTGCTCTCGGTACAGATGCCATCATTACTAACTACTTTCAGGCTCTTTGAGAGCTAAATAATTCTGTAATGCATCATTGAACATTTAGTTGCTTCATAGCAGATGGTTTCAGGGGTCCATCTGCTCACAGCAATGTTTTCAACAAGCCCCCTTCACCTTCACCAAAAGGCTCGGAAGCATTAGAATATTCATTCTCCACTACAGGTGTGTTTCCTTTGCTCCCCTGTATTAAGGAGAGGAGCCACTGTCTCTTTGCTTCCCCCCAAAAGGAGATGCTGGTCTGTGTAAGCGTAAGAAGCCTTACTGAGAGTACCAGGGAAACAAGCGAAAGGGTATCTTGATTCAAAGAACTTGTAAACTCACCTACGTTAGTGTGTGTGTGTGTGTCTGTGTGTGTGTGAGAAGTGACTGCTTTCCAAGCTGTGGTAAGCATGAATCTTGGGCGGTCAACTGTGTTCCATCACTTCTGCCCTAATACTAGAGGAGCAGAGTCAGCTCCTTCATAGCGTTTTCTGGGGGGAAAGTGCATTGTCTCTGCCTTTGAGGCCGTGGTGGAGTCCCTCAGACAAGGTCGGAAGGAACACGGGAAATACACGAAGGAAGGAGCTCCAGCTAAAACCATCTGGATAGGAGCAAACTGAGTGTGCTATCGGAATGCTGAGGAGAGCCGGGGATACGTCTTACGGGGACACTGCTAGTTTTATTCCAGAAACCCCAAATGCCCCATTACCTATGTGCTGTCGGAGATCTGCAGTCAGACTGCTGGAGAAACGGAGTGGTGGCATCAATGAGGAAGCCATGTGTGGCAGCTGCTCCCTAAATGTGCAGCATTTTCTTTTCCAAATGGGAAAATAATAAGGGGAGACAAAGTTGGTGATGAGGAAACACAGATCATCAAGCAGAGGGCTTTTCAAAGACCGCCAGAAACGACCGTCATCGTGTGCCGGCTGGGTCAAGGGGCAGCCCCCGACCCAGATACACAGAACACGGGGAGTCGGCACCGTCAACGAAACACATATCTTGAATAATTAGAGAGATGCCCCTTTGTCACCCATTTGTCAGCAGAGGGGGCAGTGAGAAGCCTGTTATTTCAGAGCACTGCGCAAGTGCAGGGAAGCAGTCAGAGATGACAGCGCTCTGTTTGGGGTTAGAGGGTCTGTATTTTCATTTCTCGTCCCAAAAGGAACAAATGGATTCAGATTAGGGTATTGAAGAAAATTGCTGTGGCTTTCCAAGTCCTACTTCAGAGAGCTGTTTGAAGACAATTTAATTGTCTATTTTTTTTTTTTTAAGAGGACAAAAATGTTAGAAGGTAAGTTGGGTAAAGCAGAAAAGCATCCTTTTCTCCTGCCATCCAGGACTCTGTCAAACAATTTGAGTCCTTTAGAGAAAAAAAGAGGGAGACAAAGGGGCTTGGGTTCTTCTCCAAGGAAGTTCTGGATTGATTTTTTTTTTTTAAGATATGGATGCAGTTGTTGATCTGTGCCTTCGGACAAAGGCCCTAAGTCAATAGGTAAAAACAGGAGTAAATGGGGGGAAATCAGGAATAGTTGGGTGGGGAGGGGAACCAGGCCGAGGCTAAGAATTGCAAAAGCAGAGTGGCTGGATATGTTGGAATCCAAGGGCAGTTGGCCTTAAAAGAGGTGTCAGCTTCCCCGTGAGATTTGCCCTGTGTCATAACAACCGAACGTGGCACAGCGGAACCTGGCACAACGTTCGGTTCAGTCAAAGCTGGCTGAGACCCGGATCTGCTGAGGTGGCGACCAGAGTGCCAGAGGCCCTGCTTATCGTTAGTGTTTATTACGCAGGCTTATAGCTTAAATAAGGAGTGCCGACTAGTAAAAGATCTGACGTTAAACTTCGGAAAGCAGACTTGGTCTTAAAATATACAAACCAGGGAGTTGCCTCTGTGGCTCAGCAGTAACGAACCTGACTAGTATCCATGAGGACACAGGTTCGATCCCTGGTCTTGCTCAGCGGGTTAATGATCCACTATTGCCATGAGCTGTGGTGTAGGTCAGCAGCGGCAGCTCTGATTCCACCCCTCGCCTGGGAGCCTGGGAGCCTCCATATGTCATGGAAGCGGCTCAAAAAGGCAAAAATACATAAATAAATAAACAAAATTCCCGCCCCGTTTTTTAAATCAAAGCTTATGCGGGACTCCAAGATATAAAACCAGCAAAACAGGAGCTGTTCTTGCTGATGCAGAGGAGGCAGAGAGCTCGCCTTCACGGCCTCCCCCCTAGTTCTCTGTCCCCCACATCTTCCCAGAAACCCTAGGGCCATCCAGTAAGCACGCCTCCATTTTCTCTGTATTCACCTGTGCAATTAAGCATTACATCTCAGATCAGCTCTGACAAAATATTCAGTCCTGTACTGTCACTAGCAAATACTTTTATCGGCATTGTACTCAAAAGATATGACAAAAATGACTTTTTCTTAAATACTCTAAAATTACTATGTTTTCCTTATAACATCTGTGTATGATGACCCAGACACTTGCATCTTTGGGCCAAAGAAAAAAACAACCATGAGAGGCATCACTTTCCTTTTCACTGTGAGTAGAGAGAGCAGCCACTTAATTAACGGCCATTGTCTAGAAGTCTTAGTGGAAGGCAAGAGTTTTCACTTCCTAAGGCTGCTATAATAGATTACCACAAACTGGGTAGCGTAGACGACAGAAATTTATCATGTCACAGTCCTGGAGGCTAGAAGTTCCAGGTCACAGTGTCAGCAAGGATGGTTCCCTATTTTGTTTTATTTTATTTTCATCTTTTTAGGGCTACACCCACGGCATATGGGAGTTCGTAGGCTAGGGTTAAATCAGACCTATAGATGCCAGCCTACACCACAGCCACAGCAATGCAGGATCCCAGCTGCGCTGTGTCTGCGATCTACACCATAGCTCATGCAATGCTGGATCCTTAACCCACTGAGCAAGGCCAGGGATCCAACCTGCAACCTCATGGATACTAGTTGGGTTCCTTACCACTGAGCCATGACGGGAACTCTCCCCCCGCCCCTTTTTTTTGTTCTTTCTGAAGGCTTCTGGTTCCTTGCCTCTCCCTTAGCTTCTAGTGGCAAAACTTGGATGCTTTCCTGGCCTGTAGAAGCATCGCCCTGATCCCTGCTTCATGTTCATACGGCGTTCTCCATCCGTACACGCTGGGCTCTGCATTCAATTTCCACCCTTTTAAGGATATCAGTCATGTGGGGATCAGGGCCCACCCTAATGACCTCATCTTTTATTTTTTAAGATAGTATTATATAAATTTATTGTAGAAATAGCTCCAAGTTAACCTAAACATTTAAAAATGTCTTTTTTATAATTTATAGTATTTTAGGATACTATATATATCTTTTTTTTTGCTGGTATTTTTTTAAATGGGAGTATAGTTGATTTACAATGTTGTATTAGTTTCAGATATATAGCAATGTGATTCAAATATATATAATCTATATCTCAATATCACATACATATGTATATCTGAATATCATATATATATATATACCTTCTCTTTTAGATTCTTTTCCATGATAGGTTGTTACAAGATATTGAATA
Source organism: Phacochoerus africanus (assembly GCF_016906955.1). Classification (NCBI taxonomy): domain Eukaryota; kingdom Metazoa; phylum Chordata; class Mammalia; order Artiodactyla; family Suidae; genus Phacochoerus; species Phacochoerus africanus. The sequence goes on along the minus strand of NC_062555.1, from coordinate 13,568,081 downwards.
TTGTTCCCTGTGCTAAGTAGGACCTTGTTGTTTATCTATTTTATATATGTTAGCGTGTACCTGTTAATCCCAAACTCCCAATTTATCCCTCTCTCCCCCCTCTTTCCCCTTTGGTAAACATAAGTTTGTTTTCTATGTCACCTTAGCCACATCTGCAATGACCCCATCTCCAGATAAGACCACATTCCCAGACACTGAAGATCAGGACTTCGACACATTTTTGGGGGACACAATTCAACCCCTAAGAACAAGTTCTGTCTCTCTCACTCCTGCTCTGCACATGGATTCCTGGGTGACCCCCATCTGCAGATATGAAAGGAAAGGCGAGTGCACGGGGGAGTCCCATCTGGAGGGGCTTCCAGTGCCTGATGCAGCAGCAAACAGAAATGGATGTATGATGCTAAACTGGAAAGCAGCCTCTAAAAAATCTTTGAGGAGAGATATAACTGACATTCAAAGCAAGCTAATATTAGTGATTCGGTAAAAACAAGCAGATAGAAGTACTCTCAGAGATCCTGGGAGGTCGACATAGATCCTACCAGATCTCACGGCCATTTGCATCTACAATTATGGTCTTGCACACAGGCTATTTTTCAAGTCTCTGTCTTAAGCAGAAAACTTAATGTTAGGTATTTCCCACTAAGTCTCATTTTTCCAAATACCTCGGAGGGGGCTTATCCCCTCCAGTTGCCAACATCTGCACTCCTCGCTGTGTGCCTCCCCCATCTTCATCCCTTGATTACTGAGAGACAAGCATGTGCCAGACACCGGGGGTGTGAAGGAGAGGAAGAGAAGAGAAAGCGTCACACCAGGGACAGACTCGCGAGCAGATGATTAAGACAACGTGGCTGCGTTTTCCGTGGCCTGGCAGTCTGGCACCAAACGCCAAGGCACTGTGGAATCGCAGCGTACTTAGTGGGTATTCCCCCAGAGGGTGACACCATGCCAGGCACTCTGAGGTGACAGAATGAGGCATCATTTATCGCACTGGGTTCAAGACGCATATACGCACTGGCGAGGCAGAAGTACCACAGGATGTGAAATTCAAAAGTCTGGACTTCAAATCCTGATTTGAGTCGCGGAAGGTCGCCATGAGAACATTATTCCATGTCTCTGAGCATCCGTTCGTTCTTTATTTGGAAAATGGGTACCATCTTGCCTTTCCTTGTGATTGCGGGGAGGACATGGAATAGCCCCCTTGGTATCTGGAAGCCTGCGAGGATTGCGGGGACAGGAGAGTGTTCTAGAATGCTTGAACTGGGGAGCTAGGATGAGTCCAAACTGAGAGGTAACAGCTGGCAGGAGGAAGTGTGTATTTGAACATACAGAGATGGCTACTTGTTATGGAATCAGGGCAGGGGAATCACCAGAGCTTCACTGACAAATGGTGGCCTCACAGGACATAGATAACTAGCTAATGAGAGAAACGATGGGCACAGCAATGCTTATTTATCGAGAACATTCCATTAACAAAGATACCCGTCGCACTTACTGGGTTGGCTAACAGTTCGTGAGTTGGGAAATACTGATAAAAATGAAAAATTTGTAGAAGTGAGCCCTGGAGTAAGAGGTACAAACTACTAGCTATAAAATAAGCTACAAGGATATACTGTACAACACAGGGAACACAGCCAGTATTTTATGATAACTCTAAATGGATATAAACTTTAAAAACTGTGGATCACCATGCAGTTCACCAGTAGCTTATGTAGCATTGTCTAGCACTCATACTTTGATTTTTTTTTTTTTGTCTTTTTAGGGCTGCACCCGTGGCATATGGAGGTTCCCAGGCTAGGGGTCCAATGGGAGCTGTAGCCGCCAGCCTATGCCACAGCTGCAGCAACGCAGGATCCAAGCCGCATCTGCAACCTACACCACAGCTCACGGCAACGCCAGATCCTTAACCCACTGAGTGAGGCCAGGGATCGGACCCGTAACCTCATGGTTCCTAGTCAGAGTCATTAGCCACTGAGCCACGATGGGAACACCCATACGCTTGATTTTTTAAAAAATTAATTTAAAAAATAAAAATTGAGAAAAGATAAAAAATGTAGAGAAATCAGCCCTTCCATATGAGAGTTTAAAATTCATACATAAAAGTTTGGCCATACATTGCCCATAGAATTTTAGTTATCTGTCACACAATGAAGCAAAGAAAAACCCTGGGGACCAAGTGGAACTTAGTGCCTTGAAAAATCTGCTTGTAGCCAACCCCAAATACGAGCTTGTGTGAATTAACACAACTTCGAAACAATCCAGCTTTGGCTCTGCTCAACATACGGGTTCCCCAAACCGAGGCCTCAAATAAGACAGATCTGTATTTCCAAAAAACCTCTGAAACATGTCACTGCACGTCACGACATTGCTACTTCATGGGATTCAAAAGCTCGTCAGGTTCTTAACCTGCAGTTTTACTACCCATAGAGCAGAGTGTCAGTTCCACTCTTACCCCTGGGCGAGGCTAACTGACCCTCAGTCTCTGAAAGGAAACGGCTTTGTAAATTTAGGAGTACGCTAGCCAGCTGGTGATCTGATTCAAAATATTTCTGTTTCTAACAATGTGAGTGAAAGAGAAGAGACGTAGTAGAGACATGGCCATTGCATTTTGTATTAGGACACGCTGATTTCAATCCTTGGAGATTTGCATGGGCAGCTTGTAGCTTTGTATGGCTCTCCATACAGACACAAACCCAAATGACTGAAGAGTTTCCAAAAATAGCCAGATAACTAACCCAACATACACTTATCTAAACTATTCAGATACTTATCCCATCTCTTCTCCTTCTACGGGGATTGTGATGGTGGTACTACAGGTAACTTTTATGACACAGTCTGGTAATAACATAAGAAAAAGAAAGTCATGGAATGAAGATAATAGATTTCCAGAGTTGCTGCAAACACCTAAGTGATTTCTGTTAAAACCACCACTTCATTTTCAATTACGAATGCAGGCAAAACCTGGGAGGACCTGATCTTAAAATCAGGCTCGGAGAACTCCTGGTAGATAGTTTTATGTGCGGTGCATGTAAGGAGATCTAATTATATTTATGCTTCATTGACAATTTTGCACTTTTTTGGGGAATAAACTGTCTGCAAATTTGAAGGTTATGAGTTAAAAAAAAAAAAAAAACGCCCTTTAAAGAAAAAACATAACTGCCACCACATGGCTGACTTACACTCACAAAATGACTAGATTACAGTGATTAAATCTGAGGCCATGTAGACATTGTGTGACAATAGGAAGTTGAGCTCCTTCCCAGGCTTATTTGGTGGTACTAGCTGCTCATTTTAGCTTTTGGCTCCGTCTCCTCTCTCGGAAATTAGCAGTGCTTTGTTGTCTTAGAATTAGAAATGCACGGGGGAATTAAAATATTTGCTTCACTCAAAACATTGATGGATCCCGTCGGCGGGGGGAGGTGTACATTTGAAACTGTGAAAGCCGATGGCCTGGCCAACCCGCAGGGACATAACGTGGTCCGTTCCCGTTTGGAATATTTTGAGTAAACAGGGTCACTTGGTTTCCACAATGAAGCTCTAGGTCACCAGAGACCTTCTTTCAGAACCATGGGAAGATGAACCTGCCTCTGGACCCTAAGGTAGGATTTACTCTCACAAAACTTTCTCCCTTCTCCCTGCTGCCTTTCATTTCCATAAAGGGAACGTCCAACAGGCTCTGACAGAGGCCGCTGTCCCGAACGTTCCTCGTCTCCCACTATTAGTCCAGATGGAATCAGAGTCATTGCCTGCTCAGTCTGCAGGGCCCCTGGTGCCAGAGCAGCTGGAGAGGGTGACATGGCGAGGTGCCCGCTCATCTCAATGGCCCCTGGGTCCTTCCCCTAAAAGACACAGCCAGCAAAGCTGCCAAGTGCTGTATGTAAAAGCTGCGGTGTCACCTCTGCGGAAAAGCGCTCATGGTGTTGCGTGTCCCTCGCCGTGATTTTTGAGATCATGTACAACTTGGAAAAGCACCAGTGGCAAGAACAGTTGCCACTCTGAATCACAGTTGCCTGTTTCCCCTGCGATGGGGGAGGGCTCATAAAGCTTTTAATTCTTCTCTGCAAATGCGCGCAGACAGAGGTCTAAGTTGGAAGCACACACAGTGCATCGTCTTCATTATGGTCTAACTATGGAGACAGGCAGGTTCAGGGACAGGAAAAAGTCACTTTGAGATGATTGGGGGCTTGCCTTTTTTCCAAAAAAATGGTGACAAAAATGAATTGTCTTCTTTCTGACAAATACCGTCCCTTAGACAGGTGAGGCAGCTGGAAATCCTACCCGGGAATTGATAAAACCAAATGAAAATCTCTGAAAATCTCGGAATGCCACTGACCTTCAGATCGCTCTCTCGCACTCTTTTCTGGGGGGAGGGGGAAAGGATTTATATAGTTTCTGTGAAATCAGGCAATTTTCATTATAAAAAGTATGAAAAAGAATAGCTATGTTTTAAAATATTAATTGCATAACTGCTGTAGTTGTTTATTCTGGGAGCTGAACCAAATCTCCTTCCAAAGAGAGGAAAGTAGGTGAATTCTGATGTCTCCAATGAACAAAGCATGCAAATGTTTTCTTCAATAACACTGTCAGTCTCTTTTCCAAAAATCGCTCATCGTAAAATTGAAAGATTTTCACCTGAATGGCACCTATTGTACTAAAAGGAAGTATGAGCTTCTCTTTTTTCCGTCCTACTATATTCGCAAATTATTGAAATGAAACATTATAAGTGAATTTGAAATAAAAAATCATGGTTCATAAAGATGATAAATTAACTTTGGTTGGGATTATACACTTTCAAAGAGAAATATTAGCTTTATAAAATATTTGTTAATCTCATGAAAAAAAGTAACAAAAAAGAAGTTGAGAGCAGATAAACTGGTTTGTATTTTAATCATTCAAAGTGGTTTTTTCAAATTAAAAAAATTCCTTTCTTAGGAAATTACATGATCACATCCCTAATTCCTGACTATATTGACAAGAGAAGCAAGTTAAATTTTACCCTGCTTATATGTAGCTGGTTGAATTTTTTTATTATTATTATTTTGTGATAAATCATTTTGTGCTAATTAAATGTAATATTAGAGACCAGAGTTACCAACCTTATAAAACCATTTCCTTTCGACCAGAAATAAGATAATTTCGATTTGAATAAAATTTGAAAACTATTTCATAATTAACTTTTTTACTGTGCCTCTGTACTTATTGATACAGAGGAGAATCTCTAGAGAAGAAGACAATTGTCTTAATTAAACCACGGCACCATTTCAGTGACTTGAAAGACTCAGTGTTCGCTCTAAGGAAAGAAAAAGTTTAGACGACTTAAAAGTTCGAACAGCAAAATGATTTAAATGTTTTTTTTTCTTGAATGAGTGCATTTTAAAGTGTAGAATCTTCGTAGTGGTAAAGACAGGATGATTTTGCTAATCCATGCCAGATGCTGGCAGCCGTTGGGGGGCAGCTCAGTTTTCATTTCTTTTTATCACTTGTGAAAGGCTGTTCACCTTAGTAGCCATCACTCTAGGTCTTAACAGCATCTGAAGCCCTATAACCTCAATTTTTAAACGGTGTGCTGCTCTGGCCTCATCGGGCTGTGACATCATTTCCTCGGCCTTCCGAGTTAAGAAAATTACTTTGAGCAGGTCATGGTAAAGGCAGGATTATTACATAATTGGAAGCAGCAGGTTCCATTTTGCAGGACCCAGACGGTATTACCGGGGGGCGCTGCGTCTGTGCTTTCCTTCCTCGTCCCCCATTTACACAAGCGCCCTGTGTTCCTTTTGGATAAAGACAAGACTTCTCAGCACCCATTTCGCCTCCAATTTAATGAAGTTGTTAAAGTAGCAAGACTGACAGGTTAATTATCCTTTATAAAAGGGGGACAAATTGAACTGTGTCTTTCCATCATTTTTTGATATATCAAGAAGCTCGGAGGTACCCAGATGCGGCTCTGGTGAATAGAACAGCTAATCCACTCTGCAATTCTTCCTTGACCCCCGCTCTCCCCACCGGGGCCTCCCTCTATTGCAGTTGGTTTTTGTTTTACATTCAACAGATTCCACTTTATTATAAATTCAGAAGGATTTTTTTCCCCCTTCCTCTCTCCATATGTTGGCTGACAGCTCCCCTGAAATAACTGATGGCTAAATTTAAACTCTGATGAAAATTAACCCAAGTGTTAAATGCAAACAGGAGCTGCTTGGAAGAGAAAAGAGTTATCATGGTAGATGCCAAACAGAGGAAAATGTGTGTAAATTAATGGAGTCTCGCCGGTGACAAGCCGTCAGGCAGTTTGATGGCCCTTGCTAACTCTTTAGTCCCACTGAAGTTGGCCAGAGGGCAGCTCGGACAAGTCCTGCTTTTCAAAAAGACCGCGGGAAGCTTGACAGTAACGCTAACTAGATCATCGAAAGTTCATGGTCAAATAAGAGATTTTTTTTTTTTTTTTTCTGCAAAGCTTTGCACTAAACAGAGTTTGCAGACAGGAGAGCCAGGAATGAGATAGCAAATTGCAAGTGCAGCAAAATGATGGAAAGAGGGAAGGAAACCAGGGAGAAATGATTTAAAAAACAAACCAACGCATTTGCTGCTGATTTCAAAGTTAATGTTGAGAAATTGGTTTTTCTTAACAATGATAAGCATTTCACTTGAAACGGTGCTTTTTACTTAGAGGGTAACGCTTCGCTTACTCCAAGGGTTTTCACAGAAATTACATCTGTATTTCTCAATTTTTCAGATTAAAATGTGTAATTTTAGTGAGGCTCATTGAAAAGAAATGGAAATCTAATCAACTAGAACGCTGTTCTGTATTATGATGTATAGGTGCCCCTCATAAGAAATTAAGGAAAAAAGTTCAACTAGTCATTCATTTTTTCCCCCGTGAGGAAGGCAGTATTTTGCTTCTCTAAAAATACAACATGAATAATGTGCTCCTACAGCTTAATACCAGCAGGATAGAATGGCTAGATCACCAAATCATGAAGCAGAAAAACTGCTCTCAGTCCAGGCTCAATGTCTTAATAGTGACCTCGGACTGAGTGAAACTCAGTTGGCTCGTCTGCAAAATGGGAGCAATAGTAATGAGACCGAATAGCAAACGGAAAGTGAAAGGCATCTACTAAAGTCGAGCTTCCGGACACCACAGAAGAAGCTTGAGCATTGGAGGATGAAAAGAATGTGAGATTTAAAGTCAGAAAAGTGGTATCACGTCTAGGTTCTGTGGCTGATAGGCTGCATGTCCTTGGATCAAGAGCTGAAAGGGGTGTCTGTCTCGCTCCCAGGTTACGGTGAGTATCGAGTGTGAAAACGCACACAACATACCTTCTCTGTAAAAAGCTGTAACCCTCCACCCAGCCACTAGCTCTTCTCTTATAGCCCTTCCCCCTCACCTGTCCAAGCCTCCTCATCAAAAAGGAAGGGAGATCTTCAGGCCCACCTTTCTCACCTCCCAGGGCTCCTAACTCCTTCCCAGTGCATGCTCTTCTTCCCCAGGGCTCAGCAGCCTGGGAAGCAAAGTAGAGAATTTACAAGTTTGAGGTTTGGAAGGGTCGGTGCATCAAAAAGACAATGAAGGGTGATAAGTACAAATTCGAGTTACCCTGTCCGGTATGCGACAAGGTATCTAATTTTTTTTTCTATAACTAAATTCATTGGGTATCTTGAATCCCCTCTTCCCTTTCCATGACACCTCCTAACCTGATCTGATAGTTGCAAGTAAACTCAGTCAGATTTGCTCATGTATAGGCCATGGTCATTTTCGCTCCACATTCAGGCAAATTAAGGATTTCTTTTGTTTTGTTTTCCTTCCTCTTGCTTCTAGAATTTTCATAGGGTCATGGTGGTCTTCCAGGGGAGTTGGGGTATTTGGTCAGCTGTTGGGGTTTTCAGTGCAATGCTGTACTACACTGAAATGTAACTTCTCCCAACTGTTGTGGTTTGTTTTTTTTTTTAAACACTATTTTTGAGAGCAATTTTAGGTCACAGCAATATTGAGAGAAAGGTACAGAGATTTCCCATAGACTCCCTGCATAACCACACCAGCATCCCACACCAGGGTGGGGCACGGGTTACAACCGAGGGACCTACCCTGACACATGATAACCACCTTAAGTCCATCGTCCACCTACAGTTCCCTCTTGGTGTTGTGCACTCTACAGATTTGGACAAACAATGACATTTTCCCATCATTATGATACCCTACCAAGTGTAAGAAGTCTCTGTATGCGGCCCATTCATCAGCCACCACCCCATCTGTTTGTCAGATGTGTCATCTCCACGTGGCTTCTGTTGAGAAAGAAGGTCTGATCTTTCCTGGCTGTCCCCATTGTTTCTTCCTTTCCAGCCTCTCCTCACCCTGGTGGCACATGTCCCTGGAGATCCACCAGCCTAGACTCACAACTCCCTCTGGGGCTAGTAGGAGCATAGGGACTTTTCAACGCCATCTTGTTCTTTGGGGGCTGCAGGAGACCCAGCCCTCTCACTCCTCCCTGGTAACCCTTTAGGCACCATTATCCTACTAGTTGCAAAGTCTTTCTGGTTGCAAGACACTCATGCAAGACTCACACCCTCCTGGGGCTCTAGATGGAAACTGGGGACTTACCCATGCCTTCAGGTCCCCAAACACCTGAAGCAAAGGGTTAGGACCCTACTTCTCCCAGGACACACCTGCATCTCATTTCTTTCCTTCCCTCTTCTTCTTTCCCCTTTCCAGCTGGATTCTCTCCCCCACCCCCACCCCCACTTGGGGGTAGACAAGAAAAAGCAAATTCCAAATCATCACAAATCTTTTCCAGTTTTTCTTATCTGATTCCTGGATTGAGACTTTTGAACGAACAAGATAAGATTCTGGCATCTTCATCCATGAAGGCTTTCTTGTGCAGTGGTTGACCATCCTTCCAGCTGCTTGGACTGGGGAAGGTCACGGGCAAGCACAACCATTACATTTTTTATTTATGGATGGAAGTTTTCACGTTTCTGTGCCTGGGTGCAAGGTCATTGGTGAGATAGAAGTGAATAAAGGAAAACAAGAACTTGGTTAGAGACAGAAGGGAGGGAAGACAGAGGGGAAGGAGGTAGGGTCAAGGAGAGACAGGGCTCTCCTTAAGACCAGTGTAGACTAAGCAGCCTCAGAGGAAGACAACTTGAGGGACGGAAAGTAGTGTTGAGAGACGGGTGAATGTTAGCTAATACAAATGGAATACTTCTGAGTATTTCAGGCAAAGTGGGTTCCTGAAATGGAGGGCAGGAAAAGGTCATGGAGGGATGAGGTCACTTGGCGTGGGTTAGAAAGTCAGAAAGTCAGGAATCCTCTGGGTTTTGAGTGTATCTCTGAATTCCTGTGGCACCAATTATGTTCATACATACTCTTGAAACTGATATTTTCTTGTGTGGTTAGTGTAATTTTATGTGAGTTAGGGAGAAAGAAAGGAAGGAAGGAGAAAGAAGGAAAGGAGGAAGGAAGGGAGAGAGAGAGAGAGAAGGAGACAGAAAGTTAAAGCATCCTCTCTAACCCATTACCCTGATTTTGCTTCCTTGTCTTTCTAAACTGCCTCTCCTCCTGATACAGTGGAAGAGTATTCGTAAGTTTGCTGTTGGTTTAATCAAGCCATAACTAGGAAAGGAGTTTGTTCCTTGCCCAATCATATAATAGATTCTTGAACTTGACAGAAGGATTTTGAATTCATGGCTTTGTTGGATTTTATGCCCATTTCTCAGTTCAAATGAACAAAATTAAGAGTTGATTAAAGGGGGAAAAAACCAAAAACCCAAACACCATTAGTCTTCCAGTTAGCTACCTGTCAGCAAATGCTAAAGAGAGAAACTTTTGTGCAAAGCAAGTTTTCCTTAAAACAATTTTTATGTGTGTGAAATATTTGACATCTTCTATTGTATCTTACGATTCACATATAGTTTTAGGATCTGAGCCATGGGGAGAGTTACAAAGTAACTCCTTTTTAAGCTGTCATGAATCAGGGCATGGGCCAAGCATAAATATCTGTGCCTTCTTTCACTCAGATGCTCTCAAAACAACCTCCTGACACGTTAAGGGCATTTCCTTCCTTTCCTTCTTGTTTATCTGAAGAAAGTGTTTCCCTTCGCTTCCGGAGCCCTATCTTGGATTCAAAGAGCTCAGAGTGCCACTATGCACTTGGTTCCCCATCCAAAGAGGGCTCCGGAGGACCGCGCAGCACCAGGGCGGCGGCGGCTGGTGCGCGGCTGGGCGGGCGCTGAGCCTGGGCCAGGTGCAGGGAGCCCGCTGCGCCGGGCGGGAGGGACGGAAAGCTGTCGACATCCCGCGGCCCTTCCAGGGGCCTCTGGCACATTACAGCTTGCAGTGATCGGTCCTCCCGGCGGCGTCTGTGCGGCTGGCAAAGCACGCGAGGCGGCAGGGAGCTCGGCAGAGCCTGAGCTGACGCCGCCCGCTCAGCGGGGGTACCAGGAGCCTCAGCGAGAAGGCAGGGGGCTCTCCTGCGAGTCCGGCCCCCAGCTTTCCCAGGCAGTCTTCTATTTTGAAAACCTCAGCGATGATTCCCTGGGAAGTGTAGAAAGGGAACCTTTCCAAAAAACCAATCTACATCACCTATATATTTCTCTAAAGATGTTCTTTCCAGGGTGGTTTTTGAATGGAGCATCGTCTCGAACTTCAAACTTGGCGAGTCCCTCCTTCTCTCAGGAACCCTGCCCCTGTCCTAGATGGATTTATTGCAAACAAGAGCAATTTCTACTCCTAGATTCATTTCAGTTGCTCACGTGAGTTCTATATTCTGAAAAGGAAGCTCTTAGAGGGATCCGCGTCTCTCTCTTAACGAGATTCAGCATCTGACGCAGACTAAGACTAACTGTATGTCACACGTCCACCAGGGCTGGGAAGTGATTCAGAGGCTGCTGAGGGCAGTGGATTCTGACCTCCTTTCTGTCTCAAGCCTGTGGGCAGTTTGCGAGGACCCTGGATGGTGGAAACATCCTTGTGCCTCTTCCCTTAGGCACTTAACGCGCCCACACCTGTGCACACACCACCCACGGCTGCAGACATGAGGAGCTGGAAACCCACTTCCACTCAGCCATACAACTGCCCTTTCCTAGAAGGTCCATCCCGTTCAGAGAACTTATTCAAGGGAAAGCTATATTATGACGTCACAGAGTGGAATACTATGCGACTATTATAAAAGCTTTGTTGGGCTTATATTTATTCACATGAAAAAAGTCCGTGATATATTGGTAAGTGATTTAAAAAAGTGTGTAGTATGATCTATTTTTGCATGGAAATATTTTCCCATCTGTTTTTATATGGAAATATCTCTCCAGGTTAAACACACACACACACACACACACACACACACACATAATAGCAGTGATCTCTCTGGGTGACAGTGAGATCCAGTCACATTGTCACAGGCAGCATCCATTGTCTCATTTGCCATTTGCTGGTAACCGAAGGACCCATCCCTGGATTCGCTGAGGCTGACCTTCTCCCCACCTCTGGTCAGGAAGGCAGACCCGTGGCCTTGGATTTGCTAGTGAGAGTAGGCAGGCAAGTTCAAAGTAAAACAGTAAGATCTAAATGGGCTATTCAGAGACTTTGCACTATCTTTTTATTTTATTTTATATTTTTTTGAGAGCTGTTAGAGAAGAAGCTGCATTTCCATTGGGGTCACTCCCCTAGGGAGAGCTCATCTGAGGCCTCTGGCAGCCACGGTGTCCCCCTGAGGAACACAGCTGTTAAAGGATCCAGAGAGCAGAGCCCCCAAGGAAAGGAGTTAGTCTCTGAATACCGTCCTGCCCATAGGCAAGTTCTGACCCTCGACTGACTTACTCACATTAAAATGTTCTCTTTTACATAAACCAGATTGATTCAGGTTCAACAGGTGATTTGTTTTAAGCAATAAACTCTTCGCTTGCTAAATTTTTTGTATTGTGAATGTGCTAATATTATGTATTATGTGCCATTTATAGCCAATAATACAGCCATACATAAGCTGATCAAAAGGGTGCATAAACATTTATTTACTGAAGGTTTTACTATGTACCAGACAAAGGACATAGTGAATTCCCACCACAATACTTGGAAATAAATATTATTAGCCCTAGTTCATAGATAAGGAAATTGAAACTCAAGGAAGTTAATCCAGTCAAGACCCTAAATAATGAAACTCATATGCAAAGTCAGACATGCTTGATTCTAAAGCTCTTAACTATTATCCTTTAATTAATTGAAATTAAAAAAAGACAAAAAACAAATCACGCATGACAAAGCCAGCACTGTGTTTTGTGGCGGTCATAGGTGTGTATACTTGAATCTATCTAGCTGTCTATATACCTGAATATACATGTAAAGGAATGTGTATGTGTGTTCCTTCCTTCCTTCCTTCCTTCCTTCCTCCCTCCCTCCCTCCCTTCCTTCCTTCCTTCCACTATGACTGCAGCATGCAGAAGTTCCTGAGCCAGGGATCAAACCTGCGGCACATCAGTGACCCAAGCCGCAGCAGTGACAATGCTGCATCTTTAACCTGCTGAGCCACCAGGGAACTCCAATGCATGTGTACTTAGAAGTGAGTTGATCATTTCTCCAAACCTACCCTGTGTCTTCTGAGAAAATTCTTGTCAATCTTATGTCAATATGTGCTCTTCAAACACACCCATTCCATTGTATTTCACGCATGTTAATATTTAATCTGATGGATTGGGTCATTTTTTATGGACCTTCCATTCTAGTTTCGAGGGTCATCTTAAGCCTCTTGTCCTGCCATATGTATGTCCCATCTTTTTATGCTCAACAGTGTCCCAGGACCACCAACCACAGCCGCGGACATTACCTGCCATATTTATGTCTAGCCTTGTATCTGATGTCCATGTCTAACTCCACGAGGATGATGTGTAGCTCATTTTGGATAGTGCCCAGCAGGTCACAGTGTGTCAGCACACAACCGGCTCTGAAGCTTCACTGCACAAACCCATTTCCTTCATGCCCCGCAGGTCCCATGGCCTCCCTCACTCAGCTGTGCCAGAGCACCTCCCCCTCTCCACAATCCGAGTTATTCCCATTTTTTTCCAGAGCCACGTCTGAATGTTCCCAAGCTGACTCTAGCACTGTACCTGAGCATCTATGGCCTGTTAGCTTTCTACTGGGCCTTGAAAGGAGGTGTGCCCTTCTCCATCTTCCCAGGCTTTCAGGAACCACCCCACCGTGCCCTCCTGCTACCCCCTCGTGGTTTTGTTACCACTGTGCCCAATTCTCCGCAGGAGGATGAAAGCACTAGGCTGGTTAGGGCCCCTGTACTTCTGGACTCACCCTTCCCACCCCGAGAATGAAACCTAGCATGTGAAAGGATTTCGGGACACAGAAGCCCTGCTTTGGCCCCCATTTCTTGTTCTTAGGAAATGGGCCTCACTCAGTCTCCATGGCCTTCCCTGAGCTCTAAGGGGCGGGTTCCAACAGAGGCTGATCAGGGAAGGGAGGGGATGCTGAGACCAGGGAGGAGCCCTCAAGAAACAATAGCGCAGCCTCGGGGCAGGGGTCTGGTTCCCCCTCAAGGAACACACATAACAATGTCCTTGAGACCTTCTGCAGAACTAAAGCCCCCAGCAAGTGTAAGATGTTAACTACTTGATGACGCATTCTTCATTCCAAAAAAGAAGATCAGGGGGCTACAGCCTCAAGGACCACCAGAGCCTGTCCTGGCACTGCCTGATGCCAGCGTAACATCCCCCCTTCCCAGAGTTACCCCGAAGTCTGCACAACCTCGGGCAGGAGGCAGAGCAGAGCCTCACTGCCTAAGGGTGCTGGAGGCTCTGGGATACAGGAGGGCGTGGCCATGGCTTCCCTCAAACCCCTCACTGCCTTCGCATCTACACTGGCCAGTGTAGGGCAGCGTAGCTGTAATTTAGCTAAAACTGCACTCCCCTAAGAGCCTCTTCCTGAGAGCACTACCAGGGAACTCTGGGACTTTCCTCTTTCTCCAGCAACTGGGCACTGGCCAAGAAGCAGAAAGGCCAAGTGTGAGGTCATCGCTGGACCCCAGAGCCCCAGGAGTCCCTGGGTCAGGTGGGAGGAGGACCCTGGGTCAGTTCATGGCATCTGTAGTTGGCCAGGGCTGCCACACCAAGTACCACCAACTGAGTGGCTTAAACAACAGAAACCTCTCGTCTCACAGCTCTGCAGGCTGGAAGTGTGAGGTCAAGGCCACGCTCCCTCTGTTGGTTCTAGGATCTGCTCTTAGGCCTTCTCCTCGCTCTGGGAGTCCCTCAGCTTGTAGAAGCATAACCCCAATCCTTCCTCCGTGTTCTCCCTGTGTGACTGCTTCTAGGCCCAAATTTCCCCTTTTTCTGCTGATGAGAGTCGTACTGGAGTAAAGAGTCCACCCCTATCCCACTATGAACACACCCTAACTAGTTATACCTATAACGATCCCATTTCCAAGTACGGGCAATATCAGTAGGAGAGGTCCTGGGGGTTGGTACTGGGAGTTAAGATTTGAATATATGAAATTGGGGGTCAGGGTGCATAGTTCAACCCACAGCAGGTTGAGACAAGGCAGGGACGCTGCCAGCAGCACAGCGGCAGACCAGGGGAGGGGGGCGGAGGGCCTTTGGGTGGTTCACCTGGAGTGGGCTCAACTTTTACTAACAACTATTGTATTTTAGGGTTGTTTTTTTTCTTTCTTTCTTGTTTCCCTACTTTTTTCCCTTGAGGGAAGGTCATAGTGGAAATCTTGGGAGAAAACAGGATGAGCCCAGGCTGGATTTCCGGCCCCGGTAGATGAAGATTCTCTAGGGAGATGTGGCAGCAGAGGGAAGGGTGTGTAGGGATTGCTGGAACCTGCACCTGACTCGTGCCTTTGAGGGGAAAAGGCAGGAAGAGGGGGACTCTCCCAGGGACCCGAGTGTCAAAGCCTGAGACAGCCCACAGGGAGTCCCCCGTCCGGCAGAGCCCTGATGGAGGCGTGGACCAGAGGGAACGGGAGGTGAGAAGAAGAAACGGAGCAGCCCTCTCGGCAGGCAGTAGGGACATCTCAGCAAAGAGCGACGTGGACATGGGGTTCAAGGCCCTCCCTTGGGACCCTCTAAGTCCTCGTCCTTCAGTGAACTCCCGGGAAGGGACCGTGGTGGATGAAATCAAGCTTCCATCATTCCAACAGGCCGTGCCCAGAAAAGAAAACTGAGCTCAGGTACAGAAAAATAAAAGTTGGGCGTCTTGCACGCTTGGAGCTGCAGACTGAGATTCATTCCGAGTGAAAGAACTGGCCTGTCTCCCCCGACTCCTTCCTCTCTTGATCTCCACCTCGATCCGCTTTGGGGGGAAAGGCAGAGGTTGAGAGCATGGACGCAGAAACTGAAAACAGAGGCCGGGCAGGGAGGGCCAGAGAAGAGGAAGAGCAGTGGCCCTTGGCAGGTGATGCTTTGAGCCTGCATCCCCCGGCTCCACTTGCCCTTAAGTAGGTGGCAGGGTGCAGGACGGTCCCTTGTGCTCCAGCTGACTGCCCAGGTGACTGACACGCCACCTTTTCCCAGTCTCGCCAGCAAGTGGGGCTGCTCCATCCGGCTCCCCTTCTGGCCATCTGTTCCTGCTGCTCGGCAGCCCTTCTCCTCTGCCCCCGCCAGGGCCTGTCTGAGCGGGAGGGTGTGAGGGCCTCTGCCGAGGTGGGCCTCAGCCCCTCCATCACTCTCAGCCGCAAGGAAAGCACCAGCTGTCTGGCTTCATTTGCATTTTTCTCTCCCAAATAATGAAATTAGCCATGAGTTTCCTGAGGTGATGCAAGACGCCCATTTAGGCTAGAGGTGTCAGTGTGTGATGGAGAGGGAAGGAGAAGGTCAGGGAAGCGTTTGGATAACAAATGTGCAGCCCCGAAACAGGAGGGAAAATGATAACAAATTTCGCTGGAGATGTACCTCTCAGCTCTGAGGAAAATGGGCCTGTTTAGCTCCGAGGAAAGTTAGATGAGGCCTTTAAAAGGTAATTTTCCCCCCTCTGGGATAAGGGCACAAACATTTTATGAACAAACAGAAAAAGACGTCAGCCAAGGCTGACGCAATCCTCAGTGACTGAACAATTCTTTGGCCACACACAGAACTGTCGACACGGAGATGAACGAGGGAGCCGCCGGAACATCAGAAGGAAGAGGGGTCCAGGCAAAGCAAGCGGCCAGTGCCACAGGCTGCAAGAAGCCGGCCGTGGGAAGGAACCTGCCAGATCTGAGCAGGAGGAGCAGGGAGGCTGGCGTGGCCAGAGCAGAGTGAGAAAAGGGAGGTGATGCAACCCAAGAGCCTGGGGGCCAGAGCCCGAGGGCTTTTCGGGGCCAGTGTCGGGACTGTGGCCACGGAACTCCAGGCTGGGCCTCCATCAGCCGCGCATCTTCCCGAGTCTCTGCAGCCCCTTCCTCTTCTCAGGAGGTCACCGGCCTTTGGATTCAGGCCCCGTTCTAATGCCGTGTGATCTCAGCCTCTAGCCTTAACCAATTACATCTACAAACACCCTATTTGCAAAAAGGTCCCTTCTGAGGTTCCCAACGGGTGTGAACTTGGGGGAAGAGTCTTCCATCCACCGTAGACAGCCAACAGAGTTTCCAGAGCATGAGTGAGCGGTCGGGGAGAAGGGTGGGGGGATCACAGATGATCCGTAGGTGTTTAGCATAAAAACGGGAAGCTCGCGTTTCCACTCTCAGCGTGGGTTTGCGGTGGCGGGGGCGTGGGGTCTCCCTCCAGTCATGGTCAGGTTCAGGTACCCCAAGACACCCCAGAGGAGATGCCCGGGCAGCAATGAGGTATGCAGGTCTCTCTACAAGAACTGGTCTTGATGCCCTCAGGGACTTACCCTTCCCTGCAGAGGAAGTGCTTTAAAGCTCTTTATATTCTGGAAAACCGGAGGACAAGTTGCCTTTCGCATGCCCTGGCAGTCATGCCAGCCTCCGCTGGGTTGGCACATGGCCAAGTTCACCCAGGTATTTCAGGTCCACCCCCCCGGCCGCGTTCAACCTCTGCCTTTAACTGTACGGCTTCAGGCAAGTTATCAGCTTTGTCTCGGGTTCCTCATCCACAAAATGGGATGAAATGAATACTTAGAGTAGGATGGTAAGAAGTATGACAGATAAAATACTCTATGTAACGTGCTAGCAGGCATCAAATAAGAAGAGGTCTACGATTACGCCCTTGGCAGGAGGGAAATCTGGGCTTGTGCTGACACCTGCACTCCTGGGGGGAAGGGTCTCGGTCACTTTTACCTCCTGAACTCAATCGCGTTGTGGACCTGTCTGATTTCCACGTGGAAAGAGAGGAAAGAGAGTAAATCCGTGAGGGGGGAGGTGGGGAGTGCTGGGGGGTGAGGTAAATACTGAAGCCCTACGAGGGAAGGGACAGACACCCAGGATACTGACAAGAAGTTAATCACAGAAGCACGATGCATTGTGGGACCACCGGAGGTATCTTAAGCATCAGGGGTTGGGAGTTCCCTCGTAGCTTGGTGGGTTAAGCCCCTGATATTGTCACTGCTGGGGCTCTGGCTGCAGCTGCATCATGGGTTTGATTCCTGGCCGGGGAGCTTCTATATGCTGTGGGCACAGCCAACAAACAAACAAACAAACAAACAAATTAGGGGTTAGATCTTTTGTAGGGATGACTTCCACACACGGAGCCTCGGCTGACTCTGCTTCTGTCATTTCCCGGTGGTTTTCATGAGGATCTGCCTCGGGGGCTCCTTGGAGTCGGAGTGCCTTGATAGCTGTTTATACTTGAGTCTCTGGTCTTTTCAGGTGGGCAGCAGATGAAGGGCTCAGAGCAATGATGTGGATCCAGGATCCAAATCCACTCAGGAGATACAACATGGTGGGGCAAGTAGAATACTCCTGCTGATCCCAGGCTTGGGAACCCCCTTTCCCACCTCGCCTCCACCGCCTAAGCTCCTAACTAGTCTTTCCTCTCTCCGGGAACATTTTCTGGCAGCCTCCACACTGCCACTGGAAGAATCTCTCTGAACTAAAAATCTGACCATGTCATTCTCCTGATTTGTATATTTGAATGGCCCGCTCTTTGCCATAAGGCAGACTCTAAATTCAAGCCCCTCCCTCCCCGCCCCCCATCCTAAAAAGACACACTCATTCTTCACCGCCTGAACCAAGTGGGACTCTTTTCTGCTTCAAAGCAGAAACAAAACAGAACAATGTGTAGCTTTCTGGGAGAAGCTAATCTAATAGTAGCACCAGGAATTAGCTTCTCTCCATCCGTATTTCAGTTCCAGTCCCTCTGTGTTGGCTTCTTTCTTAGTTGGGTTGTCCTCTCATGGTGGTAAGAAGGCTGCAGCAGCGCCTGCCTCATCCTGTTGCTCCTTCGAGAGCAAGGAAAGAGTAACCACCCCTGGCCCTTAAAGGGGCAGGTGTCCTCTGGCATCTCATTGGCCCTGATGGGTCACGTGTCCATCCCTGAGCCGGTCAGTGTGGTTGTGGGATGCTCTGATTGTCCGGACATCTTTGGAGCTGCTGGTGGAGGCAGTTTCTCTAGAACCACATAGACGGAGAGAAAATGGCACAAATGGATCACCACCTGAAAACCCAGAGCTATTCTTACTAAAGAAGCGAATGTTCCCTCTCCCATCTCTCTGTCTCCAACTCTTGCTTGGTCCTGCATGACACCCTCTAGTGCTACGGCCAGGCCACACCGCTTACAGCTCCTCCAAACAGACCTAGCTGTGCCATACGTAATGAGTCTTTGCTCAGTCTTCCGCTTCTCCTAGCCATCCTCTTCTGTCCGCCCCGAACTCCATCTCTGACCACTTCGTAAACATCGTTCCTCTTTTCGGAGTCATCTCTCTCTCCTCGGCTGTTCCAGATAGAGCCTTCTCGTATGAGCATCCTAGTATCCATCTCCGATTCTGTGTCCAAGTCTCTCATGACAGCTGCATTATGCTCAACTTACACAGGGCATTTTTGTACTTCTAGCACCCAGTCATTGTCTGACTGTCCAAATGGTCAGTACATGTTCGTTTTTAGGGAATAAATAGACTCAAGCATGAGATACCTGGGGGATGGTAGCTAATTCATGGTTCTAGATATTCTTTAGAAGTAGAGTCCTCAGGTTGAAGGGTAAATGTGAATGGTAGTGAAAAGTAACTCCTAACGAAAATATTTATAAAAATAATTCATTCACAGGATACTTTTATTTTCTGAATATCCCGAAGATACACAGAATATCTGTAAGGAGCGGTCAATAATCCAGTAATATCATATGAGGAAAATCATTCTTTCATGGGGTGGTATATAAGTTACATACAAAATTTTTTGGGGGGGAGGTCACACCCATAACATGGGGAAGTTTCCAGGCCAGGGATGGAAACACACCACATCTGTAACCAGAGCCACACCAGTGACAACGCCAGATCCTTAACATGCTGAGCCACAAGGAAACTCCAAGTTGCGTACAATTTGGAGAGGAGCTCCATCATTACAATCTCTGTCAGCATTCTTATCGATATTTTGGAAATATCAGGGTACTTCTGGACCAGCTTTACAGCCCCGTGCGTGTTTCTGTTCAACACGCCGGATGTTCTGATGTGGTCCCGTGGGAAAATTTTGCTTTCTGTTTTAACATTTTTCTTAAAATTATTTTGGAGGAGGGATGCACAGTGGTGTTATACATGGTGCTCTGTTTGACTGAGAGGGACCTTCAGGTCGTTCAAGTTCCACTCACGGAGCGCTGTCACTGGCTCCTCCAGGCCTTCGTCCAGCCCTGGTGCTGCGTGTACTCATCACACACACACACACACACACACACACACACACACACACAGTTGCTGGGGGTGAGCCCAGGAGGAGGCACATGTGTTGACCGGGGGGGAGTTTCCCCTCCCTCCCGCCTCACTGTCATCACTGGTGAGGATGATTTCGTCCTGACAGCTCTTCATGTCAATCAAAAGTCTAGGTCAGACACTTATCAATTGACCCGGTGTTAAAGGTAGACTCTCATTTCAGCATCTGTCAATAGCCCCTTTTGATTCATTTAGACCAGAGCCTGCATCGCTGCCGTGATTTATACTGACGCGTGCGTGGACTTCTAAAGACAAGAGAAATCTTTCTAGAACTCTGAGACTCCACAGGCATGGGGACCGCTGCTTCTCTGGCAGTCAAACAAAGAACCCTAGAAAGAAGATCAGACCTGGGGAACAATAAGACTCAAGACCTTCGGAAATCCTGCCTACTGTGTCTGCCGCTGAAGCCGGGCGCTCTCCAGGCCCGACGTTCATTTTAAAGATCCTGTATGGCCCGTGGTCTCGTCCTCAGGCTGGGAAGTCCTCCTGCAGGATAGCCAGGCTGATGTCTGAGTGATGAGGCAGTGGAGCCGCATCTCTGGGGGACAGAGGCCCCAGCTAACCTATGCACGCTCTTGGAAAGATGCCCAAAAATAGAGGACAAAGGGCCGGCGGGCCACGTCCCCCTGGGCTGGTCTAGTCTGCTCTCCCCTCCGATCTGGCAAAATATCAGCAGAAGGTGCCCACTTGACCTCAGGTGTCTTCCCCTCGTCACCCCCTCCCCCCCGCCCCCGGTTCCTAGTGGGGATAAGGCACGATTCTCTTTCCCAGGTGTTTGTCACAAAGCTGCCAATCGCTGCCTGCTTGGGAGACAGAGGAAGAAATGCGAACATGTAAGAAATTCAGAGGGGCCGAGGAAATTTTCCTGACGTGCTCCCGCTGCGACACCACGGCAGTTGAAGAAGGCCTGTCATTGGGCTGTCAACCTTTAACCTCCCCCAGACGTACTTTGAAATGATGTGCAAGCTATTGCTGTCCCGAACCGCTGGCGCCTGCCGGCTCTGCACGTCTGTCCTTGTTGTCAGTCAGAAGTACTTAACTGGCACCCACGGTGCCTTGGAAAAACCCGCCACAAAATACCAGTAATGACTTGAGTTGGGAAGGCTAGCTCTTGTCAAGTAATGACTTTTTGACATAAGGTATTGTTTACCTAGGCAACGTTCTCTTACTTGCATTTTAATGAGCCTAATTAATAATACGTTAGGCGTCCTCAGCTATTTCTTCACAGCTGGACCATATGCACTAATTACACGGCATGTCCAAACCTAAAATAATCCATTTGGTCAGAGGAAATAGTTTTAAATGTGGAGAAAACCTTGGTGTACATATATTTTTGCTTCAACCCCTTAATGATGTCGGCTAATGATATCAAAGTGATTTGCGAAGGATGAAGGCACGTATCACCTTTCAAGATGTAGGTTTTGTCTGTGTTGGTTGGTGGACGTTTTCATTGGGAGAAGTTTCAGGAGCGTGCACGAGCAATTGCTTGGTGCAAGCTCCTACACACGTATCCTAGGTACTGATTCTATACGGGTCGAACCGGAAGAGCCCTCAAGGGGAAGAATTAACATCAGTGGTAGTGAGTGGTAATCTATGAATGGAAACATTTTACTTATAAAGAATAAATAACCTCCAAAGGGCCATTTTGGAGCTTCCGAGTCTTTTGTGTATTATATAAAACACTATTTTTTATCGGCTTCCCTTAATATAAAATTCCTATTTAGCTTTTGCACTGTCCGCCATAGAATCTTAGAAACTCAAATAAGTATGAGGAATACCACGTGATTATCACTAATATGTGGAATCTAATTTTTAAAATGACAGAACTTATTTACAAAACAGAAACGGATGCAAAGATTTCAAAACCACCTTTGTGGTTACCAAAGGGGAAATGCTGGGGAACGAATTCGGAGGTTGGGATTAACAGACACACATACTGTCTATAAAATAGATAAGGAACAAGAACCTACTGTACAGCCCAGGGAACGCTGCTCGACAGTGTGTAATAACCTATAGAGGAGGAGAGGCTGAAAACGAATGGACAGATGTATGTGTATAACTTTGCTGTACACCTGCAACTAACACAACAATGTAAGTCAACTCCACTCCGATAAAAGACTGTTAGTTAAAATAATAAAATAAATATTTGGAATCAGGGCACGCTGACAACTCCAAAGAAGGCAAATGGCAGGTCACCTAGATTGTGTGGCAGTGACAGGACAACCTCCACCTGCCTCACAGAAGGTACCCCAGTGACAACTTTCCTCGGGAATGTACCAAGGACTCCATTGTCTCGGAGGGACTTCAGTCCTATTAGCAGGTGGACACAGAGCTGTTGACACTTGAGTGTGACTACCTGACTTCGGGGCACAGAGATGGGGACGGTCCCAGAGAGAACAGGAGCTGGGGTGCAGCTGTTAAAGATAATCTGTGATACATCATTGGTCACTTGAGCTCAGAGCCAGTTATTTATTTATTTTTCTCCAAAATAAATCATGCCATTTAGCTCTCAGGCTGCAAAAAGATCCTGGCGGATATACCGTGAGGAACGCTTCCGTGAAGGGAATGCTTCGAATCCCTGCAGAGATGCTTCCAGAAATCAAGCCGACAACCTAAGCACTCAGACCTCTAACTAGTGGAAGAGAGAGACGTAGTAGAAGGCTTGGTTCTCTTCGAGTGACTTTTGGACTCCACCAGGTCCCCATCCACCCATGTTTTAACAAGACATAGTTCAAAGCAGTCAGAGACGATTGGAGCTAATTGGTTGATTCAGCAAGAAACCTGGGAAAAGGTGATGCTGAGGTTGGAAGGCATCAGGCTGGCAGGGTTAGCAGATGCTCTCCAGACAGGGCCTGGGAGTGGAGGTGCACCCCGCCAGGCACCATATGTGTGACGGACATGACGGTGAGCGCAGGATGCCTGGGCGAAGGTGACAGACTGGCTCTCATGTGCAGAGAGGGAAACTTCCCTTGGAGTAGACACAAGTGAAATCATGTCCACAAATTGGGCACATTTTCAGGCTGCTGGCCACTTGGCAGATTTTTCCCTGCTGCAACCTCGCGCCCCCCAGGGAGCAGAAAGCCTATACTGTTCACCATGACAAGACACCTGTCCCAGCTGTCCCCAGGGCTCTCGAAGACACAGAGGATGACTTGCAGATCCCAGAGACACAATCGCCAGGCGTTTGCGGGGCTCCTTTCGGGCACGGCGCACGCGCATTCTCTCCTTGAGCCCTCAAGGCTTCCTAGGGGAGGGAGAGGTGCTCCAGTGGACAGAGGAGCCAGAACTCAAACTCAGGTCTTACCAAATCCATGGTCAGCACGGTTTCACTCTGCCTTTTGGAGTTTAAGCCAGACAAGCTCAGGAGAATGTCATCACAGAGTGTTATATGTTGAAAATTGCTATTCTGTTCTTTTTTTAATCTCAAAAACATTTTTTAAATTGTTTTAAAGTTTTATGGAATTCTAGTTGAATTACAATGTTGGGATAATTTCTGCTGTACAACAAAGTGATTCAGTTATACATCCGCACATATCTTTTTCAGTCTTTTCCCGAATAGGTTATGGAACATTGGTAGATTTCCCTGTGCTACCCAGCAGGTCCCTGCTGATCGTCCACCAATGTACGAGAGCATATGCCAATCCCAGATGCCCTGCTCTTCCTTTCTAATGGGGCAGGTGCCATTCTCTGAGGAGGTTTGCTCGTTCCTAGATATCCCCCAGGCTTCCCTCTCTTTGCCTCTGCTGGGAACGTGTTTCTATCCTCACCCCTCTTGCCCAGTCTTTGCTGCGAAAGCCCACTGTTTCTCTCTCTCACTCTCCCTCCTCTCTCTCTTCCCCCCGCCCCGCACAATTCTATCTCCTGCACAGTAGGGAAGATGCTTAAAATCTCCTCTACTGTTAGAGAGAAACATTTATTTGAGCGCAGGCAGGTGGATGGTGGGCAGATATGTGGTTTTAAAGAATGAACTCACCAAGAGACCCTCCAGCAATGTGCTGGATGCGGCTTTTTTTTTTGCAAGGAGAAACCATTATTGCCTCGTTTACCCTCACCATAATCAGAAAATATTTTTCAAGATCCTAGGTGACTGGAGAGGAAGAAGCTGGCAGAGAAGTCTCAGGAGCCTAGAAGACCTCTGATTTCTTATGTGATGAGATAGGCTTGTGTGGGTGGCCAGTCATTGATCATCACAATGAGGATGCTGCCATTGCATCCCTGGAGATGCTTGGCCATCAGAACACCTGCTGTGCCATCATCTCACTGTCCAGCATGGACCTGTCACATCCAAGCCGCCTATCTCATGTAGGCTTACAAACTGCCGTTCATTCACAGAGCCAAGGCCACCGATTGCTTCTGCACACGTGGAAAACGCTCATTGGTTAACTGGATTCCCTGGTGTACTCTGCAGACTAGCAGGACAGTTAGAAGTGAATGGGGACTGAACGTTATTACTGAGCTGAAAGGCTGAAAGTTAGAACCCAGTTGATTTAGGTTCTAGCTAACGTCTCTACCAAGCCACCCAGGTGCAAATCCTTCGCCTTCATTATTCACAAAAGCATTTACCGCGTGTCTGTCATGTGCCATGTTACCAGTTCCAGTCAACTATCGCTCCTAGACTCTCACTGGACTCACTCTTAAAACATATAGTTGGTTCTCCTTATTTGTGAAAGGTAGGTTCTGGAGCATCACCAGCAACACTGAATTTGCTTCTAGGGAAATACAGGGTTAGGTTCCTGAGAGTCTCTGGCCACAACTTTTTCATCAACTTATCAAACATAACCTTGTTTGATGTGTGTGTGTGTGCGCGTGTGTGTTTGTTTTTTGTCTTTTTGCCTTTTCTGGGGCCGCTCCTGCGGCATATGGAGGTTCCCAGGCAGCAACGCGGGATCCGAGCCGCGTCTGCAGCCTACACCACAGCTCACAGCAATGCCAGATCCTTAAGCCACTGAGCAAGGCCAGGGATCGAACCGGCAACCTCATGGTTCCTAGTCGGATTCGTTAACCACTGAGCCACGACGGGAACTCCTGATGTGTGTTTTGCTTAAGGACACTTGATTTAACACTGTTCCTGAGCACCGAACTCCCAGCCAACAGCCCTGTAACTCACGGCTGAATGAAACTTACCCAACACATGTATTTTCTCTGTAAAGCACATCGCAGTTTGCTGGTACGTAGGAGCACCAGATATAATGTCAACCCTGCATTTGGGATTTTTTTTTTCTTTTTTCAGCTGCACCCCACAGCACATAGAAGTTTCTGGGCCAGGGATTGAATCTGAGCTGGAGCTACAACCTAAGCCTCAGCTGTAGCAACGCTGGATCCTTAATCCACTGTGCCCAGCTGGGGATGGAACCAAACCAGCGCCTCCACAGAGACAAGCCAGATCATCACCCCACTGCGCCACAGCGGGAACACCCAAGGGATGTAATTTAAACAGCAAAATCATCAACACAAAGCACAAAAACGTGAAAAAGGTGGCGCTAAGTAGACCATGAAAAGAACACTTGTTTATGGCACATGGAACAAAAAGGCAGAGATGTCACTTGGTCCAGCTGCAGGTGACGCAAACTCTTCACCACTCTGTGCATGCCCTGAAGTGAGCACAAAACACCGTGAGATTTGACATGGGGGGGGGGTCCATAAATATATTTTGGCGATTAGGTGAATTCGCAAATACAGAAGTCACTGATGATGAGGACTGACTTTGTATGAAAAAGTATATGCTGAAAGAAGCAGTTACGAGGCACTGCTTGCGACAGGCCCTCAAAAGGTAATACTTTTTTTGGAAAGAGGGGCAGAAAGTATCATTTTCTGTGTTTATCACAGGAAGCCTTTTCAGAGACGGAATTAAATATGCCGGAGATTTGGGTTCAGCAGTATTCACGTGGATATAGCCGATGCAATTAATTACTTGTCGAATCCCCATCATTTCTCGTGGCTCCTCAGACAGACTGAGCTGTTTCGCCATCCGATCTGCCCTCAATTATGCATTTCACACTCTCCTTCTTTTTGCCTCTCCCAGTGCATGGATGTCTCCAATTCATTGCTACCTGCCCTAGCCTTCTTGGGGCTGGGCCTGGGGCAGGGGCTTGGACCCGTTGTCTGTCTCACGCGTTGCACCTCGTGGTCCTAGGCGGCCTGGAGCTCAGGATTCATCCCCAGAGGGTGATAAGCTACGGGGGTGGGGGTGCTGGCCCAGCCTGTCTTGGGTTGGGTTTTTTGAGCATCATGTTAAATGATCCTGTTTCTGCCACTGAGAAATGAGAGGAGTGTTAACTATCCTGCCCTCCTCACGGGGTTGCTCTTATGAGGCTGGGAGAGGACAGAACGCAGTGGAGGAGCTTACAAACTGTAAAGAGATATTAAGATTACTATAACTTATCCGGACCCTTAGCTTTTTTTCTTCTTTTTTCTCTGTCTTTGGGGCTTTTCATCTTTTGAAAAACAGCTCCATTTCTAATAACCCCATGACTCTTTTTGTGAATGGGTCTAGCAAAATTGAAGTGAATATAAGGCTTATGACTAAACCTGAGCTTTGGGGATTTTTCCCTTTCTCATGCCCATCAAGTAATGAGCACTGCCTGGGTCTTGACTTCACTTTCCTTATTTGTCAAACATGCTTTTAGATCTTATAAGTTAAAAGCAGTGCTCTTTCGGCAGCCATATCTCATAAGCTAACAATTCAAATGAAACATGTGTCATCAGTAAGCACTTGCTAAACACTTGCAGCGTACAAGACCCACGTCTTGTGCTGCAGCAGAGAGAGAAGAAATGTAAAATCACAATCCTTCATTTTGAAGACAACATATCCATGTCAATAAAATATCTTGAGAAAAGTTGTTACTCTTCTTTCTAAAAAAATTTATTTTACTTTTTTAGAGCATAGTTGATTTACAGTGCTGTGTCAATTTCTGCTGTATAGCATAGTGACTCAGCCACACACACACACACACACACTTTTTCTCATACTGTCTTCCATCACGTTCTATCCCAAGAGATTGGATATTGGAGTTCAACAACCTACTACTCGGTCATAAAAAAGAACAAAATAATGCCATTTGCAGAACATGGATGGAACTAGAGATTCTCAAACTACGTGAGGTAAGTCAGGAAGAGAAAGACAAATGCCATGTGATATCACTTATATGTGGAATCTAAAATATGACACAAATGAACCTATCAGCAAAATAGAAACAGACTCACAGACAGAGAGTTGCACACACTTAACAGTCAACTAATTAAAAAAAGTCATCTAGGTAGAGCAAAGTTTCTGGTGACTTGGAGAACTCTTGATAACTCTGCACGGAGCAGGTGTGTCGGCCAGCGATCCCACAAGCACACCCTCCTGGCAGATGATGTCTGAGGACCCTGGGGGAGGCGGGGGCTGGGCCATGAAGTCAGAAAAAATAGGGTGGAATCCCAAATCTCCCACTTACTTAAGTCTGGGCTCAAATTAGTCCCTCAACTTCTTTGAGTGATTTCCCCTCATCTAAAAGTGGGAATAATTGTATCTCCTTCAGTAGCTTTTGTAAGGATTCCATACAATTTTATGGGCAAGCACTCCGAGCCTAGGGACCAGCACACAGGAAATGACCAAATAAATACAGATCTCCTTCTGTCCAAGAGCCCCAAATGGAATGATTTAGAGTGACTTTGTTCTTAGGGCCACAGTCACTCATCGTAAGTTTTTACGTAACAGGCCCTCTACTA
This sequence comes from Phacochoerus africanus, assembly GCF_016906955.1. Classification (NCBI taxonomy): domain Eukaryota; kingdom Metazoa; phylum Chordata; class Mammalia; order Artiodactyla; family Suidae; genus Phacochoerus; species Phacochoerus africanus. The sequence goes on along the minus strand of NC_062555.1, from coordinate 13,540,591 downwards.
AGTATTGGGTATAAAGAGAAAATAATACATACTTTCTGTCCTACCGGAGCTTGCAACTTAGTGAATTTAACCAAAGGATAAGTCACACTCATTGCAAATTGAATAAAACTTTCTTTGGAGAGGAAAATGCTTCCCCAAAGTCCACTTCTGAATCTCTTATTTTGGTCTTTCTCATGGAGCCTGTGGGGTGATGGCAGAGGTTGTGTAGTCCATTTATTTGCTTTCCCATGGAGATCTTTTTTTTTTTTTGGGAAAATCTAGTAAGTTCTGCCGGAAGACACTCATGACATGTTGTAAGTTTAATTATGTTCAATTCATTAACACAATTAGAGCTGTGAACAAATTTATTGACACAGCCAGAATCACTTAGTAACAGGCAATGAGTCATAGATTAAAAAAACCTATTCTTACAGGTCTCTAAACTCTGGGAATGAGAAATGGGAGATTCATCTTTAGTTCCTTGGAACAGTTCTAAGAGATCTGACCAGAGGTTGCCACTAATAATTCATTCCAAGAGTCATTCATATTTTAAGAAGGGTCCTAAAGCCCCATGGAACATAAATTGAATCTCCTTGAAATTTCATTTTAACATAATAGGGGATCCAAACGGGGAGATCTGATGAATATGGATTTGATTTTAACTCTGCTGAGCTGGCCTCCCATACGATCAGCGGATGGAGGCTCACTCTTGCTTCTCTAGTGAAGGCCAAAGGGATACTAGCGGTTGAGAAGAATCTATGATCAACAGCCCAGTCTTCTGAATTAATCCTTTCCAGCTAGACTGTGATCCTTCCACTGCAGCTTATTTGCACAAATAAGTGGTGAGGAAACTCGGTGTACATGCATGAAGCAAAATTCACAAAGAAGGATTTTATGATCTAGGACAGTTTTAAGAATATTTTTTTTTTCTGTCTTTTTAGGGCCGCACCTGTGGCATATGGAGGTTCCTAGGCTAGGGGTCGAATCGGAGCTGCAGCTGCCTGCCTACACCACAGCCACAGCAATACCAGATCCGAGCCACATCCGCGACCTACACCACAGCTCATGGGATGCTGGATCCTTAACCCACTGATCAAGGCCAGGGATCGAACCCACAACCTCATGGTTCCTAGTCGGATTTGGTAACCACTGAGCCATGACGGGAACTCCAAAAATATTCTTTTGGATGAGAGTCAATGTATCAATTTCCAGGCAAAGCATTTTTAAAGGGGCCTCAATAAAGTACTCTACTTTTTGCTATTGTTGTTTATTAATAAATTAACCAAAGAAAAGCTTTTTCTTAAACATCACGTATAGTCAGAAATATTTAGGGAGTTCCTGGTGGTCTAGTGGTTAGGATCCAGCACTTTCACCACTGTGGCCTGTAGCCAAAAAGAAAAGCAAAGAAAAGAAGCATTTTCCCATCAGAACCATTTACTTCTCTAAACAATTCTTAGCTGGCATAACACCATTGGCAACTCGATCCACAAAGAAAGTTTCACACAGATAGTTTTGATAACCTCACATATACTCTACCTGGATCTATTTTTACTTCCTCGCGGGATTACATGCGACACTAGAAGGTGAACAGACTCACAGACAGAGGACAGGCTTGTGGTTATCAAGGGGGAGGGGGAGGGAGTAAGGTGGATGGGAAGTTTGGGGTTGGTAGATGCAAACTATGACATTTAGGCCGGCTAAGCAATGAGGTCCTGCTGTACGGCACAGGGACCTCTATCCAGTCTCTGGGGATAGACCACGATGGAAGATAATATGAGAAAAATAATATATATATATAGCTGGGTCACTATGCTGTGCAGTAGAAATTGGTACAGCATTGCACATCAACTATAATTTTAAAAAAGAAGGAAAATAACACGTGAGTGTGAAGATCAGATTTTTTTAAAGAAGCAAAAAGAAAAGGGGGGGAGGACAGATCTGTAGACTGTTTAGCTGACTGCCTGGGTTTGAATCCCATCTGCTGACTTAGCCTGACTTTGAGCATGTTTTTAAGCGTTTTTGTGCCTTAGTTCCTGCATCTGTAAAAATGGCTGTGATAATTGTGCCGCTTACCAGTATTTGCTTTCAGTTTAAATGAAATATGTGTAAAGACCTTAGAATAGCAGCTGATACCTTATCAACACTCACAAAACTGTAGCCATTATCATCACCCACAGCCTCTCACCAATCCCACCCCTGCTGTGGAGCTTACAATTTCAGTTGCCCCCTGCCTGGATCCCAGCACCCAGGGACTCAACAAGGAACCTGAATTCTTGTGTTACTTCCCAGGTTTTTTTTTTTTTTCCCACTTATCAGATAAATTCTTTGCATGTACAACTAGCTTATCATCTTTGCAAAATCAGAAAAATTTAATTGATAAGAGTCTGCATTTTATTCTCTTATGCATGCAGTTTTAAACATATCAGCTGACATACAGTGTATTTTAGAAAAGAGATGGGCAGTAGAATTACAGCTGGAAAGTTAGATGCATGGCCTTAGACACTCAGAGAGTCATGACCTGGAAAATACACTAAGCACTCACTTATAGGAAGCCAGGTTGACAGCAGAATCTGATTTAGGAAAAACACCACGGAGACACCATACACGAGCAAGCAGCAAGTTGTTAAGTTTCTATTATAATGTGTTTCTGAGTCTTACGAAGTTGTGGGAGGGGATGCTCTCTGAGACAAAAGTCAGCTGGCATCCTCCACGTCAATGCTACGTGGTACCCAGCTGAAGCCGACTGTGAAACGGTGAAGACGAGTAGAGCAGCTCAGGAGGAGACAGCTGCCATCATATTAAAGAAAATTCTACCAAGATCAATAAAAATGATTAAGGGACTCAGAGAATTGATTTTTGAGAAAAGATTAAGAAGAATAAATGTGCCACCTGACACATAGCCAAGGAGGACTATGATAACTGAGTTGTCAAATGAGGTACATAAGATGCCGCCGAGGAGACTTTCTCTAGGAGAGTCCTACGGGCTCTGAGGATACAGCCTTCTCCAAGAAGCAGTGGGAGGCACTGCCACCAGAACCGTGGATCACTCAAGTGGCCAGACGTTTCTTGGAAGTCGGCTGCAGGCAGTAGATGTGGACCAGACGACCATGCAAGTCTCTTTTCTTTTCAGTGTGATTTTAGTACATTTCTGGGAACAAGAGGGCGTAGGGTGGTGGAAGAGTCATGATTTCAGCCAAGCTTCTATTTTCAGAGTGGTGTCATTCAAACTATCTCAGACCACACAAATACAATGAAGGCAGAGAACAGACTTGTGGCTGCCAAGGGGGAGTGGGGAGGGAGTGGGATGGACAGGGAGTTTGGGGTTGGCAGATGCAAACTATGACGTTTAGAATGGCTAAGCAATGAGGTCCTGCTGTACAGCACAGGGCCCTATCGCCTGTCTCTTGGGATAGACCATGATGGAGAATAATATGAGAAACAGAATGTACATGGATGCCTGACTGGGTCCCTCCGCTGTACAGCAGAAATTGACATAACACTACAAATCAACCATACTCTAAGAAAAAATTTAAAAGAATAAAACAAAGGCATGAGCAGTAAGTGTCGCCTACAACTTGACATACCTCTGCCCTTAAACACATACATACTCTATGTGTACCTATACAGACATCTGTCGTATAAATATATACCTACAAAACAGATAGGAGCACCGTGTCCACACACCTGTAAACACCTAAACATGTCGCCTGCAATGTCTGCATTTTGGGGTGTCCCGTCATTTCCACAGTGAGTTGGATGGTGATGGAACCTCTTAGTGAATTGCCTCTGTTCTTTGTCCTGGCAGTTTCTAGAAATGGCTCCTATGCCAAGTATGAATCATCTTTTTCTGGCACCGGAAAAGCTATTTTCAGCAGAGCCATTCTGCAGGGTCATTACTCTTAAGGCTGCATTATAGGACAGCAGAGGAAATGACATAAGCCAACTTAATTCACAGAGAGTAGCAGGTGGGGCTGGTGAAGGCTACATCATCCCACCTAGATGTTCACCTCCAAAGTCACAAAGCTGCTCAATACAGTCAGGGAGAGAGAAAAATCTAACCACAAATGGGGGGAAACGGCATGAGACATGCCCTCCTGGTAGAAAACATCATCTGTTTCTTAGAATAATGCAGGTACCTAATCATATACACAAAATGATATAACACATATTGTGAAACTCCATATACTCGATGTCTGGCTGCTAGTTTTTACACTTTCTACATAGTACCTGAGACCTCTAAAGAACCACCGACATAACAAAATGGGAAGAGGATAAAATATGAAAAAGTGTCAGGGGAAAGTGTTGACCTATGCCTGCTTGCCGAGGCAGCCTTCCATTCAGTGGAAGGCATTTCTTAGATTGACTTTCCTCCTTATTGAAAGAAAGCAGAGGGTGAGCAGGCCACCTTTTCACTGCTCAAGGGCTGAAAGAGAAGTTGATTTTCCTCTCAAGGGAACTGTGTGTTGGTCTCCACCTAAGGGCTTGCCCAGCAGGACTCTTAGCGCTTCGAGAGGGCGTAGCACCACTCAGCATGGATGAAGGCTGGACTGAGTGGCCATGTCGTTACGGATGCCTGTGCCACATGCACCAAAGCCAAGGTTTAGCATTAGACGTACTCATGCCATTTTTTTTTTTGCAGGTTTTTCTATGACTTTTTTTTTTTGCTGCCTCTTTCTTTTCTTTTCTTTTTTCTTTTTGTGGCTGTTCCTGTGGAATGCGGAAGTTCCCAAGCTAGGGGTCGAATCAGAGTTGTAGCTGCTGAGCCCTGAAATAATACCACTGATTATGCGAGAGACTATTCGAATTTGACCAGTTTTTCCACTAATGTCCTTTTTTCTGTTCCAATTCTGGATACTGCAGTGCATTAATTTGTCATGATTTCTTTGTCTCCTCGAGTCTGTGATAGCTTCTCTTAGTTTTTCTTTCTTTCTTTTTTTTTTTTTTTTTCCCATAACCTTGACAGTTTTAAAGGGTTCTGGCCAGGAGTTTTATAGAATGTCCCTCAGTTTTATTCTATAATGGGGTTAAGGGCCCGGAGGGAACAATACCAGTGAGGAAAAGCACACATAGTATCAGGGAGTGCATATGGTCCGTATAATTGTCACGAGTGAAGCTCATCTCGATTATTTGGCTAAAGTGATGTCTGCCAGTTTTCTCCAGTGTAAAGTTACTCTTCTCCCTTTTCATAGTCTCCTCTTTGGAAGTGAGTTCAACCCACACACGGAAAGGAAACTAAGCTTCATATTTTGGAGGGGGGGACTATCTACCCATATTATTCCAGATGCTTCTATAAGGAAGATTTGTTTGTTCCTCCCCATTTATGTATTTATATCAGGATGCATTCATGTTAAAGAGTCCAGTACCATGATTGTTACTTTTTGCCTCGAATCTGCCTAGCTTTGGAATCTAGGAGCCCTTTCAGGCTGACGCTTATGTTCTTTGGACATGGTGCAAAGCTTTTTTATTTTACTTGTCACAAGCCTAGAATCAGCTACTTCCCCAAGGATACCTGGCTCCGTTTGTTTGAGCTGTTTGGCAGTGGTGTTTAGAAACCAAGCTCTGGGTGCTGGGTGTGCTCATAGCTATGGAGCTACGGCTGCTTCTAGGCTGTCTCAGGAAATAGGGCTAGAATATATGTGTGCGCGTTAAACTGCGCATTAACACATATCTCTATTTTTATATCTGCTAAATACATCACACTGATATCTCCAACTTAAGCCATCACCACAGGCGTTATTCCAGCCTTTCCCGTGCCTGTTTGTTTGCAACTTGTTTCTCTAACATGGAGAAAGGGGGTTTCCATTATCAGCTCTCTTACACATGTAGACCAGCTTCAGGATTAATAAGCTATGCCCCTTTGAGAAAAAAAAATACTGAACCAGCGTATATTGTTTATACTTCGCTTTTCTTTTCTTTAGCTTTAGTGTCTAGTCAAAACAACATTTTCCCAAAGTTACTTAGATTAACTCCTTTTCCCCTCACTCTTTTATCATGTACACTTTTAATAAATTAGACCCAATTTTCATTCCACAGATTCCCAACTTTTTTTTTTTTAAATCTGCACACCAAAACACTTCCTCTTTCTTAGATGAGTTCTACTGGTTTTAACAAATCCATAAAGTTATACACCCACCACCACAGTACCACACAAAAGAGTTCCACAACCCTAAAAGTTCCCCAGTGTGGCTGTATTATATTTAATGTTTCTGCTTCACCTGTTCCATGGAAACTATCCCCATAAATTTCCCTTTTCCGTAATGTCATATAAATGTAATCAAGATTTTGGTTCTGCTTTCTTTCACCTAACAAAACACATTTTTGTTCACGCTGTTGCATGAATCAATTAACTTTTTTTTTTCTTTTAGGGTCGCACCTGTGGCATATGGAAATTTCCAGGCTAGGGGTCAAACTGGAGCTGCAGCTGCTGGCCTACACCACAGCCACAGAAACACAGGATCTGAGCTATGTCTGCAACCTACACCACAGCTCATGGCTATGCTGGATCCTTAACCCACTGAGCAAGGCCAGGGACTGAACCTACACCCTCATGGATACTAGTCTGGATTATAACCAACTGAGCCACAATGGGAATTCCCTCAATTAACTTTTTAAAATTGCTTAGTATTTTATAGATAGGAAAATATCTTGACTATTTTCAACTACTTGGGTAAATATACTTACTTTAAAACAAATTCAGTTGATTTGGGAATAGGATTGTTGAGTCATATGTTATGTACGTGTTTAACTATATAAGAAACTGCCAAACTGACTCCCAGAACTGCTGGCTATCCCACTTTGCATCCCCATTAGCAAGGAATGAGAGTTCCTATTGCTCTGCATCCTTGTCAGAATCTGGTATTGTCACTTTTTAGGTTTTAATACTTCTAATAATGGTGTAGTAGTATCTCATTTGCTTTTAATTTGCATATATCTAATGTCAAATGATGTTGGGCATCTTTTCATGTACTTATTTGCCATCATTAAATCTTCTACAGGGAAGTGTCCTTTCATAAATTTTTCCTGATTTTTAAATTATGTTGTTTTCTTACAAAATGAATTTTAATTACCATTTCCTTATTAATGTGGCCGTTATGAAAATATTAAAAACTTTTGCATATATCATTCGCCAGTAGAAGATATTACAGTCAATTATGTTCCACGAAGTCATTATGCACGGTGAATTATCTAATGAACCACTGCTCTTAGGGGAAAATAGATACCTATATACATTATCTCCCATAGTTTTTTATCTTAAACCCTAAAAACAACTCATTCTGACCTTCTCTTTGTTTTACAAAAGAGAAAAGGAGGTTCAGGGTGTTAAAAACCAACCAGCTGGTCCCAGAGCCAGAACCTCTTGTGCTGCACCACCCGCTCTGGTCCTCTGTCCACCAGTCAACTCTGAGCCTGAGAGCTGAACCAAGGCAGAGCTTCCCTTAGCTCTGACTCGGCTAGGAAGGTGTATGTCAGATGATCCCAAAGTTTCACCCCTGGAGCATGGCTACCAATGAGTGAGAGGGCCGGGAGTATAAAACAATACTCAAGTCAAAAGCATGGGGTCACAAATAAATTTTAGTGAACAGGTGAATTCACAAATACAGAATTCGTGAATGATGCGGATGGACAGTACTTGCAAAACATTTGGAAAAAATGCTACAAAATAGGAGGTCTTGACGTTGAGCCCTACTTCGGTGCCTTGAATAAGGCATCTAAGTCAGGGCAGAAGAGATAAAAATATATACTGGTCCCATTCTTGTCCATCATGGGATGGGACTGGTATGCCTCACGGGATTCTCCGTATCTTACATTATGAATTTTTCTAAAGAAAAACTGCAGTTCACACTATTGCATACAATTCAGCATTTAACATGAACTCTTTAAAGCACTGGTACCCTACCAGACACCTGGTCCAATGCATCGAAGTTGACATCTTTGAAGAGCAAACATACTCAGAGGGTCACCTACTGCCTGGCTCTGTAGTCATGGTCTCATTTTTAAAGGACTTGCCACAGCAGTGCTCCAGCTGCCATGTGTTCCCCCCTCGGCTTCTGGGGCCAGGGTGCCCTGATCTTCTCCTTTATCCTGCAGCACTAGAGCTACATCTATTAGTAGTGGGGTGACTAGGCATGACTTGAGTGCAATGGCGGCTGACTGAGGGAGCACGGGGCACCTCTTACTTAAGCGGAAGCTTCTGATAACAATGAACCTCCTGCAATGATTCGTGGGGTCCTAGCCACTCAACCATATGTGTCTCGCAGCAACAGGAGGGAGGAGTGGCGCCCGGCTAGTACCAGCTGATGAGGGGGGATCCACATTTGGTTGAAAAAGGAGGAATATATTGTGGCCCCTTTGCGCTTCGCAGAAGGAAGGTTGAGAGCAGCGGATGGAACAAGCTGTTTGTATTCTTCATTCGCCTCTGCTCTAAGAGGGGTCTGCTTAGCTTCTCCAGGACCAGGAGAGGGGTGGGGACAGTAAGGGGCCAGGGGCAAGAGGGATGGGGAAAGGGTGAACTGGCTTGTAAGCACGTACACGGCTGCCTTTTAACATCTCAAAGTATTCCATGGAAAGGGCACTCTGTGTGTCCTGAGACAATTATCATTCCAGAGAAACTCGCCAATGTGGTCAGATTACATTAGCCTTCTCTTCTCCAAGGAGCTCTTCTGAGCGCGCTCTCACTCTGATGCCATCATCATCAAGCACCTGCCCGACACAAACACCCGCTCCACCGGCGGTCACCCTGGCTGACCCCAGTACACAGGGCCCCTGCCTGCTGTACCACCCCGCCCTCCATTCCTACCTCTTCCGGCCTGCTCCGCTGTCACCTTTGCGTGTCTACCCATTCCTGAAGCGGTCATCGCCACAGTGAGGTCTTGGGCGGTGGACTCTGGGCATCCACTTTCCCAGGCAAAACTTCCCTTGACACCCAGGGTCAAATTCCCGCCCTGGCCCTCCACCCCTTCTGACCACTTGGCACCTGCTCACACACTCTACATTTTATTCCCTCTTTGTGGTCTCTCTCCCACTAAAAAGTCAGCTCTGGGGGATCAGGAATGCGGGTTTCTGTTTCATCCCCACTCTTTCCCCAGTTTACAGAACAGTGCAGTAGGCACTTTGCACATACTTACTGAACGTAATAAATAAATCGTCTTTCCTAGAGTACATTTCCGAAGGTAGAGGATTAATTCACATGATGCAAGCCCTTGCGATAAACGGTCCTTTCATGAATGTTTTCGATGCTAAACTTGACTTTCATGTGTGGTGCTTGCTACACACTTAGAACAGCAGGCCTGTGGCTACTGGCAAGGAAAGGCAATTTCTTTTGTTTTCCCTCCAGATCCTTTCTTCACGGCGAAATCTCGGCAAAGTCCTCCACTGACTCTCGGGCGAAAAGGTACGTGGACGTCAAAGTCCATCAGCTTTTTTTTTCCCAACCTTGAGATCAGGCTACCATCTGGCTGCCCAGAACACTTGGTGTCTGGGAGAAGTCATAAGCCCGTGTTAATGTCAACATTGTTTGGAACAAAGCTTTCTTTTTTGTTGTATATTGGTGGCTAACAAACAATACATATTCATAAATGCTGATGAGATGGTAAATCTGAGCTGACATGGTCTCCCAAGAGCAGGGGGACAAGTGGGGGTTGGAGGATGAGCGGCTGGACACCATGAATGGCCATGCACCTCCACTGGGGTTGGCATTTCTGCTCCGCGGGCCATTTTCTTTACAAGGCCATAGTTCCTGGAGTATACCCATGGGGAAGTTTCAGAAAATTCTGGTTTTTGTTGGACCGTTTTAAATGCTGTTATTTTTTTTTTTTCACATAGGGACAATACAACAAATATTTCTTCAGTGTTTATTCTATGAGGGGCACTGTGTCAGGGGCCAGAAATACTATGGTCATACCTGGGCCTGACCTCTCAAGCAGAAACCCTCCAAGCCTCCCTCTGTCCTTGATCTGGTTTCTCAAATACACCTGCCATCAACTGGTCTGCAGAGCACACAGATGTCTCAGTACAGGGTAGGAAACTGACTTCGTGGACTAGTTCTGTCCTGTGTGAGTCTGGGTAACATTAGCTCTTTTTTCCAAGGCTAGCTGATCCCTGGATAAGCAAAACATTGAGACTCCCAACTTCCTACGGGGCAAGTCACAGTGCAGGTGGAAAGGTCACGGTCCTTCAGATAGATCTGATTTGAAGGTCTGGTTCTGCCACTAACTAGATGTGGGATCTTGAACAAGTTGTTTAATCTGCAAAAATGACTACTGTGAAAAGTTAAAGTTAGAAACGTATAAAAAGCCAACATCGAAAAGCTTATGTTCTCATAGATAATAAAGGATACTTTCCTTCCTACTTCAACAAAGCTAGGAAATAATACTCTGGATTTACAGGGATCAGACTTCCCTTTCTGTACAAGGTCAGGTAGTAAATATTTTAGGCTTTGCGGGCAATACAGTCTCTGTCATAAGAACTCATCCTTGTCATTATCCTGCAAAAGCAACCAGGGATGATCCACCATCGGAAAAGCTTGACTCCTAAAACTTTATTTGTGAACAGGCAGCTGGCCACATTCGCAAGCAGTGCTTCTCAAACCTGAATGGGCGTACACATCCCACAAGGACTCTGTGAAAATGCAGAATCTGATCCGGTGGGTCTCCGTGGGGACCGATTTTGAATCCCTAACATTATTCCAGGCGTGTTGCTGATGCTGCTGATGTTTGGACTCCAGGGAGCATGAGGGAAGGACAAGCTAAGGAACTTTTCTGATCCTCAAACCATAATATTTATTTCATTCGACTGCTTAGGCAGTGTGCTGTTTGAGTCTTTCCGGGCTGCTATGACTGAAATACCACATACGGGGAACTTTATAAACAACAAGTATTTACTTCTCACGGTTCTGGAGGCCAAGAAGCCCAAGATCAAGGCACTGGCTTCCTAGTTCATAGATGGCTGTTTTCCTACGGTGTCCTCACAGGGTGGAAAGAGGAAGGGGACTTTTGGGGGGTGCCTCTTTATAAGGGCACTAATTCCATTCATGAGGGCTCCACCTCAAGACCCATCCACCAAATACCAAAAACCCCACCTCCAAATACCACCACGTTGAGGAACAGACTTCAGCGTGTGAATGTTGGGTGGGAGGGCAGACGCACGAACATGCCGACTGTAGCATTTGCCAACTTCTCAAAATTAGTCAACTGGCTCTGATTCCTTAGGCTGGGCATCTTTGACCATCTGTGTTTGTGTCCTGAACTGCAGTGTTAGTAAATTTCATGTTAATTTTGCTTTGACCAAAAGCTGTTTTTCCCTGGTTAGATTCTCTGTCATTCTCTCTCACTTTCATACTAAATGAGCTTTTAACTTAATGAGATTGTTCTCGAAATTGTACCAACTGTGAACGGCCATGGCGTTGCACCTTCCACAATGACGGTCGGTGATACACTGACCTCGTCTATTTCCGGAGTAATGATTTCCTGTGAAGGTCCGCAGGGATGCCACTCTACCAAGCCAGTGCAGGAAGTACCCATCAAGCAGGAGGTGATGACACATGGTGGATGTTCACTGGCCTTGCTCAAAGCTGAATCAAACCGACCTGCTCGACCAGGTACTGACTGCCTTGCTCTTTGAGTAGAAAAATCTCCTTCTCTGAAGGCATGGCAATTGGGGCTTTCAAATTCATTCTGGCTTCCTTGGAACAAAAGGCTGGTCCTGCAGAGAGCTGGAATGCCAGCTCAAAACCTATCTCTATGTTCTAGCATTTCTCATCCCAAATAACCACAGTACAATGCTCCAAAATTAATCCCTCTTCAACCTGAGCTCAAACTGAAATGGAAAGTGCCATAAACATGCTCTATTCAGTAAAATATTCTAGTCTGCTTTTGTAGCCTGATCTGCAATATTACTATTATTTTGCAGCCTGATCTGAATATTATTTTGGATGTGGATTAGATTCTGAGCTTAGGAGTGTTACAACAACAGCAGCAACAAACCCTGGCATCTTTGTAAGGTCAGACCTAAACTTGAACTATCCAGAAAATAAAGGAATTCACTTTCTGATTTTTTTTTCCTAGACAAAGAGACACCATAAACCTTGATAAATATTTCAGGTTTTCATGTTCTTCTTAGTTAGCAAATTGTCCTTAAATTGAACCTAACTTCTTGCTGCAAAATAAACCCATCCCCCCTTTTCTTCTTTTTTTTAACAGGTGCTAAATGCTACTTATCCAACAGCAATTAGCTCGAACGAATCTTCAAAGTCTTCTGAGAGGCACTCATTTTCCAGAGATTTGGGTGGGATTTTAGGCAGAGTGGAAGGGCCAGAAGGGAGTGTGGCTTGAAAAAAAATGGCACTTGTCTTTACAAGCCAAATGCAAAGACAAGGAGAACTATTGCATGATTGTAAGAAATATACAGAAACAATGTCTTGGCTTTGTACACCGGTGTTTCTTAAACTATCAAATTAGAATGGTCTTTAAAAGCTTACTCTACTGCCGTATTGCTTAACTAAAAACCTAAATTAGTGTAGCATTCTAGAGCTGGAAATTAATCTTGGTCCATTTTGCCTTAGTTCATAGATGAAGGCAACTAGGCAAAGACTAAGGTCAAACGATGAACATTAGAGGATTGATTCAGGATTGTCCATACTCTGTACATCTCAAGGAAAGTTCTGGGTCTTGTCAGACTTCTGAGAGGCAACCTAAAAGTCCATGAAATCTCCTGCCTGACGGGACTGTCCTTGTGTAACTGGGGGCTTTGGGCCATGACAGATGTATTATGTGTCAGCATAGCGTCATCACGCTAATGAGTGATTTATGTTGGAGACCACAGCCTGTGTGGTATCAGGTTGACCTCTAGAGGGGCTGGAGAGTAAAGTCAGCCCCATGGTGGTCAGCCATGTCCGTGAGACTGCCCCCCAGTAAAGACCCTGGACTCCGAGGCTCAGGTGAGCTTCCCTGGCTGCCAATACTTCACGCATGTTGCCACACATTGTTGCTGGGCCAAACTAGTGCTGTCCCCATGATTCCCCTGGGAGAGGACAACTAGAGGCTTGCCCCTGGGGTCACCTGGACTCTGACCTATGATCACTTCGGGACAATTTCAACCTGAGGCATGGAGTACGGCTATGTTAAGAGATAAGAACGTAACGAGTTGGCCGGATTCACTAGCATATTATAAATATAAAACTTATCACATATATTGACGATCAAAATGTGAACATTCTCAGATGGTTGGAGGTGGTAGTGGAGGGTCAGATTCCCAAGCAGCCAGTCAAGTACAAGCAGCAGAAAGAAATCCTTCACAGAGGAAGAAACACGATACCGAGGAGAGGGGGTGCTTTAAAGGTTATCTTCTGCCAGTTATCAGCTCATTGCCTTTCAGCTCCACCTTCGCCTTCCTTGCCCAACCTGTGGGTTCTTTAAACGTTATTTTTTAAACAATTTTCATTTTCACTAGAGTATAGTTGATTTACAGCGTTGTGTCAATTTCTGCTGTACAGCATAGTGACCCAATCATATAGATATATAATATACTTTCTTTTTCTCATACTATCTTCCATCGTGTTCTATCCAAGAGGTTGAATAGCATTCCCTGTACATTCTGTCTTCATCAGCTGGCAGGATGCTAAGTGTCGTCAGCTGAGGGCACTAAAGAGACATCGGGAGGAACCTCCTGTTCTAGAGGGTCCCATGGGCAGGCTTCTGCAGTGTGTGCTGCTTCTCCAGAGTGGGCGGCTACTCCGCCACCTGGCTCCTGAGACCCTCCAGCCTCAGACTTCTGCTCTACATGTGACTCCTTCAGTGCCAGATTCCTATAGTGTATAGGAGACTCTTAGAGGATCCTTAGCATCTGGTTCTTGCAGGATGGGCAGCTTGGCTTCAGCAGTATGTGTGCAGCCTTCTTGCCCAGCTCTTGAACAATTGCTCCCGTGCCTCACTCTTGCAGTGCGTGCAGCCAGCAGCACCCCCAGGCCCTCCCCTCCCCTCTCAAGGCAGTTCTGCAGCCAGAGCAGCTCCAAGGAGATACTTTCTATGAAGAGCTTTTCCCAGCATCCAGGGGGTATATTCACAGCAGGTCCTACTGGTGTAGCGCCATGGTGAGCCAGAGTCATGTCCTCCGAAGTCCCAGTGCGTGGGAGCTCCTCCTTCAATGCTGTGTATCAGCTGTTGGGCTAATGGTTGTTTTATTTTTTTTATTTGCTACTCCTATATTCTTCAGAGTTCCCTGTAGTTCTTAGCAGCCAACCCTTGGGATTCCAATCTTAGGTTAGAATTACTAATTATTTAAAAAAAATTTTTATTAGAGTCTAGTAGATTTATAGTGTTGTGTCAATTTCTGCTATATAGCAGAGTCACCCACACATACGGAGTTACCTAAACTTTCCAGTTCAAATGACTATGTAGTTTTGTATCCAACCTGGACCCCGACTGATACATTCTGGTTTCTCTGAGTCATTGCCGAGTAATTTATGTCAGAGGGATTAGGGCTTGCATAATGGCTTTTTTTTTTCTTATGAAATAAAGTAGCCATGTAATCTGTTGATTTTGCTTCCCTCTCCAAGCCTGCTATTAAAAATGCTACTCTCTATGAGAGGTCAGATTTATCGATGTATTACTACAGGGCTCTATTCAGAAAGCTCCTTCAAATCCATGGCTTCCCCTAAGCATGACACTCAAGCTTAAGTGACTTCACTGTACAAGCCTCTTTGGAGAGCATTATATCAGAGCGTAGAAAGCTTTGGGCAATGATCTCATTCCTTCTCCTTTCTCCGTTTCCTCTCTCTCATCTCACCAAAGTCTAAAAGAACTTCCATTGCCTTTTTCCATTTTCTGCCTCTGTGGGGCTGTTGTCCTGGGCTTCTTTGAGCACATATAAGGTAAAATAAAGGTGTCTAAATGCAACCAGTCGAACGTGACGGAGAGATCAGACATTTGAAAACTCTTCAAGTTGCCTTGAGGCAGAAAGAGCAGGACTGAGGCCGTCGCAATCTTATAAAGCATCCTGTTAGTGAGCTTACAAGACCTCATGCCTTAAAGACGTACAGGGGCTGGCATGTGGTCCCTCATCCTGAGAAGGGAGAAACAGACGACTTCTTCCAGACCTTGGGTTAATAGGCAATCTTCTTCAGTGGGTTTAAATATTGTCTACTTATAAACTGCTATGTGAATAGCTAGCTTGCTGGATCAGATACTTTCAACCACCCAGAGCCTTTTTCAGCGAGGAAAAATTAATGTCAGGGTTTGGACAGATTCCACGATTTACTACTATAAATAGGCTCTTCTTTTTACATGGTTATGCTATAATCGTGCTATTCAAAAAAATTATAGAGGATTGTGTATTTCAATGTTTAAAATCCCAGCCATGAGCTGACTGGTGTGCAGAGGAATGCGAATGACTCTGAAGTCAATTTCCTCCTGTCAGAGAGCCCCACAGGGTAGCTAGTTTCCTCTTTCGATCATCTAGATTGACGCTAACCTGGGCTCCTAGGCATTCTGGTACCTAACCATGATTTGGCTGCATCTGTAATAATCAATACAGACTGGTCAGCTCACCTTGAGGGAAACACCTGATACTAGTGTCCTACTGATGAGTAACAAATTGCCACAAATTTAGTGGCTTCACACAACCTCTATTAATTGGTTTGAAGTCCTGTAGGTTAGAAATCTGGTGCAGAGTGTCTGGGTCCTCTGCTCAGGGAATCACAGGCTGAAACCAAGGTGTTGGCTGGGCTGAATTGTATTCTGGAGCCTTCGGGGAGAAATCTACTTCCAACATCACTCTTGTTGTTGGCAGAACGTAGTTTCTTGCAGTTGTCGGGCAGGGGCCCTCGTTTCCTTGCTGGCTCCAGATATGGGGCCCCTCTCAGTTGCCACAAGCCAACCGTATCTCTTGCCACCTGGTCTTCTCCATCGTTGAGCCCCAACAGTGCCTCAAATTCTTCCCGTGCCTCAGGCCTGCTTTAGCTTTGTGACGAGCCAGGGAAAGCACTGTGTGAAGGGCTCAGGTGATGAGGTCAAGCTGGATAATCTCCCCAATGTGCCGTTCACCGTTACCCAAACCCCTGATTTACACTCCTGGATTGAGGGAGGTGGAGACAAGAGAGGCAGTGGTACACGTCACAAAGTATTTTACAATTCTCCTCACCACACACATCTCGGAAAGGAAACAGTTAGGCAAGGTAGAAGATTTAGAGCTGCTTCTATGGTTTAAAAAAGATGGGAGAGGAGAGAAGTGTCTGATTTTTTTTTTTCTTTTTAGGGTCACAGCTATGGCATATGGAGTGTCCCAAACTATGGGTCTAATTAGAGCCACAGCTGCTAGCCTACGCCACAGACACAGCAATAGCAATGCAGGATCCAAGCCATGTCTGCGACCTACACTACAGATCACAGCAACGCTGGATCCTTAACCCACTGGGCAAGGCCAGGGATCAAACCTGCAACCTCATGGTTACTACTCAGATTTGTTTCTGTTGCACCACAACAGGAACTCCTGAAACCTCTGAATTCAAAAGAAATAAGAGCATGGCTGTAACAGATTAGGATTGTTCACCAAATGCGGGAACAATAAAACCAGATGGTTCATCCTGACACTTAAAGGAAGAAAAACAAGTACAGACTACATTTATACAAGGGAAAATAATTGAAAATTTATCAAGGCAGAAAGGGGTAGACCTTGGAAGCAAAAAGTTCAAGTAAAGTAAATCAAATATTTGATTTTCTGCTATGTGTCAGAAGCAGAAATCAACAGAAGATAAAGTAATTAGAATAGCATTGACTGAGCGCTTATTTTAAGTTAGAGCAGCCAGATACTATTAGAGCTGACTTGCACACGAAGTATTTACATGTATTTCCTCATTCAATCGTGGAAACGTTTCTAGGGACTATGGTTATCCTTATTTCATATTTGTGGAAAGTGAAGCAGAGAAAGAGTAACTTGTCCAAGATCACTTTATAAGTGGGGGAGCTCACCTCGAACCCTGGAAATTGGGGTCTGGTATATTTTTATACTTCCTATAAGGAAGGGATGAGGGAAGGGAGAGCTGCACAGAGGAAAGATGGAGGAGGAGAGGTCCAAGAGGAACAGCAGAGGCTGCCTGGCTCCTCTCATTTACAGGAAGAGTAGTAGCAGCGTGATGACCCGGTGCCTCCCCGTATGAACCAACCTACTGCTTGAAGGTTAGGTAGGTTAAGTCATTAAACTTCATTAATGTCCCAAGGCAGACTTGCTGGCCTGGGACTCATCCAGCTTCTCCATATGCACTTACTCATTTATTCAACAAGTATTTACGAAGGCCTAGTATGTGTCAGACATTGGTTGAGGTGCTGAGATTCCATTAATGACAAGACAGACATATCTCAGGTCTTAGGAAGCAACGTTCTGGGGAAAAACATTCCATAAAAAAATGAACATCATATAGTAACAAGAACTATCAAGAAAACATAGAAAATGCCACAGGATATCACTTATATGTGGAATCTAAAATACGGCATCTCACACCAGTCAGAATGGCCATCATTAATAAGTCCACAAATAACAAAGGCTGGAGGGGGTGTGGAGAAAAGGGAACCCTCCTGTGCTGTTGATGGGAATGTAAACTGGTACAACCACTATGGAGAACAGTATGGAGGTACCTTAGAAATCTATACATAGAACCACCATATGACCCAGCAATCCCACTCTTGGGTATATATCTGGAAAAAACTTTCTTTAAAAAAGACACATGCACCTGCATGTTCACTGCAGCACTATTCACAATAGCCAAGACATGGAAACAACCCAAATGTCCATCAACAGATGACTGGATTAGGAAGATGTGATATATATGTATATACACTACTCAGTCATAAAAGAGAGCAAAATCATGCCATTTGCAGCAACGTGGATGGAACTAGAGACTCTCATACAGAGTGAAGTAAGTCAGAAGGAGAAAGACAAATACCATATGATATCACTTATATCTGGAATCTAATATATGGCATAAATGAACCTTTCCACAGAAAGAAAATCATCGACTTGGAGAATAGACTTGAGGTTGCCACAGGGGAGTGGGAGGGAGTGAAATGGATGGGGAATTTGGGATTAAGAGATGCAAACTATTGCCTTTGGAATGGATTAGCAATGAGATCCTGCTGTGTAGCCCTGGGAACTGTGTCTGGTTGTGGTGGAGCGTGGTGATGCAAGAGAGGGGAATGTGTGCGTGTGAGTGTGGCTGGGTCACCGTGCTGTGCAGTGGGAAAAAAAATAATGTATTGTGGAAATAAAAAAAAAGATCAGGCAAAAATAAAATAAAATAAAATAAAATAAAATAAAATAAAATATGGCACAAACTAACCTATCTGCAAAACAGAAACAGACTTATAGACATGGAGAACAGACTTTGTGGTTGCCAAGGGCGCGGGGGAGAGAGTGGGATGGCCATGGATGAGGATTTTGCGGTGACTATATGCAAACTATGACATTTAGAATAGAAAAGGAATGAGGTCCTACTGTACAGCACAAAGAACTATGTCCAGTCTCTTGGGATAGACCATGATGGAAGGTAGTATGAGAAAAAGAATGTGTATATGCACATCACTGGGTCACTAGGCTGTATAGCAGAAATTGGCACAACATTGTAACTCAACTATACATCAATTTAAAAAAATGGAAAAAAGAGAAAATAAAGCAGTGGTGAGGGAGTCATAACTGGAGGGTAGCGATGTCTGGTGATCACAGAAGGTCTGATAGAAATGATACCTAAATTGCGATTTGCATGACCAAGATGAAGCTAGTGAGTAGCTTTGGACATTTCTGTTCTGCTCTGGGTTGGTTTGAGCGTTTGCTGTCTAGGATGACACACTGCCTTTCTAAATCTTTTAGGGTAGGTAGTTCCCTAAACTCCCTCTGGTTCTTGTCACACTTACACATCACTAGATTTGTTTTTTAAAGTGAATTTTGGTTGATGGATCACTAGTAGACTTGAAGTTTGTGTGTGCCCCATCTTTTCTCTCCTAAAGTTAATAAAAAAAAAATGCCCTGAGACCTAATAAATTATATACTACATGTCTGAGGATACACTCAAGTCATGAGCAAGCAACGGTCATTTGGCCAACCACTTGAAAATGTATTTTTGGTTCAGTTTGGTTACTCAAAGAGTATGGGGTATAAATATGCTCCTTATTTTCAGAGTGAACCCACTGCTTCAGTGCTTCCACATTGCTGCCTTTAATTAGAGTGTCTAATCAATCATCTCTGTGTATTGTTCCACGTCCAGAAGTCCATATTAATAAAACGTCTGCTTACTTATAAGAATTTGGTGGGAAGTTTAATTCCGGGATGTTAATCCATCTGGCCTTGCCAACTGCAGAAGTGCAGAAGGATAAGTTGGTGGCAAAGGGAACACCATCTGTTTCTGAGAATTGAGTTGATCTCTGCATGATGAGCAGAACTCAACTGCAAGACTGAAAAGCCAAGATGGAACACAGAAAGGTGAAGAGCTTATTGGGTGTTTTGTCTCATTCATGGGCACAGTTTTTCACAAGATGGGTCAACATAACCAGTGAGGAAAAGGTTTATGTTACTCAGTCAGTCACTCGGAAGAAAGCAAGCTCTGCACATTTGTCTTTTCTTTCTTCCTCTTTGGTAAAAACCGATCGTTAAAAGGAACTCTGTTCTTCCTGCCCAAGTATGCATTTCTTCCAAAGTAAAAACTGTGTGTCCATTAGTGTTGAATTCCTCCGGCATATATAATGCGACTTGAATCAAATGCTTAGGCTAGTTAGCTCAGTGGATCCTGGTGTTATATTAGGGACCCCAAAGCCCTCAACTTGACTTTGCACAGTGAAGTCGTTCTACACAGGAACAGGTTTCATTCCATAACCGGAAATCCATCCTTAGCCTTGACTAGGTAGCTGATAGATGCCATGAGGAAATAGAGAGGATGCGACCATCACACTTACTTAACGAAAGGACTTCTAATTTCATGTCCTAGTTATGGAGACCTTGTTGAATTACGACCATGAAGAGCAGCACCTAGCAAAAGTCAGTGAGGATGGTTTGGTACCTGGGTGAAGCGAGAGCAACTGAAAGAATCTGTGATAAGAAAAAATCCGTTTCACTGAACTCTTTCTCTCTGACCATTTGACACCATTTTCACAGGTAGCATTTGAAGCTGGTGACCACGGCCTCTGTGAATGCTTTTCCTTAGGCTTCGGTGACCGTTAAAAAGATTTCTACTATCACTCCACTTTTTCCTTTATATCCTCTCTCCTTTGCTCAAGTCCCAGGCTTTCGCTTCCTTTTTAACTACTTTGGAAGCTAGCTCCCTGTTGTTGATTCAGACTTCATCTATATTCTGATGGATGCATAAATTTCCATTTTTGGTCCTGAACCTCATCCTATTCATAACTTCACATTCTCTAAGGCATTGTCACTTAAATATCACACACTCAACTGCAAAGTAAATTTATCTCAGGCTTAATCATTGTTCCTCCTTCACGAGGCCCTTTCCCAAGATTTATGTGTTATCAACATCCTTTAAGTCAATAGGACTCTCCATCAAGAGTTCTTACTCATTTCACCACTACAAGTCTTCTATTATCTACCCAACCCAACTGCCTCCTTGGAGTTTCTTTTTTAAAATATTTTCACTGGAAGATTCATTTCAGTAGTAGTTTTTCCCTTCTTATTAAGCAAAGAGGTTTGGGCCATCATTCTAAGTCAGCTGTTGTTAACAGTGAATTCTTAGCCATAAGCAGAGATAGTTGAGGTTTATTTCGTCTGTGCCACCAGCATTTATAGAATATATAGGTCAAGTGGGGAGAAATTAAGTGCTTTGTTCTTGTTTGAAGGCAACTTGACTGTTTAAAAAAAAAAAAACTAAACCTAACAGGTTTTCACACTGATTTATCTCAGATAGGTACTCTATTTGTACACCCTAACTTCTTCCCCAAAACTTGCACCCAAAGAGCCACAAAAATCCTATTAATGATTATTCATCCATAAATTTTAATGGTTTCCTGGCGCTGACAGAAGGAGAAATATGTACTCTGGGTGGCCTCTCTGAAGTTTGGCAGGAGCTACACATGATCTCATGCAACTAAGATAGAACATTCTCTAGTTCTCTTGGCAGAAGGTGACAATGAGTATAAAAGCAGATTAAGCGTCTAAGCAATGGTTCCTTCTGAAAACCCTCTATAAGTATTTTATAAAGAAACAGCCCTCCTAAATGAAACCTGCTGTGAACTGAAGGCATGCATTGCTGTCAAACAAGGATATTCGGGATTCCGGGTGTTAGACACAAGCTGTGAAATTTGTGGACTTGAAAAACAATGAATAAAAGCTAATCAATCATTTCTTAAACTAAGCCAAATGGAAGTTCTGACGTACTGTTTACAGATAGCCCTCACTCTTTTGCTTTTAGTGTCCTGTGCGCTCAATGATCTAGCACTGAGGATCTTGCCAAAAATGGGTATTTTGGTCCCGATGACCTGCTCAGAAAGAGTTCTTTTACATGGAACCCGCATCGTCAAGGGCTCAGCTGACATCCTGGGTGATTCCTTCATTTAATCGAAGTAGAGGAAGCACTGACATCAACTTTGGACCAGCACCCAAACTAGAGCATGCTCAGATTATTAAAGAGGTTTAATCCACTTCCCGCCGTCACCTTCCCTGAACTCCATCGTATTAAAACCAAAACACCAAGGATGGTAAGTAGGTTTCAATTCACATTCCTATTCAGGTGTAGTAAGTGGCTGCCTGGAGAGCCATGTGGAGAAGGACGGTGAGCTCAGGTCAGTAGAAATGAAGATTGTAATTAGCAATGTCTGCCAGAGGGAGGGAGGACGAAGTTCTGGAAACTTAAGGATGTTTAACTGAGAAGAGAAATCACAGGTGATGGTATCTTTTCCACATGCGTGAAGGACAGTCATATGAAAAGGAGACTCAGGTCACTGGAAAGCAACAAATCAGTGCCAGTCAGTGAAATCACAAACTCCATATAACGAAGAATTCTTAAATAATTTAAAAAGTCAAAAATGGAACATAGCCTCTTGAGGTGGAAAGTTATTCCCAAGACTTGGAAGTGCTCGAGCAGGAGTATAGATGGCTTAGAAAGAATTCAGCAGGTGTGGAAAGTTAGAATAAATAAATTTTGGGGTACTTACCACATGCCATCAAAACCTGAAACAATGAAAAATCACCTTCTAGCATATGGTTACGCATATTGAGATAAAGCCAAAGCAAAGCATGCAGCTATTGCAGATATATCAATATATTTGGTACTGCCACTGAAACTTCATCCCAATGTGGGGCAATGTCTATGTTCTGCCATGTTAAGGTTTAAAAAAAAACTGGGGGCGGGCATGCCTGCAGCGTGTGGAAGTTTCTGGTCCAGGGACTGAACCCATGCCCTAGCAGCAAGCTGTGCTGTGTGGTGCTGCAGTTGACAATGCTAGGTCCTTAACCCACTGTATCACAAGGGAACTCCTCAAAGATTTTTTTAAAATTGGAAATGAAGAAAAAGTACATTTGAAGTTGGATATCATTTTGAAGATTCTAATGTGTGAACGTGGATATACCTGAATTAACATTCTTGCCAACATGAAACTTATCAAAGGCGTTTGTGCCGTATATCTGAAACCAAGTGGGTGCCCTGGGAAGGTTAGTCATATGATCAGTTAATGTCCCATCAGGAATCAGGACCTCTGCCACAGAGTGAAGGCGATGGGGAGAAAAATCACACACGACAGAGATGAAAGCTGTGTAGTCAGAAGAAAAAAGCCTTCTTGATCATGCTGTGGACTTCGCGACGTCTTTAATTCTCCCTCTAGCCCATTTTCAGCCTGGCACGTGGGATGTGCTGCAGATGGATGGTGAGATGCTCATCAGGAGAAGCACGCACATATATCTTGTGGGTTGATTTTTTATTTGCCAGCTCACGAGGAGTGGGGAGATTTATTTGGAAGAATGGTAGTAAAGAGGGGGAGGCACTTGGTAGACTGCAGTTTCTGTTCCCAAGATGTTATTCTCACTTTTTTCTCTTTGTGGTGCTGAGCTGCTCTCTTTCTTTCTGCTTATTTTTCTTTAAAGGCGGGGATATTTGGGTATAACAAGCCAGTGGCTTGAGGATGGATGGTAGTATCGGTGTGGGAACATAGAATTTCCATGTGTAAATTTTTGCTGGGATATTTCAGATGCTTTCATTACATTCTGTTTTTATTATATACACACATATTTGCTTGTAACACAATTATATACTATTTGAAACCACTGTTTTCTTTATCCCCACATGAGAATTCATATTATTTTTCTTGCTGTCTGGCTTTTGCTCTGCCTTAGAAGAATGAAGTAATTCACTACAATGAAAAAAAAAATCACTTTCTTCCTCATTTCAAAGACAGAAGGAAATGGGCTGACTTTGCTGGACCTTGAAAAAACACAGCAAAAGAGATCACCAACACCCCCTGCTTTGAGCCAAAGGATGGAATTTTTCACTGATCGGAAGGCGCAGATTGGTGTACTCTCAGTTTCTAGAATTCTGTTTCTTTCCAAGGGGACGAAGGCACGGCCTTCGGAGGGCTGTTTGTAACCATCCCTGGGGGCGTCATTCTAATGCAACAACTAGGGGCCTGAGCTGAGGACTCATACCAGACCTGAGTCCCTCCTAATTTTGCTCTTTTCTCTAGGATCTTGGTTCAGTTACCTATCCTGTCTTCATTGGTTCAGTTACCTATCCTGTCTTCATTGCTTCATCTGAATAATAAATCCGAACCTCATAGGACTTTGGAAATATTAGTTAGAATCTTTAGGAACGACAACATCCAAATAATGTTTAATTATTGAATATTACTGATTTTCAATGTAAATATTGAGTCAAAGGGCTAGGTGGGTAGGTGCATCCAACTGCATTTTGAATGGCTAAAATCAGCTGCTGGTGCTTGAAATTTAGTAGAACAAGTTCTTGAGTCTATAGGGAATTATTATCTGCTTATTACTGTCTGACTTACCTGGAGGGTTTACATCTCTCTACCAAGGCTTGTCTTTTATCTTTCTTATTTCTGCAGTAGTGGAATATTATCAAAATATAGGGTCAGGGATTTTGGAATGTAACATGTTTTATTTGTTACTTGTGCTTATAATGTTTGAGTTACGAAAGTGAGAGTGAAAATGTAATTACCTACAGGCTTTCACATTATGAGATTACCTTGACCATTTTGTGTGTGTGTGAAATTTAAGTCCCCCCGCTTGCCCCCTTTCAGCCACATTCGTGGCATATGGAAGTTCTCAGGCCAGGGACTGAATCTGAGCCACAACTGCAACCTATGCCACAGCTGCAGCAACACCAGCTCCTCAACCCACTGCGCTGGGCCGGGGATCAAACTGGAGCCACCACAGAGACAACATCATTAACTCGCGGAGCCACAGCAGGAACTCCTGAAGTTTAACTCTTAATATTGGGGCACAAGAACTCCCATGTCAAAAGACAAGCATGCACCCAATTTTCCTGTGCAGGCAGTCTGAAATTGCAAATGCATATACCTCTGAGAATAACTCTACAGTATTTACCGTGATTTGGTGTCCAGGGAAGTCCACAAAAAACTACGCAACTCATATACCACTCTCTCTAAAATAGGAATACGATTTTAGAAATAGAGGCCCACATTTTATAGTATTTCTACAAGAAAAAAAGAATGTGGAGACTCCAAGTGGGGCAATAGAAACAGATCTTCCAGCTGCCCTACTCCCATTCTCACTCGAAACAAGTGGTGACTTCTGAGGCCTCTAGTAGGGTGATAGCAGAAGATTTAAGACAGGGAGCCAGTTAGTGGGAGAGGAGGAAGATAGGGATGACAGGAAAATATGGGTTTGGAAAGCCACAGCTGTATGTCTTTGTTTCAGGCTGTCACTCTTTTTTCTTTTCAGTTATCCCTGGAGAGCTCACTGGCAACAACAACAATAATAATAACACTGATCATTTACTGAGACCTTGCTGAATTAGAGGCATAGTCTTAAGTGATTTTAACATGCAGCCAGTCCTCTTAATAACCCTGAA
Source organism: Phacochoerus africanus (assembly GCF_016906955.1). NCBI lineage: Eukaryota > Metazoa > Chordata > Mammalia > Artiodactyla > Suidae > Phacochoerus > Phacochoerus africanus. The sequence continues at coordinate 13,515,588 of NC_062555.1, read as the reverse complement.
AGCATTATTATTCTAACTCTTAGAGGTGAGAACACTGAAGCTTGGAGAGGTTACAAAAGGTTGCCAGTATGCACACTAATGTAACATGGAATGATGGTCCACAGGGACCTGCTGGGTAGCAGAGAGAACTCTACCCAATATTCTGCAATAATCTATATGGGAAAAGAACCAAAAAGAATGGATGTATGTATATGTATGACTGCATCACTTTGTTGCACAGTAGAAATACCACAACATTTTAAATCAACTATGCTTCAATAAAACTTTAAAATGAAAAAAAAAAAAGGAGATGTTGCCAAGGTCATACACAGAGTCAAGTGACAGCCACCTGAAACAGCCACCACAGTGGCCAGAACTCCCAGGAATGGGAGAACCCAGCTCTGGTTGTGCTTTGTGTGGTTTTCACAATGCTTTTGTAATGAGAATCTTTGCCAACTTCTAAAAAGAGGGAATTTCACATAAATATCTCCAGCCTCATAGAAAGAAGTCACTGGGTCAGCCTTTTCATAGGCAATGAGAGCAGAGGTGTGGCTGCCATTTTCAGAGAGAATGGATGCTCTCAGCGTTTTGGTTGCTGTTACCAGCCCCCTTCCCCTCCTCCCATCCCTTCCACCCTCACGGTACTAACTGTAAATGAAGCAAAATGTACATACAGAAATGTGCACAACTCATGAAAAATAAAGCTCACTGAATCCTCATAAATGAAACATGAATGTCTGCACAACCTAAATCAAGAAGTAGAACTTTATGCATCCCAGGGGGCCCCTGTGTTCCCTCACAGTCGCTATGGCTTCATCCCAAATTTGGGGAAATTTGTTTGGTCTATTTTTTCCTTTAAATAAATAAATGGACACATTTATTTATATGTATGTTGCATGTCTTGGTTTTACTCAACATTGTATGTTGTTGCGAGGAGCAGTGGTGTTACTTTTTGTTACTGTATTTTATTTTATGATTATTATACCACGATCTTCTTATTACTTGTAGTGTTGGTAGGCATTTGGTTTGTTTCCAATTTTTTAGCCATTACAGCTAGTGTTCTTGTTGATATCTTGTATCTATCTTTTAGTGAGCATATATACACATTTCTCTTAGAGGTATACGTAGGAGAGGAATGCCTGAATCCTCATGTTAAGTTTTTGCGGCTATAGTCCAAAGGTTTTCCAAAGGTATTGTAACAATTTGTACTCCTACCACCTAACTTACTGGCTGAGAGTTACAGTAGAGCCTTATCTGGCAATCACCATTCTTTTATAATTTCACTATTATAATGAGTAAGTATTGGTATTTCTTTGTGTTTATTACAAGTTTCATAACATTCATCTATTTAACATGTTCAATCTGACGGTTTTGGTGTATTTACAGAGCTGTTCAACCATCAGCACACTCTAACTTTAGAACATTTTTGTCACCCCCCAAAGAAACTCACACCCACTAGCAGTCAATCTCCATCCCTCTCCCCACCCCTGGGAAACCACAGATATTTCTGTCTCTCTATATACTTGTCTATTCTGAACCTTTCATATAAGTGGAACCATACAATTTACGGTCTTTTGTGAATAGCTTATTTCACTTAGTATAATGTTTTTGAAGTTCATCCATGTTATCATGTATATCACGACATTATTCCTTCTTACTGACAAAGGATATTCCATTATATGGACCTATGCCATTCTGCTTCTCCACTCATCAAGAGATGGACAACCGGATTGCTTTCAGACTGCAAGACTATATCGTGAATATTTTTTCATACCTGTTGGTGAACATGTGTGCCCATGTCATTTAGATATATATACACACATATATATATATCAGAGGACTCGCTGGGTAACAGAATATGCACTTGATAAGTTCTAATGGCTACCTGCAAACAGTTTAACAAAGGTATGGTATACATGGTATATAACAATATTTCTATCAGTTTACTGGATGAGAGTTATGGTTCTTTGATAGTTTGATATTACCATTCTTTTTCAATAATTAAAAGACTTTTAGCAGCGTTAAGGTTCACAGCAAAGCTGAAATATGTAGAGATTTTCCATATACTCCCACTCTCACCCATGTACAGCCTCTTCTATTTTCAACGGACCACATCAAAGTGGTTCATTTGTTACAACTGATGGACCTACATCGACACGTCATAATCAACCAAAGTCCAATCATTTAGCATTCTACCTTTCCATTTTTCAGAATGTCATATAGTTGGAATCATTGGAATCATAAGTGTGGTAGACGTTTCAGTTTGGCCTCTTTCATTTAGTAATATGCACTTAAGGTCTTCCATGTGTTTTAATGGCTTAATAGATTTTCGTTTTGTTTTACCAATGAATCATTCTCCACTGTCTGGATGTACCACAGTTCAGTTTATGTATCCAATCACTGAAAAGCATCTCAATTGCCTCCAAGTTTTGGCGATTATGAATAAAGTTGTCATAAGTATTCATGTGCAAGTTTTTGTTTAGACGTACGTTTTCAATTCTTTTGGGTAAATCCCAAGGAGCGTAACTGCTGTATTATATGGAAGAGTATGTTTTGCAATGAACTGCAAAATTATCTTTCAAAGTGACTGTACCATTTTGTATTCTCACCAGCAGGCAATGAGAACTCTTGTTGCTCCATAACCTCACCGGCATTTGCTGTTGTCAGAGTTTCGAATTGTAGCCGTTCTAATAGGTGTGTCATGGTATCTCAATGTTTTTTTTTTTCCATTCTCTTTAATTTTTTTATGAAAGCATTTTTATTGGAGTCTAGTTGATTCTCAGTGTTGTGTCAATTTCTGCTGTACAGTATAATAACCCAGTCATATATGTACACACACACACACACACACACACACACACACATACATACTTCTTTTTCTCATACTATCTTCTATCATGGACTATCACAAGAGACTGGAGAGAGTTCCCTTTGCTATACAGTAGGACCTCAATGCGTATCAATTCTAAATGTAATAGTTGCCTCTACCAATACCAAACTCCCCGACCATCCCACTTTCCCACCGTCTCCCTCTTGGTAACCACCAATCTGTTCTGTGTCTGTGAATCAGTTTCACTTTTGTAGAATCTGTTTCATTTCTGCCATATTTTAGATTCTACATACAAGTGATACCATATGGTACTTGTCCTTCTCTTTATGACTTACTTCACTTAATATGAGAATCTCTGGTTGCATCCATGTGGCTGTAAATGGCAAGCTTTTGCACTTTTTATAGCTGAATAGTATTCCATTGTATATGTACCACAATTTAATCCATTCATCTGTCAATGGATATTTAGGTTGTTTCCATGTCTTGGCTATTATAAATAATGCTGCACTGAATATAGGGGTGCATGGATCTTTTTGAATGAAAGTTTTGTATTTCCCTGATGACATATGACATGGTACATTTTTTCATATGCTTATTTTATGCTTCATATGTTTATTTGTCATCTATATATCTTCTTAATTTTTAAATAGTATTTATTTTTTCTTCTTCTTTCTTCTTTAATTATTAATTCAGTGAATGTTCTTATATTTATAGTTGTACAACCATCATCACAACCTAATTTTAGAACATGTCCATCCCAAACCCCCAGTCCATCCGTCCCCCACCCTCAACCTATCTCTTTCGGTAATTATAAGTTTTCCAAAATCTGTGAATCAGTTTCTGTTCTGCAAATAAGTTCATTGTATCCTTTTTAAGGTTCCACGTATAAGTGATGGCATATTGTGTTTGTGTCTCACTGTCTGATTTCACTTAGCATGAGAATTTCTAGGTCCGCCCATGTTGCTGCAAATGCCATTATTTCGTTCTTTTAGCAGATGAGTAATATTCCATTGTGTATATGCATCACATCTTCTTTATCCATTCCTCTGTCGATGGACATTTAGGTTGTTTCCATGTCTTGGCTATTGCATATAGTGCTGCATGTATTGGGGTGCATGTATCTTTTCAAGCCATGGTTTTCTTTAGATATATGGCCAGGAGTAGGACAGCTGGATCATATGGTAATTCTATTTTTAGTTTTTTGAGGAGTTTCCATACTGTTTTCCACAGTGGTTGCACCAATTTACATTCCCACCAACAGTGTAAAAGGGTTCCCTTTTCTCCACACCCTCTCCAGCATATATATCTTATCTTTATTGAGGTGTCTGTTAAGGTTTTTGGCTCATTTTAAAAATTAGATTGTTTATTCTCTTATTGTTGAATTTAAAAGAGTTCTTTACATATTTGGATAGCAGTTCTTTATCAGAAGTATTTTTGCAAATATTTTCTCCTAGTCTGTGGCTTGTCTCTCATTCTCTTGACATTGTCTTTCACGGAGCAGTTTTTAATTTTAATGAAGTCCATCTTATCAATTACTTTTTCATGAATTGTGTCTTTGATACTGTATTTACAAATTTATCACCATACTCAAGGTCATATAGGTTTTCCTCTATGTTATCTTCTAGAAATTTTAGAGTTTTGCATTTTACATTTAGGTTTGTTATCTAAAGATAATTGTTTTGTTTTCGCTTTTTAGGGCTGCACCTGTGGCATAGGGAGGTTCCCAGTCTAGGGGTTTAATTGGAGATACAGCTGCCAGTCTATGCCACAGCTACAGCAACACAGGATCCGAGCCGTGTCTGCAACCTACACCACAGCTCACGGCAATGCTGGATTCTTAACCCACTGAGCAAGGCCAGGGATCGAACCTGCAACCCCATAGTTCCTAGTCAGATTCATTTCCTCTGAGCCACGACGGGAACTCCCTAAAGATAATTTTTGTGAATGGTATAATTTGTGTCTAGATTCTTTCTTTTTTTTGCTTGTGTATATCCAGTTATTTCAGCACCCTTTGTTGAAAAGACTATCTTTGTTCCACTGTATTGCTTTTGCTCCTTTGTCAAAAATCAATTGATTATATTTATGTGGGTCTATTTCTGGGCTCTCTAATCTGTTACATTAATCTATTAATCTGTTTTTTTTTCCCCACCAATATCATACTGACTTGTTTACTGAAGCGTTAGAGTAAGTTTTGAAGGTGGGTAGTGTCAGTTCTCCAACTTTGTTTCGCTTCTTCAGTACTGAGTTGGCCATTCTGAGTCTTTTGCTTCTCAGTAAGATTTCATCTCTCCACCCTCCTCAGGTTCTGTCTTGTTCTTTTGTTATTGCCTTGCACGTATTCATTGTTTATGAAACATGTAGTGGCTCAAAATGCTCTTTCAAATAAGATTTCCTTTGGCATCAGAGAAACAGTTAACGGAAGTGCCCATCACCTCAACTGACTGTGTGATTAAGCTGAAGTTAGATTTCCATTTCCGCGATGGTGTTATGGTGTGAACAACACCAACCCCTCCAATTCATACACTGAAGCCCTACCCCCTAATGTGACAGCACTTAGAGCCTTCAAGGAGGTAATTAAGTTTGAATTATGGGGTTGGGGCCCTCTTCCAACAGGATTGGTGTCCTTATAAGAAGGGAAAGAGATCAGGAGAGTGCATGCACGGAGGAAAGGCCGTGTAAGTATGCAGCAATCAGGCAGTCATCTGCAAGCCAGGAGGTGATGCTTTTCCAGAAACCAACCACAATGGCAGTTGGATCTGGGACTTCCTGTCTCTAGCACTGTGAGAATTTAAATTTCTGTTGTTGAAGCCACTCAGTCTGTGGCATTCTGTTAAGGCTTTCTGAGCAAACTAATACAGACAGTGATGTATCTTTTGCCTACTCTCGCGCTAGGACAGCACTCCAAAGTTCCACCTGACATTGTATGTTTACCAAGCTTCCTCACCGAAGACGACCCAGGGCTCAGTTGTTTTCTCACAAAATCTGGAGACTATCAAAAGCTCTGCTTAGTGTTTCAGCTTTTGGGTTGCTTTTTACAAACCACAAATGCCTTAAAGAAAAAAGGTCTTGAATGTGGGTTCATTTCTTTTCACTCTTAAGGCTCTTGGATCTTGATCATTCTCAAACCCTGGCTTCCTACATTGCCCTGGACTTCAATGTCTAGCCTCCTCACCTCATGAGATGACAGACGGTCAGTTCCTCTTCTCAGTCTCTTAGCTGCTATTTTCTGCTTGGATCCGTGGTTCCTTGGTCCTGTTGTGGTTAAAAAATCAGAACTGCCTCAAGGGAGAAAGCAGTGGAGCATGTTAGGCATTGATTGCTCCTCTCTGGGAACCTGGTCCCTCCAAGTGTGGTTGTTCTGTTAGCTCTCTGATGTATGCAAACAGGTGCGCTTAGATTTTCTCCAGTTTTTAGAGCTGTATTTTAAGGGAGGAAGTTTGTTCCAATAAAGTCTTCTCCAGAGCAGGAAAGACGGGAGTAAAAAATACGCATTATTGTCATCTCTTTGGACCTTCAGATATCACTTGCCATCTCCTGATGCGTCTCCTCTCTCTAAAGTAGATTTTTAGGGTTTTTTCTAAAGATTCGAGCTATAAGCATGAATGAGAATATGTACTGGAGACAGAAGATCCTCTCCTAAGTCTTATTATTCTTTGCTTTTTTAACCTAATACCCTATAGGAGAAGTGTGATCCCCTTATATGATGAAAGAATAATATTTTTAACCAGACGTATTATCCAAGAAAGTATTTTTTTTCTGTCTCTACCATGATACAAATAAAAATGGTAAATAATTTTAGTTTTATGAATTCTTCAAAATATTTGGGTATTTTGAGGCTAGTGAGTGAGTGAGTGAATGAAAAAACAGAGTCTGCTAGAGCTGGCTTACTTTACATCAGTCAAATATTTGTTAACTTCCTGGTGACTGGTGATGTTGAGCAGTTTTTCATGTGCCTGTTGGTTGTTTGCATGTCTTCTTTGGAAAACCATCTATATTCAGGTCTTCCGCCCATTTTTTTGAATCAGGTCATTCTTTTCTGTATGAGCTATTCAAATATTTTGGATATTAGGCTCGTGTCGGTGATATCGCTCGCAAGTATTTTCTCACCTTCAGTAGGCTGTCTTTTTGTTTTGCCGGTGGTTGCCCTTACTGTCAAAGCATTTAAGTTTAATTAGGTCCCATTTGTTTATTTTAGCTTTTATTTCCTTTGCTTTAGGAGACAGATCCAGAAAATGTATTGCTATGATTTATGTCAAAGAGTGTTCTGCCTATGTTTTCCTCTTTGCTAATAATCAGGGAAACGCAAATCAAAGTCAACAGGAGATATCACATCACGCTTGTCAGAATGTCTATCACCAACAAGAACACGAAAAAAGTGTTGGCATGGATGTGGAGAAAAGGGAACCCTCTTACACTGCTGGTGGAAAACAGTATGGAGGTTCCTAAAAAACTACAAATAGAATTATTATATGATTCGGCAATTCCACTCCTGGGTATATACCTAACCCCTCCCCCCCCCGCAAATAAATCCACCAATTCAAAAAGATATATGCACTCCAATGTTCACAGTAGCATTATTTATAATTCTCAAGATATAGAAGCAACCTAAGTATCCTCAACAGATGAATGGATAAAGAAGATATGCATGCACTCACACACAATGGAGTACCACCCAACCATAAAAGATAATGAAAGTTTGCCATTTTCAAAAACATAGATGGACTTGGAGGGCATTAGGCTAAGTGGAAAAAGACAAATACTGTATGAGATCACTTATACGAGGGATCTGAAAAATACAACAAACTGCTTATAACAAAATGAAACAGACTCATAGAGGACAAATTAGTGGTTACCAGTAGGAAAAGGGAACAGGGAGGGGATTAAGACATACCAACTACTATGGAAACTAAATAAGCTACAAGGATATATTGTACAACCCAGAGAATATAGTTAATATCTTAGAATAACTATAAGTGGAGTATAACCTTTATAAGTTGGGACTCACTATACTGTACACAAATAATTTTGTAACTATAATATTGGAACTTACATAATATTGTACATTGACCAAATGTCAGTAAAAATATTTAACTCCCTTCCTTAAGTTCAGTTCAAATCAAACTATTTTAATCTTTTGCTGTTTTTCCAATTATGATTTTTAAAAACTTCCCTCTGCATACATCTGGATCATTTCTGTCTCTATGCTTCTGTTTATGTAATTTTATTTGCCTGATGAAACCCTCTTGTTCATATTTTCAGCTCAGTGAATTCCAGATCCTTACTACTATTAGGTCTTGACACAACATTTGTCTCCTCCAAGAAATTTTCCTTAACTATTCCATTCCCACCTCACTTAATCCTATTTGCTCATCTTTCTGGCAGCAGCAAACTTTTAAAGAAATCTTACACTAAATAATCTTTTTTCACTTTTAATTTCTTTTCAGATTCTTCATGTCAACTGGATTTAACTCTTTGAGGGTAGTAATTTCATCTCCCATTTACTAAAATATTTTTCTGCTCACATTACTTTTAATACAATAATGCTGAAAAATGACAGCATCTGTATAGAATCCTTGTTGAGCAGAAAACGAGCAAACTATCAAGTTCCAAAAATCACAAAATGGTCTTGTTGTGTCTATTCCTTTCTACCCATCAGCCATGTTATTAGTTTACAAGAGCAGGTATGAATGGAGAACTACTTTTTTAAAATCTATGTTTATGTTTCTTTCATTCCATTGGATAATTTTCATATTAAAAGAGGTACGAAAACAATTTCCTTTAGGTCCTTTGGAATTAAATATGAATGCTTTGAAAATACATTAAATAGCACAGACTCATTTCAATCTGGAAAACAAGTTAGCTAATGGAACAATTCAAGCCTACCAAATAATCATTATTAGATTTCCTAACAGGAGCTTCAGCTTTACTTGCAATTTGTATGATCTTACGATTCCCCCTAGAAGGCAGCAGAGTAACTTTTCAACCTAACATTAAACACACAGTGTATGCTTCCCCTCTATCTGCATTAGGAATTTATCCCAACCATATCCCAACCAATATTTATTCTAATAGAAGGATTCTTTCACATACAAATGTCGCTTTGTGGTAAGGGCTGCTTAGTGCCCTGGTGGTGGCATCTTGTATCATGAATAGTATGAAGCGGAAATCTAGACACTCAACCCGATGTACCTGCTAGCACCAGCAGCCAGGTGACTTCCTCATTAAGTTGGAGAGCTTAGAAGGGGAAGCGTGCTGAGCAAAACCCTACTGTGCCCTGTGAGGCAGCCTGCCAGGGACACTGAGCCTCAAAAGGAGCAAGCAAAGCACGAAGCACAGATCAAGTTGGGAGTCTCCCTCCATTCTCGCAGGGAAATGTCTTGGATTATAAAATGCTAGAACAGAAAAGTGTTTTGGCATCGTGCATTCTTTCTGGGTCACATCAAATAATCAGTCACATTCTCGGTGCAAATTAAGGTCATGGCTTTCACTTAGAGTCTTTCGTTCAGAGTGTTAGGTGAGGGCAGAGTCCATGGACAGCAGAAGCGTTACAAAGCCCACTGTTGGAGACATAACACAAAGATGCGATGAGCTATCGTTATGGGTGAGCCTCAAGATGGGAGCTAGCAGAGTTTAAGTCATGGAATACGACCAACCTAAACAACACTCGCTAGTGATTCATTCGTTCACTCAGTCATTAGCTTCATAATGAAATTTTATTCTGATTCTTTAGGCAGTGGTTTAAACTAGCACTTGGACCAAGTGAGTCTACTGAGCCGGCAATTAATTCTGCTGCTCCTCCAGCATCACTATGATCTTACACAAGTTCTACAAAAAAACATTGTGATCTTAATTTGTATTGTGATTCCACTTTGTTCCTAAAAGGTTTGAGCCCCAAAAATAAAATGGGAGGGAAAATCAGGGCAAAATTAAAAGAACAATTGGAGGAAAAAACTAAGATTGGAGAGAAGATGAGTACATAGAGTGGACCCCACAGGGCCATGAACCGGAGGGACCAGAGTAAAAGGGGATACGGTCGGGAACAAGAGTCACCATTTCCCTAAGGTAATACTGCAGTCTTGCCTTTACAGCCACAATGATACATTACCACAAATAACGTTAACTACTAAAAAAAAATTTACAGATCTGAAAGATTATTTCACAGAAGAAACACTTAACCCACGGAGCAAACAACTGGATCTCAGGATCAGCCGACTTGGTGTATATCTAAACCTATAACCCAAATCATCTATATCCTCACTACAAACTAACAGGACTGGTTCAGAAGTAACATTCCACAACGTGTGCATATAAATGAGCAAGGGTTTCTTCAGGGGCGTTTTCCTAGGACGCTATCTACTGCTTTAGAGCTTCTCTTCCTTGCAATGTTTTTGGAACTTTCCCAACAATACTTAGTCAACAGATATGTCACTCTGCCCGGGGTATTCTGCCCGATGTTAGACAGAGGGCACGCATCAGGAGACAGTATTTGCCCTCAAAGAGATTGGCGAACAGCAGGAAAGGAAGGCATTATCTAATGAACTACAACAAAGTTGATGAGAGGTTTGATTATAGAAGAACTAGAAGGTCCAAATCTGAATACTCTTAAGGTACATCCACAGTGCTCTTGACTTTTTTGTTTGTTTTGGTTTTGGTTTTGGTTTTTTTCATTTTAGGGCTGCACCCGTGGCATATGGAGGTTCCCAGGCTGGGGATCAACTTGGAGGTACTGCTACTGGCCTTCACCACAGTCACAGCAACGCGGGATCCAAGCTGCATCTGCGATGGCAAGGCCGGATCCTTACCTCATTGAGCAAGGCCAGGGATCAAACCTGCGTCTTCAGGGATACTAGTTGGGTTCGTTACGGCTGCGCCACGATGGGAAGTCTGCTGTTCTCAAGGGTCAATATTCATTCAGAATTAAGTTTGGTGGATGAAATAGATTATCCGGTTACCACCAGCTTTAGTCAAACACTAGGTCTCACTAATTTTATCGAGTAGTTCACACTGAGAATGCAGGAAAGAAATTGATTATAAGTTGATGCAGTTACGCAGTTTTCCAGAAGAAACAGACGAACTGCTTTCCCCCCATACATTCGCTAACAAGATTCCGTATCTCACTCTTCTTTCCCTTCAATGCAAAGGCATTTCTGGCTCCTGTGGATACCTGTATGGTTATCAGGAACTTAAGGGCTGAGGGAAGCAGGAGATTGTGGGGGTGAAAACAAATATTACATAGATGGGCTACAGAGAGCCTGGATCATTCAAGAGCTCGGGCACTGGTGAGAAAGAGAAAACTGGCATTCTGAATAATGAAATAATTTTCAGTTCTCAAGAACACACCAAGAGCAGGAATTACTTTTCGCGGGTGTAGTGATATAACTTGAGAGAGAGAGAGAGAAGGAGAGAGAGAAAGGTAGATCACTGCACGTGAACCCAGCAGGCCAGGCGCGGCCCATTCACAATTTTCTGAGCAAAGAAGGCAGACGTCCCTCACAATTACTTTTGTTACTGAATTTCCAAGGACAAGAAACTTTGGAGTGCTAAGGTATAAGGCAAGGCCTTAGCTCACAAACTAACGCTGAAAGTTATTTTAAGAGAATGAATTCCCTCGGATTGTGCTTGTGGTGCGGTGGGTTCAGGAGCTGGTGTTGCCGCTGCGATGGCTTGGGTTGCTGCTGTGGTGCGGGTTCCATCCCTGGGATTGAACTTCCACAAGCCACGGGCACGGCCAAAACATTTTTTAAAAATTAAAAAAAAAATAAAATAAAAGAATGAATTTCCAAAGAGTGAGTACTAGGAACAGCGTTAGATCAACATTCCAGTTTCCTAAGATTATTATTATAATAGAACAGGGATCATTGTCTCCATCACACACACACACACACACACACACACACACACACACACCTATCCACCAATATCTATTTTTTTCCAACACTATAACTCTTTTATGAGTGGTCAGCTGTAAAATATTACGGTTTAGTGACTCTACAGTAAGTATGGTTTCAGTGCATTTTCTGTAGATGCTCACTTATATTTCCTTTCAGAACGGCAGAGTTTTGAATGAACCAGAAATGGTTCCACTTTCTTCTCTGCAGAGATGGGGTGTAGGCGGGTGGGGCGTGGGGAGAGAGAGAAACACTTCAGAGGTTATTCAGCAGCCAGGGAAGTAGAATCTAGGATTCCAGGCAGCGGGTCTTCTATTCAACTCACATCACACCAAAAGCTCAATTTTACATTTTGTCTTGTTTGCTAACATCAAAACAATAAAATGAAAGAAGAAAAATAACCCATAAACAGGAGTTCTTAAATTCTCTATTTAAATATTTCTCGCTTAAGAGGGAGCTCAGTTCAAAGTCTGGGACCCTCCACCCGATTTGACTCATTTCTAGCCCCTGAAATGACCCTTTTCCATGATCTCTGTCTACACCACTGCAAGTCCTGATCAACAAGGTTGAGGCCTGTGCCACTGGTCACACAGAGTGTTCAGCTAGCCTGCCTCGGTCATAAAGGACCACGGCAGAATGTCTTCCCATAGGCAAATGGGCTGTTATATCATCTTCATTCAAAGGAGAAAGATTATTTTGTTTTTTTTGCCAATTCACTATGACTAAGCTGAAAAGGATTATAAATTCACATGGCACCAAAATGAATGACGAGGTATAATAATTTTTCTTGTTGGAATAAACATTTAACTCCAACAGACACACAGATAGCTTATAAGTCTGATCATCACTTATAAGTCTTCTTATCACTCTCATGCACCTTCTTTTTCCTTACACAGCTGCTAAGACCTTATTACTTCTGGAAAAAGACAACAAAATTTCACCTCTTTCCCAATTCAGGTACTAACCAAATTTATTTTTCACTTTTTTCTTAGCTATTTGAGTCACGCATATGCCAAATTCCTACGAAAAGGAGAAACAAGTACACTGTTTTTCATGCATAACAAGTAATTTCACCAAAACCCATCACATACGTTCTCGAAATTGAACGACTTTTTAGAAGAATGACAGTCTGGGCCAAAGCTCACTGCAAAGAAGAGCAAGAGAAAATGGAGAAGCACACGATGGAAGAAAACTCCCACCGATGCTGGGCTAACCAATGATTTCACGTCATGGTGCTAATTCTTCTCCACTTGAATCTTGAAAGAGAGCCTTTTGACTGGAGAGATGAATGGAACGGAAAAGATGGCAAAGCAATCTGATAGGATACAGCACATTCTCATTTTGACAATGTTGCCTTTGGGACACTACCAAAGGTTACAAACGTAACTAGTTACACAGAAGAATTAAAGAAATGAAAAGGAATCACATCATCCTAGCTAGGGAGTAGATTTGAAAGTGTGCGTGCGTTTAAAATCTAATTCACGGTGAGCAATTTCAGTGGCTGAAGTCTTAGTGCCTTAATCAAAACGGGTGGGTGTAGGCTCTGTTTATCCTAAAGGCAGACATGCTAAAGGAAAGAAAGATTAATCTGATAAAGGCATCACCATTTCTAATCGGACTGATGGAGCATGGAGTGTGGGTGCATGAGGCAATGTCGGGTGAATTACAGTAAAGTGATGAACTGCCTTGAAGTGGAAGCAATCAAATAGATAGCTCTCAAAATCACCATGGCATCCTTATGCAACACTTTGGTGCCACTGTCCCCGTCCTGGCCTTCTCCACAAAGAGCAAAAGCACTTCGTCGTATTTGGTGAAATTAAATCTTAACAGAAGGAGCGCCACAGCTAAGGCTGCTCCTCTTCACTTACCAAAATGAAACACTAGGCATTAATTTCCTCTCTAAGAGGAGGAGATGACATTTTGATAATATTTTCAATTCACAAAATGGTTAAAAATCCAAGAGAAGAGGTCGCAGTTTGAAAAAAAAAGTCTCACGTGTTTGTATCTGCATTGGGCACCCCTTTTAATTAAAAGCAATGTGAAACATTTGTTGTCTTGTGTATAAATATTTTAGCAGGTCGTTATTTTGTCTTCAGAGAAGAGGGATAAGTCTCTCGAAATTATTATGATTGAACAGAATAGAGATGCTTTTGTAACTGGTAGAGAAGAGCAGGTAGGTCTTCTTGGAGAGTTTTGTTTAACAATTTGCTTTTGCCTGATCAGATAAAAATTTCAAAAAATGCGACTACAAAGAAGTAGCCCCCCCAAAAAGGTCCCCATAATCTCACTATCGAGAGAGAACTGCCATTAATATCTTGGCCTTATACCAAATGTATACATACAGAAAATATAAATCTGCACATTCAAGTGTGCTTTTTTACACATACACACATATATATAGTGTGTGTGCACATATATACATATTTTTGATGGAATCAGACTATGTAGTTTCCTTTGAATCCAGCTTTCTTGTCTTAGAAATATATTGTAGGTAGTTTTTCAAATTAATAGGTAAAGATCTATGTTCACATTTTTAATGTCTTCAGAGTACTGCATTTCATATGTCTTATCATTTAGCTATTTATTTAACTCATTCATATATTTATGAGTATGCCAGCTGTTTCCAACCTTTCACCATTATGAACGGGATTAAAATCCAAAGGCACACACAGATATGAGACATTTCATTTAGACGACTTCACGCGGTGAGTCACAAATACGACACCAGTGCTCCAAAGGGTACCGATGGTCTCTACACCTTTGAAACCGCAATTTCACTTGGCATTAGAGGTACGGTTTTCCAGCAGCTCACATATCCCTTTGGAGGAGTTAAAAGCTCATCGCTGCTTCCTGTATTTAACATACCGACCTCCAGCCGAAGCCTTCTAGGTTATAAAGGGGCGAGAGGCAATACTAACCAAATTTAAGGAACACCAAATACAACACAAACACTCGCATCTACGTTGTGTTCTTTCCAACGGATCAGTGCTTTCCCCCTGGTTCTTGGAGGAGGATCCCTGAGGAATTAACCAGCATGATTTCTCATTCCTGCCTCTTTTCACCTGCAGAGAGCCTTTCTGTCTTCACTCAATATCCCCTTTAAGCCTGACTGAAAATGTCAGAATACCTCCTATTAGTCTCCCCTTGATGGTAAATGCTTCCTTGTTCTAAAATGCCTTGGCAATTAAATGCAGCACTCGCTGAAGTTTTACTGTGTGATCTTGAATTTTATGTGGGTGTCTCTGTTCTCTAGTCGGTAAACTTTGGTCATCAGAGACCCTAGTCACTATTTCTTTGGAATCCCCTAGACGCAGCTCACACTTCAAATAAAACACATACTGAACATGGTATTTTACACTACACCATATGGAGACAGTAGCGAGAAATATTTTAGCTTCTGGTTGCCATCAACACTTTTGCCTTACATATGTAAAACGATTTATTGTATTAATTCATTTAAAAAGAAAGACTATTTCAGATATTTGTCAGTTCTATTTCCTAAGATTTGAAGTTCATTTTGGAGAAGAGATTTGAAAAACAAAATCTATGATTTTTGAATGCTAAAAATCATGAGACAAATGAAAGGAATGTATGGAGTTATGTATATATTATAGCATGGTTTTTTAAATGCTTGATAGTTAAGTCCATCTCATTTGATTTTTTATGTTATTTAATTGAACACTATTTGAAATATGTTTTAGCGAAAGTGCATACCTTTATACAATTTGTCCAGCTTTTGAATATAATTTTCCATACGCGGAGAAGAGATCAAATGCTGGTAACACAGTTTGGAAATCCTAGGAGGAAAAAGATCGTGATTACCACAGATATCTTACTGATTTCCTATTTTTGTTATAATTTGTATTACATTAAGTTGCTAGATAGATATCATTTAACTGCACTTCAAATTTCCCATCATACCCTCAAATAAAATTAGCAGGTAAGTTTTATCAGTGGAAAGCCAGATACACTGACACGTTCCTAAACACAGAGTTTTTAGGAGCTGTGGGTGGCAGCCTTGGGGAGCGCCAAGCAGTGCAATGACACAGTCAATGTCTTCACAGAGCTCACGATGTAAGTGCTGCACCTTGACTCTGACCATGGTGCATTTGGCTCCTTTGCTACACGATTTCTCTGCTGCATTTCCCCTCATTTAAGAGTCTCTAGCAAAACTGCTGTTGACTGAACATGTTGCCTCTTTAGACTCAGAGATGCTGCCACTCAGATGCCTTTCTCTCTAGCTATTCCCATGGGCCATTCCTTTCATTCATTCCATTGTTCAAAGAGCCCCTGGATGTAGACTAGCACCCCTACAGCTTTTTGTTTTTATTTTAAAATTTTATTTTATTGAAGTATAGTTGACTTACAACACTGTGTTAGTTTTAGGTGCACAGCAAAGTGAGTCAGTCTTAAGCATATCCATTCTTTGTCCCCGTAGAGGTTCTTACAGACCATGGAGTAGATTTTCCTGTGCTTTACAGTAGGTTATCCCTAATCATCTGTTTTATCCAGCAGTGTGTTTATGTTTTTCCTATCCTCCAAATTCTTCCCTCTCCCCAGTGGTTTCATCTATGGTAACCCTAATTTTTTTTTTGGGTGGGGAGGCGCACCCGCAGCATATGGAGGTTCCCAGGCTAGGGGTCGAATCGGAGCTGGAACCCCGGCCTAAGCCACAGCCACAACAATGCCAGATCTGAGTTGCGTTTGTGATCTTTGCTGCAGCTTGCGGTAGCGCTGGATCCTTAACCCACTGAACAGGGCCAAGACTGAACCCACATCCTCATGGATACTAGTCAGATTCTTCACCTGCTGAGCCACAACAGGAACTCCCTGGTTTTGAAATCTGTGAGTTTGTTTCTGTTTTATAAGTTCTTTTAAATTACATTCCACATATAAATGTTCTCATATGGTATTTGTCTTTGTCTGACTTCACCCAGTCTCATAATCTCTATCATTTTGAAGGGCTCTATTTTCTTCACAGCTGTCCATGTTTGGGATATTACATATTTACTTCGGGTCCCACATAAGATGGCAAGCTTCATAGTAGTAGGTACCTTGTTTTGTGCCAAATAACGTTTGTTGACTGAATGAGTGAAAAGGGAAAGGTGCTACCCCCAAATAATCCTAATAGAGGGACATGGGTGGTAAGTTTCACAGAACCAATTCAAACAATCGCTCAAGGGGTTCAGAACGAAGCGAGGACAAACCTTGTGTCATTGAGTAACTGGAGAGGCAGCATTTGATGGAGGATAGAAAAGGAGGCTTTTCACACATGTAGAGCAGGCGAAATCATTAAGGAGGTAAAGCAATGAATCAGCAGTGGATGCTGTAAACAGACTATAGAGAAGCACATGTTTCTCCTTTATAAAGGAGGCCTATCCTCCATGGAAATGACTGTGGATAATTTTTTTTTTTTCTCAAGAAAACCCTGGAAGGAAGGACCTCTATTCAGGCTCCAGGGAAGGAACAGCTCTATTCAGGCTCCAGGGAAAAGCCCCACATCTGTTGCCTCGTGTTTAGGAAACAAAAGAGACCAAGCCCAAGAGACAAGAAGGACAGTAGGTTGGAAAAGAGTTTGCATGACAAAAATGCTTAGCTAAAAGACAAATTAATCAATTTGAATAAAATCCTTCCTTTTGGATAGCATGAAGGCAAAAGAACTTCATATAATTAAGTAGTCTTTCCCCGTGGTGCGGAATTCCATACTCTTGCCTCCCCTGTATTTGAAATTGTGACCCTAGGGGTGCTCAGGAATCAACACTGCATTTGCAAGAGTTGCACGTCACATGTCAGGAACATGCTGCAATAGTACATGACTCCTATTACTATTGTTTTTACTCTTTAGTGTTTACAGCGACTTTCATTTTTCCATTATAGCTGGTTTACAGTGTTCTGTCATATGTGATTCCTACTACTCTCAGATGTGGATGTATGAAGTTACATATACATGTGAAGCATGATAGTAGATTTTCATGTTGGTGCTTGATGAGCACTGAAGTCCAGAACTGTGACTGCTTTATGAATATATATGTCTAACAATTATTAATCTATGTTTTGAAAAAGTAAATGAAAAGGTTAGTTTTGTTCAAATGATCTTCATTTATCTTTTTGATATTTATTAGCTTTTTTATTTTCCTATAATACATCATTTTGGATATTTAAAAAAATATTTTAATTTTTTCTCTCCTTTTAAAAAGTAAAGTGTAGTTGATTTACAATATTATACTAGTTTCAGGTGTTCAGCAGACTGATTCAGTATTTTTACAGATTATACGCCGTTAAAAGTTATTACAAGATAATGGCTAAAATACCCTTTGCTATACAATATATCTTTGTTGCTTATCTATTTTATACATAATAGTATCTCTTAGTCCCATACTTTTTTTTCTTTTTTGGTTTTTAGGACCACACTCGCAGCAGATGGAAGTTCCCAGGCAGGCTAGGGTCAAATCAGAGCTGTAGCTGCTGGTATACACCACAGCCATGGCAACACCAGATCTGAGCCTCTTCTGTGACCTACACCACAGCTCACAGCAATGCCAGTTCCTTAACTCACTGAGTGAAGCCAGGGATCAAACCTGCATCCTCATGGATACTAGGTGGATTCCTTTCTGCTGGTGCAGGACGGGAACTCCCTTAGTCCCATACTTCTAATTTGCCCTGCCCTCCATCCTTCTCTCCTTGGTAACCAGTAGTTTGTTTTCTATATCTATTTCTGTTTTGCTTGTGCATTTGTTTGCATTATTTTTAGATTCCACACATAAATATCATAGAGTATTTGTCTTTCTCTGTCTGATATAGGTTAGAAATTTAGCTTTACATGAAATGAGGAACATTTAAGAAGAAATAAATGAAGGTAAAATAAAACCTGTTTTTATTTTTCTTAATCGATCTTAACAACAATCTTATTCAAAATAATAAAAATAACAATGTAATCAGTGATTATAGCTCCTAGATAAAGTAAATGAATGACAGCAATGTTACAAGGGATAGAAGGGAGGAACTGGAAATAACCTGTTATAAGGTGACTGAACTACCCAGGAAACAATAGAATGTTATTTGAATGTGGACTTGGATTAGTCATAAATGTATATCCCAAACTCTAGAGCAATTGTGAAAAAAAATTTTTAAGGTAATATGCTAAGAGAGGAGAAAAAAATGAAATAATAAAATGCTGAATTAAAACTAGAGAAGCCTGAAAGAGTGGAATTGCAAAAACAAAAACAAACCAACACACACACACACACAAAAACAAAGAACAAGGCAATGAATGGAAAACAGATACAAATATGGTAGATATTAGTCCAATTATATTAATCATCACCTTTAGGGTGAGTTATCTAAATACACAATAAAAGGCAGAGACTGCTGATACAAAACAGGAGGTATACAGTGTCTCATAAACCCACATTAAATTTAAAAAAGACCACAAACAGATTAAAAGTAAAGGGATGGAGAAAGATATATCACCTAACATTAATCGAAAGAAAGTTGGAGTACCTACATTAATTTTAGACAAAACAGAGTTTGGAATAAGTAAAATAATCAGGAATAAAGATGAGCATTACATCATACAGGGGTCAATTTTCAAAGAAGGCACAACAATCCTTAATGTGTATATGCCTAAAAATATGCATCAGAATACATGCAGTAAAAACGAATATAACTGCAAGGAAAAATAGACTAACTACTCTAGTTGGAGACTTCAATATCCTTTTATAAGTAACTGATAGACTCAGCAGGCAGAATGTCAATAAGATATAAGTGAACTGAACAGTACTATCAATCAACTGGATTTAACTAACATTTAGAGACTACCTCATCCAACAATAACCACACTCTTCTCAAGCTCACATGGAATAGTCACCAAGATAGACCATGTTCTGAGCCATAAAATATACTTTAACAATTTCAAAAGAGTAAACATCATAGCATGATCTTAGACCACAATAGACTTAAACCAGAAATTAATAACAGAAAGATACTTTAAAATTACTGAAATATTTGGAAGTTAAGCAGCACACTACTAAATAATACATAGTCAAAGAAGCAGCAGCCAGAAAAAAGCATTTGAACTAAATGAAAATTTAAATGAGACTTATCAAAATTTGTGGGATGCAGCAAAAGCTGTGCCTAGAGGGAAATTTATAGCACTGAATGTATTAGTAGAAAAGAAGAAAGATCTACAATCACTAATCTAAGCTTCCTCTTTAGGAAACTAGAAAACATAAATCCAAAGTAATCTAAAGAAGACAAAATCAGAGCAGAAGTTGAAAATAGGAAAACAATGCAAAAAAAATCAAGAAAACCAAAAGCTGATTCTTTGGAAAGATCTATAGAACTGATAAACATCTGGCTAGGCTAAGAAAAAAGAAAGATACAAATTACAAATATCAAAAATGAAAGATAGACCATCATTACTGATCCCATGGACATTAAAAGGATAGTAAAGGAATATTATGAAAAATTCTGTTCATAAGTTTGATAACCTAGGTGAAATGGACCAATTCCTTGGAAGTCACAATCTACCAAAAGTCACACAAGGAGAAACAGATAATCTGAATAGGCCTGCATCTATTTTCAAAAATTGAATCAATAATTAATAGCCTTCCAAAATAAGCCCAGATGACTTCACTGGTAAATTCTACCAAACGAGGAAGAAATGATACCAATTCTGTATAATTTGTTCCAGAAAATAGAAGCAGAGGAAGCACTCCTAACTCAGTCTGTTTCATGGTCTGTAAAATGGAGATCTCTCTCTCTCTCAAGGTTGGTATGAGGATTAAGTGAAATAAAACATCTGGCCCTCAGTGCAAGTATTGTCCTCCACCTTTCCTTCAAGGGTAAAAGTCTATTCATATTCTATCTACCATGTACCTTTCAGAAGTTAAATAAATTCCATTGACACATATGCGACACTGGTTTTGGTCCATTGATGTAGTGAAACAAGACTCAAAGGATTTTGATCATATCCTCTAACAGAAAAAATATTTTAAGCATCCTCAATACATTTCTAGATATCTGTCTGACATTATGTGTATGTAATACTTTGATAGGAAGATGTGATGTCCAATAAATATTCAAATGAGGGAAAAAGAAATAGAAACTGTACTATTTTGTTCCCTCATTCCTTTGGATCTTCTCGTGTACTTCGTTTTGGGCTCCTCTAACATAATGAATGAAGCAACAGCTAATTCTGTGTTATACTTTCACCTGTGCATTTCACTAATGTTTGAGCATCTTACAGTGTGTCAGCACTGTGCTTGACAGCTTCCAATAAATGGGAACCAAAAGTTAATTATGTCTTCCCAGGACCCGTCTGAGGCAGACAATAGGCATTTATAGGTGTACAGATAAACAAGGATTGACTCTTCAAATACATATACTCTACATCGCCAACAGAAAATCTTTCACAAATCCTTTATCACTCTTATTTTCTCATTTAAAACCCCACATTCTTACTTGGCCCTAGTCAACCAATAACTGCCACTTCTGATATAGGAAGAAGTAACTAGTCCATTAAGACAGTTTTGGTTTTGGAAAAAATCTGGTGCTGGTTCTCATTTGTTTAAAATGTGCCTCAAATACATAAAACAGGCCATCCGGTCCACGAGAAGCTATTTATGGGCTCAAGAAAACCACCTGGATAACACTTGTGCATTGTCACTTTTTAAATGGGGGGTGGGGGACTGCTTTCCTGAAAAATAACCTCATCAAGAAAAAACACTGGGGATGGTAATTCTAAATCCTGCCATAGCCCTTGCTTGCCAGAGCAGACAGCTTTTGCTATTAGGATGCCCGGCCAAACACAAATAATCCACTGCCAAAATGAGCTCCTTGGGACAATTTAGGACTCTTTGGAAGTGAACGGCTCTTTGAGCTGGAATGCAGCCCAGGTCCATTTTCAAACCCAAGTCAAAATGACAAAGAGCAAATTTCCTGGGCCACTCACCCCCTAAGTGTAAGATTACTTTAGGTTGGCAGCTGTGCTGTTTATCTAGTTATTTAAGGCTTTCATCAGCTACTCACGACCAGCCTCAATGTTGGTAAGCAGGACAGAGCTAATATACAGAGAAGTGGACAAAACCTCCAGGATTAGAAGGACAAGATGGAAATCAAAGGTTATACACCTATTGTTCAGCTTAAAATACCTTTTTCATGGGTTCTGCTCTAAAGCACTGCAGAGATTTTTTTTTTTTTAAGAGCTAAAAAAAGGAGAAGGGTAAGAACTTTTAGCCGAAGAGTAAATACTATTTTAACTGAAAATATTTCCTGAATGAGACCACAGTTAAGTCTGGCTAGCACTTGGGATTTTCCATAGTTTCCAAACACAAGTTCATAGGCAGGTTTAAAAGATCACCTGGCATTATCCCTGCTTTATCAAACTTCGCTCTCACTACACACAGAGAATTCTGTGATGGCATGGACACCGCCACTGTTTCAACCAAAGAACATGCAGGCTAAGAGTTGTAGCAGTTATTCTCCTCTTTCTGTTCATCTGAATTTTCAGGAACACATGCTAAAGCATTCTCTACTGTTTGTGTTCTTCTCAACCCCCCAGATTCAGGATTTATTATGTATTCTTTCAGTTAAACCATTTGTATACGTTTCCAAAGAAGGTTTTTAGCTGATACTGAGTTGACGATGCAAGGTCAGTCTGAACCTCGAAAGGAAACCAAGTCCATGTGTAGATTACGCTGCTCTGAGTCTCAATGATGGTACCTGCAAAGGTGGTTTGACTTCTCCTCCGAGGCCGTATTGCTTTGGAGCCAAGCTGGCTGGGTTTGAAACCCAGGGCTGGCTTTGTGATCCTGGACAACTTATTTAACCTCAACAATGCTTGCTTTCCGATTTCAAAGACAGAGATGAAATAGTATAAAAATAACAACATCCTATTCACAGGTGTGTTTACAAGGATTACATGAAGTCATGCACACAAATCGAGTAAACCAGTATCTGGTATATAGCCAGTACTTAGTGTTAGTTATTTTCACATAGGAAATGCTCAAATATCTTTTGTGTGTGAAAATAGTTGTGGATGAATAAGCCTAAATAGCTGCTTACTCAAAGGTCGTTTATATTTGACTTTGGTAAACACATTCATATTTTTATTGAAATGTGGGTACATCTATATTCTGAAGTTATATATTTGAGTTTCTATTAATTCTTTTCCCATTTTTATATATTCTCTTTTTCTTAATAGTTATATCTGTCTTTTTCTTGGCGTTCCTGTTATGGTGCAGTCGTTAACAAATCCAGCTAGGACCATGAGGTTGCGGGTTCAATCCCTGGCCTTGCTCAGTGGGTTAAGGATCCGGCATTGCCATGAGCTGTGGTGCGGGTTGCAGATGCAGCTTGAATCCCGCGTTGCTGTGGCTCTGGGGTAGGCCAGTGGCTATGGCTCTGATTCGACCCCTAGCCTGGGAACCTCCATATGCCACATAAGTGGCCCAAGAAAAGGCGAAAAGACAAAAAAAAAAGTTATATCTGTCTTTTTCTCATTCAGTTCCTGCTCCTCTCTCCCCTTTATAGCTTTGATAATAAATACACAAGTGGACAATGGCAGGCCAGGGGCATAAACTAAAGGATGACTAACGGGGCTTCTTGTTGACAAGTCCATTGTGTGACGGTGTATATGGATTATGGCCATAATAAAAGAAATACAAGGTGTAAAGACATAAGAATAGAGCTGGATATAGACTACAGATGCATATATAAAATGTGGCCTTCACCGTTTCATTTCAACTAAAAACAGTAAGAATGTCATCTAAATGCAAGTCACTGAAGTGGAACATCCAACAAGATACAGTGTTGTAGTGAGAATCACCTGCAGCCTGTTAGTTGGTCTAATAACTGAGCTAAGGACACCAGGGTCAGAGGGTCCAGGAACATGATGCTCACAGACAAAGGCAGCCCACTTGAAGTAGAGGGAACACCATGCGGGACGGGCACTAAAGGGAAGGTTTGGGCTTGTGCGTGGCTAGTGCGCTGGAGTACAGGCTGCAGACATGTTCAAAGATAATATCAGCATGGCTTATAAGGTGGGAGTTCCTGTTGTGGCACAGCAGAAACGAATCTGACTAGTACCCATGATGATGCGGGTTTGATCCCTGACCTCGTTCAGTGGGTTAGGGATCCGGTGTTGCCGTGGGCTGTGGCATAGGTCTCAGATGCAGCTCAGATCCCGAGCTGCTGTGGCTGTGGTGTAGGCCGGTGGTTACAGTGCCAATTTGACCCCTAGCCTGGGAAGTTCCATATGCTGTGAGTGTGGCCCTAAAAAAAAAAAAAAAAAGGCGGGAAAAAAAAAGAGAATGGCTTAAGGCGAACCACTTCATTGGAGAATACAACTGAAGGCAAGATTGTGAGTCCTACACATTCAAGAGTTTCTTATTGGAAAGAAACAGAATTCGTCTAAGTAATCAGGCAGGCCAAGAAAATTCTCAAGAGCTGGAATAATGGCTAAAAGACACAGGTCACAGTGTGTTCACAGTTTTCCTGCCCTTTTTATATTTTTTTATTTTTAATTCTTCTTTTATTTTTAGCCAGTGTCTGATACAAAGTAAGGGCTTGAGAAGTATTCTCTGGCCGAAGGAATAACTGAATGATGAATACGCAGACGTGGCCCTGGGGAATCATCAGCCTGCGTGGAGCCGAGCCTGTGGACTGGCGCGTCCTGACTCTCTCCTCCAACCCCGTCACTCTAACCCGGGAGAAGGAGAGGCAGGCTGTGTGCCCAGGGCTCCATCGTCAGGTGGGTCCTCCCTCTGCCTGAAAAAAGAGGGTCCTCTGAAAGTCCACACCACGCTCTGAGGCCTTTCCTTTTCCAGCCAGTAGGTAGAGGCCCAGGGCCTTTGGTAACTTCAATCACTTGAATCTAAAGGTATTTGTGGGAAGAACTGAGCAATCAATAGAGAGAGAACAGGAGGGAGGGAGACGGGGTGGAGGGATACAGCGGAGAAAAAGTCAGTGACAGACACTTAGGTATGAGCTCCATGAGGAAGGAGAATGCAGAGGGGCTCAATAAACTGGACTCTTCAAAAGCATGACAACACCGAGGCTCACCAGTAAACAGACTATGATTCTATGTTCAGTGATGCCTTCTTTACAAGCGCACCGTTACCAATGCTCCACATTATTCAGATCGTAATTTGTAAATTCACCTACTCCTTACGATTCATTCGTAAACCTAAAATCAATACTCAGTAGTGCTTTCAGTCATTCACAGATCAAGCCGTGGTGAGAATTTGAGTCACCCAGCGCCCACCTTCCCAGATGAAGCCTGTCCTCTCATTTCAGCTCTCCCTGTAAACAAGTGTCCTTCTGTGCTCATGTAGTGCCACCCTTTCCACAGTTTTGTGGATGATTCCTCCTTTTAAAATAGACCCCTTTTAAAAACACTGCTGAAGTGCTCTTGAGCGCTCCTGAGCACAAGAAGTGTGCCTAATGGAGAAAATACGTTTATGAAATAAACTTTATTCAGGCGTAAGTTACAGTGTTGTTGGCCATGAGTTAAATGTTAATAAATCAATAATGTATATCAAATAAGTCATCTTTATTTTCTTGAAGTGTTTCTTTTTTTAAATTATTTTTTTATTTTTTACAGCCACATAAGCTCCCAGGCTAGGGGTAGAAGTGGAGCTGCAGCGGAGGCCTATGCTACGGCCATAGCAACACGGGATCTGCAGCAACACCGGATCCTTAACCCACTAAGTGAGGTCAGGGATTGACCCTGCACATTCACAGACCCTATGTAGGGCTCTTAACCCCCTGAGCCACAATGGGAACGCCTAAAGAAGTAGTCTTTAGACAGAAACGCACACGAAACACAGTTGTGTGTTGACTGGGTGACAACAACGTTGACCAGAGGCGTGGAGGAACCTAACCCTGCATTTCCCTTAGGAGTAATGGCTCAGGATCTGTGGATTCAGTGTGCGCAGTGACCTCACAGAACACAACTACCACAAGTACAAGGATCAACTGCGTATCTGTAATACAGTCAAGTGCCATCATTACACACTCACATATTCCCCCAGAATATAACAGACAGCCTGCCTCCACCAGTAACACTGAACAAACAAGGAAATGAAGGAGAACATGAATAAACATATGAACTAAAATGGATTGAAAATATTGTTCACTATTCTTTGTGGGGTGGGTTGTAAGTAACCTTCCGTGTACACTAACCACATAGAGATTATAATCTGAGGAGTTCTCGTCGTGGCTCAGTGGTTAACGAATCCGACCAGGAACCATGGGGTTGTGGGTTCGATCCCTGGCCTTGCTCAGTGGGTTAAGGATCTGGTGTTGCTGTGAGCTGTGGTGTAGGTTGCAGATGCGGCTCAGATCCCGTGTTGCTGTGGCTGTGGTGTAGGCTGGCAGCTACAGCTCCGATTAGACCCCTAGCCTGAGAACCTTCATATGCCATGGGAGCAGCCCAAGAAATGGCAAAAAAGAAAAAAAATTATAATCTGAAATTTTAGTTGTATAAGAAATAGTTTTCATTGCAGTACAATTTCTCTGAGAGTGAACATAAGATGACTTATAAATGAAGCTTTAAAAAATAAATTCTCATAGTCCTCTACTAAACCTAGATTTTCATGTTATCATCAGGAATTACTGTGCTTGTTTAATCTTTTCTGCTGTTTTTGAAGAATTCTTTTTTGTGTGTCTTTTTAGGGCTGCACCTGTGGCATATATGGAAGTTCCCAGGCTGGGGGTGAATGGGAGCTGCAGCTGCAGGCCTACGCCACAGCCATAGCAACGCGGGATCTGAACCACATCTATGACCTCCGCTGCAGCTGGCAGCAACACTGAATCCTTCACCCACCGAGTGAGGCCAGGGATCCAAACCTCATGCTCATGGATACTAGTCGGTCAGATTCCTAACCCACTGAGGCACAATGGGAACTCTGAAAAATCCATTTTTAAACATTTATTCACTCACTCACTCACTCATCTTTTCTTTCTTTGTTCCTCCCTCCCTCCTCCTCTTTCTCTTTCCTTCTTTCTTTTAGCTGGAGGGGGAGGCCTCAGCATAACATGTGTTGTTCATTTTCTAATTACCTCCTGAAAAAGCAAACATCCTAAAACAATACAGTGGATAATTTAAAAGGCATAGCTAATAAAAAACAAAGGGATATTGTCTACTTATTTTAATGGCTTTGAAAGTACAAATCTTACCCTTGAAATCAACTAGTAATCAGATCTTAAAATAAAAAAGTAATATTGCCTTGCCTCCATAAAAGCCAATTTATCGTGTGTGTACCATTTTCATCAAACAATGTTTTCTACTTTCAATGTTTCATCAAACAATGTTGGTTTACTCTTTTACTGCGAGAATGTGTATGATAATTCAAGGAATTAGTCTCACAGCAGGGAGTCTGCTAACAACCCCATTTTCATCTTATCCTTCAAGCAGAGGGAGAAAACATATTAATTGCAGTTTAATTTATGCAACAAATATTTCATTTTAATTATACTTAATTTTTGTCAGGCTATAAAACTGTCAATAGTTCTGACAGTTTTTTTCTTACAAGTTTTTTTTTTTAAATGAAAGAATTAAAATCAAGCGCTGTTTCTGAAAGGAATTATGAAAGATTTCTAATTACTGCTTATGTTCTTGAAAAACTGCTAATCTAGTAGCCCCCAAATAACATCTGGGAACATGTGACTCGAAGCGTTATTACTCAATATTTATAATTCTTAATAATATACATGCATCATTAATATGATGGAATTCTCTCAGGAAGAATTTTTTTTTGTAATTATAGGATATATCAATAACTGTCATTGAATGGAGAATTTTCTCTATAGAAATGTTTTTGTTAATTCCTCTCAGGAAAACTAAGACAAGAGTAAGTGAAACTGACTGCTGCTGATACACCCCATGGAAGTAAAGAATATTTACCATGAACAGAATCACAAAGAAAAACGTCAAACCACCAAGGCTGAACAGTATTAATTATATTCAGCAAATATTTATTACGCTCTTAACTAGGTGCAAACCCTACCCAACATAAGTATCGTCTAAAAATGCTATACCTCCTCTTGAAAATCCTTCTCTCTTCAGATGCAAATTAAAAGTCCCTTCTTTGAATGCTTTTAGTGCATAATTATCTTTATCACAGCCTTTTTATATATCCTATTTTGTAACAGCAACTCCCCTCCATGCTTCATCTTCCCACTAGACGTTACAGTTCCTGGAGGTAGGTTCCAGGCCTTCTGTCTTTATATCCTCCATTTATCATATTCAAAAATACTTGAAAACGAAAACCTATACCAGCATGAATAAGACGGTCTGGGTATTATGTTTTTGGAAATATCACCATTACTTCAAAAGTGACTCTGTAAAAGTTGTATAGACCTGTATTTTGAAATTATTCATTAGATGACTTCTAGTTTGAAGATGGCAGAGCACTGAATTTTTGCCCTATTTTATATTCTCAGAAACCGTGCCTCAAACATGAAGAATTACAATAATCTACAGAACTGCATCATCGGCGTTCCTGTCGTGGCTCAGCGGAAACAAATTTGACTCGTATCCATGAGGATGTGGGTTTGATCCCTGGCCTTGCTCAGTGCGTGAAAGATCCGGTGTTGCCATGAGCTGTGGTGTAGGTCAGTGGTTATGGCTCCAGTTTGATCTGGGAACCTCCATATGCCACCCTTTTAGGGTGTGGCCCTAAAAGGACAAAAAACAAAAAACAAACAAAAAACTGCATCATCAATGCAGGACCTCAAATTGTAACTTACGCTGAGAAACATGAAGGCTGGCACCAGACCTAAAAGGAACAGAGAACAGAGACAGTTTCCGTCTGGAGAAGGTGATATCGATGATTCCATCCTCGGCTTCTGACCTACGCCCAGAACCCTCAGGCACTGAAATCTTCACCCAGTTCCTCAGCAGGCGAAAGTGAAGGACAGGGCTCAGCTGAAAGTCTCCACAAGGACCCCTGACCTTCTAAGATCCCTCCTCAAGTTCCCCCCAGGGAATCGCCCTTCCCTTCTCCCCCCAGGCTCAGGTTATTTGCTACCTAAGGGAAAGAAATTTAAAAAAGCAAAAACTGGGGCACCTAGGCATGGTGGAGGGCAAAGGTCACGCACGATACCAGGATGTGGGCGCGAGTCCTCACGCGGACGGTGAGACCGCCATTCTATTCCCCACCCCTTCCCAATGCCCAGGAGTGTGGCCCTTGGCAGGAGGCTAGGCATTTCTTACTGGAAAAACTAAATGGCCATAAGGATTGGCCCCTCCACAAACGGTTACCCCTACAGTGAAAGCTACTTCAGTGCCTCATTTTTAAATATGAACGAACAGCCCAAGATCAATAGGTTTTTGAGAAAAACCTCCAATCTGAAAGACAGAGAGACATCACCAACAATAACAACAAAAACAATTTAGATGAACTTGAGACAGTGCCAAGATGCAGGAAAAAGTATTGTTAAAATCTAAGGCAAACATTCTAAGAGACATTGGAAAGTAAATTGTCTCCATTAAGCAAGTACAGGATGCTGTTTAAAAAATTTTTTTTTAATTAAAAAGATCTGTAGGAATTCCTGTCGTGGCTCAGTGGTTAACGAATCTGACTAGCATCCATGAGGCTGCAGGTTTGATCCCTGGCCTCGCTTGGTGGATTAAGCATCCAGCATTGCCGTGAACTGTGGGATAGGTCGCAGACACTGCTTGGATCCTGAGTTGCTGTGGCTGTGGTGTAGGCCAGCAGATACAGCTCTGATTCAACCCTTAGCCTGGGAACCTCCATATGCCCTTGGGTGCAGCCCTAAAAAGCAAGAAAAATAAAAAAAATTAAAAGTAAAATTAAAAAAGATCTTTAGTGAATTAATAATGTGGAAACTGAAAACCAACTTAGAAAAAACTTTTACCTTTAACACCATGGAACTCTCCTATAGAGTAAAACAAAAGGACAACAATATGGAAATAGGGGATATGACAAGATTTAGAAAAAAGTTGGGAATAAGTGTAAAGAATTTGATCTCTGATTATAGGAACTATAATCAGAGATCAAAAAAAAAAAAATCTGAGAAAGCAAAGAGAAAAGAATTAGAAAAGAATGCAAGAAGAATTTCCCAAAGCAGAATGACAGATGACAGTGGCTTAAAAGAGACATCTTTTAACTTAAAATTCTATATCTAATCAATATTAAATATGTGTGAGGTGGAATTTTTAGAATAAAAGTCAAATTGAGAGGCTGTTACAGGGTAGGGAGAAAGTTGATAAGACATGTAAATAAAATTAAGCAAATAGGAAAAAAGCAATTATTAACTCCAGGAAATATAGAAAGTTGTACCAGAGGAAAACATCATTTTAGAACATTTCTTAGTTGAATAGAAAACAATCTTTCCATAGTCAAAAAAATGTAAAGTTTGAGTATCTGCTGACTCAAAACCTGTAACTTTATTCCAAGAAAACATGGAGATAATAGTATAACGGAGCGACATTCTCGTCAACCGCAGTTGAAGGTCAGTGGCTACCATCCACGACTGGTAAATCAAGAGACAGTATTATTTTGCTAGAAGATGAAAGAGTTAAGAGCAGTGATGTCTGGGAAGTGGGTCAGGGGTGTGCCACTTTACATGAGAAATCTTCAAACACACTTACTTAAACTAGGTACATGTTTTACTTTGCTATAAATCAAAGTAAAAATTAATTAGTGCACCAAAATGTTTACTCTTCTTAGAATTGTTTCCTTTCTACCCGTGCAGTTGCTTCTCAACTGCATTCTTCTCAGTAATTGATGCTCTATTTTTTAACATTTACATAAAATCCTAGTTACATTTATCATAAAAACCTAAATATATGATGTCTCCTTTTTTTTTTTTTTTGGCCATATTTCCCTTTCTGAGCATTTTAGTAGTGCTTCGAATAAGGATGCCTATGTGACTAAAACATTAAAATGCAGATAAGACAGTCGGTGGAAATGAATGTGTTTTATAATGCCACCTGCCTTTACAAGCTTTGGGAAAACTATAGATACATTTACCAGTCTATGTACACTACTTAATGTCTATATTTGAATCAAAATTATTAAAGATGATGATCTCTTTCCTGAACTAGTGTCCTTTTCCCCAACCTAATCAAATTAAGAAAGCAATGTGAATTTCCTCACAAGCTATTTCATACTTGGATGCCCTTGAACTTTACTGAGATTCGAACTAAAAAACGTGTAGGTAGAATACTTGGTAATCAAAATACTGAGAAATATTTATTTGCTCTTTCCATGAAATTTATAGCAGAAAATTTACATATAACTTCTAATTCATTTAAAGTTCATAAATGAAAGATTTTTCATTTATAAAATTGTCACATGATATATGTAAGAATTTAATCTCAATATTTAACACTTTATTTCGCTATTTTTACATGATAAAAATTATTTAAAGATTGAGAAGATATAAAAAAGAACAATTTAAATAATTATGGCGTTTTGAAACCTACTGTTGGCATAATTACACAAGAAAAGAGAAAAAAATCTCGTGAATGAAGTTAAATTCAACTGTGTATTATTGTCCGGATTTATACTACTTTTGTCCTACAAATTAAGTTCACTTAACAGACCTTTTTTTATATGAAATATAAAATAGATTCACTATAAGAAAGAATAAGACAAGTATAAAAGTAACAAGCAGGAATTCCCATTGTGGCTCAGCGGGTTACAAACCGGGGGCCAGTATCCATGAGGACGCGGGTTGGATCCCTGGCCTTGCTCAGCGGGTAGGGATCCTGCATTGCCGTGAGCTGTGGTATAGGTTGAAGATGTGGCTCAGACCCCTCGGTGCTGTGACTGTGGTATCGGCTCGCAGCTGCAGCTCCAGTGTGAACCCTAGCCTGGGAACTACACAATGCCACAGATTCGGCCTTAAAAGCAAAAAAAAACCAATAATAATAAATTAAATAAATAAATAAGTAAAGTAACACGCATACATAGTAGTAAGCTTTAAGTAGGGCAGATGTGGCTCTGGTGTGAATGGGCTGGAATAGTTTACTGGGGCATTAACATGTCTTGTCTCCATTAGCAACTTGAAGGTTAATATGAATTACTAATAGAAAACATCTCTGAATTAGGCTTGATAGATTAAAAGAGCCCCAAACAAATCAAAATCTTCCGGAGGGAATTCGTACGGTCTTTTGAACAAAGAATAGCCAGCATGCTCTTGACTTTAATCGCTGTGACTAAGTAAAATTTTGTTTAAGTATATGTCCATTTTACTTCGGAAAACGAAGGAAAAGAAGTGTAAGAATTGGCTCATATTAAAAAGCTGCATTAAAATTCTCCTTCATCGTGAATGTAATAGTACTATGCTAGACTGAAATAATTATGAGTTGGAGATTGATGCAAATATTCTTTATTTTAGCAATGTAGTTTAGGATATTAAGGTATATATACTTTATATATCTCTTATGTTGACATCTGTTTAGCTAATATAGATTATGATATAAATGTTAGCCATAATTAATAATATTTCTAGAAACCCATTAGTTTCCAAGAGCTTGGAAATTAATAGTAAAGTATTTTAATGAGTTTTGTCAGCTCTCCAACCATATGGTTAGGGGCCTATCCAAATTTTCAAAACCGTTAATATAATTTAGTAGATGTTAACCTCGCAATATTCCATTAAGTTCTTACCCATCATGGGGGGTAGTTAATTAGCTAAAGAAAAAAATTTCTTTTTCCAAGAAAACTCCTTTCCATCTACACCATCGATAGCATATGGAAGGACTGGTGCAGGACGTGGGAAGAAAATTGCAAGCAGAAACTACAGCACCAGTGTCTCTGTTCACGGCTGGAGCTGAAAGTCATCACCAAAGGCTCTGCGGTTCAGGCAGAAATACGAGCCGCGGATAATTCTCAGTCCCAGTAAATTGTGTTACAACTCCTCTTTACCTACTTTCCACTTCACCGCATGCCTCAACATTGACTTTCTTGGGGGGTCTTTGTTTTTTCAAAAGAAATGTCTATCTCTTTAGGATAAAGAGTGCAAAACACGAAATGGTTGAGCTACGGAAACCAAGCTGTAGACTAGGCTCTATACAGGTTCTGTGGAGACGTCCTGCAGGCAGGGCCTCTATGCTACGGATCAACTGTCGAGACAGAGAGACCTCATTTAAACAGAGTTTGGAGACCAGAGGGGGAACGCTTATGCCCTGTGATGACAGCAGAGCCCAACGGGAAGAAAGACTTCCCCTCTTTTCTGGCCGGGACTCAGCCGCTGAAAAGCCATGGACTTTGTATGTTTACGCCAGACCTCCAACCTTCCTTCCTTCTTTATAAAAGCCTTCTCCTTCTGGTGCCTTGGGAGGTCTTGCACATGGCTCACCGTGGTTGTAGACCTCGAACTGCAAGTCTCTGCTGATCCCAAATAAACCCGTCTTTGCTGGAAAATATCTGGCAGTCTATTTATTTCAGGTCGACACATGTGAAAAAGAGTTGTGAGAGGCAGTGCCAGGTGAGAACTATGCATTTTCATCTCTTCCGTCAATTATTAGTGTTGGAAATCTAGGGAATGGGGTCAGGTGAATCGGGCTGCCTTCTCACTGCAGCCTGGAAAGAGGCCTTGCTTCAAAGAGACAGAAGAACCAAATCCACCGGCTCTTCATATTCATAAACAGTGAATGAGTCTACTGCTCTTCAGACAGGAGAAGGATAAGAGGGGAAAACTTACAAGAACCTATGAAAGAAAGACAGAACCATATCCAAGGCAGTGCTCTGCACACCGTGGGCGCTCAATAGTTGTTTTGATGAACTCTCAATATTAACAATGAGATTTAATTATTGAAAAACTGCAGTCTTGCCTGCAAAATAACTGGATCCCTTTTGTAGAGAACCTTTAAACAAGATTTTCAGAGTAGAACTGCAGATTTAACGCAGAGTGGTTTAACGGTGTAACAGGGAATACAGACATCTTTGGTTTAATGCTTCAAAATGCGTGGCTCAGTGCAACATGTCAACATCTTATAAAACAATGTTGGATGCTAAATGGAGAGCCATCTTTCCCTAACAATAAACTAACACCGTTGCATTCATTTCATAGAAACTCTTAGTGGAATTTGAGTCACCTAACCACCCCCTATGATTTTCCTATGTTGTAGGATAAAAACATTTGAAAAAAACGATACACATAGATATGCTTTATTGCTACCTTTAGCGGGACTGAAATGGTATATCACATTTTATTTTGGTGGTCCTTTTATTAGCTTCCTAACACTTGATCGGCTGATATCGCTAATAATAAATTTTTTTTTTTTTTATAAACTGGAGTTTGCAAGTCCTGTCCTGAGACTATAATATTTCAAAAAACAGTCTAAGCTTTAGGGAAAAAACCAATTACAGAAACAGCATTAAAAATGCCAAGCACCGGGCAGAAGCAATTCTGGATCAGTTTAAAAAAGTGATTGATGAAACTCTAATCCAAGCTGAAGGAACAGTTTCACGACAAGCTGTGACCATTCCACACACTTCATTAGCTGCCATAATTAGCCTGGTGTTTCAATTTGTTAGAACTGGTGGGGACAATTTTCCTCAGAATGCAAACATCAAAAAACAGGGTCCCTCAGACTTCAGAAGAGGCTGATGAGAGGCTTTTCTAGTCTCTGTTAACTAAAAGATTAATTATTGCTGATGGGAGGCTGTGCTGTGATTGTCACTCTGTCTATGTGCATTACTTTTAGCATTAGAAGAAAGACATGGTTGGCACCACACCACTCAATCAAGGAGCTTCACATTAGAGCACAAAGTCGCTTTTAATATCCCGGGTATTTTTGATTGATTTTTCTTCCTGTTTTCTGGGTCCAAGACGCACACCTCTTTATTTATATCCGAATTTTAAAACAGCCTCTAAAATACTGAGAATTTTGGTTACTGTATCTTCTCTCAAGTCATGGCCTCCCTCTTTGACCACAGGTCAGTAAAGGGGGGCTTTGTATATTTCTACGATTGTACAGTGACCCCTTTTAAATACGTTTATAAATCTTCTAGGACTACAAATGGTTTAACCAACATATAAAGTCACACTAATTTTATCTATTTTTATAAATACTGCGCTATCATCTTATCCCCAGATAGAGGAAATATACTCTAGGATTTCCCACAATATACCTTCATGACTTCTAATTAAAAGGGAGGTAGAAAGGGCTCTTCCACTTAGTGTCCATTGACTAAAACAGATTTCTTTTGGTTCTTTGGCCACAGCCAAAGGTGAACCAAAGTCAACAGTATATACCTACAGACGATGTTATTAAAATTTTCACCGTAGCCTTAGTTTTTAATCCGTTGGCTTTATCATTATGTAATTATTTTATTAAGACAGTTATTTTTAAGCCCCAAATTTCCACTTAATGTATGTTTTCTAAAGACAAAACAAAACAAACCAAGATACAAACTAACTGATCTATAATGAGTGAACTGGCAGGAGTAATTTAGTAGTTTTCTGAAGTGTAGATGAAACAACTGCAGCCAAAGAAACCAGTGGTGTTTTCAAACCCACTGCATCATAGTGAAAAAACGTAACATCAGAGAAAAATGCTTGTCTGATTCTCCACAGGCTGCTTGGACTTCCCGTATGTTTCTCAACAAAATTCTCCACAGGCTGCATTAAAATCATGTCTTTGTTACCCCAATTTGGGGTATATTAGCTATATTATTTAGAGCAGCACAGTCCAATAGAAATGCAATATGGGCCACATATGTAATTTTAATTTTATAGCAGCCATATTAGAAATATTAAAATTAAGTAGGTGAAGTTAATTGTATGGCAATAAACTATTTAACCTAATGTGTCTAAAGTACCATCAGCATACTATGTCAGTTAATATAAAAATATGAATATTTTACTTTTTTTGTACCACATCTTTGAAATCCAGGGTATTTTATACTTATTAGAACATCTCAAATATGAGAAGCCAGATTTTAAGCGTTCAATAGCTACATGGCTATCGTTTCAAATAACACAAATTTAGGCAATGTGGAAATGGCTTTCTCAAGAGAGTAGTTTTTCTGCTACTTGGTGAAGAGAACCATTTTGGAGTTCTGTGAAGTTACATACACAATAAGTGTAACTATATGAACAGATGCAACAGTAGTGAATCAACTCTTCACAATGAAGAGTAAAAGTCCTTCTACCTTAATAAATGGACACTGCCAAAATGCAAATAGATTACAAAGAATCCTAATAATCAGTGAAGATAAGGTAAGACTTAAGAAATCAACAGGCCATGCATACCATAGGGACTCAGAATAGCCATACACAGAGCTGGAAAGATAATGTCCATTCCAAGGGCAAGAAGGCACGATTAGAACAAGATCTACACTGCAATGAGAGCTGAAATTCAGCTAGCATGCACCAGTCTGGGTGTACTGGTTATTAACACGTTATGGAAACACTTGCATAATTTTCATAGCTATTAGTAAATGGCTACTAATTCAAGCACGACCTCAAACACTCTTCACAATCCAGCAGTTAAATAGTTACTATTTATCCCAGCAGGAAGCTCCAGGATTATTGTCCATTCTGATTGTTTAGTATCTGGGAAGTATAGCTAGCAAATAATTTTAATAGCAAATATTTTATTACTATTCATGCCTATAATACATACATAGCTAGCTAGTCATATTGAATGCAATTATTTATCTGGTAAATCTGTATTTAATTTAGCCATATTGTTTTTGATCTTCTCAACAAATTGCAACTTTTAAAATCTCAGAAAACATGCTCAGAAACAAAATACCTAAATGTAGTGGCTCTAAAGAGCCACAAAACCCGTAAGGAAACCAACCTTAATCGAGTCAGCCACGCCATTTACTATTCAAAAGCTATTAGAGAGATTATTTCTGTTTGGGTGTTGCAGTAGGGGAAGGTTTTACTTCCATAATACTGCATCTTTACTGTTTATCCTTGATTCAATTTTTAAACAGTGGTGGACATATCCCAAATAACTCCTGTAGTTCTACATAATATTGAAAATTGTGTTGAACCACTCATCTTAATACTGTAACATAAAAAGAATTTTGAAGTTTAGATTATAAAATAGCAGAGCAAGTAAATAACTTCTGGAGTAGTGAAGATGTCATCATTAAAAACATGAAGTAAATACAGCATACGTTCTGTCATTTGTGAAAGGACTTCAGAGAATGGGGCTTTTTGTCACACACAAAAAAAATGGCTTGATTTGAGTAGGCTGGAAATTAACCAAACTATGATTTGCTCCATCCAAAGACCTTTGCCTAGAAACATTTCATCATGCAAACAGATAAAGCCACATACCACAGGGGAGAAATGATGTGGCATGAAAACGAATGTTGTTGATTTGTGACTTAGAACAGAAGCATGAAATAAAAGAACCACTTTATTCTCTCCCAATAGGATATTTTATAGGTGATATTTTCTAACAAGTTATAAATAGGATATTTTATAGGTGATATTTTCTAACAAGTTATAAATGACTGAAGCAGCGTTTTCCTTTGGCAGGACCCAGGATATATCCGAGAGCAACAACTCGGGAATTTGGTCTGGTATGTTCCTACGGACATCGTGATAGAAAAATTTCTATGTTGTGAGCCCCTTTTGGAAACCATCTAGGTTGCTTTCCAGCCTTTAAATTGATTAAAATTTCTTTTGTTGAGCGTAACTTCACTGGAAGGAAAATCTGGAAACTTCATGGCGAGGTACAGTATATGCAATCTTTGGAAACACATCTGGTTTTGCTGTTTGATGAAAAAAGTTCCATGTACCACCTTGATCACTTCCTAAATTAGCATGAATACCGCCAGAGATGCTGCCCCAAAATGCCAAAGAGAGATATCCATACTTCTTTTCAGGAGTCAACTACAGAGAATTTTTGTGAGAAAATGAGAGCAGAATATGAAACAAATTATCTTAAAGACAAGGAGTCAACTTTAAGCAGAAGTTTCAAAATGTCTGAGAAAATGGGACGTCACGCTTAGAACAATATGCCAAGAAGGATTTCAATAAGATTGGGATTACTTAACTAATTTGATCATTATCATGCAATGCACTATTGCCACAGTATGTATGGTGCTAAAAAGTCACGGATTCACAACTTTCAGCTGTCAGACTATGTCAATAAAGTAGACTCCAAAACCCATAACATCAATGGCTTAAGGACAAAGAAGAGGAAATGATATGAGTTCA
Organism: Phacochoerus africanus; assembly: GCF_016906955.1. Lineage (NCBI taxonomy): Eukaryota > Metazoa > Chordata > Mammalia > Artiodactyla > Suidae > Phacochoerus > Phacochoerus africanus. The sequence continues at coordinate 13,477,725 of NC_062555.1, read as the reverse complement.
ATATAGAAATTTTTAGAAAACTTTTATATTCCTTTCCTTCAGCCTTTGTTCTCTGACAAAGTAAGTTAACAGTGCTCTGATTCCAAGTAACACTACATACTGTGGTAGATTATTATTATTTCTATTTATTTATTTATTTATTTATTTATTTTGTCTCTTTGCCTTTTCTGGCGCTGCTCCTGTGGCATATGGAGGTTCCAAGGCTAGGGGTCAAATCAGAGCTGAAGCTGCCAGCCTACACCAGAGCCACAGCAACTCGGGATCGCAGCCACGTCTGCGGCGTACACCACAGCTCACAGCAACGCCGGATCCTTAACCCACTGAGTGAGGCCAGGGATCGAACCCGCAACCGCATGGTTCCTAGTCGGATTCGTTAACCACTGAGCCACGACAGGAACTCCTATTTTTAACATTTGTTAAAATGTTAACATTTAGAACAAAAACTGAAATCAAATTAATGTCAAAAATATCACATTGCCATATTAAAAGTCTACCCAAACATTTCCACTTTCTTCATTTATTAAAATTTTAATTGAGGTATAATTGATTTACAATGTCGTGATATTTTCTGCTGTATAACAAAGTGATTCAGTAATACATATACACACATCCATTCTCTTTCAGATTCTTTTCCCACATAGATTATCACAGAATATTGGGTAGAGTTCTCTGTGCTAGACAGCACGTCCCTGTTGGCCAATCATTCCATATACCTCAGTGTGCATATGCCAAGCCCCCAGTCCACCCCTCCCACTCCTACCTGTTCCCTTTGGTAACCATAAGTTTTTGAAGGTCTGAGGGTCTGTTTCTATTTGGCATATAAGTTCATCTGTATGCTTTACTGTCTTCTGGAGAAAAAGTCCATAGCTTTAATTAGATTCTCTAGAGAAAGATGTCTAAAAATGTATCAGATTATTAATTTGAAGTCTTAACATTATTTTTGAAGAAAGCATCAGTCTCCAGAATTAAACTGAAAACCTACTGTGCCACTCTATATTTTATTTATTTATTTTATTGAAATACACTTGACGTACAGTGTTCAGGTTCAGGTATACTATATAGTGATTTGACATTTGCATACATCATCAAATAATCACCACAATACATCCAGTATCCAACTGTCCTCAGATGTAATGACAAAGTTATCACAACATTATTGACTATTTTCCTTATGCTGTATATTACATTCCTGCGGCTTATTTCTTTTATAATTGGAGGTTTGTATCTCTTAATTCTCTTTTATTATTTCACCCTGGATCATGTGGCAGTTCTAGTTTTAATTTTTTCAGGAATCTCAATAGTGTTTTCCACAGAGGTCACACCAGTTTACAATTCCAGGAACAGAGCTTGAGGGTTCCCTTTTCTCCACATCCTTGCCAACACTTGTTATCTTTTTGATGACAGCCTTTCTGCCAGGTGTGAGGTGATTGTAATTTGCATTTCCCTGATTATTGGTGAGGCTGAGCATTTTTTCATGTGCCTTGAGACATCTGTACGTCTTCTTTGGAAAAAAGTCTACTCAGGTCCTCTGCCCACTGTAAAATCAGATTGCTTATTTTTTGGCTGAGCATGGAATGTGGAAGTTTCTGGGCCAGGGATCAAACTCATTCCAAAACAGTGGTCTGAGCTGCTGCAGTGACAACACCAGATCCTTAACCAGATGTGCTACAAGGTTCCTCCAGATAATTATTTTTTTAAAAGGTGTTTTTTTTTTTTTTTGATGTTGAGTTGTATGAGTTCCTCGCACATTTTGGATATGAACTTATTATTGGATACATCATTTGCAAAAATCTTTTCCCATTTAGTAGGCTGCCTTTTTGTTTGGTTGATAGTTTCCTTCACTATGCAAAAGCTTTTTAGTTTGATGCAGTCCCATTTGTTTACCTTTTTTGTTTGTTTGTTTCCTTTGACTAAGAAAACATATCCAAAAAAATATCTCTAAGACTATACAAAAGCATATGGTACATAAAAAGGATCATATGCCATGCTCAAGTGGGATTTATTCCAAGGATGCAATGATGATTCAATATCCACAAATCAATAAGTGTAATATACCACATTAACAGATCGAGGAATGAAAGTCACATGATCATCTCAATAGAAGCATCTTAATAGAAGCAGTTTTATTCAACATAGTATTCAAGGTCCTAGCTGCAGCTGTCAGACAAGAAAAAGAAATAAAGGGAACCCAAATGTGAAAGGAAGAAGTAAAACTTTCACTGTTTGTGGATGAAATGACACTATGTATAGAAAATCCTAAAAATGCTACCAAAATACTATTAGAACTAATAAGTGAATTCAGTAAAGTTTCAGGACACAAAATCAGTAAACAGAAATCTGTTGCATTTTTATAAACTGATAACAGACTACCAGAAAGAGAAATTAAGAAAACAATGACATTTACTTACAATTGCATCAAAAACAATAAAATATTGAGAATAAATCTACCTAAAGAGATAAAAGACTTGTACTCTGAAAACTGTAAGACACTGATGAAAGAAACTGAAGACAACACAAAGAAATGGGAATATATACTGTGCTCATGGATTAGAAGAATTAATATTATTAAAATGGGCATACTACCCAAGGCAATCTATGGATTCAATCTACTCTCTATCAAAATACCAAAGGCATTTTTCACATAACTAGAGCAACTAATTCTAGAATTTGCATGGAAACACAAAAGACCCCAAATACCCAAAGCAATCATGAGAAAGATCAGAGTCAAAGATATCACGTTCCCTGACTTCAACCCATACTACAAAGCTACAATAATCAAAACAGTATGTTATTGGCACAAAACCAGACACACACATAGATGGAACAGAATAGAGAGCCAAGAAATAAACCCATGCTTATGTGGTTAATTAATCTAAGACAAGGAAGGAAAGAATAAGCAATGGGGAAAGACAGTCTCCTCAATAAATGGTGTTGGCAAAACTGGACAATTACATGCAAAATAAATTGGAGAGGAATGGATAAAGAAGATGTGGTATATATGAACAACGGAATATTACTCAGCCATAAAACAGAATGAAATAATGCCATTTGCAGCAAAACAGATGATCCTAGAAATTATCATACTAAGTGAAGTTAGACAGTGCAAGACAAACTGGTGTCATATGATATCCGCTAATGTGAAATCTAAAAAAAGACTCCAAATGAATTCATATGAAGAACAGAAACAGACTCACAGACTTTGAAAAACTTATGGTTACCTAAGGAGACAGAAGGGGGTGGGAGGGATGGACTGGAGGTTTGGGATGGGCATATGCACACTGAGATAAATGGAATGACTCGCCAACAGGGACCTGCTGTTTGGCACAGAGAACTCTACCCAATATTCTGTGATAATCTATGTGGGAAAAGAAGCTGAAAGAGAATGGATATGTGTATACGTATAACTAAATCACTCTGGTGTGTGGCAGAAATTATCACAAATGGTAAACCAAGTATACTTCAATAAAACTTTAAAAAACAATAAAAACCAAACAAATTGGCCTACTGTCTCATACCATATATAAAAAATAACCCCAAAAGAATTGAAAACTTAAATGTAAGACCAAAAACCATAAAATGCCACTCTATATTTTAAATCTAACTTCCCGTGTAAAACACACACAAGAAATGAGATAGGCAAAAGGACTACTTACAAAGGAACACAAAACCACGTGTCTAGGTGGAAGAAAGACAGCGGTGTGACTTAGGTTAGTGACCTGGTGCGTGTAGGTGGATAGGTCTTGAGCAGAAATGGCCAAACCAACAACCGTGGAATATGCCCTCAATGGAGTCTCTGCCTTGGATCACTCTTGGTAGCTATACTTCCAAGGAGAAGATCATCACAGCACAGCACATCACCTCCATGGGTAAATTTCAAGATGAGAGAGCTGCTTCTTCAGCTGTTTGCCCTTTCCACTTCATCTAATGATGCGTTTCTTGAATGTGGCTGTGTGTTCACAGTTGTGCAGAAAAGGACTAGTGAGTTCAACAGGGCAAAGACAAACCTTGAGTATATGCAGCAGACATACTCAGTTACCAAGTTTTTGACCATAACATTAAAAATAAAGAGACAAATAAAATAAAAACAAATATACTGTCATTCCTTATGAGGTCATAATATGTAATAGTAATGAAAATAATTATTTATCCACCCCAAATTTAATATATATATTTTTATATGTTAGAAAGACAGGAAATATTTGAAAAGGATCTTTCTTTGCTTTGGAATCACAGAGTTTACTGAAGCAATATTTTAAGCTATCTTGTCTCCTACGGTGGAAAGAAGCTTTCTTGAAAGTGCACTTTGTTTTCACGTTAGCATGTCATCAAAAATCACTCATGATAGAGCATGATACTATGAGAAAAAAGAATGTATACATGTATGTATAACTGGGTCACAATGCTGTACAGTAGAAAATTGACAGAACACTGTAAACCAGCTATAATGGAAAAATATAAAAATCACTATAAAATAAATAATAATAAAATAAATAAATAATTTAAAAATAAATAAATAATTTTAAACATTAATAAAAAATAAATAAATTATTAAAAAACGATCCTTAAGTCTACCATTATTTTAATGCTACTAAGTCACAAGTTTATATTAATACAGTAGCTACATTATGAGATGATTTTCTTCAGAGACTACCAACTACTTAACATTTGGTATCTGAAAATCTTCCGATCTGCCAAATTCATGCAACTTCGTAGCCTTTATTATTGCTGGCATTTCTCTTTGTTATCCATCAATAAGATGAGAGACAGAAAGATGAAGCATGGGAAATTTTATCAGTAATATCTCAAGGTAAAAAGAAAACATACATGTGTACCAATATATCTAGTATATTTTATCAACTTTCTTTCTGGGATAATTTTAGAATTTTTACTGTACTTTGAAATTTAAGTAGCAGTGGCTATGAAGATGGAAACTTACTTTCAAAACTCAGTACGCTAAAAATGTCCATACAGTAGCTTGTATTCCTTAACTGTGCTGCTAGAATGAGAAAGTATGCTCCTGCTTGTCGATTCGATTGCTTTGACCCTTTGGGTATTATTTATGCTTATTGAATATCAAAATGTAAATGACAGATATTTCTGAGTTTAATTAGAACAACAATATGCAGTGTCTCAAAAATCAAAGCTTCAGATGCACACACATTTGTTTCGGTTTAAATAATTTCTTTTAAAAATACAATTCTGAAAAAAATACTTTAAAGTTTTTTAATGTTTATAGGCTTTAGCAATATAAATGAGTTTCTATGAAATACACTGACAAAATGGAAGTAATTGTTTGAAAAAATAGTACATGTAAGACATAAAATGAAGGGGGGAAGTATTTGGTGAATGCCATTTGCTCTTCGCTTCTGCCATAAAAAAATGTCATCCTGGAGTTCCCATCATGGCTCAGTGGTTAACAAATCCCACTAGGAACCATGAGGTTGCAGGTTCAATCCCTGCCCTTGCTCAGTGGGTTAAGGATCCGGCGTTGCCGTGAGCTGTGGTATAGGTCGCAGACGCAGCTCGGATCCCGCGTTGCTGTGGCTCTGGTGTAGGCCGGTGGCTACAGCTCCAATTTGACCCCTAGCCCGGGAACCTCCATATGCCGCAGAAGCGGCCCAAGAAATGGCAAAAAGCCAAAAAAAAAAAAAAAGGCATCCTGACATACGGCATATTAGACTGGTGAGCTACAAAGAAGTGTGGGTAGACATACTTCCAGCCCAGTCTTCTCATCACAAGTAATTAGATTCATACCAAAACATATTCAGAAAGAACACAGAAAAATATAAACACTGAATACATACACAGCAATTATACTGTATTTACCATAAGAAAAATTCACTTTGGGACGAGGATGTAATTTTTATATCACGGTTTAATTTTTTTAAATACTAAACTTGCTAGTTGTACATAGCTTCATTTGGGAGAGGGGATATAGTTGGGAAAAGCTTTCCTAAGGGAGAGAGGGAGGAAACTAGTATATTTGGCATAAGCGAGACACTGCGTGGATGGAGTGAATCTAAAAGAGATCAGGTGTCGTTGGGAGATGAAGAGTTCTGTACTGGGCATAAGAAGTGTGAGCTCTCTTCGAATAAGCAAAGAAAACAACTGAAGGAATAACACAGCAACATTCCTCCTGCCAACGCAACTTATAGGCAAGTTACATGATTAAATGAAGAAGGCAGGGCAAGCAAGACATTTATAATACAACAGACAAATGACAATGCATCGCTAGTTAGACAGCATAATAAGTACCATCTAATTTTCTCTTTAAAATCCATTTATTCTTCAAAGCCCTAGATCATCATCAAGGGACCACATTTTCCAACTGAGGAATTACAGAAGAGGAAATTAGGTTTTTATTAAATATTCCCGTTGTTTTGAGCAAACTCTTTGCAAATAGCTCTTGGAAGAGATTTATTTAAAAAGTAAGGTCAACATTTGTATCCTTACAACCACAGTGTGAAATAGTTGTACTGCTTCTGTACTTTTAGAGTATTTAATGGATATCCTTATAGTCGGCTGCTGTCCAGATTATTAAGTTTTCACTTTCTAGTCATCTGATAGTCCATAGGTGTTATACTTTTAACAGGCCAGCAGATTAAAAAATTTCCCTAGTAGTTTACAACCTTATCAGAAGCACCTAAAAGTAACTTGTAAATTAAGTCACGGTTATTAATGCAATTATCAACCTGTCACTTACATAACAGAAATTAAAAACTGTGGCATTCTCAAAATCAGGAATGCATTTAATCCTGATGTAGAAACAAAAACTACAGAACTCTCCTAAAGGTAAATTTTAAAGACCTTAATAAGTTGAGGAGTGAATGCTAAGTCACAAAGATAATGGAAGTGAATGCCCCATAAATTAATACAATTGATTTATTGTATAAATTTGTACAAGAGCAAAGTTTTGAGTGATCTGAGACAAAAATATATGAGAACACCTTTAAAAAATACTTACAATAACTAATGAGGATGGTGAAGGGAAACACAAATATCAATTAAGATACATGTCTCCTTTAGGGCAGTTTGATAAAATATCACGAAGTCTTAATGCTGTGTTAGCCTACTGTATTGGGAAGGGTGGGAAGAAAAGGGACCCCTTGTGCATGGTTGGTGGAAAAGTAAATTGGTGCAGCCATCGTGGAAAACAGTGTGGGGAGGTCTGTCCTCAACAAAACTGAACACAGAACTGTTGTACTATCCAGCAATTCCACTTTGGGTATGCATCTGAAGGAACGAAATCACTGAATCCAAGAGGTATCTGCACCCCCATATCCACTGGGTCATTTTTTACTATAGTCGAGACGTAGAAACAACCCCAGTGTCCAGTGATAGATGAATGAGTAAAGAGAACGTGAGATACACACACAGTGGAATCACTCTTTCGCCATAAAAGAGAAGGACACTCTTCCACTGGAGACAACACAGGGAGGAGCACTGAGGACGCTCTGCCAAGTGAAATAAGTCCATTAGAGAAAAGGCAGACACTCTGTGATTTTACTTCCATGTGGAATCTAAAAGAAGTCAAACTCCTAGAAACTGTACAGACTGGTGACTATCAGGGGCCGGGGGGTGGAACCGCGGAGATACTCGTATGGAATTTCAGTTGTAAGACAAATAAGTTGTGCAGATCTAAAATTGTTGAGAGCGCAGATCTTAAATGTTCTCACCACACACTCACACACACTCTCACACGCACGCACACACACACACACACACACACACACACACACACGGTAGCTATGTGAAGTGATGAATGTGTTATTGGGGCAATCATTTCATAATGAATATAGGAAATATATACCAAATCATCAGGTCATGCACCTTAAACTTACACTGTTTTATGTCAATTATACCTCAAAAAAACACGAAAAAAATGAGAAAAAAATTAATGTGCTAATCCTCTATATTAGTCAGGGCTCTAAAAAGAACCACTAATAAGAAAGAGAAAATGAACCAGACAGATGTTGAGGAATTCGTTCATCACTGAGGAGAATGGCAAGTCTAACACCTGAAGGGAAGCTAAAAGTTTAGCTGGAAGTTGATGTGGCAGCTTTGAGGCAGAATTTCTCCTCCAGGATACCTCCGCTTTTCCTCTCAGGGCTTTCAGTTGATGAGATGTGGCCCGTCGCATTATCAAAGGTACTCTCCTTAAAGTCCACGGGCCGCAGAGGTCAAGCACATCCACAAAGCAGCGTCAGAGCGTCTCCTGGGTTAGTGCTTGATTAAGTAATAGTGCCACAGCCTAGTCAAGCTGGCACATAAAATTATCACACTCCAGTGCAGAAATATCACTCTCAGGAATTCTTTAGGGCAAGATATATGTGTAAGAAGGTTCTCTGCAATAAGAATGTTCAAACGTTACTGCTAAGTGGTTTGATAGGAGCCTACTTAGAAGTACACCCAGCAGTTTCCGTCATGGCTCAGCAGAAATGAATCTGACTAGCATCCATGAGGACACAGGTTCGATCCCTGGCCTTGATCAGTGGGTTAAGGATCTGGCGAGCCGTGGGGTAGGTTGCAGTCTCAGCTTGGATCCTGCACTGCTGTGGCTATGGTGTAGGCCGGCAGCTACAACTCCAATTCATCCCCTAGCCTGGGAACCTCCATATGCTGTGTATAGCCCTAAAAATACAAAAAAAAAAGTATACCCAATGTCCCTTTGACTTCTCCATGGCAAATCTCTAGACATAAGTAGAATAACACTTAAATAAGTACTGGTATTGCAAACTATTGCGTTTATACAATGCTTCAAGTACTAACATGATTCCTGGGATCAAATTCAGCCTCCTTCTATGGCATAAATATTTAATAGTTATATTTGAATGTATTTTAGGACTCTTCATTCTAGTAAACCTCCTTTTTTTGCCAGATAAGATCAAGAAATCACCAGGAGGAGTTCTCATCATGGCTTAGCAGAAATGAATCCGATTAGGAACCATGAGGCTGCCGGTTCTATCCCTGGCCTCTCTCAGTGGGTTAAGGATCCCACATTGCCGTGAGCTGTGGTGTAGGTCACAGGCGTGACTTGGATCTGGCATTGCTGTGGCTGTGGTGTAGGCCGGTGGCTGTAGCTCTGATTAGATCCCTAGCCTGGGAACCTCCATATGCTGCTGGTGAGGCCCTAAAAAGCAACAAACAAACAAAAAGCAGAACTCACCAGGAGACCACAGGGAGAAATTAAAGCAATGATCCTATACCTGGGACGAGGGAAATCTGGAAACCTAAGATTTCCTCTGATCTATTAATCAGTTTCCAACAACAAAAGGAAATTGAGGGCTTTAAATTAAGAAAAAATTAAGGTTAAGAGTTTACTTGGAGAGAAGTGCAGATAACATGTTCCATGATCTTTGTCAGAGAAAGAATTTAACTCTTGTTATTCTGGATGTGCTATAACGCAGAGAAGACTAGCGTATGTTACATTTTTGGAGACCAACTCAGAGGAACACTCCACGAAGTCTGGGAATCACACCGGGACTGAAACCCATCAGAAAGAAAAGTTTATGGGCAAAGCTATACAACCTCTAGCTGTCAAACAAAGGTTTTGTCCTACACCGCAGTGTACAGCCGCACGTCTAGGGCAAGCGTCTCCCCAGGGGTAATGTCAATTTCACAGACCTCAGAAGGAAACGTTCGCCATGGTCTCTCTAGAGCCGTACAGTCATTCATAACCTGATGGGGAGATCTCGCCATCTCTGACTTGACTGCGGCTCCAAAATACCGTACCATGCTTCTTATAAAAATGTGTTCCATTAGGTTTGCTTGTCACTCAAGTGGGATATTTTAGACTCAAATGCAAGCCCTTAGGTTGATAATGATGGGACCTAACATGGTCAGTTCTGACCTACTGAAAATCCTGGCTACATCACTGCACATACTATTTTCATTCTTAAGTGCAAATTCAAATCAGAAAGTCTTATGATTTTAAACCTATAAAACATAAAGCCACTTTAAAAGCTGTAATTGAAAATTACCACACAATGCAACAAATGGATCCCAAGCAAAACATTGACTAAAAAGCTAAGGTAAGGGGGAGGGAGTGGGGGAGGGGTTGGAATGGAGATTTGGGGTTAGTTAAGTGCAAACTATTGCACATAGAATGCATAAACAACAAGGTCCTACTGCACGGCACAAGGGAACTATCTTCAACATCCTGAGATACACCCATAATGGAAAAGCATATATGAAAATATATATATGTATAACTGAATCCCTTTGCTGTACAGTAGAAATGAACACAACACTGGAAATCAACTATACTTCAATCCAGAAAAAAAAAAAGCTAAGATAGTGTAAACTTATAAAACCTAACATTACACAACCAAACTATTCTAATAGGTTAAAATTTTTAAAATAAATAACATAACACGGTATATGGCTCTAATTCTCTTAGGCGATTATAAACTAGAGAATATGCACAAGTGTATGCATCTACAAACACATAATATTTTATAACAGAAAATTGTACAAGCTTACACTTTTCCTGAAGGCTACGTGACCTCCAGACAACGGAGGCGAGCGAGGGTCATTGGAGGGAGAAAAACTAAAGAACTTCAGTCCTGGATACATTGCGAGAGAGACGGAAAAAGCACTTAAACTGAATATTTGATTATTGAAGGCCATCCTCATAAGCAAAATATTTTCCCCCAATTACACCTAATTATTGAATCGTTTACACTTACTAATGAAACAAAACAACACAAAACAAACAAGTGTAAGGGGGTGGTTTTCGGCAGGCACATGATCGCCCATCAGCACGTACGGAAAGATTCTTCAAATTACACAAAGCTGCTCGATTTCGATAGAAAGGCCTATTTTTATCCCAATCAATGCCTGCGAGTAAAGCTACCCAGAAGCGGGGCATGTTTTCCTGCTGTCCATTCGGCTGGAATGCTCCCCACACACCACGCTCGCACATCAATTATGATCGTCATGATCACGGTCGTTAAGCTGAATGTTCATTATTATCGGGATGACGGTGACAGCAGATTCAATCACCGGGTGCCATGGGCAAGCAGTCACAGTCCCACCCAAGTTTCTGCGGAGAGCGATGTGCCACATTAAATCTAAGATGTGTTCCACATCCCACTCCATTCCAAACGCCGTAGACGGTGGAGGTCAACTTTATGTTCTGTGCAATATGCTTAGGCTCTCTAAATTAATTCTGGGGAGGACGAGGTATTTCTCTGCTTTGTAGCTTATAAAATCCTGTTTAGGACCAAAATGCACGTGACGATAACCTAAAAGGGCTGATCTGCTGTTGTAATTCACCTATAATAAGGTGGCTGAGAAGAGGCTCTGTCAACAGAAACCATCTTAAAAACACTCCTCTTGAATTTTGTAAATAAGAGAGGACATGGCGATGGGCCTGTCACAGTCAGGTGTCCACAATGCACTTGAAACTCATTCTAATTCAGATAAAGGCCTTAGACGATCATTCCTGCTTCAGTCAGTATGAACCATACGTGAATGAATCAAAAGAATGTTTTCAGTATTCTGAATTTTTTTTTACTGTCCAACTCTTTTAGACCTTGCCAGAGAGATTAAATGAATAGTGATCATAGAGTCTCCTTATTTAATTTTATTTCTATTTTAAATACTGAGATCAGGGGACGACAAATTTATAAATACAAAGTATTTACTTGAACTAAAAATAAGTTTGACCATTTAAGACACAGTCTTAAATCTAACAATTTAACTTCAGCCATTTTATAAGCAGGTAATAGAAATAGGAGTAAGTTATATGATATATGCATTATTTTACTTGATTTCCATACTTTCAAAAAATGATATTTATATTATTTTTCATTATTGATTTTATACCTTCAGGAAAAAAATAATATTATTTGCTCTCAGTCTGCCAACTTTGTGACGTCTTTGTATAGTGCTCTTCATATTAATAGCATTAAAAATGAAATAAAAATGTTAAGTAATATTTGAGTATTAATCGACTTAATGTGAATATAATTAGAGAAACAAAACATTTGACTTGCTCGCAGCTGATACCTTTTATCACAGTTGTGTAACAACTCATCTGAAAATTACGCACCCCATATGCTTAAAGATGAGAGGAAAGAAAGAAAATTCTCCATTCAGATAAATTAAAACATGATGGAAAGAGCAGAGAACAGGAATCAGATGTACTTAATAGAGCTGTTTCTTGGCTGCAATCAATCCGCTGCATTCACCTCAATCTTATGTGCATTTAAAAATTGGCAAATACAAGTTCCCTTCATGGCGCAGCAGAAACGAATCTAACATCCATGAGGACACAGGTTCGATCCCTGGCCTTGCTCAGTGGGTTAAGGATCTGGCGTTGCCGTGAGCTGTGGTGTAGGCTGGCGGCTACAGCTCTGGTTTGACCCCTAGCCTGGGAATCTCCATTTGATGCAGGTGCACCCCCCCCCGCCCCCTCCGCCAACAAAAAAGACAAAAGAAAAAAAAAAGTTGGTATATAGTCCATCTCCCATCAGATGAAGTGCAAAACTATACTTCCTTCTTCTACAGTGTGAACTCAACAACTTGCTAAAACTCCCCTTCATCTACTAATAATAAGTCATGGCTTCACATCTCCAAGGTCAAGAAACAAAGGTTTATATAAGATAAAGAAAGAAAAATAGGCCTGCTTTTAGGTTTTTTTTTTTTCTTTTTTTTGCCTACAAGTCTCACCCAACTCACTTAATAGCAAATCAAAATATAAAATATTTCATATAAACAATAGAATGACTACCCCTGTATAGTATATATTGACTACCCAGAAGAATAATTTAATATGGTTACTTAAAGAGATCAGAGGGAAGAGGGAAGAAGGAAATGAGGAAAAAAGGGAGAAATTTAAATTTGTATTTAATTTTTTTTCTGTTTTTGCCTTTTTGTCTTTTTAGGGCAGCAGCTGCAGCCTATGGAGGTTCCCAGTCTAGGGGTCTAATCGAAGCTGTAGCCGCTGGCCTACACCACAGCCACAGCAATGCCAGATCTGAGCCGCATCTGTGACCTACTCCACAGCTCACAGCAATGGTGGATCCCTGACCCACTGAGCAAGGCCAGGGATCGAACCCGCAACCTCATGGTTCCTAGTCAGATTTATTTTCGCTGCACCATGAATGGGAACTCCTGTATTTAATTTTTTAAAATTTTATTGAAGTATGGTTGATTTACAATTTTACACTAATTTCTGCTGGATAGTAGAGAGAATTCATGTAAATACATACCCATTCATTTAAAATACTCTTTTCCACTATGGTCTATTGTAGGACATGAATTCAGTCTTCTGCGCTGTACAGCAGGAGCTTGCGGTCTGTCCCCTGCATGTACGACGGATCATATCTGCTAACCCCAACCTCCCACTCCATTCCTCCTCCCCATCCCCCTCGGCAACCACAAGTGTTTCTCCATGTCTGGGCATCTGTTTCTGTTCTGCAGATAGGTTCAGTTGTGCCGTATTTTAGATTCCACATATAAGTGATAGCATGTGGTATTTGTCCTTCCCTTTCTGATTTACTTCACTTAGTTTGATTATCTCTAGTTGCATCCATGTTGCTGCAAATGCTGTCATTTCATTCTTTTTTAAGGGCAAGTAGGATTGGATTACAGAGATGCGCCACCTCTTCTGTATCCACTCATCTGTTGATGGATATATTGCTCGTTTCCACCTCTTGGCTATCGTGAATAGTGCGGCTATGAACACAGGGGTGCGTGTATCTTTTTGAATTATAGTTTTGCCTGGATATATGGCCAAGAGTGGGATTGCTGGATCATATGGTAACTCTAACCCTAGTTCTCTGAGGAACCTCCATACTGTTTTCCAAAGTGGCTGAACTAACTTACCTTCCCGCCAGCCGTGTAGGAGGGTTCCTTTTCCTCCACTAACTCTTCAGCATTTGTAATTCGTAGGCTTTTTAATGATGGTCATTCTGACCAGTATGAGATGGTACCTCATTGTAGTTTTGATATTTCTCTAAGCATCAGCAATACTGAACATTTGTATTTAATGTTTTTCTACGTGGCTTGGTGTGAGTGGACTAATGATTTATTAAGACTCAAAGAAATTCTACACCTTTCACTCTGAGTTTACGGGGTCTATAAGAACAATCACCTGCCATTAACTTTTCAAATATGTGTTCTTTCTAAAGTAGACAGAGGCACACAGTGTTTCCCCCAAAAGAATAAAATATACTCCATTTTTAGTGAATATCCAAAAGTCCCTATATTTCCACGAAGTTGCTTACTTCAGTTATATAAATGCATAATCTTAGAACATGTCAGACCGTATGGCGTGAACCTGTTGCATAAAACCAAAAAGTACTGTATTATTTTAGAAAAGAAATATTAGAACGGGGATCTTTCTCACTAGGAAGTAGCTTAATGTCCTAAGGTAAGTCATTTATATTTTAAAGAAATGAGCATTTCCTTGAATTACATAGAATGGTGAGGGCATAAAAGCAAAAAAAAAAAAAAAGTTACGTCAAATAGAAAATAAGATGTAGATGACATTATGCACATTCAAAATACGAAACAAATAGTTTAGAAACCACACTTAACCTATATTCTGCATGGTTGCATATTAGGTAAAAACAAATACCTCGAACAGGTTTGCTGTGGATTTTTATGAAATAACATTGTCACCAATAGTTAGGTTTGTCGGTCGGTGGAATAGGTGGAACCACTCACACTGTCTAAAGAATTCAGGTCGTTTCCTAGTAGGGGTTCCCTGTGGTGACATCATATTTGCAGTGTCCTTAAGGAAAGAATTTTCTTTTCTTAATGAAAGGTCTTGCTTTTCTTCGGGATCTAACATGATTCTTCCTCTGGAGTCATGAGGGTACCTGTGCAACTGTGTTCCCTCGTTCCCACCTTTTTTTCCGACCACAGGCTGCAATTCCCAAGTCACTTACCCCCATTTTGGTTTTTATTGTGGGACAGATTCTTCTCATTGAAGGTTTCTTCCACTTATTTCAATTTCTAGAATATCACCTGTGTCCTGTTCTAGATATGAAATCACCATATGGGCATATTGCCATGCTGGCATTTGGTCAGGTGCCTTAAATTCTTCTGGAAGGAGGCTGGGGTGTCAATGAATAAATCCTCTTTTCCAGACGATTAAAAGAATCAATGGGCCCAGCAGGATATGGGACTCGGTGGCTCTAACTCCTTCCAGAAAATCACTTCCTACTTCATTTTACCTCTGCAGTTTTACTATGGATAAGTTAGAGCTGCTAACGTCTAGACCACAGATTAAGTACATGGTAAGAACTTTCCTTTCACCTCCTATAGTGAAAGATGTGCTGGTCTTCCAATTTAGAAATTGTTATCTAAGTGCTAATAAATACTATTCTGGAATCGGAAAATAAAATGTTTATTTGCCGCCTTCTTTTCTAGATCAGATAGGATCTCACTTGTATCTCTGCTGATCTCTTTTCTTTCCTTTCTCCTTCCTTCCTTTTCTATGTGCTTCCTTCCTTCTTTATTCCCTCCCTGCCTTCCTTCCTTCCTTCCCCCTACCCCCCACCTATCCACATACACACAGAGATTGAGAGGAAGCAGGTAAGCTCACCTAGGAGTTAGCTCAACTCTAGTCTGTGACCATAGATTCATGCCCTGACCCTAACTGGCTTTGCCAAAACTGATCCATGCCATTGATCATAGGGTAGCTGAGCAATAAAACACAAGAACACAACACACACACATCCAACCACAAAAACTTAAATCCCTTACTAACTTAAATCTCTAACTGACACGGGTACGTAGCACCATTTTCACATAAAATAGCTATACATAATTCTGCAACCATGAAGGTGTTAGTTGTAACAAGGGTATTTATATTTGTTGCAAACAGTGTATATTTTTTAGCCTTTGAAAAGAAACACCATTTTGTTTTAAATGTTGTATCAACTCACCTTGTCACAGATCCATCTCTCAGGATTTTTTTCTCGGAAATGTTGGCTTCCGTAAGAATCAGGACCATACTTGCTTGATAAATGCATTGCCGGGATGTGCTTTTTACTTTTATGGTAGGAAGAAAACGGCAAAAACCTGAAAGAACATTTAGGTGATATTCTTAATTTGATATCTAGAGACATTTGATTAAAACATAAGAATTTAGGGAGATAGTCAATTATAGTGAAAATAATATACGACTCAGAACTAGAAGCAAGGTTTTCTCTGCCACTGAATATATATCTCTGTTGCTAACGTCTAGGAATTGTCGCTTCTTTTTCTGCAAACGGTGATACTAAAACCTTGCAGGATTTTTGTGAGTATCAAATATTTTCTATATATTGAAAATATTAAATAACAAATATATTAGGCAATGATACCCAGTAACTCAACACTCATAAGTGAAAATGTCCTTAATTTTAAGATGGTATCCCAACCTGAAAAGGCTGGCAACTCTCATCGAAATGGGCTTTCTTCAGATCTTAACTTGTCCAAATTGGGAAGGCATTTTTGGTACACATTATGGACAAGGAGGTCTGTGGATGGATCCGTGAGGCCTATAAGCACACCCTGGCTTTGCTCTTGCTGCCTGTGCTCCCTCATGCAAGTTCCCTGACCTCTGTGACATGTTATTTCCACCTGAGGTCGTTGTGAGCAGTGAGCACTTTAATACACACGAAGCTTAACATGGAAGCTGAAAACAGCAAGTGTCCAATAAATATTGCGTTCATTATTTACTGATTAAGATTATAATTGATTATAATCGCAATCAATTTTATTCTGATTGTTGTAGCCTTCATCATCACGTCATCATCATCATCACTTTTGAGGGATTTTGAAAAATTTTTTCTTAGAGTTGATTTACAATGTCACGCTCATTTCTGCTACACAAGCAAGGTGACTCAGTTCTTTTTAATATTCTTTTCTATACTTTTAAGGTATTTTGAGCAACATAAGAAAACGAAGGTTTTATTTTAAAACCCATTCAGCTCTCACAGGGCATCTACGACGGTGATGTGGTTTTAGGGAAACCTGATGAATTGTTTACTCCCTCACCGAAACCTTCTGAAACAAGAGAAAAGGAGTACCCAAAAAAAGTTACAAACTGGAGTTCCCGTCATGGTGCAGTGGTTAACGAATCCGACTACGAACCATGAGGTTGTGGGTTTCATCCCCGGCCTTGCTCAGTGGGTTGAGGATCTGGTGTTGCCATGAGCTGTGGTGTAGGTCGCAGATGTGGCTTGGATCCCCTGTTGCTGTGGCTCTGGTGTAGGCCGGCAGCTGTAGCTCTGATTAGACCCCGAGCCTGGGAACCTCCATATGCTGCAGGAGGGGCCCTAGAAAAGGCAAAAAGACAAAAAAAAAGTTACAAACTCCCACAAAAAAAGGGCAAAAGAGAAGAAACATAAGATGAAAATGTGAACACATTTTTGGCAGATGAAAAGCAGACAGAACTTAGTTCCAGAAGAGGGAGATGCCAAAGAAAAATAAGACCATTGATCCTGCAGAACCCTGAGAAGCGCAGAACGGAAGCTGCAGTTACCACAGTGGGTGAGAGTGAAGAATGAAGCTGAGCTGAAAACAGATGGGAAGCCCAAGTAGACAGCAATTAAACCTCCAGGTTCCTCTCTCAGTTCTCATCTCCATAAAAGGAGTGTATTCTCAGAGTTCCCCTTGTGGCTCGATAGTAACGAACTCGACGAGTATCCATGAGGATGAGGGTTCGATCCCTGGCCTTGCTTAGTGGGTTAAGGATCCCTCGTTGCCACAAGCTGTGGTGTAGGTTACAGATGTGGCTTGGATCCGCCGTTGCTGTGGCTGTGATGCAGGCTGGCAGCTGTGGCTCCAATTTGACCCCTAGCTTGGGAACTTCCATATGCCATGGGTGCAGCCCTCGAAAAAGAATTGAAAAAAAAAAGGATTGTTTTCTCAGAAAACTTTATACCAGAGAGCTCTGGTTTCAGGGAAAGCTGGCACTGCAGACGGCCAGAGCGAGGTGCCAAATGAAATCTACTAATTCTGACTCAAAATCTGCTTGCTGACTTCTGCCCTTGCTCATCCTGAGGGAACTGGCTTCTGGACCAACAGATTTCTGAAGACTAGTTGTATCTTCTCAAAAGATACTAGAAGTCCCAGAGAAATAACCTCAAATATCAGTATTTGGAGATTTCTTAATGAAAAGGTCATGCATGTCACAGGGCAACAAACTAACAGTCAGAGAGCCACTCTCACACACAAATACAATTTTTAATGTGATCTTTAGAGTCTCCTTTCTAAATATGAATTTAAGAATGGATTGTCAGTTGGGGAAACTACCCATATGAAATAAAGGCACATATCTAAACATAAAAGATAATCCAGAGGAAACATATAATGTAGGAAACAAGAAAATGTCAGGAATTGAGAGCTGCATCCTGTTTTAAATACAAGAAAGATTTAGAGGAAAAAAAAAAGCAAGCTCTAGGAAATAAATACATACAGCTGAATTAAATACTGTGCCGAAAAAAAAAATACTTTGCAATTCAGACTTTGAAAAAAAATGAAGTTGCGGTTCAACAAATTTATTGAATCGGCCTATGCTGATATTTTCACATATATTATCTCATTTAATTAAGACAGGCAGGGGTCTTTGTAAGATCTCAATTCAACTGAAATTTTTTGTCATTATATTCATACATTTGTTTAAAAATTAAAAGCTTAGGAAACACGGTGCTATTTCATCAATTTTCACAGATTTCTAGAACCTCTTTTTTAATGTTACTAAGAAACTCCTTTGAAATATTTTCCCTAAGAAAACATTCTCAAAGTCTATTTGAGATAAAAAAGACAAACAACACAGAGCTTTGGATTACATAAAATTACACAAGCATGTACTCTATTATTATGCTCTTGGGATAGGAGCTCTCATATAAGATAGATTACGGTTCTTCCAGTGCTAATTTGCACATGGGATGGACAGCACACACACAAAAAATTAATGTGGCCCCAATGTCCCTGAGTATACAGGGGAGGTGCTGCGAGCCGGCTGCTATGCTTACGGTTTTTATCACTTCAGAATTGCATTTTAATAGTACATTTTTCTTTTGTGTCTGAACAAAATTTGCTTCCTCAAGGGACTGGATGGCCGAGAAGACAAGGCAGAAAAACTAGGTAGTTCCCTGTACGTGAATTAATTTTACTTTCACTAAAGCCATGATGTTTCACGAAAGTAACATGTGATGCATACTCTTAGGTGGACACATATATATCTGTATATATGTTGAAAAATATTCAGAAGTTTTATAAGTAATAGTTCAATATTTATTTTCAAATCAGGGAGAAATTATTTAAGTAGAATTAAATTATCTAGTAGAATTTGCTCTATAAAAGTATACACAGCTATGAAAAGCTTAAAAATTCAAGAGCTTATCATCAAAATTTTAGATAATTGTCAATTTCACTTTTAAAATGGTATCTTTTACCAGTTGTAAATGTATATACAATGCGCTTTAGGCTTTGCAGTGAGGACTTTTCCATTAACTGAACACTGTGTCAATGAAGATGAGAATGTTTGCCTACTAATTTTTATAATCTCATCAAAGATCCAGATCTGGTCGAAATTTTAAAATATAATGTGGAAACACAGTGATACATACAAACAAGTTTACACAATTAGGACAGAATTGGTAGAAGTCTCCGGAAGCAAAAATTAAAACTAATCCCTTCGCTTCAGGGAAAACAAGTCCCCTGCAAATATACCAAAGTCTTTATACTTTGAGTATTAAAACACTTACTGGTATCTTCCAAATAGGAAGACTAATTACACTTAATCTTTCTCTTCTTTATTAACTCTCATCTTCCCTCCCCTTTTTGTTTATAGTCCTACTCTTGTCACTCCAAATTCTAGGTTTTCCTCTAACCCACTCAGTTCCCGGCTGGATCATTCAAATCTACGCTCATGAACCCTTATTGCCTATTGATTCAAACCTGTCTTCGTTAGCCCAGCAGTCAGGCTTCTTAGGATGCACTTGTCTGTCCATCCTCCTTCCTCCCTCCCTCTCCTTCCCTTTCCTCCTTCTTGCCTTCCTTCCTTCCTGTCTTTCTATCCCACCTCTGCCTTTGTCCATGTTCTTCTTTCTGCAATGCTGATCCGAGTACTACTACTTGGATCAAAATCTGCTTGTAACACCCAGCTTTCTAGGCAACCTAATCCTCCTGCTCCAACGCACACTGATTTCTCTATGTCTTGATATGTATTCATTAAACAAACATTAAACGAAATGCTTTTATGTACCAAACACTTCAAAAAACATTGTAACAGAAGGCTGGAAGATGCAGTGTATATAAAATGAATTCCCCTTATAATGGGGTAGGGATGAGACAACACAGTGGAAGGTGTTAGGCTTCTGAGATGCAACCAGGGCACAGGGGACGGTTTGTGGTACAGATGCATATGTGTTTGCACCATGCACATGGGTTCTTGGCAGGGAGTCGGCGGGTAGCGCACAGAAAATCCGTCTTCCTAGACCAAGGCTGCCAGAGAGGAGTACAGAAGGACACGTCGGGAGAGTCAAGTTAAGAAGCTGGTGAAGGCTATTTTAAACAGAAGAAACCACAACATACAAAGATAGGGAGGTGAGTTAGAGCCTAAAAAGGAATGCTGAAGTCACGGAAAGGGGCTTAACCTCGCTAGAAAATTGAGTTCTTTCTGAAGGAAACAAAGTAGAACATGAATAGTTTTACAGTGGAGATGAGATTGCCCATGGAGACGGCATATAAAAATATACTACAGATCTGTATAAATTGCAAAACATACAGATACATATGTATCCGCCCCAATAGCGTAGTTATCCAAGCGACATCGAATTCTGCCTAAGGGAAATCAAATCTGAGGATTGCTCTCCGATGTGCTCAGCGTCTCAACGGCGAACAGAAATCACAGGTGTGATGAGAGATGAGGCAGATGTTCTCGGCGAGAAGAGTCTTTCTCTTCAAGCACCGGCCGAAGAAAGAAAACCTCGCCACTGACCCAGGACTCTCGCCACTGAGAGCAGCTCCAGGCCAGCACCTGACTCCTGGCGTCCGCTGGGAGATCAAGGCAGATCTCGTGGAATGTGACCATGAGTGGGATGGGTCTTCCCAAGGAGCAGCAGTTCCCCTCCTTGAGCGTGGGGCAGGGGGCAGGGGAGCCAAAGGCAGACAGCAGCCTCCCCCAGAGGCAGCTCCTTACAATATGGAAACGGAGCCCCAGTTCTGGAACTGTATCAGATAGGAAAACAGCAGGTATATAATAAATGCTAGGGGTCTTGATTTAGAGTTAATTTGGCTCACCAGAATGTCTTAAATAACTGTGTTTAGACACTGTGAGTATAAAAAGGTGAATAAGCAGAAGCCTCACCCCAAGAGTGAGGGTGTTTTTTGTTTCTTTGTTTGTTTTGTTTCGTTTTGTTTGCTTTTTGTGGGCTGCACCTGCAGCAAATGGCTAGGGGTCCAATTGGAGCTACAGCTGCCAGCATATGTGACAGCTACAGCAATGGCCATATGCAACCTATACCACAGCTCAAGGGCAATGCCAGATCCTTAACCCACTGAGTGAGGCCAGGGATCGGACCCACATCCTCATGGATACTAGTCTTGTTACCACTGAGCCACAACAGGCACTTCCAAGACCCTTAAAATCTAATGATGGAAAAAGACAAATAACTATGCTACTATAGAGGTGGGAAAAAAAAGCAAAGGTTTTTTGTTTGTTTGTTTTGTCTTTTTAAAGGGCCATACCTGCGGCATATGGAGTTCCCAGGCTAGGGGTCTAATTGGAGCTGTAACCGCTGGCCTACACCACAGCCACAGTTACACCAGATCCAAGCCAAGCCTGCAACCTACACCATAGCTCACAGCAAGGCTGGATCCTTAACCCACAGAGCAAGGCCAGGGATCGAACCTGCAACCTCATGGTTCCTAGTCGGATTCGTTTCCTCTGGGCCATGACAGGAACTCCAGCAAAGCTTTTTGATAAAGAAAAACAAAAGCACCTGGGAATAATATCTAAACTGAGTTTTAACAAGTGGGTCAGACTTCTTTAGGCCGAAATGAAAATTGAGAAAGAGGATGCAATTAGGGGACCAGCATGAGTACACACTTAGAGGTAAAAGCTTAGAAGGCACGTGTGGGGTCTTGGAAGCAGGTAGCTTGTTGGCCTTCAAAATAGGAAAAATGTTCCTCAGAGGGTATTTATACCCGCTCCTACCAGAACAGACAACGTCAGCAGTGTCATCTCATCTTACTTACATCTCCATGGAACATGATCCCCGGTTACTTTCCTCTTTTCTCGCAGACACTAATGCCAAACCCTATGGCCATCGCTGGGGCAGACCTGACCATAGCAGGACAAAGGCTGATCAAGACCAGGGGTTAAGGAGGCGGAGCCCGTCATCGCATTCCTCTCTCTGAAAACCGTGCCGCTAAACTGTGATCCCCAGAAGCCAAACTTGTCTGACATCTTCCACCTTTTTACTGGGAGAGGTTTCATTTCATTTCCTACTTAGAAATTCTTAAACACAGGATTCTTACGTAGTAAGTGATTACCAGTGCATTCGCTCTTCTCATTTGGGAAAAAAGAAACAAAAGTAAATGCAGCTCCATCATCTCAGACTGTGTGTGAAATGATTTCATCTCCAGGTTTTGAAACCTCCTACACTTTTTAGACAATAAAATGGAATGAGAGGAGAGGTGGCAAAGAAAGTCACATGAATTTTGCTGCCATAACATTTGAGTAATTAAATTTCACATGTTCAAATAGTAGTATACTTCTATCTTAAGAGTGGCTCTAAGAGTGCTATTGTTTTTTAACTAGTGAAGTAGTAAATGACCAAAGAATCTCTCAGAAAAATCAATTGTCAGTTTTATCATATATGCTGCACAGAAGGGGGACCATGCCAATTATTATTATTATTTTTTTGTTCTTATAGCTGAATTGTAAAACATGCTGAAAAAAAAAATCACAAGCTGCGTTAATAAAGATCTTAGTTTATGAGCAGTCCATCTCGTTCCAGTTGTTGATAACACTGGTATGGCAGACTGGTCCAACTGGGGATCAGGAGTCCAATTGGATTCACCCTGGGATCTCTGCTTAAAAGGTCTACCTAAAATACTTGCAAGAGAAGAAGCAAGGATTCAGAGCTCTCTCACGTTCCAAATAGACCAGTTATTTAATTGGGGGTATAAAAAGGAGAACAGGAGGGTGAAAAAAATCCACTATGGGCTAATTAAGGGAAAGGAATTCCCTTCATTCCAGAGACAATTCCCTCTGGTCTACAAAACTTAATTTGACAAGCAAGGACACCTAGGCATAAAAGTTTGAAAAGAGTTGATGAAAGAATTGGAAGAGAACATATGAACAAAGCCAGCTGATTTAATCTAATAAACTAATCAACAAACAAAAAGTTTTCATGTTATCTTAAAAGTACACCTGCTCAAAAATTATGTATTCTACCAGACTCCAATATTGTAATCATTATTATAATATAGAAAATATTACATTTAATGTGTTGAAGGCTGAGTTATAATCAGTTCATTTCTGGTCTCATTGTCAGATGGCTTAATTCTCATTAACCAATTATAGCATTATTTTTTTTGAGACAAAGCTTTTTGAAAAACCACCACATAACTGGAAACATACAAATTATGTCAATTATATCTGAAATCAGGTGCGCTATATTTTATATTGTAGTATGCATAACTAAAAGTGAATATTGACTTATATGATGAATTAAAAATGAATATATAACATTTCATGATACACATATGTAAGTGAAATCATTGTGCTGTACACCTCAGACTTATACAGTGTATGTCATATCTCAAACCCTGGAAAATGAATATTGAATAATTTTAGCCCTTCTAAAAAGATCAGGTCGGCTGTTCAATTAATAAAAAAGGGCCATAAATATTTCTTTTTTCCTTTATAAGTTTTAGAATAAATTTGGCAAATAAAATGTCTCTTTTTATTACCTTCAATATGACAAATAAAAAGTGTTTTCAATTATGTATTAACAATCCAAATTTCCAGATAAAGCGAATATATTAATACCAAGAGAGGGATTTCAAAATGTAGTAATCTATCAAAATGTTTTAGTCCAGTTAAATTTTGGTGGAGGAGATGTTCATAAAATGAGCAACAACTTGAAAAAGGAATTAGAAAACCTCATTTATGGATGAAGACAGTTTTCACTGAGATTTAAATGTAACCAATTGCTGTAAGGGTTCAACACATAAAGTGTTTCATATTTAGAGTAGAATTCACAGCAGAAACTTCAAACTCATAAACTATTTAAGCAACATTATCAATAACACAAGTCTGTTCCCCCAGGGTGGTGATATAAATATAATATTTAAATATAAAGAATGCCAATGGCAAGACTATCTGTTCAGCTAGACAGGGAGCTTATATTACCAACTTCTAAATTTAAATGGAAAGACACATTTTGCCCTTCTCCTTACATTTTTCTTAGCTTAAGAGGACTAGAATTCCCTGGATATATTATTTTTCTACTTTTAATGATTTTTATCTTTTTCCATTATAGCTGGTTTACAGTGTTCTGTCAATGTTCTACTGTACAGCAAGATGATCTATGGTCTGTGGTTGGGATTCCATGGCCAACCAGACCTGCCAGTCACTCATACATGTATACATTCTTTTTCTCACAGCATCATGCTCCATCATAAGGGCCTAGACATAGTTCCCAGTGCTATACAGCAGGATCTCATTGCTAATCAATTCCAAAGGCAATAGTTTGCATCGATTAACCCCAAATTCCCAATCCATCCCACTCTCTCCTTCTTCTCCTTGGCAACCACATGTCTGTTCTCCACATCCGTGATTTTCTTTTCTGTGGAAAGGTTCATTTGTGGCATATATTAGATTCCAGATATAAGGGATATCATATGGTATTTGTCTTTCTATTTCTGATTTACTTCACTTAGTATGAGAGTCTCTGGCTGCATCCATATTGCTGCAAATGGCATTATTTTGTTCTTTTTTATGGCTGAGTAGTACTCCATCCCTGGATATATCATTATTATTAATGATCTCTAGGCAGGCTGACTCAGTCATTTCATTACATCTATACAATGACTTTCTGATACATATTTTACAGAGTGGACTTTACTTTCCTCTAGTTGATTGTGGAAAACTTAGCCCAAAAATGTCTCTGCTAAAAGATAGTAAATTTAAATGCCCCAGCTAAATAGCATTCATGAGGCTCTTCTTTTAGTAGGCCACTTACAATATTAAATGTTTTAAACTCACTGATATGTCAAGGACTTGTGTAATCGATGTAAAGAATATGTAATTAAGGAGAAAAATTAGGCTGTGGAAAATCATCATTCTCAAGAAGGTCTGAGAATGAAGCAAGCTGACACTAAAGAAAAAAAATGGCTAAGAAACTCAAACCTTCTTCGTTAAGTTATATTTAATCTTCGGAGCAGCGTATTTCAAACTATGGTCTGTGGTCGGGATTCCATGGCCAACCAGACCCGCTAGTCCGATGAGACCTCTGCTATGTTGTCCACTGCTCTGTTCCCAATACCTACTACAGTGCCTGGCACATGTCAAGGTGCAATAATATTTGCTGAATAAGTGAGTGAATAAGTTTGCAAGATGCAATATATATTCCTTCTTTGACGTTCACACTAAATAAAAATATAGTTAATAACGAGAAGCCCTATTGATGCCCAAAAAAAGCTTAACTGTTTTAAATATAATTTTACCCAATTTCGTTTGACAGAAAACTCATTAACATCTTCCAGGCTAGTGTATAAGAGACACGGTTTGGAAAATGTAGTTCTGAGTAAGAAAAAGTAAAAAGTAAGTAAAGGCTCCCTTAGTACTGAGCCCGCTAGTGCAGCGTTAATAAAGATCAGAGAAATCACAACTGAACTCATTTCCTCTTGCTTAACTTCTCTTTCAAATGAGAATGATTCTGGTGTTCAGATAGATGAAAACAAAACAGACAAAACTAGTCCAAGCTCAAGCTCAATATGTAAAGAACTGCTGGCCACTTACTGCTTGTCAAGTGTTGTGCTAAGCATCCTGCATCAATCCTGGGCTCTTTCTTGAAGAGCTTATCATCTGCATCAAGGGTCTTTGATTTCTATGTCTGGAAAAGCCAGGCAACCACCGCATATTAAGTCAGATGTAAAAACTAAGAGTACAAGCTTTAATCCGTTGTTGTCATGTCAGACCAGGGGTCTGCTGTTTTCAGGTTTCCTAATTTGTAATATGAACTGAAAAATCTGGATTTTTGAAAGACATAATTACCTTTTTAATTACTTTTTTTTTGTCTTTTGTTGTTGTTGTTGTTGTTGCTATTTCTTGGGCCGCTCCCGCGCATATGGAGGTTCCCAGGCTAGGGGTTGAATCGGAGCTGTAGCCACCGGCCTACGCCAGAGCCACAGCAACGCGGGATCCGAGCCTCATCTGCAACCTACACCACAGCTCACGGCAACGCCGGATCGTTAACCCACTGAGCAAGGGCAGGGACCGAACCCGCAACCTCATGGTTCCCAGTAGGATTCGTTAACCACTGCGCCACTACAGGAACTCCTTTAATTACTTTTTAATTTAATATGATTTTTAGAAAACTGTGGGGTCCAAATATAACACACCTGGAAGCTTTATGCAACTTGGAAGCTACTAGTATACAGCCTCTGGTTTAGAATTTATAAATGAGCATCTACTTCTGTCAGTGACTTTGGAGTCTCTAACCAAGGCATATTGTGTCTCAAATTAGATCTCTAGATGAGATAACCAAACCATCACTATTAGTCTTAAAAAATTGTGGGGGTTCCCATTGTGGCTCAGCGGTTAACAAATCCGACTAGGAACCATGAGGTTTCGGCTTTGATCCCTGGCCTCGCTCAGTGGGTTGAGGATCCAGCATTGCCATGGGCTGTGGTGTAGCTTGCAGACTCAGCTCGGATCCCATGTTGCTGTGGCTTTGGTGTAGGGTGGCGGCTACAGCTCCGATTAGACCCCTAACCTGGGAACCTCCATATGCCGCGGGAGCGGCCCAAGAAATGGCAAAAAATGACAAAAAAAAAAAGAAAAAAAAAATTGTTAATGTACCCAAGCTATACCAAAATACTTTAAAAGCAGAAGAGTATAGATTTTCTAACATATATGTGGCTTAATCTCATTTTAATGTCAGTAAGATTCTAAAAGAGGATATTAAAGTCAAAAGTAAATTCTAGAAGAGTGCTGTCAATAGACATATTTTCTTAGGATACCGGTACTATTTTATTTTAATTTCTCTATATTTTGATATTTAAAGTTTTAAGAGTAAATATAAAGTTTAAAAATATAAATTTAAAATAATTTACAAAAATATAAACATACGTATCACCACAGGTAAAGTGAAATTGTAAACATGGTATATCTGAAGTTTGGCAAAGAATTTGACAAGCTCTTTTATGACAGCCTCAAGAATATGGGAGTAATAAGAACTAGGTGGTAAAAGAGAAAGCAAAAGAATGACTTTCCAACAGCCAAATTTGATGCAGTTTTTTTTTTTTTAATTTTGAGTTTTGTCTGCACCAGGAACATACAGAAGATTCCAGGCCAGGAACTGAATCTGAGCTGCAGCTACAACCTACACCTCAGCTGTAACAACTGCAGGGATCCACCCTGTGCTTTGGCAGCGACCTGAGCCACTGCAGAGACAAGGCCTGATCCTTAACCCACTGCCCCGCAGGGGAAACTTCTGTTGCATTCTTTTCAGTCCTCATCCAACCTGGACTCTGCATCAAGTGGGGCATCCAGTCCTTGCAGTGGCCTCTCCTCTCCTTGATTTGCAAAATCCCTCCTGGTACTCTTCCTTGCTTGCTCAGTTTCCTGACTGACTCCTCATTTTCTGCCAATACCTTGAATGAATGCCACTTATCTTAACTGGAAGTGTGTATCAGAGTCACAGCGACAAGTATTGCAAACCCATGTGCCTACTGAGTCAAAACATGTGGGACCGAGACTCAGGAGTGCACAGGTATATAATTTTAAACCTCAGGGTGATATAAGATACAAGCTAATTAAGAACCCCTGCCCTACCATTAAAGCAACTCCCAGGAATCTGTACTTAATCTGTTCTCTCTACAGTTTCTCCCCGGGAAAGGTTTCCACCACCCGGGTTTTAACTATCACCTCTGCTGATTTTGAAACTTTTCTCTCTATATATTAATGTTTTCCTTTAATTCAAGGTGAATATTTTCAAATGCTCTTTAGGAATATTTACCCATATACTCAAGAGGCACCTCGGATAGAACTGCCCCCAAATTAAACCACTACCCCAAATCTCCACCCTACCAAGCCCATAGTTCTTACATTTTTTTTTTTTCTTCTTAATTGAGGAAAGGCATCACTACGGAGCCGGTCACCTCAGTCAGAAGCCATCAAGTCAAGGCACATGAGGACATCCTGCCTCCGCACTCCTCAATCTGAGGAAGACCTTGCTCACGGCCACGCTTTCATGATACGCTGTAGTTGATATAACGTGACAGGCCTTCCCTCGGACCACAGCGGTGGTCCATTCATGTGTGAATTGAACATGCTCATCAATTGAACATATATTTGTTAAGGATCAACTGTGTTTCAAGCCTACAACTTGGGTGGGGCAGTCAGATAATGAAAATTGAGCAAAACAGATTCTCTTCCAGGCATGTGAACTGAAAAACGGAACTAGCTATGGATTCTGGAGCTGGAAGGTTGTACTGAATCAGGTCTTGCGCGTCCATGATAACAAAAGGCAAGCAAAGATTTATGAGGAAGGAACTATGAGTCAGCAGATGAAGCGTGTCAGCAGAAATGCAGGGAAAAGTGGAGATGCCAGGAGAGGGAGGAGAAAACCACATCCCCAAGAGTCATTGTAGCCCAGGGTTTCTCTGGTTCCTTGTCTTCCTATAAGAACCTTCAATGCATCCTTCAAACCCGGCCAAAAGCTGAGTCACTTTAGTGGACCCTTGTTCTTTGCCATTACGGAAGCCCTAAGACAGTGACCCTAAAAGCATCTATGGCCCTGACCGCACCATCCACACCACACATGTTGGCCTCGACTTCTGGTTTAGGGTCTACAGGATTCTACCCGTAGAGGGGTTTGTCAACCTTTCTCTTCCTTTTCACCACCACTGTCTTTGTTGTACTGCACCTCCTCTTCCTCTCCGAACTGGACGGTGGCTGCAGTACCCTACCTGCAGGGCCTCCCGTTCCTTTCCCTTGGATGTAGCTAGTAGAGCCATATTTCTAAGCTATCGGACCCTCTCACCCCAGTGATGACAGCACCCCCATGGGTTACACTGTTTTTTATGCGGTCAAGTCCAAACACTTCACCACCGCACACATGGCCCTTTACACTCTGGCTCCACCTGTACTTCCCATCTCACCTCTGCCACTTTGCATGAGGTACTGCAGCTCTGAGCTAGGCTTCACAAGATACCCCGGAAGGTAAACCGAAACCCACAGGAGCTATGCACTTGTTGGCAGAGAGTCAGCTTTGTCCGGGTCACCCCCCCCCCCGCCCCCGACACCCTCCTTTTTCCTGGAAAACTTCTATTCAACCTTCAAATCTCTTCTGACTCCCAACACACTTTTGAACCCTAAACTGAAATAGGAACGTCTGGGATGTATAAATGCCATACACACACACACATATATATATATTTTATATATTATATATATATATATGGACGTGAATATGGCATGGGTTGTCCTACTTTTACAAAGGAAATTCCACATTATCTGAAAATGTATGATAATCCGTCAACTGACCAAAAGTTAACTGGCAGAACTTTATTTATCATGTGCCTTAGGAAGAATACCTAGAAAATGATACAAATTTAACGAAAAAGATCAACAGTGTGTTTTCCTGACTTGTCTGACTGCATACACCCAAAGTGTGTGTAACATTTTCACGATATCCGTAAAAGCATTCCAAGTTGTCACCATTATGTCAGTGTTATAACAGACTTAGACGTCCGAAGGAACAGAATTCTGGGAGTCTGTGGTTCTTTATTTAAAAAGCCATCTTTTTCAGGGAAACGGTGGACAAAAGGAGAGCCAAAGCAATCAAGGCTCTTTTGTAGACAAATTCTAGAACTTGTTAATTATACACAGGCTTATTATCTGTATCCCCAGTGTTATAAAGTAGCAGAACTTCATTAGAAAAATTAAGCTGGAAAAATGAAGGCAGCACTTTGTAAATTTCCACTGGAAATTAGCTGGGAGAGGCAGAGGAGTACTGGATCAAAAGAGGGTAATCACGCTTAACCGTGCCCTAGAGCACCCGCATGTATAATACGATTTGCACAGTAACTACCTCTCCTATTACGGCTTGTTTGGAGTATTCTGTGTTAATGGGGTTAGCTAATTTGGTATTTTAACTTAAAAAGGCTCTGCTGATTAATAAATGTTGCACACTGTGCTAGTAATTAAAATAAATGGAAGAGTTACAAATAAAAGTTGAATTGTTAAGAAAACATTATCTGAAAATGTATGATAATCCATATTTATCATAATACAATAACATTTCAGAAAGTATGCTAATTGTAAAGGTCTAAATTGTTGGGAAGAAAAAAATCACACAAATCAAAAAAGTTTTGAGATATGTTACATTTCCTTAACACTATTCTTAGGGATACAGCTAACCACATCTCATCTGAATATACCACAATTTTTAAAGGCCCTTTTTAGAAAACTGTTATTTAGAACTAGCTTCTTAACCTTTCTCACAACATTTTTCCTATGGCCATGTCTACAAAATGATATTGGTACTTTTAGAAATATTCTTTAAAAGGTTTAAAAATGAGTAATCTAATATTTACTGAAGCTTCTGTGTTAGCTAGGTTGCAAATTTAAGGGCAATGAAAACAGACATATAAGATTCATAGCCATTGAGTATTTTTCATTAATATCAGCAAATGGAAGCACTCAAGAAACTGAGTTGCTAGTTATGCTTTGCTACTGTTTACAGGATGTTTCTCATTTCACTTACTCCAAATAACGAAAGTGGCAGAACCTGTCATTGAGCTAAAGGCACTGAAAAACAATGGGTACAAGAAAAGTGATCTTATTACCCCCCCCCCGCCCC
Organism: Phacochoerus africanus; assembly: GCF_016906955.1. NCBI lineage: Eukaryota > Metazoa > Chordata > Mammalia > Artiodactyla > Suidae > Phacochoerus > Phacochoerus africanus. The sequence goes on along the minus strand of NC_062555.1, from coordinate 13,446,673 downwards.
CGCCTTTTCCCCTAAACTCAGGAGATTACACTCCATTATGGAAGATGCCTTTCCTATACCAGGAGGAAAGAAGCATTCCTATCACCAGAAATAGAAAGTCGAAGCATAGAGAATTCTGTGCAAACAGACTTCGTTGAACAACTCTTCTCTTCCATTGGACTCTCCATATATTTTTGTTATTTTCTACAATTACTTCTTTTTGCACAGCCCAACATATAAGCGCCTAGGGTCTGCCACTTCTTGGGGTGTTCATGCCTTTATGAGGGCTCTCAAGTGATGTAAAATTCATATTCAATTCATCTGTATACTCTTCTCCCTTCAGTCTATCTTTTTGCCAGTTTCATTCTCAGGCCCAGCAGAAGACCCTACGTGGGCAGAAGCAAAGTTCTGCCCCTCCTACAACAGCTATCAGAAAATTAACATCTTTAATGTTTCAAAGTGATGTAGAGAGATGGCTATTGAGCTGTTGGTACTCAGGTTCTAATGGAAGGTTACATAAGTTTAACATATAGTATCCTTATACTATGATTAAATCTTCTCTTCATAGGAAGTCTCAAGCATGGTCACATATTTTTAAATCCTCTAAATGTCCATACCCCATACGGGCAGAAGACCCTTGAATCCTTAGCCATGTAAGGATTTCCCTCAAGTTTAGAACTATCCCTCACAGGCAAACGTTTGTTGAATCAGTAAATCTTCCTTATATTTCTTACAATATGTAGCCGAGAGCTTCCCACATAAAGATTACTGGGCAATTATTTAATAATTGCTTACTTAATTTCCTGGCTTCATAAAGATATGCATAGGAGTAAGGAAAATAATTTTCTTCAAGAAGCCGTGAGAAAACGGGATGAGTTTCTTCAGGAATAAGGGCACACACAGTCTTTAGATGACTTTCCCTTCATACTCATTATCCCATTCAATCTGCATGATGACATTTAAGATAACATTTCTCTCCCCATTTTACAGAAGGGGAACTAGCTCAGGCTGGCTAAGTAGAGCTTACACAGATCTACTGCCAAAGCCCAAATTTCTACTGTCATCGAAGTGCAATGTTCATAATGATATGAAAACAAAATAGCTAAATGTATCAAATCCTCCACACTTTGAACCCTTAAGATTAGAAATGAAAAGTCCTGTCTTCCTGATCTAGCCAGAGGTTCCTAGATATGACTTTGGGATGGCAAAGGCACTGTCCTCAGTTCTTTACAGATGCAACTGGTAATGCAGCAAAAAAGGAGTCTTTGCACTAAAAAAATCCCGTGCATCTCTGTGATAAAAGTAGACTTTCTGTCTAATTTCTACCACAGAATTATTATTTTAAAGATTTAAAACCTAAATGTCAAACATTCCTTTTGCCTCACAAGATACAATTATGTTATCTGGTACAAGGAACCAAAATGGCTTCAGAAGAAGCCACAAGATAAAAGTTCCAATTCTCTGAAAAAGTGAGTTATCCATAGGCAAGGTGTTAAAACCACCTGCTTAGCCTCTCTGCTTTAATAAGATAGCTTCACATTTACAAGTCATTTCTTTAGCTTTTCCTACTTAGTTTGTTCCTGATGGGTTGGTTATCCTAAAAGCACTTTGTCATCTCAGAGTTTCAGGGTAAGTGGTCATCAGTAACACCGGAGAGGCTGAAGATATTTACCAGTATCCCACCCGAAGTACAAGTTCAGGACCCCTCTTTGGAGATAATACTGGTATCTGCTCTCTTCTAGGCTTATCAAGGAAAATACCAAGAAAGCCTACTTCAATATCTGTGATACACAATGATTTCTGTAGAAATATGAATGTGGTCAATTTATTTGCCGGAGAAGTTAATTTTGTTAGTTCATAAACCTTGGCATCATTGAAACAGAAAAATAATTCTGAGTAATATAACTCTTTAGATATTCATCACTAAATTGCATATTTTGCTTGACTAGGTCTGAGCAGCATTAATCTTCTATAATCTCTTTAACTAAAAGAAATCTATCTCCCCAAACCAATTGGAAAAAAGAGTTTCTTATTTTCTTATTCTTTATATGTTGGGCAAATCAGTCAATTTTTAAAAGAATCTGCTGAACACTCTCTAGCTAATACCTCACTTTAAGTAATTACTATAAAATGATAAACTATAAAAAATTACTTGAGATGCTTGCCAATTTTATCTTTCATATGAGTTTGTTTGAAAATGTGTATTTTTCAAGTTTCTTCAAAAATATATGATTAAAATAGATCATATTATGTATCCCTTCCAAATGATAAAACTATCCAAAATCTGTGCTTGATAAGAGGTAATTCTAGTTTCTTTAAATAGCAAAAGATACCTTGTAATGTATTTTGAAAATATTATCATATAAATTATTGTTAATAACATGTAATATGATTATTAGTGTATGCTATATACTTGTAAATAATAAATAACTGCAGTTTATATGCTAGAGTTAGTTATTATATAATAATTTATAACATTATATGACACTATAATTGTAAAAATTTGTATTACATAATAAAAGCCATTTATGACAAACCCACAGCAAATATAATACTCAGAGGAGAAAAGCTGAAAGCCTCCACACTAAAGTCTGGAACAAGACAAGGATGTCCACTCTCACCACTTTTATTCAACATAGTATTAGAAGTCCTAGGCACAGCAATCAGACAGACAAAAGAAACAAAAGGTATCCAAATTGGAAGAGAAGAGGTAAAACTGTCATTGTATGCAGATAACATGATACTATATATAGAAAACCCTAAGGATGCCACATAAAAACTACTCAAATTGATCAATGAATTCAGCAAGAGAGCAGGATACTAATCAGTTGCATTTCTGTGTATTAACGATGAAATAATATTAGAAACGGAATACAAAAATACAATACCTTTAAAAATCGCACCCCCCAAAAATCAAATACCTAGGAATAAATCTGACCAAGGAGGTGAAAGGCGTATATACTGAGGACTATAAAACATTAATCAAGGAAATTAAAGAGTATTCAAAGAAATGGAAAGATATTCCATGCTCCTGGGTTAGAAGAATTGATATTGTAAAAATGGCCATACTACCCAAAGCAATCTATAGATTCAATGCAATCCCTATCAAATTACCTATGACATTTTTCACAGAACTAGAACAAACAATCCAAAAATTTATATGGACCTATAAAACACCCAGAATTGCCAAAGCAATCCTGAGGAACCAAAACCAAGCAGGAGGCATAACTCTCCCTGACTTCAGGAAATGTTACAAAGCCACAGTCATCAAGACAGTGTGGTACTGGTACCCAAACAGACATACGGACCAGTGGAACAGAATAGAGAACCCAGAAATAAAACCAGACACCCATGGTCAATTAACCTCCGACAAGGGAGACAAGAATATAAAATGGGAAAAAGACAGTCTTTTCAGCAAGTGGTGCTCAGAAAACTGGACAGCCACATGTAAATCAATGAAACCGGAAAACACCCTCATGCCATGCAGGAAAATAAACTCAAAATGGCTTAAAGACTTAAACATAAGACAAGACATCATCAAACGGAGAAGCAATGAGATCCTGCTGTATACCACTGGGAACTACATCTAGTCACTTGCGATGGAGCAGGATGGAGGATGGTGTGAGAAAAAGAATGTGTATGTTTGACGGGGTCCCTCTGCTGTACAGTAGAAATTGACAGAACACTGTCAACCAGCTAAAACGGAAAAGATAAAAATCATTAAAAAATTAAAACAAAATAAAAATTCTGTTACCAACAAAAGAAAATTATCTTCACAGATGCATGGAGAGGTGGCCGTCTGTCCTTCTAAAATACCATTCATTCTTTTCTTTTTCCCTTTGAGTAACATGTAGTAAGTATGTGTGTGTGTGTATAAACTCAGTATGATCATCAGTAGCAACCTAATGTAAGACACTTGCATACTGAAAAATGGCTGCTTCTCCGTAGGCTGGGGTGGCTTTACCTTTTCTCACAAATAAAAGATTCTTTACAATATTAGGAAATAGAAAATATTTAAAAAAAAAAAGCCTAAGGCATCAAACACGGTACCGCTCCTTTTGTCAGCCTTGGGACTCACAGATTGTCCTGCACATTTCGCGTCCATTCCTGCCTCTGGAGCTCCGCTCTGGCCTCCTTGGGACCATCAGTGGGTTCTGCCACCCGCAGCGTCGGCTCCAGGGGCTTGTAGCGCTGCGCCAAGACTTCCGCGATGTCACGGAAGGGTCCCTGACAAGGAAGGATAAAGTAAATTATTATTATTATTATTATTATTATTATTTGTCTTTTTGCCATTTCTTGGGCCGCTCCCGTGGCATATGGAGGTTCCCAGGCTAGGGGTCTAATCGGAGCTGTAGCTGCCAGCCTATGCCAGAGCCACAGCAACGTGGGATCCGAGCTGGGTCTGCGACCTACACCACAGCTCACAGCAACGCCGGATCGTTAACCCACTGAGCAAGGCCAGGGATCGAACCCGCACCCTCATGGTTCCTAGTCGGATTCGTTAAGCACTGCGCCATGACGGGAACTCTGTGGTAATACTTTATTATTTATGACCAAGGCTACTGAATATCTAACAAAGAATAGCAAGTGTTATGCACTAAGTTATTTTAAAAGTGTTCTTCTGTAAATCAGAAAACGCATGAGGGAAGAGCATTGTTTGGGAACCAGTGAGCAAAACCATCTTTGGGAGGGGCGAAAAGGAGGGAGGAGATGCCAGCCCATAATATGTCCTGCCCACCTCCCGCACACTCTCGTGCTGGACACCATCCTGACTGAGGCAAGGCCCATGCAGCCAGGGAGGGCCTTGAATCAGACCAAATAGGGGCCCAGGGGCAAGATGATGAAGCAGAGGCAACCTGGAAAGCTAACCCCATCCCAATCTCAGGCCCTGGAAGGGCATCTTCCAGACACTTTCCCACAAGCACAAATGATTGTATGTTAAAACTGTTTTAAATTAAGCGGAACTTTCCCCACCTACACCAAGAGTTTTCACACTGGGATCAGTCAGCTTTTAGTTATGAAAGCGAGGCTCTTATAATTTAAAAGGAATTCTCTCCCTCTTCGAGTAAAGCAAAAGTATTAGAAAAGATCCTGGTCACAGCTTTCAAAAAGCCCTTCTGTAAAGAGACACGGGACAGCAAGTTTGTTTGTTTTTTTTTTTTTCCATTAAAATAAAGCTTTTATGTGAGTGCCAAATCTTACATTTAACTGCTCCCGACCCTGCACATATAGAAGTGGCATATTTTAAATTATTTTGAGTGTTCTTTCTTTTAAATTTTAAATTATATTGGTTAATAAGTCTAATACAACAGCAACCATTTAATGACACAAATATATAGCAAAGTCCATAAGCTGCTACTGTGTGAAGTAGTTTAAAAGATATCCTACCTTTAAATTAGTAGTTACTTATAAGAGTTACTAGAATTCACTGGCTGTCTGGTTAGTGTCGTATGAAACACGATACAAAGCAGCGGAAGCTGGAGATTTTGTTGTGCCACCATCTGCATTTTGTTTTCACCATCATTGTTGTGTGGGAGAAGTGATATAAAATGGACAGAGATTTCTCATCATATTCCTTATCCTTAAAGAAACTCTTCTTTAAATAGGTTATCACTAACAAGACACAGCTGGAGTTACTGCCAGCACTGAGTGAAGACTGTGGGGCTAATAAAAAGAAATGATTCACGCCTCATTTATGCTCACTTATGTTTTACATTAATAGAAACCAATAATAGGAACCAGTTACCATAAAAGTCATGGACCGTAAATAACACAAATGGCAAATAAGTATCATCTAGTACTTTTCACAGCTGGACAGGAGGATTGCTATAGTTGAAAATAGTTAATGGATTTTTATTGGAACTTAACTTTTTAAAGATACAGTTACATGATTCCAAATTCACTATTAAGACATCAAATGAGGATATTTTAATAGATTTTTTTAGTCTTTCACTTTGACCATGTCTGTGGTTTAAAAATTAATTCTTGGTTGTGTTATCAGGAGCAAGTGACTTCTCTAGACCGCTTCTCCTCATATGTAAGACGGAATAAAAACTATCTCACAAAATTGCTCTTAAGATATGTAAGGTGGTATCAGTAACACTAAAAAGCATTGTTCTTGGACTATAGTAAGTACTCAAAAAACCATACTCCTGGCTTTATTATTATTTTGCTACTCTTACTTTTAGTTTCAAGAGGAGTTTGAAGAAGATTTTGAATACTATTAACACCAGGTATATAAGCAAATGGCCAAGGCTGTGACTTTGAAGGGGATGGCATTCCCAAGGAATAAGGGTCTTCTTGTGGCCAAGCTCTGCTTTCTCACCTTTGTTGAGGTATCAATATAACACACACTCATTTGTATGCTGCTTCTACTACTCGTTATGGAACTTGCCGTTTCCAACAAAATTAGGAAAAAAAAAAGGAGGAACCCTACTTAAGCAGCAAAATTTAGAATAAAAAGAGACTCACTTTTCTTTTATTCATTCTCTATAATCTTTAGAAAAAAATTTTAATTAAAGTATGGTTGATTTATAATGTCGTGTCAATTTCTATTGTACAACAAAGTGGCCCAATCTTACATAGATATACATTCCTTTTCTCACATTATCCTCCATCACGTTCCATCACAAGAGACTGGATATAGTCCCTTGTCCTATTACAGCAGGACCTCATTGCTCATCCATTCTAAATGCAATAGTTTGCATCTTTAGCTCCAAACTCCCAGTCCATCCCACTCCCTCCCCCTCCCCTTTGAAACCACAAGGCTCTTCTCTATGTTTGTGAGTCTGTTTCTGTATTTCAGATAGGTTCCTTTGTGCTATATTTTAGATTCCACATCTAAGTGATATATGATATTTGTCTTCCTCTCTCTGACTTCACTTTGTATGAGAATCTCTAGTTGCATCCATGTTGCTGCAGATTTGCATTCCTTTTTATGGCTGTGTAGTATTCCATTGTCCTTCACTACAATCTTCATGACCACAACCCTACTTTAACTCTGTATGTCTATCTATGCCTGGTCTGTATATTTATATTTTAGACAATTAATGTCTTGCCTTTGAGCTTAATAGATCACCTTCCTGATTAGCAAACTTGGCATCTACTGTCAAGGTTCTCTTACGCCAGAGCTTCTACTGACTTGTATTTCCGTTGATAGACTCTTTTAGATCTCAAGTGATCCCTTATTCCCATCATGTCTGGAGTGACATGGGATCCAACTTTGGACAGAGCTTCAAACTTCCAATGTGCTCCTTCTATTCGTTTCCAAGGATTAATTCCCAGAAGGTGTAGACCACTCAGGATTCAACCTGAACCCACGACCCTTCTTGGACTCTTAGCTATGGCATTCCAATATTTGCCTTTATTTGCCTCCAAACAAGTTCGATTATGAATAAAAAATACCTTTATTATTTTCTATTTTAATAGTCCATGTTACTTTACAACCATCTTATATTCTTAAACTTTTCGCAAAGCTTAAATAACAGTGACTTTTTTTAAAACTTGCTATTATTGTCTCACACGTTGAAGAAATTCACCTCGCAAGTACAGATAGGTTGTCAGAGAAAAAATATTATCATCTGGACTGTCGCATATACAATCTCAAATGACTCAAATGATGTGTGTACCTTTTTACTATTAGGTAAGTACAGGAAATGTGGTTCAAAGAAGACTACAACATTGAAAATAGGAAAGGAAAGAAAGAAAAAAAGCAGAGAAGGAAGGGAGAAAGGAATAAGTCAAGGGAGGATAAAAGAAAGTGGGAGGAGAAAATGGGTGAAGAAGGAATGGAAAAGAAGGAAGAGTAAGAGAAAGAAGGAAAAGAAGGATGAGAGGATATGGTAAGCTGGCGGTGGGGAGGACCAGGGATAGGAAGGAAGGAAAGGGAAAGAAATAATTAGCAGGCATAATTATTTTGTGGTATGTCAGATAAATGCATCTTATGAATATGCATGTGTGTATGTATGTACCTGTATATGTATACATGTGACTGTGTATACGTATATATAAAATTTTCCATACAGATGTATATGCCACATGTATATGCAAGTATATCTTTATGTAAGTGTATATGCATTGTCCAGGTGTCTTCATATATTTACCATTGTGGTATAGGAAGATACATATTTGGTCTTTGTTCCTGGTTTCTGGCACAGAGCTCCTAAAACCTTTGCAATTTCCTGATGATAGGAGTATCTTTTGTTAGTCATAAGATTACACCTAAGTTTATGCGAATAAGGTGATTTAGGCTGGAGCTGCTAGAGAGCCTCTAAGGTGAGACTGGTCACCAGAAACACCAAGTGATTCCAGCCCCACTTCTGATCTCCAGGAAGGAGCGTGGAGCTGGAGATTAAGGTCTATAAAAACTCTTGCACAAGGAGGCTGGACAAGCTTCAGAATGGCTTACACATCCCCAGGCTGGGAGGGTGGTGCACTCCAGTGCCCTGGGGACATTCAGAGAACTAGAGAACTGATTTTTGGTGTTGGAAAAGACCCCAAGCATATATACCTTCCATACATATTATGTAAATAAGTGTCTGTATCTTCCATATATATATGTATATATTTATATACACACACACCGTGTACACATATTTTCCATATACAAATATACTGTCCATATATATCTTCTATATAGCTATATCTGCATCTTGCATATACATTCCATATATACTAAATAAATGTATGTATATATGTATATATATATAAATAGAATGGTATGGGGGAGAAAAAGCCATGTGAAATAATAACTAGTTGTATAGAGAAAAACGCACTGAGATGAAGAGAGAATGTAAACTACTATTAAAAAATCCATATTACAAAAATATAATAAAGGCAGAGCAGTAAATTTACTGTGAAAATATCAGTATTAAACTTCATGTAAAAGAATATTAAATGTTTCGTGGTCAACACTGTAAATACTGCACAGTGGGGCAGTTTGGTCTCCGTGACTCTACGTGTTCTCAATTAAGAAATATTTATATTACCATATCTTACATGGCATATAAGATATAATTTTCACATTTCCTAAGAAGTTGCATGCAGAATTATTCCATGAACTCCACATAATATTAACAACTATCTCATAGCATGATATGTGAATTGTTAAATATTCAAACATACAATGTTACCTGATATCTTAGCAACTACTGAACACTTAATATACATATAACAGAGATACAAGAATTATTTTCTTGGGAGTTCCCGTCATGGCGCAGTGGTTAACGAATCCGACTAGGAGACATGAGGTTGCGGGTTCGGTCCCTGCCCTTGCTCAATGGGTTAAGGATCCGGCGTTGCCGTGAGCTGTGGTGTAGGTTGCAGACGCGGCTCGGATCCCGCGTTGCTGTGGCTCTGGCGTAGGCCGGTGGCTACAGCTCCGATTCGACCCCCAGCCTGGGAACCTCCATGTGCCAGGGGAGCGGCCCAAGAAATAGCAAAAAAAAAAAGACAAGAATTATTTTCTTTATAGTATAGCTAATGCAATTCTCATTCCGATGATATTATATAAAACTATCACTTACATTAATAGAAATAATAGTGTGCACAGTTCAAATGGTAAAAATTCGGTTACTTACAAAACTCACTTTATATGCTTCTTTGAAACTATTTTAAATGTATTTATTAGAATATTGGTATAAACTATACTCTGAAGCTATGTCCCAAACTAACAGATTTTTTTCATTATCTCTCGTTTGTTCTCTTGTTCAACTCCTACATGTTTGAATTGTTAGCTTCTATGTTTTCGGTGTTGTATTGGGTTTTGTTGGATAAATAGATTCATTTAAAGATAATTAAGAATATTGACATGGATTTTCTTATAAAATGAATCAGGAATGAGGAAAAAGAGAAAGTGATCCAGAAAGAAAATTGATTTTATGGATTTTCAAATAATTTGTAAGCTCTTTTTATAATAGAGTACAAGCCATTGGTTAATATAATTAATTACCAATTAGCAGTTGTGAGAGAGCAAAAAAAAACACACAGCAGGAATGAAGGACCTAATCATAGAGAGTAGACACACAACGCATCACAGGTAACTACAGCAAAGCGGGAGATGATTTTGCAGCACACAATGCATGTTGTCTTACTGCAAGTCTGAGTAAAGGGCGGGGGGGAGCCCCCATGAACCCCACTCCTCATATTCATGCCCTTGTGTGGACGGACTCAGTCACTTCGAACGAAGAGAAGGCGGCAGAAGTAATGAGATGTCACTTGTGGCCTTAGGTCATAAAAAGACCACGGCTTCTGTTCTGAGCCCTCTCTCTAAGGCTTTCTTAGGACACTCACCCTGAGGGAAGCCAGCTGTCCTACTGGAGGTAGGGACTGAAACAGGAAAACAACCAACCCCACGAATGACCATGGGACCTCTCCCCACCCTCCTCTTCCTGTGCTCAGTTGAGCTTTTATATGAAACCACAGCCCTGGCTGACACCTACTGAAACCTTGAGAGATCTTGACTCAGACGCACTCATCTAAGCTGTACCAACAACGCCGACCCACAGAGACTGTGAGAAAAGAAATGTGTGTTGGTTTAAGCCAGGAGGCTTGGGAGTAATTTATCATACACAAAAGACACACGGAGCCCAGCCTGTGTAGGAAGCTAAGAGGTAGGGGTTCTGGGAGCCTGGCTGCATGAACCCAAGTCAACCCATTTCCAGGTTGACGGTGGTAGTTGTCTAGTCCAGTCTAAATATCGATGGGGACGATAGCAGCTGGCTGTCTGGGGCTTTCAGGACAGTGACAATCACCCTCCAACCCGTCCCACTCCACCCGTGCGCCCTGGGAAGTCAGTTATCAAGGCTGCTCTATTCCAACCCTTAGTGAAGACTGCTTATCTTTGCTTGAGTTTCGCACTGTTTCGGGCCCTGTCTAATTCTCCATCTTATGCTTCCTTAATTACTCCCATCCCAATTATGTTTCTAACTGTATATAATTACATGAATCCTCAGATTAGAGGTTAAATACATTGGATAATACGCAGGATTTTCCTCTCAAGAATGGGTTAAAACCATGACTGTTATTAACAATGCTGTTACTTAGGAGTTCCCGTCGTGGCACAGTGGTTAACAAATCCGACTAGGAACCATGAGGTTGCGGGTTCGATCCCTGGTCTCGCTCAGTGGGTTAAGGATCTGGCGTTGCCGTGAGCTGTGGTGTAGGTCGCAGATGCAACTCAGATCCCGCGTTGCTGTGGCTGTGGTGTAGGCCGGGGTCTCCAGCTCCGGTTTGATCCCTAGCCTGGGAATCTCCATATGCCGAGGGAGCGGCCCAAGAAATGGCAAAAAGACCAAAAAAAACCAAAAACCAAAAAACAATACTCTTACTTAAAAAGGCTCGATCCTAGCCAAAGATCTTACATCTTAATTTCATACTCAAAAACCATACAATTTAATGCTACAGAAATGTTTGATGACTTCTTTGGTATATACTTTAAATGTACTTCATGTTTATTATTTAAAATCAGCTTCTGTAAAAAATACTTTTCCCTTCTTTTCACAAAGACAAAACAAAACAACAACTTAAAAAAAAAAAAAAAAAGCCGGCAAGAATACCGGTCACTGACACAATTCTCATGGAGGACTCGTGCGTACCTGACACGGTTTCCTGTCGATGGGTGGCAGAACCGCAGATCGAGGAAAGGACCGGGCCCTGGTGCACTCGAGCCAGTTTCTAAGGCTGACAGAGTGCTTGGGTGTCACTTTAGGTCTTGGGTGCGTTAAAGGCTTCGCCTTCTGTAACCTCAGCTCCCGGGGGTCAGGATCCTTTCTGAATGGTGAGTTGTATACTCCTGGAATCTAGAGAACAACATCATTTTGATTTTTATCTTTCATTTTCCCCTAAAATAAAGGGAAGATAAACCTGTGCCATACACGGTTTCCTAAGTTTAAGGGCTCTTTTTAAACTAGCTCTAGTTCTTAAGGAGAGGTAGACTTCAGATTCTTCTAAGGAGATTACAAAATACTCACACCGTCTCCGCTGCAGACAACAATTTCAGAATCGTTCATGCTTGAAGACTAAACAGGTTAAAAACAACTGAGCTATAGTGTCCATCTGTCACACACAGCATATTTTATACGGTTGTATTTAAGAAAAAAAAGCAATAGAAGGACTTTAAGCCAATCATATTGTATTCTAACCATTAGCTCTGTAAACGTATATTCAACCATGTCTATAAGTCATATACTTACCCTCAAAAACTCAAATATAGAATGCTTGAGCCAGTCTCAGGTACAAAGAGTGAACAATATGTGATTATTTGCGTAATTACTCATTATACTACCTAATTAATGGCAGTAAAGTTCTTTACTTTAAAATAATAATCACCCTGGTCTGTATGTGTGTGTGTGCATATATAGGTGTATATATATAATGATTCAAAATAACATCCCGTATTTAATAAGTTGTGTTCATGTGGTTCGATACAGTACTTCTACAGTGTCACATTCCCCTTGCTGTTCCGTCGTTGACCTTGTCATTGACCTTGTCACACACTGCATCAAAATCATCAGATTTATTGGACACAGTGCCCGCTATACAACACAGGTATGAATGACGCTATATTCAAGTTTAGCATATTCCATTTTCCGAAAATTCAGTGGTGTCTGAATATACACACTGCATAGAACTATATTTCATACTCCTTTCATAAATACAAACGAATATTCATGAAGAAAAGTTGTATCTTAAAGGATAGTATGGCTTGTTTGGTTGTTCTGCAGCTATTCTAGACTAAGGTGAAGAATGGACTCACTAAACCTATCACTAAAGCATATTTCCTGAAAATATGCTTTTCTCTCATGCCACCATCATACCTATAAATATTTCTGGCTGTTTTATTTACCTCATAGAGTAAGCAATTCCCAAGTATTATGATTAACCCTGATAACTGTCTTTGAAAAACTATCCTAGAAAATGTTACATTTACAGCTTAACACCTCAATGGGTATTCACCTCCAATCGGATACCAACTCAGGCAAGACCCCCTCTCTTGGCCCCAGCGCCTCCCTACTAGACCGGGGACAACTCTCTCTCGGTCCCCCATCACATTGTTGCGTAATTATCGTGGGGGGTCTGTCTTTCCCAAGGAAGCAGCTGGGGCACGAGGGACCCTATTTTAAGTATTTTTGCATCTTCAGGGCCTAGCAGAGTGCTTAACACGTAGTAGACAGGCAAAAAAAAATGCACGCTAAATGCTTGTCTAGAATAACAACGCACCATTTGGAGAGGCCCCGAAAGCCTCTCCTTTGCTCTTACTTTCCCGAGCCACATAAACATCTTAGCGAAATGTTTGAAGTTTATTTCAAAATCTTATTGACGTCGTTCAAAGTCATAGATTATACCCTTTTCATCTTTCCCAACACTTCAGTTTCAATTTGTTTCTGAATACATTGTGATCTAGAACTAAATTATCACAAACCCACGGGGTCACCTCCAACTCAACTTTCCTATGCCATAATTGAGGACTCAATTTTATTATAAGAAACAAAGCGAATGTAAGCCATGTTTATCTATTAAATTTTTTAATTGGCTTTTCTTTAAGGCTTTTTCCCTATGCAATTTAGACAAGAAAAAACTTTAGGCATTGTATAAACCATTTTTAATGTCACGTTAACATTCGCTCACCATAACACTAAATGCAGAACAAGGCAGATGCTTAAACAGGTATTTTTAAGGATTTTAATAAACGAAAATCTATACACATGTGTATTCAAAATAGCTGTCTGTGGATAGCAATTGTTAAGTGGACAGTAACTTTTTAAGATGATTTTTAGGATGATTTTCTAAGATGAGAGTGTATCATCTCTAATGGGAAAAAAAAACAATAAATATTACACCAAAAAGACTATTCTGGCATAAAATAGAACGAAGTCTACATGGTCTATGAAAGAGATTTAAGAGAATGCCATTCTGCTTAGTGATGATCTAGTAAACTGAAGTCTGTTCATCATTTCCACAGTCTTACAGATTAAACTAATACAATGCATGCAATTTAACTAGATTGTAATTTATCACTTAAAAATACCTATCTACCTGAATAACGGCTATCAGCTGTGAACTTTACCCCCATTGGAGATCTTCTTTGGTCTCCTTCCCATTTGCATGCACGTGTATACATAGCCTAGATGGAAAATGCAAATAGATCGGTAGACCTGATAGCTTTCTTAAATTATATTTTGCAACCTATATGGAGACCTCCTCATGTGTATTCTCTTTGCAATTTAAATCATATATAGATAGAAAATATATTTTAATTGAATTGAAAATGTATCATTCAAAATCTTCAAGGTGTCAGTATTTTAGAAATTAATTGAATACATTTGGCTAACTTTTGTCAATGAAAACTGTCCGCCACCCCCCCATCCCTACAGCAAGCAAATACCCTCTCTACTTATATTAATACAGTATTCATTGAATTATTATTTCCTTAAGTAAATAAAACCACCTTAACGATTGTCTCAATTGATACATTTCATTAATTTGCAAGCCGCCTGGTGAATAATGGTTTGTTGTGGATTTTTAAAAAATATTACTAGGAGTCACAGAAGACAGGGTTAATCCTCAGGGACTATGACATATTTTTCCGTTTTCACATTTTTCACAACTGAGAAGGGTACTGCCAAGCTAGCTTTGGGGACTTCATTTTCAGCAGTAATTTTCTAGAGTGACCAACACCATGGGGAAATCTGTGCTAACTGTTTAAAAAAAAAAAAAAAAAGCCTACAACTGAGTTATTTGCAGTACTGTCATGCTAACATTCAACGCAATAAGACCCAAGAAACCTCAGGAGGGGACTCGGCTAATAGCTTCTTACTGACCTCTCTCATCAGGCCTGGCTGCTGACTGGTGGCCCAGTGGTGAATACGGCAAATGAGGTGTGAAAGCACTGATTTTTTTTAAAGGCTATGATTCTGACTCGTCAAAAGGAAAAGGAGGGAAGAAAAGGCAATGAGTTATATAATAGATATATATTTTTCTTGAATTCCCCCCTTCAGAGCCTCCACCACGGGAACTTAAGCATGACCTAGAATATTAATTATGTCAGGTTGAACAATGAGCAAATGTGCCATTTGTTACCCAGTCACCCTTAGCATTACATTAATATTTTGAACCGTTCCATATTTCTAACAATCTATCAGTTGGCGCTTTTCTTCTCAGTTTCTATTCTTATACTGAATTATTCTAGGGGAAAGGATTTTACAAAGGCAACTGATTTGGAAAACAAATGGATATACTTGTTATATCTGGAGCATCTACTGCTGAATTTCAGGGAGAATGTTTTATGGTCATTTTCCTACACCGACCTTTATTTTGCAATTGCCTGGGGGAAGCCAGAGTCTACTTTTTTTTTCTCTTCTCTTTGTTATTGAGGTTTACTTTCAAAACAAGTGTCTGTAAAATCCAAAGAATTTGAAACAGGATCGTGTCCACCTATAATTCCCACAGCATAATGACTAGGGCTTCAATGTCAGTTTTTATCAGATGAGAAATTACTATTTCTCATCACTTCAAAGTAATTGCTTGTTCCAGGAATGAAGAACTCTACAGGGCAGGTGGGAGAATTCAAGCTTTACTTTTACAAATGACAGTTACACGGCCAACAGGAGTCACTGACTGCCCTCCACAGAAACAAAATTAAATTCTTCATAGACTCACTCCTATATATAAAACGGGCAAAGAAAAAGGACTCACTGTATAGTACAGGGAACTATACTCAGTATCTTTTTTTTTATGTTTTTTACTGAAGTTGATTTACAATGTTTGTCAGTTTCAGGTATGCAGCAACGTGATTCAGTTACATATACATATATATATATATAATCTCCTTTTTCAGATTCTTTTCCCTGATACATTATTACCAAATATTGAGTACAGTTCCCCTAAATATCTACCCATCTGTATGTCTTGTATAACTGAATTACTTTGCTATGCACCTGAAACTACACAACATTGTAAATTAACTATGCTTCAATTAAAAAAAAAAAAAAGAAAGAAAAAAAAAAGACAAAAAAAACTCCCGTCGTGGCGCAGTGGTTAACGAATCCGACAAGGAACCATGAGGTTGCGGGTTCGGTCCCTGCCCTTGCTCAGTGGGTTAAGGATCCGGCGTTGCCGTGAGCTGTGGTGTAGGTTGCAGACGCGGCTCGGATCCCGCGTTGCTGTGGCTCTGGCGTAGGCCGGTGGCTACAGCTCCGATTGGACCCCTAGCCTGGGAACCTCCATATGCCGCGGGAGCGGCCCAAGAAATAGCAACAACAACAACAACAACAACAACAACAAAAAAAGACAAAAAAAAATTATAAACAGTATTCTCTAGCCCCATGAGTCAGATTTTGTGAACACCATGAGAGATAATTCTAAATGGAGGGCTCTCTATAATACGTTTGGCTTCTAAGTTTCAATATATCATTCTTTTAAATAAAACTAAGATCCCAGGCAAGTGCTGAAGTGTAGTAAAGATCTCTAATAAATAGAAACGTGAAAGTGGACCAGGGACCTGTGAATGAAGCATGTGCTGGGGTAGGGACTGCTGAGTCGACACTGACCAATGCACTCCAGCATCATTATCAATCAGGACATTCCAGGGCCAGGGGATTTATAAAAATCCACTCAGCAAATAATTGCCCTGCCGTGCAGAGAGGGTCAGGGGTGTCCACATACTGTCACGGGCCAGCCTTGGGTGAGATATTCTACATTCGCACTTGCTGGGAATGAAAAGGAAACATGGTCATTTCTCCGGTGCAGACGACAGTCATGGAAATCCTCAGATACAGCATCCCGGAAGGAACAGCAGTTTCGTGCAAACACCAGGGATTCACAGAGAATATATCGGGTTTATCCTAGCTATCTAAAACAAGATTAAAAAAAAATAAAACTATTACTGATGATAGATGATTTTTCTCATTTTTCACTTCGTTAAGAAATAAAATGTTTAACTCTCTGCAGTCAACTTGTAGAAGGGTTGTGTTAAACGGAGACCCTGGATTCAGCCGGCTTTATTAGATTAAGGAAAGATTTTTTTGAATCACTGGGATATCCTAATCATTATTATCACATATTAAATATTCTCATGAAATGTTGGTTAAAATGAAGAAATTGAAATAAGATACCATTCTCTTGTATTCAATACATAAACGAGCATCTACTAACTTGGAAACACTTGGCTCGATCTAAGGTGCTGAAGCTCCCATCAAGCTATTCTCAGTGGGGAGGAGAAGTGGGGGAAATAGGAGAATGATTTGGGAAGTGACAATAACATAACCGGCTTGTAGTGAGTGTCCTCTAACAACTATTGTAAAAGAAATATACACTGAAGTTTATGAAAAAGGCATGTATCCTTTAGAAAACTCTGTGGAAAAAAAAGTATAAGAATTCATTCTAAAGACAGGTAGAATTTTGGCAATAAAAAAAGATAGGTAGGTCTAGGCTAAGGGAAGGGTAAAAATAAGGGTATGTTTGTGAGAAAACATAGGGCTGCTGTTCAGTGAGCATCGTTTCGGCCAGTTTAAGCATCAAGCTATAGTTAAAGATGCACCTGTGAAGATAAATTTGGGCCACATTCGGGAAGGCTGAAAAACCATACTTAATTCTATGTAGGATGGGAATTTCTTGATTTTCACATTTTCTTTTAGAAGGAAAACTCAGGGGAAAGTCTGAAGCAGGCCCTACTGGGGCACAAAGCCTACAGAAATAGACCCAGTAGAAACAGAAGCAAGAAAACAATTTAAAGAGACAAAGCCAGTAAAAGAACCAGACACTGATATGGCAGGGATATTGGAATTATCAGACCAGGAATTTAAAATAACCATGACGAGTTAAGTCAAGGCATCTACTGGAAAAAGGAGACAACACACAAGAATAGATGGGTAATGGCAGCAGACATATGGACATTCTAAGTAGAAATCAAAACAAAATGCCCAGGATCAAAAACACTGTGACAGAAATGAAGAATGCCTCTGACGGATGTATTTGCAGAAGAGACATGGCTGAAAAAAGAATCTCTGAACTAGAAGATATGTCAGTAGAAGCTTCCGAAATGGGAAGGCAATGCAAAGGTTGTCTGATAAAAAGGTAACAGAATGTCCTAGAATGGTAGGACAACGACAGAAGGTATACCATACATGTAATACCAGAAGAAGGAAGAAAGAAAGGAACCAGAGAACTATTTTAGGTAACAGTGACTGAGGATTTCCCCCAAATTAACATCAGACACCAAATCACAGATTCAAGAAGCTCAGAGAACACCAAGCAGGATAAATGCAAAAACAAACAGACAAAAACAACCTTCCACCTAGGTATAGCATAGTCAGACTTTTAAAAATCAAAGATAAAAAATCTTCTAAGAAGCAGAGGGGATAAACACCTCACTTATAAAGAAGCAAAAATAAGAATCACATCCAACTTTTCCTCAGAAACCATATAAGCAAGATGAGAGTGGAGCGGGATATCACCTAGAGTGACCCCTAATATAAACTATAAAGTTGTGGTGATAATGATGTGTGTGGGGGGTGGGGTGTGTAGAGGGGACAGCTCTCCCTTGGTACCCTCAGGGGATTGGTTCCAAGATCACCCTCCTACCCCTCAGGTACCAAAATGTGAGGAAGCTCAAATATATAAAATGGCACAGTATTTGCAAAACACCTGTGACCATCCTCTCCCACACTTTAAATCGTCTCTAGATGACTTTCAGGATCCAGCACAATATAAATGCTGTGTAAATAGCTGTAAATACAATGTAGATGTTTTATAGACAGGTGCCTTCCCACAGAAGTTCAAGTTTTGCTTTTTGGAACTTTCTGGATTTAAAAAAAACCAAAAACCAATCTGAATCCATGGTTGGTTGCACCTGAGGACATGGAGGATGGTTTATATGGCAACGTAATGCTCAAATTTGCTGTGAAATTTGAAACGGATCGAAAGGAAAAAAACCACATATTTACAAAGAGCTAAACACATTCTTAGCCTATAACGCAACAAGCCAATTCCTGGGAAATGAGTGACACAAGAGAGATGAGAATATAGGTCCTCACCAAGACCTCCAGGCGAGTGGTGACAGTGGCATTATTCGCGGACGCCAAAAACTGGGAGAAATCCAAATGTTTGGCAGCAGGTTAATACATGAACTGAATGTAGTTACCTAGAGAATGCAACTGCACCTAGATAAAGAAATGCGTGGAGGGAGGGGACATCCACACCTCCTTCTACTCGATTTGGCTGTGAACCTAAATCTGCTCTACAACAAAATCTGTTAGGAAACAAACGTAAAGCGTACCGGCAGCTCTCAGGCTCTGAAGCCCCAAACCTGAGAATCATCCTTGATGTTGGGTGATTGGACCCTGTCTCTTATACCCACCCCACCAATAAGTTCCATTAATTCTACCTCCAAACTGTTTCTTCAATGCATGTGCTTCTATCAATACCCTTGTCTAGGAGGTTCCGTCGTGGTTCAGTGGTTAACGGATCCGACTAGGAACCATGAGGTTGCAGGTTCGATCCCCAGCCTCCCTCAGTGGGTTAAGGATCCCGTGTTGTCGTGAGCTGTGGTGTAGGTCACAGATGCGGTTCGGATCCTGCGTTGTTGTGGCTGTGGTGTAGGCCTGCAGCTACAGCTCCGATTAGACCCCTAGTCTGGGAACCTCCATATGCCATGGGAGTGGACCTAGAAAAGGCAAAAAGACAAAAAAAAAAAAATCCTTGTCTAAGGAACCATCATATCTTTATCAAAGTGGTTCAAACTTGTATTTAGTCCCTCTCCATCTGTTCCACAATGAACGTCTCTTCCCCATGACAGGGAAGCCAGAGTAGTCATCACAGAATTTTAAAAAAAGGTTTTAGTCTCTAAAAGACTAAAAGTGACTTGTCAATGCACCCAAGAAAACCTAACAAATTTTTAGCAAAGTTCTTTTTTTCTGTTCCAACCTCATTTGAGCCTCTCTTCCTATTATCCCTCATTACGTGCCGTACACACTAGCTTGCTTTCATTTCCTCAAAACATGCCAGGCTCTTCCATGACTCACTCAAATTCATCAAAAATGTTTTTTTCCATCTGCTTACTTGCCTGGCCAAATGATACTCACCCTTAAAAATTCACATTAAATATCACTCTTTTAGGAGTTCCCGTCGTGGCGCAGTGGTTAACGAATCCGACTAGGAACCATGAGGTTGCGGGTTCGGTCCCTGCCCTTGCTCAGTGGGTTAAGGATCCGGCGTTGCCGTGAGCTGTGGTGTAGGTTGCAGACGCGGCTCGGATCCCGCGTTGCTGTGGCTCTGGCGTAGGCCGGTGGCTACAGCTCCGATTCGACCCCTAGCCTGGGAACCTCCATATGCCGAGGGAGCGGCCCAAGAAATAGCAAAAAAGACATAAAAAAAAAAAATCACTCTTTTAGAAAGACCTTTGGTGACCCCCACACACACTGTCCTGCTCTGCTCTTTCTCTCAAAGTGCCCTGGTTGTCTTCTTGGCACTTACTATTTTTATTACACACACGTGTGACTCTTGTTCTTTAGTGTGTGTCTCCCCAACTAGAGTTTTGGCTCCATCAGGTTAGAATGGTGCCCATTTTTTGGCCTTTATACACTTAAGTTTGTGGATCTCAGCTCTGCGCGTATATTACAGTCACTTGGGGAACTTGAAAAATATACATGTCCAAGTCGCGCCCTAGATCAACTCCGTTGAAATCTTTGAAGCATGTGTCTAGGCCTTTGTTTAGTTTTGTTTTTAAAGAGAAGTTGAGTACCCTGGCTTAACACCCACTTCAGAAGCTGGCTCAGAGTAGACAGAAACGCCGTGTTTGTCTGATAAGCCACAGAGGACCAGACACCTGTGAAGGAGGCAGAGCTTGCTTATTCAGAAGTAAGAAGAAAGAGCAGTGCAAACAGCAGAGTGCTGCGGACAGGGAGCCTTTTACAGAAACAGAGTCAAAAGACATGGATAACAGGTTAATTAAGGGGAATAGGAAGGCGTGCGGCATTACAGACAAAGGTGCCCTCAGAACCCTGGCAGAGAGCTGGCAAGAAAGCAGTTATGCAGGAAGAGTGTTCTGTGGGTGTTGTGGACTGAGCGCCCCACAAAGCCTTCAGGTGGAAAGGTCCGGCGTGTGCTTGTCGGAGGAGGTCTGGAGCTTAGGAAAGAGGTCAGGGCCAGCCCCTGGAGGCTTTTTCGGAATAAAAGTGGCTGAAGGCATGAAAATGGAGGGGGTCACGGAGGGAGAGACCAGAGACAGAGGGGCTTGGTTCTAAGACGTCTTAGGAGTGTCTGTACAGAAGAGCTAAGTGGGAGAAGAGGAGCTCCTGAAATGAAGAGCCTGGAAAGGGCGAACATCGAGGGATGGGGCAGGACACGAGGGACAAGGCGGATGCACGAGGAGGGCACGGGGTCAGATGCCAGGGAGAGGTGGCACAGCATGAGGACGGACGCGGCACACCTGCGATGGTAATTAGACGGTGACAGGTGACCTCTGCAGAAGCAGATTCTGTTCTTGTGGCAGAAATCGCATCATAATTCACTGAATAGAAGGAACAATGAAGGGGAGGCTAGTGTGAGTCTCCTGAGATACAGCAATACCACGAGGACTCAGAAGCTCTTGGGACTGAAAGAGTATCTCCCCCAACTCCCATCGCAGGTCAGGATTGCCCTTTAACCACGTTGCATTTTGAAAGATTTTCTGAACAAGATTTCGTGTACAAGACTTTCTGGGGAATCTATTCCATTAAACAATCCCTTTATCTCTTTATCTGGTCACTAGTGTACTGATCCCGCCAGAATTGGAGGCAAGTGGCTTGTTTTCCTGCTAGGTGGTTTCTCTGGACTTGCTTCTTTCCCTACCCTTTAGCACATCCCATCTCCACCCACCCCCGCCCCTCCACCTGCAACCCACTGGTGTGGCTTCATTTGTCTTCTCTTCTCCTTGCTACCTTGGCAGTTCCTGCAGGTGTGGCTTTGATTCCTGTGTTTCCACCTGAATCAGGGCCGTGAGAGTTTATAAACACTTATAAGGTACTGAAATTAGCATGGACATGGATAGAGTCCCATACTGCGGGGGGTGGGATGCCTGGTGTTTGAGCTGTATGGGGAAGGAAGGGCAAGGGGTTTGTTCGGTGTAGAGAGTGAGGGAAGGCATTTCCCAGAAAATAACAACAAGACGCACGGAGGAACAGAACCGGAAATAACTCTGACGTTAACGAACGGCCCGTTCCGTAACAGAGTAAACAAGATACCCAAGGGTTACTGCAGAAGAGTGAGAACAAATGAGCAAAGAGGGGGACCAAAAGCCGATCACTGTCCCTAAGGCCAGCGGAGGCTGCGCGGTCCCTGGTGGGGTGAACACGGTGCGAATCTGAGGTCCCAGGGACTTAGAATTGGGAGATTCCTAGGAGACCCGATCGAGAGTGCTTCTCAGTAGAGCTGGGGACCCTGCCCTCTGGGCGAGTGTGACTCCTCTGACACGCGGTTTCCTCCTGTTCTGCGCTGGCTTGATATACACCCTGGGAAGCCTGACTCCCTAAGGAAAACAGGAGAGAACAGTGAAGCACGTTTCGATGACCCCTAGAAACCTGTCCTGATACGCCCATCTTACTCTCTCGAGAAGCTAGTATTTTCTCTTGTTTGGTTCTTCTCTACCAATGATTTGATTTGAAAATAATTTCATAATTTGGGTTTACCTTATTTCTTTATTTGCTTATTGGCAGTGCCTTGCAGCATGCAGAAGTTCCCAGACCAGGGTTTGAACCGGTGCTGCAGTAGGGACCAGAGCCACAGCAGTGACAACGTTGGATCCGTAACTGTTAGGCCACAAGGGAAGTCTCATAGCTAGGGTTTAAAAGGTAACTTCTTCCTTTGCAGAACAGATACTGATGCACAGACTTTGAAAAACTTTTGGTCTCCAAAGGAGACAGTTTGGGGGGTGGGGGGATGCGCTGGGGGTGTGTGATGGAAATCCTGTAAAATTGGATTGGGATGATCATTGGACAACTATAAATGTAATAAATTCATTCAGCAATAAAAATAAAGAGATAAAAGATAACTTCCAAAGCAATTAGTTCCTAAAAGAAAAATACCTGGCATTGTAGAAGTAGGTAAGTAAATGAAAATGTTCTTTTGTTAAGAAAGTGTACCAATTGGTGCTCTCTGGTGTCTTAGCAGTTAAGGATTTGGCACTGTCACTGCTGTGGCTGGGGTTTGATCCCTGGCCTGGGAACTTCCATAAGTTGGCGCAGCAAGGCCAAAAAAAAAAAAAAAAAAAAAAAGAAGAAGAAGAAAGAAAATGGGAGTTCCCATTGTGGCAAAGTGGAAACAAATTTGACTAGTATCTGTCAGGATTCAGGTTCAATCCCTGGCCTCACGAAAGGATCTGGCATTGCTGTGAGCTGTGGTGTAGGTCACAAGTGCGGCTTGGATCCCAAGTTTCTGTGGCTGTGGTGTAGACCAGCAGCTGTAGCTCCGATTTGACCCGTAGCCTGGGAACTTCCATATGCTGCAGGTGTGGCCCTAAAAAAAGAAAACAAAACAAAACAGAACAAAAAAACAGAAAATGATGATGGACCAATGGAATGGACCATGTGTCAACTTTATTCCCAGTGTTATATGGGACTGCGCAAAAACCTGATATACCACAAATTTTTGGAGGATTTTTTTTAAGCTAACAAGAGAAAGTCACTTTAAGTTTTATCAAAGTAGACCATTGGCTGCCTCTTGGCACAATCTTGTGTCCAGATCTGAAAGACGACCTCGTTTTCAGATCACTGTGCTCTTACACAGTTTTGCTCTGTAGACCCATGGCTTCTTGTGCAGAAACTACCCATTAGTACCTACGAGGTACAGCTTATGCCTGTACTTTGTGACAACTGAACTGGTGATTAGGATTTCTTAACTTCTATTTATTGTTATCCTCCAATAAATAGAATGTGTACATGTATGTGTAACTGGGTCACCACGCCGAACAGGAGAAAAAAAATTATATTGGGGAAATAACTATTAAAAAATAATCTTAAAAAATTATATTTTTAACAAGTTGTCTTTTGCTTTACTATTTTGCTCTGGCCTCCTGGATGATAGGGAGCCTAAAAAATTTCATCCAATAGGCTTCACAACCCTGTTATCTTTTATTGTTATTTGAACCATAAGCCCCTCTGGTCGTGAACATAATTTAGTCACAAAATAACTAGCATAAAAGTAGCTTTTTTCAAAAGAAGTTGGCCAATCTACATTTTGATCAGAAAACTGATTTTGTCTAAAATGAAAAATAGTCTAGTCTGGGTTTTATTGGTATATTACTGGGTTGTTTTATAAGTTTGTGTTCATGGGTTTCTACTTTTTTCCCCCAAATTTGAAGTACAATTTCCCTTGTACTTTTAAATCCCTAATTCACTTCCAGTCTATCCTATCCCCGTGCTAACTGGAATAAAGAATAGGCACAGCCACTTAAATGTCTTCACAACAGGAGGGCAGCTAGATCGAGCAACTATTAGTCTATTTGGTTTTTGGTCAAGTTGACAATTTTCTGCAAAATGAATCATGCATCTCCGTGACCTTCTCTGGGGTACTCAGTCCATGACCTTCTCTGGGGTACTCAGCATCAGCTATCCCACTACTTTCCCCAAGTCTTCTCAGTGCCTTGCCCTGTGGACCTCATCTCCTATCTAGGCCCTGAAAGGTTTCCCTAACTCCATCTCTAGCTTTCTCATTATAATGGAAGCTGCCTTCCCCTCTAGCCCTATAGAGCAAAGCATTTTGGTATTTCCTGGGATCGGTGACTAGGGGGAGACGTGCAGCATTGCATTTCCCCCTCGTCGTTTTCAAACCAGGATCCATCTACCTTCTTTTGGTCCAAATGCCTCTTCTTTGGTCCTTCTTTCTGGTTTTACACACAGACCCGCTGGTCATTCTGCATGTTCCTAACAGCCTTTGGCATTGTGTTATAATGTTATGCTATAAAGTTCAGGCTTCCTTTTGACTATGTGCTCTGGCATCATTTTAGGTGTTTTCACAAACAGATGGGCAACCCCCCCCCCCCACTAGTTTACCTTCGCAGTTCTTCCACTCCTTCACCTGCACTGACCTTGACCCTGACACAAGTGCTAGCCACTCCACTCACCCTCAGTCCAAAACTGCTCTGTGTTAATAATTCAGCGAGCTTAGACACCAATATCTCACCATCTTAACTTTCCAGTTGACTCATTCTCACATTCTTTTCATTGCTAACCTTAAGACTGAGTCCTAAAGACCTCAAGGCAAGCGATCCTTTCCTAGTCTCTCCTTTTTCACCCTCACTTTTCTTCCTGTACTACTCTGAGTCACATGGCTGAGTATTTTAATGGCTCAAGTCCCTATGAGCCACCAGCCTATCTGCCTGACCATGGCCCAAACCAGAACTGATTCAACTGCATGGTACAGCTGGGTGGTTAATTAACTAAATCTGAATTCCCAGCTCTAACTCTCATTTCCTCTGTGGTCTAAGCCTGCATTACTCAACCTCACTGTAACATGGGTTTCTCCTCTGAAATAACAGTATTATCTCGTCAGGCCATGCATCAGTTTAGATGTGTTAACACAGCTAAAGCACTCTGAACAGTGGTCTGACACCAAGAAAGTACTCAATAAATGCTAACTCTTTTTAGGAGGTGGTACCATGGACTCATTGTGACTCTGAGCTTTGGAACTAGACCATCACACACTAACCCTGACCTTGGGTCCTGACTTAGTCTTTTTGTGCTTCATCAGTGAATTGGGGATAACTGTCTGCCTTAGAGGGTGGTACCTGAGAATTAAGAGAGGTGACTCCTGCAAAGCAATTAGGAGAAAACTTGGCTCACAGTAAACATTGGTGAATGTCAGCTGTTGTTGCTCTTACTCCGCATGCTCACAATCTCAGGCTGTTGACAGCTGCTGGAAGAAATCATATCACAGGCAGACTGGAGACACTACATAGGGTGGATTTCAAATCTAGCTGGTCCCTCAGAGCCACTACATAGCCCTCTGTCTCTGATTCGTCTCAGGATTATTTTATAAGATCAGTCAGAATATTGAAGTCCCCAGGCACTAACTACTTCCCACGAACCCTAGAGAAGTATTCAGTACGCTTCTTTTATTCTTTCCTGACTTTCGAGGTTAACTTCTCCTTGCATCCGTTCCTGCCTACACTTTTACACTCTTCATCACATCCGCTCCCACCTTTTCTGGGTCCAGGCTCATTGAGTTATTTCATTTCTCCTATATTTTTAAGCTTTCTCCTGTTTCTCCCCCAGTTTTGTGAACATGTACAAGCCTACTTTTCTAAAAACCTTCCTCTAATTCTGCTCCTTCACCAAGCCTATCAGGCTAATCAAGGGGACTCCATACGTCCTATTCCTTAGCATTTCACTGGCTGCTCTCTGCCCACCGCTGTATCAAGGAACAGGGGTGAGTTCTCTGTTTAGCGCATCAGGAAAGGCGTGGGTTGAGCCTAGGTTAGCCCCTTCCTCTCATTTCTCGAACGGCAGCCTGGCTACAGGAAAGCAAATATTCTTCGCGCCGACTTGCTTTAAAATTCATATGGATCAACCTGGTTTGCCTGCTTTGCTTGTCACTGGGAAACAGATTTCATTATAAAATTAAGTAGAAGCAAGTCCAGTAGTGCTTCAGACGCCAACTTCCAATCCAGTTCTCCCTACTAATAAAACTAATACGTCTGATCTCCATCCATCCATGTCTTCTTTCTCTGCACTTGTCCTGAACACAGGCAGGGAAAAGTCCGTTTAGGTACTGGGCTCTTTCTCACCTCTCTTTTCCTCCTCAACCAAGTCTCTGCCCTGACTACCCATAGCGGTGCTCTGGCAAATACTGTGCCTCACTTCTGCCATTAAATACATTGACAACTCCAATGGTGCCGAACAAACCAACAAATATAACTTTGGTTTTATCATTTGGGAAAAAAGAATCCCAGTACTTTTAGTGACATGAGCATTCGTTAATTGCAAGCAACAGCCCCGGTTAAATCAAGAGGGAATGTCAAAAGACACCTGCAGTCTCAGAGCTATCCTGTTCTTATATCCTTTCGACAAGTCTTTCCTTTCAATATAATAATAGCAGGTAAAACAGGCAGCTTATTTATTTTCCGTCCAAGAGACAGTCACGGGTAACATTTCAAGATAAATGTTTTCCCTCCCCTCTCTTCTCAAACCCATCCTCCCATTTTCTCAACCATGTTGTTGTTGTTGCTGTTGATTTCTTTTCTTTGGCCACACCCACAGGAAGTTCCCAGGCCAGGGACTGAACCCTCACCACAGCGGCGACCGGAGCTGCTGCAGGGACAACACCGGATCCATAACTCACTGAGCCATGAGGAAACTCCTCTCAACCTTTATTTTACTGTCTGCTGCGATACTGTGTGAATAACATAACTCATTTTTGGCTGAAATACTTCCAACTGCCAAAAGTTACAGTAGAGAGACACAAGACTATTAGTTATAGCAAATGGCAAGACTATTAGTTATAGAGAAAACTTGCCATTTTGTACGAAAATATTTAAAATCATGCTCATCACACCAAAAGGACACTAATTTTATATATTTTTAACATACACAATTTTAAGTCCTCTTTGGTTGTTTCTTTGGCAATACTGAGCAAACTTTCCATGTCTTCTGAAATCTTTACCTACTTGATATTGCATAAAATCATAAAGTCATAAATGATTTCTTGTGTTGGACTATACCTTAATTTAAAACCAAAAGTCAAAAATACTCATGTTCTTAATAGTGATCTTAATGACCCAATCAGCTACATTCGACCATGATTGGGTATTTTCACCACTGACTTAGTTAAGAGCTCATTTCAAGGAAGCATTGGGAAGTACAATTGCTCTCCCTATGTCCTAAGTTTTAATTCAAAAGGTACAGTGTGCTTGACTATAGGGCTCATGGGCTAGGGAAAGAGCTATAGAGGAAGATTGAAGGAGGAAAGAGAAGGGAAGAAAGAAGAATTATACCAAAGCCTGAGATCTTAAAATTTGGCCACTTGGATTCTCAGCTGAAATATTTTGGAAGTTTTTGAATCCAGCAGAGCAAGTTAAATATCAAGGATAAACAGAGAGCAGGGCTTATCTACATAAAGTTATTCTTTTGGTCCAACGGAAGAGCTAGGATCAATCATGGACCAACAAGCTCCACCCCTTCATTGTGTAGCAGTTATAACAGCGTCTAACTTAGAACTGGTCTCAAGTATTTCTGAAGTGTCCTGAAAATAGAAAAGTAGCCAAAATAATAGGAATAAATCTTTAAACCTACAAAGTATTAGAGACCCAATTCTTTCATCAGATCTAGTTAGAGCTTGTATTCCTTCTGTTTCTAGGTTTGGGGTTTCATTATATTAACATAAGCAGTGATATCAAAAGGACTCTCCCCACCCAAAAAAACCCTCGGTCTTCTCAAATTAGAGAAACTTAATAGGATTAATTGCAATTAACTTACCAGCAACATTAATTTAATACAAAACTAATAGAAATAAGTATATCATAGTTAGCTGTCAATTACTTTATATAAATGTTTATATACAATGCAATTTAAATGATGGTGCCCCAGAGTAAAAGGCTAAGTGGAGGAACATTGTACCTGGGGTGGGAAATGTGAACTACTTTTGTTATGCATTTTATCCTAATTCTTTTCTGATATGAATTTTCTATAAAAACTGTATTGGATACCATTTCTAAGTAAAAAATTTCTAAGTCCTTTACTGGAAGAACATATACCAACTTTTGAACAGTGGTTATCTTTTGGATGGTACAATATGAACAAAGATTTTCTTCTGTGTTCATCTTTGTATTACTGGTTTTGGGTACTGAATAACATTTTATGTTTGCAATTAGACGATAGTCCCAACAAACATTATTTAAATGATATTTGTAAAAAACGGCATGGAAATTTTATACAAGTCTGCATCTGTATTATATATATATAAGCACATACATATACATACGTTTGTGTATTTATAGATTATTTTTGAATACCTAATGAAAAATCTCTCTACTGCATAGCCTAATACATTAAAAATGTACCCCATCTACTGGATGAAAATAAACTGACCTTTTATATTATAAAATATAAAAGAAACAAGAGAGAGGGAACTAAAGAAAATAATCAGGTGCTTCAATTTTAAAGATAGGACGAAGATAAAAATTTATTTAAATATTTGAGTGCTGGATTTGCTACCCAGTATGCAGATGGTTATCTAGAGCACATTAACAGAAAAATTAAAGCCTATTGGAGCAAGTTTAACCACAGCAGCAGAGCTTACACACAGTACCAAATTATAATCAGGAGTTCCTGTTGAGGCTCAGCAGTAATGAACCAGACTAGAATCCTTGAGGATGCAGGTTCAAGCGCTGGTCCCACTCAGTGAGTTAAGAATCTGGCATTGCTGTGAGCTGTGGTGAACCTTGCAGATGCGGCTCGGATCTTGCGTTGCTGTGTGGCTGTGGCACAGCCTGGCAGCTGCAGCTCCAATTGGACCCCTAGCCTGGGAATCTCCATATGCTGGGGGTGAGTGTAGTCTTTGGGCTCCTCATTTTGGTAGGCCCTTTCTAAGACACAGGGAGGGACTCCCGTCAGTGAGCTCACATGGCAAAAGTAAGATACCAGTTAATTCCTCTGTTTCTTTATATTCTGCCTTATCCTCTGTCACACCTGGGTTGGATGGCACGAGCAGCTGCGGGAGTGCTGGGCGTCAAGCTAGGACGAAGCCGCCATGCTTATACATGTCATTTAGGTTTAGTTGAATATATTTATGGGTTTTTTTTTTCCTGGTACTTCCAAGGACACTTAAAATTTGTTAGTAATCCTAATGTAGGAACAGCTCCCAGGAATATTCCTGCACCCACTGTGCAGACTCCCCGGGCATCACAAATAAAGGTGTGGATCTGGAGCCTGTCCTGCAGTGGAAACATCCTAAGGCGTGCAGCCCTGGAAGCATGTGGGTGGTGGAAAAGAAACAGGATTCCACGTGTGTACTTCCAGGAGCTGGACTTTGGAAATTCATGCCAAAATTCACATGTGTAAATCATAAATGGAGAATTTGATTCTCAGCATTTCCATTACAAAATGGAAGCTCCCCTCGTTCAAAAATAATTCAATAATGCAGCATGAACACACAGAAATACATCATTTAACTTTTTTACAGTAGTGAGAAATTGAGATCAATATTCCTTGAGAAGAGAGTGAATAAATTCCTCCTCTCACACTAGAACATATAACAAAATTATTGTTAAGATGCAATCAAAAGAGTATGAAGCCAAAATATGGGGAACACACACTACAGAGGTGTCAGGTGGCTCATAAAACTACTGCTGTATTTTTAGATTTTGAGTTCTGGTCTTGTCAGACATTAACACTTGAACTGTGTTTGAAATGATTTTTGCGCCTTATATCCAATATTCCTCTTCTTGTATTTATAACTTTGTATATTGTCTTCTTAAAGGCGGATCCTAAAATTGCATAAGCTTCAAGACCTAGAATCTATAAGCCGGTACCTAGCCACATCTATAGGAGAGATCTAGAGTGTGTTTGCTAAAGAAAACAATTTCTAAGGAACTTTTAAAATTTAGCACATTACCAAGAACAATACAAATCAGTAGCTTAAGGCACATTTCTATTTAAGTGGCCTCTCTTTTCATTCATTTTGATTTTATTTTTGCTTCTATCTGCATGTTTGTGTCTAAGAGGCACAGTGGATAAAGGATGGCAAGGAGAGGAGAGTGGAAATGGAATTCAATTGGGGGACACAACTAGGTGTTTTCAACCACTTCATTGGTTTGTTCCAAGAGGACTGATGATGGGTCATTTTATCCCTTTGATATATTGCAGGATAATAAAAACTCATGTTAGAGAGGAAGGAAATAAAATGCAAACGTTAATAGCTAATTCATTCTCCATGGTGGCTCAGTCTGTGGCCTTTTCTGAACAAAGACGGCCCATAGTAACAACGTGTGTAATAATTGTGGGAGGTGGCCTGTTCACTCGGGACCCAGAACAAAGGACCAAAGGTGAAGATCTGCCTCTACACCACACATCCCAAGACTGTAGGCCACACCTTTATTCACTACATAATCTTCCTGAAAGAATAAATCTGCCCAGTGTCCAGAGGAAAAACGAGTACCAAACAAGTGCATTTTAGTCACCAGAAAGATAACTGCTGCTTTAGAGAATATTGTGGAGATAAACAGACTAAAAGCGCTTTCTGCTCGTCACGGGGAGGCACGACAGAAACCTACGTTATGTCCTGTCTTGCTTCACACATTTGAAAATGCAGGCCCTAGTTTTTCTCTGTCTTTGTACAGAAACTCACTTAGAACCAATTTCTTTTAAGACTAAAGCATGTCAGAGAAAGAGAAAAAAGAGAGTTCAGGGAATTGAGGGTAACTCAAGGAGCAGTGTATAATCAGAAGGCTGGTGTTTTCAAAGGATAACTGGAAGGTGATAAACCTACACAAACACAATTAATGTTTGGAAGTGAAAGAAGTGGTTTGGAGATAGGGATCAAGAGGTCTAAAATGAACCCGAGAGAGTCATTCGTTCCTGGGATTCATTTAACCGTCACGAGTGAGTTTCCCAACCACTGCTGTGGGTCACCAGTGCCTAAGGACAGTGCCTTATGAGAAGACTCTCCAAAGATACTTTCCAAATGCACCATATATATGAAGACACATCACACTCTCTCTCTCTCTCTCTCTCTCTCTCTCTCACACACACACACCACACACACACACACACACACACACACACACACACGCAGCAGGTGCACAATGAAAGGCTTCAGTTCTGTTACGTCACCACCTCGAATTAAAGG
This sequence comes from Phacochoerus africanus, assembly GCF_016906955.1. Classification (NCBI taxonomy): domain Eukaryota; kingdom Metazoa; phylum Chordata; class Mammalia; order Artiodactyla; family Suidae; genus Phacochoerus; species Phacochoerus africanus. The sequence goes on along the minus strand of NC_062555.1, from coordinate 13,414,882 downwards.
TGAGCAATAACAGAGTTCCCTGGTGGTGTAGTGGGCAGGTTAAGGGTCTAACTGTTATCACTGCTGTGCTTGGGTCACTGCTGTGGCATGGGTTCAATCTTTGGCTTGGGAACTTCTGCATGGTCACAGACGTAGCCAAAAAAAAAAAAAAAAAAAGAGGGAGTTCCCGTCGTGGCGCAGTGGTTAACGAATCCGACTAGGAACCATGAGGTTGCTGGTTCGGTCCCTGCCCTTGCTCAGTGGGTTGAGGATCCGGCGTTGCCGTGAGCTGTGGTGTAGGTTGCAGACGCGGCTTGGATCCCAAATTGCTGTGGCTCTGGCATAGGCTGGTGGCTACAGCTCCGATTGGACCCCTAGCCTGGGAACCTCCATGTGCCGCAGGAGCGGCCCAAGAAATAGCAAAAAGACATAAAAAAAAAAAAAAAAGAAAAGTGAGTATCACATGCTAATTACTTAATAGGTCAGGCAAAGAATCTTCCTAATTACGACCCTGAGAAGGTGGAGCCAAAGACAATAAATGATTTTTCCGTCTTATAAAATTTGTCCTATAAAGATGTTTTACATATCAACATAGGACCAATTAATTTTTGGCATATCAAGTTTACTTTTTAAAATTACTTTCCTCATGTATACAAATATGATTTCATATGACCTTGAAAACAAAGAAGCTGAAATCATTTGTTTCTCTTAAAAAACAATTAAAAATAAAGTTTTGCCAGTATTAATCAGAGAATCAGAGTATAGTGCTCTATAAAGAATCACAAATAACTAAAAGTTGTTTTCTCAGTGTTGATAAGAAAATATTAACTACCCACTAAAGGAAAAACACTACAAATCTATTATATAGCGACCACATGAAAATTATTTCCACAAAATATGCATTTTAATTATATAATTTTAATTAGCTATATGATTTTTCAATTTAGTTTTAATTTGAAAATGCATAAATTATAAAATGCCATAACTAAAATAAAATATATGTAGTTTTAATATACTGAGTGGTGAGTGTATTTTATATTTAGTTATCTTTCTATTGGCATATTAAAAGGAAAAAGAGCAGGATGATATTTTCACTCATCAGGAAACTATTAACATGTATTATTTTATATGATAACCTATATTTCTAAACATTAATTTACTGATTTAGATCTTGCGTTTTACATTTGTATCTTTAACCTTGTGGATCTCCAAGAAGATCCTTAAAAATTCTGGCAATGTTTCAGAGGCAGTTTCTTTTAATGAAGCCAACAATAGGCCTTTGCAAATATCTACCAGTAGGTGGAGCAGACAACATAATTTATTACCCAAAACAAGGACAAGGGAATCAAAGTCTTTTTATTTGGAAGAAACCAAATCTGCAAATGAGATTTTCTTCAAAGGAAATACGTCCTGTATGTGTTGGATTTAGTTTGACTGGTTGCTGAATCAAAATAAATAACTTTATTAAATAATCTTTGCAGAAAGACAAATCAAATTTACAAATGGAAGCAGTGTTTGCATTTTACTTATTCAAATCAACTAAAATTAGCTTTCTTTTCATAAAACTTGTACAGGACAAAGATTTTTTGATGTGTTCATTTAATAAGGGTGCTAAACCCAATCCTGTTTTGCAGGTGATGGGGTGCATAACAAATAGTACTTTCTGGGAAATATAATTGACTAATCCTATTATGTCTGTAGCAACAAATTAACCTTATTACTACTAGTAAATGGTGATTGATTATTTATGCAAATAAGTTACCATGTTCAGCTTTCTGATTGAAATAAACATATACAAAAGGTGCTTTAATATGACTTGAACTTTTTAATTAATAAGACCCTGAGGGCTCTATTAATTCACTCATTGCAATATTAGTTATTTACTTGTGTAATTCCTATTAATTCTAATACATCTGCTTGCATAAAGATGAGATAATTAATACCAGTAAAAATTAGTAATAGATTTTAGAAGTATTTTATGATATACATTAGATTTGTACTAAAAATAGGTGTAAAACTGACTTTAAAACTCTTATGTCAGCATGAGCATGTCCGAATATCAGCATAATCATCCTGAAATTAATATATTAAATAACAAGACCTCATTTATTATATATATATGAATACAAACATATTTTTAGCTTAAAAAAGTCTTTACCTTTTCTGAATCATTTGTCTGAATTAATGTTTTATTTCAACTTGTCTAAGTTTAGCTATATTAGAACTATGCAAATTTAATATGAGAATCACTATTCTAAAAACTACATTAACATCATTTCTAAATTGTTGAAATCACCGAGAAAATAGTGTGTTTTTCCTGGCTAGAAATGCTATTAGAATTATTCCTTTGAGGCAGTTCAATAAAACTTTTCCTGTCCTCATTATACTTCTTACAAAAATGATTTAGGTTTGAATATTGATTCAGTAGGTTTTCAAATATCTGCACCAAGCAAGAGTTAGAACTTACACAAGTCTTTGAAAATAAATACTGAATTCATATTTCACCTTCATTTTGTCCTTAAATGTGTGTTTAATATGAGAACAAAAATGCAATGAATCTGTAAACATATGATTTAGGAATATTTTTATATCTACAGCTTAATTCCTTCCCAATAGCCAAGTCATCCTGAAAAAAAAAATCATTAAAAATACTCAAACTGAAATATGTGTTTTTCACTCTCTAACTCTTCTATGGTTAGGAAAAGTACTTAAAGATTTTTTTTTAAAAAAAATAGTAAACGGAATCAACAAACTCATAAATATAAATGGTTGCTAATTTCAGTGACACTATCTTATAGGCTGTAACAGAAAGTTGGCAATTTCCTCCCACCTAAAAAAAACCTGTTTGGCAGTAGACTGAAGTTAGAATGCTCCTTGTGGTTCAGGAGCATATAGTAGGTATTTACATGACCTGATCCTCGTCCTAGGACGGTGTCAGAAAGTTTGTAGGTACTCAAAAATATGCTATTTGGAGTAATTTCACTGATGAATTTTTATTTTTATTTATTTATTTGTCTTTTGTCTTTGTTGTTGTTGTTGCTATTTCTTGGGCCGCTCCCGCGGCATATGGAGGTTCCCAGGCCAGGGGTTGAGTCGGAGCTGTAGCCACCGGCCTACGCCAGAGCCACAGCAACGCGGGATCCGAGCCGAGTCTGCAACCTACACCACAGCTCACGGCAACGCCGGATCCTTAACCCACTGAGCAAGGGCAGGGACCGAACCCGCAACCTCATGGTTCCTTGTCGGATTCGTTAACCACCGCGCCACGACGGGAACTCCTCACTGATGAATTTTTAAAGTTAAGATTTACATTCACTCTATTTAGTAAATATCAGTGCCAATTTGTATATTTTTGTACAACAAAATTTGTGAAGGTGATTTATAATTGTATCTGTAACATCAGTTTTTAAGTTCAATGTTTAAATTTCACGATGAAAGGCACTTATTTAAAGCTGAGCACAGCAAATCTGGCGGATAGAAGGAAGAAAACATTAAAAATTTCTAGTACCATTCTGTTAGTACAACTAACTAATCCTCTGACCAAAGTAAACAGGATGAGACCAGGATGATACTTTGGAAGGAAGGAGGGAGGAAGGGAAGGAAGGAAGAAATTTTGCCTTGGGAACAAAAGTGTGTCCATAATTTCAGAGGGTCTCTAGTTTCTTGCGATCAGATATTAAAGATCACTATGACAAAACATACCAACTTGCCAGATTTAAATGAAAATCTCTGATGTGTTTATAATATCCCTCTCCAAGGGGGGGGGATTTAAGAACAACATCATTTTTCCTTAATAAGGAAAGGCAAGCAAAGAAAGGAAATGAGAAAATGAATGCTTCCAACAGCGAAGACAAAGAGAGGGAAATGAGAGTGCAGCATCTCAGTTTATCCCTGACAAGTTAAATTCCAATAATATGATGGTTATCATTTCCTGAATGCTCTCTAAGGGCTTGGCGATGTTTTAAATACAACACATTTGGTCCTCACACTATTCTTTCAAGGTGCAGAATGAAACAGAGGCTCAGACAATTCCAGGTAATCTCCTAATACCTTACCCTCAGTGGGAGAACTTGGATGTCTGCTCAGCTCTGTCTGATGGAAAAGCCCATCAGACTTTTACTCTGAATGATGAACCTTTTTATTGGCTGCCAGGAAGTTCTGGAGATAAGCGATTACTAAACTAAACTTGATAATACACTGATATGACTAGCAGCCAGCATGGGATAAACAAAGAGAAAAAGAGAATACAGCCTTGACAGCTTGTTTGGCTAACACAAACATACCTAAAATAGAATGCCAATATTGTTTGAAAATTCATTAAGGTCCGTAAATCAAGTCACATGGTCAAGTCTGTGAAATAATTTATTAAACCAAGTGCTTAATTTAAAAACTGAAATGAAATAAAAAAAATAATGTATATAAACTACCCACCATACTCTCGGACACATGCTAAGCACTCTGTGGATTTATGCTATTATACTATCTTTATTAGTAAAACGACTAAGTTTTATGGTCTTTCTAAATTATTCCACTACATAACTGGTAATTAAATAACCCTGGATAAAAGAGACAACAGATATATCAGTTAAATCTGGTTTCACCATTTTTCAGATTGCTTTCTCTATTACACTAGCCATTAAAAGTATAAAACACAATTAGGACTCAGATTAAGAAAGTTTCAAAGCCTAAAGATGGTTCAAAGTTATCAAAAGAAACAACTATCCCCAAGAATTATTACTAGCTTTAGAGAATTATAAGATATATTGATAGCCCCTCTTAGTTTCATCAAAATTGAAATTACTAGCAACTAAAGTTTGAAAAAAAATGTTTTGCCAAAAAGAATTCTGGGTCTGGAATCCTCTATGTTAAATATTTAGCCCACTAATTATACAACTAAAAAGCTTACATTGTTATAGATTTTGTAATGAAAAGTAAAGATACTTTTACTTAATTTTTAAAATCATCTTTAAATTATTGCCTCTTGCCGAAGTACTTAATGTGGTTTTGAATCTGGTCGTCTCTAAGGATGCCCTTCAGTCTGCAATCTCACCCTCCACCACTGGGACTTGACCTGCCCCATCTGAAGGCATCTGCATAGGTGACTTAGCTAGAGCTCTAACACTGGACTTGAAGTCTACGAGAAAGAATCAAAACCAAGCAAGTGCTAGTTTCCTGCCTAAAGCTCAAGTCACAAAACACGTCTCAAACCACAAATTCGTGCTGCTTGTTTTAAACCCTATCTTCTTGTGAGCAGCATGTTCTACACGCAATCTATTCTTTCTTAGTAACCAGGACAAGATCGGAGGCACGAAATCTTACCACGTACCAGAAAAGAAAGTTCAACATATTCCAAATTCCGCAATTATATTTCTTATGAAGAGACAACTGCTCGAGCAGCTTGGTTAAAAGCTACACCTGCAAACTTGCAGGGGAATTTAGAAAGGATGCAAGAAGGGTTCTAACCTCAGCATTAGCTCAATGAACAGAGGAAACATGAAAGCGACCTCAGCTTAATAACTGCTTAGTCCTTGATCAATTCACAAGGCGACACGCCACTCGGGATGGGTTATGCCCTCCCTGCTGTGTCAGCGCGGTGGCGGGTCACCCTGCTGACTTGGGCCTTTCCGCCGGCCTGGCTGCGGCCGCCTCTGCGACGCTGCGGTCACGGAGGAGCCCTGGTGCCTGCGCGCACCTACATGGCAGCGCGGAATTGAACTTGAAGTAGTGTCTTTGGGATATCTTTTCAACAAGTCATGTCCCATTCGGCCTGCTAGTTTATCTCTGTCAGTCTGGGGGCCCAAGTGGCCTCGGCGAGCTGTCAGGGACAGGTAACCAACCTGCTTTGTGCTGAGGAGGTAATGCGTCTTTCGGGCTTGGTAATCTCTTTTCTTCTCTTCCTTTTCGAGGTCGGCTTTCCTCTCTTCTCTTTCTTTCATGTCTGCAAACTCCTCCAGTGCCTCCCTGCAAGGAAACAGTTTGCAGTTTTTCGTGATAATGAAAATCCGCTAACCTTTGAATTCTTTCCACTGATGCGAATCAAGTGAGTTTGTGAGGGGCAACCATCATCCAAATCCATCAAAATCAGCGGTGTACGCTATCTTGCTGGCACATTCTAGAGGAATCTCTGCAATCTTTAAAAAGCATTTAAGTGATTTTTCAGTGGTGAAATTTTGAAAATCAAATATTTACGTACTATAATTAGTTCAACAGCCGAGGAAATATACCAAATGCAAAGTAAGTTCATTACTGTGTTATCATTTTCTCTGATTGAAGATTAACTATTTTGGATATACTTAAATATCCAAAGAAAAAAATCTGAGCTACTGATTTCCTTTAAATTTGGTATTTACAAATCTCTGATGGTTTATTTTACATACTAATAGGCTAATTTTAAAAAGTATGATGGCTTTTTACACATACACTTAATATATTCAAAGCTTACTTCAGTTAAATATTATCAGTGAGATGACATATATTATCCTATAATGAAAGGTTGATATTTCATTCAATTATATCAATAAGTAGAATAAAAACTAAATTCAGTGGATAAGTTCACAACTTTCTAAGTATAATAAATTCTATAAAAAAAACCTTTTCAGCATTTCTATGTGTGTGTATCTAAGAAAGATAAATACAAGGTAAGCTTTTAAAATATACCATGTAGAAAACACCTGCTAAATAGAACAAGATATTGTCAAATCAGGGGAGAATAGATTTTTTATTTTCATAGGACAAGTTTAACTGTTCATCTTAAAATAATGTTGTGAAATTGTACTTTATTCTTTTTAAAAAACATATGTAACAATGTCTAATCCTATAAGTAAAATTTTAAGCAAATTATCTGGGCGCAATACTTCAAAGATAGCAGAGGAGAGTAAAGAGAAAATTCCAACAAGGAAAAAAAAGAGATAGAAATTCTTATTCTACCTCATCGACTACACATATTTTTGTTGCAATTTTCTGTTAAAGGCTACTAATACAGATACTTCATACAAGGTTACTTATGAAACACACTGACGTTTAAAAATCACCATGCTATGTTATTTCAGCAGAGCTATTTTTTTCTCAACGTAAGATTAAATTGCAAAATAAATGAATTACTTGGAGTGGCATGGCCCTCATTTTGCCACCCTTCTCTTGAAAATTGCTTATTAATATGAAAAGAGGAGTCAGAAAATAGCCCGTTTTACCTTATGCATAGTATTTTGGGGGCTTCTGGACCCACGAAGCGGGGCTGGCTGCACATTTAGATTGTGCTGGCAAGCTGGTACAATGACCTTTCTGACCTGCATCTCAAGGCTATTATTAATCGCTAAGTAACCTGGTAAAGCCAAACAAATTTGTTTCCATTAAAAGGATCTCTATCTGTGTCTGAGAATTTGTTCTGTACCAAACAAACCTCATTAACTGTGTCCATTTTTGACAAAGAACCAGGAGTTAGAAGGATTGGTGACCTTTCTTTGTCCTTAAGGGACAAATATCAAGGCAGCTACATATGAATAAATGAGAATTTTTACCAGGAAAAATAACAAACGTATGTTACATAAAAAAGTGAATACATTATTAATCTTAATCTTTACTTTTGAGATTATGTAAAAAATAAATATCTCTTCTATAATTCCCCTTATAAGTCTTTAAGATAATTTAAAATAACCAAAGAACTGCCACTGCAAGGATAATTACTCAGATATGCATGTATTCAATTTTATGTTACTCCATAGATAAGCGCAGTAATTTTCTGAGCAATCACAAAAATTAAAAAACACATCTACAAAGAAATGTGTGCTCCATAAATAGCTTAATGAATATGAAGAGAGCTTAACGTAAGACAGAAAAAAGCCCCAATAAAATTGAACACATGCATGAACAGGTAAGATACAAAGAAGTAAATAGGACTTGGGTGCAAAATCAGGAGTGGGAATTCTCCGAAGTGGTAAAAACAGTCCATCTTCAGGACATGGAAACGTGAAATGAAAACAATGTGTACTTGGGGAGCTTGGCAAGGAGAGGTAAAACTGAGAGAGCTATGAAAGAATGTTCGTTTCTAGTGCATAAAGAAAACCCAGAATAAAGCCAGAAGAATCTGGAAAGCCCGACGTATAAATCCAAGAAACTTGAAAAATCACTAGAAAAACTAATGTGGGATAATCTCGAAGTGCAAAAATAATTAGTAAATTCATAAAATTATTGGCAAAAAGCAGTCTTATGTTCCTAGCTGATTTTCTGCCCTACTCGAGACGGTACAAATATGTATATGGACCACCACAATTATGTTTATGTTAAATAGTCTTTGTTAAATGACCAAGTAGGTAGAGCTAAATAAATTATTTATCCTTGATAAACAGATTTTTGTATAGCAATAGAGAGGAAGATACAGCTCACTGTAAAGGATGCCATAAAAAAATATGATCCCGTTAAAGATTAAAGGCTGGAAACCCTTGTAACTAGGGTTCCCTACAAAATATAAAATTTCCCTATTTTTTTTAATCCAGCCGTTTTAAAAATGCTTTCTAAACACTTAAAAATTTTTTCCCGAATAGTTTCAGTTTGTTATGAATATGTTGTCATGTCAAGTGTGTTGTCTTATTTCCATCCTAAAAAAAAAGAATCCAGTGATATATAAAGGATAGGCATAGCTACCCCATTTTACAAATATGGAAACACATAAAGAGACGAAAGGACCTATTCTGAAAAACAAATCAGTTAATGGCAGTAATGGAATTAGAATCCCCAGATTTGCAGATTCTCTGGATCAGGCTGTCGTTGGCCTGATACAAGGAGTACAATGCAGAAGATATTTTTATTGAATGAACTATGCATATTTTCTTTTATTTTATGATCCTGTTTCTACTATATAGTTAAAGAAACTTGGTTAAGTCCCAAGACTTTCTACATCAGTTTTTACATATACAAAACATTTTGTGATATAAATTTTAAAATAAAGGCAAAAATTACTGAAACTTTTGTAAGGTTTTACGTATGGGAATATATTTGGCGAGTGGCACCTCTAATGATAATAAAATATTTACATATTCTGATCATGATAACAAGAACAAAGATAATAATAGCTGCTTGCAGGCAATCTAGTTGGAGCAGTTAAACAACACAGACTCTGAAATGATGCCTGGTTATAAAATCTCTGCTGTGCTACTTCCTAGCGGTTTAGTCTTGGAGGCTCACTATCCCCATCTGTGAAATGCAAATATGTCATCAGGATGAGCATCTTTACCAAGCTATTGTGAGGATCAAACGGAAGAATCTGTGCCAAGTGTTCAGAGTAGTGGCTGGCACATGCCAAGGTGTTACATTATAGGATGTCTCCTTTAAGCTGGGAGTAGGCTATTTGCTTTACCTACTCAACTGAATAGGAATCTTTTATGCTTTCTTAAATCTTCTCAATGACCTCCTCCTCTCGCTCTCTCTTCATGACTGTCTATTTTGTGGAGAAAACTCCACAACGCAGAGCATGGAATCTGCCTTCCGAAGAGGCATGGGGTAAAACCTTATCCAGTGGGAAATGGGAGACAGAAGAGGGGCATGCAAATAAGTTTCCCTTTTCTTCTGTCACCCGCGTATTTCTTTCACAGCTTTGACAGGTCTCCTTGCAAACCGGGAGGAGGAAGCCTGGGGTGGGGTGGGGTGGGGTGGGGGGCGCTCACAAAAGCAAGCGCACCTGCTGCGTTAGGTTGAGTGACTATGAGACGTGATGGGAAGAAGGAGTCAGGGCAGCAGGGGCTCATCTTATCCCACCCTCCCCACAGGACCAAAGAACCCAACACAGCGGCCAGGGGTGTTGGTGGCTGACAGCTCAAGCTAAGTTCCACTGAAGAAAAATGAGTTGCCCCCAGCCTGCATCCAATGCCTGGAGATTGACGGGATGCACAGACCCAGGGCCTCTGTGTCCACCTGGCACTACTCTACATGCCCATCCACATCCAGAGCTTCCCGAGATTGGCGGGGACTACGGACGCAGTTCGGCTTCTCGCTCTGCCTTCCTCTTCCACTCCCTGAGAGATGCTATTCCCCCAAACGCTCCTCAGCATCACTCACGAACCAAATCATTATCTCAGACTCGCTTTCCATCCCTGGCACTTCACTCCCCCTTTTTCTCACTCTCACTGCCCTGGGCTAGAACCACCCAAATAAAGGATCAGCAGTTTAACCCTTGACACACATTTTGTTTCCAAGAGCTTCCTGGCTAAATCATGTAGCTCATTTAATCCTTTCCCAGGAGGATTACACATAGGAGGCAGATATTAGCCCTCCCATTTTAAAGATTCAGAAAGGAGATTCAGAGGGGTGAAATATCTGCCCAAACTCTCAACCTAGAAGGTGGCAGAGTTAGAACGTGAATCTAGGTTTGACACCAAAATCCATGCCTTTAAGCACAGTACTATACTCACAGCATACATTTTGCCTAATCCAATACATAGACCTTTTCTCTGAGAAGGTAACTGAATATTGTAGTATCCATATTATTTTCCCCAAATCCACAACAGGGAACAGCTGCTCTGCTTTTGAAAAGTTTAAATGAAATGTAACCACTCTTCTTCATCGTCACATCATAACATTGTAACGAGGGAGCTACAGGTGACCTCGGAAGACACAGAGTTCTGCATTTGTAGCCATACCTGTCCTCTCTTACTTAACACACGTTGTCGATTTGCTATTTTTTGTGTGTAAAGAATGCTAATGTACACATACTAATGTATAAAATATGCTTAAAAGGTAATTAGCACAAGGCAACCAACAAACAATAAAAAGCCACAAGGCCTTTTGGGATCGGCCCTGCTTCTCTCCATCTCACTTTATAGCTCTCACCCACGACTGCTACGCTTCAGTCACAGGGGTCTTATTTACTGCTTAGCAAACAATTTACCCAATGACCCTATTTCATCGCCTAGCAAAAAAGTTAAGTCAGGACCTTCGCTTGGATTTTCAGTGCCTTGAACCCCCTTTATGGCAATCTGAGTTGCCTCCCGCTGTTATTCTCACTCCTAATACCATAAACTTTACACTTCTTAATGATAGCATTAATTATTAACACATTTGTAATCATGTATTTATGGATATAGTTGCTTATTTAATATACTACTCACTAGACTGCAAACTCTATAAAGACTATGATTACTTTGTCCATGTCTGTTTGAACGAATAAAGCAAAAAATCCATTTTACAAAGATAGCCCTGGACAGCAGAACCATTATGGTGAATAAAACTGCTGTTGCAAAGAATTTACTCTGTTGTCTCCATATAGGTATGCACGCTTGTGTACACGAATGATGACAGGAACTTGAGAGGAGTGACGACAAATACAAGTACATGATTCTGCACAGTTCTGAGCCCGAATGAAAGCCACCAATCTCTTCCCATCATGCGATAACTAAAGTTTTCTTTAACTGCATGTTTTCTTTCTCTTATCACTATGACTCTTCTTTGTAAATTGTTTCTTGATCTTGTCTAAAGTCTGAGCCAAAGAAGAAAAAGAATGTATTTTCATATACTATTTTGTGAGGGGGGGAAAAAAAAAGCACTCTGCTCAAAATTAAATTATTTTCAGAAATAAACAATATTTATAGGATGAAAAATATTTGTAATTACAATTGGGAGTTATCTTTTTCTATATACTGACTAGATCATTCACAGTTCAATGCTGGCTCAGCAGACTCATGCAATAATTTATTTCCCATAATGAAAATTCTTAAGATGGCCACCCATGCCATTCAGAAGGGAGCTGTACATATATTTTGCCAGTCTGATTTTCTTATCTGTTTCAAAATATAGTGCTATCACAAATTGTGTTTATGATTTTTATCTTCTCTTCTAGCCACAACAACAACAAAAACCAAACAAACAAAACGCCAGAAATCTCCACCCTTTCCTCTAAAAAGGAGTCCAGATCAATCACTACTCTCCAGCTGTGCCCACTCCCATAATCCTGTCTACCCGTCCACCACATTCCACATGTTCTATCTGCAAACACGCGCCACTTCTGCACCCCCCTACATCTGCTGAGATCCTGGGGTCAGGACTAAGGAGCACTCCCTAATGTGCCCCTCTCAAAGTAGCGGACTGAACAGCTGGTATAAACTAGGTGCCAGCCCCCTTTTTAGCTAATTCTCACCCACTACCAGTACAACCCATCAGGTCTGATGGTTTTATCAGAGGAGGGAAGAAGCGGCATGGAGAAACCTCTCTTGGGGAGGGGGTAGGACCTGGACTCTGGCTCTTGGCCAAGAGCAGAGTTCTCAGGGCGTGGTCCCTGAACAGCAGCCTCAGCTCCACCTGGGAACTGCTGGAAATGCACATTCTGGAGTTGCCATCTGGGCGCAATGGAAAGAATCCGACTAGGAACCATGAGGTTGATCCCTGGCTTCACTCCGTGGGTTAAGGATCCGGTGTTGCTGTGGCTGTGGTGTAGGCCAGCAGCTGCAGCTCCGATTCGACCCCTAGCCTGGGAACCTCCATATGCTGTGGTTGCTGCCCTAAAAAAACAAAAGCCCAAAAGAAAAAAAAAAGAGAAACAAAAAGAAATGCACATTCTCAGGCCCCATCCCACATGGATTCAATTAGAACTTTGGGGGTGGGACCCCGAATCCATCTCCCACCTGCTAGGGTTTGGGAAGCACTAGTGTCAGTAACGAGAGTGTCAGCTCTGTTGAGGAGGGAGATGATTCAATGGCACTCACTAGGATGACATCGTGAAGAGAGAAGGCTACATTCAGTGAATGATCTTAAATGATCTTAATATGAACAGCCCCATACTAGCTAAAGCACTCTGAAGGACGACAAAGGGGACAGGCCATGTACATCACAATACTGCCGCAGAAATCGCAATTTTGACAGAGAACTTTTAACATTCTATGGACATTGTTTTAAAAAGGCAGATGCCCAAAATTTCAGAGGGAACTGTTAACAGTATTCCGTAATTTCTCAAAAACAAAAAGCCATCATCTGCACCATCTTTAAGAAAAAAATAATCCTAAGAAAGCAGATTTAAACAATTCTCTAGAGTCCGCACTCTGATGGCGAAGTCAACGATACCTTCTGTGGTAAGAAGCCTCAAAATGAAAACAGCTGAAGAGCATTACTTCCTAAATAAAAGCATTTTAGTTAAGTTACTGAATGTGCTTGCATTTTATCTCAAACATCTGTCTGCTTTCCGTCTGTCCATATTCGTGTAACCAAATACAGAAATCAAGGGGAAAAAAGGGAAGACTTTGTCTAAAATAACAGCAAAAACACCAACAAGAAACAAAGCCACTTCCATGCTTGGAGTGGGTGTGTGACATCCAAAAATATTTTGAGACTGATGAAACCTTAGAACCGATGATCTGGAAGTCATTAAGAAACTCAAAAAAAATGTGCCTTTGAAACAAAAGCTTCACTTTAATCATTTAAATCATTTAAAAATCATTGAAATCATCTAATTATTTAAACCACTTATTTTATCCACCTGGTTAACCAGGTCCTGGAACTGTTGGACAGGTGTTAGACATGTCGTAAGAACAGCCCTTTCAAAAGGGAAAATACAGCTTCAAAGTAAGCATCCGCAGCATCTGATCCTTCAAGAACTCAGGCTGCTCCTGAGCTCACGCTTTCCTCCGAAATGTTTCACGTCTCGGAAACATTTAGAAAAGTGCTCTCATCAAACACTTTTTAGTTACTCTTGAAAAGCCTTTGTTCGGTGCAGTACAGATCAGTTTCTCTTCAAGATGCCTAAGCTAATTTGAGTTAATATCATAAAGAAAATTAACACTCATTTGCTTATTCACTCAGGCAGGCACAAATATGATTAAAATATTAAAAGAAATAAAAGGCGTGGCAAGCCCAGTCCCCACCTTCTAGTAGCTTGCAAATAAGATAGCTGGTAACTAACTAGACCATCGACAGAACAAGGCTAGGAAGAAGTACATGTGCAGCGCTTGAGTTGAGAGAGCACATCTCTGATTAGAGGGATCAGAAAAGGCATCAGAGCTGGGAACTGAACAATGAACAGGCTTTCACTAAAGAGAGGGCGCTGGGCTAAAGGGGAGCGGTAATGAAACGAGGCTGGATTATTCACGAGAAAGCCAGCGTTCTTTGGGAGACTTGATCCGTCAACAGCAAAGTGGGGCGATGCACCTTAGAGCAGAAGAAAGGCTTCCTGGTGAAGGGCAAATGGGCTTGCGAAGGGTAATGCGAGCAAATCTGTACTCTATACACTAGATATTTTGAGAATGAAAAGAGAAAAAAGAAGATAATGGTCAATGTTATAAAATTACAATACCATGGCTTCACTCTCATCATAAAAAGGGAGAATCCAAGTGCGCCGTTATTTCATTTGCCTACTTTGCATGATTTTAAAAAGCAATAAGACTCCATTCAAAGATTATTCATGAAAATCAATTTTTTCTTCTTCTGGCTTTTTTGAATAAACTTAGCTGAAAAGAAATTTTTTGTATAGTATTCTTTCTAAAAATATGCACATATTTCACTGAAAACGATTTTCTTTTTAGTATTTTGGATAGTTTCTAGAAAAGGAAGTATAATATTTACAATATGTATGATGTCCAATAATTGAGAGGGACATTGAGCTAAGTCCAATGACAGGCATAATAATACAGTGTATTGACATAGGGCATTATTTTCAGGAGCTCCAAGTGCTTCATAGACACTAATTCATTCAGCTGAGGTCGCTAAGGGGCAGGTATCATTAACAAAGTTCCTGTAACTCTTTGTGAAATGAAAGGACTTTACAGATGAGGACGCTGAGACAGCATGCGGCCCTTCCGGCATCAAGGTAGACGAGGGCACATCATCTTCTCTCTCGCTAGAGAGTGTAACTTCATAGCGGTTCATTCAGCTGTGGACATGGGGATGCAGCTGTTGGAGTTTTGCTGGGGTAGAGTTCAGAGTTGAGTAGCCAAAGTTCCCATTTCATGTGAAAAGAACGGCAAGATCTTACTCACTTTTTCTTTACTCCACAATCACCCACGGTCTCTCATTTAAAACGGGTTAACTTCATTTTAAAGCAAGAATAATTGCAGCTGCTTTTTTGGGCAACCCACTCAACACAGATAGGGACATCTCCAAACTAAGCGTGATGCTATCATAAAGCAATGGCCTGTCACAGGATGATGCCAGCCAGGAGGAAAGCAGTACATCATATGTAACTTCAGTAAACTAACTTACAAGTTTCAGAAAAACTATTATCTTATAACTGATCTTAGACAATCGCTTCTGTATGAATGCTAAACAGAATCTTATCCTATGTATTGTTAGGCAGGATAAGAAAAGATTACAAAGTAGTAGTGGAAAGAACAGAGATATAAAAACTGGGGCCATTTTCTGCCTCAATTTTCTACAGGGTCACTCCTGAGGGAGGAAACAGATTAGAACAGAGACAAGATGGAAAAGGCTGCAAAGCATTATGGAGGGGTAATGAAAAAAATATTTTTTAAAAAGTGATGCTTTTTAAGTTCACTGCTTTTGTAGTAGGACACCACTGTATAATTTCTTCTTTATCATAAAATTTGTTTATTTATCTGATTTATACATATGAATATATTATATTTATGTATATAAATATCTATAAATTCATATATTATATATAACAGAATTTTATACAATTTTTATATAATATATAAAAATACTTATATATTTATAGTATATAAATCATGTATATAATTTATACATATATTAAAAATCTCCCTAAAAAATAGAATACATATATTCCCATTCTACAATTTTTTAACTAAGATACACTTAAAATTTTTTCCTCAAAAATTCATGCTTTTAAGTATTCTAACTATTTGAGAATATAAAGTACGTATTTATTTTAGGTTTGCTTAATTCTTATGCCAAGAAGATACTCTTAAAAAAATTCCCAGTGTTTATATTTTATATGTTTCAAGGACCTTTACGTCATCTTTTGCTATGGAACCCTTAAAAGGCAGGAAATACAAAGGACTGCATTGTCAGATTCGTCTTCTAGAAGAGTCTTTCAGGCAGCAGAAGGAAGGGCAGCTGATGAGGAATGAGAAGAGAAGGCTGAGAAAAGAAACGATAGAGCTTAGTTATCAATAGGCTGGAAAAAAAGGATCTTTCGCATGACTTCCATGTTCCAAATGAAAAATGTTCCAATTCACCATAAGAAGAGATTGGGGGAAAAAATTATTTCATATATAAACATTCTTACTTGAGGTATCTGTGGATGTCCACGTTGCAGTGGTGACAGGCATTTGAATAATTGTTTATAATTATCGGAAGAACATTCTGGGCTGGAGAATAAGCCAGATGATTCTAGGTTTATAAATCATCGGAATACAAGCGGTAGCAGAGGTCCCTAAAGTGGGAGAGATTGTCCAGTGGATAAAGAGTGAAAAGGCAAGGGCATCAAAGAGAGAACACTAATATTTACGATCAGGCAAAAGTAATGGAGAAGAAACAATCAGAAAAGTAGAAGGGAAACCAGGGGGAAGGGGCAGCAGAGAATCTAAGTTACAAGAGAGATTGGAGAAGAAAGCGACATACACCGTCATGGGCTTCGAAGAGGTCAACACAGGTGAAGGTCAAATAGCCCATAGGATGGTACTTTAAATAATTATTTAGCGATCCTTACATTTTCTCAATACACTTTCCCAATAACTTAAACATATCTCCAAGTATGGCTTTAAAAAGTTTATTATTAAGATATCAAGTACCCAAGTCTGATTTCCACCGTATAAATTTACTCTCAATTAGCAATACTAAAAATAGCATTACCAGATCTTAACACAGAAATAAGAAGGGGGAAAAAAAAAAAAAAACAAAAAAACTTCCATCTACCTCGTATCAAAGGATCAGCTACGACATGGGCGAGATAAGAACTTCCAATCCATGCATTCCTCAAAGTGGGGCAACCACAAAGCTAAGTCCACAGACCAGCACGTTCCAGTCCCCTGCTTTCAAATGAGTAACAATTTAATGCTACATTCTGACTTTCATTTCCCCTAAATATCACCCCAAAAAAGAAGAAACCTGAAATTCAGAGAGCTTTTTTCTGTTAAGAAAAAAAAGTTACTGAAGTCACTGTTTATTGCATGACTCTGTATCTCCTACTGAAGATTCAAATGTGAAATTTTTATAAATTTCTAAAAAAGCTGTTGTTTGGCATACACAGTATTATTTTGTCTATTTTGACACTGGGGCATACTTAACTAACCATATTCTCTGGCCAATCCCACCATCATTAGCGTTATCATTCTGTATTTTCATTTATTGTGGTCTTATCGCTTTTATTCATAATATCTTTTGTAAACTGCTTGAAATTCACTGTATAAAGAGTTACGTTTGAAAAACATTTCAGTATATTTAATTATATCATATACTAATATGTTTTACTATTATCTATAATATAATTAATATGCTATATTAATATTCATTAGTATACTAACTACATTATATGTACATAACAAGGTTATACCCAACATAATATGTTTTTTCCTTTTATTAATTATATCCCAGGAATGAATTTTTTTTTCCTTCTTATATAATTTACTTTAGAAATGTTTTGAAAGAGCAAATAGTGAAAGGTACTACATTCTTGCTAAAAATAAACAAGTAAAAAGGCTATGATCAGATAGTTGACATCATCCCACATTTTAAAGTAATCATGGGGTTATGTCATTAATTACTAACCATGGATAACTAATAGACTGTTTCAAAAGGAAGGGTTACATGCTGCATTTTAAGTTAGACATTCTAGTATGTTATTGTCTAAATTCTACCAAATTAATTGCTATAATTATTGCATCTTCATATAGAAGATGATTCTACAGAAAAAAGGCACATGCACAGCTAATGCTACAGACTAATTTGGTTCTGTAAACCTAAAATTTTATTTTCATTACGTTTCAGGCTAGTTCTTACTAAAAGAGCCTGTCATTTAGGTACAATTCGATAAAGCCAAACTGCTATCATTCAGTTGGCTGAGATCAAAATATTCTATTTTTAAAATGCGGTTTATTGAAACCTTATCTTTAGGTAATCATATTTATTCTCCTTATTTACACAATATCTATGGAGCTCTACTTATGTCCTTGAAATACAGAACAGGGACACCCTAGTATGAAAAAGTCGCCTCCGCTGTTGGAGTTCATAAATTTTGTTCAGCTTTGGATGAGTTCAAAGAATTGCCGTGTAAGAAAAGCCTTACAGAGGGAATTTATCTGATTATGGCGGTAATAATTACCCAGCTGTTTATTGCAGATAGAGAAATAATTCATGTAGGCAATAGGCCGTGGTGGCAATGACACTCTGCATTTAGTAAATATGCAAACTGTTCACTTCTAATTAACCAAGCTAGAGGATGCCCTTATTAAATGTATAAACTAAAAGTGCCTTCCTGACAAGTGATGAATTGTTACATTGCACAAACTCTTGCCACAGAATTATTGGAGTGAACTTGGGGCTTAACTTCATTAAGAGATCTTGTGGGATAGTTAAATGAGGATGGACAGCATAACAAGGCTTACCTGACAGCCAATGATATGTCAGAGCCTAATGGAACTGCACCTTTTCTTCTGTCCTACTGAACTGTTGAGATGCACGAGAGATAAATTGTGAAACTGTGGAGTTAATTTGAGTTCGAATAATAAAAATAAATGAAATAACATGACAGCCCATTTATGGAGGCTACCTGACCGTTTACCTACCAAATGAATCCACAAAAGCGCCACATTTTATGATTCAAGTATCTTTCATATATCAAAAAGGGAAAAGCCTACCAGTCGTTTCATTCATTTAACTTGTTTAATAAGAATCAACGGTTCTATTCACTGGCTTTAACATAAAATATCTTTCAAAAAGGAAAGAGACGGGCTTTACCAAAGAAAAGTAATACAATGCAGAAGTTATTCTTCAAATTGAATCTGAATGGGTTTTATATAATTTTACCAAGCAGTTCATTGTGAAATAGGTCAGTGGGTATATTCCATGTGTAGCCCTACTTTAAGGTAATCCTTCACTCTTTGCAAACAAATATCTATGCAGATATTTCCATCTCAGGTACAGAGCTTACGAATAAAAATACTTACAGGGAAGTCCTAGACATAAGAAAGCAAAACTAAAATATTTCTAGCTGAAGTGTAGAGGAGGTAATAATACCGCCCTTACAGACTTGTGAAGATGAAAGGAGATAATGAGAATAAAGAATTTAGTTCAGTACTTGGTATACTCTAAGTGCTCAATATGTTAGCAATTTATAATGTGCTCGAGTTGCAATAGCTCTATTTGATTAAAAGATTAATCCCTAGGGTTTCCTTCTCTTTCTTTAAAAAAAAAAATCTTATTGGAGCACAGTTGACTTACGATGTTGCGTTAGTTTCAGATATACAGCAAGGTGAATCCGTCATACATATACACATTCCATATAGGTTATTGCAGACTATTGAGTAGAGTTCCCTGTGCTACACAGCGGGTCCTCGTTAGTTATCTATTTTCTGTACCGTAGGGTGAGTGGACAAGTTAGATGAACCTAGCAAGTACGCCAACAAGAGGGGTGAGGACTGGGAGTAACTGGGAAGCGGGGCTGAGGGAGAGAATTCGAAGCCAGGCAAACTTCTCTTTTCCTTGGCCAGAAACTCCCAATGAGTTGAGACTTGATGGGAAACCCGGGCTGGAGGAGAAAGGGGAAAAGGAGTCTGAGAGTTGCTACGTCAAGTCAACGGAAGCAAGAAAAGACAGCCTAGGAGCAGTGGGACTGCACCCTGATCTCAATTCATGAAATCAATTTCTAGTAACTGGAAGTCCTGGGGACGCCCAAGTGCGCACAGCTGCCCACAGCTCCAGCTCCCCGTGCATCCTCATCAGACAGCTGAATGGATGAACAAAAAAACCGAACCATCAATACCTAGCTTAAGGACTGAGAAAAAGCACAAGAATTTGAGATCCAATTAGAGATTTTAGTAAGGCATAAGATTACTCTGCCAAAATATATGGCTTTCCTATATGTTAAAAGTAAATATTTAGAAAAAGAAAGTGTACCATTAGCAAATATAGCAGAAAAATGTGAAATGCCTAGAAATAAAATCAACAAGTACGTAGACCCAATCCACAAGTACGTAGACCCATATAAATGGAGAGCCAGGGGCTGAGACACGAGGCAAAAAGACAGCCAGCCTGGAATTGGAAGACTCCACTGGGCAGCGCGCCTTGGCCCAAGGCGCCGTATGGAAGACCTCAGGGATGTTGACAGAGATGGGAAGAGATGATGGATGCAGGGTCTGGCCAGCTGAGCAAAACTACTGACCTAAGTCGAGCTGCAACCCGGTTACTTCAAAGTGTAGGTTGAAGCTATGGATGCCAGGGGGGCTTCTAGCGATAGGACTGATAATGACATGAACGCGGACCAACCACTGTTACCAAAATCTAAGTCAGGGCCCCCTCTCGACGCCTAGGGCCAGAAGGTAACACAAGTCCCCAGACACCCATAAAACACGGTGGAGGGGACAAGGAGGATCTCAAAGAATTAATAAAAACTGACATCTTGAAAGATTCTTTGCATGACTCTATTGGGCCAAACGAGACTGATGTTTAGTTTCTTGCCCTCTTCCATCCAAATGCTAGAAGGATGGAATAGAGCTGAAGAATTCATGGAGAATATTAAAGTTAAAGGAACAAAAAGTTGGTATATATCACGAGATAGCTGAGTATGATTCCACATGAAATAAACAGTGGCTAATATCAAAATTCATAGCATATTTGCACATATAGATGAATTTTGTGAGTCTAGATGTATATGTTCTTAGTAATATTTCTACTCATACAGACTCAGTGAATATCACAGTATTCTTTTATAATGTACAAATTAGAAAGATAGACATATTTAATTATGCTGATGTGATGATCATAAACTTATCACTGGTGAGATGGCTGTTGCAGCCTCAGCATTTTCTGCACATCCCAAGGAAAAGAATTTTTTTAAAAACACATGGAAGGAGAACTAGCGTTATCTCATTGCCCAGAACTCATTCTTCCTACCACTCTGAGCTGAAAGAAGTTTGGAACGCTAAGTAATAACAGAAGTGAAGTTGCCAGGGTTGGACTGCAAATGTTGGCATGATCCAATCTGTGGAATTTCCCACAGGCCACCTCACTGTGGACTCAGCATCTCTTTCAGGTATCAATTCTGTGCCTCTCAGCTTTAAGTCTATTATTCTGCACTTGCTTCATAGAGTTGACTCTGGATCTACAGACATTTTACCTTTGCCGGCTAGCACACTATTAGTCTGAAAATACGGAGTTACTGGGGGGCTATCTCAAAGCAGAGAAGAGGAAGGAGTTTCTCTTGCTGGTTCCAGTACGGTGGCTTCATTGCCTCTGCGGCATGGCTGCCAGCTCTATGCAGTGGATCCAGGGATGCCCACTAGGTGCTTAGGAAATATGATTTGCAGTCTGTTTACTGAGCTGGTCATTGTTTGCAATGTCTAAGTACAGACGTAGACATCTTTTATATGGGCAACCATATAAAATCTTAGCTTGATGAGCATGGCATTTCTGATTACAACGTACTAGATTAACTCTTTCTCTTATTGTTCGTTATGAAAAACAACTAGATATGATATACTAAGAGCCAGAAACTTTGGATGAGTCTGTATAAAGTACTTGTTTCATTAATGTTTGCACCATTTAAACAACTATTTGGTTAAGATGATTTCCGTCCACCCTTGCACATGTCTAAAGGGGAAGCTATTATTCTATAGTTAAAGCGATTATTATTGAGCATGTGTTCAATACTGATAGATGAGATATATTCCAGAAAAAAAGAGAACAGTACACATTCGCATTTTCCCACTTCATAGTAATGCTGACTTTAAAATAAAGTTGGGGAAAGGTCTGGAGAATCCACATGTGACAGCTAAAAAGGGCATATACTATACGCTATAGATTTTTTTCACTCTCGCAGTTATGGCTTGGATTTGGGGCTGTGCGCGTTACCAGTCTGAAAGGACGTGCTGATTTCCATCATGTTTCTATTTCTTCGTTAATTAAAGCACCACTGGAAACATGCTGCCTAGCTAGCTTAATGGATTGAAAAGGTTTTGACTCCAGGGCAGCAGAAATCTAGTACTGTGCTTTCCTGATGCAGGATGCTAAGCGTTCTCAACGGTCTTCAGTTTTGCCATTAGTCTGATACATCTGTTGACTCTGTATGATTTTTCTGCCAGAGCAAGATGACTCAAAGATGCTAACAGTGCTCATGATGTGGCTCCAAAATAAGAATTACAAGGATGAGGGAGTTCCCTGGTGGCCTAGCAGTTAAGGATCCGGTCTTGCCACTGCTGTGGCTCTGCTCACTGCTGTGGCATGGATTTGATCCCTAGCCTGGGAACTTACACATGTTGCGAATGCAACACCCCCGCCCCGGAAAAAGAATTACAAGGATAAGAGACTATGTTCAAAAGTTTTGAATCGAGTTTCCCAAAACACTAGATGTATATTCACTCAAGGTTTTGCTTTTTCGCTTTATCCTTGAAAACAAACGTAAATGAGTAGACTACAAAGAGAGCATTTGACACAAATATTGATATAAATATTTTGAAATGGGAAGCTGTTAGCTGTTAGTTCTGGATTGTGACTATCTTCACTGGAAACAAACACTGACAGTTTAACAGGAAATATAACAGAGAGAGGAGCGGGAAATTGGGAGATCTAAGAGAATTTTTCAGCGTTCACCTGGAAGTTGCTCACACAAACATAAAAACAAAGGACAAAGAATTTTAAAGCCAGCGCTTAAGATGTTGAGTTGAACATATGGATGCCTGGACTGCAGAATACCCAAGGGAACAAAGCATACAGCCTAATTCATGCCGATATGGGAGAGCTGTCTAGGGATCTTGGAAGAACTGGAGGTGGGTCTCATGGATGTGTTACTTTATCAGCCCTACACAGATCAGAAAAAGCGAATCATGCATTTTAATAGACCTTGACTTCTACAATCTGGTAGAATAAAGCATGTCAATGAATATAAGAACTCTTCAACACAATATTAAAATTAGAATAATGGTCACATTAATGAAAAACACACCAGGCACCCTCCTCCAATACTAGAGATTTGCGGAGGTTTTATCATCTCTGAGATAACTTTCCTAGCTATGGAATGCGAAACAACTTACACGCTTCAGGATTATACAAGATATCTCAAAAATATCTTCAAGTATTATAAATGGTTTTAAATTTCGTAATAGTTTTGGAGCCCTTTTAACTTTAGATTAAATAAGGGTTTTAAATAATAATTATAATAGAATGTATGTATACACAGTATTTATTTGCATGTATTATCATATCTGTATTGGTCATGGTACATGATGATTTATACCATATACTTTTGGTGGTGAAGCTGGTTAAATATCCAGCGTGGTCACGGCTGTGGCTTGGGTTGCTGCTGTGGCATGGGTTTGATCCCTGGTCCCGGAACTTCTGCATGCCGTGGGATGCAACCAAAAAAATAAAGTACCATATACTTTACTGCGAATTCCTTATGCCATAGATTCATCTTGTTTAAATTTTTCTAGCACCTTTATGAAAGTCAAAGTGCTTTTCCTTTTGTAGTAAATAAATGTGTAGATTTGTTTACTTTTAAATTTATTTATTGCCACATGAAGCAAACGATCCCAGATTTGAAGGGAGATCAGGAATCTTCTGGTGTGTCAGGAAATTCTTTCTACACAAACGTCTACCTGACATGTTAGATGAGTCCTTCTGCTGGAAAATTCTGTACTATCACTGAGCAATATCTAATTATTGGAAATATGTTTCTCACACTTAACTCAAATGTAGCTACCCATCTGTTGTAATTTTTTGCCTTATATAAATGTAGTGCCTGACAGCTCTTTAAAATGCGAAGACTAACATTGTGCTTTCATTTAGGTTTCTGTTTTTCAGCCTCGGCCAAGTCTTTATGAGTTCTAAATCCCTGAAGTTTTTGGTCTTTTTTTTTTTTTTTTTGTATTCAGATTGTGGGGGTCAATATGCATCACGAGTAGTGGCAACCAGAATTTAACACTACTCATTAAACCTGGGTCACCTGAGAGACTTTTATTTCCTGAGATCTTTCTATCATTTCACTGGTGTTTGTACATTAAAATAGCGTAACACACTGGAAAGAGCACCACGTATAAGATCGTCGGGCCTGGAATCCCATCCTAGTTCCGCTATGATTCAACACTTCAGCCGCAATGGCCACACCCTTTTGTGTATTTCCTTAACAGGTGCATGCAGAGAAGGCGGGGTCCAGGTTTAGACTGCTTAGGTGACGGATCCAAGGTGTGCTCTCTGAAGAAACTGAGAGAAAAGCCATAGGACCAGGAGTGTAATTTGTAGGCGTGAAGCACAGGCCTTTCTTTCATCCTCCACACAAATGCAGCTGCAGCATCCTCTCCCTCAATAGGAATTTCTTCTTCTTTTTTTTTTTTTTTGCTTTTTAGGGCCGCACTCATGGCATATGGAGGTCCCCAGGCTAGGGGTCGAATTGGAGCTGCAGCTGCCGACCTACACCACAGCCACAGCAATGCAGGATCCTTAACTCACTGAGCGAGGCCAAGGATGGAACCCCTGTCCTCATGGATACTAGTTGGGTTTGTTACTGCTGAGCCACAATGGGAGCTCCAGGAATTTCTTCTTTGGAGAAACTAAATAGCCTAAAAGAAAGACTTCCAGGTCTTGACATTTGGGCATCCCTCCCCCAACCGCCAGCAAAAGGGGGTCACTCCCTTGTCCAATCACTTTAAAAGCAACTGAAGCCTGCCGGTCAACAACACCTACTCATGGATGCATGCATTCACCCTGGCACTGCAGCTTCTCATGCTCATGCATAAACAAACAGCTGAAGATCACTAGCTGTGTGAAGAAAGGCTCTAGCATAAAAGGGAAGGTGAAAAGAACCAATCGAAAAAAGAAAAACAGGAGTTCCCCTTGTGGTGCAGCGGTTAACGAATCTGACTAGGAACCATGAGGTTGCGGGTTCGGTCCCTGCCCTTGCTCAGTGGGTTAACGATCCGGCGTTGCCATGAGCTGTGGTGTAGGTTGCAGACACGGCTTGGATCCTGTGTTGCTGTGGCTCTGGTGTAGGCCGGTGGCTACAGCTCTGATTGGACCCCTAGCCTGGGAATCTCCATATGCCGTAGGAGCGGCCCAAGAAATAGCAAAAAAACAAAAAAAAAGAAAAACTCCCTGGAGAAAATCAGTAACACAGAGACTGAATAAAAGTGAACCTCTGAACTTGAATTATTATCTGTGCTGATTCTTTTTCATTTGCCACACCTCCAGCCCATTCGATACACTTCCGTGCCCTTCACCGTGGCCAGGGCCTACCAACTGTATCCCTCTGGCTGGTTTCCAGTTGGGTTTGGTCTAACACAACACCAGGGTTCAGGAGGAAGAAGGAGGAAGAAGTTGGAATGGCTGCTTTTAAGACGGGGTGGCCCAAGTCCAAGGGGGACATACCGGAGTTCCTACTAAGACAGAGTAATTGGAAAAGAACCGATGGAGGATTTAATTTGCATATAAGACAAAAGGAAAATAGAAACTAACAAAAAAGGAATAAAGCAAATACACTCATCCTGCATTAGTTCCCTTTGTAACTACTTCTGAAATCACAAAAATGTAAATAAACACTGATACAGGTTCACTGAAAAAAAAAAAAGACACAAGTGGAGGTGGGAGGTATAAGCCAGTTAAATCCTCATGGACATTATTACATAAAAGTAATTTAAAAGCTCTGAATTGTAACATCAGACAATATCAGATAAGCATATAGTTTAGAAACATTCAGGGAGTTTAAGAAGAAATAGCTAAGAGAGAAACAGTGGTTACCATTAGGGATCGGGTAAGCATGTGGTAAGGCAATTCTTTTATCAAGTATAAAAGATTTGGCAATGGGTAATATATTTAACATTATGCATGTATTATGTTGATATATATTCTTTTTTACCTCTGAAGCATTAAACTATATTACTATAGTACTTTAACTTGAATTCTGTCTTAAAAAAAGTCAGTTTTCTGCACATCAAGGTAATAATGTTTTATTAATGCTACCAATCTGTAACTCTGTAGCTAATTTTTAATTTCATTACATAATTTTCTCATTCATAACCTGGGGCAGTTTTTGCATATCAAGTTAGACATTACAAAGAAACATGTCTACCGAATGCAAACTCAGCCTTAAATGAATCAATTCCATTTATCTTTGTGATAGGTCCACTCTTGGTGACAAAAAGATATTCTTGTATGTGTATATATATATACACACATAACAAGAACATATTTTAATATTTACTATATTAATAGTTTTTAATATTAATTATAGAATAGATAAACTATTTCTAATAATGAAAGAAAAGATAAACTAAAGTGAAGCCCTGCGTTGTCTGGTCTTACTGTGCAACCAAATTCAAATGCGAAACATATTCTGATATAAAACATATTTTACTAATTTAGTTTTGTGAGTTTTTTTACCCTGCCCAAAGACAAAGGAATGCACTAGATCTTTCGCATTCTCTTTGAAATCCAGAGACTATACATTTTAATGCTTGCTGGTACGCGCAATTAGAATACATCATAAGTGCTTTGACACAATATTAAAATTTGAAACACAACCTTGAAAAGACATCACATAAAAATAATGCCCTAAGTAAATGTAACTTGTCTTACACAAACGCTGAAAATCAAAATGCTTCTTGAATAAACACTACAGGCAAGTCACTGGGTGTGACAGCATCCTTTCAGATGGCCTCCAGTGACCCCTACTCCGGAATCCATCCCCTGTGTGATCCCCCTCTTGGAGAGGGGGGTGGACCTAGTGTCTTGTTTTAAATGAATGGAATAGAGCAAAAGTGACAGGAGGTCACTTCTGATACAGGTTACCCAAAGGACGAGGCTTCCATCTTGGAGGTTTTCTCGTTTTCTCTTGTTCACCTGCTGCTCTGAGGGAAGCCAGTTTCTGTGTTATAAGCTGTCCTGGGGAGAGGTCCACGTGGTTAGAAACAGGGATTCCACTGGCCAACGGCCAGAGGGAATGAGGCCTGTGTGAGTGAGCTTAGAAATGGACCTGCCCCCTCTGGGCCTCCAGATGAGACCTCAGCTCTGGAAGGAGCAAGACAGCCATCTCGCGAGAGACCCTGTCCCAGGCACACAGCAATGCCCCTCCCAGATTCCGGACACTCGAAATGCAGAGACACTAAGTGTGTATGGTTTTAAGCTGCTTAGGGTGGAATCTGTTAGGAAGGAAAGGTCACTAGTGTCTTGAGTGTAATGATTTCCCATGAAAAATAGAATAAAGAAACATAAAGAAACAATCCAAACAAATACATTGCATAGTCTTCTATATGAAAGAAAAAAACACTTTACCTTGGCTAAACTAACACGCTAATAGATGATTTTAAAACATACCAGACTATTTAAATGGAACTACAATAAAAATGCAATTGAACAAGCATATGCCAAAACACATGCATGCGCGCTGCTGCTACTCTTCTTAAAGAGGAAGTCCATTCCAATGTTCTTGGCATTCACACTCTCTTTTTTTTTTTTTTGGCCGCCTTTATGAAATGCAGAAGTTCCCAGGCCAGGGATTGTCGCTAGCCACTTCAGAGATGATGCTGGATCCTGAAGCTGCCAAGCCACATGAGAACGCCTCAGACTCTAATAGGACCTGAAATGCCCTGGTATGGTACAATCCCTGCTGGACTTACCCCTAGGCAATCCTTCCATCATATTCTATGCGCCTACCTCAGTCAAATGTCATGTGTTAACAACCCTAATTCCCTTACAGCCTTCAGGGCTTTGCTTCATTGCTTCTGAGAAACATCCCCAATCCCTAGCTTCCATTCCTGTCCTGACCTATGCCAGTCGCTTCTGTCTTAGGTATTCCTCTCGTTCACCGTGTACCATGTTTTCATTCCATTTATAAAACTGTTCATGTAACAGAAAGGAAAACGTATGGTGATTTGCATTAAAACGTTAGCTATATATTTTGAGATAGAGTAAAATTATCTCTCTCTTTAACTCCCATAAAATGAGAGGCAATGAGAAATATAAAACAAAATTCTATCAACAAAATTAGGAAACACTTATAGTACTATAAATGATGAAAGGACACCAGGGGTAATGACAATTCATCCAGGATAAGCGATGTCACAGAGAAAAGACACCTAAAGAGGCAGACATTAGACAGAAACGGCTGGGTGCAAAGTTCTTACGGACAGGGAGTTCCCATTGTGGCTCAGGGGGTTAAGAACCCAACCAGTATCCATAAGGATGAGGGTTCAATCCCTGGCCTCGCTCATTGGGTTAAGGATTCAGCATTGCAGTGAGCTGTGGTGTAGGTCGCAGACAGGATTTGGATCCCATGTTGCTGTGGCTGTGGCGTAGGCTGGCAGCTGAAGCTCAGATTTGACCCCTAGCCTGGGAAATTCCATATGCCACAGATGAGACCCTATAAAAAAGCAGAAAAAAAAATCTTAAGGATATGTAGAATGACCTCCTTGCTCAGGTGAATAAGATTGTAGAGCAAAGCTTGACTTTGGCAGATTCCCTGAACTACACTCCAAAGGGGCAGAGGATTTAGAAGTAAGTGAGAAAATGCATAGGAATGCCAACTATGCCACAGACCTCTAAGAGAGGGGTCTAAAAGCAGTAAGCAGAAGACATCCTACTACCCGCAGAGCACTGTCCTGGGCCTTCCCCAACACTGCCTTTTTACAATACCCCACTCTAAGATAAACATAATCACGACAAGAATAACAAGGGACCACAAATAATCGATTAGTCAATACAAGAACAAGGAGGGGATAAAGGATTAGGAAATTAGTCACTGATGGAGAAAATACACCTGAAAAATATGACTATGTTGGAGAAGAAAATCACCATCACATATCACCACAAGTTAAAAGAAAACATAATGCAACAATCAATTACCATTTAAAAGTGCTAAAACAGAGGTGCTTCAAAGGTTTAGGAAAGAAAAAAATGACAAAAGAAAAAAATGAAATTGGGTGTTCTCTTAGCGGATTTGATCCCTGGCCTCACTCAGCAGGTTAAGGATCCCGTGCTGCTGTGAGCTGTGGTATAGGTGGCAGACTGAGTTTGGATCCAGTGTTGCTGTGGCTGTGGTGTAGGCTGGTAGCTGTAGCTCAGATTTGACCCCTAGCCTGGGAGCTTCCATATGCCATGGGTGCGGACCTAAAAAGCAACAAGGAAGGAAGGAAGGAAGGAAGGAAGGAGGGAGGGAGGGAGGGAAGGAAGGAAGAAAGAAAGAAAGAAAAGAAGAAAGAAAGAAAGAAAGAAAGAAAGAAAGAAAGAAAGAAAGAAAGAAAGAAAGAAAGAAAGAAAGGAGGGAGGGAGGGAAGAAAGGAAGGAAGAAAGAAATTGAACGGGTAGATTTTCACTTGGTGGATTAAACAATACATAATATTTACCTTCCCTCTCCCCAACTCTAAATACATGGAATATATACAAGAAAATAACTTTGGATACTTAGCCAAACTGAAAACCAAGAATGGATACAACAGAAGTGGAAGCTCAAAACTGAAGTGGGTAGATGTAAAGCCAAGCCAGCCTGCAAGGTGATCAAGAACAAACTGAGGCTGCTCCGTCCGGTCCCGTTAAGTGTCCACAGGAAGGTGGGGGGTTAGTAATAACCTGGTGCTGGGGGGAGGCACACCACACTGCATAGGCAAACCAGGAGTGCTAAAGGAAACAGGGTTCCAGCCGCGCAGATTGCAGCTGCTTGAACTAGGGAAATAAAAAGATTTCTTAAGAGAAATCAGAGAGCAGGCCATATGAGATAAACGGCCTAAAATCCCACTACCTACATGGGCTAGGATTTCCATACCTGAAAACTTTCAACTACTACAATAAAACATCCTTGAAACAATGAAACCTTCTGAGACTGGCAGAGGAAATGGCTTTGTAAGAACATTCCATAATTCCAGGCACATGACACCTTACCAGAGTGGCCTATATGAGCTCACAACCAAAATTCACAAACTCTAGGAGGAAATCAACTATAAGGAGGGAGACAGAAGGCAGCCAATAAGAGAGAGAGAAAATTTTCATACTAAGAACTGTAAATGAGAACATCTGAAAGAGACTTCAAGTCTAGTATGTTTAAAATCTTTAAGGAGAAACTAGAAAATAGAAACTGTAAGACAAGGGCATATTTTTAAAAAGGGGGGGGATGGAGTTTTTTTAAAAGAGCTCAGTAAAAAATTCTAAATGCAAAATAATCACTGAAATTAAAAACTCAGTGAATGAATTCAACAGTGGACAATAATTAAAAGAGAAATCATGAACTGGAAAATAGATATAAAGAAATTACTCCTAATATAGCACAAATAGAATAAGAATATATAAAATAAGTTAGAAGGCAAGGAGGAGAGAATGAAAATTTCAAATATGCATCTCATAGAATTTTTTGAAAAACAATACAGGAATCAGAGACAAATCAATATCAGTAATGGCTGAGGCTTTTCCTAAACTGAAAGAAAACATAAGTCATAAAATTAAAGCAGAACATCAGATATAAAGCACTACACATTTTTAAAAATCTTAGATACATTGTGGTAAAATAATTAAAAATCAGAGATGTGAAGAAAAATTTAAAGGTATTGGACAACTTGTCTTCAAAACATTAGCAGTTCCCGTCATGGTGCTACTGAAACAAATCCTACTAGGAACCATGAGGTTGCGGGTTCAATCCCTGGCCTCACTCAGTGAGTTAAGGATCCGGCATTGCTGTGAGCTGTGGTATGGATTGCAGACACAGCTCAGAACTGGCATTGCTGTGGCTCTGGTGTAGGCTGGCAGCTGTAGCTCCGATTCAACCCCTAGCCTCGGAATCTCCACATGCCGTGGGTGCAGCCCTAAAAAAAGGCAAAAATAATAATAATAATAATAATGTAACTTTATCAACAGAATATTTTGTTCACCAGCAACAATTTAGCACATATGGTAATAAAATACCATCTTCAAAGGCTTGAGAGAAAATACTTATCATTCCAGAATTTTATAGCCATCTCTACTATCATTCAACAGACAGTATAAAATGGAGTTAATTTCAGATATATAAAACTGAGTCTACTGCTCACATAGCCTAGTTGAAAGAACACCAAAGGATAGCTTTCACCAAGTAGAAAACTGAACCCAGAAGGAAGTAGTGTGATTTAAAAAGTTACAGTGATAATGAATTAGGGAAACATGTAGACAAATATAAATATGTGTTGACTCTTAAAAATCCTAAAGACATCACTCTGGAGCACATTTTATTGAGGTATAATTGATACATAATTTTATACTAGTTTCAGGTATATAATATAATGATATTATTGTTTGAATATATTGTAAAGTGATCAGTATAATAAGTCTAGTTAACATCAATTTCCTTACATAATTTAAAAAATTATGTAATTTCAGAGGAAGGTAAAAACCAAAGTACTTGACTTCCATAAAAATGAAAGAAAATGAGAGGAGGGAATCAGATTTAGCGTAATCTAAGTTTTTTATATATAACTTCCAAATAAGAATGGGAGGAAAAAAGAATTTAAAAAACTAGGTCTGTTAATAGAAAGAAAAAAAATGAAACAAGTAAAGGAATGATACATATCATTTTTAAGTCAGGATTTAAAAAATTAGCCAATATATAAGTTATCATTGGAAATGAAAATAATGTATTAGAGAAGGAACTGTAAGATTGAAATAAACATCCAGATGCTGCTTACAAGAGAAAAGTTAAATTAAAATGATTAGTATTAATTGTAATAAGGAAAAAAACACTAGAAAACAAACATCAGTGATGAACCATATACGTCAACTTTGTATTAAGTTCAAACAACAACTACAGCAGTTAAGTAAACATGATGCATATATATCAATATGATTAGACTTTAAAGCACAATGTTAAGAAAGAAGGTTCGGAGTTCCCGTCGTGGCGCAGTGGTTAACGAATCCGACTAGGAACCATGAGGTTGCGGGTGCCGTGAGCTGTGGTGTAGGTTGCAGACGCGGCTCGGATCCCGCGTTGCTGTGGCTCTGGCATAGGCCGGTGGCTACAGCTCCGATTCGACCCCTAGCCTGGGAACCTCCATATGCTGCGGGAGCGGCCCAAGAAATAGCAACAACAACAACAACAACAACAACAACAACAACAACAAAAAGACAAAAGACAAAAAAAAAGAAAAGAAGGTTCAATTGTAGAATATTTATACACAGTAAGATAGCATTTATGTAAAAGTTTAAGCAGTCAAAACATTACATGTTGGTTTTGGATACACAGTAGTAAACATGGAAAAACACTTATGCCAGACTTTGCATATGACTGCTTCTAAGTATTTGCCATACTAATTTCTATACCTTTCTGTATTGTTTGTAATTTCCCCAGCAAAAGGAAAATAGGATGAGTTAATAAAAGTAAGATATAATTGAAAAATAAATAAGAGCATCACAACACTGGTCACATTGGAAATAGAAAAAAAGGAAAAATAGGTATGCTTAAAACACAGAAATGTGTATTGAGAGCAGGTTTAAGAAAAGTGGTTAAAATGAAATGGAAACAAAAGAAAATAATAGATGTAGAAAAAACCATTTATTGAAAGAGGCAATCAAAGCATGGGCACTCAGAGGAGAAGTGCCTGAACTCCAGCAACGTTGGTCAGAAGACCACATGTGAGCAGCGATACAAAGGGTGATGAGTAGTTCACATGGTCGATGAGAGGCTAAGAGGACGGCAGGTGCAAAATCTTAGAGATTTAAGGAAATGTGATGCCTTTTAAAACTGACAAGACATTCAATAAGGGTGGACACAGGGAGACAAGATGAGAAAATTTACATAAGGAATGTTAAGGAATGTGAATCTTATTCTAAAGGGAGTCCTTAAAGATTTGAAACAGAGAAGAATGATTTGAGAAATAGCTCTCTTAGCACTGTTTTGAAGAATGCAAAACCAGAGGGAAAGATGGTTCTTAAAAAAATAGACACTTTCTCAAGGGTCCTAGCAAGACATGATCGAAGCCAGCACTCAAAGGATGGGTGATTGGTGGAGGGCTGAGCAATTTCCGTGGGAAATCGTGGGAGGGGTAAGAATATCCAGGTTAAAAAGTGAGTACATAAGTTCAATTGCCAATAAAGTTGAAACTCAGGAGCAGAAAGATCTGAGTCAAACATGCATGAAGCTAAAAAAAAAGTGCACACAAACAACAAATTAAAATTTATGTATAAAATGCAGAAACATAAAACAAGGTGAGAGATGCAGGAAAAAATTACTAACATAACTGTGGATACTGCATTTTATAATAAATATAATTTGGTCTTCATCCCTGTTTTCTGGTACACAGCTCCCCCAAACTTGGAATTCACCCAAGGCCATGTGTCCCTTTGGATGCCAATGAGATGCTGGTGGCTGGTTACCAGGGTACCAAATCACATGATTAAAAGACTGGACTCTTCAACTCCACCCCCTTGACCTCTGAGAGGAGAGAGGGGCTGGAGATTGAGCTAATCACTAATGGTCTATAATTTAATCAATCATATCCTTCTTGTACCCTTCCATAGCAAACTGGCCATCTGGTAAATAAACAGTTTTCCTGAATTCCTGAGCCACTCTGAGGAAGAGGTCCTGGGCATCTCTGATTTGTGGGCAAGTTGGACATCAATTGTGAGGAACCAGAGGACCCACCACTTGTGATTGGCATCTGAATCACAAGCAGGGGTGGGGGAAATAGTCTCACAGAACCTGAGTCCTTAACGCGTGGATCCGGTGCTGTCTCCAAGAAAAGAGCATCAGAACTGAGGCCGACAACTGCTTGGTATGAAAAACCCATTTGGAGACCAGAAGTCTTGAGTAGAATGTTGAGTAGACAGAGAACAGAGGGGAGCTTTTCCTCCTCAGTGCAGTAACCCCCATGCCATGTAATCTACTCATCTGATAAATACAGCAAAAACCTGATAACGAGACCTATAAATTGCAACACAAGACGGAAACTTAAAACTAATCAAGGTGACAAACGTGGATGTAAGTATCCTATGCAAAACACTGATATAATTTAGTAAAAATTCAAGAGAACAATTAACAGTGAATGGCCCAGCTAGATATATTCCTAGCATGCAATGGGTTAATATTAGTATAGCTATTCATAAAACTACATTAATAAAATACCTTAGTATCACTATTAATAAAAATAGAACAGGTCAATAAGCCAAAAAGGCAAACCATCATTTATAATGATTTTAGCAGATGATAGAAAAGCATTTGTTTCCTTCAACTTCTGTTCTGGCTTAAAAACTCTAAGAGCGGTAGAAATAAAAAGAGTAAGTCTGTAACATGATAAAGAAAACTAGGCTAAACCAAGCTGTCAGCACGGATACATCAGACCCTCTAGTGATTAGAGATATTCCAGTAAAATCAGGAACAAAACAAGGATCAGTGGAAACCACTTTCCAAACCAGGCCTTTCCAAAACCCCCTCCTGCATGTGTGTTACTCTGAGCACCGCCCCTCGTCAGGGAAGGGACTCAGGCTGAGCAGGGGAGGCCTGTGAGATACCCAATGAAGGACACACTCTCGGGTGGGGAAGGTGCTGGACTAGCACCTGGCTGCTCCAGACATCGAGCCCCTCCTTAACCTCTGGGCCTTAAGAGCCTACACGCCACACCCCAGGCCCAGCCTGCTCAGATGCTCTTGCTTGCGTGTTCTACTAGCCCTTTCCCTCTGACAAGCTCAGGTTTGCCATTTCCAGCCAGTCCACTCAAGAACTTTAGATTTCTTAAGAAGAAACTAAATAGCAGTTCCCTGCCGCCCATGTGGCTCTGAGTTTTCCAGCTTCTCTCCTTGACTAAGGCCTGTTCCAACCTCCCCAAACCTTTATTGCTGTTTCCAAACAAATCAGCTTTACGAACTCCTCATACTTCATCTCCAAAGAACAGACCCTTTTATTTTTAATTTAATTTAACTTTATTTTATTTTTAGGGCCGCACCTGTGGCAAATGATCGAAGTTCCCAGGCTAGGGGTTGAATCGGAGTTGCAGCTGCCGGCCCAGCCTAAGCCACAGCCACAGCAACACGGGATCCAAGCCGCATCTGAGACCTACCCCGAAAGCAGTGCTGGGTCCTTAACCCACTGAGGGAGGCCAGGGATCGAACTTGCATCCTCATGGAAACTATGTCAGGCTCTTAACCTACTGAGCTACAATGGGAACTCCAAAACTAGCTATTTTTAAAGTAAAATGAAGACAGTACCTAGAGCTTTGTGATAAAATTGACTGAATAGTCTTGCAATAACTTTATCTTGCATAAATCTACAGAAGACATCAACCTAATGCCTAAATCCAGGGGTTATCTTTCCACGTGTTTAAAGAGATAAAAGCTGCCAGTAAAGCAGTCCATTTTAATATCTTCCATAATATTTGCTTCTTTGACAGGCAAGTTCTTGCTATGGAGCGTTTCCTCAAAACACATCAGAGGCTTGTCATACTTAAGGCTTCATCTACGTAGTCATCTTACAGATCAACCCATCTCAAAATGAGGTCATTTTCCTGAAATTAAACTATTTGCATAGTAGCAAGATAGGCCTGCCACACACATAAATAATCTAATTTACAGTCAAGAGTACAAGATATTTAAAAATACAACAGCCAGAGTTCCTGTTGTGGCTCGGTGGGAAAGGATCTGACTAGTATCCACGAGGATGCAGGTTCGATCCCTGGCCTTGCTCAGCGGGTTAAGGATGGGCATGGTTGTGAGCTGTGTCTCAGCCTGCTGTAGGTCGCAGACGTGGCTTGGATCCCACGTTGCTGTGGCTGTGGTGTAGGCCAGCGGCTACAATTCCGATTCAACCCCTAGCCTGGGAACCTCCATATGCCAGGGATGTGGCCCTAAAAAAAAAGACAAAAATAAATAAATAAACAAACCACAGCCATACATGTTTAGAGTAAACAGTAGCATACCTCTGTTATCAATAAATTTCTGCCTAAACTATCCCTGTTTTAGGAAGTATATGATAATGCTCCACACCCACTGTCATGAGCACACTCGCGATTATAGACACTCACCTAACGGCTTCATTGGTCTCTGAGACAGCTTTCAGGTACGCCTTCAAATAGTAATAATTAAAGCAGTATTTCCGAATCTTGTAACCTCGCCACCGTCTCTGAATCTATGGCAGTAAGTAAAAAGATAAACTAGGTCAGTGAACATTGGTAGGGAAAACATTAATAGTTCCTCAAAACCAACGTGATGATGGATGATAATGGCCATCAAATGGTTTTAGGCTCTTCCACGAACATAACCGTATATAAAGTTGCAAACACAGGTTGTGCTCCTCGACTTACTAGAAAATATTATAAAGGCAAGAACACACTGTAGGTTATTGTAATTTATTTCTTAACGTATAATTGTTTACAAACACTGAGTGTGAAATAAACTACTGAATAATAAAAATCTGCTGTATCAATTCCTACCACTTTCACTTCCTCCACCAAGTGGATTTGTTTCATTTTTTCATAACCAACTGGCCTGAAGATTGTATTTAATCTCATTGAAATCAATGTTTTTAATGGGCTTTTTAAAGTTCAGTAGTATTAAAATCATTAAACAAAATGTTATATCTTCATCATGAGATCTTAATACTTCTTTAACAATAATAGGTAACATTTATTGAGTTATTATATGTGAGACACTATTCTAAGGGATTTGTCTGTATTTAGGCATTTAAACTTTAGAATGCACCTAGGAGGTAAATACTCTCATTTACAGATGACAAAACTGCTGAAAAGAGAAGTTCCTCAGTTTTACCATAATTATACCACTATTGGTGATGGGTTCAGGAATCAAATTCACACTTTAGGGGCCCATTCTCTAAACCACTGCAATACAGAACGGTGTAAAGGGAACTGCGATTTTCACTGAACAAATATTTTTTTCTGTTTAAGGCATTTTTTAGATGAGAGGCATGTTGCAGGCCTAGGAATACACACTCAAGTGGGCTACTAGATGCCTTAAAAGCCCCAGTAATCATGAGGACCAGTCAATCTCTTTAAACTTTGCTAAGACAACCTCTATTAGAAAAACTCAAACAAAAATTGTACAGATCCTAACTTTGTGGAACACCAAAAATCTGTAAAATACTTCTTTGAAGGATTAGAGGAAGAGAAATAGCAAAAATTGGGGGGAAAATGATACCTTAGCCTTGCATAAAGACTTGACTTCATTCTCTAAAATTTTCCAGCAGTTTATATATACTTACGAAGTATTCACATACTATAAAAGATTCTCTTTTTAGATACAAAGTCCTTCCAATATTTTGCATAGTTAGGTAGGCTGGGAACATGTATCTTCATTAAACATCATTTTTTTCCCATAGGAAAAAGTAATTAATAAAAAAAACTGAGCCTTAGTCTATTGGATTTTATCCCAAAAGCCCACATTTTTTTTTTAAACTAAGTAGGTTGAGTTTAAAATTTTTATAACTCGAATGCTGGATCTATAAGAATACACATGAAAAAATGTTTTACTTGAATTGTGATCCTTGATCTTTGTTTTAAAATATTGGTCATTTAAAAGGTACTTTACAATCTAAAATATTAAATGTGAAGAAGTGTTTTAGTCAACCTCCTATTAGGAGAATGACTAAAATAATTGAAGATATGCTAAACCACTTATCTTATTATTCTTACTGTAATAACAATTAAATCAGAGAAATTAATTCTAGAAATTAAAACTAAGTAGAATAACAAGCTAATGTAAAATGTTATAGAACTGTCTAAACATTCTTCAAATGATCTTATTTTAGAGATTAATTCTTTAACTAAAGAAAAATTAATTTTTCTAAAGTTCTATACTCAATTTAGAAATTATCTCCCTCTAATTCAACCAAAATCATGTTACGGGTGGCAAATTGATATAAAAACCCCTTTCTGAATAATCAATTGGAATATGTATACATATATAAATCATACATGCAAATAATGACTACTTTCCTGGCTTATTTAATATAATCATTACAGTATCATTCTGAGGTAGAGATTATATTAGCCTTCCTTGATAGAAAGGGAAATTGACACTTAGGTTAAATAAATGCCTAAGGTTGAATGGCTGGTGGAATGGCTTCACTTGTCTCAGCTTACTTTTATTGCTTATACAGTAATAATTGTTTTAAAGACAAGAACACTTGTAAACAAAAGTACTGACAGAAAATCCATCATCAACAATAGAAGTGACTCAGGAAGCATAGGAAAATATTTACGATACCAAATAAGGTTAAGAGATGGACTACCCATTTATGAACACACTGTTAAATTCTAAATAAAATAAGATTAAGTGTGTCAGAAAACAAAAGATGCAAGCTGGAGTGGAGCACTGAGGAAAGAGGGAAGATGGTGGTTTACGATTAGGTCATAGCAGAGTAGTGGGTGTGCCCACTTTGAGAAAAGTTGAAGGGGCAACATCTGAAATTGGCTGAAAAATCTGTACTCACACGAAGGGAACTAAAAGAAACCAGGCATGGGCCCCTTCCCACTCTGAACTGAGCAGCTACTGGAAACAGCATCAACCCCACCCAGGGAGTCCACAATTGTGCTCTCAGAGAATCTTTTAACACCCTTACTCCCTAGGCATCTACCCAAGTGCATGCTACAATTCCTTTCCAAGACAAATCCTGGTATTCACAACTGGGTATTAGCGCTCACAATACATAAGTGATGGTTAAGATAAATTAAAACTCATCCCTACTAAAGTAGAATCAATCAATCTTCAAATGGCTGTGTCAGAGGCGAGTAAGTAAAAAGAGCTGGAAGAAACTGGGCATTTGAGTGGGTGAAGATGCTGCCATTCAGGGAAGGAAAGAGTCTAAGAACTCACAGAGACCCATGAATGTCCAGGCATTATGCGAACTCAGGGTAACCTTGTAAACAAGGCGCGATCTCCATGCTAAAAATGAAGAAACTGAGGTTAAGTACTTCGCTTGGGGTCACAGCAAAACCAGTAAAAGAGTAAATGACAGAGTCAAGATACAAATCGAACTCTGTCTCGTTCCAAAGCTCAGGCTCTTCCGCTAAAACAGCTGATGGACATATAAAGAGAAAGAGGGATCCGCACTCTTTAATTTAAAAGACACCATTTTCTTAGACTATAGGGAACTCAGTTTAATTGATGTAAGATACAATATGACCGGCATTCAATGATACTTCCCATTATAGGGACAAATGGCATCTTAAATTTTGCTAAATTTCCTGTTGATATCCCAGTAGTATTTTGTTTTGTTTTTTAAAGTACATTTAAGATAAAAGATGACTTTTTTTTTTTTTGTCTTTTTAGGGCTGCACCTGAGGCATATGGGGGTTCCCAGGCTAGGGGTCAAATCGGAGCTGTAGCTGCCAGCCTACAACACAGCCACAGCAACATGGGATCCAAACCACATCTGCAACCTACACCACAGCTCACTGCGATGCCAGATCCTTAACTCACTGAGCGAGGCCAGGGATTGAACCCACAACCTCATGGTTCCTAAGTAGGGTTTGTTTCCATTGCACCA
Organism: Phacochoerus africanus; assembly: GCF_016906955.1. NCBI lineage: Eukaryota > Metazoa > Chordata > Mammalia > Artiodactyla > Suidae > Phacochoerus > Phacochoerus africanus. Next base: position 13,375,362 of record NC_062555.1, on the reverse strand, counting down.
TCACGAGAACTGCTAATGTTTTGAAGACAAGTTGTCCAATACCTTTAAATTTTTCCTCGCTTCTCTGGTTTTTAATTATTTTACCACAATGTATCTAAGATTGTTAAAAATGTGTAGTGCTTTATATCTGATATTCTGCTTTAATTTTATGACTTATGTTTTCTTTCAGTTTAGGAAAAGCCTCAGCCATTATTGATATTGATTTGGCTCTGATTCCCAGATCCGAGCCGCATCTGCGACCTACACCACAGCTCGCAGCAATGCCAGATCCTTAACCCACCGAGCGAGGCCGGAGGTCAAACCCGCAACCTCACGGTTCCTAGTCAGATTTGTTTCCGCTGCGCCAAGACAGGAACTCTGAAAGGTGACTTCTGACAACAGCAATCTTCTTCATGTCCAGGTGAGGGGGTTATGACTTCAAAAAAATAAAAATAAAAAAATAAAAAAGCGAGTATTCATGTCCTTCAAAGTAATTACCCACTTTCACAAGTGATTGGTATAAAACAATTATTGTCATTGATCAGCTCTGAACAGGTAATTTTAAACAAAGTCATTGTGGGCTCAGCAGATTACAGCTTGTTAACGGGCAAGTTCTAAATGACCTCTTAAGCTAGTCAAATCAATGATGCATATTCCTCATTAAGTAATATCAAAATGTAAGTGGTCTTATAAATAATGTTTATTTTAAGCACTGAAATAAATGGCAAAACCTTGATATATCAAAAGCCATCTGTTCAGAGAAAAGATTCTCCCTCCATTGGGTTTATTATTGTTCCTCAAAATTCATAGTAATCTTAATGTTATGAAAAGAGAGAAAAAAAATTTCATCGCTAAAATTGAAATCAAACCATGAAAGACAAATTCACTGATAATAACCTACCTAGGACGAATGATCTAAATGTATATGAGACCATAAAAATAGGACTCTTGTTCATAATTATACTTTTACTTATTAGAATGTTCAACATTCTAGAAGACTATACAGAGAGCCGAGAAAAGTAGGTTTACTAAATTTTCAAAGATAGGGTGTTTAAAAACAGTAATATCAAAGTTTTTAGGAGTTCCCGTCATGGCTCACTGGTTAACGAATCCAATTACGCACCGTGAGGTTGTGAGTTTGATCCCTCGCCTCACTCAGTGGGTTAAGGATCTGGCATTGCCGTAACCTGTGGTGCAGGTTGCAGATATGGCTCGGATTGGGCATTGCTGTAGCTGTGGTGTAGGCCAGTGGCTATAGCTCTGATTAGACCCCTAGCCTGGGAACTTCCATATGCCGGGTATGCAGCCCTAGAAAAGACAAATAAAAAAAAAAGTTTTCATTCTCAGTATCACTGCATTATCATGTCAAACACACACACACACACACACACACACATTTTTAAACCAGATGTATATTTTTTAACTAGATATTTTTATTTAGCTGAAGAGTTTGGATGATTATTCCATATGAAATTACTTCTCTTTAATATTGTTTCCTTACTCTGCCAGACTTTATACCTCCTTTCCCTATATATTTCCTTAATCATTTCACAAAAATATTGGTCCTAGAAGTAGAAGGAGAGAAGAAATAATCTTTGACATGGTGATATCTGCCTATCATCCTGCAAAAGCTAGGACTTATCTAGAGGGTTCCATGCACCCCCATTCTTTAGGTTGACATTTGGGGATAACTTCCATCTGAATTAGACTGTGTCTTATTCATTTTGTATTCCTAGAACCAACATAACATCTAGTATATAAGAGGACAGAAGTATTTTTTTCCTGAATTATTTTACCTATTTATCTTTAATTTTGGAGTCACTATATTTTAAATATGAAAACACATTTATAAATAGGTTAGGGGACTGAGACTGGTCCATATATACCTGACACATATTTAAGCATTTTAAATTAAAGCCACAATACAATCTTTTATCATATTTTTCATACTTTAGCTACAAGTGGGAAACAAAAGAAAATGGTAAGTTGATGCTTTGAGTTAGATTGATATTCGTAAATAATATATTTTACTACATAAATCTAAAGTTCTAAGAGGAAAGAGCCAATGAAGTTATGCTTATTTTGAAATTCGGTTGTTTTTTTTTAAGTGATCTTTTAGTCTGGTGGTCCTCTTGTTATTACAGTTCTTGTTTTCCTTAAAGTGAGGATCTCTCTCTCTCTTTTTATCTTTTTAGGGCTCTACCTGTGGCATAGGAGGTTCTCAAGCTAGGGGTCAAACTGGAGCCACAGATGCCAGCCTACACCACAGCCACAGCAACACGGGCTCCAGGCTGCGTCTGTGACCTACACCACAGCTCATGGCAATGCCGGATCCTTAATCCACTGAGCAAGACCAGGGATCGAACCCGCGTCCTCATGGATACTAGTCGGGTTCATTAACTACTGAGCCATGATGGGAATTCCAGAAAGTGAGGTTTTCTATCTGAACTAAAATGCATCGGGGCACTAATTTCAAGTTAGATCATTCGAAATAATTTCAATAACAAAGGAATAGCTGAGACTCTCGTGGTTCCAGCAGAATACCATTAAGTCAGTATATGCGACTGATCAATAACATGAACAAGTTTGCCAGGGTGTAAGCAATTCAACCTGAAACAATCGATTACATCTACAGCTCTTTAAAACTCCTTAAGTTTTAGATTATTACCATTTCATATTCTTCGTGGATCTTTAAGAATGAGAGGGAAATGCTTGATGGAACATACTTTTTAAGAGACAGTGCCAAGACACTACACCTGAGCACTTCTTGAAATCTGCATTCATGTGATATTATTCCAGTTGTCTTGGGACAGGCGTACAAGTGAAGACCCCTGACCTACGAGATGACCCAGAGGAGGCTTTTCAAAGGCATTATGAGGAGTCAGTGATTCTCAGAGAGTTTACCTCTGTTAACTTCCAAAGTCTGTGCCAGATTGTAGGTCCTCATTAAATTGAATTTATTGAAGACTAGCATATTCTAAGGGTTCGTGTACAAAGAGAGGGATCTGCAGTTGAAAAAATAGCAGTCCTAGTAACAATTCTGTGGAGCTTCTAAAGTTTTAATGAAGTTGGACATCCCTTTTTTTTCCATGAAGGTTTCAGGGTGCAAAACAGGCATGGTAGAGGCTCCAATAACAAGGAATTCAGATCTCTGAGTCACAAAATTCTATGGGCTCTTCACCTTTGACTCCAAACAGGAAAGAAATGACAAATTGTCTCTTTCTCTTTTATTATTTATTTATTTATTTATTTATTTATTTTTGGTTGTTGTTTTTGGTGGTGCCCAGGGCACGTGGAAGTTTCCAGGCCAGGGATCGAACCCATGGCACAGCAGCAACCTCAGCTGCTGCAGCGACAAGGGCAGATCCTTAGCCAGCTGCGCCACAAGAGAACGCCGACAGATTCTCTTTTGTTTGCTATGTCCTACACAAAGATCCATTTAAAACTGTAGCAAGAATGGTGTTTTATGTGAGGTGAAGATGGGTGACACATCCTGATGCTAACAAGAGCAACAGGTGAAGAGGACAGCTGGAATGTTCATTTAGAAGGTGCGGCTTTTCATCCCCAGCCATCCCATTCTGCCTAGAAGGGGAAGCATGGGCACTGAGCTGGGAGGCCTCAACTTCGTTTTCTACTAATTGACACTAACTTTAGAATTCCCTGGAGGGAGGGAGGATAGGGAGGAAGAAGTGAGTGGGGGGGCAAACAGGAGGGGGAAAAGGAATGAATGAATGAATACAAACGTAAGAAATGTACTGCCAGTAAGAATGCTCATGAATTACCAGGGCCACGGGGTCAGTTTACCAAGAAAACCAGTGTGAGGAATAAAACTTCCCTACAGCTTGGTCCAGGGTTCATATGGTTGCTCTCACCCAGGTTCTTGAAGAAAGGAGAAGACCACAAGTAAAGGCAAGACCACCGGTGACCAGAAATAACAGGAACGTGGGTACGAGACTTCCTGGGTTCAATTCCTAACACTGTCACTTACTAGCAAGGTGACCTTGGGCAAAATATCTTTCTGTGGTTCCTTTTTCTCACCTTTCAAATTGGAATCATCATGATGCCTACACCTCAGAGGGTTGGTCATGAGGATGGCAGGGAATAGTTAAAATATTGAAAATATTTAGAATGGTGCCTAAAAAGTGGTAACGGCTATGCGATAGCTAGCTAGCTCTTGTTATTATTATTTACTAGTGGTTCTGAATTACCGAGATTGGGGAACACGTGGCATTGCAATCATGTTCTTGCATATATGCCTCAGAGACAGAGAGCTCTCACTGGCAGCTGGTTTGATTAAGGTATACTCAGGTATCTACCAGCTATAATTATTCATGCTCAGGAATAAGTGTGAGCATCTGGAACCATTCTACTAGTGAAATGGGGACCATAAACACACAGGTGAGTCTGGATGGATACATCCCTAGAAATGGAAGAATTAGGCATAAGATCTGTGCCACTTCATACAATAGGTTTCATCCCAGATGGGGTCAGCCAGTAAACAAAGGCCATAAAGAAAGATACTAACTGTTAAGAATTATGAATCAAAGTACTGGGGAAAAAGAATGAGTAAAAGACCTTTGGATGGATGACATAATTCCACTAAACTGTACTTTTTTTTGCTACCTAGGGATATTTTTATTTTTATTCTTATTTTCATCTTTTTGCCTTTTCTAGGGCCTCTCCCGTGGCATATGGAGGTTCCCAGGTTAGGGGTCTAATCGGAGCTGTAGCCACCGGCCCATGCCAGAGCCACAGCAACACGGGATCCGAGCCACCTCCGCGACCTACACCACAGCTCATGGCAACCCTGGATCCTTAACCTACTGAGCAAGGCCAGGGATTGAACCTGCAACCTCATGGTTCCCTGTTGGATTCGTTAACCACTGAGCCATGACGGGAACTCCCTTGGGGATATTTTTAAATGGGCCTTCTATACTTCAAGTAATTCTGACTTTCATCTTTATATAGTTGTTAGGAAGCTGACTCTCCAGGTGCCGTGTTTAGAGGGTGTGAGGTAATGCCCAAGTATTTAGACAGGTGCTCACCAGCATCAGAAATGGAGGGTCAGTTCTACACCAGGCTGTAAAAAGATAGACAATCATACATCTAGATAAGACAGGGAGAGAGAGAAGTTGAGTGAATGAATCAACTCAAGACATTTGTATAAGATACTAAGAGCTGTTCAAAGAGCAAGAAAAAAAGAGAAATTGAGGTCCCCATTTAAATGAGAACCACAAGGGAGCAGCCCAGGTGTTGGAGGAAAAGAAAAGCCCTAATCTGGCGAAAATTCAAATTAAAGACTAAAAAGGCAATAAAATGTCACACAGAGACACAGGAGGAACAGGGCCCCAGAAGCTAAGATAAAAATTTACTGAGCCATTCATTGCTGTATTAATTGACTGTCACTAGGCTAACAGCAAAGCAGTAGCAGGGCTTTTGCACAGGTTATAGTGTGGGTTCTGACAGCATCTTGTATCACAGCAAGCCTCTTCCAAGCCTGTACATGTTATAACACTTTGCAAAGTCCCAAAGCTTGTAGGGTCTCCCATTCACATGGGAACGTCACTGACCAAATATCACCTTCCCATATCCAGTTTGTCCACACCACATGGCTCTGCCAGGCATTCAAAAAAGCCTCAAAGATATCCTCGCAAAGGCTTAAGAAATTTTCAACAAGGCCATGAAGGGGATTAGACAAAGATGATATACGAGTTCCCTGGTGGCCTAGTGGTTCAAGGATTCATCATTGTTACTGCTGTGGCTCTGGTCACTGCTGTGGTGTGGGCTCAATCCCTGGCCCAGGGACTTTGGCTTGCCACAGGCACAGCCAAAAAATAAACAGTACTTAAAATAAACAACTTTTTTTACTCCTTATTTAAAAAAGAGTGAGCTAACATTCTTGATTTATTCAGGGAAATTTATTTAACCACCTACTACGAGCCAGGACTTGTAGATACAAAGAATAGGAAGATAGGATCTGGGCCCTGAGGGACTTACAGGTGTGGTGGGTGGATTAGGCATGTAAATTGGTAAGGATAATAAAATGCTGCAGGTTCTATGTCCGAAGTACATTGATGGTAAAATAGAGACATAAAAAAAGAGTGATCAATCGTACATGGGTAGGGTGATTATAAAAGTGACCCTTTAAAAAATAAATGCAGCAAGTCAGGATATGAATATCTATTATATTAAACAGTCACATAATTTTTTCTTCGCTATAAAAAAGTTACATCTATTTAGGAATGGATAAGCTAAAAATGATATTTTAAAATTCCTTCTCTTTTCAGAAATGCTCCATTAGCCTCTTTGACAACTGAATATAATTTGTTATTCTAGGCGTCGCCAGTCAAATACATATTTGTGATTATATTAGTATAAGGGGAAAAGCAAGGTGCATATATAAAAATAAATCTGTCTGAATATTACTGGTCATATAGATTTTTGGTGTAGTTATCTGTTACTCTTAGAAATTTTTCCTTTTGTACACTCACAGCCACCCATACTTAAATCATTTAAAGGGTAGTTCTTCTGAAAAAGTTACTTGGTAGCTTATGAACCGAAAAGGCAGAATTAGAGATATTATTCAGCTGCTGTATCTCATTAGGGTTGTAATCTTCAGATGTGTACAACGTGAAGGTATATGGACCACGCACTGATCTCTTCAGCCTCTCATGCTGGCAGAGAGCAGAATTTTCAGAGCATCACCTTGCAAAACATCCACTTACAAACAAATTTGTTGGAGTTCTCTCTGTGGAACAACGGGATCAGAGAGTCTCTGCCGCACCAGGACACAGGTTCAGTTCCTGGGCCAGCACTGGCATGGCAACTGAAGCTCGGATCTGACCCCTGGCCAAGGAGCTCCATATGCCATGGGCTGGCCAAAGAAGAAGAAGAAGAAGAAAAAAAGATAAATAGATTTGTCCAAGTCCACTTACAAAGAAGTTCAGCTCTGGTCACGTCATCAACCAATGCTAAAAATTAGTCTTCATTAGGCAATCACATTGTAGCCTTTATGGAAACGAGCCTCTTTCCCAAATCCTCATTACCAAGTTACCCAATTAACTTATCCAAAACTCTGGAGGAAGTCTTCAAACATGTCTGTTAGCAAAGTGTTTCTATGATAAATTTCCCACAGAAGTACTTGCATGCTCCACACAGCCTCACAGAAATTGGTGAGTGTCTGCGGTGGATCATTTCAACCTCTAGTAATGGTCAAGCCTTCCTGCCCCTCACTTTAATGACCACTGTATCCCCACCTCTACTCTTCTCTCCTGGAATGTGTCAAATAAAAAACAAACCTGGACACAACAAGGAGAGATCTGATTTGAAAGAGTCATTGCAAGAAAGAGGGGGTGAAGGACTCCTGCAGGAGATGGAGGAGGACTATTGCGATACAGAGAACCTTTGATCATAAGATTTGCAAACATGCCAAATATTAGCCAAAAAGAGGGCTGCTTTTATAGGAAGGTGTGACAGGTTGGAAAGAAACTGAAATGGGGAAGCGGGATGAAAGGCAGCATGATCAGCCAGCAGCTCAGAGTATGTGTTACCCTGGAGCTGGTCCATTCTCGGAGGAGGTGCCAAGGAGATGCCACGGGCAGCCTAAAGTTCTGGGGCTCGGGGAGAGGAGAGACGCTTAAGCACAGTCTGGTTAATGAGCATGTTTTTCCCAGTTGATGGATGGAGACAAGCAGTTCAGCTCATCATTTGTGAGGTGAAGAATGGGAATCTGGGGGTTGTGTCTGGCCTTGTCATAGCTACACAAGGAGCCATCTGTGCCTCTTACCTAAGTCATTTGAGAAAGGGTGGGTTTTTGGCAGGAAGCTGTTTCTGAAACACAAAAGAATGGGGGGGGGGGTGGGAGGGTGGTGAAACCGCTGTTCTCTAGGATCACAGGACTGAGGCACAGTTCCAATTGTCCACTGATGTTCATGCATTGAAGGTAAGGTGACCCTGGGCAAGGCTCTTAGGGGTAACCGAGTAGGATCCTATAGGGAGTTCTGGGACCAGACCTCAAGCCCCATGTCTGCCTCCTGCCTCTTGTCTGCAGGAAACCTTTAGCCTCTAGGCCTTCCCCAAACTCCTAAGAGTAAATTTCATCAGAGAAGTGAGAAAATGCAGAGAGAAAGGAAAACAGTTGAGCGAGACAAAATAATGGCAGTTCAGTCATTAAACAAAGTCAAGGACTTTAGTTCCTTCTCAAGGACTATAGGTCGTATTCTGAGTCATGTCCTTTGAGATGTTCTGCAGATACTGAAGCCTGCGCCAGGTGGGAGAAGATAACTATACACTGCCCACAAACGCGTGGACCCCAAGCTGGCGGGAACCAGAAGATGGATGATGTTGACTCCCTGTCCCCTCACCATCAACCAGTCAGAAGGTTGTCTACCAGCTGACCACATGCCACTCAACTCCCACCCCCTACCCTGTCTTTAAAAACCTTTCCCTGAAAGCCTTTGGGGAGCTCAGACCTTTTAAGGACTAGCTACCTGTTTGGGGGCTGCAACAAAAGCTGCGCTGTCCTTCACCACAACCTGGTGTCAGTAGATTGTCTTTACAGCGTTCAGGCAAGTGGACCGAAGCTTAGTTTGGTAACATTAGCAAATACGGCTTTTTGTAGGATGTTGGGATAAGTCAAAAACGATTGCCTTCCGAGTGGCTTGGAGTGACGTGGACTACTTAGAGATGGCTAGTCAAGGTAAAAGGAATCGTAATGATTCAAGCCAGATCAGAACTCAACACAGAATTTGGGACTAAATCATACACCAGAGAATGCACTTCTTTCAACCCTGACTCCTGTGCCTCAACCTCCCCTGGTGACCAGTGGGGACATCTAAGCCTTTGGTCATCAACTGCTTAAGGTTCTCTATTGCTTTGCACTTTGTAGACCTATCTGACAAGGGGTATGCAGGAAAGAAAAAAATCTAACACTGTTTTAGGTTCAGAGGTTAAGTCTTTGGCAGAGCTGTGCAGAGACTCAGAATCTCTTAAATTCCCTGGCTCAAGCATTTCCATTAAAAGAGGAAAACCAAATTATTACATTATTATATTTCTAAGAGAGGTAAAGATAGCCCAGTGAGCCTGGAGTATCTGTATCTGGCTTAGGAAGAGAAGCAAAAAAGATCCACTTCTTCCTCTCCTTTTTTCCCCTTAAACTGCAGAAGCCCAGGGAGGTGGAGAGAAGAATGCGGGGGGGCGGGGGGAGGGTCATGGTGGGCGGGGCCCCCACAAGCTCACACCTGAAGGGGAAAGCCCCTTCCCAAAGCAGACCTCATCAAAATAATGTTAATTGCTGCCTCAGTTCAGCACAGGACTCTCAAAAGATCTTTCACTCCCTTGCTTCACCCGAGATCAAATTTGTTATTAGCAGAAGCAAGAACCCATCGATTAATGAAAGAAAATATAATTAGGCAACACAGCTTTTAAGGATATGAATGAAATTCACTTAATCTCCCCATTTATAAGAGTTCCGCACAAGCTAAAACCGCATTGTCTGATACAAAAGAAATAATACTTTTGTTGTGGCTATTCCCAAACTCTGTGCAGAAACCAAGGAAGCCTCATAAGCACTAAATTCAGCTTCCTATTAGGCAAATAACACATAAAAATGAACACAGAAATGATAGGAATAAAGCTTCTAAGCTGGAAACTGACTTTATTACTGTTAAATCATATGAATAATTTCTAATTGATTTGTATTGGGCAGGAATCTTATATTCCAGAACCATGTTCATCTATTTATCACAATATTCTGTGTGACATATGGAAACGAATACATTGCTTCATTAATATTTACAGTCTTTCTCTAGTCATGGCTCCGAGATATTTAACATTCTAAAACATAAGCATTGATAATTACATGTTTTACATTTTACTCTAATTTTTAATCCTGCCAAGACTATTTAATATAACTAACTTTTTAACTATGTACTCTTTTCTTTCTTTACCATTAGCATATCAATCAAATTTGCATTATTCTGGCTTGCTCATTTTATTAAAAGCGAATTCAGGGCACAATTGACTTTTCATTTGTTTAACAAGTGAAGAAATATTTACCCTGACAGCCATTGCATTGTAGAGATTCATCTTCATAGTGTAATATGCTAACTGTGAATCAAGAAAAAAAAAGATGGCATATATTTCAGTTTTACACAAAGACAGTGCAGCCTGTTTTTACATATAAAAGATAAGAATCTTTATACATAATACATAATAAGAGTTCTAGGCTTAGAAAAATGAAATCAAACTTTGTATTGAAGAGATGGGTTTCCTAATACATAATGCAGGCTTAACCAGAAAAATCTATGGTAGTCAAACCAGGAGCTAATGGAGATGTATGATGATAAAATACTCTCCGCTGAGTTTGATAATCAATGGTGCTCTACTGAGAATAGAATAACAAAGCAGAAATATTCACAAGTGCTGGTGACACGTAGTATTGTATGATTTATTCACTGGGGTTCTTTTAGCCAAAACTCACAGAAACATAAAAGGAATTCATATTTCAAGACGTCTGGGTTAATGAAAAATTCAAAGAAATGCTGTCTTCAGTCGAAATCGTTCAAGGATATGGATGCAGTGATGGAGCAAAATGGGGCCTTCAACCATCTGTACAAAAATGTTATGTACTTAGCTGCCTCCTGAGTAATCCTGGGGAATTTTGTTTCATTTAATATTCATTTTAACACCATACAAATCATAAATACAATGATATCACGTTACAGCAAATCCCCTGATATAATGAAGACTTCCTCAAGTCTTGATTTCTGTCTAGTAGAGACACACTTGTCTATTAATAGACAAATCTCTGTGACAGTGAATAATCATTTAGCAACATAGCTTATTTCAGTGAAAATACTGCTTTCCATACAACATCCACATCTGTTCTTTCAATTAAAAAGATAAAATTAACATAACTCATGACAGTACGATAAACATTGAAATACAGATTTTTTCCACACAAAATTCAACTTTATCCATTTTTATTCAATCAAAACTCATCTGGCTAATATAACCCAAGCCTAGGTAATGGTTGTTATCTTTCAGCAAAAATCATAGATAAGTGCCTTAACCTTTTATTACAGGGGTTTTCTTCCCTTCAACAAATAGGAATTCATATAAAGGGGTTTCACTATAATTAGTATTGTTTGAATTGCCTGATCTGATCCAAAGCAAATTGTCTGTGGAGAGCAGCGGGCTGGGTTATTTATCAACAGTCTGAGCAATTAAGAAACAGTTGGCTGCAATATGTTATTTCCAGATGAACACAATGATGTTGCTTCATTTTAAATTCTCTTTCTTCGTTAGAGCAAGCAAGGCATAATTCTTGGTGTGGAGGTGAATTTAAAATATAGACACTACTGAGTATAGAGTGGGGTAACTGGTGAACAGATAACAGCAAGGACCTGCTGTAAAGCACAGGGAAATCTACTCAATAATCTAGAGGGGAAAAAGAATGGGTATTTACGTGGGGGTGTGTGTGTGTGTGTGTGAGATGTTCATCTATAACCGATTGGCCTTGTTGTACATATGAAACTAATACAACTTTCTAAGTCAACAGTACTCCAACAAAATTTTGAAAATAAATAAATAAAGTATTTACTCACGTATCCTATTTCTTCAAGTCATATCAAGGCACATATCACCATTACATAGTTTTATATGGAAGAAACATATTGGAAATTATATATTTGAGGAAGTTGGGTTCAGAAAAGATATTATTTCTTATCTTTTCTCTTACTGCTCAGTAGCAGGGGATGTTAGTGAGCTTTCAAGACACAGACCTGGGTTCAAATCCTGATGTTGCTCTTACTAGCTGTGTGGCTTGAACAATACTTGAAGTCTCCCAGTCTTGATTTATAACCTTAGAAAATGGGGCACCCCAGGTTTCACAGGGTTGTTGTGATGAATAAAATGAGATAAAGTATTTAAGATACTTGGGTCATAGTTGATGGTCATTTTGGATGGGATTACCACACATTTCATGGCTAAAGTTCTGTCATTTCACTGTAAGTAAAATTCTACAATGTATAAGAGGTTAAATTTTATTGTGAACAAAGTGGAAAGAGACACATAGGTTTAAGCCTAAGAATTTTGAATTTTCTAGTTAAAAGGTGAAAAAGCACTTCGATGCCAGGTTATCAGTCTCACATGAAGCCCAGACTGACGTTACATTTATTCTCAATTTTCTAGCCCAGATGCTTCTGAAAGTACCACCAAAATGTGTGAGAAAAATATTACGTAATTCCACTTACATGAGGCACCTGGAGGAGTAAAATTCAGAGACAGAAAGTAGAATAGTGGTCACTAGCAACAAGGAGGGGGGGAGAGTTATTTTAATAGCGGGTACAGAGTTTTCCTCTGCGATGACGGGTAAGTCTTGGAGACGGACAGTGCTGATGGATGGGCAGTGGTGATGGCTGCGTAACACTGTCAGTGCGCTTAATGCCACTGAATAGTACAGATAAAAATAGGTAAAATGATAAATTTTGTATGATGTACACTTCAGGTTTTTTTTTTTTTTTTTTTTTTTAGAGCATATGGAAGTTCCCAGGCTAGGGGTCAAATCAGAGCTGCGTCTGCCAGCCTATACACCACAGCCACAGCAATGCCAGATCTGAACCATGTCTGAGATCTATACCACAACTCACAGCAATGTTGGAGCCTTAACCCATCGAGCAAGGCCAGGGATCGAACACTCATCCTCGTGTATACTAGTCAGATTCGTTACTGCTGAGCCACAATGGGAACTCCTATCTCAGTTTTTCAAATACCCTAAAAAATCATTTGTGAGTGTGGATTGGGCACTTACTTAAGTTACCTATGAGAGACATTCAAAATTTAACATTTTATAAAATTTCATCTGTCTCCATATTTCCATTCTGAGCAGTGATGATCATTTGTTATATTAATATATGTCCCTCTGTTTACATGAGGAATTAAATTTTAACTCACTCAGGAGTTCCTGTTATGGCTCAACAGGTTAAGAAGCCAACATAGTGTCCATGAGGATGCAGGTTCAATCCCTGGCCTCACACAGTGGGTTAAGGATCTGGTGCTGCCGTGCTCTCCAGCATAGGTTACATATGTGACTTGAATCCTTCCTTACTATATATTAATTTCCTATTTTATCATTAAGGTACCAAAGGGTTCTATTTGAGGACGACTAAAGATCTGGGGTGAAAATCAAGCATGAAAGATGATAGTTTCAATATAATGAAAACTGATGGTCAATTATAGAGGTTTCCCAAGTGTTTGCTGAACAGATGAAGGAAGGGAAAGAAAGAGCGAGGGGGAGAAAGAAAAGAGGGTGAGAAGGATAAAGAGAATCTATATGTTGTATTTATAAGAGATAAGGAAGAAAGAATTCCTGGGAGGAAAAACAGCGTTTGAAACCAAATCGATTACGTGTTTGCTACATAGACTTTGTCATGTCACCTGGCTCAATCTTTAGAAGGATGCTGCAATTTTTTTGGAAGATGCAGTCCTTTTAAGAACATTGAGTGGTTAATACCCATGAGGACCTTTTCGACAGGGCTGCTATTCAATGGGATTGGACCATGGTTACCGAGGGGGGTAAGTCTCATATTTGAGTTTCTCTTTTCACCCCTCTATCGGGTGAATTACAACGCGGGGGTGGCGGGGGGTAAATGAGAACCACTCTCTTAAAGGTCAGGTGATAGTCAAAGTTCACCACAGTCAGGTCCCAATTTTGTTCTCCGATGATTTCTCCCCACTCTGCTCCTTTCAACCTCAATCTGATCAAATGAGTCTATTTTCCTCTTCATGTCCATGCTTTTCTACTCCCCTTGCCTGAATTGTCTCATCATTCTTTTCTAGCCATCCATATCCCCTCTCGACCATTTTTCTTGTGAGCATTTCTAGGAGAAACTACCTTTTCTCCCCCATTTCAAGTACCAGAGACTGGAAGAAGAAGCTGGCATTCTCTTGGCTCCAATGGGTATTTTCACACCATTTCAAACCAGTAGGAAGTACTGCTTTAAGATGTTATTTTTTTTTTATAATAGTTGATTTACCATGTTCTGTCAATTTCTGCGGTTTTAGCAAAGTGACCCAGCCATATATACATATATCTCCACTAAAAAAACCTGCTGGTATTTATCATGACAACACATAACGGGATTTGACAGTAGATGGTAACCTTTGTTCCATTTAAAGTTCATAACATGTCTTTCCATTGTTACTCTTTCAAATTTTAATCAAATATGAAAAGTTTATAAGAAAACAGTAAAATGGGAAGCAGTATATCAATATGGTGAACCTTTTCGGCAATACACTCTTTTATATATATATATTCACATTCTTTTGATCACATTAGCCTCCATCGTGTTCCATCACAAGTGGGAAGCGCTGCTTTAAAAGCCACAACAACCAGGACAAAAAGCCAAAGAATAAAAAATCCCATGGTTGACCCTTAAGTTTTTCACATCTATCAGGCTCTTTCTTGTTGGTTTTCTTATCCGACCTCAGGTCTTCAGCTGACTCTCTTCTTCCCTCCTCCACCCCGCCCCCTGACCTGCTCCAAACATTCTGACACCAGGCTAAAGCTCCTTCTCTTCCCTGCAACTCTTGCCATTATCTTGACTTTTCAAATTCAAGGAGAATACAGTTACCTCATCTCCAGATTGCCTGCCTTCGCACTCACAGTGATGACCTCTTCCCACAGCCATGTTCCAGACCTCAAGTCTTAAACTCAGGTTGCAAATTCCTCTCCTTAAATCCCTGAGGGCTTCATTGCTACTAAAGGCTTTTCTACCTAGTTCGGAAAGATCTAGTACAGGTATTTCCTCTTCCTCAGTTTTAGGTTCCTTCCTTATACGTTTTTATGTAAAAGGGCTACATGGATATTTTTCTACATGAACATGGCATAAATTAACTCATCTTTCCTTTGTTGTTCAGCATTTAGGTAGGAAACCAGGAAAAGTTGATTTTCAAATGGTCAATCATTTTCAAAAACAGAAAATTTTAGGAGTTCCCATCGTGGCTCAATGGAAACAAATATGACTAGCATCCATGAGGACGCAGGTTCAATCCCTGGCCTCACTCCGGTGGGCTACGGATCTAGCAATGCTGTGAGCTGTGGTGTAGGTCGCAGAGGTGGCTCGGATCTGCCATCTGGCATTGCTGTGGCTCTGGTGTAGGCCAACGGCTACAGTTCCCATTAGACCCCTAGCCTGGGAACCTCCATATGTCTCGGGAGTGGCCCTAGAAAAGGGAAAAAGACAAAAATAAATAAATCAATAAAAAATAAATGAATAAATTTGGGTAGTACATCTATATAAACTTGACCGGATGAACTGGCTTTATTTGCTAGACTGGGCAATGTAGAGGAAGTATCTGCATTAAAGTGATGACCGTGGAACCTCAGGAAGTCATGCACAAATAGATAACAGATCTAGGGAGCCTGTGACTTGGTTATTTTCCACATCAGTGACATCCTCATGTCATAATTTTGAGTATAATCATAAAGATGATTTATTATCAAATAATCATGAGTATTTCTGTACACATGCTTGGCCTTGTTTGCTGGCAACTGATATCCCTCTATCTGGTCATTATCAACAGCTGATTTTAAAAATAACCTTCTTCCATACACACACAAATTAAAAACCAATTATATTATTTCTTAGAGTTATCATTAATATAATCTTTAAAAGCAGGTGAACTAAATCTAAATTCACATAATTGTAATGAAAATGTGTTAATAAAGTCTTAAATTAGCATTAGGAAGTCAAAAATCTTACATTATTTAGTCTCTGGTATTTATCTAAAATGCCAAATCCTGAGAGGGAAGAATATATTACGTTTCAGTTTTTTGCTTTAACACTAAAGGGTGATAAATGCTGCCTTATTGACTTATAACTGATTTGGAAGCCCTGTAAAGAAATTTATAAAAAGAATTGGGCTGTAGAAGGAACATTCATTCTTGTAATGAAGAAAAATAAGAACATCTGTACAAGCAACCATGTCAATCTCATCACCTTAAAAATAATGAGCAATATCTTAACTACCCATTAAAAAAACCTGCTGGTATTTATCATGACAACACATAATGGGATTTGACAGTAGATGGTAACCTTTGTTCCATGTAAAGTTCATAACATGTCTTTTCATTGTTACTCTT
Source organism: Phacochoerus africanus (assembly GCF_016906955.1). Lineage (NCBI taxonomy): Eukaryota > Metazoa > Chordata > Mammalia > Artiodactyla > Suidae > Phacochoerus > Phacochoerus africanus. The sequence goes on along the minus strand of NC_062555.1, from coordinate 13,359,239 downwards.
TCAAATTTTAATCAAATATGAAAAGTCTGTAAGAAGAACAGTAAAATGGGAAGCAGTATATCAATATGGTGAACCTTTTCGGCAATACACTGTTTTTATAACACGAAGAAAATATCTGTTTTTTAAAGGGGAATTATCTTTATAAATTAAATGGTTCTACTATAGGCTATCCATATACTTTATCCATATACTTTAACAAATAGTTTTAATCAAGTTCCGCTAATGTGGTTGCCATATATGTTACTCACTGAACAATCTCAATCGAAACACATAACCTTGAGCTGTTTAGAACTATAGTTATATGTATATTCATGTGATAATATGTGATAATAATGCATAGAGAAGGAATCACGTAAATTAGGGTAGTGTTTATGCTGCCCTGCTCTAAGAGTGAGGTGATACAAAACAGTGCATTTGATATTAAACACAATGTAAACTATGTAATGATACAACGCAAAAAGAAAAGGAAACTGAAAAGGATGCCAGGGCGGGAGTTCCCATTGTGGCTCAGGGTTAAGAACCTAGCACAGTGTCTGTGAGGATGCAGGTTTGAACCCTGGCCTCGCTCAGTGGGCTACAGATCCAGCATTGCTGTGGCTGTGGCTTAGGTCGCAGCTGCAGCTCTGATTCAACCATATGCTGCAGAACCTCCATATGCTGCAGGTGCAGCCCTAAAAAGAAAAAAAAGAAAAAAAATTTTTTTTTTTAAAAAGGATATCAAGATGTATACAGCTGTCCTATATGGGTTATACCGACAAATTCACTCGGGTAATGCTCAGAGTGCTACTATTCTGAAAGAGGCAGATGAAATACCTAAGTGTTCTTCTGGTCCTATCACCTAAGGAAATGCCTATTTTCACTGCATCATTTATGAAACAGAGCAGGGAGTGGTAAAGACAAACCACACAGAACATTATGCAGTTGAAAACAAGAGGGTACCAACACAGCAGGACCACGTGAAATCCAATGGCAAGGGCAGGCTGCAATAAAAAGACAGCAGGAATTCAGAAAGGGTGGAGCCCGTGTGCACTGAGCACACACACCAGGTGGCCAGAGGGTCCACTGCCGATAAAAAGGAAGCATCAGAGCACATCCTCATGGATCGGGGAAGATTTTCAAGGTTGTGAATCAATAGTCCTTGACCTCTAAGTTGGACGCATTTGGGTTTTACGGCCAGATAGAGCGGCATGAAAATCAGCAGGAAGACTTGAAATGGAGGTTGAACACGAAACAAAAACAGTGGTCATCCAGGAAGTAAGAAAAGAGTCAAATCACCGAAGGAACGGATGGCCCTGCTATCTTGGGTGAGTGAGAGGAGCAAAACGGAGAACACGGAACACTTTAGGATGGGATTAGATAGCTGGTGTTACAGTGAGAATTGTTTCAGAGCTGGATGGAAATATTCTGGTAGAGTAGAATTTTAAGGGAGGCTGTCTGAAACTACAGAACCTGTCTAAAGAGATCCTAGCCTTCTGACATTTCACACCATGTGGGGTTCTTAACTCCACTGCGCCGCAACAGGAACACCCGTCTTGGTATCCTTTTTAATTTCCTTTTCTTTTTACCATTACATAGTCTACGTTATGTTTAATATCAAATGCACTCTTAGAGCAGGGCTGCATAAACACTACCCTAAGTTATGCGGTTCTTCCTCTATCTCTTCCTTTGCCACACCTGAGACTGTGGAGAACTCCAACTTTTCTAGCAGTTTTCTCCTGGGATATTGCACGTCCGCTTTCCTCTCTATGATCTACCCATAATCCCCCTTTAGGTAGGCTAAGCCCTACCTAAAGCATTCCCCGAGTCTCACTTCTTGGCCCTGTGCTCTACTCTTCAGATTCTTCTCCATCAGGCAGAAAACTCCTGCCACCTTGTAATGATGGCTTTGAGACCTTTATCCCCAGCTCTGACTCTTAACGTCAGAGTTCACTTGAACCGGCCTTTGTCCGGAGGTAATTTTATATGTGCAGACAACTCTGCGGAGACATCAAAGTCGCCTTACAAGACACCACCACACGGAGGTGTGCTAACATCATCACAAACCCCGAAAGCGCCAACATCTTTTGTAAGCCTCACCGAGTGTCCCATTCAGAAGGTTTCTTACAAACATCTGTGCCTTTGTTGTCATTACAACCATTAACCAGCTTTGCGGAGATAAACAGGGAGCTGTCTTAGGAGCTTACAAAACAAAAAGTTTATGTCTCACTCCCACTACCTGGGGCCAAGTTTCCCTGTGGCTACAGCCCACAACACACGGCTGAGCCCAAAAATCAATGGGCCGGGGATGAATCATTCTCTGAGGAAGAAGAAGGTAGGGAATGATTTTGGCACCAACTGAGATCAATCACCTGCTACGCTGCCGGTAGCGAAGTCTTCCAACTTTTCTCCCCTGAGTTATGAGTTTATCCAGTTAGCAAAAAATTCTGTAGGCTTTCACAGACATTTACTATGTTTGAGATGGAATGAATAGAAGGGTCACTGCCATTCAGGAGCTTTCCATCAAGTGAGAGGTGGAACGAAAGGAATACTGCACGGTGACACCAACGCTGCGGGAGCAAAGTGTGAGGAAGGCACACCTAAGACCTCTGCAGTCTCTGGCCACATTACCCCCACGCTCTGGAGATCGGAGAAGGTTCGTCTTCAGGTCCGGAAGGATGGGTACGGATTCAGGCCAACGGGAGGCTAGTCAGAGCAAAGAAGGGCATTCCGGACAGAGAAAACAGCATTTGCGAAAACCCCATAGGACACAGAATATCTTGGCAATGGACGTGGTCTAATATGTCCGGAGAATCCTTATGCAGGTGTAGCAAGAAGTGAGGTTGGGTAAGAGGTGATCATGAGACTACGAAAACCAACATGTCACATTGAAGAGGGTGGATTTTATGTTATTTTATTTTATTCTGTCTTTTTCGGGCCGAACCCATGGCATATGGAAGTTCTCAGGCCAGGAGTCGAATCAGAGTTGCAGCTGCCGGCCTACACCACAGCCACAGCCATGCCAGATCCGAGCCGCACCTGAGACCTACACCACAGCTACATTCAGTAATAATAATGCCATATAGTACATGTTAGGTCATAAAATGAATAGTATAGTCAGTGACTTGAGAACTTTAGTAACAGCACTCCTCCTTAACTAAAATTTAGCCACACTTTTAGCCCTATGTGTAACCCAGGTACACACAGGGCAGGTATTTTGGAAGATGAGGAAACTGCTTGGTCTAATTCTGTGTGGCCTCTGTTGTCATCTGAGCCACCAGGGCATGATCTGAGAACCACTGATTTAATTTGCTTGTCTGGGGAAGGATCAAAAAATCTGATGATGTTTTTTCAGCAACCCCAACATTATGAGAATAAATATAGATTCCAAAGTTGAAGTTTTGACAACAGTCACTGAAATGTATACACTTTTATATGTCTGATTAAAAGGAGGTATCGATGGTTCATAACCATCCGGCCAGTGGCTTGTGAGTAGAAAGAGCAGCAGTGAAAGCCAAGTCAGGAATGTTCATGGAGCACAGACATACGGATGCTCTATGGCCTTCTCTACACAACGATAGTCTCCAACCACTAAAGAATAATAATGAACAGTGCAGCAAAAGAGGCTCATTACCCCCCACAAAATATCTTTATTTATTTATTTTTGTCTTTTTTTTTTTTTTTTTTTTTTTAGGGCTGCACCTGTGGCATATGGAAATTCCAGGCTAGGGGCTGAATCAGAGCTGCAGCTGCCAGCCTACACCACAGCCACAGCAATGCAGTATCCAAGCCAACACTGGATCCTTAACCAAGGACTGAACTAGATCAAGGCCAGGGATTGAACTCTAGTCCTCATGGGTACTAGTTGGGTTCATTACTGCTAAGACACATTGGGAACTTTAATTTTTTTGAAATTGAATCAGAGCTGCAGCTGCCGGCCTACACCACAGCCACAATAATGCCAGATCTCAGCCACATCTGTGACCTACACCACAGCTCATGACAATGCTGGATCCTTAACCCACTGAGCGAGGCCAGGAATCAAACCAGCAACCGCATGCTTCCTAGTCAGATTCATTAGCCACTGCGCCACAACAGGAACTCCAGGAAACTTTAATTTTTGATCATCTTGCTTAAGTAATCCGATTTTATTAAAAACTGGCACATGAAGGAGCTCCTGCTGGCCAAATCTGGGGTGATCTGAGCACCAAAGCAGTGAGTGAGAGCAGTTTATTGTAATCCACTAAATAAAAGAGGAAATCACCGGGCAAAACTGATATAAATAAATAAATAAATAAATGTAGAGGAAAAAAGCTCTTACACTAAAATGCTAACAAGTAAATGGAGAAATGGTGGAGTTAAGATCACTATTTGACAAATGTAATAATAATTGATTGCAGTAAGAACCATCATTGGATGCTAAACCTAGTATGAAAAAGTTTGATGAGGTAGAAGATGTATAGCCAATCTTGAAACATTGCCTCCTAAGATAAAAGCAGTAAGTTTACAGAGTGAGAGACACCACTTTAAATGATCAAACTTAGCATTAATTACCATGGGACAAATTGACATCATATGGTTCTTGACATGATGTCCTGAGATATATTTCTGCTAAAAATGCATAACCTCAATCTAACAGTGAAGAAAAAGAACCAAACCAAAACAGAGGAATAATCGGAACTAAAATTAGTCTATACTTAGACGCCACTAATAAAGAATAAATGAAGAACACATTTAAACTGTTATAGTAGAAAGTAGTAACAAATCCAAAAATTAGTGATGAATGATCAGAAACCTCCTTATTTTGTGTCAAAAAATTATTTTTTTAATTTCCTAAATTTCATAACTGAAGTATAAGATGGTACATTATCCCATACTTCTGCAGGTCTATCAGTGGATACAGATGATTGTGTTATGCTGCATTTATTAAGGCAAATCTTAAAAAAAAAAATCCCAAGAGTCAATCATAGGTAACTCTAAATAGCACAGAGAGCAGTTGCCTCATATTTTTATTTTGTGGAATTAATTTAGGGCACTTCAACCAATGATTACTGAACGTGCAATAGGCCAGGTATGAGTCTAAATGCTGGTGGTCAAAAAAGAACAAGCTACAGTGCTCACCTCTGAAAGAGCTCAATCTAGAAAACAGAGAGTATCTTCAAGAAATAAGTACATATAGGGAGTTCCCATTGTGGCTCCATGGCAACCAACCTGACTAGTATCCATGAAGATGCGAGTTGGCTCCCTGGTTTTGCTCAGTGGGGTAAGGATTCAGCGTTGCTCTGAGCTGTGGTGTAGGTTGCAGACACGCCCGGATCTGGCGTGGCTGTGGCTATGGTGTGGGGTCACGGCTGCAGCTCTGATTTGACCCCTGGCCTGGGAACTTCCATATGCTGGGTGCAGCCCTAAAAAAAAAAAAAAAAGAAAAGAAAGAAGTACATACAAATGCATATGCTGTGAAAGGTACTTTAACGTAATTAAAATATCTGATATAGTTTGGGCACAAAGAAATTAGTTATCAGTTCTCCACAGAAGGATCAGGATAAGGCTTCTCAGAAGAAGTCTCATTCTAAAAATTAAACCCAATTTTGTTTTATATAATAAATATTACCAATAACTCCAGAATTACATGTAAATGTGACTTAGGTAAATAAGTTAAAACAAATGCTATAATTCAAATGCTAACATATATTAATTTTTAATATTTACCTTCACAATTAGTTGATAATGTTGTCTGCCTAAGTAACCTCTCCATCGTTTTTGAATAACTGTTGCTGCTCTGTGTAAGTACCTGAAAAATACGCTTATTAGTATGCTTTCATTGAAACAATGATATATTTTCAATTTTTGCTTAGAATATACATTTCTACAATTCAAGAAGTCAAATTCAAAGCTGAGTTTATGTGTACTTTTTTTTTTTTTTTTTTGGTCTTTTTAGAGCTGCACCCATATCACCCATGGCGATATGGAGGTTCCCAGGCTAGGGGTCGAATCGGAGCTGTAGCTGCCGGCCTACAACACAGCCACAGCAACATGGGCTCTGAGCCACATCTGTGGTGACTTACACCACAGCTAACTACACCACAGCTAATGGCAATACTGGATCCTTAACCCATCGAACCAGACCAGGGATCAAACCTGCGTCCTCATGGGTGCTAGTCAGATTCATTTCCACTGAGCCACAACTGGAACTCCTATGTGTACTTTTAAAGAATACACATTACCTCTCTGTGATAGAATTAATTATTCCTAGAAGAAGAAAAATGTCATGGATAATTATTCAGTATTTCTTTAGGGCTTATGACTAAACATCTCTAAAATTTTAATTACTCTCTAATACTAATTCTCTAAAATACTTTTGAATGTTAAGACTATAAAACAGGAGCAGTTCCCATCATGGCACAGGGAAACGAATCCGACTAGGAACCATGAGGTTGCGGGTTCAATCCCTGGCCTCGCTCAGTGGGTTGAGGATCCGGCGTTGCCATGAGCTGTGGGGTAGGTTGCAGATGCGGCTTGGATCCTGCATTGCTGTGGCTGTGGTGTAGGCCAGCAGCTGTAGCTCCAATTGGACCCCTAGCCTGGGAACCTCCATATGCTGCATGTGCGGCCCTAAAAAAGACAAACAAACAAACAAACAAAAAGACTACAAAACAGGAGGGAATTCCCAAGATGACAGAGTAGAAAGGCCCTGAGTTCACCTCTTCCCACAAGCACACCAAAATTAAAACCATTTACAGAATAACTATGACAGAAAAAGACTAGAACCTACTCGAAAAGATCCTCAACAACTAAATAAAGAAGGAACCACAATGAGATAGGAAGGGGGAGCAGAATCGCAATTCAGTCAAGACCATTACAGCTGGGTGGGTGACCCCAAAACAGGAGAATAATTACAATTGCAGAGGTTCTGCCCAAGAACCAAGGGATCTGAGCTCCACACGGGGCTCCCCAGCCTGGGGTTCTTCAACCAGGAAGACAAGCCCCAGAATGTGTGGCTTTGAAGGCAAAGAGGTTACTTTTAGGAAAGCAAGAGGCCTCGGGAGATAGAGTCTTCACTATTGAAGGGGGTACGCAAAATCTCACGTGCTCTGGGCAGAAGCAGTCATTTGGAAGAAGCCTAAGTCAGACCCACCTGCTGAACTTGGAGAGCCTCTCCTAGAAGCAGGGGACAACTGGGGCACACCTTGGGGACACAGACCTGGTGGCAGTCATTCTGGGGGTCTTGTTCTGCCACACGGATACTGGTGCTAGCAAACGCCATTCCAGATGCTTCTCCTTAGTTTATAGTCTCAGAACCCAGCCTGATCCTGCCTTCCAGCCTATAGGCACCAGTGCTGAGACTTTCAGGTGAAACAACTAACTGGGCAGGGATCCTGTCTCATCCAACAACAGATAGGCTGCTTGAAGACAGCCAATTATATGCCAATAAAATGGACAGTCTAGAAGGAATGGACAAATTTCTAGAAATGGACACTCTCCCAAGACTAAACCAAAAAGAAATATCAAGTATGAACAGACTAATTACCAGTAATGATATTGAATCAGTAATAAAATAAAAAACTCCCAACAAACAAAAGTCCAGGACCAGATGGCTTTACAGGTGAATTCTCCAAAACATTTAGAGAAGAGTTAACATCTCTCCTTCTCAAACGCTTTCAAAAAATTACAGAGGAAGGAACACTTCCAAACTCATTCTCTAAGGCCAAGATCACCATGATACCAAAACCAGGCAAGGATATCACAAAAAAAGAAAATTACAGGCCAGTATCACTGATGAACATGGATCAAAATGTCCTCAACAAAATATTAGCAAACTCACTCCAAAAACACATTAAAAGGGTCATATATCATAATCAAGTGGGATTTATCCCAGGCATGCAAGGATGGTTTAAGAGTCAGAAAGATAAAGCCTAATACTACATGTTATCACTTACATGTGATATAAAAAAATAAAACAAACTAGTGAATATAATAAAAAAGAAACAGACTCACAGATAAAGAGACCACTAGGAAGAGGGAAGAGGGAGGAAATAGATAGGGGTAGGGGTCAGAGGTACTACTACATATAAAATAAATAACAAGGTCATATTGTACAGCACAGGGAATATAGCCAATGTTTTACAACTTAAATGGAGTATAATCTACGCAAAGTTTGAATCCGTATGAAACTAATATTGAAACTAGTATAAATTACTTAAAAATTAATAAATAAAAAGTAAAATTTAAAAAGAATACAATGAAATACTGAAATAATATTTTAAAAGACCAGAAAACATAGTGACATGTTCAGAAAAACACAAGATACTATTGATATGAATCACTACAAGTACTTTGAAATAATTCTCGAGGTCAAGAAACACTTCCCTTTTGCATACTTCTATTACTCAGTCTATCCCAACCAACATCACCGCGGTCTTAGCTGCTGCCATGTTCCTATTTGGTAGAGTGGCCAAAAAAGAAACCTCTTCTTCACACTTTTATTTGCATGTCTGACTCCTACTAGTTAATGTAAGGAAGTATACAGTATAATCCCTAGCTCACCATCTGAGTTGTTACGGACTCGTTATATTATTCCTCCACCTTATCCAGGGCAATATATTTCAGAATTGGTGAGAAAGTGAAGGAAGTTTGGACACTGAAGAAAAAGTAGAAACAGTTAAGACAGGGGATAGACTTCAATCTCTTTGTAATCAGAATGATGTCCTCTGGGTACCATTTGCCTTTATTTACCAACAGTTGGAGAGGACTGGAATGGCTTCTTTTTTGTTTTGTTTTTCTTTCTTACCAGTCAATGAATTCATTGCTATAAAAATACAAGTCCAATCATTTTGTCACATTTTATGGAACTTGAAGCAAATAATCAGATTGAGTATATTTATGACACTGAGAATTTTTAAAAGAGATACAGCCAGAAAGACAAAGACAAATACCATATGATATCACTTATAACTGGAACCTAATATCCAGCACAAATGAACATCTCCTCAGAAAAGAAAATTATGGACTTGGAGAAGAGACTTGTGGCTGCCTGATGGGAGGGGGAGGGAGTGGGAGGGATCGGGAGCTTGGGCTTATCAGACACAACTTAGAATAGATTTACAAGGAGATCCTGCGGAATAGCATTGAGAACTTTGTCTAGAGACTCATGTTGCAACAGAAGAAAGGCTGGGGGAAAAATGTAATTGTAATGTATACATGTAAGGATAACCTGACCCCCTTGCTGTACAGTGGGAAAAAAATAATAATAAATAATTAAAAAAAAAAAGAGATACAGTCAATATCATTTAGTTTCTAGATACGTAAGAAAAGATGACCAAAAAGAGTTATAACTTTAAAGGACATCATATAATTTATTAACTTCATTACAGGTAAAATAAAAAATTATTTGCAATGAGAACTGTATGAATAAATTACATTTCAAAAGGAGTATATTTTTATGATGTATCGGAGGTTTCCATGACAAAATCAATATACCTGATATATGCTCGAACTCGACATCCTCGAAACCAGCTCTGGATTTTAACCGCTGCATCATTCTCCTTTTTTCGAAATACATCGACAACACTAAAGAGAAAAATTTTAAACCATTTCATTAGTGACTAATTTGATTCTAAAGCAAATCAACCTGTTAAACTTAATTTTAATTTCTTCCAAAATGATAATTATAACTCAAATGTCATTTTAAATAAAATTAAAATGCTAAATAAAGAAAGTATTCCAGAAATCATGATATGTTTTAAAAATTAACCTTTCTCTAAGAGGCCATATGCTTTCAACAGCTTTACTCTTTTAATTTTTATAATCACCTATTTGCAACTAATTAATTTGCCAGTGGTTTTTGTAAGGAGATTTACAAAGCAATGTGCTATTTTGTGATTATTTTTAAAACACAATTATTTGAATTCACTGTTTAAATGCCACAACACATATCATGCAAGATTTAAATGCTTGCATATTTCACTCACTGCATCAGTTAAATGAATTGCCTCTAAAGAATAATGAATCCATCACTTTGCCTTTTCTAGATAGAGTTCTTAGAAGGTCCGAATCAGTTAAAGGAGGGAGGGGGCAGGGCCACAGGCCTTACAAAGAGATAACAATTTCAGTCTTTAGGAGTTCCCGTTATGGCTCAGCAGTAATGAACCAACTAGTGTCTATGAGGTTGTGAGTTTGATCCCTTGCCCCGCTCAGTGGGTTAAGGACCCGGTAGTGACGTGAAGTGTGATGTAGGTCAAAGGAGTGGCTTGGATCCAGCATTGCTGTGGCTGTGGTGTAGGCCAGCTACAGCTCCGACTAGATTCCTAGCCTGGCAGTTTCCATATGCCACAGGTGTGACCCTTAAAAAAAAAATTAGTCTTTAGATTTTACTGATTAATAGGAAGAAAAGGTTTAGTCAAGAAACAGCTACATCTTAATTTTAGCAGTCATTACAATTCTCCCTCCCCTTCCCCATTTGATAAAGTGATACTGTATAATTGCAATTACTGTGGACCACAGAGTAATTTCTCTCCTAGAATGCTGGTTGGCACAAAATTAGCACTTTAGATTTGTTGAATGAATAAAGAATTTTTTTTAAATTTTCTATTTGTTTATTGTATGTAGCTGGTTTATAGTGTTCTATCAACATTCTGCAGTACAGCATGGTGACCCAATTACACATACATGCATAGATTCTTTTTTCTCACATTATCACGCTCCATCACATGTGCCCAGACATAGTTCCCAGCGCTATGGAGCTTGATCTCATTGCCTATCCTTTCCAAAGGCAATAGTCTGCATCTATTAACCCCAAGTTCCCCATCCATCCCAATCCCTCCCTCCCCCCTTGGCAACCACAAGTCTATTCTCCAACTCCAGGATTTTCTTTTATGTGAAAAGGTTCATTTGTGCTGTACATTAGATTCCAGATATAAGTGATATCATATGGTATTCATCTTTCTCTTTCTGACGTATTGTTAGTCACTTATTTTTTACCTTTTAAAAAATTCCCTCAAGAACCATGTTTTCTTGGACAGGCTAGTTTTTTTTTTTAATTTCCATTGTATGTTAAATATGTAGATTTCATTAAATCAAATAATTAGAACAAAAAACAGAATGAAAAAAAATACTTCAAAGATAATAGGAAGTTGGCTGAGACGGAAAATAGGATTAGCAATTAAACTCTCAGTGTCAAATAGCTGAAGAAACAAGCAGATGGATTATTCCACTAGATAAGCAGGAAAGAGAGTTACCTAGAAAGCCTGACTCAAAAGGACCCACAAAAGCAAAAGGAGGAATAAAAATTATGCATCAAGTCAGTAACTCAGATGTGAGAAAAGAAACGGTGAGGAGGAGTTCCCGTCATGGCTCAGTGGTTAACAAACCCTACTAGTAACCATGAGGTTTCGGGTTCGATCCCCGGCCTCGCTCAGTGGGTTAAAGAGCTGGCGTTGCCATGAGCTGTGGTGTGGGTCGGATCCGGCGTTGCTGTGGCTGTGGCACAGGACGGCGGCTACAGCTCCGATTAGGCCCCTCGCCTTGGAACCTCCCTATGCTGCAGGTGCGGCCCTAGAAAGGACAAAAAGACAAAAAAAGAAATGGTGAGAAATCACACAAACTGGTAAGACCGCAACAGGTGCAGTGGCAGTGAAGAACAAACTTAAAAAGAACACAAGAGAATAAAATCACTCACTCTACCAGATAACGCAAGGTACCATGAGAAGATTACTGCCTGGTGCAATAAAATTTGCTGGAAATAATTCAGCGGGTGAGGACGCTCTAAGTTAGGAGTAGAAGAAAAGAAACTTTCGTCACTGCTGCCTGTTTGCTCTGCATATGCAAACGAGCAGAGATGTGTGTAAACCATTGTTGGCTCCAGTGACGATACTCCAAGCAGGACGGAGAAGGGCTTCAAGTCTCCTCCTCCGAGGCGCCTTCCTTGAAACGTGAGGCTCTGCGGGGCTCAGAGCTCTTCATCACCCGGAACACAATCATCCGGACTTGCTTAAGGAGGGTCTTTCCACTACAGTTTAAGATCCAAAAGGCAGTCATCTCGTCTTTTTCTCCCAGGCGGCCTCCCCAGTGGTTCCAGAGGGATCGTGGATGCCATTCCCAACCCTCGACTTGTGTCAGGACAACTGGACCATTTCACCCCTGTGAAGACTGCCGCTTGCCAGCCGCCCTCACTGCATCGGCCACAGCTCGGCAGTCCCTCTGTGTTTTAGGATGACAGAGCTGCTGAGGACCCAACGGGGGCCCGCGTGCTCTTAGCACCTGGAACCCTGAGGTGAACATGGGGCAAAGGCAGGTAGGTATCTGAAAGAATCTATTGAAAGAGAAACGAATAATCACATCTTAAAATAACTCTTCATGGGCCAGCACTGTTCCTAGCATCTTACCTCCCCCTGACTTAACTCATGTATCATCCTGCGGATACCTCTGTGGAGTAGATAAATACGCCCACTTGACAGAGGCAGATCCTGGGGCCGAGGGGGGTAGAGGAACACACCCAAAGCCACAGATGCCTGTGGGTCAGAAATGAGATTTGATTCTAGGTGGTCTCACGCTGGAGGCGGCATTCCTAACCTTCTTGTCCCCTAAAGGAGGAGAGGGGAAGGATGAGGACAGAAGCGAGGAAGGGAAAGGAAAGAAAAAGCAAAAAAAAAAAAAAAAAAGCAAGAGGAAAAATGCCTGTAGGTCATTACAACAACAAGAGAAACTAAACAAGGAAGATGTGGAAAAACACCAATATTAGGAAATCCCCCAAATTTCTCACTATACAAAGTACTCCGAATGCAGTGCAACGGGCACTCAATACACACAGCCAGAAGGAAACAATTTGGTCTTTGATTACACATAGAAAACTTTCATTTATAAAGTGGAACACTCAAAACACTTCAGGAATTTCACTACACACACACACACACACACACACACACACACGGTAAAACTATAATGGGAATAAAGAAGCACAAATTTCAGGACAGGCTTGGAATAAATTTGCAAGACCTGTCATGTCTTCATACACTGGAAATTCCATAAATGAGAAATCCAAAGGCCTTGTGTTGTTGTCACTATATTGAAGAAAAGAAACTTTGAAAAACTCAAACAACCCAATTGAAAAATAGCAAATACGGACAATTTACAGGACAGAAAATGCAAACAATTACACTTTTATTTAAAAAAAAATTTTAAAGGGTAATTGATTTACAAATTTCCTTTAATTTCTGCAGCACAGCAGAGTGACCCAGCCATACCTATACACACATTCTTTTTTTTAATGCCATTTTGCATCATGTTCCGACCCAAGAGACTGCACACAATTCCCTGTGCTATACAGTAGGACCCCATTAATTGGCTGCTGCAAATGCAATAGTCTGCATTCACCGACCCCAAACTCCTTTTCCATCCCCTTCTCTCCCCTCTCCTTCTAGGCAAACTCAAGTCTGCTCTCTTGTCCATGATCTGTTAGTTTTGCAGATAGGATCATCTGTGCCATATTTTAGATTCCATGTATTAGTGATATCATACGGTATTTGTCTTTCTCTTTCTGACTTACTTCACTTAGTATGAGAATTTCTAGTTCCATCCATGTTGCTGCAAATGGCATTATTTTTGTCCTTTTTTATGGCTGAGTAGTATTTCATTGTGTATATATATACTACATCTTCTTAATCAATGGACATTTGGGCTGTTTCCTTATCTTGACCATTGTGAATAGTGCTACAATAAACACAGGGGTGCATGTATTTTTTTTTTTTTGAATGAAAGTTTTGTCTGAACACAGGCCCAGTAGTGGGACTGCTGGATCATATGGTATAGAATTTATGCTTTTAAAAGCCCTTGACCTGGGTTCCGAGTATATTTTCACTTTTGAGACCTATAACTAACCATCCTATGAGTGCCAATGTGTATTGCAGGAAAAGTTACATTGAAACAAACAAGGTCCTCAAAATTTCAGAAAGCAAGTTCCTTTAGTCAAAAAGTGAAGGTAGGGATTGACAAATGGTTACCAGTATTAAATTTTACTGTCAATGCCATCACTGTTCCAAAAAAGATAAGCACATTTAGAATTTTGTTCTCAATAATTAAATGATTAATGCTACTTTTGCAATATAGGTGAATTTGCTTCTTCTGCAAGGCAATGTAAAAGAGGAAGTATTACTTTATGTACAAAGTTATTATAGATATTTTGGTAAAAATGTACATTGAAAAACATAATACATTGAAGAAACTAACAAATGGCATTGATGTGTCTTTAATAAAAGTTTATTCATAATTTTTTTTCAAAAAAAGAGTACAAAATACACCCAGGATGATCCAAGAATTTATTTTTTATGATGTATCATTGTACTATTAAAATAAAGAAACAACCTAAATAAGCAGCAGACAGACTGTAGTATATCCATAAAATGGAACATTATTTTGTCATTACAAAAAAATTAAGTGGATCGATATGTCTTGACATAGGTACAACATGTTGTAATGTGAAAAGAAGATACAGTACAATATAATATGATACAATATTTACAAAACAAATTTAATATATGTATATGTCAATGTACACACAGAAAAAATTTGCTTTGTACAAATAAAGCTATTACTAAAAGTCGTTACCTTTAGGGAATAAAATTTGAAAGGAGAAATTTATTATTTTGAATTTGGTTAATTATTTTATGGGAGCTGCTTAGTACTTTTGTAATTGAAGTTTTTTTTTAGTTTGTGGCGAAATACACTAATACAATTATTTAGAAAAGGATGAATACGTTTTCAAATTTAAGGGGATTATTAGACTTCTCTAGGTATTACACTCTAAGGAATTTGGCCATTTAATAAAATATGAACCACGGTCTAACCTAGTTAAAAATGTTAAGATAGAGGCCAGCACTTTAGTTTTGCAGAAAGAGCTTAGCTGAAATCCTAACTGTGCCACTTACTGGTCAGGTTATCTTAAGCAAGTTTTTAAATTTAAAATTCAGTTTCTTCTATAATTCCAATAATGATACAGTATAGGTATGTTTGTTGGCATACCATAAAAACTGGAAGACTGGTAAATAATATGCTCTCAATAAATGATAATGATAATTATTACATGATAATGGGTATCCATGTAATTTTATTCATTAATTCAAAAATATGTATTATATATAAACTATGTGCTGGCATGGCATTTATTTATTTATTATTGAATACATTTGATGTGTAACAATGTGTTAAGTTTAAACACCTTTGTATATTGTTACATATCATACTGTAATAGTATTGCTGGTATAGCAATATTTATCACATTACATAATTATAGTACCATATTACTGTCTACTTTTCTTATATGCATTAGATCTGTATGGCTTGTTTACTATTCATTACAAGTTTGTACCCGTAAACACCATCATTGTGGTAACTACCACAATGTGGTAACTACCATTTACCCTCTGTTTTTCATAGGTTTAATATTTTTAGATTCCACATATAAGTGATGTGTATTAATACAGTACTTGTCTGTCTGACTTATCTTACTTGCATAATATGCTCAGGGCCCATCCATGTTGTCACAAATGGGAAGAGACTCCTTTTCATAACTGAATAATATAACCTGTGTATTTATACTACATCTTTTTATCCATTCATCCATTTATGGACATTAGGATTGTTCCCACACCTTGGCTATTATAGGTAATGCTGAAATAAACACGGGAGTTCATCCTGTCAAAATCCTGTAGTCATTTCTTTTGGGTATATACCCTGAAGTGGAATGGTTGGATCACTGATCATATTGGAGACCTAGTTTTAATTTTTTGAGACGACTTCCTATTGTTTGCCACAACGGTTGGGCCAATTTACATTCACATCGACAACGTATAAAGGTTCTCTTTCGCCACATCCTTGATATCACCTGTTGCCTCTGGTCTTTTGGATGAGAGCCATTTTCACAGATAGGAGATGATATACCTTAGTGGTTTTTATATGCATTTCTAATGATTAGTAACATGGAGCATTTTTTCATGTGTCTGTTGGCCATTTCAATGTCTTCTAGAGGAATGACTATTTAGTTCTTCTGCCTATTATTTTTTTCTTTTTAGGGCCACATCTGCAGCATATGTAAGTTCCCAGGCTAGGGGTCGAATGGGAACTACAGCTGTTGGCTTTTGCCACAGCCACAGCATCACCAGATCCAAGCCACATCTGTGACCTATGCTGCACCTTAAAGCAGCACCAGATCCTTAACGCAATGATTGAGTCTAGGGATCAAACCACATCCTCATGGATATTAGTCAGGTTCTTAACCCGCTGAGCCACAACAAGAAATCCTCCTATGACCATTTTTTAATTGGACTGTTTGCTTTTCTGTTATTGTGTTGAAAGAGTTCTTTATATATTTTGGATATTAAGCCCTTATCTGATATATGGTTTATGAAAATTTCCTTCACATCTGTAGGTTGTCTTTCATTTTGTTAACTGTTTCTTTGGCTGTGCAGAAGCTTTTAGGTTTGATGTAGTTGCATCTGTTGCTGTTGTTGTTGTTTTCTCTTTTGTTGTCTGTCCCTTTAGCATCATGCTCAAAGATTATTGCCAAGACAAATACTGATGAGCTTTCCCCTCATGTTTTCTTCATTTTTATAGTATCAGCCCCTATACTTAACTCTTCAATCCATTTTGAGTTAATTTTTGTGAGCGATGGGAAATGAGGTCCCATTTAATTGTTTTACAAGTGTTTCTCCTTTTTTTCCCCACTACTATTTGTTGAAGAGACTATTTTTTCCCCATTGAATATTTTTGGCTCCCTTGTCAAATATTATTTGACTATATACACTGGATTTAATTCTGAGCTCTGTTCTGTTCCATTGATTGATGTGTCCACTTTTGTGCCAAAACCATACTGCTTTTATTACTGTGGCTTTTTAATATGTTTGAAATTCAGACGTGTGATACCTCCAGCTCTGTTCTTTTTTCTCAGTATTATTTTGGCTAGTCAGGGGCTTTTGTGGTTCCACATAAACTTTAGCATTGTTTCTTCCATTTCTGGTATTTTGGTGGAGATTGCATTGAATCTGTAGGTTGTTTGGGAGTTATATGGACATTTTAACTATATTAATTCTTCCAATCCATAGACGTGGGATGCCTTTCCATTTGTTTGTGCCTCCTTCATTTTATTTTAGCAAAGTATTGTAGTTTTCATTGTATAGATTTTTACTTCCTTGATTACATTTATTCCTCAATATGTTATTGGTTTTGATTCTAGTGTAAATGGGATCATTTTATCTCTTTTTCAGAAGCGTCATCATTATTGCATAGGAATGCAATTGATTTCTCTATGTTGATTTAGAATCCTGCCACATTACTGAAATTGTTGATTAATTCCAACAATTCTTGACCAATTATTTGGGATTTTCTATTTGTAAGATCAACAAACAATGACACTTTTACTTCCTCCTTTCCAATTTGAATTTTTTTTCTTTGTCTTGCCTAATACTTTATTTAGAACTTCCAGTACTATATGGAATAAGAGTAATGAGAATGGGCATCATTTCCTTATTCTTAATCTTAGAGGAAATGCTTTCAATTTCTCTACATTGAGTATTACGTTAGCTGGGTCTGTCATATATCATCTATATTATGTTGATGTATGTTGCTTTTATACTCTGGCTCTTAAGGATTTTTATCATGAAAAGATATTATGGGAGTTCCCATCGTGGCTCAGGGGTTAATGAATCCGACTAGGATCCATGAGGTTGCGGGTTTGATCCCTGGCCTTGCTCAGTGGGATAAGGGTCGGGCGTTGCCGTGAGCTGTGGTGTAGGTTGCAGATGAGGCTCGGATCCCGCATTGCTGTGGCTCTGGCATAGGCCAGCTGCTACAGCTCCTAGTAGACCCCTAGCCTGGGAAGCTCCATATACCGTGGGAGCGGCCCAAGAAATGGCAAAAAGACCAAAAAAAAAGGGTATTGTTTCTGTCAAATGCTTTTTCTGCATCTATCAAGATGATCAAGTGATTTTTATCTACATTTTATTGATGTGATATATTAGATTTATATATTTGCATATATTGACAATCCTTGCATCCTAGAGATAAATTCTACTTGGTCATGGTGTGCAATAGTTTAAATGTATTTTTGAATTTGGTTTGCTAATATTCTGTTGAGAATTTTTGCATCTATATTCATCAAGGCATATCAATTGAAAAATAATCATCTAGGAGTTCCCATTGTGGCTCATCAGTAACGAACCCAACTAGTATTCATGAGGATGTGGGTTCAATCCCTGGCCCCACTCGATGGATTAAGGATCTGGTGTTGCTGTGAACTGCATTGTAGTTCACTGATTTGGCTTGGATCTGGCATTGCTGTGCTTGTGGCATAGAGTAGCAGCTACAGCTCTGAATCAACTCTTAGCCAGGGAACTTATATATTCCACAGATGTGGTCCTCACCCCCACCCCCCCAAAAAAGAAAGAAAAAAGATACTGGTATACAATTTTCTTTTCTTGTGATATCATTATGTGGTCTTGGTACCAAAATAATACCTAACTTCATAGAATGAGTTTGGAAGTATTCCCTCCTCCTCAATATTTTGGAAGAGTTTGAGGAAGACTGTTCACTCTTATTTACATGTTAGGTAGAATTCTTGAGTGAAACTATTTGGTCATGAAGTTTTTTTGTGTTGGAAGTTTTTAAATTACTGATTCAGTATCTTCACATGTTATTGGTCTCTTCAGATTTTTTCTTTCTTATTGATTCAATCTTTGCAGGTTTTTTCCTTCTAAAATATATTCGTTTCTTCTAGATTATTTAATATTTTGGCATACAATTGTTCAAGAGTAGTCTCTTATGATTCTATGTATCCCTGTAGCATCAGTTGTAACATAGTCTTTCATTTCTAATTTCAATTGAGTATTCTCTTTTTGTCTTAGTCTAACTAAAAGTTTGTCAAATTTGCTTATCTTTTTGAAGAACCAGCTCTCAATTTTATTGATACTTTGTATTGTTTTTGTGTTCTCTATTTCATTTATTTCAATTCAGATCCTTGCTATCTCCTTTTTTCCTGCTAATTTTGGGCTTAATTTGTTCTTCTAGTTCCTTGAAGTGTAAAGTTAGGTTATTTATTAGAGGTGATTTCTTTCTTTTCCTTTTTTGTCTTTTTAGGGCTGCATCCATGGCATATGGAAATTCCCAGGCTAGTGGTTGAATTGGAGCTGTAGCTGCCAGCCTACGTCACAGCCATAGCAATGCCAGATCCCAGCTGCATCAGTGACCTACACCACAGCTCACAGCAACACCAGATCCTTAACCCACTGAGCGAAGCCAGGGATTGGACCCACATCCTCATGGATACTAGTTGGGTTTGTTAACCTGAGCCATGACAGGAACTCCTAGAGGTGATTTCTTAATATATCACTTAATACTATAAATTTGCCTCTCAGAACTGCTTTCGTTGCATCCCACCATATTTGACATGTTGAGTTTTAATTTTCATTTGTTTTAATTTTTTATTTCTCACTTGATTCTTTTTTTGACCCAATGGTTGTCTTGAAGTGTACTGTTTTAGTTTTCACATATTTGTGGATCTTCTCACTTTCCCCTTGCTGTTGATTTTTAGCTCCATACCACTGTGTTCAGAGAAGATACATGATATGATAGATGACTTCCATCTTTTAAATTTGCTAAGCCTTGTTTTGTGGCCTATCATATGACCTATCCTGGAAAATGTTCCATGTGCACTTGAGAAGAATGCATATTCTACTGCTGTTGGATAGAGTATTCTTTATATGTCTAACAAGTTCATTTCTTATAAAATGTTGTTTAAGTCCAATCTTGTCTTATTGATTTTTGACCTGGACAATCTATCCATTGCTAATAGTGTGGTATTGAAGTCCACCTCACTTTACTGTTGTCTATTGTATTGCCTGAGTTTTATTATAGCTCACTGAATTCCTCATACCATATATTTCAAATATTTATTATTTAGATCATAATATTCCATGACTCTGCATTCAGGTGCTGGAAATTTTTCATTTTCTTTTTGTAATACTACATGACTGTAACTGTTCATGGTATCTGATGGAAAGTATCTGTGTTGCTGCATTTGAAATAGCAAATGCATTTGTTATTTTGGCAGCTCTTTGTTTGTTCTGATTCTAACCATTCAACAGATTGGTAATTAGGAGTCTTCATTTTGTTTTCCAGAAGGTGGTGCTATAAACACAAGTTTTTGGTTCCTTTTCCTGGAGATAACTCACTCCTAAGTTTGGGAACCCATATAAAAAATAAAGCAAAGGGCAGTGGTGGAGTCCAGAGAGATGTGTACTTTGGGGCTTTGAGTGTGCCCATAGCTCAGGAGAGTGATCCTTAATTGGGGGATGGGAGGCAGCAGGTAGGGAGGCATCCCAGAGGCCTATAGGCAGTCCTCTGGCCTTCTGGGGCAGAAAAAATATGCTTTCCTTCAGTTTTTGTGGTATGCCTATTTCCCTTTCCCTCCTTTAGTCACTGAGTGTCCTGAGAGAAAGAGCAAGCGGTCCCTCTGGTTGCAACACATGTGGCTGGTAAACCCCCATTCACTAACTTCATCTTCCACCTCCTCTTCGTGAAAGATTGTGCCAACTCACTAAAAGACTGGCCTTCACCTTTTCTGACATCCACCTCTGTTGCCACTGGATCTGATGCCACTTCTCTTGCTTTGCCACCTCCTTTGCAGCCCAATCCATCCACTTTCAGGTCTGGATGGATATTGCAGGTATCCTAGTATCCTGTGCAGAGGTGCCTGCTGTTTTGTTGTTGTTGTTGTTGTTGTCTTTTTGTTTGTTTTCTGATTGTGGATGTTTGATTAGTTTTAAATCAAAGTAGAGAGAAAAAAGTTAAAAGAAAAAACTTGCACTGCCATGATGTTGATATCACTTTTAGCACAATATTAGAACCCAAGATGCATATATGACATATTCTGTGCATTCAGGCATAAGATTACAAACTAATAAAACTGAAAAATAACAGCAATAGTAAATAAAAGTATGTGAAAAGTAAAATACCATGTGAGAAGTAAGATCTAGAAAATTCAGAAGAAAAGAGATTTTTTTTTAGGAAATAATGAGTAAGGAAAGATGGGAATCAAAAGCAGCATTTGAGTGGGTTCTAAAAGGATAGGCAGCTCTCCAGATTTGTTTACCTAAAACATCTTAACATCTGTTCTGGGATACTGACAGTTACCTCAAATTCAACATATCTAAAGTAATTCCTCTCATCCCTCCTCCACACATATCCAGACTCTATTCTTCTTTTCTTAGAAGAGCTCTTCATTCTGCAAGCCATTTCTCCTTGGTGATATTATCTACTGCAAAGCAATTCTCTGCATTAATCTTCACCTTTTTAAGATTAATTAATTATGAAAGAATTATTTCCTACACACTAGTCTTCTTCCATTGTATTCCATTTTTCAACCTATTGGTTCGAATGGTCTTTCTAAAACATAAATGTAATCAAGTCAAATTTTTTCCTAAAACCCTTTCATGGCAACTCCACAAAACACCCCAGGTCTTCTGAATAGCCTGAAGCCCTTAGGATGTCAGTCATCCCGGCTCTGACTCAGAGTTAATCCCTCATGTTTTCTTCTACCACTTTTTTTTTTTTTTTTGGTCTTTTTAGGGCTGCACCCATGGCATATGGAGGTTCCCAGGCTAGGGGTCTAATCAGAGCTGTAGCCTCTGGCCTACACCAGAGCCACAGCAATAACAGATCCGGGCCGCATCTGTGACCTATACCACAGCTCATGGTAATGCCGGATCCTTAACCCACTGAGCGAGGCCAGGGATTGAACCCGCAACCTCATGGTTCCTAGTCAGATTCATTTCCACTTCTGATAGAGACGTTCTACTCCTATAGTTCTAAGAATAGCCATGTGCTCCCGTGACCTCAGACTATCACAAAACTACTCCCTCTTCTTAAAAAGACTTTTGCTACTACGACTTTCAGAAAGACATATCCTTATAGTATTCTGAAATTTCTTCTATAAACTAATTATAAAATTTATCTTCTTGAGACTTAGGTTCACCTTTTATTCATATCTATATCCAAATATGTACTAAAGTGTTTGATAAACAGGAGGAGCTAAACTGATGTCTGTGGAAGGATGGAAGAGAGGAAAACAGGAAGATATGATAAGTTACAGCTGAAGCCAAGGCAGAAGGCAAGGTTCTTTCTTAACTGGTTTTCAGAATTTTGTGTTTAATATTAAGATGAATTAGATTCCTGAATATCATAACTGTGGCCCCAGCACCACACATCTCTAAAGTTTAGCAGTCTCTGGTTCAAAAAGATTTGCAATACAAGATGTTAAATAAGCAGGGGGAAAAAGACCCAGATAGAAGAGACAAGTATTTTGCAGTGCCATAGAAGTTAACGGTATCAGGAAGGAAGAACATAATTAAGCAGTGGCAAATGCCTTGAAAACAAGGCCACTGTTTGAAAGGGTTGCAGGGTTAGAGGGAAGATCTCATTTTTCTTTAAACATCTTATTCCAGCCAATAATAAGATATAAGATGCAGGATATAAAATGACATTTAGGGCAAAAATAGAAAAGCTAAAGCAACACAATATCTAGTAGAGCACACAATTCAAAGAAGATAGAATGTAAAGAGGGAAAGAAAAATTTTATTCAAAATGCCTGATGTAGGGCCAAATTCATGATAATTGGATAAAACAATTTCTTGTGGTTATTTAACCCTTTTTATCATTACTATTTAGTATGATTATAGCAGATCTGCTTTCCAGTTTTATTTATTTATTTATTTATTTTTTGCTTTTTAGAGCTGCACCTGGGGCATATGGAGGTTCCCAGGCTAGTGGCCGAATCGGAGCTACAGCTGCCAGCCTACATCACAGCCCCAGCAATGCCAGATCCAAACCACGTCTGCGACCTACGCCACAGCTCACGGCAATGTCAGATCCTTAACCCAATGTCAGATCCTTAACCCACTGAATGAGGCCAGGGATCAAACCGGAAACCTCATGGTTCCTTGTCAGATTCGTTTCCACTGTGCCATGATGGGAACTCCTGCTTTTCAGTTTTAAGTACACAGTTAACACTTGAACCATGTGGGTGTGAAAGAAGCCAACACCTTAGGGAGTCAAAAATCCATGTGTAATTTTTCACCCTCCCTGTCCGTGATTCCACATCCACAGATTCAGTCAACTGGAGATTGCACCGGAATGTGTTTGTTGAAAAAAAATCTGAGTACAGGTGGATCTGGGCAGTTCAAGTCCATGGTGTTCAAGGGTCAACTGTACTCTATTTAAATTACTGAAAACATTTTTTCCCCTCCATCACCAACAATCAACAGCTAGCTACCTCTGCAAAGTAGGGAGAAAAGATACAGTGTAGACAGATACACCTACTACTCCTTTTCAAAGAATGCATTAGTCTGAGCTTATCCCTTTGCTTAAAATTGTCCTCAGAACCGTGGAAGTAGCAAGGAAATGATCCCTTCCGTTTATGAGTTTTAACTCTTCTAACAGTGCTAACATATAATACCTCATCAAGTGGAAAAATAAATAATTTCTTTCTGGAGGTATTAACAATCTTTGATTTCTGTAACAGTTACCTAAATAAAAGCATACATACTACACTAATAAGAACCATACATTAAATCAGATTAAAAGGAAACGTTCTTAAAAAACCAGTCGTTAACTTGCTAAGTTTTAAACTTATGTGCTAAAATTTGACTTCTATACACATTTTCTCAGTTGCCCTTTTTTTTTAACTGCTTAAAAATGAAATTTACAGATACTTGGGTTACCACAGGGATGCCGAATGCTCAATACAATATGTCATGAACTGTTAGACATTTTATGTTTAAAATGAAAAATGTGGGTAACACTTTATTTTAATGGTATATTAATTAGTTTCAAATTACAATGAATATCCTATAGCAGTGAATAAAATATGACATCTACATGAATTTGAAATAAATTTATTATGATCAGTATTATCACAATGAATACTAAATGAATTAATAATGATGAAAAACCAAAAGTATTACCAGGAATGTAATAAAACATTGAAGAAAAAGCTGGAAGTTTCCAGTCACTTAATCATCAACTAGAAATAAGTAGTATAACCCTGGATAACACTATATTCACATGTATCATTAGTGGCCAGAAAATATCTGACAATAAATAAAAAATGAAAAAATGTGTGGTTAAGAATTTTTCCAATCATATGCAAAAAATATTCATTTTACACATCAACATACTGTGCTTAGTCTGACCTTAGCTACTGAATAAATATTACATTAAAACCCCAGTACTCTTTTCCTTCTCATTATCATGTAACTTGTAGCTATTTTAGATATCAGGAATAAATTTCCAATATTATGTCTTGTGCTCTAAGATACATTGATGTGTTAAATGATTATTTTTTCCATATAACTTCACTATTAGATCTTAAGGATTTCAAGCTCCTTAAAGGCAGAAATTACACTAATTTATACTTTGTGTTCTGATTATCAGCCATGTCACTAATAAGAGGTTAATAACTACCTGATGATGAGAAATACAACATATTAGAAGGTAGAAGACACATTCTGTCTTTCACTAATAGTCCTCATTATTATTACTTCACAACCCAATGAGTCGTGGATTGCAAACATCTAAGTATTAGATCATAAAGTAGGAAATGCCATAGTTTGTCATGTAGGTGTATGTTGTTGGTGCACTCTTAAAATATTTTATTTTTACTTTTCCTCATCTTCCTTCTCACTTCTCTTCATTTGCTTTTCTAAACAACTGCGTCCTAAAGATATCAGCAGTAGGCAAGGAAAGTCAAGCCTGGGGGATGGGGGCAGACCCCATGGCTCAGCATGGGTATCAGAGCCTATGTGGGGTAAGATGGGCATCCAAATGGGGGGACAGCCTGGGGTAGGATGTCCAGTCAGAGTAAGGAGAGTGTGCCCATGGAGAAGAAGCCTGGCTTTAGGGTGTGGAGAAAGGTTGATAAAAGGGTATACATAGGAACACAGCCAGCACAGGGAATCAGAGCCCAAGAGTCATCAAAAAAAAAAAAGGTATCCAAGTTGGCTGGGAGCTGTCAGGTCAGCATAGAGAGGCAGATCCCACACTGGGTGAAAAGCGATATCCCTAAAAGGAATTGCAGTTACAGAGATAGGAGTTTGGTTACATACAGGGAGACTGGTCAAATAAGTGAATATATTGAAAAGAAAGAGAGCCAGGTTTCTCGCTGTTAGAAAAGGGAAAAATATTAGAATGAACCCTGTAGCACTAGATTTGAAATACAGTTGTCAATGTAACTCATGGATTTCAACATATACATGGATGAATGGAAGGATAGGTAGACAGATCGGTAGACAGACAAGCAGACAGGTAGATAGATAATCGATACAAGCCATGTGCGAATGCATACATACACACATTCTCTAGTTCTGTCCACGTGAGAGGGCCAGAGAACAGTAACACCCAAAGTCATAGGCTTCCACTAAAAGAAAGATGACGTCCTTGAAGAAAAGGATAACTCCAGAGCTGGGACAGGAAAAGTAAAAGGTTAGACTGGAATTTTGTGTGTCAGAAAATAAGAAAGTATTACCATGATCAGGATACAGAAGGAAGCTTCAGTGGCTCCCACGGGACAAATCTGGTACAATGCTAGCATGAAAATAAATAATAAGACTAATGGATTTTAACCCACTAAATAAAATAGGAACATATGGGTCCATAGAACGTAAATAAGAAAATAAATTGAAAGTTAGATGAGGAGCAGGATACATACACAGTTTCTAATGATCTGCTTTTAAAAAATACCTATTAGTCACAAAGGAAAAAAGAACATCCTAGTGGAAAATGACAGCCAGAAGAACTCCACCAGTAACTGGACAAAGCAAAATCATGCCAACCTAGCAGGATGGATGCACTGAGAAGTTCAGGGCATCACTTCTGTGATATTTCTGACTCAGACACATAACCTGCATCCAATAGAAGAAAAAAATAAGACAATCCTAGATGGAGGAAAATTCCACAAACTAATTGATCCGTGACCGTCTAAGGTGTCAAGGTCATGAAAATTGAAGAAAAACTGAGAAAATGTTCCATGTTAAAGATAACTAGAGAAAAAACAAAAAGATCCTTTTGCTATGAATAATGTTATTGGACCACTTGGCAAAGTTTGACTGGAGTCGGAAGATGAGATGATAGAAACACACCAATGTTAATTTCTTGCCTTTGGCAGATGAATTGTAGTAAAACAGAGAATGTCTCTATTCGGAAAAAGAATTCAGAAGGCATTGGGCAGTCAGACTGCAACCGACCTCCATATGGTTTTTGAAAGAAGTCTGTCAATACTGCATTGTAAGTTTTACATAAGTTTGAGATTGTATACACACACAAGAATCACATCCAATATGATTTTAATTTTTTCAAATACTTTTCATAGTTTGAAACATAGTCTTAATATTTAAAGTAGACAGAATAATGGAAATTATCATGCATAAGGACACCATCTTATAATGACAAAAATGTTAGTTTATTGAGCAAATATAATTTTATTACATCTGCTCGATAAATGAACATTTTTATGCTTAATACCATGCCTATGCCTAATATGCATAATAATATGCATATGCCTAATAACAAAGATTCAAAATACATGAAGCAAAGCCTGACAAAACTAAAAAGAGAAATAGGTAAATTTACAATTACAGTTGCAAATTTCAACATGTTTCTGAATAATTCATGTCTTCTGAATAACTGAAGGACAACCATACAGAAAAGCATAACAATATAGAAAATGTGAACAACAGTTACCAACCAACTTGATCTAATTGACATTTATAGAAAACTCTATGAAATAATAAATATTTGCTATGTCATCAAATTTACTTATCTTTTATTTGCGACACCTTAATCTGATATTAAGGCCATCTAGGGATTTTTTTTTTTTTTTTAAGCTATTTCTTTGGGCCGCTCCCACGGCATATGGAGGTTCCCAGGCTAGGGGTCCAATCGGAGCTGTAGCCACCGGCCTACACCAGAGCCACAGCAACGCGGGATCCGAGCCGCGTCTGTGACCTACACCACAGCTCACTGGCAACACAGGATCGTTAACCCACTGAGCAAGCGCAGGGACCGAACCCGCAACCTCATGGTTCCTAGTCGGATTCCTTAACCACTGCGCCATGACGGGAACTCCTAGGGATTTTTTTCTTTCAGATATCATGGTTTTTTAAAACTCAAAAAGTTTCATTTGCTTCTTATATATGTTCATTTTAACTTCCCATTATGCACATATTTTCGTATAAGTCCTTAATTAAGGATGTTTTGAACCACTATTTAAAAATTCTCGTCTGTCAATTTTATTATCTTTGTATTTCTGGCACTGTTTCCATTAACTGATTCCTTTTTTCTCTTTGTCCTAAGTCACAGTTTACTATACTTTTGTCCTATTAGTAATTCATAAAAAGATGCTAGACACCCTAATTGCTATGGTATTGAGAGTTTAGATTTTGTTCAGAAATTACCTCCAGGCATAACGATGGCACAATTATCTGGATAATCTCATTTGTTTCCTTTATTTGAAAGATACCAATCCTGCACTGTTTTATCAACATCTAAAAGTAAATTTTCATATATTTCATTCAATCTTCTAATTCTTTGTGGTGTGAGGGCAAGTTTTGTACAGTTACATATTCATGGCCACTTATTTTATATGTTTAATTTTATACTTTAAGAATAAAACTCCTGCCTTAGAATACAATTTTTCCTATTTATTTATTTCATAAATAATACATGAATATCCAATACTTAATATAAAATTTTAAACCATACATGTTCCTGTGGCCGTGGTGGAGGCTGGCAGCTACAGCTCCAATCTGACCCATAGCCTGGGAATGTCCATGTGCTGAAGGTGTGGCCCTGGAAAGACAAAAAAAAAAATTATAAACCATACAGAAAAATAGAAAAAACTGATTCCATTTCAGTCTCCATTATCCTCCAATTTTTAAAATGTAATCATTGTTAACAGCTTGTTACATGATTCCAGATCCATAGTTTTGTGGCACTGTGTATTTATACATAAAAACTTCATGCTAAATGTATTATATATTTTCTATGACCTCCTCTTTTACTATCTTAGAGATTTTTATGTCATTACTTATAAAAATTTTCACTCTTTTATTTTTCTACTTAATATTCCATCATGTGCATATGCCTTGACTTACTTAGCCAGACTAGTTACAAATATAAAATCTTTGCTGTGTTTTTCCTATAAGACATACAGCTTCAATGAGTGCCCTTATATACAAACCGGTACCCAAAATAATCTTGTGCACAAATTGTGCACATGAGATATTTTCCTAGGGTCAAAAGATGAAGCCATATGCATTTTGATCCTACTGTAAATTATATTACTTTTGTAGTTTCAAATTTTAATTGCTCAATGCTACTATATTAAAAATTTATGTATTATGTATTATATCCTGAAAAGTTGCTACATTTATTTTTTATTTTTAAATTATTTTTTGTAGGTGGTTTAGAGTTTTGTATGCATACAACTGTGTTGTCAGTGGATAAAGACAATTTCACTTCTTCCTGTGCAATTTTTACCCCTTTTATTTACTTATTTTGCAACATTTAAACTAGTAAAGAAAGTGTAGATTGTTCAATAATGGTGCTAAGACAATTACATTTGTATAGAAAAAGTTAACGTCTTGTCTCACACAATGCATGCAC
This sequence comes from Phacochoerus africanus, assembly GCF_016906955.1. Taxonomy (NCBI): domain Eukaryota; kingdom Metazoa; phylum Chordata; class Mammalia; order Artiodactyla; family Suidae; genus Phacochoerus; species Phacochoerus africanus. Next base: position 13,330,565 of record NC_062555.1, on the reverse strand, counting down.
AGAAATACAATTGCATGAAGAGTGAAGAAAAATAAAATAAAACGTTTAACACATTATTAGTAAACAGAGAATTTTTTCTATAATCATGGAATGGGAAAGACTATTCAAACCCCTAAAGCCAGAGAAGTAGATTGACTAATTTGACTACATAAAACTTGAAAACTGAAAGACAGTAAGTACTACAGACACTATCATAAACCTAAAACACATGGCATTGGGTCTGGGACTAAGTGACAGGGAGGCAATGGGGAAGTTTTTCTGCTCATCAAAGAGTCTTCATGTAGGCCAGAAGTGTGGAGGGGTAACTGATAACAGAAGATGGATAATGAAGGACAAGCATTATGTATAGTGAGACAATTAGCAAGGCTGCTGCTTGTAACTGCTTGGAGATCAAAAATGTACTAATAATTTTTGAACTTGTACCAGGATGTCTAGGAAGAATACTGAAAGTGCCCATTGGATTCCTCTAACTGCATAGAATAAGGGGTATCTCATCTCAGTAACATAATGCTTATCTACCTTTAACTATAAATACTGCATACATGTATAATCGGGCCTCGTGGTTTCTGATACTTTTTTTGTTTTTCCCCTATTTCCAAACCTCTGTTCTAACTTTCATTTGATTACACAGAGTACTTTCTGGAACACATTTCCTGAGGTTGGGTACACGGATAACAAAACTCTGAGTCTTTGTATGTCTAAAATGAGCTTTCATCCCAAAAAAATCCATAAGATCTTTCCTGGGTTTAGGATTTGTGGATGTTATCTGTTCTAGGTCCCTGTGTTGCACACGAACCATCCAAAGCTGGATTCTTTCCTTAACAAATCACTTTTTTTTCTTTCCTGTCTATATAAGAAGGTTGTGAAATTTATGTAGCCTTGGAATTTTTCCAGATAATATCTGAGGATTATGTCCTTTAAAAAAGAATCTATCTAGGATTCAGTCCTTTCAATTCAAAGCAATACTCATTCTTCACTTTAGGAATGTTTTCTTTTATATTTCTTTTTGTTTGTTTGTTTCCCTGGACACATTTCTTAATCAGCTACTATATTCCAATACTGTGCTGTGAGTGTTATTCCTCTGCTTAAAAACTCTTTACAGCTTTCTTTTATAAAATATTTAATTTATAAATACATAATTATTAAATATATATCATAATTAATAAATATCCAATACCATATATTAAATATATTATAATTAATAAATATGTAATTTATTTTATATAATAAATAAATTTATTATATATATTAATAATATATATATTATTAATTAATATATATTATATATTATAATTAATATATAATTTATTTTTTATATTTTATATTATAATTAATATATTTATTTTATATAATAAATACATAATTAATATATATTAAATATATACTATAATTAATAAATATATAATTTACTTTTATAAAATAAATCTCAAGCTTCTCAACAAGACTATCCCACAGCCAGGCTTAAAGTACTCTGCCAGAATGATCTCCCAGGGGGCTTTGTCATTTACCTCATACTTCAATCGTCTAGTCTCTTTATTACCCATCTAGCTCCTTCTCACTTCACTCCAGATTCTGCAGTTATTCGTATTCACATACTAAGATCTCTAGATACATCCACCATGTTTCTTTCATGAAAACATCTACATTTCAGTTGTGACTATTCTATTATTTTTTATCTTTTTTAGGGCCGTACCTGCAGCATATGGAGATTTCCAGCCCAGGGGTTCAATTGGAGCCACTCTACGCCAGAGCCACAGTAACACGGGATCCGAGCCTCATCTGTGACCAACACCACAGCTCACGCCAACACCAGATCCTTAACCCACTGAGCGAGGCCAGGGATGGAACCCATATGCTCATGGATACTAGTCAGGTTCGTTAATCACTGAGCCATGATGGAACTCCGACTACTCTATTTTTAATTCATTTATTACATTTTTAAACTAAAACCAAAATTGGTTCCAGCAATTTTTCTCTAATTTCATTTCTCTAAAAGTTCTCATATTTTTATTAAGTTTTACGTCTGTGTCCTCTATCAGTTCTAACTACACAGTAGCTACCTGTTCTGGTTTCTTAGCTAATCTCCTTCCTCCAAACTAAAGTCCCCTTGAATGGCTTGTGGATTTTCTCTTCCTGTTTATGTTGACAGATACTTGTAGTCAAAGAAAAGAAGCCACTCATTCTCAGAAGTGATTCTTGAAGTTCCCCTTAAGGCTCAGTAGTAACAAACCCAACTAGTAACCAGGAGGACTTGGGTTTGATCCCTGGCTCCGCTCACTGGGTCAAGGATCTGGCATTGCCGTGAGTTGTGGTGTAGGCTGCAGACACAGCTCAGATCCCACGTTGCTGTGGCTGTGGTGTAGACCAGCAGCTATAGCTCCAATTTGACCCCTAGCCTGGGAACTAGGGGTGTATGGTGTAGGAACCATACACCACAGGTACGCACCCCCCCAAAAAAGTGATTCTTCAAACTTTTGGTAGCAGATTTTGGAGACACACTTTGGATATCCAAAAGTCCCACCAGCATCTGAATCATCTGTGGCCTCTACCAAAGGGAGAATTCTTTCTAAGCAGCTGGGTTCCTGGTCCTTATTGCTGTGCTTCCCTTATTTTTATCACTGAGTTGTCCAAACACAGATGTGTAAGGAAGAAAAACAACAACAACAAGAGCTGCAGGCTTGGACTCCCATCTCTCTCTCTTCCTACTGAAGTTGTTTACTAGAAATTTTTCAAAATTACTGGTCCACTAATTACACGCGTTTTGGTTTATAAATTTTGCAGATTTCTTCTTTAAATTTTTTTACACTGAACTGTATTTTGCGTGGAATCAAAGAAAAAATATACATAAATGCTTAGTACATCCTCTGACCTACTTTTTCATCTAGTTATTGCTGGTACCTAGAAGAGTTACTGACTGTTCTAAATTTACTTTGTGATCTGACACTTTACCAGATTAATTTATTTCTAAGAGTTTTTTTAAATAGATTACCTTGCATTTTCTTAACCCTATAATTTCTGTAACCAACAACAAGTTTATCTCTTCCCTTCCAAGACTTACTAATAACTTTCTTTTTCTCTTTTACTACAGTATTGGCTACAATTTCCAGAAAAAAGTTCCAAATAGTAAAATTCATGTGTTTTGTCTTGTTTTTAAATTAAATGGAACCATCTATACTGTATATCATCAATATGTATGATGTTGGCTATTGGTTTTCAAAACATATTCTTTATTATTAAGTACATTTCCTTTTATAGCTCATTTATAAAAACTTTTAAACCCAAGAATTTTATCTGAGTGATGGTTACACAGTTATACATGTTGTGTAAAGATTGTTGAGCTACACACTTAGAGTTTATGTACTTTATTACATGTACATAATATGCCAAAATTTTTTAAAGAGAAAAATACTCAGAAATAGATACCAAATTTATCAACTGCTCTTTCTACCTCTACTGAGTTGTTCAAATGCATTTTATCCTTTGCCCTCCTACTGTGATTTCTTTTAATATTATAAAATTACTGAATGCTAATTAATGTGCCAGACAATCATGTTATCTTCTTAGTTAATATGTCAATAGGCATTATTGCCTCTTTTACAGATAAAAAAACCTGATACTTAAAGGGTTTAAGTAAGGTAAGCGTTTACATTTAAGAGCTTAAGTAACACAGAATTAGGACTTCAATTGCTCCTGCATGCTGGCATAAATCATCCTCGTATGCTTGGCAGAAGCCATCCTAAATTTTAATGGTCAGAACTGCATACAACCGTAATAGAAAAATGAGCAATTTATTAGAATCAGAGGAAGGGACTCTTGCCTATCTGACCAAGCTGTTCCTCACTTAGGTTCATAGGACTAAGACGACCGTCCAAAGTCAAGGACAGGAAACCAACTGCTTAGACTAAGAATGCACTCGGGAACCTTTGACTATGCTGGAGTTAGAAACAAAGTGATTAAGCTGATGGGAGTACTGGATTCCAGAATCAGGCCACTTAAGGAACACCACACTTCGGGGGGACACAAGGTAGGGAAGCCCAGGCGTCGCTGGTCTTGGACGGGAAAGTCCTCGACATACCAGGTGTTCTCATTTCCTCCACTTCAACTGGGAAAGACAGGCTAGACCTTAGGTTTTTGACCTTAACTTCATGTAGGAACATGATTTACAGTTCCTATACTCCAAGCATTAGCTTCAGACGGAGATGCATCAAACATCATTAGATCTTTGATTGTTCGAACAAGTAATATACGCGTGTTCGATCTCATTTCCCCCAACTGTAAAGTAGGAATAATAAAAATCACTTCATATGATTACTGTGAATATCAAAATAAAATAATAGTTGGGAAAGCATTTAATGGAGTTCTCCCACACAGCATATATTCAGTCGCATTGATTTCTCTTTCTATTCCCTTCTCCTTGTCCTCACACACTCCCCATGCCCGTTTTCAGATGGTGAGAGATCTGGAGATTTGACAGGTGGCCACGTGGCCTCCACCACATTCTGTACAGAACTTCTCACCCTCTTAGCACACTGCTTTCTCAATACTCCTCTGCACACGTTTTCCCCCTCAGCTAAGTTAATTAAAATTAACTATAATACAATTAAATATATTTTGACATAGATTAATTCCTGCTTATACATAGTTAGAAACTATAAATAACTTAAAATTATTTCAAATATTATTTTTTCCTATATAAGCAGATGTGACTTAAATTTTCCTAACAAGCAAAACAGGCCACCAAGACCTCAACTGATAAATGATGAAATTGAAGGAGGAAAGCAGAAAAAAGAAAACAAAATCAAAATGCTTTATCCAATTTAAAAGTAAGTCAGAGTCTTTTCTCTTTTTATTTGTTAGGGCCGCACCCACAGCATAAGGAAGTTTCGAGGCTAGGGGTCGAATTGGAGGTCTTGCTACCGGCCTACACCATAGCCACAGCAATGCTGGAGCTGAGCATTGTCTATGACTACACCGCAGCTCATGGAAATGCCAGATCCTGGACCCAGGGAGCGAGGCCAGGGGTCAAACCGGCATCCTCAGCTCCTCAAGGATACTAGTCATCAGACTCGTTTCCACTGTGCCACCACAGGAACTCCCAGAGCTTTCTTTATCTTTTTTTTTTTTTTTTTGCCTCAGTGAATTTCTTTATTTATTTTTATTAAAGTATAGTTGATTTACAATGTTGTGCCAATTTCTGCTGTACAGCAAAGTGATCCAGGCATGTGTGTGTATATATATATACACATTGTTTTCCCCATATTATCCTTCATCATAGTCTATCCCAAGAAATTAGATATAACTCCCTGTGCTGTACAGTAGAACCTCATTGCTTATCCATTCATAGTTTGCATCTACCAACCCCAAACTTCCAGTCCCCCCACTCCCCGCCCTTGGCAACCACAAGACTGTTCTCTATTCTTGTATTGTCTTTCTCTTTCTGACTTACTTCACTCAGTATGCGGATCTCTCGTTTTTTATCATTGCTTTTCATAGGCATAAGTCAGAGCACGTCACTCCTCTCTTAAAAAAAATCCCCTTACGACGTTCTGTTTTAATCAGGGTAGAATCCATACCTTTACTATGCCTTACAAGCCCCAAATAATCTGGCCTCGACTCTGTCCTCCGACACATTCACGCAGGCTCCTGACGACGGGGGGTAGCACGATGCTCCAGCTCTGGAGCCTCTGCGCTCAGACCCTGTCTGATCAGCCTGCTTAATCACCTTCATCAGGGCCCTGCTCAAACCTCACCCATCAGAGGAGCCTCCTCCGACCACTCTGTTTAAAACACGAAGTTTGCTCCCTCTTTGCCTCCCCTTCTTCGTTTTGGTTAAAATTATCCCAAGGAAGTTTTTTTTACGTATGTTCTGTCTCCCTCATGACTTTTTTTGTTCACTGCTATAATCTCAATACCTAGAACAGCCCCTAGCACATCATAGGTGCTCTGTCAGTATTTAATGAATATTTAACTCATAAATAAAATTATTGAAAATCTGAGTACATTAAGTTCTCATAAGAAATGTTAGAAATAAGTTCCCATTTGAATAACATTAAAATAGAATAAAATGTAGCTTATATATAAGAAGTCATGAGAGGTACAGTAATTAAAAAGTAACTTAAAAGACAGTGAACATGGCTGTATATCAATTACAATAATCAATATAAAGAAACTAAACCCAGCACAAACTTCCTGGGTTCTAATTATTTAAAACCCTGAAATGTCCAAAATAATACGATTAACTCACATCAGACAAAGGAGGATCAATATTAATAATATACATTATACATGACTGCCTTAAATCTGATTGAAGAAATAATAATTTTTAAAAATTGCCAGTAGGATTCAAAGGTGAAACTTTTCATACCCGAGGCACATGGAAGCTCCTGGGCCAGGGATCCAACCCACACGAGAGCAGCAACCCAGGCCCCCACAGTGACAACACCAAACAAACCTTAACCCGACGCACCACAACACAACTGCAAAGGTGAAACACTGCGCACATTCCAAAAAGACCAGTGTACAGACAATAATGAAGAGAAACACCAGTACACACACATAGGAGCTAAATAATATAACAAGATACCACTCGGTAGACACTCAGTGGAATTCAGTGGAAGGACATTTTGAATTCATTCCTATTAGCATCTGACAAATGAGACAAAATTTATTTATTTAGTTATTTTTGCTTGTTATGGCCACACCTGTGGCATATGGAAGTTCCAGGCTAGGGGTGGAATTCGAGCTGCAGTTGAGGCCTACGCCACATCCACAGCAACGTGGGAACCCAGCTGCCTCTGCAACCTATACCACAGCTCAAATCCTTAACCCACTGAGAGCCAGGGACCGAATCTGCATCCTCATGGATATCAGTCAGGCTTGTAACCTGCTGAGCCACAACGGAAACTTTCAGATGACACAGAATTTAAATAAGGATACAGAGGAAATGAACGACACGAATAAGGAACACATTGTGCAGCAGCTATTATGTGTCAGAAACCATGACAGACACTGGAGACCCAAACATTGATGAGCCATACCCCCACTTCTGGTTTAAGAGGGACACTATATATAGCATATTATCTCAAACAGAAGGTAAAATTATATTGTGCTAAGTGCTGTGAGAGAAGTACACAGTGCTATGAGAATGCAGTCGGTGAGATAAGTGTTAGAGTAAGAACAGCTTAACAAGATACTGTCTTATTGACATTTTCCCATTGTTCTGGCATGTCACCATATTCTCCCACCCTCTGATTCACTTCTTTGGAGTCCCTCTTAAACTGGAATATCTCCAGAGGCATTGAAAAGTTTAGGATGGAGAGCTGGATAAGGCTGCTGGTGTCTTCCTTAGCCCTCTTCTATTAATTAACATACTGATAACTGATTTTCTTGTCAAACAGTTTCCATACTGTCACTTTGGGAAGCCAAGTGAGTCACAGAACAGTTGAGTTCAATGATATTTGTGACATAATGGAGGCTAAAATCCCGGGTAGATGGAGGACAGTCTGAATTCACCCAGCTAGGGAGCGTGGGCAACCCTAGTCAGGCCATTAAAACTTGTACAGGGAGGATAGATACCGTTTGATAACTGCCGAATGATGATATTAAAAAACCAAAACAACCCCCCCAAAACAAAAAATTCCTTCCTTTTACTAATTTACCAGTATAAATAAAATGTATATTTTTCCTCAAATCATCTCCAGCTGATAACCACGGCCCCCTTGAGCTATAATCCCCCTGCATGCTAACACCACTTTCAAATCCGTGATTACGTTTGCCGGCCAGGAATGACGAAGAAAAGTGGGTGATAACATTGACTCAGGGAATTTGTTCATAGGTCGCTCTTGTTGAGGAAGAACAGGCTGGGGTGAGGCCAGGCCTTGGCGCGCTCCGCCAGGCGATGACCTACCTGTTTCTGTAGTAGTACTGGCGGGCTACACTCGCGGACCTGGCCTGCAGCCGGGCTAACGTGGCCATAGCGCTGCTCGCGGGCTTCGCCATGGGTGTTACTCTCGGTCTCCTAGGCAACTGGGCTAAACCATCATGCTAGTCCCGGGGGGGGTGCAACTTCTCGTTTACTCCACATTTTTCCCCCCCGCTCTGTTTCCATTTCCGGAAGGCTAGAAAGAAAGTCAAGAAATTTTGCTTGTGAAACATTTCAGGTCATTGGCTTCTCTCTCTTCTGGGGAAAAAACGAGGAGATTCTCGGAGAAGGAAGCAGGAGGGGGAGGAGAACCCATGGTTGCTCCGGGCTTCCGGTTTCCGCCTCCCGTCTGCTTCCGGAAGCTCAGCTCAAAATGCTGAACTGCTCCTGGGAAGGGGCTGGTGCTGTGGTGGTTGGAGTCTGTTCTCGGGCCTGAGCCTCGAGGCCAGGCTCCTGGGTGTCGTTAATGTTCGGGGCCGCCGGGCGCCAACCGATCGGAGCTCCAGCCGCCGGGAACAGCTGGTGAGGCTGGCGGCCCTGGGGATGGGAGAGCTGGAAAGGGGGTGATGGCTGGAGGGCGCTGGACCTGGAATGGAAGTGGGGGGGAGTTGCGATGGAGGTTCTGAAGACATTTAGGCCTCGCTCTCACTCGTGCCTGGCAAGGAGGCAGTTTGAGGAAGGCGACGAGGTGTGCGCTAAAGATTTGTGAAGGAATTCAGTAAATGCTTGCTGATTGCCTGTCTGCCATTCCACGATAATGTAGGAGTAAAGCTTTCTGGACTCCTGAGGCTGTTGGTTTCCTTGTAGATGTTGACAAGACGAAGGACATAAGAATGCATCTTAATTTAGGCCCAATATCCTCGTTTCCCTTTTTAAATTTACTAGGTTATACCAGGTGTTTTGGAAGATCAAATCCCAGAAATCTAGACCCCTGGAAGTTTAGTAGTCGAGGAGACCTCGCCCTTCTATCCCCTCTTTTTTGGAGGCGTAACCTACCAGTTTCTCTGCCCCTTGAACTTGGCACCCTAGTTCAAATGAGATGTGCATGGGATGTTTCCTGAAAACATACATAAATGTCATGATTAAATTTGGGCTTTGACTGAAGTATCATATCATCAACTCCACTTAGAAATAATAAACTGCTTGGACTTTTAAAAGTGCTTGCACAAATTCATGCACTTTATCCTTATGACAGCCCTGTGATAGGAGATTATCACAGGCACAGAATACTTAAGTGGCTTTTCCAACGTTGCTGTGCATCCTTTAGTCCTAAAGCTAGAAGCTGGGTTTGGGATTTCTACTTGAAAACTATAATTCCGGTCCTATTTTTTCCCCAAGCCCTCCTCCTCCAGTATACCTAAGACAAGCAGTGAAACAAACAAGCACATATTCTACTGACTGTTCTCAAACATTAAGTGTTGAACAACAGGCAAAATATGACTGAAGTATGTATGTCCACTACTAGATCGTGCAGCAAATGAGAATGAGGGATTCTATACTAGTCTGTGATCTCAGAGAATTTCTTGTGCATCACCTGTGATTGAAAAGTTAAAAGAATATCTTGTCTGAGGAGTTCCTGTTGTGGAGCAGCGCAAAGGAATCTGACTAGTATCCATGACAATGATAGTTTGAACCCTGGCCTCCATCAATGGGTTAAGGATCGGGTGTTGCCATGAGCTGTGGTGTGGGTCGCAGATGCGGCTCGGATCCTGCGCTGCTGTGGCTGTGGTGTAGGCCAGCAGCTACAGCTCCGATTCGACCCCTAGCCTGGGAACCTCCATGTGCCATAGTTGCTGGCCTAAAACACACAAAAAAATATTTTGTCTGAAATGTTTTGAATGAGATCAGATCATTCTGCAGTTCATTTTATAATGAGTATAGATTTGGTTATGCACCTTTAAAAATATTTTAGTTGAAATATGCTTGATTTACATAATATCAGCCTTGTTACTCAGTATTTTTACAGGTTATGCTCTATTAAAAGTTATTATAAGATTGTGATGGGGTGATCTAAGGGTATGGGATTAAGAGAAACAAACCATTGTGAATAAAAAGATAAGCAGCAACGGCCTATGTATAGCACAGGGAATTATAGCCATTATCTTGATTATCTTTTATTTTTTATTTTATTTTTTTTTTGCCTTTTGTCTTTTTAGGGCTGCACCTGAGGCATATGGAGGCTCCCAGACTAGGGTCCAATCCGAGCTGTAGCTGCCGGCCTACACCACAGCTCAAGGCAACACCAGATCCTTAACCCAGAGAGCAAGGCCAGGGATCGAACCCGCCACCTCATGGTTCCTAGTCAGATTCATTTCCACTGCGCCATGACGGGAACTCCTTGATTTTGACGGGAACTCACATTTTTCAGTGAGAAAATTAGTGAGTACTTTTTTTTGAGCCTTTTTTTTTTAAATGATGATGTAAGTAGCATAAAATAAAACACATCGTTTTCAAGCATTTCGTATTTTTGGTTTTGGCAATTGCATCTACCGTGTGACCCCCACAGAAAGCAAGATCCATGGCATTTCCATTACCCCAGGGTTCCCTTTCTGGGGTACCTTTCGTAATGTTTCCCCATTCAGCATCTTGATAAGTGAGGAAGGAAAAATGTGCTGTGTGGACTGTCCTGCTCTTGCTGTAGTGATACTGATACGTAGGCTAGACGACTCCTTAACTGAAACATACGACTCTTTCAACTCCTTCCTCACGCTTTCACCTTCTACCCAAACCATGTTAGGGTCTTCCTTGTAAGTGCCTTTAGCAATGCTACTACTAAGTAGTTATTTGATGCCCCGGTGGGTGTTTTTTTTTTTTAATTTTTAAAAATTAAAGTGTAGTTGATTTACAATATTGTGCTAATTCTGCTGTATAGCAGAGTGACCCAGCCATATATATATATATATATATATGCATATGTATATGTATATACACACGCACACATTCTTTTTCTGATGTTATCTCCCATCGTGTTTTATCCCAGGAGACTGAATATAGTTGCATGTGCTATACAGTAGGACCTCCTTGGTTATCCATTCTAAATGTCATAGTTGGCATCCACTAACCCCAGACTCCCAGTCCATCCCACTCCCTCCCACCCCTGTGGCAACCACAGTGGTACCCAGTGTTAAATGCGTGTATCATCTCCTGTAAGTCTGTTGAGATAGCTGCTAACATTTTTTGCATTTTATAGATGATGAGACAGGAGCAAATACAGTTTAAATAACCTACCCAGATATCTTATTGGCAGTATGACTCCAGTATATCTAAAATAAGATTCTTATCTATCCCAGTATACTGCCTGTGTGTCCAAATAAGATGCAGTATCACAAGGAACGTATAAACTGGCAAGTATATTCCAAGCTTTGTTAACCAGCCTAGCCTTCCTGATGTATTTATCTCCCATTTGATTTCAACTTTTTCCTCAAACATCAAGGTTAGTTTTTCAGTTTTCAGGTACCACATGGGTAAATGTAGATGATTTCTCTTTCTTAATAATTTGCTAAATGTAGAACTGATATTTTATAACTTAAAAGTCTAAGGAAAAGTTTTTGTTATTTTGTTTGTTTGTTTGTTTTTGTCTTTGTAGGACCACACCTGCAGCATATGGAAGTTCCCAGGCTAGGGATCAAATTGGAGCTGCAGCTGCAGGCCTACACTGCAGCCATAGCCACGGGATCCCATCTGCATCTGCAACCTACACCACAGCTTATGGCAGTGTAGGATCCTTAACCCACTGAACGAGGCCAGGGATCAAACACGCATCCTCATGGATACTAGTTGGGCCTGTTACCACTGAGCCACAGTGGGAACACTTTATTTATTTATTTTTTTGAAAAGTTTTATACAATTAAAGAATAAAACTATGACTTCTGTGTCAGAAGATACATATTTTTTTGTGTGTAAGTCATTCTTACAAGTAGTTCAAATTATATTTTTATAAAGTCATTCTAGCTGGGAGTGTCCATCTCCCTGGCCTGCCACCTCATTCGGGTATAATTTTGAAAGTAGGATCCAAAAAGTACCTATTTTGATACTTATTAAAATTAGCTTTCCTTTCAAAATTTGTTAACTTCCCTTTCAAAATTTACTTCATTTAATAGACAAATCATATTTAGAGTTTCAACATACTTCTTTATTGCTCTTTGCTTTATTGGTAGTTTGTATTTAAAGTCAATATATGAGGGTTTTTTTTGAAAAATTTTAAAGTTGAACTAAGTAAATTTTAAAAACTAAGTTCTTGATAATGAAACAAATTATTATTGATGTATTGAGCTGTAGTATCATTTATTTCACTTTATATGGCTTTACTTTAAAAAAGCTATTACAAATAAACTATTGATTCTGGACCTTTTTTCTATAGTTTCATTTTTAATTGGCATTTTGATTTTTTTTTTTTTAGGTTTAGAAAACTATATAGTAAAAATGTGTTTTTTAAGTAACTCCCTTTTTTTTTTTTTGTCCTTTGTCTTGAACTCAATTTTGTATTGTCAGGTTTGTTTGAGTCACATTCCTGTTTCAGTTTGAAATCTGGATTGTTCAAATTTTTAGTCAAGCCATATTTTTTCCTTTGTTATTTGTTCATTTAGTCATTGATTGGTTTGGTTTTTTTTGTTTTGTTTTGTTTTTAACATCTGTTATGTCAAGGTACTTGTAATTAATATTCAGTTGTCTCATTCTCATTCATGTTCTAGAAATTCAGAATATATGTTCAATTAGTGTTGAATAGTAGTTACCATGTATGAACAATGCATGAGACTCATTTCCTAAATATTAGAAGGTGGCTTAGATGTGCTTTAATATACGCATGTTAACAAGAATTGTTATATTTTTTGACTTTAAATTATTTTTGCTTGTATTAGACTTATATAGATTTTATTTCATCTAGGCAGTTTATATTCAGTAGTTTACATTTTGAAAGTGATTAGAGTATAAGGAAAGAGGTTTGAATAATTCTTGAAGTTGCTAAATAAAAAAGTCAAAAGAATGATCTTCAGGAGCTCCCGTCGTGGCTCAGTGGTTAACGAATCTGACTAGGAACCATGAGGTTGCCGGTTCGATCCCTGGCCTTGCTCAGTGGGTTAAGGATCCGGCGTTGCCGTGAGCTGTGGTGTAGGTCTCAGACACAGCTCGGATCTGGCATTGCTGTGGCTGTGGTGGAGGCTGGTGGCTACAGTTCCGATTCGACCCCTAGCCTGGGAACCTCCATGTGCCGCGGGAGCGGCCCAAGAAATGGCAAAAAGACAAAAAAGAAAAAAAAGAATAATCTTCAAATTTAAAGAATAAATGAGCTTACCTTATTAAATCACTTGCTAGAAAGCAGAATTAGAAAATCACTGATTAGATTTTTTTTTTTTTTCTAAAACCATGTCTGATTTGTGTTTTGTCATGTTGCTAGGGTAAGGAGGAAAGAAAGCTTTCTGTTTCTGTGGTGACGAAAGGGACAAAATAACAGCAAGCAGCACCTCCAATTGAGTGCAAGTCAGTAGAGCTTTTGGTCCCATCATGGGAAATGAATTTTTCTGTTTGGTGGCAAACTTTGTGACTCTTAACTTGGAAGGATAATGTCCTTTTTTTTTTTAGAGCTATAAATTATTAGGCTAGGAGTAGGTCAGAAACACAGCATGTTTCTTTAACTTGAGATTTTCTCTTTTCATCCATAAAAGTCTTTTAAGGAAGCGCATCAATTTCTTGAAATTGTATGTCAGATTTTTGCAAATGTCTATTACCTCCCTTCTCCCCATCATTCAGAGTGGTTCAGGAATTCCGAAAAGTTGATGGTCTTTGCTTTTATTATGACATACTCAGGATTCCTGATATAGTTGTACGTTAAGAGAAGAATGGTTTGATATTTCAGTGAGAGCTTCCTCTTATTTCTGTGTAGAAGTTGTTGAAAGATGAGATAACTGCTCCATTCTTATCCTCACAGAATCCCTACAGGATAGTCATTATACCCATTTTTATGATGAGTAAAGAGAATCAGGAGACAGGCAATTTGCCCAAGGCCCTATTGCTAATGAATACAGTATAATGTAGCTTCCAGATTCTTGCTGTGACTCTTAAAGCTCAGGTTCTTTTCAATTTCCTCCCAGCCTTTTCTCCCCAAGAGGGTTTTGATCCAAATTTATTGCCTAGTGTAAGTGTAAAGTCATAATTAATCATGTACATGTTTCAGAATACGATAGATGCTCCCATCCCTATGCTACTTGTTTTCAAAAAGAGAGAAAGGATTTATTTTCAATAGGTAGGTTGGGGAATTTCTAAACTAGCCCAAGTGTTTCCATTTAATAATGTTAGAGTTATTTTTAACTTCCTAAAGTAATCTGTCCCAAAATACATAAGAGGAGAAAATTGAAGGTATAATCTCTTCATAGATTACTAGGCTGAGATAAAGACTTATTTTGATAAATAATATTATCATTAAGGAAGGAAATCTGTAAATTCCTATGAGCGGCAGAAATCTGAATCGAACTTTAGATAATTCTTATGGATCATATCTTGTTAAATTAGTCAGAAAATTCAGCCCTTGATGTGGCATCTTTAAGACTCATGATTTGCCTGTTTAGTCACCCACTGCCACGGTCAACACTGTTATGTATTCATTTTAATCCGTTTGGCTATTTGCTGCCTGCTTTTAGAAACAACCAGCCTTTCCTCTCTTAAATAAAAGCTTGCCTGGATATCAAGGAATATTACTTCCAAGACTGTTTTCTTCCCTAAGCTTGTAATAGTCATAGTATACATTCATCAGCATAGTTCCTGACTGTGCACTGCTAATTCAGTGTTTTTGTATACACTGAATTTTTATTCATATGGAACCTAACACATACATGGCTATTCCTTTACATTTCTGAAGCCCAACTGAACAGTTATACTTACCAACAGGTAACTTTCAGCACTTACTAAAATCACTTAACTTTGTAGAAGAAATAATCTGTATTTTACAGAGATGAAGATGAGGATTTTATCATGTACAAGGTGATAAAGAATGTTTGATTTTTTTTCCCCCTTAACTAGATCTGTTAGCTGTAGTCAATTAGCTTTTAGATATATCTGGAAGATTTTTATTTTATAATGAATCTGTTGAATTTATTTAGTAGACAGAACATGTCTGTCCTCTTACAGTTATTTTTATCAGTATCCAGGCAAGGAAATTTTTCCGTGTTTTTTCTACATATGCTATATTCTTCCCTTGTAGGAATAGTAGTTATTTCTAATACAGGCTTCGAAAAAATAATAGTCACTGAGAAAATAGTTATTACTTATTGGGGGGTTGGTGCAGGGGGCTTTCTTGCCCTTAAGCTCCTGCCGTGCCTGCCTCTACATTATTGACGGCCTTGGTTCATCAGTCAACTTGCCAGTTCTTCGAGGACATATGGGCAGTCACATAGGACTGGAGCAGCTTCCTGATTCTTCTTCTTTGAACCAAAAACATTTGGAAAAGAAAAAAAAAAAAACCCTTAAACTCAGTGCAGTGTTTTCTACATTAAATGATATTCCTCACTCTCAAATGTGCGGTTTTCAGGAAGGTCTTTTCTGAATTCATGAGAACTTGGTGTTAAAGGAAGCTAGGGAGAGCCCTTCACTCATTTTACTGGATGTTTGATGTTGCCTGGAGGAGGACAAAGCAACCAACCTGACATTTGGCCAAGTATTCTTACCTAAAATTGGCAGATCAAATTCTGGGTTGATCTTGCATTTTATATGGCTCAGCATAATCTAATGCCCCCTGAAATAACAAAATGTTTATCTACTTACAGACCCCAACCTTATATAAATAGTGGGACTATAATTTTATTATATTCATTTGGACTAGATTAAGAAAGCTATTAGTGAACAGTTATCTTAGGCATTGTGCTCAGTGCAAACTGTTCCAAAATTTTTTCATTTCTAGTAGGTTCCAAGTAAAAAGAAATTGTTTTATAAATGTGAATATAAAGCTTCCAAAGTAGCTGAGGGGCAATTCACTGGATTTTACTGTAATTCAGCTTTTAAAACTATGGATGCTTAACAAACATACTTTTTTTTTTGTACAGAAAAGTTATGTATTTCCAGGTTTCACCTCCAGTAGGAAAGGACTTATTTAAGAAAATGTCTTTAGGATAAAATGTTTCAGGGTAGGGGTCTTCGATACCTGCCAAAGGAAATAAATGAGCTATTGATCATGTGATGGTCTCTTACCCTGACTTTTTCTGTGATGCCCGTGGATACCGGTTTTATTTGAGAGGTGTAAGTAAAATAGCCTGACTAACTGTAAAGCAGCTTGACTAACTTTAATAATATTGGCTCTTTAATAAGAGTTTTGGTTGAGATTGACTCGTAGAATTCTGGTGAATTGATATTCAAGAGGGAAAAAGAATTTAAACTCTGAGTGTCACTTAAATGTATTTTTCTGTGTTTTTATAAGTTTTTTTTTTAAAGCTTTTTAAAGTAGTTTTTTGCTTAATTCGTCTTTGAATAGCATCATGGAATAAATCGAATTTTTATTTTTAAATTTCTTTTTTCAGATTCTTTTTTTATTTTCCCACATAGATTATCACAGAATATTGGGTAGAGTTCTCTGTGTAGCAGGACCCTGTTGGCCAATCATTCCAAATACTAGAGTGTGCATTTTGCCAGTCCCAAACCTCCAGTCCACCCCCTCCAACCTGTCCCCTTTGGTAACCATTTGTTTTCAAAATCTGTGAGTCTGTTTCCATTCTGCAAATAAGTTCATTATTTCTTGAGAAAACCAATATAAAATCAAATATGGCTGGCTTTTAATGATATAATAAAGTTTTGCTTTCATTTTTAGTAATATTATTGGTTATATTTTGTTAAACTATTAGTACAGCAGTTGAATTAATTTAAATGAAATTAATTGAATGGTATCAGATTTCAGTGGATTAAATCTGATGTGCTAACCTTTTTCTAAAGTTGGGACCATCAAATTTTCTAAAGTAAAGCATTAAATTGTAACTTTCAAAATAAGCTGCAATTTTAGCTGAAGATTGTATTTGTGCATGAGTTAATTTTGCATTGCTGTTTAGAACTAGTCATTCACCCGTTGATAAGAAAACTATCTTTTCAAAAAGCAAATTACTCCAGAGCCAGGTGATTCTGAGTCTTCTTTTAGACAAAGGATATTTCCTGTAGTATATGTTAAATGGGCTTCCAGTGAAATTTTTAAAAGGTGCAATACCATATTCAGAGATGATAATTCTCAGACTACATTTCCTCCACCGAAAAAATACTCAAGGAAAAGAACAAAGTATTCATTGCAATGAAAGGAAAACTGGAAAGGCAGTTATTAATGCATAGGTTATGGAGAAAAGATCCATTTGGCTTATCAACATAGTCAGAATTGTAGCCCTGGTATTGGCCTGATGCTAATTCCTATGTGATACATAGTCCTCTTATAATCAAATGCGGTATCCTGAAGCCTGAGCAATATATAGAACCCTTTTAAAGGAAACAAAACAAAACAAAGCAAAACCCAACCGTAGTGACCCTCTAGAGTTCATTTAATATATATGTATTTGAATCACCATGTTTTGGAAAAACAGATGACTATATAGGCTTTTTGTTTATTCTGTAAGAATGTCGGAGGGGATTGATCTGGAAAATACAAACTCAGATTAACTGAAAGACAGTGTCCTGATACTGAGTTTTAATTGCTCACAGTGTACATCTGACCAGTCACTGCATCCCAGAGCCATACCCATTTATTTCTGTATTCCCTGCGACTGCTTTGGGTTTACGGTGGGAAAAGTTGAGCAGTTACAGAGACCTAATGGCCTGCAGGGCGTAGAGTTATTTTCTACCTGGCCTTGTACAGAAAATGTGCCTACCCGTGCTAAAGACTCTAGAAACTATATAGCCTTTAAAATCGAGACTGTTTTGATCCCAAGTGCTTCTAGAACTCAGTTTAGGAAAGAATGGTTCATGATCGTCTTATATAAGACAGGTATATGTTTGAAATACCTGTTATGTTTAAAAAATAAAATCAGGTGCCTGGGCCCTGTATCCCACCAACTTTAGAATCTTTGGGACCTGGGTTTGGAAAGGACCTGTATAATTGATAAAGGTTCCCAAAGAATACAAATGTTTATCCTTGCTGAGTCGTGGATGGTTTTCTCACTGCGAGTATAGCTTTAAGTACAGGTCTTGAAAGTACCCGCCTGTCCTTCTGTATGCCTTGCCTGTGGTGGCAGTGACTGGTAGAGCACGCGGCCAGTAGAGGACTGTATGTTACAGGGCATCCAGAACATTCTCTCTACTCTGTATCTGCTCTAGGAAAAGAACAGGAGCAGACTAGAGTGTAGTGATTTAAGCAGAAATAACTTGTTCCTAATTAGATGGTAAAAATATAAAATCACCAGTCTCTTTCATTGTTGATGTTATGCTTAACTCTATTGAAAAGTAATTCCTATGTTGAATAAAAGAACTTATACAAGAAAAAGCTTAAAAATGAGTCAGAATATTTGAAACCATAATATCTTGGGTAGGAAAATTAAGGAGCTTTTAAACATTTCTTCATAGTAACTGAATTCTAGTCAGATGTAGAGCAAATTATCTGCTGTAATAAAGTAGGTTAATATGGTTACTACTGCCTATTTTCTTTAAATTTTTCTTTCTTTCTTTAAAAAAAAAATGTAGGCATTTCAGTCGAACCATGGAAGAGCTGGTTCATGATCTTGTCTCAGCATTGGAGGAGAGCTCAGAGCAAGCGCGAGGTGGTTTCGCTGAAACGGGAGATCATTCTCGAAGCCTGTCTTGCCCTCTGAAACGCCAGGCAAGGAAACGGAGAGGGAGGAAACGGAGGTCCTATAATGCCCATCACCCCTGGGAGACCGGACACTGCTTAAGCGAAGGCTCCGACTCTAGTTTGGAAGAAGCAAGCAGGGACTATAGAGAGAATCACAGCAATAATAAAAAAGATCACAGTGACTCTGACGACCAGATGTTGGTGGCAAAGCGCAGGCCATCCTCCAACTTAAATAATAACGTCCGAGGGAAGAGACCTCTGTGGCACGAGTCCGACTTTGCCGTGGACAGCCTCGGCAACCGGACGCTGCGCCGGCGCAGGAAGGTGAAGCGCATGGCGGTGGACCTCCCGCAGGACAGTGCCAGCAAACGGCCCATGAGCCAGCCCCCCGAAGGCTGCAGGGACCAGGACGTGGACAATGATAACAGAGCGTACCAATATCAAGAGTTCACCAAGAACAAAGTCAAAAAAAGGAGGCTGAAAATAGTGAGGCAAGGACCAAAAACCCAAGACGAAGGAGTAGTTTTAGAAAGCGAGGAAATAAGCCAGACCAACAAGGACAAAATGGACTACGAAGAGCAGAAAGTCTCAGATGAACTCATGAGTGAAAGGTGACTTTTTTATTCTCTAAATACAAAAATAGGTGTCTCCCGTGTTTGCGGTTGAATGTGTTTTGGATTTTAATTAATTCTACTTTGAAATAATTGTGAGTTTTAATAATGGTAGTGATATCACTGTTTAACCACAGTTATATTTACTTATAATTTATGATGTTTAGCACAAAGCAAAATTGCTTGTTTGATTTATACAAAGGCTTTTGATTATGTTATAATGACTTAATTTCCAGCTACAAAGAGAAAAGGAAATGGATTTTCAGTGGGAAAGTTATGTGCTTTTGAATAACAGTGCATTTATAGCTCTTAGAATTGCACTTATAATTATTTATTTGTTTAATTACAGAGCTTTAGCCATTGGTGCTTTTTAGTGTCACAATTCATCCGTTTATTCTGATTCCTGAGAATCAAAAGTTGACAGCACTTCGACCCGTGTGGCTAGGTATTTTAAGAAGCCTGTGGATTACTGGGAATTCTGACCTCTTATGAGTTGCAAAGCCCAGTTTAGAGTCTAGAAAACCTGATCTTGGCATTAGACCAATGCCAGAAGCAGGGATCCTTTTTGGCAGTTAGTCTAATCTGTGCATTCTAGAAAGCAGGTATACCACAGTAGTAGCTGTTAAGGACGATTTTGACAGCTGCAAAAGGTAAGTGATCACTTTTCTTTTACACAAACTGATGTTACTTGCAGAAATGAGAAAATATTGACTCTGTCCATTCTTTTAAGCATGTCCTTAAAATCAAATGCAGAACTATGGTCAAGAAAAAAACATGCTTTAAAAATGACCTGGGAAGGCGTTTTTGATTTTTAATTGTTAGGCTTGGCATCATTTTGATCATGGATTGTGAGCTGTGGATCTAATAAACATTTTTTATATATACATGCATACGTATGTATGTATATATATACATTCCTTTCCCTTGTAAATGTGATTGCAGATAGCACATAGGACCTGGCATAAGTTGATAGAATCGACCTTCTCTTGGAGATGGTTTTCTATTTAGGTAATTTTCCTAGAGATGTAAAGATGACTTAAAACATTCCAGGAAGGTTTTGAAAAGCGTATGGTACCTGCTTTTCTTCCAAGACAGTTGTCATTTTTATACCAGAGTGAGAATTATTTCTGTGCTAGTATCGGGCCATTGTGACTGAGCTTGACTTGAAAGTAATTGCCTTGCTCAGCTCCTGGGACGGGGGTGTGTGGCAGTGGAGATAAGTCCTCCATTCTGGATTCTCCCCAGGTTACCTGCTTTCTGGATGGATCGTGGAAGCCCCTCCTTTTATTGATGTCTGCCTTTTATTGACAGACATGTACCCTGGACTAGAAATGAGATGAAACTCTTTTCCTTATTAAAAATATTTGAGTATTAGGTGCAGTCTGGCTACCTAGCATCAACAACCTTGGTACACATTTTCAAAAAGGATGTTTTTGAATATTTGAATAAATATTCAAATCAATTTGGAATAAATTAAAATTTTTCCTCTTATTTTAAATGTACCCCTATAGTTATTTTTAGCTGCATATTCTTTCTGTGGGGAGGCTGCTAAATATTTAAAGTACGTTCCCAGCAAGAATAAGTGTTTTTTGAGACTACTTCCAAAGCTTTCCTACCATAAAAATCCTGTGTATTTCAGGATAAGCCTGGCACTGTTTCCCTGTGTGTGTGATTTTAACAAACCTTTGAATAACAACTGTTTACTGTTCAGTCATGGTCCCAACACAAATAAGGCTGACCCTGTTCTCTCTAGCCGTATCATCCAGAATAGCCAAACAAGCAAGTGATGAAAAAAAGTGTGCTGCGTGGAAGGGACTAGGGAGGGCAAACTTCTGAAAGGAGCCGTGATTGAAGGCCTTGTGCAGATGCTAGAGGAGCTGAGGGCGGGCATCCCAGGTTGAGAGAATGACTCCGGCAGAATGTGGGTTGCGAAGCAAGTGTGACATACGTGGGGAAGCGTGTGCCGTTCGTTATTACTGCAGTGTAAAGTGGGCGCTGAGGCCACCGTGATCAGCGCGTTTGGAAGGCTCATGTGCTCCGGTAGCTTGGATTTCATCACGCAAGTAATGGGAAGTCAGCGGAGAAGGCTGCACAATGAAAAAAACAGTTCAATTTAAATTTTCCCAAAGTAACCTGATCTTGACAATAGTGTTTAGTTTTGGCTCCAGTCCATCGTAAAAGGAAGGTGAATTATGACAGTACAGTAGAAGGGGAAAAAAAAATGTGAGAGCAGTTTTAAGAATTAGAATCAATGGAAGATTGGAAGATGAACGAGAAGGAGAACGCTCAGATGACGCCAAGACAGCGAGAACAGAAAATACAGGAAATGAACAGATTGAGGCAGGGGATTGGGGTTGGTGTCCATGCATTAATTCAACAAGCCCTCACGGAATATATTCTCTGACTACTGTGCTGTCACATCCCACTAAAGTGGTGGAAAGAGGCGTCCTTGGATATAAGCCGCAGTGGTCCTCAGCTGCTGAAAATGAAAAGCCTCGATTCCGTGTCAGGTCTTGTTGTGATTTATCAAGCACACCAACAACTGCATGATATACTTGGAGCAACTAGCTAGATGCCCATTAGGTGAAATGTAAATAGGGAACATGTTTCAAAACATGCAAAAATAGCTCAAAGGAGGACAAGGATCGTGAAGGACTAGTGAGTCTTAGGTAATTCTCATTTTCGTGTATCTTTAAGAAGAGCGGCAGGTAGAGAGAGAAGAGAGGAGAGGTTGGGCTAGGAGAAAGAACGTAAACAGAAGGACCAGAGATGGGGATGGGGGAATTTAGGTGGCGGTCCATCCATAGGAAGCCTTGAAGTCTAAATTTAGTCCAATAAATATGGGAAAGTCATTTGAGATTTTTAATCAAAGGCTTATTTTATGTACACTCACACACACACATGCACCTGTGTGTTCTATAAACTTTCTTTTAGAATAGTTGTAGATTTACAGAAAGGTGGCAGAGATAGTGCAGAGTTTCTGTATATACCCTGTTCCCATTCATTCTGCCCCCAGTTTCTCCTGTTGCCAATATCATCATTTACAGTAGTACATTTGCCAGAATTAATGAGCCCACATGGACACATTAGCAAAAGTCAATGCTTTATTAGAATTTCCTTTGTTTTTATTTAATGTCCTTTTTTTTTGTTCCAGGAGCCCATCCAGGATGTCATGGTATTTTTAGTCTACAAGTCATGTTTTGAAAAGATGAAACTGGCTATGTGTAGAATTCGTTAGAGGAAATCTGAACTCGGGGAGATAGGAAGACCATTGTACCCCTCCCTCCCCGATCCCAAAAAAGGCACACAGATTCACAATCCTTTATTGTAAATCTGAATTCTCAAAGCTGTGACATGAAGTAATTTGTGGCCAAACCTAACTTGACCTTGTTTAATGAGGATATCCTGTCGTTTGATTGAAAAAAAAATGTGTGAATATGTTTGATGATGAAGTGCTACTCCAGACCCCTCTCAGGATTTTAGAATATACCTTTCTAGACTGTGAAAAAAGAATGAATTTGAAATAATTTTGCCTGTCGGGTTTCAGAAAAAGGATTGTGACCTACGGTATGGAATTTTAGAATTTGTGTTGTTTGGGGCAGACAGGAGAGCGCTACTCAGTCACAAAGGGAAAGCAAAATATCCGAGGTTGTTTGGGCAGCTAAATAGCAGAAAGACAAAGTTCCTGAAGTGTTTTTAATACTGTCTTATCACTCTGCATAGAGGAGCACACGTGTTTGTAAACAAGAAAATACGTAAGTTTGTGATGCTCTTGGAAAATACTGTTTTCTCTCATTAACACTTGTTCAGGGAGTTCCACACATTCTCTTAATTCGAAGAAAGTTAAAGAAACAGGTACCAATTCAGAATTCCTTGGGAAAATGCGCCACCCGAATTCTTATACTTTTTGTTTATATTTATTTTTTTAAGCGTCAAACAAAAACTTAAACCAACGATAATGGAAAAAGTGAAAATCATTTAAGGAAAATAAAAGACAAACTCTAAAAGATTTTATGTTCAGCAAAGGAATGTGGATTTAGAGTTTTATATGTAATTTGTATCTTAAACTCACAAGTGAAATATTTTAAAGGAAATATTTTAAAACAGAGTAGAATTTTTTTCCAAGTTAGAGTTCTCCCTGTTGATGGGAAATATTAGAATTTAAAAATCACCTGGGACGATTTCCTGCTTGGTTAGGAGTAAGTATTACAGTAAAAAGAGAGTATGTGAGAATTTTTAAGACCATTACTCAATATTCTTCAGAGACCAAAGCTCTTATTACCTGACCTTGTCCTTGGGGTTTGTTTAACTAGAGTCTCATATAAGCATCGCTTCTAATAAAACTAACTGTGACCGTTCATTCATGTCAGCCAAATATTTACGACTTGTTTTAATTTATGTCTTAGATTTGACTCAGTGTCAAGCCCTCAGATTTCTGTGGAAGTACTTGAGAACCTGTTATTTTTGTGTGCCTCCTCCTCCGCAATGGCAATATTCATTTTAGGGGGAACCTTAACTTTGACTTCGCTTTAACTGTGACTGTTACCATTGTAAACTTTTTCCCCCCTTGCTAAGTAATAAGAGTTGCTGTGAATTCCAAAGTAATGTCTTTTCTGGAATATTTGTAAACGTAGGGATGAAGAGTCATTCCATTCCAGGCCCTTGTATCTCACGTACTAGGGCTCAAACCGAATTGCATGGAATAAGAAAGGAGCAGTGAGCATTTGATGAAAGCAGATAATAAAATGCATCAATTGTGTCAGCACCTCGTTACAGCCACATCTGGCTTGCTGTCAGAGTCCCATTAGAGTCCTGTGGTTTTATGTGCCAAAAATAATACGCTCTGTAGTTAATGGAACCAGGATATTTGCCGTTTGATTAAAAAAAAAAAAGTCATCTTATTTTCTTTCAGACCCTTGGTCAGCCCTAAGTTCCATCTCTGAGCTGCCATGTCTCTTTAAAATGTGACAGTGGAGAGATCAATTGTTCTTTTGATCTGTTTTTTTTTTGTTTGTTTGTTTTGTTTCTTTTCCCTTGTTGCAGTGATTCCAGTAGTCTCAGCAGCACTGATGCTGGTTTGTTTACCAATGATGAGGGAAGACAAGGTACTGCCTGTTCTTTTTTTTATTTCTTGGGGAAAACTGCCTTTATGTTAACGTTGTGCTTATTGCTGGTACTTTGAAAGGTTGCTGACTGCGGTCCAGTCCCTGCCTTCCACACACTACTTGGTGGACTGGGATTTAGTTCCTTTCCCTGCTATGAACGATATCCTGTCCTTAGAAACCTAAACTAATTGATGATCCCCCAAAGCTAGTCTGTGGCGCTCCTGATGTCGGGAAAGGATTACCTCCCTTGAGAAAGCTTTACATGCCTCAGTCCTTTTAATGTTGTCTCCTTCAGCAAGTTCACAAGACTCCACCCACTTCCCCGTGTACTTAGTTCTGTTTAAGCATATTCATGACGGTGGATTTGTGAGTCATTTGTCATTTTTATTCAGCTGTGACATTTATTCATCCTATCCAGCTTATAAGTCATTAGACCAGTTTCATGCATGCAAAAGTGTACACTGTTCAACAGGAATGTCACATAACCTGTATCTTCTCCGTCTTTGAAATTTCCTGAAGCTTTTCACACTTCACCATGGCCTTAATTTGAAACTACCTGTTCCCGTCGAAAATACCAAAACCCTGGTAAAGGGACAGGAGGCGTCCATGGAAATATTTATCCCAAGTGTTTTCTGACTTGCTTGAGATCTTACAAGGAAAGAAGTCATTTCCAAGGGGAAAAAAAAATGTTTTAATTATAAATAGTTTAATAATGTTATGGAAAAAAAGGACAAAATAATAGCTGCCCCGCAGGTTTTTTTTTCTTAGTCTTTCCTTCCTCTTGGCAGTATGAGTAAATTAGTACTTCTTTTTGCTTACTTGTAAATTATTGCTCCAGGTAAATAGATATATAACCGTTTCAAAGACCACAGACTTCCCAAAGATCAGACACTTTGCTGAAATGAGTTAGAAGGGCTGAGAGTTAAGTGTGAACACCTTGGTAGTAAAACCTAAGTTCTTGTTAAAATAGCTGTGTCTACTCAGAGTTATGGTGTCAGGGCTGAATTTGCTAAGGAAATGAAATGGAAAAGCTTTTTTCAAAAATAACTTTTGACAAGCCTATCAATCTTTGAGAAGCATTGAATGGCTTAGAATAATCTGCTAGTATTTATTGTGAGCCATCATGTTTCATCACTAAGTGCCTCTTTTACATTTAGTTTCTTATTTTATTCTTAAAACAACTCTGAGTTTCTGCTCCACTCCTTTTTTTCAGATGATGAAACCCAGACTAATAAATTTGAAGTAACTTCCCCAGTGTTAACAAAGCAGAATTCGCACTAGTTTGTCTGACTTCAGAGCTCAAGTTCTTAATCTTTAGCTATTTGATTTCCCCATTAAGAAGAAAGTTGTGTATGCCATCCAAAATAAAATAACTGCGTTTTTCTATGATGGTGCTGTCCCAGTTGGAATTAAGATCTAAGGTCGTTAGTTTTAAGTGACTCCCTTTTTTAGGCTTATACCTGACCTCTGAATTCTTAACATAACTCTCAATGGAAATACTAATATATATGGGCTTTCAATTGTGCTTGTTTTTTCAAAAGTTAATTTTTATTAAATCCTCAGTCAAAACAAACTGATGACTTTGGCTTTCCAAATGCTTTCAACTTCACTCCCTCATGATTTGAAACAGAGCTATTTCCCATAAAATTATTTTCAATTGAAGTTTAAGGTTTGTTTGTTTGTTTGTTTTTAGTTTGTGTTTAAAAACATTGGTAGTAAGAGATTTTGAAAATCAGAAATCTTCTATAAGAGAAAAAGTTTACAGCTGTTGTGATGACCTTTTGGAAACCAGAATTAGTAGTTTTTCTAAGAATCATGAAGAAGACTGATGACTCAGATCATATTCAAAACGCTGTTTGTCTTTTGTTTTTAAAAGCCATCTGCTTTCTCTGGTGTTTTTGTCTCCTTATACATCTCCTTATTTAAAAAAAAATACAAAATACTTTTGATTCACACCAAAGACCCATTTCAAATTGCATTTTTAATTAATTGTTATTCTGTGGTTACACTCAAGGATAAAAGTCAGACTTAACTGAGAATAGCGTTCTATTTTAAAAATGCCCTGCTTGTAGTTCATTGTGGTTTCTTTGTAAATTCTGTGGTGGTGTCACTTTTAATTTAAAATCAACTTTTTCACAACTATTTCTTAATGAACTTAATCAGATTAATTTCATTTAGTCACATCTGTTCATGATTGTTCCCATTTTTACACTCCATACAAATCATGAAATTAAGCTAATTATATACCATTATGAGCTGCAAAGAACGGGTTCTGCAATTTTCTACCTTTTAATTCCTGGCAGAACATTAAGGCTTGTTTTTCCCTAATATCGAAAGGGTAGGAACTTAAATGGATTTCCCTATAGTTTTTGCCAAAGGATTAACCAATTTAGTATTGTTTTTCACATTTTTAAATTGGTTCTCAAACATTTATGTTTTTGTGGATGGCAGCTCTCGTTAGAGTGTTAAAAAAACATTTCTTAAGTGAAACTCTAGTGTAGAAGAAAAAGTTTTCTTTATAGATTATACAGATGATTGCCAGATAAAATACAGGACTCCCAGTTAAATTTGAATTTTAGATAAATGCCAATTTTTTTTTATTTTTTATTTTTTTTTTTTAGTGAGTATGTCCCATTTAGGGTTTGGACATATACTAAAAAAATTTTCCCAAGTGTTGTATATGTATATTTATATTAAAAGTGAATCATTTATGTGAAATTCAAATTTAATTGCCTTCTCGTATTCTTTAAATCTGACAGCTCTGGTTATTTGGCTGATCAAACTGAATCTTTGGGGGATTTCTTGTCTTTGCTCAGGTGATGATGAGCAGAGCGACTGGTTTTACGAAAAGGAATCGGGTGGAGCGTGTGGCATCACTGGAGTCATTCCGTGGTGGGAAAAGGAAGACCCAACCGAGCTAGACAAAAATCTACCCGATCCTGTCTTTGAAAGTATCCTAACTGGTTCTTTCCCACTTATGTCCCATCCGGGAAGAAGAGGTCAGTAGCACTCCCTGTCTGGTGGACACAGCGGGCTTGTAGTCATTCTAGGAAGAAGCATTGAAAGAGGATGTGTGAAGTGGGAATGAAAGACTTAGACACAAGCTGCTGTAAAAGCGTGTTGACCAGTCATTCAGCTACCACATTTCTCATGCTTTCAAATGGTTGGAAAGGTTGACTTGTGTTCTTACTAGGCCCATGGTGAAATGATAGAGAAATTGAGACGAAAGAAAAGCCCTGGGTAATACTCTAATATTTAAGTAATTAAGAGTCATGGCCCGGGAGTTCCCTTTGTGGCTCAGTGGTAACCCGACTAGGATCCAGGAGATTTGGGTTCGACCCCTGGCCTGGCTCAGTGGGTTAAGGATGCAGCATTGCTGTGGCTGTGGTGTAGGCCGGCAGCTGTAGCTCCGATTCTGCCCCTAGCCTGCGAACTTTCACGTGCAACAAGTGGGGCCCTTAAAAAAAAAAAAAAAAAAAAAGAGCCGTGGCCTGGCTGTGCCAGAAACCTACCAGGCATTCCGTTGGATCTTGTGAGTGTGAATTTTGCCTTTCATCACCGTCACCACCGTTCAACGTATCTCCCCCCTCCCCACCCTTACTTTGATTTCCGAATTGATAGGAACTTATTCTATGCTCCAGTGATCATAGACGTGCCTTCAATTGAGGACTTTGATTTTCCAGGTTTCCAAGCTAGACTCAGTTGCCTTCATGGAATGCCTTCCAAGAATATTAAAAAATCCGGAGGGACCCCAACTTCAATGGTAGGCATGCTTTCTTGTTTAACTGTCATGTTTGGAAATGTATCCATTTCTATGGAATAAAAAGCCACATCCTCATCCTTTATTCATATGCTAATGTTATACTTAAAAATAATCCATTTTTTTGTAGGCTACAAACTGGACCAGTGAGATTCCCCTATAAACCAAATCTTCTAATGCTAATAAATTAGTTACGTTTTGAACATCTGGGGAATGACATTCGAGGGAACCTGGCTCCTGTCCTCTTCCCCTGGAGGAGTATCACTGAAGTGAGAGCCTCTTTGATGAAAAGATGGGGCTGTTTTTGCTGGAGGACTGGTATTCTTCCTTTAGTCAGACGTGAACCTGATGGGGGAGGCTTTCTAGGGATCTAGGTTGGCCCAGGGTGGGTAGAAACTACTGTACATTTTATATATTTTTCTCTTTTATGATTTTTTTTTACATTGAAACCATTTGTGTATCACTTGCTTTGCCAAAATGCTAACAAAAGCTAGAAAATGAAGAACTTCCAGATCTCACATAAGTATTCCTTAATGTTTATATTGTGACTGGTTAAGAACTCACTTTTACATGTCTGACTGTTGTAAATTAAAAAAACATGATGCATTGACATTTATGGTTCATTTTTAGAGAAATCTTATATAGCCAGCATTATTTACAATATTCGCATTTTACTCAGGGTATTTTAACAAGGGCTAACATGAGTAATAGGTGAGGTTGATAATCTGCTACAGTTTGTATTTTGTTCAAGTTTGCTTTCGACGTGGATAATATCTGCTCTGTATTGCACACTCATTGTATTTTACAGTGTAGTTTTTATTGTACTTGGAAAAGTCATCTTAGTTTTAATCTAGTCACAGTGATAAGTAGCCTGTGCTGGTAGAATCGTTTACTCTTACCTTTTAAATTATCTTCTCTGTCTGATACCTGAAACCAATCAAAGTGATCGTTTTGGCTTAGAGCCCGTATTGAAATCATGTGAAAGCTGGTATTTCAACAAATACTGTATGACTCTGAATCATATTGTCATGTTTAAAAGTGAGAGCTGCTTACAGATCCTTAGAATAGAGGTGTATGTGTCACTGTGAGTGTCAAAAATACTTGCATGAGCTCATTTTCACCAAGCAGAAGCGAACAATGTAACATTTCTAATGACGGTATAATTTCGACACTATATTACATTCAGGCCGTTTGAGTTCTTCAAAATGGTTATATTAAAATGATTAATATTTTTATCCAGTTCCAGTATCAATGAAAATTGTGATTTAATACATGTATTTTTATATTATTGTATGGATTAATTGTCAATTCAGCATTTAATGTTTAATTTAAATATGATGATTGGAAAAGAAACTTAAAGTTGACATTTTCATTACCTAAAGTTGTTACAATCTGAAAGATTTCAGCAAATGTATTATAAGCGAGACTATGTGACATCTTTTAGATTGCTTGTCTAGACTGGAGAGATTAAAAGTGATAAAGTGCAACTTTGAGTCTCTTTACCTTGGCATATTTAAAGTGATATTTTAGAGGTACAATAATGTAGCACTTGGTAATTGTAAGTAAGTTTTTTTGTGCCATGTCCTTTGGAGTGAAAAAGTCGTGATTTTTTTTTTTTTCTGAATTACATAAATGCTTCGATTTGATTTTGTATAATGATTGTCTTTTAGATCTGAATAAGTCACTTTAAAACCTTGGCCTATGAACTTTGCCTTACCAATCATGAATCTAGATGAATGCTATCTAGTTCTTGGTTCAGTTTTACCTATTTTTATTTTTGGTTCACTGCTTGCTTGAGCGTAGCTGGGATTTGTAGCCCATTTTCTAGGCTTATTGCAATCTCACTGTGCTATTTTATAGAAGCTATTACAACTGATAGGCTAGCTTCATGGTATTGATGATACATGGCTTAACCATAGTAAAAGCTGCCTTCCCTCTCTAAATTGTAAAAAGGCGATTAAGTTTCACTCAATGGAGATATACTATATATGTGTGTTTATCATGGAACTAGTGCATTAGGCCAAACACTGTTTTCCCGGTCCACGTTTTTTTGTATTCAAAATTTTAGCGAAGCCACTGGGCTCCTTGAGGTTTTCTTTCTTGCAATCGTAAATTGTCCTTGTTTGGATTTTTAAGTACTGTATCTTTTCTCTCTCTCTCTCTCTCTCTTTTTTTTTTTTTCTTTTTCAATAAAATATCTGACTTGGGCAAGAAAGGTAAGAGTTCCAGTTTGTGCTGATATTTTTAAATTTTGATGCAAAGTTTGTTGTTGCCGCTGCTCGTACTGTCTGTGTTACATGTAACAAACCATAATCTCACAAAACAGTCATCTTTAACAGTAGCTGTGACATCCACTAATAAAAACTGAACTTTAATTCCTTAGACCTTCTCATCAGAAAGCCAGATTGCTTTTAAGAGAGGTCATTTTTCTGAGCAAAGCCAGACACGTGTAGCTGCAGCCCCTTAAAGGGAATGGCAGCAAAGCATTTCTCTTCTTAAACAGATGGGTGATGACTACGCAAATATAGTGATGATCTTTGACGGAAAAATCACAGAAGGAGACTCTTTTACTGAAATCCTAATGTAAACATTTGGGGGGGGCAACCTTGACATCAGTTTTTGCATCACACACCATAGTTGTGCTCTATGAAGTTGTTGGGAATACTGACTTAGCAAAGGCTGAACCGTTGCTCCTAAGGGAGATGCAGGGTTAGGTTCCTGTGAGCCTGTGGTCACGACACGTTCATCGGCTGATCAGTGCGTAACCTCGTTTTATGTATGTTTGTGTCTAAAGATACCTGATTTAATGTATATTGTCGATCCATTAACGTTGAACTCATGACCGACAGCCTTAAAAATCATACCTGAGCAAAGCTTATTGAGCCCGTGCATTTCCTCCCTAAGCACATCTCAGGCTTCTTGTGCTTTGGAAGGCTAGACATCACCGCAGCATCATGCCTGGGGACCACTTAAGCCAGTGAATCACCAACAAAAGCACACGAAGGGGGAAGGTGGGAAATGTGGCGCTAAGTAAACCACCCGAAGGACACTTGTTGGTAGTATTAGAGCTGGAAAAAGGAGGCAGAGACCTCAGTGGAGAAGGCACACAGGCCCCAGGTGACATGTCGTTCACGCTTTACTCGTGTCCACTCATCATGAAAGCACTCTGAGTGTTGCTTTTGCGGTTACAAATAAACTTTAGTGAGTTTGCAGCTTTGCGTATCTAGGACCTGCCAATAGGAGGGTAAGAGTGAGGATGGACTCCCGTTTCATAGACGAGCAAAGTTGTATCGTAAAACGTGTGCAGAGGTTGAAGTCGGACGTTGGTGAATCCCCGCCCTGGTGCTGCCTTTTACATGTCATTACAGTTTGAACCTCATTTATCTTTCTGTTGAAAAGAGACAAGGGTTACCTTGTAGAAGTGTTGTCAGGATTAAATGAGATTATGTTTTCGTTATGGGTCCAGCATCATCTCTGTCACGTAGTGTGTATTAAATAAACGATATCATACTTTTTATTAGATGTCTTAAACCCAGAAGCTTATATGTAGAGAACATTTGTATCATGGGTCAAAGTGCAGAATTTTAGACTTTAAAACTTACCTGTTCATATTTTATGTATAAATATCCTTTTATATTTAATATTTAAAGTGCTTTAGATTGCAGCCTTCTTATCTTTCTTTTATACCTCATTCATATTTGAGCTGGCCCTTGTCTTTACTATGGTCTGTGAAGAATAATTTTGAATGAATTTTAGATTGACAGACACTGCATTAAATCTCAAAGCTTAACTGTAAACCTAAAAACAAAACAAAACAAAAAACCCAAAAAAAACCCTGTCCTAAACTTCTCCCTCCCCTCCCCCTTGCAATTATTAAACTATTTATTTGTAGGAACACTGGAACTATTTAGGAGGTTTTGGTCCAGAGTTATCTGATTCTTAAAAGTCATTTTACATGAAGGTAGAATACAGACAAATCCTGAGAATTTAATGTTGAAAGGAATTAACTATTGCTGTCCTTCTGTTAGAATAAGGCACTAGTTTCCTGGAATCAACTAGCCAGCCTCTTACATTCACCTCTTTAAGGAGAACTAAACAAATAATAATTAATTCCAAGGAATAATATCCTGGGGCCATTATCCAGGAGATTCAGACTGAATCTCCCATATTTCTAGAATTTTGCATCGTGTACAATTCAGAATAATAGTCTTCAGAATAGTGATCCATCCCAGAATCAGCTTTGGGATATTGTACTTGCAAAGTGCATCCCATTAGCCAGACTTATGCAGAGCATTGAAGTTACCCAGGATGTGCTACCCTGAAGCATCCTAATTAATCAGTGTATTCTGGAGGTAAGAGATCTTTATCTTTTTTGTTGTTGTTAAACTAATGGTGTTTCTACGGGGTTACATTTATCTAAATTAGCATTCAAATTGAGGAGTCGGTTGAAAGATCAGGAAATAAATGGCTCCATTTAACATATAGTACCTGAAATCCAACATAAATATTACATGAAGAACTGTACAGTAAGGGTTATAGTGTCCTGACTTAAGATTTTATAGTTGTTTTGGTCCTGTTTTTGGTATGATTGGAATGAGAAAACGTACGGTGGTGACAGTGGTTGTGGTGGTTATCCTGTCAAAGAAAATGAATCTGATTTTACTGACTTTGTATTTAATGCATATTGTTTAAATATCCAAGAAAGAAATGCACATCAATCCTTAATCTAAATTGTCATGCTATACCCGTAAGCATGCTGTTTATAGTCAGCAACGCGGTGGCTTATTTTGGTTCAGAATCTTGAGTCAATTTGTCCTGTAAGACAAAAGAAATATATTTTTTATCCTTTTCTGAAGTCGTAGAAGACAGGATTTCAAGAGTGGCATATTGATAATGACACTATAGTGATGTACTCTGTAGGTCTTACGCAACTGTTGTTTTATTGTTTCTTAGGATGCTAGACTAGGAATATTTAGTCTGATTTATAGCCTTTTACCACAGGAGGGTCATTTAATGGATTTGGTTTAAATAGGGAACTACATAAACCTTTCTCTTGGCCTAGCCTAAGATGGAAAAATTTCACAGAACAAAAACCTAAAATGATTTTTAAAAGCATACCCCGTATATGTCCTCGACTCTAATTTGGCCATGAGCTAGTTTGTTATCTAATACTTTTCAATGGAATTCAATAACTAAGTGCTTAATTATAATCTCTGTGAATTAATATTTGTTCATGTCCTTAAAGCATTTTTGGATACTTTGCAGAATATACCAATATCTATTTGGAATTTTTCATATTCGAAATATAAATGATATCATGTATATTCTAATCTGTTACTGTGTATGTTAATAATTTAGTTTTCATCTTATCTCAAAGTCAACTTGAGCTCCAGACTTCATGGTAGAAATTGATGTTTTTTCTTAGAATCTATTTTGAGATAAAATGGATTTTGTATCATAGAAGAGTACTGCTTAATAGGTTTATAATAAGTCTTTCTTTTACAAAAGACATTTTAACAGTGTCTCTGGTTTGGTTTAAAATTTTCTATTTTGATGTGATTATTCACAACTTTATATTTCGTGGCATATAAACTTAATATCCATAATTGAAATTTGAAAATAGGAATCTCACAATTTTTATTCTGTTCCATTAAAAATAGTGTCATATTAATATTGATATTTAGTGTTATTGTATTCTACTTTATTAAAAGTAGAATAGATATATATAAATTTAAATAATACAGATATATAGGAATGTATTCATTTATTCCTTCAGCGCGTATTTGAATGCTTACTTTTGCTCTATACATAGTCTTAAAAATCTTCCAGGAAAAATTGCATGAACATATGTTGAATCTTGGTATTTTAATACGACCAAATTTGGCTGCATATACTTTTTTTCCCATATCTTTAAAATACTTGTGCTTGCTTCTCTTGTAACTTATTATTAGAGTTGCTTTTTGATTTTGTATATTGTTGTTTTGTTTGTGATGCTTTAGAAATCTGGCAAAGAGAATGTTAGTAATGATAGCAAGCCCTTAGGATGATGCCTGCTACATGCCAGATGCTTATCTAAATGCCGTTTCTATATTTTAGTTCATTTAATCCTATGAACAGCCCTATAATGTAGGTTAATGTTTGCAGTTAATGCGTTTGATGTTTTCTTTTTCCTTTGGTAAGCCAAAATTAATGCAGTCTGGAAGTTTTTTTTCTTTTGTCAGGTTGCTAATAAATAAAAACAAATTCTCTCCCTTAAAACACAAAACAAAACAAAAAACTTCATTCCTACAAAATGCTGTTGGAAGTGTGAGTTCTTTTGAAATCCTCACGGCATTCTTTGCTATCTTGGATAGCGAGCACAATCAAGGTGTGTGCCATGATAAAAATGACGTTTAAAGTCTGCTCCCATTAGATTAATCACTGAACCCACACCCACGATTTTGATCCTTCACCTTTTGATAGCTTCTTCCTGATCTTGTGCGTCTTCCCGTTCAGGTCTGCTTCCTTGCTCTCTGTTCCGACTGGCTCTCTCCACTTGCCTGCCTTCCATGGTCCCTCATTATCCCTCCAGTCTTGTACCACGTGCCGAGAACCTGCTGCATTTCTATTTCAGTTCAGCGGGGATGACATCCTCCCTGTTTCCGTTGCTCCTTTCCTCCTCTTCCTGATGGAACTTGGCAAAATTCTGGGTAAACTTCCCCCAGGTGGAAGATCTTTTAGCTGGGTCTGCAAGTTTGCGTTGGAGCTTCCTAACTCATTGGGGATGGAGTTGGCAGACAGAGAAGCATGGTGAGACAAGGCTTGAAACCTCATGTTGCTGAAGTATAAGGTATGCTTGTGTAGAGTATGCAGTAGACTGGATTTGGTTGGCAAGTTAGGCAGGAATTAGATCATTTCTGACTTAACAGTTCATGGGAATGCATGCGAACTGATGTCATCTCTTGGGGATTAAGGTGGTGGGATTTGTCTTTTGGAAGATCACATGGACAGTAGGTTAGAGGGTACGTTGGTTGGTTGTAAGTTAAGACTGTATCAGGCGTCTAAAGCTCTCTGTCTGTCCCCCCAGTATGTGGCATCCAGAGTGGACTGATCCCTTTATTTGACCAGACTTTATATTCCGATCAACCTTTGGATGGTATCCATTTACCCAACAAGTATTTAATGAGCCTCTACTATATGTTAGATACTGTTCGAGGCCTTGGGGATTGCAGTGGTGAACAAGGCAGACAAGGTTCCCTGGAGCTTATATTTTAGCGATTAAAAATAAACTTGGGGAGTTCACGTCGTGGCGCAGTGGTTAACGAATCCGACTAGGAACCATGAGGTTGCGGGTTCGGTCCCTGCCCTTGCTCAGTGGGTTAACGATCTGGCGTTGCCGTGAGCTGTGGTGTAGGTTGCAGATGCGGCTCGGATCCCGAGTTGCTGTGGCTCTGGCGTAGGCCGGTGGCCACAGCTCTGATTCAACCCCTAGCCTGGGAACCTCCATATGCCGCGGGAGCGGCCCAAGAAATAGCAACAACAACAACAACAACAACAAAAAAGACAAAAGACAAAAAAATAAATAAATAAAATAAAATAAACTTGGTTGAGGCAGGAGGGTAAGTACAAATGGCCATGGAGAAGATGAAACAGGGTATTGGGATCCGAGCTGGATCCTTAACCCACAGAGCAAGGCCAGGGATCAAACCTGTGTCCTCATGGATACTAGTCAGATTCATTTCCGCTGAGCCACTGTGGGAACTCCAACCACAGCTTTTAAATGTTACTCTAGGAGCGCCTGCAAATGGCAAAAGAAGGACGCATTTATTTATAAAGTACAATATTACTTCTGGTGCTTTTGAGTGTTTTTGCTTGTTTTATTAGAAGAAAATTTATGGGTACCAAATATTTATATAACGTAATGTATGTTCTGAAATGTAATGCTTTAATATCATAATAGTTAATCTGCTTTTATGCTACATAAATATTGTGCAGGACAACCAGGTTTTTGGGGTTTTTTAATACCATTTTAAAGATCATGAAATGCCATGCTTCTTTTCATTTTCTTTCACTTTGGTACTTGCATACAAATTCTTGGGTCATTCACTTTATTAGTAAAGACATGACTTATTTTAAGATTAATTTTTTGAGAAAATGATTTATGAACTGTTTAATGACTGTCCTTAAAAAGATTGAATTGAAAACATTTGAGATCTTTTTAAAAATAGTTATAAAAATTATGATGCTATCATTTAATGTTTTTCTTTTGACTCCTAAGAAGGCTTTGCAATGTGTTCTGAAATGCACTTAGAAATTAAGACGCTGATTGGTAACTATTCACCTGCAGAAATGGAGACTGAAGACCCATTTCCTTGTTGCTCTTTTTTTTTTTTTTATGTGGCATGATTTTTATTGAGAAATATATTATGCAAAGTTAGGTGCCTAAGTAACATGAACGTATACTT
Organism: Phacochoerus africanus; assembly: GCF_016906955.1. Classification (NCBI taxonomy): domain Eukaryota; kingdom Metazoa; phylum Chordata; class Mammalia; order Artiodactyla; family Suidae; genus Phacochoerus; species Phacochoerus africanus. Next base: position 13,293,980 of record NC_062555.1, on the reverse strand, counting down.
TCCGGAATAACAGAGAAACAAATGCCTGTGTTCTCATCACCTGCCTTCAGAAACAGAACATCCTTTTCCTCTGTGTATCTCAACCCTCTGACCTTGGAGATTTCTACATGCACCTATTTCTAAACAGTAGAGTGGCTTTTCTTCTTTTGATTCTTTATGTAAGTAGAGTCATATTGATTGCCCTTTCATGGTATAATTTTTTTTATGGAAGTATAGTTGGTTTACAATATTGTGTTCATTTCAGGTGTGGAAAATGATTTAGTTGTGTGTGTGTGTGTGTGTGTGTGCGCACGCGTGCTCTGTGTGTGTGAGTATATATGTATATATTCAGATTATTCTTCATTATGGGTAATGGAAATATGTTACAGGCTCTAATTCCCTGCGCTACATGTAGTAAATCCTTATTGCTTATCTCTTTTATGTATAGTAGTTTGTATCTGTTAATCCCATACTGTAATTTATCCCACCACCTCCCTTTCCTCTTTGGTAACTACTGGTTTGTTTTCTGTCTAAACGTCTGTTTCTATATTGCTCTTTAGATTTCATTCATTGTTGCGCTTTAAAATTATGGTGACGTTGCCAGCATTCCTAATGTTTTTCTTTCTTTCTTTCTTTCTTTTTTTTTTTAATCAAAATCAGGGAAACAGAAATGCTGCAAACATATCACTTTCTTTAAAGCTTCCACTCTGGTTTCTTGCCTTTTGTGTTGCTGATAGAACTATTCTGATGATCTATAAAACTCCCGTTTTCTCATTTGCCTTCAGATGTGTCAGATATCTAATATCAGAAAAGTTCAAAGTCAGTGATGGGTAGAACACTTCTACATAACATTGAACAGGTGCTTTTTCTATATGGAAGTCACCGGCACCTCCTCCAACTGAAGGTCAATTTGAACAACTGAGAATTCACAAAAGAAGTCTTAGAAATAAAAGGAGTCCCCAGTACTCTAGGTAGCAAACAGCAGCCATCCATTTGTTCCCTGTCACCCAGGCAAGAAGATTCCAACAAACTAGAGGTACTTGCCAACAGGTATTTGTAAATATTTTAAGCCAATAAAACTTGTGAAATGTTTGTTGTTAAGTCACACTGGTCTGAAACATTTACCAGTACTTAATGGAGGAATAAAGTGGACGTTTGATGGTTGGTTCGTATAGCAAGGAAGTGCTGACTTGTACAGAATCTTCCTTTTAGAACTTCATGCTTAAATCTGATAACTGCTTGTAAACAATTGTTGATTATAAGAACATTTAATGGCATGCACTTGATCTTTTTGAGGTCTTTCAGCTTTGACGTTATTAGATTTCATCTCATCCCATTTCATCTACATGTATCTTTGATAGATTCTTCCTCTTGTCTGCTCCACAAAAATGTTTTAAAGGGGTATTTTATATTACTTGTTGGATAAGTGAATAAGTATATGTTACATCTGACTCAGAAACCTGACGTCTTGTTTGTGTTTTTAGCCATAGATTTCTTGGCTCAGTTGTGTGCAGGTGTAACAAAGGCTTGTGACGTCGTCTTTGTGGGAACTGAATAGGATGAACAAGGGCTGAATAACAAGATGAATAAGATGCGTCTTCGCCCCACTCATCTCACTGTTTGATTAGTGAAAATGCATTGGAAACGGGAGGGAGAGAGAGGAGACCCGATGTTTGCAAAGGGGACGCTGATCCTCAGGGGTTTTTCATTCTTCAATTAAAGCTTCAGTTTCATGTGTTCCCCTTGTCTTCCTCCACTCCTTCCACCTCTAGACGCCTCTGCATCTCATGTTTTTCCTTACCTGTCCCATTCGCCCTTTCTTTTCCAGTTGTCATCTATCGCTGCCCTCATATAGATCCTCGTAACCTTACTTTTTTTTCCTTTTGGGCCGGCCGCACCTACAGCCTGTCGCGCAGAAGTTCCCGGGCCGGGGATTGAACCCGTGTGCCGCAGCAGCTACCCGAGCCACAGCAAGGACAAGACTGGATCCTTAACCTGCCGAGCCACAAGGGAACTCTCATAACCTTACGTTTTGACTAGTCTCCTCCCTGGTGTGCCTTTCTCCTGGTTTTCCTCCATCGAATCCATCCTGCATGTAATTTCAAGGAAACATTTTTAAAACATGATTCTGTACCCTAGCCAGAAAATAGTTGTCGCTGCCTTTATTCTAAAACTCGGGCTTGTCCCTTCCAGCCTTCACTGCTCTCCTACGGCCTGTGTTACACTGCCCTCCCTTCCAGGCGGTCTTAGGTTCTCAGCACCCCCACCCTCCTTCAGCTTCCCGTGGGCAGCCACTTCCACCTTCTCTACCTTTGCTCGCAGCAGCGCTCGCCCTCTTCTTCCCACTAGATTCATATCCTTCAAGGAGCATTTCAGGCTCTCCCCCTTTTCTTCAAAGCCTTCCCCAACTGCTCACACTTCAGAGACCCCTCCACCTTCTGAAATGCCATCGAACTTCCGGTGTCTGCCGTTCTCTCGCTCACTAATGGGTGACCTTTCTCTCGTATCCTCTCCCTCATCTGCTCCTGTCCACACTGAATCCCCACGTACACGTGGCACCCCAGTGACAAGAGTCCAGCTTCTAGCACGCAGTGTGTGCCCAAAAGTGTTATTTTGAAAATATTGATGGAGATGTGCTGGGTATTACCTTATGCTTTTTAGGGCGTTTTCCACCGCTAGTTACAGCGCCAGCACAACCTTAAGTAACATCCTCTCTACCAGTATTACCAAGTCCTTCACTGTTTTTCATTTGTCCTTTTTATGCACTTCATGATGCGATGCAGATAAGCTTTCACTTGAGAGGGCCCCGAAAAGCTGACTGGATGCCCAGTGCACAGAGCTCACCTTTCGCCTGGGGGGATCCTTCCCTGTCCTTAGGGATTTCCTTTTGAATTAACCTCAAATAAGTAATCCCCTGCCTCCAGGCATGTGGAGTTGGGGGGGGGGGGCTGGTGTTTGACTTCGCGAGCTAACCTCATTGCGAAGCAGAATTCTCTTAGTTTTAGTAAAGGTTTATCATGTGACTCATAGGTATGGCCCCTTTCTAGTTTAGCATTATCTTATATATTTTCTGCTTCTCCTGGGGTATTGGGGAGGTAATATTACTATGACTGTGGCTAAGGATTAGGATCGGGGTCAGCTTTTTTAAAAGAGATTTTCCACCAATTCCCTGTTTAAGGGGTATCCAGAGCCTCCAATTTCTGAACCTTTGTGGAATCTGTTGCTTCAGTCAGCTTACTTTTTTTTTGGAGTTAAATTTGCCTTTTTTTTTTTTTCTCCCATTATAGTGTATTACAGTATTCTGTGAATTTCTGCTGTATAGCAAAGTGACCCAGTCATAAATGTGTGTGTGTGTGTGTGTATTCTTTTTCTCGCGTTATCTTCTGTCACAAGTGATAATAAGCGGTTCCCTGTGCTCTACAGCAGGATGTGGTCAGCCTACTTTTTATTGCCACCCTCTCTGTGCCCTCTTGCCGGAGAAAGCTGAGCAGCCAGCTGCGCATCCCTTTGGTTTTCAACTTCTGTGCTTTTGTTGACATAGCTTGTCTGGTGGTGTCTTCTTTCCTCTTCTCTTTGCCCTTGTGGGGAAAATTCTGTACTGTCACTTTAGTGGGGCTTTGAGAGGGAGCTGAAATGTATGAGTTCTGGAATATGTTTACTGGGAAGTCCTTTAGATTTTCACTTTTTTAAAGTAATAGATTCACAGGTTTTAAAAGACAAATAGGGCAAAAAATATCCAGTGGAAAGTCTTTGTCCTATATCCAATTTTTCCCATACCCATCTGTGTCAATACAGCATCTATTAATCTGCACCTTGGTTTTTTAACTTTAAAAAAATAGCTGAGGGATTACAAATTCTACCCATGTTTTAATTTGTTTGGCTGCATACTATTTTATTTTAATATATTAAATAATTATATTGGCTTTTATTTTGTGTAACTTACATGAAAGGACAGAAATATTTGCTTACTATTAATTATATGAGCTACCGTTTGTTGTGTTCTTACTATTTTGCAAATGGTGGTCTAATCTCTTTGTGTATGATAATTCATTTAATGGTCAAAAAAAAGCCTACTGAGGTAAATATATTCTCGTCTCCACCTTAGAAGCCAGAAACAGGGACAAGTGGGTTAAATGACTTATTCAAGGTCACAGCTAGTAATTGGTAGTGTCAGGATTTAAACTCTGGCCCTATGACTCACTCCCCAAAGACTTAGCCATCAAGCTATTATGCTTCCCCTTCAAGGGTAAAAATATATTTCCACTTAATTTTTAATTTGTAAAAAATTGAATAGGCGAGTGGCCCAGTGAAATAATACATCTTCGTCATAGAGTTTGATCAACTTAATGAATATATTGGATAAATAATGACTCTGTGATGGGTTGATCAGGTTGAATCTACTGGATTGGGTATGTTTTATTCTTCCGTGTAATAGTTTTCATCATGTAAACATGCCATCCATCTCTCTTGTCGACTCTTCTGCTTTCGCTTCACGTATGTTTTCTCCCCCCATCCTCTGATACCTGTTGATGTAACATACATGGTCCTTGCTGATATTTAAAGCTTTCCTTTTGCAAATTGATTAAAAGGTGCGTTTTTCTGTTACCTGTCAGTTGGGTTTTCCACATCAAAAAGGTTCATGACAGAAATGAATATTTAAATGGCACTAGTGATTTTGCGACGAGCATCTTTACACACTCTAGCGCCTGTGATGGAAGTTGTACTGCAGTTTCCATCTTGGGGACGCGTGGAGATTTTCAGAGAGTTAGCTTTCTGATGAAGGGTTATGCAAGAGGTGAAGGGTCTGGCCTTGTCACTGCTGCGGCGCGGGTCGCTGCGGTGGTGCACTTTCAGTCCCGAGCCCTGGAACTTCCACGTGCTAGGGAAGATGTGGCCAAAAGAAGAAGAAAAAAAAGAAAGAAATCAGAGCCACGTCTTCTGAACCTATAAAAGAATAAAAGCCTATCCTTTTGTCTTTACCTAAAAAAATTTTCAGAAGTTACACCCTTTTCTGTTGAGCTGGAACTGTAGTGAGTTTGCATTTTTGAATGTTAACTTCTGAAAATACCATGAGACTGGAAACGTGTACAAGTGGTCCATTTCAAAATTCAGTTGCACTCGTGTTTTGCTTTTATCGTTGAAGTCTTAAGTAGTAAGATTTTAGTAGTTTGAGTAGTAAGATTTAGTAAGATTTTATTGTTGAAATCTGAAGTAAATAATTTAATTCATGCTATGAATTTGGCATCAGCTTCATTTGTAGTTGTTAACATGACAACTTTTCCCCAACCCTGCTTCCTCATTTAACATCCTAAAGCTCTGGGGTAGGCCGGGTCTTTGGAACTGCCTGTGTATAGGGAAGACCAGCTCATCTAACTCGGTCCTTGATGGAGCATCGTCTCAGGGTGATCCTGTTTCTTCAGAACAATTGTTGTGTGTATTGTGTGTATTACTGACACATTGATGACACATTACTATATATGTATCGATCAGATGATTGTTCTGGAAATGCCTTTCACTTTCCATTGGAATGTTCCTTAGCCGACTGGATACACTTTCGTTCTTCTTACTTTGCCCCTCGGCTCCACGGCGTGGCACCGTGAAGCCCGTGAAGCCAGGAAGGGTCAAGCAGACCTTATATGTGATAAAGGGCCTTTACATACACGCACACACGCGCGTGCACACGCGCACACACACACACACAACATACACATATTTTCTTTTTAGACTGTCTTACTCCTGGTAGGTGATTCTTGAGTTCATTTAGACACTTTGAAGACATACACTTATTTTCATAATAATCATAATCATAAACTTCATTAGAAGGGAATTAAGATATGAATATGCATGAAGATATTAGATGGTCTAACCATGAATATATGGCATCAGTATGTCTTGAGTGAATTACAGACTTTACCCATTTCTGGGCCATTTGTTTTATATATAGATTAAATGTAAATAATTACTCATTTGACAGTTACTTTATTACTTTGATGTATCTCAAAGTACCACAGGCAGTTACAGTGTGATTATTGTAGTAATTTGCATTCATTAATAACCCAAATTAACCTTTCATATAAATTAAAATTTAAAAATTGCAATTTGATTTTGTTGGAAGACAGTTTTACTTTCAGTGGTCACTTTGGTATAACAGTGTTGTACTTAATTGAAGTTTTTAATTATTTTTAAGCTTACGTGTTAAATGTGGAAATGTTTTGTAACTATTCTAAATTATATTTAGAAATATTAACTCCTGTAGGTTAATCAGTTCCTTTTTGTCTTACGTCTCACTTGTATGAAACAAAATTACGAATTCCGTTTTATGTGTTGGGGGCAACTGTGTGTCCTTTGATGTATTAAACTTAAAATGTGTTTTTGCATCTACAGAGCCCTTAGCCAGGTACCTAGCACACCTAAATGTCTAATAACTGTTTTCCTACGTAACTCTAATACTTGGTCTTGCAATAGCATCTGGTTTAGATGGATAGTAAAAGGTTAAACTGCTTAGGAATTATTTGCACACTCATTACATACAGTTCATTACCCCAGGGAATAAAACTAAAACATTGTAATCATGCTTTAATCCATATTTTTGATTTTACTTTGTTTTGTTTTTTTAATAAGGATTCAGTTTTCCGGTTCAAAGTGATCTTTACCTGCTCTTCTGGGTTAACACAGTTCTTTGGAAAAGCAGATCTATTCTGGCTCTGTAATGCCTTTTATTTAATTTTATGGTTTTTATGATATCATATATTAGAGATTGCCAAAAATATAGAAAAATTTTAGAGAACATTTTTGGATTTGATGGATTACCCCTCTTGAAAGGGAAACAAAACACTAAATATTTCTAATCCCGCATTATTTACCGCATGGGTGGTTAAATGCTACTTTAAGCCTCATAAAATTAAAAGGAAGAAATCTGCCAACTGTAGCAGGAATTGGATTTAGGAAGAGTGGTACAGAGCCAAAATATTGCTACAGAATTAAATGTCAAAAATCTTCTTTAATAGTAGATATATAGTTCACAGTCCCTGGTTATGATTAATACATTTAATCTAAATCACTGAAAGTTGCACTCTCCTTTTCCATAAAATACAATAGGACACAAATCAGTTTTACTGTAGATGGATAACAATTGGAAAATAATGCATCTTCCCGCCCAATAAATTGTCAGTTATACCTTTTAACTAAAATCAATTCATCTTTCCAAAATTTATTGCAATTTCCAATAATAAATCTCTTCAAATGTTTATTCATTTGGTTTTTGATACATTTGTGCCACTTTTGCTATGGTCTAATGTTTTCTCTTTTGATTCATTGTAAATTAGAAAATCTATTTTGAGTCAGTTTTCTAGTTAAGAAGTTAAAATCTATAACCTAGCACCTTTTTCACTCTCCATTGTACATTTTAATACCCTTGAACTTGAACTTCAATGCAATCCAGTAAATTCTTTTCAGAAGGAGATTAAAAGACTTTGCAGTCTAACTTCTTGAGGAAGGGCCAGATTCATAAAACAAGCGCTTAGGAGGCTGGCAGGTGATTGTTATCGTAGATCCATTTTTGAATAAAAAGTGGGGAGAAGGAGATAAACAGAGTCGCACCATGATCTCATGGACCTATTTGGTACAGAGAAGAGGAAATGCCCATTTTGGAATAGGATCGGCTGTTAGTCGTATTGGGAACCTGCTTTTATTTTCTGCAGTAGCAGTACCCCCAAGGGAAACTCAGTAATCAGAAGTCTCTTCCTCTTTCATCTCCAGATACACTCTAAATGTCTACGAATGCATTTTCAGATTGTTCTTTTTTTTTTTTTTTTTGTCTTTTTAGGGCTGCATCCGCAGCATAAGGAGGTTCCCAGACTAGGGTTCCAGTCAGAGCTACAGCTGCCGGCCTACACCACAGCCACAGCAACATGGGATCCAAGCCACATCTGTGACCTACACCACAGCTCATGGAAACGCCAGATCCTTAACCCACTGAGCGAGGCCAGGGATCAAACCCACACCCTCATGGATGCTAGTTGGGTTTGCTAACCACTAAGCCACGATGGGAACTCCCTCAGGTCGTTCTTTTTCAGTGTTTCCTGAGTGTGAAGTCAGATCAGTTTTTCACACCCAACTGTGTTTTGGGATATACTTGTTATTGATTTTTAACTTAATACATGATGCATAAACAGTTCTCATTTTTATACTTTTTTTTTTGGCTACACCCACAGCATGTGGAAGTTCCTGGGCTAGGGATCAAACCCACACTGTAGCAGTGTCCCAAACCACTGCAGTGACAATGCCAGGTCCTTAACCCTCTGCACCATAAGGGAACTCCTCATTCTCTATACTCTTATTAGACCTAAAGTAGACATTTCAAATACTGGATGATGAACACTGATTCTTGTCGTTTTAATTTGATGCCTTTGTTCACCCGTTTCTCTGTGACATCAGATTGGTACCCCCTTTTTTTTCCACTTGCACCTCCTCTGTGCGATTATGTAACATTCAAAAATGAAAGTGAAAATCAGTTTCCTTTCCTACAAATTTAACAAAACTGTTTTCAGCCAGCATGTCCTGAGATTTGGTGTTATGTCAATACTTTTAATTTTTTTATTTTTTTTTTTATTTTTGTCTTTTCTAGGGCCACCCGCCCCAGAGGCATATGGAGGTTCCCAGGCTAGGGGTCTAATCGGAGCTGCCACCGACCTACACCAGAGCCACAGCAACACTGGATCCGAGCCGCATCTGTGACTTACCCCACAGCTCAGTACTTTTTATGTCAACTAAAATTCTGGAATGGATTTTTTGGAGTGGATGCTATTAGAAATGAAAGTGACATTAATTTGGATCATACCTTTAACTCATTGGTAAATTTGTGTCATCGCTAATACGTACGATGCCATGTGATTAATTTAGCGGTTAAGAAAGGTAATTTGTATAGGCCAGAATAGCTAAAATAGAATTCATTAATTGAACTAACTATTCAATGAAGAAAACAGATGTTTTCTAAGGCAAAGATCAGACATGAATTACAGGTCTTACTTGTTCATCTAAAAATAGTGCTGCTTTTTTTTAAAGCTGTGAACTTATTAATTTTTTTGATATATGGATTCTTTAATATAAAGTGTGCTACTCATTTGTACTCACCAAATTAATTTCTGTATTAACAAATTAGAGATTTTTAATAAATTTAGCTAGCTGTAAACCCTTAAAAGTAATCTGACTTATGTGTACTTCTTAATTTGATTTTCACATCACATTAAATATGAGAATAAATCAAATCATACTCTTTTCAATAAAAAAATGATCAAGTAAAATGCATATGCCTTTCTTTTAAAATACCAATAATAGATTTTAGTGGTGGCTTTATAAATACTGGTTTTATAAGTACTGATTTCTGTAAATGCTGGTTAATAGTGGTTGGTAATAGAGAGTCAACTTATTGCTTAAGTGTTTAGGGTTTTTCTCTATTACTGTCAGTAATGAAGACTAACAATAACTGTAAAATCAGCGTTGTCACCTCGGCATGGTTGCCTTCGGTTTTGCAAAGGACAGCAGGTCATACCTCCCTTTCCAAAGAGGAAGTTAAGGTTCTAAGAGGACAGGTAACAAGCTGGAACTAATAAGAGGCAGAGCCTGGGCTGGTTGATTCGCCGTCCTGCTTTCCCTTCTGTTCTCTCCACTGGCCTCTGCCTCCTCTCTCTAGTTGACCGTGAATTCATCCAAGACACCGAAATTTTGCTAACGTTTTTGACTCATAGTTTTACGAATTGCCAGGTAAACTTTGCTGTTTTTGACCTAAGTGAGTGTTTTTAAGAAGGGCCATTAGTAATCTGTTTATTTGTCTGCAGTTGCTCAGGGTCTTGGCCACAGATGTAGCCCGACGCGTCTCCGTGTTTCGTGTTTACTTCTCTGCTTTCTCTCCGTCGTCATCGCTCCTCGAGTTGTAACGGGTCCTTGTGACCCGCTCGACTTGTAACGTTAGACCTGGTCGTGTGCCCTTGATTTACCAGTTTGTCAGTTCCTCTTCTTCCTGTTCTAAGTCTTGGGCATCCGGCCTTCAACTGATCTCCCCTCTTCGTGTGCCAGTCCCCCCAGTTGATGCCTTCTGGATGCGTCCCTCACTTTCCGTCATCGGTCAGTTGGCGCCTACTATTTTTACCCTTGGAAACATCATACCTTCCTGTCAGCCCCCGGGGGAATCTTGCCCATTCATCAAAATGCATTTTAGTTAAACCCTTATCTGAAAACTTCCCTGCCAAGAGGCATCTCTGCTGTCTTTCCAAGTCCCCACTGCCACCACTTCATTACCCACGGAACCCCGTGTTAGCCACTGCTGGTGTAGTGCCCATAAAGAGCACGGCAACAGAAATCAGAATAACTTCTCCCAGATCCATGATTGACTGGCCCTGTGACCTTGGAGACGTCCCTTTTTGAGCTTGCGTTTCCTCACCCCTAAAATAGGGGCAATAACAGATAAGATGCAATGAGATAGGTAACAAGACTTCATGAACTGCAAAGGTGCTATTACTCATTAACTTCAGGAGTCCAAAGCTCAAATGCCTTGGTGCTGGGGAGGTGGGGGGAGCGGCAGGCAGCTACTATAGGAACTGCAGATGCACCTATGAACCAGCTTGGTGTTAGGGAGGCAGCAGTGCACTAGGAAGGACACTCTAGCTAAAGGTATTCAAATACAAAACATTTTAAGAATTGATGGCCGGCCAACAAGGGAAAAAAACAAAACTATTTAGTGGCCAAATATGTATGCATGCCTCCTTGTGTGTCAACTTTCCTGTCCACACCTATGCGGAGTAAAGCAGATCTGCATGCCCACAAAACCCTGCGTGGCGCAGGTACTTAATGAGCTTGGGCAGGGAGCTTGCGGGAAAGGTGACTTCAACGGGTACGTGAATTTTAAATCTATGATGTGGGAAATGGGCTACTTAGGTTTTAAGCTTTTTTCCTCATCAACAAGCAGGAGGTAGCTAAAAAAAATAAATGGAGACATTGTATAGGCTATACTTTCTCACTTGGTTCTCTCATAAAAACTTTCTGGGTGTGCTCTCCACAATTTTGCCTTAACTCCTTTTCACATGGTGTTGACCCAGAAGCACTGTTAAGGTCAATTGCGAGTCCAGGCATTTTACTGTGAGGATGTTTCCCTGTCACCTGCACTGGTGAGCTCAGGCAGACTGAATAGAGCAGCAAGTGTGAGTCTAGTGCCTTTTCTGTTCAATAATTGCTTTTCTTTCTGACCTTTGAGAGTTGGTGGAAGAAAACCCTAGTGTTTGAGATTCAGGGATTCTCTTACCTGAGATCTGGGAAAGATGTGCTGTTTACTTTCTCATTCTTAAAGATTTAAGTACATCTTATCCAGCGCGTTAGAAGCCCCTTTTAAAGCTTAGATTCAGGTACACTTAGTTCTTGTATCTTTAAAAAAAAAAAAATATTCAGCCAATATTTAATGAGCATCTGCTATCACCAGATTTTTTTTCTTTGAAAGTGTTATACAGGCAAATTGGTAAGCACAATAAGTGTATATGGATTAAACTATTTTATTAAATGTCAAAGACTTTTAGGTTGGATATGTTGGGGTTTTTTTTAAGACTCTAGATATGTATATGAGGGATATACCTAAATCAAAACATGCAGAAAGACTTATTACAGAGGAATGGGAAAAGATACATGATACAAATGTATTTCATCTAATGACATAATCTTAAAATAAGTAAAGCCAAAGATACAGAATTGCAAGATGAAGCCAACAAATGAACATAGTGTTTTTTTTTGTTTTTTTTTTAAGTATCTCACAAATTAATCTATCAGGAGTACACGTCGTGGCTCAGCGGTTAATGAATCTGACTAGCATCCATGAGGACACGGGTTTGATCCCTAGCCTCGCTCAGTGGCTTAAGGATCCTGTGTTGTCGTGAGCTGTGTTGCAGGTGGTAGATGAGGCTCGGATCCCGCGTTGCTGTGGCTGTGGTATAGGTCAACAGCTGCAGCTCCAACTCGACCCCTAGCCTGGAAACCTCCATATGTCATGGGTGTGGCCCTAAAAAGCAAAAAGAAAAAAGAAAGAAAGAAATTAATCTGTCATAACTCAATTTAGTAAGAATTTTAAAAATCCTAATATATAAACTAGATTAAGAAATCAAAGTTTATCTTTAAAATTAGTAGCATAAGGCACATCATTTTTGTTTTCTAGTTGGCAGTGACAAGATTGTCATGGCAATCTGATAAATCGATTAAATTACAAAACAAAATCTTAACAGAATCTTCTCCTGATTCTGAACTCAAAATCCTGTGCTTTACAGCTTTGTCTACCCTTCTAATTTTCTTTGGATTGGTACCCTCTTATTGACCCTTTAATTCTACTTTACATTGATTTTAGGGCATCTTTTATTATTTTTCTTATCGCTTTTGTTTTTGTTTTCCTACATGTAGGAATATCACTGGGGCAACTTTTCATCAATTTCGTGACAGTCCATTTAATAGTTCATCAAATCCTCTAATGGTTACTTGAATATGGCTATTATAATTCAATAAATCTTCTCATACTTTGAAAAAAAAAATCCTATGCTAGTTTGGCTAGTAGTCTTTTTTAAATTTTTTTTATTAAAGTATAATTGATTCACAATGTTCTATCAGTTCTTATATCTTTAAAAGGGAGTAACATAGGAGTTCCTGTCGTGGCTCAGTGGTTAACGAATCTGACTAGGAACCATGAGGTTGCGGATTCAATCCTTGGCCTTGCTCAGTGGTTAAGGATCCGGCGTTGCCGTGAGCTGTGGTGTAGGTTGCAGACGTGGCTTGGATCCTGCGTTGCTGTGGCTCTGGTGTAGGCTGGCGGCTACAGCTCCGACTGGACCCCTAGCCTGGGAACCTCCATATGCCGCGGGAGCGGCCCTAGAAAAGGCAAAAAGACAAAAAAATAAACAAAAAAGTGAAATAAAAGAGAGTAATATAGACTTAATTCAACATTAAAATTAAAACCAAATACCCAAAAGACACTAATGTGTCTCTACTCTTTGTATCTTCCTCATTTACTGGTGAAATGATCATCTCTGCAATGGGGTGAAAAGCTGGTGCCAAATGATCTTGATAAAGGAAGATTATATTCCAGGAGACTGACCACAACCAGTGTGCCGTTTTGCAAAACTAATTAAGCCAGACGCAAGCTTGGCTGCTGTACTTGGTAATAGAAACTTGCCTGTCTTAGACTAATACAAATAAATGAAAGTTTCAGTTGTTTGACATTTATAATCTAAATGGCACAATGCTTATGTAAGGAAAGAGAAGTGAAATCTTTTGACCTCATTTAACTTCCCTAGAGTATCTAGTAAGGAAAGGATGTCTCTTCTATGAAGTGTAATTATTGAGAATTATTGAGACAAGTGAAAAACATGGTCAGCAAATTGTCTGGCACAAACTTATTTTTTTGTTTTTATTTATTTATTTTTTTTGGCAGGGGGGCTGCCACACCCACAGCATGTGGAAGTTCCCAGGCTAGGGGGTCGAAACGGAGCCATAGCTGCTGGTCTTCATCACGTCACAGCCTAGCCACAGTAACACCAGATCCAAGCTGCATCTGTGACCTACATGGCAGCTCACGACAACACAGGATCCTTAAGCCACTGCGTGGGGTCAGGGATCGAACCTTTGTCCTCATGGCTGCTAGTCAGGTTCTTAATCCACTGAGCCACAACAGGAACTCCACAAATTTTTTTTTTTTTTAATTTCCTTTAGAGATTTTTTCCATATTTCCTTAGCCTCTCTCTTAGAGTGTTTATTTATAAGGTATCTGATTCTATTCCAGGCTTTTCACTTGCCTAAATAATTTTCCTTGTTTATACATACAGTTTGCTTTACAGTTTAATATACATGTTATATTTTTAAGTTTGGAGACATTTAGAGCATTTAGAATAACTAGACGTCTTTCAGTCCTCAAGTTCATTTTAGGTTAGGAGATTCTTATTTAAACATTAATTAGCAAATGTACTTGAGTAATTGTTGTGTGCCAGGCATCATTCTTCATGTTTGAGGATACAGCCTCAGGCCAGAAGAAACAAAAATCCCTATCTTTGTAGACCTTGTGTTTTAGCAGACAGCCCCTATGATGTGTCAACACTTTCCTGGATGAGGGATGTAGAAAGCTGTGGGGTGTAATTTTGCTCACACCCTTAGAAGAGTTACACGCTAGCTACAGAGATAAATATAGAGAATTACAATATAATGGGCGGAGTTTTGTAAAAGAAGGGCTAAGTGAACACAGAGCTAAGGGTGGCTCACCTAGTTTTAGCAGAACAGCAAGGAAGTGGTCTTACCTGAGGACTGCAAGGTGAGTCCCAGGTGTCCAGGTGAGATGGGCAGAGTTAATGCATCTCCCTGACCTCCGGCAGTGATTCTTCCTAGAGACCCAACTTGAGAGCCATCTCCCGAAAGTAGTAGGTGGTGTGAAGGTGAAGAAGAGTCGCATCGACGCTCTGGGCAGAGGGAGAGCACAGAGTTTGCTGGTAGCCAAGGCCCCCGGGCCTTCTAGAGTGGGCCTTGTGGAGCAGGGAGTGGCTTGGGGGGGAGCAGGGGAGGTAGGGAGGGGCAGGCCTTTGGGCACCTGGAGATTGACAGTGTGGTGAAGACAGCCAGGCCCTCTGCAAGATTTTCAGATGACTGGAGAGGACATGTGGGTCACATCCTTTCACGGATAAGAAAAACCACTTATACCACCGAACAAGACCGTATAAATTTCGCTTCTCAGATTTTTAAATTATTACTCCCACTTGGAAGGCTTTCTTCTGACCTCTTCCTGGTGTAATGCCTTGTTCATAATTACTCAGTTTTCCTCCTTTATTGAAAGTGTGCCCCCCAAAAAATAGCCTTATGTTGTTTTTCAGTCTGATTCATGTAAAAAATGTCTTTGCGTAAGCGTGAATTATATATATGTATATAGATGAATATGTTTCAGTTTTGTTTAAATATCTACTTTTTTTTTAAATTTTCATAGTGAGATGCTTGTTTAACTTGTTATCGCCATTAAATTGTCTCTCATGGGGGTACCAGGGGGTGGATTTTCTCTTATAATATCAGCTGACATTAGTTTATGACTCTTACCTGTCTTAGAATTCACCATTTGAGAAGGTTATAATCTATTTCTGTAGTTATATCCAGTGAAGAGTAAAGAAGATATTACTGAGTGTAAGATTTGCAAGCTTTTTCATTTTCTTTTCTTTTCTTTTTCACTCGGTTCATTTTGAAGGGCATTTAATTGTGCGACTGGAATTTTTCTAGGAGTGTCACCCATTGGATGATGTCTTATGGTTCAGTTAAGTTTTAAGAGGCAGTGTGCTTCATTGGACAAACACTTCAGCCTCTTTAATGAGATTGTACCAAGAGTCACAATGATAACGTTTGAAAACACAGCGTGTGTGCTTAAAATGTTGTTCCCGTCGAAATAGCGTCCTAGTGGGTAGACCAGTACTCTTGATTATTTTCCTAGGCACGGTCTTAGGATTCGGTGCTGTTCCGGTATCAGAACTAAGGAACTGCTGTCAGTCGTCCTTTCCAATCTAGTCTTTGGCTGTGCTGCTAAGAAGACTCTTAGTTCTCGGCAGAGACTGGCATTCTTTTCTTCACGGATTTGTCTCTTCCATTGCCTTCTGATTCCTCTCTATCAACCCTTCTGAGGTCACCACTGAGCTCCTGGCTAATGACTCTTCAAAGGCTTTCTCAACTTCATCTTCCTCTCTTACTCCTCAGCTTTTGTCACTTTTGCACCTTCTTGATAAAAACTTGCATCTTGGTTTCTCTTTATTGTCTTGGTCTGCCTCTTGCCCTCTAACTGCTCCTGTAACTCTCTGCCTGTTTTCCTGGCTTCTCCTTTTTCTACATCTTAGATTTTGGGCATTTGCATGTTTGTTCTCTGTTTGTTTTGTTTTTAATCAGATCTCTTCTATCTATACTTTATTTTTTTCCAATTCTTACCTCCAAGCAGAAGGCAACGAGATCTTTATCTTTAGTCCCATGTACACTCTTGCCCCGTTGTGCCAGGTCCTCATTCCATCCCAGTATACCTGAGACGTAAAGCCACATCATCTCAGTGAAATGACTCACGTGGATAGCAGTTCTTAACCTTGGGTAGCTTCGTAGCTCAGCCCCACCACGTCCACAGTGGGGAACAGCATGGATAGTTTGAAAACGATGTCAAGGCAGCTCTGACACACCATCCACGGCCATGTCCCTTCTCCTCCTGGTCTTGGCCTTTCCTTTCTCCATTTTAAAATTACTCTTTAACCCCCCCCCCCAATTTTATTTTCTTTCTGATCATCTCCATCAGGTTGTTACTCTAGTGATTTGACTTCATACGTGATTATTTATTGTTGTCTCTTTTAAAAGCATGCCCAAGTCTTTAATCGAAGATGTAGTTTATGTAAATGAATAGTATTTGCTTTGACCCCATATTTAAAATTGAATGCATTATTGAGTTGAAGTTCAGAAAGACATTGAGGTTTACTCTGTACCAGGTCCTAGAAATCCAGAGTAATGCATTATACACACCCCTGCTTTCAAGGGGCCTGGGGTCCTTTGGGATGTACAGATCATTGCATAGCAGAGAAAGGGGTAAGGGCCCCAGTGGGGACATAAACCACTTCCACCCTTGAGACCAGAATAAGGAGAAGGATCACTTCTACCAGGGGACATCAAATGGGTGTTTGAGCTTTGCCTTTTATAAGTCTTTCCACAAAAAAAAAAAAAAAAATAGAATGGTGGTGTTATGCCGTGGAAGGATCGGGGATTCGGAATTAGAAGAAACTCTGTTGATGCACCACTGTTACACGGTTTTAGTCTCTTATTTCTCCATCTTTTAATTACCTTCTTTCATACAACCTTCTTCTCTCTTTCCTTTATAGCATTTACCATAATCTGAAGATATCTTTCTTTTTTTTTTTTTGCTTGCTTGCTTGTATCTCCACCTGCTGGAGTGTACAGTGTCTCGGGGCTGGGACTCTAACTGGTCTTGTTCACCTCTCTCTTCAGCGTCTAGAACAGTACTGGACACATCCCAGGATATTCGTAAGACTGTTGAGCGAATGGACATGGGCTTGTTGTGCAGGAGAGCACAGGTTTGTTTGTAAGCATCCCTTTTATGAGCAGACATAGATCATCCAGTTCTAAGTTGAGTGCTTCAGTTCAGCAGAACTGGAGACAGAGTTTGTAAGAATGCCTGTCTGGTTTAAGAAATACTAAGTTCCTAGCTCTGTGCTGACTTTAAGGTATGTGGATAATAATGTTAGGATTTCTGACAGTACAAGGACCTCAGAACACTAATTTTGATCACACGTTTTCAAACTTAAGCATTCTCTTGCTCTCCAGTTTTTAGTTTTATAAAGCTATTCCTTAACAGTTTATTTAGATTTAAAAGGTTTACCAGGTTCTTTCTTACCGTTTTATCGTACATGTCATATTTTCCTGACAAGCTCCTTTTCTTCACGTTCTTAGAAGGTGTTTTAGTGACGTTCTAAAACTGATACATTTGCTGCTTTTAATTGGGACTGAATTCATTTCACTCTTGTTTACAAAAAAAAAAATAGTTTTTCTGCACATGTAACTCTGGGTTAAATAATTCTTCTCAGCACTTGGAAAATAGTCTATTACTGTCTTCTGGCAATTCATTTGTTGAGAAATCTGCTGTCAAACTAATGATAGTGTGGTTTCCCCCCCCAAGCCCCGCTGGGTGGTATTTTTGCCTTTGATATTCTGTAGTTTCACAAGATTATGTATAGATGTGAATTTATTTACCCTGCCTGTATGTTGTCTTTCCTGTTTCTAGTAATTCCTATCTTTAACCAGTTGTAAAAAAAAAAAAAAAAACTTGAGCCCTTATCCAAATATTGCCTTTTATTATTGCTCTTCTATCTTTCTGGCGTTCCAGAGAGACATTTATTGCACTCTCTCATTTTATTCTCCATATCTTTTAACCGTTTTCTCCTAGTTCCCTAGTTTCATTGCCTTTCTGTCCTGCAGTTAACTTTGTCTTATCTGCTCTTTAATTCATCTGTTTTGTTAATAGAAGCAATCTAAAGACTTGCAGTAATTAATTATGACACAGTAGTAGTTTTTAATTTACTCATGCTTTATTGCATTTTACCCAAGAAGGAGTTCATAGACTCAAAAATTCTAATTTGTAATGCTTTTGTAAATGAACTTATCCGTATATGGTATTCTTAGAATGAATGGTCTATTTCGGTAGTTTTCTGTTGTAGGAACTCTGCAATCTCAGATGCTCCTATTAATCACAATGAAGTATATCTTATACTCAAGTATTAATTGAGAGTAAGGCTGAATAAATGACCAAGCCAGTTGTTTAGGTCATTCAAGTTCTCTCTTGCTGGCTGGTTATACTGTGACTCTTTTACATACCTGCCACCTTCTTTTGGTTTTTGATAAAACATGATATAATCTGTTGTTTTTACCTCTACAATATTTTGATGTGAAACATTCATTTTTTAGTTGGACAGTATTTTTTAAACCAATTTTAATACTGGATATTTTGCTTTTTTATTATTTTCTTTTATTTTATTTTTTTGTCTTTTGCCTTTTTAGGGCCACACCCGTGGCATATGGAAGTTCCCAGGATGAGGGTCAAATCCGAGCTGTAGCTGCTGGCCTCACCACAGCCACAGCCACAGCCACAGCAACATGGGATCCAAGCCATGTCTGCGACCTACACCACAGCTCACGGCAACACCGGATCCTTAACCCACTGAGCGAGTCTAGGGATTGAACCCACAACCTCATGGTTACTAGTCAGGTTCGTTAACCACTGAGCCACGACGGGAACTCCATCTCCATAGATATTTTGCTTTTTTAAATGTAAGATTGTAGCGTTGCTTTTTCTGTCATTTTTAAAATTGATTACCCAAATATTTTTTCCCCTTTTTACAGCTTTTTATGATGTTATTAATTGAGAAAATGTCAACAGATTTACCACGTCCAGAAAATACTCCTCTATGGGTTCTATCTTTTTATTCACAGTCATCCAAAGCATTTTGACATTATGGTATTAGGATAGCTTTAAGAAAATGTTTATGAAAATGCTTTCTAGAAATGCTTTGCACAAAATTTAAAATGCGACAGTATTGTAAGTTGCGGTTTGTAATAATTTATGTAATGCTTTTCTCCCAAAGAGTGTCAAACATTGTCCAAGCAACTTTTCCACCTTGTCTTTTCTGTGGCAGTTAAAGAAAAGGAGCAGTGGGCAGTGGAACAGGAAGAGGGTGACAAGAAGGACAGGAAATATAAAAGGAAAGAAGTAGGGGAAACGGATAGTGGTCAGTTCGAGTAATAGTGCCCTGCCCAGTTAAGGCCACCTGCCTCCGTGTCTGTGTCCAGTGTACCTCGCATGGCCTTCCTACTCCCACCTCTCAGGTGCCTCAGATACGGCTGGACGGAAGCGAAGGTGATGAGAGAATGTAGAAAAGGCAGTTTGGCCTTAAAGCTGAACAAAGAGATGCCATATTTGTAAAGGTTGAATTTTTTTTGCTTTCAGTGGTTAAACTGCTGCTCTGCCAAGCACTCCGTAGCCAGGCATGCGTGTGTGTTCACACATGTGTGCATAGACATGTGCACACACACCCAGTCACGAGACGTACTCTCCCACACACCCCCGTGAGGACTGAAAGGTCTGGAATGTTCTCTGAAAGTCTGGCTCTGTCTTGCATATTCCTCTTGTGAATCCTCTTGTGTATTCACAGCATCGGACTTTGGACGCGGCATGAGACTAGATGGTTGTTTTAGCCCTGCAGCTAATTAACTGTGTGAACTAATGTGAGACCTTTATCCCTTTTAGCTTCAGTTCCTCCTCTAGCCTGTGTCTTCCAACTTGCCATTTATCAGGGCCTTTCTATGCAAGGTTCTGGTGCTAGGTATGCATACCTCTTTCTGGTATGCCTCTCTGGACCATCAAAGTGTGAAATCAGTGGTTCCCAAGATGCTTTCTAACCTTGTTAACCTGAAGACCCTTTAAGAATGTAAACGATGAGGACAGAAGAAATAGACTGTGAAGGTGGACATCCTTTCCAGCCAGCCTGGAGCAGAGCTTCTTAAATTTCGTATCCAGACAAATCTTGAAGGATGGTGGCGGTGGATCTTGTTAAAATGTAAATTCTGATGCAGTGAGTCTTGGGTGAGGCTTGAGATTTTTCATTTCTTTTTTTTTTTCCTTCAATGATTTTTATCTTTTCCATTAGAGCTGTGGTTTACATAGATTTTGTATTTCTAACAAGCTCCTAGATAAAGCTGCTGATTCTGGTCCAAGGACCATTCTTTTAAGTAGCAAAGCTTGAGAGGATAATTGGGGAAGGGAAAGATTTTGAAGGAGGATGATGAGTGAAAGAATGATTATGAAGGCGAAGTTATGTACTCATTATAAAGAAAAAAATTATAGGCAGGATGTGAGATCTCTTTGCTGTGATTTTGAGTAACTGGGAAATTTTGGCTGTCATCACATAGACTTCAGTAAATATAAACAGTTCTTCACTTTTTTGTTTGAAGCAGACTTTTTTTAGACTCTAACCTTTCCTTGCAAACTTTCAGATTTGTAAGTTGGAAGGTTGTTTTACCAGTGATCAGAATTATGATTAGTTTCCATTTTTTTTTTTTTATAATGTCTGATAGGCTGTGGGTGGAGGGTGGGGATTCCCAATCGAAAGATCATTTAGATTTATGATGTGATTGACTGCATCGACCTTGTGTACATACAATAAATCTATTTAAGGAGCTGAAGAAACTCTATCTTCGTGCTTGTCTGAGTCTGTCTGTCTCACGTAATACGTTGCTAAGTGAAACACGTGATTGTTTCCGGTTTTGTACCTCGAATGTGCATGTATGTAATAAGAACATTGTTTTAGCAAAAATGATATTTTACATTTTAGGTACTCAAAAATGTGTATTTTATATTTTAACACATCTTAATTTAATAGCCACCTATTATAGCTGATGGCTACCATATTGAATGACACAGTTAAAGCTTTTAACTGTATAGAAAATGACTGAGATTAGAAGGTACTTTCATTTCTTTTATTCATTTTATTTCATTTGTAAAGGTCACCATAGCTTGAGAGTTGTATATAAAAATAGGTCTTCTTATAAACAGCAGATAGGTGGTGCCCTGGTTGCAGGCTTTGATGGATTCTCAATGAAATGCAGCTTCTCTGTTACTTATAAATATGTTTCGATAAATTTTTTAAAGATTGCCTGATATGTGCCATAAAAAGTAAAAATTTTAATGGTAAAAATTTAGCATTTGGCATTCACCTTCAGGCGGTGGTTAGCCTTGATAGTGTGTCTCAACATTTAAACTCTTGATGATTTTTATGTGCTAAGTGCATAGATTTACTGCTGCAGTCTGAACATTTTTAAATTAAAATATATCTTTCATTCTGAATGTATTGATTTACACATCTCTGTGTCAATATTAAGTCAAGCGAGTTTTCCAATAAGTTGAAAAGATCTGGCAGGGCAAGTGAAATTTATTAGATTTGCTAGAGGTTTTTTTTTTTTTCCTTGTCTGTGTTTGAGCATCTCTCTGCTTTTTTACTCCTGACTAGAATTTTATTTTTTTTAAATAGAGCTAAAATTTTAGTAACAGATTTTCATGCCTTCAAGTGTTTTTTGTGACTTTCCTCTTGAGTGAATCGTCATTGGAAACCTGACATTACTTACGATGTTCTTGGCATTCTGTGCTGGTGTTTTGTTTAAACAGTGTATTTCTGGTTTTTTCTACTACTGTAAAATTATCGTTGTTTCACTATTATTTCATTTACAAAACTACGTCATTTTCCTTTGTGTACTTTTTCATATATTTTAAGTTGAGAAGAACTTATACTTTCTGAAAAAATCAGACTTTGATGCAGAGTTACCTCAGTTCATTGGAAACAAGTTTCATGAGGGTTTAAAACTTTTAGGCATAATCCACCATAGTTGCTAAGTTTGCACATGAATAGTTACTTTTTGATATTATATATGAAAACTTTGTTTATATGTTTTGGCTCACCCAGCATATCAGTTATCATGTTCTTATTTGCACACTAAGAAGCCAAAAACTGGTGGTGTCAACTGATGATCAATTCAAGTTCACTGATTTATTCATTAAATTATGTTTGACATAGATATTTTAGACTGGCATAAACATATATCTATTATATACCATCTAAAGTTGACTTGAAGACAAAGGCTGTAATGAATATATTTAATATCGAATAAGTGAATTGTGTGATAAGGGGAAGGGAACAGTGTTATTCAGTCAGTAAAATCAGTAGAAATGGGTAAAAACTTGGAAACTTTAACCAGGACTTAGTAAAGTGCTGTGGAGGAAATAATTCTTTTTTAAAAAGCGCTGAACTATTTCTGTGTCTCAATGGTATTATTTGCAGTTTAGGCTGGTACCACCATTAAATCATATCTGCCCAGTGCTTTCTGATTTTTTTTTTTTTTATTTCAGTTTCTGGGTAGAGGGGGGTTGTGGTGTAAAGTAAAACCAGCCTTTTTATAGTACTTTGGCATTGCCAACCAGTACTTTTATGTGCTCTTGACTTTGACCACGTACCATCTGAGGAATTCTAAATCGCCATGTAACAAAACTGAATTTTATCTGTAGTCGAAATACCTGGCTGAGGTCAGTAGAAATACAGAGCTCACATCTTATAATAGCAGCAACTAACAGCAGTCGAATACTGTCCTACGTTTTTACAGGAGTCCACTCGTTTAATCCTCATAATAACCATATGACATGGGTGTTATATCTCAGGTTTACAGATTAAGAAATTAAGCCATAGATTAAGTAATTTTCTCAAGGTCATATTATAGTAGACTTGAAACTAGGTTTCTCTGAAGCCAAAGATCATACTCCTAAGTATTACACTATACTGCCTCCTTGTGCAGTAAAAGTGTGTGGGTTTTGTAATCAATTGAATTGCATTATCCTTACTTTTTAAAAGAAGGTACAGCTTTCAAAATACATTTGGGGGATTTTCTACCTTAAAATATTAGCAAATTAAAAAAAATCTTTTATTTAATCTTTTCAGGGATCCTTTCATAGACAGGTATGGGTTTCTGTTAAATCTTTGCTAAGCTGTTGAATATATATACTTGTTTAAAATAGTACCTGATGTCAAAATATTTGTGCATTATCCAGTTAGCAAACATAATAATTTGTATTTTGTCGGGCATGATATGAGCAGAAATTAATCTACACTGCGCATTCCTATTTTTGAATTTTTTTTAAACTTTTTGCAGCCGAAACAAAACAGTGCTAAAAATCCGAACTATGATCACCACTGCTCGTGATACATTCAGTCATCTGCTTAATCCTTATCCCCCTCGCATTGTCAATACCCATCTAATTCCACTTTAACAACAGTAATTGGCTGATGGAGTAGAAGATATAGATTTGTTTTCTTGATGACTCCTTGACTTTTTTCCCTCTGGTAATACTAATAGAATTCCAAATCCGTACCGGTGTGATCATGTCATGAGCAGGTCACCAGTCATGTCAAGGTCCTATTGGAAACCTCATAGCCAACATCTTAATTTAGACTTAGCTATCTTTTTCCCTTGTATGTGCAATTGTAAGCAATTTTTTCAGGTCTCTCCATTATAACAGAATTCATTTAGTTCAAAGGGGGATAGTTCTGCATGTGAATTACATGGCTGGCTACAATGGAGTCAAGAGAATTATCTAAAAACCTAGGAGCCTCGTCAGCATGTTCATGGACATAGGTTTCTTTTTTAAAGTCACATAGCTTGAACACGAGTAGGAAAAGTCTTACCCATTTCCTTTTTGCAATCAGTATTTTATAATATTGTATAATTTGCAGTGATGAAACCTGAATGATTGAGCAATATTAGGCCCCAGGAACGTATATTTTCACTTTAAATAGATTATTGAATTATTACCAGCCAGTTTGTCATCACGGTTCCAATTACCACATAACAGGAGCAATATGTATTCATAACTAGAAAATGCATTTTTAAATTATTAAACTACTTTGATTTGGGCAGATAGGAGGTATATAATCAAGCAAAAGCATTCCAAATATTGCCACATATAAATGTGTGTATGTGTACACATGTGTGTGTATAGGTAGATGCCTTTTATACATTTTTCTCTGCTCGTAACATTGATTAATAAGCATATTCCTATCAACTGTACTATTTTTGTACATACTTGCTGTGTTTTGGAGAGTAATAGACAATAATAACCAGAAGCCGGGTTTCAATTTTTTTTGAAAATTGAAGTTTCAAAAAAACCATGAACTAATATAGGAACAATGGGTTAAAAATTAAGAAACCATTAGCTTATAAGAGGTGTAGAAATGGATTTCTAAGGACTTAAGGCGATCTGATTATTCTAAAATTGAAGGCAATCTGATTATTGTAAAATACTTCAAAATTTTACATTTTAGAATTAGTTTATATGTCCTTTTTTTGAAATCTAGAGAGAGCAGATCTTGACACTGATTTTTGTTTGTTTGTTTGTTATTCTCCAAGCACAGAGATTGTACACATCCAGGAGCGAGGCTTTATTATCATACTAATAGGTTTCTGGGACTTCCATGTATTTGTTTGGAAGGCCAAAGCAATCAAATTGGAAGCACATAAAGAATCAGTAACAGTTTTCTCATGTTGAGATGCATTGATTTTTTTTTTTTTTTTTAACGTCAGTTATATTTTAAATCTTGGCCACCTGGATTTTGACCAATAGGTCCCAATTTTATTTTGGTTAAGTAAACTTACCTAGTTTTGCCTTTTTCTTAATGTCATTTGATACATTTTAAAACATAACGGATAAAACCAGGTGATTGGTTTTCTTTTTAAGGCAATGATTGAATATGCTAATTTTGAGAGGATTTTTATGACATTCTTATTATGACATTCTTATGGTTGCCTCATATACTTATGATAACTAAGTTACATCCTTTTTCCAGAGCTGGGGAAAACAAAACAAAACAACAACAACAACTCAATAACCCCGTACCTTGTAACTGAAAGAAGAATAGACCATGAGTCACATCTGAGGTCTCATCTCAGCTTTGCAAAAATCAAATGCTGTGACTTTGGGCAAGACAGTTAAGCATTTTCTATCTTTGTTGCCTCCTGTGTGTGAATCAAGAAGCCTTATAGACTTTGTTCTTTCTTTTTTTTTACACCTATAAATATTATGATCCTAAGTGCAAAAGTTACCATAGGCCTGGTCACTCCTCAGACCTTGAAAAAAAAGGAAGTATCAGACTCTCAAACCTGTGTGTAAGTTTATCGAGAATTAAGGAGACAAAATGATCATTTACATTTCAAGTATGTGTATATGGGATTGGATTTTATATTTACCTTGTCTCAATTTGATCTTGAGTTTTTGCCTTCCTTTGTATATTACTAGATAAAAGCATACTCTTTGGAGCACAAAAAACCTGTCACTGATTGAACTGAGTCATCTGGGACAATTTACTTAACGTCTCTGCTTTCACAAATGGAAATAATAATGTATACCTTAAAATGTTTATGGGAGAGGAGAAATCGAATGAACACATCATAAGTGAAGTACCTAGCCGCATCACCGGCCCATCAGAGATGCTCAGAAATGGTTTTTTCTTTGGTTGCTTTGTCTCACTCAGATAAGTCACAGCAAGGCAGCTCTCCACAGGCCGATAAACTGTCCAGAAATGCCATGCAGTCACTAGATGTCATTCCACAAGCATCAGCAGAAGGGCACTTCCTGGCCTTGAAGAGTCTTGGAGCTCTGGGCTCCAAGTCTACTCTGTCAGCTCCAGGCTCTCCCTGTGGCACTTAATGGGTTTCTTGGTTTCCATCTAAATTTCCATGGCAGCTTGTGGGGCACTGTCTGGGAGGGGGCTTCTGGAAATGTGGACCATGGAGAAAGTAAGACCATTGTAACCGAGTGTGTCGAGGTGTTTAAAAGGCACACTCGGTATCAGTACCCTTCAAAAGACTTTTTCTTGGTCACCGTACCTCTCTTTTTGTCCATTTTCCAACATTCGAGACACTCTCAAATCTAAGAAGTATTTCGGTGATGCCTACTTCTAAGAATAATCAGAATTTGTCTTAACATCCAAGCAGTGGTGCCTACCCTGGATCTAGGTGCAGACTGCATTTACTTCTTTTCTTTTAAAAAATCATCTCTTCAGGTATCATTTTGGCGAAAAGCGAATCATCCTCATGTTCTCTGCAAAATAATTAAGTAAACATATTTAGCTAAGTCATTAATTGAGCTTTACCTATAACTTGGTCTGTGAGCGTTAGCATCAGGCCATTACCATTATTTGAACATATTTCTGTAATATAATTAACAGCCAGGATAGGTTGATTCTGAAAAGGACGTTTAGCAGTTTTGACACTGAGAATTAATTATAAGAGAGAAGACAAGATTTGTGCTCCAGCTAGAATTAACTAGCAGTTCAAAACATAAGCAGTCACCTTGGGCTCTTATAACAAAAAATGACACTCCTTTTCTTAATATCTAGCTTGTAAAGTTTGTTTAGACAGCTCATCTGCTTGTCAGCTCTTTTTTTTTTTTCTGTTTAATTAAATTTAGAAAATAGCTCTTGCTTCGCTTTGGCCACTCCAAAGTTCATGTTTGTTGAATTAAAAAAAGGAAAAATCACATTTTATGGGTGTTTGTGTTTCAATGGTTCAGATACTTATCAGAGGTCACTTATTCTAGAAGGAAGGGGATGACATTCAACTTAACATTTCCTCCCAATTTTAAAGAATATCTCTTTAATTAAAGAGCTTGAAAACCATAGTAGTTGTTTGCAAGGAATGGCTCCCATAAAATGCTGGCACTGTATTTTGTTGATTTTTTTTTTTCCAAGTGACCACAATTATTTTAATGCTTTTAATGCAACTTTTCTCATTTTACAACAACAAAGACCCTCTTCAGATACCTTCCATTGGTTAATCCAAGAACCACTGTGATAGTGGGGTTAATTTGGAGCACAAAGAGCTATTGGAGGGTACACAGAGGGCATCTGTTGGATAAGCTTTCAATATGATGTGAGCGATAACAGATCTGCCGCTTGTGCAAAAGACAAGTAATCTCTTACAGTATTTGACTTTAAAAAGTGTCATTTTATTTGTTTAAAAAGCATATTTTAGTTGAGTGGGTCCTGAACTTTAGTATCAGACTGCCTTTTTTCTTGCACTATTCTGTCTCTCAGGATTTCTGGATTTTGTATTGTTATCTCACGTAGACACAAAATTGCATTGGAATTTTATTTTGATAAAAATGTGTGAACACTCTATTTGCTCTTTTCTTCTCACTTTTCATCATTACTCCTCCTCTCCCCAAGGAAAGTAGCTGTTCTCTCTTATATGTGTGGCCATATCCATACCCATATGTTCCCATATGTTGGGGAATCCATATCCAGGTCTCAGCAAGACCATCTCAGACTAATTAAATCAGAACTTCTGGTATTTTTTTTTTTTTTTAAGTGTTGGGTGATTTAAATGTAGGTAGATTGAGAGAACTGTAGGAAAAAGAATCAGGAAGACCTGTGATTCAATTCTGGCTTTGAACGTATTTGCTTTGAGACCTCAGGCAAGTTTGTTTTAGTGTTTAGCAGGATGCTGGTTTTTCGGTGGGCTTCTTATGCAGGGATTCTGGAACACTTGGCATAATGGTTGTTGGGTGTTTACCAGCTACCCATGAAGCCTGAACACATAGATGACGTGACGTGTCTTCTTGGGAACATTATGTGCATTTGCCTTTGTGTCTAGACTTCACGGAAACTCTGTAGATGAACTTTCAAGTATCGCTTTTGTTTTGCTCTGCTCCAGAAATGTATTATCTATTGATTGATGTTTAAATTGTATCGGAGTATAGTTGATTTACAATGTTGTATTAGCTTCAGGTACACAGCACATAAATCAGTTATACATATACATGTGTCCATTCTTTTTTCCCATATAAGTTCCTACCGAATATTGAGTAGACTTCCCTGTGGACGTTTTGTTTTGTTTTGATCTCTTCCTTACAGTGACCTGCAATCTGTCTTTTCAATGTGATTGGTCCTAGTTTCACCTTCAGGGATTGCACAGAAGGAGGTGACGAGACCTAAATGTAAGTTCCAATTCTTCTGCTCACCATCTGTGTAACCTCTCTAAGCCTCAGTTTTTCTCCTGCAAGGTGGTGTAAAGATACTAGGTCACTGAAAGGGAGCAAGAGTTGCCACATGATCATCCCACAAAGACTTGGGACCATTTTATATCTTTATCTTTTTCTTTCTAGGTCACCTCATTTCTTTCTGGCTCTTTTTCACATTTGCCCAAACTCTTTCACTTTCCTGGTTGGTCTGCGTTGAATTCGCCTGGATGTTAATGTCCTGCTAAGTGGTACTCAGAGGTCAAACACCACTGGATTCATGACTTTTTGCCTTTCTTTTTCTCTGCAAATGGGAACACGAATTAACTTTAAAACGGCCTAAAAATGCTCCATTTGGGCGCAGAGGTGAAGAGGAAGTCTGTCACATCAGGCTAACATTTTACTGAGCATATCTTGAATTTACAACTAAACCCTCTTAGTTATACAAACTTCTGTAAAGGTAGAAATCTTCCATTTTCTCTCGAGCAGTGAGAGCGAGAGTGTGTGTGTGTTAAGGTCACTGCACAACACACTCTCTCTCCTTCTGTGGCCTAGTGGGGGCTCATATCATTAAGTTTAAGAAACGGGCTTCCTATTTTTTTCATTCCAGTACTTTGATTATAATAACGTTGGCTGAACAGAAAGAACTAAGAACGCCTGCCCTAGAAACTTCTGTGCAAATTTACTCCCATCTATTAATCCGTTTCCTTAAGATTGCCTAACTCTCTGATTCCACCTCGCTGAGCTCTTCACCAGCCTTAGTTCACCCTTTGTGCAAGAAATGGTGCTTAAAGACTTGGTGAGACATCCTCGTGAAGTTATAAGGTACCATATTTTTACCATCTTCCTCTCAGAATAGTAACCTTGCCACTGAAATAAATGCCGTTCTCGCAGCAAGACTGACTCCCTCCCAGTGAACTGCTGTTAGCTCCTCGTGATGATTGTCTCCTTTCGAGTTCCTCATAAATTCTTTGTTTCCTAACATGATACAGAATTTTACCTCCACCTCTCATCACTTTGTTGATTATTAGTTTGTAAACCTCCTGACATTTTGTAGGTACAAAGAAAATGCAATTCCAGGATCCTACCAGAGATATTTGAATATTTATATGAGCCTGGCGATTTGAACTAATTTAAAAACAGCAAACGTTTTCTTCTCTTGTCTGGGACTGCGGTATCCGTAGAAGGATTTAGAGCAGAAGTGGCATTTGAGCTGGGGAAGGGAACAGCTAAGAACACTCATTTCCCTTTCAAGTACCTGTTCTGAGCTCTCTTTGTCATCCCATTTATTGCTCAAAATACCTTTTCAAGGTAAATATTGCGACCTCTCAATTTACTGATGAAAGTGAGGCTAGAGAGACTCAATAATTTACCCCCGAATCACATCACTAGTTAAGTTCCAGACACAAGATCTGAACTTAAAGCTACCTGCTTCCAGAGCTTAGGTCCTTTCTCTCACACTGTCCTGATGTTGGAACTCAGCATGTTTCTTTTGTAGCTTTTCCTTTATCTTCCCCATATGATACAACCTTATTGCTTTGCCCAGAAATTCCTATGATTCCTTCACTATCTTTTCTCTCTTTACACGCTTATTAATATGCAACCACAACTCTTTGAAACTAAGCATTTGTTTCACATAAGTGGTTTTCCCAGTACAGAGTACATCGTGCTGGGCAGAGTATGTCTGTTAAGATACGATAGCGAGTAACGTATGCACCTCGAAATTGGACAGATTTTGGCTCCAATGAGTGAACCGATCTTGAACAAGTTTTGTAACCTTTGTAATTTGATTTTTATGTATAAAGTAAGTTTGTTGTAAAGATTGAATTACATAGCCTGTCATGAAGTACCTGGAACATTTTTAGTAAAGTGCCTGCCGCATGATAGGTACTCGATAAATTATACTTTCATTGAAATGTCAAAAGATTACAGTGATTTTAGCATTCGCTTAATTATTCTCCCAGTAACCTCTGAAACACCCAAAGACTTATTTAGGTCTTTTGTACTTGCTTAATTGTCAAGAACATTCCACTCTACCGTATATTACTGATTGTTCTCATCTAAATGTGACTTTCATGTTTTGAAAAGGATATTGTTAATTTTAACAATAACTCTGCCCTCCCAAAGACACAGCCAAAGGGTAGGGTTACCAGAATCTTTCCCCGATGTTAATCTGAGGCATCGGTGACTGTTCTTTAGGTACCTTAGCTATCAATGCATCCCATTGCCCAATCTTGTCCTACTTTGTAAGACACTTTGTCTAAAATCATACTGACATTAAATTACTTCTAAAGTATGATTTCTATCCACTGGCCAGGCAGCGCTAGAGACAAATAGAAGGGGAGTTCCTGTCATGGCCCAGTGGTTAACGAACCCAACTAGGAACCATGAGGTTTCGGGTTCGTTCCCTGGCCTCGCTCAGTGGGTTAGGGATCCAGTGTTGCCATGAGCTGTGGTGTAGGTCACAGATGCTGTGGCTCTGGCATAGGCTGGCGGCTACAGCTCCAATTCGACCCCTCGCCTGGGAACCTCCATATGCCGTGGGTGTGGCCCTAGAAAAGACAAAAGAAAAAGGGAGAAAGAAAAGAAACAAATGGGAAAGAATGTAAAAATGGAATGTTCTTAGTAAACCTTTGTTGGTTCTTACTGATTGCCTTTTGCTGGAGGCCATGCAGAGAAGGAAGGCAGGAGGAGAATGTTTCCTAATATCATGTATATATGGAATTGAATATAGGGCACAAATGAACCTGTCTACAGAAAAGAAACAAACTCATGGACGTGGAAAGCAGACTTGTAGTTGCCAAGGGGGAAGGGGAGGGAGCAGGAGGAACAGGGAGGCTGGGGTTCGTGGATGCAAACGGATGAGCAATGAGGTCCTGCTGTAGAGCACAGGAAACTACATCCAGTCACGTGTGATGGGACATGATGGAGGAGAATGTGAGAAAAAAGTATGTATATAGATGTATAACCGGGTCACTTTGCTGTGCAGCAGAAATTGACACAACATTGTAAATCAACTATGATTTAAAAAAAAAATTTTTAAGCCAAAAGGCTTATACCAGTTTATCCATATTTACCAAATAAATCTGTTTCATCAGCTCAGCATTGCCCGTGGACATTTCTCCTGCATTACGTATGTATGTCCACAAAGCAAATTGGATGTAGCAGACTGTTATTTGAACTGAAGCAGCTGAGGTAAGGTGCTTACCCCACATACATCCCAATTGCATTGTTTTAGTGGCTTTGTACCTCACCATAGATGATGAGAAAATGTATAAAGTACTGCATTAATGATAATGCTGATCATGAATTGGTAAAGAAAGGCCAACACTCTCGCTCAAAAGCTAGGTATAATTAAAGAGCCGTATTTTCCGAGTGGTGATTAAATTTTATAGTTCTACACTCATAGCCATAAGAAACCTTTTAGTTTTTAACTATTTGCCTGAAAATAGCTATGTTATTGTGAGTCTAAAAGTAATCCTCCAACCGCATTTTCCAGTGAAACAATTGTCTTAATGACATTTTAATCATTGTGAAGTTTCTTAGGTGCAAAACTCCTACTGCCATAGCAAAACAGTCTATTTCCTATTTTACCTGTCCACTGTGTATTAAATGCAAATATAGTATATCAGTGTTTTTATCGTCTGTTTTGATTGCACACTTTAAAGGTAAATCACATTCCTTCTTTAAACACTCATTTAAATGTCACTTTTGGATGCATCCCTTTCTTGATCTTTTCAAAAGTAATCAAACTGGTTAAATGGGTAATGAAAGAAGGCAAATGGAAGACTATT
Organism: Phacochoerus africanus; assembly: GCF_016906955.1. Taxonomy (NCBI): domain Eukaryota; kingdom Metazoa; phylum Chordata; class Mammalia; order Artiodactyla; family Suidae; genus Phacochoerus; species Phacochoerus africanus. Next base: position 13,262,069 of record NC_062555.1, on the reverse strand, counting down.
TTCCCAAATCTTTCACTGGAAATTGGATTGATGAATTAACTTTTCGTATCATGGTTATGATACCCCTTCCTATTCCTTGCCCAAGTATTGATTTGTGTTCCTTATATCTAATAAGTCTATTTCATCTTTGTGTGTAGTTTCCTACTGCAGTACACAGAGTACCAGTACGTATCGTAATGGTAATGCACACTCAGTTTTTGACCTCATGAGAGGAGAACATCTTACAGATTAAGCATCTTATCCTCCTCACAGCAGTTGGGTGAATGTATGATTGGTATGGCCAAGAGAGCGCACATAGAAAATACGACTTCCCATTGTCTTTATTTTGTATCTTTTTCTCCGTATTTGAATTGTTGGAGCCACGGTTGGATGCCTGTTAGTCAAGTATATAAAAATTTGTCTGTATTGACAAGAACTCTCACTTCTAAAATCCTTTCGTAAGAACCAGCAAGGTGTGGGTTCTTTCATCTTCTGTTACTTAGCCTCGCTTTCACTAGGGATGTAAGCCTGGTTAGACCATACAGTAAAGCATAGACTTTTTTTTTTTTTTTTTTTGGTACATCTCCTCTGTAAGTAGCAAGCCTTAAATTAATTTCTTAAAACAGTTAGTTGAGAGTGTGGAGATGTTGATGAATTATCATAATGGTTCCAGAAAAAAGCGGGAAACGAATACATCATGGACACCTATTTGCTAGTTTTATAAGGTTAAAAGTAACCATTTAGCAATGAAATTTTTGTATGAAGTGTAAATATATGTAGCCTTTTCTTCCTAATACTTCATAGTATCAAAAACTGTATGTTTTCCACAGTTACTTTTGCTAAATAACTTTTGTGATTAAATGAAATAAACCTCTTGAAAGTACTGTTTTTCTCCTCAGGAATTTCCTTGAATTTCATGCAGAGTAGTGACTGTTTATTTTTAAAAACTGAAAGTCTCTGTTTTGGCATACTTATATATAGTCACTTACATGGAGTTAAATTTTATTATTTTTCCTGCTAACTTAATCTTAATAAATGCAGTTAACTTTGCGTGGTCGAATGTTTGAAGCTCAGCATTTATCGTATAGGTTTATCTTCTTAGACTAAAGCAATTCTAGGGGACTTGAGGGTCCTTAGGACTTTGGGGGCCTCTTGAATTGTCGGTAGTGAGTTATTCAGTGTGTGAAATCTCAAATAATGTATTAGTCGTCAAATTAGCGTTGCCTTTTAGAGAAGAACGTACGATTCAACGACAGGCCTGTTCCTGACGCTACAGTTCCTGTTCCCCGTGCGTCTGACCCTCCCCTTACACCGTCCTCTCCTCCTTTCTAAGAAAGTGTCCTCCACCGTGCCCACTTTTAGGGGCGTTGAGTAGCTCTTAAATTCAAGCTAAGGAAAACGTGGAAAGGAAAATAAGAGATGACAGTGTCGTCTGTTTAGGCTGTTAGATATATAAACTTCGCTTATGTAGCCAGCGCCTTAAAAAACACATTTCTCTCCTAAAGCATCTTTAGAAAATACATTCATGACGGACTGGCTGAGCGTGCCCAGGTTAGAACTTGGCTGTATCTGTCCCCTTCCTGATTTTTCTTTCTGAAAAGTGGAAACTCCTCTGGATCGCTTGTAGGCATAGGGCGTTGCATGTCCTTGCTGGGTGAACACAGATGCATGTCATGTATTAGTTGGCGGTGAAGAAAGGTTGTAGCTGACATGACAAACACCGGACGTTCTGCGGCATTTGAATCCGCTTTCAAAGAGTTGCTGGAAAGGCAGCATTGCCTCAGTGATGTAATGTGTGGAGTCGAACAGAGTATTTGCTGCGCTGGAGAAAACTAATGGAAACATTCACTTGGGGTAAGACAAATGGTATTAAATGAGAAAACACACCATGAATTGCAAATGGGGCTGAGTTAATTTGTTGCTACAGTAGTGTTGCCCTACTGTTAAATGAAGGCTGTGTAATTATCTTGCTGGCAGAGATAATGTCAAAACCTCATTTCTCCTTACATGCCTCGTTTTTACATGAGGGCTAATTGAGCTGCAAGGTGACAACTGATTATATATGGTCCTCTTGCTCAATTTGCAAATCATGTTACCCTTTTTTGAAGTAAGGATTTTTATCAGACCGCGAGTGAGGTAGTAAAGAAACTTTTTGAACGGTTTGAGTGATTTGCAACATTCTTGTCCATCTGGAAATTGTTTTGGAATAAATTATCCTTTTATAGATATTCCTTTAAAACGTTCTCGTGACTCTTCTGACGCATGTATATACCGTAGGTAGAGGAGCGAGCCACACTCACTATTAAAAAATGCTTTTTATTTCGTCGAACAAATTAAAAAAAAAGCACTTTTTATTTTGTAGAACCTTACAGTTCTGTTCAGTCAAAATGTATTTGTTTTCTATTTCTTTAATTTACAAAAATTTAGGCTTTTTTTAGGCATTGAAAATTCAATGTCAGAAGTTCAAATAATAGAGAAAAAGTACTTTGTTCACCCGTCCATTGAATTAAATGTCTTTTTTTTTCTTTTTTGGATAATAAGACTGTACTCATTAGCCTGTAAGCCTTTTCTTTCTTAGTAGAAAGAAAGTCTTATTAACTGCAACTCCACCCAGGAGGCAGCATGTTATACAGTAAAATTTTCTGTTTGTTAAAAATCAGAAGGTTGAACAGTATAACTAGTTTTTGTGCTTGTTGATGTTCCTGCATATACACTAGACACGATTCATTATCTCCGGAAAAGGCTAAATGGCTGAACAGCTGTAGTTGGAATAAATGGACACGTCTTCACTCTGTTGGAGACTCTCCGGGCTTAGTGTGAAATCCTGAAAACAATTCCAGCTGAGATTATTAAACAAAAATAGCAGGAAGGGGCGTCTTCAGTTCTTGTGGACTAGCTTGCGTTTGACAATAAAGAGTCAGATGAGTTGGGAAGCTCTGTGGAATCTAAAGGTTGGCTGGAACTCAGTGGGAACCCCAGGGCAACTTAGCACCTGGCCTAGGGTATTACCAAGAAAAGCAGTGACAGCAAAAGCTTAATAAGAAGTGAAAATGGTGTGTTGCAAAATGTTTTAGAGCACTTTTACAGTTTTCAAAGTTTTCTGCCAGAAAACAGCAGGAGGAGTAGCTGACCTGCAACCGTCTCCTTACTTGCTAAGCATCTCAGTTGATCTTTACGGTGACCGTGTGCGATACATAATATCGCCCGTTTTTAACACATGAAGAAGCTGGAGTACGCAGAGACTAAGTGGCTTATTCAGGATCACGCTGCCAGTGGGTGACTCACTTGATACTCATCAGCCGCTGCAGCTCGGGCATGTACGTCCATCTAAGTGGAAAGTCCGTGAGTGGAACAACTAGTTCCAGGTTAAACTGCTAGCAGATGCAGAGCTGGGGTTCACAGACCCGTCTTTTGGCTCAAAGTCTGTTACTGTGGCTCTTGTCTTTGCTATTTTTCCATTGCTGTTCAGAAGACCAGGCCTTATGTTTTCTTGATCAGGGTTTTTCTGTCCTAGTAGTTTTCCACCTGTTCTGCGGAGCCCATGGCTCCCCTCAGTTGCCTCGGGCCTAGCGTCGGTGCCAGGAAGTGGTGAAGAGGATAGGAAGCCAGCCTGCTGTCAGTCATCGTAATTCATTCAGCCCGAGGGTTCTGCGCAAGAATTTATTGGGAAAGTTTCCACTGCCTGAAAAGTTATAAAATGAGCTCTTGCTCCATGTACTATTTTTGCTGGAACTCTGTACCAGCGGCTGAAGTTAATATGAAAACATATACATGTATATTTAATTATATTTCACACATATGAAATATAATTAAATGTATGTATATGTTATATATTTATATTTAATGTGTACAAAAAAATTTTAAGCGGGATCCTTGGGTGCCACTTTGCAGTTTTATTTCTATACTTTTGGTCCCTCCCTCAACACTGGAGCACCTGTCAGTCACTGCAGATTGCTGCAAGTTGAGATTGACTCCTGGGGTGCCAGGGTGGCCGTCATTTTCCTGTACCCTGGTGCCTGGGAGTAAAGGGGGGAATAGGTATATGCACGGGGTGGGGAAGGGTGTCAGCACTCAGCGTGCCTGAGAGAAGAGGTACATTCTTTTGTGAAATTCCAGTGTACCTGCTTGAAGAAACTCAAACCAGAAACAGTTCTCGGAGAGAAGGGAGTTAACGTTCTGTCCGTAAGAGCTTGGCACTGCCCAGAAAAGATCCTCTGGATCAGCTCAGAAGCAAAGCAGGAATTCCCGTTGTGGTTAACGAACCTGACTAGTATCCACGGGAATGTGGGTTTGATCCCTGGCCTCTCTCAGTGGGTTAAGGATCTGGCATTTGCCGTGAGCTGTGGTGTAGGCCAGCAGCTGCAGCTCCGATTGGACCCATAGCCTGGGAACCTCCATATTGCTGCAGATGCGGCCCTAAAGTGACAAAAAAAAAAAAAAAAGCAAAGAAAATACATATCCATACGCTGAAGAGCAGGGGTGACTGTGAGCTGACACCCCGTGTGTTGTCACTCTGCTTTATCTCCTGTGCTCATCAGGGCTGAGAATAACTATGATCCACTCTATGGGTGCTTAGTTTGTAGGTGAGCCCACTCAGACTTTTCAGCGAGGCTTCTGGATAACGGCAGTGACCTCAGCAAAAACTGGGGAAAAGACCGTTGGCAGGAGAGGAAATAAATACCAATCTGTGAAGATCCAGTTTTGAAAATGAACTTGGCACAGATCACAATTTGAAAAGAGTAATGGGATTACCTTCCGCAGGTAAAAAAATAAGAGAAGGAGCTTTAGCGGAAGCAATCTGGTGGACTTGCATGAAATGCATTAAGTATATATACATGCACACCAGTGACACATGTCATTGTAAATCTTCCCACTGCTTGAAGTGCCACAGGTTTTCCAGTTTTTTACTCTCCAAATTTAATTTTATCATCATGACTGCTGTGCACATGTCTTTAGATACACCTTTTCTTCGGTTCTAATGACAGCAGAGCAGTGGTGTTTGTGACTATTTTGTTACATTTTGTAGCAGATGCAGTTATTTGCCCCCATGTCCAGTTGTAATTTTCAATGTCTGGTTTGATTCTGCCTTTAAGGAAAAAATCAAGAATATTGCAGAAATGACTTTGAAGGAGTTCCCGTTGTGGCTCCGTGGTTTACGAATCTGACTAGGAACCATGAGGTTGCAGGTTCAATCCCTGGCCTCACTCAGTGGGTTAAGGATCTGGCGTTGCCATGAACGGTGGTGTAGGTCACAGATGCAGCTTGGATTTGGCGTTGCTGTAGCTGTGGCGTAGGCTGGTGACTCCAGCTCCAATTAGGCCCCTGGCCTGGGACCCTCCATATGCCACTGGTGTGGCCCTAGAAAAGGCAAAAAAAAAAAAAAAAAGAAAAGAAAAAGAAATGACTTTGAAAACTGCAGCCGTCCGAAAAGGTGTAAATAACACACACTCGCGCGGTATTGTGTTCTTTTTTTCCAAACGTGAATGGAATTACTCATGTTATCAAAATTTCTTCTTTGTCTTTTCTTTTTTTTTAACTTGAGGCAAAATTGACATATAACATCGCATTAATCTTAGGTATATATCATGAAATGATTACCACAGTAAGTTTAGTTAACAGGCATCATCCCACATACGGTTACACATTTCAAACCTTCCTTTCACACTTCTGATGTCCCCTTGCCTTTTGAAATAAAGTTTGGGCAAATTGAGCTTTTTTCCTGCCAACCGTGACACACAACCCATACTACAGCCTGTGTCGGGTTTACATTGTTTAAGATCTTAAAACAGAGCTAACCTATATGGAGAGAAAGTGTAGAATGAAAGTTTAACTGATTAGCACCTGCCGAAAATGAAAATGACTGGAAGTCCCTGGATCTCCAGCACAAGCCATTTTGCTCCGCACGGGAGACCAGATGGTGGTGGTTGTCAAAACCAGGAGGGGACTGGTGCTACTGGTGCCTCGTGGGGAGAAGTCAGGAATGCACACATCCTGCAGTGCCCAGGACAGGCTCCCATCCCCGAATGACCTTAGCATAGGGGTTGAGAAACTCTTCTGTAAGTGGGGCACGTGCAAAAGCCATGGTTCGTAATTGCTGGGCCATGATATTTAGAACATGTGAGTTATATGACCGTTTAATGTGTGACTTGGTAACATTCAATCTTGATTAAAGAAAAAATACATTTGAGAAAGTGTGTGTGCCTCTGCGTGTGTGAGTGTGTGTGTTATAGGTGAGATTAGAACAGTGTGTTTCTACATGAGGTTTGGAAAACATTTGTTGGAGAAATTGAAACACTGGAGTTTTGTACGCATTCAGCGTTTATTCAACCCCATTATGTGCAAGACACTGATAATTCAAGAGGGGAAAAGTGCTCCAAAGGAAGTTGCATTTGAATGATGAAGAAAGTCTGAGGGAGGCTCCAGGTCCATCTGCTGGGTACCGGGACAGCGGTAAGGCCAGGGTCCTGCTGGTGCAGAGCGGCAGGGCAGTGCTCCACCTCCTGGGGCGGGTGGAGAGGAGACTAAGCAGGAGAGGGTGTCTGAGCCGAGTCTTGAAGGACAAGCAGGGTGTAACCTGGAACAGAGGTGCAGAAGAAGGAGGGCAGGTCAGCCACAGAACCGCCAGCCCAGGGCCGGGAGGAGCGGAGCGCTCTCCCTGTCACTGGGTTTTTGTGTCTATTTCATCTCTCTCTTGTGGGTGCTCACAGCTTCATACCTCTCTGGATCCCGCTCGTTTGGGGGGTCTTGCTGGCTGTCTGGTTTCTCTCTGACCGAGGGCCATCCCCAGTTTGTCTCTGAAGCTCTGGCTGGGACTGGCTTGCTGGCTCACAGGCATGCTTGGGCTCTCTTGGGCCCACACCTGCCTCTTGCTTTGATCCTGCTGGTTGTCGGGTCCTTGTAACCTCTCGCTTTCCCATCCCCTTGGTTGTTTCTGCATTTGTAATGTGATACAAGTAAGGACAGGCCTTTGTTAAGGACAGAGAGACTAGAAAGCAGGTGCTCCTGAGAAATAAGACTCAGGGAAGCAGCAGCTAGCCCTCAATCAAGAACTAGAGAAAGGAGTTGGATTTCTCCGTGTCAGAGGTAGAGGGAGCCATTGACGTCTCTGTATTCAAAATATATCGGTTATAATAATCAGATCGGTTCTTAATATCTTGTAAAAGATTTTTAGCAGGGATGTAGTAGATGCTAGCAGCTTAGAATAAGAGCTCAGGGCATGGGTGGTGGTTGGGGGTGTAGTTTAGCATTAGCGGATCTGGTTCAGTTCAAGGGCTATAATTTACCTAAAGCTGTATGATCTGACATGTCATTTAACCTCTTTGTGCCTCGATTTTTCTCAGCTCTGAAGTAATGACGTTGCTTTCCTCAGTTTTTGGGGTTTTTTTTGTTTGTTTGTTTTTCTTAACCACTTTCAAGATTTAGAGCCATTTTCAATTCATTGTTTAATTATTTAACTTCATGAATTTGACTCTGCACATTACTGTGGTCGGTGTGGCTCTGCAGCCCACTGGATATGAGAAGGGAGACATTTGCTTGAGAAGATTACGTGGGTTTGATGAATAAGATTCAATTGCCACCAAGCAGAGTTGGATGAAGTGAAAGGAAGCTAGGCTTTGCTAAGTGTGTTGATTAACTCTGGCCTTTCGTTTTTCCTCTTACTCTTAACCCACAACTTCTCTGGGGTTTGATGGGATGGAATGTGTGGACCCTAAAAAGGGCAGATATCAGAGCTTAACTTTTTTAAAAAGATGCTAATTACATGGTGTGATGGCTGATGGAGTTCTTTGGTTCTTGGCTCCTTAATGGTCAGTTGGATGCATTTAGTCAAAATAATGCATATAAGAACAGCAGCAGGTAATGAAATGTGTGCATTTGATGTCTGATTTGATTGTTATTTAATGTTATCGTAGATTAACCCTTATTAGTAAAAGATACCTGATTCACATGTATTCAGTGTTAAAGTATATATATATATATATATATATATATATATATATATATATAATTTTTTTGATGCTTATTGTATGTCATGCATGGTGCTATATGTTTAAATATATGCCCTACAGTCAGAAACCCTTTAAAGATGGTAGGGAATCAACATTGTACAGATCAGGAGACTTTCAGCCTCAGAAAGGGAAATGACTTGCCCGAGGTAATGCAGCCAGTGGTTTTTTTTTTTTTTTTTGCTGCACCCACAGCATATGCAGAGGTTCCAGAGCCAGGGACCAAACCCAGGCCACAGCAGTGACTACATTGGATCCTTAACCCCTTGAGCCACCAGGAAACTACCATCTAGTCTTTATAGAGCCCTGTTTCTAGTCATTTTGTGTGTGTGTGACTCCAAAGCCTGGGCTTTTTCCACAATCTCGAGACATTGTATATAATCCATATCATGTTAAGTCTGAGATGGTGAGATAACGTGAAAATGCTTTGAAAAAGTCAGTGGATTAGAAAATCATCAGTTTGAGAGTCATACGATGTGGATCGTGACTCAGAAGCATTTTCCAGATTAACTTGTATGTTCAGCTTATTAACTTGTTAAATGGTAATAAAGTTTTGACTTCTGCTTATTTTACAGCCTGAATATCATGTACTGAAAATTTTTAGAATTCAAAATAATATCTTAAGTATAGAAATGGATAATTTAGTATTAGTGCAGGAATCGAAAACTCAACAAATGAAAATAGAACAGGGAGCCCAAAACAAAACCACACAAATCGGGTCCTTGGACACATGACAGAGGTGATATTATGGATCAGTAGGAAAAGGATAGACTTATTAGTGATGAAGGGATGATGAATTATTCATTCAGGGGGAAATGGAACTGGAGTTCCCTCCCCTAACTGTACGTACAAAAATCAGTTCCAGGTGGACTAAGTACCTACGTGGAAAGGCAGAGCTGTAACACTTTCAGAATATCGGAGAACAGCTTCCTCAAAGCAAAAGAATTATTTAAACAAAACAGAAAATAAAATGTAAACTATAAAGGGAAAGGTTGATAGATGCCACTGTATTAAAATTTGAACTTGACTTTTTATAAGAGTGAAAACATACACACATGCACACACACACACCCCCCGTGCCTCAGACTGAGAGACACTTTTAGAGATGCAGTTAACTCTCAGAGCTTAGAATCTAAAAATGTATAAAGAATATAAATTAGTGAGTGAAAAAATAAACACCTGTAAAGATGGGCAAACAAAAAGAACAGGTGTTTCACAGAAGAGGACGCATAAATGACCTAAAATATGAAATCTGTTCAACGTCCTTAGAAATGAGGGAAATGTCGTTGAAATCACAACCCGAGATAGGATTTCTCACTCATCAGATTGGCAGAACTTGAAAACAGACAATAGGAGTTGCTAACAAGGTAAGGATTAATGGGGTCCCAGAAAGAAACATTGCTTCTGAGCATATGCTGGTGTAACTAGTTTGGAAAAAGACCACAGCCAGTAAAGAGTGCCTATCTCTTGAATTTACGATTACCAGGAAGTATATACCCTAGATAAACTTTCGTATTTTGTGCTAGGAGTCATGTACAAAAATATTCGTAGTAATAACAGTCTTTGTCTAATGAAAACTGGACCAAAAAACCCCAGAAATTTGTATTAGCAGGTGAGTGGATAAATTATGGTATACTCACTGAGTGGAATAATAGTATTAGTAATAAATATAAGTCAACTACAGCTACGTACATTAAGAGATTTCAAAATAGGGAGTTCCTATTTTGGCTCAGTGGTTTAAGAACCTGGCATACCTCCATGGCGATGTGATGCGGGTTCAATCCCTGACCTTGCTTGGTGGGTTGAGGATCCGGCATTGACATAAGCTGCAGCATAGGTCACAGATGAGGCTTGGATTGGCTGTGGCATAGGCTGGCAGCTGCAGCTCCAATTCGACCCCTAGACCGGGAACTTCTATGTGCCACAGGTGCAGCTGTTCAAATAAAAAAAAAAAAAAAGGGAGAGAGAGAGAAATCTCAAAATATACTATGGGAAGAAGTTCCTGGGCCAGGGATGAAACCCGAGTCATAGCAGCGACCCTTGCTGCTGCAGTGACAATGCCAGATCCTTAGCCTGCTGAGCCACAGGAGAACTCTATGACCTGGCTTATAGTTCCTTGAACTGATCATATGTTCTTGTACAGTGGAAACTATGTAAGCTGTATTTCACAACTTTTATAAAAACAGCAAAACAGTATGTTATTCTGTATTTTTGTTTCTGTTCCATTAGTAGCTTAGATTCATACTCTAGGAAAAAAAAAGATAAGCTTTCTTGGAAAAAACATAAAGTTGTAAATTCATTCGCTGCATAATCTCAAAAAATCTTTTCAATCTTTGGAAGGAAAAAGCCATTCAAAGGATTTTCAAATTGAGTGACTTTGCTTCTGTCTGTGATTTAGTACAAAGTAAAAGATTTGGAGTAAGACTTGTGATCAGGATCCAAGTCTGACACTTAGCCAGTAGTGTGGCTTTGAGAAAAATCCCTTCCCACTCTGAGCCTCAGTCTCTCCTTCTCTAAAATGGGTAAGATTGTCATGGGCTAATGTATGTGAAAGGAATTCATAAATGTCACGGCAAAAGGCAGGTGTTAGTGGAAAAGGTATGTATGTATGTATGAGATCAGAATTGCAGTCACGCTTCTCCGTTGCTGAGTGCCTTAGCTAATGTCTAACCAGAAGGTGAGTTTCACTTGCTGGATCTGATTTGAAAATCAGAAGTGTCTCCTTTTTGAACCACACCAATTCCCTAAATGGGGTGAATAGCAGTAGACTGTCTTAATTTGTTGTTCTGTTAGTCCCATCACTCTTGTACAAATATCTTAGCTTGTGAGCATTTCCTCCCAGGTCAGCGGGCTTTTTCCCCATCACCTGTTGGTGCAGACAGTTTTAGTTGTCCATATGCTCCTCTACTTCCACCTCATCAGAGGAGGAAACCCAGGGGGGAGAAGGGCTTTCAGCATCCAGTTCCCTGCAGCCTTCCAGCAAGTGATAACCCAGGGCAGCTAAATGAGTGCTAATTTACATTCATAATGGTATGGCTATGGTTTTGGAGAAACAATATGATTAAGCAGTATCACAAGGAGTTCCCTGGTGGTCTGGTAGATTAAGGTTTTAGCATTGTCACTTCTGTGGCTCTCATCGCTCCTGTGGCTCAGGTTCCATCCCTGGGCTGGGAACTTCCACATGCCATTGGTGCTGCCAAAAAAAACCCTAAAAAAACAGAAACAGACCTCTCAATAGCATCTCCACTTCATACCTCACAGTGTTCCTCAGGTGAGTCAGGGAGACACTTGAAATGGGACCAAACCTCTGATAGTGAGAAGAAACATAGAGGCAGGAACCACATGGAAAAGATGTGCTTTCAAGCTGACCTTAGGGTCCGTGTGGCAGAAAACTCCAGTCGTGTATGTATGAAACCACTCGTAAAAGAAGCTGCAGCCAGAAACTTGCCACTTAGAACTTTGATTCCTCCATAACCTTATAAAATGAAATTGTTGAGTATCATTAGACTCTGAGGAATAAAATAAGATATAGACAAGCTTTATAAATAGTTGGGGTTTTATTTTAAGTCACGAGGCCAGCTTCCCTTTTCTCAGCATTACTTGCTGCGTTGATTTTTAAAGGAGGACCTGAAACAAAACAAAACAATACCTATCTCCATAAATCTTGGCTTTAGAAACCCATTAACAGTGAGGATGTAGAAGCCAAGCGATGGCGTAAATACCACATAGGAAAAGATTCAGGTGTCATAAATTTTCAAGCCGTTTGTACACTGACGAGTGAATCATACATTTTAGAAGACTGGTTATATAAGTCCCTATTTTTTGTAGCACTGGCCGTAAAACCTTGAACAGGCAAAAGCTCTCAAAGTTTTTCAGTAGTTTTGGAGGGAAAATTTTATGTTTATAGCTGGAAAAATAAAACTAATAAATGTAGGACAAAAGCTTAATTTAAAAGTTAAAGTGGTGGCGTTCCCGTCGTGGCTCAGTGGTTAGCGGATCCGACTAGGAACCATGAGGTTGCGGGTTCGATCCCTGGGCTGAGGATCCCGCATTGCCGTGAGCTGTGGTGTAGGTTGCAGACATAGCCGGGATCCCGCGTTGCTGTGGCTCTGATTGGACCCCTAGCCTGGGGACCTTCATATGCCGCGGGAGCGGCCCAAGAAATGACAAGAAGACCAAATAAAAAATTAAAATGGTTACTTTTATTATGGACTTTTTTTCCTGAGTCAAACTCATTTAATACACTGCTATAGTAATATTCAAATCCCAAATGTATGAGAATTTCTTTTTTAATGTCCTGAGTACAAGCTATATGATGTCTTCATATGTGATTGTAGCTATCCTACTGATTCTAGCAGAGTGCTGGGGTTTTTTAAAGCCATCTGTAGGATTTATATTCCACCTGCTTCCAAAACAGATTGGTGGTTAGACTCGTTTGATTTCTCAAGATTTGGAAGATTACATCAGATTAAATAAAAGAAATGTGCCTTGTTAATGGGTTTATATATTCCTGAATCAAACACCTGGTAACATTTACAATAATAACAATAAATGCTCAGATCAGGCCAACCCTAATCGTTTCATTATTTCTTTCGGGTAACTGTAACCTTTTAGTGTTTGCCACAGAGCAGGCTGTACTATAGATATGATTTAATCAATTGCCAGGCAATGTAGCATTATTAATGCAATCTCAGGAGATCTCCAGTGAAGATAGGGCCTGACTGTTTTATCCTAGAGGCTGCTGTGACTTTGGGGGCCCAGCGAAGACTGGGCTGCCCTAGCTAGTGACCTCATAATTTCCCGAAGCAGGTGGAGGTGGCAATTATAGCTTCGGCCACTATCTTGAACTTTCTGTAGTAGGTGATGAATTGCAAATGGCTAGACCCTGTGCGCAACAATAAACTCAAATAAATCTTCAATGTGTAATAATGACAAGACCAAAAGACTGGCAGCTATAACAAGGCTTCTGTTGTCACCCACTTTACTGTAGCCTTGATATTCATCATTATCAGCTGGAGCTTGCTCAGGAGCTGGACAAGAAGGTCCGAAGAAGGATGAGTTGTTTGCGCTGGAGCGTCCAGTTGGTCCCATCTGGACGAGAGTAAATGGGATTTTTTTTGCCTGTTCACTAGGCCAGAGCTGTCCATCATTTTAGGCAGGTATCTGATCACTTCATGCTGTGGGACAATATGGCTTTACACTGCTTGATTCTCTCTTGGTAGTGCAATATAACATTTCTACCCTGTTTGAAAGGTTTTGGTTACTTCTCGGTTACATTAAAATGCCATTGTCTTTCACAAAACTGAGCTAATGATATTGTTCGTTGACACCTGACTTCTCAAAGGAAAACATCATTTTAATATGCAGCCTGAATCACGGTTGAAATCTGTGTCCTGAGTCCTATGAGATTATGTTGGACAAGAATGTATTTATAGTTCCTTCAGCATAGTGTATAACTTACTGCTTTTAATTTGCAAAAGAGTAATATAGATAATACCAAAAAATTATCACAACTTTAAACTTATCCTTTAAAGTATTAGTTATAGTCCCTGAGTATGATATAGATGTATAGATAGATAGATAGTGCAGAGTCTTAATTATAATCATGGCATTTCTCTTCAGACTGACAAGTGAATACTGTCCAGTTTCAAATGAAACCATATTCACTTTGATCCTTCAACATTTTAGCTCTGTGATGGGATTAATCCATATAATATTATTCTTGAATTGGCTGTTCCACCCCTGAGAGGCATCTCCAGTTTTATAAACTACGGAGTCTGCTCAGCCTTCGTGTATGGAGACCATATAAGTTACATGTTTCGTATGTCGTCCTTACTGTGATGGTGGTGTTCGTAAAATGAAAACTTGCAAGTTCAGTGCCTGCACATACCGGTGATTGAGTTCCCTTTCCATTTACCACAGCCGTCTTTAATAAAGCCTGTGAGCATCCTCTTAGTGTGTTTTTTGTTACCTTTTTCTTTTGTCTATTTATTTTCCATCTCTTAAGGGAAAAGATCATATGACTGTTTCTTAACAGTTTAGATTTGGCGTTGGCTTTTAAGAAAAATGAACTCGTTATTAATAGACAGCGGAGCACTTTCTTTGAGCACTGATTTATGATATTTCTGTCATTATCACTTAAATACGGATTCTCCAATAAACCACTAATTATGTAATTCACATTCGCTTCAACTCCTGAAATGATGAAAAGGTAAGCCTTCTAAGGTTTCCGTTGCTCCACAATGCAGGTTCATTCCCCGGGTTCGGGCCAGCTGACGTGTCATCATTCATTTTATCCTTCGTCATAAATCTGTAAGCCTTGAGGCACCAGACTCATGCAGATTTCTGTGCATTTGAGTATCTTGACGGAATGACAACTTCCAATTTCAAAGCCAAAGCATATTGTATTTCATCTCTGTAGACCTAGCTTCACCCAGTAGTGGCCATATGAAAATATATGTCAAGAACACTGTTTTCTCACATTGGAATTTAGGCAATTTGTTTTCGGACTGTGAGCAGTTTCAGCCTATTTTTGGAACCCCTTTGTGGCCTGACCATTCATTCTAACATAATTTATGGTGGCCCTGTAACACATGGACTTTTCATCACTGTCCAGCCTCAGTTCTCTGTTGAAGGTAGACTCTTCCTCCTCTGCCCTCCTGTGGCTCCTTCTCTGCCTTTGCTGCCTCTGGAACCGGTACACCAGTCCGGAATGTGTCCTGGGCACATACACCTTCAGCAAGATAAGTTACTAAATTAAAAGATAGGAACGCACTTGGCAAAGTTTGAGTCTGGATATGAGCATGTCGTAGGAACCTGCTTAAGAATCAAACAAGTAACAATAATATGTTTAAAGTGTCTGCTCTGTATGTAAGGAAGATAGTGGAGTTCGGGTTGTTCCAGTAGTTAAAAAAAGAGCATGTGAAAGTTCATTCATACACATCAGGTTGGACAGTCAATGTTTTCTCTAGGTATTTCACATTTAGACATACTACTTATATTAGAATGAGATAGTGTTTAAGAATGGATCTTAATTTCTTAAGAAAGCTCTTGGTATTTAATGCTGACAGATATTACCATTGTCAATGAAGACTCTCATAACTGAAAACTAAATAATTTAAGTGAAAGTGGATGTATTAAATGATTATTTTGTGATCTTCAGGCATTCTATTTTATTTACTAGCCATTTGACCATACACAAGTTATGTACCGCCTCTAAATCCTAGTTTTCCCCTTGTAAAATGGGTTAATAAGAGTACTTCTCTCATAGTGTTTTATTTTTATGGATATGGAGTATTTAACGTGGCTTCTGGCATATTTTCAAAAATTATCAGACATGGTTCAAAATACAACATAGAATTGCATATGTGCTTTTGTTTCTGAGTTCATGACTCAGATTGCTAAAACTGCTTAGCAGAGAGAATTGGGGGAGGGGGGCACTAGCTTCAAGGTTAAAACAGAAAAGAATAGCAGTCTTGATTCCTGGACTGTATTAATGTAGAGCAGCAGGGAGTTCCCTTGTGGTGCAGTGGAAATGAATCCCACTAGTATCTATAAGGATGCAGGTTTGATCCCTGGCCTCACTCAGTGGTTTAAGCTGGCATTGCCATGAGCTGTGGTGTAGGTCACAGGTGCAGTTGCTGTGGCTGTGGTGTAGGCTGGTAGCTGCAGTTCCGATTTCGCCCCTAACCTGGGAACTTCCATATGCCATGGGTGCGGCCCTAAAAAGAAAAAAAAAAAAGCAGAGCTCACTTCTCTGTACTTTAGAATCACCTGGAGGGCTGTGGAAGCCAGAAGTGGCTGGACCCACCCCCAGGGTTTCTCACTCGTGGCTCTGGGTTAGAGTCTGAAAATTTGCATATCTAGCAAGTTCCAAAGTGATGCTCATGCTTCCAGAAACACCAATCTAGAGAGGCCCTTTCCTTCGCCGACACTGAGAAGGAAATGGACTCATTCGTGAGACCCTGCTTTTGCTGTTCGGTGACAGTGGCTCCGAGTGGAACACCCATGCAGGCTGCTAAGTGTGGACTTTGTTTCCTGACCAGGTGTCTTCCTCTATCTTACCTGCCAGATGTGTATGCCTGACTGGTCCACGCTTCTCTGTTTTATTAATGATTCATGAAAAATTCTTATTTTCTTAAGTTGGGGTTCCAGGATGATTTGAATATAAGTATTATTTCAAATTATGAATCTTTTTAGAGATTTATAATATAGCATAGAAGTATGTGAAAAATTACCTGTCCATGTAAGCAAAAATTCTCCGTAACGTCTCTGATTGTATGCTTACTAATCATGTAATTGCGTATTTTAATTATCACGTCTTCTTGTCTTCCTACATGTATTTAAATAATTATATTAGTTTATAATTACAAAAATATAGTTCAGTATTACAGACATTTTATTGCTCATAGTGAAAATATTTGTTCACTAAGATTATATACAGCAGACAGTCATTTTTGACTGGCCGAGAAGTAAAAAATGGTTTTAAAATGAAATTTTTAAAATGAGTTATTTCCAGCACAAAATAAGCTATACTCTATTTTCAGAAATAAATTTTATTTTGTAGGTTTCTGTTTCTAAAGCAGGTTATTAAACACATTTTTATTTAGCAATAGATTTTTGTTAAGTCATTTTTTGTTGTTATTGTTAAGTCATTTCTTAAACCAAGAAGGAAATGAGAGCATTTGACTTGCAGTCGTAGATGAATATCTTTCCCTCAAAATAATTGCAATTAATGAGGACATCATAATCGGTTTGTATTGAACACTGTCTTAGAGGATTTTATTTTATTTTATTTTATTTATTTGTTAGGGTCACACCTGCGGCACATGGAGGTTCCCTGGCTAGGGGTCAAATCAGAGGTGTAGCCGCCAGCCTGCACCAGAGCCACAGCAACACGGAACCAAGCCGCATCTTCGACCCACACCACAGCTCACGGCAACGCTGGATCCTTAACCCACTGAGCAAGGCCAGGGATCAAACCTGTGTCCTCATGGATGCTAGTCAGATTGGATTCCGCCGAACCACGACGGGAACTCCCCGGATTTTATTTTTTCATGTGATCATAGTTGATCTCCCTTCATGGGAATGACAGCTCTGAGGACAGTGACTTCTACTTTGATCACCACTGTGTCCCTGGGGTCAGATCACTACCCAGCACTGAGCAGGTACCCATAAATATTTGATAATTGAAGTGGTGGGAATTATTATTCTTACCATCATTATTGCCTTTTATTGAGCATCAAGTATATGACACGTTCTTTGCCAGGTATTTGCATATGTCTTCCATCCTCATCACAGCTTATAAAAATAGATATTAATCATCTACTAGGCTTGGAGAGATTAAAAACCAACCCGGTGTCACAGCCAACACAGGGCAGGTATTTCTCTTTCTGCTGTGGAACCTAGGCTTCTGCCGCTAAACTGTGCTGCCTCAACGTCTCATATTCCGGGGGGTGGGAGAGGGACATGCAGTGTATTCAGAGAGAGAAGAAAGGGGTGCTTTTGAGATGGGCTTTAGGAAGACAGGAAACTGAGCTTGGAACAGGCGGTTATTCCTTGCAGAGCTTTCCCATTAAAGACCTAATCAGAAGGAAATGAAGTTTCATTTCGTTTGCACATAATGTAAAGCCATTGGCATTCAACTGAAGCATGCTTGTTTTGCACCCAACTAACCTGTGAACCTCAAGGCAGTGAAAGTTTTCAGTCTCTAACTTTTCCTTTTTTCCAGCTCCTCTAAATTTGCCGAGAACTAGTTTGTTTTTAGATTCACTTACTGATTCAGAAATCCTCCTGTATTTTGTGTGTGTTCCTTATCTCAGTGATTTCTCTAGATTGACTCTTCCCTTGTTGCTGCTCAGACCGGGCTCTGAGCAGGTCGATCTTACGCAGGGATTTGTGGGGCCCGTGAATGCTTGTTGAGAGTTGAATGAATAAACAAACGCGTGAATGAATGAATGACGAGAGGCCATCCGTGTCTCATTCCTTCCTTCTGAACAGTCTTGGGTGAGCTGTAATGCGGATGGAAGGGCACCATTCATTTGTCTCATAAAGTCAAAGGTGGAAAAAAGGAGGGTATCGAATCAAATCGGCTCCTCTCAGGGGGGCCCGATCTTTCTGTACCCGTGGTAGGAATATCTTAAGTGCTGCTGGAGCATTTTCATCCCAGAGCAACGCTTACCATCTTCATTTCCCAAATGTTAGATATGACTGACAGTCCTGAAATGCATATTCTAATATTTGAGGCAGGCTATCTAGGGGAAGAAAGCCTCTACCCTGAAGGGAAATACAAATTTATAATTGAATTGAAAAAAACCTTCAAGTATTTATCTGAGTTATGAGTTATCATTTGGTCGCTAATTGAGATTCATTAATAACTCACATGGTGCCTACCCCATACTAGGTGCTCAGTAAATGGCTCTGTAATTGAACTGAGAGACTGTGGCCTTAGATCAGAGCTGTTTGACGAGATCTGGAGAGATGAAGCCAAAACTCAGAAATTTTAAAAGCAGGTGTTTGGATCCTAACGAGACAACGCTCATGCAGAAGGAGAAGAAAAAAAAAGAACGAGCAGTTATAGACAGAGACAAATGCTTATTTGTGCCTGGCAGATAAACCTCCTCAGGTGTTAACTCTTAGAGTGATTTTGTTGTTGTTGTTGTTGTTTCAAAAGAATGGAGCCACATCTCTAAGCCATGCTCTCTCCCATTCTAGGCAAAAAAAAAAAAAAAAAAAGAAAAGAAGTTCCATAAAAAATTCAAGTAAATGAATAAGTTCTTGAATCCATTTTATAAATAAGCCTGTAAATATTCAAAGGATTCTTCTTACAACTGTTACTTTTTGTTTTGCGTAGATA
Organism: Phacochoerus africanus; assembly: GCF_016906955.1. Classification (NCBI taxonomy): domain Eukaryota; kingdom Metazoa; phylum Chordata; class Mammalia; order Artiodactyla; family Suidae; genus Phacochoerus; species Phacochoerus africanus. Next base: position 13,243,232 of record NC_062555.1, on the reverse strand, counting down.
CAGAGAAGCAGCTGTCTTAGTGTTTGCACCGCACCTGTAATCATTCACTGTTCTTTGTGATGTAAAAACTCACTGGTAAGCGCATCTTTATCCCCCAAGTAAGCCCTAAGAGTTGGCAGGTATTCAGACCCACTATTCATTTCACCTGTTTGTCCAGCTCTTGAACCAGAGGAAGTTATTGCCTTGGTATCATCATTGGCTTTACATGGTAACAAATGTCTGTTAACATTTATCCATGAACTCAGAAAATACCTATTATAATCTAGCTATGTGTAAAATAGTTTTATGTTTTTCTGATGCTTCACAGTTTATAATATAAACGTTTTATGTACTTTACATAACTTAGCTATGTATCAGGGCCCCTCGACATTCTAGTTTTGCGAGTTCCCGCTGTGGCACAATGGATCAGTGGTGTCTCTGCAGTGGCAGGGCCTCAGGGTCCATCCCTGACCCAGCGCCAAAGGTTAAGGATCCGGCATTGCATCTGTGGCGTAGGCAGCAACTCCAACTCAGATCTGATTCCTGCCCAGGGAATTCCATATGCCTCGGGGCAGCCGAAAAAGGAAGAAAAAAAAATCCAGTTTGGCTTTATGATTCTCAGGCTTATTCTCATAAGCAGTTGTGCTTGGTGCTATGAGCAAAAATGGTACATTACCTGGTGCCAGGAAGCCTAAAATTGAGAGTAAAGTCTTGAGACAATTAGCCATTCCATCCAATGATGTTTTGCTAAGTGTTTAGATATTCAGTGAAGGACGTGTCATTTCTAAGTGGGAAAATCTGGTTTTCTTGGGAAAATCCTTTTCCTTTGTCCGGGTCTGCAGGAGGAGCACTATAAAGAGGCACCCTTATGCCCCTCGATTCCGGGTGCTGTACCGGCGCCCTCTGCTCGCACCAGCCCCTCCTCCCAGGGTGTCACGTGTGCTGCTGGCAGTGTCTCTCCTGCTGTGACCACACGGTGCCTCCAGTGTTCCTCCCCACTCCTATCGCGGAGTCGGAAGGTCACCCAGCATCCCTGGCTGCCGGGCCACCTCCTCCAGACTGAAGGTTTTCAGTCGCCTGACGAGAAAGGGGAGATTTCAGGAGTTGATGGCTCTTTCAGGACGTTAAGAAAGACAGAGAGGGAGGGTTGCATGGCCCAGAGTTTGGGTTGTTTTTCCTAAAACAAGGCTACGGAGGAGTTCCCATTGTGGCTCCGTGGGTTAAGGACCTGACACAATCTCCAGGAGGATGTGGGTTTGATCCCTGGCCTACTCAGTGGGTTGAGGACCTGGTGTTGCCATGAGCTGTGGTGTAGGTCGCAGATGCGGCTCGGATCCTGCATTGCTGTGGCTGTGGTGTAGGCCGACAGCTGCAGCTCCGATTTGACTCCTAGCCTGGGAGCCTCCGTATGCCGCCGATTCAGCCATAAAAAGTAAAAAAAAAAAAAAAAAAAATTGCATGGACTGAGAGTTGGATTTTCTTCTTATGTGTATATCTAACTCTTACCAGTTTTTAGGGTACTTATGAGGTGGAACAAAATATGGAAGCTTAAGTTTTATGATTTTGTTTCTTCATTTTCTTAGTAGAGGCTTTGTTGTAGAAACTTGCTGAAAAAAATGGAATGATCCCTTTTCTCAGATCAAGGACTTTTTCTGTTATCAGGCTTCGAGAGACTCAACTTGTCAGACCCCTAGTGACTCACAAGACTGTACTTTTTAACTGCTCTGACAGGACATCTGTACACTGTAAATTTGAAACTGCAGGGGAAAGAACAAGAGCCTTGTAATTTGCCTTAGAAAGTACAGAAATGCAGTCATTTCTCATTGCTGGATATTCTTGAGTTCAGCGGAATCAGAGATCTATGAAGAAGTATACTGCACACGCTGATTGGAGAAATACAGCCACAATGTAGACGAAATTAACAGAACTTTCATGAGTCGTGCTTTTCTTCTGTCTTAAAGATCAAACCTTAGAATGAAAGAAGTGGTATCAGGATCGTCAGATAGTCGTGTTGCAAAAGGAGATAACGGGTCTGCATCAGATTTGCTTATCGAGGAAAGAACTTACTGCAGAACCCACAGATACTCTTTTCTTCCCAGATTTCTAGACTTCTGGCTTTGTAGCCACACCCTGGGCAGTGTCTGGATCAGTTGGCGTCATCCCTGTCATGGTCCAAGGACACGGAACATCTTTGTCTCTTAAATACTGGTAGTTTCATTGAGTCTCCAGAAAACCAAATTACAGTCAGTCTTGATCGGAGGCTGTATTTCCCCCTCACTGTTAGAATCACCAGCCAGAGTAAGTTTGGGGGTGATTACCAGTGGGCTCGGTCTGAGGAGAGAGGTTGTGGAAGCACAGATAACGAATGACACCTGCAGGCTTTTTCCTTTCCTTTTTTTTTTTTTTTTTTTATTTTCACCTTCAGCTGCATAGTCCTTGAGGACACCTGCTTCTGATTTTGTAGACGGTGGGTCCCTCACTGCCAGGAATCAGAATGCTCTTTCCTATGATGCGTTTCATGAACAGCTTCTCTTGAATGTAAGTCAAACAAGGTACTTTTACCACCAGAATGTTTCCAAGTATCCTCGTGAACTAGAATCAGAGGGCTTCGGTGTAATGATGTTGAGGAAATGGGTTTACTGTTTAAGAGGAGTAATCGCTGCTGTATTACCAAAAAAAAAAAAAAAAAGATTAGAGAAACTTAACAGGCTATTATTTATCACTGCTATCAATATAAAAATTCATGTTACTCCACCCATAATTATGTCCTGTTTTGTTGAAAAACCAAAGACGCTAATGCTTTAGGACAAATTGTTAGCAGAAGATTCTAAGAATCTGAAAGGGAAGGGAAGGGAATGGCCTGAAGCCAGCCATGTATCCAGTGGCATCCAGTAGCTTGCCGGAGAAGCCACGAGTTGCAGGTCCTTCTTGCTCTCTGTTCACCTGTCTGTTTCTCCTCCTGCTTTTCTTCCTCTTCCCCCTTCCTTTTTTCCCTTCTTCCCTCCTTCCTTAAATTGCACTTTAAAGAGCTCCAGAACCCCTCTGTGATTGTACTTTCCAGTGAGTCATAAAATTGAAGTATACTAATTAGTGTTTATAACCTCCCCAGATTTTTAACGTTAAAAAACCCCAACGAAACGTAATTCTGATTTGAATATGGAAACTTTTTCATTTGCACCTGATAGGCTGTTTTTTTCTCCTAAGCAATTTTTAAGTTCAACATATTAGCTCCAAACGAGGTGCTTGTGATAAAAGCAGTGACTCCTTCAAAAATACCGGAAGCATAGATGTGCATTCATTAAAGTTTTATGTAAATACGTGTATGAATAAGTTGTAGAAACAATCAAGAAATCAAGTCTTTCAGGGTTATCTGTTGCCATGGTCTCCTATGCATTGGCGCTCTCACCGTAGCCACTACTATAAAACGTTCCCTAAGTACATAAAGGCTCTGATCGTTAAGATTTTTATTGCCAGCCACACATACAGAGCTGCAAATTGCCTTGTTTCAGATTTATTATGTATTACTCCAGAAATTCTATAAAGATCAAAAGAACTGATTACAATGTTGACCTTTGCATTAACTCATCTGAATTTAAATTCAAGTGTTTGATTTGGGAAAATAAGTCCATTTATCATAGGTCTGCTGCTGAGGGGATTGGGCAGCCCTGATTGGGAGTGCTGAGACCAAATTTATTTATCGAGCGTGGGCTTGAAAATTGTTTGTAGGACAAGAGGAACAAAAGTTTGACCTGCCATTGTTCGAGCACCAGGGGAACAGTGTGGGCACTTTGCCCTTTTCAAATTTCAAGTAGTCCGTCTGTTTGCATCTTGTTGATAGACTCTCCAGGTAGTAAATTGAGCACATATATGCTGTTTTAAAAATATAAACCTTTCTTTGATTCAAAATGAATGATCCTTCTTTTACTGAGAAAATAACCACTTCTTCAATAGCCAGGTTACATGTTGCAGGCATATTGAGATGCCTCTCATTCTGAAATTAGCCTTTATATTATACTTACACTCACACTTGGTAGGGTTTTTTTTTTTTTTTTTCTGAATTACAAAGAAAAAGCTGTTTGTAGTACTGTCTTCCTATGTAGAAGTATGGATTTAATTAACTCTCGCCTATTGAACTATTAAGTTTTCACCACACCAAAATTCTAAATTTTAACCCACCTTCACTTCCCAAGCTGCATATCTTGTCCACATTGATAAACTTTCTGATCTGCCTTTGGGTGGGCATAGAGTTCTAGAAAGTGAATTGATAACGGAAGGGATGACGGCAGTCAGCACAAGGCATGGACTTGGATCTATCCCTGTAGCCGTGCTTTTGAAGAGCGTGGCTTCATAGCAAGGTGAAGAATCCAGGCCCCACACTGTTGAGTGTAGTGGTGATAGACAGAAGTTGGCCCATAGTGACCTTCAGAGCCAGTTGGTTAAAAAAAAAAGCATACCATGTGGGTTAGGATTTATGCCCATCTTTACACTGAAGGTTCATCAGCTCTTCTGCTCTTTGCGGTGATTAACCTTCCAGCCCAAGACTCTCAGGATGGAGAGCCCAGAGTAGAACCCATTTGCCAAGTTTCAACGGGCAGCCTGGAAACCATGACAGTAGACACTTGAGATTTGTCCCAAGACGTCCGTGTGCTGCAAATGGGAAAATGTAACATAGCACATTATGTTCCCTGTAAAGTCCTATAAAGTAAAACTGAAAATGTGAAGTGACCCTTGAACCATTAATGATTCTATAAACCACATGGCCAAAACATAAAGCCAATAGAGTAAATTTTGCCATGGACTTCAACTTCATGCCCTGTGAAAATCTGTTTTTAGTAACATGAACTCCAAATGTATAGAGGCTGCAAGGCATCACCAGCATTGGTATAATGATATTTAGGGATAACATTGAGATGGGAATGCTCAGCTTTCTTGTTCTGACTTTGCTCCCAACGTGCGATTCACATGAGAATTGCTACCGAAAACAAATTTAGGGTCACCAGAGGGGACAGGTGGTGAGGGGAGGGATGGAGGGCCTGGGGGCTTGGGATCGGCATATACACACTGCACTGTATGGACTGTGTGGCCAACAGAAACCTGCTGTGTAGCACAGGGAACTCTGCCCCGTATTCTGTGATAACCTGTATGGGAAAGAATCTGAACAAGAACGGACGTGTATGTATGTATAACTGAGTCATTGTAGATCGACTAGACTACAATAAAACTTTAAAAATGAAAGAAAAAAAAGAACTACTGAATCATGAATTGATTATATCCCTTGCCTTTGGGGTCTCTTGAGTAAATTCTCTTGCAAAACTTCTTCAGTTTCTTTTTGTTTTTTGGGTTTTTGCTTTTGTTTTTGTTTTTGTCTTTTTAGGGTCACACCATGGCTTATGGAGGTTCCCAGGCTAGGGCTTGAATCGGAGCTGTAGCTGCTGGCCTACACCACAGCCACATCAGTGTGGGATCCAAGCTGAGTCTGGAACCTGTACTACAGCTCACAGCAATGCTGGATCCTTAGCCCACTGAGTGAGGCCAGGGATGGAACCTGTGTCTTCATGGATACTGGTCAGATTTGTTCCCGCTGAGCCACAGCAGGAACTCCTAGTTCCCTTTTTTTAAAGGATATAGCCTTTCCAGTTATTGATACGTACATGGTCCATCTAAGGCAGAATCAGTCTGCTTTATGATGAAGAGGTAGGGCTAAGATACTGCTTCTATACTTAGTTCATCTCTTAGAGCCTGAAAATAGAGGGTCCTTGTGAGGGAGAGGTAAAGTCTGTGTGGTTAGAACCCAGTGTGTGTGTCTGAAAGAATAAACCTATAAAGTATTTAGCTATTATAATCTGATTGTTGGATTTTTGTAAGCTTTCAATTTTTTGGAAAAATTTTTGAAGCAAAAAATATTTACATGGCAAGGTGAAAGTCTCGAAGAATGAAATTTCTATATCATTGTCAAAACCTGAAATTCTTAAAATTATCCAAATTATTAAAATAGCGAGAAAGTTGTGTTTACCAAGTTCATTTGAGCATTTCCTTTTTTTTTTCTTATTTTATTTAAATGGACTTCGAGGAGTTCCCGTCGTGGCGTGGCGCAGTGGTTAACGAATCCGACTAGGAACCATGAGGTTGCCGGTTCGGTCCCTGCCCTTGCTCAGTGGGTTAAGGGATCGGGCGTTGCCGTGAGCTGTGGTGTAGGTTGCAGACGTGGCTCGGATCCTGCGTTGCTGTGGCTCTGGCGTAGGCCGGCGGCTACAGCTCCAATTCGACCCCTAGCCTGGGGACCTCCATATGCCACGGGAGCGGCCCAAGAAATAGCCAACAACAAAAAGACAAAAAGACAAAAAGACAAAAAAAAAAAAAGGACTTCGAAGTCCTAAATGATTGAACTGTACTTTGATGACTTTGACTCTTTTGTTTGAAGTGGTTTCATTTTACTGTGGTGAAGATTATTTTGCTTTGTCTACATTAATATTTTGAGTAATGTCAAGACAGTACAGAGGTGAGGAAGTAGTGTGGGGGCAGTGAGCAGGGATTTGGGGCAAGAGGACGTGTATTCGGTGCCAAAAGCCAATGGCCTTTTTGTTCTTTCGCCCATTTCAAACCTCTTAATTAATTTCAGTTTAGCAGATGTACATTGAATGCCTACTATGTGCAGATACTGTCCTAGGTAAGCCCAGGCACCAAGATTACTTGAATAGGCCCCACTCTCAAGGGATTTGCTGTTTAGCAGAGCAGGCATGTATTTAATCTAACGTGGTCGTGGAGGAAACAGAGGGGCTGAGGAACTACCAAGAGAAGGAAAAAGCCGAAAAGGACTCCTTTCTGTTGATTTCTAGTCTCGGAAAATGATCTAAGAGGAGTTCCCACTGTGGCGCAATCGGAGCAGCAGTGTCTCTGCAGCGCCAGGACGCAAGTTCAGTCCCTGGCCCAGCAAAGTGGGTTAAAGGATCTAGCACTGTGACAGCGGTGGCACAGGTTGCAACTGTGCCTCGGATCTGACCCCTTGTCTAGGAACTCCATATGCTGCAGGGTGGCCAAAAAAAGAAAAGAAAAAAAAGAAAAATGATCTAAGAACTCAACTTAGAATGATACAATGCTTTTTTTTTTTTTTTTTTTTTCGGTCTTTTTGTCTTTTCAGGGCTGCTCCTGCAGCATGTGGAGGTTCCCAGGCTGTAGCTGCCGGCCTCCACCACAGCCACAGAAACGCAGGATCTGAGCCATGTCTGCAACCTACACCACAGCTCACGGCAACGCCAGATGCTTAACCCACTGAGCAAGGCCAGGGATCGAACCCGCAACCTCATGGTTCCCAGTCCGACTAACCACTGCGCCGCAATGGGCACTCCGACAGCATGCTTTTGATGCAAAGGATTTTTGAATTTTTTTTAACAGATGTGAAAATTGAGGAGCCATTGATTAAGGATTTCATATAAGACTCATAAAGGCTACCACTTGGGCTAAACCTTCCTAATGACTAGAGACCAAGCAATTAAGTTCAAAACTGTGTAGTATTTTCCATAATGGCAGTGCAGTTTCCCAGAAAGAAGGGGACAGAGTAGGCCGATACAAATGAAGAAGGCACTTTAGGCTACATCAGGGAATTGAGCCTTATGTGTAGGTCAGGTTTGGATAGATGGAGAGTATAGTATAAAAGGCACAGAGCAAATAAAATAAAAGTGAAATAAGAGGCTGGAATGAATTCGAAGTATGAGTGACAATTCCTGGCACAAAGTCTGTGGGTGCCTGCTGTGTGCCGAGGGCTGTGCTTCCTTCGTCTCTGTGTTTTCTCTCTGTATTCCTTACAGATCATCTATAAAATCAGCATTGGGCCCAATTTATGGCTGAGATTAAATGAGGCGCAGAGAGATTGCTTTACTTAGCTAGGTCACATAGTTAAGATGCAGAACGTGGATTACTTCATTCTACTGCAGAGGACTCTTCCTTCCCAACTTTCCTCCTATACGAGACTAGGGAAAAAAAGACAGGGTTAGCTGTTGGACGTGTGGAACTTCAGAGAAGAAAAGGCCGTGTATGTGTGACCAGTCAGTAAAAAGATGATAACTGAAACTAGAAGAGTTGGTGCATTTTTCCGGAAAGTCCGTCTGTAGAGAAGAGAGTGAAGGGCAAAGGATGTGACTCTGGGAAATTGGAAGAGAGAGTGTCAAATGGAAGATACAGGTACGTGTGTAAATACGATGGCTTTGTCTTGCTGTTCGCAAGGGTTTTCTTTGGTTTGGGGGTTTTGGTTTTTACTGATGCATTATTGTTGCGAACTACCAAATTTTACATATCCTTTAATAAGTACTTTGCCTTCCTCTGTATCCAGAAAGTTTTCCATGCGTGATGGTATACATGTGGCTTTGAAATTTGACTTCTTGTATAAGGAGTCCTAGTGATTAACCATACAAACAGGAAATTCTGCAGGGTTTGCATTAAACCATACAAAGAAAGAAAAAAAGAAGGTAAAAAGTAAGCAATTTGAGGAAGGAAAAGCAGTGGGTAAAGTGATGAGGAATAAAAAATTTTTAAACATTTTTGAAATCTGGAGTCAACAGAGGCGATGAAGCGAATCAGTTCTAGAGTTTGTGGTAGGCCGCTTCCTCCTTTCTTGGTGGTTTTAGTTCCAATTCCAGGTATACTGACTACCCACCTAAAACCTGAGTCATTTGTCCATGTATTCATTCGACAGATATTAGAGGCACACAAGATGCATTTAGAACAATCTTTTCTTTTTGGCTTTGACTTAATGTGCACATTGACCAAAAAAGGAAAGAGTAACTTCTTTCTTTGTGAAGAATCCACCCACTTAAGCTGAGTAGGTAGATACTTGACCTTGAAGTCATAATCCAAAGGGAAGTTATTTTTTTCATTGGAATTGGTTAAGTCAGGTGACTGGAACTGAAAACCAGCCACAGGGGACTGATGAGCCCTAACTAACAACAAGATCGGATGGGAGGTGTCAGGCTTATTGGTTAAACCGATGTGGGCTATAAATCTAGATGTGCTCCTGGTAACAGTAGCCAGCAGGTACTGAGTCCTTAATGTGCTAGACGTTTTCCAGAGGATGTGAGGTCCCTAAGAACCCTGTGGGGCCGTTGTTACTATTATTGCTCATTGCCCTTTTACCCCGAAGTAAAAAGAAGTCAAAGAACTTGGCTAGCTGCAAAGTGGCAAAGCATGAGTTTGGAAGAGATAGTACGGCTTTCCAGTATGTAGTGCCAGGTTGAGCTGCATCACTGAGCCAGGTATCTGTAGTATCCTAAGCCGAGTGTAGCCAGTACCTTTACCGCTCATGTCACAGTCAGTACTGTGCCTCAGCCAGCTGTGTGGTCACGGGACATCTGGTCACCCTGTGGGAGTTGTGGGAGAGTCAAATCGGTCTAGATTTTGAAAGAACAACCAAGGATTTCCCTGGTGGCCTAGTGGTTAAGGACTTGGCATTGCCATTGCTGTATCTCGGGTTACTGCCATGGCTCCGGTTCAGTCCCTGGCTCGGGAGCTTTTGCACGCTGTGGGCGCAGCCAAAAAATACCAGTTTGTTGTTTGCTTAGTCCTGGTGGTAGTGGGTGCAGAGGGGACCCGTTGCGAGCTTTTATTATCTTTAGATATTGAATTTTTTCATAGAATATACATAGTTTTAATAAACAGAAGAAGCAATTTAAAGCAGAACTTGTTTGAAGTGTGACTGTGGCGTTGTTCATATGGACAATCAAGGGCCTGATCACCAGGAAGGACATGGAGAGTTTTTAATTATAAAGCTAATACTTTACCTCTTTCATAGTCTTTTTAAATTGCCGTCTAAGATTTCTGATTTGAGAATTGACTAATGTTTCCTTGTGTTTTTATGGCTTCTACATTTTCAGAATGGAAGTGATACAGAATTTTTTTTTTTAGCATGAGAAGGCAGTTAACTGCAAGGTCTGTAAGAATCTTTCTGATAGATGTTATTTTGAATTCATTGAAACATTTCCATATGTAATTAAAAGAGCACATTGAGTTTTCCCACTAGTTATATGTTGCATTCCCATTGTTACTTACACAAGATATATGTCTGTATCGATATTCAATAAAAAGGGGCTTACTGAAAACATACATACCTAGGATTCTGATTTGTGTGTTTCAAAGCAATTCAGATGTCAGCCATGACTTTTATTTGAGACTTTCCTGTAGATGTCCAGATAAAACACACAGATACTTAAATCAACAAATGAAGGCTGTTTCATTCCGTGTCTACCATGTGCCAGACGTTGTGCGGTCTTTGGGAGAACGATCATGGTTCCCATTCCCTACGTGCTTATGGTCTAGGGCGAGACTAGATACGGAAACAGCTAATTAAGGCACAGGGTGATAAATGGCACCCGTGCAGTGCTTAGAATATAGAGAGGTTGCTGGGAGCCCAAAGGGTAATCGCTAAGTCAGTGGATACCAGTGCACTAATGTTATTCTGGGACATATGTCAAGATACAGTAAAAGGACCCAAAATATTATTTGGCTCATAGTGATGGTTTTGAAGTGAGTTAATTAAGATATTAATATGCATCACCAAACTCATTTGTTTTTTTCCTTTGTACTGCTGAACAAAGCTTGACTAGTTAGATGGAGTTAATTCTCTTGAAGAATTATTTACAAGAACTGAGATATGAGTCAGTGGAAAGTGGCTCTTTCTCCGCATAAATATACTATCTCACTTAGCACCTTCGATGTCATTGATTAACTGTGGACGCTGCATGCCCAAGACCGACCTTCCACACCAGCCCTTTCGTCGGTTTCCACCCGAACAGCTGACATTTGGATGGGCTGCCATGTGTATTTGCAAAATCAATCAGGGTTTCCAGTTTTGCCTTTTCAGTTTGCATTCCGTCTGACATTTTTATTCAAAAAGAAGTTACCCTTCTGTTGATTCTCTGTCGTGCTGCAGAGTTTTATTTATTTATTTTTTCCTGCATTTGGTTTCAAGCTTTTCCTATATGTGTACATGACAACTATGCTTTGCATATTGTAAAAGCATCTCTCAGGACATCTCTGCTGGTGTCTTTCCCCTCCTGTCTGTCCTCCTTCAATCAGGTCTGGCCCAGTGGTCCTCAGACCTTAGCATGAGAATCACTCACAGGGAGAGTTCCCATGTGGCTCAGCTGGTTAAGAACCCAACATAGTATCCCTGAGGATGTGGGTTCGATTCCTGGCCTCACTCAGTGGGCTAAGGATCTGGCATTGCCACAGCTTGTGGTGTAGGTCGCAGATGCGGCTCGGATCCAGTGTTTCTGTGACTGTGGTTTCGGCCTGCCACTGCAGCTCCTGTTTGACCCCCTAGCCTGGGAACTTCCACATGCTAGAGGTGCAGTGGTTAAAAAAAAAAAAAAAAAATCACTAGCAAGGCTTGATAAAACCCAGATGGTGGGGCTCCACCAACCCCCCACCAAGGTTCTCATGCAGTAAGTTTGGGGTGAAGCCTGAGAATTTGCATTTCTAACAGATTCCCAGGTGATGCTGATACTGCTGGCCTGGGGGCCGTCCTTGGACAGCCATCGTATGTGTACCAGTGCTCTTCCAAGGGGGCTGCTGGGACTCACCAGAACTCCTTCAGGGGGTCCACAAGGGCAAAACTGTTTTCATAATAATACTAAGATCTTATTTTTTTACTTCATTTTTTCACGAGTCTATGATGGTGTTTTCTAGAGTCTCTAGCAACGTGTGTGATACTCTTGGGTTTAAAAATGAAGGCAGATTTTTTTTTTGTTTGGTTGGTTGCTTTTTATTTCTTTTCACAGCCTGCTGCATATGGAAGTTCTCAGGCTAGGGGTTGAATCAGAGCTGCAGCTAGGGCTTATGCCGCAGCCACAGCAACACCAGATCCAGGCCACACCTGCGACCTACACCGCACCTTGCGGCAGTGTGGGATCCTTAACCCACAGAGTGAGGCCAGGGATCAGATCGAACCTGCAAACTCAGAGACACTGCATTGGGTTCTTAACCCGTTGAGCCACAACGGGCATTCCTGACAGTTTTCATTTCCAACAGCAGAAATCCATAAGACAAAGGCCCTTCAGAGCACTCGGTCATTTGTAAGATACAAAGTCTGAGAACTGCTGGCATAAGGAAATGAGCACAACGTCTTGAATTGAAACCACCAGGACACGGCATGTTCTGGCTCCTTTCTCAGCCCAGACCAGTCTTGGCTTGGACACACCAACCTCTGCTCTACTCCGTGGAGACGTCTGCCCTGCTTCCAAGCCTCCAAGTGTGTGGTTCTCCCCTCCTTGGCCGGACTGCTCTGCGTCCTTCAGGGCTCAGCACAGCTGGGGTTTCCTCTCCCACCACCTTCTCCGTACTTATTCCCGTGGTAGAATTTTCCAGCAATCTGTCGTATTCTGGTTGGCTTGTTTTTATTTCCATGTGTCTCTCCATCCCATCAGTTCAGGGTCCTCAGCCTTTTTCTCCGGGGCATCTCCTCCGCTTCCTTAACCAGGACATATTGGAAGGGCTCAATATTTTCTCGTGGACTAAAGGAACTAGATATTTTGGGACTAAATTACTAGCTCTGCCACTTGTTAAGCAGGTGGTCTTAGGTGGGTTGTTTTCACCTCTCTGAGCCTCGTTCACGAGCTTAAGATAATCATTAGCATCTTGCCGAGTCGTGAGTGTTAGAAATACTGTCTAGGCAGCTTCTGAGAGCCCAGGCCACCTAGAAAGTGTTTGATGAGATCAGTAATCGTGGCTACTGTTTACTTAGTACATACCGGTTCGTCACAGAGGACAAAGGCACGATCCCTGCACTTGGGAGTCGGTCACGGTCCAGTGGAGCGTGATGCTTGGCATTCTGATTGTGTAGCCTGTCCCGCCGAGTTGGGTCGTAGTGACATCGTATCCGTGTTTCCCAATCTGCCCGTGTCAGGTTTGTTTCCAATTCCGTGGTGCAGTTTCATATCCACAGCGCTCAGAGTTAATTCCATGGGGCAACTCAAGAATAGTTAGTGGTACCTGGTCTCTTAGCTATACTGATGCTTAGATGCTGTGCATGGATAGCTTCCTTCTAGAGCCAGCGTTAAGAGTGTATCCCACTGTTGTCTCAGCGTGTACGCTAATACTCGACAGCCTTCTTTCTGTCCATGAATTCTTCTAATAGTGTGCCACCCCAGAAAGATAATAGAGCAATTTTCTGTATTTTTCTGGGATTCTTTTTTCTTCAAACTTTTGACCAACTTGAGTGAAAATTTTCTAGGAGTTCATTAAAGATAGTAATGGCATCTTTCATTTTCTGTATTTTAAAAATTGTGAACTCTTCTTTATGCAAAATACCTAGTGAATTATACTCACTTTTCAATTTATTCTCTGCATACTTCCTACTATAGGTTTTTCTTTTCTGTACTACTTAATTTCATGAAACTGGCATTAGAATGGTTTTAATTATACAGATGGCATCATAGTTTCTAAGACAACAATCCAGATTGTTGAAAGACTAGAGCATTTAACCTGTTTGTGAATTCTTTTGAGTGTATAGTAAGCTGTTTTATGACTCTCACAAAATGCTAATCAGCTGGAGTGAATAATCTTTATGCTTTTGACCAATTCAACATATGGTTCAGTGTAGACAAATGTCCTAAGTTCTGTTGGTGATAGAACAGTAAATTAGAACCTGCTGGTTTTGAGAAATGTGTATTGTAGAGGAGACAAAAAAAAACATAAATTTTAACACGAGGCAGATCTGTTACATGATAGAAGAAGGATACAAAGAAATACAGGTATTCAAAGTGGAGAGAGAAATTACTTCTGTTGTGCGTGGATCAAAGAAACCGTGTGTGTGTGTATGTGTGTTTGAGTTGGGTCATGGGACAAGAACGCATTCTCTTTGTTACTTTAATAGCATCAATTTGAATGGTGTGCCAGTTCAAGTTTCTTTTCGGCCCTTAGACTAGGCCAAGAACAGCAAATCAGCTATAAAACATTCAATTTAGGGACCATTATTATAGATAAGATACTTAACTCTATTTTATTTAAACTCATGACCTTTCCACTAATTGAAAAGCATCAGCAAAGCTCTAGCTTATATAGTCACTAATAATGTCTTAGTGGAAACTCCTGAATGAAATTTCTGATTTAGACTGGCCACCTTGTGGTTTTAACTTAATTTGTGAAGCAGCTCTTCTCTATAATTTGGTGTGTTTTGTATAGTAAATATGTATCAGCATTTCTGATAGGCTCATGAGAAGCAGTTGCTCGGTTGTTTCAAATAATTCACTGGAAAGAGTGATTGATGACCCCGGTTTTAAACATCTCCCCTTGGACTATTCCTCTGCAGGTGCACGCTCCTTGCTCTCAATTCCCAGCAGCCCTACAAAAACTCCTTATTTTTGCTTACGTCTATTGGAATATTTACTGCATCGTCTTACTATGAGATTGTTTGTTGCATTAGACTTTGAGACAATGAATGCAAAGGAGGATAGTTAAGAGACACTGATGTGTGTGTGTCTGTAAGATTATCTCATTCTATTCTTCGAATAGCTCTCTTAAGATGGGAGCGACTTGGATCCGCACGTTATAGGTGAGGAAGTTGAGGCAGTCGTAGAGCTGATACGTGGAGGAGTCAGAATATGGACCCTGGCCATCGGGCTCCAGAGCCCCCACTTTTAATCGTTATGATCTTCTGCTCCTAAGTACTACTTTTTACTGGAGAAAAAGAGAAAACTGATGATATCCATAGATCCTAGTTCATTGCTTTAAACCCGGTGAATGATGCTCTACCCGTTGTGGTCACTGCATCAGACAGCGGGAATTACTGGTGGGATCCCACAGCACCTTGTTTTCTAATCTTATTATTAAAGTGATGTTTTGGGCACAATTGATTTTGTAACCTGCAGGTTGAAAACCATGATACATGTTATGTGGAATGTTGCTGCACAGTAGTGAAAAAGCTTAACCTGGTAAACTATTTAATGCTTTACTACGTACTTATGGATCACATCTATCCTAGTGTAAGGATAATTCTTCTATTCATGAGTGTATTTCTAGGGTTAATGTCAGTTGGTAAGGTAGTGGGACAAAAATTTAATACTTGGGGGAAAAATGTAGTTTCCTGATTGATTGCGTCTGATATTTCTCGTGAGTTTCCACTTATTGATATTGGGTATGGAGACCGGGTGGGGGGCGGGTAGGGAGGGTATGGGTGGAGGTGCAGGCGTCAGGGGAAGGGAAACAGATTTGCCAGTTACAGTATCAAGTATTTCTTGGGGGCATCTTAGTCTCTCTTAAAAATGCTTGGTCTGGCCTTTCTCCTCCCCCTCCCATGTGCTTCTCTTCAGGATGGCAGTAGGGAGTTTAATGTGCCCTCGGGGTCATGGCGATTGCCTTTAGTCCAGGCACCATCCTGCTCTCCAAGCACTGCTCTTTGGTCCTTGCTGATCTGCTGTGATCCCAGATGCTAGAGTTCCCTGGTGGCTCAGTGGGTTAAGGATCCCACATTGTCACTGCTGTGGCTCAGGTTACTACTGTGACGCAGGTTCAGTCCGTGGCCAGGGAACTTCCATGATGCTGTGGGTGTGGCCAAAAAAAACTGTGTAATCATATAGACGCCTCATTCACTGACATAAGTCTGGTTGCCTTTGGCAGTTGGAGTTGCCATGCTGGTGCTGCTTACTGAAGCCCATGCCTTCCAGCCATTTGTGTCTGATCTCCAAGTGTCTGTGCTTCTTTGGGTCCCAAGACTGTGCTCAGCCGCTGGCTCCCTCGTTGGGTTACCTAAACTCCTGGATCAACTGTCTAGCACACTCAGGTCGTGCAGGACCAGTAGCAGCCTCTCAGGCTAGCCACCTAGCACCCTCCTTCCAGAAATGCAGCGTTTCTATTTCTGGGCCAATTTGGACAGAGCACCAACTCAGGTGGGGGCTCTCCTGGAGACCCGCCCCTGAACCAGCTGTGCTGGAGCTAAGCAGGTGTTCCTCAGCTTCCCACGCTTCTCTGGTCGTGCTCCTCATTTTATCCCACGGGAGTGGGGGCAATTAGAACAGAGGTTTCTAACTTACCCCCTTCCTCACTACAGCTTCTGTTCTCCTTTCCGTGCTCTATGGGAGCGGGGAGGCAGGAGCCTCAGAGCCCCTGGCCATCATAGGCAGAAGGGCTCATCTCTTCACCCTGCGGGGAGAAGAAACTCTCCTTGTGTTTCCCAGGCTCTTTTTTGTTTGTTTGTTTGTTTGTTTGTTTTGCTCTACCCATGGCATGCAGAAGTTCCCAGGCCAGGGATCAAACCTGAGCAACAGAAGGGGTAATGCCAGGTCCTTAACCCACTGAGCCACCAGGGAACTCCTCCCAGATTCTTGATTATAGGAACTCAGATTAGAATGTATTAGGAACCAGGGATTAAAATTTAATGAGGATGAAAATGCAGTAATTTCAAATATGAAAATATTGTCTCCACTTTGGTTTGTTTCTTTTTATTTCTTGATTTGAGGACTCCTTTTCTTAGGGGAGTCTGACAGTTTCATCTAATAGGGATACTCTAGCTCAGTTTTTGGAGACTAGAACATTCTGTTTTACAGACTGAACAAAAACCCCCAGATTTCTGAAACTTTATTACCTATCCAACTTTTATTTCGAAGAGACTCTAGTCCAATCCAACTTTTATTTCCATAAGACTTCTAGTCCATTCGGGCTTATTTCTTCATTTCCTTTCTATAGACTTTTGATCCACACCTCGTATCAGTGTTTAGCCTATAATTTCCCCCCTTCCATCAGCTTAATTTCGTCCCATTTCCAACACTCAGTTTAACTCTCATCTCCATCAAAAAACACGTGCTAAGTCTGTGGCTTTAAGGATCTCTCTTTGTTGAGCCGCTGTTGCAGTTATGGCTAAGTGCATACCGTTGAGCAATTGTTTTATCTCTGTTGGCTTCATGTCTTTTGAATTTGTAACTTCTTAGCTTGCCGGATTTGTATTTTGCAATTCTTTAGAGTCTTCTGTAGCACCTAGTAGAGTGCTAGGCATATAAATAGATGTTCAATATTTCTTCTCTGCTTGTGGATTCCTGGCCCACTGAAGGGCATGTGTTTGTATTGTTTTAAAAATAAAGGTAGAATTTAATGGATACATCTAGCATTATTATTATTAATAATAATTAGGCGTTGGGCTTGGTGGATATAACTTGATGTCCAAATAATGGCAACTTGAGCAAGAGAGGGTTTTGTTATTTTTTTCTCTCATGTCATGAGAAGGCATTTGATAGCTTTGTTATCCAGATAAAGGATGGCAGGGTAGAAACCTTTGATTCTTTTGATTTTTCATGTCTAGTCAAAAAATGGGTGTTGTTGCCTGTATGCCAGGCACCCAGAGGTACAAGGGAGGGCCCAAGGTACGTGCCAGCTGGCAAATGCCATTGAGAGAATTTCCCTGAGAAGCTCCACCCAGTGACTGATACATTCCTTATTGGTCAGACCTTACCTCTCCTGACCATCTGCCCGTCCAGTTGATTTTATGATGCAACTAGAATTAATAAGCCTGATATTTACTCCCATCAGTTTAAAGCTAATTCTAATAAATATCCCCCAAATATGAGGGTCCGATTGTGTGGGGTTTTTTTGCTTGAAATGCGTATTGGCCAAAGGATATTTAAAGTTATAGGTTATTATTCATGACTTGTGTAGCCATTCCTCGAGAAAGATTGGATGTCGTATACTAAGGTTGTACTGTTTTCTATTAACTCGTATTTGATTTGTTTTAAATTAATTCATTCACTCGTATATACCTTAAAGAATATTTTGCATATGCTTGTTCTTGTTGTCATTTGCCCTCCCTCTCAAGTCACAGGCAAATCGTTTTGTCTTGTTTTGTTTTTTAAGTTATAGGTGTGTTTTAGTGCAGTTAGCATTATAATCAGATCTTGAACTGCATTATACAAGATCGCATGGTTGCTTGCATCTTTGCTTAAGGAGACCAGCTTGTAGAATATAGTATCTTAAGTATTGTATTTGCTAAACATAAATCCTATTAAGATAGTTTTTAAATGTGAGAACTCTCAGTGTTTTTCTTATAAATTCCCCTCAGTGTGCCCTTGATATTATTAGACCCAATTGTTTAAACATCAAAACCAGGGGTCATTTTTTTTATTTTGATGTAAATTAAAATTCCATTCAGCATCACCATCAGCTTAAGGTAGGAAAAAATAAGCTAATTGATAAAAACAACTTGAAACTTTAAAAAATATATATATATACAATCCAAAAGGGCATATGCACCACTGGTAATGTTGTGATAAATTATCAAATAATTCAGGTGGAAAGAAAATAATTTTAGCTCCTGAAATGTTGATTGTGTCTTCCAAGTATCAGAATTATTTAAGGCATTTATAACTAAGCACCTGCAAGTTTTCCTTGTCCTGTCTGCTCATATTCTTTTTTTTTTTTTTTAATTTTGAGAAGCAGATTTCATTAAAATACATAAGATATCTTTGGAGAGAATTTCCTTTCGGACTGTAGTGTTCATAGCATTTTTTTCCTTGCAGTTTAATTGAGATGTGCTTGACACACCGCATTGTGTACGTGTAAGATGCATAGTGTAATGATTTGACTTACATACATCAGGAAATGATTATCGCAGTAAGTTTAGGGAACATCCGTCATTCCTTTGGATACAAAGTTGATAAAACAGAAAAAAAAATTTTTCCTTGTGATGAGAAATCTTTGGATTTACCCTCTTAACAACGTTCTCTTCTAATGTACAGCTGTGGTCATTGTATTTATCGTGTCGTCCACGCCATCCTTTGTATTTATTTGATACAAAAGACGTTTGTACCTCTTGACCCCCTTCATCCCATTTCCCCCCCTCTGACCACCCTGCCTCTGGCAACCACCGATCTGATTTTCTGCCGTGCATTTGTTTGTTTGTTTGCTCGCTTTGCAAAGCATAGGTGAGTTTACACCGCTACGTTAGCTCCTGCTACACAGCAGCGTGATGCCGTATTTCTACACATTTCAAAGTGCTCGTCATGCTAAGTTGAGTTTTCTCCTGTTACCATAAAAAGATATTACGTAATTATTGCTAGTCTGCTTATATTCTTAATGTACATTTTTTAATGGGGTTGAATTTGTGTCCCAAAAGCTACCTTAATAATTTTGTATGGTTTCAGTCATGTTTGCTGAACATCATAATTAGCTTCACTGCCATGTTACCCCCTGACCTCTCCTCCAGTCAAGAAAAATTTTTTTTGCATGTACCGAGCTTTTCAGTGTATCATCATTCTCATTAGATACGGGAATTATTAAGTATATTTTTTGTTTCTTAGGTTCTATTCTTTATATGCTGGACTTTATGAGCGAAGCTCCAAGGAGGGAACACTTTCTAGCTTCTGCTTTCTGTGTATGTGACTCCTTTTCTTTTCCTTTCTTTCTTGCTTTTTTTCTTTCGTTTTTCTCCCTTTCTTAAGTTGCTGCAGCGTTGCAGGAGCTGGGAGGGGAGGCTTCAAAACACCCATTAAGATTTTTATTTCGTGTTTGAAATTTCTTTAAATAGGTGAGCATTATTTTTAAAAGCATTTTGAATGTCCACAGAGATAAAGGGATTTTTATAAACAAACTCCCCGGCAGGAGCTATGTTACATGCTATATGTTTCAGGCTAATAATAAGGGCTCACTGTGGGTCAGTGTGTCACATCCCAGTGGTGTCTGGTGAGATGAAGGGTTATCTGATATGTCAGCTGGCTAACCCTGGGAACAGTTTGGAGCAGGCAAGATAATGGGACTGAATTCTGAAATGAGGGTTGAAATGTACTGGAATATTGTCACATGTGAGAACACTAACTTTTTTAAAATAAATGTAGTCACCTCTTGACATCATTAGGCATATTTGATAATAATTCTTAATGGGGTATATTTTAAGTGGATAAATTGGGTAGAGGCTGAAGTGAATCACATATAATGGCATGTTTAAATAGATAAATTTAAAAAATCACTCATTCCATCAGGCACAGGAGATTTTTATTAATAGAAAGCTACTGAGCAAAAATGGAAGTATTTTTTTCTTCTCTATCCCAATTACTACATTAACATGCCCCAATGCTAGTAAGCTTTTAGCTTCTTAATCACTACTTGAAGTTCTGAGTATAAAATTACTTCTACCAAACATGGGTACAATACCATGGAAATCTTTAAAATTGTGGTGCTTCACTGTGTTTCCAAGAGAGTAGCTTCACAAACCATTATAGAAAACGTTACTACCTTCTTTAAAATCACAAATGCTTTAAAAGATTCTTCTTTCAGCCTTTCTTTGTTTTTCTCTGCCAAGTCAGTTTGCCAAACCTAAATAGACACTTAATTTTGAGAAAAAGTCTGTGTGTCTGTGTGGTGTGTAAAATGAAGTTCAAGAAAATATTTATCTTTCCATGTACATGTGAGTTGCTTGATGCAAGTTGAATAAGATAATCCGCATTAATACTCTTATGGCTTATAACTTGAATTTTTAGATGTATAGATTTTGAATGGAATCTAAGGGTGTTGCAGTGGGATGAGCTTATGGAGGTGTTTTTACACCATCTCATGCACACTTTGTTTATTATTTTGGCATTTCCTCTTCTAAAAGGCAAATCTTAATGCACAGTGATTTCGTGTGAATATATGTGGACATTCCTTATTTCCTTGAAGCCCACAGCACTGCAAGCATCATAAATGAGTGATTTAGGAAGCCTTTGGTCAGCCAGCAGAGGCCACTCACAGCTTGCTACTAAAACTGGACAGCAAAGTGAAACTCTTTAATCACTGTTGGCCATCCTCCAGAGCTGGGTAATTTTTAGGTCCTTACCCCCAAAAAAGTATTACCAGGGAGCAGTGTGAAAAAGCAGTTGTCGCTGTATTTGTTTTTTTAATTATATAGTGATCGATCTCTTCTATTAAAGCATTTGGATCATCCATTATTAGTGCAGACCGGAAATGAGAATTTGTACACTTAGTAATTCGAAGTATCATTATTCTCATAGGCCAGTAAGTCTAAATTCTTCATTATTAATGCCAGTTTATTTTAATGAGGGGAAAAAAAAACCTGTTCAAAGTGAAGATTTAAACAATCACAAATGTTTCGTTTTAGAATGAAAATATAAGAATTGCTACTCTAGTCATTTGAAACTATGCGTATGTATGTAAGTGTGTTGCCACACCTTCATCGGCTCAGAATCATCTGCATTTTGAGCGTTCTTTTAAAGCGATACATGTGCTGCTGTTGCTCGAAAATGTGCAAAGGTCACTTTCTAGATCACCCGAAGACCGTCTTCAGCCCCTACTCCAGGTGATGCTGGCACCTGCAAAGGTTAGCGTCTTCTCTTTGACGCATGCGATTCCTGCTAAGAGAGCTAGTCCTCAGCGGAAAGGCCAGCCCTGAGCTTCTCTGTGCTTTATATCCTGTGACTTTTTGGATTCTTTATAAAAGCTTTCTGGTTTGATGGTGTAATCTCACATGTACATGGACCCGCTTCCCGAGGGAAAAAATAGTCCAAGTTCTCAGATGTTCTGAGTCCCTTCATGTATTCTCCTCATGAAATGTTTGCTTGTCTCTAATGCAGCTGTTAGATTTGTTCTACTCCTTTGGCTCTACTGACTGGTCGTGGAGCCATTTGTTATTCTTGTTAGTCTGTCCGTAACGTGTGCTGACAACCCTGTGCGAGCTGACATGCTCGTGCTTGCCTGTATTTAAAATAGCCCCATAGGGTACCCTGAAGGTGCAGCAGAGACCAGAATGTCCTTGGATGGATCTTTGCAGGCTGAGGATTTCCCCAGAGTGTGCTCTAGATTCAGGCCAGCATCTGCTGTGGCAAATCCCCAAACACAGGAAACACGTGTTTTGGCGTGTGGTCTGCTTTGTGTGGCCCCCTGTAGGGGAAGGAGCAGTAAATTGTGAAGAGGACAACTTGGGTTCAAGTCTGACTCTGTTCAGTCTTTGTGATCTGGGTGTCAAGTGCCCCACCCCACTGGGGGTTCAAGAATCCTGATGGCCACGCACGTTAGCCACCTCGCCTGTGAAAACTTACCCTATAAGCAGGCAAGACCGATAAAGAATAGCGGTGTCACCGTTAATCACAATAACCTTTCTATTAATTATATTAATGCTTGATATGTCATGGGTAGTTATTGTCACACGTTCTTTGTCAGTTTGTTCATGCTTATATCGTTCCAAGGAGGATGACAAATTCCGTAGTAAGAGTGTAATGGAGCAATATGCTATTTCTTTCTTTAAAACAAACAAACCTCAAACCCTTGAAATTAGAGGAGCCCCTTAACACAGGACTTTATCAAGAGAGCAAAAAAGATTTAGTTCCACGTAACAATATAACTAAAATCACGCACCTGAATGGGAACCACATACCACAGTTTAGATAGTAAATTTAAGCATTGTTCTATAGACACAGTAGGTAGCTGCGAGAGATGGGTTGAATTGTTCCAAATAGATCAGCTTGGGGTTTAGAACGAGGAGTAGTCAGCTTCCACACCAGGAGCTGGAGAGAAGGACTGCACTGGAAGGCAGGGATGAGAATAGAGAGGGCTTGGCCTGCATTTCTCCTTAGTTTTAACTTTGCTTTCAGTGTCGAGCTGTGGATGGGTCTGGAATGAGAAAACTGACGTGCTGAAAAGCAGCGATTTAGAAGGTTGAATTTGGAGTTCCCGTCGTGGCTCAGTGGTGAACGAATCCGACTAGGAACCATGAGGTTGTGGGTTCGATCCCTGGCCTTGCTCAGTGGGTTAAGGATCCGGCGTTGCCGTGAGCTGTGGTGTAGGTCACAGACGCGGCTCGGATCCCATGTTGCTGTGGCTCTTGTGTAGGTCCAATTCGACCCCCAGCCTGGGAACCTCCATGTGCCGCGGGAGCGGCCCTAGAAAGGGCAAAAAGACAAAAAAAGAAAGTTGAATTTGGTGCGCTGGTAAGATGCAGGGAGAGAGAAATGGTATATTGCTTCCTTTTTGGAGGTGATTTTTTTTCCCCCTTATTCCTCTTAAATCAGACAACTATTTCGTTTTCCCCTTTATCTTATAAATACTGTCCATTTAGGCTACCTGTATTGCTGCTTTTTTGTATTTGCGTGAAAAGTAATTCTAAAGTACTTTTTACTTTTTTGTACGTTGTCTTAAAAGTAATTCTAATATTGTTTTTCTTAAATGTTTTCCATCCCTAAATAGATTGTGTCTTTTGTGAATTGTGACCATTCTGT
Organism: Phacochoerus africanus; assembly: GCF_016906955.1. NCBI lineage: Eukaryota > Metazoa > Chordata > Mammalia > Artiodactyla > Suidae > Phacochoerus > Phacochoerus africanus. Next base: position 13,220,079 of record NC_062555.1, on the reverse strand, counting down.
AATATTATATATGAGAATAGATGACATAAGGAAATATTTTATGCATTCCCCCCAGCTATCCGGTAGCAAATTTTTAGATCACTGTTAAAAACACATGTGCCCAGGAGTTCCCGTTGTGGCTCGGCAGAAACGAATCTGAGTAGCATCCATGAGGACACAGGTTCGATCCCTGGCCTTGCTCAGTGGGTTAAGGATCTGGCATTGCTGTGAACTGTGGCTTAGGTCACAGATGCCACTCAGATCCCGCATGGGCATGGCTGCGGTGTGGGCCAGATTTGACTCCTAGCCTGGGAATTTCCACATGCAGGAGGTCCTCAAAAGAGAAAAAAAACAAAACAAAACAAAAAGATGCGCCCTCATTTGAAATACTTTTTGGAGAATCAATGTTCTTCTCTATGTGATTAAAAGATAAGCATTCACACATTCATTTTAACAGCTATTAATGAAATCAGCTACCACAAAACATTGAGAATATCATTTTCTTGGGCTTATGTTTTAAATGGAGGTGAGTGTATAGACTAGCAAAAGTTTCCTTCCAGCTCTTTGCTTTCCTCTCTTCTTATGCCCAGGGGTCTAAAGTCCAATTTTTAAGCCTTTTGTTGTTGTTGTTGAGTTGTTTTCCTTAATATCCGTCACATATTATTTGACTGACACATTCGTTGAATGTACCAGGGGGCCATCGTGCAGAGCCTGCTCAACTTTAAAGGCTTGTTTCTTTCTTCAGAGAAGTTGAGTCAAATTAATTACAGTCCTTAGAGAAGCAGGAAACCTCTGGGTCTTGACAAACTGGCAGGAGGCTCAGGCAATGTCTCCCTCTAGCCTGGAGGCCCGGCCCGTTTGACTGACCAGTCCTCACAAAACTGAAAGACCTCCTTTTGAATGGCAGCCTGCCACCATACGTGCTTGTCAGAGCAGGCACTGAAGCAGAATAGCATTTGGAAAGCAAATGGAGTAATAATCGTAAATGAGAGCAGTGTTGGGAGAATAGCGATACTAGAGTCAGAAGAGAAAGGATCATGATTTCAGAGTTCCCTGGCGGCTCAGTGGGTTAAGGACCCAGCTCTGTCACTGCTGTGGCTCTGGTTACTGCTGTGGTCTAGATTTGATCCCTGGCCCGGGAACTTGGCGCATACCAAAAAAAAAAAAAAAAAGACCAAAACGAAGCGAAAGGATGATGATTTCTTTTACTTGTTTGGAGACTCTGCATCATGAATTTACAAAGGGAATCTTATTCGTTGAGAATATAAGTAGGATATAATGAACAAACTCATTATTTATCTCATAAGCCCATTGTGTCTTGGATAAGTTATCTGATTTCGGAAGTAGTTCCTTCAACCATCTAATTGTAGAATGGGATGAGATGCAGAGGGTTTGGTAATAATAACAAAATGAAAATGAGGTATGAAACCAACTCTTCTCTTTATCTTTTAAGGAAAGTCATGAAATCAAGTGTTAGTAAATTAGTGACAAAAAGAAGAAATTTATTTTAATGTGTCTAATAAAGTTGAGAAAATAGATATTTTGTCATTGAAATCATTTGGCCAAATTTCCCTTACGTTGGTGCATTTATTGGCCTTATGAATTTTGATGGTCATACTAGTACAGCTGGTGTTAAATTTTATCTCTTGCTGCTGCATGCCTGTTTTCTAAGGTTGATAACTTGATTGCAAATAATAACAACTACTATTTAGTAAACAATAGGAAAAACTGGGGCCCATGTGATCTTTTAACACTTAGTTTATTACACAGTCTAATAAGGCCATAAATTGACATCAATGCCGTGTTTTCCAGAGACCCTCCGTTGCTATCTAACTCTGTTACTTTTTGAAATTTAATCATTTGTGTAATAAACCAAGGAAATGAAGAGGAAGAGGCCAGCTTTATTTAGAATTGTAAATATAGGCTATAATACTGTTTAACAAATGAATCATAAAAATCCAGAGCACACGGTATGATGTTTAGGATGGTTATCAGTAAATATTGGCTAATTATTTAAAGGACTGCCTCCAGAGTTTTAACACAACAAGAATTGGATTGTGGAGATACTGTTTCTCAGGAAAAATGTAATACCTGTTTCCTGCGTAAGCTTCTGAGATGAAAATCTACTTTTCTAGCAAACTTTACTGTGTGAATATCTTACTGGCTATTTAAAGAGTCATGATTTTTTTTTTTTTAATTTGTGATTTCTTTCTAAGACATTTCTGGAATAAACAGAAAGCATAGTTTTTTTGGAGAATAAAATAATCACCATACTTAATCATTGACTAGAAATGAATACTTTGGCCGAATGTCTTAAATTGTGTCATTTTATTTTTAGGAAGATTAACCCTGAATTATAAATTTTAAGAGGTGTTCTATAAGAATGTTTCTTGACATTTTATAATACGTTGAGGTGTCTACTAATAATCAATCACATTAAACACGTTTTCAAGTTTAAAATACACTGAAACTCCAGTACAGCCCTGACTTTCACCAGTTGGATTCTGTACTAAGAGCTTATTCTCAGATTTTGTGTCAGTGACGTCTAGTCCCTAAAGAAGCAAGAGGTTTCCATTACAAGGACGTTTTACTCGTGAAGCAGGCCGGTGCTGTGGACCCTAAGGAGATCCTCATGTGTGTGGGTCTCAGCGGGTTTTTATTTCATTTTTTTAAAAATTCTAAACTGTGTCTATTTGCACATCTTTAAAAGTAAAACGAAAATTGACCCAAAATAATAGTCAAGGATATTCATTTCTTTTTTTAAAAAAAGGACCATGTGCTAGGTGAATACATAGAGTCATTTACATGTCTACATTTGATATTATAAATCTTTTGTGAGTTATTTGCAGCAATTGAATTGAGCTTATGGTTTATATATATATGATTTCTGAGAAATACATAGTATGATTATTTCTGACTAGATTGAAAGCTTACATTTGTATTGTGGTATAAATTAGTTATAAATTCTGTTTTATTGTATTCAGTTGCATCGTCTTCATCAAGCAATTTATCACATGGGTGTATGTGAAATTTCTTCATTTATTAAATTTCAGATTATGTATTTCAAGCCAGAGCAAGCCTTAAACATTTTTTTTCCATAAGTATAGCTTCAGGTAAACAAGCAATTTTAGCCCTGAAAATAGCTTCTGCTTCTGTCAACACGTTGTTTATTCTTTCTCTGAGATAAAAAGTTCACTTTTCTGATATTTGTACCAAGATAAAGTCAGTAAACAAGATTAATATAGTGTGGAAAAGGTTGTCAGCAGCCCTGGCAAAGGAAATAAGTTGCCTGTACATAGAACATACTGTAAACTGAATAAAAGTGTCAGGTCCACCATGAGATAATGTGATCATGAACCTCTAACAAAGCATGACATAGGCACAGTCGGCTTTTCTCATAGCCGCAGTGTAGAAAATGGATTACTGTATTCCAGGGGTACCCACTGGACTAGCATGAAAACCTCATTTGGGGATGAATGCAGGATGTAGTCCTGGAGTTGAGCCACATGTTTACCTGTGGTGCTCAGACCCTAGGCTTATTAATGTCATCATCTCTGCACGTTTGCAATATTTGCATTTCTTGGAAATTCACTGTGTGCAGGCATCCTTGTTACGCAAGCGATCCAAGATGAAGCACCTTTTTTGAAAATGTTCATTTCTTTTCAGGGGCTTTTTTTTTTGCCTCATCATGCCTTTTTGGATTCTCGAAGTCAGGTGGCATTTCTCTAATTATAGGGGGATTTTTTTTTTTTTAATATGACAGAGCATAACTTAAAGCCTTTTGCCATAAGTTTATGTCTTGTCCGTTGGGAGGGTGGATTCATTCTTGCATGATGCTGTGTTTTTATTTCTACTGAGACCCCTCCATAAGATAGGAAAGTTGTGAAGTTTTCTTTCAGAATGGGAATAGCTTACAATATCAAAAAAAAAAAGAAATTGAACCATTGTTTCTTTATCAGGTTTTTACTTTTTATTTGGAAATAAAGGAAATAATGTTTTTCTCTTAAGTGAAATTACACGGATAATTCTTAACTTTACAGAAAACCCTACTAAAAAAGGACCACTCACTACTTCCTTGACTTAAGTTTTTTATGCATTGTTTTTTGTTTTTTCCATTTTTTCTTTTTACAGCCGCACCTGTGGCATATGGAAGTTCCCAGGCCCAGGGTGGAATCGGAGCTGCAGCTGCAGGCCTACACCACAGCCATGGCAACACTGGATCCAAGCCGCATCTTCAACCTACACCACAGCTTGCAGCAACACCAGGTCCTTAACCTGCTGAGCGAGAGCAGGGATCGAACCTCATCCTCACAGACACTGTGATGGGTTCTCAACCCCCTGAGCCATAACAGGAACTCTGAGCATTGTTTTTTTGTTTTTTGAAGTTCAGTTGATTTACAGTGCTGTGTTAGTTTCAGGTGTACAGCAAAGTGATTCAGTTATACATAAATATATATGCATATCTATTTTTTCATTTTTTTTCCATTATAGGTTATTACAAGATAATGAATATAGTTCCCTGTGCTATACTGGGTCATTGTTGCTTATCTGTTTTATATATAGTAGTGTGTATATGTTAAACCCAAACTCCCAATTTGTGTTCATTTTTTATTATTTTTTTAATGGTTGCACCTGTGGCATATGGAGGTTTCCTGAGCAGGGATTGAATTTTAGCTGCAGCTGTGACCTATGCTGCAGCTGTGGAAACACCGGATCCTTTATTCAACCCACTGCAGCACAGCAGGAACTCCTTCCACGTGTATGCATTTAAATTGTGTGCATTATAATACATGTTATTTACATTTAGGAATTAACTGTAAATATGTTGGTTGTAAAGAAATGTCTTCTCAACATGAATCTAATTAACTAAACCTTTTTTTAACATATAATTAAGTATATTTGCAGTTGTACTGTATTTGGGCATGAGAGCCAGTCGACTAATTTTTTAAAAAGATTCGTTTTCTATTAGAAAGGTATTTTTAAATAGTTTAAAATTTTGAGCAGAGGAACTCCGCTAGACTAAAAGAAGGAATGCCCTCTTTACAGGAATTAACTTATTCTGTTGGCTCGTGCAGTTGCATTAGATTTCGAGAATTAATGTTATATTCTCCATTTCAGAGTGGGTGTCCTCAAATGAAAACATCACGCTTATTCACTGTCTTCGTACAAACACAACTGTGACCTCTTTTTGGTTTGAAATCTCTTTTCAGGTGACCACTCCCGGCCCAGTCAGTAACAAGAGAATGGTTCACTTTTCCCCAGATTCTCATCCCCACGAGTGAGTATGCACTGTGCAGTCTCGTTGGGCTCTTCTGCATCTTTCTTTGGGGAAATTGGTAGCTGTTGCTGGTACAGGTGCTTTAGTTTATATCCATCTTTAAAAAAAGAGCAAACATCATACACCAATGGCATTAGTACAAGAACAGTTTAAACGAAACCCATGGCAGACATTTAAAGAAATATTTTCAAATACAGTCATTTTTTTATTGTACTTGTGATAGAATTTGAAATTCACCTGTTAGTGGAATATATTATCTTGAAGCATTTAAATGTTCATTCCGTGAAGTAGCATCAGGCGCTCCTTCTCCTCATCCATCCTCACTTCTTTCCTCCCACAAGCCTTTCTAAAGGACTGACGTGAAGTGACTGTTTTTCTCATTCATTCTCTACCTTCTGTTCCTGCCCAGCGTGAGCGGTGAAGGGACCAGAATGTATCTTCATTGAGCAATAAAAGAGGAAGAGACTAATTTACTAGATACTTCCAAAAAATCAAAGCTTTGGCTTTATTGAGTGATTGGGTGAATTTCTAGGTGCTCATTCGATTTCTAAATATGTCTTTGTTGGAAAACCTTAAATAAAGTATGTATTTTGGCTCATTACCAGAAGTCTCCTATGAAGATGGTCGAACTTGAGAAGGACCAAAGACCATTAAAGTATGGAATGATCTGAATTAGTTAGGGAATGCATTTTTTTCTGGAAAACAATCGTATTAGTACTCATTAGATCTTATTTTTTAAATCTACTTTTTAATAAATATAAACAAGTTATTGTTTTGGCAGTAACTTACAAATATTAATATATTAATATGAATAAAATATATTTATATAGATTATTTTATATAGATTTATTTTTATGATTTATCTTCCCTTTTAATAGTTTATCTGATATTCACTTTTTTATTATCCCAGAAGACCTTTTGTCTTTTTTCCCTCAAACATAAATAGAAGAATGGATAAAGCATTTATTATCTCAGAATGACAACCAAAACATTATATATGTTTTCATCTTAATTTTCTGTTCTAAAACAAACACTCAAGAAAGTAGATTATAGTGCTGTTCTTAAACCAACTTTTGGTAAAGATTATAAATGCTCTGAGAGCACACAAGTGCCCTGACTCGTTATCAGCATTGTATTCCTGTGTCAGCTCATTGCCTGGAAGGCAGTAAATAGCTTTTGAGGGAGTGCGGACAGGAAAGTCCGTATTTAAAATAGGACAAATTCGATAATGTCGGTTGAGTACTGCTTCTCAGATTAGCAGGTGTGACCCTCATTGTAGTGTCCCTACCTCCCATCCACGCCCATCTCCCCAGTGGTTCTCGGTGGATTAAATAAGAGTCTTGGGGGCGGGGGTGGAACTTGGATGCCACTGTTTCAGCGTTTCCCAAGCCATCCAGCGTGTTCGATTACCATTCTCTCAATACTCATTTAGTCATGCCACCAGGTCCCCCTTTTCAGTATCTCATTCTGACTTCCTTTTTTCCACATCAGTTTGTTCTTCTTCTTCTTGTTCCTTGTGTTATAAGGTGAGGTTGTTTGGATCTTTTGTTTTTATTTATTTATTTTTTTGATGGAGGGCGTTGTCAGGATAAACTTCCCTCTAGAACTCTTGTCTACTGCCTCGCTTATGTTTTGCTATGTTGTGTTGCCATTTTCATTCCTCTCAAGATATTTTTTGATTCCCCTTTTGATTTCTTCTTTGACCCACTGGTTGTTCAGGGTCATTTTTTTAAATTCCCACCTATTTGTGAATATTCCACTTTTTTCTTGGTTTTTTTGTTTGTTTGTTTGTTTTTCTTGTTTCCATCCATTGTGGTTGGAAAAGATACTTGCTTTGATTTGTCTTCTTAAAATATTTAAGACTTCTGTTGTCACCTAACATAATATGTATCCTAGACAGTGTTTCTTGCGTGCTTGAAAAGAATGTGTATTCTGCTGCTGTTGAATGGACTGTTCAGTATATGTCTTTTAGGTTCATCTGGCTTAACATGTAGTTTAAGTCTAATGTTTCTCTATTGATTTTCTATCTGGTTGATCTATTATTACCCACACATTACTCAAAGTGGGGGTATTGCTATTTCTCCTTTCAGATCTGTTAGCATTTGCTTTGTATATGTAGCTGCTCCAGCGTTGGGTGCACAGGTTTTTACAACTGTTATATTCTCTTGATGAATTGATCCCCTTATCATTATATTTACGGCCTTCTTTGTCTCTTGTTAGTTTTTGGCCTAAAATCTATTTTGTCTAGGAGTTCCTGTTGTGGCTCAGTGTTAACGAATCTGACTAGGAACCACAGGTTGCGGGTTTGATCCCTGGCCTTGCTCAGTGAGTTAAGGATCCGGTGTTGTCGTGAGCTATGATGTAGGTCGCAGCCTCGGCTTGGATCCTGAGTTGCTGTGGCTCTGGTGTAGGCCGGTGGCTACAGCTCTGATTAGACCCCTAGCCTGGGAACCTCCATATGCTGTGGGAGCAGCTCTAGAAAAGACAAAAAGGCAAAAAAAAAATCTATTTTGTCTGATATAAGTATAGCTACCTCTAATTTCTATTGATTTACATTTGCATGGACTATGTAAATCCCTTCATTTTCTGTCTATGTGTATCCTGAAATCGGTAAAGTCAGTCTTTTATAGGTAGTATATATACTTGGGTCTCATTTTGTTATCTATTCAACATCTTTTAATTGGAGTGTTTAGTTCATTTACATTTAAAGTAATAATTGATTGGTATGGACTTACCACTTAATAATTGTTTTCTTTTTATGTTGTGTATCCATTACAAATTTTATTTATAGTTAATTTTAATACTTTTGTCTTTTATCTGTTATACTAGAGTTACATAAGTAATTTTCTCAACATTGTTATAATATCAAAATATTCTGAATTTACATCTTTACCTTCACTGGTGAGTTTCATACTTTCATAGGTTTTCTTGCTACTTTTTTGGTGTCCTGTGATTCAGCTTGAAGAACTTCCTTTAGAATTTCTTATAATGCTGGACTTGTATAAAGCTGTTGTTTGGAACACTCTTATCTTTTTTTCCATTCTGAAGGACACCTTTGCTGGATAAGGTCATCTTGGTATGTATCTTTTGAAACTTTGAATATATCATTCCACTTCATTTTGGCCTACACACTTCTGCTGAAAAATTTGCTGACAGTCTTATCAGGGGCGGGGGTGGGGTGCTCACTTGTATATAAGTAACAAATTGCTTTTCTCTTGTTGCTTCTAATATTCTCTCCTTGTCTCTAACTTTAAATGATTTAATTATCATATTTCTCAGTGTGGGACTCTTTAAATTCATCTTATTTGATACTCTGGTCTTTGTAGGTCTAAATGTCTGTTTCTTTACGCAGATTAGGGAAGTTTTCAGCCCCTATTTATTCAGATAAGCTCCCTGCCCCTTTTTCTCTTGCTTCTCCTTCTGGGATATAAAGCTTATAATTTGCCCACTTGATGGTGTCCCAAAATCCCTTAAGCTATTTTCACTCTTCACTCTCTTTCTTTTTTTCTTTTTGTTCCTGTGATTGGATGAATACCATTGGTTTTTTTTTTTTTTTTTTTTTAGTTCACTAATCCTTTCTTTCACTAGATCTAGTTTGCTTTTGATTTTCGGTCCAGTTACTGTATTCTCTAGCTCCATGATTTCTGCTTGGTATTTTTTAATAGTTATCATCTCTGTTGAAATTCTCGCACTGCTCATACATTGCTCTGCTGACCTTGCTGAGGATCTTTAAGACCATGACTTTGAACTTTCTTTTGGGTAAATCACATTTCTGTTTCATGAAGATGAGTTTCTAAAGCTGGATCTTGTTCTTTTGTTTGGAACACATTCCCGCTTCTGCATTTACCTTGGACTCTGATGTTGGTTTCTGCCCCTCTTTCAGTCTTGACAGACTGGTCTCATGCAGGAGATGAACTCTGTCAGGCAGCTCTTGGTTGTCTCTCAAACCTTTGTGATTATCCAAGCCACCATCTTTATTCTTGGTGGCTCCTGGTAGGGGAGGGTGCGCCAAGATTAGAAGCCAGACTCCCTCTGTTGGCAGTGGGGAAAGTATATAGTTAAGCCCCTTCAGAGAGAAACAAGATGCATGTTGGCCCTCATTTCAGTCCATCTGCACTGAGCTTGGGTGTATTGCCATGGCAGGGGGTTGGGAGAGGGAGGAGATATTGTTTCTTTGCCTGTTTAAAAACTGCTTCTTTGTTTGCTTTAGTCCTGTGGGACTAGTGAATGCAAGTTCCACTGGCTGGCAGAACCAGGAGATCCAGGGGCCTCTCCCTCAGGTGGTAGCTGCAAAAGTTGGGGCACCAGACATGTTTACAAACTTCTTCCAGAGAGGTGCTGGCAGCCTGATTTTATTGCTGTAGCCAGCAGAACTGAGAAGGCAGGGCATGTGCCCACCAGCCCCCTGGACTCTGAGGAGGATCACAGCCAGCCCCGAGGTGCATGCTAGATTAGACTCCAGAACCACAGACAGCAGCTTGTAAAGTATGCTGTCAAGACCCTTCCAGGAAAAGACAGGGAGATGGACATTGTTGCGTGTTCCCTCTGGGCTGACCCTTGCCGGATACCACAGAGAGTGCCCACAAGCGTTAAGAACTGCTTTTTGGCCATAGTCCTTTGAGACTCAGAACTAGGTGCTTTGGGGGCCCAACCTTAGGAAGGAGCGTTCAAATTACCTCTCTTCCACTTTAGAAAAAAAAAAGATACACATTCAATTGTAATCTTGTTTTGGTGCATTGCCCTGTAAAAGCCTCTTGAGTTCCAGGTGGGAGGTCATTCCAAGCATTGTGCTGATATCGATGTTGACAAATTAAGTAACTAAGTCACAAAGCTTTTTTTCCTAATTCTTAAGGTCTAATTGTTATGTTCAGCAGTTGGTAGATTATTGAAAATAGCCCTTGATTTTGAAATCACTGTGTGATTTGGGGGGACATCAATCTCTGAGGGCGTTCAATAATCAAATGACAGTTCTAACCAGTTTCCTCCTGTTTCCATTCACCAATCTATGTGAACAAAATTTCTGCGCAATCAATTTGTTAAAAATAAAAGATGGGACTAGAACTGATGCTAAAGGTAATATTTATCAACTAAGCTGGGGGAAAGGCTTATTACTGATGGCTTTCTAATGAAATTTTATTTTTCCGTCGCATTTTATCAAAGTGTATTTACATTGGCTTAGTTGAGTCATGATAACTTTCAGATCTTGGGTAACTGATGGTTATCAACTAACAGCAGTTATCATTAGCATTGACTAACTTAGAACCTTTTCAAAATAATTCTTAATTCAGTTTTATAGTCACACATCGTTAAGAAAATGTGTGTGTGTGTAGGTATGCACACCCATTTTTGTTGCAGAAGACTATGATAGGGTTACTAATAAAAGGCTTTCAAAAATAAAATTATATTACATTAGGATAAACTTTTGGGAGGGAGTGAATTGGAGGCTTCAAGGGATTCATGAAGAAAAGCAAACCATGTAAAAATGTCAACTTTTGAAGTCATGCTTGTCCTGCTCTATATTTTTAATGGATTGATGGTTAATATCGAATTACAACGATATTTAGATTCCACTGTATATATCTAAGAGTGGTGCAGTTATTTTAAAGTACCTATATATATATAATTAATAAAAACACGAATGCTTTGCAAATATTTAAATTATGATGGAAATTTTAGATGTCTACATAAAAACATGCAAAGAAAGGATATATTCAGGCAACATGTGCTCAAAAATGGTGAAGACAACCCCTGTGTAGACTCTTGTCAGGAAAAATTACCACAATATGGTACAAAAAATAGGTTAAGCTGCTGTTTAAACTTGCTTTAAGGGACCTTTGGGTTTTTTGCCCCCGAATTCCCACCAGCAATTCTCGATACCTCTGTGTTCTCTCTCTAGGTTTTTATTTCTCCTTGATTAGAGTATTTGTGACATTATTCTCTAGACTGTTGTCATTATATGCATACATTAGTTCTGTAATGAGTGATGCATTTGCCAAGGATAGAGGCCTCTTCTTGTTTTCAAATTTCTTAAATTACGCCACACAATGCACCCTTGAAGTCCTGGGCTCTGGGGTCAGGGTTGTCAGGTTCCACTGCTGGTAGTGTTGGGAAGACACCCCCCGCCCCCAGCAATGCTTGCACAGGAGTGTAGGGAAGCATAGATTAACTGTGGTTCTGTCAACTCCTTGCTGCAGTTTTTTACCCCAGGGCTGTAGTAATGAACTGTAAGAAGGGCTAGAAATAGTCATTAAATTACTAAATATCTAATTATCTAAATATCTAATTACTAAATATCTAAATATCTAATGAGAAACATCTAATTGGCTAGTAAGCCACACCTACTGCTTTCAATTCTTGATTTCTCTAGGTCAGAATTTGTTTTGTTCTGGAAGATCAACTACAAAAAACAACCCGATCAGGAAATACTTGAGATAATTTTCTTTCATGGAATTTCAAGAATTATATTTTTAATAAAGAGGGGGAAAGATTTTACAGGCTCAAATATGGTAGCACTTAGGAATTTTCATTTCCTATGGTCACAGGGTTAACAGAATTTAGTATAAGGCAGCTTGGGAATATCTAATCAGGGAAACAGAGGTGCTAAGCTGGGGGCAGAAAAGGATGGTTTGAGCATCAATAGGACCATACCCAGCATGGTGCTCAGTGTGGAAAGCTGCACCTCACTGGAAGCTGTCAGCTCATTAGATGAGAATTAGTGGAGGTGTGTCATTAACATTTGAGTTATTTCTATAGAGATGGTATTTTACAATTATTTCAACAAAATTACTTGTAGAAATTTGGTAAACAGCCAGCTGTGCTGAGCACATGTCAGAGTCTTGGTTTTAAAGACAAACTAACTTGTGCCCTCTACAGATACTGAGAAGCCTTGGAGAGTGTCATAACTATGAAAATGTGTTGATTTTAGCTGTACTAATTGTCTTATATCCATCTAATAATTACTTCCTTGGAACATGCCCTCCTGTCTTTAACGTCCCGTTGCTAATATATTTTAGGTTTCTTTTAATGGATAATATAATGCAGATAAATGAATTATTCAGTAAAATAACTACAGTGAGGTACACAAAATGCGACAAAGACCTCAGTCCAACTAAAGCAGAGAAATTAGATACTAATTTCTAGTAAAAATGACATGTTAAGTTTTGAAATTCACATTTCATTATTCTGTCGACTTTTTTAAAAATAATACTAAAATGTGCAACATAAAATTAATATACGACTACCTAGTTTTAAAAATATTTAAGGCATCAAATGAGGTCACTTTTCATTCACTCTGCCTCCCTTTATGTACTGACCGTAAGTAGTTCCAGAATTTTTTCCTGTCTGACGTTTCCCCAAACACTTACAAGTTGTTTTTGAGTAAATACAATTTATTAATTGACTTTTACATTGATATTTATGTCTTGTGTTTATTTCATTTGAAAGTCTAGGAAATTTACCTGAGGAATTGTATGCAAATCAAAACTTACTTTATAATGCACCTAGGTAACTACTCATAATCCTATGATGAATTCCTTTATAAAGCAAATAGTCACCCTTTATTTTGTCTTTTGTGTAAATATCGGTTTGCTTAAAAGCAAGATTTGCCCGGATTAGAGGTTAGGGTCATTGGGAATACCTCTACGCTTTCAAATTTAGCATCTATTTCTTTCTGATGAAAGCAGCTTCAACTTTAGATTGATAAATAAGATACACTGGATCAATTCCTCCTCTGATTTACTGTGGTTCCCTTGGGTAACTCATTGAGCTTACATATTTCTTAACTTTTAGTTATAGAATAAGAATAATAACAGCCCTTTCTTATAAATGACATTTTTGCAAAGCACTTATGTGAAACACGGAGATTGTTAAACTGGGTATGAAACAGTTCAAGAGGATGATGATGCTTTATATTGTAGAGTATATTTTATTTTTCAGAGTATTTTCCCATGCGCCACTCTCTTCATTATTTTTATTACCTCTCTGAAGCATTCATAGCAGTATTAGACCCCCATTTTATAGCTAATTTGACTTTTGTAAAGTCACACACTCTATTCCACTCAACCAAAAGTCAAAGAAACAAAGATATTAAGCATTTTTTATGTGTTTGATAACATGTCACACCTGCCGAGGAGTCCTGTAAACCTTCCCCGTGAGTTTTGGTGTCATTACTGACATTTAGGAATAAATAGGTGGGTATTGCAAAACATTCGTAGACTAAAAACTCACATAGTTACGTTTTTCCATGGTCTACTGTGGGCGAGAACATTAATACGTATCTTAAACACCCACTAGGTGCCAGGTTCTTAGTCTCGTGTAAGCCTCCCAACAGTGAAGGAGAGGCGGGATCCGTTTTATTTTATAGCGGAGGAAGAACCTACGAGTCAGCGCACTCACCCAGCTACTACGTGCCAGAACCAGGGTCCAAACTTAATCTTTCTGATTCTAAAACGCATGTGTCTTCTTTTTGCTCGAAAGCCAGAACTTTGGTGTCAGCCACAAATAGCCATTTTTCTTCAGTCTGGAGGCTGAAGTTCTTTCGTTTTCAAGAAAACGTCTTCCAAAGAGTCAGGTGTAAATGAGCAGGATGTGTCCACTGGTCATTCTTTCAAGGTAAAATGGTGCTGTTCTGTTTGCATCTCATGCCGTCTTCTAAATAGACACGAAGATAGGAAAGACTTTTTTTCAGAAAAGAAGCTTGAGATGAAATCTACAGAAACCAGTTTTTTTTTTTTCCTCTTTTGGGGTGTCACTGATTAAAATCTATCATTGCACGATACAAAATTGCAGTGGTAGACAAAGAAAACAGTGAATTCATTGACTCTCCTCTCTCAAAGTGTTTCCCTTTAGGAAACCAAGTATTCGATCGATGCTGCAGGAGCTCGTCTCCCATCACTGAGTAAGAATTTGGCCAAAGATAAACTTTTAACTCTCTCTTCTTGCGATAACTGTTGTCAGAGATTTAAAAGAGAATCGCTTTATACGCACTTCCCATTTGTATGCTTAAAAGTTGAGATGTCATAAAAGTTTTGACTGCTATGTCAAGAATATTCTTGAGACTCCTGCGTTTTAGAATCAGAAAGATTAAGTTTGGACCCTGTTTCTGGCACGTAGTAGCTGGGTGAGTGCGCTGACTCTTAGGTTCTTCCTCCGCTATAAAATAAAACGGATCCCGCCTCTCCTTCACTGTTGGGAGGCTTACACGAGACTAAGAACCTGGCACCTAGTGGGTGTTTAAGATACGTATTAATGTTCTCGCCCACAGTAGACCATGGAAAAACGTAACTATGTGAGTTTTTAGTCTACGAATGTTTTGCAATACCCACCTATTTATTCCTAAATGTCAGTAATGACACCAAAACTCACGGGGAAGGTTTACGTCCGTGTCCTCCCCCCACCCCGCCCCCGCCAGCTCATGACAGGGAGGAATGCAGTGACTACTAGTTAAGTGTCCAGACTCCTCATTCTGGCCCCAGGCTGCAGGGAACACATTTGGAAGACAGCGCTGAGAACCACAGGCAGGGATAGAACCCACAATGCCAGGATCGGTGTGCCATCCTAGGTGCTGAAGGTCATCCGGAAGTCCCTGGGGGTGGCTTCTGCATGGATGCACGCACCTTAGTCTTTTGGCACCCTCGGCGGCAGGTGCCCCTAAGATCCAGTTCTTACCTCGCCAAGCAGCTTTTTCTTAACACTCTGTCCCCTCACCTTAATTCTTATTTCCATCTCGATCCATGAAACGCTATGATAGGATGTTGAGTTAGGAGTCTGACCCTCATGTCTGCTTCCCCATACCTTACCCCCCCCCCGCCCTTCTGTTACATACTTCTTCCTACAAAACTGGTCTTCAATACAATACTGTATTGTAATAGTTACATACTGTCTTCAATACAATAGTTATGGTCACAGGGAATCTTCAGTGTCGAAGATGCCTTGCCATTTCCAAAGTTAACTCAGATTATCAGTGATAACCTATTTAGACCAGTTCCGTCCAGTAGATCTTTTCACAGTAATGAAAATGTTCTTATATCCGCCCTGCCAATGATAGTAGCCACTAGCCATGTATGTCCGGAGCCCTTGAAATATGGCTAGTGCACCTGAGGAACTTAATTTTTCATATTAATTTAAGTAGCCATATATGTCTAGTAGCTACCATATTAGCACAAATTTTGACCATTATATGTACATGACACACTAAGTGAACATAAATTATGCTTCTGAGTCAAAGAAAAAAAAAATAGAAACTCTTATTAAAAAAAAAAAAAGAAAAAAGAAATTCCTGGAGTTTCCTGTTGTGGCTCAGCATTAACGGGCCTCACGGTATCCATGAGGATGCTGGTTCAATTCCTGGCTTTGCTCAGTGGGCTGAGTATCCGACGTTGCTGTGAGCTGTGGGGTAGACACGGCTTGGATCCTGCATTGCTGTGGCTGTGGTGTAGGCCAGCTGCTGCAGCTCCGATTCAACCCCTAGCCTGGGAACCTCCATGTGCCTCACATGCAGCCCTAAAAAGGCAAAAAAAGAAAAATTCCAAAAGCAGAAATCTGTATTATAAACTGTTCTAGCTCTTTCCTGATGAAAAGTATGTTTTAGGAGACCTGAGTTAAGAATTTTGAGGTTGCTTTTGTCTGTTGGCATAGATGTGATATTATTTGACTTCTCACGACATCCTGTACATTTCTGCTGCTTGTATTTCAACCCCGGGGGTGAGGGGAAGGGATTAGGGAAGAGCGGGAAGGAATTTTAGGTGGAGAGATTCACTTGCAGAGATTTTAGTTCAAAAAACCTTGTTCCCTAAAGGCTTATTTCTTAAAGGGAAAACCAAAAACTCTCTTCTCCCCCAGCGACAGACCACAGGGGTCTCCTGAAAACAGCAGTGCAGGGAGGGCTCCAGAGGTGGCGGCTGTTGGCAGGACTGAATGAAACAGTGCGTGTGAGCCTTAGTCCCTAAACCTGTCCAAACTGCATCTGTGTCCTGGAGGGAGAGGTGAGCTTGGGAACCACATCCGGCCCTCCGAATCTTAGAACAGACCGTCCAGCTGTGTCCCGCAGGCTCGCCGTCCCTGGCGGTTGATCGGTTCCAGACTCTTCTGTGCCCCCTCTCCCTCGAGAGTCCCCCCAGAGTCTTGGCTCGAGTTACATCAGCGCCGCTACAACCTCCAACCTCCCCTCCTTTCATGCCCTTCTTTCCTCTGCTGTCTTTACATAAATTTGACTCTGGCTTTCAAGAGCACGACTACCTCTGTGTTTCCTTATTTGCTCATGTTTTCACTAAAAAGGAAGTAACTCTTATGTTCCATGAGTACCTTTAAAAAGAGAAAAAAGGAAAACAGAGCAAAAGAGAAAAATCACCCCCCCCAAAAATTATAATCACTGAAGGGAATGTTGGAGAATGGGGGTTAGGAATACAGGGGGTGGAATCAGATAGCTTTGGTCCAAATCTTGACTCCCATACCTGCTGGCTTTGTGACCTTGCAAAGCAGTCGAACTCGGCCAAAGGTTGTGAGATTGAATGAAATAGTCTACGTTTGACTGTTAGCATGGTTCCCAGTACATACCAGACATTTATTGAGTTGTGGGAGTGTTTTGACTGCTACTTCTATTACTACTATATATATATATATATATATAATTACATTATAATAATATAATGTTATATTAATATTATAACATTATATTAATATTTCTATAATATGTTATATTAATATTATAATAATATAACATTGTATTAATATAACATTATATTACTATTATAATATAACATTATATTATTATAACATATTATAATAATTTTTTTTTTTTTCTTTTTTGGCTGCACCTGCCACATGTGGAAGTTCCCCACCCCAGGGGTCAATCCTGCACCACAGCAATGACAACGCCAGATACTTAACCCACTAAGCCACCGGAGAACTCCTCCTGCTGCTTTTTCTAACAGCTACTGTTACTGTTCTGTTACTATGATTATTGCCATATCCCTTTCTCAAGGACCTCCAGTTTTTTATCAGGATACATAAACAACTGCAATATATGAATATAACTGCTGTAATGGAGTTACGTGCAAAGAAAGTTGAGCCAGTTTCGACGAGGAAGTGTGTAAATCAGCCAGGGTGATTTAGACGGGCCACCCAAGGAGGTGGCCTCACCCTCCTCTCGTCCCCATAAGCCCTGCGCACAGAGGCCACCATCCTCCTGCCACGTCATTGCCCCTTTCAGGTCACTCCTGTCCGTAGAAATTCTCCCTCGTTTGAGGGTCACACGACCAGCTGCTATTTGCCCTCATTCATACCGGCCTTGGATACCTACACCAGTCTTTGTCTCTGCATTAACTTCTGCTCCCCTAAGTGGGGACAATATGTATGACAGTGAAAAGGAATATGCAGAGTTCCCGCTGTGGTACAGCAGGTTAAGGGGCGGGCCAGCATGGCCGAAGCTGTGCTCACATCGGATCCCTGGCCCAGACACTTCCATATGCTGCCAGAGTGGCCAAAAAAGGGGGGAAAAAAGGAAGATCATGAGCTTTGGAATTGAAGGCCCAGTGAAGGCAAAGGGAAAATCCAGGGCCGATGTGGAGAACAGCGGCCTGATGGGGCCAAGTGGCTGGAGGGCTTCGGGAGCGAGTGTTCCAGCAGCTGAAGAGCAGAGAGGAGTAAGGGTAGAAATATTATCAGAGAGTTTTCAGTATTTACAAATGAACAGTGATGAGGGTTCGGCAGCTCCACAGAAAGCCCACTGGGGACATAGTAGAAATATCAAAGGAAGCAAAACGAGGTACCTATCAACTTTTAGGAGAAACAAAAAGAAAAATTTAGCAGCGCAAAGTATTCACCTAGTCATAATGTCTGTATTCACAATAGATTAATCAAAAATGGTGTTAAAGCTGGAAATAGGGGATTGGGAGTTATAAAAGAGCTAAATTTACAGTAATAGAAAGTCACTTATTAATGCCAAACATAATTAATCACAGAATAGCAGTATCACCATTATTCTGTAGAAATATATCATTAAAATACCCAAAGAAAAGGCAAAAGGAGTTGACAGTGGTTTCTCTGAGCAGAGCTTAGGGTTCAGGTGAGATGAAACAAACCCTGCTGGGTTTTTGGTTGGTTGGTTGGTTGGTTGGTTGGTTTTGGCCATGCCCATGGCATGTCCCCAGCCCAAGGATCAAACCCACCCCACAGCAGCCACCCCAGCCACTGAAGGGACAGTGTCAGATCTTTAACCCACTGATCCACAGCGGCAACTCCTAGATACTGCTGCTTTTAAACCCTTGCATTTATTGGTTTGGTTTTGAAACTGGCATTTGATTTTTTAAAATATTTTTCTATGAAGAAAAATATAGAATTCATAGTGGGGGGGGGCATTTATCAGTCACATGTCAGGAAACTGAATAAATAATTGGTTTCTAGTTGGCAATTAATCTAGATATCGCTTGCACATACCAATAAGTGTCCATTTCCGCCACAGAAGTGGAATCTGACCTGCCAAAGAGCATCCCTGTCTATGAACTTGAGAAATGTCCCAGTAAGAGCCCGGACAAATCCTATTAATGTAGAGGTTGTTTATTCCCAGGTTTTAGTCCCACACAGAGTCTGGACAATACATAGAAGCATTGAAGGGTGCCAGGCAGTGTCCCCTTTCAATGTAAGCCTTTTGTCCTTTGCGGTATGTTCGCAGAAAGCACACATTGGGCAGAGAACCTCCCACCTGAGCCTCCGTCATTTCTGTGCCTGGAACATGAGAGTAACCTTGTAAGGTTTTTGTGAGGATAGGAAATAATACATATATGTCATGTATCTAAAACATACACATACTCCATACTATGGTGTATGAAAAAAAAATAGCACTAATGATAATATTAGTATTATTCCCTATGGTTGCGAGCTTCTACTGGTTTATCTTCCACAATGTCTCTGTTGATTTCCTCGATGTTTACAATGAGGTTTGAAGCAGAATGCTGCCAGAGGACTGGGCCCACAGCTACGGATAACTCCTTTGGAATAGGTACCACCAGATACACTGTTAGAATCCAAGGAGCTGGAATAATACAGGGGGGCAGGCAGGGCGAGGCACAGAGCAAGAAGAGAAGCTGCACCTGTGCCTTGACTTCTGTGTTTTCAGTGTCGTTGCTGAATTTATCCTCGGCCAGAATCCAGTTATAACTATGGAAGGAAGGGGCTCAAGGTACCTTCAGCCAGTACCTTAGAATTCACCTCCAGGGTTTTGTGTGATTCTTCCTGAGGGATAGCCAGAGGATATGATATTCTTGTAGTTGTCATTTTTTTTTAAGCCGCTGCAATCAAAAGGTCATAATTTGTTGTAATGATGCTATAATTAAGTTGTGGTAAATGATAGCATTTGTAGATTTTATAACCAGAATTGATTCATGAAATGAATACAGTCCTGGCAGTTTATGCTAACATAATTAAATGGAAATGCAATTCTCACCGAGTTTGCTTATTAAATTGAAAATTACTTATATGCACGCTTACATGTCTGTCAAAATTGGTGTAGGTCTAGAATGACATGAACTATCCATTAAAATAGAGCCTGTTTAAGGCTTTGTTGCTGGTGGTGAGTACACGCCTTGCAGCCACACAGACAGGTCACCTGAGAGCACATGCTTTGAGCAAAGTTCCTGCTAACTCCTTTTCTCTTTCCTCTGCAGCCATTGGTTTAGCCCTGGGGCTAGGACAGAACATGGCCAGGTAAGGAACTTTCTAATCCAAAAGGAGGTTCGTCTCTCAAATATTTACCTCTCTTCCCTCCGGGTAGTAGATCAGCTTTATGAGAAAGGATGAAACCCCAGCTTATTTAAAAAGGTGTTATTTGTGCCCATGCCAACGCATGGACCACAGGAATGATGCTGCACAAGCATCAGCGCATCCTCTCTTGCCACCCGCTTCCTCTGTCACCACGCATCACCCCCATGGAAAGGCTTTAGAGCTCACTTGCTTCTAGGGCTTCCCCACTTATATTGGTTCTTCATAAACTTAAGGTCCCAAAATAGTACATATGCTGGAAAAATTGATTTGTATTAAATGAGTCAGCCAGCAAGAGAACATTTTGATTTTTGAAGTTTAGAAAATGGTAATGGTTTCTTACAAGTTTGTGTTCTATTTCTAGGTGAGTTGGGTTTTTTTAAATTTTTTATTAGTTTCATGGCAGCACAATGATTAGTTGACTTAACAAGAACTTGACATTCATTTCAGTTAACTTTACATATGAAATAAGGAGTCTACCTTCTTTGAATGTGCTAGTTGTCTCTCTGCAGTGTGGTAAGGTAACTTAAGGCTTAAATTTTTGATAAGTTTTAAAGCATATATGTTTTTAGGCTTTGCATTCTTGCTACGCTTTTTTTTTTCATTCTGAATTATAAGTCATTTTTTAAGTGGGTCAATAATAAAATATGTAGGAAATACCTTTAAATATATGCAAAAAACCCTCAAATCCACAGGGATCATTTCTGAGGGGTAGGTAGGTAGGTCAAGGGGGGGAGTGGGCTTACTAATGGTAACTGATAACTTATACTGTATGTATTGGTGATGCTTTATTTAAGGTGGGCTTTTTCTAATAAAAGGAAAGTGCCAGATACTTCATTATAAGCTAAACTGTATTTCTTAACGCACATGAACCTAATTAGAGAAAAATTTGTGAATTCTGTTGTAATGATTTTTTTGGTAAATGTGCCTTTTTTCCCTGAGAGCGATGTACCCCTTTAAACGTTAATAATTGAATACATAGCACTCTCTCTAAAATTCTGAAACTTAACTAGGCTAAGTCACACCTGTGATGTGTTTAGCTTATTATTCAGAATGTAAAAATTAGACTGTCTGCTTTCCCAAATGGTTTATCCCCTCTGTATAAAGCGCCTACAGTAAGAGTCTGCTTCTGCTAGGAAGTCCCACTCAGGATATAGCTTCTCCCCAAAATACGATTTTTTAAAGATCATTTTCCACCTTCTATTATTAGAGAAATACTGAAGTGATGTTATAACTGGGTGCTTTAGATTACAGTGTAACTGGTTGCTGCCAACCAGACGTTTTTCCTGCAGTTAAAAATTAAGAAATTGCTAATAACATATAGAGAAGGAAGCTGACCAATTTTTTAAATTTCTAAATCATTTCGACAGGTTGGTTTGTTTTTAAATCAGCCTTTTGCTTAAACCTGGATATACCATTTCAGATTTTTATCTTGATTAGATAGGTTGTTAATGAACAAGTACCGTTGGTGCTTATTGTTTGTAATAGCTATGTTCTAGAAAGTTGATACGAACGTTAAGATAGAAAATACTGGAACAGCGGTCCCAGGAAAAATACAGGGGTAGGTTCCTCAGAGCCTCTGGTCACAAGTTTCGTTAACTGACCGATCCACATCCTTGTTAGACGTCTCTTTCTGTTTCAAGACACCTTACTTACTGCATTTTTTTTTTTTTTTTTGTCTTTTTGCTATTTCTTTGGGCCGCTCCCACGGCATATGGAGGTTCCCAGGCTAGGGGTCGAATCGGAGCTGTAGCCACCGGCCTACGCCAGAGCCACAGCAACGCGGGATCCGAGCCGCGTCTGCCACCTACACCACAGCTTACGGCAACGCCGGATCGTTAACCCACTGAGCAGGGGCAGGGACCGAACCCGCAACCTCATGGTTCCTAGTCGGATTCGTTAACCACTGCGCCACGACGGGAACTCCCTACTTACTGCATATTATTGATTTGTTAACATCGAGCTCAGGGCCAGCCGCACCATAACTTACGCCTGAAGGGAGTTTATCTAATACACATATTTTCTCTCAAAGGCCTATCACGACCTCCTTGCACCCGGGAACACTAGACATCATCAGTTCAGCACTCTGCTTGGGGGCTGTTGTCAACAACAAAGATAGAACAAGAACACAAAAATGCAAAGAAACCTAGCACTGAATGGACCACAGTACGAGAGCTGAAACCAGAAGACAGGCATGGCCTTGTCACCCCTCAGCTGAGGACACACGCTATGGGGGATTCAGATTCCCAGCGGTCTGTGCGTGTCTGCTGATGACTGCAAGAGCACCAGCAGTATTGTTGTTGGTGTGACAAAGAAGTTTCAGCGCATAAGTGAATTCGCAAATATAGACTCCGTGAATAACGAACAGGGGCACATATGCGTGTGTACACATACACACATACAAACTAGTCATGTTTTGCAGGATAAAAATTTCTTATTTCATCTGAGACCTAACTCTAACACGGTAAACTGTTGGCTAAGCTTAGGTGCAAGTGATAAGATGTAAGACCGTGACGAAGACTCAGTCCTTCAATATATTGTTGAATGAATGACTCTACTTCCCCGTACCAACCTCTCAACCTAAAGAAACGATCATGTTAACCCCTTCTTTTGAAGTTCCAGCCTCACTCCTTTCCCCGTCTTGTGAACCCTCTCTCTGTTCTTAAGTGCCAGTCCCTTTTCCATGTACACCACGCATGTCTGTCACTTCTCTTTTACGCATTTAGTAAATGGCTCTTGTCCCTCAGCCGTTATCATAGATCTCAGGTACCCTCTGTTTCGGCGAAGCGAGGTATTTTTTTAAAACAGCGTCGCTTTTCCTCCGAGGTGGTTATAACCTGGGGCAGGAAAGCAGTCATCACAGTGTGTGGGTAACGTGGGAGGACCCCGCGGAGAGGGCACCCGAGAGGCCACAGGAGAGAGATGGGAGAGTTGATCAGAGGGGAGGGAAGGCCAGGGGAGCAGCCCCGAGAAGCCTCGCTGCTGAGTGTGTGTCTTTTTTACTTCTGAGGAGTCACTCGCTTGAACATCTGATGGTTTGACATTTCGACTGAGTTTCCCAGTATCGCAGATGGTCGTTTAGATACACTCCTCCGTTCTCCTTTGAAGGTGAGGACACAGAGGCCAAGTGTGCCGAGACTTGAAATTCTCCCGCGGACGTGTGAGGAGAGCCCTGCAGAATGGCTGGCTCCTAGAAGCGCCCTCGAGCTTGAATGCCTTCTGAACACCAGGGGCGAAGAGAGGCCGGCTGTGGGGCGAGAATTCCACCCTTTTGCCTCTTCCTCCTGTGTTCAGAACTTGAAACTTTTAATACTCTTTTAAAAATCTCACGAGCAGCCACGGAAGTTCTCAGCTCCCTCCTCTGTTCTGTCACAGGAAGAACCATGTCTGCATGGAACACGTCTCTTCCTGGTGCCACTCAGCAGTTTGTAAGATTGTGTACCTTTCGTAAGCCTCCCGTTGTGCTAGGTTTGTGTTTGTGGATGTTAATGTCATTCTCACGCGAGTCATTTTTTAATATACACCTGCAGGTCACTAATAAGGGAATTGTACCTCCGTTTGGCCTAAGTCCAGCAATCTGAGAGTTGGAAGGTAAGAAGCACTTCGCACCATATTCAGAAGTTCTGTTATGAATCAGAGTTGACACTGTTGAGTCAGAACCCTGGAAATTGACCTCACTTGTGACACTGATAGGACTCCAAGGAAACAGAAAAAAGTTAGCAGGAAGAGAAATGAAGAATTTCTTAAAACCTGCTGAGCTGCTCTTGCTTATCAGAGCAGATCTCCAGAATTCTCGCGTCTTTTATCATATGAATCTCTGACCTGACCCCCCACCACTCTTTTTTTGTTCTTTGGGGCAGACCAGACACATGTTGAGACTCTTTCAAATACAAATAGATATTTTCTATTTAAATAACACTCTGAATTAATTTTTTTTATCCGTCAAAGATCTAGAGTCCCATTTAACTTGTTAGATTCATGACCCAGAGATGAGTCTATATATGTATTTTTTTTTTTTCTGAGCTTGATTTTCTTTATCTTTTTTTTTTTTTAGGGCCACACCCACAGCATATGGAAATTTCTAGGCTAGGGGTCGAATCAGAGCTGCAGCTGCGGGCCTATGCCACAGCCACAGCAATGACAGATCCGAGCTGCGCCTGTGACCTACCACAGTTCACGGCAACACCTGATCCTTAACCTACTGAGCAGGGCCAGGAATCAAAACCACATCCTTGTGAATACGAGTCGGGTTCTTAATCCTCTGAGCCACAATAGGGAATTCCCTGAGCTTGAGTTTAAATGTGCAGAACTACACCTAGACATAATTTTATTGATAAGGTCATATAGTTTTGTGATGACTTTTTCACATCAGTGCCTTAATAATTCCAGTATTTGTCTCTTTCTATATACAAAGCCCATCAAAACGATACAACTGAGGAAGAAAATAAATTCTCATGTGAATCTAATAAAAGGAGCTTTAACATCAGAATTCAGAGAAGTTGCTGTCTCATTTAAGTTCATGCAGGTCGTGGCCTAAGAACTATCCAGACCAATAGGTACAACCTAATCTTTACTTTGGTCATTGTAGTTGCTTTTGGGTGGGGGGCCTGCACCCATGGCATGAGGACTTTCCCAAGCTAGGGGTCAAATCGGAGCTGCAGCTGCCAGTCTACACCTCAGCCACACCTGATCCAAGCCACATCTGCGACCTACACCACAGCTCACTGCAACACTGGATCCTTTACCCACCTAGCGGGGCCAGGGATCAAACCCACATCTTCATGGATCCTAGTCAGGTTCATTACTGCTGAGCCACCAAGGGAACTCCCTATAGATGCATTTTTTACAACTAATCCGCAGAATTCTTTTCTTGCTGCAGCACATTATGTTCGGGATTTTTTTGAGTTCTTCGTTTGAACTGTTTTAACACACATATTATCAGGAATAGTGTTCACGTATCTATCTTTTACCTGAAGATTAGAAAAGCTAGTTAACTTACTCCTATTAGTTGAAGGTAGTGATAGAGATTTTATCCTGTCACCTCCAGCTATCTGTGTCACAAATGTTGGTTTGTATATGTTTTTTTTACCAAGGCACCAGAATTAGAAATGCCAAAGTAATTACGTTTCTTTTATTTTCAGAGACGATTTATTTTTCATGGTACGAAGTGTTTCTAAATTGAAACACTTTCAGATTAATGGACTTAAGGTAAACTGCTGCTCTTTTCTATGGGTAGTAACAATGAAATGTGGCTTCAGCTACATATCAGATACTAGATCTTATTTCCTATTTTCTCTATCTCACTCATTCATTCATTCATTCATTCAACAAATATTTATTGAGCACTGAAAATGTCCCAGACACTGGGCTGGACCTTGGAGATGCTTTCAACCATCACTGAAGCAAAGGGCCAGAGGTGAGCAGGAATGTGGTCCGTGTGCCAAACTGAAAAGTTGCGAGTGGCTGAAACAGATCATGTAGAAGTGCAGAGGGGAGGCTGAAGATAGAAGCATACTAAATTATGAGTTGAGAAACATAACCCAGTTATGAAAGTTTATGAGAGCCTCGTACAAGACTTGGGGGTTTATCTGCAGAGAAGAAGGTGATCAGATCTAGTTGCAGAATTCCTGGCTGCACAGAGGAGAGTGGAGTCGGTGGGAGCAAGGCTAGAGGCAGGGAGGCCGCAGGAGAGGGAAAGCAATGGTCTGGATGCTGGCAGTAGGGATGGAAAGGAGATACCGAAGAGAAATTGAAGGTATACTTATTTACGGAAGACTTTTCTTCGTGACCTAATGAAGTTCTAACTCCTTCTGAAAGTTGGCCACATGCAGCTAGTGCTTGATTCAAAATGATGCTGGTAAATAGTTGAAAGCAGGCATTTCAGTAAAAGATACTGATACTGGTCGGACAGTATCCACTGACTACCAAGCTCATGAGTTACAATCATAATTGTAGCATTAGAACCATTACTCAACACTTTCTATGTTCTGGTCATAGTGCTAAGAGCTTTGCCTGGTTTATCGTATTTAACACTCACCGCAGCCTTACAGGTGTAGATATTCGTATCTCCACTTTCCAAGTGGAGCCCGGGACTAAAAGAGGCATTACACAGCTTGTAGATGGTAGACCTGTCTTTAAAACCTAGGGACTTGCTAGGTACTGGTGACCGCTGAGACTCGAACCCCAGATCTCTCCTGCACTGTTGCTTCCAAGATTTCTGTTTTTATCAGGGTTCATTTGTAATATGCTGTAAAACTTATTTTTAGCCCATTCTTTCACATAGTCATCTTTCTGCATAAATAAACTACAGTTTGAGTGTACGCATGGTAAAAAGTATTGACTTTTTTTTTTTTTTTCTTTTCAGTTAGGGTAAAGCAAGTGTGAAGGGAAGTGGATGGTGAGGCATTTTGAGGACAAATATATTTTTTTTCTAATTACATATTTCCAAGCCAATAATTTCTTTGAAAAAAGAATATTTTAAGTGCACTTCTTTACCACGTTAGCCCAGTATGTACAGAGAAAATATTAGATTTTTTTTATGTCATCGTAGGTGACAAAGCCTCAAAAAATTCATTGCATTCATAAAATGCAGTGGTGGAAGTATTTGATAAGAGAGGTTACGTTACTTTAACTAGGACTGCTCCAGAGAAGCAGTATTAGAATGGAGTTCTAGAACTCCAGCTGTAGACTCTAAATTAAATGACTGTAAGAGCAGGTGAGCTGTCTGAGAAACCCTGGCAACTCTTGCTAACATTTTTCAAAGAGCGTCACTAGTATCTTTAGCAAAAGTAGTTGTCTTTGTTTTAAGAGAAACCCGTTAAAAAGAGAAAAGAAAAGAAAAAGGTAATGCAGGGGGACAAATAGTGTCCCTTTGAATGAGAAGAATGCTTTTCTACTTAACAAAATAACGTAATGAAAAGATTTTTGTTTCTGCACCTTTGTCTTAACACTTTTTCTAGCATCAGCTTCTGAGAGATACCCGCGCTGAAAGAGGACACAAGAAAAACTGTTCTGTGAAAACAGCCAGCAGGTAAGCAATTCAGAATCACTTTTCATTCTGAGCATTAAATCCTGTTTTCATACCAGTATGAATATGGTGAGCTATAGTTGGGGTGCCTTTGGTTCTAAAGTGCCAGCTTTAAATATTGTCTGTAATTGTTTATCAGAATCTATTTCAGGATTATTACCAATGTGTGGAAAGGTACTGTTTTATTTGTATTTTTTACATCTGATAAAAAATTTAAAAATGAATTTTTAGAAGAAAAATAACTGCCTCCAATAACTGATGAATATGAAATCTGGATTTAGAATAATTATTTTATTGTTTAATTATTAAAAATAGAATTTATCTTTCCCCAAAACTTGAATGGTACTTAGACTTTATGAAAGAGCAACATGTATATTTATTCTAATAATATATAAATAGGTATATAGAAAATACAGCCTTTTTTAAAGGTGCTTTTTGGTTCTTACTCGGCTTATATTGCTGAGTTGTTTTTTATCTTTAGTAGAAAGAATTTGCCCCAGGTTATTGTTGTAGACAGTATATTTCTAGATTTTGCATGTGGTGTTTCCAAAGACTTCATTTTTCTTTAGGTGAAAATGGCAGTCAAAATATTGATCAGAACTACTGCCTGGGGATTTACAATATTCAATTTTTAACAAGAGAACTGATTTCGGGAGCCACGCTTGCATCTCCTGGCTTCCCATCGTTAGTGTGCTAGCCACTGTGTTTAGCGTTCCCAATTAAGCGATGTAACTTCTAAGTACCACGTTGTGCAAACTAAGCCCAACTGAGCTAGGCATCTGCCAGAGCTGACATAAATCCTATCTAACACGTCTAATTTAGACAAAAATTGTCAAACATAATAAGTTGACCATCACGGAGTTCCTGTCATGGCTCAGTGGTTAGCGAATCCGACTAGGAACCATGAGGTTGCAGGTTTGATCCCTGGCCTTGCTCAGTGGGTTAAGGATCCAGCGTTGCTGTGGCTGTGGCATAGGCCAGCGGCTACAGCTCTGATTAGATTAGACCCCTAGCCTGGGAACTTCCATATGCTGCAGGTGTGGCCCCAGAAAAGACAAAAAATAAAATAAAAAAGTTGACCATCAGTGATAATCAGCATAAAACTAATATAGTTACCCCTAAGAATGTCAGATCCTGAAATTATAAAGGATAGGTTATATAAATTTTATACAGATTATAAATAACTGTGGATGACATGTTTATAGAAATAAAATGAGCAGGTAACAGATCACTAGTGGAATTGATCAGGCAGAACTGAATCAAAAACATGTAATTGTTACAAATGAGAAGCATGACTGTTGAAGAGATAATTAGTGAAATGGAGATACCTCTGAAGGAGTAGGCCGGCATGGAACATAAAAACATAAGGAGATGGAAAAGTGAAAGCGTGGTCAAGAGACACGGAAAAGATCTCAGATATACTGAATTAGAGGCCTTGAGTGGAGGATAGTGTAGAAAAGCTGCAAAAAACATGATGTTGGAGAGGTGCTGGCTAAGAATCCCCAAAACGGGTGACAGTTATAAATCTATAGATACATAAAAAATAATGAATACCAACTAGAATAAAGGATAAATTACTACAGAGGAATGATAGCTGTATATCCTCAGATTCCTGCGCAGCACCAATGAAACCAGGAAGCAGTGGCCATATCTTCAGAGTACGGGATGAAATTACATTGTCCACCTAGAACTATGTACCTTGAGAAACATCCTTCGTATTAAAGATGAAGTAAAACCAGTTGAAGATTTTCAAAAACTAGGCAGTTTTACTACTAACAGACCTTTGCTAGAAGAATTTTTAAAGGATGCATTTTAAGAAAAGGATCTCCCCAGAAACATCTAAGGTAATGAATACTGAGTTAATAAACTGTTAAAGATTTCAGTAAATTTAAAAAAAAACCCCAACATTGTTTATATAAATTGACAACTATAAATGTATAATTCATAGGACTTCTCAAAAGACACCCTAAAATACCGGACAACAGCAGCAGCATGTTAAATTGCCCGTGTTGGTGATGACTGCTAAAATCCAACCCAAGGTCCTCGTGAGTTGTTGGGGGTGTTTAACCTCATTGGTCAATCGACTAAGAGATTGATGCTCATTAAGACTATATTAAGCATTCATGGTAAAATATCAAAAATAACTGCTAAATCAAAGGAAATGGATAGTGTAAATCCAGCCAGTTGGTGTGTTTGGGGTTGAATGGAATAAAACATTACCCCCCAAAATCCATTTAAAAGTCAAGAAAGGGGGAGGGAAGCATAGAGAAAAGGGGACACCGAGAAAACAAAAGTTAGATGTTGAATCAAATCCATACATCAGTAATTAACATAAATAGGGAGTACATTTGTCAATTAAAAGCAAAACTAAGCACATTTGGCTTTTCTTTCAAAATCCAGCTACGCGTGCTTTATAAGAAACAAAACCTGAAATAATAGCAAAGAAACATGGAAAACGAAAGGATGGGACAGTATATGCCAGACATACTGTAAAAGAGAGCTCTTACCAGACAAACTGACTTCAGAGCAAAAGCCTTAATCATTATTCAGTGGTAACAGATTCAAGCTACCCAAAAGGCCATTGATCTTACTATTATGTATACGCAATAAAATAGCTTCAAAAGTGTATAAAGCAAATATTAATAGCAACGTATGGAGAGATCCACTAATTCGCTATCATTGTGCTACTACCACTTAAATATACTTTCTTTTGTTGGTGGGTGGCCGGGGTGGGGGAGCATGTGGGGGGGGGCAGCATGCAGCAGCTTGATGTGGGATCTCAGGTCCCAGACCGGGGATTGAACCCTGGCTGCAGCAGTGAAAGCCCTGAGTCCTAATCATGAGACCACCAGGGAACTCTCATAGCTTTCATACTCTTCATAGTTTAAGCCATCACAAAAGTTGCATAACAGAAAACTAACAATTTAATGACATTATATAAACCCTTGCCTCCAAACGAAGGTATAAGCATTTTCCTCTCAAAGATAAAGATGGAATACTTATAAAAATGACCTCTTGCCAGGCCAAAGCTGGTATCAACAATTTTAATGAATATGTATCTTAAAGAGCATATTCCTCGAATGTGATCAAGAGAAATCATTTACAAAAAGATAATTTTTTAAAAGTCTGGAGTTAAAAATACATTTTAAAATAATTCGTGTTGAAAAGTCCTCATGATACTATCGAAACTTGTGGGTTGCAGTTAGAGGTTAATCAGAGGAAACTTTACTACTTGAATTTTTATGTTAGAAACTTGGGGCGTTCCCGTCGTGGCGCAGTGGTTAACGAATCCGACTAGGAACCGTGAGGTTGCGGGTTTGGTCCCTGCCCTCGCTCAGTGGGTTAAGGATCTGGCGTTGCCGTGAGCTGTGGTGTAGGTCACAGACGCGGCTCGGATCCCGCGTTGCTGTGGCTGTGGTGTAGGCCGGCGGCTACAGCTCCGATTGGACCCCTAGCCTGGGAACCTCCATATGCCGCGGGAGCGGCCCAAGAAATGGCAAAAAGACAAAAAAAAAAAGAAAAGAAAAGAAAAGAAACTTGGTCTCAGTTGGTGTTCCAGTCAAGCTCCTGAACTGTAAGATGACTGATTCGAAAGTGTAAGGTTACTGCTTCTCTCTTCCACGATCAACACAGGAGGAATTGAGAAAGAGAAAATGTGCAGAAAACTACCAGCAGTCCCTGTATTAAGGGTGGTGGGGGGGCTGCTGTCTTGAACTTGGGCTTGTGAGGTGGGAGCGGACGGGATGTGCTCCTGTGCTTTGACCTGAGGCAGGAAGCAGTTCAGCCTGGATACGGGAGAGTGAGATGTGAGAACCTTTGGAATTCTCTGCCAGCCTGTCACCGGCCATGGCCTTGGAACAAAGGACATCTGCCCCTGACCCAGAGACTCGGACCTCTGATCTAAGCGTTTTTCTGAATAGAGTCAGGGCAGCTAGTTCACCGTGCTGCGTCTGTGAGGAGCCTGGAAAGCTTGGTGGGATGAGGTGACAAATTATCACGTCCTCACCTGCCCCCTACAAACCACAGAGCTGGAGGAACACAGCCCTGATTTTCCCTGAGAACGACAGGGAGTGTTTTCCTGACAGAAGAGTTAGTTGGTGGAGAGGGGTGTGCTATTGTGGTTTTCTGGTGCCCGGGCCTCTGCGGTCTAAGTTAAGGTTCATTCACCTCCAGTTGCACTGCACGGGGCTGACAGAGGAGGCCGGCCTCTTCCACGGCATCGCCGGCTTGGATAAGATAATAAGACATCGGAGGAGGGTAGCATTTTCCAAAGAAAAACAGTCGATTTGGATTACAGATTCCAACAGAGGCAGAAGTGGTAGAACAAACAAGATAAAAATTTGTAATGGGCATTATAAATACTAATTAAAGGAGGTAGAAGAAGATCATAACAATAGGAAGCAAAAAATAGAACACATAATGTGGGGGGGGGGCGGGTCTTGCAGCATATGGAGGTTCTCAGGCTTGGGGTCGAATCGGAGTTGTACCTGCCGGCCTACACCGCAGCCACAGCAACGTGGCCTCTGAGCCGCATCTGCGACCTATACCACAGCTCATGGCAACGCCAGATCCTTAACCCACTGAGTGAGGCCAGGGATCGAACCCACATCCTCATGGACACCAGCAGGGTTTGTTAACTGCTGGGCCATGACAGGAACTCCAGAACAGATAATTAAGAACCAAAAATTTAAGTCCTTCTCAGGTTTTCTCCGTGGTGTTTTATAGTTTCCATTGTGTAAGTCTTACAGATGTTTTTTCAGATGTATCCCTAAGCATTTCACCGTATTTTTTGAGGCATGAAAAAGTTGCTGAGAGAAATGAAAGAAAAGCCACATCACTGGAAATGCACACCTTGTTCCTGGGTCAGGAGACTCAATATTCTTCTTTTGTTGTTGTTGTTTTGTTTTTTTTTTTTTTTGCCTTTTCTAGGGCCACTCCCGCGGCATATGGAGGTTCCCAGGCCAGGGGTCCAATCGGAGTTGTAGCCACCGGCCTACGCCAGAGCCACAGCAACGCGGGATTCTAGCCGTGTCTGTGACCTACACCACAGCTCACGGCAACACTGTATTCTTAACCCACTGAGCAAGGCTAGGGACCGAACCCGCAACCTCATGGTTCCTAGTCAGATGTGTTAACCACTGTGCCATCATGGCAACTCCGAGACTCAATATTCTTAAGGTGTCAGTTCTCCCAAAATTTATCGATAGATTCCGTACAGTCCACACAAAAATCCCATGAGGATATTTTGAAGAAATTGACAAGCAAATGCTAAAATTCACATGGAAATGCAAAGGACTTAAAAAGGGAAAGTTTAACGCTCCCTGACTCCGGGACTTAATTACAAAGCTATGGTAAGCAGGAAAGTGTGCTCTTGGTGCTAAGATAGGAGGAAAAAAAAAATCAAAGAAATACACACATACACAGACAATTGATTTTTGACACAGTACAAAGGTACTCCAGTGGAAAAAAAAATCGAGTTTTCAACAAATGGTACTGGAGCAATCAAATATCCATTTACAGACATGAACTTTGATCTATACCTCATTCCACGCAGCACACTAAAGTATGGTAACCAGAAACCGATTTTTGCATGGGCACAGAATGGGGGCCAGGGAGGAACTGGAAGGAAAGATTACCAAGGAGCTGTGGGGGTGAAAAAAAAAAATAGCGGGGTAGAGTTTCCTGGTGGCTCAGTGGGTTAAGGACCTGGCATTGCCACTGCTGTGGCTCCACTCACTGTTGTGGTGCAGGTTTGATCCCCAACCTGGGAACTTAAGCATGCAGTGGGCACTCCCAAAAAACTTTTGTAATAAAAGACAAGGACCTGTTGGAGTTCCCGTGGTGGCTCAGTGGTTAACGAATCGGACTAGGAATCATGAGGTTGCAGGTTCGATCCCTGGCCTTGTTCAGTGGGTTAAGGATCCGGCATTGCCATGAGCTGTAGTATAGGTTGCAGACGTGGCTCGGATCCCATGTTGCTGTGGCTCTGGCGTAGGCCGGCGGCTACAGCTCTGATTAGACCCCTAGCCTGGGAACCTCCATGTGCTGCAGGTGTGGCCCTAGAAAAGGCAAAGAAAACAAAGCAAAAAGACAAGGACCTGATGAGGTGATGAGTGTCTTCATTATCTTGGTTATGGGGATGGTTTGCCACATGTGTACCTAAGTCCAAACTTAGGAAATTGTATACTTTTGCTTATGTCAACCACACCTCCATAAAGATCTTTAAAAAGAAATTTTTTTTAAAAGTAAGATTTTCAGTGACTTTCTGTTTCATTCAGAGAAAGAGCCAAAGTCTTTGTCTTGCCCACTGGGCCATGTGTGGTCCATCCCTGCCCTTCTGTGGTTCCTCCCTGACCTTATCTCCTCCCACTTGACCTCACCTGCTCCAGGCACAGTGGCTTCTTTCCTGTTTCTCCAACACACCGACCCTGCCTGCATCTCAGGGCCCTTCCACTTGTAGTCCCTCTGCCTAGAACACTCTTCCTGAAACTGGCCATGTGACTTGTTCCCCCATTTCCTTAGAGCCCATGTCAGAAAAGCCCACACTCCACCAGCACTGCTTTCTGTGCCTTCCTTCTCGTCTCCATCACCTTTAAGTTTCATGAGGGCAAAATCTTTGCTTTACTCATTGTGGATGCCCAGCTCCCCAAACGATGCTTGACACATAGGACCTAAATATTGGCAGCATACGCTGTTGAAGAATGAATTTGAAATGGAATCTCCGGTAGCCGAGTGCACTGATTGAGTCCCGATCTTGGCCTCTGTGTGCAGCCTCTGCAATCAGAGTACCTGGCTGCAGAGCCCAGTTTCACCACTTACCAGCTGGAGGTGATCCTGAGCCAAATCCGTAGCCTCTCTGTCCCTCCGTTAACTGATCTATGAGGAAAATAGTAACACTGAGCTGGTAACATTGCCGTAAAGGACTGTATGAGTTAATGCCTGTGAAGCCTTTAAACTGTAAGCGTTCAGATGTTCCCTTGTTACTGCAGGTACGATACTGTCATTTCCACCTGTGCGCTTCCTAAGCACTTGTTCCATTTTCTTCTTTATTATATTTCTCATGAACATAATTGAGAATGTCAGATCATTCGGAAAGGCACAGTGAAGTACAGCTGGCCTCAGCCCTGCTTTTCCCACTCTCTAATTCCAATCTAAAGAAAATGACTGAATTCGTTTAGCCATTTCTTCCAGCGCTGACCGAAGGTGCCTGTTCGTATTCCTGTTTCTGGAAGGGTTTGGTTTAGCCTTACCTATTGACTGCCTGCTGTGTGGCCTGTGTGCACACACCCAGATCTGCATTTCTTTCTTTCTTCCGCATGGTTGTATCATAATATTAGACCGAATCAATGTACATTGCTGGCATCAGTATAATTAGGCCTATAGTATAATTAGTACATCAGTATAATTAGGCCTATATTCCTGGGTGCATGACTTTTCTGTTTTTCATTTGATTTCTCAGTGCCCAGCCCATCTGTACACAGAACTGTCACTCCCGCTCTGTTCCCTTTCTTGGTGGCACCCTTCTTGGAGCCCCCCATTTTTCAGATCCCTTCTGGACAGTGTGCTGCCCGGACCTGCTGCACCTGTGATGCCCTGGGGTCTCTCCTCACGTATCCTCCCGGGGCTTTCCTCATCTCTCTCCTCTGTGGAATTTCATTTTCCCTGCATCGCATAAGCGTGGTTTTTCCTGAGCTTTCTGAGAATGAATGGGAGGGGTTACGTTTGTGAGACTCTGCATCTCTGAAAAAGTCTTTATTCTATCTGGTCTCACATTGATTGATGTAGCTGGAAGCTGAATTCTGGTATGAAAACCATTTCACCTCCACATCGCGAAGGCACCGCTCCAGTGCCTTTAGTTTCCATGGTTGCTGTTCTCTCTGTTCTCCTATTATTTGGATGTTGGAGCGCCCTCCCCTGATCCTCCAGGTTTTGGGTTTTTTGTTTTTTGTTTTTTTTTTTAACTTTTCTGCATTATTGTTTTTAAAGATTCCTGAACAGGTTTATTAATGATATATCCCAAATCTTTTCTTGATTTAAAAAAGATTCTTTAATGCATTGCCTTTTTAGAGCGCACCTTACTTCTTTCAGCACTCCTTTCCTGTGTCCTCCGTGTCTGGTGTGGTGGATGTGGTATATTTTCTTGTCTCTCGGAGGCGATCTGTTGTTTTAGGCATGGGACAACCTGTGCAGGTAAAATAACACAGAGTGATCAGATTTGCTCATGAAAATTGTGTCACACGTTTATTAGCGCAAGATGAAAAGTCTTCATGTTCTCCATCTCTATGCGTTTTTCCGCGTTCCTCCCTTGAGAGCCATTTTCTTCCTCAGTATTTTTAATATTGTCTTGACTTTTCTTACCCCTTTTGGGTGAGTGACTGCACTTCCCTTTCTCCTCGGGTGGAAAAATGTAAAGATTAGAGAAGGAAACTGTCATGCATCTGATCAGTAAATTTTAGGACCATTTACTCCCAGAACATACCAGGCAGGTAAGAAAAGATAAATGCATAAGCGGTCTGCTGTTAATGACTCAAAGCCGAGATTTTGGAGGTGCGTGACGACAGCCTGCTCTTAAGGGGGGCATTCTTCACTGACACCCGCAGTGAGTAAAGGGCTGTGCATGTACAGCTCAGCCTTGGGAACGAGGCTCATTTCACCCTCAGCTCCCTGGAGGGGCGGTGGGTTCCAAGCTCTCCACTGAGGGTTTCAGGGACATGGTCACCAACGCCCCTAACTATAATGCAGTTTGGCAGGTTTCTGGGTGTCTAATTGATGGCATTTCTCTCTTTTCCTTTTGCCACCCCCACTTTAATGTTCATCTAGGCTCTGTAAGTCAACGAGGGCGGGGATTGTCTTTTTTCCTAGTCTCCCACCGTTTTTATGTCCAGTAGTACCAAGGAGGTAGCAACTTAATCACCTAACCCGCTGCAGTGATTTCAGCCTGTTCTGTCCGCAGTTGTGCTCATCAGTAACAGGCTTTGTGTTCTAACGTTTCCTGTACTTGCACCTCCTCCTCAAAGGGCGGCATTGCTTTGGGCTCCTAACTGGCTTCTCATTCTGCTCACATCTCCTCCCAGGCTCCAGTTACCAGCAAGCGTGCTCGTCACTACACACCATTCCATCACAGCCAGAGAGTTACTCATGAAATAGTAATGCATTATATTTGTTCATACGCTTATTGTAAACACAATTAGCATTTGCCTTCTTTTATGGTATGATACTTTGTGGATCCTGCAATCAAACTTTTGGCTGGTTCTGTAACAGTAAACTAATTGAAACACTGATTGTTAACAGAGGTATAATTTGATGTAATTGATTTAAGGGACACTGGTCTTACACACCTTCCTTTCAGTTCGTTGGTTCATTCTTCATCCCTATGGGAAGCCTTTATCATAGAGTAGCTGGGTCAGATATTGAGAGGCGTGACAATTTTTCATCATAACATCACCCTCATATATTCATTTGATGTGTTCCCCCAAGAGTTTATGTTGCAGTGTTTGAAGTTACACGTTTCCTGACTTACATTTCTACGTTTATATCTTACTGATTATTCCCATCGGATACTTCTGTTTGATTAGACTGTGGGGTTTTTATTTTCTAGTCATTCTTCCATTTCTTCAGTGTTGTTTGTCCATTTTCCTGCTACGAAGTTTCATCTTTACTGTGTATTATCTCTCCCCTAGCATCACATTTGTGTCTAGAGTTTGTTCATGCCATTCACCCATTTTAATAAACCTTAAAACCTTTGAAAACATAAATGAAACTTAGGCAAACACAAAACTCTTTCAATAAATAAATGCACGAAAGCATATACAATTATTTTTAAATACCACAACATACTACCTGTCACTATCAATATTTAATAAGTAACAGCCATGGTTTTTGAGTGATGGTTGCATGTAATAGGCTATTACCCACAGTGGGACACACACACGCGCGCGTGCACACACACACTCAGCCCAACACTGAGACAAAGCACCTAAATGTTTTATAAAAATACTAGTGAGATCTAGGTTTACTCTTTAACCTGTGTCTTTCTTTTACATTTCAGACTTGATAGTCAAACCTTTTATTTTTTACTTTAGTATATGTAATTTTATACTTCTCGAAATTAGAAAATCTTTTCGTCTTACTTCACCTTGTTTAAAATTACAATGAAATAATTTCACATCGTTTCTCATATCATAACCTTTGGTTAATACCAGAAAGTTCAATATAGGCTTCTCGATCAAAAGTCTGCAAGACACATATGAAACAATGCCTGATGCTAAGTGATGTACCATTCTTGAAAAGATCCTGCTTTTTTAAAATACGCTTTGTGTGATTAGTCTTTATTGTTCTAAGAATCCATACCCAAAGATTAATAGTAGATCATGTCAGGGCCTTTCCTTTCAGATCTGGCATCTTTTGGGGTTTATTTATCATCATTTATTTATATACATTTTTTTCTACTATACAGCATGGTGACCCAGTTACACTTACATGTATACATTCTTTTTTCTCACATTATGTGTTTCGTCATAAGTAACTAGACTGGAATACTACTCAGCCATAAAAAAGAACAACATAATGCCATTTGCAGCAACATGGATGGAACTAGAGACTCTCATCCTGAGTGAAGTAAGTCAGAAAGAGAAAGACAAATACCATATGATATCACTTACATCTGGAATGTAATATAAGGCACAAAGGAACCTTTCCACAGAAAAGAAACTCATGTACTTGGAGAATAGACTTGTGGTTGCTAAGGGGGAAGGGGAGGGAGTGGGAGGGACTGGGCACTTGGGGTAAATAGATGCAGAATGTTGCCTTCAGGATGCATTAGCAGTGGGATCCTGCTGTGTAGCACTGGGAACTCAGTCTAGTCACTTTTGGGGTTTTTTTAACTTGCCCTGTTTCTCTATTTACGTGATTTTTGCCATTTACATTTACTCTTATGAAGCACCAAGGCTCAACTAGCCAGCCATCTGTGGTGTGATCTGAAATCAAATAAAAACATTTTTATTGCCAATATTATTAAAATTCTACTTCATATTTTAAAATATATTTCACGTTTGTTAATTCACTTCCACTTGGTTCTCAGAAGCATTACATTGTTCTCCTACTTAGCGCCAAATGATTTGATAATCCCTAGATACTGTGTGTTCTAAGTTCTTATGTTATCAATTAATAGTGAAGACGAGGAAAAGATTAACTCTTTCTCTTTTGCTGTCACCTTCTTGCCTGATTAGTAACAAAAAGAATCTAGTTCGAAAAAGAAAAAAAATGGCAGTAGAGTTAATCCGAGAATCAGCATAAGTCCCATCGCATTCTTGCACACACGCACACACACACACACACACACACGCGCGCGCGCGCGCACGCACACACATGCACGCATATCCGCTTTCTCCCATCAGGTTAGGAAGAGCATTCCTATTTACATTAATACAGAGCACATTTGCCTGCATATGTGATGCAAGTCACTGCATTTTGTTGCAGATGTAACAAACAGAATTACAGCTGTTCCCTATTTGATCTCCTAAACATCCAAAGATGTTTAAGGATTCGGTTTGCTCAGTCTTCCCCATAGTGTCATCTGTTATTTGGGAAGGAGACCTAATTTGCTACAGATACAAAACTATTTGTCATTTTGCAGGTTTGCCAAAAATAAATGAAACTATTAATTAGTACATTTTTGAGCAGCTGTTAATAAATTGGGATAACTGTTCATTAGAATACTGGTTAATGACACGGACTATATTTGGTTAGTGTTGCTTTTCACAGAAATGTATCCACAAAATTAAATGTAGCTGCAAAAGTAAGCGATGCTTCATTTTAATTATTTAAAATGAGAATTACCTATCCTGTGTTAGTAAATTTAAAATCTAATTCAAAATGAATGCTCCTTTGTCACATTAAAACGAATGATTCAGCACCATATTTTAAAGCAAGTCACTCCAAATTTTATATTACTTTATATTATAAAATAATGGCTTGAGTCTGCATTGCCATACTAATTAAAAACAAAACAAAACAAAACAAAAACAACACTTCAGAGTTCCTGTTTTGGCTCAGCGGGTTAAGAACCCAACAGAGTGTCCCTGAGGATGTGCACTCAGTCCCTGGCCTCTCAGTGGGTTAAGGATCTGGCCTTGTCACTGCAGCACCTGGGGTCGCCACTCTTGCACAGGTTCAGTCCCTGGTCCAGGAAGTTCCACATGCCGTGGGCACAACCAAAAAAATAAAATAAGGGAGATAAACGAATAAATAAATAAAACTTATAGTCCTTTATCATTTTTCCTTTCCAAACCTAAAATTAGCAATTAAATCTTATTGTTCTAAAAGTTTACTCAACTCTCCACACAGAAAAGTATATTTTAGATTATTTTAATTCATTCATCTGTGTGAATTAACAATTAGGAAATATCCACATATTCCCTTTAATTAGAATGTATGCAAACAATTATATATAAAGTAGATAAGCTGCAGGGTTCTACTGTATAGCCTAGGGAACTGTATTCAGCATCTTGTAATAGAACATAATGGAAAAGAATAGGAACACATGTGTACCTATATACATGTATAACTGAGTCACTTCACTGTACACCAGAAACTAACTCATTTGTTTAAATCAACTATATTTCAATTCATATGTATATATATATACAGAAAAAAAAGGAAACATTAAATTTGGTGTACATCTCCGTCAGAGCTCTTAGGGGGGAAAAGAAAGACTATGTATTCCACCTTATTTCATTCTCAGACTGTCTTCTGCCTCCTATCCTTTTGGCATCCTGAAATTTTAAACTTCCTTGCCAAAGTTCTAAATTAGTGACTATAACTATTTTAAACAGTTATTACACTAAATAAAAGTATCAGCCAATTTGAATTTTGAGAGACAGCTTTTCAGTTGAATGTGAATAACCCACACAGAACAAAAAGGGACTTGCCATTTGCAATAAATGTTGTGTCCCGTGTGTGGTAAATAAATTAAAGAATTACTCCCTGGTGAAACATTCATTACTCTTGCCCTGTTCTCTTGAAATCTGATAGATGGACCAGATATTTCCATATAGCTGAACGTATACACAGCCTCCCACCTCTGGAACAGCGGTTGAATCTGGCCATGGTCACTGAGAATGGAGCCGAGTCAGCCTATGAGAGCTGTTCCAGTGTCCTGTGGCTGAAATAAATTTGTCGTCTGAAGTTCCCTTCCTTAAGGACCGATGTCTGTTTCACAGTCTGCCCTCTGCAGCTTGGTCCTGTGATTAACTAGGGTGGACCCAGAACTAACCTTTCACTCCCAGATGCTTCCCTAGGAAATGGGGATGGCACTCCCCGCAGGCCGCTTCTGCTGCTGCATTAGAACTTCATTACCAGGACCTTTGGAGAGCTCTTCATCCAGTGTGTGTGTGTGTGCCAGAGTGCTCCCCCAAACAACAAGCTTTCCTAACTTGTTAGGAAAACACTCACTGCAAAAACTAATATTTTAAATTGGCAGTCCAGTAAGCCAGACCATCAGTGTACCTCCAATCCCCAGAATAAACCTAGTAAATCCATCTGCCACATGGGAACAATTTAAAATACTATTTTATGCTTGTGGAACAGAAATGACAACAGCTCTTGAATTTTAAGGTACGTAACTGTGGATAATGTAATAGGAATCATTTGCCATCTAAAAAATGTGATGCATATGCAAGTGATTAGAACGTTTTACTATTTCCCTTAGTTTATAAATATATTCAGACATTAAACTCTTAACTGTCACTTGGTTCAGCTCATTTTAATTTCCTTTCACTTATAAGCCATTATTTAAAAATAAATTCCAGTATCACAAAATAATACCCCATAGAGTTAGAACTGGTTTTAAAAGCATCAGTTTCTTTATAATCAGTATTTTTCCTTGCCCTTTCTCTGTAGAAATATCTTTTCATCACTCCGTAGTGATTTGTTTATATACTGAGATATTTTGGGGAATTTACCTTTTGTTTACTTCATATACTTCCGATCAATTCCAACTCATGCCCAATTATATTATACTAAATTAACATAATTCAACAGATGTTGATATTTAAATGTTTTCTGGCATTCAAATCTTGGACAGCTGTCTTCGAGCTTGGGGAAAAGGCAAACATTTAGAGTTAAATGCTGAACATATGCTTAAATTACTAATTAGAAAGATGGAATAAAAACTATGCATTATCCTTTCTAAGGACAATAAACCCCAGATAGGGATTTCTGTAATCTTTTTATATCAAGTTATAGTCCAGGGGTGTATACAGATGAGATGACATAGACTTCATGGATAACTTCATTTAATTTCAGGTTTGATCACTTAAAAATTATGGAGAGGCTAACCAAGATATGAAAAACCTATCATGACTTCACACTGGCAATCTTAAGAGTTGAAAAGATGCCTTTTCATTTGCAATGTCAGGATGGTGAAAACAGTTTTTAACAATATTTTATTATGGAAACTCTCATCAGAAGCAGAAACACGGAAAACTATAAACTTAATGTATCTACCAGCTGGCTTAGATAATTATATGTGGCCGACTTTGATTCATCTGTATCTTATTTTGACTGAACTGTATCAGTATATTTCTATTTAAAAACAAAAACAAAACAGCGTCTTTTTAAAAAAGTACAGTATCGCGTTATCCCATCTATTCTAAAAGCAGTAATTCGTTAATATATATGCATGTATATGTATATGTGTAGCTACATATAGGAATAGTTGATACCCGTGTTGCCAGTTATTTCGTGATCTCGTCTTACACATTGTTTGAAGTGGGATCCAAATGAGATCTGTCTGTTACAATTGGTTGATAAATATGCATGTGTGTGTGTGTATGAATCAAGTTCCCGATTTAAAAGCCCGCCTCCCCCTTTGTTTTTTCCTTGAAATGTTTTGTTTGAAGAAGTCATGTTGTTTGTCCTATAAAGGTTCCCACATCTGAGGAATGTTGATGATGTTATCCCCAGGGTGTCATGGAACATATTTCCCTGTCTTTTGTGTTTTCCGCAGTGGGTGTTGCAAGCTACAGAGTTGATTCGATTCAAATTCAGTTTTGGCTTGGTTTGGTTTGGTTTTGGTAAAACTGTTCCGGAGGTGGTGGTGTGTGCTTTTGTCTCCTTCC
The DNA here is from genome assembly GCF_016906955.1 of Phacochoerus africanus. Taxonomy (NCBI): domain Eukaryota; kingdom Metazoa; phylum Chordata; class Mammalia; order Artiodactyla; family Suidae; genus Phacochoerus; species Phacochoerus africanus. The sequence continues at coordinate 13,177,922 of NC_062555.1, read as the reverse complement.
CACGTCTTTCTGTGCCTTACCAACAGATGGATCGTTGCCCAAATTCATTCATTAAGAGTGACGGGAGCGGTGATGCGTTAATTCTGTCACCTCCCTTTGGTTCATTGATTGGATTTCTTCTGTTTAAAACTGAGCGCCTTCAAATACTTGATGACTCTGAGGTATGGATCATGCAAGAAAAGCAAGATAAATACTCGATCCTTTCTCTTTAGTTACCCGTTTTCAAAATGTATTGATTCTTTACACTTCTCAGAGGTGACCAGTGAAATTCTATTGTTTTTATTTTTTATTTTTTTAACTCATGTGATGTGTTTCCATCCATCCATTCGTTATTATCCTAATCAAAGTTAAAACTGGCCCATTTGGGGGCAACGGGAGATTATTTAAATTGGTTCCTGAGTCTGTTTCCTTGCCTCTAGTGTTTGCTTTCTTCCTTGCCTTCTGGTGTGTTTAGTGTTCAAGACCTTCCTGGACCTCTCCTGGCCTAGACCAAGAATCAGCCGGTGTCTTAAAACATGCGGTCCCATTGACTGGAAAATGCTTTTAGAAGCCACGATCTGGGTATGAGGGGTGTCATTATTTCTCCCTTTCTAGCAAAATGACAGAATTCTTTTTAACGTGTTAGCATGTTGGTACTGATAGTTCCAGTTCAGATTCAAGACTTTATTTTTTTTTATTTACCGTCGTTGATTTTCATCTGTCCACTTTTAACGTTAAAAATGTAACCTCTGGTGACACCATGATAATTGCTCTTTTAACTGATCCCACCGTACCCACCGAATAGTCTCAGAATCCCTCTACCATTATGACCACTAATAAAACAATGCCTGAAAATAGTTTAGGGGTTTTTTTTTCCCTTTTTCTCTCCTTTTTGTACTGAGTGTATATTTCACTAGGAATGTGTGGTCAAATTCTTGTGTTTTAAAGTCACGTGAAATAGTTTCTCTAAGTGTAGATATATCAATCCATAGTAAGGTATATTTGTGTCATTTTAATTTTCACAGACTACTTTTTAAAAACATTTAATTTTGTTTCATAATAATACAAACATAGTTAAAGCTTCCACAATCAAATCTCCTCAGGAAGTTATTTTCAAAGAAGTCTAACGATACTCAATCCTTGCCACTTATCCCCCCAATACAGGTACTATTACTTTTTTCTATTTATGGGTTATCCTTCTATTGGCCTTTTTTTTTTTCAATTTTTAAGATAAGCAGATGTATCTTTCTCTCCCTACTTTTCTGTTTCCTCTTCTGTCACCCTCTAGTATACCGCTGATTTTTATGAAGATTAATTTTTTGTAATAATTGCATCTGCATTAATGTTTTTGTGTAACTGCTTTGTCCCCGCGCCTTTTGCAGGGTGGAGGGCTGCTTGCAGGCAGTTCCCCCCTCTGAGCAATACTGAAGTAAGCTAGGACCACTTTGCCCTTCTCATCCCTCTCCCACTCCTTCAATTTGAAGGAAATTATTTCTCTGCTAATACCTTTAGGACAGTCAGCACATTCATTGTGTTTTTCCTGTATGGTCTTCATTTTCTCTCCATTTTTAGCTAGCTGTGCTGTATGTACATTGAAGCATAGGGCCATTCAATACCATACTGTCTCCTTAGTTTCAGTTCTCATTCAGTTCATTTAGTTTTAAGTCTATAAAATAAGTATATTTTTACGGGTCCCTATAAAACCTGAAGTTAGTGCTTTTCTGTTCTTTGTTTTGCACAAGGTTGATTCTCTAGTTGATTCCTCTGGAAGGGCTCCTCTGGAATAACATTCCCCGAGTCCCTGCATATTATTAATGGTTTGTCCAGGTCCTGTATATTTAAAGGTCACTTTAGCCAGATGTATAATCCATGGCCCATATTTCCCTTCCTTAACTATTTTAAATATGTTACTCCATTGTCTGTATAAAATGTTGTTTTCAGGAGTTCCCTGTGGCTCAGTGAGTTAAGGATCCAGCATTGTCACCACTGTAGCTTGGGCTGTGGTGCGGGTTCAGTCCCTGGCCCGGGAATTTCTGCATGCCACAGGTGCAGCCAAAAGGAAAAAAAAAAATGTTGTTTTCAATTCTGATACAGTCTTATTTTCTTTCACATATCAGTGGCTTGATTTTGTCTGGATGCTCAGTGTCTATTTTCCTTTTCTTTAACACCCAAGAATTTGACTAGACTATATTCTGATGTTGGTCATTCTATGTGTTTTCCCCAAGGATGAAGTATGCTTGTTAAATGGATAGTTTTACTACTTTTAAGTTAAATTTTTTTTTCTTTTTTCTTTTTCCACTGTACAGCATGGGGACCAAGTTACGTATACATGTATACATACTTTTTCCTCCCATTGTTGTGTTGCGATGTTAAGTATCTAGACATAGTTCTCAATGCTACACAGCAGGATCTCATTGTAAATCCATTCCAAGAGCAATAGTTTGCATCCATTAACCCCAAGCTCTTGATCCCTCCTACTCCCTCCTTCTCCCCCTTGGCAGCCACAAGTCTCTTCTCCAAGTCTATGATTTTCTTTTCTGTGGAAATGTTCATTTGTGCTGTATATTAGATTCCAGGTAGAAGTGATATCATACCATATTTGTCTTTCTCTTTCTGACTTACTTCACTCTATGAGAGTCTGTAGTTCCATCCATGTTGCTGCAAATGGCATTATGTTGTTCTTTTTTATGGCTGAGTAGTATTCCATCATCTATATATACCTAATCCAGTTGTCTTGTTGATGGACATTTGGGTTGTTTCCATGTCCTGGTTATTGTGAATAGTGCTGCAGTGAACAGGCAGGTGCATGTGTCTTTTTTAAGGAAAGTTTTGTTTGGATATATGCCCAAGAGTGGGATTGCTGGGTCATATGGTAGTTCTATGTATAGCTTTCTGAGGTACCTCCATACTGTTCTCCATAGTGGTTGTACCAGCTTACTTTCCCACCAAGAGTGCAGGAGGGTTCCCTTTTCTCCACACCCCCTCCAGCCCTTGTTATTTGTGGACTTATTAATGATGGCCATTCTGACTGGTGTGAGCAGACCGATCACTAGAAATGAAATTGAATACATCATAAAAACACTCCCTACAAGATAAATTTCAAGATTTTCTCCAATTACGACTTTTCATATTTATTTTGTGTCATTGCTTTGGTTTTTGGTTTTTCGTTTTTTGTTTTTTTCAAAATTTCCTTATTATATCTATTGGGCCTTCTTTGAGCTAGGTCTTCAGCCCGTATCTGCCAAGTCAATCACGCACGTGAATTCTAGGCTCTACTGAATGAGCAAAACCTCAACTTTAAGAGCTGCCTTAGATGGAGTTCCCATTGTGGCTCCGCGGTAAAGAACCTCACTAGTAACCATGAGGATGCGGGTTCAATCCCTGCCTCGCTCAGTGGGTTAAGAATCCAGCATTGCCATGAGCTGTGTTGTAGTTTGCAGATACGGCTGGGATCCCGCCTTGCTGTGGCTGTGTAGCCAGCAGCTGCAGCTCCTGTTCAACCCCTAGCCCGGGAACTTCCACATGCCATCAAACGCAGCCCTAGAAAAGCAACAACAACAAAAAAGAGCTGCTTTGGAAACGGATCCGCATTAGAGCAGTAACTTTTTAACTACAGGTACAATAAAATCCAGAATATCTGCAAAAAATTTACGGACAAGCATTTTCCACTGAATTGAATCATCAGTTGAGCTGATAAACTGATTCAAACAGGCAGCTTCATTCTTTGTTTCTAGAGCATTTAAAAGCATTGTGAATGGACAGATTTGTTGCGTTTACTCCCTCTTGATGCACACAATGAGATGTCCTCTCCTCCACGAGGTCCAGCTCCCGCCATACCCAATTGCCAACGGAGCCCCAGATACTGCGTCTCCTGGGGGCTCCCCAGGGCCTCTGTGTCTCTCAGATGTGTCCTCTCAGCCAGGGGCCGTGAATGCTTTACATGCTGGTTTGGAGTTCTCTGAATATTGAGTTGAAATCATTTTCCCACATGATTGGTAGACTTTAACCCCTAGCAAATGAAAGCCATATCGTTTTTATTTCTCAATCCTGTTTTATGGCATAGGGCATGACATGCGTTACACTTTCAGTAGACGTTTATTAAATGGAGTATAATAAACTAAGTTGGATGCGGTGGCGTGGTATGGGAGAAAAAAAAAAGGATTCTTTTGATGCAAGCATTCCTTGGTTCAAACACAAGAACTTTATTTTTTTGTATGTGATCTCTGACAAGTAACAGTGTCTCTGGACCTCTGATTCCTCAGATCTATAATGGGTTTTTGTGAGGATTAAATGATATAAAGTATGTGAAAGTATTGGGCATAATACCCCATATATAATTGACACTCAGTAAGCTTGGATGTTCCTGGTAAGTTGGATAATAAATTCCAAGATGTAAGAAACCAGCATGTATTCAAAATAATTTTAAGGTAATAAAATATCTTCTCTGCCCTGCCTTTTAATGCCATCATTCCCTGAAGCTGGTGGCAGAAAGAAACTCAGCACTTCTGTTCCAAAATGCTACTGAACTTAGAGCTTGGCTTAGAGTCACAAATTATCACATAGGGGTTCTCTTTGTGGCTCAGCAGTTAACAAACCCGTCTAGGATCCATGAGGACACAGGTTTGATTCCTGGCCTCTCCCAGTGGGTTAAGGATCCAGCATTGCGGTGAGCTGTGGTGTAGGTCGCAGATGCAGCTTGGATCCCGCATTGCTGTGGCTGTGGTGTAGGCCAGGAGCTGCAGCTCCGATTCGACCCCTTGCCTGGGAACATCCATATGCCACGGGTGCAGCCCTATAATAGTAAAAGAAAAAAGAAAGAAATTATCAAATTAGACAATAAGTAAAAAGTCAGTTTAACAAACATTCAGATATTCTGTACGGCACTAGATGAAGAGGATGTGAAAATGAATCTTGCATGGACTTCATTCAAAAAAGCCAAGTATTAGGAATACCTATAATTTTATCAAGAGATATTAAAAATGGCAACAATACCAGGTGCCACCCTAGAGAGCGTTTCATAATGTCTTCTCCGAGAGGGAACGTGGGGTTCGATCTGAATCTATAGTCTGACGTGATAGTCCTTGTACATAAGATGCAAGATGCAATCAGCAGCAACATCCTAACTTTTTACGTGGAGACATATCTTCTTGCATTTAATGAAGATATCCAAGAGTTACACTTATTTCGAGTAATCTTTTATCTCTTAAGAGTCAACACCATCTATCCCATTTTTAAAGAAAGTTAGAATAAACTTGTTGTTGAAACTGTACACTGAGTAGCAGGGATAATCAGATTCCAGAAATAGATAGTTACAGCTGGGACTTAAGGACATAAAATCAGTATCCGTTTACTAAGTGCCTACTATTTCCTAGGTACTGTGGTGTGAAGAAAAAAAGAATACTCCAAGATGCCTCAAATGTCTTAGATTCTGCTTGGAGAGACAGTGTCAAATTTTTACCTCAGGTGAAATGACTTTTCCTCAGTTTCCCCAGAGCGGTGGCCTGCTCTTGTAGCTGTGTGGATGTACGGTGTCGTAGAGTCACCTCTTGTTCATGTGTGTGTCCTGTTCTAGGCTCAGAGCCACTTCATGTTAGAAGCTGTCCTCCTCTTCCTGTTTTGTTTAGTTCCTAGTAAAATTGTTAATCGTCAAGTGAGTGTTTTTGCGTGAATTTAAATAACAATTCAAGAAAGTGTTATCCTAAAAAATGCATGATTGTTCCCACTGTGGTGCAATGAGATTGGCAGCATCTTGGGAGCTCTGGGATGCAGGTTCGATCCCTCCAGCCAGCACAGTGGGTTAAGGATACGGCGTTGCCTCAGCTGCAGCTCCGGTTGCAACTGTGGCTCGGATCTGACCCCTGGCCCGGGAATTCCACATGCAGCAAGGTGGGCAAAAAAAAAAGGTGTGCTTGATTGCCAAATGCAGGGTTGAGACAGTGGTTGTTACAGTAGGTTGATTTGTTTTACTTCAATAAACACTTATTGTGCTTCTAACGGATGGTAGAAGCAAAGCTGGGTTCTGCAAATCAGACATGCTGCCTGACCCCAAGTGGTTTCCAGCGTATATTTAACTGAGAATCCCCTCTGATCTGAAAGCCCCTGGAGGCCGTACTGTAGGACGAGTGTCACAACAGAGACAGGCACAGATTGGCAAGGAATTGACGGAAAAGCACTGGGAAAGATAGCGAGGTTAGGAACGTTTCAAGAAGCCTTAAATGCACTGGGAGAACTTTGAAGAAAGGAAGGGCAGGCTTTCGAAGCAGGCAGAGTGAGCAACCAGAAAAAAAGTCTCTTCAAGGGGGGAGAACCATTGCCCGTAGGTTAGCACGTGTGCGTGACTTGGGGATCAGCTACAGAATCAGACGGAATGAAACACATGGGAAACCCGATGGCGGTACCAGGGGAACTAAGTTGTAACAGCGGTTCTCCCCAGTAGAGTTTTAGAAACCTACTGAATCATTTTGCTCTCTGAGAAGATGAACTTTCCTCCAGATGTGAGCCTGTCGTCATTCACACACACACTCAGAATGTTCTCTTCACCTAAATGGCATAAAACCACCGCCACCACCTCTGAGGTGCCGTTTGGAATAATGAACAGGTCCAAAAAAGAAGCAGCATTCACAGGACCCGTTAGGGATGCAGAAGCGCGTGTTAATCCACATAGACAGGAATAGCACCAGGTATCGCAGACCCCCAGGGCTTCAGGTAAAGCTTGACACACCCTTGGGTGGACGCAGCCAGACAGCTTTGAAGTGGGGGGACCACATGGTGACAGAGAGAGGATCCAGGGCAGGGGGCTGACCTGAGAAAGTCAGAGGGTTTCAGACGCGCCAGAGTCTCGAGGGTGTTTCTTGAGTTTTGAAATGAAAATGGGTGCTTTCTTCTTACCTGCTGTGACACCTTTCAAACCAGCAGAATCGAACTCTCAAGAGTATTGCCTACAAACGTCCCAAAAAATACCTTCTTGTTACTTAGAAATGCCCCTGACTTAGCTCCTTCTTGTAGGATGTTGACAGCGTGGCGATGTGATGAGCTTATACTGTCGTGTATTTGTTTGGTGTCTGTTTCCTGATGCGGAGCTTTCTTCCGGCCCTATTACATCCTCATGACCCCCGACCTGTGTGACCCTGGGTGAGTGACCTCACCTCTCTGTGTCCTGGGCTGCTTATCTGGAAAGCGGAGAGGATGATAATAGTCAATGGAATACCTAACAGCTAGCGATTGCCTCTGTGGGCAGCACTTGGGCAAATATTTTACATCAATGATCGCCAAGTAAACGCTTCAAAAAACCTTTGCGATCAATGTTAATCTAATCACAGCTCTTGAAGGAAAAGACATTGAGGCAAAGAGAGCTTCAGTCGTGTGCCAGAGATGGGTACAAATCCTTCTCAGACATTGACAAGTATGGTGACCAGTTGGCCTCTTTGGAGAACTAGTTGGAAAAACAGAACTGGCGGCATTAGAGGGAAGAGGTTCTCTCAGGGACTCAGGCAGGTCAGGCCAGCAGAACCTCAGGCTTCGTCTAACACCTCAACATCCACAAGGTCACACGTCCCACCCTGCCCTTGACCAAGACCTCCAGCTGCCAAACCCACTTCCGTTTCTTAATTCTGTTATGTACTGTTTCCAAATTCATCTCATAATTTGTTTTTTTTGGTCCCATGCTCACTGTAAAACTCGGGTCCGATGTGAACAAGGGGCTTAAGAAGAAAACTGCCACCTGCTGGAGATGGTCGTCCCCAGTGTTGGTCGCATGGTTTCCATCCCTTTCTTTGCACAGACACTTCCCCAGGGTCATGGCCTTAGACATAGTTTCAGGTACCATGAAGAAAAGCAAAGCAGGATAAGGAGACAGAGGAGTTCCCATCGTGGCACAGTGGTTAACGAATCTGACTAGGAACCATGAGGTTGCAGGTTCAATCCCTGCCCTTGCTTAGTGGGTTAAGGATCCGGCGTTGCCGTGAGCTGTGGTGTAGGTCGCAGTCGAGGCTTGGATCCCGCCATTGCTGTGGCTCTGGCGTAGGCCGGTGCCTACAGCTCCGATTCGACCCCTGGCCTGGGAACCTCCACATGCCGTGGGAGTGGCCCTAGAAAAGGCAAAAAAAAAAAAAAAAGGATAAGGAGACAGGATGAGGCGTTGCTTTTTAGATGGACCATAGGATAAGCGTAGATATCGGATGAAGGCTTTTTTTTTAAACTTAACATTATTACATTCTACTGTTTGTGCTACTGTAGGCAGAAAAGGTGGCCTCTGTGTACAGAGTATTTTAAACATTCCATAGACATTGTAAGATAGGCATTTTCTAGTCTAAATTATGAGTACTAGTTTACCATACGACTACAGTGTCGGGCTCCTGTCTCTGTCCATGGTTCCGTCAGGAATCATGGAATCTTGTTTAAAATATGCACACACACATTTTGCACATGATGCCGTGAGACTCCAGGCCGCCTGAAGGCTCCCACCATCTCCCGCACGGCTCCCCCTTGCTCACTGCAGCTCGGCCACGCGGACTGTGCTCTGAGAAGCCTGGCGAGGCCTTGGCTGGGCGTCGGGGAGTGACCCAGGTCCCTGGGCTCCCCAGGAGCCTCCTGACACACAAGCATCCCGTCCCGCCCTCCCACTGGCTGGGAGCTCCACGGCTATGTGCTTGTTGGCCTGTAACCCAGCCCAGAGGAAACCCAGGGAAGAACTGCCCAGCAGGTAGACAGTGGACAGGCTGGGAGGCCAGGAGCAGCTGGGGATTGGTCGAGGCAGCCCACAGCCTTAGATACCCAGTTACCAGCTGCATTTAGCATCTGGGGAAAGTCCAAGCAATGACCTAAATCTAAAAGAACCATGAGAGCAGAAGGTTTATAAGGAGATAAGGTGTGTCCAGAATAAAGCCAGGGCCCGATGATGGACGGAACTACTGCCCTCGGTGCCTGACGGACAGATAACCTAAACCACTTGCTGAAGTCAGGACTCTTCCGAAACATGGTGTCACATGACCAAAGCCATAAGAGACAGAAAGTGCCAGAACCAAGAACTGATGGAAGGGTGGGGGGTGAATGACAGTACCAAATGCACAGGGTTTTTCAGGCACCAGAAGGGACGTCGGAAGAAAACACCAGTAAAAAAGCAAGAATCTTGCTGGAGTTCCTGTTGTGGCTCAGCAGGTTAAGGACCCAACATTGTCTCTGTGCGGATGCTGGTTCAATCCCTGGCCTCACTACAGTGGGTTAAGGATTCGATGTTTCCACATGCTACGGCGTAGGTCACAGATGTGGCTGGGAGCCGGTGTCACCATGCCTGTGGTGTAGGCCTGCAGCTGCTGCTTCGATTCAGCCCCTGACCCAGGAACTTCCATATGCCGTAGGTACAGCCATAAAAGGGGAAAAAAAAAAAAATCTTGCTAGACCTACTTTTTAATGGTTTATGCTTTTTTTTTTTTTTAATCAAGTTCAAGGTGCCATTGGTTTTTAAGTACCATTATTTTATGTCTTTAAAACAGAAACAGTGCTGCCAACTGGAATCTAACAAGCCACTGTAAGACACATCCCAATCTCAGAGCTGTTACAGTGGGGCGGGGAGGGCGCCTCTTAGGGTTGATATGATGCTGTAACTCCAAGCCTTAATCCTCCAGACCTCCGCTCCCCCACCCATCCACCCCATCCACACTGGAGACGCGTCAGCATGACTTGGGGATTGTTCAGTTCTGCCAGGCAGGAGCCAGGGTATGACAAGTCACTCTTCTCAGAGGCTTACGTTGCATGTCCCCTCTTATCCCCCTCCAAAAAAAAAAAAAAAAAAGATTTAGATTTAACATGATCCTAGTAGTTAAAAAATATTGATGCTCAATGGTACTTGATACTTAATGTGCCTGTCGGTACAGAAGAGCTAGATACTGATGTTGACGTGTTCGGCTAATATGCTGAAGCAGATTGACACCGAGTAAAGGGGAAGAGAGGGGAATTCGAATCTCGAAGAGCAAGCTCACACGGGGCTGGATTTGCACAGGACTGCCCCTCCAATGACACTGCAGACCCGCCTCGCCTCCGTGCAGCTGATGCCCTGTCCAGGCTTATATGTTTCTAACTGACAGTGAGTGTTCTTGCCAAATGCCAGGGCCCACAGTCACATCTGCTTGTCTCTCCTCGGCAGCTTGGGAACACATTTTATCCAGGGGGCAGCTTTAACTAGGCCTAATGCTCTGAAAAGCCTCTATTTGTAAATGCGCCTACAACGAAAAGACAAGTTCCTATGGAATTCCCTTTAATATTATTGTGTTTGACACTGCCTGCTTCAGCCCTTGTCAGCCCTTGTCAAAGCCAAGTTCTCAGGCAAGGTGGTCCTCCCTAGGATTTTTTGATTCTGTGTTTTGTTCTTTTTAGTTTTTTTATTTTGTTGCTTTTTTTTTTTTCCGCTTTTTTTTCCCTCCCGATAAAATGCCCTGTTTCTTCCCACCACCCCATTCAGAAGGGTGAAGGGATAAACCAAGTGAAGTCTTTCAGAAGCAACACAAAAGGAAGAGTTCTTTCTGAGCTCTGCTTTCTCATATTTAATAGGAGATTTTTCCAAAGGCGGACATGGGAAACGATGTTTCAAATCATAATTCAGGGACAGTGCTTATCAGTCCTCAATGAAACAGCATTATTTCATTGTCCTTTCCACTCAGAAATATGTGTGTGCTTACCCCTAGCATTTTAAGGTGTCAGCAGGTATAAAGTTATAGGAATTTGATTTCTCTCCCCTCTTCTCCACCCAAGCAAATGCTCTGACTAAAACAAATACGCTGATGGGTAATTTCCTAACACAGCCTTAACAAAAGGATCTTAACATTTTCTGAATAACTTTGGGTCTGTTCGGAGGACCGTGTATGGTCGGTGTTTGAAACACCGCAGCAAAAACAACAAACATTGTGGCTAAGAATCCATGTGTCGTTCTTGGCAAAGACAGATAACTAATTGGAACAGAAGCCACTGGGCTGCCTTTGAGATATTCATTGATTTTAAATTAAACAATAACCGTCCTGTTTTACATGAAGAGTGACAATTAAATAACACAGCCGACCTTACGTGGTGCTGTTCGTAGCAACTCCAGTGCACCTGTCTGAAGGAAAGGGGGGGAGGGACGCGCTCAAATGAGGTAATCTTACTGATCAATAATCCAGATCTCTCAATGTGCTGTAGCAGGGAGTCACTTCTTGATAGAATTTTTACCGAAATACAGCTTGCTGTTTTTCTTACGGCTCAGGTCTTCGGGTTCAGGGTACTGACTTTATTAACTTCATTCTCCTTGAGCGTTTGTCTCTTTTCCCTTCTGTAGCTGGGGTGGGGGTGGGGGAGGGGGTGAAGGAAAACCTTATATTCCACCTGTTCTGTAAAGATACCTGAAAGGGCATCGGGGGCCCAGCAGAGGAGGAAAAGGCTTTAGAAGAGGGATCTTTTGGGAAGTTTGGCACCATCTTTGTCAATAGGTCTTCCGAATCAATTTCAATAGCGTACAAAAATCACAAAGTTGTAAAGGCAGTACTGACTTGGGGAGAGTGATTTCTCAAGCAATTAGAAGACTCCGGTTTTATACAACTAGCTCAAGAACAAAGTAAGTAAAAACAAGCTGTGTTTCTAGTCACAGTGAGGCGTTCCCAGTGTGGCTCAGCAGAAGTTACGAATCCAGCTAGTATTCATGAGGACGCAGCTTCGGTCCCTGGCCTCGCTCAGTGGGTTAAGGATCCACCATTGCCGTGAGCTGTGGTGTAGGTCCCAGGCATGGCTTGGATCCTGCGTTGGTGTGGCTGTGGTGTAGGCCAGCAGCTGCAGCTCCAACTCAGCCCCTAGCCTGGGAACCTCCGTATGCCATGGGTGTGGCCCTAAAATGAAAAAAAAAATTAAAATTAAAAAAAAGAATAGTCACAGTGAGCAGCCACCACGTGTCAGACCCTCAAATACATCTCATGATTTGTAAAGAGGTATTTCTTTTTTCTTTTTCTTTCTTTTTTTTTTTTTTTTTTTTTTTTGCTATTATAGGACTGCACCTGTGGCATATGGAGGTTCCCAGGCTACGGGTCAAATCGGAGCTATAGCTGCCAGCCTACACCACAGCCACAGCAACTTGGCATCCAAGCTGCATCTGCAGCCTATACCACAGCTCATGCCAGATCCCCAACCCACTGAGCGAGGCCAGGGATCGAGCCCACATCCTCATGTATACTAGTTGGATTTGTTTCTGCTGTGCTGCAAGGGGAACTCCCTAAAAAGGTTACTTCTTAAGAAGGATGCTCCTGGCTAATTTTTTTCTAAGTTTAGTTTGAGCTTTAAATAAATCTAAAAGTCATCAAGAACAGACTTAGTTTTTTAAATAATCCAGAATTGACTTTTCATTGACTACTTACCCACCCCTGCCCTGCTCCTCACTGACACATGTTAAAACAAGTTTCATTGTGTGGCAGTTTCATATTATCCTTTTTTAAAAAATTTATTTTGCTTGGCCGCACCCACAGCATGTGAAAATTTCCGGAGCAGAGATCATACCCACACCACTGCAGTGACAATGCCACATCCTTCACCCATGAGGCCACCAGGGAACTCCCAACTTGATATTATTCCCAATCATAACAGAGACTGATAGCCGGGGAGGAAGCATATGTCTGGACCACTCGCAAACCTAGTTACCCTCCCACACCTGGCTCTTCAGCATCCCATGAATCTGGGTAGCTTTCCCCTGAGAGATGCCCTTGAATGACCCACTGCTGCTATAAAATCCGAACACCCTGCGTTCTTCCATCATCCCAGACCTACTCAGACTCCTCCAAGCAGAACAGTCTTCATCATTTAGAAGGATAGAGAGAGACTTTGAGCAACGGGTATGGAGGACCTGGCCCGCAGGGGCTTCATCCAGGAACATTTGTCCTATTTTAACATGAGGATCAGAAGGAGCTAGTCCACGGGTTGGTTTTCACAGCTCGAACACAAAAGGGCCACACCGCAGAATGCAGATTCCCACCTGATTCCCGTGTCCACGGTGTCAGCTTCCCCTCCTCAACCGGTCCTGATATCTGAGCACGTCAGAACTGTTTTGCAGAAGAGAGACCACTCCAGTCTTTTTTTGGGGGTAGGGGTGGGGTTCACGAGGGATCAGAGATATTCAAGGATAACTTCATACAGAAAGGTAAAGTCATGTCCCTTCTACAGAAATGCCGAGTGTGTGTTTGAGATTTTATTTAACTCTTTGATTAATTAGGGAGCCTCGCACCTGTTAGCATGGGTTCAAAGGAGAAACGAAAGAGGCACAAATGTACACGGCGTGTGGAAGGTGGAATAAACGTGCAGACGGCGGCAAACTGGCTTTTTTCCACAGGAGGGAGAATCGTCTGTCCTCAGGACACAGTTCCTTTGCGTTACTGCAGACAAGAACGATTTCCCACTTGCTTTCAGACAGCTCCCTTAGAGGCGGAATCAGATGACCAGAAAGATGTACTCTCAAAGTGTAGTTTTCAAGAGTTCCCACGGGAGTTCAGTGGGTTAAGAACCTGCTGTAGTCTCTGTGAAGATGCGGGTTCGATCCCTGGCCTTGCTCAGTGGGTTTGGAATCCAGTGTTGCTGTGGCTGTGGTGTGGGCCGCAGATGCAGCTCAAATCCCACCCCTAGCCTGGGAATATCCATATGCTGCGGGTGAAACCCTAAAAAGAAAAAAAGTTCTTTGTCTTTTTAGGGCCGCTTCTGCAGCATATGGAACTAGGGGTGAAATCAGAGCTGCAGCTGCTGGCCTATATCACAGCCACAGCAACGCCAGACCCAAGCCACCTCCACGACCTACGCCACGGCTCACAGCAACACCGGATCCTTAACCCACTGAGCGAGGCCAGGGATGGAACCCACAACCTCATGGTTCCTAGTCTGCTGAGCCATGACGGGAATGCCAAATTTCTAAATTGCTGTATCATTTTTTCAAATATGTCATTATAATCATTTTTCAGCGTTATGAACTAAAGTTACACCTCAAAACCCAATAAAAATTTAGTTATGCATGTTAATAAACCTTTAGATATATATATAGTATGTGTATTTCTATAAAGTTAGTCATTAATTGAACTAATTTTTTAAAAATTTTTTGATAATAATAAATGTTTGCTCTATAAAAGAGAAGCAGCATGCTGTCGATAGAAAGAGAAAAAAAAACTAGACCAGCACCTATTTGCTTTTCCCTATATTGATAGATTTTTCACAGTATCCTTCTTTGGTTGTATATATCCCTTGGATTAGCTAGTTCATTAATTATACTTTATTTGGTGCATTGAAGATAGAACCTATGCTTAAAATAGCTTAACTCCCAACTCCAATTTTTCATTATATTTACACATGAGTATAAATGTAGAAGTATATATTTTCAGGTTTGCCTGAAATAATTTTTTCCTTTTACATTTTTCTCTAATAATATGGTTGTTTTCAACGGGCCTTATAAAACTTCAGGATACTCCCAGATATCTCTTTTTTTAAAAAAAAAAAAATGACTTCTAATAAACATGCTTTATCTATTTCTGCTTCATGATCCACAGATATTATCCCAACCCCATGTCAGGGGTTATAATCCAGGAAATGAATGCAAGAATCTTCAATAGCTTGAAAAATTTGAAGACTTTTAAATCTTTCCCATTTTATAAATTTGTCTTGACTTCCAATTGAGCCGTTTCCAGTTTTTCCAAAACTCTTCAATTTAGGAGTCCGTGAAACAGACAGGGCAGTCTAACTTGGGTTCCGAGAGAAGCAGCTCTACTTCTCAGTTCTTATATATCATGTCTTTACAGATGTAATACAGTATCATGTTAGCCTGTTTAGTAACAGTAGAACCGCATTCGTACTTTCAAATGATGTTTCCTCACCTAGCGAATAAATAATTAACTGAAGAATTCTAATCATGTGAATTATAAGGAAGAATATCACCGTTTCCTTCCATCTGTTTAAAATGTTTGAAGAGAATTTGCTGCCGCCTGATATCCTAAAAGAAATTGATCATACTTTTCCTGTAATAAATGTTGTTCTGACAGTAAAGCATTAGTAACCAATTGATAACCTAGCAACAATATTGTGATCTCTTTAGATAATTAATCTTAGCTATTTTCCTGTCAGAAGCAACAGTGCTCGATTTTATGTTGAGCCAGAAAGATTGCCAGTTTTGAAAATTAAAAAGCATTCCTTTTATATTATTCATTCCAGTAACAATTTATGATGGCGCATTTAGCGGCTGAATGCTTGTCAACAAACGTAATTATGTTTCGATATAAACAAGATTGGTGGTTTGACTGTGCCGCTCCATCTTTGTTGAGAATGTTTTGATTTAGGTTCAGATTATACAAGCTGTGTATTTATGTGTCATTTTTTTCCTCCTTTGTTAATAGTTTTTTTTTCTGATAATTACTTGTAGGCAAACAAGCCTGCATTTAGGATCCCTATGCACGGGAGATATCAAACGGAGAAGAAAGGCTGCACCTCTGCCTGGACCTACCATCGCAGGTAAAAGGAAAGGGCTGGGGGCAGAACACACATGCCAAGTTCATAAATCCTCAAGAGTAAACTCGAGATAAGCCTTCATCACTTGTCCAGAGGAAGAGCCATGATTCTAAGAAACTGGAAAATCGGATCTTTTGTCTTCGGTGTCAGAGTGTGTTGTACGTTCCTGGGGTGGGTTTTCCAGGCAGCTGACCACGAAAGTATTTCTTCCACCCCTGCCCAAATGCGAGATTCCCTCTGAGGTATGGAGGGATACCGAAATGTCAAAAGCTGTGTCTTTGGCCTCAAGAAAGTTTCAGACTTGTTGGGAAAACGAGGCATAAACAGATGAAAAGGCAGGTAACCCCAGAAGCAATTATCAGTAATGAATTCACAAGTACGGTAGTAGCCTCAGAACACAGGGCCCGTGACGCAGTAGACGGCGGCCTGGCTGTGCGTGCGGCTGGCTGGTCTCTAGACCCAGCTCCGCGGCAGTCTTAGATTCATCTGCCTTTTCGCAGGCAGTTTAGCACTAGAATTTTAAAAAATTGGGAGTCGCCATTGTGGCTCAACAGGTTAAGAACCCAACTAGTACCCGTGAGGTTGCAGGTTTGATCCCTGGCCTCGCTCAATGGGTTAACGATCCGGTGTTGCCATGAGCTGCGGTGTAGGTCGCAGATGTGGCTAGGATCCCTCATTGCTGTGGCTGCGGTGTAGGCCAGCAGCTTCAGCTCTGATTCGACCCCCAGCCTGGGAAAGTCATTTGCCCTGGGTGCGGCCCTAAAAAAAAAAAAGCAAAAAAAAGTTTTGAGAAAAAAAATCTCTCATCAGAATTCCCAGCGATGTTCTCACTGGCTCTGGTGCCTTGGGATCAGCAATGTCTCTGCAGCACTGGGACACAGGTTCAATCCCCAGCCCAGCATAGTGGGTTTAAGGATCCAAAGGATCTAATCCCTGGCCTATGAACTCCGTATGCTGCGGGGCAGCCAAAACAGACGAAGAAGATCTCTCATCATTTCCACCTTAAAAGCCGTGTTATCCTATGAGTGTGGTACAGGCAGAATCACAGGTGCTAAGCACAGAGACTCACTAGAGCAGCGAGGCAGGACGCCCTCCTGGAAAGGCAGAGACCCCCGCTCGGAGGGGAAGACTGTGGATAAGATTAGTGTGTGTGCGTGAGGAGTGGTGAGGGAGGCAGAGGTAAAACCCTGTGAGAAGAGGAAGCACACTGGGCCCTAAGTGTAGACACGCACATAGGAGTAAACAGCGGTCAACCCTAATGGGTTTGTGATGCAGCAAACTGACCATGAGAAAATGTTCTCCATGTAGGTTCTTGATCAAGTTCAAAGTTATTATTAGAGCATTGGCCTGTGGCCTGGGACCCTTAACTATTCAGATTTTAAACTGTCCCTCTCAACTTCATTTGGGAATTTTTTTTTTTTTTTTTAATTTATGGCTGTACCAATAGCATATGGGAGTTTCTGGGCCAGGGATTGAATCTCAGCTATAGCTGTGGCAACGCTGGATCCTTTAACCCACCGGGCCGGGCCAGGCCAGGGATCTAACCCGAGCTGCCACATCGACCTAAACTGCTGCAGTCAGATTCTTTTACTATTTTTAATTTTTGTATTTTGGGGACCACTCTCGTGTCATATGGAAGTTCCCAGACTAGTGGTCTAATCGGAGCTACAACTGCCGGCCTACGCCACAGCCATAACCATGCCAGATCTGAGCCACGTCTGTGGCCTATACCACAGCTCATGGCAACGCCAGATCCTTAACCCGCTAAGCAAGGCAAGGGATTGAACCTGAGTCCTCGTGGATACTAGTCGGGTTCATTACCCCTGAGCCACAACGGGAACTCCTGCAGTCAAATCCTTAACCCACTGAACCACAGTAGGAACGCCAGGGAAATCTTTTATAGGAAAAATTTTATTTTTTCATGATTAATTAGAGAATATGACAATAAGATTCCTAGCAATAGGAGAGTAAACAGTGAGAAGGAGGAAATATATAGATATAGATGATAGGTAGATAGATAGGTAGATAGATAGATAGATGATAAACCTGAACCTGGTCATTGCAAAGGAAATAAAAGATGTGAAGCTTAACGTCTCTATGCAGTAGTCCTGCCCTATAGTTCAGCACTAAATAATTGAAGAATAACTTAAAATTGGAGCAGCCATGATACAGTTAGTTGTTCCATCCACGTAAAAGCCATCGTTGTGAAATTATGCCTGCAGTTGTACGTGTAATAGCCAGTCTTTGTCCTCGAGCTTTGTGGACTTTTCCGAAGGGGAAGCTGGAAACACCTGTGTACGGAATGTGTTCCTGCTTTCCGAGAAAAGCACTTACCACTTCTTGGGCGCCTACCAAAACTTTGTTCTTCGATTTTGTCTTTGCAACAACTTGACGATCTAGCTGTTGCTTATCATCACTGTGCCCCATAGAATAGAGATTCAGAGACGGGTTAGGTTCTTCCCAGCTACCGAAGAAGGTGGATGGCTGAAGGGCACAGGGGGAATTCAAACGAACATCTGACTCCTAAAGCCATGTCCTCTCCAGGACATCACACGTACGGCCTTTTTGTGAGACTGCATTACATATAAAGACCATCTTATTCCATATGTTTTATGCCATTTTGTACACACACACATATACGCACACTCACGTCTTTCTATGTAGAGAAGCTATTGTGTAGTTTACGTAGTTTGTTTATATATCTATAGACTAGTATGTATCTTAAGTCCCATAAAAGATTTATCTACATCTGCTGTGTGGAGATACAGAACCGTCATCAGAATACTTCTAATACATCTCTTTATACAGAAACATACAGCCACTTGTAGAGCAAATATATGCTCTGAGTTCTTCAAATCTTTTCATGAGGCAGGTGTAGGATCCTTTAATATTCCCATTCCAGTTGCATGGTCCCCTGAATTCTCTTATCTTTCAATGATTCAAACATTGGTGGCAGAAATAGGACAAGAGCAATCTTCAGAAGGTGACTGAAGCACCTGAGAGCCAGCAGTAAGGAAGAGAGACCATCAGGGTCGGCTCCTAATGCTCTGAACATATGTGAAGTGAGAAGGAAAATGCATAATGGTTGGGGAGAGGAGAACATAATTATTTCTACAAGGTGATTTTTATGGTACAACTCAGTAGCATCAGAGGAAATCATTTTTACAGAGTATGAATATAAACATTAAACTTTAGCCTAAAACATTCCTAGGCTTACACGCCAGACATTCTATTTCAGAACTGTTGTCGGTTCTCTTAAGATTCAAGGTTTTTGTTTTATTACTGGTTTTTTACTTAAAAGAACATAGTTCATCGAAATTTAATGCATTTTTGTAATTAATCAAATAGTATTGGAGGAGGAGAATTATGTTACTCATTTTCCATGCATTTTTAAAAAATCCACACATAACCGCTCCTCTCAGAGGGGAAGAGAATGAGGTTATTTAAAAGTCCTCAGTTTTAAAAAGAATATCTTCTAATACTAATGAATCAACTCTAAAGTGAAGATTATTATCCAAATTCGAGTGAGAACTGTCTTTGCATAAATACACTTTGATAATGAGGTTATGAATCCTAGATCATCTTGTCTCCAAAAATTACAGTTTCAAATTCTGGAATATAATCAGTCACATAACAAAGAATCTTCTGTGTGTAAGTTTCCAAAGTGGAGTTATCATGTAGAATTATTTTAAAGACACTATTCTTACCACTTTATAGGCCCTTGCAGACCTCCCAGAACACATCTGGAATTGAGATATATTTTCAGTTTCTTTTAGCTTTAGTCAACATTCAACCTAAGCTGGAAAAAGACAGATGAAAGTAACGCTTTCCAATTTCAAATCGGGAATAAGAGTTAAAAGGCTGACAGTCTGAATATTGTTTCATGATCCTCTCTGATTTATATATGAAATATGATGTGGTCAAACAATAGGTTTAGAAAAGATATAGCAAAAAAGCTGTCAGAAAACTATAATTAGACACTTTATATTCTCAAACTGGGTTTACACAACAATTTAAAAATCTAAAGATAAACAATTATATATTGTGTTCATGATAAATAATATTTTTAAAAGATGTAAAGTCCCCTATGAAATTAACAACCCCACATCTGATCATCTTTATCTGCTGGTGTATTGAAAATTTTACCCACCCTGTTGTAGCAATAACATTGACGCATAATTTGAGTCGCTTTATAAGGCTATAGACCGGCCAGCAGTGTTATCGGTTGAACATTTATTAATTGTGACAGGAACACCGAATTTATTTCAGTGCTTTAGCTTATTTACTGCTCTTTCACCTTTGCATTTTGTATTGACAAAGTAAAATGAATATTGATAAGGTTCGGTATTGATTTTTAAATGTATGGCTTGTTCTCTGCCTCATTCAAAGTCACATACCAAACGGGAGTGGATGTCTCAATAGCATCCTGTTATAAAACTGAGAACTGTTGAAGCAAGAAGGTTTGCCAGCAGAATGCATTTTATAGTTTGAAAAATGTCATCGGTAAAGGTGAAGAAAAGCAGTAAGCGAAATAGGAGGAATAGTATTAACACATTTTTAAAAGGCCATCCGCAGCGGTGGTCATAGTCTTGCGGAGAAGTCCGAGCTTACTGAGGATTTGATAGCGAAGACATTTAAGTATGTTTATTGAGATACTCTGGCGACTACATTTTTTTTAAATGTTTCATCCACCTCACAGTACTAAATTCGTTATTATCCAAATTCAGTATTTGCTGTTACTGTTTTGCTTTCTATTGAAACATTATCATAGGAGGGTATTCATAGTACGTGGTAGACGTTCTTCTCAACATTTTAATTTAGGCACAGAGATGCCTGCTGCAGTTCAATGTGTCAGTATAGATGTTGCTCCAGGGTACCTGTGTCTTTGTGGACATTCAAGTTCTTGGCAAGAGGCTTCATTACAGCTTTGTGTGACTTCTCAGTTTTTCCCTCTGCATCCTACTGATACTTCAGTAATGAAATAATCGTTATGAATATTTAAGGCAGTCGGGAAGGTGTAAATCAAAATAGGCGAAGCTTTCCAAAAGGTACTCTTTCAATTAAAAGTCATAATGAACATAATCAGGAAACGTTTGATATAACTAAACTCGTTTTCAAGGTGCTCTGTCTCTTCGCTTTTCCAAATTTGTCCTATCAGTAATTACGTTTTTATTTTCTTACCTCTTTTTATTACCACTGTAGCTTATCTTATCTCTTCCATGACTTTCAAACAGGCAGAATTGGGGGGGTGGGAGGGTGTTGCCATTAATTTCAAAACCAAACTGTATCTGCATATAGAGCAAAAACCTGGGAAAGTTACATGTAACTCTCCCGTTCTTGCATATATAGACCACCTTTCAGTTTTGTGCCTCGGTAGAGCCTTAAACAGCTCTTCATTACCATATGGCACAAGAAACACTTAAGTACATGTATTAGATAGCAAATAATTGCTGCTCCTGACAATATAAAAGACTGAATACCACCTCACACCAGTCAGAATGGCCATCATTAATAAGTCCACAAATAGCAAGTGCTGGAGGGGGTGTGGAGAAAAGGGAACCCTCCTGCACTCTTGGTGGGAATGTAAGCTGGCACAGCCACTATGGAGAACAGTATGGAGGTACCTTAGAAATCTATACATGGAACTACCATATGACCCAGTGATCCCACTCTTGGGCATATATCCGAACAAAACTTTCCTTAAAAAAGACACATGCACCCGCATGTTCATTGCAGCACTATTCACAATAGCCAAGACATGGAAACAACCCAAATGTCTATTGACAGATGATTGGATTAAGAAGATGTGGTGTATATATAGACAATGGAATACTACTCAGCCATAAAAAACATCAAAAGAATGCCATTTCCAGCAACATGGATGGAACCAGAGACTCTCATCCTGAGTGAAGTAAGTCAGAAAGAGAAAGACAAATACGATATGATATCACTTCTACCTGGAATCTAATATATGGCACAAATGAACCTTTCCACAGAAAAGAAACTCATGGACTTGGAGAATAGACTTGTGGTTGCCAAGGGGAAGGGGGAGGCAGTGGGATGGACTGGGAGCTTGGGGTTAATAGATGCAGACTATTGCCTTTGGAATGGATTAGCAATGAGATCCTGCTGTGTAGCACTGGGAACTATGCCTGGTCACTTATGATGGAGCATGATAATGGGAGGAAAAAGAATGTGTACATGTATGTGTAACTGGGTCACCTTGCTGTACAGTAGGAATAAAATAATGTATTGGGGAAATTAAAAAAAATAAAATAAAAAGACTGAATAATGAGAAAATACTCAAACCACAGATACCCGGACATACTGAATAAAATGTAAAACCATCTCTTACGGAGCTGCAGAGCTGAGACTGCAGGAAAGAGAAAAAGAGTTCTGAGAAGCCCCCATGCCTGTGCCAATCTCAGAAAACTTGAGGCATATTGGAGAGAACCCAGCTGGGAACCTGGGTGTAAGTTTCCTTATCAAGTTAGAACCCTGAAAAGTCTCTATTCTGGAATCGGGCAGACCAGGAACAAAACTCACCCAGAGGCACAAGAAAATAAAGAATCTAGTTTCTATCTGGGTTCCAGGTAGAAAACTCAGATTTATAACCAAGAGCCTCCCCTCACCTAAGTTTCTAGTTTAAACTTATACCAAGCCAAAAATTATCATTAAAAACTGGTCTTTAAAGCAAATGCTAAACCACTCTAGAGGTGCATACCTTCAATCCCAAGCCTCAAGAATCACCACGAATAAAAGCCTACTGACAATGATCTCACAAACCAAAACTGAAAGAATTAGTTATAAAAATAAAAACAAAAGGGAACGACTGGAAAAGGAAAAGACTGCTGTGATAAAGAGCCAAGTAGAAATTTGAGATTTATTACGAAAAAAAATCTTGAAAAAAAAAAAAACTGAATTGTAAGAGCTAAATTCTGAAGAAGCTACCAAAAAAGAAGCACAGAGGGGTAAAAACACAGAAAATATTTTTAAAATGCCCAGGGTATTTGAAGGAGGTGAAGTTCAGTATGTGTCTAATAGAACTTCCAGGAAAAGTAGAAAAAATAGGGAGGTGCACTATTCCAGGAGAGTGTTGACGGAATTCAACAATAATGACAGAATTTTTACAACCAAAGAAAACTTTAATCTTTATGTTGAAAAAGTAGACATCTTGGGAGTTCCCGTCGTGGCGCAGTGGTTAACGAATCCGACCAGGAACCATGAGGTTGTGGGTTCGATCCCTGGCCTTGCTCAGTGGGTTAAGGATCCGGTGTTGCCATGAGCTGTGGTGTAGGTTGCAGATGCGGCTCGGATCCCATGTTGCTGTGGCTCTGGCGTAGGCCGGTCTACAGCTCCGATTGGACCCCTAGCCTGGGAACCTCCATATGCCTCAGGAGCGGCTCCAGAAAAGGCAAAAAGACAAAAAAAACAAAAACTATACATCTTTATGGGGACATGGTAAATATAAATAAAGTCATACCTAGACACACTATCATAAAACTTCAAAACACCAAAGACAAAGAGAAGAACCTAAGAGCAGCCAAGGAGAAAAAATACAACCTACACAGGAATGAAATTACACAGGCAACACATTTGAAAACAGCAGTAAAGTCCAAAGATAAGAGAGAATATTTTCAAAGTGCTAAGATGAAATACCTGAATCAGCGTAAAGTTTTATGCCCAATTAAATTATTTCCCAAGAGTGAGGATGAAATTAAGACATTTTCAGGTAAAGACCCTTTACTGCTAAATTTAGTAACTCATGTAGAAGAAAATGGAATCCATAAAAAATAAAAATCAGGAAGGAATTGGGAGCAAAGAAATTGTTAAATGTGCATAAAGCTAAACTCATATTGAATATATAAAAGCAATAATTACAGTGACAGTGACTATAAAGAGGATTGATGTGGGTATATAAAAGTAGGATGGGGAGTTCCCGTCGTGGCGCAGTGGTTAACGAATCCGACTAGGAACCATGAGGTTGCGGGTTTGGTCCCTGCCCTTGCTCAGTGGGTTAACGATCCGGCGTTGCCGTGAGCTGTGGTGTAGGTTGCAGACACGGCTCAGATCCTGTGTTGCTGTGGCTCTGGTGTAGGCCGGTGGCTACGGCTCCAATTCAACCCCTGGCCTGGGAACCTCCATATGCCATGGAAGCGGCCCAAGAAATAGCAAAAAGACAAAAAAAAATAAAAAAATAAATAAAAGTAGGATGGAGCTAAAACTTGGGACAACAATATGTAAAATGTGAGAGAATAAAAAGTCAGGTATGCATGTTGACACTTAAAGGTCATCATTAAAGGAAAGAAATACGATGCATAATTTTCAAGCTAGTATAATAAACAAGCAATGGATGCCAGAAAGGAGGAAACAAAAAGTATAGAAAAAGGAAGATAAATAGAATTAAGTAATATGGTAAAAATAATCCAAATATATCAGTAATCACAATAAATGTAAATGGAATAAATGTATCCGTTAAATTCAGGGATTATCATAATGGAGAAAAGAACAAAACTCAGTGTATGTTGTTCACGACACATACAACTGAAACATAAATTGCCATTTAAATATCAGCCAAAGAAACCTAGAGTAGCTAGATTAATAACAAACAAGGAAACCTGAGGTATTTCAGGAGAGTCGAAACACTCTTCACACAGACTTACTACGTTAGTTTAGACTAGCAGGTTTTTTGGTTTTTTTTTTTTTCAGGAAGTTTCAAATTTGTGACCATATTAAAATCTCAGGCATTTGGGGAAATGTGCAGAAGAAATGACATAGTAGAAAATAATGGTGATATATAATATTCAAAGATCAGTGTTCAGCCAGTGAAAGGATCACATTAAGACTCAGATGTCCCAAGTTCTAGCTGGGGCACTTTCTAACTGGTGGACTTAGGGCAGGTGGGTTCCCTCTTCTACCCCCAATTTCATCTGTAGTGGAGCCAGTAATGACCCTTCAGACTGATAAGCAAGATCAGAAGAAAGGATGGATACAGAAGCACCGGTAATCTCCAAGAGCTGCTGCAGATAGCTTGTATTTTAAGTTATCCAAGTACCTCAGTGTATGCACTATGCTGTATATTGTCCAAATGCAAACCGAGTTACTATTGCACCTAACATGACCCAATTAATTTGTAAATGGTTTGCCACATCTCCACGAACGTTGCCTATTTGCCAGTGCAGGTCATGGAAAGCGGGTAGGCTTTTCCAGTAAGCTTAAGCAAAGTTCGCATCTTAGCTTACTCACTAGGTGGTAAAAGGACTTCATCTCTCTGAGGCCTGATGGACGTCCCCCCCTTGCACACTTGCTATGAGAAATGGACATGATGAATGCCAGGTGCCTAACAAGGCAATCATATGCTACGTACGAGGTGGGCAGAGCTTAAGTGGTCTTGACTATATTATAGGAAACAGACATCCTTTTATGCTTTCAGAACTAATACAGCTTTAGTTTAGATTTGGTTTAGTTTTCTGATTCTTCAACACATGATCATCCCATAAAAAAATGCATTCTGTATAAGATAAACATCTGTTCAGAAGAACACTCCCTCCAAACATGTCAACAGAGATCATGTCTTTTATTCCCTACTGTGCAAAGTTTTTATCACTTAAGAAAATAAACAGGAAACTAGTTTTACATTTCTTTATTAAAAAGGAAGGCCCTGGGCCACTGCTGTGCAGCAGAAAGTGACAGAACATTTGTTTCAAAATAAAAACAAGTGCCTGTATTTTTAAGCAGTTAACTATTCAAGCCAGTTTTTAACAAAATTCCCATGAAAAACCACCTGCAATAGTGCAGATAAAATGTCAAGTAGTCTAAATTAGTGAGGAAATGAAATAGCGAAAACATTTGACCAAGAGTAGCACACCTACCCCTTTCTCACATCTCACGTGGTGCTCGTGGTGCTCGATGCTGTTTATTGTCTTAACACCAATCAAAAGCCCGTGTCCCTTAATTAGTTACCGAGACCAGAGATAGTATTATAACTTGAAGTCCTAATATTGTCACAAATAATAACAGTACCCTTCTCTTCAGCTGGCTGGTAAAGTAATGGGGAAAGAGGCTGGGGGAAAAGAATGAGCACAAACCACTAAGAGCCGCCTGCACACAGGGTTGGGATGGAAGCAATGCACTCACTAGCTGTTATGTGGGAAGCAGCCTGTGTCACCTCCCCTTCCATTGGCTGTTTACCCAACATCAATACAACACTTTAGGAGCCAAATTACTAAACAAGCTGCCAATTAGGCTTGCAGTCAGCTGGATAGATTAGCAGCTAAGAGAGGCCGATACAAGATTTTCATCTCTTGAGCCAATTACGCAAGTGAATTACCATCCACAATACTCTTTGGAAAATTTGAGGGGACAGGACCGACTCAGCTGTAATAGATATCAGAGATCCAGCATATAAGGGGGCCGGGAGCTTGCGGACGGGTTAGCAGGCTATGTATTGCTAAAATTGCCCGAGCAGGGGGAGAGCCTCCCAGGAAAGGACTTAAAGGATTTAGCACCGCCAGGAGCAAAAGAAAAGGAAATTATGGTTGTCAGATGCTGTGCTGAGACTGAGGTGTTCCACTCCCATGTCTTAATCTCATAAAAGAAGGATGCCAGACCAACCGTAGATCTCCCTCTAGAATCATTTTCCATGAAAAATGAAGTATCTGCTGGGTTTTTTTTTAAAAGGTTATGTAGGAAAGGCATCTTTTTGTTTCAGGAATCTCTGTTTCTATGTGGAAAGATTTAGCATCTGAGAAATTAAACATTCTTTTTTTGTTGTTTTTTATTGGAAAGGTAATGCTTTATTTTATTTTTACTAAGAAGAGGAATGAAACCAGCATTAAAAAGAGAGAGAGAATGGATTCTTTTCTGCCCGCATAAAAACCAAGCAAGGGGGGCCACTGCTGGGCCCCCATGCTGAAAAAAATCAACATTTTAAAATCACAATAGGGAATCAATTTTTCGCTGTTAACTTTAGAACTAAGAATTGACCACAGTTTAGGAGTTTGTGCAGAGATGTTTTATATCGACTTCATATTTTTCTTAATTTTTTTTTTTTGTCTTTTCTAGGGCCGCACCCTTGGCATACTGAGGCTCCCAGACTAGGGGTCGAATCGGAGCTGTAGCCACCAGCCTACGCCAGAGCTGCAGCAACTCGGGATCTGAGCCGTGTCTGCCACCTACACCACAGCTCACGGCAATGCCGGCTCCTTAACCCACGGAGCGAGGCCAGGGATCCAACCCGCAACCTCATGGTTCCCAGTCGGATTCATTAACCACTGAGCCACAACGGGAACTCCATGTTAAGATACTTGTTTAATGAGCTAGGAGCCAATTTGACAAATTCAGAACCAGCTCATTATTGTGGAAACCCGGTGCCTACTCCCTGTAATGAAGGCAGCAAATGACATCAGTGTATCCTCTTCTCAGTGTGAAAATGCGCTGGAGGTTGAGAACAGCACAATGTTGGGTGAAAGCCTTGCAAAAATTAGTTAATGGTTACGCTATAGTTTCCGTTATAAAACTCATCAGTTTTATTTATTTTGCTTTTTAGGGCCGCACCTGTGGCATATGGAGGTTCCCAGGCTAGGGGTCGAATCGGAGCTACAGCTGCCAGCCTGCACCCCAGCCACAGCAACACGGCATCTGAGCCTCGTCTGTGACCGACAGCACAGCTCACGGCCACACCAGATCCCCAACCCACTGAGCGAGGCCAGGGATTAAACCCGCATCCTCATGGATACTCTTCGGATTTGTTTTTGCTGCACCGCAATGGGAACTCCCAAACTCATCAGTTTTAAACTCATCAGTTTCGGTTGTAAATCTTCTCTCTAGCACCTTGCAGTTTCCTTCTTTAAGTTAGACTCCTGGGGAATGACCCACTGACTCTTCCCCAGAAAGCCAGGTACAGATAAAATATACTTAGTTCACCCCTGACATCTCTTGTATGGCTTGTTATTATTTGATTTTTTTTTTTCTGTGAAATACACGTTGCCAGAGGATACATGGAAAGGTATAGGTACAGTTTTAAAGAACAATAATAAATTGGCCCTTGGCGTAGCCACCACCCAGGTCTAGAGATAGAACACTCAACTCTGCGGTGCCATAGGTAATACTTTTATTATTGATGCTTAAGGATCCTTCTTTGCTTTGTATCGCCGCCGTGAACACAGTCCTGGGAAGGAGTTGGGGGCGGGGACTGAGGGCTGGAAGGTGCTATCCGAATCCCGCATCAGGAGGGAAAAATGGACGCTGATGGGAGAGGGGTGGAGGGGGGACGTGGGCTGGTGCCAGAGAGACGGCTGGCTCGTAAGCCTTTGCGAGCAGCAAGTGATCTGGTCAACCACTGCCCATTTCCACCCTCGGCCCGTCTAGGAGGACCTAGCCCACAGGGCAGAGCAGAAATACGCTGGACCCAGGGTTGAGCTGGGACGACTGGGGCCTGCTGCAGACCTCAGAAGTCAGCCGTCTTTATGCCTGGGGGGCTGGGGAGGGCTGGTGGGCAGACACTGGACCCTGTACATTCATGGCCCCTGTTCTTTGGGGGAAGCCCCAGAGGAGGCGACAGCAGTGCAGGTGTCCTCACTAAGACAAAGGTTCTTTTGAAATACCTTCACCCCCTTTCTTCCTCCACCGTCTCTAATATTAGTTTGATAATCACTTCCTTAATTATCAAGGAAGAGCCATCACAAATGATCTAGTAATTGAGTTTTGATTGCCTTGTATGACGCCTGTTTTACAGATGAGAAAACAGAAGCTCTAAGAGGTGAAATAACTTGATCCGCCACTGTGTGTTAGAGCTGAAACTCTAACCAGGGCCTTTTTTTCCCATGGATCCCTCTGCTGCAAAAGCTGCTTATCCAAAAGATGAATCAACAATTCTCCCGAAGCTCTTGTTGCAAGAAAACGTTAGGAACATGACTCTCTTTGCCTAAGAGCATCATCACCTGTGTTCATCCTTTTCTTTTCTTTTCTTTTCTTTTTTCCCTTTGGTTGTCTTGTAATTTCAGGAATTGTAGGAGAAAATGCCCAGCCGATCTTGGACAACAACATTGGAAACCGAATGCTCCAGAATATGGGCTGGACACCTGGGTCGGGCCTCGGACGGGACGGCAAGGGGATCGCGGAGCCGATTCAAGCCATGCAGAGGCCCAAAGGATTAGGACTTGGATTTCCTCTACCCAAGACCACCCCTGCAACCACTGCCTCCAACTCCGGAAAAGCCAGCTAAGAAGAAAGGCAGAGAGGAGGTGTTTGACGCGTTGTATCCGCGATCTCTGTGCCCATTGTTCTAAAATGACAACAGAGCTTCTGCTTTTGAAGCGGAAATCTCACATCAAAGCCTCAAACTTCTCCCTCTAGCTTCCTAACTGCACGCAGTTCCGCCACAGTGAGAGAAGTGGCATTTCATCACAACTCATGGTGCTAAAACCTTCACGTTTTAAGAATTTCCAGCCATTTGCAGCTCTTTCTAGGTAGGAAAGAACAGCACATCTAACTTATTTTGATCGCCTAGGTCAGTAACGTCTAATGCTTTAGCCTGATTCATCCGTGTGTGTGCCCGCTGAAGCCATGCAACTGTGAGCATGCCCACGGGTTTCTAAACCGGGCTCGGCTGGAAAGGATTCTGTTTCACATTCCCCCTAGCCCTCGTGATTGAAAACACCCCTCATCACACCAACCAAGTCCTAAGCACATCTTAGCTTGAAAGGCTGGCCAGTTTCCTCTTCCCGGAATGTGGCTTTTTCGGTGATACCCTTTAATCCTCTGTCCTTGGACAGTGTAGGATGAAGTTCAGAGTTGACAAGCAGCAGTTGCTATTCCCGTCTGACGTTGTGACAAAAATAAACCCCATCGTTGTTATCACCAGAGTGCCCTCAACATCACTTGAATGCAGATTTTATAACTTTTACCTCATGTCGAACATAAAATAAGTATGGAAAGAAAAACGTATTTTTTAAATTCACCATGACTGCACTGTAAATCCTATTAATCTAGACGGACTTCTACCTCTCTCTTCCCAAAGGGTGATATTTTTTTAAGACCAGCTCAACTGTAGTAAAACCTGACTTGACGGTGTAACCATCAGAGTCAGTTAGAATATTGAATCAATTTATTTGAAGATTTAAATGGCTCTCCCAAGAATTGAGATTTCTGACAATGATCCAGCCCATTTACAATGTGCACACACACACACACACAGAATAGTACTGATTTGCTCTTCCCAACAGCTAAGCGGTTATTTTAAAACCAAGCCATTTTTAATCATGTGCCGAGTATTGTTCTATCTTGAATCATCTGTTTCATGATGTGCGAGATTCTCGATTGCTCTTAGTTTAGAGGTGGATCAGTTATCATCTTCGTTAAGGACTAAAAATAATAACAATAGTCTCTTTGGAATGGCCTTTATTGGTTGAGTGAAGGCCAAGACAACACATCTGAGTCACCTTTCTAATTTTTGTTTAAGCTTTGTTTTTCTAGAGCAGTTTCAGCCTCACAGCAAAATTAAGGGGAAAGCACAGCAATTTCCCATACACTCCCTGCCCGACGCATGCACAGCCTCCCCCGCTCCAGAACGGTGCCTCTGCTACAAGTGATGAACCTACAGTGACACATCATCAATCGCCCAGACTCCCCAGTTTACACTACAGTTCCCCCTTAGTCTTGAACATTCTGGGTTTGGTCAAACATAGAGTGACCTGTGTGCACCACGCTAGTACCGTGCAGAGTAGTCTTACTGTGATAAAAGTTCTCTCTGCGTCTCTCCAAAGGTTTTTGAAAATCTGTAAATCCCCAGGAGTTCTTTTTCAAAGGGGGGGAGAGGAGGTTTGTGCATATGTCATAGACCTGCCCCTTGGTCCCCTAAAGTAAACGCTGCCAGCTGGGGAGAGGACGGTCAGCCTGCTGTTTGGATGGCGTCATGGCTGGCCAAGTGACTCGTTCCTTGTAAGCATTATCCTCTTTCCTGGGGGTGCTGGGGTTAGAGGACAGGTTGATTAGGGACCAGGGACGACCAAAGGAGAGGACTTTTCGGAGCCTTCTTACTGGATAACGTAACCCTGTGGTAATCATGCCACGGACAAGGTCATTACCTAAAAACGTGCCGTTTTTTTAAACATGATTTTTGTTAAATACTCGTTCTATCTATGTAAGGTGTAAAAGTTGGGGGAGATTGTCTGTATTCTGATTGAAAATGTTTTGGTGGTAGTAAGCAGCACGCTAGGGTCTGTTCCGACGTGTGTGTGTGTATGTGTTTAATTCCATTGCCTAGAAGTGTTCTGAGGTCCTAGAATTTTGAAAAGCCACATTTGGAGCCACTGGTAACCCAATAGGGCATCGTGAGACTGACCCCAAACTCCCCAAGGATTGTCCTTTCTCTCTCACTGCACCATGTTCGAACGTCCCAATGGGGAAGAGCAGAACACACACCGGCTGGCAAGGGGGAGCTCCCCAACCCAGGCCTGCAGCTTTATGAGTGCTTTTTCTTGTCCTCTTGGACCGGCCCTAATCTTCTGAAGCAAACCCTCTAAGACACCCACGGAGCTGGGGTGTTTCGAACTCCCCCCTCCCCCCCAAAGGACTTCAGCTTTACATCTTCCCCTCAGAGAACACAGGTCTCAGTCTTGACATCGAGGGCCCTCTCCTAGGATGTGAGACACTTCCGATTCTCTGGACGTGTTTAACTATACAGAATACATGCATCCGTGGTGGAAGCGGGGAAGTGACAACATCCCAGGCTTTCTTCCTCCCACCCCCATCCCCCGCTCCCACCCAGACCTGCACCAGGAGCGCATCCATCCCTTCACCTTTCGTCCTTAAGAAAACTCAGTGCACCCCTGAAGTTCTGCTTGGATGGACCTGAACTTGAAGGAATAAATACAACTGAAAAATGGAAGTTTTAATATACGTCAGATATCTCTTACGATATGAGATAAACGAATTTATGTTTTCTAGATAGTTACACTTAACTTTTACCAGGGACTCTGCCCATAGAACCCAAAGCATTCAAAGGAACTCCAGCTTTAGCATGTATCCATCCTATCTCCTTATAAGGTGGTTAGATTTTTCTCCTCTTCCAAAAGCCAGTTCTGTTCTGCAGTCTCCAAAGCCTCATATCAAATTAATTGCTTGTGCTAGAAAGCTTAGAGAGGGCATCGGTCTCTTCCTCACCATCCAAATCGCCCATGGCCCAGCAGTAGCCGAGAGAGGCTGAGCGTGACGCTACAAGCTACCCACGTGCTTTGTCTTTATATCCGTGTTAGGCTTGATACTGACCCGACTGTACGGAGTCCCTTCCTTCCACCCTCCCTCCCTCCCTTCCTTCTCCCCAAAGACAATTTTAAAGCTATGTTCCCCTTCAAATTTCTTTGCTTTTATTTTTAAAATATATGGCACTCTTTTAAAAGAAAATCTGCCGCTAACGAAAATTTACCAACGAACTGGTCTCGGCATTTGAAAACACAGATTTTTATAACTCATACTGTTGCTATCAAACAGAAGTTAAGACAGTAGGGTTAAATATATCCCCAATATATACATATAGGTGTGTTTACAGGGCACGTATGTGTGCAATGTACAGACAGGATTGCAAAATAGTTGCATTTTATTAATATTTTAACATTGTGAATTGATATTCTTGCAGTTAATTGAACTGGCAATTGCTTCTCCAATATATGTTCATTTTGAGCTGATATTTCATGAAGGAGAAAAATCACTGTTGACATGCTTTTTAAAACCATTTCCTCCTATACTCTGTCTGTCTTTAAAAAGTGATCTAACTTGGAACTGTAAAATGAGGCTGTCTGGCAAAGAGTATTTTGGATTTTTTTCTTTTGGTAGAGAGGTGTATTAATAATGCAACAAAGAATGAAAGAATAAACAATGTTTAAGAATATTATTTATAAGGCATGATTGTCTTTGTGTTTTCAATGTTCCCCTCTTAAAGTAATAAAAAATAAAGTTGAAAGGACTTTAAAAATTTTTTTAATCGCTACCCCATTGACAGTTACCATGTAAGAGTGCAGTTAAATTCGCTGTTCATCTTCTTAAGCAAGCCCTGGAAAGTGTCAATATTTTTAAAGAAATATTTTTAAAGAAAAAAACTGGTAAGCATATTTGATTCATTGATCCAGAGCTGACGTGACCTGTCCTACCACATTTTCCTGGTTTTGTGTATTTTCTCTGAAGCGGGGCTAGACTCACCAGCTGAAGGCCTCTTTCCATTCAAAGATGCTGATTCTAAAGTAGCGAGTTCGAGGTTTCCGTCAGAATCAAATGTGTTATGGTCCCTCCATTCCTTCTGGGGAATTGTCCTTCTCATACCTGTGCTTGGATATCTTAAATATTTTGTAATACCCACTAAAGTGTTGAGTTCCATTTGCTGTAGGAAGCCTCTGAGTTGTGAGTTGTTAGAGTGAGTGGTTTTTTTTTTTTTTTTAGTCCAATAGGTATTAAATACTCATTTATTTAACAGGCTTGCAGTAATATATACTCAACTGACAAGTGGACCATGAAGGCTCCTTCTGCTGGGTTCCTTCTAAGCAAAGACTCATTACTTTACACACCTGACATTTTAAGTAGATCCAGATTTGTCTCTAGCGAGTCAGTGCCATTAACTGCCAGGATTATGATCTACTGGTGCCACTTGTAGTTTTATCTCTACATTAGAGTTGTCTTCTGTCTTTGAATTGGCAGGCAGTTTAAATCATTCTCAGACTCACAGACCACACTCCCGTTGCAGTATCAGAAAGCTATGTTTACTCCTTCATCTTTCAAGGATGAAGTTAAGTAATAATTGAAGGCTATTTTTGTGTGCCCTTGGGCTTGTTTTTTTTTTTTTAATTTCTCCTTAGTTTGGATATTCGAAATAAATTACTAGCATTTAAAATGTGTGTACAATACTTCATATTTCGGTGATAAAACTATAGTAGAGACAAGACTATTATGATCCCATCCCAAGCAAAAAGAACGCTCAAACCTCTTTCTACCTGTTTTCATCTTCCTGTTAAATTTCAAGGAAATGTATATTTCTTCCTACAGCCCGCATTCTTTAATCAAAGCAGAAAGGATGAGAAATAGGATCCTAACGGATTGTATACTTTAAAGGTATGCTTTCCAAAAGCAAACAAATTCTTACGCCCCTTAAGGAAGTGAATTTCTCCAAGTGCCAGAATTTCATGGTTGTAATGAGCAAATGAGTTGAGGGTGAAAAAAATTCAGGCTCTGTTAGATGGCTGTGTGGCTAAGCTAATTCTAAAGTTCTTTCCTTTTTTTTTTTTAACTCAATGAATTTTATTACGTTTATGGTTGTTCAACAATCATCACACCCCAATTAAAGTTCTTTCTTGATGGCGTCCACTGATGATGAGAACGATAGATGATCCGCGTTGCAGGTAGGCGGCATGGAATTCACAAAACCTTTCTTAAGTGAATGGGAAGCACTTGGCAGTGCATTCAAGTTGTGACGTTTGACGGAAAAGCCACCATGATTCTACAACGATGCCCGCGGTGTCTTGAGGCTCTCCGCAGTGGGCAGGGTCGTCGGTGTTCCCTAAGGCTTGGTTCTTGACCCTCCCCCAACTTGATACACCTGTCCTTTCATGGGACCACTCCGGACTCCCCGCACATCGTCGTCTGCTTCACCTACTTTAATATCAGGGGACAGCCCTCCAGAATGAGGAAACCATCTCGAGCACACGAGAAGCCGGCACGTTCTGATTTCCACCCCATTGTGTGTCTCCACCGGCCGCCCTTAACAACTCAGCTAGAAACAAGCAGCAGATTTTTTCCCCCACTCACTGAGTAATTGTCTGCACCACGGTGACAGATGTGCAATATAGCAGCTTCTTCAGGAAAAAATTAACAGTTTGTCCAGCATGTCAGCGCGCTCTTTTTAGTGCTTGGGAGGTCTTGGCCCCATTATGGATGATTTAGAAATTGAGGCAAGCACAAACCAGCTGCCTGCGCTGAAAGCCTTCGTTAGCCGGCCTCATCTGCATTCCAAGACTCACTTACAGCTAGAAATTGGTGGTCCCCTCTGGCCACACGATGAGTATGGGCTGACAATGCCTTGATTTGCTGAGAGAGAGAATAAATGGGTTTTTCAGAAGATGAGGAAATATCACCATTACCGGCCAATTTACAGCATTTTATCTGTTCTTCAAACATGTCACTTTTGTTATTGTTGGATGGTAATTACATAGTGAAACGGAAAGAAAACAAATTCAGGTTACGTATTCAGATGGATTGCAAAATCATATAATCCTGATAAATGCCCATTTATGATATACACGGATGAAAGGTTCATTTTAATTTTGAATGGCTAGCTCAGCCATAAATAGGACATAGGATTAGATTCCGGAGAATCTGATTACATCAAAGCAAATTGTCTTTTTTCCTCTGCACTTCTTTCAGATCCAGGAAATTCAGGGTTGATACCTGGAGGCCTATTCACAAACAGGATTGTCCTGAGACAATACAAAACATGAATCCAGAAAATGGCATCCTGAAAAGGACGAGAACTTTCCGTGGGGCTGGAGAGTTATCTTGTTCTAGAGATGGGTCAGTCCTAAAGGTCTCCCAAGAAGCACGTGGGCCTGAGCCGAAACACTTCCAGTTTGGGGGAAGACCCCTTCGTTTTGAACTTGACGTTTCTGGTCACTTCCGCAGTCTCGCCAACCGGGTGGCTATCAGAAATCCAATGCTTTCTCTTGTGTTCTTCTTTCTAAGGTTATTTCGCCCCCGTCGCCAGACCCAATTATTGTAAAGAAATGTTGCCTATAGCCGTTTAGCTGAGCACACAGATCAAAAAGAGCGTGAAGAAGAAAGAACAAGGGGGCAGCCCCCAGGACAGCTACTTAAAGTATCAGGTGTGTTAGCGTGGATAAGCAATGAGGTCCTGCTGTACAGCACAGGGGACTTTATCCAGTCACTTGTGATCGACCATGACGGAAGGTAATAAGAGACAAAGAATGTATGTATATGTATGTATGACTGAGTCGCTTTGCTGACAGCAGAAATTGACAGAACATAGTAAATCAACTATAATAAAATTTTTTAATGAAAATTAAAAAATAAAGGGTCAGGTATATAAAGTAATGGGTCTTTGCTCAGTAGGAACCCAGTAGAAGGACCCTTATGGTCCACCTGTCAGGTGAGCATATAATCCTGTCATCTTAAATAAAGGAGTACTTAATACCTGCTGGCTCCTAAGTTTGCTGGGGCAGAGAAAGAGAGAAGAGGCACATCGGCACTTAACTGCCTTGGCCTGGGGGTGGCAGATGTCCCTCTGTCCAGGATCCACTGGCCAGACCTTCCCCGACCGGCTTTCAGGGAAGCTGCCAGAGGTAGCGGAAAACGTGGATATTGGTGGGCACTGTTTCTGCCGTAGTTATTTATCTACACCATCGTTATACCATCTCCACGGAGCCTCACTACGACACAGGCTATCAGATACCAAAGCCGCATCTGCCATCTTTCACTGAGTCTGAGATGCTGTCAGGTTTACGATGCACCTTGATGGTGTGTATCATTAAGAAAGAAGAAAAACACTGGCAAACTACGGTCCTCTACCCTGAGCAAGAGGCCTCCCTCCCAATTCCAGAAATAATAAAAGGTGAAAAAATGATCAACTATGTTCCTAAGTATCAAATGAATGGTGCAGAGCAAACATCTAAGGGAAGCCGGCAAAGGCTGCACTGACAGGTGGGGTTGGAACTGCTCCTTGAAGAATGATAGGGTTTGCCTAGAAACAAGGAGGGTTCATTTTTACCAAGAGCTGCTTCTGTCCTGTTGACATCATAGTGACATAAATGGCACAGGCATGGGAACTATTCCAAGCTAGAGTCAATGCCCGGCCCTAATGCCTTCTCTAAGTTTTGAGGCCAATCACACAAATTTCACTTTTTTTCCCTGAAGTTAGAAATAATAATGGCTACCTCGTTGAGTGACGAGGGTTAAATATCATGCACATTAAATACCCTAGCAGCGTCTGGAACATAGTAGGTGCTCAAAGTTAGGTATCATTTCTTTCCCAGTTTCTTTTTCTTTTCTTTTTGGTTTCTTTTTTTTTTTCTGTCTTTTTGAGGCCACAGCCATAGCGTATGGAAGGTTCCAGGCTAGGGGTTGCATCGGAGCTGTAGCTGCTCTGGCTACACCACAGCAACCCAGGATCCGAGCCTCATCTGCAACCTACGCCATAGCTCTCGGCCACGCGGGATCCTTCACCCAGTGAATGAGGCCAGGAATTGAACCTGAATCCTCATGGATACTAGTCAGGTTTGTTACGACTGAGCCAAGATGGGAACTCCTCTTTTCCAGTTTCTAATGAAGTGGTAAATTGTTCTTGTTTGTTTGCGCGTCTGGTTGAGGGAAGCATGTCAAAAGTGTTAAGACATTTTCACTTTGCTAACAGTTCCCAATAAAGGCAAGTGATGTTAAAACACTCTTCCTAATTTCATAGCCATCAATGGGCACACCCTTAACCATAAACTTCGGCTACGACTCCAGATAATAAGTTCTATAAAACTCCATTCTACTAGAACCTACGAACAATAAAAATACAGAATCCAACCACCTGCTCTCAGTCATTTCTTACTAGTTGACTGAAGATCATCCAGGAATCCTTGGCCCTGCCCACCAAGGCCTTTGGGACCTACCACGGCTCTAGCACACGCTACTGACCTCACAGAACTGGGAGAGACAGAACCAGTGAGCCAGTCGTCAGCCGGGGAATAACGCTAAGGCTACGACAGATTCCTTAGACAGGCTGCTTTCTTGAGATGCTTAAATTGAAATTCTTTCACAGAATCTTTTAGAGACTATATTCCAGAAGAGTGCCAAACTTAGGCGTGCATGAGAATCACCAAAGGGGAGCTCCCATCCTGGCACAGTGGAAAACTAATCCAACTAGGATCCATGAGGATGCAGGTTTGATCCCTGGCCTAGCTCCATGGGTTAGGGATCCGGAGTTGCTGTGAGCTGTAGCATAGGTTGCAGATGCAGCTCAGATCCTGTGTTGCTGTGGCTGGGGTGTAGGCTGGTAGCTGTTGCTCCAATTCAAGCCCTAGTCTGGGAACTTCCATATGGCGTGGGTGGGGCCCTAAAAAAGAAAGGAAGAAAAAAAAAAGGATCACCAAGGAAGGACTTAAAAAATTGAGAGATGCTCAAACTCTACTCTCAAAAAGGTACCTGAGGATGAGTATGCCATGGAGAAAGTATGTCCTAGAAGAACCGGATTATAACATCCCCCAACTTGGCCCATATGCCAGCCCAGCCTTCTAGGGCAGACCCTGTTGGGTCATCTCCCCCAAGTCTTGTCTTCTGGGAACAGTTCTCAACACCACCACCCTTCCTCCCTCTCCCTAAGCAATTCCCAGGAATTTGAAGTTAGAACAAAGAGATTTCATTCTGATGTAGGTGTAACTGGTCTCTTGAATGAGGAAAGCCATTGGCCGGGGCGGCAGAGGACGTCCGTATGTACACGAGGTAAAGGATGGAGCAGAGGAACGGAGAATGAAGATGGGGGGACACAGTCTGGGTTTCCTGCAGCCCTGCCTGAAGCCTGCCAGATGTTCAGAAAAGATCAGAGGACCATCGCTGGGGAGGGGGAAGAAGCAACACGTTTCTGTAAGAAGAGTGTGACATTCATTCCAAAGAACTAACCTTTCATGTTTGGGGGCAGAATTCTCACCACCTGATTAGCACATCAGAGGGGGAAGCATGCACCTTACACAATGATTTTTCCTGTTGCCAAAGAGCATGGGGTCCCTTTAGGTAGCATTTTCTCAAGTGCTTATCTACAGATCATTAAATACTTAACAGAGGGAAGAAGGAAAAGCTGAAGTACTTAAGCCAGTATTTATTAAATATCCATCACAGTT
The DNA here is from genome assembly GCF_016906955.1 of Phacochoerus africanus. Taxonomy (NCBI): domain Eukaryota; kingdom Metazoa; phylum Chordata; class Mammalia; order Artiodactyla; family Suidae; genus Phacochoerus; species Phacochoerus africanus. The sequence continues at coordinate 13,139,583 of NC_062555.1, read as the reverse complement.
TCAGATAAAGCAAATCGAAAATCATAATGACAGTTAATTGTCCAGTGTTGAGATTTTTATATTAGGAGTGAGGAGCTAAAAGAACAGCCTATCCAGGTTCATACGAGACGCCTGCGTGCTCTATTGTGGTTATAATCTTTTTCTGTGGGTTATCCCCAGTCCCATAAGACACTCCTTTATCTTATATTAATGTTCCCTTTTGGTACAAGTTATCTGAAGCTTTCTGATATTTCCACATAGTACTAATTTTCTGCTGTTGGTGAAAATATCATACTTGCATATTATACAACACAGTGAAAAGTACTGCCATAACTTGACCAACTGAATGTTCTCTGATGGTTCAATTATCCAAGAATTTATAGTTTTAAAGGAACTGTTACACATTTATTTATTTATAATGCGCTAATAAATAAATAAATGCTCCTTCTGGCAATGGAATCCTTTAAATGACTTGGCCTCATTTTTCTTTTTTGCCCGTTTTTCTTTTTATACCGAGCCCAACTCTATCCGGTACCAACCCAGTAATTCCTATTGATAGAGGAGGCCCATTACTTCAAGGGACTCTCGTAAGCCTGGAGAAGAATTCTGAAGATCACTTTCCTTTTCAGATATATTAGTACATAGCATGGGATATTTTCCCCTGAGCTGTTTTACAATTTTTCTGTGTCACAGAGTAGAGAATGGCAAATCTCTAAGTTATGATAGGCCAGTTCCTTCAGTGCTTTTTTGTTTTTGTCTGTTCATTTTTGTCTCTTTAGGGCCTCACCTGAAGCATATGGAAGTTCCTGGGCTAGAGGTCACATCAGAGCTATAGCTGCCAGCCTACACCACAGCCACAGCCATGCGGGATCTAAGCCACATCTGTGACCTATTGTCACGGCTTGCAGCAACGCCGGATCCTTCACCAACTGAGTGAAGCCAGGGATCGAACCCACATCCTCCCAAATATGTTGAGTTCCTAACCCGCTGAGCCCCAACATGCATTCCAGTCTTTCTACCCCATGTTAAAGCTACTTGCCTAACACACTCCCAGGCTACTGAGTTGTGCTGTGGCTTGTTTGGGGCAGCGGGGGGCGGGGGGGGGGGAGGATGTTACTATCACTGCTAAGATGGTTTGCCTGGAATCAGCAGCTGCCAATCCATTGTTCCAGGTCTCTCACCTATCAGACAGGACTTCTGGAGCCCCATCTATAGGAAGGAAACAACTACAAAAACAGGAAAGAGACACTGAACAGACAACAACCGTTTAGTCTTGATGGTTACCCTGCCTTTTAGGTCTGGGGCACAGACGCAGCACATACAGCCGAAAGGACACGCAACCAGGCGTCAGAAGACTTGCATTCAAATGTGGCCCATCCCTTACCAGTCCAGGACACTCACCTGACTATTCTGGGTTTTGTAACCAGATTTATAAAAAAAAAGGTTGTTCAGGGAAAGGATTTGATATTTCTCAGTGCCTACTCTGTGCTGGGTTTTTTCTTCCATAGCTTTCCTGTGAACGTCACAAAAAGGAATTAATACCTCCTATTGGTCCTTCTCAGTTACAAAGAGTGAGATGACACTTAACTTCAATAATGAAGACTAATGGGGAAAAAAATTTCTCCTAAACCAGCAGAAAGTCCAACTTATTTAACACTCAAGGATATGCTGTGTTACTCTTTACAGGCAAAATTATCAATGATTTAAATTAACATTGCATAAAATTTTACTTAAATGAATTCATATTCGAACTGGTGCAAACAGCATTTTATAGTATCAGGTTTAAAAAAATTTTCATTTTCTGTAAGTACTTTAGTTCCCCTGTAACTTCTTTCTCCTCTTAATTTACTTGATACAACTATTATTACAATGCACAGGTGTTCTAGTCCAGTCCAAGTCTGGGCTGGTGGTTACCAATTCAAAGTTTGTGGGGTCCATATAACTAATATTTGACAACATCTCCTGGTATATGTCTTGTGACATTTCAGGCTTCTAATGACAGATACAGGATAACACAAACTTGGCCGTATGACTTTGGGCCAGAGACGAAGCGTGACTTCCCAGAACAATGAAGAAGAAAGTGATTTTTTTTTTTTTTAAAGAATTGGGGATCAGTATAGTGACCTTAACACCACATACAGTTTGAAGAACTGGAACCAATTCAGAAAAAATCAAGACAAGTGATGAAAAGCTAAAGGGACTGTCTTTAAGAAAAATATGGACGATGAATAATGTACAGTTGGCTAAATAACGACCCCAGAGAGGGTCCAATAATCTCAAGAGTATTTTAAAGACGCAAAAGAAACAATTATTTCAAGAATTACCCTTTAGTTCTAGAAAGGTAAAAGTATGGCTTGGTTGGACTAGAAATTTTTTTAAAAAAGGAAAATGGCACTTGAGTAAAAGGAAAGAGAAAAGTGTCTGTTTTACTGGAAAAGATTAAACAAATCAAAGGAGAAACTCTTAGGAAAACTCATGAATTAATTGAAGCCCTTTGTGAATTTGTCGATAGCTACAATTCAGCCCAGCTTGGGGTGCTGGGCATTAATATTCGAGCACACTTGAGAATCCAACCTCTCTCCACTTCCGAACCATGTTGGTGGGATGTTGGGCCAGGGTGTTGTTTTGTGCACCTTCACAGTGGGCACGGGCCCTGGGTGCATCCTTTGGGTGATGAGTAGCTGAGGCTTGGGCTGGGACCCTTCCTGGGTCTCTTTTTTAATCTGACTTTTGCAGCTGTGAAAATAACCCAAGTACCTCACAGGTCATTAGGCTAGGTAAACTGCTCATTACGGAGCAGAATGAGACCAATGACAGCCATATCCCGCCAATGCAGAAAGTGCTTGCTTCGGACCACCGAATTAAATGCCCCTGGCAAAGTATTTCCACTTACCACTGAGCTGGCAACTATGAGGATTCATAAGAATTTCATTGTGTACTCACTGGCCACAAGGGACGTGGACTCTTTTTGGAGAAATCCAACTTATATTCGGATGTGATATTTAAATAGTTCATAATAAAATTGGCACAGGCACCAGCCAATGAGAGTGGATATGCATCTGCTTTGAACGGCTGCCAGCTATCAATACTGATATAGTGGCATGATGCATGCTGGGAAATGCGAGCCCTACTTATATCTTTTGTTTTCAGTTGGAGGAAAAAAAAAAAAACATGATGTCTAAAATGTTACATTGGGGTGTGGAGAAAAGGGAACCCTCCTACACTGTTGACGGGAATGTAAATTGATACAGCCACTGTGGAGAACAGTGTGGCGGTTCCTTCAAACCTAAAAACAGAACTACCAGATTGCTGGATATGATCCAGCAACTCAGTCCTGGGTATAGATCTGCAAAAGACAAAAACTCTAGTTTGAAAAGATACATGCACTGTCATGTTCATAGCAGCACTATTCACAATAGCCAAGACATGGAAGCAACCGAAAGGTCCATCAACAGAGGATTGATAAAGAAGACGTGGTACATATACACGATGGAATATAATCCACCCTTCAGAAAAGAACGAGATAATGCCATTTGCAACAACATCAGTGGCCCTAGAGATGATCACACGAAGTGAAATCAGTCAGACAAAGACAAGTGTAATATGCCATCGCTTATTTGAAGAATCTAAAAAAATTGATTCAAACGAACGTATTTACAAAACAGAACAGACTCACAGGCATAGAAACAAACTAGGGGAAGAGGGAAGAGGGAGAAATTTAGAGTTTGGAATTAACAGATATACACACTACTATACACAAAACAGATAACCAACAAAGACTTACTATATAGCACAGGAAACTCACTAGCTTGTAATAGCTTATAATAGAAGAGAATATGAAAAAGAACATATATATAATATGCACAATCACATATATAATTATGATATATCATATATATCATATTGTATCACATATATGATTATGATATAAATATGATTATGATATATACATGATAGGTATACATACATAAAATCACTTTGTGGTATACACCTGAATCACTGTAAACCAACTACACTTCAATTTAAAGAAAAAAAGAAAAAACATTATATTGAATACAATCACATCTGATAGACTATGAATGCTGTATATGCTGCCTCTCCTTGTCCTTGGCAGACATTATCAATCCATAACTGTTCTCTTTCATGACGAAACCAGACGCAGAGTCCCGGGCAGTGAACGGCCATCAAAATTAACCCTTGTGATGAAATTCATCTGCAGATTCGTATAGACACCAAAAAGCATCGGTCACAGAAGGGCGACGCTATCACAGGTCCCTCCAGTGATACTTTGATTCAGTTCAGGAATCTCTCTTGCTTATCTCTTAATCAGGGGACTGGTCCATCTCTCAAATGTGTGCACAGTGGCTTTTCCCACTCCCTTCCTTTGCTTACGGCCTTCCTTTTGTCTGGCTGGAAAGATTCCCCGGTAATCTATGTCCATTTAGAATCAGACCAAATCTCATCTCTTGCCCCCAATCTTACCCTTTTAACATTTGTATGCACCTTTTCCAAATGCCAATTAACAGAATAAAAATAATATTTTTGATTGTCTTTAGGAAGGGATCACTTTTTAATCATTCTCCTATCATTCACTCTTTATCTCTCTTAGATCCATATTTTTATTTCAAGCTACTCAGCACAAAACTACATAGCCCCCGTTAGTTACCCCATATTCAATGATAACTGATGCACCATCGAAATTTGACTGACTAAATAAATGAATGAAGGAATGGAAAAAAGAAAGTCGACAGGCCCAAAGACTGTGTGCCAAAATTAAGAATGTTTAAAGTTGCCTCAAATTTTTGAGAATGCCAGAATCAGAATGGTTGTTTGCCCAGTTCTATTTAAAGGAAAATACTCTTTCAAGCAAATGCCCTAGACATGAGCCGGCTGAAACGTTCACAGAAATCTGTAAACAGCATATCTGCCAGAGGTGACAAGAAATCATCAAGCCCCTTCCCTCTGGTAAGTGTAACCTCTTAGTGGCGCCAGCTGGCATTTTACAAAAGTTTACCTGGTGTCAATCCTGCTGGGAACTGTGTTACTCCCACTTAGAAATAAAGGTGTCCTGAGATCATTCTGCAGGACGGGAAATCCAGACCTTAACACCGAAATCGGAGGTGAACCATTAGCTCTGGCTGCTGCTTGGACCTGCGCTTAACTACATCTTCGGGGTTGTCGGTGGCATCTGGCGGGAGAAGAGGTTACCAGGCAGCCAACTTGCTCTCAGCTTGAAGCTGCCGCCTCCCGCCGGGCATCTCCGCCTCTGGGGCCCTGCGTGAAATGAATGGTCCACAAAGTGGTTTTTGAAATCTGAATAAGAGCTCAGCTATCATCTATAAAATTGGGAATCCACGAGTGGGAATTATGAAGAGATCCTGTTTTCCACTTTGTTTTATTGGCAAGCCTCCTTAGTGAAACCGACTCTTTCCATAATAAGCGGCCACCGGGGACAATTGTTTTGGAAGATGGTTTCCTGGCTTGATTGCAGGGTCTGCCGGCTTCAGACCGTAGGAATGCAAAGCTTAAGCTTCTTCACTTAGTGCCTGCTGGTGTACAAATACAGGATTTGGCAATTTTGCCTAAAGCGTTGGTCTCTCCCGCTACCTACACCCACTCTGAGAGGCACGGAGGATGCAACTTTCCCCAGGCTCAGAGGCAAGAGGCAGCCCATAAAGCTGAAATCAGAGCCACGGGGTCGGTGTGCCTCATGCATAATCAACGCACACACAAAATACCATCTGATGGACCCCTTGCTACAGTGGAACAGTGGACTCCCCGCCACCGAAATAAAAATAAATAAAGAACAGCTAAATCCTCATAAATGCGGGAAAGAAGCAGCTGGTAGCCAAAAGACCGCTTTAATAATAGGAATAAAAAATAAAATAAAACCAAAGCTGAGTACAAAAAGGCTTCTATCTGTTTGAAAAACAAACAAAAAAAGAATTGCTGAGGAGGGTCAGAGCCACTGCTCTGAGGATTGCTGAGGAGGGTAGGAGCTATGAGGAAATTTCAGAAGCAGAAACCATTCTGACACTGCACGGATTATAGCGCACAAAGTATTTTAAAAATCCCCACCGAGGTATGTGGAATGATTGGCCAGCGGGGACCTGCTGTCTCGCACAGAGAACTCGACAGAGTATTCTGTAATCATCTGGATGGGAAAGAATCTGAAAGAGAGTGGATGTGCCTACATGTAGAGCAGAATCAATTTGTTGTACAGCAGAAATTACCACAGCATTGTAAATCAACTACACTGCAGTAAAACTTAAAAAAAGAAAAAAAAATCCCTATGTGGGAGCTCCCTGGTGGCCTAGTGGTTGAAGATTTGGTGGTGTCACAGCTGTGGCTCATTTCTGATCGCTGGTCCTGGAACTTCCACATCGTGCCTTGGTTTCCGGGGGGTGGGGGTGGGGGGTCCGTGATGACCAAAAAAAAAAAAAAAAAACCCTGTGCTATCATACTCTGCCAGGATAGGGATGGGTATAAAATTATTTTCACTTCCTCTGGCAGTAGAAGAATCTGGATAGAACAAAAATGTTGATGGAACTGTGTTCTTGGTTATGGGGCATCCATGCGGACCTTGTTTGGCTGCTGAGCCCTCAATTTTGTTAATAAAAAATGCTTTGCTTTGCTCTTAACTGCATTCCCAGGTCTTTCATAATGCAGCTATACCCGTCTATTTAGTGAGGCTAGGGTCAATTTTTTTATGCATTTTTTTCTAATGGCCTCACTTATGGCATATGGAAGTTCCCAGGCTAGGGGTGGGATCAGAGCTGCAGCTGCCAGCCTACGCCACAGCAGTGGCAGCACCAGATCCAAGCCTCATCTGCTGCCTAAACCACAGCCTGCGGCAATGCCGAATCCCTAACCCACCGAGCCAGGCCAGGGATGGAACCTGCATCCTCATGGATACCAGTCAAATTCTCAACCAGCTGAGCCACGATGGGAAATTTTATGCAATTTCGGTTAACTATGACAGCATTTGAGTACATGAGTGAGGTCAACAATGACTGATAAAATTTAGTGTGTTTATAAAACTGTGTGGGCAGCCTCTGGGGCTACACATCCATGTAAAACCTGCCAGTGTTGGGAAATTTAAGAGAAGTCAGGTAATTTCATTTTCTTCCTGCCTTCACATGATCTTCGGCCTTGTAAAGAGAGAGAAGAGGAAGATTTTGAGATGCAGCGTGTTGTACTAGGTCATGTGTCAGAGTTCTGACCTCAGCACCTGGGGTTGGGGGGCCTTGGGAAGCCTGACTCTTTGGACGCTTCGATTTTCTTCTTTCTGGCCCCACTTTCCCAGTGGATTATAGGGAAGAGCAAATGAAATAACATCACATAAAAACATAAAGTTATATAACGGTACAGAAGAGTCTAATTCCAAGAATCCCAAATTTTATATAAAGCTATACATGTTCAAATATGCAAAAATAGAATGTGTACATGTATGTGTAACTGGGTCACCATTCTGCACAGTAGGAAAAAAAATTGTATTGGGGAAATAACAATTAAAAACAAAACAAAACAAAACAAAAACCCCAAACCAACAAACATGCTTGTTTATCAAGGTGATGAAAGCAGGCTGCTTTTTCTGCTGAACCTTAAAGACAGTCAAGTCTTCCATATAGATGGAAGTAGAAGGTGGAGGGAGCATACTGTAACCAGAGATAGGAAAATGTGAGTATGGCTTGTTCAAAATCTAGAAAGTGGTGGCGTTCCTGTTGTGGCTCAGTGGGTTAAGAACCTGACATAGTCTCCATGAAGATGCAGGTTCGATCCCTGCCCTCGCTCAGCGGCTTAAGAATCCGGCGTTGCCGTAAGCTGTGGCAAAGCTCGCAGATGTGGCTCAGATCTGGCATTGCTGTGGCTGCAGTGTGGGCCTGAAGCTGCAGCTCCCATGTGACCCGTAGCCTGGGAACTTCCATACGCCACAGGTACGACCATAAAAAGAAAAAAGCAAAAGCAAACCCCAAACCCCCAAAATCTAGAAAGTCGGCACACCGACAGAGAGCCTGGGATACAGAATATTGAGAAAATTGTTGTTTTGGGTGTCTACATTTTAAATGGCAAAATTTCCCATCCTTTCATTTCAAATGTTAGTCGCAGCAACACCGACAACTTGTGTACCACGTGTCACATCTAAATGGGTAAATATTTACAGCTCCATCTGTATTTTTGGCTTTTTTACACAATAGGTCCCACTCTAGATGGAGTTCGCATCAACCATAAAAAATTCAGAATAGTTTCCCCATTTCCTTTGCTGTTCTTTGCTATAATGGCTTATTTTTTATGTTAATGTTTCTATTGTTTTAATATTCTGGCTTTTCTCATTCATCTTCTAAGAGATTAGTGTTAACGCCAACTCATTTGATTTATCCTTGAGAGAAAGCACGTGTTGGAGAAGGCAGCCCTGGATATTAAACGATGATTGCCTGCAATGAATTCCTTCGCAGCATCTGCAGAGACAATCTCGCCTTTTCTTCTTCCACTTAACTCGAAATGAGAGCTCTTAAATATATACAAATAGGCTGCATATGGGTTTCCGGAATACCTTCTTAAAATCTAGCATGTTGAAGATACATAGTTTCTAGGGCTTATTTTTCTGGTTAAGGTATGGACACGGGTACCAAGATAACATGGACGTTGCAGACGACCTTTCCCTGAAATGCTGCTTAATACTGAACAATTGAAATGTTTCTCTTCCTTTTCATATGATTTCATTTTCTATTTATGAAGAGCTTTATAGTTTACTGCTCTTAATTTCAGAGGATATTTATTTCTTCTTGACCACTGAGTTGTGAAAATACAAGCAGGAGAGAGCGACATTGTTATTTTAAAATAAGCTGTTTGTTAAGCCCTGCTCCAAATGGAAATGCTTACATTAGAAATAAAATACATAAATAAGGAGCTGGGGATTAACATACACACACTACTATCTATAAAACAGATTTCCAACAGGGACCTACTGTATAGCACAATATTTTGAAATAAACTATAAGGGAAAAGAATCTAAAATTTATATATATATATATAAACTGAATCACTTTGCTGTACATCTGAAAATAATACAGCATTGTAAATCAACTATACTTCAATTTAAAAAAAATTAAATAAAAGTAAATAGGATGTAACAATTCCAACTGTATTTTTAATGGGCATATGGCAGGATTAATTCTGACCAGTCGGCTGGGACCTCTTAACACGGAAGTGCTGGCAACTAGGCCCATCCTAAATTAAAATGACATCTCATAAGGAAATGTGGCATAAACCAAAAATAATTATTTTATTTTGTCCTCAGAAATGACCTTATTATGGACAGCAAACAATTCCAAATGTTACTTTCATTTTTTTTTTGCCACCTTGTGATAGTATCTGTTATTTTAGTGGATGCCAACAAAACATTGATTCATCCATCCAATAAACATTTCTTGAGACTAGATTCCTATTAAAAAATCTATTTACTAAGAGTTGTGAGGGGAAATAATTGAGGTAATGGAAGGGAGAGAAAATCCAAGAAAGAAGAGAAAAAAAATTTATCTGAGCTGAAAAACAATAAATAAACAATATAAATCTTCACATAGAAATAATTCACTGAGTGTCAGGCAGGACAAATACAGAAAAAATTCTTTTTGAAGGGCTGAAGGAGGTGTATTCGTGGAACATATTATCTACAAAGGAACATAAATCAAACGGACATCAGACTTTTCATAACAGCTAATGAATGCTAGGAAACACTGGGGCAGTATTTTCAAAGTTATTAGAGAAAAAGTTTTGAACCGAGAGTTCTTCTAGCCAGTAAAACCATCAGTGAAAAGTAAAAGCAAAATAAAGCCTTTTTAAAATGTAAGTATAGTTGGTTTATGATGTTATGTTAGTTTCAGGTCTACAACAAAAGAGCTTAATTTCCAAAACGTATAAATAGCTTCTGTAACTCAGTAACAAAAAAACAAACTACCCAAAAAATGCCAATGAAAAAATGGGCACAAGACCTAAAATAGCCATTTCTCCAAAGAAGTCATACGGGTGGCTGATAGGCATGTGAAAAGACGCTTCATGTTGCTAATTATGGAAAAATGCACATCAAAACTACACATGAGGTATGACCTCACACCGGTCAGAATGGCTGTCCTTAAAAAATCTATAAATAATAAAGGCTGGAGAGGGTGTGGAAGAGGGAACCCTGCCTCACTGTAGGTGGGAGCGTGAGTTGGTACAGCCTCTGTGCGGAACAGGGTGGAAGTTCCTTAAACAAGTAGAAAGAGAGCTGCCATGTGAGCCAGCAATTCCACTTCTGGGTATGTATCCAGAGAAAACTCTATGTTTTGAGTGTGTGTCTTTTCAGGGCTGCACCCGCGGCATGCGGAGATTCCCAGGCTAGGGCTTGAATCTGAGCTATAGCCACCGCCTACACCACAACCACAGCAACACCAGATCTGAGCCACATCTGCTACCTACACCCCAGCTCATGGCAATGCTGGATCCTTAACCCACTGGGGGAGGCCAGGGATCAAACCCGTGTTCTCATGGATACCAGTCAGATTTGTTTCTGCTGAGCCGCCGTGGGAACGCCCAGAGAAAACTCTAAAGAAGAAACATGCCCCCCTATGGGAGGTTTTGGTGTGACGGAAGAGACTGTTATAAACAAAGACCAGTTCCACCTCCTGTGTCATCACATTCTTGAGCTTAAAGAGCTTCCCTAAAAGACCCTCCTGGACTAGATCATCTAGAGCGGTCTGTTAGAGGGTTCCCGCTGGAGTGCAACGGATGAAGGATCTGGCTTGCAGCAGCTGTGGCTCAGATCCAGTCCCTGGCCCGGGAACTTCCATAAGGCACAGGTGTGGCCCAAAAAATTATAAAGCAAAGTGGTCTATTATTCTACAAGTGCCTAATAGTGGGAAAATTGATATATGATACCTCTTATATAAATCATAAGTCCAGAGAAAATGCATGGTGCTATGGTTACACAAGTTAAAGTCGGTGTTGCCTTGTCTGATTATTTACCTCCAACAGCAATGAAAGGAGTGAAGCTACACTGTGGGTGCATTTTATTCACATCCAAGGGCAAAGGAACTCACTTCCATAAATCGGAGAACATTTTCTAGGTGGTGAGTGTCTCCTAGACTCCTTATAATCATTATCCTTTAGGGATCCTGAGATACTCATGACGGCTCAGGAAACATATAGAAATGTGTTTGTGACATGTAAGATAACATTAATTCCTGTCTAAAGAATTACGAATGGAAAACAGACCTTAAGAAGTTAGGGGACATGTTCTAACATATAAAAACATAGAAGTGCCCAATTCTGTATCAGGCTATAAATCTGTAGAACTCATAACCCATAAAGAATTATACCAGAGGAGTTCCCTGGTAGCAAAGCAGTTAAAGATCCAGCATTGTCACTGCTGGGGCTTGGGTCACAGTTGTGGCATCGGTTTGATCCTTGGCCCAGGAACTTCTGCTTGCCCCAGGCACAGCCAGAAAAAAAAAAAATCATACTAGAAGAAAATATGAAAGAATGCAAACACTAGTCAATGGCAATGCCAAAAACAGTTACTCCAAGAAACTGGAATATAGTTTCAAGAATTCTGCTGGGTAGGAACACCATTCGATATGTTTTATAGAGAAGATGCAGAGGTTGGGTTCATCTTGGAGGCCAATGATAAGAGCTTTCTCTATGTATATCATTCTCCTTATATAACTTACATGATATATTTTTATTTTACTACATATACACTGGATAATTTACTGCATACAATCTACTCATTCATAATGATTTCAAAAAAGACAGTCATCACTCAATCCCTTGAAGCCCCCATTGGCAAAGAGCCTGCAAACTGAATAGGCTCTGTTTCTGCGTCAGTTTTTGCTTTTGTTTTTCTTTTTACAGTGGCACGTGTGGCCTATGGAGGTTCCCGGGCTAGAGGTCGAATCAGAGCCGTAGCTGCCAGCCTACACCACAGCCACAGCACAGCGCATCTAAGCCGCATCTGAGACCTGCACAGCAGCTTGTGGCAACCCTGGATCCCTAACCCGCCGAGTGAGGCCAGGGACTGGACCTGCAGCCTCACAGAGACAACTTCTGGTCCTGAACCTGCTGAGCCACTAAGCGAACTCCTGTCCTAGGGGCCCATGTGCCAAGGGAGAGACAAAAGGAGAATGAGGGTCTTCTTCCAAAATCAGTTTCCCTAGTGGGTAACAAGCTGCTCAAGCCATCTCTCTCTCACCTACGCGTCTCAGAATGTTTGTCCACATAGCTGAGCTACCTATGGAATAAAGCATACACTCGACAGCCCTGTGTACCTACAGACCCTTGGGAGAGGAAATACACCAAGAGGTCCTCGCTGACTATGAATACTTCGGGATAAAGCCGTCTGCCAGAGAAGCAGCTCCTACAGAGCAGAAGGATGACCCTAGAGGACGAAAGCACAACACAGACGAGCACAGTGGAATAAGATAAGAGGCATGATAAACGTCTAATGTTAGAACACTGTCCAAAAAGCAAGAGAGATGAATGGACTGAGAATCTGAAAGAAAGGGTTTTTTTCGCAGGGAGAGATTTAAGGGAAGGAAATAAAAGAGAGCGGGCAAAACCGCCTTCAAAATATTTTCCACTGGGGGTCCTAACAGGCCACAGAATAAGTACAGGGTACAACCAAGGGTGACCTAACTCTAAGTCCCAACTTGGCCATTTTCCGCTCTGAGGCCTTTAGGGAGCATCCCCGCCTCTGCCAGCCTAATTCAGACCTGCCCTCACGACCACCATGTAGTGTAAGCAATGAATCAACAGTGTTGGGAGTTCCCGTCGTGGCTCAGCAGCTATGAATCCAACTAGCATCCATGAGGACGAAGGTTGGATCCCTGGCCTCGCTCCGTGGGTGGAGGATCCGGCGTTGCCATGAGCTGTGGTGTAGGTCCCAGACGTAGCTCAGATCCAGCGTTGCTGTGGCTGTGGTGTAGGCCAGCAGCTATCACTCCGATTGCACCCCTAGCCTGGGAACTTCCATATGCGCAAGTGCAGCCCTAAAAAAAATGGGGGTGGTGTGGGGGAGGATGCCAATGTTTAGAAGACAGTAGCCTCTTAGATTAAACAGAGTGCTAAGATCTAGATGCCCCCCCCCCCCACACAGCTGTGAAAATGCAAATCAAAACACAGAGGAACTGTTATTCATCCATCCAATTAATGGAAATGGAAAGAACTAGCAATGCCCAGTGCTGGCAGCTAGGTGGGGAAACAGGCTCTCTCACACCGTGTAGGTGAATGGCTGTGACACTTTGGGAAGGCAGTATGGCACTATCTTCTAAGACTTAAAACGGGCATAAAGCTTCTGTGACCTAAAACAGTTTAAAAAAGAAATATAAGGAAATCCATGACTTTTTAAAAATTACATTTAATTTGATGGTTTAAAGGAACAAAACCTGGAGGACTGAAATGGGATTAAAAAAAAAAAAGTCCGAACATAACTATCAAAAATGATCTGGAGTCCTCATGAAAACATGTGCATATCACATAATAAACAACAAAAAAGGCCATGTTCAGGCTCCTCACGGGGGATGGTTCCTGCGACACTGTTTACCAGCAATACCTTTGTACCTCGCACAGGGACGGGACAGGAAATCAAGACGAGCGGCAATTCCACCCTCCAAGTGCGCCTCTCTATGGTTCAGAGCTTTTCCTTGTACTAGTATGTTCCTTTGTAGAAAAGGCACCAGACTATCATGGAGAAAAATTCCAGAAGTACAGAAAAACAGAGAGAAGAACACAGAAATGCCCTGCATCTTACTTTCTACATCCATTTTTGTCTGTATTTTAAGTATCCTTCTGGGCACCCATCCATCGTTTCCCTCTCTCTCTCTCTCTCTATCTAATTAAGAGTTCGTAATTTTCAAACCACCACAATTTCACATATAGCTTTGTAAGCTCTTTTTTTTCACTTGAGAAATTCAGAAACATCTTCTTCAGGGCCACGGAGCATTCCTTTGCATGAAGGTACAATAATTTATTCGGCTAGTCATCTATGACTAGATAGTTGGGCTTTACGTGGGAAAAAAAAAATGACAGCATTTCGACTTGAATTTTATGAGTGCGTTCTAACATAGCTTTTAGTACTACTTTTTTGGTAAACATACACGAATACATTTTCTTAGTTAAAGATTGTGTTTGGGGAGGGTACCTCCAGTTCAAGGATCTTGGCATTTCCTGAGTCTTTCACCTGACAAAACAAATGGATACAATGGCAGGTGGGGCCTGGGCCTCCAGGGATGCTAGAGGGCAAACCCACTGGAACCTCACCAAGACCTACACCGCCATACTGTGGCCCGGACAAGGATGGTAGAAGACCCCACAGCCAGCTCTTCATTTTGCTGTGAACTTGAGTGAAATGATGATAATTACTGATGCAACAGACTAGACTAGCCTTCCCTCAGTCCTTGGGGACTGTTGTGCAAATGTGTGTTTAGGGATTTTAAATCCTGTTGATGAATGGCTTGACAGTTCTAACACCGCTGAAGGAGCCACTGAAGGCCATGGTGGAAGTTCTGTTGGGGGTCTCACTTCTTAGATCCAAAGTATGGAGACTGCCTGTACCCCAGTCTGCAGCCCCGCATCAGGGCAGTAAGCGATGCTCTGGCTTCTCAACAATACATCTCCCTATTCAGAGCAAAGTGGCAGTTTCCTCTGAAATTCATTGCTCCTCCTGCTTTTCTCCTTTCCACATCATGTAGCTCATCCTCTCTCTTAAAAAGTACAAAAACAACATGGATGTTTCTAACTTTTCTGATCCATTTCTATAGATTTTAGAACTACAGTGCACATTTTTGTGTACTTACTAAGGTCCTTACGGTGACTCAAGGAAAGTCTGGTTAATACATTTCTACAATTTTTTCACTCTTAAATATGTCATTACTGAGGGTCAACCGTATCCGCATAGTTCGACTAGCCGATGAGAACTTTTCATCTTCATCACCAACTTGGGGGCCTTGAGGAGCCCGATGGTGCATTTTCACTGACACGTTATGAACGACCGCCCCCTCCCCGCCCCCCGGAGCATCCCACCAGCGGGAACCAGGGCAACCTTTCACTCCAGTCTCAGCGCCCGGTTTTTCTTCTTTCATACCCGAGGTCCGCTGAGACACTTATGGAGGCTCAATTACAATGTCTGGCCAGCATAGATCTCACTTTTGAGTTACCTTCCTTGTTTTCCAACCCTCATCTGGAGGACGGAACTTCCCAGGCCCGGAGGCGCACGCACGGGTTTAAACTGCATCTTCTCAATGCGTTCTGGCACTGCCGCCCAGAGCCAACACTTGCTTTTTAACTGGCAACCTGCCTCCCAACGCAGAGGGGGGAAGCAGATTGCCTCTTTGCTGAATACTCAGACAAGGTACTGATGTAACAACAGTGGACAAGCAGCTGGGAGCGGGGCTGTCAGCCTGTCACACACTGACAAATCTGCTGTTCATATGCAGGCGGGATGTGTGCGTTCGCTGGCCATCAGTCCCATCCATCTCGCGGGCGGCGCGAGGTGGCCTCTCCCCCGCGTGCCCGCGGACCGCACGCTGTCATTACCGCCTTCCGAAGATGCTCAGCTAAACAACTCATTTGCTTTTTTTTTTTTTTTCCTGATGAGGCCTGGCAAAGGAGACAAGTAAGATAGCCTGCTCCATTTTTGTTGCCCTTTCTGCCTCTGACACACCAAGACAGGCTGTATTGCCATTTCATGTCACCCACAGAAACTCAGGAGTCTAAATGGCTCCAAACTGCTTTTCTTGAAAAGCCACAAGGCAGAAGGGAGGGCAAATTTGAGAGAGATTAAGATTAAAGAGTGGCTGTTTAAGAGGGGCCAAAAAAATCATCTGAAATCATCTGAACACAATGTGGGGTGAATTTTGTTTTTGTTTTTGTTTGGGGGGGATTGGAGGGGAGGAGTCTTTTATCTTTCAGGCAGAGCTGACTTTCAGAATGATCTCTAACGAATTTCCCTTAGAGCTACTGAATTTGTAACACTCAGCCTCTCACTCTCTCTCTGCAGATTGATTTCAGGCTGAATGTGGGGCCCACCTGAGACTAAACTTACAATTCCCAGGCCAGACCATATCTAAACTTATATGGGCCCTTGTAAATCAATGAAATATATTTTCTTTTTAAAATGCAGGCATTTGGAGGAATTTAAAGGTGATTGAGGCTGTATCCCAGTGTTTCTAATATGATGATGCCATTTACCGTTTGTTGGTCCTTACCTGGGAAATTTAAAAACAAAATTCTGGTTATGAATTACTGATTTGCCTCAGTTAAACATTGTGTATTTATATATATGCTGTTGTCTTTTTCCTTTTCTAACCACAGCTCACTTTATTGCTCTGGATAAAAGAGACTAAACCCATCAGAATGAAGACTGCTGCTGTGCAGTGTTTAGTTTACTATTTTGTCTCTCCAATTGTCAAATTTGATTATCAGTGTTTTTGTTTATTTGTTTTTGCTGTTCCCATGGTCAGCCTCAGAACTCTTTCTTCTGAGGAAATATTTTTGCAGAATTTCAGGTAATCTGTTCCATAAGATCCACAAAATGGAAAATGACCTCGTCAAGACAAGGCAAATAATGAGGAAATGCCATATGACATTTTAGCATTAAAACATTTCATATTCCTAACATTATCCGCAATACATTGCTGCAGTTTGTACCTTAATTTAAAAAAAAAAACTTTTTACTTTATTTTCAGTAAAAAAAATTAGTTAAGACTATAGCAATCGTATTTAGTATTTACTGGTTCCTGTTATTTATAAGATTTTTTTTGCTTCATTGATATTTGTTAGGAGAAAGAAATCAATTAATTATGTAATTGGCAGAGTCATGTATAGAGGAAAACAGCTAACAGTTTAAGTGAAAAAGCCTTCAAAAAATAGTTTTCACTTTCTATTCACCAGCTACATTGCTTATTATACTGATATAATTATTCTTGCAGAAACAGATGGATTAAATAGTGATATTTACCACTGATTTTTCCTAAAATTCTTTAAATGACTTTCAAAGATGGTCAGAGAAACACTACCATGGTAGTAGAACGTTTATTTAATGGTAGAAAAATTAAATCAATTATATATACGTATGATAAAACCAAAAATATATTAATAGTCTGTCATTTAAGAAATGAAGCATCTGGGTCTGTTTCTAGAGTGGCAAAATGTGAATGCACTTTTAACTGGGGAAATATCTTTGATTCCTAGATACATTATTATCATCTCTGTTTACCCTGGTTTAAGGTATAACATGGCTTAAAGCAAGCATTTGACTCTATTACAATATGTTTCTCACATTTTTATGGGTTCGAATCAGGAGAAAAGAGAAAATAGCCAATGGGTAAATCAGTAGTGCAGAGAAAATATGAAGGATTGATTCATACTTTGGAAATAAATTTGTCCTAATAGAAAATAAGCCACACATATTCAAGAGGGCCAAATCCTCCTGCCAACTTTCATAAAATCCACATTAACTCCTCTACATACTCTCGCACTTTAAGATTGTGCCTATTTTTGAATACAATAATGACGTAAATTCCCCCTCCTTATAAAATTGCTGGGTACTCTTGATTCTGCCCCGAGACTCTAGTGATTTTTGATTGACAGAAAGATTACCTAATAAACCTTCACTACAAACTAATTAATCACTTTGAATACAACACTCAATTGGCAGAGGCATAAAAAAGCAAATGAGATGGGTGTTGAAGACTATTTTCAAATGACCTTAGTTAAAAGCCAAGTACAGGCTTAATTCTTCTTTCCCAGTGACTTCTTCCTGCCACAAGAACAGGTTCGAGAGTATTCTTTTTTTTTTTTTTTTGTCTTTTCCAGGGCCGCACCCACAGATATGGAGGTTCCCAGGCTAGGGGTTGAATTGGAGCTGCAGCTGCCAGCCTACACCAGAGCCACAGCAATGCGGGATCCGAGCTGCGTCTGCGACCTACACCACAGCTCATAGCAACGCCAGATCCTTAACCCACTGAGCGAGGTCAGGGATCAAACCCACAACCTCATGGTTCCTAGTCAGATTCATTAACCGCTGCGCCACGACGGGAACTCCTCAAGCGTATTCTTGTCCGTCCTTTCCCCTAGGCCTGCCTGCCACTTCCTAACAAACACTTAGCCTCTGGGAAAGATGTGCTCCCAAGAATCAACAAGTATTTGCCCAGTTCTGCAAAGAAGACAGGGGTGTTGCCCGCTGCAGTATGAAATGCCAGTGTCTGGTGTGGCACCCCAGCCTCTCCAGCGCTCTGTCCATTTTACTAGAACAGCGCAATGACTTTTTCTGGTTCCTCGCAGGAACGTCTTTCGTTCATTTCCATAGCCTCCACAGCAGGCATAATATTTGGGCGCTCATTCATAATCAATGAACGCCTTCTAGAACAAAAGCTGGGGGTCTTCAGTCCTCTGAATTTCAAGTCGAAAGGGGTCCTATCAGTTTTGGCTAGAAAGACAGTGTTCCTTAATATACTCAAGATCCTGTGTCCATTGTTGAAAAAAAGAATAGGAAAAAGAAAGAATTAAACAAGAAAAAAACAAAAAACAAAAAACAAGAAATACATTGGTCAGTCCTGACCATTAAGTGTTCACTGTTAAACACGTGGTCCAGCCAAGTGACTGAAGTTTGAGTTCATCACACACACACACACACACACACACACACACGCGCGCGCGCGCGCGCATGTGTCGTGTCAATTTCATTTGTGTCCAATTTAGGGACATGGGGTTTTCTTGGGCTTTTCCTCTTCCTGTACCTGCATCACTTTGGTTTCTCCAATCTCTGGAATTAACAGCTCTGTATGAGGATTCTTCTGTATGAAGCAGAGGTTTCTTACATCCACTGAAGGCACATATTTTGCCAAAACCCTTTTTCCTTTGCTGTTTATCTCAAAAGGACCAGTCACAGTCCTCCAGAAAATTCCCTTATTTGCCACTCTCCTCCACTTCCAGCTCATCCCAATACTCGAAGAAGAATGCCTCTATCTTCTGTGCTCTGTGTGTACTCTGAACAAAATACCAAAGGCGGTGGTAGAAGGCCCTACAGGAGCAAATAAAAAGCGTTTTATAGGTTCTCTCTGTTCCCCTTTGCAACAAGTAGCATCTCAAGGTTTATCTGATATTCATCTTCTAGCCTCAGGCCCCAAAATAAAGATGGACCAAAAATAAGCCCAAGATGCTAAAGAATCCCAGTGCTAGGAATTTATTACTTTGGAGGGGCTCTACCCAGGGATGGCCCCTCTCTACCTCCCAGGGTTGCCTGGGGTAGCTTTTGTCTGCCATCCTTGGTCACCGCTGGCTGCCTGTGCTGGGTGAGTGGGTCCCAGGATCTGTCTGCTGAACTCCGAACACAGATACCCTCCTTGGACAGGAGCTGTGGCTTCCTAGGATACTAATGAGCCCCCAGCCAGTGACTGGGTCTCTCGCTCCCCCCGCCCCACCTCTGCCCCTTACCTCCCTTCCTGCCCCCGCCCCCAGCCCAGCCCAGCAGCGCCTCTCCCGGCTTCCATCCAAGCTGCTCAGAGACGGAGAGGGAGAGAAGAATTATTTATCGTGCGTCGGTTTAAAATGAAAGGCTTTTACATTTTAATGAGCACTAAATAGGTGCGAGGAAATATTGTTCATTAGCTGTAATATGCGGAATTGCTTGAGTGAACTTCCTTTGGAGGCTGCTTTAAACGGTTCACTCAAGTAAAGCAGTTTGTATGGTAATTAAGGGAGCATTTTTCTGTCAACATCTGTGCTGCTATTTATAACAGGGGAGGTAGCTCCCAGCTCCACCGGAAAACAGGAAGGGGCAGGTGCTGAAAGATGCGGGTGGGGTGGGGTCGATTCTTTGATGGTGGCACAACCGTTTCTTCTTGGCGCTTTTACCACCACGACAAGCATCTTTTTCTTGCTTTCCTTCCACTCGACCTCCAATAATTCTATTAAAAAAAAAAAAGAAAAAAGAAAAGAAAATTCTTTCTCGCTCTTCCCGGCCAGGAAGAATGATCTCCCTGGCATCTCTTCATTAATCACATCTCTCCCTTGGCGGCGGGGGCAGGAAGATTCAAGCTGCTTTGGAGAAGCAACTGGGCTCTTTGGCTTTGTCGGAGGGTTTCTTTCTGTCTGCCAGCCATTTCTCTCTTGATGGCCTTTCCACTCACACACGGTGGCTTCAAGACACCAGGATCCGAACCTTGGAATTCAGGGCTGGCAGTGATGGCTGGGAACTAAATTGGATATTTTAAATTCCTGCTCTTGTGGAGAACCGGTCTTCTCTCCATAACCCAGGAGGTCCGCAGCTGTGCCAGCAGCAAGGCTGACGGGATGCTTCCTTGAACCATCTACCTGGATGACTGTTTGAGTTTTCACCAACTGAAGGATGGCTGGGCCCTGCATACCCTCAGACCACGGAGAGCCAGGACAGGGTGCTGATCTGGAAAGTTCCAGGGACAGGCGATGAGGGTAAAGGCGGGTCATTAGCAAGACAGCTTGACTCTGCTGGAGCCAAGACCAGGAAAAAACAAGAGCAGACAATCACCAGAGGCCAACAGCCTGTAGGACCGGTGGTGGTGAGAGCTGGTAATCCAGTCTCCAGGGCTGGGACTGGGCAACGTTCCAACACTTGGAGGGACTACAGAGAGGCCAGTGGGAACCACAACCCTGGGTGAAGTGGGAATTAGTGAACATAGAAATGGAGGCAGGAATTTTTGTTTGGGAAATAAGACAAGGACTCAGTGCCTGGGTCCAGTGAAGTCCAAGGTCTGAGTAAAACCTGCATTCATTTCAAATGGATACGTTACCCTTGCAAAACTGGTGGGTCTTTAAAATCTTCTTTAAGAGAAAATCTCCAAAATTCTTGAAGGGAGCCATTATCTTCCCCTGCGGTGATGGTCACAGCCATACAGGGACACGGATGCAAGCAGATCTTAACTACTGAAAGAAAACTGAAGATGGTTTACGCACTAGATTGGGATTCTTCAATGCAAAGAGACTGTTCGCTTCATTTTTCTGGGTTCTTGCTTTCTGAGTAGGCACTCAAAATAAGTACTTCGTGAATGAAAGAATACAAGATTGAGGATTCCGTCAGTAATGGGAATGACATAATAATGGAATCAGTGAATTGAAGTGAGACTGATCACTTGCCTTCTCCTGGAAAATTTTTATTTAATCGGTGCAATAGTAAAGAATCAACAATCTTAAAATTGAATATTCTTGTCCATCCCATTCAAAACCTTGCTTTGGAAAATACCCTGAGAAATTCACATCAAGTGCCCGCCGAAAGGGATTATATGATGCACACAGAAACTCTACTTACTTCTAATAAATTTTATCATAACTGTGAATTTCGCAAGCTCTGTCTCTTTATTAAATATCATCTTCACTACAGAACTTAGAATTGCTTTTTTTTTGTTTGGGGGCCACACCTGTGGCATATGGAAGTTCCTGGGCTAGGTGTTGAATTGGAGCTGCAGCTGAAACCTATGCCACAGTCATGGCAACACCAGATCCAAGATGCATCTGTGCCCTACACCACGGTTCATCATAACGCTGGATCCTTAACCCACCGAGTAAGGCCAGGGATCAAACCTGCATCCTCATGGATACTAGACAGACTTTTTACTGCTGAGCCACAAGGGGAACTCCTAATTAAATTATTTTTAATTTCATATTACAAATTTGGAGAAAAGTACATGGAAAAACTAGGATAGCAGTCCAGGAATAGACGACAAGATCCAGAATGAAGATAAGAATGGCATTGATGAAGAGAAACCATGGGAATTTTTGCAGAGAGGGCAACTGTAGGACTTGATGATGGATTAAATGTGGAAGGGAAGTAAAGAGAGAAAGTTCAGCATGAATTTTAAGATTGATTTATTCAAAAAGTTACTGATTATCCATTGTTCCTGTTTGAACTATGTTACTGCTATTACTATCATTATTGTCATTAGTTAGGAATATAATGAAACATCAGACTTTGCACCTGCCCTCAGATCTCAGCTCGGGTAGTTAAGGGTGGTACCTCTCCTCATAACAGGGAATTCTGACACAGGAGCAGATTGGGGTATATTTTTTTCTTTTTTATGATTGAGATATATTTCACATACCATTAAATCCATTCTTTCCAAATGGGCAATTCAGTGCCTCTTGGCATTCACAAAGTGGTACAACCATCACCACTAATGGCAGAGTACTTTTTATCACCGCCCTTTACCCATTAGCAGTCACCCCTCTTTCCTGTGTCTTGCGAACCCAATATCTTAAACTGAAATTGTTTTTAGGAATCTTAACGAGCGATATCTGCGGAATATCCAAGGGGAGCCCTCTAGGAGGTGTTTGGATCCAGAGTGCGGTTGCGAAGTCTGTCTTGAGAATCATCAGCAAACAGGGGTTGGTGGAAACCCCGGGAGCAGAGGAGCGTTCACAGCAGGTAGACAGAAGATGGCCATGGATGGAAACTGAACAATGTGAACCCTGCAGATGTGAGCAGACCGATGGCAGTGTGGTTTTCACCCTCCTCTTCCCATCAGCATGAAAT
Source organism: Phacochoerus africanus (assembly GCF_016906955.1). NCBI lineage: Eukaryota > Metazoa > Chordata > Mammalia > Artiodactyla > Suidae > Phacochoerus > Phacochoerus africanus. The sequence continues at coordinate 13,117,064 of NC_062555.1, read as the reverse complement.
TCACCTGGCCATTAACACGCACAGGGAGCTTGCCATCTGCAGAAAGCTAGATGTCTGTGACTGTTTTTCCAGACTGACAGTGGACCATCCAGAAGGTAATCACTGCTTTTTTTGGGGGGGGGGGTGCACCTGCGGCGTATGGAAGTTCCCAGTTTAGGGGTCGAATTGGAGCTGCAGCTACCACAGCAACGCGGGATCCGAGCAGCACCTGGGATCTCCACCGCAGATTGTGGTAACATCGGAATCTTCAGGAGTTCCCGTCGTGGCGCAGTGGTTGGCGAATCCGACTAGGAACCATGAGGTTGCGGGTTCGGTCCCTGCCCTTGCTCAGTGGGTTGACGATCCAGCGTTGCCGTGAGCTGTGGTGTAGGTTGCAGACGCGGCTCGGATCCCGCGTTGCTGTGGCTCTGGCGTAGGCCGGTGGCTACAGCTCCGATTCGACCCCTAGCCTGGGAACCTCCATGTGCCTCGGGAGCGGCCCAAAGAAATAGCAAAAAGACAAAAAAAAAAAAAAATCGGAATCTTTAACCCACTGAGTGAAGCCAGGGATCAAAACTGCATCATCATGGATACTAGCCAGGTTCTTAACCCTCGAGCCACAACAGGAACTCCCAAGGGTAGTCACTGTGCTCTTCAGGGAATTGTTTTCTGCAAATTATTTTCTATACTCACTTAAGGAAATTCTGGAACTATCAAACCTTTGCATTTCTCCTACAAATGAGATTCTAAGTTCCTTAAGGAGAAGGGCCACGTCCCATATTTCTTTCTGTTCTCAACCAGACATTGTGCTTCTAGAGAGAGACAGTGAACCATCAATGTGTACTGATAAGAAAAAAAATGGTTCTGTGGGTACTTATGGCTAAAAAGACATTTAATCTTCGGAGTCATTCATCTAATCATTTATTCATTCAACGAGCATTTACTGAGGGCCTACTATGTACTGCTACAATGTATGGGTGCAAGTTAAAATGTAAAAAATGTCATATATTTTATTTTAAATTTATATTTTATATTCATCTTTCCATTGTTTATTAATAAAGCAGAGATAGCTATTGACTTAATTATAAGAATCAGTTTTTAAAAACAAGTATTTCTCTTTTTTTTCCCACTATGCCTGCAGCATGTGAAAATCTCTGGGCCAGGGGTTGAACCGGCTCCACAGCAGCAACCCGAGCCACAGCAGTGGTAAAGCTGGATCCTTAACCTGCTGCACCACAAGGGAACTCCAAGTATGTCCATTTTTAATGAAACCAGTCAGATGTCATCTTTTAAGATTATTTCTCTTCACTATTGGCTTTATTGGTCGCTTTTTTTTGGGGGGGGTATGCTTTCAGCCCACTTAGGTGAGAGAAAAATATTTTGAAGTAATCTCTTCAAAATGGAAAGAGGGAACTTTCTTTCACAGGCTTTGTGTTCAACTTGGTTATTTAGTATTTATTAGGGAGGCATTGTATGATGGATGGTAACATTACTTTAGGCTTGAGCCAATTTTTGTTACTATATATGACAAAATAGATTTCCACAATGGAATTTGACATATGCAATCAACAAATTGCGATGTTTTGCAAACTTTGGCTTCCAACCTAATTTACGTGTCTTTGCACACATCATCACACTGAAATTCAGCGTTAGGACCCAACAGGGTCTATTCCGGGGCTCCGTTAACATTTGCCTTGGAATTAAAACTTGATGCTTACAACTTGCTGCTTATATTAATGGCCCCCTAAAACTTACCCCAGAGTGGCTTTTAATACACACAGAGAATGGTTCTTTAAATTCCCACTTAATTGTAATCCTTCTTCTCCCAAATATTTTCTAAAAAAATGCATTTCTCAGCCTAAAACACACTTAAAACCTTCACAGCTGGAGTATAACAGACAATTAGAACAAATCAATGAGGTTGCTCTCCTCTGTTATTTGCAAAACCTTGAGAGGAATATGTAACTGGAGAAATGAAAACCATCCGTGGCTAGACACCGAGGAAGAAGCTTTGAGACCTGAGTGAGACAAGGTGACCTGCAAACAAATACACTGTTAAAGCTTTGGCAACGTCCTTCTCTGTGACATGCTGAGTAGAACTGAGGTAGGAGCTGAAAAGAGCTAAGTCACTTTGTAGAACAAGAGGCAAATAGAGCCATTAAAAAAATAAGAGAGCGGGTCTGAGAAAGGATGACGAAAATGAGAAGGTAGGAGAGAGGGCCGAGCACGGCGCGGCGAGCACTCTGAGACCATTCACAGTCGGATGTGCGGTCAAATGTCAGCCGGTTGTTTTGCCTCTGCTGGGAATCCCTCCGCATCTTCACACTGTCGCAGCGTTTGATACGCAAGGAATGCCTGGTGGGACCACTGTGTTGAATGGAGGGTCATGTCTTTTTTAATTTTTATTTTTTATTACTCAATGAATTTATTACGTTTGTACTTGTACAATGATCATCACAATCCACTTTTATGGGATTTCCAGAGGGTAATGTCTCTAGTTCCTTTCATCTTATACTGCAGTGGATGGGGTCTGGGAGAGGGACATTCATTTGGGACAGCGACTACATACACATCATTTTATCTTGGAGCCGGCGGTGATCAGGGAATGAAAGAGAACTCAGCTCCCACAGAGGTTAACCTGGTAACCTTCAGGGAACTGCTGACCTAGGCCTCGAGCCACAAAAGATTTTCGCCAAGGTCAATGTTTACTCTCTCTGAGCCTCGATTTCCTCCTCGGTATGATGGCAAGAATCATACCATACCTAAGGTATGGTTTGAGAAGTCGTTTTCAAAATTCATTCCCCTTTTCATTTGATCCCCCCACATAGAAGGCTGGACAGCCTTCCCTACGTGAATTCACCACTTGTAGGTGTTTTATTCAGAATTCCAGTAGTTGATTTAGTATTAGACTGGACTATGGAGAATTATCAGGTCTCTGGACCTGGGATAGTCGCCTGTAGTGCAGGTATTCCTAACATCACCATGCTTCTGTGATTTAGCACTTGCACGCATGGTGCCCTGGAAGTGTTCTTTCATTCGTAAGTAGCTCTGGGTCGTGGTTTGAATTCAGGCTCCATCATTCACCACTTACTAGCTGTGTGAGATTAGTCATCCACTCTGTGCTTTAGTTTCTCATAAGGTTGATACAAGGATTAAATAAATAACCACATCTATAAAGCACTTTGGGTCTGCAAAATAGTAAATGTTCTGTTGGTCTTAGCTTTTGGGGGGGAGGGATCCTTTTAAAAAATTAATAGACTTGATTATTTTTAGAGCAGGTTTAGGTTTAGAGCAAAAGTGAATTGAAAATAGAGAGCTCCTCTCCCCTCTCCCCAGCTCCCTACCCCACCTACCACAGGCTTCCCACCATCAACATCCATGTCATTGTGGCACATCTGTAGCAATGGACAAACCAATAGCAACATAGTATCAACCAAAGGGCAGTACCGTTTACAGTAGGGTCGACTCTTGGCCTGGTACATTCTCCGGGTTTTGACAAATGTGGAAGGTGACATATCCACCACTATAGTTTCATACAGAATAGTTTCCCTGCCTAAAGACCTTCTATTCTCCACCATTCATTCTTCCCTTCGCCCAAACCTCTGGCACCCACTGATATTTTCACTGTCTCCATAGTTTTGCCAACATATAGTTTTTCCTGATAATAATAACATATCATTATTGCACCCTACTAGGAAGAAGGCATTTGGTGTAAATGATTATATTTAATCCTAATCAGAAGTTTACAATGGAGGGATTATTACTCTCATTCGACAGATGACAAAGAAAGGCTCCAAATTTTTATCTTCCATATATTTTTAATGTATTAAAGTTGTTGAATTAAAAATAGTTTGGATTTTAAATATACAATATTTTAGGTATTTCAGTAGCTACTCCAGAATATTCTACATAGCCTACTTTCAATTTTAAAAATCTATACATTAAAAGAGTATTTACTATCACTATTCCATTGAACCATAGTGTTTTTATAAATCAGTAAATGTGGATAACATATATGTATCTGTTCAAGAATTTTTTTTTTTTTGGTTTTGGTTTTTCTTTTTATAGCCACACCTGCAGCATATGGAAGTTCCTGGGCTAGGGGTTGAATCGGAGCTGTAGTTGCTGGCCTGTGCCACCTATGCTGCAGCACAGCCTAGCTTCAGCTTACAACAGCCACAGCTTAAGGCAATGCTGGATCTTTAACCCACTGAGAAAGGCCAGGGATGGAAACTTCATCCTCACAGACACTATGTTGGTTTCTTAACCCACTGAGCCACAGAGGGAACTCCTAGTTCAAGATTTTAAAGTATGCTTACCTAAAATATTCATGTTAACGTATAAAGTGACATAATTCTTCACAGTTTGTCAAGTACATTCTAAGATATTGTATTGATAGAAAAAAATGAATAAAACTCCTATTACATTTGTAACTTAGTCTGAAATATTTTGATCAAAAGTGTTCACGGTATAGTCACGTACTGAAGCATGAGATTGCAAACCTCTATCAAATTTTTGGGTGAATTCACTTCTTTAGGTATTTAAATTATTTTATCAGTTCTAATTTCTGATGTATTATTAGGAGCACATATTTTATTTCCTACTTTTCTCACTAGCCTTATCATTACTACCTGTTTGAAGCCATCACAAACTATGTGTGGATTACAAGTAGAAATACTGTGCCGTGGTCCCAGCACAACCCAGGCCTTGACATCCATAGTGTACCAAGAGTAAGTAAACTCACTTCTAGGGTGAGTTACATAGAAACTTCAAAAAAGTTACCCATGAACCTAGTGAGTAAGTAAAATTATCTCAATACACTTATTCTACCAACACTCTTCTAAAAGCAGTCACAGCAAATTGCTTTTGGAGAGAATGAGCAAGCCTCGGACGCTGGGCTCTAAGAATTTTCTAGATGTTTGGACTTTTAGTATATGGAAAACAGGGTCAAGCATTTCTCATTCCTAACTCTCAGACTCACAATGCACCAAAAAATCACACATTGAGGAAAAAAATTTTTTATGGTATTCTTGTGCACAGCAAAGCATTAGATATTATGAAAGAGGTCTAGGAAAAGCGGATGATTTCTGCTTTTGAAGAACCTGCCATATGTTTATCTGCATCATATGTTCTTCATTGACTAATTTCTCTGCAAGCCTTTAGTCACCACCATACTCTGGTTGGTTGTGGCTCCAACTGTAACCTCAACTCTAAGTGACATTTTCATTCCAGTATCTGCGTAGCTTAACTGTAGAAGAGGGAAGGGAAGGGTGTTACAAAGAAAACAAACAACAGAATCCTACTGGCCTGGTTTAAGCTGGACGTTGGTTACCCTCAGGGTCACGTGTCTACCTCTAGTCCAATCAGCTGAAGCTACCGAAAGGCATAAACCGGGCTGCCTAAGACCACCCAGAAGGGGTATAGGCTGGGAAGGAATTTCAAAGGCAGCTGAACGCAATTATAATCCTTTCTACTCTGTCTCTTTAGGTCACTTAGTAGAACCCCTTTATGCATTGTGGATGACAGATCTTAAAGAAGACGAAAGAGGAACAGAGGGAGTTCCTGTAGTGGCTCAGTGGGTTACAAACCCAGCTAGGATCCATGAGGATGCGGGTTCCATCCTGGCCTCGCTCAGTGGGTTAAGGATCCAGTGTTGCTGTGAGCTGTGGTGTAGGTCGCAGATGGCAGCTCAGATCTGGTGTTGCTGTGGCTGTGGTGCAGGCTGGCAACTGCAGCTCCAGCTCAACCCCTAGCCTGGGAAATTCCATATGCCACAGATATGGTCCTAAGGGGCCAAAAAGAAAAAAAAAAGAAAAGAAAAGAGAGAGAGAGCAAGAGAAACAGAAGTGTCATTCTCTCACATGCACTTACTAGGACAATGGTTTTAAACAACCTTCTGTCTCCTTTTTCTAACTATTTTCCATTGATTTCACCTTGCCTTAATAATATCATTCCATATGCTTCTAGTTTTATGGTAATGATGAGGAAAAGGAAGGAGAAAAAGGAGATACAAATTCAGATTATTATTACAGCTGAATGTTGGAAAACCAGCTGGTAAGTTATAATTTACTGCTGTTCATTAATCAGGTACCGCTTAGATCTCAAATATGAGATTTCCTACATGCATATTCTTGTATAAAGTTAGGAGATGAGCATAATAAAGGTAAACATTCAATGATAATATAACGTTCTGCATTGTCTGCTAAATTATCTTGTGCATATGTTTTAAAACCTAAGAAATTTTGGGGGGGCTTCTTTCTGTGCAGTGTTTTTATTACAAATATTCTGGGTATAACATGAAGGCAGCTAAATACCATAAGGGAAGTGATTTTTTAATTTTAATTTTTATTTTATTTTTTTCAGAGCTGCAGGAGTGGCATATGCAAGTTCCCAGGCTAGGGGTCGAATCAGAGCTGTAGCAACCAGCCTGCACCACAGCCACAGCAACTTGGGATCCGAGCCATGTCTGTGACCTACACCACAGCTCATGCCAACGCCGGATCCTTAACCCACCAGGCGGGGCCAGGGATCGAACACACATCCTCATGGATACTAGTCGGGTTCGTTTCCGCTGAGCCACAACTCCAAAAGAAGTCATAATTTGATCTCATCAGCCTGGGAGAGTGGATGCAGGGGAAAGAGGTTTGCACTTGGGGAGCCGAAGGTAAGAAATAGAGTGATAGAATAAAAGCTGGCTCACCAAGGTTTTAGGCTCAGAGAGGGCAGCCAATGATCAGAGAAGAATCAGGGATCTAGAATCTGGAGACAGAGCACAGCTGGGCAAGTAGCGACGCTGAGGGTCAGTACGCGGGGGCAGGAGCTCAGCTTGAAGAGGGGAAACTGTCTCAGATGCAGGCAGACACACAGCCGAGACCCAGAAATCTAGTCCAAGTAAGACTGAATATCGTGGGATCGGGGGACCCAAGCGGAGAGTCTGGCCAGCAAGCAGAGGGTACTAGAAGGTTTCTGAATGAGGGCTGTAACTAGAGCAGTTGCAGGATGGCGATTTCTGCAGGGGGAATAAGAAACCCTGGCACTCTGAGGATTCATGGGATGGGAGCGGAGGGGGGAGAAAGAAATCCAACACCTTTTTATTAGAAAAGACTTACTCTTGCTTATATCTTGGCATAGATTCTGCAGAAAGAGCTAAGAATATAATCTGCCCTCTGATCCCAACAGACTGTTACATGTGACAGAAATATAGAAATATTCAAGGCAACTATATGTAGTAATAAATTTTATAGAATTTTATACAATGTATATCTTTGTAATAAGTGTTACAGCACCAGCTTTGGCAACCGTGGTGTTTACTTGAGGAAAAGTTCTGTAAAAGCTTGTTGAAGTTACAGGGTGAATGTTCTTGAGCACAGACTTCTATCCTCCTTCAGAAGTATGACTAGCTTGTGTTAACATATTGCTCTCTGCACTGCTAGTAAGACAAATTTCCTGCCCTAGAAAAGAGTAGAACTTGGAGTTCCCTGGCGGCTCAGTGGGTTAAGGATCTGGTATTGTTACTGCTGTGGTGAGGATTGGATTCCTGGCCCCTGGCACTTATGCATGCTGCAAGCTCTGCCAAAAAAATAAAATAAAAGAGTAGAACTTAATAAATTCATCTGACATGTAATATTAAATTATTAATATATATTTTTACTTAATGGTGAAGTTCAATATAAAATTTAGTGTTTTAATTTGGGAAAGAAAATTCTCTGGGGAAGAGAAATCGTCAATATTTACCGAGCCATTCACTATGGCTTTTACTTGATCAGATAAATGCCCACAGTTTGCTTAAACAGTATGCTCTAGCGTACTCAATAGAAATAATTATATTAATATCAATTATATTGATATAAATATATTGATACACTCATTTTGAAGTAACAGCAATGTGATGTTTATATACTTGGGATTATAACAAAGTTTTTCAAGGCAGAGTTGTTTTTTTTTTTTTTGTTAACCGCCTTATGATTATAGAATGAATGCATCCTCATTAGCAAGAGCCATAAGCAACCTGTTTATTTTGCTTATGTGTGGGACCATTTGGATTTAAACATTCAAAGTATCTTCACGGGGTGATAAAATGTCTTCCTTTTACAGAAGCTTGATTCATTTCCCTCCTCAAACTGCTAAATGTTCATAATCATATCTTGCACTGGAATGTCATTTCATTAAAAAAAAAAAAAGCCCTAGAAAAAGTGAGTTTGGGTTATGGAACTTAAAAAAACATGTATTATGGTGTTTACTGAACAATATATGTTTAAAGCATGCTCTTTTTCAAACGGCGCGCTCCAAGCCAAAGAGATTGTGACACAAAACAGATAAGAAAGAAATGAAACCGAAAGGAAGCAGCTCTTCCTGCCTGTTACAAAGCTCTTTTCAAACACGGTTACGTGGAGCATTGTACTGTTAGCATTAACTACTCTGCTAAATGTAATCTCAGAGCAGCTTGGCTAGGCTGGGACCAATAATGTTTCAGCAGATGTTAACAGTGAAGAAATGTAAAGATTACAGAGCTTCATGGGCGTAATAAAGCTGCGGTGGGAACAGAAGTATTACCGTCGCTGTTACGTTCTGAGTGCATCGCATTTACTGACAAGTAACACATGAGTGATAGTGGGGATCAAGGGACTGGAACTTTCTCCGTAATGGTCAGCAGCATATCAATCCCATCGATTAAACCAAGTTTTATGTAGTCTTCATCTCTTTGCGGACTGATCTCCCTCAGAGGGCCTTTGGTTCTCGTTAATTCCATCATCAAAGCTTTGTTCAACCATATACTGTCCTCCTTGCGAATGGACTTGGTCAGGGTTGGCTTCCACGCGTGCGTCTCCACTGTTTTTTCAATCTTGGGCTGATGTCCAAGAGAACTTCAGGCAACCTCAAGGTTGTTTATCATGGGCTCCGTCAGCTTACCCCTCCTTATGTAAATCCCACCCTGTCCATTTGAAAGAGACAGGGCTCAACGCAGTTCTCCCCTCCACGGTCTAGGAGGACCAGTGCTGTTCTCTCTGAAGGTGTCCATGGGAGGAGACTGGTTAAGGGCGTTATCTTTCCTCATGCAGAACCTGGGGTGAGGGCGGGACAAGAGAGCGAGAAGGTTTGCCGTTCCCCTGGGGACCCACAGAGAAGGACCATAACGGCTCGCGTAGTCTTCGGTGTGACCTCCAGCTTCTTGAACGGAGTCAGGTAATCGGCCAGTAGGCGGTAAAAAGTTCTTGATGTGCTGAATGCATAGGATCCCAGCAATGCCAGTGGCTCTCAGGACAAAGCCAAAGTTAAGATTATAAGATCGTGAGAAGCAAGAATGAAATTCCACTTTTACGACACAATCACATGAGACTGTATAAATCACATGAGACTGTATAAACATTAGAAGATGTAAGAGTGGAACTAACAGTGTTTGGTGACTTCCAAGACACACAAAATCAGCCATGGATGGGAATTCCCATTTTGGTGCCATGGAAATGAATCTGACTAGTATCCACGAGGAAGCGGGTTTGATCCCTGGTCTTGCTCGACGGGTTGGAAATAGTGCGTTGCCGTGAGCTCTGGCGTAGGTTGCAGACTTGGCTTGGATCTGGCGTTGCTGTGGCTGTGATGTAGGCCACGGCTGTAGCTCTGATTTGACCCCTAGCCTGGGAACTTTCATTTGCTGCAGGTATAGCCCCAACAAGGGAAAAAAAAAAATCTAGCCATGAATGATTCGCTTTTTTTCTAGTTATCCAAACAAAGCAATAGCTGCATATATCTTGGCCCTCAGCTCACCTTGCTGACCAAATACTGGAGTGGAGTTTTTAGGTAATATTTTCTCTATAAACATTGCCTTTTAAAATCCTGAGGCCAGCCATTCCCGCTCGAACCCTTGCCGTGTGCTCTCCCCCCTTTCTCTCCTTCGCTCATTTGACTCGTGTGTCCGTCTTTCCCGATCCTAGTCAGCCAGATCGACAGCACGGATTGTTTCATTTCCTGCTCCTTCACCCACCCACCGGCACTTAGAGAGTGCTTTGCAATAGTAAGCAAAGAAATCATAGAAAGAAAAAGAAGACTTTGCCAAAGATCTTAGCCTTAGCTAATTAGAAAGTACGTACCTTTCAGTATTCTTGAGTGATGTGTCGCAGTGTAAACCCATATTTCTAAATTTTTAGATACACTAGTCTGTTGATGTTTCTATTGACCATAAATATTTCTTTATATATGTATATATATTTTTTTGGCCACACCCACAGGAAATGGCAGTTCCTGGGCCAGGGATCGAATCCGAGCCACAGCTGTGACCGATGCCACACCTGCAGAGACAACATCAGATCCTTAACCCACTGCGCCACAGGGGGAACTACTTTCTTAATATTTAAGTCCATGTGTGAGTTGAAGAACTGGAAGGGACAATAATTGGTCACCTGACCATTTAGTTTATCTCATGTTTGGTTTTTGTTTTTTAGGGGGGTCAGGAGGTTAAGAATTTTTTCCTAGAGATTCCAGAAAAGTTTTCTCAATAACCCTCCCTAACAACCATCATTTTACTAGCTTGTCAATGGATATGGCCAAAGGGAAGTTGCATTTTCTTAGATCTGGGAATTTAGAGAATAGTGACATATTGTGGTTTAAGGTAGGTGCTAGTCTCCTTTTGATTTGAAAAGTTAGACAAATGGCTTTCTATTTTTTATTTTTTAATTTAATCTAATTAATTTTTTATTTTTATTTTTTAGGGCCACATCTGCGGCATAAGGAAGTTCCCACATGAGGGGTCGAATTGGAGGTGCAGCTGCCAGCCTGCACCACAGCCACAGCCACACCAGATCCGAACCGCATCCATTACCTACTCCACAATTTGCAGCAAAGCCCACCGAGCAAGGCCAGGGATGGAACCTGAATCCTCATGGATACTAGATGGGTTCTTAACCTGCTAAACCTCAACGGGAACTCCAACAAATGGCTTTTCTAAGTCCACATGAGTGATGACTTTTACAGACGGAAGGGTCTGAGAGTTTGCCTATGTGTAAGCTAAGAAGTTAGTTTGCTCCTGGACATTAGCAGAAGACAAGGATCAGAGGCCAAGGGTTGTACTGCCTACGGCGAAAGCAATAACCAGGGTATTAGCATCTGCCCCAGTTCCCCAGGCCCCAATTCGCACATGGCAATAAGAAGAGGGCCCGGTGTTGCTGCAGGCCCAGTGGCTTGTGTCATGGGAGAAGAATCCCGAGCTGCCCGGTGCTCCAGGGAGATGCCATCTCTCTCTTCCAAGGCTGTTCTCTGTGTAGACAGGTGAAAAGATAGTCTGGTTTGAAAGCTAGACCCATGGAGCAATGTCCCACGGTGATCATCTAGGCAGCAGTGTCAATGAAACCTCGCTTTCAGATGCACGTGGGCTGTGCAAGGTACAACGGCAGGCAGCTGAGCTCTCTGGGGCTGAATCATCTGGCATGGACCCTAGGACAGATCTGCTCTCAAACACATTCTTAGTCCATCGTGGGATGGAGAAAGGGTAGAAGTTATGTGCTATTGAAATATAAGTGGGGAAAGCGGTTTTAATTTTCTTGCTGGCGCTATTATCTTTTAAGTCCTAATAATCTCTCTCGTGCACAGGCCTTGAGCCTATAAATCTGTACCAGTTCAATTAGCAATGCAGTAGAACGTCTCCTCAACAGTGCAAGGAGCTGATAAAAGCAAACAATACAACTCTAGCATGCTGCTTATTAAGAAGAGGAGACACCCACACAGCCGATGACAGACTGAAAGCCTTTTTATTTTGGTGGTACTCTTTCACTGTCTATCATAAACTTAGCGGAGCAAGCTTTCTCTATCCTGCTCTCCTTTTATTGGATATAAATCACCCCGACAGGAAGTTTTATGCTTAAATCCGTTTACCATCCTTGTTGGTAGTCTTTAAATTAATATTTATAAGCTGAAAGAGGCCTAAAAGGATGCAGCAGTAAAAGAGCTAAATGCTTCAGTTGGGCTTGAACTGATTTCCACTCTGTGACCACTGACATTTGTTAATTAATTACTCCTGACCCAGGCAGCCACTGTCCATGCTACCCCTAGACCTACAAATCACTGGCTTTGGTGAAATTGTGGTGGACAAAATAGGACTTTGGAAAGGGTTTCACCTCTGTGCTACATGTGATTCTTGAAAAGCTTTAGTAGGCAAGGTAGATACAGGAGAAAAGAAAAAGAAAATTACAGATGAGATAAGTAGGGGCTGAAAAATCATGGCTTAGTAAGAATTGTTCAAATTGAAATTGTGTAATGATGGATATTTTTAAAATCCCCTAAGAGTGCCTAGCTTTTCCTAAAGTTAGCTCCCGATCAAATTTCAGGCCAAATTAATTCCTGACTTTGGAGGTACAACACTAGCTTCACACCACGGAGCAGAGGGCATTGATTCCAGGACTCCGTGCTTCATGGCTGCCTTGTGCTAGCAACACCTGTTATCCTAGCTCATTGTGTCCTGATTTCTTCAAAGGTCCACACTAGTCTTCCTTGGCTTAGCCATGTGCTGCAGGCAGGCTGGCCCCAGCCTCACAGGGTGACACGAATGGTTTGAGTCCATCACACTGCAGGCATGGGAATGTGACACAATCCTGGCCAATGGGACATGAGGGAAGTTGAGTAGGAGCTTCTGGGAAATGCATCTTCACTTTCAAGAGACAATGAAGAACGGCCCCTTTGTTTACTGTTGTCGCATCTGGAACTAATGTGGCCAACTTATCACTCTGAAGGGAGCCAACGGGAGGTCAGATCCAACACAGAGGAGAGGACACATCAAATGGGTCCACGCAGAGCTGAAGCCCTCACCACTCCTGGATACTGCTGCACCTATGGACTTCTAGTCCCTAAGGCAATAAAGTCTTGTATCGTTTAAGCCAATTAAAGTCAACATTTTCTGGTACTTGCACCCAAAGTCATCCATTTTCTTTCTATTAAGATATACGGTATTACTTAGGACATGGAGATTTTTAGGAAGTTTAAAAACAAAGCATTATCAACATTACTAATTATTTGAGGAATGCAAATCAAAACTACAATGAGGTACTGCCTCATACTGGTCAGAACGGTCATCCTTAAAAAGTCTACAAATAACAAATGCCGGAGAGGGTGTGGAGAAAAGGGAACCCTCCTGCACTGTTGGTGGGAATGTAAATTGCTATAGCCATTATGGAAAACAGTATGGAAATTCCTTAGAAAACTAAAAATAGAGTTTTCATATGATCCAGCAATCCCACTCCTGGGGCATTTATTCAGAGAAAAACATGAATGGATAAAGAAGATGTATTATCATATATATATATATATATATATATATATATATATATATATATATATGTTACTGTTCCATTATATACATAATACTACATATATACTACTCAGCCATATACATAATATTACATATATACTGCTCAGCCATAAAAAAGAATGAAATGAAATAGTGCCATTTGCAGCAACATGAGTGGACCTAGAGATTATCATACTACGTGAAGTAAGTCAGACAGAGAAAGACAAATACCATATGCTATCACATATATGTAGAATCTAAAATATGATACAAATGAACTTTTATGAAGCAGAAACAGACTCACAGCCCTAAAGAACAGATTTGTGGTTGCCAAGGGGAAGGGACGATAAGCGCCGGTGGAGTGGGAATTTGGGATTAGCAGAAACATACTATTATACATAGAATGGATCAACAACAAGGTACTATTGTACAGCACAGGGAACTATATTCAATGCCCTGTAACAAGTCATAATGGAAGCAAAAAAGCCAAAGCATTTAGCCAAGGTAAGCATCTACATATTCGGTTCTTTGTAATGTTCCCAGTTTTTCAGTTTTAGGTATTTACATCCTGATATGGAAAGAGTAAACTTACCTCTCCTACTCCATTTGCCTTATAACCCTCCCCCCTCTTCTCTCCCATCAACGTACTGTCTTCCTATTTTTCCAAAATAGTTATATTCCTGTTTTTGGCTAAAGCATTATCACATAACATGTTGTAGTTGTATTTCTCTTTTTCCATAATCTTTTTTTTTTTTTCCTGGAGTTAATTCCTTAGGATTTATCATGAGTTTAGGCTTTCATGCACCCGTCATTAATTCATCCCCAAACTCCTCAACAGATCCCACAAATTCTTTTAATCTGGTCAACCACACAGGAAAATCTAATTTCATGTTTGGTGTTTCCCTTTGCCACATGCCTTCTGCAGTCCTTTCCCTGCCTGCTCTGGACCATGCGATTAGCTTTCCAGGCTACTGCTTAGAGAGTGATTCAGACTGCCCTTCACCACTGCCTTGGAAATCTCTTTCGTCTCCCTTCAGGGTTGGATGCATTGTATTCTAGATTCCATGACTTTCGCTTTCTTGGTTTATTCTCTTGTTTTCCTAGAGCATATGCGTTAATAGTTTCAACATGATATATGGGCCATAAGGGTTTTTATTTTGTTTTGTTTTGTTTTTGTTTTCTTTAGGTCCTTCATGTCTAACATGTCTCTTTACCCTCACACTTTATTGATAGTTTAGCTAGGAACAAAACTCCAGGTTAGAAATCATCACCTCTTGAAATTTTGAAGACATTTCTCCTCTGTTTTCTTGCTGTTGAAATGATTTGTGGGATCCTGCCTCCCAACCCTGTGCAGTTCTTCATCTGTTTTTTTTTTGTTTCAGTTTTCTTTCTGGAAGGTTTAAGGTTTTGTGACCCCGAGAGTACTGAAATGTGCTATCATGTCTTGTGTGGATCTTCAAAAGAAAAATGCATTGAATCAGCAGGTCCATCAGAGCTCAGCTGTTAAATTCAATGCTCTTTCCTTGGCCTCATCTGATTGCACCTACCAGGTGCCTCTGATGTGACTGGTCACTCTCCTTTCCTCACTCGTCCTTCAGGATGCTCTTTTCACTGGTCACTTATTTGCAATCTCCTTTACTACTCTCTATTTCCTAGACCTGTTAAAATGGGTGTGTTCTAGAATGCAATCCTTGGACCTCCTCTCTTTTCTATCTTCACAACTCTCTTGGTGACTGTCTCCATGTCACCCATTGTGGTATGCCACCTGTGAAGCCCAGATGATATCCTCAACAGTTTCCTTTCCATCTCCATGTGCATGGCTCAGAGACACCTTCAATACCACGTATGCTCCTGTCTCAGGGCCTTTGCTGGGAGATTTGCTCAACTTTATCTCATATCAGTTCTATTGGATTTTTACATTTCTGATATTTACAGGAGTTCTTTTTCCCTTTGATAGCATCTTGCTTGTGTGTTTAAAATATCTTCTTGAGTCTTTCTGAGGATAAAAATGTTTTCATCTGTTTCATAATTTTCACATGTTCCCTGCATTGCCTCTCTTCTTTCCATTTTCCATGTTATTAGTCTCTGCCTTTCCTGTAGACCTTTCTCATAGGTCTGGTGATCCCTTAGCTGTCTGTTTATACTTCAGAGTGAACTACTCAGAAGCTCACTGGAAACCTCATGGGGCTTATTGACTGGGGCGGGGGGGGGGGTCTTACCAGAGGGTGGCCCGGAGGGACTAGACTCTTTCACTGGGGAGCCTTAATTACAAAACTTCTTTCTTATGTCTTTTCTCTTGGATTGCTCATATTGCTCATATTCTTCAATCTTCTGCCTGGTAGGCCCAAATCTGTATCTTGGTCATCAAACAAAAGGGAGCTGGGCTCTCAGGGCCCAGTATATTTTCAAAGAATGGCCCGTTTTTAGTAAGGACTTCCACCTTTGCCTTGTGGATTGGTGTTCCAGGATGCAGAGTCTCTCTGGGTGGGGATTTCAGAGAATGGCCCTCATGTCTTTTCTTGGGTTTAGGGGGAAGAGATCTGGGGCTCAAATTGCTCTTTAAAATTTTTTTTCAACAAATCCTCTTTTTATTACCCCTATCCAGCACTCCTGAGGCTTTGAGTTACTTGCTGCCTCTAAGACCTAAGGCATGCTTTTCAGGTGAAACCAGGCACTGTCTTAGCTATCCTCCTGACAGGATCAGGCTTTAGTGTTCTTGGGTCTGCCAAGTCAAAGGCCACTTCTCCATCCGTGTTCCAGTTTCCAAAATATTGGTCCCATTCTCTCCTGAATTTTTCTCTCTCATTTCTTTGTGCAGATTTATGCCTTTTTTTTCTTTCTTCACTGTCACTTTGGTATAGTTTCAGAAGGAAGCTGAAATAAACAGGTGTGTTTAGATAATAGATCTTCTTTTATTACATATTTGACTTGGAAAACATAGGAACTAAATCTGCTAAGTAATATGCATCATCCTTCTGGGTAATGTTGTTTTTTGTCAAATGCAAACTGTGATGTGAAATAATGAGATTGGCTCTCTGATGTGGTTCATAATCCACCTCCAAAGGCAGTTTTAAAAAATCAGTGTCAAAATGGTTTGAGCAATAGCTGCCTCTTAGGATAAGTGTCTAACCTTCAAGGGGACTATTTGTAGGGGGCAACACTCCTTTAGGTATTTTCATTATGGTTTGGTCTAAAAGTTTTGTTTTGTTTTTTACTTTGCTCAGATAATGCTTCAAAATTATGTTTTAGCTGTTTCTCTTGGGTGTGTTTTGTCCGTGAAATCATTAATTCCACCAGGGCGTTCTCTGACTCTCCAAGAGTAGCTGTTGGACCACTTCTGTCAAAACCACTTGAAAAATTAGTAAGAATGCACTTTTCTGAGTCTCGGGTCAGGCCAATTGCACCTAAATGTCTGTAGAGTTTGGGCCTAAAATTAGAGTTTTAACAAGCATTCCAGGTGATGTGTGTGTGAGTGTGTGTGTATAACGGCCACATCCGTGGCATATGGAGGTTCCCAGGCTAGGGGCTGAATCAGAGCTACAGCTGCCGGGCTACTCCACAGCCACAGCAATGAGGGATCCAAGCCTTGTCTGTGACCTACACCACAGCTCACGGCAATGCCAGATCCCCAACTCACTGAGCAAGGCCAGGGATTGAACCTGTGTCCCCATGAATGCTCGTCAGATTCGTTTCTGCTGAGCCACGACGGGAACTCCATCCCCAGGAGATTTTTTTTTTTTCCCCACAGTCTGTTGTCTAGCCCAGGAGATTTTTAATGTACAGTAAAGTCTGAGAACCATTGCTTCACCTTATTCTCGTCGAGCCAGGACCAAGGATATCAATGGAGGCTCTTATACCATATGTGTAAATATTTAAAAAGCAATCAATCACAAAGTCATAAATCGACCTAAAAGCTTGTTAAAAATAATACACCCCATTCTTTTACTTTCACAGCTATACTTTCATAACAACTTGGAAAGACGTGTTCAAATGTAGTGTTCTCAGGCTTCTTGGAGGTACAGCCAGCACATGGAAAGATGGGGAAAGCTGGCCCCAGCTCCCAGTCGCCAGCCTGTGGCCTGTCTGCCTTTTCCTCACTTCCCAGCTCAGACTGTCCCTGTGAGTGACCTCAGGACTGCAGGCAGGGACGCCTATGTCTAAGCTCTCTGCACAGCTCCTTCACAAACAGCCTCCCCAGGGCCCAGGGGTGAGCACCTCAGCGGTGCAGTTCACCCTTGGGAAGTTGGACCCTAGGAAGACGCTCATACAGGTCCTGAAAGTTGACTCAAGACCATGTGGCTGGACAATTCTGGGGTCTTCAGTACCTGGAGCATGGTCTAGAGGGAAGGGCATGGATGCCTCACCCGGGGTGGAGTGTGGCCAGAGCAGGAAGGAGCCTTTCACCCAAATCCTAGGGTGGTACTGCTCCCCCATTCCTGGTGCACTCTGTGACAGCACAAAGCATTTAAGTAGATGCAGTAAAAATGAGGTGCAATCTGATTTATCTTGGTACATGATTTCAAAGCATGGATGTGTGATCCTTAGTGAGGCAGGTATTGTTTTCATTTTTTTTTTTCTTCTCTTTACAGCTGCACCTGTGGCATATGGATGTTCTCTGACCAGGGGTCAAATTAGAGCTGCAGCTGTGGTCTATCACAGTAACACCGGATCTGAGCCACATCTGTGACGTACACTACAGCTGAAGTCAACGCAGGATCCCTAACCCACTGCGTGAGGACAGGGATCAAACCCGAATCCTCACAGAGACCAACATCGGGTCCTCTGAGTCAAAACAGGAAATCCTGTTTTCATTTTTATAGAGAGAGAAGCACAAAAAGCCAAGGGGCTGGTTCCAGCTCACCCAGGTGAGCACCCAGCAACCCCCTTGGCTCTTTAGACCTGCATTTAGCATGCCCAGGCAGCCAGACAGCTCAGGATGTTCTGAAAAACAGTTCAGACTCAGAGCCCCGGGAAAGGTCCTGCATTACTGGAACCTGCATGGACAAATTCTAACAGCGAATGCACTGACAAATACTGATGAATGTGGACTGGTTTCTGAATACCCAGC
This sequence comes from Phacochoerus africanus, assembly GCF_016906955.1. Lineage (NCBI taxonomy): Eukaryota > Metazoa > Chordata > Mammalia > Artiodactyla > Suidae > Phacochoerus > Phacochoerus africanus. Next base: position 13,098,747 of record NC_062555.1, on the reverse strand, counting down.
CTCTCGACTTGGAGAAGAGTTTGGAGGCTTTTTCAGACTCCATTCAGATCATTTACATTTCAGAGTGAGAAGAGACAAACGTTTGCAGGGTGGTGGCCTGCAGGCCACTTGGTCCATAGCTATACACCTGTCCCTGGGGGCCTGTCTCCTGCAGACTCTTCTGGGTGGTGAGCCAACCCAGGGAAGAGAAAGCCCTTTTGTTATTCTCTGACTCAACTCCTGGATCCCCATCGTTGCTGTCAGCTCACTTCACACCTAAATTTGCTTTTCAACTGCAACTCCCCCCACACACACACTTCCCTAGGTATTAGTCTAGGCAAAGCTGGGGAGAAGGGACCCCAAAGCAACAACAATAAAAACCCTACGCAGGAGTTGCTGATGTGGCACAGTGGGTTAAGGATCCAGTGTTGCCGCAGCTGCAGTGTAGGTTACAGTTGTGGCTCGGATTCCACCTCTGGCCCAGGAACTTCCCTATGGCATGGATGCAGCCAATCAAACCAAACCAAACCAGACCAAACCAAACCAAACCAAAAACCCTATACAGAGAAACACGGAGAAAGGACAGCGTGAGCACAGGGTCCCTGCCCGGAGGAACTGCCCTGTGTTCTAAGGCTGGACCCTCCCTCGACACCAGGCATTTCACATCTGGACTCTGATGGAAGCAACCTGGGTGCATGATTGGGGGCTCTGGCATCCCAGGGACCAGGATTCAAATTCCTCACTAGCTGATGCCTTTGGGAAAAATATCTAAACTCCCAAATCTTCTATTTCCTCTTCTGTAAAATGCCAAATACAAACACCCTCACAGCAGGGTCCTTGCGTACACAACAAGAAAATGAGTTCCATAAGACGAGGGGATTTTGCCTGTTTACCGCTTATCCCCTCAAAGCTTAGGACAGTGACTAATAAATAAATATTTATTCAATACATGAATACAGAAAAGTAACTAGCAGTCTTTGGCATAACTAGCAGTTTCATGGCATAAGTTATAAAAAAGTACTCTTTACCAGAATTTTATTTAAAGCTCTATGATACCACTATTGTGTGTGTTATATAACCTATTTTAAGAATTCAGTCATTCCTTTTTTCCTGCAAATAATGACATCAAGGCTCAATATAGTTGCACGTCCAATTGCATTTTCATACAGCACAATCGCCATGTGCACTCCGAGTTTTAGGTCTGTGGCAGATGTCACCTAGAGCTTTTTGAGCAATTTCATCAGCGTTGCCTGTGACTTGTGTGTCGTAGCAAATGAAAGATGGTGAATTAGATCACCGTTTGCTTCGTGGTGTGATAGAAAGAGCATGCGATTTAGTCTCTGATGACTGGATCCCATGGGATCTATCACCTGGGGGCCGTGCCATGTTAGGAAGTCACTTAACCTCTCTGAGTCTCATATTTTAGGCATGTGAAATAAGAATATTAGCGCTCCTCTTAGGTAGTTCTCGGAATCATAGGAAGAAAGGACAAAATGTGTGACGCGTAAGCGGGTTTCTTCTTCTCTCTTCTACTGGCCAGGACTGGTGTGAAGGGTGGAGGAAGCTGAGATGTGTGGAGGGGACCCTTTTGACACCAAAGCCTGGTGCCCGGGTGTTGACAGGTGGCACAGACCTTTTAAGCAGTCATCAAAAAGAGAGGCAAAGTCTGAGGCTATGCAGGGGGCAGAAAAGCAAATTGCCAATGGAAAGCTACGGAGACGACAACAAATGCAGCCTTTGCTGTGTGGGGTGACTCAGACTCCGCTGTTGTGTTCACCCCGTCCCCATGCCAATGACCTCACTGTCACCTCTGGACAGCCCCCTGGCCACCTCTCCAAGGTGGCTCCCTGTGGGGCCACTGCAGGGCTTAACATTTTTTAGCATCTACTGCCGCAGATGCTGTATTCGTTTGCTGGGGCTGTGCTAGCAATGTACCACAGACAAGGTGGCCTAAATAGCAGACATTTAAGGTCCCACAATTCTGGACCCTAGAAGTCAAGGTCAAGTCAGTCTCTTTGAGGCCTCTCTCCTCCTCTTAGAGATGGCTCTTTTCTGCCTCCTGTCCTGACATGGTTTCCCCTTTGCACGCGTCTAAACGGCGTATATTGGATTAGTGGCCACCCAAAGGACCTCGGTTAGAATTAACTACCTCTTTAAAGACCCTGCCTATAAATACAGTCACCTTCTGACATGTCAGGGCTAAGAACTTCAACCATGAACTTGGTGGGGTTCTTGGGTGGCTGTGGGGTGAGAATGCTGAACCCTAACCACTTGATAGAGGTCCCCAGTACTTACTTGTCCCTTTGGAGAAGCAATCTGGCAAAAAGACTGAAAGTAGACGGGGTGGAGTGAGCACAGGCTGGTTGTGGCGGCAGGACGGTGCACGGGGACAGAGACAGAAAGAGCCAGGGAGGAACAGAGCCGCACGCGCTTTGGAGGTCCTTTCAATCACTTGGATGGGACGGTCCTTCCAGCCTCCTCTGGCCAATCACCCTGAGGCCACATCTGGCCTGACTCTGGGCCCTCCCCTGTGTGCTTGGGCATCTTTCAGCCCGGATGGATTCCCGCCTCCGGGAAATTGACAGGATGTGCAGTGGTCTGGCCTCCCCTCCCTTCTCCGACTGCTGAGGAACCTTTCTGTGCCTTGTAGGTTAGGAGGTCTCCTTGACCTCAAGAATGAGACATGGGTACCTCTATCTTTGATCCTCCTTGCTCCTGCCACAATCTTTATCTTATGGCAGAATACGGCCCACTTGCTCAGCCTGGGACCTATCTATCCCCTGCTTCTGCGGGAGACGCAAAGCAGCCTGTTATATTGTGATTGACAAGAAGAAATACAGGTTTGGTTTTTGTCCCTGTTTCTGGCACAGAGCTCCAAAAACTAGGCATTTCCTAAATGATGAGAGCAATTATATCTTTTGTAATGTTAATGAGGTGACTTATTAGGATAGGGGCTGGTCCCTAGAGGAACCAACCATGTGGTTAGATGGTTGGAACTTTCAGCCCCCCACCCCTCCAGGGATGGAAAGGTGCTAGAGATTGAGCTCCATCCCCAACCAACCACTGCGGATGTAATCATTCCTGCCTGTGCAATGAAGGCCCCCTAAAGCCCCCAGAGAATGGGGTTGGGAGAGCTTCTGGGTTGGCCGTTGTGGTCCTAACACAGGTTGGAAAAGTAATTTCCAGACTCACAGCAAGGTGAAGAGAAGAAGAGTTTATTGAGACGAGAGGCCGCTAGTGCAGTGGGGCAACTGCCCGATGACCAGGGAGAGCGGGCCCCCAGTGGAAGCTGGCCGCTGCTTTTTAGAGCCGGAGGGGGAGGGAAAGGGTGGTGGGGGCTTGCTGGGGGTCTGACACTTTCCTCATCCCTGATGAGAGCCTGCTTGGGTGAGCCACCTCTTTATCAAGGGAAAGAGAGCCTGCTAGAGATAGGGATGGAGTAGGATAGTTACACAGGTAGTTGAAGTCCCAGTAGGGGACCACAGACCGAGAGGGCCATGCAGGGCACTTTGGGAGACCACTGTCAGTTAACAATAGCTCCAGAAAGCCATCAGAACATCCCCGGGACAAAGCAGGCTTGCCTAACCATAAAACCATAAATAAAAGCACATTCGGAATGAGGAGGATCGGTTACCCAAAGCCGCAATAGTTTCTAAAGGCTGAATTTAAATTCAGAGCGCATGGACTGCACTGCTGCATGCTGAGAACCAACTCAGTGTCCCCCTGCATTCAAGGCACTGATGGTGTAGACCGAAGAGCAGTAAATATAAATAATTTTTTTATCTAAGACTTCTTAGACTTCCTCTTTGCTTCTTCAAGCACCTGCTGTGATGTCTGTACCTGAGTGAAGCCGGATTAGAATCCTGTGACCGACTAGATTTTTCCCGCAAATCTCTGCCATTCTTACAGATAAGGTTACTCCGTCTTAACCTCCCCCTCTGGCCCCCACCCTTTACCCCCAATTCCCCATTATCTTAGCAAAGACAACTCGGAATGAACGCTTTTACAGTAAGTGCTCCTAAGGAATGTATTCTATTACTCTCTCGTATGAACCCATTTCTCTCCCCGTTCTTCCTATATTTTAACGGACACGGAATCTGCATGGCTCACAATGTCCTCTCTTCTGGTGCAAGTTTGATCATTTTCTTTTCTTAGCATTTATATGCTGTCCTGAGCAGGTCCCCAAATGCACAAAGACAAGGCCAGGCTTGTAACACCCATTAGCATTAACACGAAACATCAGACAAATAAGAGAGGCAGTAAATGAATGTCAGTGAGCTATAAAATACAGGATGGTCAAACAGTCCTTTCAGCCACCTTTTATAGACAGAAGCTGGCCACCAGAAGACGTATAGGCCTAATAAATCAATGGGAAGGAATTTCAAGTGGATCAATCAATACTTAAGCAGTCAGAGAATCCTACAGGTGGGTGACAGTGACCCCTTGGGGCCTTTAAACCTCCGCCAGAAGGTTTAGCCAAGATAGTCTATAATGATAGATTAACTGAAATGATAAATATCTTTACAGAGAAAGCTTGTGTTGTTTGCATTTTCTCCAGCATGATGGCTGTATAAACTGACTTTTTAAGATACAAAAGATCCACTTCCTAAGAGAGCACAGGTGCGGCTCCATCCACCTGGGGTGGCTCTCCCGTGAATTAGCTCATTTGCAGAAGGACTTTCAGGTTGACTCGCTACCTAATTAGGCTGGTTGCCATTTGGATTTTGCAGATGGGCAACCATTGCCCTGGCTGCTGCTGAGCGTGTACACCGATCCCTTCTTTCTGGAATATACTGCGGCTATGTCTGTAAAAATACTAATGGCATTTCGCTGGTTATTTTATCTCGAGGAAGCAAACCTGAGGAAGCAATGTGAAGTTGATGAAGATGTTCACTTCATTGTTATTTATAATTTAACAAATAGAAAGATCTTCCTTAATATCCATTAGGAAGAGAGCACTTAACAATGACACATTTATAAAAAATATTAATATGCATGTAATAAAGAGACATTGTCAAGGAAATTTAATAATTTGAGGAAATGCTTACAATTTAAAGAAAGATTTCAGGAGTTCCCGTCGTGGCGCAGTGGTTACCAAATCCGACTAGGAACCATGAGGTTGTGTGTTGGGTCCCTGGCCTTGCTCAGTGGGTTAATGATCCGGCATTGCCGTGAGCTGTGGTGTAGGCTGCGGACGCGGCTCGGATCCTGCGTTGCTGTGGCTCTGGCGTAGGCCGGTGGCTACAGCTCCAATTCGACCCCTAGCCTGGGAACCTCCATATGCTGCGGGAGCGGCCCAAGAAATAGCTAAAAAAAAAAAAAAAAAAAAAAAAAAAAAAAAGAAAGATTTCAAAATAGGCCACAGGATTATGTTTATATACACAATATGATCGTAATTGTTTTTAAATTACTTTTAGGGAGCCCCCTGGTGGCCTAGCAGTTAAGGACTAGGCACACAGTCACTGCTGTGGCTCTGGTTTGATACCTGACCTGGAAATTTTTGCATGCCACAGATGTGGGGGAAAAAAAAAAAGAGAAAAATTTTAAAGTTCTTAGGAAATACATTAATTAAAATCTCATCCTTGAGTTGTCTTTTTTCACGTTTTTCTACATTTTTTCCAAGTTTTCTATAAGAATCTGAATTATTCTTATTTTATTTTTTTTAGGGCTGCACCCGAGGCATATGCAAGTTCCCAGGCTAGGGGTCTAATCAGAGCTGCAGCCGCTGGCCTACACCACAGCCACAGCAACACCAGATCCTTAACCCACTGAGTGGGGCCAGGGATGGAACCCACATCCTCATGGATGCTAGGTGGGTTCGCAACCACTAAGCCAGAAGGGAAATTCCCTGAATTATTTTTATAATCTGGAAACATCCTTATTTGAGTTAAGTTCTTTTCTGTTGATCTTTTAATTCCACTTCAGAGAATCTATCTTAAAGATATATTCCAAATGTTTAAAAAACCATTAAATCAAAAAACACAATTGCTTATGTAAAAAAATTAAAACTTCCTACTAAATGTCTGACAGTAGGTTAAGAAAACTATCATGTAGTTACATGATAAGATACTAGAAAGCCATTAAAATTGCAATTAAAAACAAATACATTTAACATTTATAATTGTATACTAATAAATGAACTTTATTTTAAAATATTTCCTTGTGTATTAGTCCACTGTTTGACATTTTCTTTCCTGCATAAATCACACTCGCAATGTACTCTCCAAGGCCTACTTTGCATTAAAATACTGTAAAAACCTATAACTGCTCGGCTAGCTCAGTTGGGAGAGCATGAGACTCTTAAAAACTCAGACACGTGTGATGCACTCTGAGTGGAGAAAAATTCTAGATTTTTTCAGTTCCACCCACTCTTTTTGTTACCTTTCCTCCTTCTTAATCTCCATTTTTAGTGACTTGCCTTCATTAAGTTTTCTAAAGAATTCACTGTTTTTTTCGTCTTTTTAGGGCCAAACCCATGGCATATAGGGATTCCCAGGCTAGGGGTCAAATTGGAGCTGTAGCTGCTGGCCTACAGCACAGCCACAGCAACGTAGGATCCAAGCCACGTCTGCAACCTACACCACAGCTCATGACAATGCCGGATCTCAACCCACTGAGCAAGGGCAGGGATCGAACCCGCATCCTCATGGATGCTAGTCGGGTTCGTTAACCGCTGAGCCACGACGGGAACTCCAGAATTCACCTTTTTAGAGAAAGAGCTCTTTTTCTCGATCACAATAATTGTTCTATATTTACAACATCAAGTACAACTTGCACAACACAGGTTTGGGAACAGGCACAGCTAACTCTTGGTCAGCATCCAACTCAGTTGGGAGGGTCTGAAAACTCAGGTACGTTAGAGAGCGGCCCATGCCTTGAAGGAGATCAGGTGTAGCGGGCAGCAGTCCACGTGTTTACAGGGAGGTGGGAAGTGTGAATTATTAAATGCCATGCTCACTGAATGTTAAGCCCCAGTGGTCCATGCCAGGGATATGAAGATGGCTAAGACTCATGCACTGTTTAGTTGACACATGAGGTCAGGCTGAAGCCCCTTAGTCTGCTCACTCCTATGAGTGATCCACACACACTTGAGCCTCCTCTGAGACTATTTTAAATTTAAGAATGAAATTAGAAATACATGAAGAGATGCTCAACATCATTAGTCATTAGGGAAATGCAAATTAAAACCTAAGGAGATACCACTACCCACCTGTTAAGGTAATTGCAATTTTTTTTTTCTTTTTCAGCCACACCCATGGCATATGGAGGTTCCCAGGCCAGGGGTCACACCCAAGCTGGAGCTGCAAGATACCCCACAGCTGCAGCGACGCCAGATCCTTAACCCAGGGCACCAGGTGGGGAATCAAACCAGCGCCTCCACAGAGACAAGCTGGATCATTAAACCACTACAGCACAGCAGGACATTGTGTTACTATTGGAATTCTGATCCATGGCTGGTGGGAATGCAAAATGGTCCAGCTGCTTTGGAAAACAGTTGGCAGTTTTATATGCAAGTAAACCCATGCTTACAATATGGCTCAGCAAGTTCCCTCCTAGGTATTTTACCAAGAGCAATAGAAACATACACCTATTCGAAAATGTGTGTTTACATGTTGGTCGTGGCTTTATTCATAGCAGGCAAAAATCCACACCATTATTCATCATCTGGATGTGGATAAACAAACTGTGGTATATCTAGACAATGAAACACTACTCTGATAGAAAAAGGAGGGAATTACTGATACGGGAATTTCAAATGAATTATAGTAAGTGAAGGAAGCCAGACTCAAACGTCACGGGCTGTAAGGGCTCGTAGATTTATGTGACCTTCTGGAAGAGGTGAACCATAAGAACAGTGATGTGGTTACCTGGGTTTCAACAGGAGATGGAAGGAGAGAGAGAGAGAGTGCGATGGAGGAGGAGAGAGAGATCTGAATTGCTGTCCCATTAACGACAGCAATGTTGGTACTTGAGCTTCATCTATCAATAAAATGATGCTTAAGACTAAACTCTACATTCCTTTTAGAGGCCTGAATGAGCCTCAGAGGAAAATGGGAAGCAGCCTTGTTTTATCACCAGGGAGGCTGAGTTCCCTTCGTAGCCAAGAAGCTACCTATGATAGATTTTCATCTTTTTATTTTATTTTATTTATTTTATTTTTTTTGTCTTTTTGCCATTTCTTTGGGCCGCTCCCATGGCATATGGAGGTTCCCAGGCTAGGGGTCCAGTCGGAGCTGTAGCCACTGGCCTACGCCAGAGCCACAGCAACGCAGGATCCAAGCCGCATCTGCAACCTACACCACAGCTCACGGCAATGCCAGATCGTTAACCCACTGAGCAAGGGCAGGGACCGAACCTGCAACCTCATGGTTCCTAGTCGGATTCGTTAACCACTGCGCCACGACGGGAACTCCAGATTTTCATCTTTTTAAAGAAGAAATTAATAGGCCTAGCTTTTTGGAGCCTGAATAACAAAGAAGGTTTTGAACTTCTGGGCTCTTTGGAGGGTTAGGTCTGATAGGTTAAATATCGACGAAATAAAGGCCAAATGTTACTGAGTTACTAACAAGCTGATTTAAGACTCCATGATGACGAGAGAGATTTAATTTTGCCCGGGTGAACTGTAGACATACGTTTTAATACTAGGCAAGTATTTTAAAATATGAGCATTTTAACTTTTTTTAATTAAAAAAGTGTAATTCTAAGTAATCCTGAATGTATTCTCCTTATCAAAATATTTAAGATAGACAATCTTAACCTCACCCACTGAGTCTGGTTTGCAGAGGGTGCCACTGTTAGCAGGTGATTGCATATCATTTAGACTGCCCTATGTGTTTTCAAATATAGGTGTGTATTTGTGATGCATTATTTAATATTCATGCAAATGTTCACAACTTCTTATATACATTTATACAAACACACATATGTAAGTCTTTGTTTTCTTCTCTTAACAATGACTATATGGAAACCACTGCCCTTTCTTCCAAAATATTCTACTTACAAAAATTTCTTGGTTTTTCTTTTGCATTTTCTTTCTTTCAGATGAATCATAGAGTTAACCTATGAAGTGTCACTTTTATACACCCTGTTGGTATAGTCACTGAGGCTGCCTTGGGTTTAAGGAATAATCTGGAGAATACTGTCAGTATTTAAATAGCGAATTACTCCATGCATTTATCATTTTTAAGAGTGTGGGTAACCAGTCAGTTGAGGAAAAGAAATGATCAGGCTTATATTTGTATTCTTTCATTTTGTACTCTATCTTTCAGGAAACTTCAGCTTAGTTCTACACGCTTCTCACCCGTATTATCCACTGAATAGGAATCAATTACAATGCAACTTTAGTCTCAGAAATAAGTCTAGGAAAACCTGCATTTTTAACGAAGGGAAGAGGCCCCAGATCAGGTTCAAAACTGAGCTACTTTTCCTTGTTGCTCCACTAGTTAATAAAATATCTGGATAGTTAATAAACTATCTGGATTATCAGTTTACTGGATAATAGGAAATATACTCCTAGACATATATTTTCCCAGCCTTGTATGGGAAAAAACAGATTCATCTAGAAAGTCACTGTTTTAGGACTTGGTGATTCAACTTTAGCTGAACTGATCATTCACTTTTGCCCTACTTAAAAAGAAAGGTTTACTTAGCAAATTAATAGTGTAAATAGGCAGTGAGCATGTTTAAGCCACTTTGAACACTATTTTTAAGGGCTTTAGCAAATTAATTTTATGCAAATGATGTTGCTAATGCTATTGCCGCTAATCTGTTCATTAGAGCCAGAGGGAGCAAACTTTATTTTGGCAATTAGTTGAAGTTACTATATGTATTAAAGAAAAAAACACTATGCTGCATTTCTTTTTTTTTCTTTTTTGTCCTTTCGGTCTTTTTAGGGCTGCATTCACGGCCTGTGGAAGTTCCCTGGCGAGGGGTAGAATCAGAGCTGCAGCTATCAGCCTACGCCACTGCCACAGCCACACCAAATATGAGCCACGTCTTCAGCCTACGCTACAGTTCATGGCAATGCCAGATCCTTAACCCACTGAGCAAGGTCAGGGATCCAACCCGCATCCTCATGGATACTAGTTAGGTTCGCTACTGCTGAGCCACAGTGGGAACTCCCTAAACTGCATTTCTTTTAAAGTGTGCTATAAATTTAGACTATTCACAAATTCAGACTTTTCCTCCCTTTACTTTGTATGACGTGATGAGCTCAGACTATTGTCTTTGGTGGCTGGGGGGAGATGGGGCTGCCAGGAACTGCTAACATAATGGATTAGAGGAGCTTTAGGAAAAATGTATTTGGTCAGCTTCTACCTGTAACCGAAAGATTCACCTGGCAGCAAGAGCACCTCAGATCATCAGCAGCCGGGAGACTGAATGGGTCTGTCTTTCAAAGACAGAGGAGAATTGCCATGACTTAATAGGACAGTGATGTGCCCTGATCCATGATCAAACGTCAGGCTGCTGTGTTGCAGTCAACTTTTGCCTGCTTGGGAAACGCCCTGTTGTCTGATAGTGTTGGGAGGAGAGACAGAGCAGGTGGCAGCCATCGACGTGAACTTTCAGGTCATCTATAGGACACGGAGCACATTTAAAGGGATCAAGCTGACATCTGTGGCTGCGATCATTCATACTCTCGTCATCCGTCCATGGACCTCAGACACTGGTCGCATCAACGTCTAGAAGCCCAGGGACAAATGTGACATCTAACCGATAGGCAGGAGCTCAAGGGAATTTTGCCATTTATTATTATAATTATTGTGGAGTCAATTTTCCTTTCCCACTTATGGGGGCGTAGGGTGGTGAGCTGTCAAAAGGAAAGCTATGGCTGCCTGATGTCACAGCAAGCTATTGGCAGTATTTTGATGAAGAAAAAGGTTGCCTTTCAGTGCACATATCTGTTTCCTTTTCTACTATTTCCTCCATAACATAATTTTTCCAATGATTAAATTTATGATTTTTTTGGTGGGGAGGTCACATTGTACCAGATGCTTTAGATATTTCCTTTTATTCCCAGGTGTATTTGTTATCTCTTGCTGTGTAACAAATTATCCAGTTTAGTGGCTTTCAACATTTATTATTAAGCGGTGTCTATTGTCAGAGGCAGCTTACTGGATACCTCTGCTCAGGATTTCTCAAAAGATTGCAATCAAGACATCAGCCCAGAAATTTTCATAAAGGGACAGCTTGGGGCAGATCTGCTCCCAAGCTCACTCACATGGTAGTTGGCAGCCTCAGCTCCCTCCTGGCTGTTGGCTGGAGACATGGGTTCCTCACCACGTAGGCCTCTCCACAGGGTGGCTCATAACATGACAGCTGGCTTCCTTTAGAACAGTGAGCTAGAAAGAAAATGCAAGTTAAAACTTGAGATGGACACCACAGTTTTTGCAACCTAACCTCAGAAGTGGCCTCCAGGAAATTTGTTAGAAGTGAATCCAGCCCACACTCAAGGGGAGAAATGGCACAACATTGGATACTGTGATGCAAAGATCATTCAGCACCATCTTCAAGGCTACCTACAGCAGCGGGGCAAATGGTTAGGTGGGTATCAGGTTGAGCAGGTGTTTGAGAAATAAGGCCACAAGATGTACAGCTGCTCAGGAAAGAACTCATAGCTAATATTCTGGAACAGAGATTTGAATCAAATCATTCTGCTGCTCTCCATGCCTTTAATCACTTCATAAGTGACTAGAGGCATATTATCCACAGTCAGGTGTGCCAGAAAACAATTCCTGCTTATCTCAGGAAAAGGTAAAATAAACACATTCTGGCTGCTAAGACTTACCCCCAGGACCAAAGCACTAAAGTTTTAAAATCAAACCTTAAGAGTCTGACATAACTGGCTCTGCTCCACTACCAGCTTTATCACTAACTAGCTCTGTGACTTTTATTCATGATTCTTTTTTTTTCTTCTGTTTTCAGGGTCACACCTGAGGCACATGGAAGTTCCCAGACTGGGGGTCAAATTGGAGCCACAGCAACGAAGGATCTGAGCCACGTCTATGACCTGCACCACAGCTCACAACAATGCCAGATCCTTAACCCTGAGAGAGGCCAGGGATTGAACCCATAGTCCTCATGGATACTAGTTGGGTTGGTAATTCCTGTTGACCCATGATGGGAACTCCCTTATTCATGATTGTTAATATCTCTAACCTTCATTTTTTCTAATTTATCAAACTAAAATAAAATCACCCATCTCAGAAAACTTTTTAAGATCAAAGGAGATAATATCTGTAAAGATACCTAACATATACCTATTATATCTAGCATATATTTATATGCCTAATGCGTAACTGGTGCTGAAGAACCAGTATTTTCCTTGCTCCCACATACTGCAATTGTGATCTTTCAGCAGATAGAAACATCTGTGTTTTCTTTAAGCAAAGGAGTTTTCTTTTTCTTTTTTCTTTTTTTTTTTTTTTGTCTTTTTGGCATTTCTTGGGCCTCTCTCGCAGCATATGGAGGTTCCCAGGCTAGGGGTCGAATCAGAGCTGTAGCCGCCAGCCTACACCAGAGCCACAGCAATGAGGGATCCGAGCCGCGTCTGCGACCTACACCACAGCTCATGGCAACGCCGGATCCTTAACCCACTGAGCAAGGCCAGGGATCGAACCCGCAACCTCATCGTTCCTAGTCGGATTCGTTTCCGCTGCTCCACGATGGGGAACTCCACAGAGGAGTTTTCTTGAGCTCCCAAAATCACTTAGGTGGCTACCATTGCCTATGGTTACAATCAAATCTTGAAAGATACTCCATTCTCTTGGTGAGAATTGCAGCCTTCTCTACCCCAAAACTTCACTCCCCTCAGAGATAGAGGCGAAGGCACCAGGCTTTCACCCAGGTTGGTGAAAGGTGTTTTGGATGAGAAATTCATCTTAGTTTTGTATTGCTTTTGTCTCCCTCTCCTCCCCTCCCAGTAGGTCTCTGAATTGAAACTGTGGATTGAACACTACTGCAGTTAAGACAGAAACACACGTTTCTCCTCATCCTGTACCCTTCTCATGTCTACCTGCTCCAGGCCACCGGGATCCTGAGTCCATTTCTTCCGATCCTTACCAAACCCATCAAATCCTGGTCTGTGTGATACAACTTTGCTGTCCCCCATGTCCTAAATCATTCCAAAGACCCGACACACAAAACAGCAAAAGGGGTGGAAGTGAACGGAGGTAGACAGCAATTTCTGTCTCCTTTCTGTATATCCCTTCTGGGAACACAGACATGTCTTGGAGATACTTTGTTACAGAAGAATTGCAACCAAACATGTGATAAAATGTATTTCATTCTGCAGCTTATCTAAAAATGAGAATGTCGTTGGTATTGGACGGTTTCACACACCTAAGTGTGAAGAGATTAGCTGCCATGTATCCTCGGGCAGCTTAGGGTCATGATTTTTTTTTTTCTTCTTAAGCTGGTTTTTCAAGAGAAGCGGTGGTCGGCTCCATCGCCCCCATGGATTTATGGATAGCAGACACTCTGTGCATTTTTTAATGGGACTTGAGTACTAATTCGTTTCTTCAAACTGTCATGAATGTCACACTAGTTAGATTAAATTAACCGACATTTATAAAGCACCTACAATGTGAAAAGCACCGCGCTAAATATTTTCATCTGTATTATTTAATACCCATATCCACCCTATGAATTATTACTGTTATCATTTTTTAAATACAGGGACTCATTTTAAGGAGATCAATTGATTTTTCCCATGTTTACATGGATGGTAATTTACAGAGCCGCGATTAGAATTTTTATCTTCCGACTCCACGTAAAAACCTCTTTCTCTTCTATGTCAAGCTAGGAATAGGAAAGTGTGGCCACATTTTTAAATAAGTTTGCCATTAATAACACAGGATGTATATATTCCCGAAGACATCAATTCTTTGTTCGTATTCCAAGGAAGTACTTTCAAGGGTCTTATTGTTTTGCAGAGGAGCAATAGGAACTTCTATTTTAAATTTCAAATGCTCTCCCAATTTCCTTACCCAAATTGCCTGCCATTAGAACCATAAGATTAGCATTCAGGGATGAGATGTTCTCTAGGATTGGAACCAGTCATGGCTGGGAAAAGAAAACATATCCAACTCCAGACTAACTAAGATAATAGGGGACAGGAATTGGGTGCATAACTGAGGGCTGCAGTGAATCCTGTTTTTTGTTTTTTGTTTTAATTTTAGCTACCAGTTTCCAGCTTTTTCTAAAAATTAATTCTTTTTCTCACTTCCGCTCAGAAGTAAAGTTAAATATCATATGTTAGAATTAAGTTCCGTTATGGTGAAGAGTAATCCTCAAATGGTGAGTTACATGGTTAATTCCTCTCTCATATAAAACCAGTCGGGGGAGTTCCCATTGTGGTGCACTGGAAATGAACCCGACCAGTATCCATGAGGACTTGGGTTCGATCCCTGGCCTCATTCAGTGGGTCAAGGATCCTGCGTTGCCGTGGCTGTGGCTGTGGCTGTGGCTGGCAGCTGTAGCTCCAATTCAACCCACCCCAGCCTCGGAGCATCCATACGCTGCAGGTGTGGCCCCAGAAAGCAAAAAAACAAAAACAAAAACAAAAACCCAGTCTGGAGATGGCCAGCCCAGGAGAGAGACGTTGGCTCCCAGGCATTAGGACCCAGGCTTTCTTTAGAAGCCACATCGTAGTCTCCCTGGCATGTGGCCTTTGTGCTCCTGTCTCAGACGGCTGTGGGCAACACGATCACAGACATGTTTCAAGCAGCAGGATGGAAGACAGGAGGAACAGAACTTTTCCCTCCTTTTAAAGACAGTTCCCAGTCCTACTGAGCAGCACAGGGAAGTATGTTCAGTCTTTCGGGATAGACCACGATGGAAGGTAATATAAGAAAGGGAGCATGACTGACAGGGTCACTGCTGTACAGCAGAAATTGGCACGACATTGTAAATCAACGACACTTATTTTCCCTTTTTTTAAGGGTCACGCCTGTGGCACATGGATGTTCCCAGGCTAGGGGTTGAATCAGAGCCGCATCGGCAACACACACCACAGCCATAGAAACACCTGATCCAAGCTGCATCTGTGACCTACACCACAGCTTGCAGCAACACGGGATCATTAATGCACTGAGCGAGGCCAGGGATCGAACCCGAATCCACATGGATACCAGTCAGGTTCTTAACCTGCTGAGCCACAACAGGAACTCCATAAATCAACTCTACTTTAATTTAAAAAAAGATTAACAGTGGAAGAGACTTCCCAGAAGTCTCATGGGACACTGACCCCAGTATCAAGCATTAATGCCACGGGAAGCTGGGAAATGTAGTCTTAAGTGAACGTGTCAATACGTCTACTGGAAATAAAGGTTCCATGAATTTAAGAGAGAAATTGAAGGTGTGTCATTGGTGGCAACGAGGAAAATCTATCTCATCTTCAGCTACTTTTAATTTCTTGGGGTGCACAAAAGTAATGGTGTTTGATGAAGGGACCAAAACGCTGGCAATTAGAAAGAGAAGCCTCAAAGCCAAAGGGTATGGCTTCCTGGATAACCACAAGCAGAATGAGAACTTGTTGAATTTAATAACGTGCACTATTGGAAAGTGCGGGAGATTTTGCACAGAATAAGAACAGCGGAATAGCCAGACCTATGCTTCTGTAGGTTCTGACACGGCCTAAGAGAGCTACGTAAAAGACAGGGATCATTTCCCTGATGAAAACCACAGATGCCTGTCCCCAGACATCTCAGCTTTCAGTGTGAGTCTGCGTGGCCTGTGCATACGTTCATTTTTGGAAGCTAGGTTTGAATCTACTCAATCTTCGATCTCTCTCTCGGTGTAATGAAAGTCTATTACCAGCTATGTAAATTAGTATGTGCTTGAGTTGTCCAGAATTGATCTCCGTCCAGCTTCAAGAACCTCTCTTCTGACTTGGGGAATAGACTTGGGGTTGCCAAGGGGGAAGGGCAGGGAGGGGGAGGGCCTGGTAGCTTGGGGTAAATAGATACAGAATGTTGCCTTTGGGATGGATTAGCAATGGGATCCTGCTGTGTAGCCCTGGGAACTCTGTCTAATCAATTATGACAGAGCATGACAATGTGAGAAAAAAGAATGTATACATGTATGTGTGACTGGGCCACCATGCTGTACAGTAGAACAAATATAAATAAAAATAAATGATTAAAAAAAAAAGAAAAAAAAAAGAACCTCTCTTCTGAGCTGCCTAGTATTCTAGGCTGTGGTGAATAAGATTTGGCTCATTCTAGTCAGTTTGGGAGGGAAAAGTCACATACTGCCTCTGCCTACCCTGATATTTCACTTGGTCCCCGTGGGTCCTGCTATTCCCTTTCCAAAAGGAAAATAGAAGAAATCTACATTCTTTTTTTTTTTTTTTTAAAAAGCCCTCATCGTCATCTTCATCAATGTTTTTCTCCTACGCAACCACAATTTGTCCTCACTGACGGCGCCCTGACTACCGCAGAAACTAGCAGGAAAAGGATAAGAGATTGAATCTAAGCATTCAAGACTCCCCGACTGACTGACTTTTTTTTCTCATTTTGGCTCAGCAATAACTATGTGATGTTTTATCTCCCTGGGCTTCAGCTGACTTGATTGTAAAACGAATGCGCTTGGGCTTGATGGTTCCTACAACCCCTTCCAACCCGAGAAAAGTCAGAGATCCCGTGCCTCTAAGGCACAGGATCTGATAAAAATGTTTTCAGGAAGTCCCGTTCTTCTAACCCACAGTCGTGAACCGACGTGTCTATTCCTAAGGCTCCCCTGCGAACCGCAAAGGGAAACCCAATTGTCCAGCCACCTTGTGGTCCGAAAGGTTCTCCATTCTCTACACTCCTCAAGACTGAAAAGAAATGACCCCGTGGTGGGACATACACACATTCGATTCTCCATTAGCTAAGCCAGGGAAGTATAACGGCATGGCTAAACGCAGAATACAATTAATTAAGAAGCACTCATATTTCGTTCTGGCAATG
Organism: Phacochoerus africanus; assembly: GCF_016906955.1. Classification (NCBI taxonomy): domain Eukaryota; kingdom Metazoa; phylum Chordata; class Mammalia; order Artiodactyla; family Suidae; genus Phacochoerus; species Phacochoerus africanus. The sequence continues at coordinate 13,081,816 of NC_062555.1, read as the reverse complement.
TTTTGTAGAGTACTGATTTCCGCATAATTATATAGTCTTGTCCAAAAAAAAATGACAAACACCTGTATATTCTGATGCATCCAGAAAGAATTTCAGCTGGAAGAAAGTAGCCATGCAAGGGTGGTAGTTAATCCTTATGCAGATAGTTGAGAAATGGAATTTTATCTGCCATGGTCTATCAAACAGGACTCTGAGCCACTGACAACGCTGTACATGGCACCACATAATTGAGAACTTATTCTGTTCAAACCAAACCTTGTGCCAGAGCAACTTGTACATTCAGTGAGGTCTATTTGTCTTTGGGAAGTTTGCAACTAGTCAAGGTGGACTCTTGGTACATTTAAAACGTTCACAAATAAGGATAATAATGGTTCCTCTGCTGTATCAATAAATCACCACAGTTCCTATGTGGAGAGACTGACAGCAGCTGTCAGAGCAGAGTTTCTTTGAAATGCCTTATAAATACCATCTAAAGAGCCAGATTGTTCTTTAACAGCCTTGTTATCCTAATGAAATCACTCTGCTTCCTAATCTTTGCTCCAGACACCGCCAAGGTTGGGCAAAGGAAGCCCCATCTCCCCAAATGACTCTAAACACCAAGTTCGGATGACAGATTCATGATTGGATCTGCCTCCCCATTAATTTATTTGCAGGAGACACCTGTGCCAGTAACCTCGTTAGGGCTTGGAGCTTGTCCCTAGAAAGGCATGCCTTTCCTCGCACTGAACCCGCTACCCATAATTCTTAATTACTCTCTATTGCCTGGTGGGGAAAAGGCACATGGCATGGAAAATTTTATAGGGTCTAATCATTAACAGGCTCTGTTCTTGAGCAGAGGTTGCGTGTTAGAGAAAATGGTCTGTCTCAATCCCCCAGCTACTTTCAAACTCATTGGCCAGAGGAATTTTCCACGTGCATTTTCTGCTTGAGAACCATCTCCTCCAAGACAACAGCACACATTTTCAGAGCACTTCACTCGGCCTCATGTCACGTGCTGCTTTAAGCCTTTGCCTAGAATTCATTGGATTCCTCGGCAACTCCCAGAAGGAAATGCTTATTATCATTCTAATTCTACAGATAAGAAAACTGTGTCCCAGGGAAGTGTCACTTGCCCCAGTGGTAAAGCCAGGATTCAAAGCCAAGGTGTCTGGCTCTTCCAATCATGTCCATCTCCCTCTAGAAAAGAGACTTCGTGAAAGGGACACACAGCTTGTGAATGTAGCCTTCTTACTTTGGAATATTTATCTGAACTGTGCTGGGGATAAAGGGAGATCTGACATATCCCTCCAGCATCAAAAAACCAAACGGATGGGCAGAAAATACTTCAACTTAATTCTAGCAGCTGAAAGTCTATTTTAGGCATTAACTTTTACCCTCCAGTCCTGTGATTCCCGACCTGGGCTGCTCAGTGGAATCACTCAAGAAGCTTTAAGGAATCCCAATGCATCGTCCTCGTGCAGCCCCCATGCTTCTATCACCAATCTATCATCTATCTCTAGTTCTATTTATCTGTCTCTATCACCTCCTTCTAGCTCTGTCTCTATCATCTATCCCTAGCCCTGTGTACCTCTATTATCTATCTCCATTTATCTGCCTCTAGCTATCTGTCATCTCTCTGGCTACACATCTATCACCTACCATGGCACAACGTCAGACAATGAAAATGCTGGGCACACAACTGAAAACAAGAACAAGAATAGGGGTTGAAGGACAGAGGGGTTATTTTGAAGAAGGTGTCACTTTCCAAGGAGGTGATTTTGAGCAGAACCTTGCTTGAAGTGAGGGAGCAAGCCTTGCTGATGTCTGGAAGAATTAATGTTCCAGGCAGAAGAGACTTCAAGTGCGAAGACAGCATGGCACAAGCTTACTCTCAGGGCTCAGGGAGGCTGGAGGGCACTGAAGTGAGGTGGAGACTGGCCGGGGGTGAGGTCCAAGGAGTGGCCTGATGGGAGGAGCCAGGGATTTGTTTTTTATTCGTTTTTATTAAAGTGTAGTTGATTTACAGTGTTCCTTCAATTTCTGCTGCATAGTAAAGTGAGCCAGCCATACACATGCCTTCTTTTTTTTTTTTCATCTTCTATCATATTCTAACCCAAGTGACCAGACACAGTCTCCTGTGCTGTACCGCAGGGGCCCATCACCCGCCGGTTCTAAGTGTTCTAAGTGTAACATGCTGCATCTACCAACCTCAAGCTCCCCACCCGTCCCCCTCTCTCTCTGCTCCCCCGGCAAGTCTGCCTTCCAGGTCCATGATCTGTTTCTGTTTTGCAAATAGGATCATTTGTGTCATGTTTTAGACTCCACATATAAGTGATGTCACCTGGTGTTTGTCTGTCTCTTTCTGACTTCCTTCGCTTAGTGTGAGAATCTCTAGTTGCATCCATGTTGCTGTACATGAGGAGGAGCCTGGATAGAAGCCCTTGGGCTTTATCAAGCCAGAGAGGAGCATGACCTAGAAAGATCCCCTTGGTCGTGTGTGCACAAAAGGGATGGGGAGGAGAAACTTCAGCTGATGGGGATGGGGAGGGGGTGTGTGTGGTCCAGGAGGAAGAGGCTGTTGACCTAGGCAAGGGGGGAGGGGCTTGTTGAGGAAAGAGAAAGGGTTTGGCACCTGGACATGGAGTGAGAGGGAAAATGAGAGGTTCAGGTTGGCTCCTAGGGTTTATGCTTGAAAAATGGGTTAATATTTTTACAAAGGCTTAAAAAAAAAAAAAAAACCCAAGAAGACTGGAGAGTAGGGTGATTATGGAGTAGGAGCAGGAATCAAGAGTCCTGTTCAAGGCATGGTAAGTTTGGTTTTCCTTTTCAACATCCAAATGGGACTGTCAAGGGGCGAGTTTAATAAGCGAGTCTGGAGCTCATGAAAGAAGTCAAGCATGGAGATAGAAATCTGGAATCCATCAGCATACAAATAGGGGATTTCCGAACGCTTTACAAGCCTCCTAAATCACATTTTTAAAAATACAGCCACCGCCAAACTATTTTGCTAATGTATATTTCTAGATGTTTTCATCAGACTGCAATGTGACCAAAACCATTCTGGATCATTGGTAGGCACCTGCAATCTGCTAGTTCCATCGCAACTTTGAGGTGAATATATTTATTTCCCCTTCAGGTTCCACCCCATTTTTTTCCATGTCGACTTCATATTCTTTTCCTTATCGCCTCTTATCTTTGCCAGACCGTTCCCACGCCTTGCAAGTGGAATGATTTCAGAAGGAGATTTTCTTTCACAAAGACACTAAAATCCTTCAGGGTGAGTTGAGCTATGAACGTCTGGGGATCGAGGTGGTTCAGTGGAGCAATAACTGCTTTCTCACCTCTGGGATCCACGTTCTGATATAGCCTTTGATTAAAGTGGCTCTCAATCACCCTGATTCTCATTGCCCTTATTATAAAGTGCGCACCACTCTAAGTTGTGTCCAGATACTTTAAGAAGTTTTTTATCATTCGTGTAACTGCCTGCCCATGAAACCCTCCTTAGATTTGCTCCTGACATTATCCACATCTGAGTGTCTGTGTGTGAGTGGCCTGACCAGAGCTAGGAATTGGGCAGCCATTGGTTTCAGGTAAGGCCTGCGGAAGGAAACGTTCCCGCCTCTCGAAATGTTAGCAGACTATCTCTGCTTCGCTATTTCCTCCAACTCTCCCTTCTTCTCTTCTCTCTCTCTCTCTTTTTTTTTTTGCATGTCTTTTTATTTTTATTTTTGGCATGAGGTATATGAAGTTACTCTTGTCTTACTGCTGAAAAGGAAGCACAAAGAAATAGAAACTGAGAGTATCTCCCACTCCAGTGCATTTCCACACCGTTTTCAAATTTGACGTATCCTTCAGCCAGCAAGTTACAGCGGCACAGTGGTTGATAACCGATTGCTGAGGCTCCCTCGTACACCCGTGCTGCCTCACACCCAACTCCCCTCCCTCTCTGCCTCGTGTTTTTCTTTTCTTCCACTTTGGCAGGATGGAAGGTTCCCGTATAGAGAGCCAACATCACAGAGTGTCAAAATCAGCTGACACATAATACAAAGGGGAACATAACATGCAAGTGGTTTTCCATGGTAGAACATAAAACAAGGTAATACAGACAAGTGGTGCCATTTTGTAGCAGTGTCTCACCCCAGTACCCCTGGCTCACAGCTGCCCTCACCCTCCACCCCCCAAGGACATGCCCTAAGCCAACCTTCAGCTTTAATTTCTCTGTTTGCTTGTTTTGTTGACTTTCCAAGATTCCTAGCATGGAGTCCCTTCGGAAAAGGACCATATAGGGCTTAGCAACTGTTTTAACCTCAAGATTCCTTGTTTCTAGCAGGAAGAAATGACAACAATTTTTAGGGTACTTTTCAGACGGGAAAGATGTCCTCACCATCCACTACGCCCACTGTGTTTGTTTCCACTTCTGCGATTTTGTAACTGTTCTTGCTCCTTTTCCAAAACTCCAAATGTTCCCCATCTTTTAAGATTCAACTCAAACGACACCCTCTGCAGGGAATTGTCCTGAACCAGCTCCAGAATTTGCTAATCTCTCCTGCCTCTGAGCTCCTATAATTTTTATATCTAAGCCCGCCATTGGTAGCTGAACCGACTCCTCTCTTGAAATGTTGCCTAATAGTGTTATAGCCTCTGTAACATCGGCTATGTTACATTTATTGATATCTTCCAGTGTTTTGACCTGGAAGGCACACAGCATAGTTCCTCAGAAAATGCATGCTTGTTGATTTCATTTAAGATTAAATGCATCAGTGTGGTTATGTTGAAAAAGCATCTGGCATTGGATTGTTTTTTCTTTATACTTTCTACATGAAGAGAACAAAAATCCAGCTTTCTGAATTATACACAGCCTCAGAGAGCTGTGTGCTTGTGCGTGCATGTGTGTGTGTTTATATACGCTGTGCTTACGCCCAGACTCCCTTGCCTTCTAGAAAGTTCCATGTCCAATTCTGACTCATCTCCATTCTCACCACAGGCCTCCCTCTCACCCACGGCTGCAGAGGATGATGAAGTCCAGCTTGTCAGGATTTGTTACTTGCTAGCAAAATATTCACACCTATGACAGAGCTGTCAGATTTTTGTCTCCAAACCAAATGAGCACACAAGCTGATTTTCCGCCCTCCAGACTGGAGGGCAGGGCTTTAAATCGACTCTCAGAAAGAGTTCGAGTAAATGACCATGTCACAACAAAAGCCAAAGGAGAGTAACTCTTCATCGACAATTCATTCAACTCCTTACAAAGGTATCGGCACATTAAAACAATTACATGTCCTTCCCTAGAGGGTGCAATGGAAATGATAAAGGAGGACTGGAGATTAGACGATGAGAATGCTTCATGCCTTAGCAAAGGGCAGGGTTGTGGGTTTTTTGTTTTTTGTTTTTTTTCCAGAGTCTGTAAAGAATCTGTATTTTTACAAAGAATGAAGAAGCTAGATTAGTAAACATGCTAAAGAAGTGCCCTCAGAGACTTACAGAGACCAGTTATTAAAAGAACAAGAAGACATTATGTGTACTTAATATTTACAAAGGTAAGATATACTATAAATAAGACAATACGAGTTGAAAATAATAAATAGTACAGGATGCCCCCAAGTTAAGTGGTAAAGAGGGAAGGTGAATTTCCAAGTAAATACAGGCTCAGATCAGCACTTCTAACTTTTAAAACATCATATGAAACATCACTTGTAATGATTTTGATTACTAATAGCTACAAAGGAAACAGTAGCAGGGAACTCTCATCTTATTTAAGAAAGATTTTATGTGGGTAATTCTGGGAGTCGAGTGGATTCTCAATAGGTCCACCCTCCCCAGCCCTCTTCAAACAAAAAGCCATCACTCTTAAACTGGTCACTCTTGGTATTCTTGGAGCAGCAGGGCCTGGAGGGTAGAGCTAGTGTGAGACTTTTTTCTGGGTCATATTTGGCCTGTAGAACATGGACAAGAGAGAAAGGCAATGCTGGCTGCATGGGTGTTCTTTCAAGAAACACTGATGTGTTCTGAAAAAGTAGATTGAATTCTATCAAGCCCCAAAGCTGGAAGAGCACAGACTTTGAAATGGAAGAAATGGCAACCATTACTCAATAAGGAATCAGCTACCGGCTTTCTGGTGTATCATTGACTCACAGGGCAGCGGCTGCTGTTGCTCCAACCTACATGGAATTGCTGATGCTTAAACTACCCCAGAAGCAAGAGCTAAGGCTCAAAATGAATCCAACCGTGACAAGGCAAAGGGAAATATAACTCATTTGGGAGGATCAGTAACCAGAAAGGAAAAATAAGCAGAATACCCACCACATGAACTTGAATTTTCTGGGAAGACAGAGGACGATTAGACTAGCTACAAAAGTAAGATAGATGAGTCAAAACCTATAAAAAGACTTAATCATGGCATAAAATTTCTTTCTGGGAAAAACGCTTATCAAATTTTTTAGAAGTCAGTAGATCCAAGAGTTTAATATATAAATAAGAGGAGTTCCAAGAGGGAGGGGAAAAAGAATAGACAAAGGAGAAGTAAAAATTAAGCATACCATAGAAGGAAAAAAGACTCCGGTCTGCATATTGATAGCGTTTGCAAAGTTCTAGGTAGGCTTGATGAGAAAAGTACATATTTAGTGTATGGTACAATTCCTGAACCTCAAGAGAAACTTCTAAATATTCTAAACTGAATTAAGACAATTACTTACAAAGAAGAAGAAATAAAGGAAGAAGAAGGAGGAGGAGGAGGAGGAGGAAGGGGGGGAAGAGGAGGAGGAGGGGAGGAGGTAGGGAGGGAGGAGAGGAGGAGGGAAAGAAGATGGGAAAAATGTTGCAGCACTGCAAAGTAGAAGATGTGGAATCATAGTTATGGATTACTGGATGTAAAGACTGTGACCCAAGAAGATTATTCCCAGCCAAGATAATATTACCTAACAGTATAAAAGAAATAAATTTATAGAGTATGCAAGGGCTCAAGAGAATTTTTCTTCCATGCACTCTGTCTAAGGAAAGTACTTACAAAAAGGCTCTAGTCAAATAGCAAATGCATCAGGAGTTCCCTGGTGACTCAGTGAGTTTAGGATACAATGTTGTCACTGACGTGGCTCAGGTCACTGCTGTGGCACGGGTTTGATCCTTGGCCTGGCTACTTCTGCATGCTTCAGGCACAGCTAAAAAAAAAAAACAAACAAACAAAAAACAAAAAACCTCCCCCTCAAACCCAACAAGTAGCAAATGAATTAGATCAGAGATTTTAAGACAGAAGATAAAGGAAAGAGCAAGCAAGCCAGGAACAATAAATACTGCAATATATGCAGTTAAATCCAAATGATTACTAGTAGAGTAATTAGCTCTTTGTGATATAAATGCTAAATAATGATTTCTAAAATAGAAATGACATTGTATAAAGGAAAACCCAGTAATTATTGAAAACAAAAAGGATTAAACTATTAAAAGAAAACAGGAGTTGGTGGGAAAGGGAGACATGGGTAATAAAAGCATCTGTACTATTGTTTTCGTGGGAGGTTCTATGTGTGCTGAGGACCGGGGAAGTAAAAACCTTCTCAAAGTCTCATCTTACTGGGATGGGCAGGGACCATGAAAGAAGCAACAGAGGGCATGATAATAGGCATCTTGCTTCCACAAAAAAGTACAGAATATACATTTGATTATGTCTGTGAGGCATGGAATGCAGAATTATAAATCTGGAAAATAATAGAAATTCTAAATTTAAAATGGTGGAAAGAGGAATGGATAGCAATCTGATCAAACCAGAAAAAAAGATGAAGGGAAAAAATAAACAAAAAGGTAAATAAATATCAAATAGAAATATGATAGTAAGAATAAGATCAATGCTATCCATTGTTACACTAAAGATAAATGAGCCAAATTCTCCTAGTAAAAGAACATCATGTCATGTTTGGGTTAAGAAGAAAAACTCAGGCAAATCATTTATAAGAGATGCCTTTAGAAAAAGTGATTTAAAATTCTCAAAAGCAATAGGGTAGACAATGAATATATGGTATATATAAAAGAAGAGGAGGAGGAAAAAGCAAGGAGGGGGAGGGGGCGGCAAGGGAGAAAGCAGAAGTGATATCAGTGTCAGACAAGGAGAAAAGTAAAACTTAAAGAACTAAGCAGAATAAAGATGGGCAGTATGTAATAACAGAAGGCAACTTGCAAAGAAGATTAAGAGTAATAAGCCTGTTGGTATCAAACAATGAAGCAGCTATATATAGAGAGATCAAAATATATAAAGAAATAAAAGCTAAAAAATACTCATTGAAGGTAATTTAAGTATGCATTTTTTTAGCAAGATAACTACAGTAGACCAAAAATAACTGAGTCAACAAAAAATAACTAAGGCTATATACATCAAGGAAGTGGAAATTACAATCAATCAATTTAATATACTATAAATAGAGAACATATATTGCTTTTATATTTCCATGAAATATTAACAAAAATTGGTCATGCATTTGAGCAAAAAGTGACCTTAAAGTCTTTATCTTCTAATTATAACCTAACATAATTATAAATAAATAATAAAGAAAAGATGACCCCCAAACCCTCTCAACTATTTGGAACTTAAAAAAATACTCTCCTGGTTGGAAGAAGAGTATTTTATTTTGGTTTATTATTATTTGGCTACACCTGTGGCCTGTGGAAGCTCCCAGACCAAGGATCCAACCCACACCACGGTCGAGACCCAAGCCATGGCAGCGACAACTCTGGATCTTTAGCCCATCAGGCCACCAGGGAACTCCAAGAAAACTATATTTTTGACGAACTCAAAATGTATTCTCAATTTTAATTAATAATTTATTTTAAAAATCATAGAAGGAAAAATAGACTTCCACTAAAAGTTAACTAACCTCTGAAAAAGAAGAGTGTGAAAGGGGAGAACTAGCTTTATAGAATATGAAGATTTGCTAAAAAACAAAAGCCTATAGAAGTTCATCATAGTACAACACAGTAATGGACCAATAGTCCAATGGGCAGAATAGAATTCTTAGGTCCCAATCTGGGGTGGTAACTACAAGATGAAACACAAAGCTGCAAGACAAAAATAGCTGAAGAAACTGTTAAATTGTAACAGCATAACTTGTATCTTCCCTATTTCTTACTCCATCAGGAACCTGTCCTAAAAATAGAATGTGCTAGAAAGAGAAACCACCCCTTTCCCTATATAGCTCGCTGCTCCCTAAGCTGCAGGGAGCCAGAGTTCTCTCTGCTTGGTGCTCCCCACCACTCTGTTGGTTAATAAACCTGCTCCAGATCTCATATTGTTCCAGTCCCTGCCTCCTTCTTTCCCGAAGTTTCTAACACAACCTATATGGGCTTAATTTTTTAATAAAAGCATAACACAAACCCATGATGAAAGAAGAGACAAGATACAGATGGTGTTGACTCACTCTACGGTAAAAAATTTAAAAAATGGCAAAAAATGGCTGTCTATGAACAAGAAAGCAAGCCACTATTAGGCACGGAATCTGCCAACACCTCGATTTTGGACATTCCAGCTTATAGGAACTCCGAAAGTAAATTTCTGTTATTTGTAAGCTGCTCAGTTTATGGTATTTCATTACAGCCACTGTATTAGACTAAGACAGATAGGAAGACATAAAATAATAAAATAACTTAAAAACTAATATAAATGTGTGTAATTGAGGGTCTAATTAGAATCCCAACAGAAACTTACTTTTTTAAAAAAATTTTATGAGAGTATAGTTGACTTACAGTGTAGTGCTAGTTTCAGCAAAGTGAATAAATTATACATACACATATATCTACTGATTTGCAGATTCTTTTCTCATATAGGTTTTACAGAGTAATGAGTAGAATTCATTGTTCTTTACAGAAGGTCCCTGCTACTCATCTATTTTACATATTACAGTGTATATGTTTATCCCAACCTAATTTATCACGTCCCCTCCCAAGTGTCCCCTTTGGTGACCATAAATTTGATTTCAAAATCTTTGAGTCTATTTATGTTTTGTAAATATGTACATTGGTGCAGCCACTATGGAAAACGTTATGGAGTTCCCTTAAAAAACTCAATATGGAACTAACATATGATCTAGCAATCCCACTCCTGGGCATATGCAGAGAAAACTATAATTTGAAAAGATGCATGCACCCCAATGTTCACTGAAGCACTGTTTACAATAGCCAAGACATGGAAGCAACCTAAGGGTCTATCAACAGAGGATTGGGTAAAGAAGATGCAGTACATATAAAAAATGAGATATTATTCAGACATAAAAAGCATGAAATAATGCCATTTGAAGCAACATGGATCGACCTAGAAATTATCATACTTAGTGAAATAAGTCAGACAGAGAAAGACAAATATCACATGAGATCACTAATATGTGGAATCTAATTAAAAAATGATACAAAAAGGAATGTCCTTTGCAGTGTAGCAGGTTAAGGATCCATTGTTGTTGCAACTGCAGCAGTTTTGATCTCAGGCCTGGGACTTCCACATGCTGTGGGTGTGGCAAAAAAAAAAAAAAAAAAAAAGATACAAAAGATCTTTGGAGTTCCCTTTGTGGCTCAGCAGGTTAAGAGCCAGATTAGTATCCATGAGGATGTGGGTTCCATCCCTGGCCACACTCAGCGGGTTGAGGTCTAGGCACTGCTGAAAGCTACGGCATAGGATGCAAATACAGCCCAGATCTGGTGTGGCTGTGGCTGTGGTACAGGCCAGCAGCTGCAGCTCTGATTCAGGGCCTAGCCTGGGAACTTCCATATGCTAGAATAGCCAAGATAAACATGAGAATAATGGCAACAAGTAACTTGCCTTAGCAGAGGTTAAATTATGTTACAATTTTTTTTGTAATCAAAACAGTATGAATTGGCAGAGGACTAGACAGATGGACCAATGGACAAAATTCAAAGTTCAGAAGTAGATCCTAGGACATAACGATATTCACCAATCAATTTTGATTCTTCCTAATTTTTTTTTTAAAACAAAATTTTTCAAGCAAATGTAGGAAACTAAATTACCTGGTGTACATGGGCAGAAAGAAAACTGAGAAGCTAGAAATATTTGATTACAGAAGTATTTATTAAACTTCTGGCAAAAATAAATCACGAAGGAAGTAGTGCTGATATTATCTAAAATTTTCTTGAGTATTTTATATATACCAGACACTGGTCAAATGTTTTTGCATATATTTGGTTATATGCAAATAACCAAATATATTAGATATTTGGTTAGATATTATGCCTTTTAGATATTATGCCGATTTTACTTAAGAAGATCAGGCAGAGAAAAGTAATTTGACAAGATTGTATAGGTGAGATTCATATCTAAGCCATCGACTTTAGTTTCTACCTATTTAAACACAGAGCTTTAAGACTTAATTCCATTATGAAACAAATGAAAATTGTGAAGTCTCTTCAACATTTTTGAAAGGTAAACACGTCTGTAGTCAACAGAGATCACGTATAGATTGAGAGGAAAAAAATTCAAACAATACCAAAGAAGAATGGGCAAAAGATATGAACAGAAAATTTATAGACATTCAAATCCATTTGAACTGCCGGTTAACATTTGGTAACGTATTCACATTCACTTTGTGGAAATGGAAAGTAACAAGGAAATATCACTTTCTGACTGGAAAAAATTAAGGTATAACCACACCTACTGCTGGCAGGGACGTGAACGGTTGTCCTACCATACATACTGTGTTAGCTGCGACTACACAAGCCGCTGCAGAGAGAAACCCTGAGATTTCAGAGGCTTAATACAACAGCGATTTAATTGTCACTCATGTAATGTCCAAAAGGGGGCAGAGGGCTGTTCTGACGGGCAGATGAATCTCTTTACAGGCACTGATTCGGGAAGCCCTTTTCCTTTCGTTATTTTTCCTCTCGTTATTTTTCCTCTATTATTCTCAACACAGACGTCCGAGAAATGCACTCTTCCTGCGTCAAGCCCAAAGGAGAAAGAGCAAGGGTGATGGATCAGAGGCAACATTTCAGGGCTAGACCGGAAAGTGTCTCGTGTCACTTCTCACATTTCATTGCCTGAAAGTCGGTCACATGGTCGCCACTAACTGCAGGGGATGCTGGCCCGTGCGGTCTAACGGGGTGCCCAGGAAAAGCAAAAGGCACGATGAACAAGTCAGTCTCTGGCCCCGACACAGTCCAAGGCATCTCGGTTTCTGTGAAGACGGCTGCTGTGCTCTCAGGACTGCTGCGTGACTTCTCTCTTGAGATCCTAGTTTAACTTCCTGTGCACCTATAGTGGACCCTCGGAACCCACGGATTTGAGAGGGTCCACTTACATGCCAGTGTGTTTTTCTGTGATAGATACGACAGCGGTTCACAATCCGCTGTCGGTTGCCTCTGAGGATTTGGAACCTCAGCTCTGGAGGAAGGGAGGGGAGGGAAGCAGCAAAGCGGAGTGTCAGTTATTCCTGGATTTTCCACTTCATGGAGGGTGGGCTCCCCTACCTGGTGGTGGTCAAGGATCAAGAACACGCCCAGAGGTGGGACTGCCTGCCGGTTGGTATCATAATACTGGTGGTTATCACAGGATTGTGAAATGTCAGGTCCTTTTGACTGCCTTCGCTTTACCTCGCTTGATTGGTTGGCTTCTAAACTCTTTTCCACAATGAACAGATGTTGTTTATATCATCAGAAAAAACGTGAAACCGGTTTTGTTGTAGAGAAGAGAAACTTAATGACAGTGAAATGAAACATCCTTGCTCCCATCCTTTGTTTGTTTTTTGTTTTTTTGTTTGTTGTTGTTGTTGTTCTTGCTGAGAAAATTGTAAGATAATTAACACAGGTTTAGCTCAAACTGCCAATCAACAACTGTTTTCCTGCCTTGGATGATTTAATTTTCAGTACCCTAAACTTATCTCTAGATTCTTGTTCTGCAGTATATGCTAGGATCTGGGACCGAAGGGGCTGTTACCATTTATTGAATATTTACTATAGGTCTCCTCTTTCAACTCTTTCTCAGGTAAGAATAGTTGCCTCCGTCTTTAGGATGAGAGAAGAAACACACAGCTAAACAGCTAGTTAGTAATAGTCAGTACTCACGCCCAGTCCTGACTCATTTCATAGCTGGTGCCATTCGCCATGATGCTCTATCACCAAGTTTACAAAAATAAATAGATACAAATCCTTGACCTTGTTTGCCTGCAGTTTGCCTATTAATCTGCCAAGGAAGCTCACAAGTAGACATCAGCTCAGTTAATCCTCATAGCATCCCCGTGAGGTAGAAATGCCTATTTTTAGAGATAAGGCAATTAAAGCCCAGAGAGAACTTAAGCTCTTCCTAAACACACCGCGGGCTGCGGACGAGTGGCAGCCCTTCTGCAGGACGTTGCTCCAAATCACACCCGCACCATTTTGTTCTTCCTGGAAGCTTTGCGATCTCCGGTTTCTCACGGATTCATGCCTTGAAACAGCCTCTCCAGGCGTCTGCAAACTCCAGAGAAGTTCTAGGCTCACCCTGGAAATGCATAATTAGGCTGCAAAAGGGTTGATGAATTCCTTGCATATTATCAACGCCACACTAGATTTCATAAACCATCTTTTCCCTTAGAGCTTGGGGGCTTTTCTTGTCATTGGAATCAACAGAAACATGATTTTGCCTCTTGTGCAGACAGGAAGACGTTTAAAGCTATTGAGTCTACCGATAACCATAATGCCCTTTGCTATTCAAGTAATTCCAATTTCTCCATCCAGCCTCAAGCAGTTCAAATAGAACTGACCAAACGGGAGACTTTTATGTTGCCAGTTGACATACCTCAGGTCACAAATGTCCTACTCATCTGCACAGAGTGTCCTTGATTTGTTTTCTCTCAAGGAAAACAAATCTACTGGATACTCGGGGAAAGGACTTCAAGTGATGGAAGCTGGTTGGAACGTTCTGTTTCTAAAGACCTCCATCCAGCTCTGGGTTATGTGTGTACAGACTACTCTGTGTCCATAGGGGGTGTCTCCAGCCTCCCCCACCCCCATTTCTGGCCCAGACCCCTCTCCCAGGCTCTGAGGACTGGTTCATCACCTGGAGTGAGAGCTGACAGCAATGAGCACAGGCAGGGAGCAGCCAGACCCCCGCATGCATATTGTCATGCATGACTGGCCAGCAGCCATCAAGGGCAATTAAACACGGAGAGCTCGGGATCTTTTTGGACAGGTTCAAGTTCCCTGGCACTGCTGTGATTAGATGTTTTGCACTGTTTCCCTGTAGTCAGGATGTGACATGTTCCCTTCCTCTTGCTCTTTTCTCATCGCCTTTGTGCTGTCCTGGTGCTGCCTGATCACCCAGCACAGACATTGCGATGGCTTCATTTCAGTGAGAGTTTGGTTGAAGCGGATGCAAGAGTAACTAGATCAGAAGTGGTTCTAATTCAAGAGAAATCAGTTTTTACGGACACATTACATAATTTAACAGATGTACGACTTTTAGCTTAGTAGGTATAACCAGCCAGGGGAGAATTCCTGCCGTTACTTCCTTTTCTTTGTGGTAATTTGCATCCTGAATTGGATTCTGCAATTTGCCTTCTATAGAAGGCTGCTGTGTTGAAGGGAAGTGAAAGAAATAATAAGATGTGCTTTTTTTAGTGTCTTTGGTCACTTCTTGCTCATCAAGTTTGGGATGGTCAGGTGGCTCTGGTTCTTAAAGTGGCTGGTATGTAAGTTATTGGAATGGTATCTATAAAAATTGGCCATGCAGAGAGAAGAGACTGGCTCATGTTAACGAGGTTAGAGATCTAGTTTGGAGTATCAGGGAAAGGAATTGATGAAAGAAAGGAACACTGTCTTTAAAGATACATACAAATGGAGGAAGGAAATGGTCACTCATCTCCTGCTTAAGATCTGCCCACAATTACGATGAACTTCCCTCCGCTTGATCATTCCTATTGTCGCTCCATTCATTGAGCAGCTCACAATATTCCCTCTACATGCAAAGTGGGAAGTGTGCAGAGTAGGAATACAATGAGGAATAATTCACTGGGACACTATCAGCCTCCACACGTGTCAGGATTCCTTCCAGCACTGGGATACAATGAAAACTAAAGTCAGGAGCCCGCTGTCAAGGAGGGGACACTAACAGGTCTACACACAAGGGCAGACATGAGGACCTGAGAGGCGGGCTCCAGCAAGTGAGATGCTTGAGTCAGGAAATTATAAGGACCTCTGGCTAAGGAGCAGATAGAAAACAAATACCTATGAGATGCAGCATAGGGAAGTGACTTTATAAGCCTGTCACTGAGGGAAAAGGGAGGTACTAAAGTGGAACTAACAGGTAAGAGATGATCAGTTAAATTAAATTAAAAGCACGGTGTCCATTTTTCCTGCTTTAAGACATGTCAAATGCCCACAACAGAGACAAGTGCGCTGTGCATTGTTCTCTTCTTGGGGGCATCAAATGTATGTATAAAGACTTGTTCGTTACTTCAAGGCTGACCTCTCCTAAGTTTTTAAATACTGAGCTCTCCTTTGAGGGTTTTTTTTTTAATTTTAGGAATTTAATTCAGAAGCTTGGGAAGGTCCTATTGTACTCTAGCTGGCTCTGACAAAAAAAAAAAAAAGGTGTCTCGTTCATGGCTTAATATATTCCCTTCCGCCTCCTTGAAACTTGAGTTGAAAAGTAAACGCTGTAGACAAATAGGAGGCTTTTCTAAGGGTGTTCCACGGATAACAGACTTAAGCTGTTTGAAAGTGAAATCACTTACATGTTGATACATGACAGAGACTCTGCTTTCTTGCTGAGGAACAGTCCCTGCAGGTATCCTAGGATGTGGGGCTCATGATGTGCATCCTTAATATGTGGAAGGAGACAGGAACTGTATTGTAGCCAATCCAAAGGAAGAAGGTGGTAGACCAGAAAGCCCGTCGCTAATCCCGGCTTGATTTTCAGCTATCTGCCTTGCTAGCTGTGTGGTTTAGGGCTAGTGTCTTAGCTTCTCCAGGCTCTAGTTTCTTATTCTGTTAGAAGGTAAGTATCCCCATTAATAGAGTTATTGTGGCATCAGAGATGTGGATGTGAAAAGTGCCTAACATTAGAGATGACCAATAAATCCTATGGGTAGTAATGGTGATTATTTTTGTGTGGGTTCTAGTGACTGTAGCCTTGGAATAGCCTAGGTTTTTTGTGCATAGCTGATAGCTTCTGTTTAGAAAATAAGGTAAACAAACACAATGGGAAACTGGCTTTATTAATTTTATAAGTCCCATTTAAGCGCAGGCTTATAGTTTTGGAGTCCAGCTTTCAGGAACTGTCTGCACATCCTTAACTTCCTAATCCCTTTCTAAACATTTTTAGTGGCTATTCCCTTGAAAAATACCTCAGGAGGATTTCTCTCTAATGCATGGGATCTAAAGAATTAAGCATGCCAGGGCATCAATACTAGAAAAGCCTCTTGGCATTGATTTTTTCCTCTTTGTGAAATGGGGATTAATAGTTCATTTACTAAAGAAGTGCACCTGTGATGTGGCAAATAAAAGATGACTAGAAAGCAATGTGGGAAGCAGAGTGAGTGTATTGGTGAGTTTTTGCTTTGTAACAAAACATCCCAGAAGTTAGTGATTTAAAACAACAGGTCATTTGAGAGCTCATGATTCTGTGGGTTGGCAGTTTGAGTTGGGTTCATTTGGGCAATTCTATGAATGCAAACTCATAGGTCTTCGTTCAAATGGCTGATAGACTGAGAGATGGGTGGTCCAGGATGGTCCCACGCACATGCCTAGCAGTTCAAAGGCAGCCAGGCAAGGTCCCTACATTTCCCTTTATGTAGTCTTTCCTGAAGGCTAGCATGTACTTTTTCATGTGGTGGTCTCAGGATTCCAACTGCAGCAAGCAAAGGCAATCCCTCAAGTCACAAGCAGGTTTGTTTGGCCATACCCACAGCAGGTGGAAGTTTCCGGGCTAGGGATTGAACCCGCACCACAACAGTAACTAGAATCACGGCAGTAACCATAGTGGACCCTTAACTCCCTGAACCACCAGGGAACTCCTCCCAAGCATTTTTCTGAGCCTCTGTTTGAAACTTTTATTAATATGCCCTTGGCCAAAGCAAGTCACATGGCTAAGCCCAGATTCAAGAAATAAAACCGCGTGGAGAAATGGACTCTATCTCTTTATTTGTATTCTAAAAATTGATTTGCCCTTTAATACAGTTTCACTCAGTTAATGTGTTTAGACCCTGTCTGCTTAAAGGTTACAGAATAACATAGGAATGGACCACTCATTCCTCCAGCACAAGTTTATTGTGTGATGGATCCTGTGCCAGAAACTGGGACATGTCAGTGAACAAGACAGACAAGATCCAAGTTGTAGTTGGTAGATAGGGTGGGGGTGGGAGAGAGAGAACACAGGAGGAGGCAAGTCAGTCAAATGATACCTTCCAATCATGTCATACGTCCTGAGAGCGACAAATAGGGTGATGAGGTGGAGTAAGTGTGCGGGTTTGGCTGGATGGCTGAGCGCATATCACAGGCTCCTTTTAATCATCATGACGATCCCCTCTGAGATATAACATTAAGATGAAGACTTAAAGATAAGAAAGAGCCTGGCAGGTAAAGAACAGATATGAAAGAATGTTCCAGGCAGAGAGAAAAGAAAGTATTAAAGTCTTAGGATATAAACAAGTAGTGAAAACAGGGAATTGTGATGGGGAAAAATCAGAGCACTACTATGAAATTTTGTAAAATCAAAGAAAAGAGCCTCAAGCATAGACGGGGATTCTCCACGAACTTTTTATTTTTATTTTTTATTTTTTTTGCTTTTTAGGGTCGCACCCGCGGCATATGGAAGTTCCCAGGCTAGGGGTCCAATCGGAACTACCGCAGCTCATGTCGATGCTGGATTCTTAACCCACTGAGCGAGGCCAGGGATTGAACCTGAAACCTCATGGATACTAGACGGATTTGTTTCCACTGAGCCACAACGGGGAACTCCCTCCATGAATTCTTAAGTGCCTAATAGTCCCATGAACAAAGATTGAAAAGAAATCCAAAAGGCATTCAAGGCAGTTGAGAGACACTATGAAAGTAAATTCTACCTTAATTACATGCAATGCCAATTACCAAAAAAAGAGTTGGAAGTTTAGTCTGTACCAACCAGTACAACTGAGTTGATAAAGAACACTTTTTTTTTTTTTTTCACCCATAGCATGTGGACATTCCCAGGCCAGGGACTGAACCTGTGCCACAGCATTGACCCAAGCCGCTGCAGTGACAACGCCAGATCCTTAATCTGTTGCACCACAAGAGAAGTCCATGAACACTTTGACGAACTCAAATATAAGATAGGCCTGCAAAAAGATAGGTCTGTGAAGACTGAACCCAACCACAGGTCAAGCTTGTGAAACTGGAGAGAACAGCCAAAGCAAAGTCTAACTGTATCTGGACAGGAGGACAAAGATGAAAGAAGCATATTTTGGGACACTTGACGTAATATTTAGCAGGTAGTAGGTTATAGAAAGCCAGTCAAATTATTCAACTCTATCTTTTTCATCAAGGAGAATGATACCCAGATACTAAACAGGTAGAAGAAGAGTGTTGAAAAAGACACTGAACTCCAGGGTAGGGAACAAGGATGGAGACTTTGGTGTAGACGAAGCAGATGTAGGAAAAGAACCCGCTGAAGTGTTGAGATAGACCTGGGAAGGTGTGACGTCACAGTGGACGGCTATTCGTTATACGCTTAAAAGCCTGTATTATCGTGGTTTGGGTTGTGCTTAAAAACCGAGGGCCCATAAATATATCCTGTTTAACAATATTTAATGGCACTATGGAATCATTTCTCTTGTGAGAAATGTTTACATTCTCATGGAACCTTTCTCAAAAAAACTATTTCTTTGTTTTTATCACCATTTATCACAAAGCTCCATCATTTTCTTTTAAGACAGACGAGGGGAATTGCTTTGAGCCAGTAATCCATCAGCCTCGTCCGTCGTCACCACCACCACTACCACCACCACCGTCTTCAACAACACCTTGACAGATGATATAGGCCGGGGCACATTGTCTCTGAAGTGGTCCCTCTCTTTTTTTGTCTTTTTGTCTTTCTAGGGCCGCACCCACAGCACATGGAGGTTCCAGGCTAGGGGTCGATTCAGAGCTGCAGCTGCCAGCCTACACCACAGCCACAGCAACGCTAGATCCGAGCTGCATCTGCGACCTCCACCACAGCTCACCCACTGAGCGAGGCCAGGGATCCAACCCACAACCTCCTGGTTCCTAGTTGGATTCGTTAACCCCTGAGCCATGCCAGGAACTCCCTCTTAAGTGGGCTTTACACCTACTCTAAGAGGCAGCCAGAGCAAGGAGGATTTGACCTCCTTTTGCAAATGAGAAAGAGGAGGCTCAACAAATTTGAACTGTATGTCCTGATATCAGGGCTAGTGAATTGCTCCTATATACTAAAAATCTAATGTTTGCATGCCAGGTCCAGTGATCTTTGCAATTAATCATCTTATGTTCCTTAATTTAAATGCACTTCACTCCTTGCCCCCCAAAACGTGGGGCAAATAATCCTTAAGTTTTATTTATGAATATACTATTTGTGTGCAGAGGATTTGTCTAGGTTAAGCGTGAAATGTCCACAGACTCATGTCTCTATTTTTTCTCAATTTCATGCTCTCAACAGATACGCTGTTCCTCTGCTATTTCTCAGGTCTGGTTTTGCCTCACAGAGGAAAGGCTCCGTGGGGTCCAACACCCTGAGTGATTAGGGTCCTGTGACCATGTGCTTTGTGATGCTGGAGGGTTGGGAAGCTTGCTTCATCCAGTGCCTAGGAGCACCTGCCCACAAGGCTGACACGATCAGGTGTTTCCAGAGATAAACATTGTAATAGAATGGGTATGTAGGATCTCTGATATCACTCCACAGGAACCAATTCCTGGGTAGCCCTCTGTGTTTGGCTCATCTCATCAAATCCCTCTCTAAAATACAATGCTCTTCTCATTTGACCAGGTATTCTGTAGGGAGAAAACTTACAGTTGAGAAAGGGAAGTGGAGGAGAGCCTGGCATTTCCTGTTGATTTGATGGTTATGTCTTAAAACAGGCAACTCGCAGGCACTTGAAATGAGTTATTTATTTTCTCCCTGATGCCCTTGTTTCAGAACGAAAGCAAGTGTACGATTAATTCATTTGTAACACTGGTTGGATTCTGATTGATTTCCATCTCAATTTACTTTTATGCTTTGTGATGGTGTGGGGGCGTGTGTCTGTAGGATGTCGAGATGCTACAATAGAAAGGTTGGATTGTATTAAGACACACGCCTATGGGGTTTTTTGGTTTTGTTTTTAGATTTTGCTTGTCTTTTGGTAAGTTTACCACAGTCTGTAATACATCATTAATTTGGTGATACCTATTCTTTTGAAAAGTGACCTCTTCCTCTCTTTTATTAAAGAACTTCAGAGTATTCCATTAACTGCTAGATTGGTTCCACAATGTCTTTGTAATGGCTTTTCGCCTCCTGGGAGATTTCTCTCTATCTTATACCCTTAATTAATAAGTTCTTTACCAATTGCCACTCAATAAGAGAGTATTCTTCTAAGTTTAGCAAATGTGTTGGTTCTTGTTAACTCATTCTAGGTCTCTATCCTGGAAAGTCTCTGCTGATAGCACTGATGGAATTTCTGTGCATATAGCTGTAAGTGTTATGGCCTTAAGAGAAAAGGATGATGCAATGTTTTTCATATTTTAAAGTTTTACTGAAGTAGCGTTGATTTACAATGTTGTGACAATTTCTGCTGAACAACAAAGGGATTCAGTTACACATGCACCACTAAACCAGCTTTACAACAAATACTAAAGGAACTTCTCTAGGTGGAAAAGAAAAGGCCACAACTAGAAACAAGAAAATTACAAGTGAGAAGGCTCACCGATAAATATACAGTTAAGGTAGGAAATCAGCCACCCACAAATATGATACCAAATCCAGCAGTCATGAGAAAAGCAGGGGACAAATGAAGGATGACACAATTGATCCCCCAGCCTTCAAATGAGCTTAAGCGGGTACCCACTTGTGGATGGAAAAGGCCAAGGAGAAAGTAATAGCAATAGCTGCAGAGGAACAAAGATTTAGATTCTTAAGAGTTCTCAAGGAAAGAAAAAACCAAAAGGTGGAATTCCCATTGTGGTATCCATGAGGATGCAGGTCTGATCTCTGGCCTCGCTCAGTGGGTAAGGATCTGGCGTTGCCTTGAGCTGTGATGTAGGTCACAGATGCAGCTCAGATCCAAGTTGCTGTGGCTGTGGTGTAGGCCAGCAACTGCAGCTTCAATTTGACCCCCAGCCTGGGAACTTCCATATGCTGCAGGTGCAGTCTTAAAAAGCAATAAAACAAAACCCCCAAAGGTGATGTCACCCATCTCCCGTCTTAGTGCATCTGACCAGAACTCCCCAGGAGCCAGCAAGATGTAATCCAAGGGATGTTTCCTCATCATCGAGTCATCTACTCATTCATTCATCCTTCATATTTTTGATCAGTGATTCTATGCCAGGCTTGGATAGGTTAAGGGGAATCAGACACAACTCTTACTCATAAGAAAAAGGTCTATGTCAGGGGTCTCCCTAGAAGACCGAATGGAGAAGAGAAAAATGGAGGGAAGAAATTACCAGTTGCATATCTTCAGATGGAGCAGGGAAGAATACTCCACCCTGTGCCCCAAAGATTTATATGGTACACTTTAATGAAATATTAGCCTGAAAATTTCAAAGGACAAAGGGAATCAAAGTGAGAAGCTGAAATGCCACAGCAAGTGGAGGTGAAGGAGGGGTGGGGTGAGGAAGAGAGACCTTTCTAATTCACTAAGAGTTTGATAAGATTAGAGAATTCTAAAATACTAGACATTCATGGGACTGAAGGAGTCATTCAGGTCTCTCACTCTGTGGATGAGGAAACAGCTAGAGAGAGGTCAAGGGCACTGTCTAAGGTGGATTAGCCCATTAGCGATGACATGATTCTCATTTGCCCCTTTCTATTCAATCCATTGATGTCCTACTGAGTTTTTCTGAACTCTTGTATGCAATTCATCTCTTACCTCACATTCTCCTGCTTACTTCAGTCCCTCCCTGTCTGCCATCCAGGTCATACAAATAGCCCCTTCTTGACTTTCTTCTCCCAGTGTTATTTCACTCTATCCTTTACACAGCCGCCACCCAGAACTGTTTTTCCGTATTAAGAGCTCCCAATCCAAAAATCTCGAATAGATCCCATGCCCTAGTGAATAAAGGCTAATTTGGTATAGCCTTCAAAACATGCTAGGTCTGCCTCCAACCTGTCTTTCTAGACTCCTACATTTTCCTATGAATCCTGTGCTCCAGTGGCCCCAATCGTGCCTCTGACGGACCAACTCTAAGCATTTGCTCACACCTCTCCCTCCACTCCATTCAACTAATATCTGCCAAAAAACATCCTGGGTGTTGGGGATACAAAGTTGACCAAGACAGCCAAGGTCTTGGGGATGATGTTCTAATGCAGAGCCTTTGGTCAGTGTCTCGTATAAATATTTTCATCTCCTTCATGTGCTGTGATCCAAAAAAGACTTGGAAACTCTGTTCCAGTAAGTGGTTTCGAGTGCCTTTCACTTCCTTCACTGTTTATCACAACCATATCCATTCTTCAGTCAAAGGTTGAACTCAATCATTGACTTCGACCAAAGATCAAATACAAACTTCTCCCTGAAGCTGTCTTCAATTCCCCTCATTGGTAATTTCCCTTCTGCATATTTGTGTCTAAGTCTTCTATACATTCACCCTATTAGCAAATAGTTATTGGCCTCCCCCTATAATTACCAGGCATGGATCTAGGTATTAGGATTAGAGCAGTGAAGAACGACATAGGTCTTCATTAGATCAGGAGCATACTAAGAGTAGGGCCATTGCTGAGTCATTGTGAAGAGGTTTTCCTTTTTTCTTTTTTTTTTTAAGTATTTCATTATCCTCTAGATTAATTCTATAATATCTTTGCTTATTACAATGTTTTATAAGAATACTAATACTTTAAATAATAATGCGAGTAACGACAACAGCTTTCTGTGCACTCCCATTTAACCTCCTAACAATCTTACGAAGTGGTTCTTCTTACCATCTTTGTTTTTCCAATAAGGAAACCAAAGCAGGAAATTGTTAGCTAACTTCCCCAAGATGACTTAGATGGAAGAGAAGGTGTCACAGTTATTCAATAAATGCTTCATGAGTGGAAGTGTCACAGAATGGATCACAGCTTGAGGACCAGGTGATATATAAAATATAATTATTGAGAAATTGCTGGCATGTTTTGGTGATTGTTTTTGATCCAGATACTCTCAAAATGTATACAACTCCTTCATCTCGAAGTAAAATCTAGATCATAACCCTGCGGAACGGAACCAAAGGCCATTCACCAACCAAACATGAGAAACAGAGGATGGATTAGCAACACCCAAGCAGTAGGGGCTCCATTTGAGGATAAATCTGAATCCCTTGCCAAAAGAGTGATAACATCGGCTGTCTAACTCCAGAGGCTTACAGAGGCTTTAATCCCAAGAAGTCAATGAATAACATCAGTAGTTTCATCACACACCTGCCTGAGGGAGGGAATTCATCAGAGTATCTCCTGAGGTCTCTCATTCTACCGGGTTTCTGCTCTGCTCAGCATGACTGCAACCTTTACTTCACCCGACAATTTTTCTGAAGATAATACACAGGGCCAGTGGGTCCACCCATCTCTGCCCTCTCTTTGAAAGGCAAACTCGCTGCAGAAAAAATGCCATGTCAAGAGCAAAACACCACAAAAACTTAAAAAAAAAAATCACAAGAAGACATACGAAAGGACTGAATTTGCCAGTGGGATTTGGGTCAGGGAGAATGTAATTACCTGAGCTGGAACTTGGCCAGCACACAAGGATTAATGCAGAAACAGGAACAACTTCCATTCTGTGAGAAGTTCCAAGCGAGCCTTTGGGACCAGACATGGTCAAGGCCCACATTTTATGTTTCATTTGATTTCTACCATCCCTGGGAACACAGGAGCCCTTTGCTGAAACATTAGTTCTAAACTGACTTGAAGAACAGCTCGCTTACTAAAGCATCAGCATTATCAATTACCCTGGACAGTCTAGGAAGCAAAAGGGATTTAAGTGTTGGCAGGATTATGAAACGCAGTCCACCGTGTCAGAGGGAGAGGGGTAGGGAGGCAGTGCTATTTCAGAAGCACAGACAGGTTGTACTTAGAAACTCCCTAGTGGCTCTCAAATCTTTTCCTTCTCTTCCCTTCCCAGATCCACCAAGAGCTCAAGCTTTCTGCCTGGTATTTTTTGCAAGGCAGGCACTAAACTCTAGGGGGAGCCCAAGCTTCCCTGGTGGGTTGTATGCTCTAGATTTGGAGGAGAAATTCTTGATGTTGCTTCAAAATGCACAGTTAATGAGCATTCTGGCAAGAACCAAAAAAACTGACAGCTGACCTTGCGTTAGGAATCCCTCTGTCAGGAGTTGTCTATTGGATAGTTCCATCTATCGTGTGCTGTGGCCAAGCAGCCTGGGACTTCTCCATGAAGGATTGAAAACAAAGGGCAGGTTACTAGGGGCTGAGGGCAGGAGGGGTTCCTGTTTCATGGGCTCAGAGTTTCAGGCTGGGGTGATGATGACAAGGTTCCTGAGATGGACAGTGGTCCTGGTTGCATAGCAATGCACATTTACTTAATGCCACCAATTGTACACTTAGAAATGGTTAACAAGGTAGGT
Organism: Phacochoerus africanus; assembly: GCF_016906955.1. NCBI lineage: Eukaryota > Metazoa > Chordata > Mammalia > Artiodactyla > Suidae > Phacochoerus > Phacochoerus africanus. The sequence continues at coordinate 13,057,141 of NC_062555.1, read as the reverse complement.
TTTAGGTTATGTGTATTTTGCCACAATTAAAAATATTTTATCATGGATTTGGTGGGATTCAAAGATTTAAATTTCTGGTGAATGGTAATGTTGGCATCTTTATTGTTTATTTTTTTAATTTATATTTTAATTAAAGCATAGTTGATTTACAATGTTGTGCCAATTTCTGCTGTACAGCAAAAGTGACCTAGTCATCTATCTATCTATCAATAGACACACTTTCTTTTTCTAATATTATCTTCCATCTTGGTCTATCCCAAGGGATTGGATATAGTTCTCTGTGCTATACAGTAGGACCTCACTGGGGTTGGCATCCATAAATAAAGCTGTGATATCAGTCTTTAAAACAGACAAATGGCATAAGGCATATAGGGCCTTTCAAGTAAATCACTGTCCAAACTCTTCCTCTTCATGGGATATGTGCTTCATGAGGTTGGAGACCAAGATGGGGATTCACCCTCTCATCTTGCACGGAGGAAATGGACCAGTGCAGTGGCTCTAAATCTCAGTGCACTGTCCTACTGTCCTGAAATCTTCATCTGCACCCCGATGCTGTTCTCCAGGTCTGTGCTTTGCTCAGGCTGCTCCTCAGGCTCTCACCTCCTAGTGCTTTGTGTGACTAAGTTTATCCCTTTGCACCTCAACTCAGGTGTCACCCTCTCCTGGGTGGATGGATTTGATCCCTCTTCTAGGTGCTTACCTGCTCTAATTGTCTTTCTCACCAAATTAGACAGTAAACCCCTAGGGTGTAAGGACTGCCTGTACAGCCTCAGTACCTAAGGCAGTATTTGGCACACAGTAGGTGCTCCACAAATTTGTTGAACTCAACCTCACATCAAAAGAACCCTGGAAACACACTCCATTCCCTTATCCCCGCAAAGACACCAGAATGACAGAGCGTAGATGACCCATCCCGCGCAGGGAGAACTCAGAACCCCATCAGCGAGGTCCCTGCAGAGGGACACGGGTGAGGGAGCAAGGCCGTGGAGCAGAACCAAACACCGGAAGCCGCCCGAGGACTCTGAACCGGAAGCGTGCTTGGCAGAACCATCGTCCTCTCCCGCAGGACCGATTTCCCACGAACGTTTCATTCACTCCTACCTCCACTTGGTGTCACCCTCACTGCCCCGCAGAACTCGGGAAAGGCCTCTGGTCACAGAGCTCTTTCATTAGTAACCTTTGCCAAAGCTCCTCCGAACCAGGTTTGCGGGGAGGTGGGGCTCCCGGATAACAGAGAACTGCCTGGAACGCCTTGTGCTGCCTGGACTCTCTCTGCCTCCTCCAAGAACAAGACCCCCCCGCCCCGTTTCATTTCCACGTTCCTGGTCCTGGGGGCCACCCAGACAGAGACCGAGACCCAGTACTTGGGGTGCTTGGCCCTGCGCCGGGCATGGCGGAGCAAACGCCCCGGCTTGTCTGAGTCAGCATGTGCGCTCAGGATCGAATTGGGGAGCTTTTCTTTGGGTTTTCTCTAGGCACTTCTTTTTCGGCTGCAAATTCTCCAGTTCAGGAATGGACCATGTTAGCTTTTCCCCAATAAAGACGGTTGCTGTAGGCTAATGCGTAATTCCTCAGAATGCAAAAATAAAGAAATGTAGCCTGGTCTGTTACAAAGCGTATAACGAGTTGGATGACCTGGGTTTTCTTCCCTGGCCCTGGTACTCACTTGCTAGGTGACCTTGAACCCATCACTTAAGCCCGCTGTAGGGCTGTAGGCTTTTGTTGTTGTTGTTTGTTTGTTTTGCTAGGGGTCGAATCAGAGCTGCAGCTGCTGGCTTATCCCACAGCTACACCACCACCATATCTGAGCTGCAAAGGCAGATGTACCTTGTGGCAACACAGGATCCTTAACCCACTGAGCAAGGCCAGAGATCCAACCCGCATCCTTACAGACACTGTGTCAGGTTCTTAAGCTGATGAACCACAACAGGAACTCCAGGCTGTGCTTTTTAAATGTGTGTGTGTGGGGTTTTTTTTTTTTTTTAATTTTATTTATTTATTTATTTAGGACCGCAGGTATGGCAGATGGAAGTTCTCTGGCTAGGGGTTGAGTCAGAGCTAGGGCTGCCAGCCTATGCCACAGCCACAGCAACTCCAGATCCAAGCCACATCTGTGTCCTATACTGCAGCTCACAGCAACGCTGGATCCTTCACCCACTGAGTGGGGTAGGGGTGGGGACTGAACCCAAATCCTCGAGGATGCTATAGTCAGGGTTGTTTACCCTGAGCCACAATGTGTTTTACCCGGAGCCTCAAACTTTTTTTTTTTTTTTTAACCAGTCGATGTGGATCGTTTTAGGGTTATGGTAAGAAAGATGTGACAATCTTTCTAGAGACCTTTTGAGGAATATGCACAATATAAAGCCTGGCTGGCATTAGTCTGAACCCGATCAGTAACTCTGAACTTTGGGAACTCATCACCCACCACACATGCGTGGGAGCTGAAATCACCCATGAAATTTCCTGTCTCCTCTCTTCCACCCTGAGGTAGACGCGTCAAAGGGCCACGTGACCCAGGATGAAGCAGGGAGCTTTTTTTTTGTTTGTTTGCTTTTTGAGTCTCTCTTAAACATTGACTTTACTGAAGTAAAGTTGATTTACAGTGTTGTATTAACTTCTGCTATACAGCAAAGTGATTTCACCACGCATGTACACGCAACCACTCCCATACGGGTTATCAGAGAGCACTGAATGGATTTCCCCGTGCTATATAACAGGTCCCCACTGATCACGCATTTCACATACAAAAGTGTGACTTTGCCAATCCCAAACTCTCAATCCATCCTTCTGCTTCCAACCCTTCCCCTTTGGTAACCATACATTTGTTATCAAAGTCTGTGAGTCTATTTCTGATTTGTAAATAAGTTCATTTGCATCATTTTTAAAAATTCCACATATATGTGATAACATGCGGTATTTGTCATTCTCGGTCTGACTTACATCACTTAGTATGATAATCTCTAGATCCATCCATGTTGTTGCAAATGGCATTATTTCATTTTTTATGGCTGAGTAATATTCCATTGTATATATGCAATTAGCTTCTTTAAGCCTGGATGGAAACAACTGCTTACAGAGAAAACCAGCTTTCTGTGGCCAGTCATTGCCAAGTCCACAGGCCAGGATGTTCTACTCTGGGAGATCCATCCGCTCGCTGCTCAGAGCCTCGAGGCGCCCATTGCTAGCTGCTCACAGCCAGTTTGGCTCACAGTTTCTTTCTTCTTCTTCTTTCTTTCTCTCTCTCTCCTCTCTCTCTCTCTCTCTCTCTCTCTCTCTCTCTCTATCTCTTTCTTTCTTTCTTTCTTGGGGCCACACCTGTGGCATATAGAAGTTCCCAGGCTAGGGATTGAATCAGAGCTGCAGTTGCTGGCCTACACCACAGCCACAGCAACATGAGATCTGAGCCGCATCTGTGACCTACACCACAGCTCACGGCAGCACCAGATCCTTAACCACTGAGTGAGGCCAAGGATTGAACCCGAATCCTCATGGATACGAGTTGGGTTCATAACCCCTGAGCCACAACTGGAACACCTCGCTCCCATTTCAGAGATGAGGAAGCCGAGGCTTGGAGACAGGAAGCTCAGCCGTGAGTCCAGATATGAACACATGTGACCAAAGCCACTCACCTGGGTCACAGGGCAAAAAGCACTTGGGGCCAGGACTCAAATCCAGGTCAGCATGACTCAAAAGCTCATGGCCTTCCCCGAAACCCTATGAACGTCTTATATATATGATGTGGGATAATTCCATCACACTAAAGGCATGGGTCCTGGTTTCTTAAATCCCTAAGCGCTGCTGATTTCACTGACCAATTTAAGAAACAGTGACAGGGAAAGCCACGTGGTGCAAAGCTCTGTGTGAGCCTCAGTGGAGAATTTAATGATGGACAGCTGTGACCGTGACTTTGCCTTCAACACAACTAACAACTAACTAAAGGTAGAAAAGTAAATAAAAGTTGGTACAAAGTGAGGTGTGGGCAAGGGGCGGAAGCTCTGAGTAAGAACGTGGCAGCCTCTAGCTTCCACATTGGACTTTTCTGCTCAAGCTTTGAGCCTCTTTTAACTCTTGTCTGAGTGGCACAGTTCAAGACATATTTTTACCAAGGTCTGGGGCAGACGGACTGGGTGGACTGCTTTTAAATCCACAAACTCCTCCACGTCCAGCCCATCAATCCGGAATGTTGTTTCTTCCCAAGATAGCTCAGACACAGCTCTCTTGGCAACGACGTTGCATATCTAAGTTTAAATCACAGCTTCAACTCTGCTGTTATCTTCTTGCTAGGCTGGCTTCTCACCTTTTCCCCTCTCTGTCTTTTAAAAATGTCAGCCTCTCATCTCGGCTGTTAACGGACAGTCTTAGGAAACTCTTCTCCCACTATGTACACTTCCTCCGGGGTTTCTGACTTTAGGGTGCCCTGGCTAAGGCTGGCTGGTGAGAAGTGAGCCTGGATCAGACTGATGAGCAAAGTTCTTTCAATGCATTTTAAACACACCTGCTGTGTCTGTTGGGACTGAATCACTAATTTGATGTCACCCTCAGAAATCAGTGTGTGATTGACGTTTTTGTGTCTGACTGTGTTTTTACTCTAACACTGGTTTCAGTTAGAAATAAAAGCAAAAGCTTTATTTTAGTGAAATGAATGAAGGTCATGATATAACTATCAGGGGGCCTTGAGATAGATATATATATATATATATATATATGTATATCAAGATATGTACATATAAAGAGGTGTACATATATACACCTCTTTATATGTATATATCTGCATTCATATATTTACATCTCAGTATATATATTTATATTAATATCTGTAAATATCCAGATGTATAGATATATATATAGCACATTTTTTGCCCAATAGTTGTGGTCCATGAGTGTGGAACAGTGTGAAATACAGGAAGCAAACTTATAGGGATAAGAAATGTGCAAGAGAAGTTTCAACGTTCTGTGGGTACCAGGGTAATATCAAGACACAATGGTAATGAGTAGTTCTGGGACTGCTGGTGAGGGCCAGTTTAAAAAAACAAAAACCAAACAAACAAACAAACAAAGTGATGGAAGCAAGAGGATGAAAGAGAAACAGACCCACCTGACAGAAGGAAAAGGGAGTGATGCTTGGGAGCAGGAGGACGCCAGAGACAAATTCCTGTTTCACCACGTCTCTTAGGTCAAGAAATGTTAAAGTCATAACAACAGCAACCACATCTCCACCACCACCACCACCATCATCACCACCATCATCTCCATCATCACTGCCATCATCACCACCATCACCATCATCACTACCACCACCATCATCACCACCATCATCACCACCACCGCCATCATCACCACTATCATCTCCATCATCACCACCACCACCATCATCACCACCATCATCTCCATCATCACTGCCATCATCACCACCATCACCATCATCACTACCACCGCCATCATCACCACCACCACCATCATCACCACTATCATCTCCATCATCACCACCACCACCATCATCACCACCATCATCACCATCATCACTACCATTGCCATCATCACCACCATCACTACCACCAGGATCATCATCACCATCATCACCACCACCGCCATCATCACCACTATCATCTCCATCATCACTACCATCATCACCATCACCATCATTGCCATCATAACCACCATCATTATCACCACCACCACCATCATCACCATCATCACCATCATCACTACCACCGCCATCATCACCACCATCATCAACATCATCACCACCACCACCATCGTAACCACCATCATTATCATCACTACCACCAGGATCATCATCACCACCACCACCGTCATAACCATCATCACCACCATCATCATCACAATAATAAAAGTAATAATTAAAGTAGCTGTTGTCAATGGAATGCTGTTTAGCCTATGGTAAGAACTGCACCAGACACCATCCAAACACCTTTTTGATTCCTTATAACCACCCTGCAATGTATGAATAAACTTTATTCCCACATGGAAATGGAGACCCAGAGCCAAACTTCAAATCCAACTCTCTTTGAACTCGGTGTTCTCATATATTATTTCCCAAGGTGGAGAAGACACCATAGCGACCAGGGGAGGGAGCCAGCAGCACCCACTGTGCCCCACTTCCAGACCCTACTCATGAGCAGTACACAGAGTGTGAAGCAAGGGACCTTTGGGCTGGAAGGGGCTTCTCATCCTCTAGTTTCATTCTTGGAGACTCAGAAATATGAAGGACTCAGGTTTCCGGACTGCTGGTCCCAAGCTTTCTCTACTTCTCTAGAATTATTTTTATCCATAACAGTTGATTGAGAATTTATTAATCCAGGTTCTGCACTAAAGTCATACAGTTTATTTAATTGAATCCTCATAATGTTTATTATTATCCATATTTTATTGATGAAGAAACTGAGGCTTTGAGAAAATCCCCTCTTTGATGTTAAAAGTTAACCAAAATGAAAACCTTAATAAGTTCTCTATAAAATCTTCAGAATCTTTTTGCCTGCTCCTACCAAGCTCGATTCTTGTTTATAATCCTCTTTGGCATGAAGGCCTCCACTGTTTTATATCACGTGGGTCCTGCTGTCATTTGTGAATGTGTTGCCTTTGTTTTATTTAACTTTACATAAGAGCTAACTCACCACTGGATATATGCTTCTTTAGCCTGTGCATGGTGCATAAAGTTAGATATGCAGGAAGTGTTCAATAAATACTTTAATTCAGCATTTATTATGAACCTACTATATATGAGGTGCCAGGTTTTGTACCTTAGGTAAGATGTTTCACTTACTTCTCATAATGCTATTATGGGATAGGTAGCATATGCTGCATTTTATAAATGAGAAAATCAAGGTTCAGGATGGGGAAGTATCCACCCGGAGCTTGTTTGATGCCAGTCAAGTCTGCGAAAAGAGAGGTCTGGTACAGGTGTCCCCTAGTAAACCCAAAAGTACTGAAAAAGAAATCTGCTTCACTCAAGTTAGACAAGGACCTTCTGTCATTTTAGTGTTTGTCATTTTAGTGTTTAAGTCAATCAGAAATTGGCTAAGAAAATATACATTCTTTTTTAAAATGTAAAACAGTGGCCAAGATACAATAAAACAGTGATAAAAAAGCCAGACCACATCCAGAGTAGACATGCCAACACATGCTTAAATACAGTGTCACACCCTGGTCTCCTTAGCAGGGACCTTCATGAAGGCTCTATTCTCAATTGTGTGATTACTGTTGCTTTTGCACTGGTCAGCCAAAATGAAAGTACCACTTCATTTATTATATCTAAAATGAGATCAGTGGGTATTTTATGCATATTTCAGGCAAGAGCTTAGGTAAAAGAACAGGAACTAGGTATCTTTGGTATCAATGAACCAGGGTTGCAGATCTGTCCACACTGGGGTACTGACTTTCAGAAGAGAAAAACTCCTGTTTCTGCCTCTACTGAGGACATCTAACTTTAAAAAGTTTCCTTCCTTTCTTTCTCTCTTTCTCTCTCTCTTTCTTTTAAATGAGCATGTTGGTTCCAGAGGGAGTCCTGAAGGCCTAATTTGGTTGCCACCACAACGAAAGTTTCTTACCAATTACTGCAGCTTTGTAGATGAAGGATGGAACAGATGCAAAGGAGCTACTTGTAGCCACACCTCAGCCATTTGGATTTCAGCTGAGCATCAGACAGTACTGAGAAACTACTAGGTTTGGACAATGGGCCAGGCCCTAGATGGATGAAGATGACTAGGCAAGGTTCTAGACTTCACATGGCTATGGTCTAGTCTGGGAGGGCTATTATGCATTGGTGAAATGTATGAATTACAGATGAAAGTCAGGATTTTCTTTAAAAAATAGGCTGCTGATTAGCATGGATCAATTTGAGATGTATGCTCTTGGGCCCCACCTACTGAATCAGAAACTTAGCAGAACCAAAAAATATGCATTTTAACCAGCTCTCTAGATTATTCCGGTGCAGCTAAAGTTTGAGAACTGCTGTCTTACAGCATATGATACAGAGGATGCAGAATATGTGCAGATGTTCGCAGGTGGCATGGCCTAAAGACACTTGTGCAAGGAGATCTGGCAAAGGGGTAGCACTGAAGAGTCTTCAAGCAAGGGAGTAGAATGGTCCTATTTGCATTTTTGAAAGAACAAGGAGTTTTCTTAGGTCAGTATCCCAAGGCAATAGAAATAAAAGCAAAAATAAACAAATAGGAACTAACCAAATTTATAAGCTTTTTTACAGCAAAGGACATCATAAACAAAATAGAAAGACAACCTACAGACTGGGAGAAAATATTTGCAAATGATGTGACTGATAAAGGCTTAATTTCCAAAATATACAAACAGTTCATGCAACTCAATAACCAAAAAATAAACAGTCCAACCAAAAAATAGGCATGAGACCTAAATGGACATTTCTTCAAAGAAAATATACAGATGGCCAATAGGCACATAAAAAGATGCTAAATATCACCAATTATCAGAGAAGTGCAAATCAAAACTACAGTGAAATATCACCTTGCACCTGTCAGACTAGCCATCATCACAAAAACCTACAAAAAATAAATGCTGGAAGAAAGTGTGGAGAAAAGAGAACCCTCATACACTATTGGGGATATGTAACTTGGGGTGGCCATTATGAAAAACAGTATGGAGATTCCTCAACAAACTAAAAGTAGAGTTGCCATAAGATCCAGCAATCCCACTACTGGGCATATATCCAGGGAAAACTCTAATTTGAAAAGAACTGCATCCAATGTTCACAGTAGGACTATTTAAAATAGCCAAGATATATTCACTGACAGAGGAATTCATAAGACATGATGTATATACAATGGAATACTACTCAGCCACGAAAAAGAATAAAGCTATTTATAGCAACATGGATGGACCTAGAGATTATCATACTATGTGAAATAAGTCAGAAAGAGAAAGACAAATACCGAATGGTATCATTTATATGTGGAATATAAAATATGATACAAATGAACTTAGTTATAAAACAAACACTCACAGACATAGAAAACAAACTTACGGTCACCAAAGGGGAAAGGGGGCGGGGAGAGGGATAAATGAGGAGTTTGGGATTAGCATATACACACTACTATATATAAAATAGACAAACAACAAGGTCCTACTATACAGCGCAGGGAACTATAATCAGTAATAGTGAAAAAGAGTATGAAAGAGGATACATATTATCTATAATATAATACAATATGATATAACATACATTATCTATATAATATTTATAGATAACTGAATCACTTTGCAGTATGCCAGAAACCAACACAACATCATAAACCAACTATTTTTCAGTTAAAAAAAAAAAGAGCAAGGAGAAAAACACACTGAAATTTCCCTACTTTAATGATAAGTAACTTATGGATGTTCCCTATATGGCCAGCCCTGTAGAAGCTCAGAAGGAACCCAAGCAAAGCTGAAAGGCAATGTTTGGGACTCCTTTTGGCGGTAGGGTAATCGCCCAGGAGTAATTTAAAACTTTAGCCAGTTAGTGACTTCGATGATTAGTTGTTATTTCACAAATGTAATAAGCTTCTCAGAGTAAGGTTAAGTCAAGTGGTAGCCTAATCCCTTCCAGTGTGTTTGTGAGATATTTCTCTTCAAACATCACCCCTTAAGCCCTTTATATACATTAACTCATTTATTTCTCACAATAATCTTATGAAGTGCTTTTATTATTTCCATTTAAAGATGGGGAAACTGAGGCACAGAGCGATCAAGCAACTTATTTACTAGTTGCAAGTGTGTACCCTTAAACAACATCTCCCCAATTTCCCCCACCCCTCCCTAGTAACCACCATTCTACTCTCTTTTTACAAGTCCGGTTTCTTTAAAATTACACATATAAGTGATATCATATAATATTTGTCTTTCACTTAGTGGTTTGTTTTTTTTTTTTAAATATATATAGCTGCACCTGTGGCATAGGGAAATTCCTGGGCTAGGGGTCAAATGAGAACTACAACTGCAGGCTTATACCACAGCCACAGCAATGTGGGACCCAAGCTGCATCTGCAAGCTATGTCACAGCTCATGGCAACACTGGATCCTTAATCCATGATCGAGGCCAGAGATCAAAAACGCTTGAACCTGACGTTGCCGTGGCTGTGGCTGTGGCGCAGGCTGGCAGCTACAGCTCTGACCGGACTCCTATCTTGGGAACTTCCATATGCCACTGGCGCAGCCCTAAAAAGACCAAAAAAAAAAAGAGATGGGAGGTTCAATGGGACCAATGGAAGAAATACTTGACAGTTTGATCACATTCTGCCAAAGATGACGTGCTGTCTCCTCAGGGAATTTTTTTAAAAAGGAAATCAGATTTTCATTTTGATTTATTTGATATTAGAGATTGAACCAAATGACTCCTGAGGTTGTTCCCAGATTCACATTTTTTTTTTTGTCTTTGTTGTTGTTGCTATTTCTTGGGCCGCTCCTGTGGCATATGGAGATTCCCAGGCTAGGGGTCTAATCGGAGCTGTAGCCACCGGCCTACGCCAGAGCCACAGCAACGCGGGATCGGAGCCGCGTCTGCAACCTACACCACAGCTCACAGCAACGCCGGATCCTTAACCCACTGAGCAAGGGCAGGGACCGAACCCGCAACCTCATGGTTCCTAGTCGGATTCGTTAACCACTGCGCCACGACGGGAACTCCCCAGATTCACATTTTATAATATTAAAGAAGTGTCCTTTTAAAAGAATTCTAGAAGTTAAAAAAAAAAAAAAAAAAAAAGGAGGAAATTTTCCTTCCGTGAAGGCACAGCCCTCGATGTGAGGTTGGGGAGGCTGTTGTATTTCTTTGGCTCTTCTACCCCCACCTCCAGGATGGCCAGGTGATTATTACTATTCTTTTTTAACAATTAACCAGGACCTGCTGCAGAGCACCGAGAACTCTACCCAACATTCTGCGATCACCTATGTGGGGACAGGATCTGGAAGAGAATGGGCGTGTGTCCATGTGGAACTCAATCGCTTTGTCGTGCAGCCAGAAATGACCCCAACCTTGCGAATCCTCTACTTCAATAAAACTTACAAAAAAAAAAAAAAAAAAAGCAGACATGAGGCTGAACACTCAAAAGGACGCAAGCCTAGGGATGTCCTGCCTTCCCCTGTTTTTAGGTTAGCCGTCTCCACCCCTTTTTTCCTGGAGGAGAAAATGCATTTGACCACCGGCCCAAGTGGCCCCATCCGGCAGGCTCGGTAGAGTCGGGGCAGGAGAGGGCGAGCCTAAAAGTAGGGCTTCTTTCAGAAAAAAGTGCGGGATGAGCCAGTGGTAGCCACAGACACGGTCCCTCCCTCCTAATTGGTCTGCAGACATTCTCAGAGACTTGGAGGGCCTCCGACTTGGAAGAGGCGCCACGGGCTGACGCTGGGGCCGGGCCCTCGCTCCCGGAGCGATGGGCGGACAGCTGCGTCCGCTGGCAGGACCACGGTTTCCGCCACATCCCTAGGGACCAAAGCCAGCGCAAGAACGGAGAGAACAGAACTCCGAAGCGGACGGATTCACGCTCAGAACGTGGCCGACTTTCCTTTGCATCTTAGTGCACAAGAAGCGGGTCCAGCGCCTCTCTATGAAGAATAGTATCTATTTTCTCCATTTTATACACTCCGAGTGCTGTCTTTTCCCTGTGGGAAAACATTTCTCTTTATTTACTTCTTCCCTCCACATAAAACATACACTGAACTGCAAGAAGGACCACTCCCCAGGTCCCGCTTTTTTTTTTTTTTTTTTCCCCCCTGTCTTTCCCCTTTTTCTGGTGCTACTTTATCACAGGATCCAGGAGGATTTCCACAATCTTATTAATATTTAACATTTATTGTTAGTCTCCTGAGCCACCACAGAGACATATATTATCTCTTTGCAAGATTTAATGTCATCCTTAGTGATTCATATTCTCGACGGTATGCTTTCTGCTTAGAAAAAAAAATCTTCATCTCCCAGTTACACTGTTCTGTGCCTGGATGAAGTTCCAGTGTTTGGGCCAAAGGAAGAGGTAGTAGACGGTGAGGTTATTTATACTTTGTCCACCAGGGATGCAAAGTTTTTTAATGGTAACTTGTGGAATTATTCAGCTCACATTCTATATTTATAATTCTTTTGAAGGCCCTTAAAATACAGACTTAAGTTAAATTAAAAACTTAGGGAGGCCAGCCTTATTTAACTTCGGACTATCTTACCAGCAAAGTTTGCTCAGAAGCTAATACCTACTATAAACTCAATATCGTGGGATTGATTTGTCCATCAATGGGAATACATTATTTTAAAAAATATTTTAGCAGAAGAATGTGCCATAAGGATAAAATTAGAAAAAAAAATAGTGACAACACACCCCTGGGCAGTTTGGGGGAATTGATTTATATTCGCATTTTTCTACCTTCTGAATTTGGTTCTTAATAAGTACAGTATGAGAGGGTTAATGCACAGTGGCTCCGAATTATGAGCCCTGCCCGTGAACTGAAAGGGACATGTACGCAAGAGAGTTGAAAAATCAGGTTGTCCTCTGTTTTTAAATGTCAAAATTTATGGCAAGGTTAATTTGGTTACAACACAGTGAATATAAATGATGAAATTCAATACATGCTTTTCTCTAACATGAAAAAAAATACCGCATACCAACAATTAATGTGCTAACTGAAAATGATTCTTATCTATTCTGTTGGCAAACCTCACTTGGAAAGAGTGCGTTGGCTGACTCTGACTGATGGGAACGCCAAAGATCTAAGCCTGATTCATTTTTTTAAAAAATATTCTCCAGTGCTGATACCTATATTCCAAATTAGTCCTTCACCTAACTAGTGTTTTTGGCTCCAGTCCCATATTAAGAAGTTGAATTTGCTCTACAGAACATGCAGTTCAAAGCACCTAGGTTTAGAGGGCAGGCAGGCTTTGTTCTAATATTGACCCCATCTTTTACCTGTTGTGTGACCTGTAGAATTAAGCCTTTAATCTTTTAAAAATATTCATTAGCATAATACCAAGAATAGCAACTGTACTTATTGAGCTATAACTATGCTTTAGTAATTTTCATTGGGGCGTCAGCCAGTCATTCCTGATGGATAGAAAAGTTCTCACATAAAATGAGTCAGATGACCTTGGCCACAACTCCTAGCTCTGCACAAAGCCACATGCTGTCACAGTGTTATCACAGTCCCTCCCAGCTCCTGGAGACCAGATGCAAAGCTTGGCATGTTTAATAAAGGATCAGGAGTCCCCCCTGTGGTGCAGTGGGTTAAGCATCCAACTGTAGCAACTTGGGTTGCTGCAGAAGCGTGGGTTCAATCCCCCGCCTAGTGCAGTGGGTTAAAGGATCCAGAGTTGCTGCAGCTCAGATTCAATTCCTGGCCTCGGAACTTCCACATGCCATGGGTGTGGGTATAAGGAAAGAAAAAAAAAAAGTACCAGTGTGTCCCTTGTCAGCTCCAAGGTAAGTGTTTGTTGCTTTGAGTAGGGATGCCATTATCACTGTTTTTCAAGAAAACTACCATGAGGAATCACCTCACACCAGTGAGTGGCTATCCTCAAAATCTACAAATAATAAATGCTAGAGAGGGTGTGGAGAAAAGGGAACCCCACTACACTGTTGGTGGGAATGGAAAGTGGTGCAGCCACAATGGAAATCAGTATGGTGGTTCCTTAAAAAACTAAAAATAGAACTACCATATAATCCAGCAATCCCACTCCTGGGCGTCTATCCAGAGAAAACCATAATTTGAAAAGATACACGCGCTCCAGTGTTTATTACAGCACTATACACAATAGCCAAGACATGGAAACAACCTAAATGTCCATCGACAGAGGATTGGATATGGAAGATGTGGTACATATATACAATGGAATATTACTCAGCCATAAAAAAGACATAAACAACGCCATTTGCAGCAACATGGATGGACCTAGAGATTATCACATTAAGAGATGTAAATCAAAGACAAAGACAAATGCCATATGATATCACTTACATGTGGAATCTAAAAAAGTGATACAAATGAACTTATTTACAAAACAGAAATAGATGCACAGACATAGACATCAAACATATGGTTACCAAAGGGGGAAAGAGGTAATAAATTAGGAGTTGGGGATTAACATACACACAGTGCTACATATAAAACAGGGAAGCAACAAGCAACTACTGTATAGCACAGGGAACTAGATTTAATATCTTGTAATAACTTCTAATGGAAACGAATTTGAAAAAAGAATAGATATATAACTGTACACTTGAAACTAACACAGCATTGTAAGTTAACTATACTTAAATTCAACAAAAGAAGCATCTTTGCTTTCTGCAGATGAGTCTAAACAGGAAGGGCATTTCCCCCCAAATATTCAGTCTGTGATTTAGAACTATTTCTATAAGGTTTCCTTTCCATTTAGTTAGTGCTCTGCTGTAGTCTGGTTGATTTCGCTGTGGCATTTCCTCTTCTTTTTGATGAAGATCTTTACGATAACCTTTCCCAACCCCAAGAAATAGCCGGACAGAGCTCCGGAATTTGAAAGGTAAGGAAGGGGGGTGTGAGAGAACAATCGACTTTTCTGGATTTTCTCTTTGTTTTCATAACTGATATTTATGAAGTGCTTTACTACGAATGTTATTCACATTATACAGATGAAGAACCGAAGCCCCCAGAGTTTGAATCTGCTGTCTAGCTCAACACTTCTTGGAAGAGACAGAGCCAAGATTCTCCCAGGATACATTGCTTCTTGAGCTGGAGTTTGTAAACTCTGGCCCATCTTGCCACCTTCTAGAATTAAAAAAAAAAAAAAAAGCCCACTCTAGCCTGTTTTGTTTTATTTTTTCATTTGAGATTCTCTCTCTCTCGCTCTCTTCAAGGCACCCCATCAGAAAAAGGAAGTATTTGCCTTCCACCCTTCCCACTTTCCTCTGAGAAGCATCTGCCAGAAGCCGCCCAATATGTGCTACTCATGTATCACCAGAGAACTCTGCCTTCCAAATACCTCCTTCGTGGTATCATCAGTGTTCTTTGTTTGGGGGACAGGATTGTGTAAACAACACATTTCTTGCTTTTCAAAGTTAAGAGCCAATTGTTGTATGGATACAAGAAACAGACAGATACAGATTCTAGTTGGGTTTGTTTTTACTGTTTTAAGAGTGCTTCAAAAGTGGGGATACCAGTCATTTATCAGACGTGCATTTTACAAACACTTTCTCCCATTCTGGGACTTGCATTCTCGTTTTTTGGCTGTGGTGTGCAGCCTCTGATGTGGGATCTCAGTTCCCAGACCAGGGGTTGAACCCAATCTGTGAAAGCACTGAATCATAACCACCAGACCACCAGGGAACTCCCTTCTTTCTTTCTTTCTTTCTTTCTTTCTTTCTTCTTTCTTCTTTCTTTCTTTCTTTCTTTCTTTCTTTCTTTCTTTCTTTCTTTCTTTCTTCCTTCCTTCCTTCTTTCCTTCCTTCCTTCCTTCCTTCCTCTCTCTCTCTTTCTTTCTGCAGAGCAGAAGTTTTTAATTTTCCTTTCTTTTTCCCCTAGGGCCACACCCTCGGCATATGGAAGTTCCCAGGCTTGGGGTCAAAGGGGAGCTGCAGCTGCCAGCCTACACCACAGACGTAGCAATGCCAGATCCAAGCTACATCTACCACCTACAATGCCGCATGCAGCAATGCTGGATCCTTAACTCACTGAGCAAGGCCAGGGATCAAACCCTCATCCTCATGGATCCTAGGTAAGTTCTTAACCACTGAGCCACAATGGGAACTCCTAATTTTAATGAATTGCAATTTGTTGATTTTTTTTTTCCCCACGGGTCATGCTCTTAATGCTTTACCAAAAAAGTCATTACCAAGCCCAAGTTCACTTAGATTTTCTCCTGCATTATCTTTCAGTTGTATTTCATTTATTTATTTTTAAAAACCATTTTATTTTTATTTTTTTCATTTTTGACCGCCCCAGGGCTTAAGGAGCTCAGGGGCCAGGGATCAGATCCTTGTGGCACTGGTGACCTACGCCACAGCTGTGGCAATGCAGGATCCTTTAACTCACTGTGTCAGGCCGGGGATTGAACCTGCATCCTGGTGCTGCAGAGACGCCACCAATCCCGTTGTGCCACAACAGGAACTCCTCCCAGGAGTTTTATAGCTTTGTATTTTACAGTTATGTCTATGATCCATTTTGAGTTAATTTTTGTGAAAAGTGCAAGATCTGGGTGTAGACTTTTTTTTTTGGCATGTGGAGGATCAATTCAGTTTTTCCAGCCATTTGTTGGAGACACTGTCTTTGCTGTATTGTGCTGCCTTTGCTCCTTTGTCAAAAAGATCAGTTGACTGTATTTAAGTAGGTCTATTTCTGGGCTCTCCGTTCCATTCCATTGATCTATTTGTCTGTTCCTTCTCCAATACCACACTGTCTTGATGACTGTAATTTTACAGAACGTCTTGAAGTCAGGTAGTGTTGGTTCTCTGACTTTGTTCTTCAATATTGTGGTTGGCTCTTCTGGGTCCTTCGCCTCTCTACATAAACTTTAAAATCAGTGTGTCAATATCCACAAGATAAGTTGCTGAGATTTTGATTGGGATTGCTGTGAATCTATAGAGCAACCTGGAAAGAACTGACATCTTGACAATACTGAGTCTTCTTACCCACGTACATGGAATATCTCTCTATTTAGAGCTTCTTGGATTTCTTTTTTATCAGAATTTTATACTTTTTTTAATAGACCTTATACATACTTCACGAGATTCACACCTCAGACATCTTTTTGGTTTTGGTATTAATACAACTGGTGTTGTGCTCTTGTTTTTGCTTTTTGCTTTCCTTTTGTGGCTGCACCCATGGCATATGGAAGTGCCCTGGCCAGGGATCGAATCCCAGCCATATCTGTGACCTATGCCACAGCTGTGGCAATGCCGGGATCCTTAACCTACTGCGCCATTGTGGGAACTTGGGTGTGGTGGGGTTTTTTTTTATTATTATTTTTATTTTAAGGGCCGTACCCACAGCATATGGAAGTTCCCAGGCTAGGGGTCAAACTGAGCTGCAGCTGCTGGCCTACAGCACAGCCACAGCAACTCGGGATCTGAGCCATGTCTGTGACCTACACCACAGCTCATGTCACTGCAGGATCCCTGACCCACTGAGCAAGGCCAGGGAATGGAGGGATCGAATACTAGTCGGATTCATTTCTGCTGCACCACAATGGGAACTCTGGGTGTGGTGTATTTAATTTCAAATTCCAACTATTTAGTGCTGGCATAGAAGGAGCAGTTACTTCTGTACATGAGAAACAGGCTTTAGCGATCAGAGCTATTCCTGAGTCAAGCTGGATTTGAGGGTAGGGACCCAAAGGTGACTTTAACGCTCTCGAGTGGATTAGACCATCTTGTCTCTCCATTTTTGACACAGCTGAACAACCACAAGTGGCTGCCAGTCTGCCCCAGGGAGGTCACTGCAGAGAGGAGCTGGCAAGGAGTCCTTAAGGCAGGACTTGGCACAGAGAGAGGGGAGGGGAGCTTGGGAGGGTGGAGCCAGGCTTACTATCAGATAGGTCACTCCTCTGGGGCAGGAGCCGGGCCAGGAAATGAACAGAAATTCCCTCCAAAATCCCACACGAGCCCCTCCCTTTTGGAAAGATTTACAAAAACCTAAGATAGAAAGCAAAACCTAAAAATCCCCTCAAAAAGTCATTTGCTATGTTTGTGTGTATGCTTGTGTGTGTGTGTGTGTGTCTGCGTGTTTCTCTGTGGATCTGTGTGTTTGTGTCTCTCTCTGTGTGTTTCTGTCATTTGCTATGTTTGTGTGTATGCTTGTGTGTGTGTGTGTCTGCGTGTTTCTCTGTGGATCTGTGTGTTTGTGTCTCTCTCTGTGTGTTTCTGTGTTAGTGTGTCTCTATATATCTCTGTGTGTATGTATCTCTGTGTGTGTGTCTCTCTGTATCTGTGTGTGTGTGTCTCGTGTGTGTGTCTCTCTCTGTGTATCTGTGTGTGTGTCTCTGTGTTTCTGTGTTAATGTGTCTCTCTATATCTCTGTGTGTGTGTGCATCTGTGTGTGTCTCTCTGTATCTCTGTGTGTGTGTCTTGTGTGTGTATTTGTACACCCCTTACTTTATGTGCATTAAATTTCTACAAAATGAGTCCTATGTCTGGGCTTCTTACATACATGGTACCTTCCCAGAAATTCTGCTTCTTTTTTTTCAGTAATGCACTACTTAATAAATTATTAATCACACCATATGGATCAAAAAATTGCAAATAAAAGCAAAAAACTACTTGTTATGTAACCTCTCAGAGTTACTACTTCCTCCCATTTCGATATATACAAATAAACATACATTTATTTATTTATTTACTTATTTTTCTTTTTACGGTTGCACCTGCAGCATATGGAAGTTCCCCGGCTAGGGGTAGAATAGGAGCTGCAGTGTACACTACAGCCAGATCCTTAACCTGCTAAGTGAGGCCAGGGATTGAACCGGCATCCTCAAGGACACTATGTTGGGTTCTTAATCTGCTGAGCCACAATGGGAACTCCATAGACATATGTTTTAAAAGAGGATTGTACTATGTATATATTTTTACAACCTGCTTTTTAACCTCATGTATCTTGAAAATTCCTACATCATTAAATCCCTGCTACGAGATGACATTTGATGTCTGGGTAGCGTTCCATTAAATGGGTCTGAGTATGCACTGCCATTTGTTGTTAACTCGACTGCTAGACTATGAGGTTGTTTATAGGTTTTCTCTATCTTAAACAATCCTATATGAACATTTATGTTCATAAATCTTGCACCATCGTCTAATTATTTCCTAACGTTACAACCCTAAAAACAACCTTCCCACATTTCTTGGTATGTCCATTTGTTTAAGCTTTCAAAACATTTTGCTCAACTGTGCTCTAACCTGCAACTCTTCATGAACTGATTCTGCCAGTTTCCCAGCTGTTCTCTGGTGGTAAATTTGCCACTGCTGGAAACTTTTTACAGCCACATGGGTTATGTTTAGATCCTGGACAAAAGGACTTTATTGAAATCGTTATGGAACAATAATTGAATTACTGTAGATTCTAAAATCAGGACGTAGCTGAGATAGAGAGCCTGCCTGCCGAATACTCGGGGTTATACTTTCCTCCAACTTTCTAAACTTCTCTGAGGAATTGAGACTGCTTCTTTGGATAAAATGCTGTATGGAGAGAAACTCCTTAAGCTCTAAAATACCTTTTTACCTAGATCCTGATAGACAGCAAAATCTGCGGTGTGACAAATGGCATCTGACATCCAGGAAGGAACATATCCTGAAAAATAAATCCATATCGCTCATCCATCTCTAATTTCAGGGGACAGGCTCTCGTGCAAGATCCATATCTGCCTCTGCCTTCCACAAACACCACATTTTCGTTTTCTGGCCCTGTAATCAACTTGGCTGAAACACAGCTACCAGCCAATCTGAGTTAAACTTGGCTCCTGCAAAGAGCCAAGATACACCGCTTGCCGAAAATTGATTTCTAAGGGGAAAAATATAAGTAAGCCATCATTTAAAAATCACGGACTTTTGCTGATTTTTAAAAATGGGTTTAAAGAATCTCTATTTCTGCATTCTGTATATGATCCAATATTTATAACAGACATTAAGCCTTTCTTAGGAGTAATTCAAAGCATAGTACTATGCAAAATTAAATACATATTCATTCCTCTTATAGAAATGGTTGGGTTCCTACTATGTGCCAGGTTGAATTTGGTACTGGAGATAGTACCAATAATATTAAATACTGATAATAAGTTTGTATTTGATACTGTACTGGAGATAGTATCAATACTTTAAATAATATTCAATCAAGAGTGTGTAGTAGTAGTAATATTAAGAAATAATATTTTGACTGCAAACTTAAGAATCTCCCCATCCAGATGAAAAAAATACTCAACCTCGTGAGTCATGTTGCGGGACCCATCAGTGGTCAGGGAGCGCAGATCAAAACCACAGTGAGGCTGTACTTCCTACTCACTCAATGACTACAGGAAATAAAAAAAGAGATGGACCGTAACAAGTGTCACCAGGATGTAGAGAAGTTAGAATTGTCCTGAGCTGCTGTCAAACGGTGCAACCACTTTGGACGACAGCTTGGCAGCTCCTCAAAATGCTAAATGTGGACTTATCATATGATCCCGGGATTCCACTCTTCGTTCTTAGAGAACTGAAAACATATGTCTACACTAATTTTTTTTTTTTCCTTTTTTAGGGCCACACCCGAGGCATGTGTAAGTTCCCAGGCTGGGGGTTGAATTTGAGCTACAGCTGCCGGCCTACACCGCAGCCACAGCAACGCAGGATCTAAGCCGCGTCTGTGACCCACACCACAGTTCACAGCAATGCTGGATCCTTAACCGACTGAGTGAGGCCAGGCATCGAACCCGAAACCTCATCATTCCTAATCAGGTTCATTAACCACTGAGCCACTACAGGAACTCCTACACTAAATTCATAGATGATTGTTCATGGCAGCATTATTCAAAGTAGCCAAAAAGTGGAAACAACCCAAGTTACCATTCACTGTTTGGAGAATAAACAAGGTAGTCTATCTGTACACGGGCTATTATTTGGCTGGAAAGGAACCACATACGATAAATATGGGAGACCCTTAAAAACGTTATGCTACGTGAAAGAAGCCAGGAATAAAAGTCCACCTATTGTGATTCCATCAAATGGACGGAATAGCCAACTCTTCAGAGACGGAAAGTACGTAGTGATTGCCAGGACCTGTGGGGGGAGCGGGGTGGGGGGCAGTGAATGATAAGGGCATAGGGCTTGTTTGGGGGGAGGTGGTGAAAATGGCCTGGAATTAGAGAGTGGTGGTCAATGCAGAACCTTGTAAGTAGATGAGATACCACTGAATTGTAATCTTAAAAAGAATGAAATTTATGATATGTGAATTATATCTCAATAAAGATGTTGTTTAAAAAAAAGGAATTCCTAGGATAATGGAATTCACTCCATCACTAGTGTAGGTGAAAAATAAGGTGGTGAAAGGCTCCACGAAGGTGCTAATATCTGCCATAAATATTCAAGGATGAGTAGGAATGCAGTTGAAAGAGAGTAGACCAGGACATCTGGGTGAAGGGATTATGCAAGCACCGAGGATGTACTAAATAAAAGTGTTGTGAATGAATTTATCATTTTGGAGAATTATTTGATTGGAAAATGAGAGCTCCCTCTCCAGCTGCCAAGATAATTGAGGACGTGACAAAGCATATGACCAGACTGGGTTGGGACCATTGTTTTCGGCAGGTTCCAGGATGGCAAAGTTATGCTCGTACCAGTCTCCGCCGACATAAAACACCTACCAATTTCCATCTCTCTGACTGGATGGGTCGTTGATGAGCTCCTAGAAGAGATCACTGCTGTCCTTTTATCCTGGACTGCGTGTACAGATATAGACGAAAAGTCTCATGAAATATTAAGCGAATGCTTATCACCTCACTTCATGTAAATAGGCAGAATTAAGTTGAATATTTTCTTTTTTTAACTTTTCAACCAACTCCCTTTGAATAGAGGACTGCACATGCATGTCTATAAATTTCCTACATTTTCTAAATTATGAGTAATGGTATAGAATCCGCCACTAATCTCTTCTATTCCGAGATCTCAAGAACATGTAGATAAGTGAAATGTTCAAAATATATGAAAATGAAATTCAGAAAACCCAATTTGAATACCACTAAGGTTTCAGCTAGGGAAAAATTTAGAGAAACCAGCAAAGGTCGGAGGTAGCAATTAAATGGAGTTGGGAACGACGTAATTTAACTTTCGCAAAACGTAATTAACCTGCATATTATTCTATACGATAGATTATTTTTGAAAGGGAGACTTGGGGCTGGGATGATAACAAGGACCAACCTGGGTAAGAAACATTTTGCCTCGCAGAAGCTGTCAGTGATTTGCAGACGTGAAGAGAAGAGAATAGATGCCTGAAAGGTGGGTTCGAAGGTAATAGGATTTTGCCCTACTATGGAAACGGACGCTACAGATCGGAAGGCTTTTATGTGATAGCGCCTTTTGAGTGACAACTGTCGATATAGGACTTGGACAGTGGTGAGGTCAGCATGGATTTTTTTTTTTTCCCTAGGTCTCTCTGCTGCCACTGCCTGTCATGAGACATTGCCTGTCATTTTCAAATGACTTAGGTACATTCGGAGATTCTTCCTCCATCAGTTTGGAGGAAAAACATTGAGGTAGTAATCACTATTTTCACAT
The DNA here is from genome assembly GCF_016906955.1 of Phacochoerus africanus. Taxonomy (NCBI): domain Eukaryota; kingdom Metazoa; phylum Chordata; class Mammalia; order Artiodactyla; family Suidae; genus Phacochoerus; species Phacochoerus africanus. The sequence goes on along the minus strand of NC_062555.1, from coordinate 13,034,927 downwards.
GTCTTCGTCTCAATGTATGTCAGGCTAGGAAATGCGCTCTGAATGCTGTTTAAAACTTCTTGCCTTAAAAATAGGTTAAGAACTTGCAAGTAATTGTTTTTCAAAGGTTTGGATAATTCAGCCCGATAGTGTATTTTATGTTGCTTTTAATGAACAGAAAAGTACTTTTGTTTAAAAGACTTTCCTTTACCCTATTGCATGTTTTTCATCTGAGGTAGAGAAAAATCAATTATTTTAAGAATTAAGTCCGTTCTGGCAGTTCATTTAAGTGAATCCTACTAAGTTAAGGGACCGTCAGTATTTCTTCCTTAGTTATCAACTCAAAGAAAAGTGCTATCATGTACAGAAGTGGAATATAATTTGCTGTTGAGGAAATGGCATTGATTTTCCTGTCAGTTAAAGATTGCTGGTTGGCATGCATGCATAATATGTTAACTTCTACTTGACGAAATTTAAGAATTATTCTAGAATTGGAAAAGGAGGTTGCTAGTCCTGGATCCTATATAACCAGCTTATGCCTGATATAATAAGTCCTCAGGTGAGAATAATTGAGAAAAAATGAACAGAGAAGGGGCGTCGAGGTTGGAATAATTATGACCAAAATATAGTAGCTTAAAATTTATGTGTACATAATGTTTTAAAATGTTTAAAACACTTTTACATACATGACAATTTAATTACTATCACATGAATTTTCAGCAGTCAGGCCACTGGATGGCTAAAAGGAAAGACTGCCTTCATACTGTAAATTATATAACACCTCTTAAGGCTTGTCTGTGTTTGATCAAAACACAGGGTATACCTAGACCTGCCTCATTTCATGCAGTACAAACATTTATTAGGTGTCCACAGAAAGGTCAAAATATATAAACTATCAAAATATAAAAGCTAGCAAAACATACACTTTTCGAGGGTAAAGAGCTTACATTTTTGGGGGATGGCTTTTGTTCTATTTAATTATTTTCTTCACCGTTTTATAAGAGGGTTATTAATGACAGGTAGTATTTACCAACCGGGTACTTTGGGCCCCCCATACTCTGTGCCAAACCAGCTCTTTCCCTCCTGATCTTCCCCCTCCACTCGGGGTGGTTTGGGAACCTGCCCCTGGGGACCCTGGTGGAGAATCCACACTGGCAGAGGGTTGCTGCACCAGTGCCAAGAGCTTATCTTTTTATTCGCTGATTTTTCTTTACCCATCCAGATATTAAAGAGACATGATAAAGTGATGCTATTTTGTGTGCTCATCCTTCCTGCCTCCTAAAGGCATTAAATCATAAGGAGGTATTTGTTGGAAACATAGCAGGTTCCCCAAGAGCTCCCCTCTCTTCCAGCTGGATACAAAAGCAATTGAGAGATGGACAGGGAGCCAGGGAGCTGGGGCAGAAGGTGGCTCGGCTGTGCAGCAACAACGGGCTTCCTGACATCCTCACCCAGCGAGGGGAAACCAAGGGCTCAGGTCTCTCTCACGGGGACAGATTGCTGAGATAAAAGACACAGTTATTGAGCAACAGGAGGTGTTTGGTACATTTCCTGCAGCTCAATATAAAAAAACAACCCAATCAAAAAATGGGCAGATCTAAGCAGACATTTCTCCAAAGAAGACATACAGATGGCCAAAAAATGCATGAAAAGATGCTCAACATCGCTCATTATTAGAGAAATGCAAAGCAAAACTATAATGAGGTACCACCTCACACTAGTCAGAATGGCTATTAGCAAAACGTCTACCAACAATGAGTGCTGGAGAGGGTGTGGAGAACAGGGAACCCTCCTATACCGTTGGTAAGAATGTAAATTGGTGCAACTTCTATGGAAAACAATATGGAAGTTCCTCAAAAAACTAAAAATAGGACTGCCATATGATCCAGCAATCCCACTCCTGGGCATCTATCCACAGAAAACCACCATTCACAAAAAGAGCCATGCACAATAGGCAAGATATGGAAGCAACCTAAATGGATAAAGAAGATATGGACGGAGGAATGAATAAAGAAAATATGGTACATATATACAATGGAATATTACTCAGCCATAAAAAGAATGAAATAATGCCATTGCAGCAACATGGGTGGACCTAGAAATTATTTCACTAAGTGAAGTTAGTCAGACAGTGAAAGACAAACATCATATGATGTCACTTATATATGGAATCTTTAAAAAAGGATACAAATGAACTTATTTGCAGAACAGAATCAGACTCACGGACTTTGAAAAGCTTAACAATTACCAAAGGGTGCGGGTGAGGAGGCGGGATGGACCAGGGGTTTGGGACTGGCATATGCACCCTGAGACCTATGGAATGACCGGCCTTTGGGGATCTGCGGTGTGGCACAGAGAACTCTACCCAATCTTCTGAGATCATCTATGTGGGAGAAGAATTTGAAAGAGGGTGGATGTGTGTATATGTATAACTGGGTCACTTTGTCGTACAGTAGAAATGATCACAACCTTGTAAATCCACAATGCTTCAACTTAGAGGAAAAAAACAAAACAAAACAAAACACAAAACACCGCCACAGGGAGCAGAGACGGAAGAGATGAGGGAGTAGCATGAGTTCGGCTATCAAGACCAGTTTCTCCTCCCAAACTCAGCAGTCTGACACTTTTGAAGATGTGAGCGAAGGGGCAGAGAGAGGCCCAGGGAACTCAAATGGGTGTCTGGTGACGTTAAAGTGCCTCCACTTTGAAAGCCTGAGGCGTGCAGCTGGGAGGGTCCCCTAACGACCTTAATAACAGAAAACAAAACATCCCTCTTCCTTAACATACGTTGTCATGCTCCGGGACATGTCTTCAAGACTAATTTCCTGAGAGTGACCTTGGTGAATATCTGTAAAATATGTGATTAGGTATAACTATAAAAAATCAAAAAAGAGAGATCTCTTTAAGGATTCATCATCTTAAATACCAAAACTCTTTGACAGAAACACTTTTCTGGTTATTTCGTGCACTGTGAATTATCTCAAGCCACGGGGAGGTTTAAAATAGTTTGAAAATGTGTGTTCCAATATTCAGAGGAGAGCTGAAATCTGTAATACTGGCAATACATATATAATTTAAAAGTGGTAACCTTTAAAATATATATGGCAGGGCAGATAATAGAGTATTAATAGTCAAAATAATATGACATGTATTTATTGAAGATAGGCTGTGTTCAAGGTATTGTATCAACCATTATGTATGCATGGTCTCATTAAAATTTCACAATTGCCCTGTGAGGTAAGCACTAGTATCAGTTAAAGAAATGTGTACCTGGCTTTAATATTCCATACAGCAACATCTGAATTAGACTTTATCTGTACTGCGCCTTCCCTTTAATTAATGGGAGAAGCAAACATAAGCCCTTTCCTCTATAACAATGAGCAGAATCAACATCAGTTTCCACCTATGGAACCTTAAACTTATTCTGGTCAGGAATATGAAAGCTGTCATATGCCGACCAAGATGTAGGCAGTAAATTACACAAATAATTAGCTCAGGGAAGCAACAGGGGATTTGGGGAATTGTAAGAGAATATCAGAAAGTTCTAGATTTGAGTCTCAAAAGCATCTTTTTCTAGTTGTGTGCATTAATTTCTTGAAGATTTCGTTTTATCACCTCAAAATGTTAATAATAAATGCTAGTCACTTCACAGGGTTATTTTGAGAGTCAAAGAAGATATTAAACGAAAGAAGTGGAGTTCCCATTGTGGCTCAGTAGGTTAAGAACCTATGCTGTCTCTCTGAGGGTACAGGTTTGATCCCTGGCCTCACCTAGTAGGTTATGGATCTGGCATTGCTACAAGTTGCAGGTAGGTCGCCCAGGTGGCTTGGATCCAGTGTTGCTGCTGTGTCTGTGGTGTCGGCAGCAGCTGCACCTCCAATTCGACCCCTCGCCTGGGAACTTTCATGTGCTGCGGGTGAAGCTGCAAAATGAAGAAAAAAAAAAAGAAAGAAAAGATAAAGAAAGAAGTAGTTGCATATCTAGATGCTTTGGGGGGCCCTGTATTTGTCTGGGTTGCCCTTCTTTCTCCAGCTCACTTTCCGTGTTGTCTTGCTGCAGAGTCCTTCTCGAAGCTTAGAAAGGATGTTGAATGAAGCTCTTCCCCATGTTGTGGTAGCTGCCATTCTGCCATCTTTTGGTCACCTTCTGTCACTCATGGGTTTCTGTCTGTAGCTTAATTACAAAACACTTATTTTTCTTACAGTAAACATCCATACAAGCAAAAACACTGACAAATAACTATTTGGTTTGGGGATGAGGTTTAGAAAAAACATTTTCTCTTGCAAAAGTCAAAAGCCTTAGGAAGGACATCTTTTATCCAAATGAGATGAATTCCCTTAGAGACATTTTAAAGCTAAAATAAACCTGTTAAATAAAGGTCATGACATTAAGATCCTTAAAGACACAAGGCTATGGATTTCATTTTAATAGAGTCTTCCTGAGGTACGCTTTTGATCGAGTGTTCTTGGAGCCAGTTCCTATCCCTTTAGGAAGTGTTTGAATTTTATTTGGAAATGAAACACAGAAACACACACTGATAATTGAAGCCTTCCACTTGAAGACAAGCCTTGAAACAAATACAAAATAAAAGAAATAAAGATCAGGCATAAATTGGAGCTAACTCCCATCAGGCCACCGAGACAGGTTTTGCCATATGCCATCCTCTATCTTCTTAGGATTGTGAAGTGCTGGGGTTGAGGGAACACCGAAGACATTAGGTAGCTCAGGGATTCCCTTCGACCACTGACATATCAGAACCTCTTGGGAGATATAAGAACACACATATAACTTGGCCCTAGGAAAGAGGAACCAGTGGAAGAAGCAGATACCAATTTCTAGACCCGAAAATCTGGAAGAGCACTGGGGGATTAATTGTGTTGCATCAACTACAAATCTTGTGCAGACATTTTTAGCCTGTCTACCCCTGCTGGTGGGCTTGAAGTTTTTTTCTGCTCAAGTTGATTGCACTGGTTTTGCCTGCTCTTTCTAGGGTGGTCCATTTCCTACTCTTCCACTTTAAGCTCCCCTCATTCACTTCAGTGCAGCAAGATGCATCTCAGTGCCCAAAGGTGCATGGAGATAGGCGGCTTTCACTATGACTGCACTTCACCCTCATTTCAAGCTTCCATTTGACCAGGGCAGGGAAACCTGATCTTAGGCCACTCAGAAATACTTCGGGGGCCTTTTAAAATGCCAAGGCATCCAGAGTGGGGATGAGCAAAGAATCCTAACTGGACATTGCCAACCCTGTTAGCATTCTTTATTCCTGTGGTCTCTGGGCACCCCTGCCTCTGCCTACCACGGGCCACTTCTCCAGTTTTGGCTAAGGTCACCAATGCTCTCCATACTATGGAATTCAAGAGACACTTTTTTCATTCTCGTCGTGCTAAGACACCCATCCGCTTTTGACCTAGTCGACCATTTCTCCTTAAACCACTTTTCCCCCTTGGCTTCCACACAGCTTTCCTCGAGTTTTTCTGGTCAGTTTTTAAAAGCCTGTCTCTATATCCTTCAGGAGTCCTGTTTTGCAGGTCTTCTCTCTCTCTCTAGATGATGTCTTTTAGTTCCATTGCTTCAGTTATAATCTAATTCTTTTTCTTTTTTCTTTTATGGCTGCACCCACGACCTGTGGAAGTTCCCAAGCCAGGGATCAAACCCATGCCACAGCAGCAACCCTACCTGAGCTGCTGCAGGGACCATGCCAGATATTTAATCCTATGTGTCTCGAGGAAACTCTAACCTAACTTGGATGACTTGGAATGTATATCCTCAGGCTAGAGAGAGTGTCTCAAGTGTATACCTGTGTATTTCATGACCAACATCACATCTTTACTTAGACATCTCAAAGGTACTTCTGAAAACAAATCCAAAAGCAAATTTAGGGTCATGGTCTCCCCAAAACATGATCCTCTTCTAGTTTTGCCAAGCAAATACATTTTTGGCGTCTGTCCATTTCATTCCTTCTATATATCAAGTCCTGTGACCTCTTTCTGCTACCTATATCTTAAATGCGTCCACATCTGCCAGTCTCCACCGCCGTGACCTGACTGCATCCCCACTGGTTCCTTCCTGGACCACTGCAATGGTCTTCTCCTGCCCGGTGACCTATACCCATTCTTGCCTTCATCCAATTTTTCCTCTGCAGAGTAACCAGTGCTCTCTTAAACGTGACTCCAGTCACACTCCAGTCTTTCAAAAATTCTTCCCAAGATTTGTGATTGTACTTAGTATAAGGTCTCTAATATTTAACATAACCTACAAGGACCTGTATGATGTTACCCAGACCGCATCTCTCATAATACCTGTGTTTGTCACCGATCCACCAATCATTATGATCCAGACACATTTTTTTTTTTTTCGTTTTTAGGGCTGCACTGGCAGCATATGGAAGTTCCCAGGCTAGGGGTTGAATCGGAGCTGCAGCTGTTGGCCCGCAGATCTGCGCTGCATCTGCAACCTATGCTGCAGCTCCCAGCAACACTGGAGCCTAACCCACTGAGCGAGGCCAGGGAGCGAACCTGAATCCTCATGGGTGCTAGTCGGGTTTGCAACCCGCTGAGCCACAGTGGGAACTCCCAGACACACTTTTCCAATCAAGCTCCTACATAGCTCAGGTTGAGGCTCTCCTTGGAGTTTTAGCTTTCTTCCATTGTAGTGGTCTCCATCACGTCCCTGTTCACCTGGGCAATCCCACCTACCTGGACAACCCTACCCATTATTTGCCTTATCAGGGGCAATGTCTTCCCCAAACTCTCACACTACACCTCTTATTTGACATCTTCATGGCTCTATAAATTCTGCATTTGTCTAATGTCTCGTATCTATTACTCTATACCTGGTACCTAGCCTAGTCCCTGACAAATGGTAGGCACTCAGTAAATAATTATCGGATACACAAATATGTAGGTGGTATTAGTTTCTTGCGGATGCCCTAATAAGTTACCAGAAACATGGTGGCTTCAAACAGTAGAAAGTTATTCTCTCATGGTTCTGGAGGCTGAAAGTGGGAAATCAGGGTGTCAGCAGGAACACGCTCCCTCTGAAGGCTCTAGGGAAGGATCCTTCCTTGCCTCGTCTAACTTGAGGTAACCCCGGGCATCCTTGGCTTGCAGGTGCACTGCTCGAATCTCTGCCTCTGTCTTTCCCCTGTGTCTCTCTGCATCCTCTCTTCTTCTTATAAGGCATCAGTTACTGGCTTTAGGACCCACTCTAAATCCAGATGATTTCAGCTAGAGAGCCTTGATTAATTACAACTGAAAAGACCCTATGTCCAAATAAGGTCATATCCTGAGGTTCCAAATGGAAGTGAATGTGGTGGGGAGGTGATGGTGGAGGTGGCGGTGGTGGTGATGGCAGAGGTGGTGATGGTGGTGGTGGTGATGATGATGGTGATGGTGGTGGAGGCGGTGGCAATGGTGATGGTGGAGGTGGTGATGGTGGTGATGGCGGTGGTGATGGTGGTGATGGGTGGAGGTGGTGGAGGTGGCAATGGTGATGGTGGAGGTGGTGATGGTGGTGATGGTGGAGGTGGTGATGGTGGTGGAGGTGGTGATGGTGGTGGAGGTGGTGGCAATGGTGATGGTGGAGGTGGTGGAGGTGGTGATGGTGGTGGAGGTGGTGGCAATGGTGATGGTGGAGGTGGTGATGGTGGTGGCCATGGTGATGGTGGTGGAGGTGGTGGTGGCGGTGGTGATGATGGTGGTGGTGGTGATGGTGGTGGTGTTGGTGATGGTGGTGGAGGTGGTGATGGTGGAGGTGGTGATGGTGGAGGTGGTGATGGTGGTGATGGTGGTGGAGGTGGTGGCAATGGTGATGGTGGAGGTGGTGATGATGGTGGTGGTGATGATGGTGGTGTTGGTGATGGTGGTGGAGGTGGTGATGGTGGTGGAGGTGGTGGCAATGGTGATGGTGGAGGTGGTGATGGTGGTGGCAATGGTGATGGTGGTGGAGGTGGTGATGGTGGAGGTGGTGATGGTGGAGGTGGTGGTATCACTGTTCTACTCCCCACACAGCTCACCCCAAATACATCTTTCTCTTCTCTTCCTCCTGCCCCCTCATCAGCTGGAGTTCATTAGAAAAGCTGGCACCATCGTTAACATTTACAGCAGAATCTTTCTCAGCTGCTCAATTAGAGCTTAATTCCTGAAATCAAAATAACACCTTAGGGGGGAAAGTCCCCTGTGATTATTCTTATTGGTGAAACAGGGAATATCTTTAGAAAATGGATATACTCTGGAGAAAGGAGAGAATTATCTTAGCTTTCTAAGAGGCTGAGCATAACAATACCACGTGGTACCCTTATTTTATGTGCCTCGTTTCCAAGTAAGACGTGAACTTAAACATAATATTGTGTCAAGCCACATGGATGAATGTGAAAAAAGTGTACATATTTTGAAATCCACAGCCATGGGGTCAGCTGTGAGTAATGAAGGGGAGAAACACTCTTATGTGGTTCCAAAAAACAAGCATTAGCACAACAAACTTTTCAATTTGCAAATGACAAGGATCTTCTCATTCATAAATACACCTAGTCAGGAGAACTCATGGCATCAAGTGCATTAAGGTACCCCAACTCTCTGTGCCCAGCCTATCCTCTGAGAAACACAAGGGGATGATTTTCATGTTTCTAGCATGTTGGTTATATTTTCCAGCACACTCCATGTCCTGTACACCCCTGGCCCTAGCCTTGCCAGACTTCCATCACTGATGACTGCATGCAACCATCACAAGAGATAACGCCCAAGACGGGCAAGCCAACGTCGACCCTCTTCCACTCTTTTGTTCCGTCAGTAGAAGTGAATATGAACCACTTCTAAAGTCATTTTAGGATATGTCTTTTTAAAATATGAAATGGTTTATGCCTTCCAAATTGAGGAGATTTAGAAACATTTACTGCATAAGGGCCAGGCTTGGTGTTAGGCGGGAGATGGGCAGAGGTTAATAAGGACTGGCTTCTGACCTCAAGGAGCTCAAGTTTCACAGGGCAGATGGACCTATAAATACACCATTATAACACAGAGGGAAATGTTAAATAATAGAACTCTGCTTTGGATTCAGAAAGAATGCCCAAACAAAGATAGCCAGTCAAAGCAAAAGCAACAAAAAAGGAACATGCTGAATCTCTTTGTGGGCAAGGCAGGGGAAGCGTCCCGGGAGAGTTATCAGAACAGTTTTAAAGGCTGGATGGGGATTGTTGTCCAGGCAGGCAGGCTTGGGAGGAGTGGAGGGAGGGAAGCAGCAGCAATGTTGGGAAAGACATTCCGTGCGCAGAAGCAGGAACCAGGATAACAGACATTTGTCCAGGGAACTATGGATAATCTGATAACACTGGGACATAAAGTGGCCAAAGGATTGTCGTCAGGGGTAGACAAGGTTGGCTAGGAAGGTCTTGTGCAGCACGTGAAGGACCTTGGACTTGGACCAGTGAGGATTTATTGAAGACACTTAAGGGGTGTGTGTGCGTGGTGGTTGAAGGACATACGGTCATATTTAACTCATTAATCTCATTCCTGTTCTATTGAAAGAACTCTAAAAGGAAAAAAAAAACCACTTTTTGGTCACAATAAGGTAATGGTAGTCCAATAACAAAAAGAGAGTTGATTATATTCTTGCAAATCAGCTAATCGTCATGTTCCTCATTGCTTATTTGAAGAATTTCCTATGACACCCTGGATTCCTGGGGCTGCCAAGAGGGTTGATGACAAGCAACATCCATGGATGGGAAATTTGGAGATGAAAAATTTTAGTTAGGTGATAATTGTAAATATTTACACTTCTTTTCCCAAACAGAAACTAGCTTGACTTGGAATATAGATTTCCCTGACTGTGTGGTTTCTAGTCTGCAGTAGAGCCTGGTACCTGCAAGTGTACCAAGAAGTGTGTATATACATACAGGTCTCAGTTAAAGACCTTGTCTAATGCATCTGGACAGCGGCCCTAAGAAACCCTCTTGCTTTTGTGCCACACACATACACACACCACAGAATAAATATAAAAATACTTATATATAAAGATACTTATATATTTCTAATAAAGGTAAGAAAGGAATTCTCTGGGGATGCAGCAGGTTAAGGATCTGGCATTGTCACTGCAGCAGCTCAAGCTCCTGCTGTGGCGCAGGTTTGATCCTTGGTCCAGGAACTCCCACATGCCATGGGCGCTGCCGAAGGAAAAAACAAAGTCTGAAACAAAAAACTATTAATGTGAGGGAAAAGGTCCTTTTTGGAAGGATAGACACCTACATTCATTAAAAACTGCCTATATAGTTTATGTTATAAACTTATATAGTTTATGTTATAAACTATATTGCCACTCATGATAAGTTTTTTTTTTCCTTTTATGGCCACACCTGTGGCACATGGCAGTTCCCAGGACAGGGGTCAAACTGGAGCTGAACCTGAAGCCTACACCACAGCCCTGGCAAAGGGGGATCTGAGCAGCATCTGCGATCTATACTGCAGCTTGCAGCAATGCTGGATCCTTAACCCACTGAACAAGGCCAGAGATCCAACCCACATCCTCATAGAGACAACGTTGGGTCCTTAACCTACTGAGCCACAATGGGAACTCTGATAGTTTAAATTTTATATATTGTATGTTTTACCTTAAAAGTCATCAAAAACTATGAGCCAAAAAAACCAGTCAGGAAAAGGTAATTAGCATGAACTTCCTTAATTCTAGGGTACCATGGAATCTTCTCAATGGGGAGACGGCTCTTTAATTTTATGTCCCCTGAGGATGCCTAAAATGATTGAAAATGTACAAATATATGATTTATGCTCCTGTAGATGAGATCTTTGGGGAGCTGTGGCTTTCTAGAAAACTTTCATGTTTATTTGACATTCTTACTTTTACTATTACAAATAGCTTATATTTACTGAGCAATTATTATGTGCGAGCTTGTATACATGCAAGATCTTATTTAAGCCTCATAACCACACTAAAAAGCAGGATCTTACACATGAGATGCTTCAGGCTTGGAGAGGTTGAGTAACTTTCCCAGGATTCCACAACTAGTAAATGGTGAAGCAAGTGATTGAATCAAAGTCTGCCTTGGTCTAAAATCCTGCTCATAATCACTAGACATATTTCCTCCCATTTTGTACAGGACTTTCCATCAGCTTTTCTGCATGTCTGAGAAATGAGTGGAAACATCTTAATGAAAGGAATGATGTACATAAATTCTGTTGGTAATTTAGTAACTTGGAAGCTTTTTTTTTTTTTTTTTTTTTGCTTTTTTTAAGGCTGCACTTGTGGCATATGGAAATTTCCAGGCTAGGGGTTGAATTGGAACTGCAGCTGCTGGCCTGCATCACAGCCACAGCCACACCAGATCCAAGCCACATCTGCAACCTACACCACAGTGCATGGCAACACCAGATCCTTAACCCACTGAGTGAGGCCGGGGATCAAACCCACATCTTCATGGATGCTAGTCAGGTTTGGGGTTTTTAATTACCTTTTTTTTGGTAGAAGTTACTGAAATTGTAGGGAACTATTTAAAAAATAAAGTAAAGGGTCTCCATTAGCATGCATTATCGTGGTAACTGACGGTTGCTCTGTTGAAACACACATTCTTCTCTGGCCTAACAGAGCCCGAGTCAGAGCAACGGTTCCCCTTTGTCTCTCAGCAATGTCCCTCCACCCTGGGTTGGAGGAGGCGTATGATGGAGAGGGCTTTAAACAACGCTGGTCCAGAGTGAGACGGCTGATGGAAAATTTCAATTCTCTGAACAGACTGTTTCTTATGATACCCAAGACAGGGCCCAGGATCCACTCTGAGCTCTGCTTTAAGACCTGAAACTGAGTCTGGCTGGTGGACCTATATATGACGCTTTTGATAAAAATGTATCTTGCAGCACATCTGGTTTGATTTAGCAAAGTCCACAGAAAGAATGCATTTGCCTTAGAAGCCTGATTCCCTAGAGGTTTGGGTATTCTAAATTATCCATGAATATTACCTAGACATGAATAATACAAGGTTCTTGCCTTGATTAGCTGCCTAAATCACCAGTCATGAGCATTTATTTTTGCTGTGTCATGTTATTTTTCTGATGAGTCACATTACATTACATACGCTTTGGCAGGGAAGAGGCATGCCGTTTTCCTGAAACGAGTGACTGCCGGACACTGAAGCATCGCATAAGATACAGGACTACTCAGGAAAGTTGCCTGATCGATAGGCCTGCAATATCAAACACCGGCAATGAAAATCCAGGATGTTTGCAGCGAAAGCGAGCCCCCAACCCGCATCCAGTACAGTTTTCACTCAGCAGCAGTCTCTTCAAAGGCTGAAAAGGAGTACCAGGATGTCTGCTTTCAACACCCTCTCCCAGCATCTCTCTCAGCCATATATAGAAGAGATATATTTGATTGACGATGTCTCCTGAGTACAGCAAATGATTCAGTGATGTATACATATACATCTATTCTTTTTCAGATTCTCTTCCATTATAGGTTATCACAAGATATTGAATATAGTTCCCTGTGCAACACAGCAGGTGCTTGTTGTTGGCCTGGTTTCTATATGGTAGTGCGTACCTGTTAATCCCCAACTCCCGATTTACTTCTCCCGCCCTTCCCCTTTGGTCACCAGAAGTTTGTTGCCTATGTCTGCCTCTCACTGTATTTTAAATCAGTAAATCAATTCCCATTTCCCAATTGTCAAATAACATTGTTTGATTAAAAAGCACCTAGCTTAGAGTCAGAAGGCCTGGGCTTCCAAATCCAGACAGGCCATTTACGAGCTCAGAGTTCAGCCACATTAGCTATGTTCTCCCAGCTTCTGTAGCCTTATGTGTCGAATTTTGCCGAGTTACCACATGTTTTGAAAGAGATCACAGACGTAAGGTGCCTAATACAAGAATAAGTGGGAGCTACTTTTATACTGGTTTCCTGTTACGCTGCCTTGCATAGATCCATGAGCAGGTGTCTCTCCAAGCGTTGTATTTACTCAAATCAATCAACATTTTATTTCTTTTTTGAGACTGTCAATCATGAAACTATGAAAAAGTGACACAAGACACAAACCATGAGTCCGAGCTCCTAATCATGTAGGTTATTTGATCATTCAGAATTCCATTTTCCCTATAATATGTGGGAATCCAAGATCTTCTGAAGGTTCCTTCCAGCTCTGACTTGGTCTCATTGTGTGATGTGAACTTTCAAGAGAGTGAAAACCACATCAAGGAACAGTTGGGTCCTGGTTACTCCTTAAAAACGCATAGAAACGGGTGAAGGTCCCGTTTGTGAAACAAGCCCTTTTGATGAAAGATTCCTGCAGTCAGAGACACTTATCAGATGGTACACAGGCCAGGCCCACAGCAAAGGTATAAATGAGTGGGCAGAGGGAAAGAAAATCGTTCCAGATCTGATGGTGGCTCCTTGTCAGTACGGAGGATCTTATGGGCATGTTGAAAAGCAGGACGAGGTCTTGGGTGGACAATGTGAAGTTGCCCCTTATGATGGCTAAGTGGTCCTTTAAACAAAAGGCTGCCTCTCCATGACAGGAAATGCTAAAAGCAAAGACTGGCCATAGTCTTAGGCTCTATCCTTTCATCCTGGTAATCAACCATGACATTATTTGAGACATATCAGCAGTCTTTCATATTGAGCATAGTTTTTTGCAATGGGCATGCTCCCCAAACTGTTTATTTTTTACAATAAAGTATTTCACACAGAAAGTCAACAGAGGCCCACTGGAGGAAGAAGGTATTTTTAAGAGGAATCGTGTTTTCTGAAACATTAGATCTGCACAGGACTGGGACCCACGAGGGAAAAATGCTACACTATTTAAAAGCCATGTGGGCGGTAGGACTCCGAAACCTATTTCAGTTTTAGCATTCTGGAGACAGGATGACTCGCTAATGGGTACTTTCAGTCTTGGTAATAATGCACTTGGCAGCACCCTGGAAACCTCCTTTTTTATCTGTAAAATAAGGGATAGGAAGAGCATCTACATTATAGGATTGCTGTAAGAATTAAATAAGATACAGCTTTGCACATAATAAGCACTCAATAAGTGGATGCTATTATTAGTAGTAATGATAATGTACTACCAAGGAGTACTTGGGAAATTTTCTAGAAATCAAAGTTCCCAGAAGATCTCATAAATAAGGTCTAAATAAGATATTTGTAATGCCTCAACCGCATTAGAGGGTTTTTTTAAGGGGGGGTGGGTGGGATAGATATTACACTAAGCATATAGAACAGAACAGCATACCTCTTGAGAGGGTTGTGTGTATAATCTAGAATCAAGCATATTCATAGTAAATGTAAATTCTCAAAAAAATCCTTTTTTTTTGGGGGGGGGGAAACCCAGATTTGGAAAGGAGTGGAGTAAGGACAGTGTGTGATACTGGGAGTTGTTGGAGAAATAAATACCAGTAACAGGTGGACATCTCTTAGGATCCCTGCGTAAATTATAATGCAAGGAAGAGCAGTCCTGGTTCTTGACTGGCCATTTTAAGGTTAGGGAACAAGGAGTACCCATCGTGGGTCAGCGGAAATGAATCTGACTGGTATCCGTGAGGATGCAGGTTCAATCCCTAGCCTTGATCAGTGGGTTAAGGATCCGGTGTTGCTGTGAGCTGTGGTGTAGGCGGCAGACAAAGTTGGATCCCACATGGCTGTGGCTGTGATGTAGGCTGGAGGCTACATCTCCAATTTGACCCCTGGTCTGGAACCCTCCATATGCCACAGGTGCATCCCTAAAGACAAAAAAAAAAAAAAAAGATATTAGGGAACAAAGATGAATCAAACTTTGCAGTTCCCATTATGGCTCAGGGGTAATGAACCTGATTAGTATCCATGAGGACTTGGGTTCAATCCCTAGCCTGGCTCAGTAGGTTAAAGATCTGGCTTTGCCGTGAGCTGTGGTGTAGGTCACAGATGTGGCTTGGATCTGACGTTGCCGTGGCTGCGGTGTAGGCTGGAAGCTATAGCTCTGATTTGACCTCTAGCCTGGGAACCTCCATATGCTGCTGGTGCGGCCCTAAAAAGACAAAAAAAAAAAGTCAAAGTTTAAGGAAGAAATTACCTAAAGAATGGGAGAAACTTTGCTGGCTTCTATGATTCAACCAAGGAAACTGCTCTAATAAAGAAATAGGTATCTTTATGTTAAAGCAATATCAGTGATTATGGCAGGGATCTACACAGTGGAAGCAGTTTTATTTCTCCTACATAAGCTTTCTGAACAGTTAATTTACCACATTGAATTTGCTTCTGGAAATTCGGGTTAAGCTAATAATCCTTTTGGAAATTTTTGAGATGCAATATAAAAAAAGTTGATTTACATCTGTCTTAAGAGTTAGAAAAACACACTTGTAGGATGTGGGCTTCTTCAACAACTACTTACAAAATTTTGTGTCATTGGATAGCAATAGAGAGAAAACCATTATTCACAGTTTGAATCAGTGATCAAACAACAGAAGCGCACTAACAAAATCTCGTTTGTACGTACACGGTAACGACTGAGAAATAACTCCGTTTGAATCAACTCAAAATGGATTTGAATACAAGAGGATTTTGAAGTGACTTTTTTAAAACACAAATTGCATGCTTCCTTTAGGTGCTGATTTTGTTACTTGCAAAATTCTGTTTTTTTTTCTCCCTTTTCATCAAGATTGAATTAGGCATCTACAAGAGGTTAGTACAGGCATCCCAAAACACTTCATTGCTTTGATTCTGCTCTGTTTTCAGAATATCATCCTGATTGGCTCCATTCTGATGCCTCTGAACATAAGAAAACTTCTTCTGGATTCAGAGAAGCAAAGATACCCTCACCACTGCTCTTGCAGAGAGAAGCAAAGTTCCCCCACTTCCCTTCCAGAATCACCCAAACAACAGGTTTCACTCAGTGCCACATGGAGAGATACACTCTTTTCATCTTTTAAAACCAGCAGACAAAGGGATGTGTGTTATTAAATTCCACATGTGGCTGGGCTTTTTTTTTTTTTTTTTTTTTAGAGCTGCACCTGTGGCATATGGAAGTTCCCAGGCTAGGGGTCAAATTGAAGCTGCAGCTGCCGGCCTACACCACAACCACAGCAACGTGGGATCTGAGCTCCCAATGAGCGAGACCAGGGATTGAACCTGCATCCTCATGGGTACTAGCCGGGTTCTTAAGCCACTGAGCCACAGTGGGAGCTCATAGGGCATTCTCATTTATAAATCCCGAATCCATCATACATATTATATCTTCACGGACAAGGTGAGAGTTACTAGAGGAGCTTCTTCACAACACTCGGTCATTGGGATTTTTAGGGATTGTTTTTCATTGTTTTGAAGTGACTCAGTGGTTTTCCCAGGGAGTCAACTACCCTAGACCAGAGCTTGTTCTTTTCTTGATAAGATCCTATAGCAGGAAAAAAACCCTAAAATACTACCTGATGTCTTTTTCAATTTCCGGTAGCTCTTAGAGTTCCCTAGTTGGCCTCTACGTAGCTTTCCACTCATAAAATTCCTATCATTCATAGCTTCAAAGAGAAGGCAGAGCCAGGCTTTCACTAAGGAACTCAGCTCTGAGTTTCAAAATGAGCTTTTCAGAGCCCGTGACAGAGATATAACGGTCTGAAAGCTCAAGGGCTTTTGGATTGGAAGAGCCAAGCTTATGAGAGACACCTGTTTGGGGGGCGTCTACAACCATAGTTTGTTTGGGTTTATCTCAAAACTAAGGCTAGGAATCTTTGGCCTATGGGTTCTATGCTTTGTCTGTCCTTATTGGTGAAGCCTAGCTCAGTGAATAGGCTGAGAAAAGTAGGGACCGGGAGGCAGAGGGATGCTCTGTCGTTTCCTCTGGCCTGAAGCAGTGGACCATGAACATGGGTGATGTAGGCCTTTAAAAGACGATGAGGCTAGATACGGAGGCAGAGGTCAGATGCTGAAGCGTCCTTCACGCCACCGTAAGGGATTTAGATTTAATTCCAAAGGGTGATAGGGATCCACTGAAACACTTAGTGTTAAGGAGTAACTAAGCAGATCTTCTTTTACCAAGATTTCTCTGGCAACGGTGAGGATAATTTCTTAAGGGAGGTGGGTGTTATTTGAGCTATGGCGTTAGGAAGTACAAGAATCCAGAGGAGGCATAAAGCGGGCCTAAATTAAGGCAATCGAAATAGATTATTTACGCATAAAATTTGTGGGCCCCCATGACTGAGGACGTCAGAGAAAAAAGGACAAAGAATGACTCCAGTGTTTCCATCTCAAGTCGTGGTTGTCCCCGTTCATGGGGTGATGAAACTGGGGGCAGAGAGAGATGCTGGCGGGGTGGCATTTGGTTGAAGATGGATGAGTTTTGGACATCTTAGTTTGAGCAGGCATTTGAAAGGAGCTGAAGATTGAGATTTGGGAATCTAAATTTGGTGCCAGCTGATTCCAAACCCCTGGGTGGGATTTTTGTCTCTAGCCCCTCTCCTGCTCTGGGTCAACATTCTATCTCTGTTCCTTCATGTTTTCATCCAGTATAGACAGGCATCCATTTGGTTAAGTGCCTGGAATTTCCTCAAGACAGAGAAGCCAGGTAAACATGTCCATTCTTTTCCAAAACAATTTTGTTATCATTTCTATGATTATTGTTAAGTCCTCCCAAGGCAGGAAAAATGGATCTGAGCATTTTTCAAGCACACAAGTTATCTTTACCTGTCCAACTTTCGTTTTCTTTGTGTTAGTGTTCCAACCTGCATTCTCTTGATTGCGTTTCTAGGAATTGGACTGAAAATCTAGTGCAATTCACTTTACAGATGAGGAAATTCGGACCTCTCTTCAGTTCTCCTCCAGAAGGTCATCCTTCGGCTTGGGCTTCTTATTTTCTCTTTTAGGCACATACAGAAAATTGTGTACCTTCTTCATTCCTGTCTTCTTCCCCTCCCTCAGATCTTCTTCAAGCATTCTATGGAACAAGCTCTCTACCAGTGACAAGTGAGAGGATGACAACATGTGTCAATTCCATTTGACATCTTTACACTGAAAAGATGCGTCCTCTTAGGGTTACAGTAAGTAAATCCCTTACTTGCTCTCCTTTCAAAAATTACAAAAGAGCGTTTTTAACCTACCGTTGGTTATGGCATAGCTCCCTTTATGAATTCTTGCACATCGAAAGAGTCTGACGGGTGTTTTTATATCTACGACACAGTGTTGAAGTTGGGTCTCGATGATGTATAGTGGTACTGATATATTTTTTATGCTTCATGTACTAAATTTTTAAAAAGTTACACCTGCAGATTTTTATCTGTGTTCCATCAGCATAAACGCTCCAGGATCAGCACTTTTCAGTTCTCCCATGAAAAGTGATGAGGTCTTTGCAAGGGCTGGGGTCATATGATCTGTCTCAGTGCTGTCTTAAACGGTGCCAGAAGCTAGGGCATAAAGTGAATGCTATTTTGGCCACACTTTATTGAATTCCCTCTCCAGATGCTCCACATATTTCACAGCAGAATTAGCAACAGCCATCACTGTGGAAGATCATAAGTGTCCCAGCTCTTCGCTCAATCCCCAAACCAGTTCACAGCTTACTCGTGGCTGAAGATGATGACAAACTCATTCCGTCCACCTGACAGTGCAGAAAAGCCATGTGCTGGAGGGCGGTGGGAATCCAAGGGGGATGAGCTGGAGGTTCGGGGGAGCATCGTGGGAATGCAGACACTTGGCTTTGAAGTCGGAGACGTTTCCTTGCTCGACATTCTGTATGGTTTATGGGGCCTAAGAGGGCAGCCGATCACCCTCCGCCATGCTTCCTATTCTGAGCCCCAAGCTGGACTTGTCATTTTCATTCCAAACTCACATAATCCTTCCCCAAGCCTTTGCCTCTGGATCCATGTTAGCAGGTAATTTGCATAACCCAACATTTCTTGAAAACTCTCTCTGGGGTGAGCTTACCTGGAACTCTCTGTGGTGTCATCAGAAATAAAGTGACCAGGATTTTAGTTTTAGTTTAAAACTGCAATCTAGCTCAGCAGTTCCGTCAAAGTGAAGTGAATACACAGTAATATTCATAAGAGCCTGTGCCTTGTGGGAAGGTGTATTTAGAAGGTTTTTTTTTTCCGTGCAGCTATTTCAGGCGTATGGATCAGTCTCCTTAGCATGGGATCCCCTCAAAGAGAGTACATGAGTGTCAGCAAATATGCATCAAAGTCACACTAAATGTTCATTTTTATGCTGCAAGATGGGAATGAGGCACACGCCTGAACGTCAGGACACTCTGGGGGTCCTTATCATGGGTTACCCACGTGGCCAACATGACCTGGTAATGGCTTGCAGATGTGTTTCTCCAATATTTGTTTTCCTGATCCAGCTCTATGAAAACTCCCCGTGGAAACACTTTCCATCTCCAGGTCCATCAAGAATTTTATGCCTCCCGGACCTGACTTGTCTAACACCTGCTCTTTGAAGAGTCAGAAGTGCTAGGGGATTCATTTCTGTGAATGACCTATGAGTTTTATGACATGTACTTTTTATTTTTGTCTTTTTATTTATTTTTAAATTTATTACTATTATTATTACTTTTTTTTTTTTTTTTTTTAGGGTGGCACCAGTGGCATTTGGAAGTTCCTAGGCTAGGGGTTGAATTAGAGCTGCAGCTGCTGGCCTGTGACACACAGCCACAGTAATACCAGATCCCAGCCACGTCTATGACCTACACCACAGCTTGAGGCAATGCAGGATTCTTAACCCACCGAGTGAGGCTAGGGATCAAACTCACATGCTGACAGACACTATTTTGGGTTCTTAACTGGCTGAACCATAGCAGTAGCTCCTATGATATGCAATTTTTTAAAAATTCTATGTCTCTTTTAATTATTAGTGTCTTGGTGTTTAGAGGAATTAGACGTAATTTTTGGCCAAAAATTATCAGCTTATCTCATTATTGTAAGCAGTGTCTACTAATCTCTCCTAGTTATTTAAGCTGATTATTGATGAATTTCACCCAGTTATTTAAGTTTAATGATGATAAATAAAACTTGGACTATGACCCTGATGAAATTTGTCACGTGGAAAAAAGTTTTGAGGAGTTTAAACAACACATTCAGATTACTGCATGCTTGAGCCAATGGATTAAACTATTTAAGGTGCTACTAGAAATGAATTGATGGAAAAACAGTCCTTGTATAGACTTCAAGTTGGTTTGAGTCACATTGCTTTCCATCTTATTTTGGTTTATTTATTTAAAAGTTCAACTCACAGGATTTTTTTTTTTAATTATAAGGGAAACATGTTTGGTATCCTAAAAGTTCTATGAGAAAATCACAGATTCTTTGGCCTAAAACTTATCTAGAGAAACTGCCATAATATGTCTTCAGTAGAAACATACTTATCTCAGTCTATACACTTTTATTTTAAGCCTCAAGAAAGGACAGTTTCACAGCTGCAACTAATACCCATCCCATACTTCCTTTTCTGTATGCAGAATGGTATATATTTTCTACGTTAAAGCTTCTGCTTCCCATACAGTACAAATGTATACACACACACACACACACACACGTACTACTCCCCCCCGAGTTGTAGCCCTTTTCCTGCATTTTCATCCTTTACAAAAACCTTTGTACATGACACTGACATTACAGCAGTTGAAAATACATCCTAGGTTTCTTAGCCAGCCTCCTCCTGAGGATGTTACGAGTGAATGGTGGGGGTGGAGTGAGGCCCTGTTATCATGCAAGCAATTGCTAACCGTGGACCTCTGACTTTGTAATTTGTTCTTTATGGACTCGCCTGCAGCCAATAAGCAAAATCAATAGTCTTTGCTGAAAAGTAAGCAAGTGCCAGGGTGTTATGTGACAGGTGAAGATACATGTGCTTACCAGGGGTCAGGGGGCCACATCAAATTTCTCTCCGACTTCTTTTCCAAAAGCTCAATCCATTTAGGGAGCATTCGTCATTGGAAAATGTTGCAGCGGGGACCAAGAAAGGCTGCTGCTCTTCTTTTCTCATTTAACGATGTTTGTTTTCAACAGCCTGTTCAATAATGTCACTGAGAAGAAATTATGTGAGAAGAATAAAGTGCTGGGAGTCTATTTATTTATTCATTCATTCATTTCTGTAGAATAACACTAGCTGTTGCTTTCTCATGTATATTAATACAGCTGGGGTTGTCCAAACATTTGTTTGTTCTATTCCTTTCCAAGAAATAGGTAAGTCTCTCTCTATTGCCATGGATTGTTTACCTGGAGTTTAAGTCAGAGGGAAGGTTATATGAGCTTCCCTTACAGCAGCCAACATTATGGTGAGATGTAAATCTACTCAATAAGTTGGCCTCTGATAAGATGCCAAGAACCTCCTCTGGTTTTTCCTCAGAACCATCAGGCATCAGGCAATTTTGGAGAAGGATATAAAATCAAAGACTAATGAGGGAAAGTGGATTCAAAAACGATCTATAAGAAAATGGGCTTTTAATCTCGGATATTTTATCACTGTGTTTCTCCTTTTGGCTTCTCCTATGGCAATTTGTAGGAATGATCAGCTCAGAAAACAGGGTTTCACTCTGAAGCAGAATTCCTTAAATTGAAACATGGAAATTTTTGCAGAACCTGCAACCAACCATGAACTGATAGATCTAGCAGTAACTGGGGGCCGGCGGGGGGGGGGGGTTGTCAAAGGAAGAGAGAGCCGCACAAAGACCCTGTGTCTGCCCATTTGCATGGACTGAGAACATGGTTCCAAGAGCATGCAGTCTGCTATTCTGCCTTGGCAATTCTTCTAGAGGAAAAATTAAATTTAGGACATGTTTCTGTTGATTATAGCTTGTCTTTAGTGGTTTCTGTGGTTCACTGTAGTTAATTTGCTTTTGTTCTTGTTTAATCATCATAATCTGTGTGTATTTTTTGCAGGTGTCTTTCTGAGGGCAAAAATTTATGCCTTTTTAAGAACCCACATCAAAATTAAATGATAACCAGAAAGCTGTTTCAGTGGTACCATGAGAATCCTTTGAAAAATAACAAAGCTATGGCATCACAATGATCAAATTACCAGTGACATTTTTCACAGAACTACAACTAAAATTAATCCTAAAACTTAAATGGAACCATAAGAGAGCCAGAATTGCCAAAGCAATCCTGAAGAAAAATAAATAAATAAAGCAGGAGGCATAACTCTCCCAGATTTCAGATAATACTACAAAGTTACAGTAATCAAAACAACATGGTACTGGCACAAAGACAGACATATGGATCAATGGAACAGAACAGAGAGCCCAGAAATAAACCCACATACCTATGGTCAATTAATCTTTGATGGAGAAGGCGAGAATATACAGTGGGAGAAAGACAGTCTTTTCAGCAAGTGGGGTCAGGAATGTTGGACCGCTGCATGCCAATCAATGAAGCTAGGACACACCCTCACACCATACATAAAAATAAACTCAAAACGGCTTGAAGACTTAAACAGAAGACATACAACTCCTGGAAGAGAACATAGGCAAAAATGTTCTCTGACATAAATTATGCCAATGTTTTCTTAGGTCAGTCTCAAAGCAACAGAAATAAAAACAAATACAAACAAATGGGACCTCATTGAACTTATAAAATTTGTATAGCAAAGGTAACCATAAACAAAATAAAAAGATAACTTACAGATCTTGAGAAAACATTTGCCAATGTAGAGGTTGTCATACTAAGTGAAATCAGAAAGAGAAAGACAAATACCATATGATACCACTTATATGTGGAATCTGAAATATGACACAAATGAACTTATCTACAAAACAGAAACAGACTCACAGACATAAGGAACAGACTCGTGGTTGCCTAGGATTGGGAGTGGTGGGAGTGAATGGAGTGGGAGTTTGGGATTAGCAAAGGCAAACTATTATATATAGAATGGATAAATAAAAGGTCCTACCTTACAGCACAGGGACCTATACTCAATATCCTCTACTAAACAATAATAGGGAGTTCCCGTCATGGCTCAGTGGTTAATGAACCCAACTAGTATCCACGAGAATGCAGGTTCAATTCCTGGCCTTGCTCAGGGGGTCAAGGATCCGGCGTTGCTGTGAGCTGTGGTGTAGGTCGCAGATGCAGCTCGTACCCTGCGTTGTGTGTGGCTGTGGTGTAGGCTGGCAGCTACAGCTCCAATTTGACCCCTAGCCTGGGAACCTCCATATGCCACGGGTGTGGACCTAAAATAAAATAAAATAAGATAAACCATAATAGAAAAGAATTTAGGAGTTCCCATTGTGGCTCAGTGGTTAACAAACCCAACTGGCATCCATGAGGACTTGGGTTCGATCCCTGCCCTCGCTCAGTGGGTTAAGGTTCCAGCATTGCCGTGAGCTGTGGTGTGGGTCGCAGACATGGCTCGTATTTGGCGTTGCTGTGGCTGTGGTGCAGGCCAGCAGCTGTGGCTCTGATTTGACCCCTAGCCTGGGAACCTCCATGTGCCGAGGGTAGGGCCCTAAAAGATAAAAAGACAAAAATAAATAAATAGAAAAGAATTTAAATGCAAAAGAATTTTAAAAAATCTATGGCATCAGAATTGATACTCAGTAAGTTTACAAGTCGTCTTGTTACATAAATTCATTCTCACAAAAATTCATACTGGCCAAGAGGACATACAAAGCCCAGCTAATATCCTGCTTATTTCATGCTACATGTAACATCACGGAATTCCGGTATGCCGAAATGATTTGCGTAGTACCTTAGAGTTCACTGGGCCTCACGCATCTCTCCCTAAACGCAGTGTAAACTCCTAGAGGGAAAGGACTATATCGTCTACATTTCTTTGGAGCCCTGGTGCTTCAGCTATCTGTTCAGATAAGCAAAATCTGAGTCTGAATTTGAGACTGACATATGAATTTGACACACAAATATGTCTGTTATCTGTATGTAAAAAAAAAATATATATATATATATGAGATACATGAAGCTATGTCAAAGTAAGACAATTTGTTTCTGAATCAGGTAAAGCTTCATTTCCATTAGCACATTATCATACTTATTTTGTCTTTTTTTTTTTTTCTTTTCTGTCTTTTCTAGGACCGCACTCGTGGCATGTGGAGAGTCCCAGGCTAGGGGTCTAATCGGAGATGTAGATGCCGGCCTACACCACAGTCACAGCAATGCGGGATCCGAGCCGCGTCTGCGACCTACATACACCACAGCGCACGGCAATGCCGGATCCTTAACCACTGAGCAAGGCCAGGGATCAAACCCGAAACCTCATGATTCCTAGTTGGATTCATTAACCACTGAGCCACGACGGGAACTCCTATCATACTTATTTTATATTGATGTTATAACAATGATAATAGGGAATGGAAGAGAAGTCTTTCCTCTAAGGGGATTCAGCACCCGTTCCAGGGTGTCTCCACTACCCCACCATGGAAGAATTACAGAGAGACAGATATTCTCCTAACTTAGAGACACCTAGACCTTAGAGATACCATAGTGTATAAACTATACCCTATGCAATGTGGCAGCTGCACGCGGCTGGCTACTAAGCATTGGAAACGTGGTTGGCCAACATCTGAAACCTACACAACTTTATATATCAACTCTATACCAATACAATCTTTAAAAAATAAAAACATTTTAAAAAACCCACACTACTATATATAAAA
Source organism: Phacochoerus africanus (assembly GCF_016906955.1). Lineage (NCBI taxonomy): Eukaryota > Metazoa > Chordata > Mammalia > Artiodactyla > Suidae > Phacochoerus > Phacochoerus africanus. The sequence goes on along the minus strand of NC_062555.1, from coordinate 13,010,395 downwards.
TAGATAGGTAACAAGGACCTACTGTAGAGCACAGGGAAATCTACTCAATACTGTCTCATAACCTATATAGGAAAAGAACCTGAAAAGGAATGGATGTAGGTATAACTGAATCACTTTGCCATACACCTTAAAGTAACACAACTTCGTAAGTCAATTATTCCCTAATGAAATTAAAAAAAAATAAATAAATGTGGTCAGTGAAAACGGATTCTTAAAAAAAAATCATATGCTGCACTAAATATATTATTAACATGAATTTCTCCTGTTCAACTTTTTGAACTATGGCTCCTAGAAAATTCAAAGTTTCATTTATGGCCAGCATTAGATTTCTGTGGACAGAGCTGATAAGGAAAGACCAGCCAGCTTAACACAGATGGTCAAAACCAAACGGCTACAGCAGATGCGCTTGACCTCTTATATGAATATCCTTTCCTGTTCATGTCGGCTATAATTGTACGGTCACAATTATGCACATTTTTCCTTTCCAAAAAGACATCAAAATGAATAACTACACGTGGTTACATATTTCATTTTCATTAGGCTTCTTACGAAATGAGTTTATAAACCGAACCGTGCGCTTTGCTCGAGCCAGTGTTCTGAGTTCTGAGGCACAAAAAGGTACACCCACACTAGCAGCTTGCAACCCTGTTCCCTGACAGATGCCACCACCTGCAGTTTTTCTCAGACTGACAGTATTCTCTTAGCCTCTCCTCCTCCTCCTCTGGTCTTCGTCCCCACATCCCCCTCAGGGGGCTCTAAATCAGTGCTTCTGGTCAGTCCATTCTCATCATTCGGAAAGCAGGTTGTGGCTTCTGACCTACGCCATCAGATTCGATGGCATGGGGAAACCGACAGCTTTTTCCTTCTTAGAGACAGCAAATAATGCCCCCATCTACAACTGTTGGAACCTTAGATCTGATCGCGTGTGATGAGCCATGCAGAGAAGCTTTATGAAATCCAGCTTTCAAGGCCCCATCCCATACACCGTGCTCCCTAATATTTGAGGGGGTACAGCTGGGTAACCCACTCTAGTTTTTCTATTTGGTACAAATAAGTATTAGGCACTGGGCAGACCATAAGAAATGGGTAGCACTGCCCTTATTTCAAAGTATTTATAACCTGCCTGTCACAGTGTAGCAGGACTTTCCAGCATTTTCCTGAAGATCACATGTCATTCTCTTTCCAGAGCTCCCACTGTGGCTCAGCAGGTTAAGGACCCACTGTTGTCTCCATGAGGATGCAGGTTCAATCCCTGGCCTCTCTCAGTGGATTAAGGATGGGGCATTGTGGCAAGTTGCAGCAGACATCGCAAATGCGGCTTAGATCTCGCGTGGCTGTGGCTGTGAGGTAGGCCTCAGCTGCAGCTCTGATCTGACCCCTAGTCTGGGAACTTCCATATGCCGCAGATGCAGCCCTAAAAAAGCACGATACCCTTTCTGTCCACACAGACAATCCCAAGGGGAGTGCTGCTCATTGTGAAAAGATAGACTGTGCAGTGACCACTCTGGAGGGCAACGTTAGAAGTGGCATCTGCAGACCCAGGCCTGTGACAGGGCTGTAATTCGAAACGCTACATGGGAGGTAATGAGTTCTCATTTTTGAGCTAATTAAGGCTTTAATGGTTCTAAGGACCAACGTTTCTCCTTAATTCCAGCAATTTCAGTCCCGTTTACGATGTTGACCCAAGGTACAAAAAAGGGCGAAAAAGCCCGAGAGTCCTAAGGATCCTGTGTTATATCCAGGTCACTGTGAGCCCTGGGCCAGGAGATCATTGCTCTCCTCTTGCTTAAGTGATCGCCTAACCCTGACCTCGCTGCTTGACGTTGGACCCATCAACCTGCGGAGGCCCTCCAGGGGCCATTTGGATTTAGATGAGAGCGGGCATTCAGAGAAATGGGGCTGGCATCTGAAGCACTCTAGGAAGGCAGGCAGCCATCCTACATAACCTACGGCGAGGACTACAAGGCCCCGGTGTGGCCTCCGTGACAAGTGAGAGGAGGCAGCTTTCGCTCCTTCTCCGGAGAAGTCTTCTCTTTGTCCCATCACAGGGAACAGGCAACGTTGAAATTTTTCCACCGGAGGTTCATTTGGGTTCCGATAGTTTCTCCTCTGGCCCCCAAAGGCACTCTGTAGATACGGCATGTATTACATGATCCTAAGTCACCTGTACCTTGAAGCGAAGTACTTACTAATTCATCCGACCATTATTTATTGAACCACGGATGGGGTCGGACTCTGTGCTAGGCAGTGGGACGGTCATAGGCAGCAAAAGCAGACACAGCTCCTCATCTCAGAGTTTGTAGCCCTGTTGTAGCAACAGACATTCATAGAAAAGAAATGTGGCCGTGGATGCATAAACTGAGGTCATTGAAAGAAGAACATCGTCTTATGCCCTAGTCACTAGGAATTAGTAACAAAAGGACTTGAAACTAAATGGAGAGGTCAAGGGCAGAAAGCTTCTTTGAGGCAGTGACCCCTGAACTCCATCTGAAATGAGAATAAAGATGTAGGGTTTGAAGACAGCAGTTGGTGTTTGAGCCTAACTAGAATCGATTTCAGCTTTCATTTTCTTTTTTTTTTTTTCCTTTTTTAGAGCCGTACCTACGGCCTGTGGAAGTTCTTGCGAATAGGAGCCGCACTACAGCCATAGCCTACACTGCAGCCATAGCAACACGGGATCCGAGCCACATCTGCAGCTCACAGCAACGCCAGATCCTTAACCCACGGAGTGAGGCCAGGGATCAAACTTGCATCCTTATGGATACTGGTCGGGTTCTTAACGACTGAGCCACAACAGGAATTCCGATTTCAGCCTTCTTAAAGACAGATTTTGTTTGATAGGATTTCTTATTGAAAAACTATGGAGGATGGTATATCTGCTGGAAAACGAAGACATCTTCAATGGATTATTTCTGGTGTGTTTGTGAAATGACACTTAGCACATTTACAAACTTAATAATTTCATTGTACATAGTGGAGAGAATTTATTTAAAGGAATAGAGAGTAGATGAATGCTCAGATGATGGAAATCTATAGATACTATATCTATTTATTTTAGAAAAGGTAAACACTTTATTCTCTGAACCAGAATTTTTCTGGAGCACATAAACGTGCTATGTGCAAGGCTGCGGGGGTGAGGGAGGGTGTGTGTGTGGGGGGGTGTTCCATTTCTAGGACAGAGGCTGCGAAAATAAGACATGACTAGTCATCAAGAGGAAAGATGAAAGAGAGGCTAGAACCTGAGAAGACAAAGGAAATGAGGGTTTAGTCAGCCCATCCTTAATGGTGGTGGGAGAAGTCAAAAGTGAGAGGTGAGGGGAAAATATGAGACCCCAACTCACTAGGACTTGGACAGTTCAGGACCTTCCAAATGGTGGAGACAGAGATCGCTAGGTCATTGCTACCGTGCACACCCTCTAAATAGGGCATAGCATGCAAAGAATTTGTTTCTTCCTGAGTGAACTGAAATGTACTGAAAGTATGTTTCATCTGACACGCCAAGTCCTATAGCTCCAAAGCACATACTTAAGAATTGAGTGTAGGATACAGAAACCACATCCGGACCTAGCAGGAAAGAGCACAGAAACAGATTAGCAAAGCCTGCTACAGACCAGGGCATTTGCTATCCCTACTCTAAACAGTCTCATTCACCTGCTTTTTACACGCTTTTCTCTTTCTTTGGGCCACCTCGAGCTACTGCAAGAGATAAGAAACAAGAAACCATTTTTTTTTTTTAAAAAAAAAAGATCTTTAAAAGTTGTTATTGTTCAAGAACCAGTATTAACTCACAAGGATTATTTTTCTTTTAATTGTTTTATTGATTTTATTTTTTGCTTTTTTGGGGGGGCCACACCTGCAGCATATACGGTAGTTTCCAGGCTAGGGGTCCAGTCAGAACTGCAGCGGCTGGCCTAAGCCAGAGCAACTTGGGATCTGAGCCACATCTGTGACCTACACCATGGCTCATGGCAACCCTGGATCCTTAACCCATTGAGCGAGATCAGGAATCAAACCCGCATCCTCATGGATCCTAGTCGGATATGTTTCCACTGTACCACAATGGGAACTCCCTTTTTTAATGATTTTAGAGAAGAAATGACATCAACAAACAACACAGGCAATTTCCATAACATAAATTGAAAGTTCTAAAGAAATCTGCATTTCCAGTGGTGGGAAGTGTCGGGTCTTTTTTGGACCCAAGCTCCTTCATGTGCCACCAGGGCAAGAAGAATAACGTTTGTCAGATCTGAATCTCTGAACCAGTGAATAAAAGATATCAGTGTTACTTAGCTGAGGCATGAATAAATATTCATAACAACGGCACATGCATAGCTAATTGAATGACTTTTGTTAATATTAAACTAGATATTCATGGACACGTGCCTTTTTCTATAATGAAAATACTGCCTTGGGCTACTTTTGTTTTTCTTGTCTAGAACAATTTATGTGCTTTCAGTGAAATGAATATAAACTCCTATTCTCATGACAAAATAATTCACCACTAATTTGAGGAAAGAATTTCTTTATTCCCTTGGTGGTATACTTCATTGAAAAAGCAAACCCTAAAACTAATCTTGAAATTTTTATTCGTGCATTATGTTTAATTTCAACCACACATTCCATGTCTATAAAGAGAGATTTTTCTAGGATTATTAGGACCAGAGGTATTGTTATCAAGTCCATAAGAGATTTGCTTTTGATTAAATTAAAGAGTAATGAAAACAAAGGGAAACAAAACAAGATTCCTACATGGCTGCTTGTGGGAAGGGTGAACCTAATATTTTCCCTCCTTCCTCAGTCTTGCTTCCCTCTCTTTTTTCTTTCTCCCCTTTGTTTTCCAATGTGCATGGCGATGGATATTTTTTATTCATTGGCTGCTTAGCATTTACTCCCTCTTTATAACACAAGACCCTGACTTTCTTCTGGAAAGTGAGCTCCTACTCATTGGGCTAGTGGTTTTCCACGCCCCACTGAGAAGTCTGGGGACCTGTACCCACCCTGTTCCTGGCACTGGCACCACTGTATTTCTTCTCAGCTCCCACCCTCCCTCAACTCAATTTTAGCTAAGATATTATTGTTATAGGTGTTCTAGAACTTTCATGTGTTTCTGTAAATATGTTTAAATGCATACAACTTAATATGTCAAATTTATCTTTCGACACCCACCTTTCTCCTTCCCCCACTCTAAAAAGGGAGAATATACCGTTGTACACACAGCCTTCCTCCTTCTAATCCCTGCCCAGCTCACTATTATTATTATTATTATTTGCATTATATTGTTTTTATTGGAGTGATTTCAGAGAAGAGAAGAGAGATAGCTTTACTCTTATGTTATAACTGGAAGTCACTGTTCATCTTTGTCTACTCCATGGTACCAGGTAGTTTACTGTGTGTGCAGTAGCTACTATGCAGAACTAAAAGGTTGGCCTTCGCTTGTCCACGTTTTAACTGGCCTAGAAGATTTATTTATTTATTTATTTGATTTTTATTTGTTCTATTATAGTTGGTTTGGTATTCTGTCAATTTTCTCCTGGACAGCAAAGTGACCCAGTCACACACACATACATACGTACATTCTTTTTCTCACATTACCCTCCATCATGCTCCATCACAAGTGACTAGATACAGTGCCCTGTCCTATACAGCAGGGTCTCATTGCTTATCCACTCCAAATGCAATAGTTTGCATCTATTAACCCCACATTCCCAATCCATCTCTCTCTCTTCCCCTTCCTCTTGGCAACCACAAGTCTGTTCTCCAAGTCCATGAGTTTCTTTTCTGTGGAAAGGTTCATTTGTACTGTATATTAGATTCGAGATGTATTCGATTCCATATTAGATTCATATGGTATTGTCTTTCTCTTTCTGATTGACTTCACTTAGAATGAGAGTCTCTAGTTCCATCCATGTTGCTGCAAATGGCATTATTTTGTTCTTTTTAATGGCTGAATAGTATTCCATTGTGTATATATGCATATCTTCTTAATCCATTCATCTGTTGATGGACATTGAGGCTGCTTCCATGCCTTGGCTATTGTGAATAGTGCTGCGATTTATATATAGGCGCATATGTCTTTTTCAAGGAAAGTTTTATTCAGATATATGCCCAAGAGTGAGATTGCTGGGTCATATGGTAGTTAACGTATTCAGTTTTCTGAGGTACCTCCATACTGTTTTCCACAATGGTTGTACCAATTTACATTCCCACCAACAGCGTGGGAGGTCTCCCTTTCTGGAAGAATAATTTAATCCATTGAACAGAGACACTGAGTTATAGGCAACAGTTAGAAGCATTCCCCTACAAGGCAGAGCATTTACCCTGGAGCTTATCCCATGGCTAAGGGCAGACCAGTGCTCTTACTTTCTGCAGGTAGACAGATCCCAAATGTAACCCCAACAGGGCGGGTCCACACAGTCCCAGTTCCTCCCCCGAATTCCTCAGTGGCAAAGTGGTGGGAGAAATAGGCAGTGTGTGAGAGCTTTTTCACTGGAGACTCTCTCTCCATGTGGAAGGAAACACCAGGAGAAGCAAGTGTGACACAAACACATCACCCCTTCTTCCCCCATCTCTGTTCCTCATCCACTGCCCATAGTTCCTGTACTGCTTTCTAGGTAAGCAAGGCAGTGAGGAAGAATCAATCAGGATAAATAATTCTAGAAGGAAGGCAAGTATCTGAGGACGCGTTGCCCCACCATGACTCATCTTTTGGTCTTTGAGAGTGTAAGACACCCCCGGGTTTCCACACCACGCCCGAATCCCTGGAACCGTGGATGATGTTACCGCAAAAGGGTCCTTGTAGGTGGGATTAGGATGACAGACCTAAAAACAGGAGATTATCCTGGATTGTCTGGTGGGCTCCATCTAATCACCTGAGCTTTTAAAAGAGGAAGGCAGAACAGTCAGTGAGAGATGCGGCAGAAGGAGAGGACACAGAAGAAAAGCAAGAGAGTGCTAAAGGTTCGGGGCCTTGTTGCTGACTCTGAGAGCAGGGAGCAACCTGCAAAAGTCGCAGAGAGGCAACTGGAAGCTAAGGGCGCCCATTAAGAAAGAGCCACCAAGGAGATAAGGCCTCAGTCTTAAAACAGCATGGAGCTGAACTGTGCCAACAACTAGAAGGAGCCTGAAAGTGGGTTCTTAGGGCCTCCAGAAAGGAACGCAGCCCTGCCCACACCCTCATCTCTGCCCCGTGATACCCTAAGCAGAGTATCAAGCCTGCTGTCCCTGGATTTTTGACCTACTGCCTGTGAAATAATAATTTCATGTTGTTTTAAGTCACTTAAAGAGGCAGTAAAGTGTTATAGCAACAATAGAAAACTACGACAGGGATAATTCCGGCAAACACAATCCTTTTTGGAATCTGGTTGTCTACGATGGCTGCTCTCAGATCTGTGTAGTCCTGCCTGTGATACGTAGACTCGCGATGCACGGTACCTATGTAAAGCAATATGAAGCAGCATGCAAGCGGGGAAGGAGTTGAAGATTGGGCACTTTAAATCACCTCTGTATCCTTATGAAACAACGTAAATAAAAGCAGTGGATAATTTCCTCCATTCATTTGATAAATGCAAACATCTTAATCGGTGGCAGGCTTGCTTTCCCTCATTTACATGCAAAATGTAAACTCACAATCTAACCTTTGACAACTGCCCCCTCCACCACCAGAGCAGCTGAGTCAGGAAGGTAAGCTCTGTTAGTCAAAGGAAGGTAATGTCTGGGAGGGAACCACGTCATCTGTCGTCACTTGATAACGTGCATTTCTCCAACAGCACCGCTAACAGTAAAACTGTACCTTTCTGCCTGTAGGGTAAGTTAACTCGGTCTCAGAGAATAAACTAAACCAGTAAATACCTTGTTCAGATGGCTAAATAACAGGGACAAACTGAAAGCACATCAAAAGGGGAAAAACCTTGCCTACCAACCTAATCCCTCATGCTAGTATTATTATTAATTATGTCATGACACATAATATTATCCAAATGCTTTGCTTTGGATAGACGTACCTCATTTTCGTCTCGACAACATTCCTGCATGGAGATTACAGATGAGCACAGAAGCACAGAGAGGTTAAGTGCATTGACTAAGAACACACAGCAAGTTCCTAGCCAAACTAAGGCTAGTACACAGGTTTCCTTAATCCAATCTATTGTTCTTTTCACTTTGACATTTTCTTCCCCAAATAAGTAAAAATGCTCAGTGTCCTTTAAAGTTCCAATCAGATGGATGGCCCTAAAATCCATTCATTGTCTTTCATTATTAGCCAGTGTTTTACCAGATCACCAAATAATGATTTCTCTTTTTTTATATATATAACAAATACAATTTTGAGACAAACATTTTTGTTAATTAATGAAATTTTTTCCTAAACTTATAATTGTTATTACCGCCTCCTAGAACAATGGTGTTTTGCCAATTAATATATGGGGAATTAGGCCTTGTTGCTAGTTTCATTCCTGCATATCACATAGCACTCAATAACTCAATAACTCTTGGAGTTCCCGTTATGGTGCAGTGGAAATGAATCTGACTAGTATCTATGAGGATGCAAGTTCAATTCCTGGCCTTGCTCAGTGGGTCTGGGATCTGGCATTGCCATGAGCTATGGTATAGATCACAGACGTGGCTGAATCCTGCATGGCCGTGGTTGTCAATTTGACCCCTAGCCTGGGAGCTTCCATATACATGGGTATGGCCCTAAAAAGAAAAAAGGAAAAAAAAATTCAATAACTCATAGTCTGCCTCTCTATTGCTGATGAGATGCTATCCTTGTTCTGGGCTTCCATGCAGAAAAGAATGGATCCCTTTAAGGAGAAGATAGAAGTGTAAAGGAGAATTCCATATACATGGAACAGAAGAGGTTTAGTGGTTTCTGTGCCGTGCAAAAATCTGTTCTCATAGGATACCTCTGAGAGGATAAAAAGGAGGGATTTCCCCCGTATACCTGCTTGAACATTTGAATTTTCTACTATATGCCAACTCATTACCCTTCTGTACGTAAATTACAATTGAATCTTAAAAATAAAAAAATAAAGAAAAACAAAAGTACTTATACAACCAAACAAACAGAAAGCAAGCAAATGAATAAGAAGAGGAACATGGCCGCAGCAGAGAGCATCCAGATTCCCAGGCTCCCTTTCTGTCTTTCCTGTGCCCACGCCCATCATGCCTACTTTCCCCGGGCTTGTCCTTCTAAGGATCTGCATCAGCCACTCTGCCCTGATGAGCCTTTGGGCTACTGGGACCATTTTTTTCACACTGTAGAGAGAATTGGAAGTATCTAGGGGTTTACATTCTAGCTGGGTAGACCATGCCCAAAGAGTGATGGATCCAGAAGTACCCAAGCCAAGCTCCCTGGCATCAGGCTGGAACAGTTGTGAGATGTCACTTAGATTCCAGAGTTTCCCTCAAAGATCTCTCTCCTCAGGGACTGCTGCCTGAGACCACACCAGTGCTGGGTTTCTTACCTCTTCCTCGCCCGTTCCTCACTCTTTTACTAGTCTTCTTGGGAGCACTTTTGAAATTATTTGCAAAAGAATCCTCACCTCAAGCATTGCTTCTGCATCCTCCCCGCCCCCCCACAAGAGACTTGCTACCATCAGTGACCCTAGGAAGCCAACTCTAGGGACCAGATCCTGGAATTAGCTTTTCGACAGCCATCTGAAACCAAAGGCCCTGTTATTGGTGCTGAGCGGAGTAGCAACTATTTCTGGAATTAGCACATAGTTCTCAAGACATCCACCTGTGCTCAGCTGGGCTGGTGTACAGGTGGAAATGATGCTCTGACTCACAATATTGTGTGTATTTAAAAGACACAGGGAAGGTCTTTTTGCCATTTCTTGGGCCGCTCCTGTGGCATAGAGAGGTCCCCAGGCTAGGGGTCCAATCAGAGCTGTAGCCACTGGCCTACGCCACAGCCACAGCAACGTGGGATCTGAGCCAAGTCTGTGACCTACACCACAGCTCATGGCAACACCAGATCCTTAACCCACTGAGCAAGGCCAGGGATTGAACCCACAACCTCATGGTTCCTAGTCAGATTCGTTAACCACTGTGCCATGATGGGAACTCAGGGAAGGTCTTAATTACAAGAACTGTGAGTTGGTTAGCAATTTCTGGGTGCTATTAATGAATGCATCAAATAGAGGAAAATACAAGCTTTGCTCAGTCAATTATCAACTTAAGGCACAGCAGGAAAGCCAGCTGGACTTTAGAGTGTTGATAGGGCACCCCACATCCTTCGGGCAGGGTAAAGGCTGTGCTGAAGACCAGGCACGGGACTTGACTGTAAGAGTAACAAAACTTCTGAGAAGACTGAGCTTAACAACCACAGCCAATCCCCTGCGCCAAAACTGGGGCTCTAATAAGGAAAGAGAGGGGGCCCTGAGACTCAAGATAATCTGAGGTAATCTGAGAGGATGTGCAATAGACCATTGACTCCCTAGAGTCTACTGACCCCTCTGGATCTGCAAAACTGCCAGAGTCTCTCTATTTCTTTTTTGTATTTTTAGGGCCGCACCCTCGGCATATGGAGTTTCCCAGGCTAGGCATCGAATTAGAGCTGTGGCTGCCGGCCTACCCCACAGCCACAGCCGCGCCAGATCTGAGCTGCATCTGCGACCTACACCGCAGCTCACGGCAATGCTGGATCCTTAACCCCTGAGCAAGGTAGGAACCCGCATCCTCATGGATGCTAATCAGATTCGTTTCCACTGAGCCATGATGGGAACTCCCAGAGTCTCTTTTTCTAGAGGAAAGCAGCACCCTTCACACTGGAGACTACTCAGAATCCTCGGCTGATGCAGATGCACAGAAAGGCACTACTTGCTCTCCTCGTGATCTGCTCCCACCTTTCTTCCTGATCTTTAGATGGAAAACTAGAGTCCAACCTCAGCATGACCTCACCTGGGACATTTTGACCTTCTTAAAGGAGGAAGAAATTATTTGCCAAGAGATCTGTAGGGCCTGGGTAATACGTACCCCCAGGTCCTGGGAAAGCAGGCCTGGAATTAAATACTGAGGATGGCAAACCAGGATGGATGAGAAGGGAGAGTTTATCAATGGTGGGCCACCGTCCTGTGACTCAGTGCTTAACACTCTGGCAAGGGCCCCTGGAGCTGGTCCTAATATGCCACTGGAATAGCTCCTGGAAGCTTGGAGCAACTAATGACCTGGCAGAGGGTTGAGAAGAGGACCAAAAGATTTAGAGGTATAGGCATGACTCCGTTCTTCATAAAAGCCTAGAAAACGTCCTTCACTAGCAGAATAAAGTGAGTGGCTGTAGGGCATAGCATCACTGTAAGATTCACAAGTAATCTGGAGGAATCTAGAATGGGTGGCAGAAGAGGGCACTGGTTAAACGTCACCCCTTCAGGACCAACTGCGCAGGAGGGACTTGTTCAACTAACTCACATTTATAGCATTTCCAGAAAACCTGAGCAAACATTGCCTTCAAGAAGTTTTAATGGAATGGCGTGAGCTTGACATGAAATGTGAAAGGGTTTGAGCAAGGGCAAGGGGTGGACTGTTGCAGAAAATATTGGTGTTTTGTCCAGGTCCTCTCAGATTTTGTGGGATGTTTTCCAGGGGCCACCTACACTGTCCCTACCACTGACCCCTCTGTGGTTTGAAGTCTGAACCTTGAGACTCTTCTTTGGAGGGCTGCCCTTGGGCTACCCAGCATCACATTACTGTACAATGGGAATCAAAACGTGAAGACTTGGGGTTTACCTCTTCCTTGGGGTTGGTCCTTGACACATGACCATGGGACAGCAGAATGTGAAAATCAAGGTCCCCTCCCTATGCCTGGGACAAATCTGAGGTTTACTGCTTCTCTAGAGTTCTCCTGGCAGACCAGGCTGAAGCCTCAGTTCTGTAGCATTTTGCCCAAGAGCAGAACTCGACTGGCTTCCTTTCCTTCTCTGTCCAGTTTCTTGCTTCCTTACTGGTCTCCCCAGGGAGCATTCCTGAATCAACTACTTACACAGGATCTTCATATCAGGGATTGCTTCTGGAGAGCCCAATCTAGGACTTTAGTCTCTTAGATTGTGATGGATGTAAATATTGGTAAGGCTTTGGGGGCAGTAGCCTTGACAATATTGCCAAAGACAGTCAACAGACTTTAAAGATGTGTATAGCTTTTGCACTGTCCACCTCATATAAATATTTATGGATAGTTAGATTTAATGCAGTGTGGTTTATAACAGCAAGGAAAGAGAATGAAAACAATCTAAATAGACACCCATAGGAGATTGCAGCCATGATATATTCACATCATGGAATATTAGCAACTGAAAGTCAAATTCTTTGAGAAACAAGAAACAGATGAAACAAAAATTCTTCCCATTTGTTCAGGCTGCTCTTTACCACTCAACTTGCCCACCTAGCATCTTCTATTGTGTGGAAACTAGTTCATTCATAAACCTTACAGTGTATTGGGAGGCACTTGTAAAACATTTGGTAGTTAGGTGGGAACAAGACTGCATATGGAATGCCAAAATCTTGATTCATATACAGTTATTCTATTTACTACCTATATGAAGCCTTCAGCAAATCATTTTACCTTCATGGCTCTGAGAAACGTTTGATTCTTCATTATGTGGGTAATAAACAATTGGAGTTAATCAACAACATGGTGTGCTGGCTTAACTGCAGCAGAGTCAGTAACCAAGACCTGTAGAAAATATTAGCCCCAACTAAGTGGTAACATTATCTACTGGTTTAATCAGAGGGAGAGGCAGGGCAACAAGGTTATAAACATTAAATGTTTGACTCAGGAATATCAACATCCGTTTGAAGGGATGGGTATAGGAGAGATCAACTTAATACACATTCTTTCCTCCTTGATAGAAATAGAACCTCTGATTTGGACAAAAGGAAAAACAAAGACTACATTTCCCAGCTTCCTCTGCAGCGAAGGGCAGCCATGTGATTGAGTGCTTCCAATAGGATGCAAGCAAAGATAATAGCTAACTTCTAGGTGATGCCTTAAAGGGAAGGGATGTTCTTTTTTCCTTTTCTCATCTTGTAGTTGGAATGTGGACATAGAGGTAAAAGCTCTCTTGAACTCTGCAAAGGAAGGTAATGCCCTAGAAATATTTTATTTGTAAGCATTCAAAAATATTGGCTGTTATGATACACAGATTCTGGCACATAGCAGGTACCCAATAAATATTTTGAGTTTATTTTTGGAGTAGTCTTCTTGGGCTGACATGACAGAATATAACAAGCTGGTGGCTTAACCAACAGAAATTTGTTTTCTCACAGTTCCAGGAGCCAGAAATCTCAGCCAGTTTGATTCCTGGTGAGAGTTCTCTTCCCACTTACTGACAGCCACCTTCTCCTGTGTCCTCACATGTCCTTTCTTCTGTGCACAGAGAGAGAAAGAGAGAGCAAGGGTGGCTTCTCCTTTTTCTATAAGTACCCCAGTTTTATTGCATTAGGAATCCACCCATTTAACCTCATTTAATCTTAATTACCTCCTTACAAGCCCTAACTCCAAATACACTCACATGAGCCATCAGGACTTCAACATGCACATTGTGATGTCAGACAATTCGGTCAGATCATGACTTGGCTCATATTAGTCAGTGTCTTCGTAAGTAGTTACCCAGGAAGAGCCATACCAGTAAACAGGGAGATTCTTGGTAATAGAGTCCATGACCTTCCTTAACGTTGATTTATATTTGTTGAGTCATTTGTGTTGGATATTTCTAAAAATCATATCTCGGTTATATAAACATGACATATTTTATGTCTAATCTCTGTCTGAATGCTTGGCATCTGTGCCTTGTGAAGGACTTAATTTTAAATAGATTTAATAGATAATTTGACTATCTAGTGGCAAAGTTAGAATACTACCATTTTTGTCTCTGTGCAGGAATGTTCAAGTTGGCTGAAAGTCATGGTTGAAAGCTTTTGTCTTGTTCTGAGTGTGTGGCTTTGGCTAGACTCTCGTCTCTGCAAAAGCAAAGACGATATTTTCTACTTCATCACTGACACAGGGGCTCAGCAATATTCATGAATAAGTGAATCCTGATTTTTCTTCTTGGTCCGACTCTAAGCCCTTACATGGATCAGGTTCTGTCTTAGATTTTTTTTTTTCTTGGATACTTATCTTCCTTGTCTCAATGTGTAGCATGCTGGTATCCATTCTGAAAACCGTTTATAAGGCTGAGTAGATATGACACACCCTCTAATGGAAATGTCTTAGAACATTTTAACTGGTAAGACTTCTTGTCTTCAATTTGAGACTTGTTTAAAAAGCATATAAATATTAGAGAATTAATTGTATGTCTTGGCTGTAAGAATATTAAGCCATAAGTCTCTCTGAGCTGTTAAATACACACACACAAAAAAAAGCCAACATGTTGATGTTATTTACAAGGATTTTCTTACCCAAGGAGATTACTGTCTTCTTATGGAGCATTTGTTAAGTCTTCATAATATTCCTGTGACTGTTATAGACCATTTTGAAGAGAAAAGCCCTGAAATATCTATAGTTTAGGAAACAGGGACTCAGAAGTAGAGATACGAGCACACACAAGAATGAGACGTCAAGAGATCTTGGCACCAAAGAGTAAAAGGGAGCAGGATGGAGGAGTAGGAGAAAGGACACGAGAGGGAGTGACGGGCCGTGGTGGACAGAAGATGGTGACAAGGGTGGCCTCACTAAAAGAGAGAGAAATGTTTCCATAGTTTCCTCAACAATTAATATGTGAAGAATTAGAAACCCATGAGGGCTACACTCATCATGTGACCCCATGAACTCCAGTTCCAGCATTCTGCACAGTCAAGTCTCTTCCTTAAAGTCTTACACACACACACACACACACACACACACAGAGACACTCACTCACTCTCACACTCCTGGATCCCATAGGTCCTTCTGGTTGCATCTCCCATCACTCTCCCCTCCTTGGCAGTTACCTGTATCCTCTGTCTGGTACCATGAGGCACCTACTTCCCTTCAACTTCAGCTCCGTTGTCACAAGGGAATCTCTGACTTCAAATCCGTCAAATCACCCTACGATGCGCCTTGTGTAGCTCCTCTTTTTCAAGCTTAAGCACAATTGTAATGTCATATATTTGTGTATGACAGTTTGATTTATACCTGTAACTCTACTAGAACTGTGAGCTTCACTAAGGAAGGACTAGTATCTGTTTATTATTATTATTATTACTATTTTATTATTAATTTTCCCATATACTGAATGTGTATATCAACGCCCTAATCCCCAGTGTGATGGGATTTGGAAGAGATGAGTTTGGGGGATCATTAGATTTAGATGCATGCACAGGGGTGGAGCTTCCACGGCGGGATTAGTGCCTTGGAGAAGACCAGAGCCCTCTGTCCTCCTTGTGAAGATGCAGCAAGAAGGCGGCTGTGGACAAGCCAGAGAGAGAACACTCAGCAAGAACCACATCTGTCCACATCTTGGTCTTGGACTTCTCAGCCTCCAGAACTGTGAGAAATGATGTCTGTTGTTTAAGCCACTCAGTCTATGGTGTTTTATTATAAGAGACCAAGTTGACTAAAGTAATAACAATAATAATAAATTATAATTATCATTAAGTACAATTATTAACAATTGCATAATAATTATCCATAAGATTAGATAATATATAGCATGCTTATACTACAGTAATTGTTATTCATAATTATAATGACTATTAATTATTATTATTATTTTCCAGCCCCTAGTACTTGATTGGAGAAAAACATGACAGTAAGGTCAAGGACCTGAAAATGTGAGATAGGCCCAGTCCGTGAACGTCTCCTGTGTGTCACATGGAAGCTATTATTGCAAGTAATTAGGCTTTTCATTGCCTTGACATCTTCTGGCCCTTTTGGAGTTGGGCCTCCAGCACGAAGCCAGCTTTCTCTTCTTGTCCACCTACGGCTTTTGGATTTGCCACGTGCCCGAGTGGCTGTGAGCATTGCCTTAGAGCAGCTGTTGGTCAGGACGGCCAGATGAATTGTGGTCACCGCGAATGGACTGGAGTCTTACCGGCTTTTCTCCACACAAACCACTCTGGATGACAGCCTTCCTTCCGTTTCTGGACATGAGGTCATTGTCCCTCGACTCATGGCTGAACCTGGGGTTATTCGTATCGCGAACTTTTTCTCCAGAGCTTGCTTCGCTGAACTGACTGTGTATTTCTGGGTGTCTGATGAGCAAGCTGCCAACCAGGCCAGACGGTCCACTGGGGCATTTGAGAAAAATGTTAACTGGGGCTGAGCTTTTTGCCAAGTCCATTAAATGTACCCTGACATTTCGTGGCAACATTCATATCCCAGTGCCTCTGCTTCAGTGAGTATGAGGATTCCTTCCTTCCTTGTGGGGTAGAGTTCACTGAACCAAAGTACACGCTCGCCGCCTGCACCAGGCCAGGGGACAGATTTCCCCTGCAAACATCGCTAGAAACAGGGTGGTCCGTCGCATGGGACCTGAGACCTTCTTGGAGTTCAGATGTTTGAACTATTTGCCACAGCCTCTTAGGAGGCTATCCATTCTTCCCTTCAGACAAATGCAGGGGCGTTTGGGAGTTTGCCATTGGGTGCCTTGCAGGTCTGGCCTCCACTGGGGCTCAGTGCGTATATAACCTCTGGTGAGAACAATTTCAATGCACCATTAATCCCTTGATGGTCACGAGTAGCTGTACCCTCTGGGGTTTCAGTGGCAGAGCCACTGGCATCCACTTTCTCGTGATTTAGCAATGAAGCCAATAAGCTCTGGCTCTGCATCTTGCTTCTTCTATGCAGTTTTATTCCTGATTCCATGTGTTAATTTTTTTTTTTTTTCCATGAGAACTTTCTTCGGTTTCGCCTCCTTGGGCACAAGTATTTTTGATCATGCAAGATTGTTCCCTATAGTGAATATATCTTGAGGGGATCTTAAGATACAAAGATACAAGTTACGTGTCTCAGAGCAAGGCAAGGAATACACAGATGACGATTTCCGTTTCTCTCAATACTTAAGGGATAAACTTGGATAATAGATTCAGTTTTGAGAGGACACTTGAATCTTTTGGTCAAATATTCCGGGCACTTAAATTTCACCCTAAATAAAAAGCTACCTAATAAATTGGCACAACTCAGTTTCAGGCTTTTCTCAAAAGACTCTCATTCCCCAGTGGGCTCCACAAACTGGAGACGTTCATTAAATTAGGATTGCTATTTGGCACTGACAGACGAATGCGTTTCCTGGAGCAATGTTGTTTGTACATTCAGAGTGCTATATTGCTTTGTTTTAAAAGACATCAGACTGTTCCTTGGTGTATTACCAAGAGAGCAGCATTAATGCCCAAGGCCTCGAGGAGCGACACTTCAGTAAATACAGCTGTAGGGTTACATCATTCAGGGATACAGATCTACACATCACGCTGCTGTACATTTATGTTTTCACAAGTTTTTATACTTTAACCAAGGAGGAAAAACATTCTCTGCGATTTGCTGGTTCATTCCTTCGTTCATTCGGCTACTTTTTTTTTTTTTTTTCCCAACACCTAATACATAACTGTTCTTCCGAATGTCTGTGCTTTTTCCTCTAGGTCTGAGCACAGGTTCCTTGAACTCTTTCATGGGAATAACCTGATCAACCTCTCTTTCATGAGCAACCTCAGTTCACCATGATTTGACTTCCTGGTCTTACTTGGCTCTTTATTTCTCTCCGGGAAATTGTTGAATACCTTTCAAATATCCTCCTAAACCAGAAAGAGAATTTTTCATTTTTGCCTTTCAGAATGTGTCACCTCTGAATAATTCCCAGAGTGGCCTTGATAAATATTCATTGGAGCCACATCTCTGTTTTTGCTTTTCGTTAAGAAAAGGAAACTAACATAAAAATCTCTTAATGTGTGAATTGAAATCGTTCTAAAGCTCTGCACAGAGTTGACCAGTATGTCCGATGTTTATGGGCTAAGAAAAACTAGTTTTAGAAATAAAGGGCCTTTATAGCTGCTTCTGTTCTAATTTCACTGAGACCTACCATGTTCCTTCAGAAGCTTCTGATGAGGATTGGTCCTGTACGGCGTGGAAAGGCTCCTGGCTTTACAAAAATCAGTGAATCAGCTCAAAGGAAAAAAGGACTGTAGAAGAGATGCCTTCTATGAATGAAATCCTGCTTAAACGCTCAGGAGCAGGTAGCAGAAAGTCTGGGGGTCGGATTGTTAGGGGTTTTTAACTATTAGCTTTAAAAACCAAGATAAATAATTTTAGAGGGCATGAGGTGTTTGGATTTAAAAATGCAAAGCTCAAGCAAGGACCATTCATACCAGCATTGAGATAAGGCAGCACCAGTAAGAGCTGAAAACCAGTACAATTGATGAAGGCAATTTAAATGGGCTTTTGTCAAATAGTCACAGTGGAAAAATACTCGAATAAATCAAGGCTGGCTTCATGTTTATCAGCGGCTGACACCAAATGAGGACTTTGTGCTGGACACCAGTCAGTCCCTGACAAACAGAATCCGTCTTGTCTCCCCCTCCCGAAGTGGTGTCCAGACGCAGTTCAGCACTTGAACGGAAAGTTCCTTATTTCACTTACACCAATCAATAGGTCTTCACCTCACCGCGACAAAGCTCAAAACGCAACACAGGGCCGCTTACCTAGTCAACTCCTACCTCCTAGACGACTTCTTAGCGTGCATGTGTGTCATATCGACAATTTGGGCAGATGGCCATTGGGGTTTTTTTTTTTTGTCTTTTGTTGTTGTTGTTGTTGTTGTTGCTGCTGCTGCTATTTCTTGGGCCGCTCCCGCGGCATATGGAGGTTCCCAGGCTAGGGGTTGAATTGGAGCTGCAGCCACCGGCCTCCGCCAGAGCCACAGCAACGCGGGATCCGAGCCGCGTCTGCCACCTACACCACAGCTCACGGCAATGCCGGATCGTTAACCCACTGAGCAAGGGCAGGGACCGAACCCGCAACCTCATGGTTCCTCGTCGGATTCGTTAACCACTGCGCCACGACGGGAACTCCCCATTGGGGGGTTTTGATGGCTTGCATGTATGGATGTTAACACATTCAGTATGGGTAGGTCATAGGAGAGACGCCAAAACAATCATCTTGCTGACTTCAACCCTACATCTAACTAAGGGTGTCATGAAAACCTACTTCTTCCAAAAATCTCTGGCTGCCAGTACGCCGTGTTCTGTCCTCTGAACTCTCATAGCACTTGTCAAATGGAGTCCTCATCATTGACTTGACATGTATCACAGGTTAAATAAACATCAGTGTGTTTGTTCAGGTGTTGTGTGAGCACCTGCCTTATCACCTCCATGAAACTACAAGCTGCTCAAAAGTTGACATCGAGTCTTCCAGTTCCTGGTCTCCTGACTTTGCACAGAGACAGGCACACACAAGGTCATAGATGAATTATTATTAATTAAAAATATTTGATTATAAATAAGTTAACTCAGTTTATGAAAATTGATTATTCATTCACTCTACGAATACCCATAAAGGATATATTATGCGCTTGGCACTATTAAAAATGCTGGAGTTTCAAAACTGATATACCTCTGCTCCCATGACATTTGGATTCTAGTCAGGAAGACAAAAATGGAGCCAGTAAAATAAAATAATGCCAGATTGAGAAAAGCTCTATGAAAAGAACCAAAGCTGGGTAAGTGAATTGAGCTCTTCGAGAGAGGGTAAAATCTCAAACGACCTCTGAGGAGATGTCGGAGCTGCAACCTAACATAACTGGAAAAGCCAAATAAACGTTCGGGCATATAGAATCTACCAGGCACTCGAGGCAGAATGAGGTTGGCTCATTTAAGGGGCAGTAAGAAGACCCCAGTAGCTAGAACAGAAACAGGTAAAAGGAAATGGTGGGCTAATGCACATGACATTAAATATACATATGTTTTTGCATGTTGGGAGAAAAAACTCAGAAAACTTAATTTCCCAAGAAGCTTCTCACGCCTTCATTATTCATTACATATACTTTTTGCCCTCATCAATACCTCCGATGTGTGTGGGCTCTCATCTCCCATCCCTCTGCCTCCTCCTCTAGACAACTCTGCAGGCATTCTTAAACCCAGACCGACCCCCTCAACTAGGGAAATCCAGAAGCCCGGAATGTCTTTCGTATTGGAGCATCTCTCGCATGTCCAAACCTGAATACATCCCATCCATCGTCTTCTTCACTCCTGCTCCCAAGCTGGCCGATGAATGCTAGAGGTTTGCACAGTGTGTCCTGGGGTTCCACAATATCCTATGGACCAAGATCTGAAATCCCTTCACTCAACTCCATTAACTCCTGTCCTAGTCTAGGGTTCCTAGTAAACAGAGCCTGAAGCAGAGATGAAATGCGTGATGGTTTCCCTGGGAAGATACACAATGGCAAAGAGCATCAAGTCCAAGGACAATGAAGCCGAGGAAGGCGAGGAGCCCTTCAAGGGGATGCATTGCAGTTATGGGCACTGATCCTGAAGGGCCACAGAGACACAGCTGTGGGAAGGCCCATTAGGCTCAGTGGTGTGCAGAGTAAATATTGAACAACCAGCTCTCCATGGAGGAGAAGCCCTTATTTCTAGCGGTTGTCAGTTTCCCTGGTGTAAACACTCCTACTGGGGCTGATTTCAAGTTACCAATGTGACATCGCTGAATGCGGGAAGAGATGCGTACAAATGGCTCTTGCACGACGGCGACCAGGCTGCACAGGAGGTAGTCCCATGGGCTTGATGTCCTCCACCGGGTGGACCTCGGGAGACTGTATGTAATATAACAATGCCTGAGGTCCCTATGGATTACAGTCCAAAAGTGGGAGAAGTTCACAGAGATCAAGACCAAGACAACAAAGATACACTCCTTTCTTTGCCACGTAAACGCAGAATGTTTTTAATCCCATTAGAGTTTTGAGAAGAAAGAATTTGTTAAATCAATACCTCTGTCCCAAGTGCAAGAGGCTGTGTTCATATTTTGTGTGATCCCACATCTTTTGTGTGCCCCAGATAATCATGGCAACTGAGTCTGTCAACTAGCAAAGTTTACAGAAGTTCACTGTCATCTGCTAAGATTCATGAGGTTTTGCTGAGACCAAAAAGTAGACTAAGTGGATAGATGGGAGCTCGCCATGACGGTATACTTCTGGTTTTTGTTTCTTTCTTTCTTTTTTTTTTTTTTTTTGGTCTTTTTAGGGCCATACCCACAGCATATGGAGGTTCCCAGACTAGGGGTCTAATTGGAGCTGTAGTTGCCGGCCTACCCTACAGCCACAGCCACGCCAGATCTGAGCCGCATCTTCGACCTATACCACAGCTCATGGCAACGCAAGAGCCTTAACCCACTGAGCGAGGCCAGGGATCGAACCCACATCCTCATGGATGCTCGTTGGGTTTTTTAATTGCTGAGCCATGACGGGAACTCCAGTATACTTCTGGTTTTTAATGGCATTACTAATCTCTGTCCTTGCTTCAGGAATATGATCTCCTTCTGACTTGTTATCTTGACTTGGGTGGGGAGTTGGGAGAGGTGCTTTCAAGGGACTTGGTCATTTCTTGGTCCTTTTCCTTTATTAATGACCTGATTTCCAGATTAGGGAACAAATGGCTGGGGGAACCCACGACATTGCTTTGCTAGGGCTGCCAGAACAAAATACCACAGACTGAGCGGCTTAAACAACAGAAATACATTTTCTTACAATTATGTACAAGACCAAGGTGCCAGCACCTTGTCCTGCAAATGGCCACCTGCTGGCTCTGTCCGCACGTGGCTTTTCCTCTGTGTGTGCACATGTCTGCGTCCAAATCTCCTTGACTTACAAGGAGACTAGTCATGTTGAATGAGGGCCCATTCTAGTGACCTCATGTAACTGAATTATTATTATTATTATTTTTAACAGCCACACCCATGGCATATGGAAGTTTCTGGGCCAGGGGTCAAGTCGGAGCTGCAGCTGAGGCCTACGCCACAGCCACAGCAACACCAGACCCAAGCAGCATCTGCAACCTACGCCACAGCTTGCAGCAACACTGGATCCTTAACCTGCAGAGCAAGGCCAGGGATTGAACCCACATCCTCAGAGACACTATGCCAGCTTCTTAACCCACTGAGCCACAATGGGAACTCCTTAATTACCTCTTAAAAGACCGCATGTCTGAAATAGTGAGTGTCAAAGCTTTAATATATGAATTTGGCGGGGGAGGATCCAGTTCAGCCCAAGCAGTGTCTTAGGCTGTATTCTAAAATCCTATTATGGAACAGTGTTAGAAAATTCAATTTAAAAGAAAATTTTGAGCTAGCTCATTTATTTTAGGGTAAGGCTGTTTCATTCACAATAAGCCCATTCGTAAATAGCCTAAAAATAAGTTCTTAATTGGGCTTATGGTGTGTGTTTTTAAAACCACCAGATGGTGGATGCTGCCTAATTCTTACTCATGCGCTCTGGCATTCTCTGGGCGCAGATTTGTTAAAATGCAGCAAGCCTGGGTCAGTGTGTGCACACGGTTTTCCTAACATCTGGGTGCTGGAAAATTATTACCGAGGGACCCAACAAATGATGGTCCCCAGGTGTTTCTGAAGAAGTGATGCCTGTGAAGTTCCCAGGAGAGCCCAGTCGCTTTGCTGGTGTTCACACATGGAACGCAAAGAGGAGACTTGAGTCCATTACCTGAGAAAGGGTAGCTTGAATGAGCCTTTCTTTTCCTTACTTAAGTACTTGAGGAAAATTTGAAAGGCAGGGACTCGATATGAGAGGTCTGGAAAGTCGGCCCTCTTCTCCACTTTGCTTAGGGAACTCCTGCACTCTTACGTCAATGGCCCCCAACAAGGGTGATTCTCTCCCCGCCCCCATCCTCCTGCGGGGGTCGGGGGGGGGCATTTGGCAGGGTTTGGAGACATTTTTGATTGTCACACCTTGAGAGGTCTACGGGAATGGAGCAGAGAGAGGCAAGGAGTGGTGAGAACCAACCTACATACAAAGCACAGGACAGCTTCCCACGACAAAAATATTCCAGTTCAAAACATCAGTGTTGTCGAGGTTGAAAACCAAACCACACACTCCACAAATCTAGCTGCACCCTTGCTATGTTACACCCAAAGAGTGGCGTGGAAACCCGGGGGCAATGAATAGGGTTAGTTTTCTCCTTGATCATAGCCATTGAAATTATAAAACAAAAGTGCTCAATAAAAAGGAGAAGGCAGTCTCAGAATCCTATCATCTCACTAATTTGGATTAGGACAGGGTCCCAGAATGTGTGTAGGAAACCCATTCAAAAACTGCAATGATAATTTTCACAGATGAACCACACATTTGAAATCTGGTCATGACACTGTAGAGGGGAGCTACCTATTTGGTTGAACTGATTTCAGCCTTTCTGCCTTCCACTTAGTTTCACAGTATGTATCTAAATTCTAGATCTTAAAAATCTTGGTCTTGCAAAGCAACTATCTTTTTTTTTTTTGGTGTTTTTTTAAATTAAGGTATAGTTGACTTACAATATTGTGCCAATTTCTGCTGCACAGAAAAGTGACCCAGCCATACAAAACAACTATCTTTTTTAAAAAAATGACACATTATGCAAGACAGTTAAGGTGACTGCATCCTTTAAACCAAGTAGAAAGTCCAGACATTTTCTTGAGATGTTAATTTTTCCTTAATGAAATGGAGAAGTGATCATGTGACCTGTGTTGACATTCCCACCATGAGAAACTCAGCTGTATATTTATAAGAAACATAGTAGCCAGTCCTTAGATGAATCCTGCAGCTTACAAAATGGAAGAAATCCTGTATCAAGAAATGTGATTTTTGATTCCTGCTTCACATTCTCATCTCACATGGGGAGGAAAAGCATCCCCTGGTACAAAGAAGACCGCAATCTTGATTCTTTTCTCCAGCTTTTTTGACAAATTTTCTCCGAATTTGTCAAATTATAAGGAACATCAGAAGTGCTTAGTTAAAACACACTTGCGGGTAGATGTGCTTATTGTAAAACAAGCTCTCCAGGTGATTTTTTTGTTTTTGGGGTTTTTGTTTGTTTGTTTGTTTTTAGGCACACTCATGGCACATGGAGGTTCTCAGGCTCCACGTAGAATCAGGGCTGTAGCCACTGACCTATGCCACAGCCACAGCCACTTCAGAACTGAGCCGAGCCGTGTCTGCGACCTACACCACAACTCATGGCAATGCTGGATCCTTAACCCACTGAGTGAGACAAGGGTTCGAACCTGCGTCCTCATGCCTGCTAGTCAGATTCCTTTCCACTGAGTCATGACGGGAACTCCCATCTCCAGGTGATTCTTATGATGTAGTGATCTTGGGAAATAACACCCTAGGGTGTGGGTTCACAAATTACCTGTGGCCAAGGGGCTGAAACTGTTCTATTACCTGTTCTTATAAATAAAGTTTTATTGGGACACGGTCATGCCCATTCATTTACTTACTGTTCATCGCTGCTTTCACACTATACCAATAAATTTGAGTAGTTGCTCATGTCCTGCGAAGCCCAAGCCATTTACTCTCTGGCCCTTTACAGAAACTGTTTGCTGACACTTGCTCTCCACAGGGGTGAAGCGAGAAGTGATGGGATTGGGGAAAAGAGACCACCCTCTACCTGAAACTGCATTTGCTCCGAAACAGAGTCGGGTTGGTGTAGTTTCTCTGGGAGTCAAGCAACTTCAAGGGACTATGTTACCACTTCAATTAATCAAGTCTTATTGAGTTCAGGGAGTTCCCGCTGTGGCGCAGTGGTTAACGAATTCAACTAGGAACCATGAGGTTGCGGGTTCAATCCCTGGCCTTGCTCAGTGGGTGAAGGATCCAGCATTGCCGTGAGCTGTGGTGTAGGTTGCAGACGCGGCTCGGATCCTGTGCTGCTGTGGCTGTGGTGTAAGCTGGCGGCTACAGCTCCAATTTGACCCCTAGCCTGGGAACCTCCATATCCTGTGGGTGCGGCCCTAAAAAAAAAAAAAAACAAAGGACAAAAAGACTTATTGAGTTCAGAAATATATTCTGAAATATTTAAAAATAGGAATACCTCTGCCTTTTGGAAAGTTGGCCAAATATAACATATATAAGCCAATTAAAGCACAGTGTATGTGGCTGACTAGAAAATTACCAGAACTGGAAAGAAGGCGAGTTGAGATAAGAAAGTCACTGATGTTAAATTTGAAATTATCCTGGGCACGGAAGGAGTGAGTAGTAAAAATACGTTCGATGGCTTGACTTCTTGACTGATGTACTGATTGACACATGTCAGAAGAGTTTGCATCTTGATGAATAGCAGGAAGTACGACTGGGTACTAAATTAGTTCCCTATCGCTGCATAATCAATTATACGCAAACATAACCCCCAGTTGAGCCCCCAGGAGGCTTGAAATAACCAATGTTTACTATCCACGCATTTTCAGAAGGCAATGAATCCTGGAAGAGTTCAGCCTTGTGGTTCTGGCTCAGGGTCTCTCATGAGGTCGAGATCAAGATATACCTTAAGTTTCAGCTGCATGAAAGCTTGACAGGAGCTAGAGCCCACTTCCAAGATGCTAAGTCACCTGGCTCTTGGTGGAAGCCTCCATCTCTTGCTTGTGGGAGGCGGGGGGCCTTCGTTCCTTAGCACATGGACCTCCTCACCGGGCTTCTGAAGTAGTCTCATCAAAGAGCCACTTTCCCCCACAAGTGGTCCAAAGGAGAGAGATCAAGGAGGAAGCTACAATGCCTTTAGTGACCTAAAGCAGGTATATGCTGTCATTTCTGTCATATTCTATCTGTTAGAAGTGAGTCACTAGGGCCAACTCATATGCAAGCGCTTTCGATATTTACAGGGAGAAGTGTCCAAGAATTTAGGAACATACTGCAAAACCACCACAGATACGACCACTAGATGTGAGTCAAAAGCAAGAACCTGGGATGAGAATAAAGAATCAGGCTCTGAAAGTTTGGGTTGGTTTCCACTTGGAAACTCCAAAGCCATCAGCCATCATTGATCACCTAAATTATCACATTTGTGGATTGTTCAGCTGGCCTTGTCATAAGCCAGCAGAAGGATGTTTTCCCTTGGTTTGCACAAGATAAAGAAGGGTCAGTCCTACGGTTTCCCCTCCCGGCATATGTCCTTTCTCTGTTAGCAGAGAAGAAGGGGCGAGATGTAACATTTCTTCACTTTCATGGTTCCAGTGTGCATATTGTTAAACCGTGCAGACATACTAGAAACTAAGTGATAAAATGCTATCAAGACAAAAGTAAGTCTTTGGAGTTATTTACCATAAGCAGGAAATCTTATTTTTCACAGGCATTTAAGATAAGACTTTATTGGTAAGTAAAGTTATTACTTTAGTTTCATTTATGGTATTGGATTGGTATTTATATGGTTGTATCTTTATCCTTACATCTTAAAAAATTTCATCATCCTAACCAAAGACAAATAAAACATGATATCACTTTAATGTGTAATCTAGAAAATGATCCAAATGAACCTATATACAAAACAGAAATAGACCCAAAGACATAGAAAACAAACTTACAGTTACCAAAGGAGAAAGGCAGGAGGGATAAATGAGGAGTATACACACTATTATACATAAAATAGGTAATCACCAATGACCTACAGTATAGCACAGGGAAATATACTCAATATTTTGTTATAATCTCTAAGGGAAAAGAATCCCTTAGATTCTTTCTGAGGATGTGGGTTCGATCCCTGGCCTCACTCAGTGGGTTGAGGATCTGGCATTGCTGTGAGCTGTGGTGTAGGTCACAGACTTGGCTCAGATCCTGGGTTCCTCTGGATGTGGTATAGGCCTGCAACTGCATCTCCCATTTGACCCCTAGCCTGGGAACTTCCACATGCCACAGGTATGGCCCTAAAAAGAAAAAAAAAAAATCAAATCTTTAAAGATGTGACCATCCACTAATACGTGTGTTTAATATTATAAGCCACTAACAATGAATTATGGGCACAGCTCAACTTTTTAACTCATTCTTTTTGTCTTTTTATGGCTGTACCCATAGTATACGGAGGTTCCCAGACTAGGGGTCGAATCAGAGCTATAGCTGCTAGCCTATACCACAGCCACAGCAACACAGCCACATCTGTGCCCTATATCACAGCTCACAGTACAAAGGATCCTTAACCCAGTGAGCAAGGCCAGATATCGAACCTGTGTCCTCATGTATGCTCGTCAGATTCGCTTCTGCTGAGCCACAGTGGGAGTGCCTATTAACACATTTTTAAAGATAGTTCTAATAGTACCAATCACTAATTAATTTGTTCAACTATTTCTGAACTCTGTTTTACTTGCCCCATCTGTATTTTGGTCCTGTGACACTCTTTCACCACTATTTTATTTTTATTTTTTATTAAGGTATAATTGATTTCTAGCATTGAGTCAATTTCTGCTGTACAGCATAGTGACCCAGTCATTCATATATACATATTTATATGAATATATATACACATTCTTTTTCTCATATTATCTTCTATTATGGTCTATCCCAAGAGACTGGATATAGTTCCCCTGTGCCACTCTTTTGGTGAAATATTTACTCAGAATCTTTCGAGAAATCACCTCTGGCAAACTCTTCAAGTCTTTCCAGGATTAACACTATCCTTTGTTTAAGACGTCCTTGAGTCACTCAGTACCTCCTATCCACTGGCTGCAGAGACAGGAATGAACGTGGAGCCATAATCAGGACACTGAGAGACAGGACCTGGGCTCTTTTTTGATTATTTTGTGACAAAAAGCTTAACTCCTTTCACTTGGGAGCCATTACTTAGCTCCCATTACTTGGGAGCACCTGCTCTGAAGAACAAAGATGAAGTTAACACGTAGAAGGAGGAGCAGAGGGAAACCAAGGGGCAAATCGTAGCCTTCACCAGATGAGACTCTGGATCAAGCTGAGTTTTCTTCTACTTGAAATAATAATAATAATAAACCAGTGAAATATTTGTTTGATTTAACTAAGCTCTTTTTTGGTGGGTATCCTTATATTTGCTTTCAAAATTCTTCATGTGTAAATAGCACAATTAATATGACGAGGCACTCCTCAGGCCATTTCTCAACACTGGTTCAAGTTCATTTTACTACAGTTGAGTTGTCTCATTTTTATGTGGACTTGGAACAGGAGAGTACGATTTTTTTTTTTTTTAAAGCATTCTCTCCCCATGAGGCATTCTGTCTGAGGCTTGTGTTTGTCATGCTTATAGTGCATTCAAAAACACTCACTAAATTCAATCTTTGAATTAAGCTGTAACCAAGCTTGTATATTCATTAGAGAAGAAAAATTCTCCTCCAAGAAGTTCAAATTGTTTATTGATTTTCATTTCTGTGTTCAAAGGAAGCCTGAGTAAGTCAGTCTCAGCACAGTTCCCCTGAGACTAAACAGCCAACAAGTACATCCCACTTAAACCCAACTGAGCGGCTACCAACCAAAATGGGAGGATTCTTCTAAAACTATATTAATAAATAGTAAGAGGATGAGATTTCCAGATCCATTCAGTTGATTCTTAACGAGGAATAGCAAATTTGCCATAGCTGGAGGTAAAAGACCATTGAAGGGAATGCTTGAAAAAAAATTAAAACCAAATAAAAGACATAGAAAGTGCATTTGGGTAGCTTCCTTTTGCCTAGGGTGAGGGGTAAAGAGAGATATTGTTTTAAAAAAAAATCACTTCTTCCTTAACTTTGATAATTTTCCTGACTGTGTGGTTCATGTTGTACGTGTCTACATGAATACTGCCTCAGGCAGCTCCGAAAAAGAAATTTACCTGTTTATGAAAAAGCATAACTAGAACAATTTCATGTATCGTAGAGCAAAATCTAAAAATTATCATTTAAAATTTTTTAGAAATATAGTTGATTTACAGTGTGTTAATTTCTGCTCTTGTACAGCAAAGTCTTTTGTTTATATATATATACACACACACACATATTTTAATATATTCTTTTGTTATGTATATCAGAGAACATTGAATATAGTTCCCTGTGCTATACAGTAGGACCTCGTTGTTCATTCATTCTATGTAAGAGTTTGCATCTGCTAAACCCAAACTCCCACTCCTTCTGGCTTCCACCACTCCTCCCCACTGGCAACCCCAAATCTGTTCTCCATGTCTGTGAGTCCATTTGTGTTTTGTAGGTAGGTCATCTGTGTCATAATTTAGGTCCCACATGTAAGTGATATATGGTATTTGTCCTTCTCTTTCTGACTTGCTTCACTTACTATGATAATCTCTAGTTCCATCCACGTTGCTGGAAATGGCATTTCATTTTTTAAATGGCTGACACACTCATACATATATCACATGGGGTGCATATATTTTTTGAATTACAGTTTTGTCCAGATATATACACAGCAATGGGATGGCTGGCTCATATGGAAACCCTGTTTTTAGTTTTTTGAGGAAACCTCATACATAGAGGCTGTACCAATTTACATTCCCACCAACACTATAGGAAATATCCTTTCACCACACCCTCTCCAGCATTTATTATTTGTAGACTTCTTAACGATGGCCACTCTGATCAATGTGAGGTGGTACCTCGTTGTAGTTTTGATTTACGTTTCTCTAATAATTAGCAGCATTGAACATCTTTTCATGTGCCGATTGGCCATCTGTACATCTTGTTTGGAGAAATATCTATTTAGGACTTCTACCCAATTTTTGATTGGGTTTTGTTGTTGTCGTTGTTATTGCATTGTATGAGCTCTTTGTATATTTTGGAAATTAAGCCTTTGTTGGCTGCATCACTTTCAAATATTTTCTCCTATTCTGCAGGTTGTCATTTTGTTTTGTTGTGGTGTCCTTTGTTGTGCAAAAGTTTGTAAGTTTGGTTAGGTCCCATTTGTTTATTTTTGCTTTTGTTTCAATTGCCTTGGGAGACTGATCTAAGAAAACATTGGTATAATTTTTGTCAGAGAACTTTTTGTCTATATTCTCTTCCAGGAGTTTTATGGTGTCGTGTCTTGTTAAGTCTTTAAGCCATTTTGAGTTTATTTTTGTGTGTGGTATGAGGATGTGTTCTGTATTGACTGATTTACATGCAGCTGTGAAATCTTAACATCACCACTTGCTGGAGAAACAGTCTTTTCCGTACTGCATATTCTTTTCTCCTTTGTTGAAGATCAATTTGACTGTAGGCATGTGAATTCATTTCAGGGCTCTCAATTCTGCTCCATTAAACCAGATGTCTGTTTTTGTACCAGAACCATACTGTCTTGATTACTGTAGCTTTGTAGTATTGTCTGAAGTCTGGGAAGGTTATGCCATCTGCTTTATTCTCTTTTTCCTCAAGATTGCTTTGGTAATTCTGGGTCTTTTATGGTTCCATATAAATTTTAGGATTATTTGTTCTAGTTCTGTAAAAAAAAATGTCATGGTAATTTGATAGGGATTACATTAAATCTGTAGGTTATTTTGGGTAGTATGACTGTTTTAACAATATTAATTCTTCCAATCCAAGAGCATGGGGTAGCTTCTATTTCTTTGAATCATCTTCAACTTCCTTCAGTAATGTTTTGTAGTTCACTGTGTATATAAGTTTTACACTTTCTTGGTCAGGTTTATTCCCAATTTTTTTGGTGTGATTTTTAAAAGCTATTTTTAAAAATATTCTCTTTCTGATATTGTATCAATAGTGTAAAGAAATGCATCCAATTTCTCTATATTAGTCTTGTGTCCTGCTACCTTGCTGAATTTGTAAGATCTAGCAGATTTTGTGGGGTCTTTAGGTTTTTCTATACATAGTATCATGTCATCTGAATATAATGACAATTTTATATCTTTCCTTCCAATTTTGATAAATTTTATTTCTTTTTCTTGTCTGATTGTTCTGGCTATGACTTCCAATGCTGTGTTGAATAAAACTGATGAGAGTGGGCATCCTTGTCTTGTTCCATTTTAGTGGGAAGGCTTTTAGCTTCTCATCATTGAGTATTATATTGGCTGCGGGTTTGTCATAAACAGCTTTTATTATGTTGAGATACGTTCCCTCTGTACCCACTTCAGTAAGAGTTTTTATCATGAGTGGATGTTGAATTTTGTCAAATGCTCTTTCAGCATCTATTGATATGGTGATGTGTTTTTTGTCTTTTCTTCTGTTGATGTGTATCACATTGATTGATTTGCATTGTTGAACCATCCTTGAGAACATAGGATGAATCCCACTTAGTTGTGGTATATGATCTTCTTCATGTGTTGTTGCATTTGGTTTGCTAATATTTTGTTGAAAAATTTTCATCTATATTCATCAAACATATTAACCTATAATTTCCTTTTTTGGTGGTATCTTTATCTGGTTTTGGTATCAATGCGATCATAGCTTCATAGAAAGTCTTTGAGAGTGTTCCCTCCTCTTCAATCTTTTGGAAGAGCTTGAGAAGGATTGATATTAAGTTCTTCGGTATAAGTTCTTTGCATATTTGGCAGAGTTTGCCTATGGAGCCATCTTTTCTGCACTTTTGTTTGTAGGATGTTTTTATTATTATTATTATTACAGATTCTATTTCACTTCTAGTGATTGAACTGTTCAAATTTTCTATTTCTTCTTGATTCAGTTTTTGTTGACTGTATATGTCTAGAGATTTGTCCATTTCTTCTAGGTTGGCCTATGGTTGTGCATAACATTCTCTTATGGTTTTTCATATTTCTGTGGTATTGGCTGTTATTTTTCCTTTTTTATTTCTAATTTAGTTTATGTGGATCTTCTCTCTTTTCTTCTTGGTGAGCCTGTCCAAAGGTTTGTCAATTTTGTTTACATTTCAAAGAACCAGCTCTTGGTTTTGATTTTTTCTATTTTTAATCTTTATTTTATTTGTTTCCTCTCCGATCTTTATTATTTCCTTCCTTCTGCTGACTTTGGATCTTATTTGTTCCTCCTCTTCTACTTATTTTATGTGGTAGGTTAGTTTGCTAATTTGAGATTTTTCTTGTTTTCTGAGGAAGGCCTGTATTGCTATAAACTTTCCTCTAAGAACTGCTTTTGCTGCGTCCCATAGATTTTGTATATTTGTGTTTTCATTGTCATTTGTCTCAAAGTATTTTTTCATTTCCTCTTTGATTTCATCATTCACCCATTGGTTTTTCCATGTAAGTTTTTTTTTTTCCTCATTTCTTTTTCTGTGGTTGATTTCTAGTTTCATGCCATTGTGGTCAGAAAAGATGCTTGAAATAATTCCTATATTCTTAAATTCATAAGACCAATTTTGTGGTCAATCCTAGAAAATGTTCTACATATATTTGGAAAGAATATGTATTCTTGGATTTTTTTGGATGTAATGTCCTGAAAGTATCAATTAAGTCTAACTGTTCTATTGTATCATCTAGGATCTCTGTTGCCCTATTAATTTTCTGTGTATAGGATCTGTCCATTGGTTTGAGTAAAGTGGTACTCTTCTACTATTATGATATTCCTGTCAATTTCTCTATTTTATGTCTGTTAGTATTTGTTTTATGCATTTGAGTGCTCCTATATGTTTTCCCATGTATGTTGATGGGAGTAATATCCTCTTCTTGTATTGATTCTTTTTATCATTATATAGTGTTCTTCTTGTTGGCCTTTTTTTTAGTCTATTTCGTCTGACATGAATATTATGACCATCTCCCCCACTTTCTTGTCATTTCTGTTTGCAGGAAATATCTTTTCCCATCTCCTCACTTTCAATCTGTGTGTCCTTTGCCCTAAAGTAGGTCTCTTGTAGGCAGCATATAGTAGGATTTTTTCAATCCAATCTGCCACTCTTGGAACATTTAGTCCATCAACATTTAAGGTAATGACAGATAAATATTTATAGCCATTTAAACCTTGTTTTCTAGTTGCTTTGTGTTTCTTCTTTGTTTATTTTTCACATTTTCTTTTGTGGTTTGATGATTCCCTTTTATTTTATACTTCTGTACTCTTCTTTTTGGTTTTGTGAATGGATTATGTTTTTGACTTTTGTTTACCCTATTTTTCAAGAATGTTAAACCCTTCCTCTATCTACTTGCTTTATACTGATAGTCATATAGACTCAAATATATTCCTAAAAAAAAGAATCTATATTTTCCTACTGTCCTCCCTGACATTTTATGATTTTGATGTCCTCTTTTACATTTTCATGTTTATTCTTTTGCTGTTCATTGAAAGTGGTTATCATCACTTTCGTAATTTTTACAAATTTTTCTTTTTTAATCTGTATACTCGCTTTTTAAAGTGTTTTACTTTCCAATCGATTTCTCTTTTCTATAGCTTCTTGCTTCTTTTCTATATAAAGAAGACTTTGCAATATTTCTTTTAGGATGGGTCTAGTATTGCTTTTAGTGCCACCCTCACTGCCATGTTGGGGTCCCTGAGAGTGGGTGTAAGTACTTACCACCCCCACTCCCACTACAGACTCTGGGGACAGGTGCAAACAGCCACCACTGCCATGCCAGGACACTGAGGGCCCTCAGGGCCCTGATTTATAAGCACAAGCAGCTGTCACCACCACTGCCACTGCTGTCATGAGCTCTGTGGAGCTGCCTGTACTTACTCCCAGATCCCATGGAGGTGGTGCCCTGTTGACTGAGATTGCTGTTAGGTTAAAGAGGCTGTTATGGTGGCCCCTCCCTTACCTCTGTGTGCCCTCCAACAATGGCGACTTATCTCTATCCAGGCCTGGACTCTCTCCGTGTATACCCTCAGCCCAGGAGCACCACAGTCCATGCCCCTCAGGCTACTCTCTCCTGGGGTCTGACCTCTGAAGCCTGATGTTCAGCACCCGGTCCCCACCTGGACCAGGGGACACATGTCTGTCTGGGGAGTTGCAGGGTGGCTGTACAGACTGTCTGTGCAGGTCTCTCTCCAGCCTGCAAACTGGCTGCTATGCAAACCTCTGAGGCAGAAGCTCCCCCTCCTTCCTGGCTGGTCTCCCTGCAGGTGAAGGGCTCCCCAGGGTGCAGGAGCCTTCCCTCTTTCACAACTCCCTCCCAGGGGTGCTGCTTCCCTCTGGATTTTTTACTCTCTTTTCCCTCCCTTTTTCTTTTGTCCTATCCAGTTTCATAGAGATTCTTCCTGTCCTTTCGGAGGTCTGAGGTCTTCTGCCAGTGTTCAGTAGGTATTCTGTGAGAACTGTCCCACAAGTAGATGTATTTTTGGATGTGTGTTTGTGGGGGGGAGGTGAGCTTCATGTCCTTCTATGCTGCCATCTTGATCACAACCACCAAAAATCTAAACATCACCTTTAAAAAGTGAATGTGAGCATTGCTGAATTTTTATGGCCCCTTAATAGATGTTTACTACCAAAAAGAAGTCACCTGATACACAGAGGCTGCAAAATCTTTTTGCCTCCATTTCCTTTTAGATAAAAAAATTAAAGATGTTTCATTTTACTAAGTACAAAGATAAGCCTATGAAAATACATTTTCTCTCTTGGATTCAAAATTGTAAACAGTTTTTGAAAAAAAAATCTACATTTCAATTTTTCATTGGTCCTGAAGGGCTCAACAAGATAACGGACCAAAATCAGTTTTAAAATCACCCAAACTTTATACTAGAAAATCATGTGAACTGAATTTTTACCTCTGTTGTATAAAATAGGAGAACTAGTCCCTTGCCTGTTCTACTTCTCTAAAATGAAAATTCAGTTTTTAGCCCAGTTCTGCCCATGCTGTCTGTAAGCCTGGAGAAAATTATCTCATCTCAGTGTGTAACTATTTCCTCATCTGCAAAACAGGGAGAAAAGCATCAGTTTGGCTTCAAAAGGATGTTTTAAGGATGAAATCCGATAATGTTGGCAGTAAGATTTTGCAAAAATACAGGCACGTGGAATTATAAAGTTAACCAGCAGGAGAGAGGCCAGTGTTATATAGCAGTCACACAAGGCAAATCTATGTCAGAAGAGAAATTACTCAGCACTGATAGAAGCATTATCTAATGATGACTCTTTCCTGAAATGCTAAAAGTAAACAGGGCCTTCCATAAGAACAATAACATAACAGGGAAACCCTATAAAGAAATAGCTGAGTCCCTGCCAGTCACAACCGCAAGCCAGAGTGCCAGGGCAGCTCCCTGAGAGATCAAAGTCAAGGTGGTTCTCAGAGGCTTCCCTCACTAAGGGAACAGACTCTTTCGGGGAAGACTGAGAAGAGAGAATACGTAATTAGAGGCTAGCAAAGTATTCAAATTCAAATTAAGAATCAATGGTTACCTATATGAGGAGAAATGGTCAATGTTTAGAAACTTCCAGCGGATTGAACTTTGGCTCCAGGTGTTCAGTTCTGAAGAACTGGTTTTGGACATAGAGGTCAGTCCTACACTGAGCAAAATGTTTCCATCGGCTGAAGGTATTATGACAACCTATATCGAATTTAAGGGGGAAAAATCAGGCTGCATCTAAATAAGAAACTGCGAATGCATGGGCCAGATTCGTCATAACGTTTGAGGGCCAGGAGCCTTCTCTGCATTGTGACATGAGGGTGAGACCCCCAGGAAAGTGCAGGGGACAAAAGAGTGCTTCCATTTATTGGACTGTTCATTAAGTTGCTTAATTATAATTCTCAGACACTTTTCACCAGTAACTTCGTATTAAAAGGAATACTATATTATCGAGAAAACGTTGTGTGAATGAGAAATCTAAATTTAAAAAAAGGCAGTGAAGTCTAGTGTAACAGAATAGAGGCAAGATCTTTTCATTCTGGTCCTGGGTCACGCGCTGGTGGACTCTGCGAGCTTAAAGAATTCATTTATGCTTCTGATGGCCGTGCCACTGAGCTAACATCCAGTAAGACTGAGAGTATGAAATCCTTAACACAGGTGTCTGATAGAGCTTTGGGCATGTACCCTTCTCTGGTGAGTAGGAGGTACCCAGCGGGGTTCCAACAGCTGGGATGCATTGGGGTCCTGTGCTCTGCACAAAAACTCTCACACAAAGTCCTAGGCTTTTAAGGCCTGAGGCATCTAGTTAAGCCAATCAACTCAGAAGCCTCCTAAGTACAATCAACTGATTTCCAGGCAGTTGTTTCTTTTACTAGTTTGGAATCCAGCACAAGGTGTTCCTCTGTATTTCCGCTCCTGACACCATTCTTAGTCATTACAACAGGTGTGCAAGTGGGCAGGCCAATGGATGAGTTCTTGGGCTTCCTCAGCTTCAATGATCCTCACTTCCAGTTCCTGGTCCTTCTCTTCTTCTAGAGCAACTCCATGGCAGTCTTCTTTTTTTTTTTTTTTTTTTGGTGTTGTTGTTGTTGTTGTTGCTATTTCTTGGGCCGCTCCCACGGCATATGGAGGTTCCCAGGCCCCAGGCTAGGGGTTGAATCGGAGCTGTAGCCACCGGCCTACGCCAGAGCCACAGCAACATGGGATCCGAGCCGCGTCTGCAACCTACACCACAGCTCACGGCAACGCCGGATCGTTAACCCACTGAGCAAGGGCAGGGATCAAACCCGCCACCTCATGGTTCCTCCTCGGATTCGTTAACCACTGCGCCACGACGGCAACTCCCAATGGCAGTCTTCTTAAACCCAAAGATCTCACTTTTAGGCGACTGTGTAGTTTTCCTTGCAGCTCCCTCACTGCTCCTTTTCTTCTACCCCAGAGAGAGAGACCAATCCTTTGACTTCCTAGTTGTTTTCCAATCTAGCAGAGTCCTCCTGGCTTCACCCCCTTTGCTACCCAGCTTAGACTGCACAATTGGTCATCTGGTCTCTTTCCTTATTGGCGCTCACCACCAAGTATCTGTGTGGTGTCCTGACTCCTCCTCCAGCCTCATCACCAGGCACTGCCTACCTCATTCTCTGTGCAGGAAGAGTGTCAACTTCAATTAGCTTACAGTTCTCTGCAGACATCACACGAGGTTGGTTTGTGTCTTTGAGCCTTGCCATTCTGTCTTAAGACTTGACCCAGGCATCCTCTTACCTAGATTTCATCCCATGACACTGCCCCCCAGGCCTTGCCTGGATTGAGCTAAGGACCTTCACCCTTGCACACACTGGTCTCATGGCTACCACAGCACTGACCATGTGCTAGTGACAAGATCTGCTAACATTTCTGTCCTTCCCAGAAAACTGCAAGTACTCTTGGAAGGGAGACCCTACTTTTTAATCCTTCATTCTCTAACACCTGCCAGAGCGGCTGGGGTATTATAGCTGCTAAATAAATATGTTTTGCAATGGAAATAAACTAAACCCCTGCCTTTCTTCCATACATATTCTTCAAATTCCTCAATCCAAAGCCACTAAGCAAGCAGCTTTCTTTATTCTTATACCACAGAGAATCAAATAAACATTATCTCTCCAGAAGGCAAACTCCATGAGAATTTGGCTAAATCCCTGGTACCTACAATATCCAAGCATATATTAAATATTTAAATATCCAAGCGTATTTAAATATTTATGGATTTTCAGTACTGCATCTAAATTTATGATCTTCCAATATTAGGTGAGCTCAAAACATATCAAAAAATTTTTGGAATTGAACAGGTTTTTCTCTTATTTCCATCAGAGATTCTCCAAAGCTCTCTCAGTCTCCTCAAGCTTTCTAACATGTCTCCAACTAATACCCTTCTCTCCCCTTTCTTGGATAAAATGGAATTGTGGAATAGGTACTTCTCCAACCTCCCTCATTGTGATATGTTAGTAAAATATGTAGGTCTATTGACAAAATTCATCTTGTATTATTGCCTGTACTTGTCTGTCTTACTAAATCATCTTGTAATAAACAACAAACTATATTTCATCTTGTTATCAATTAAGAACTTACATCGTCCACACCAGGGGATATCTGGTCAAGGAACTAACTATAAAAAAGTCTTGGGTGATCTCACATTGTGAAGGTTAGTATCTGCGATCAAATGAGTCGCTCTTAACTTAGAAAAGGGCTGGAGCATTCTAATCATTCAAGACTCTTCTCACTAAAGAGAGGGAATATCTCCAGGAGGGTTAGGGTCCTAGAATCACTGACCGGTGATTCAAGACGGTTGCAGATCTCACGAATAGTCATCCATTCAAAACGTTACTGGCATGCCCATTTCTTCACAAAATAGTATCTGAATAAAAATGAAAAACTAGGGAATTTCCATCATGGATTAGGGTTAAGGATGCGACTAGTCTCCATGAGGATGCAGCTTTGATCTCTGGCCTCACTCAGTGGTTTAAGGATCCTGCATTGCCTCAAACTGCAGCCTAGGTCACAGATGTGGCCCAATCCAGTGTTGCCACGGCTATGGTGTAGGTCTCGGCTGCGGCTCTAATTTGACCCCAGCCCAGAAACCTCCATATGCCGTAGGAGCAGCCATAAAAAGAAAGGAAAGGAAAGGAAAGGAAAGGAAAGGAAAGGAAAGGAAAGGAAAGGAAAGGAAAGGAAAGGAAAGGAAAGGAAGGAAAGGAAAGGAAAGGAAAGGAAAGGAAAGGAAAGGAAAAGAAAAGAAAAGAAACAACTAAATAGGCGTTTGATCTTTTATCTATATTTGATCTATATAAATCACAACCCATTTTGTATTTTTAGATGTTTGGTTTTATTGTATTCTTTTCTATATATATATACTATGTCTTTATCTCAAGAACCATTCTTACTATAGCTCTCCGAAAAAGACTATAAATAAATGCAAGTAAGTCCCTTTTTCAAACTTCTTAAAATATCAGTCAAGTTTCCCTTATATTAGAATTTTTTTTTTTTTTTTGGTCTTTTTGCCTTTTCTAGGGCCACTCCCTCGGCATGTGGAGAGTCCTGGGCTAGGGGTCTAATCGGAGCTGTAGCCACCGGCCTATGCCACAGCCACAGCAATGCCAGATCTGAGCCACATCTGTGACCTATACCACAGCTCATGGCAACGCCGGATCCTCAACCCACTGAGCGAGGCCAGGGATCGAACCCACAACCTCATGGTTCCTAGTCGGATTCGTTAACCACTGCGCCACGACAGAACTCCCCTTATATTAGAATTTTGCTTCATCAAATACTATTTGAAATAGGGGAGAATAAGAATTAAATGTCTCTGACCTGAGAGGGAGATTTCACTGTAATATGATTTGTTTCAATATACTTTAACCTGTGTATGAGCTATAATCAAAAGCGAACGGCTCACTTGCAAATTAAGAGACATGACCTATCAAAGTACAGAAGCTTTATTTATTGCTTAAAAACACAGAAGATCTATTTATGACTTAAAATGATGAAGTTAATTTTTGAAAAGTATTGAGTACAGAAATAATGGGTTCAGAACCAATTAAATTAATATCATTGATTTGAAACTAAAAAAAGCTTTTTTTATTATTGTCATTATTTTTGAACTCACTATGTCAACTCAGTAAGTGTTTGTTAATTAAGTTAATTGTTTTGACTGAAGAAAAATAGACTTTCACATTAATGTCATCATTTATTTCGGTCCTTGCATCAGATTTTTTTCTATACTTGGAAAGTTTTCTGCTGGTTTGCAAACTACTTGTCCAATTTTCAAACAAGCTGATTTCATTACAAGAACCATTATATCTACTCAAGGTCTAGAAGACTCTCAGAACAAATGGAAAAATCAAATGTGATTTATGCTGACAAATATGCACTTCCTAGACCAGAATATTTTTACTACCCAAAATGAATATGGAATAGAATTTTTAAAAGAAAGAATATGAACTAGAATGTATTTCTGGAAGGAAAAATAAGGTGCATAAAAAAACAGGAGCAGAAGCAATAAAGGGGGAAAGGACTAGAAAACACGTTGCCTGCAGGTAACACACCCTACTGTAATTTTTCATAAGAGAAAAGCACCTTTTTACTCATAAGAGTGTATCATTAAAATCCCCATATTTTACATTATAACCCTTTTAAGGATATTGTCTACTTCCCGGAAAATCATCTCAGAAAACCAGGTAATTGAGAATCTGAATTTCAATACTTATTCAAGTTTCTGGAAAATAAGTCTTTGAATATATTCATAAAGTGATCGTGGCTAGCCTGGTTTTACAGTGCCACCATATTGATCCAAATCATTGGAAATGTGGCAGATTTGGTTTATGTCATTTGTTTATAATAGCATGGATGGGTCTTGGTTTTCCTGCCTTGAGACCAAAGTACTAAGTTAAGGCATAGTCACGTATCACTTAGAGTGCTGCCAAACTACTCACAGGTAACGGCCATGTACTTAGCCAAAGAAAAGGAAAACAGTTTTTGGAGGAGAGATACTGATCTGTGTGCCACACGGACAAAGTGTGGGCTACTGTACCATGAACTGAATACACAAAGTCAGTTCCTGAAGGACTTTGTGATCTAAGATTCATGAGACATAATTAGAGAGACAGACACAAGCAGATAATTACTAAAAAAATATGAGGATGCGATGGTCGAAACGGGCCTTGATAACCCATATTCCATTGGGCCTTCTGTTCCGTGCAGGAAGCGTTTATCGCTTTGATTGTGATTTTTGAAAGTCGTCTGTAAGACAGATGTTGTTCTAATGCTGATGTTCTTTCTTGGGTGTGCTCTGGAGTCTAGAGTTGGACCACTGCCTTTTTTTTTTTTTTTTTTTGCTTTTTAGAGCCGAATCTCCTGCACATTGGAAGTTCCCAGCCTAGAGGTCAAATCAGAGCTATAGCTGCCAGCCTACACCACAGCCACAGCAATGTGGGATCTGAGCCACATCTGCAGCCTACCCCACAGCTCACAGCAACACCGGATTTTTAACCCATTGAGCGGGGCCAGACATCAAATCCACATCCTCATGGATACTGGCCGGGTTCGTTACCACTGAGCCACGACGGGAACTCCTGGACCACTGCCTTTTGAATGGTGTCTGATTTACCAAGGGTGAGCCTCTGGGTCTTTGCATGCCGACAAGCTGCAGCAGCCATCCCCAACTCTCACCCTGGGGCCTTGGGCCACTAAACGGAGTTTCTGTATCACTTTGGGGGTTGTGTTCCAGCTTCTTTTTCTCTTTTATTTTTTTTATTAAAGTATCATTGATTTACAGTGTTGTGCCAATTTCTGCTGTAGAGCAGAGGGACCCAGTCATACCTATACACACATTCTTTCTCTCACACTATCTTCCATCATATTCTATCCAGGAGATTGGATATAGTTCCCTGTGCTGTACAGTAGGATCTCACTGCTTATCCATGCCAAATGGAATAGTCTGCATCTGTCAACTCCAAACTCCCCCTCCTTCCCCTTCCCTCCCCTTCCCTTTTGGCAACCACAAGTCTGTGCTCGACGTCTCTGAGTCTGTTTCTGTTGTGTAGACAGGTTCATTCGTCCTACATTTTGGATCTGCATGAATGATATCATGTGGTTAATGATTCTTGGCACAGCAGTTTGGAGACATGGTCCCCGGTCCTGTGGGTGCTTCATTCTTCTCTACGAGAAATCAGACCTTACTGCTTCTTCGAAACCTATTTCGCTCATGCTATATTTGTCCAGGATCACTGAATTCACAAGGATAAATATAATATAAATAAATATATAAATTATATTATTATTATATATAAGTAAATATATATATGGATAAATAAATATATATAAATACATATGCTAGTCAACTCAGTGATATATATATGTGTGTATGTATATATATGTGTGTATATATGTATATATGTGTATATAGACACACGCACACACGTTTAATAATATATATATATATAGAGAGAGAGAGAGAGAGAAATTCCAGGTCTCTTTCAGAACAAATTCAATATGATTAACCATATTGCAAATCTGCAATCTAAATCAGACATTAAAAGTATAAAAAAAAAAACCCTCTGATTCTTGAACTGTTATTTTTAACTATGTTAAGAACCTATGTCATTTTACATTTTTAATTGCTTTTATATAATGTCCAGGAGCGTCCTCCGTTCTCCAAGCCAATGATACAAAGCTTAAAAAAGAAACAATGGCTGTGAGGCTCACTCCTGAAGGAGACCTCGGATCCCTCACTCAGAGTCAGCTCACATTTGTATATTTCCATTAGTGAGAAATATCTCCACTGCCTGAAGATTCTAATCTGAAAAGCTGTTTTTATAGTATGTCATTGGCAAGTCGGCTTGCTGAAGAGCATTCTAAGCAGTAATGTTGAAAGCCTTCCATAAACGAGATGACACCGATGTTCTTTTTTTTTTTTTTCCCCTGTCCCGGGTGGCAGTAAAAAAGAACAAATAAAAAGAGAAAAGTATAATTGGCCTGGTAATTGAGCCATGAAAATGTACGCTAAAGAATGGGAACTGAAAGGAAAACCAGAGAAAGGATGGCATTCCAAATAATTCAACTAGCATTTCAAATA
The DNA here is from genome assembly GCF_016906955.1 of Phacochoerus africanus. Classification (NCBI taxonomy): domain Eukaryota; kingdom Metazoa; phylum Chordata; class Mammalia; order Artiodactyla; family Suidae; genus Phacochoerus; species Phacochoerus africanus. The sequence continues at coordinate 12,968,246 of NC_062555.1, read as the reverse complement.
AGTCACCGGTTTGTCCTGCCTGGCATACCTGAAAATAGCTGTGTTTGTTTGTTTGTTTGTTTGTTTTTAATTTTGTCACTGTTTAACATCATGGGATTGTCAGCTACACTTCGGCAAGAAACAGGATCCACCTCAGGATTTCCTCACTTCACTAGTGGAATGTGAAGACACATCTTGAAAAGGCTGTCGTTTGATTCCGAGCTTCATTAATTTGACCTTTTGTCCTCATATCAGGAGCATAAAGAAAAACTTTTTTATTAGTGCTGGCTGAGACAGGATAACCCGACAATTCTTCTGCCTCCTCTGCCTCCAATTCTTTGGTTTCAAAGGAAAGTTATGAACAATTTACATTGTGGGATCATTCTGCCAATGATGATATATTCACATATAAAGAGAGAATTTCTCTGCTATCCACTGCAAGCCCCCCTTCCCTCACCACACCCCGAAAACTGAGTCATTATAACACAGTCCCTGTTGAGAACACTGGGCAGAAATATGGACCAAATAGCTAGTGAAAGGACACAATCTGGTTTAATTTCAAAACCTAAAGTGTCTTGGGGAAGGTTGATTTCTGGGCACAGTATGCCACTATGGCTGGTACAATTTCTTAATCCAGCAGCTCTCCTGCTGTAGATATGCTTAACATTAAATAAAAAGCTATGAGTATGAGGACACAATCGAGAGCTCTAACACCGGAAACAGGTACACAGGTGGAGAGGTTAATCGTGGCTGAAGGTAACATTCGCGTGAATGACCTGGTTTTGCTCCCCTTACTTCCTCCCTCCCCCCCCACCCCCGCAGTGCCCCCCATATGCAAATTGAGATGCTAATGCTAAATAGCTAGGGAATTGTAACAAACTGGATGGGAATGACCTGGCACAGCGAGGCACCACTTTTCAGTAACCATACCATTTTGGCATGGACTATAGATTCTCCAGTTGTTCTCTCGACCATCCTGCAGGTACTTGGCAGTTAGGATTAGCTCTTCACGAGAAGTTTTAGTTGGAACGCACTCACTGGTGGTGACGATGGTTATTCACGACAAACCAGTCCACAACACCAGTGAAGACATGTATTGAGTACTACTAGGTTCTAAACACTAGTACCTGGGATAAGGGCACTGAGTCAGACAAAGCCTCTGCCCTTAAGCAGCTTGTATGCCAAGGGAGAGATAGACTCTTCCAAAAATCATATGAATAACCAATAGCTTTATGTGTCCATTTATTGAAGAAGATAAAATAGGGTATTAATAGAGATAGGATTATGTGGGAGTGGAGAAGTTTGCTTAGGTTTTCTGGGGGAGACCTCGCTAAGAGACTAGAGCTGACATTTCAGTTCGATGCTATTGAAAAGAAGGCAGTCATAAGGGGATCTGCAGAAAAATGTTCGGAGGAGGAGATCAATTGAGGGCGAAGACTCTGTCATTGGAACAGAACTGAAAAGTTCAAGATGCAGAAGTGAGGGCTATGTGGCTGGAGCAGGCTTAACAAGAGGAACGATGGGGGTGGCAGGAGATGAAATTGAAGAGGAAGGTGGGGTCAGGGCTTATTTGGTTTCTTGGTCATGATGGGAGGTTGGGCTTTATTCTAAGCATGGTGATAGATACTTTTAGAAGGGATTTTAGCAAGAATAGTAGTGATAAGAAAGTCTGTATTTCCCTTCAATAGGTGTTCAGTCTATGGCATTACTGCAATCTAAAAACCAGCAATCCCGCTCCTGGGCATCTATCCAGAGAAAATCATAATTGGAAAAGATACATACACCCCAATGTTCATTGCATTTATAATAGCCAAGACATGGAAGCAACCTAAATATCAACAGAGGATTGGATAAAGAAGATGTAGGAGTTCCTGTTGTGGCTCAGTGGTTAATGAATCTAACTAGGAACCATGAGGTTGTGGGTTTGATCCCTGGCTTCGTTCAGTGGGTTAAGGACCCAGCGTTGCCGTGAGCTGTGGTGTAAGTCACAGACACAGCTAGGATCTGGCGTTGCTATGGCTGTGGTGTAGGCCAGCGGCTACAGCTCCAATTCGACCCCTAGCCCGGGAACCTCCATATGCTGCAGGTGCAGACCTAGAAAAGACAAAAAAAAAAAAAGAAGATGTGGTACATATATACAATGGAATATTATTCAGCCATAAGAAAAGAATGAAATAATGTCATTAGCAGCAACATGGATGGATAGAGATTTATCATAATGAAAGAAGTATGCCAGGCAGAGAAAGACAAATACCATATGATGTCACTCATATGTGGAATCTAATAAAAATGATACAGAATAATTTGTAAAACAGAAACAAACTCATCAATTTCAAAACCAATCTTACGGTTACATAGGGGAAAACATGGGGGGAAAGAGAGGAATTAGAAGGATAGGTATAACATATACACACTACTGCGTAAGTAGGTAACTAAAAAGAACCTACCGCAAAGCACAGGGAAATCTACTCAATCACTAGGTATAACTGATTCACTTTACCGTACACCTGAAATTAATACATCATAAGTCAACTACATTCCAACAAAATTAAAAAAAATAGTAATAACCCATTGCCAAGCAACTAGCTTCTGATAATAGATGGCTTTTCTCCAAGCTCAAGGTGGCTTTTGAATTCTCAGTCTAAGGGTGAGCTGTGGGCACAGAATTATATGAAAAACTCTGCTTGGATGGAATTACACCAGCCTGAATGACCAGGGAGAATAGGACATTTTTTGGTGACAAGATTGCAGTTAAAATCATATCAATTTTTTTTTTTAGGGCCATACTCACAGCGCATGAAGGTTCCGAGGCTAGGGGTCAAATCAGAGGTGTAGCCGTTGGCCTCCTCCACAGCCACAGCAATGCCAGATCTGAGCCACATCTGTGACCTACACCACAGCTCACGGCAACACCGGATCCTTAACCCAGTGAGCGAGGCCAGGGATTGAGCCTGCATCCTCATGGATGCTAGTCAGATTCATTTCCACTGAGCCACTCCATAGTTAAAAACATAACTTCATACTGGAAAATCATTCATTTCCACTGAGGGGAACCCAGCAGTTAAAATCATATCAATTTTTGATCATTTTATTGGTAAAGTTTAAATATAAAAAGTAGGTAACATATATTAATCCTAAGTATGCAATTCACTGAATTTTTATTTCATTGTATACCATGTAATTACCATTCGAATCAAGATAAAATGGAGTTCCCATTGTGGCTCAGTGAGTTAAGAACCCAGCATAGTGTCCGTGAGGATGCAGCTCCAATCCCTGGCCTTGCCCAGTGGGTTAAGGATATGGCATTGCCGTAAAGTGTGGTATAGGCTGCAGATGTGACTCGGAGTCAGGGTTACCATAGCTGTGGCATCATCCTCAACTGCAGTTCCGATTCGACCTCTAGCCTGTGAAATTCCATATGTTGAAGGTGTGGCCTTAAAAAGAAAAAAAAAAATCAAGATAATTCCATTGGTCCCTGAATATTTGATAAAATATACCACTATCAAATATCCAGGGACTGATGATATAGAATCATCAGTCAGGCCAACTTCAGACATGGTCTATAAGTACAATGGAATATTATTCAGCCTTAAAGAGGAAGGAGATTTTGAAACATGCTATGATGTGGATAAACGTTGAGAATGTCATGCTAAGTGAAATAAGCCAGTAACAAAAAGATAAACACTGTATAATGCCACGTATAGGAGGTACCTAGAGTAGTGAGATTATAGACAGAAAGTAGGATGATATTGCCAGAAGCTGAAAAAGTGGGGAAGGGACAGCTATCTAAAGAGTATAAAGTTTCAGTTTTGTGAGACAAATAGAGTCTTGGTGATGGGTTACACAAAAATGTAAATGTACTTAACACCACTGAACTGCACACCTAAGGATAATTAAGGTGATAAATTTATACAATATCTGTTTTACCACAATTTATATATAGAGGATTTAGCTAAAGCAGTGACTAGAAGAAAATGTATAGCTTTAAATGCTTCTCACATAAAAGAAGTATGTAATTAATAAACTAAGCTTCCACATTACAATGATAGAAAAAAACTAAAGCCAAAGGAAATAAAGAAAGTAAATAACAGCCATGATGCTGGAAAAAGATGAAATACTAAACAACCATCAAAATGATGTAAAAAATGGCCATTAAAAAGATAATTAAATTGATAAACACATAGCAAGACTGATCGAGAATAAAAGAGAAAAAAAACAAATCCCAATATCAGAAACAAAAGAGATTTTACATATACACTTATTTATGTCTTACAGTTATTAAAATCATGACAACAATATTATAAATAATGCAATGCCAATAAATTCTACACTTTGAATAAAATGGGAAAACTCCTTGAAAAACCACAACTGGAGTTTCCGTCATGGCGCAGTGGTTAACAAATCCGACTAGGAACCATGAGGTTGCGGGTTCGATCGCTGCCCTCGCTCAGTGGGTTAACGATCCGGTGTTGCCCGTGAGCTGTGGTGTAGGTCGCGGATGTGGCTCGGATCCCGCGTTGCTGTGGCTCTGGCGTAGGCTGGCGGCTCCAGCTCCGATTCGACCCCTAGCCTGGGAACCTCCATATGCCGCAAGAGCGGCCCAAGAAATGGCAAAAAAGACAAAAAAAAAGAAAAAGAAAAAAGAAAAACCACGACTTACCAAATTCTGAATCGACTAATATCGATGAAAGAAGTTGAATGTGGAATAAGGACTCTGCCCACAAATGAAACTCTAAGCCCAGATTGTTTCACTTGCGAAACAATCTCTAACATTTAAGAAGGAAATAATGCGTATAGAAATGTTTTGGGAAAACAGAGAAGGGGACACTCCCTAAGACATTTTACCAGGTCAGTATAACTCTGCACCCAATCTGACAAAGAAATTATATGCAAAGAAAATTACAGGTCAATATTTCTCATGAACATACACAAAAAAGTCTTCAGCAATTTACTAGCAAATTGAACCCAGCGTTACATGAAAAAATTATAAAAAATAACCACCTGGGATTTATTCCAGAAATACAAAATTGGTTTAACATTTGGAAATCAACCAGTGTAATTTAGCCCATCAATAAGAAGAAAAGGGACAATATGTACTCTATCTGACCATCTCGACAGAGGCAGAAATAAAACATTTGACAAAATTAAACACACATTCATGATTTAAAACAATCCAAAAAAACCCAAGCAAATCTAAAAATAGAAGGGCATTTTCTCAGTCTGGTAAAGGGCATCTGCGAAAAACCTTTTGTTAACTGTGTAGAATAGTGAAATATCAAAAACTTGGTCTCCCTAAAAGCAGAAACAACGAAAGAATCTCTTATAGACGCAGCTCAGATCCGTAGGCCGACAGCTGCAGCTCTAATTCAACCCCTAGCCTGAGAACTTCCATATACTGTGTGTACCACCCTAAAAAGACTGAATAAATAAACAAATAAAACTAAAACAGTTAAACACTCTTTATTTGCAAACAATATAATCAGATATATAGAAAGTTCTAAGAATCTGCCCCCTGAAAACAATCTTATTAATTAATAATGAATTCAGCAAAGCTGTAGTATATAAAGTCAACATACAAAAAGCAGTGGCATTTCTATACACCAACAGCAAACCACCGGAAAACGAAATTTTACATTTCCGTCAGGAGTAGCATTAGAAAGTGTATGTGGAAGTAATTTTTGATAGGATACCTGTAGTACCTTTCCAGGTGAAGCTACAACACGTAACTGAGAGGAATTAAGAAAGCCTTTAATAAATGGAGGAAAATATATGCATAACTTGGAAGAATCAATATCGTTAAAATATCAATTCTTGGCAAACTGATCTTAGGGATTCCATGTCCATACCATGCAAAACCAATCAAAATCCCATTGGATATTTTTTTTTAGTAGAAATTGACAAGTTAATTCTAAAAGTTTAAAAGACACAGAAGAAAAGATAAATGAAAACATAACGCCCGCAAAAGGACTTCTACAAGGAGAGATGCAGGAGCCTTCTCTACAACAGGCAAATACCATCAACAAACAGAATGTCCAATGATAGGAGAGTGAACAAACAAATTGTATTACGTTCATAGAATGCAACTCACCTTCGTCATAAGAAAGCATGAACTACTGATATAGACAGCACAACATAAATCTCTAAAACGGTGTGTTGAGCAAAAAAGGGCAGACATGAGCGTGTGTACTGTTTGATGGCATTTCTATGAAGCTCAAGAACAGGCAAAGGTCATCTGTACGTACTGGCAACTGTGAGTGGTTGCTGATGGGGGGGAACAAATCGGAAGGGAGCACAAGAGGATTTTCTGGGCTGTGGGAAATGTTCTCTATCTTGATCTGGCGATGGGTTATACGGATGCATAATTTGTCACAGGGCATCGAATTGTACTGTAGACTTAAAGTCTGGGCATGTCACCTATCCAACATTTAATAATTTTTTTATTAAAAAGTGAAAAGATAAACAAAATGTACTCATAAATCTTCTGCCCAAATAACTCTCATGGTGACTGTCAGCCGTAGAAAACAAAGAGTACCCTCGGCAGGACACACACCCAAGCTCAGCCTGTTTTGAAATATAATAAACTAGAGAGGCTCTCTTTAGGGCTTAGAATCTGATCTCATGCCTTCGAATGCAACAGGGTAATTATACATTAAAGGTGAGAAGATTAAAAATAGAACCTCCCAAATTTCCCTGGAAATAGACCTGCCCCTGAGGCAGCGGCCACAGCTGGACCCCAGGATTGATCATTGTTCCTGCTGTCCCTCAGCCTTGTTTCGAAGACAGAAGTGGGTCACTTGGTCTCCATGGCTTTCACAGAGGCTGCCAACAGGAGGGTTAGTCAGGTCACTGGCTTTCTGAGAAACATCCCCCAAGAAACACACTCAGACTGTCTGCTTCCTAGCTGAGCCCGATGGAATGGGATTGTAAACGTGAGTGTTGGAGGGGGAAGTATGCCCCAAATTCACCTGGTAAATCCCAACCATGAGGATGTATTTTTGTTCTCTAGTCCAGCTCCCCAACAGACTAATTGGGAATCGTGTGAAGCGTTGCCATGGAATACAGGACAGGGATGATTACTCGCTGCTTTATGCCTCTGGCTACCAGTAAACACGTGCTCTAGAGAGAAATAGATTCCAGACTTGCCAGAATGAAAGCAGGGATTGGCTGGAAGGGTTATAAACTCTAGCTCTCTCCATTCCTTCTATAAGGGCACAGTAGAAAACAAATCCTTGTATTATCCAGCTGTCAACCTTGATCCCACTGAATCTTAAATGACAGCCATTTGCACCAACAGGATCCAAATACATCCTGAATTTTACTTTAGTTATGAACCATGAAGCTATGACAACAGACACATCAGGTCATCTTGATGATATTGTCAAGAGAGAACTCTTCTTGATGACTGTCAGAAAACTTGATTACTTTTCCATCGGCTAGGCACACAATCATAAACATTTTAAGAAAGGAGCTAAATATCCAAGCATTCGTTTATCCGAATTCCACAATTTCGACTGCTCTTTGATAGCTGTTTGGCCAGAGGATGATCAGTTAAAACACTAGATCCTAGATGCATTTTAGTAACAGCCATGGGTGTGGTCAATGAAATCAGTTGCAAATGCCAGTACAGAGAATAGCTCCCCCCCTTTTATTGCATCATGAGTTCTGTTTATCATCTATTTTGTTAGTTAGCCCATGTCTCACTCCTAAGCAAACTCCCCGAACCTACTGCCTGGCTTTTTATATAAGACAGTCCAGTGAAAGGAGTTCCCCGTCAAACCCGCACATACAACCATCCCACGAGACCCTCCATCATTTCTTCATGATCCTATAAAAGGGACAAAGGGGAAGACAAACATTTATGGAGAGGGAGATTTTTCCCATAATGGCCTCAATAAATATGTTTGTTGTAGAGAAATAAATGTGGAGAGAAGACACGCAAGCCTGATGTTGAAGAAAGGATTGTTCATGCTTAATACATTGGAGAAATTTCCAAGAGCTGTTCAACCATGTTAAAAAATATTACCCCTGTAATGCTGCCAAGGACAGGGAGACCTATGGTGACCAGTGAATAAGTGCTGGCCGTTCAAGTTAAAGTGCCTGGGGGCAGAAATAATTTACGTACCCAATTTTTCCAGCATGTCAACAACTGAAATTTCAAGGAGGAATACATGTATCATGGGCATAAGGGCTACTTGTGTACACACACACACACACACACACACACGCGTATACACATACACTGGGGAGTCCCTGAAATTTGCCTTCTTTTTTTTTTCCCCAGAAAGACAAAAATAGAGCAGAGGAAAATGTGTGGTCCACTTCCACTGATAAGGGCGCTATCATTTCTTCCATATCCCAGGATTATCTGTGGGCTATGAAAACAGTGCTAAAAACAATCCAAGGATGCAGAATAATTGCAGGTATGGTGTCAAAGGCAGTGGCATGCTTTAGTGACAAACAATGCAAAGAAAAGCCACCTGTCTCGAAGCTACTTCAAACTTTCTCCTCCAAAGCAAATTACTGCAATTATTAAATCAGGAGGATGCCATGGTTCTTTCTTCCAAGGGAGACTGTTCACCAGTAATAAGACAGTTAAAAATTCTGATTTCACAATGGAACTGGGTTGGTACAAAATCCCTCTCTGCCTGTGGCAAAATTTATGGCAACTCTGAAAGCTCTCTGCCAATCACAATTAGAATCACGAAACTGAACTAGTATTGCAGGTCATATAACCAACTCTTCAAGGAGAGGATGACAAGATGGATAGGAATTTAATGGATTTATGGTATTAGAAAATGAAGAAAAATACCTGTCTGGACTAATCATAAACTTTTCTTTAGCAGCAATTAACCTCATGTTGAAATACTATGTGGCGGCTATGTAACTGATAGCACTTAAGGAAAGCGATGAATGTGTAATTGTCTGGAGCTCTTTAGGAAGAAAGAGCTCTTGGAAATGAACGTTTTCACCAAATCATATAACATTGTGCTTATATTCAGAATGTGCTTCAAAGCATATTTTAGGGATTTAGCTTACAAGGAAAGAGAAGCCAGCATTGGCCCCAGCACCAAGTACAACGACCAAAACGTATCTGCTGCTCCAAAAATTCTTGCTAAATAATTAAGTGAATGGATAGACCTGAAGAAGGGTATCCGGTTTGTCCAATTAACACAGGACACATGTGAAAGGCGCAGAGCAGCAGAATGGAACCTAAAATTAGAGGACGAGGCTATAAGTCCCTTCAGAGCAGCAACTGGACCTTTGGTGTCAACATTACAATTCTTTTCTCTCTTCCTCCCCCGTTTACATCCGACGCTTAACACAGCGGCTGGGACACAACGGGCACGCGAATATTTGTTAAAAATATACTCAAGAGATAAAATTATTCCCAGGCGCTGTCTCAGGTAAAAACGGTGTCTGGTCCCTGACCCTACACTAGGTCATCTATCATCCCTTAATGTCCTCCAGCACGTATTTTATCCTAAAACAATCAGGAATAGTCTTCTCCCAGGGTGGGAGGGAAATAAATGAGTACAACTTGAACAAAAGGATCCTTTAGCTATTAGATTGCACTTGACTTGCCTTGATGTCCATGATATTCCTACAGCCTCTGTCCCTGATTTTTTACCTGATTTGGGCTGCTTGAGTGGCCTACTATGGCAGGTGTTTGAAATGGTACCACCTCTTGCTCACCTGGGTCCAAGCCTTGGGCCCACCATCTTCTTTGACCTTGGTAGGCACATGTCCTTTGACCCAGAGAGACACATGAACTGACTTCATCAGTCTCTTATTCTCTCTCTCTTGCTTTCTCTGAATCCTCTTTTGATCCCTAATTGTCTTTAGAATCCCACACCATAGTATAACGTTGCTGGTCTTGTGAATTGGAGAATGGAGCGCTATTAACATGCACTATTGATGCATGCTTTGGTTTCAAAATACATTACTTGATGATCTTAATTTGGATTCACAGAAATATTTATTAGGAGGCTTGTAATTTTTTAATTAAAAAGCTGTAAATTAAGTATGAGTAAAACCCATGGAATGCATGATGGAAGACAGCAAGCTATGGAATGCTGATTTAATCCTTGCGAAATAAGTTGAATTTTTGCAACTCAAACTGTGTTTGAATTGACCAACAAATAGCCCGAAATGCTATTTTCATGGGTGTGTGTGAACGTTCTGTGGCAATTTAGAAAGTATTCTGTGATTCATCATAGAAATCATCATATAATTTATTGTGCAAATTGAGACACTTTCGACGGTGAAAGAATGCATAATGAATCATTTTACTAGGACAGCAGGCATAAATGGATATTTTTTGTGTGTGAGAAAACTGAGATGTGTGGTCACTTCTAAAGACATGACCAGGACACCTTTTAATAAAGCTGACAGACACCTGGCGGTAACCTGCCTGGAAACTTGCATCTGAGAAATTCTGGTCAGCAGGTGCCCACAGTGAGCCAGATTGTGAGTCATCATTCTGGAAGAAAACTGGGTTTTTGGTTTGGACTTCAGCAGTGTTTCATAACCTGTTTCCTAGAGACCTGCCAAGTTCTGGGCTGAACACATGGACTCTCAGAAATCATCCATCTTGAATTGTTTGGGGCAAAAATGGATTTCGGAATTCTGGGGAAAATAGTATGAGTTTTATGAAGCAGAAACGACGAATAGAAATATATACATACAAGAGTGGTAGGGCAAAGGGGCAAATGGATATGAGAACTCTTGGGAAACAGGACAAAAAAAATGTGACAGGTAGTTCATGGCTTTCTGGAGGTATATATGACATCGTGACTAAATTGGAAAATTAAGTTCTAAAAGAAGTCTTCGGTTACTGTTTTGATATTTAAGTTTCAGGGAATTTTCAAAACCAGTGGTCGAAGTAGAATCTAATTCTCCTTAAGGTATCTCTCTCTCTCTCTACCTGTCTATCCACCTACCTACCTGTTTGCTTATTTATTTTCAGCTGCACCCGTGGCATATGGAAGTTCCTGGGCCAGGAATCAAATCCAAACCTGAGCTGCAACCTACGCCATAGTGGCAGCAACGCTGGATCCTTAAGTCACTCCGGTGGGGGAGGGGGTGTTATTGAACTGGTGCCTTAAGGTCTTTAAAGGCATTTGCACTTGAATTACCCCAGGGACATCCCTTTACCTGTGTCTTCTTGTCCTGGATTCGGATAGTTTCATATTCTCCTGGCATGAAGTTCCGAGGTAGGTAGAATTCTAAGATGGTTCCAAGATTTCTGTTCTCTGGTCTTCCCACCCTTCCTTCCCTTGAGTGTAGCTGGGACCTGTGAATATGATAGGATTGTCATTCCTTTACTGCATAATAATATATGACAAAGATATTGGGATTGTCCCTCTCATGATTACTTCACTGCAAACTGACTTTTGGTAAAACTTGGTGAGGACCAGACAGGCTTGTTAGAACCTTCTGAATGGAACAAAGCCTCCCGGCCACAGGCAGTGGCTGGAAAACCACAGGCTATGATGCCACAACTGCACAAAGCAAACCCCAGAGCGGCAAGGGATTTAACTGCCCATGCTCACAACTTCTGCCCAACTCACCGATCAGACAGCTTTCTCTCCTCCTGGGGAAGGAGTGGGGGCAAGGCAGAAAGATGATTCTAAGGAAGTGGTATCCATGTGGAATTATGAAGACAGAGAAGAGTAAGTTTTTTCTTCATCTGAGTCCTAGGAATATGTAATCGATCAGCTTTCCGTTACTTAATGTTGAATCTAAATGGCACAGATCAATTGAAAGACTTATGTCCCATCGGTTGAAAGAGTAATGTGGGATTATATACAAACTCTCTTAATAATAAAGGCAAAAGACCTGATTTAAAAAGGGACAAAAGATTTGGGCAGACACTTCACCAAAGAAGACACATAGCTGGAGTTCCTGTTGTGGCTCAGTGGATTAAGCACCTGACTAGTATCCACGAGGATGTGGGTCTGATCCCTGAGTTAAGGATCTGCCTTGCCACAAGCTGTGCAATAAATGCCACTCAGATCTTGTGTTGCTGTGGCTGTGGTGGAGGCAACAGCTGCAACTCTGAATCGACCCCTAGCCTGGGAACGTCCATATGCTGCAGGCGTAGCCCTAAAAAGATTAAAAAAAAATATGTATAGCCAATAAGCCACTAAAATATGTTCACATCATTAGTCATGAAGACTAATTTCCCTAGGACTAATTAAGGAAATGAAAATTAAAACCACAATGAATAACCAATACACACCCACTAGAATGGCTAAAATTAAGACGTCTAATAATACCAAGTGTTGGCAAAGATATGGAGCAAGTATAATTCTCATATGTTACCTGTGGGGATGCAAAATAGTATAGCTACTATGAAAAGCAGTTTGACAGTAGCTTATAAAATTAAATATATACTTAGCTCCCAATTCAACAATTCCACTCCTAACTTCTTATGTGAGAGGAATGAAAACACAGGTCTTGTGCAAAGAGTTGTAAACGACTATTCATAGCAACTTTATTCATATTAGTCAAAGTTTGAAAACAATCCAGCTGACGAACAATTGGTGAATCCATGAAAAAGGAGTAGAGCCATGCAGTACAATGCTTATCAGGAATAAGCAGGAATAAGGCAGGTCAGAAATAGCTGGAAGCCAGATGTGGAGGGGAAATGTTGACTTGAGAGGGAGAAGGAGGGAACATTTGGGGGTGCTGGGGATATTCCATACCTCGATTAGGGTGGCTATTACATGATTACATGCACTTGTCAAGTCGCAGGAGACCAACACTCACGATGAGTGAATTTCACTTTACATAAAGGTTGCAATTTCAGTGCTAAGCTTAACCTCTCAGGGCAGGGGAGAGTGGTAACCAGGGCTGCTGCTGGTGGTTAGGTGAGGGGTGTTGTGAAACCGTGTTGCCGAACGCAGAATGCACCTTTGAGAGCCCCAGGGCTCCCAGCTATCCACCAGCTTGTATCATCTTCCTGCCTTGCCCCACCCAGAGGCACACAGCACCCTAAATCTGAACTGGTAATAGAATGGCCTTCTAAAGCCTTTAAAAAAAAAAAAAAAAAAAAACTCTAGACAAGTCTTTATTTATTTATTTATTTTTTAGGGCCACCCCTGCGGCATATGGAGGTTCCCAGGCTAGGGGTCAAATCAGAGCTGTAGCTGCTGGCTTACACCACAGCTCACGGCAAGGCCAGATCCTTAACCCACTGAGCAAGGCCAGAGATCAAACCTGTGTCCTCATGGATGCTCGTCAGATTCGTTTTCACTGAGCCACAAAGGGAGCTCTGCCTTCTAAAGCTTTAATTGGGAAATCTTATCCACACCAGGGTAAAAGCCTTAGCTAGGTATGAGGCTTTAGCACACTCAGTAGAATGGGGATTGACTGGATACGCACACACACAGGGGACACCCCTTGTCTGTCTACTTGGTGCCGGGTCACCTGGGCCCCATGACCCCCCAATGCTGGAATCACCCAGACGACTTAATGTCAACTCCATGGGGTTGGGGTGGATATTACCCTTCCCCTGCCCCAAGTTGCATCGTGGGCTCATAATCCAGGGCCAGCAGGAGTGTTTCACCCGCTCCCCCGCTCCAGCCACAGTATTTGCTTCATGGACGGTCATGTGACCCCAGCAGGAGGACAGGAGATGCGTTCCTCAAGGCAAAACTCCAGCCCTCAGTCCTTTCTTTGTGCCTCATGGGAGGCCGCCTGGGAAAGCAGCCAAAAGCTAAAAGCAAAACTGAGAGGTGAAAACAAGCAGAGCCCTGACAGCGCTTTCTGGCCCTTGAATCTCACCACGCAGGGACCGTCCCGATCCCGGAGCCAATAAATGTCTCTCGTGTTTACGTCGGTGGGAGCTGAATGTCTATCACAGGCGCTGAAAGAGGGGCCGCTGTGACAGAACAAAGCCTAGACGACCTTACAGGATAGAGCAAAAACTGAAATGCAGAAAACGTTGCTGGAACTTACAGGCAGTGTTAGAGGCAGGAAATACCGAATATTTAACTGGCGTCAAGACCCTCCCTCATCCTTAAATGACCCCTCGCGCACGTGGTAACACTGAATCGGTAGCTCAAGCTTTCCAGGAGCCGTTTTGGAATCCACTGCGCAGTCTACATGCTCCCGGGAGGCTGGCGGAATCAGAGCTTTAAGACTGTTCAGTGACTCCTCTTCTACGACTTTCAAGTCCATGTTCTCAGCCATTGATAAGCAAGGAGATCTTCTTTCATAAGGTGGAAAAAGCTCAGGTCTGAGTAGGATGAGAAAGGGCCTGGCGCAAATGAACCTACTTACAAAACAGAAACAGACGCACAGACATAGAGAACAGACCTGTGGTTGCCACAGGGGAGGGCGTGGGATGGACTGGGAATTTGGGGTTGGTAGAGGCAAACTATTATACATTTTTTTTTCGTCTTTTTGTCTTTTAGGGCTGCACTGTGGCATACAGAGGTTCCCAGGCTAGGGGTCCAATCAGAACTGCAGCCGCCAGCATACACCACAGCAATGTGGGATCCAAGCCACATCTGCGACCCACACCCAGAGCTCACAGCAACACCAGACCCTTAACTAACTGAGTGAGGCCAGGGATTGATGCTAGTCAGATGCTAGTCGGATTTGCTAACCACTGAGCCACAATGGGAACTCCTACAGTTTTTTCAGCCTGGATAAGCAATGAGGTCCTACCGTACAGCATAGGAAACACTATCCAATCTCTTGGGATAGAGCACGATGGAAGATAGTATGAGAGAAAGAATGTGTGTGTGTGCGTGCGTGCGTGTGTGTGTGTGTGTGTGACTGGGTCACTTTGCTGTACAGTAGAAAACTGACAGAACACTAAAACAAATATAATGGAAAAAAATCAAAATCTTTAAAAAAAGAATATATATATTAGCACAACACTGTAAATCAACTATACTTCAATAAAAAAAGAATGGATGTGGCATAGAAAAATATAATAAATTTTAAAAAATAAGCATTTAAAAGTAAAATAATTTTTTTTAAAAAAAAAAAAGGACATAGCAGTAGCAACACCAAGACCTCCTCGTGGGATTTCACAGCCATTAGACGAGGAAAGGAATGAAGCAGCAAAGGACAGCTGGGGAGGCCAGTTTGGTGACAGATTTGGGCACAGACTTGTGTGGGAGCTTTTCTTTAGGGGACCCCAAGAAATAACTGAGGCATATCTGATGGAGAGTGCAGAGGAGAGAAATTTGTAGCCATCCGGTCAGTGGTGGCTCAAGCTTCTCATCTACAGTCATTAAAAATAACTGAAAGATGATAAGATGCTCAGCTTCATTCATAATAAAAATGAGAAGTCAAATTATGCTGAGATATTATTCCTAACTTATTCATTATCACATTTAAAAATCACTCGAAAATTCAGTGGCTTAAAATAACCACCATTTCGTGCCTCTCATGATTCTGTGGGTGGCCTGGGCTCAGCAGGGTACTTCACTGAAGGAAGGCCTGACTGGGCTGGAAGGGCTGATTGACTTCCACGGCTGGTTCTGCCTGTCTGGTAGCTCCTCTGGGGCTATTTGCCAGAGTACCTCGGTTCTCCTCCACGTGGCTTGCACCTCTTACTGCCTGGGTTTTACAAGAGTGAGCATTTCAAGCTTGAGGAAACAAAAGCTGCAGATCTCTTAAAACCCAGCTGTAGGAATGACACAGTATTACTTCCACAACATTGTGGTGGGCAAAAGCAATTCACAGGGCGAGCCCAAAGTCAGAGGCAGGGAACATAGACTTCGCTTTTCGACGGAAAGGATTCGCAGCCACCTTTAACTCAACATAATTGGTGAAGAAGAATATTTGACAGTAGCTCTACCAGCATAAATGCACATATTCTTAGACCCAGCAGTTTATTCACTATTGTGTCTTTTATTAGAGTAAAAGATTGAGAAAAAGCTAAATGACCATCAGTAAGGGACCCATTAAACAAATGATGGTATATCCATGAAGTGATAAGCATCTATTAAAAACACTGAGAGCATACTCTGTAATGTTAGATGAGAATATATCTAAGGCGACTACGTGTAAAACAACGTATAAAATATTTTGTGACATATGATCCCTCTAACATGAACTAAGTGATAAACCGCAAGAACATATTGTTAAATTTCTTACAACTCCTGGGATCAGAGCATTCGGAGGATTCAAAGAAAGGGATTCAGGCCTATCATCTTTCATCAGCAATCTCTGAGGTCAAGTGGTTTTCGGAGTCAGATTTAGATTGGATTTTAGAAATGCGTTATTGGGCTTCTACCCTTAGGGCGGGCGGAAGCAGCACCTCTTAGTCCAACATATTGATACTTGGGTGGTAAAATATTTGAAAATTCATGTCGAGTGAGATGGTGTAAGATGATAAACAGGGATTTTTCAGAAAGGAGGATAAGGAATTGTAGACTTGGAGTTCCCGTCGTGGCGCAGTGGTTAACAAATCCGACTAGGAACCATGAGGTTGCGGGTTCGGTCCCTGGCCTTGCTCAGTGGGTTGACGATCCGGCGTTGCCGTGAGCTGTGGTGTAGGTTGTAGATGCGGCTCGGATCCCGCGTTGCTGTGGCTCTGGCGTAGGCCGGTGGCTACAGCTCTGATTCAACCCCTAGCCTGGGAACCTCCATATGCCGCGGGAGCGGCCCAAGAAATAGCAACAACAACAACAACAACAACAACAAAAAAAAAAGGAATTGTAGACTTGCTTGAATGCCTACACCCCTCTGCTTACATAATACACACATCAGGGTACATATGTTTATTTAATCATTTGCTTCGATATGGAACAACTTCTCTTGAGGAACATGTGAGAAAACGGATAACACTGGTTGCTTCCTGGAAAAGAACTATGTGACTAGATAGCAGGTAGTGGAAGGTAAATACTATTTTCTTTTCTTTCTTCTTCTTCTTCTTCTTTTTTAATAGTTATTTCCCCAATGCAATTTTTTCTTCTCCTGTACAGCATGGTAACCCAGTGACACACACATGTACACATTCTTTTTTCTCCCATGATCATGCTCCATCGTTAAGTGACTAGACATAGTTCCCAGTGCTACAGAGCAGGATCTCATTGCTAACCCATTCCAAAGGCACTAGTCTGCATCTATTAACCCCAAGCTCCCCAGCTGAGTTTCACACTGTTAGACTGGATTCTCAGTCAAAGAATAACTGAATAAAATTTTATTTTTCCAAGTCCAAATGCTATGACACAGCAAGTCTACTTCTCAACACCTATTCCCAGAGAAATACAGATCCATAGACACAAGAAGATGTGTAAGCATGTTACTGGAGCATAACAGTGGAAATAAACTAAATATTTAGCAAGAGTAGAAGGGTTAATAGCAGTTAAAAACTGCAAACTTTTAAAACAAAATTAAGACATATATACTGACATGGAAAGATTCTGAAGATATACTGTTGAATATTAAAAGCGCAACCCTTGGAATTCCCGCTGGGCCACAGTGGGTTAAGGATTCTACTGTAGCGGCTCCGCTCAGGTCACTTGTGGAGGAGTGGGTTTGGTCCCCAGCCTGACACAGTGGGTTAAAGGATCCAGTGTTGCTGCATCTGTGGCTCAGATTCAATCCCTGGCCTGGGAATTTCCATAAGCCGCTAGTGTGGCCATAAAAAAAAAAAAAAAAAAGGAATATATGCATTTTTTTTTCAACTCAACACTCAAAAAAAAGAGTTATGAATTCAATATAAAAAAGCATAATTAAGTAGCTATCCATACACATATATTCATGCTCATAAACAGCACAGAAAAGGATCTGGAAGGTGTGGGGAGCTTCAGTCTCCATGCGGTTGCTTTTTTTTTGTTTTTTTTGTCTTTTGTCTTTTTAGGGCCGCACCTGTGGCATATGGAGGTTCCCAGGCTAGGGGTTGAATCAGAGCTACAGCTGCTGGCCTACACCACAGCCACAGCCACGGCAGATCTGAGACGTGTCTGCGACCTACATACACCACAGCTCACGGCAACGCCAGATCCTCAACCCACTGAGCAAGGCCAGGGATTGAACCCACATCCTCATGGATGCCAGTCAGATTCTTTAACCACTGAGCTGCGATGGGAACTCCTCTGTGTGGTTGCTTTTATACAATGAAAATTATTTTTAATTACTTGTAAATTTATATTTGAATGAAATTAAATTGAACAAAAAATAAACATCAACTTTTGCCTCAAGCAGTGGATTAGGCACTTGCAAACAGTGGCTACTGTGTTTGTCCGCTAAGGTCAGTTTCTTCATCTTCTCCTAACAGACCTCATCCCCCCTTGGTTGAAACACAAGACGGAAAGAGACAAGAAGAGCTAAAGCGAAGAGTGCTGATGAGGAGCCTGTACTAATAATAACAGGAAGAAAGATTAGAGAACTTGACTAAATAAAAACAAAATAACACCATCGCTTCCACCTCTAAGACAGCAGATAATTTGCTTAATTGTGTTGTAAAATAATTCTTTCATACAATGCAGTGCATGCGATTCAAAGCGGTGAAACCTGGGCTCATTAGCTATCCTCGGTATATTCTTGAAAAAGCCCATTTTCCAATAAAAGTGAGATTGATAACGTGCTATAAACTGTCATATAGAATCCTTCCTGAGTTGAAATGGGTGTGGGAAAAAAAAAAAACGTATCTTATTCTACATTCGCGGGAGCAGTAGAACCAAGGTTTCCATTCTTTCATCAATTCATTCAAAAACAGGTCAGAAGCTTCCACGGAGGATTCTCAGATCCTACAGAGCCTGGTGGAAGACAGCCATGCCAACAAGGACAGCAAGAAAGAGTCCAGGAGCCCGGCTGACAGGCTGCTCCGAAGGGCTTGGGTGAAGCATGAAGGGTGATTGAAGTTACGGCTAGTGATACGGTAACATCGGTGGCTTCAGGTCCTTGCTAAGTGCCAGGCACCGGGCGGTAAGCTTTACGTACATTTAGTCTTTGGTTCTTCCAGCGTTTCTGTGACATGGATATCATTTTTTATCCTTTTTTTTTTTTTTTTCCAGTGAAGATTCTGGCTAAAGACTTAAGAAATTCCTCGGGGCCATAGAGCCAGTCAGTTGCGAAACTTGAGCTCCAGCCTGTATCTGTCTGGTCCCTGTGCTCTTACTTTTTCAAGAGCCAAGAAATATCACAGACCTCAAGCATGAGCTGCTCTCTGATGGGTAGGCTGACATGATGCCAGTTGGGGGAGGCATAAGGGAAAGCAGTATTTTGAAGACCTACTGTTGGTCTAACTAGGCTGGAACTCAAAGCTGGTGAGGCCAGGGGGTGCACAGGCAGAGGCTGGACCAGAAATGGTTAGGTGGCAATAAAGGAATTAGGATTCTATCAGACACACTAGAGGGAGACATTGAAATGTGAGCACAAGTAGGTTCATCATTCTTCAGCACAGAAGGCCGGTATTCCAAAGGTATTCCAGAGGTAAACGGCTCAGCTAGACGTATGTGTGAAGAGTCTGATCAAGACAGAAAGTGGCTTGAACCAGTAGCAGGAGAGAGAGTGTCAGCGTGAGAACTGGCTGGCCCCTCATATTCATTTGTTGCCTTCCTTCTGAGAGAAAAGTTCATAGACTTGTGCTCAATACAACTTACCTAACAAGGCACCAAGCATACCTCGTTTGCTTTGTTTGGCTGTGCCCACAGCATGTGGAAGTTCCCCTGGCCAGGGACTGAACCTGCGCCACAGCGGCAACCCCAGCCGATGCAGTGACCACCCCAGGTCCTTAACCTGTTGTGCTACAAGAGAACTCCCCAGGTATACTCTTGCATGAACATTCAGCACTGCGGCTACAACCACATGCTGGTGTTTCCTACTTGATTTTAATTCCTGGGACACGGACCGCTGTCCCTGAGCAATGCCTTATGAACCTAGGCCTGGGAGAATGTCGATTTGAGTGTTTAAGGTTGCACAGCTAAGAAGACAAGCTTCTAGTGCAGGGCGAACAGATTTGTCAGTGAGGTGCTGAATGCAATACGGCCTTTCCTAGCGCTCCTCGTGTCTGCTAAGACGCAAGGTCTTTGCGGGTCCTCTTTCCCAGTGTCCCAGGGTGGAACTCTCACCAGGTCTCCAAGTCGGAAAAAGAGAAAACGCAAGCAGGCAAATTTTGCTGTCTGATTGCAGGCCTGGTGAAAGGGCTGGTGCACGTGGGGAGTGAATGTATTTGTTACAGTGAGACTTGCGATGATTTGGTTTTTTCCAGTTACCCCATCGCCATGGAACATCAAGAGGCCGTTACACCCTCAAGAATCCACCTGTGAATGGAACGCATCTCAGGTAAGTGAGCGCTCTTGAGGGCTACTTGGAGCTACCTTTTCAGGTTGGAGAGTGTTGATATTGTAAATGGGCTATTTTTAAAGCGTATTGTAGCCAAAACTTGTCCTTGACTATTCAGGTGAATAGTTAGGAACTTAAACTCATTTTAAATAGAGGGACAAGTATTCCTCTAGGGACAACTATCCACTCTGTATGTTATCAGAGAAGAGAATTTAAAAATTCTGAAGGCTAAAAACAATCAAGACTCATTGAAAAGAATTGCTCTCCATCCTTCTGTCACAGAGCAGGTAGGCTGTGCCAGGAATAATTGGGTGGACCTGGGGCTGGGAGAGCTGGCTTCCTCCTTTGCTCCTATATCCTGCTGCTATATCACCCAGTATCTGAGGGCTTCTGTTTCTCCAGCTACAAAGTGGAGTTAAAAGTGACTTTCTTGGAGTTCCCATTGTAGCTTAGCAGCTTAAGAACCGGACTAGTATCCACGAGGATGTGGGCTTGATCCCTGGCCTCCCTCAGTGGATTAAGGATCCAGCCTTGCTACAAGGGTCCTGGCATTGCTGTGGCTGTGGTGTAGGCCTGCGGCTGTGTCTCCAATTCAGCCCCTAGCCTGGGAACTTCCATATGTCACATGTATCTCCCTAAAAAGAAAAAAAAAAAAATTATGGTAAAGTTTTTGGCGGAAGGCCTAGCACATGGAGGCACTTAGTAAGTGATAATCCACGTCTCTTGGCCCAGTTGTCTTTCTATGATATTTCACTGCCTTTCTGCACGAGAAACTCTTGCAATGGCTTTCCTTTTGCACTTCAGACCCTTGGGTGGATACAGCGACAGAGATCATAGCTTTGAAAGTACTCAAGAGGAACGGTATTTTATAAATCCAACATTGCTGACTGCTGAAAGTATGCCGTTAAAAATGTTAACTCGCCAGGACCAGAAACACCCCAATGAGGATGCAGAGTTTTCCTGTTACATTTAATTAAAAGATCATTTTTATGACAACATCATATTATGGGTGATAAAAGGATCGTAAATTGCTTCATGAGGTCACCAAGAAAGTTCCAATGCCCCATTAGTTTTCATTGTCCAGTCCCTGGATAGCAACCCTCCACTTTTATCACAAAGTACATAAAACATACGACCTTTCTGGTTGCGATACACAAATGTTCCCCAAAATCATATCGAGCTTGTTTCACATCTTAAACGTATGACTGCCGAGGGCAGATGTAAAATGTGACTAATATTTTATAGGCTATAAAATGATGAAGTTCCTGAAAATTACAGATGTAAGGGTCTTGATCTCTGAAACTGAACGTGCCGTTCTATAAAGATCCCAACGCCGACCTGATTTTTGATCCTAGGATTGCAACCTCAAATATATCGTGGAAAACTGAATATAGAGCACAAATACTGGGGTGCAGGAATGATAACTGTTTCAATGGAGCATGTAAATTTGTTTTTCTTTTTTGTTTTGAATGGATGGGAAAATTATTTTGGTTTTGTTACTCCTGGACATACATAAAAATAGAAGTTATTCTGCAAAGATGCATTTTATCATCGGCACTAAGAAAGTTTTTCTACAGTGTCCAAAGAAAACCCCTCAACTATTAATCACGATGTTATGAAGTTTCCATCAATTTACTCAGATGTGACCAAAGCGTCTGTGTCTTTGTTACTTTGATTTGTGCATGCCTGATTATTAGTAACCGAAAAATCATAGTGCAAAGGAATTTCCCGAAGTCAGGATCTCCAAAGTGGCTTTACAAAGTCCTAACTTCTAAAGCCTTTAGAAAATGGTTTTATTAAGACCTTCACTGAAAACCTTGATTTTTTTTTTATCACCTGCCTTTCTCTTCTTTCCAAAGGAAGTGACCAGCCCAAACTGTCTGTATGCAACAAAAAGATAAAAATTTCAATTAGGCTCAGTGCTGTCATAAGCAGACCACATGAGAAAGTTCGAGAGAATCCACATTACATATTGATGTCTCAGTGCCGAGACCACAGCCATGTTTCATTCCAGGCCCCTTTTGTAGGTTTGGCAGCCACTGCACCCAATAAAGGGCTAATCATATTAATTTATGCCCCTATCAATTATACATTCAGAGTCCCCAGATAGCTTGTCAGTTTTTATTCACTATTTTCCGAAAAATACGCCTATTACAGTTACTGTGCAAATAGTGGGACTGTCAGAAATGGAGATTTAAAGAATATCACTTAAAAGAGGTGGGCTTCCTTAATTTATAAATGTTGTATTACATGTCATACATGTGCTAGTTTTAAAATCAGGTGCGATGCAGGGATGGAGGTCACCTGAAGGACTTCGAGGATGGGGGACGGGGACCGTCTCCATCCCTTGGTCGGGCTTTAACTGTCCTTTAAACTGATTTTTGGCCTCTCTCTGGAAAACAGTCATGTACTTGAAGCAATCATGTATTTGTGTCTCTCCCACAGGAAGTGTCGATTAAGACAGACCTGGAAGGCTCCATCTCCACACTCTCACTGCGTGGTTGTCAGTGTGGGGAAGGGGGTTCTCGGAGAGCCTGTCTTTGGAGATGGAACCTAAAGCCCGTGGCCAGCTAGGCAGCTGCAGCTGCCTCGGCATGGTGAGTGACAAGCGATGAGAGAGTATCAAGACTCTGGGGACACCGTGGACAACTCTGCATTAAGGCGTAACTCATCCTATGATGCTAGGGTTTGGGCAGTGACCTGGCTGGAGCTGGGGTGGAGGCGGAGGACCGGGGGAGAAAATCCTGTCTAGTACGATGACCTCCTGCTTTTCCTTGTCTTCTTTTTTGGTCTCCACTCCCCCAGGCAGGGGTCACCGATGTCTGTGCTGATATGATTCTGCTACTTGACAACTAGGGCTTGATGATATAATTCTGCATTGGCTCAAAGCTGAGCCTTTGCAAGAAGAGGTGCCCCAAAAGGGTCTTGCTGTGGGTGACCTGAGGGGTCAGGGAGGTTGGATCTGCTTAGAACATGCTGGGCAATGGAAAGTCCTTGACTCATTGAGTGAAAACAAAGATTATAGAAAGATGCAGGCTGATCCACGGAGCTTAGGTGTCACTGGGAGAGGGGTAAACCAACAAATGAGGATACAATTATACATTTTGCTAATTGCCGAGTTCCCATTGTGGCTGAGCTGGTTAAGAACCCAACACAGTCTCTGTGAGGATGCAGGTTCGATCTCTAGCCTCGCTCAGTGGTTAAGGATCCAGCATTGCTGCAAGCTGTGGCGTAGGTCACAGACGCGGCGCAGGTCCTGTGTTGCCGGGGCTGTGATGTAGGCCTCAGCTGCAGCTTCCATCAGACCCCTAGCCTGGGAATTTCCGTATGCCATAAAAAAGATGCAGCCTTAAAAAGGAAAAACTGATTTGCAAAGTGCTACAAAGAGGAATGTAGGCTTTTTCTCTGCAAGGTGACCCTGGCCGGCGGCTGATTTCGGTATTCTAGAATCCCAGGAAGATTATTCTCCTGCCACCCCACCCCCGCCCATTTGATCTGCATTCATTTCTATTTGCAGGCTGACTTTGGGGGGCCAGATTGAAGCTATCCAGTGCGGTGCTAAAGAAGTTCTCTGCTTATTGGGAAGAGAATGGAATTTCCCTGAGGTGTGTGAGACGAAGTTGATGAATGCTGCAGCAGAGTAGGGGCGACAAGAGTTGTTTCACTGAAGAAAAGTGAATAGCGCTGGAGCAGACGAATGAATCTGATGCAAGGACTCATCAGAAAGCACACAAGAAACAAGCTACCGACATCCCCTGGAAAGCAGAACCACCAAAACAGGTGGGCCCAGAAAAGATGGACTCAGCAAAGGGAGAAAGAAAATAGAGAAAAGAAGGAAAAAGACCTGCCTGGGTTAGCTCAGGCTGCCAACACAACGCTGTGGACCAGGTGCTTCATCCACAGAAATGTCTTTCTCGGGGCCCTGGAGGCTGGAAGTCCGAGATCAGGGTGCCAGCCCGGGGTGGGGCGGGGACAGGGCTCTGGTCAGAACTGTCCTGGTTTGCAGGCAGAAGCCTTGTCACCGAGTCCTCACGTGAGGAAGAGAAGCAGCTCTGGGGTCTCTTCCTCTTCCTACAAAAGGGCGGCAATCCCACTGGGGGGGGCCCCACCCTCATGACCTCATAGAAACCTAACTGCCTTTCAAAGCACCCCCCCAGTCTAGTACCCCTCCCTGGAGGGGCTTCTACATATGCAGCTGGGGCAGTGGGAGAGGAGCCACAAGCCTTCACTCTGTAGCAGGAGGCAATTTTATTCAGACATAAAATGTATTCAGGAATGGCTTTTCGGCAAACATGGCAGAAAAGACAGGAAGTAAGCATTAAGGATTTCCCTATTTATTTTAGGATTTTGATTATTTGTTATTAATCAGAACGGAGAAGTTCAGGATGAGCAGCTGGCAGGATACTAACCCAGAGGTCTCAACACCCTTTGTTACATCTTATATCACGGAGAAGGAAGTCCTTGAAAAAGAAATTTGACATCGTGAATGCCTTAAAAAGACAATAAATTTTACCCGAGCACGTAAAAGATAAACTAGCCTCTCTTTTTTTTTTTTTAGGTTTTTCCATTGCTCTATCAGTTTTTAGCACTACAGATTTAACTTTTATAACTCTTAGCTGGACTGGGGTCATTTAATTGTAGTCACCGCTCAGTTTTCCATGGGAAGAGAACATTCTTCACTTGGCATTTGAAATGTTTATTCGACAGTTGTTGTATCAATATCCACTATATACAAAAGGCTGTTCTTAGAGGGAACAAAATAAAGTCTCTGCTCTCACAGAGCTCACAGTCTTTGGGAGGAAGGCCCGCATGTGTGAGCACGAAAAGGAACTAGAAAAAGATCTGATGGTACAGAGTTCCCTTTGTGGTTCAGTGGGTTATGAACCTGATGAGTATCCGTGAGGACGCAGGTTCGATCCCTGGCCTCGCTCAGGGGTACAGGATCTGGCATTGCTGTGGGCTGTGGTGCAGGCTGCAGACATGGCTCAGATCCCGTGTAGCTGAAAGCCTGTCTGAGAACCCGTTTGGGGTGAGATGTCGATTGTCTCAATGGAAAAGAGAAGCCTGCCATGCCAAGATCAGGTGGGAGAACATTTCAGACAGAGGGAACAGCAGATTCTCTGAACATATTATATTATAAAAGAGGAGCATTTTGGTGCAAGAGTTGGTGTAAAAAAAGAGAGCAGATGGCAGAGATGTTGGTCATGGGGGAGGCTCTGCATGTTTGGGGCAGAAGATATATGGAAAACTTTCCACTCAATTTTGCTCTGAACCTAAAACTGCCCTTAAAAATGATGTCTGTTAAAAAAGAGAGCAAGCAAGAGCAGAATGAGATAATATTGAAGAGGGAGACAGAGTCAGATCATGCACAACTTTGAAAGCCGGAGTAAGGATTCAGAATGGTCTTAGGTGTTATTATAATTCTTCCCATCACATTTTTGCCCATCCCTCTCGGCAATGTGCCTTTGCAGTTGTTCTCATCAGAGGTGGAGCCTATTTCTCTGCCCCTAGAATCTGGGCAGGTCCTGTGACTTGCTCTGGCCAATGGGACATTAGCCAACATGACCTTGGCAAAGCTAGAAAGCTGCTGATGCACTGGGACTTGCTCTCTCTTGCTGCTCTTTGGAACTCTGAGTCTACGTGGGAGAAGTCTGAGCCAGCCTGCTGGAGGGCAGAGACCACGTGGAAAGGAGGGAAGCCATCCCAGCTAAATCTACCTCCCAACCAACTAGCCAACCACAGGAACGTGCTGAGCCCTGTCCTCACTGAGCATGCCAGACGAGAACGATTGCTCAGCAGACCCACAGAATCAAGAATAAAAAAATACGTGTTGCTTTAGCACCATTCACAATAGCCAAGATATGGAAACAATCTAAATCTCCATGGACAAATAAATGGATTAGGAAGGTATGGTAGATATATACAATGGAATACGCCTCAGCCATAAAAAAGATAATGCCATTTGCAGCAACATGGATAAAATCAGAGATTCTCATGCTAAGCAAAATAAGTCAGAAAGACAAATATCATATGATATCACTTATATATGGAATCTAAAACGTGGCACAAATGAAACTATTATAAAATAGAAACAGACTCACAGACATGGAGAACAGACTTGGTCGCCAAGGGGGAGGGGGGAGGGAGTGGGATGGACTGTGAGTTTGGGGTTAGTAGATGCAAACTATTCCATTCAGAATGGATAAGCAATGAGGCCCTACTGTACAGCACAGGGAACTATATCCAGTCTTTTGTGCTAGAACATGATGGAAGATAATATGATTTCTGTCTAGCAGACATTGACACAACTTTGTAAATCAACTGTAATTTTAAAAAATTAAAAATAGTATGTATTGCTTTAGTGCAAAACAACTAAATTTGGGTTTGGTTTACAATACAACAAAAGCTAACAAATTTAGTGCAATAAGAACGCTCTGGAGGGTATTTAACAGAGAAGTGACCTGGTTGTGTGTGTGTGTGTGTGTGTTTCAAAATCCCTCCAGTTGTAGCGCAGAACTTGGAGAGTGAAAGGGCAGATCTGTTAGAAAGTTAATAACGTCCACGTGAGAGACAGACAGGTGGACTTGGACAAGTCTGAAAATAGCAATAACAATTGCTGTGATTTCTCCTTCAGTTTTGTGGTTTTAGGGATCACATATTTGCTGATGATACCAAACTTACATGGACAGCTGGGGCCTCATCCTTGATTCCTCTGCCCGACATCCTAGTGTGCCTTCGGGACATCTCCGTTTTGGTGTCTAATTGGCCTTCCCGATTGAGCAGAACCAGATTCCACCTGCCAAAAAGGCACTGAACCTGCTCTTCCCATAGCCTTCCTGCTCCCGGTAACGGACCACCCTCAACTTCCAGGTGCTCAGGCCAAACATCTTTTGGTCGTCCTTGACAGCTTCTTCTCACAGTCCACATCCAAGCCGTCAGCAAATCCTGCTGACTGGACCATCACAACACACATCATGGATCCAAGCCACCATCTGCCATGTGGATTACTGCTGTAGCCTCCCAACAGGTCTGTCTGATGGCTTCCATTGCCACTGCTGACGATTAGTTTTTGGTCACAGTGTAACCAATTACTACAAATACAGTAGTTTAACACAACACAAAATTAGCTTGTTATGTATTGTTAAGATGAGAAACAGTTACTGGTCAAGAGCGTAGGTATGAGTTAGCTGGGTCTTCCGTTCAGGGTTTCATTAAGCTGACAGCCAGGTGCCAGCAGTCTCTTCCGAGGGTCTTTCAAGCTCACAGGTTGGCAGCACACACGTCCTTGCGGTTGTATGACTGAAGTCCTCATGCCATGCTGGCTGTTGGCCAGGGATGACTCTCAGCTCCTAGATGCTGCGCGTATCCCATGGAGCCCCAAAGATACTTTACAACATGCTCTTTGCTTTCTTCTAAGCCAGCAGGGGTGTTGCTGCGGCTTCTTGTTTTTTTAAGGACCTACCTGGTCAGATGAGCCTGGGCAGCATGATCTCCCTTGGAATCAGCCCAAAGTCAGTCCATTAGTAACAAATCCGAGGAGTGATACGCCACCATATGGACAGATTACACTCACTCTCAAAGGGTGGGAATTCCACAGGATGTGCGCAAAAGGAGCATACATCTGGTTTTCAGGACCCGTCTAGGATCCTGCCTATCACACCAGCTTTAACTCTGCTTTCCGCATAGCAGATCAAGAGATTCTGCTTAAAAACATGTCCTGTAGAACATGATGGAAATAATTTAAGAAAATTATCTGGGTCACTTTGCTGCACAGCAGAAATTGGCACAATATTGTACATCAACTATAATTGTTTTTGTCTCTTCAAGTTCTATACTTTATTATTTTTTCTTTTTTTAAATTTTATTTATTTTTTTAATTATTGCCCCAATACATTTTTTTCCCTACTGTACAGCAAGGTGACCCAGTGACACATACATGTACACATTCTATTTTCTCCCATGATCATGCTCCATCATAAGTGACCCGACATAGTTCCCAGTGCTACACAGCAGGATCTCATTGCTAATCCATTCCAAAGGCAATAGTCTGCATCTATGAACCCCAAGCTCCCCATCCATCCCACTCCCTCCCCCTCCCCCTTGGCAACCACAAGTCTATTCTCCAAGTCCATGATTTTCTTTTCTGTGGAAAGCTTCATTTGTGCCATATATTAGATTCCAGATGTAAGTGATATCATATGGTATTTGTCTTTCTCTTTCTGACTTACTTCACTCAGTATGAGATTCTCTAGTTCCATCAACTATAATTTTAAAAAATTAAAAAAAGAAACAAACAAAAATGTCAGATAATGTCTTTCGTCTGCTGAAAACACTCCCATGGCATCCCATTGCAGTGGAAGAAAAAATATCCAGTGTTTTCAGGGTCTAAAGGCCCTCTGTGATTGGCTCGCCACTGCTTATCTGATCTGATCTCCTTTTTCGCCTTGCCTGAGTCTTTCCGGATGTCGTGGATTCTTTCTCGCCCCTCAACATGCAAAGCATGTTCCCATCTCAGGGTCTCTATGCTTGTCATCATCCTCTACCTGAAGAAGACTCCCTCCAGACATTTGCACACTTCTCTCATTCACAAATTAACAGGCTCTACTCATTTAATTAGAAAGGCATTCAGTAAGTATTCTGTGTATTTCTGAGTCTTTCCTACCTCCCTGCCTATTTCATTTTTCTTTTTTCCACTGAGCTTGCCTCCTCCAAGAAGCAGATGCCAAGGTGGATTTAGATGGGCAGGAGACTAATTGGAGGAACTTCCTTGGGAGGATACAGGGGAGAGGGAGGAGGAAGAGGTGGGCAGAGCCTTCAGCTGGCAATGCGGGTCCGGCCCCTGTGAAAGGAGCAGGAAAGGAGGCGAATGGAGAAGAGGAGCAGGTGGGGAGGACCTGGGATTGCAGTGCTGCTCTGAGAACGTCATGGCCAGGCTGATGGGAGGCCCTGGAGGAAAGATGGCCCGTTAGAAGAATCCAGAAGTGACCAGGCACTGGCACCTCTGCTCAGTCACTGTTTAGGATGAGCCTGGGGGAAGCAGCCTGAGTGTGACAGGGAAAGGATTGGAAGGTAGGCGAGCTGGAGGCCTTCGGCTCCCTGTGTGCCTCAGAGCTGGTTCTCTTAAAGAAAAATCAGAGCTACTCACTTCCATAGCAACCAGAGCTGTTATCTAGGTTCACTCATTTCTGCCCCTACCTCTCCCACTCCTTGAAAATGTAGGCTTCCTGAGGCCAGGATCTCATCTCTATTTAGTGCTCTATCACCAGTACCCATCATGTGATAGCCACCCCATCGCGTTGGTGAACAAATGACGAAGGGCAGCTAAAGTGTTTGAGTGTTTACGACGCACCAGGGATTGTTAAAAGTATACAGACTTTGGAGTTCCCTGGTAGCTCAGTGGGTTTAGGATCCAGCATTGTCACTGCAGTGATTCTGGCCGTTGCTGTGGCTCAGGTTCAATCCCTGGCCTGGGAATTTCCAAATGCTACAGGTGTAGCCATAAAGAAAAAAAAAAGTGCTTATACTTTTTAATCATACTCTATTAATTCTCAGAACAACTCCATGGGGCAGGTGCTATATTAACCCTCATTTTGCCAATGAGAACTTAGGTAGAGGGAGCCTGGGCCAGAGAATGAAGGGCTTATAACTTGCAGGAAACAAATGTGGGGTTTAACCCAAGATCCAGGCTCTTACCTTCCATTCCATGCTCTCTTCCAGAGAGCATAAGTGCATTAAAACTTAGGATATGCTTAGAGGCGGAATCAACAGGGTTACTAATGAATGAATAAGAAAAGTAAAAGAAACAGAAAAATCAGAGTTCCCCCATATTTGTCTTCAGCAATTTGGCAAACAGTGGGTAATGTAATGAAAAAGCTTGGCATTTCTCTTGATCTTCTGTAGGTTTTGGGGGAAACTGTTTTGGCCAAGTTTGTTCTGAGAAATGTATTAAACATCCCGAAGGCATAAAACAGGCGTGTGAATTTCCAAGATGGGATTTTTAGGAAGGTGGAAATAAAGATTGGGAAGGCATCATCAAAGAACTGATGTTTAAAGCCGTGGGACCAGATGAAATCACCTACAGAAGCTACAGAGATACAGGCATGAAGAGAACTCAGGGCAGAGCCCTGGATGGATCTTAAGGGCATTATGCTCAGTGAAAAAACAACAACAACAACCAATCAAAAAATATAACAAGCTGTGTAATCCCATTTCTGTAATATTCTCAAAGTAACTGATTTACAGAGAACAGTTCAAAGGACTCCAGAGGTTAGTCTTGGTGGGTGGGGAGAGGTGAGGTGTGACTTCACAGTGAAAACATGAGGGCGCTTCTTTGGGGTCATAGAAGAGTCCTGTGCTCAGAATGTGATGATGGTTTTGCAGAAAACTAGAAGCGGGATAACATTTCTAAGAACTGTAAACAAACAAAGAAAGTGCTTGTAAAAACTGGTGAGTCCTGAATAGGCCTAGATCAGTGGTTGAGTTATTAGTCTTGCAGCAAAGTCTGTTTCTGGGTTTGGATGCACCCTATTATGTCAGATATTACCAGTGGGGGGAGCAGGGTAAAGGATACTCAGGACTTTCTGTACCATTTCGGTAACTTTGTATGCCTCTTAAACTCTTAAAACACAAAGCATGGACCAATATAAAGAGATCCTTTCTGTATTGGTCCTTGCATTTAGGTTTTTAAAAATGTTTTTCTATGAAATATTTTAATATGTCCTACAGCCCCCAAAAGAAAACTAATAACTCTAACTAAAGCTTTTTTTGCTCCTAGATTGAAACATCTGAATAAAAGCAACAGACCACAGAGAAGAAATGATTTATAATAGTGGGGGCCATTTCATTCATTCAATTATTCGACTGAACTTGAGCACCCGTGATGTGCTGGGCAAAATGCTCAGAGAGGAAGATGCACAGGTAAATGAAGAGTGCCACTCCTGGCCTCTGGCAGATCCCATTCTAGTGTGGGACAGGCAACAAAACTAATAACTACGATGGGATGGTTTGCAGGTGATTTGAAGTTCTTATTGTGATTATCGTCTTAAGGAGACATGGAAAGGGAAGCGGGTACCGGTGTAAAACACTATAAATACCTTTTTTTTTTTTTTTTAAGGCAGAGACATTCACCCTGTTTTAGTCTTCAAGGTCTGAGGACAAGATTATTTGGGTTTCCACTTCTACCAGACCTCAGCTCCTAATACTATTAAATCCTTTCCTAAGCAAGCCCAAGGACTTGGGTCAATAGTAATTAGGCTGTGCCTCTACCGCTCAGACCTCAGAGGCAAAGACGCCAGTGGAAAGGCTGCCCAGTGCGGACACACACTTAGTGAAATGGGAACAGGCGAGAGGCAGCCAGCTTCTGATGAGAGGAGGAGACGGGAGAATTATAAAAGGCCTGAGCCGTGATCCCAAGGAGGTGCTGCTGGGGTGGGTTGGTTCGTCTTACTGAGACTCAAATCAACCCCTTCAACTTTCCCCTGATAGAAGCCTTCGTAGGGGCCCAGCAGAGACAGGCCATGATCCCAAAGGGATCACCCTACACAGCAAATGACCTGCTTGGGGACCAGGGGCTGGAGCTTAGGGGTGACTGGAGAGTAGTGTCCCTTCCCTTTTTTGCCCACTACACCCAGCGACTTCTCCTCTTTTCCTTTTCAAAAATGGACAGAATTTGATGAGGAATCGGTTGCACACATCGTCGCAAAGGATCTTCCACCAGTTGTTGATAAACTTAAAATAATCAGTTAATAATAGAGACACTGGGCAGACACAGCTTCACCAGGACGCGGAGTGAACACCACGGATGCCAGGGCAGACGGACGGCGCTCCCCGAGGCACTGACAAGGCCACGGCATCCCTTCGGCGGTATTCCTGTCCCAAATGAACAAGCCGAATCCACCCACAGGGAAACATCAGCTCAGGCCATATTACAGGGCATTCTAGAAACCCGTGTCCCATCCTCTCCACCGATGTCAAGGTCAAGACACAGAATGGCGGAGGAAATGTTCCAGGTTGAAGGAGACTGAAGATACATGACAACGAATTGCCACGCATGACCTTGTGCTGGATGCTGGACTAGGGGAGGGCAGAGGGGACAGCTATTAAGAATATCACTGACACAACTGACAAAATTTGAAAATGGACAGTGGACCAGATAATAGTATTGTATTGATGCTAGATTTTGATTGTCTTCTAAGTATATAAGAGAATGCTCTTGTTCTTAGGAATTCACATGGAAGTATTTAGGGGCAAAGAGGATAATGGTTCCAATTTTCAAATAATAAAGGGATGATTTTACATATATGTCTACACACACACACACACACACACATATACACAGAGAGAGAGAGAGAATGATAATGCCAAATAATAATTGGTGAATCTGGATGAAAAGGGAATGTGAAACTTCCTTTTATTATCGTATTATCCTGGCAGCCTTTCTCTAAGTTGAAAACTAAGTCAAAATCACAAATTTAGGAAAGAGATGCTGAGCATTGAGTGCTCAATTTGCCCTGCCCTGTTGTGTGCATTCGGCTGAGTAAGGGTAGCTCGCTTGGGGTCCATTCCAAGAACAAGACAGGGGCAAGAATCGAAGGTGAGCACAGAGCCTGAGAAAGCACAGAGGGGGCTGTTAACCCAGGCTATGGGTAATCAATGGCTCCCCAGCCTTGGTGACCCTTGAACGAAGTCTCAAAGGATGAAGAGGAGTTAGCCACGCCAGGGAGGACCTGCTGGGTGGCTGCAGCGTTGGCAAAGGCAGAAGGAGCGTACATCTCACTTTGTCCCAAAGATCTCGTCTCTGCGAGGTTGATCTCCAGGCACAGTAGCCCTCCTTTGTCCTCCGTCTTCCAGAGGCTTGACCCACGGAAGACCTGATGGATAATGCAAAGGCAGGTGGTGAGAGAGGCGGGGTGTTGGTTCCCACTGTGGCTTTGACAGAGCAGGTGTGAAGCTGCACTCCAGTCACCAGACCCCTTCACGGCTCCAGCACTCTCTCGGCTTCTGTATCTCTGTTTATGCCTCTTCCCCTTTTAGTCCTGGAGTAATAAGAGCTTCCTGCTACTTCTGGCTGCCTCTCCAGCTTTGCTGGCTCTTCTCCTTGCCCAAGGCTCTGAATATAAGTCCTCATGCAATCCTATTTGTCATTCAACTCTCTTAAGCCTGCCATGTGTGTCTTGCTAGGACCTTTCTTCAATCATAAGCTGTGGTGGCAGCAGAAGGCATGTGGGTGAAGGCTGGGTGACGAGACTTTACCCCAGAACAGGTCAGCTGTGCCTGCTCCCCCACGATGGTCACAACCCAGACATGATAAGAAGAGAGACCCCCACCGGCAGAGAGACCTCAACGGTGCGACCTTGGGAGGTGACTTCATCTGCCTGAGCTGTTTCCTCATTTAGGAGAAGAAGTGAACCTTACAGGGTTAATGTGAAGAACAGATGAGGACACAGCAAGTTCATCCTGTAGCCTGGCTCCAGAACCATCTCCTTCGGACGCCGTCTCCGACTGTATCAGACCCTAACGCCCTCTTCCTTCCTGAAACCTTGGTTATCCTTGTAAGCCAGGGTGTGTACCTCCTCATTTGAATTATTTCATATATATATACTGTCTGCTGTGATTCCCGAATAGATTTTCAACCGATTCCCATGTGGCCATGTTCTATGCGTCCTTGCTTCTCCCAGACTTGGGCACAGTGAGAGTTAAAAATTCTTGTTCGGTGATAAACGGCAAGAAATGCTTTTGAGTGTCACAGAATTTGAGGGAACATTCCCCATCCTCTTTCCTGTTTCATTGTCTCTAACCCGGCTATAACATCATTCTAAAACCAGAACGAATGAAGTTTTCCTTCCTTCCTTCCTTCTTTCCAAGCATATTTTTAATCTATTGTATGGAAACACACATAGACATTTTGGATCTGTTTCACGAACTACAAGCATTAAGGGAGAGGAATTTGGAATGGATAGACCATTCCAAAATTAAGCTATGTTTGTGCTCCCAAAAAAGATTCGGCAAAATGATGAGGGGACGATGCTACTTCCGTAGTGGGCGTAACAGGGTCCCCTCTGTGGCTGTGTTAATTTGCTGTTTCGCTCATTAAAGTTGCTTTAGGAACTGTGTTTTGTTTCTCTCTCTCTCTCTCTCTCTCTCTCTCTCTCTCTCTCTCTCTCTCTCTCTCTCTCTCTCTCTCTCTCTCTCTCCATCCCCTGCAGTCCCAGGTCTTTCCATTTAATTTTTTTTTTCTTGAGATAAATGAGACCCTTAAAATAAGTAAAACAAGGACTACATTAGGCACTTGATAATTTTCTCACATTGTCTCAATGCTCAGGGCACTTTTGAGGTCACTAAATATGGTGATTATCACTTTCGGTCAAATTACAATGCCAAGAAACAGGGAGGTTAACTGAGTTGCTCACGCCCTACACACAAAGTTATTGTTGAAACTGGCAAATGGAACTCCTTCCAAGATTTAGCCTGATTTTTGTGATTTCTCATTGCCTGTCCAAATGCCTTCTCCAGGAAAGAAAAAAATGAGAAGAGATCCTACAGCAGAGAAAACCCAAGTTGCTTATTTCTAGATGTGAAGGACATCTACCTTTTTCTCATGCTGCCTCCTCCAGGAAGCAGCCCAAGACTGCCCTGGCCTGGACATGGTCGCAAATGGTGCTGGTCACCAGTGTGAGCCTGGGGTCAGTCCAGTGTGGCTTTTATGGCCTTTGCTTCCGTGTGCCTCTTCCTGGGGAGTCTTGGGAGGTTGGAGTGTCCTGCTGGTCTTACAGCCCTGGCTCCAGGAATGAGGTAAGAAAGAGGCTGCCGAGCTTCCTGTAGCATTGTCTGTGCTGAGAATGGGCCAGCCGTTCGCCACCACCCCAACATGTTCCAGCTGCCTTGGTGCATTTATCCCCCTGCCCCGTGATCACAGCCGCCTCTGGTTATGTACTGGAGGAAGAGAGCAGAGCAGATACCCAGACATCTGCCTTCCTGGGGTGAGGGGTCAGCCTGGGGCGAGTGGCAGGGCACAAGGCCGTCCAGGGAGACCAGTCACCCCTCAGCACCAGCAGGGCCCAAGAGGGGTCAAAACAGCAATTTTTTTTTCTTTTTAGGGCCACACTCATGGCACATGGAGGTTCCCATGCTAGGGGCTAAATTGGAGCTGCAGCTGCTGGCCTACGCCACAGCCACAGCAACACGGGATGCAAGCCTTGTCTGTGACCTACACCACAGCTCATGACAACACTGGATCCTTATCCCATGAGCAAGGCCAGGGACGGAACTCACATCCTCATGGATACTTGTCAAGTTCTTAACTGACCAAGCTACAACGGGAACTCCCACAGCAATGTTTTAAGAGAAGTAAGGATTCTAGATTCATATGGTTCTCTGATTTACAGCATCACTTAAATTTTGCTAAAATTACTATGCAAAGCAAATGTTCTACCAGAAATCAGTTTATGGCGCTTTTGATAAGCAGAGAGGCGTCTCATGAATGAGCATGATATTCATCTGAAGCTGGGGGACCCCCAAAGCAGACCCAGGGGACCCCCAAAGCAGACCCGGAGGTAAGGTCTTGGATGCAGGCAGTTTATTTGCAAGGTGATGCCAGCAATCATGTGGGGACAAGAGAAGGGAGAAATGCCAATAGCAGGAATATGAAAGAGGAAGTTGCTTCCACGGACAGCTGGGGCCCCATGCCACTGCGACCCGCTAAGGACCCTTCAGGAACAGACTTCGGCGTCGGGAGAAGGGCAATGCCAGGCTGTTTATGCCTGGACTCCCCTGCACTCGGCTGAGAGCTGGCCCCAGGCATGAGCCTCCCACGCACATGTCCAAGGGGGCAAGCTCCGGGGAGCCAGGGAAAGGCTCAGGCAGAGAAGAGAGATGCAGGCCCCCTCGGGGGCGGGGTGGGGTAGGGGGGGAAGGCTGACTGTGTCCTGGGCAGTGTCTCCTGCACCTGCAGGGAAAACCCAGGCAGGCCAAGGCCTTGAGTCGAGGTGTCTGCGGCCTGTTCTACACCCCCTTGGCTAGAAAGGCATCTTCTTCCTTCCTCACAGTTCTGTGACATTCAGCAACAGGCTGAAGCATCAAGGGTCCTGGCAGGATAAAAGGGAGCTCGGGATCACAGGATGCTCCCAGGACTGGTCCTTTCCTAGGAATGGTTTGAGCTAGTAGCTGGGAGGGTCTTTCTTCTCATTCTAGCCTCTGGTGCAGGCTAGAATGAGAAGAAAGACAGGAAGAGAAGGAGAGGTGGGCTAATGAAGCCTTAGTTTTAAATGCTTTTAAGACTCATTTCCATAACAATGAAACAGTTAAACTTGTTTGTTGCCCAGCCTGACCTGAGAAGCTGGAAGTTGTGTTGCAGTGTGGGAACTTGCTTTGCAGAACAGAAAAACAATGGGCTTGCTCCTCAAAGATGATCCGTTTTGGAGTTCCCACCGTGGCGCAGTGGTGAACGAATCCGACAAGGAACCGAGGTTGTGAGTTCAATCCCTGGCCTTGCTCGGTGGCTTAAGGATCCAGCCTTGCCCTGACCTGTGGTGTAGGTCGCAGACGTGTCTTGGAGCCCACGTTGCCGTGGCTGTGGTGTAGGCCAGTGGCTACAGCTCCGATTCGACCCCTAGCCTGGGAACCTCCATATGCTGCAGGAGCAGCTCAAGAAAATGCAAAAAAAAGCCAAAAAAAAAAGATGATCAGTTTCAAATTTATTTACAAAACTGAAAGAGAGTCACAGTCATAGAAAACAAACTCTCTGTTACCAAGGGGGCAAGTGGAGGGATAAAGTAGGTGTGGGGGGTTGACTGGTACCCCCTACTGTATATAAAATAGCACCTACTGTGTAGCACAGGGGAACTATATTCAATATCTCATCACACCCTCTAATGGAAAAGAATCCAAAAAAGCGCAGATATATACGTACAACTGTACACTTGAAACGACAGCATGGCAAGTTAACTATACTTCAGTTTAAAAAGTCAGGAGGAATATTCAAGTGCAGTGTTTTGCTCTACCCACTACACTGCTACTGAATCAGAATCAATAAAGGGTCATGTGATTGGGAAAGGAAAATAGATGATCAGTTTCCTAGGTGGAACCCAAAGGCTGTGAGAGGTCCTCAATTCAGTTCCATAAGCATTTCTGGGTCCCCAACATTACCCCACTTCTCTGCCTCCCGTTGTGGCAGTGGGCTATATAGTGCTTTTGAAGAGTCAACTGGGGAACTTCTTAAAGGTGCATCTGGGGAATCAGGAATCTGCCTTTTAACAAGAGGTCCACCCTAGCTTGGCGGCTTGGTTTAGACAGGACGTGGAGAAACTGGGAAGCCCACACCCCAACTTCCTATTGCATCTGCCTCTAGTCCTAGGTGAGGGGGCCACCTGATGCCGTAGATCATTTTGCTGTCACTGAAGCCCGATTCCCTGTGAACTTGGAAAATTCATCTGAATGAGTATTGGTTACAGAGGGGAAGACGTGCACACATTTACTCTAAAATTTTCAAAATAAGGACAGCTCTTGAAACACCCTGAGCTTTGGAGGCAAACTCTCTAGGCGTGTGTGTGTGTGTGTGTGTGTCTGTCTGTCTGTCTGTCTGCGAGGGCTGGTGGTTTCGCGCTTGGCAATGGCCTCCTCACCACTGTGTTCTCGTGCAGCCTCTTCCCTTTGTGCTCCTGGAGAGGGAGCTGTTTTGTGTCTCTTTTCTAAAAACAACACTCGTCTTAACTGGATGCAGGCCTCACCCTTATGACCTCGTTAAAATTTAAATTAATTACCTCCCTAAAGAGCCTATCTCCAAATACAGTCATGGTGGGCTCTAGGGCTTCAATATATGAGTTTACTGGGGGCGCAACTGCCCATAACAGTTACTATTAGAGGTTTAGTGTATAAATATCAAAACTTTTTCATATAAATAGGAAAATAATTTCTCCAACAAAACCTGGCTTCGGGAAGTTCCCATTGTGGTGCAGCGGAAATGAATCCAACTAGTAACCATGAGGTTGCGGGTTCGAGCCCTGACCTTGCTCAGTGGGTTAAGGATCGGGCGTTGTCACGAGGTGCAGTGTAGGTCAGGACGCGGCTTGGATCCTGCGTTGCTGTGGCTGTGGTTTAGGTTGGCAGCTATAGCTCTGATTCAACCCCTAGCCTGGGAACCTCCATATGCCACGGGTGTGGCCCTAAAAAGCAAAAAACAAACAAACAAAACAAAAAAACCCACTTCATTAGATACAATTTGCTCTTATTTTTCTCTTATACGACAATCCAGCCAATACCCTATAATGCTCTGGTCAGTGTTTTACATATAGATATCAATATATAATGTATACACCCAGCTATCTGATTAAACACATGCATCTTCGTGAATCATGTAGATGTATCGAGAGACCCATTCATATATGCTGCATACATCTATCTAAAGCTATCGATAGCTACAGCACCTCTCTGTATGTACAGATATGCGATCTGTCTTTCTATATCATATACGATATGCATGTCTATCTCTAGATCAATAGATTAATGATGATAGTTATGCCGAATGTACTCTACACTAAAACTTCAAGTCACTGCTCCATCATCCATCAAATTAAATACAAAAGTGTCAGTGTATATTTTAAGGCTTCCCACCCTTAAACTATCAAATCGTAGGCACTGGCTGGGACTTACTCCACCCTGACCAGACTCGCTGGCTCATTATTTGCATTCATTCGTCTTTAACGTGACAGGCTTCCTCCTTTTAGGAATGAATAAAACATGCCTCTTCCTCAACCGTCCGCTAAGTCTTGTCCTCACTTTTCCCCTGAAGTCTAATCAAAAGGTATTTCATGTGAGGGAAAGAAAGAAGGGAGAAAAGGAGGGGGATGGAAACTTCCCTACTGCGCCTCCTGCTCCCCCACCCCCACCCCCTGGAAATGCTTCCCCCTTCAGTTCAACATGTGAGCACCATCGGTTTAGACTCCTTGGATTTCTCCAGTTTGTGCATTCTTAACTATTTGCTTGTACGTCCATCCTCAAAACAGAGGGACTAGGACTGAAGCTACAAGACACCAAACAACTCACAGATTGACCAGAACAACATTACACTCTTTACTTGACTGCATCGCCTGTCTCCTTGACAGAATGACTTCCGCTTCTGCCACTGCCTTTGGATTTTCCTACAAGACAGCCCATCGCCGCGGTCTGTATTTATTAGGTGCCCTCGATGAACGCTGACGCAGGCTGTCTACACCACAGAAAAGTAACTAGTTGAAAAGTGAAATGTGAGGGCTATAAAATTGTCAACAGAAGGCCAAACAGCTGAATTTACTTTAAAAAAAAATTAATAAATCACGTTTTGCTCTAAATGTGTAAACTTGATAGAATTACTGGTATGACAGGACCACATGATTATGGGGCGGGGGGGGGGCGGGGAGTAGAGCAAGGTGCCGGGGGCCAGCTAGCAAGAGGGGACAAGAGATGGGGCTTCAATGACGTTTCTGTGGAAACCATTTGAAGCAGTGTTTCATTCAGGTCCGCTCTGGGAAACACCTGTCAAGTAAAATGCTCCATAAGCAAGTTTGGGAAACACGGACTACAAGGTCTCCCTCTAGGATATGTAAAGAAAAAGCTAAATATTAAAAAGTTTTAAAATGGAAGTATAGTTGATTTACAATATTTCAGGTGTCCAGCAAAGTGGTTCCGTTATACATACACACATCACCATTCTTCCTCAGCTTCTTTTCCATTACAGGTTATTCCAAGGTATCGAATACCGTTCCTTGTGCACCACAGCAGGCCCTTGTTGTTTATGTTCTTTATGTAGAGTAGTGTGCATGTGTTAATCCCAGAGCTATGCTTAGCGTAACTTAGCCTAGCAAAGGCACTGCAGAGCCCCAGAGTAAAGCAACCTATTTAATTTTATTTACAGCAGTATTTCCGACACATAGGTAAGCATTAAAACATGTCTTCTCACAACGATCCTTTGGGAAGGGCTGGCGTACAGAATTTTGGTCTGGTCTTGAACTGATCTAACTTTTCAAGGAGAGGAAAATATCCGGGCACTTTCCTTTTCAGGGTTAATTAATATACAGGAAACCACAAAGCTCTTCGAAAATTCCAAGGGAAAGCAATCATGACAAAGAGTGCATCCTCTCCCTTAAATAAAGGCAATACATGACACAACACCACATATCTAGTAGAGCTTTTTCTTTTCCTGACTGCCATTGAACTGATTTTTCAGCTCTTTCAAACCCTGTGACACCCCAGCTGACCCACCAGGATCACTGTAGGCTATATCAGATGAATTGAGTGGCATACAGTAGTGGAGAAGCTGCATCATATGTATTCACACACCAAGATTCTGCACCGAGGAGAAACGCGTGCTACGGTAGATCTAAGTCATAACCCTTTGGATGAGCTCATTTTGTGTCTTTCGGGTTTGGGGGTTGTGCTTACTGCCAGTGTATGTTTGAAATGATATTTTCCAGTGAAAATGGTGTGTGTGTGTGCGCGTGTGTGTAAATCTCTGATATTAATACCACCTACCACTGCATCAGTCTAGTGGTTCTTTCCAAACCTGTCTTTTATCTGGGCTTTGATGTACCGGAAGATGCTGGGATGCGTGTTTGTCCTGTCCTTTGCTTCCTTCTGGATAGTATGTTTTCTTGGCTTAACTGTCATCCTGAGCCTTGTTTTGGAGGGCAGAAGAATGCTTAGGTCATGCTTAGTTTTTATAGCCTCATTTAGTGCAAATGGATCCTCTGGGCCCAGTCTATGCCCATTGCCTAAATTTAAAGTTCCTCTTCTTGCAGGTGGTTTAATTTATATTTGTTGATGGCACAATGCATGCAAACAACCATACGGGTGACCTTTAGGAGGCTGGAAGAGCCAGACCAGTTGTCTGAGTGAGTTGTGTTCAGAAAGGGATTTTGATACATGTTCTAGCATTTTTGACAAATGTCTTTTTCTTGGGGAAAGAAAGTGTTTAATCATCCAGCAGGTATTTTAGAAATGCAGAGAGCTAATTAGGGTCAGGTGTTTCAAGCCCACGCACCTCGATGAGCGCCATGGTAAAAGGACCCCGGGCGGGATGGCAGAACAACTAGAATGAGTTATCTGCTGAGTAAATTTTATCCCATTCCTTTCTTCCTTGGCAGGCTGACATCTAAACCCGAAATGGGAATACAATTAAGACTCTGTCGTGACCTAAGAGAAAGTGATGTATGAAAGAACGGGGTTGTTTTGTCATGATCTGAGAGCGCTTATTCGAGAGATCCTGTCCAAGAATCTGTCCGAAGGATGCTCTGGCTGCAGGTAGATGAAATATCGGCTCTTTTTATCCCAGATCAGCTCTCTGTATGTTTCCAAAATACCTCTTGGGTGCTCAAACCATTTCCTTCCTTAGGAAAAGGGTATTTGTGGAAACACTGATCACGAAAGAGACCCCTCATCTGAAGCAATGACGCAGAAGCTACTCAGTCCTAAAAGTTTTGCCCCCTTGGATCAATAGAGCAAATCCCATAAATCTATGTGCTGGAAACTAATAATACTTATTTCAAATATGGACAGTTTTTTGTTTGTTTGTTTGTTTTGTCTTTTTGCCATTTCTTGGGCCGCTCCTGCAGCATATGGGGGTTCCAAGGCCAGGGGTCGAATTGGAGCTGTAGCCACTGGCCTACGCCAGAGCCACAGCAACGTGGGATCCGAGCCACATTTGCAGCCTACACCACAGCTCACGGCAACGCCGGATCCTTAACCCACTGAGCAAGGGCAGGGATCGAACCTGCAATCTCATGGTTCCTGGTCGGATTCGTTAACCCCTGAGCCACGACGGGAACTCCTCAAATACGAACAGTTTTGAAGTAAGAAGAAAATGACTCCTCTGAGAGGGGGGAAAAGAGAAAAGTGAAAATGACTGAAACTGTCATTCATGTTTTGTTTTTGTTTTTTCCAAAACCTGTGAGATTCATAGCCTATTTATCTGTCCTCTCCCCATAACAGAAATCACTCCTCCAACCCACTGCTCAGTCCTAGTTCACCATCTGAAGGTGAGTCTTGACTATTAGCAAGAGCTTCAGCACACACCTTGGAATCCCCTTTCGCCCCGGGAGTGATTCTGGCATCCCAGTCCTGAGGACAGACGTTCCCGCTTATCCCTCTCAACCTAGGTTCCTGCCTCGGTCTTTTAGGAATTTTACCTTAGTCTTAAGGAATGTGTGCTTTTGGCTTTTTGACAGGTTGGCACCTAGAATCTGATCTCTGAATCCACCCCGGTTGCCCAGCGGCTAGACTGCCGCATAGACTTTCTCTGTACTTCCGAAGGCTGCCTGCTTTGCAGTGCTGATCCTCTTCTGATGATGGTTCCCCCATACTCTGCATTGCTTGCAAAATAATTCAGTTAATTTAATCATCCCAACCACTTTAGCGGGTCTCCTCTGGTGCCTCATTGGTTGGAAACCAAAAGAGAAGAAAAAGTAAAATCTCATATGATGAAATCTATAAGAAACAGCTTTAAAACCTATGAGATCAGAGCATATACCTTATAATGGACCCAAAAATGAACATTGAGACTTTGTTGGCGGTGCAGAAAATCCTTATCTATACAATAAAGAAAGAAAAAGGAATAAGACACACATAATGGAAAGAAAGTAATAACATTATTTGCAGACAACGTGATTGTCTATGTAGAAAATCCCAAGAATCTATTTTAAAAATCTAGATCTTATAAGCAAAGTTGGAGGATATAAAATTAACATGGAAAATCAATCTTACTTCTGTATACCAGCAATGAACCATTGGAAACTGAAATTGGCAACGATAACAACTTTAAAAATAGCTCCCAAAATGCTCAGGTATAAGTCTAATAACATACCTAGGATCCCTATGATACAAACTACAAAAAGCTGATAAAAGAAAGTCAAAGAAAACCT
Organism: Phacochoerus africanus; assembly: GCF_016906955.1. Classification (NCBI taxonomy): domain Eukaryota; kingdom Metazoa; phylum Chordata; class Mammalia; order Artiodactyla; family Suidae; genus Phacochoerus; species Phacochoerus africanus. Next base: position 12,925,125 of record NC_062555.1, on the reverse strand, counting down.
AAATAAATGCAAAGACGTATCATGTTCATAGGAAAGATATTAGTTAAATAGTTCCCTCAAGATGGATCTATAGGTTAAACATTATTCCTATCAAAAACCAGCAAGAGCTTTGTGGATAGAGACAACTTCTTCCTAAAATTACTGGGAAAGGAAAGGATGTTAGACAAGCAAAAATACTTTTGAAAAAAATAAGAACTAGGTTGAAAGAATCACACTTTCTGATTTTTTTAGACTTATAGTTACAGTAATTGAGACAGTGGAGGTATGGACACAGAGTTAGATACACAGATTAACCAAAAAGACAGAACCCATGGAGTTCCTGTCGTGCTGCAGTGGTTAACGGATCTGACTAGGAACCATGAGGTTGCAGGTTTGACCCCTGGCCTTGCTCAGTGGGTTAGGGATCCGGCATTGCCGTGAGCCATGGTGTAGGTTGCAGATGTGGCTCGGATCCCGCGCTGCTGTGGCTGTGGTGTAGGCCGGTGGCTATAGCTCCGATTTGACTCCTAGCCTGGGAACCTCCATATGCCGAAGGAGCGGCCTTAGAAAAGGCAAAGAGACGAAAAAAAAAAAGAAAAAGGAATACAGACCCCAGAGAAATAGGGCCCATTGCTTTTGACAAAGATGCAAAGCCAGTGAAACAAAGAAAACATAGGTCTTTCAACAAAGGGCATGAGAACAACTGGATGTACACAGGCAGAAAAACGAGCCTCATCCTAACGCTCATAGCAAACAGAAATCCACTCAAAGTGATCACAGACCTAAACGTAGCTTTTTTTTACTTTTTAAAGATGAGCTATAGTAGATGCACAATATTGTATAAGCTATAGGTGTACAACATAGCGATTCACAATTTTTAAAGGTTATACTCCTTCTATAGTTATTATGAAATATTGGCTATATCGCCTGCATTGTACTGTATAAAACAAATAAGCTATCCTTGTAGCTCATTTATTTTATACAGAATAGTTTGTACCTCTAAAATTACAAACATAAACCTTCTAGAAGAAAATCCTGGTGACTTTGATTGAGGGAAAGTTCTTACTTGTGATATTAAAACACATCAAGAAAGAAAAAAAGATAAATTGAACTTCATCAAAATAAAAAAATATTCTGCTAGAAACACTAAGACAGTTGAAAGACGAGTTACACATAGGAAGAAAATGTTTGCAAATCATCTCTCTAACAAAGGGTTTGTTTCCTGAATACACATTTTTAAAGAATACTCAGAACTGAGTAAGAGAAACACAAACAACCCAGTTAAAAATGGGCCAGAGATCTGAAGAGACCTTTCATCACAGAGGCTGTACGAAGGCAAATAAACACGTGAAAAGATGGCCAACATCATCAACCATTAGGGCAATGCAAATCCACAATGAGATACCATTGCGCATCTCTTAGAACAGATAAAATAAAAAGTATCAATAACACCATTTGCTGGTGAGGATGCCCAACTACCGGAATCCTCACCCATGGATGGTGAAAGGATATGGCCACCCTGGAGGACAGTTTGGCAGATTCCTATAAAGTTACGCATACACTGTGTATTTACACCAGTAATCCCATGCTATATATTCACTCTAGAGAAATGAAAACATGTGCACACAAAACCTGCCCGTGAACGTTTACAGAAACTCTATGCATAAATACAAAGAGTGGGCAATAAACCAAATGGCCTTCAACGAGTGAATGAATAAAAGAATTGTATAGACAACCATGCAATGGAACACTCTACAGCAATAAAACGGAGCAAACTATTGATACACACACAAACTCAGATGAATCTCAGAGACACTGTGCTGAATGAAAGAAGCTACCTCAAAAAGAAAATCATAATACTGTATGATTTTGGAGACATCCTTGAAAAAAAATGAAGCTATAATGACAGAGACCAGCTCAGTGACTATTTGACATTACAGATAGGAGTGGAAGGAGGGTGTGGTTATAAAGAAATAGCACCTGGGAGTTTAGGGGGGTGGTGGAACTGTTCCTAACAAAAAAAGATGAACTCATTTTCCCCTAAAAAAAACCAAACAAATAAATAAAATGTGAAAAGAAGTAATCAATTTAGACTTGTGTAAAGTGGTAACTTACTAATGTATTGTTTTTGGAATATCTAAGAAAATTTTTGGTGCATCATAGACATATGCATCTGCTAGATGTGTAAACGTTATCCAATTCCTTGGAAAATTTTGTTGGTTAATTCAGATACAAGTGAATTACTCTAAATAAAACTAAAATAAATACATTAATAAACTGTTTAAGTACTTGAAGGTATTGAATTAAGTCAGTTAAAGGGAATAAACCTTCTTCAACAAAGCTTGTAAGTAACTAGTAACTAATCAGAATCTGCAGATTTAAAAACAACATAATATGTGTAATCTGATCTTACCAGCTCAAGAAAAAAAAAAATGAAGTTTTTTTTTTTGTCTTTTTAGGGCCTCACCCGCAGCATATGGAGGTTCTCAGGCTAGGGGTCCACTCAGAGCTGCAGCCACTGGCCTACACCACAGCCACAGCAACAGCAATTCGGGATCCGAGCTGCGTCTATGACCTACACCACAGCTTAGGGCAACGCTGGGGTCCTTAACCCACTGAGCGAGGCCAGGGATTGAACATACAACCTCATGGCTCCTAGTCGGATTCGTTAACCACTGGGCCACAATGGGAACTCCAAAAAAATGAAGTTTTGAATTTCTAATTCTGATAGATAGAATATTGATTTTAACACCCAAAATAAATTTTCTGGGGAAAAGAAAACTTAATTGATTAAGGACATTGTTGAAAGGCCATAGAATCTAGAACTAAAAAAACAAACTAGCAAAAGTAAAAAAGGGCCACTGAGGACAAACATCAGTGACTTGGTTTGAAAAAAGAGAAATTGAAAAATGGTCTTAAGATTCTCTCTCTACATTAAGACGTGTGCCTCCAAAATTCTATCGATTAAGTAAACTAAAATATAGAAACACTCGATTTCTAAATTAAACCAAGGTGAAGGAGAACACCTGGGGTGGAGGGAGGAGAGGGACGTTAGAGAAAAGAGAGAGCTGGAGAGACAGACTCAGAGAGCTTCACTCCCAGAAAGACAGTCACCGAGTGGTACCCGACGGGAAAACGTTCATTAAGGTCCAGCCACAGCCTGTCGGTTTGCAGGATGTTGTTCAAGTAGAGTTGACCCTTGAACATGGGTTGGAGCTGCATGCGTCCATTTATATGTGGATTTTTTTTTCCTATAAAGACATAGGTTCCTACACAATCCCTGGCTGGGTGAATCCATGGATGTAGTTCTGTGGATGCAGAACTGCAGGTGCAAGGACCAGCTATGGGCCTTGGGCATCCAGGGATTTTGGTACCCATGGTTGGTCCTGGAATCTATTCCTGTAGAGAGCAGATAGAGAGGGATGACTCTCCTTTTTTTTTTTTTTTTTTTTTTCCGCTAGCAGAGTAATAATTTTTGTGGTTCTTTCTCCACAATCAGAGAAAAATAAAGTCCAAACTAGATAATGTATAGTGAATTAGGGAGATCACCTGACTAGGAACTGGAAAATATGAACTCCAGGCCTGGCTACTCCTAAGAAAGTATACACATCATCTCTGATCTGCAGCTGTATTTGTTTTTTGTTTGTTAATTTGTTTTTTTATACTTTTATTAAAAATTACAAAACTGTGTTAATTTCAGGCACACAGCAAAGTAAAGCACTTACACATATACATAGATCCAGTCCTTTTTAGAATCTTTCCCCATATAGGTTATTACTTAATACTGAGCAAATTTCCTGTGCTATGCAGTAGGTCCTTGTTACCCATCTATTTTATATACTGTAGTGTGTATATATCAACAGCCAATTCTCCAAAGAAGACAGACAGATGGCCAAAAAGCACATGAAAAGATGCTCAACATCACTCATTCTTAGAAAAATGCAAATCAAAACTACAATGAGGTATCACCTCACACCAGTCAGAATGGCCATCATCAAAAAGTCTACAGCCGTATTTGAAGGGGAATAATAACTGCTCCTTTGCCTGTGTCCTAGGATTTTTATGAAGATCACAGAGATAATAAAGGTGAATTTTGAAAAGTGTAAATCACTATATACCTAAGGTATTATGATCATATTTAACAGATGCAAATGAAGAGCTCCAAAGGATATTAATTCTATTGGAATACATCGCATTGCGAGAAGACCGGACTTGACTTTATGTGAATCTTCCGGTATGTGGGCTTTTGATTATCGCCTTCCCGTCTAGCTCAAAAGCTATCACTTTGATTCTTTTTGCTTAAAATCAGTTTCTCCTCCCATCTCCTCATACTCTGTCACCCTGTCCCCAAAAGTAGTTAAAACTCCAAAATCAGAGATAATTTTTGTATTAAAGAAGATAATCTCACCTCCCCCAAATTCCTCCCTACTAAAAATGTAACTGTAGTTAGGGGGTTATGTCCAGAGGGTGCAAAAGTATCTGCATTAAACATACATATGAGCTGATAATAGTTGGGCCTGATTTTTAAACGTCATTTATTTATTTATTTATTTATATTGTGAAACAATGATAAACTCAAGAGAAGATGCAGGAGTTCCCGCTGTGGCCCGCAATGGGACACATGGCCCCTTGGGAGTGCTGGGACGCAGGTTGGAGCCCCCTGGCTAGGGAACTCCATATGCCACAGAGCTGCCAAAAAAGAAAAAAAAAAAAAGAAGAAGAAGAAAAAGATGCAAAATAATACACCCATCACCTAACCTCCCCTTAACAGTAATATGTGATATAACCATAATAACCATAGCATAGTAACACCTGATATAACCATAGCACATTCTTTTTTTTTTTTTGCTTTGCTTTTTAGGGCTTCACTTGCAGCATATGGAAGTTCCCAGGGTAGGGATCAAAGGTCGAATCGGAGCTACAGCTTCCAGCCTACACCATAGTTCATGGCAACACGGGATCTCCAACCCACTGAGCGAGGCCCGAGATCGAACACACATCTTCATGGATACTGGTAGGATTCATTTCTGCTTTTTTTTTTTTTTCCTCATAGCACATTCTTAAAACTAAGAAATGGTCATTGGAATAACTAACCAGAAGGAAAGTTAAAATCACAAGCTTGGGGAATGTTAGGGTATTACAGGGAACTTAAAAAAAAAGAATGATTAAACACTTTGGTGGTTTTCAAAGAGCCCTGAGCAAAAGGAAGGAGCTGCTTTGTTAGAAGAGAGAAGACAATTCACAGGCTAGGTGTGAAAAGAAGGCAGGGTTCAGAAAGATACGTTTCCTTTGGCTCCTCAGTGGCTTAAGATGATAGAAGAACCATCGTGCTGTTCACACTGGACGGGTTTTCTTTCTCTCATTTTTTCCCCAGTTTTAAGGTTTTATTGAAGTACAGCTGAGTTACAACGTTGTGATTGTTTCCGCTGCATGACAAAGTGACTCAGTTATACACACACACATATTGGTGGTTTTTCAGATTTTTTTTCCATACAAGTTATCACAGCATATTGAAGTGAGGAGAAAAGAAGAATGGTGAACATGCATGCTGTACATTTAGGAGTTTGAATTGAGCTCAGTCATCCTGAGATTTTTTACCCATCTCCCCTCTCATTTTCACAAGGTTGATTTCCCCCAGTGGTATCTAGCCAACCCACTGAAATGTCTGGGCAACCACGCCAGGAGCTAACGCTGTGGGCAGAGGGGGTGGAACTGCAGCAAGGAGGTGCAGGGAAGAAGGAGAGGAAGGCTCGTCCTACGAAGAGCTTAGCCTTGGGAGGCAAAAATCCAGCTCCTTTTGGCAGGTGATGAAGCAAAGCCCATTTTCCCGACGGTAACATTTTCCGGCCAACAGCCAGCAGCACACATATTCCTTATCATTTCAGTGAGAACTCTCGAAGCAGCCTAGATCAAATTTTATTGCAAGAGATCACTCACGACCAAAATATACAAAAACCAAAGGCATTTTCAGTATTCTAGCACAATGGAGTCATCTGAATTTTATTTCCATTATTCTCTTTGGTCTAGCCAGACTCTTTATTCAATTGCTAAGTAACTTCAAATTTCCTCTGCTCTCTTTAGAATCATCCCCCACAAGAGTCGTACAAAGTACAAAAGAACGAGAAAAGCCCAACCTGTGTCTTTGAGGCACTTTATGTGATCTTTACATTTTGACCTTGTTTATATTTTCAGAAGCCATGTGTAGGATTGTGGAGCGAATCAATAATATAATCCAACCATCAATAAGATACAGGCTTCTTGTTTATTAATACATGATTAAAAATGTATATGATAAAAGATATTGACTGTAGCGGAGCGAGTGGATGACAAGAACAATTATGGTCCAGACTCCTAATCGCCACGTGAGCTTCGTACCCCAGCGAAAGTCAATAGTCTGTTTAAAAGTCACAACACGTCCTTTTCTTTGTCTTTTTAAATGGAAAGTCCAGCGATGGCACTTGTTATCTTTTGTTTTATATCTGGGTTTACTTTTATAACTTTAATTTACTGAAGAAACACTTACTACACAACCACCCTGGTTCTGGCCCCACAGTTGGCTCGGATGATGCAGAAAAAATTTCTGCCCACAAGGGACGGGATAGTAAGCAAATCTCCATATGAAAATAAAGTGTGTGAGACTAAGTGTACCAATGCTTTACTGTCCTTCTCTGCAGATGGGTCAACAGTAAGCATGGATTTTGAGTTGTCTTAGCAAGTTTTGTGATGGCTGGTATTCTCCTCTGCTTTCTCCACTGATAAGCACATTTTCCAGAGACTGTGGAGACTGGGGGGTTCACTCTGTTATTGGGGAACCTGATGAGAAAGACTAACATATGGGTACTACAGCTGAACCTTTGGCTCCATTAATCACTCAAGCTGCCCAGACAATTAAAGTTTCCTTGGGAATATGGTTCTGGTTTTAGAAATAAAGGTAGACGCATGGACGTGTAATTTCGCCTCCTGGGAGGCTGAAATAGTTAGGTGGCTACAGCTGCAAAGGATGGTTACTGAATTTCAGATATAAGGAGGCATCTGTATTTCCTTAAGATGGAAGGAGGGAGAAGCAATTTTTTTTTTTCTAATTCCAATCTGGAAACCATTCTTCCCAGCAGATTAAAAAAATTGCCCCACAGAATGTAGCAAACAGGCAGCAGAGACAGAGAGAAGACAGAATTTCAATGTGTCACAAGTTAAAACCACTTCCTTGTAATAAATAAGTAGCAGTCACTTTGCAGAGCCCTTAAGGAAAGCAATTCTCCTAAATGCTGGCTTTGAACAGGTCTCGAAAGTAGCTCTACTTGAGCAATATGGTTGATAAAGATCTTAAGTGAAGTGTGAATTTTGGAGAACTAGAGAGCTTGGGTGTTCTTTGTAATTATTATTAAAAGCCCTTACAGGAGTTCTTTTGCAGCGCAGCAGGTTATAGGATCCAGCAGTTGTCACTGTAGCGGCTCAGCACCAGTGTTATCACTGCTGTGGCAAGGGTTCGAGCTCTGGCCAGGGAACTTCCACATGCTGTGAGCATGGCCCCCTCCCCCCCAAAAAAAAACCATTTTTAAAGCCCTTATCGAAGGAAGTGGTATCAGTTTATCCTGACCTGACAACTGGACACACGGGGCGGGGGGGAAAGGATGAGGAAGAAGAATATAAGGGCATTTCCTAAAGCTGACCACAGAGAAGAGTTTCAAAGTTTAACAACTAGAAAAAAAGGAGGGTGGAATTTAATATCCCCACTTTGTCATTCATAACTGCATATATTATCTTTTTGCTGATAAACAAATCATCCCCATTCATGGTATATATCCTAAATCCAATAATTCTCAAATAATACTTTTTTAGCCATTATCAAGTTCCTGCTTAGTTTGAACAGAAGTACACAGAGAGATAAAGGCATCACTAGACAAGGTCAGCCTGCCACCTACCAAGAAACGTGCCAGGGTGTTACAAAAAGCCCGTGGAGAACTCACCAGATCCAGAATATGATGCTTAAATTCAGAAACTTCATTTTGACACAATGTCAAGATTGTGTTTACTTCTGAGAGTTAGACTCACTTTATCACAACTAACGAAAGACTGATGTATAAAACCAGGATGGTGCTTAAGAGGGTGGGCTTAGAGTCTGAGTCCTGGCTCTGCCATCTCCTTAGGTGTAGGATCTGTATAAGCTCTCCCTCCCCCTCACTTGCAGAGTAGAGATAATAACTTGCTTTAAAGGTTTTTTTTTTTTTTTTAACATTATTTGGGAAAATGTATGTAAACTGCCTGTCACACAACAAGCACTTGATAAATAGTGGCCATAGAAACATGAATTTACAATGAATGATGACATGACTGTTCCAGGATCTGGGTCTTGGAGGTAGATATCCAATTTCGGAACCATTAGCCCTCTCTTACCCAACTGTCCACTTTTATCCAGAAGGTGTTTCCTCAAAAAAGATAAAACATAATTGATTAGGCTTGTACATACATATGAAGTTAAAAATAACACTGCAGTTTTGTATATTTGAAATTATACTTATGCCACTCACTTGGAGTGACAGGGAGTGACATTACAGGCATCTCCTTGGTAGATACTCAAAATCACATTGTCACATTTTAGTCTCTCGGCAGTCAACTTTATTTGCTTTATTTCCAAATTGCTTAGAAGAATTTCACTCTCAGCCCTAAGCTCTGCCAATTGTCCCAAGCTAAAGACTTTTCTAGTTATGCCTGCAGATACATACCTGGCTCCGATGGCCAGACATGAAAGCAACACTAATTGTTGCGGTAAATAGTACAGACAGAGAAGCTAGTGAGACGGCTAGCACATATAAAGGCTTTCCCTTACTTGGTGTGTTTCATATACATTTTTTAGAAAACAATAGCTTTATTTTCCTGTGTACACACATACACAAAAATCTGCTCAGGAGTAATTTCAGTTTCCTCACCAGTAGCACAGGGCTTGTTGGAGCCTACATACCTCATAGGTTGTATGGAACTGACCGGGAGGGTATGTATCAAGCATGAGCACCGTGTCTGGCACAGAGTGAGTACTCAGTAAATGTCAGGGATGATGGCAGTGGTGGAGACCATGATGATGGAGGAAAAGTAAACATATTACCCTCACTCCCAGTTAAGACCATTTATGTGTCTCAGTTGTGCAGTATATCACCGCCCCACTTAACATAATACTAAAATACTCCAAGATACGTTTGTTGTCTGTTTTGGAAGCATGGCTGAGGGCTGATTTTCTTGTGCTTATCCATGCTGTTCACAAGGCTATTTTATCATTTACTCCTACTAATAGAAATAAAAATGTTTCTGGGAAGAATTTTGCAAAGCGCCAAGACCTAGAGCTTAAGACCTGGGATATGCTACTAATATTAACATTACAGAAAATCGCTGATTTTTTATTATTTCATGAACTTTATAGGACAGCTTTAGGTTCATAAGGAAACTGGAAAGTGGAAAGGATGGAGTTTCTATATACCGCCTGCCTCTGCAGGGGCACAGCCTCCCGACTATCAACATCCCAGCCCAGAGTGGTGCTTTGGTTACAACTGATGAACCTGGGCATCATTATCACCAAAGTCCATCATTTACACTGGGCTTCATTCTCGGCGTTGTACAGTCTATGGGTTTTAACAAGTGTAAAATGACATACACCCATGATGATAGTATCATATACCGTATTTTCCCTGCACTAAAAGGCATCTCTACGCTACCTGTACATCCCACCCTCCCTCTAACTCTTGGCAACCACTGATCCTCCTACTGTCTCCACGGTTTTAGTTTTTCCAGAATGTCATAGCATTGGAATCATACAGTATAGAGCCTCTTCAGATTGGCTTCTTCACTTCGTAATATGCATTTAAGATTCCTCCATACATTTTTATAGCTGGATAGCTCATTTCGTTTTAGCCTTGAATATGCCTGGATGTGCCATGTCTGATATGCCACAGTTTATTTCCCTATTTATCTACTGAAGGATCTCCTGGTTGCTTCCAAATTTTAAGGATTATGAATAAAGCTGCTATAAACATCCATGTGTAGGTATTTGTGTGGGCATATGTTTTCAGTTCATTTGAGTAAGTACCAAGGAGTGTAACTGCTGGATTGTATGTGAAAATATGCTTGGTTTTGCAAGAGATTCCCAGACTATATCCCAAAGAACCATTTTTAAAAAGAATTATTTGCCTACCAGCAGTGACTGAGTGTTCTTATTGCTCCATATTATCACAAGCATGTGTTGTCAGTGTTTTGAATTTTTGGCCATCCTAGTAAATGTGTAGTGTTACTTGTTTTAATTACTTGTTAACAATTACTTGTTTTAATTTCAATTCCTTAATGATATACAATATTGAACATTTTTTCATGAGTTTACTTGTCATCTGTATTTCTTTGGTGAGGTTCTGATCATGCCTTTTACCCATTTTTTTAATTGGGTTGTTAGTTTTCTTATTGTTAAGATTTAAGCGTTCTTCGTTTAATTTGGTAACAGTCCTTTATCAGATGTGTGGTTTGTCTTGTTCTCCTCATGTTGTCTTTTACAGGGTAGAAGTGTTAAATTTAAATGAATTCTAGCGTATAGCTTACTTCTTTCATAAATCATGCCTTTGGTGTTGTACATAAGAAGTTATCATCATCACCAAGGTCATTTGGGTTTTCTCCTATGTTACCTTATAGAAGTTCTTATTTTTGCATTTTACATGTTGAACTATGATCCAGTTTGAGTTGGGTTTTGTGACGAGTGTAAGGTCTGTGCTTAGATTCATTTCTTGTATGTGGATGTCTAATCGTTTCAGTACCATTGGTTGGAAAGACAATCTTTGCCCCATTGTATTGCTTTTACTCTTTTGTCAAATATCAGTTGACTATATTTATGTGGGTTTATTTCTGAGCTTTTTGTTCTGTTAATCTATTTGTCTGTTCTTTCATCAAAACCATGCTGGCTTGATTACTTTAGCTATAATAAGCCTTGAAGTCAGGTAGTGTCAATCCATCAACTTTATATTCCTCTCCTTTAATATTGAGTTGACTATTTTACATCTTAGCACTCCTCATATAAACTTTAGAATTAGTTTGTGGATATCCAGAAGATAACTTACTGGGATTAAGGTTGGGATTGCATCGAATCTATAGATCGAATTGGGAAAATCTGACGTCATCACGGTTCTAAGTCTTTCTATGCATGAACACAGAATCTCTCCATTGTTTTTCTTTTATTTCTATTTATCAGAGTTTTTCAGTTTTCCTCATTTAGATCTTGCACATATTTTGTTAGATTTACACCTAAGTATTTATCTTTTGTAGGGTGCTAATGTACATGTTATTTTTAATTTAAAATTCCTTTCATTCATTGCTGGTATGCAGGAAAGAAATTGACTTTGGTATATTGACTTGATCCTACAATCTTGTCATAATTGCTTAATAGTTCCAGGAGGTTTTTGGTGGATTCCTTCAGGATTTTCTACACAAATGATCAAGTCATCTATGAACAAAGAGAGTTGTATTTCCTCCTTTTCAATCAGTGCATTTTATTGCCTTTTCTTGTCTTATCGCATTAGCTAGCTTTCCTATATTATGTTGAAAAGCAGTGGTAAGAGGAAACATCCTTGCCTTGTTCCTGATTTTAGAAGGAAAGTTTTTAGTTTCTCACTATAAGTATGATGTTAGCTCTAGAATTTTTGTAGATGTTCTTCATCAAGTTGAGGAAGTTCTCCTATATTCCTAGTTTGCTGAGAATTTTATGATTTGAATGAATGTTGGATTTTGTCAAATGCTTTTTCTGCATCAATTGATATAATCATGTTCCTTCTTTATTGTTGATATTTATTTGTTCATATGTTTGATTACATTAATTGCTTTTTTTTGAACGTTCAAGAAAACTTACCTATTGAGAATAAATCCTCCTTGATCATGGTATATAAATCTTTTTATACACTGTTGGATTAGCTTTGCTAATTTTTTGGAAGAATTTTGTATTTGTGTTAATGAGTGATATTAGTCTCTTTTTTGGGTAATGTCCTTATTTAGTTTTGATATTAGGGTAATACTGGCCTCACAGAATTAGTTAGGAAGTATTTCCTCTGCTTCTCTCTTTTGGAAGAGATTGTAGGTAATTGATATAATTTCTTCCTCAAATGATTAATGGAATAAACCAGTGAATTCAACTGAATCTGATGCTTTCTATTTTGGAAAGTTATTAATTATCAATTCAATTTATTTGATAGATACAAGCTTATTCAAGTTGTTTATTCTTCTTGTGGAGTTTTGGTAGATAGTTTACTTTATAAATTTTTCCATTTCATCTAGTTATCAAATTTGTGGGCATAGAGGTATATAATAATAAATACAATAATAATATTCATTTATTATCCTTTAAATGTGTCCATGGGATATGTACTAATGTGCTCTCATTTCTGATATTAGTAATTTGTGTTTTCTCTCTCTCTCTTTCTTTTTGGTTAGCTTGGCTCAAGGTTTATCAATTTTTTTGGTCTGAAAGAACAACTTTCAATTTTGTCGATTTTCTCTACTGATATCCTGCTTCCAATGTCACTGATTTCTGCTCTGATTTCTATCATTTTTCTTCTCCTTGCTTTGAATTTGTTTTTCTTTTACTAGTTCCCTAAGGTGGAAGCTTAGATTATTAATTTTATTTTTATTAATTTTTTTAAGGCCACACCTGCGACATATGGAAGTTCTCAGGCTAGGAGTCAAACTGGAGCTGCAGCTGCAAGCCTATGCCGTGGCCACAGCAATACCAGATATGAGTCATATCTGCAACCTATCCATAGCTAACAGCAATGCTGGATCCTTCACCCACTGAGTGAGGTCAGGGGTCACATCTACATAGAGATTATGTCACATTCTTGACCTGCTGAGCCACAACGGAAACTCCCTAGATTATCAGTTTTAGTTCCTTCTTTTTACATCTATACATTCAATGATGTAAGTTTCCCTCTTAGCAATGCTTTTGCTGAATCTCACAGATTTTGATATGCTGAATTTCACATTTATTTGAAAATCTTTTAGTTTCTCTTGAGATTTCTTCGACTCATGCGTTATCTACAAGTGTGTTGTTTAATCTCCAAGTATTTTGAGGTTTTCCAGCAATCTTTCTGTTATTAATTTCTAGGTTAATTCCACTGTGGTCTGAGAACAGACATTGTATGGTTTCTACTTCTTTAAATTTGCTAAGGTATGTTTTATGGCACAGAATGTGGCTTATCTTAGTACATGTTCCATGTGAACTTGAGAAGAATATGTGACCTGCTGTTGCTGGATGAAGTGCTCTATTGATGTCAATTATACCCAGGTGATTGGTGGTACTGTTCAGTTCAACTATGTCCTTACTGATTTTCTGCCTGCTGGATCTGTCCATTTCTGATGGAAGGGTGTTAAAGTCTCCAACCATAATAGTGGATTTATCTCTTTCTACGCCAGTTGTATCAGGTTTTAACCTCACATATTCCGATGCTTAGTTGTTACGTGCATACACATTAAGGAGTGTTATGTTTTCTTAGAGTACTGACCCCTTTATCATTATGTAATGCCTTTTGTTATCCCTTCATAACTTTCCTTGTTCTAAAGTCAACTTTGTCTGAAAGTAACATAGCTACTCCCCCCCCCTTTTTTTTTATTAGTGTGAGCACGTGGTATTTTTCCCCATACCTTTACTTTTCATCTCTCTGTGTCTTATATTCAAAGCAGGTTACTTGTAAACAACATGTAGTTGGATCTTCCTCTAACAATCTTTGTCTTTTCATTGTAATGTTTAGGCCATTGATGTTTAAAGTAATTATTGATATAGTTGGGTTAATATCTACTATTTTTTTTTTTTTACTCTTTTCTATATGTTGTTCTTGTCTTCGGTCCTATTTTTGTCTTCCACAATTTTTCTGCTTTCTATTTTTTAAAAAAAATTTTACTTTTTTAAATTGAAGTTTAGTTGACTTACAATAAATATTAACTTCAGGTGTACAGCATAGTGATTCAATATTTTTATGGGCTATACTCCATTTAAAGTTATTGCTAAACAATGGCTATATTTCCCTGTGCTGTACAATACATCCTTGCTGCTTATCTTTTTTATGCATAATAGTTTGTATCTCTTAATTCCATACCTCTGTCTTTTCCCACTTCATTTCTCTTTCTCCCTACTGGTAGCCACTAGATTATTCTCTGTATGGGCAAGTTTGTTTTGGTTTTGTTATGTACATTCCTTTGTCTGACTTTTTAGGCTCCATGTGTAAATGATGACATTGAGTATTTATCTTTCTCTGACATTTCACTAAGCATAATACTCTCTAGGACCATCCTCGTTGCAAATGCTTTTTGTGGTTTCAGTTGAATATTTGATATAACTCCATTTTCTCTCCTTTCTTACCATATCAATTATACTTATCGTTTTACTTTTTTTAGTGGTTGCTTTAGGGTTTGCAATATGCATTTACAACTAACCCAAGGCTACTTCCAAGTAACACTATATCACTTTATGGTTAGTGTAAATTATATAACATTATAATTTATATATATAACATTATATAATTATATAACATTATAATAATAAAATAATCCCAATTCCTCTCTCCTGTCCCTTGTACCACTGCTGTCATTCATTCTCAACTATGCAAAAACAATAATCATTGAAATTATTGTTGCTTTGATTATTTTGAACAAAATATCTGAGGCAGATATTTTGTTATCTGCTAGATCACATAAGAATATGAAAAACTAATGTTTTATCTTTATTCTTCCTTCTGCAAAGCTCTTTCCTTTATATAGATCCAAGTTTCTGACCTATATTGTTTTTCTTTTCGTTGAAGAATTTCTTTTAACATTTCTTGCAACCAGATGTACCAGCAATATATTCATTTAATTTTTGTTTGTCTAAGAAAGTCTTTATATCGCCCTCACTTTGGAGGATAATTTTTACAGGGTACAGAGTTCTAGGTTGGTAGTTTTTCTCTCAACATCTTAAATATTTCACCCCACTCTCTTTGAGGAGAAATCAGGTTTTAATTCTTATCTTTGCTCCTCTACAGGTAAGATTTTCCCCCCTGGCTCTTTCAAGATTTTTTTTTTAAACTTTAATTTTCTGAATTTTGAATATGATACATCTAGGTGTAGCTTTTTGTTGTTTGTTTTGTTTTGAACATTGACCCTGCTTGGTGTTCTCTGAGTTTCCTGGATCTGTGATTTGGTGTTGAACATCAATCTGGAGATAGTCTCAGTCATTATTTCCTCAAAGATTTCCTCTGTCCCTTTCTTTCTTTCATCTTCTGATATTTCCATTATGCATGTTACATGTTTTATAGTTGTCCCACAGTCCTTGGATATTCTATTCTTTTTTTTTTTCATTCTAGCTTTCCAGTTATTGAAGTTTCCAATGTCATATTCTCAAACTTAGAGATTATTTCCTCAGCTGTGCCAGTCTACGAGTGAGTCCATCTCAACGCATTTTTCATTTTTATTACAGTGTTTTTGATCTGTTATGATTCTTTTTTTTTGTCTTTCTTAGAATTTCCATCTCTCTGCTCATATTTTCAATATGCACCTGCATGTTGTCTTCTTTTTCCATTAAATCCCTTATCATGTTAATCATACATTTAAAAACATTCCGGGTCTGATATTTCCAACCTTCCTGCCATACCTGATTGATTCTAATGCTTATTCAGTCTCTTCAAACTGTGTTTTTTTGCTTTTCAGTATGTTTGGTAATTTTTTGCTGAAAAGGGGACATGATGAATTGGGTAAGAGAAAGGCCTTAAGTAATGTAATGGTAATGTGTAGAGGCAGGGGAGGAAAACCATCCCACAGCTATGATTAGGTCTCAATCTTTTCTCTTCTTTTTGGGCCAACCCGTGGCACATGGAGTTCCCAGGCCAGACCAGGAATCAGATGTGAGCTGCAGTTGTGACCTAACCTGCAGCTGAGGCAACGCTAGATCCTTAACCTGCTTGTGCCAGGTAGGGATTGAACCTGTGTCCCAGTGCTCCCAAGACACGGTCAATCCCGTTGCACCACAGAGGGAACTCCAAGTCTCAGTCTTCCAACAAGCCTGAGTCCCTGGGTGGTGAATTTCAGTAATGCATCTCCATTTCTTTCCCTCCTTATGTAGGTCCAGCTGGCTAGAAGGGGCTGGAGCTGGTAATTTCTCTTTCCTCAGGTAATTAGTCTCTGACATATCCCAATACATTAGGCTCTGGCAAATTAGTTTCTCCTGCAGGCAGGACTTGTTAAGAAAAACAAAATGCTATTTCCCTCCCTCCTTCTGGAAGTGTGAAAGCATTTTTCTTTGACCTTCACTGCAAGGTCCTGGAGATAAAACTCACAAAAGCATGAGGTCCTGTCTATGATTGGCTTTCCCTAGAGTCTTTAACTCTCAGATTTGTCCACAATGAGTCTCCAGCAATTTGTCAATTGCAGTTCAGTTTTCCCACCCCAGTACCCAGGCTTTAGCTCTTGGGTTTCAACTCTCTTAAGTTGTGATTGTCTATATATGTCTGTCTGTCTCTCCAATTTTGGGAACAGCAGTTTGCCCTGTGACCTCACTTTTCTGATGGATCTAAGAAGAACTGATTTTTCTGGTTGTTCAGACTTTTACTTCTTAGGATAGAGTGGTGACTTTTGAGCTCCATCTATGCTGGATTGCACTCACTGGCTTTTTTTTTTTTTGTCTTTTTTGTTGTTGTTGTTGCTATTTCTTGGGCCGCTCTCGCGGCATATGGAGGTTCCCAGGCTAGGGATCCAATTGGAGCTGTAGCCACCGGCCTATGCCAGAGCCACAGCAACGCAGGATCCGAGCCACGTCTGCAACCTACACCACAGCTCACGGCAACGCCGGATCGTTAACCCACTGAGCAAGGGCAGGGACCGAACCCACAACCTCATGGTTCCTAGTCGGATTCGTTAACCACTGCGCCACGACGGGAACTCCTCACTGGCTTTTGAATATCCATTTTCCCTAGCCCATACTTCTTGAAAATGAGTATAAATAAATGGCCAGAGAATTAAGCACTGACTTAACAAAACTTCCATCTGCTTTTTGACTTGGATCTGCTGAATCAAGGGTGACCCATTTTAATGACTTATTTTATCTTCGTTCGCCATTATATTTCAAAGAGCCTATGATACAGTGAGCTGTGCCAAAAAAAGCCTTCGAGGATAAAATGGAATTATTCTGTAAATAAACTGAGAGATGAATGGATAAGCAAATCAGTAATTCCTTCAGATCCCCCATGTCCTAAAGTCTGGCACCGTTCATACACCCAGAAATGTTTACTATCAAAATCCCATCTGAAAGCAAACAAAGAAACAAGTTCTTTTTTTATCTTAAAGATAAAGAGAATACATATTAAGCAGTAGCATCTGATTTGTAAAAGTTTTAAATGTTATACCAATACCTAGGCAGGTACATCCATTTTCTTCATCAAGTCTAAGCTGTCCTGGTAGCCTCAATGAGATGTGTTTGCTCCTTGTCTCTGTCCTCTGATAAATCTTGCCAGAGCGCTTTCAGTTGAATTGCAGACACCTATACTATCTCTCCTATACTTAATGCTACAAGTAAGATGTGTGCTTCTGTTTTTCATTTTTTAAAGTTTTACAGAAATACAGTTGATTTACAATGTTGTAACAATTTCTGCTGTACAACAAAGTGATTCAGTTATATATATACACAAGATGAGTGCCTTTAAAAGTAAATCTTTTGTCTTTGTTTTGTGCAAATTCATCCACCTTCTTCTTTGTTCCTCTTGTCGCTTCAGGCACAGAAACATCCAGGACTGGTCAGGATGGGGGGGATATAATATGCAGCTATTAAGTATGGACCCAATTAATCACAAGATCAATTCTGGGCCATGTTCTAAACTAAACAATTAAGCTAACCAGCCCTAACAATTGGCCGTTTTAATTATCCCTGAAATAATTAATTGAATAAAATAATGCAGCTGGTTAATTTTTCATTATACAATATGAAGCCAGCATTTTTACTTTTATCCATATTATATTGAATTACTACTTTTAAGTTAAGAAATTAAAAAAAAAAACTCTCAACTTTTGTGCAATAGAGGACAGGAGAAATTTGTTCTGTGATACCTAAAACATCTAGGATTCCATTGAATGGCACAGATCTTAGCTACCTTTTGGTTAGGTCAAATCAATGCACTGGTAGTATTTGCAAACATCTGGAAACAAGACATAAAAGTAGATTATTAGTTAGGCTCATGCATATTTATGTGTCATTGTGCATGCACATTTGTACCATATGCATGGTAGGTCTAAGTATTTTAGAAAAAGAGTGAGTGACACTATTTTATAGTCATGTCATGTTTTTCCTTTAAATATTGCCTCTGGAGACCAAAGATCTAGAGGAAAAGCCATAATATGTCTAGTAGGACGTCTTCATTGGTCATCACAATTCTTGATAAGAATGATCTTTTTGTTGGCTTGTCTATGTGTATGTAAGATTTTTGTTTCACTTTGTAATACACTTACAATACACCTGTGCTGTGAAGATCTAAGCATGATTATCCTCAAAACCATCAAACACTGAATGTGAACAGAAACAAGAGGTGGTTTTTTAAAATTAATTAATTTTTGGCCACATCTGTAGCACATGGAAGTTCCCAGCCCAAATGGGAGCTGCAGCTACAACCTACACCTCAGCTGCAACAACACCAGATCTTTAACCCACTGTGTCAGGCCCGGGATCAAAACCCTGCCTTAGCGGTGACCTGAGCTGCTGCAGCGAAAATGCTGGCTCCTTAACCTGCTGCACCACAATAGGAACTCCAAGAGAGGAGATTTTTTTAAAATGTGCTTATGTTAATCTCTTGGTTTGGGGTCCATATGTTTCTTGCTGACCACCATTTAGATGTAGTTTTCTTGATGGAAAAAAGAAATAGCTTGAGTGACTGAACAGAATCAGATCCAGTTTCCTTCTGACTTCAGTTTGACCTCGTGGTTCCTGTTGTTGACAGACCATTGGAATTCAGGTAGAATCACACATGCAATAGAATTTGGGTAGGATTAGTGGCAAAAGCTCACTGTGGATATTACAAAGTGGCCTTTGCATAGTTCATACAATGTTTGGGGAAGCAAACATCTTCTAGAACGGCACTCGCAGTCTCGGACGCCACTGCTATATGCCCGTGTGGTAAGGTCTGAGCTCTCTTCATTCAAAAGTATTACCTCTAGTATGTATCATGAAGTGAAAACTAAAGACATGAAGACAGTTTGTCTAATGAAAAGTTTCTCTTTTAAGTCACTGTGCAAATGATCTGAAGAATACAGATGACAATACTTTTTCTTTACTTATAGAGTTGAATCTCTACGGCTCCTTTGAGTAATTCATTAAGTTGTATACGCTGATAATCCATTATTGTATATTTTTCTTTATTATAGTTGTTTTATAATGTTGTGACAATTTCTGCTGTTCCGCATAGTGACCCAGTCAGTCACACGTATATATGCATTCTTCTTCTCATACTAGCTTCCATCATGTTCTAGCCCAAGAGATTGGATATAGTTCCCTGTGCTGTACAGTAGGACCTCATTGTTCATCCATTCATTATTACGATTAAAAAAAAAAAACAAAAACCCATAACCAGGGAGGCTAGCTACTTCGAATTCCCACATTCTCAAAAGAAACAGTTTGTTGTTGGCCATTTAGGTGCTGAGGGCCTGAAGGACACAGGAAGATTCATGGTCTTTTAAAGTCTAGATGGTTCTTCTATAAGCCACTTACCTACTTCCTTTAAGAAAGACAGAGGGGGGAAAAAAAGATAAATGCTCACAGGAACTATGATATCACACCGTGCAGCTGCTACTGCATATGGATGTGTCATGCAAATGTCCCCAACAGAAACACATTCTTTAGTTTAAACCTGCAACCATATTCAGCAATAAAAGAGTTTCCAAATCAAACTGCTGACTCCTTTTTTTTCCCTTATCAAAACACCCCAGCATACATCTTACCAGGCAGAGTAAATCAAAAGAACCAGCTGGAGTTACCAACTCTTGTTTTTCCCTGGATATCAGGTGTGTGCTGCAATTTTGCAGATCAATTTGTAAGCTGAAATAAGTAGCTGTGGCCCACTAACTCAAAATAAAGCCATTTGGGCAAAGCCTGGGCTAACTTTCCAAAGGCCTTATCTTTGCAAAAAGATATTGTAATTTACCAACTGATTGTTTGTTTTCTGAATAAAGATGTGTGTTGATTATACCTTGATCTGAAGGTAAAAAGATCTGGAGGAACTTGGAGCAATACTGAGGAATAGAGAACACTGTTCTTTATCTTCTCCCTTCTTTTAATTTTTAATTTTGCACACTGTCTGCTAAGTTGATAGGAGAAGTAGATTCAAGGGAAGGACAAAAAAAAAAAAAAAAAAAAAGGAGAGCAAGAAAAAAAGAAAAGAGGTGGAAGGAATTTGGGGAGCAATCTTGTCACATTAAATTTTCCAAAGCATCGATGTAGTTAGAGCCTATAGCTGTGAATTTATTGCGACATATACTTCTTCTCGTGCTGCGACTGCGTATTTATTGAAAAGTTCTGTACTGGGGAATGAAAAATGTCAAACAAGAAACTTCAACTGTTACCTGGAGGGAACGTTAAACGGTAACTTGGGAGTGATTCGCTCCAACTTTTTTATGGCTGGGAGCAGGAAGACCACTTTGACTTTTTTTTTTTTTTAATAGGAATGTAGGCTGAAGCTAAGCACTTAACAAGAGCGAGGCGGCTGAGATTAGATGCGGAAAGAGAAAATGAGTGCGTATCTGGGGATTAACCCGCATTTGTGCTCTATGGGGAGGCAGGCTAGGCACTCACTCTGAAGACACCACACCGGTGAAACGCCATCAATTCTGAATGAAATTACCTAGGGTGAAATTGCCTATCTGCAGGTGGCATCGTCTGCGCTGCGCTCTTGGTTTCTTGCCCCCGCCCCGCAGCCTGGGTGTGAAGGCCTGGCTGGAAGATCGCCCCGTGAAACTGCCTCGTCTCTAGTGACAGGGTCTGGACTCCTAAAAATAGCCACTGGTTTCCTTGGCCCTCGCCTTCTGCGCTCCAAGAAGCGGGGCGACCCATTTCTCTTTCTGAGACCCGGGGCCCTGGCGTTTGCGGCTTAGCCCGGGAGAGCCGGAGGCCAGGGCGAGGAGGCTGGGAGGAGGAAGGCCAGAACCCGCAAAGGCAGCGGTGGCTGGTTCTCGCCCCTGGGCTTCTCCGCCACCGCTTCGATTCACCGACAACTCGGTCCGTTCAAAAGGCACAGGCTCGAGTCCTCGGCTCAGGCCCAGAGCAGGCTGCGAAGCCATGGCCTCGGGGGTCGTCCCTCCCATTGCCCCAACTCCCCCGCCCAGGGTCAAGTCCCATTAAGGGATGCCAGAAGCCAGCTCCAGGAGCCGGTCATTTACTCTTTGTCTTTGTTTTCCCCTACCTCTAAAGGCGAGAAAAACATTCACAGAAAGAGGGCGAACGGCGGCGATTATGCACCCCCTCCCGCCCCTCGACACAGGCAAGTCCTCGCACGCATCTGGCGGTCCGCGCGGCTCATATACATATTTCCAGGGGGAGGCTGGGCGGCTGCTTCATCGCCGGGTCAATGTGTTAATTAAAAGTTGGTCCGAGTTGGTCAGCACGCAGTCCCAGATGTGCTTAACAGCATGCAATTAACACGTAAGGCAAATCTTTTTGAAGATACCAGAATTGAAAACCCCCCAAAGAAACTCCACCCTGCCCCCGCCCTGAATGGCAAATAGCAATGGCAAATAAGGGAAAAGTCATTAAAAGACGTAATTAAATGTGGGCCGCCGTTCTTGAAGGGGGGTCGGGTAGGAAAAAAAAAATTCCCTAAATCTATATATTTCAAAAATAAATAGCAAATTGATTTTTCCCCCCCCTGCAGGACGTGCAGGCACGAGATCTGTTTCCCTGCGTTCCCACCCCATGTATATTAAACAGCGGGTGAGCGGCGGCCGCGCGGCGCGGTGACCTAGAGAGCGCCGGGAGTCCCCGGCCTCCACGCGGGTCCCCGCGCCGCCGCCGCCGCCGCCGGCGATCGCAGAGGGGCCTCTCGCAGCCAGATTGGATAATTACCGCGCGGTCGCTTGCCTGGCGTCCTTTATATTTTCAAAAGTGCTGGGGGGAGGGGGGAGAAAGAGAGGTGATAGAGTCATTCTAGATAAAATACATCCATGTGAAAAGTAAAAGTGTTGGTGCAGACACTTAATATCATCATCGCCCCCAACGGAGAAGCCAGTCCGGATTCCAATCGCCGGAGGTTGATTCCGCCGGCTCGCGTCTGCCCGCAGTTTTTAGCCCAACACACCGGGTTCTCAAGCCTCCTCGAGTCATTTTGCTTCTATTTATCTTTTAATTCGGGTTGCCTCATTTACTGTTTCTTTCCCACCTCTCAGAGCCAAACAAAGACCCCGATGTGTTAACCCCCCATTCTCCTCTCGACGCACAGATTCAGGGGCGTACGCGCGTGCGCGCGTGTACACACACACACACACACACACACACTCTACAACTTCCTCACACTTCTCCCCGCTTGCGGAAGCCAGAGGAGGATTTGGTGCCCGACTGGCCACCTTGACGCCACAAGTAAAGTTCTTGGACATCATCTTAGACTTGTGTCTTAGGACGGTAGGTATCAGAGATGACATGGGACTCCATCACTCACATTGCCCCAGAGCAGACGGGGGCAGCCATTCCAAACAATTAATTGTATGTGTTGTATCCAAAGGGCGTGCCTTACTGATGCCACCTAATGAAGCAAATAATGGATTTGCAGTATCTTCGCTATTCATCTGGTCCTTCTAGAAACCTGGGTGTTAAGGAGAAATGGATAGTGATGGATAGAGAGACAGAGAAAGGGGGAGAGGAAAAGGGAGGAGAAGGGTCAGGTACAGATCCTGGAAACTGATCAGATTTGTTGAGTGTCAGCTTGAAGACGGCCTCTGAGCCATGATTTAAACACCTGCAGTATCACTGTTAACTAGGGTCCCGCGACTGCCCCCCACCCCCACTTTGTCTTCCTGCCGCTCCTTTTTCTCCCTTTTGTAGGATACAGAAGGTGAATAATGAAACCATTTTGCTAATAGTTTATGAGCCATGAGATTGGAAATGTATATGGATAGACCGAGCACCAGACTAAAATCATTTGAAAGAAGCGTAAGGCTTGGCAGAGAAAGAAACCTGCCGTGTCCTCTCTCCCCAGCCCGGAGCGGAATGGGACGGATGAGGTGGCCTCATGCCTCTCTGCTCCATCGGAGGGCAGCGGCTTGGTCCGTCTTCCCGCCAGCCTCCTACCCTCCTCGTCTCCCCGAGAGGCTGGAGCGAGAGGGAGATGAATTGGGGCGATGGCGAGATAGCGCGAGCGGGAGATAATCGCTATCACCAGGATTTTTCTTCCACTGATGGGATCTAAAAAGATCTATCACACTGGGCAGCTTCACCCGAGCTGAAAACAATAGACGTGAACTTCGTGCTGAAGACAGCCACGGGGATGCTTGCTGTCTGTACGTCTGTCGTTTCTGTCCCTATAGGGCCGGTTCCCCTAGTTCCGACTCACAAAACCTCGAGAAACGCCGCCACAAGCACCTATTTGACTTCCATACTCAGCCCGCAAGTAGGTTCTCACCCGCTTTCTTAGCGCAGTTACTACAGTTTCAAAGCCTGGGCTCCAAGGGGCGGGAAGAAGGGGAATTTGAGGGAGTGGCAGGTGGCATGAAAGGTGAGGCGCTGGCCTGGCCCATCTCATCCCCGTCCACAAATGGGCCCCAAAGCCTGGGAAAATCCTCGAAGGAGGCTCGAAACAGCGGCCCAAGCCAATGGCCCGCGAGAGACCGCCCCACGTCTGGCCGGGCGTCCGGGAGAGCGGGGGCGCGCGGGCGAGGGTAAGGGCGGGGGCGGGCTCGCTGCAGGCGCTGGTTCCCAGGCCCTGGCTCCCCAGCCGGGTCAGCGACTGGAGCGGGCCGGCCGGGACAGGTAGGTAGCTAGGGGAGCACAAACCAGGCGCGGGCGGCCTTGGGATCCCGGGCTCCGTTCAATTCCGTCTGGGAGTACACTTCTTTGGGCTTTGGGCCAGGGTAGAGGGGACACCCCCGCGGGCTCAGGGCCCTTGGGGAAGCGCAGTAAGCGCAGGTGTGTACCCAGCGCCCGGGGCGCGCACGGGCTTTTCGGGTGGCTTGAAAAGCCGCGCGCACCCGCCTACGTGGAGTCGGGGAAAGTGGGCGCACAGGGTAGGAAAGGGGCGACTAACTCCCCCCCCCCTCCTTAGCACCTTCCTATGTCCTGCCAGACTCGGCTGGATTCTGGGAAAGACAGAATAACTTTTCCGTTTTCGGGGGGTGGTAACCGACGGGAACAGGTATTAGAAGAAGCGACAACCCAGTAACAACTGCCTGGGCGACCCTCTTTGATTCCCCCCCCCCCCGGGGGGGGTAGTGGTAGAGGCGAGGCCTAAGTCATTTCTGTGTATGGGGGGCGGCAGGTGGCGCGGGGCGGGGGTAGGCGGTGGCAAGAAAGAGCACCACCGTTGTCTGCCTCCCCCCTCACTTTCCCAGAGCTCGAGGCCGCCGTTTGGCCCCTTGTGCGGGCTTAGCCCCCTGCTCTGCAGGTCTTGCATTGAGAAGGAGCTTCCAAAGAGAATTAGTGCAGCCTCCTTTGGCCTGCAGACTGGAGTCACCTGTGGGGGCCTCAGTTTCTCCAACCCCCACACCCAGCCCTAGTGGACTATCCTATTGACTCTGGCTGGCGCGAGACATTCAGAATAAATTTAGTGAAGCAACCTCGTGATGTGGGGAGTTTGGAGTGGAGAGCTAGTGTCTGTCGTCCTTGGGGTGGGGGTTATTTTTGAGGAAGGTCTGGCATGAAAATGCAAATCCTACTAAGCCCACCACTGTTCCCAGTTCGGCCCTGGCTCAAGGGGACGAAGAGGGGGCGGCGAGGGGCGGTCAAGACTCACAGTCACAAGAATCTCTTCAGGTCGGCAGGTGTGCGGGGACCCGGCGAAAAGGCGGCTGGCCCCGGGGAGCTAGCGAGGACGAACCGAGGGCGCCACCCGGCAGGGCCCGCTTCCCCCCAGGCAAGGGAGGACGTGACCCCGGGGTACGCCTCCGCAACCTCGGCGGGTCAGGGCCGAGGGTTCAAGTAAAGTTGCTGAGAGGGGGTTGCTAGCCCTGGAGCGTTCCAGCTGACCCCTAGAAAGGAAACCTACAC
Source organism: Phacochoerus africanus (assembly GCF_016906955.1). Classification (NCBI taxonomy): domain Eukaryota; kingdom Metazoa; phylum Chordata; class Mammalia; order Artiodactyla; family Suidae; genus Phacochoerus; species Phacochoerus africanus. Next base: position 12,899,939 of record NC_062555.1, on the reverse strand, counting down.
TCTAAGAACGCCGTTGGGCCTCCTGCCCTCGCCCTGTCGCACTCCCCACCCCCCCAAATCCAGGGTTACCTTGATTCCCATCCTGGCGTCTCAAGAAAACTCCCGAGCCTGGCAGTTTCCTGCTTTCCCTCCGTAGCTCCCGAAATCCCAGGGGAAACTTGGCGCGGCTTCCCCCTCCCCCTCCCCGTTTCTATGGGCAACCCCCGGGATTCTCGCTCTCCGGGGCCTTTACCCTTCCCAGCTGGCGCCTGTAGAGCAAAGGTAGGAGGGTAGGAAGAGGCGGAGTGCCTCCCTCCTTGCAAAAATAATAAAACTACTGGAAGTTCTAATAAAAGTAAACGCAGCTTCCCCCCCCCCGTCTGTCCCCCTCCCTAATCCTGCCTGGATAGGGGTGGCCGGGGGCGGGGAGAGGGACGGAGGGTCAGCACCGGGAAGGGGATCCGGCGCAAAGGTACGCCAGCTCCTCTCATTTGTTAGTTGATTCCGTCTAAAAGTTCTCTATTTATAGGCTACCCGCGGCTGCCCGAACCCCAGCGCCCGCTTCCTTTGCGAAGTGAGAGAGGTCTCCGCGGCGCCGAGCGGCCCGTCGCGGTCGTGTCCCGTGATCTGTTTTGTTTCTGTCCTCCCACCGCAGGCAGCCGGGGAGCAGACCGCGCGCGGGGCAGCCCCGAAACCACCCACTCGCAGTAGTTGAGAGAGCGGCTCTGCAGTCCGACCATGTGAGTCCGCGCTTGACCCCGCTTGGCACGCGCGGGCGGGCGGGCGGACGCGGGGCCCCTGCGACCTCCAGCTCCTTTCTTCTCCCTCCTCCCGCTTTAATTTCCCCCTGCCCACTCTCTATTTCCGTGCTTCTCTGACTCTCCCCTGCTCAACTTCCAGCTGAATTTGGGCACCAAAAATGAGAGGCGACTGGCCTGTACGCGGGAGGCGGGGGTGGGCTGAGCACGTGTGTTTCATAAAGAAGAAAACTGAGGGTCTGGGGGAGGGGGAGACGCGCGCGGAGCGGGCCTGGAGCGCGGCCCTGGGGACGGGGGGAGGGGAAGAGGCGCGTTCGGAGCCAGACGTCCCCTGCTTTTGCACCGGCTGACCGCACGATGGGAATGCCGTGCTCGCGAAGCCTCACTATTTGTAACCATCTCTCTGCGATGGGGGGACAGATGTCTTAAAGTCTCCAAACCGCCTTGGGTGGAAAGGAGGGAAGAACGTGAGCAGGGGCCGAGGGTGGTCGGGAAATAGGATCAGGGTCAGGGCCCTAAATTCCAGGTAGATCTGGGCGCTGCGGCGCCTTTCTCCCCCGCGGCGGCGGCGGCGGCAGGCAGGACTCACTTGCGGAGACTGCAAGGGCGCAAGCGGATCGTGGCTCTCCATGGGCCTTGACCTTGTCTTCTTTATCTACCTGCCAGGGCCTTAGACGATGCTTCCGAGTTTTAGGACTCCGACGTCAAGGGGGCGGGGAGCAGGGCAGACTCCGGGTGTTCCCCAAGCCCCAGGCGAGTGGAGCGCCAGGCGCGCGGGTGCGGCGCGGGGAAGGGCTGCGCGCCCCGGGCGCGGGCGCCGCCAGGCCGCTTTTCTCGCAGGCGTGCGGCGGCGGCCATGAGGCTCGCCCCGGCTGTTCCCGCCGCCCTTTCACCCTCGAGCCTAATTGCGACATTTGGTGGGCAGAGAAGGTTGTGATTGAAAATAACTTGGAGCTCGGGTCCGTTTGGCTGGAGATGTGAGCCCAGCGCAGTGGTGGAGAGGAGTTAAGAACCAGCGAGGGAAAAACTGCTGCCCTGCCTGGTCACGCGCTGGGCCTTGTGCCCTTTGGGATTCTTACCCGCCACCAGTTTCTCCTTCTACACTGGGTGCCACAGAGGCCCCCCCCCCCCCCGCCCCCACCTCCTCTCCAGTGCGCTTAATCTCTGGATATTCTGGTGGGGAGCCAAGACCCAGCACGGGACTATGGCAGGGCCACAGAAGGGACCTGACTTCCAAAATGTGTGCACCCAGGGTTCCCAGCGTAGAAACAGGAAGATGGGGGGTCGGTTTGCAATCCGGTCCAGTCCCTGCTTCTCTCCTGTGCTCACACTGCAAGGACAGTCTGGTTCAGACAGGACTGGAGCCACCCACACCTGGCCCAGAGCTGCCTGGATTCTCACCCCGGCCCGCCCAAAACAGCTTTCATAAACTCGGCTGCCAAGTTAAAATCAGAGGCAAGTTTCTGCTACTCTCCCTGGGCTTCGTGCGGAGCTTGGGGTAGATGTCAAATTTATGACAGCTTTATAGCCGGAAACTAGCAGCAGAGGTCCATAAATGTCAGAAAATCTGGGCGTGGGGGAGCAGTGTCTCGGTATACCCCCCAATGCGCACTCCCCGAAAGTAAATGCCCCTCAGTTCTCCTGTCCTAAGAGGAAGCAAAGGCAGGAAGGAAACATCCATGGAGCTCAAAGTCAGGATGGTGGGCTTTAAGAGGAAATGAGAGAAAGAAAAGATGGGCTAAAGGGGACGGTGTGGTCCCAACTAACTGCTTTTCCTCCTTGTCTTCTTGGAAAAGAGTGGGAAGGAGTTGGCCCGTGAGCATCCACCCCGACCCCAGGTTCTCTGACCTTGGCCTCTGGTGTATGCGCAAGTCTGCCAGCACTTGGACTAATTTGCAGCTTCTCAGTTTCCCCAGCTCCCAACCCTTCCCCACGTGCACATTCCCGGGCCCCAGTGCTTAGGGAACATGCTTTGCTCAGGAGCTGGTCACAGGCAGAGAAGGCCCAGCTCACCCTCCTGGCACCCCCTGAGTGTCTCCTTTGCCAGAGACTCTGGAACGGGCAGGTGCGCGGGCACACCAGGCCATGGCATTGGGGTGGGAAAGAGGTGCTTGCCTAAATCCTTCTGCTTTGAGGAATTTTGAGAACCAGTGGGCTCTTCCCAGGTCTCTGAAGGGATCCTAGAATTTGGGAGCTTCCAGGGCTCAGTGAAGTAAAATAAACTTGCCCTGAGCTCCGGCTTAATTCTCTTTGCTGTGAGGCTTCTGCATCCTCGTCCTTCTCCTTTTTTGGCTGCAGATTCTTTTCAGTCGCTGCCCTTCCCTGCTCTGCCTCTCCTGGGTGGCCTCCAGACTCCTAGGGCTTTACCCCCAGGCGGGGGCTCTAGATAGAAAATGCCCCACGTTTTCTTCCCCAGGTTGAGTAAAAATGACCTTCTACCAACCAGACAAAATACGAGAATGAACCCTGTGTGTATGGAGGAGGGGAGGGCAGAGAATCCGGAGGCCTGTTTGTTTCCAGATGAACTAGTTTTGGGGCAGAACCTCCACTCTTTCCAAATAGCTCATGCTTTCAGGGAACCCTGGAAAGAGGCAGGAAAAGAGATTTTTCCTCTTACCCATGCTTCAGGTCTGTAACCGATAAGCCCTGAGACGTGATGGGAGGGAAGCCGTGGGGGTAGTGTTTGCAGAGAAGGTCTCTTTTGCCCACCTAGGAGCAGGCCTTGCCCATCTGAGATGATCTTAAATCATGACGATAAACAGTGGTCACCGTTTTGTGAATACTCAGAGCATAAACACCTGACCGTCCCCAAGTCATGCCTTTCGTGGTGCCTGCTCTGGGTCCAGGGGTGGCAGGATCATCTGTAGCAGCTCCAACCAAGATGGGCCCCAGACCTTTGCAGTGCGGTGTGCCAGTCCCTGCCTTCTTCAGCCTCACCTTCAAGTCCCTTGGTCCCCACCCTGTCCTCACAACATGGCTGGGCCACCTGGGGACTAAAACAGAGGTTGGAACCAACTCCAGTGGCCCTTCTCTCCCTTTCCACAGCAGCTAGACCCTTGACTCTGCTGGGTGCGTGTAGATGGATGAGGGGGCAGGTGGTGCTTCTCCTAAAAGCTGGAACAATTCCTTTCCCTGTGCCCATGACCAATCTTTCTTAGGCCAGGAACGCCTGGATGCAGCCATTCCTGACCTGGGTGCGGAATTCCTAACTTCTGTCTTCTCCTTTATGGAGACTTCTCTTATGAAGAAGTGAAAACTTAGAGGAGCTGAGTTCGGTCTCCTTCTGGGATATCAGCGCATCATACATTTGCACCTATCTAGGCAAAGAGCTGAGGCTGAATGTCCAGGGGAGGGAGAGGTTAGGGAGAACCCCCCGAAAATCTAAGTAAGTCTGTTTGGAAAGGAAGTTCCATTAACCCCATGCTTTCTTCTTGGGTTTCACTTCACTTTGCTGCCCTTAAATGAAGACATACAATTCTTCACTTATGTGACTATTTGGGCCACACGCTTAGCTGTATATTCTGGCCAAGTGTTTTCAGAATTTGGTCCTTGAAGGCATGCATCTGCTACCTGTAAAGTCTTCTGGGTACTCTTCCACCTCACTTAATTTTGACGTAAAGTCTAAGCATTTCTTTTCATCAAGTTCTTGTTCACCTTCAACAGCTGGTTTCAGTTTCTCTCTGTCTCGAATTTCCTTGCAATAACAATCCGTGAACCAGATAGGTTTGGCTTCCATGAGATGGGATTATTCCTCCACAGTTCTCCAGGCTGTTCCAGCTAAAGCCGCCTTTGGTTTCACCTGAGGGAGACACTTATTTGAGGTGAAACTGAGGGGCTTTCTTTAAACCCCATGTATCCAAATCCTTGCTCTTTTCTCTCCCTTCTCTCTCTTTGGAACGTCATGTTATTTAAACAGACATGTCACAAAAGGCAAATAGGACTTTTTTGGTAGAAACTTTGAGACTTTCAAAATCATAGTTCAGGTAGTTCACATAATTTCAGGAAATTGTGTCTTGGAAATTCATTGACAGCTGCATTTATTTGCAGGAGTTTCCTTGTAACGTTGTCTTGCTTCTTTGCAATTGCGTCTTCTGATCAAATGCAGTCTGCCAGCAATGGCTTAACAAGGGTATCTTCAAATGAGTTTTTTTCTCCCCCAACTTTAAAATTCTTTCCACATTTCCCCTTCTCTTACCTAACTGACGTGAACGTTTGCAGCTCAGAAAAATTAAATTTGGAGCATATACTAAATTATACTGGCTCATTTGTATGTATAATCTATTTTATTGTTAACATTTTAATAATTAAAAAGACATTTCCTTGGGGGAGAAATATATATCTTCTCGGGGGGGGGGAGCTTACTGAATAATTAGTTTTTCTCCAACTTTTAAATGTTTTTTCTATCAGATGTATCATTGTTTCCTAATCATTTGTCTCATGTGAATTAAGGAAAGATTCAAATTACTGATTTATGAGACACCACATCACTTTTCTTGCCAGAGTCATCGATATTCTATTATTTGACATGAAATATTTTAATGGAATTTAGAAAAAGACAGTCCCCACACACCTTCATTAACTGGTGCTGGCCGCATTGGCTAAATTATTGACAAGAGACATTTGGAAGTGGAGAAGTGACACAGGAAAAGTTGACGCATCTGCTGGTAAACTGATGACCCAAGACTGCCTTTCAAGAGCAAAAGGGATATGACAAATGGCACAGGGAAGTCAAGGAACTAGTCCAGCTCGTCGGCCCCTGGTCCCCTGGCTGCAGTGTTCCCCTCCCTAACATTTGAGTGATGTATTTTGTGAAGTAACTTGGAAGGGAAGGAGTTTTCTTACTTTTCTTACGAGGGATTCAAGGCTTTTTTTTTTTTTTTTTTTAATGAGGTAGCATTTCAGAGACCCATAAAATTCAACACTGAAATTGTTTTTAGAGCACACAATGTAAAGGTATTTTACTACATGCTCAGTGCTGTGCAGTTCCCGCCACTGTTTAAGTCCAGAACACTTTCATTACCTGAAAAGGAAGCCCTGTACCCACTAAGGCAGTGCCCCCCGCCTCCTTTCCTTCTCACCCTTGACAGCCACAAATCTGCACTCTGTCTCTATGGCTCTGTCTGTTCTGGACATTTTATAACTGAAATCAGTTAACATTTGGCCTTTTGTGTCTAGCTTCTTTAACTAAACATAATCCATCAAGGTTCATCCATGCCGTAGCAGGTGTCAATACTTCATTCCTCTTTATGGCTGAATAATACTTTATGCAGCTCTCATGGTGGCTCAGCAGGTTCAGAACCCGACACATTGTCCATGAGGATGCGGGTTCGATCCCTGTCCTTGCTCAGTGGGTAGAGGATCCAGTGTTGCCTTAAGCTGCAGTGTAGGTCTCAGACGTCGCTTGGATCCCACCCGACTGTGGCTGTGGTGGAGGCCAGCAGCTGCAGCTCTGATTCGACTCTTAGCCTGGGAACGTCCATATGCTGCAGGTGTGGCAGTAAAAAAAAAAAAATTGATTTTGGGGGGGCTATACCACATTCTATTGGTGCACATTTGGGTTGTTTCCACCTTTTGGCTGTTATGAATAATGATGCTGGGAAGATTAACGACAAGATTTATCGGAACATGTGTTTTCAGATCTTTGTTGGGTCATATGGTTGCTCTGTGTTTAACTTTTTGAGGAATCATGATGGTGCTCTCTATAGTGGCTGCCCGGTTCTACAACCTCACCAAAAATGTCCAAGCGTTCCAACTTCTTGTTTTCGCCAGCATTTATTTTATTTTCCATTTAAAAAAGTATACTGGGTCTAAGTGGTATCTCAGTGTGGTTTTGATTTGCATTTCCCTAAGACTTAGGATGTTACATATGTTCATGTACTGATTGGCCAGTTGAGTGTCTTCTTTGGAGAAATGTCACTTCATCGTCTTTGCCCCCTTTTAAATTGAGTCATTTGCCTTTTTGTTGTTGAATTGTAAGAGTTTCTATATATTCTGAGTATTAGATCCTCATCAGATACATGATTTGCCTTTATATTTATTTGCAATTTATATTTTCTGCCACTCTTTGTTGTTGTTGTTGTTTTTTCCTTCTTGGTACTGCCCTGCAATTCATAAAAGTTTTTAGTTTTGATTAAGTCCAATTCGGCAGAATATATTTTTGACAACAGGTGCCCTCCTCATTCATGAGAAGACTCAGATTAAACATAAGACAAAACAAAACTTTTAAAGGCTAAACCTTAAAGAGAAAACTCTTCTGTAATGTGAGAGAGTGACTCTATCAAATGCAGATTATCAGAGAGCGTGTCAAGTTATTGCTGGTGTACACGAAACGGAAACAGCTATAGCTACATTGACCTTTCCCTGCAAGAAGTCCTGACTTATTCAGGACGTGCTGAATGAGATCTTTTATCTCAAGATGACAGTAGTTGTTTTTTTAAAAATTATCGTTATCAAATTCATCTACCAAGAAATTTCAAATAGTCTCCTCTGTTTAAGTAACATTAAGGATCTGCCTTAAACCAACAACAACCAGGAAGATGAAAGAAAACACTGACGGGGTGTTTCTAACCTAGCAGTTTCTAACTGCAGCCACACACAGGCTGTGCAGTCAGGGGCCATGTTCAGAAAGTTCCTGGAGAAAGGTCTTGGAGTCAGTGAGAAGAGAATCTAAATTATTGCAAAGCCAACCTTACTGAAAACTAGTATTAATAAAAGAGGAAGAACCTAAGTGGACATTCTTGAGCGTACAGGCTTTGTCTTTTGTTTTACATTATCTGTTTTTAGGTGATTCACGTATGGGCTAAAAGTCATGGAACCGGGGTTTGAATCAGCTTTTCATTTTATTTAATTATGTGGTGACTGCGGAAGAAGGCTTACGGTGAACACTCATTTACACATCCCTGCTTCTGTGCATCACAAGCCTTGGACCAGATTCTGACATCTGCCATTTTTTGGAATATCCTATTGGGAAAACCACTAAGTTGCTGAGTGTCCACACGTGGAGTTCTTGCGTGACCTGCACACGTGGCTGTCATCCTGCACAGCCCCGAAGGGTCCTGGGGGAGCTCAGTTTCCTCCTCTGCAGGTGACACCTTCATCCCCAAGTTGTGGTAGGAAGGTGGAATCATACGTGTGAAAATGGAAAGGCATTTTGAAGGTTTAGCATGTGTTTCTGTTGTTTATGCAGCGCCTACAATACACCAGGTATTGTCCCGAGGCTTAAAAAGTGCTAAAAAATTAAGTCCTCAAACAACCCTATGGGGAGGTACTGTTATTTCCCCCATTTCATAAGTGAGAAAAGTGAAGCACGGGGATATTCTCTAACTTGCCCAAGATCATTGAGCGGATAAGGGGGAGAGTTAGATTTTGAAGCCAGATAGTCTGGCTCCAGAGTCTGTATTCTTACGACTACATCATCTTGTTTATATTTAAAATCTTGAGATTTTGGTTGGAAATTGGAGCCTGTGTATTCATTGATTCCATCAATATTTATTGAGTATCTATTATTTGCCGGACTTCTCTTGAAACATTGGAAGGTCCAGGGATGCTGGGGCTGCGGTACTGCTGTCTCATGGCAACATTCGGCAGGAGTCCAGCCATCGCTGCCATTTTTGATGGGGTCACCTGACTTGGCTTGATTCATTCACCTGTTTGCCTGCCCACGTTCTGTAATCAATCACATTTGTTACTGTTAACAGGAGAGCTAGGCAAGGAAAATAGATCACAACCAAAGTGGTAAGCCGGAAGGTGAAAATAAACATTATGGCTTGAATTGAGTTTTGCAGACTTTTCTTGCAGCTGTCCTTAAGCACAGATCTATGAACCAGAGAAATTTTGGTGGGTACCAACTGAGTGCTTGACCTGTCGAACAAACACTTTAAAGATTTGGAAGGTGAAAATCAGAAGGGGTTAATAGATGCAAACTATTGCATTTGGAGGGATAAGCATGAGATCCTGCTGCATAGCACAGGAAACTATATCCAGTCATTGATGATGGAAGATGATGGAGGATAATGTGAGAAAAAGAATGTATACGTGTGTGTGTGTGTGAGAGAGAGAGAGAGAGAGAGAGACTGGGTCACTTTGCTGTCCAGTAGAAGTGACAGAACATTGTAAACTAACTCTAACGGAAAAAATAAAAAAATATTAAAAAAATTAAAAAAAAATCAGAAGAGCAACAAAAACCAACATCCACACATAATAATATAAGCTAAAGTATAAGGAAAGTAATAAAACCCCCACTAATTGGAAAGCTTTTAGCCAGAGGTCTTTCAGTCATGATGGACTTTGTTTCCTTATTTTATGTCCAAAAGGTAAATAACAAGCAATACCAGAGCTATTCCAAAAAGCGGACTTCAGGATATGCCACAAAGTTGGGAAACAGTTGACCCTGTCTCATTTATTTTATTTTATTTTATTTTATTTTATTTTATTTTTTATTACTCAAATGAATTTATCACATCTGTAGTTGTATAATGATCATAACAATCTGATTTCACAGGATTTCCATCCCACAGCCCAAGCACATCCCCCCACTCCCCAAACTGTCTCCTCCAGAGACCATAAGTTTTTCAATGTCTGTGAGTCAGCATCTGCTCTACAAAGAAGTTTGGTCTGTCCTTTTTTCAGATTCCGCATGTCAGTGAAAGCATTTGATGTTGGTGCCTCCTTGTATGGCTGACTTTACTTAGCATGATAATTTCTAGGTCCATCCATGTTGCTAAAAATGCTGGTATTTCGTTCCTTTTAATGGCTGAGTAATATCCCATTGTGTATATGTAGCACATCTTCTGGATCCACTCCTCTGTCGATGGACATTTATGTTGTTTCCACATCTTGGCTATTGTAAATAGTGCTGCAATGAACATCAGAGTGCATGTGTCTCTGCGAGTCATGGTTTTCTCTGGATAGATGCCCAGGAGTGGGATTGCTGGATCGAATGGTCGTTCTATGTTTAGCTTTCTGAGGCATCTCCAGCCTGTTTTCCACAGTGGTTGCACCAATTTACAATCCCCCCAACAGTGTCATAGGGTTCCTTTTTCTCCACACCCTCTCCAGCACTTATTGTTTGTAGACTTTGGGATGATGGCCATTCTGGATTCATGCACTGTGACTGAGCAGTGTCCATGGCAATTGCCCTGAATGCTACAGGCTCCAGAAGAACCTTCTGGTTGGCAAGAGAATTAAAGATGCAGCATACTGTGTGGTCATTATCCCTATTCCGTGGCATCCTAATTTTTGAACCATGGTTATTTAAGAGTAACGCGGATACTGGATAAGCAAGAGCCATCCTCTGGAAAAGCGTAGGTGCCAACCAGAAAGTTTGCACCCTTTGCCACCTGAAGCGTGAAGAGCCCACTTTTCAGAGGTATGGTGCCAAGCAGAGGAATTGTGTTCACATTCGACGCATTGTGCTGGGAGTCACGTAGCTGGGCCTTCACCATGATTTGGCCAGTACCGCGTCCATAAGCAGGAATCAGATGTTCTGCGGAATTTTGCCAGGCAGCTGGAGATGGAGCCACATAGCATTGCTGCATCTGTTTTATCTGTTTTTAAATACTCAGCAGAAATCCTCTCTGTGTTGAACATTAGCAGGGATGAGTTTAATACTGCAGACTCACGGTGAACTTGGTGATTCCCAGCACAGTGTGCCCTGAGTACTGCTGGCTTTCTCCTTCCCAGATGCCATCAGCGGGGAGGGAGGTCCTAGGTAGTCAGCTGAGGAGTCATGCTGTGAATCCACGGAGAGGAAAGTGAGGCCCGGCGATTGCAGCCCATGACCACACACCTAGCCAGATGTAGATTTGGGCCTCAAATACAGCCTTCTGGCACCAATGCAAGGTCTTCTTGTCCACAACATCTCTCTCTCTCTCTTTTTTTTTTTGTCTTTTTGCCTTTTCTTGGGCCACTCCCGCTGCATATGGAGGTTCCCAGGCTAGGGGTCTAATCGGAGCTATAGCTGCCGGCCTACCCCAGAGCCACAGCAATGCAGGATCCGAGCCGCGTCTGCAACCTACACCACAGCTCACGGGCAACGCCAGATCCTTAACCCACTGAGCAAGGGCAGGGATCGAACCCGCAACCTCATGGTTCCCAGTCGGATTCATTAACCACTGCGCCACATGGGGACTCCTGACCAGCATTTTTGACGGTGTGCATCGCCAGAACCCCTATAGCCAGAGGTGACCTGGAACATTTACATGGAGTGTAGAGTCCTAGGCCCTGCTCTAGAAATGCTGAATCCCTGGGGCTCAGCATTTTAAATAATCCCCCCCAAATATCTATACCCAGTAAATGTTAGTCTTCCCTGGTCTAGATACTAAAAATGCTGAAATACTTCGTTAGGTCAGTTTGACACTAAGGTAGCTGGGGGCGAGGACAACAGAAATCTTCTAACCACCAACAATAAATGGCAGTATACGCGTAGAAGTTACCTCCCAAATTGGGATTTAAATAAGGCTTGCAAAAGGATCTTCCCATTTGGGGAAATTGTTCTTATTTGAAATTCCATAGAAGTGTGATGCTTTTATCGCACTGTTTTGTACAGCATGTTCTGTCGGACTCGACTCCCACCATTTATTAATTCAGCAAATAGTTCTTAAAATGTCAAGTACCATGTGAAGCACTTGAGGACCAGCAGTGAAGGGAAGGGTGGGGACCTTGACCCCACGGAAGCCAGTGATGGAGGAAAGATGCTCATAGGTGTTTTGCTCCATGGCTTTCTTAGTGGACGCCTTGGTGGAATAACACGTGCAGCAGGTGCCTTTGGACACAGGTCCATTTCAGACCCCCTCCCCCCCTGATCCGTGCTGTGTGTACCTGAGAGGGGAGTGCTGTCTGTGACGTTTTCCACACTTGTTGCAGCATCCTCTGTGTGAAGAATGCCTCTTAAGTCTAGTGCTCTGCAGAATACCTTTTTGGACTACATTCTCCTCACACAGCCCAGTGGAAAATCTGTGCCCCCAGGAAGCCCAAATCTGCGGCACTGGTGTAGCCAGGGGGTGCATTACAGACGCGGAATCCCACCGTGTCCCAGCCCCCAGGGTGCTGATGTTCTCGTAGCCCGCGGGCACTGGGAGGGACAATGGGCGGGCTTTGGTCAAAGAGCCAGTGCACAGGGATGTAGCTAGGCTTTGGGCTGCCTTCAGAGGTGGGTGTGAATTTGAACGTGGAGTGGATCCCTGGGCGGGTCTCTGGTCTCTCAGCTGGGGGACGGGGAAGGCAGCAGAACTGTGTCGGCCTCTCCCAGGCATTCTGGGGCCATCTCGGAGCACAGGTGTGGGAAGAACAGCATTCGTAGGGACCATGTGCCAGTCTCCCGACACAGAGGCTGGATACAACTCAAGGGACACCCAGCCTTTGGCTAGGTGCGTGGAATTAGATTATTTGCTGAAAGTACCTCCTTTCCATGCCTTGACTACTTTTTTCAGGGTGGTTGTTGGGAAAAGGAAAATAAAGGCATTTTCAGTGGGCGACCTAAGTCCAAGGACTCCCAGGTGTTTCGTTTTTCTTTTTCCTCTTCCTCGCCCTCCCTCCCCCCTCCCCCCTCCTCCCTCCCCCCTCCTCCTCTTCTTCTCAGGCAGTGGCTCTGTCTACAAAGAACAAAGTGACTTGGCATCTGCTCACGGTGGTGAGTTCACCTGATGGATGGATTTAAATGGTGTGGTTGTTGCCATTTATCACATTACCCAGAGAATTGCCACATCATCACCTCGACTCCTGCATGGGGAGCGTCCTTCGAGAAGGCTCTTCAGAACTGTTTGTTTTTCTTAGTTATCATAATATTTAAAGATGTGTTGCTTTATTGTTCGTTAAGTACATGCTTTCTTCACGAGCAAGTCTGACCACACATGCCTCCTCACGAATATACGAAGTGAAATAAAGAAAGGTAGCCGTTTCTCAGGAATGCAGGTAGGCATCACCTGTGCATGTAAGTGCTTGAGACAAACTGCTTCTGCCCCCAACCCCCCCTTTCTAGAGCTGCCTGAATAAATAGTCACCTTTTGATTCTTGGTGAGCGCTCTCCAGATCTCTAAGTGATGGCCTTTTGAATTAAAGTCTAAATTCCATTTATTCTTTTAATGCCTTGGAACAAGAGGCGATGCATGCAGCTGCTGTCTTCAGGGAGGTTACAGCCTAGGCTGGGAGGGGGTCAGGAAGGGTAAGCACATTTATCATGGTTTTGAAAATTTATTTTTATTGTTTGTTATTGAAGTGGAGTTGATGGACCCTGTTGTCTTAATTTCTGCGATACACCAAAGTGATTCAGTTCTGCATGTGCAGATGCTTGAAAAAATATTCTTTTCCATTATGGTTCATCTTAGGACGTTGAATCTGGCTCTCTGTGCTATCCAGGAGGACCTTGCTGTTTATCCCCTCCGTGTATAACAGCTTTTACATCTGCTAACACCAGCCCCCCACTCCATCCCTCCCCTAACCATCTTCCCCTTGGCAACCACAAGTCTGTTCTCTATGTCTGTGCATCTATTTCTGTTTTGTAGATAAGTTCATTTGTGTGATATTTTAGATTCCACATGTAAGTGACATCATAGGATCTTTGTCTTTCTTTTTCTGATGTGCTTCACTTAGTATGATAATGTCTCGTGGCATCCATGTTGCTGCAAATGGCATTATATCATTCTTTTTCATGGCTGAGTAGTGGTCCATTGTGTATCTATACCACATCTTCTGTATTCATCTGTTGATTTAGGCGGTTTCCATGTCTTGAATATTGTGAATGCTGCTGCTGTGATCATAGGGGTGTGCTTATCTTATTGAATTATAGTTTTGTCTGGATATATGCCCAGGAGTGGGATTACTGGGCCATATGGTAACTCTATCATTAGTTTTATGAGGAGCTGCCATACTGTTTTCCATGGTGGCTGTACCAACTTATATTCCCACCAACAGTGAAGGAGAAGAAAAGGGAACTCACCTTCACACCTGCTCCAGCAGGTGGACTTATTAATGATGACCATTTTGACTGGTGTGAGGTGGTACCTTATTATAGTTTTGATTTGCACTTCTCTAATATAATAATTAACAATGTTGAGGATTTTTTCATGTACCTATTGGCCATTTGTTGTTGTTGTTGTTTCTTCCTTGGAGAAATATATGTTTAGGTCTTCTACCTTTTTTTTTTTTTTTTTGGTCTTTTTGCTATTTCTTGGGCCGCTCCTGCGGCATGTGGAGGTTCCCGGGCCAGGGGTCCAACTGGAGCTGTAGCCACCAGCCTACGCCAGAGCTACAGCAACTCGGGATCCGAGCTGTGTCTGCAGTCTACACCACAGCTCACGGCAATGCCAGATCCTTAACCCACTGAGCAAGGCCACGGATCGAACCTGCAACCTCATGGTTCCTAGTCGGATTCGTTAACCACTGAGCCACGACGGGAACTCCCTTCTGCCCATTTTTTAGATTGGGTTTTTTGTTGGTGGTGGTGGGTTGTATGAGCTGTTTCTCTATTTTGGAGATTAAGCCCTTGTCGGTCGCATCATTTGCAAATATTTTCTCCCCATTCTATAGGTCATCTTTTCATTCTGTTTATAGTTTCCTCTGCTGCACAAAAGCTTCTAAGTTTGATTAGGTCCCCTTTGTTTATTCTTGCTTTTATTTATATTGCCTTGGGAGACTAACCTAAGACAACATTGGTACAATTTATGTCAGAGAATATATTGTCTGTGAGCTCTTCTAGGAGTTTTATGGTGTCACGTCTTATGCTTAAGTCCTTAAGCCATTTTGAGTTTATTTTTATGTGCGGTGTGAGGGTGTAAGGACATGCAGGTATCGTTAAAACACTGTACGGCTGTCTGGTGAAAGGGCTACATGAACAGTCTTAAACACAGTGATGGTTGTCCAAAGGTGTTTAATCTGGCCATGAAGAATTAGGAAAAGCTGACTCCAGGAGATTGCTTTGAGATCGGTCTTTAAAAACAGGTAGAGGTTGGAGTTCCTGCCATGGCGCAGTGGGTTAAGGATCTGGCATTGCCACAGGTGTGACGGAGCAGGTCGCAGCTGTGGCTCGCATTCCGTCCCTGGCCCAGGAACTTCCATATGCCATGGGTGTGGCCAAAAAAAATTTTAAAAAAAGTAAGTAGAGGTGAAATTTGCAGCAAAGAGAAGACATGAGTGTAGGGTTTTGTACCTAAAGATGAGAATGTAAATAAAGACAGGAATGGGAAAATAGAAGGCTTATTTGGAAGACAGGAGAGGTGTATTTAGGATGGAGAAAGAGGAGGAGCTCACAGAGACGATGGTAGGACTTAGCGTTATCTGAAGTTGCTTAGACATGATATACTCTCAGGCGTATTATCCATCCATTTGCACCTTTCATCCTTGCACCAAGCAGGGGAGATCATGTTTGAGGTTGCTGTTCACCAAGAGTCACGTGCCATTTCCGTCGTATAGCGTTTCTACTGGGAAATGATTGCCAGGTGGGTTCCATATTTCCTAGACCCCTTTGCATTTGTTGGGGCTGAAGGATTGTTCTCGATACTGAGATGTGCATGTAACTCCCAGGCTAACGTGAAGAAGGACGTGTGTGCCCTTTCCACCATGGGCCATAGAAGGGAAAAGGCTGTACACAAAGGACTTCAAGATCCTACAGGCGAAAGAGCCGCTGGGTGGAGGAGTCATGGTCTTGCTCAACCATCACTTGGACTTCATGTTAATGGGACATTTCTTTGAGCAAATAAATAAGCGACTGAGTTACAGAGATGCAGTTTTATGGCAGCTGGAGTTGCCTTAATTAACACAGGTATTATTACCTGGCTTATATAATGCAGGCTCATAGATTTAACTTACGCAGAATCCCTTAAAATATAACAAGAGGGGTCGGTATACAAACCTATGTCTGTCTTCAGAGTGCTTTCTGATTCTATTGCCATGGTTTTAACTACTGGGTATCTGCTAGTAGGGCTCAGTTCTCCATTGTTGGTCCAGACTGCCTACTGGATTTCCCTACTTGAAAGTCTATGTTATTCAGGCCATAAAGTCAACTCTTTTAAATGCGACTGCAGTGTACCATGGATTAAAAAAGTATTCCGCTCCTCCCTTCCCCCCGCCCTGAATAAGTGGTCTTAGTGGAATGCTTGCCTGGCCTGTCTGCTTCATTGATCCTTTCATTCCTTCTGTAGTGTTTTCCTGTCATCATTTAAGGGATTGTCTCACGTGCCCAGTTAAACCTAACCCAGCTGCTAGGTATCTAAGAAGAAATGCAACACAAGCATTTCGTTTCTTTCGTTTTCCCCTTTAAAAAAAAGTTGTTGGAGGATCTCTGACTTGAAATGTTGTGATAATTTCAGGTGTACAGCAAAGTGAATCAGTTGTGTGTGTTATCTATATATACCCACATTTATCCATTCCTTTTCAGATTCTTTTCCCATTGACACAATATTGAGTAGATTTCTCTGTGCTGCACAGTCTGCTCTACAGTACTTGTTCCTTCCGTATTTTATATATAGTAGTGTGTAGATATTAATCCCAACCTACTAATTTACCCTCCCCCAACGTTTCCCCTCTGGGAACCGTAAGTTAACATAAGCATTTTGTAAAGCAGATGCAGAGGCTGCACACTTTGGTTTCTCTTCTTTTATCAAGAATGTGGTCCCTCATATGAACATAGAGAGGCTGGACCCGTGTGGCCACTGGCAGGTGGTTGTGTATTCACCTGAAACAGTATTGAGGACAGAGGAGGAAGAGTGGTAGGGAGAGAGGGAGGAGGGGTTTGGAGGACACATCATCCTGGCCCAAGACTCTCTGATGTTAAGTCCCACTAGGTTTGGAAACATTCTCCCGTCCACACACACTTTGTGTTTAGGATTCCCGCGCGTGCGTAACGACGGCCCTCCTCTTGCGCATGCCCAGAGACCAGGGTGAGGCGCGTTGACTTTTTCTTTGACCTTCCTCTCCGTGGCCAATCATTTTCATCTCTTGGACGTCTTTTGAAACGGCCCCCTCCGCTTCCTCCCCTGCGGCCGCCTTGGCCTGTGGCTCCTGCCTCTCTCACGTCGGCTTGTCCCGTGGCCTTCGGACTGGTCACCCTGCCTTCAGCATCCCCCTGGCAAGGACATCCTTCACACTACCTCGAGAGCGATTTTTCTAAAATGCAAATCTGATGATCATTTTACGCCCTTTTTTACAACCCTTCAGTGATTTCCCATGGCAAAAGTCCAAATTGCTTTGCAGAGCACAAAAGGCCCTCTGTGGTTTAGTCTCGGAATCTCTCCAGCCTCATTTCTGACACTCAGCTCTTCCCCTCCCCCAGGCAGATCACACCCACCGCTTCGCTTAGGCCGAGCGATGCCCGGCTGTTTCTTTTCTTTGTCTCTCTGCTCCTGTGTTCCTTCTGCCTAATGATTGATTATACAGTTTTCAAGACCCAACACAGCTGACGCCTCTTCTGTAACATTATCCCACCACTTTCCCACTCTTTATTCTGTTTCATTTATTCCATGAATTCGATTAAATGTCTGTCCGTTTTAGGCTTATTGTGTTAACCAATAGTTTTGAGAAGCAGAAATAGATAGGGTCCCTGCCCTTGTGGCGCTTACAGTCTAAGGGCAGAGGTTGACATCAATCAGATATTCCCACAAACAAAAGTAAAATGACAACTGTGACAGGTGCCACGAAGAGGGAAAGAGAGCACCTCGATTAGCCTGTGGCAGGAGAATCTGACCTAGTAAGGGAGCCTCGGAGAGACGTACACCAAGGAAGTCTTCCTGAGCTGAAATGTGAAGACCCACTAACCAGGTGAGAACACTGACTCACTGGCAGGGGTGTCACGGCGTCTACCAAAATGCAGGGTCAGGAAGAAATTTGGGATTGCAGGAGAGGAAAATGTTTCCTTGATACTCTTGGGGTCCCTGGATGGGTCTGAAAATTAAACACAGATTCACCGGAGAGAGGCACACACACTGATTTCACCTACGTTTTGTGTGACACGAGAACTTTCATGAGGACATGCAGACCCGAAGAGAGAGTCAGACCTGAATGGGTTTGTGCTGGGTTTGCTGAAGAGTGGAAGAAAGTCGTGGGAAGGAGTGAGGGCGCAAAGAAGATATGGGAGCCAGGCTAGTCACTGGCGAGCCGTGATTGGTTGGATTCCTCTTGGTATCCTTCTCTCTCTCGGAGACAGGAATGGTCCTTTCCTCTGGGTAGAGAGAGGGCACCTGTCACCTGAGGAAGACCTGCTCCAGGGGAGAAGGGCAAGGGAGGGCAGGGGGCCTTCTTGCTTCTACCATTTCCTCAAACGCCTTCAGGGCTGAAAATAGTCAATGTGCCGAGGCGCCGTATTTGGGGGTAGCACATCCTGAACCCCGTATCAGGATCTATGAAGGGACCGAGGAAAGACTAGGCTCAGTGGGAGCATTGGTTTCAGGAATGAGATACAGGGTGAGGCAGGAGAAGGAAGCAGGGGCAAGACTCGGAATAACTTCATCAGCCTGTTAGGTTTCTCTTTATCCCACGAGGAGTGGAAATAGAGACGAGATAGAGAAGATATAATCTCTCTCTCTCTTTTTTTTTTTTTTTTTAAGAAATTCACATTGGCCACTGTATGAAGAGGGGGTGAGCTGAGTGGAAGATGCTTGATTTTTATTTTATTTTATTTTCCCACTGTACAGCAAGGGGATCAAGTTATCCTTACATGTATACATTACATTTTTTCCCCCACCCTTTGTTCTGTTGCAACATGAGTATCTAGACAAAGTTCTCAATGCTACTCAGCAGGATCTCCTTGTAGATCTATTCTAAGTTGTGTCTGATAAGCCCAAGCTCCCGATCCCTCCCACTCCCTCTCTCTCCCATCAGGCAGCCACAAGTCTTTTCTCCAAGTCCATGATTTTCTTTTCTGAGGAGATGTTCATTTGTGCTGGGTATTAGATTCCAGTTATAAGTGATATCATATGGTATTTGTCTTTGTCTTTCTGGCTCATTTCACTCAGGATGAGATTCTCTAGTTCCATCCATGTTGCTGCAAATGGCATTATGTCATTCTTTTTTATGGCTGAGTAGTATTCCATTGTGTATATATACCACATCTTCCGAATCCAGTCATCTGTTGATGGACATTTGGGTTGTTTCCATGTCCTGGCTATTGTGAATAGTGCTGTAATGAACATGCGGGTGCATGTGTCTCTTTTAAGTAGAGTTTTGTCCGGATAGATGCCCAAGAGTGGGATTGTGGGGTCATATGGAAGTTCTATGTATAGATTTCTAAGGTATCTCCAAACTGTTCCCCATAGTGGCTGTACCAGTTTACATTCCCACCAACAGTGCAGGAGGGTTCTCTTTTCTCCACAACCCCTCCAACATTTGTTATTTGTGGACTTAATGATGGCCATTCTGACTGGTGTGAGGTGGTATCTCATGGTTGTTTTGATTTGCATTTCTCTTATGATCAGCGATGTTGAGATTTTTTAGTTCAGGCTAGAGATACTGACAGATTGAACTTGGGTTGTGATAATGGCGATGAAATAACTCATATTTAAGACTCGACATGGTAGGAGTTCCCATCGTGGCACAGAGGGAACAAATCCGACTAGGAACCATGAGGTTGCAGGTTCAATCCCTGGCCTTGCTCAGTGGGTTAAGGATCCAGCGTTGCTGTGAGCTGTGGTGTAGGTCGCAGACATGGCTCAGGTCCCCATGTGGCTGTGGCTGTGGTGTAGGCTGGCAGCTGTAGCTTCGATTTGACCCCTAGCCTGGGAACCTCCATATGCTACAGGTGCGGCCCTAAAGACCCAAAAAAAAAAAGACATCGAGGAGGGCCCCTATATTCCTGGGTGGCGGATAAAGCCAGTCATGGAGCTAAGGAACACTAGAGGAGACCTGGTTTGGGATAGAGTTTGACGGTGAGCTGCCTCGGGGATTTCTAGAAGGACTTTCACCCAATGTGACCCATACTTCTGATCCGTCACATCTACTGTAGTATAATTACGTTTGTGTCTGTTTTTATTAGACTGTGAGCTTCTCAAGGGGATGGAACAGCATTTATGCTTTCCTTCCTCTTCGTATTCATCTTACTGTAGCTCCAGTACCTATTCCTGTAATTGGCACGTCATATTTTCCCAGTAAATGTTTGTGAATAAATGATCTAACTGACCTCAGAGCCCACACAGTTTCTCTCACACCAGTCATAGGGGCAAGAAGACACCAGAAGAGTGAGCTGGGGCTCAGTCGTGGTGTTTAAATCCCTGGCTGAGAAGTTCCGTTATGACACAAAGTGTAAGTAATCCTTAAACCGACAGTTACTTTCCATCAAGCTTTGTTTCAACTAATGCTTCTGTTATGTTTAAAACCATATGATGTTTACTCAAGGGCCATTCTCTCCCAGGTAAATCAAAGCAGTCAAGCTACAAGAAAAACATGGAGTTCACACTTAAAAATGTACTGTGCCTTTATGTCGCAGGACTAAATGATATTACAAGGACTCTACCGTCAAATGCAAAAGAAATGTAACCAAGCCTATTTAGTTTTTTACTTTCTATCTTTTCATTTGATTTTGGAGGTTAGCATTCTGTCTTTAGGGCAGATCCAGAGAAGGATTCAGACATGTACATGGGCCATTGCTGGCTCTTTTCACAGCATGGATCTGAAGCATTTTCACTGTTTCTTAGAGTCAGAGTGACACATTTTGAATCTGCTCAATTTAGTTCTAACTACACGGTTTCTCGCTATGGCAAAACAAAACGAAGTCTCTAAATGCCCCGTGAAACGATTAGGATGTGGCTCCCTTCAAACTGGCTTGTGCAAAACCTGGTTTGAATTCAGTTTGTACCCAATAGTGAATGATGCTTTTAGTTTCATTAACACGGACTGCAAAGGTGCTTTTTTTTTTTTTTCTCTTGTAGTCCTGAAATTGGAGAAATTATCTTGCACTGTTTTATGGGAAATCTCTATTCTTAAGGTCCCACACCTGTCTTATCCCCACATGACATAAGGCAGATTCTTGAGGCCAAAGTGTGTGTTTTTTTCTCCTTTGCATGCTTTTTTTGTGCGATTCTTGGTCTTGCTTTGGAAGATTGTTTCATCCTTATCTAATATGAGCAGAAGGGATAGCGGTTGGTTTGAATGAACTAACTTAGAGTTTCTTTTCCTTTTTCTTTTTTTTTATCTTTTTTTGTCTTTTTTTTTTTTTTTTGTCTTTTAGGGCCACACCTGCAGCGTATGGAAGTTCCCAGGCTAGGGGTCGAATCAGAGCTACTGCTGCTGGCCACAGCCGTAGCCATAGCCTCAGCAATGCAGGACCCGAGCCACATCTGCAACCTACACCGCAGCTCACAGAACAAGTGGCACTTAACCCACTGAGCAAGGCCAGGGATCGAATCTGAGTCCTCACAGATACTAGTTGGGCTCGTTACTGCTGAGCCACAACGGGAACTCCTGGACTTAGAGTTTCTTTGTGCAGATCTTGATGATGAGAACCAGAATTGAGTATCATGCGACTGATGGCCCAGTCATATTGATTTGAATGACGGGTGTGGCAAAAGCATGACTAAGTATAGCTCCAGTCTCTGAGGCCAGTGCAGAGTGTAGAGCTGGCAGTTACCCGGTCACTTCAGGCCACGAAGATGGCCAAGCTGAATGCGGTCCTTAGAACTGTCGGTGTTTGCATTAAGAAGTTTAACAGAGGGATTCAGAGCCCAGGATCCAGAAGAAGACACTGCCTGGCTTCATTCCTTCCCTTGGCCATTCACCAGTGGTGGAACTATGTGTGGTCCAATCACAACTCTCTGTTCTCATGTCCACACATTTAAGATGAGGTTGGGAATATATTCACTGTACTGGGTTGAGGGGAGAAGTCAAACCATTAATATTGGTAAAATGCCTTGCACGGGGTCTGGCACATAGTACGTTCTAAATAAATTCTTGCTGACTCTTATGACACTAGGACTATGCTGAAGACGGAGGCTTTCTAGAGACAGGTTTGTGGAAGCAGGGTCACTGAAACTTTTGGGAAAATGAAAAGGATTTTGAACTTTTGGGTGAAATATTAACTGCACCCCATCTACTGGACCTTTGCAATGGAATTATTTTAGAGACTCATTTCTCTAAATGCTTTCTAAAAGTGTTAATGAGTATCAAAAAAATACTTCAGACACGTTGAAGTCGCAGGTATCAATTCACAAAGGTTGAAGGCCTCAAGGTGACTTAGCTTGGTGACAACAAAGCCAAAGAATATTCACCAGGCTGGACCTAGAAATGGGTTTATCAACAGTTTTAATAATATCAACTCTTTATTTTAATTAATTAATTAATTTATTTTTTTGTCTTTTTGCCTTTTCTAGGGCCACTCCTGTGGCATATGGAGGTTCCCAGGCTAGGGGTCTATCAGAGCTATAGCCGCTAGCCTACATCAGAGCCACAGCAACATGGGATCCGAGCTGCGTCTGCAACCTACGCCACAGCTCATGGCCACGCCAGATCCTTAACCCACTGAGCAAGGCCAGGGATCAAACCCGCAACCTCATGGTTCCTAGTCAGATTTGTTAACCACTGAGCCACGACGGGAACTCCCATATCAACTCTTTAAAGAGTGTTTAACATGTCACGGTGACGTTATTTCATTTCATTTCATTTCATTTTCTAGGGATGAATTTTACTAAATGCTCACAAAATTCTCTCTCTTACATATAACTAAACTGAGACTCAGAGCAATGATGTAGCTTTTCAAGGTTCCAAAACTAGTTTGTCCCAGAATCAGGATTGGAATCCAATTATGACAAACTGCAGGGCCATATTTTTAATCTTTGTGATGAATTTCTCTCTCTGTGCTATTATTTATATTAACAGTTATCATCCACCTGGTGCTTAAAGCCTGTTAAATGCTCTATGAATTAAGCATTCTTTAAGTCCCAATTGTACAGATAAGAAAATTGATGCTTAATGAAATTGATTGATTTCCCTGCATATCCCATTTGTAAGGCTCCAAATTTTCTATTTATCCACAACCATCTAATACTAGAGTTTCTTGCCAATTCTATACTTAGCGCCAACCCAGGGGGCTGATATAGGTAGGGGGAGAGAGAGTCAGCAGAAATACGCATGGGAAAGAGATTCAAAGAGGAGGTCAACCAGAAAAGATGTGGGAAGCAAATCAGGAAAATAACTATTTTTCATTGTCTTTGCAAGTTAGAAAAATATTTAACTTGCTTGTCACATTCTCAGTAACATGATGACCGACTCCTTTTATTTTCTGTGTTTCATTAACGATGTCAACATTATAACAGGAAATATCTTTGTTAGGCTTTAATAAGAACATTCTGACAGTTTGGGTGCTAAAATACTAAGAGGTTATGGAGAATTGCTTTCCCTGTAAGTTTGTAAAATATGATATTCATTCTCCCTATTACCGTGTCATATTTCAAGTAGGCATCATTAGGGTCAAAACATTTAGCTTTTTGATTAAATATTGTCAGTAAGTTTAATAGATCCTATAGAAGCCATCTCACTTCTTTAAACACATCAGGCAAAATCATGGATTGTTATTAGTTTGGTTTGAATTAGTAGCAAATCATTATGCTCTATTTGGGAACTTGCCAATGAGATGACAGCCAGAGTTAGGACCTGCCAGCGATCACCGTTTTCCGTGGTGATGGCTTTATACATTCCTCTCAAGATAATGAAGATATTTATATCCATAAAATGGAAAAGTGCCTATCTTAATCTATTTTATCTATTGCACCTACATAGAATCCAGACATTTTAACAGGCTGAGGAGGAGATCAGGATCTTGGAAGAAACACACATTAATAAATCTTCTGCTCAGTCTTCCCTCCCTCTGTACCCACCTGTACCAAAAATTACCGTTGAAAAATAGTCCATGCATTGGAAGTCGGCCTGCTCTAAATTCATTCACTCATTCATTCATTCATTCATCAAACATATATTGAGATGCTATGAAATACCAGAGACTTCTGATTGAAACAGATAAAACAGATAAAGGTCCCTGGGCTCATGGGGCCTAAATTCTAGTGGAGAGAGAGTGAATAATATGAAATATGAGTAGGTAAACATATAGGATGTAAGATAATGGTAATTGCTGGGAAGAGAAGCAGAAGGAAGGGAAAGGGGTAGGAAATGTTTGGGAGGGTGAAATTTAGATCAGATGGACAAGGAAGGCATTCATGAGAAAGTAACTTCTGAGTACAGGCCCGAAGGAGATAAAGAAGCCGACCTCACACAAGTCTGAGGAAAGAGCGGGTGGAGGGAACAGCAAATACAGAGGCCTTGTGGGAGGATGTTTGAGCAGGTAGGAAGGTGGAGCTGGAGACGGTGAACACGACGACGAGTGAAGCAGATGCCCCGGAGTGGTTATAGGGCTCATAGATGCCATGGGGCACTTTAGGTGAGAATTTTTAGAATCTGACTTCCTCTGTGGCCACAACCAGGTGGGTGGGGGTGAACAGGGAAGAGCTATTCTGGAACATGCACACAAGGGACTCCTTTCATTTCAGCTGATATTTATTGAGTACCAGTCCCATGGCATGCACTGTGCTATATAATGGAGACCCAAAGAAGAAAGCTGTTTCCCTCAAGTTTTTAGTCTGGTAGAGGAGAGAGGAAAGTAAAGACGAATCTGCTGCCCTCTAAAAACTTTCTTCTCCCAAGGGGAGAGGTTTACATAGATCTGAATCAGTGCCCAGCGCTATTTCCCCTAAAAGCGAAGGAAAGGCTCACAGTGACACCCAGAGGGACCCCTCTCATTCAGCAGCACAGAGGGACTGCCCATTTCATCACATGCAACACATCTCCCCAGAGAAGAGGCAGGTAACCTCAAAACCTTTTAGATCTCCATGCACAAGTGACAGTGTACCCCATTCTGTGGAATAACAGTGCCCTCGAAATGTTGTAGACAAATTGAATTTGGGTGCAGTGAGTTATATGCAGGATGAATTCTAAGACATGAGTAATGCCAATAAGTCTATTACATATCATCGTGCAAAATGAAGAAGCACCTTATTTTTTGAGGAAGGCTAACGTTTTTCACCCTGGGGAAGTTAAGAGTATAGCTGTAATTAGACACCTTCGTCTGGGAGTGAAAAGGGAGAGAAAGGGGCATGGCAAACCTCTGAAAAGAATGACATAATCCTAGGATATGACAAAAACTGGTTAGAACCAACTAAGTCCAATACGGCGGATAATTTGACTTCCAGTGGGCCTTGAGCTTCAGCATAAGCTCACCGAACACAGTAGCTGAATGACATGCCCACAGTCAACCTGACAATTCTGAAGCCAACCATAAAAGGCCAAAAAGTGGGCGGTGGCCCAACCCCAGTAAAACCCCACCCCTGCCCAGAAATTGTTGGGCTAATCCTCCCACTCATTAGCCAATGAATTTGCCCAGCATATACAAATTCATCACCCTATATTTCAGGGTCCCTTGCCCTCTCATCTCTTGCCTTCTGAGACAGCCCGCACCATGTCTGTGGAGTGTGTTTCTTCTCCCAGTGCTGCTCTCTCACCTTTTGAGATGGCCCACACTTTGTCTGTCTCCCAATAAATCGACTTCCTACCTATCACTTTGCCTCTGGCTGAATTCCACCTGCGCTGAGACATAAAGAACCCAAGCTTCAGTAAATCCTGGGACCAGGTGTGTGATACTCATTAAAAAACAGTGTGTTCAAGTCCCAATCTGGGTTTTGGCCGGATTTGAGTCCTGGATCATGGGTTTGAGTCCCAGTCTGAGCCTTGACTGGGTTAGAGGCCCAGCACCTGGGTTCCAGTTTCAGTCAGAGGTTTATGGTTTCAGGAGAACTATATATATATATATTTTTTCAGCCTTGCCCAAATTTCTCTGTAGCAAAAGTGTAAAATCTTTCTGGATGACAAGGCCATATTGCATCTGGGGCAGGAGGATATTAGCTATTTTTTTCTTGATTCTTCTTGGTTATTTTCGTCTACCTAGCAATGATTTACACTTCCATCTGTCAGACTAGTAGGAAACTTTAAATTTTTGTAATTTTTACTTTTTGCAGTGTAGTGTGAGGAAAGATTCCCTTATCCGCGTGGTGGGGCTTATCTTTAACTAATGTTAGGGGTGTCATTGCCTCCTAGTCCAAATTATTATCATTGTTATTATTTTTGAAGTGTATATATTATGAGGGTTTAAAAAAACTTTAAAAAAAGTTTATTGAAGTGTAGTTGATTTACAGTGTTACGATAAATTCTTCTATACAACAAAGCGATTCAGTTGTACATAGGTCAATTCTTTTTCACATCCTTTTCCCCTATAGATTATTATAGAATACTAGGTGGAGCTCCCTGTGCTATACAGTAGGTCCCTGCGGGGTCAGTCATTCCAGATACCACATATGCAAATTCCAAACCCCCAATTCCTCCCTCCCCGTCCCCTGGCCCCTTTGGTAGCCATAAGTTTGTTTTCAAAGCCTATGAATCTTAAAGGAAGGAGTAGCAAAGGATTTCCAGCCATCTTTAATCAACAGCAGTTTGCCCTCTGGTAAACCCTCCCAAATGGAGAATACTCTCATTACCTCCCAAAGCTCTTTCCACGTAAGCATTGGTTTAAAGGTCAAGATTCTGTCATGTAAATCATGTCCACAGGTGGATGCGGCTCCCCAAAAGTCAATTCCTTGAAAATGGTTTCTTTTAATCTGAAAGCCTCTGAACTCAAAAGGTGTGTTTCTGCCCTGCCTGCAACCCCCAGTCAATATACTGTGTTAAGCAGGGAGAGGGTTACTGCTGTAAACACTCTCATTCAAAAAGGGGCGGGGGGGGGGGGGAATGAGAGCCACGTAGGAGTCACTGATCCATAGCCATTCTGAAACTGGGCTGGTCACCTGGTGCCATTTTCTTGATAAAGGTCCAGTCGCACTGCCTCAGAATGATTCTCCTTCGTTCTTGCCTCTTCCCTTTTTATGTCTTGGTCCCATTGTTGAATCAGCATTCTTAAAAAAAAAACAAAATCCCATGCTTGCATGTGAGTAGCTTTCTCAGGCTGTTCGCTGTACATAGGAGGTTGGGAGTTTAAAGACCTCTCTTCACTTTGTATTGTCTCTGTCCATTTTATTCTCATCTGGCAGCCCTTCTACCAATACTGTTCTCTTGAAACATGTTTGTTTCTAATGACTTATTGACATTTACTCTGTCAGTCAAAAGTCTTGCCTCTGTATCTCTCCATCATACATCCTGCTCTATCTTGAGTCCTGGGGGAGGCCGCTACAGAATTACACGTGAGCCACTTAAAAGTTATGTTGTTTAACAGAGAGGGTCTGTGATGCTTGCTTTTAGAACCTTAGATAGTCCTTTGTATCTCTGGAAGTTTCTGTGGAGCACCATCCCAAACCTTTCTGAGGTCTTAACAAAGACTCGGAACTGATCTTGTCTTGGAACAATTAAGCATTTCGTCCTTGGAGACTCATTTTTGAGAGCGTCTAGAGATGAAAAACATTTTCTTTTGAAGCCCAGCAAATCCTGCATCTAAATTCTGCTAAAACATGGAACAGTGTCTCCCTTAATCCACCTCTCTTGTCTTGAGTTTTATTATAAGCCTCCAGAAGAAGCCAGATGGTACTTTTAACATTCTGCCCAGAAACCTTAGTCATAGCCCCAAGATTACTGGGTTCTTTCTTTTCTACTTTCCGTATTACTGTAGAATATGGAATATTACTGTTGCCGAAACTTGGCCTTTGTCCACAGGTGCTGAACAGAAACTCAGAGACAGCGTTTTGGGCAAAGGAGAAAAAAAAATAGCTTTGTTGCTTTGCCAGGCAAAGGAGGCAACAGCAGGCTAATGCCTTTAAGACGCTGGAGAGAATAGTTTTGGAGTGGAAAACAGGGCCACAGAGAAGAATCAGGCTAGATAGCAAGTTGGTGTTTTTCTTCCGCGTTGGTCTTTGGTGGCCCAGGACTGGTTCTGGTGGTCCTCCTTTCTGGAATGAAGAATGCTTCAGCAGGTAGCTACGAACATCTTTGCTTAGTTGGGGGTTTTAGTTCTGCAGAAGAGCTCAAAGATGTTCCTTGAAGAAGAACCAGACCCCTGGACCTAGGCTGCATTATTGCTTCTTGACTCCTCCTCCCTGGTCTCTGCATCCCCTCCCTTCCCTGATCAGCAACTGTTTGAACCTGCCTCTTGGGACTCAGGGAAGGTCAGGAGGCTGAATGAGGCCCATTTCCTAAGAACAAGAGATGCGGGACACAGAAAGGCTTTTGTGCCCAGGAGCCCTCGGGGCCCTGCCCAGTTTCATGGGCAATGGTTTGCTTACTCACTGCCCATCTTTAGTTCAGGTGTCCTTTTTTTCCTGTTATTTTCCTCTCTGTCTTCAAGTTCTCATCTCCTGGAGTCTCTTCTAGTTTTCACAAACCATCTCCTCAAGGCCCTAAAAGCTAGTGCCTGTCATTTCATCTCAAAACCAATGTCAGACGTTTTTTAGGCAGAATCCCTTCTTTGGAAACAAATTCTATTGCAGTGATATAAGGCTATGGGAAAACTCACCTTAGGACTTAGTGGCTTAAAACAACCTTTTTTTTTTTTTTTTGGTCTTTTTGCCTTTTCTAGGGCTGCTCCCGAGGCATATGGAGGTTCCCAGGCTAGGGGTCTAATCAGAGCTGTAGCCACTGGCCTACGCCAGAGCCACAGCAACTCGGGATCCGAGCCGCGTCTGCCACCTACACCACAGCTCACAGCAACGCCGGATCCTTAACCCACTGAGCAAGGCCAGGGACCGAACCTGAAACCTCATGGTTCCTAGTCAGATTCGTTAACCACTGTGCCACAATGGCAACTCCAACCATTTTGGTTTTCTGCTCATCATTTTGTGAAACTAGAATTTGGGAAGAGCTTGAATGGATCCTTGGTACTTGGGGTCTCTTCTGCCATTGCCCTCAGGTGTTGGCTGAGGCTGTGGTTACCAGGTAGTCCAAATGGGTCACTCCCATGGCTGGCAGTTGGTGCTGGCCGTTGTCTAGAGGTTCAGGTGGGGCAGTCAACCTGAGTGTCTGCATATGGCTTCTCCTTGTGGCACAGGAGTCCTACAGCATGGTGGCTAGAATCTCAGAGGGAATGTTCAGAGAGAAAATGTTTCAAGACGTATCATGACTCAGCTTCAGAAGTTCCAGAATGTCATCTCTGTTGAATTTTACACCTCCTCTGCCCGTAATGGGGAGAGCCATTATCTCCTCAGTGAGAAGAAGAAATGCTTTGTGGCAGTCTTCAGTTTTCCATACTGATTATCAGAACCCTCCTAAACAACTTGACTTTGGGGGAGATATTGGTGACGTGCATGTGTGCTTATAAAAGCCAGAAGCTAAAAATCTGTGGGGTTATTCAGGGGGAATCCATGGTCTGGGACAGGGGGGACCTAAGGAGTTCCAATTCAGAGGACTTTTCTTGCTAGAAGCTTTTTGCCCTGAAAATGTTCTGAAGTTTATGAAATCTCACAAACCTTGAGAAGATGCCTTTCTTCTTTCTTCTCTGATTCAGTCACATTGTTCCTGTAGTTTCGAATGCCATGCACTTAATCTGTATGTAAATTTTGAATGGTGCGAATGCCTGTCTGAATGATCCATTCGTTAAGTTCAGCGGGACAGTCCACCCTGTTTTATAGTCTCCAGCAGGACTCAGTGACCTTTCAGCAGTAGTGTATCAAAATCTTGACCTTTTGTTTTGGAGAGCTGGATGCTCTGAAGGCTACCAGTGGCTGTACCCCACGTGGGAGGAGATGTGGCAGGCTCCTGAGCTAAGGCCATCCATGGAGGCTTAATGGTTCTTAATTTTATCGCATTGCTGTACCAACTTCTGCTATAGAGCAAAGTGGCCCAGTTATATACACATTCCTTTCTATATTCTTTTTCATTATGGTTTAACTCAGAAAATAATGGCTAGATGCCGTGAAGTAGGTGGCCATGCCTTAACCACAGGCATGTTGTCAGGCCCGAAAGCCTCTTCCATATCCTGGTCAGCGGGGAGAGCTAATCTTCTCTCCTTTCATACAGCACCATCTTCTTTTTTATTTTCTTTGGATTTTAAGAAATTATAGTTGATTTACAATGTTGTGCCAATTTCCACTATTTTTTTTTTTCCCCATCTTGCATCTTAACTAGGAACCTGGCCCTTGGGTGCTTTCTTGTATGGCTGCACACTTGGAGCAAACAAACAAAAATCTGGACTCTTCTGGAAGACCTTGGCCCTTCCCCTCTAATGGCATTCATGAAGAGGTGGGAGCAGACGTAGGGCTGACCAAAGGGAAGAAGCTAAAGCCAGGAGCCCCTTGGGGAAAACGCAAGATCAGATGCATGCCTTGGTTTGGAAACCGAGAATGCACAGCAAAAACCAAAGTCCGTGATCTGTGCTCAACAGTAAGCTAGGTTCAGAGGATGAGGTCAAGAAAAGGGCGAACAGGCAGAGGTCTGCTGTGGTTACGGACAAGTTGAAGTTCTGCGCATCAGGAGCACACAGTGAAAGCGGTCGTGTCCTGGAAGCCCTCACAGACGAGTCTGGGGTTTGAAGCGATTCCCTTAATGCGGAATTGGTAAAGCGGTTTCCACTTACTCTGATGACCAGGATTGGGGGGGCAGAGAGAGACAGAGAAAGGAAGCAAGGAAGGAAGGGAGAGAGACACAGGGGAAGGAAGCACAGAGAGAGATGCAGGAAGGAAGGGAGGGAGGGGGGAAGAGAGCCACGCATGATGTGGAGGTCATCTAAGTCACCTGTATGGGGGCAGGCCTTCTGGCTTCCTCTGGCCGATCATCTTGCTTATCTGACCTTGAGCCCCCACCTGGCCTGACTCAGGGCCCTCCGCTGTGTATGCATGCATCTTTTAGCCAAGACGGATTCTACCACCAGGCTGTCTGGGAAGTTGACAAGAGTTACCGTGATCTGGTTCCCCTCCCGTCTCTGACCCCCGAGGAGCCTTTCTGTACATGTGTCGTTCAGGAGGTTCCTTGACCTCAAGCATCAGAAATATGTGGTCTCTTTATCTGTTATCCGAGCAGGACCCAGCTCCTCCGTGCTCCTTCCATAATCTTCATCTTGCAGTTATCTGTGCACAGGGAACAGGGTACAGTTGCTGGGCCTGGGACCCATCTACCTCCTGCTTCGGCTTTGTCCCATGTCCATGTGAAGCAGCTTCGCATCCTATCTAAGTGGAAGGACACTGTCATGCCCATTCCGTGCCGGGAGGTTCTCTTGCAATATTCTCTTTACCAGTTAATGCACATTCATTCCTGAGCACCTTGGTGGGAAAATCAAGCTGAGGCTTTGCTCTTGTGTATTTGCCGTTGTCCAAAATCTGTCTGATGGATAAAGTCCTTGTCCTTGAGACTACTCATTGCATTTTGGGGTCTGGGCTACCAGATTTTACAACTTAACATATGTGTCCGTGGAATCTAGTATAAATACAGGATTGTAATAGTTTTTTGAAACAGCCATGTGATTTAATTAAACAGAGTTCTGACAAACACTATCAGGAAGCTCTAAGGAACTATGGAAGTCCAAATGGTGGAGAAATTATTCATATAGGAGGAGATGGACGTAACATTTAGGAAGAGACTTGAAAGATGTCTGGGACTTTGACAAATGGAAATTGTGGTGGAGCTTGAGAGAGAGTCCAAGGTTTGGACATGGTGGCAGCTCTCTCTGGTTTTATTTAAGTAGGTTAAGAGTTTTTATGGTAAAGAACTAGGAGAAAATCCAGAGATGATTTTTAAACATTATGGAGAGACTTGAATGCCAGTTTAGGGCATTTGTTGTTAATTTGGTAAGTTATGGGGAAGTAGTGAATTTTTTAAAGCACAGAGGTAATATTCTCAGAGTTGGGAACGACTTACTTTAAATTGAGTTCATCTCAAATGGGCCACTCTGTTTATGAAGATTTTTATCTATATAAGCACATAAATATGTACATATAAATTTCCACAGCCAAAGGAAAAGGTTGTATTTTATGGCATAAAATTATATTTTTTTGGCTCCGACCCAGCAGTCATAAAATCTAACTATTTCCAAGCATAAGAAAGATGGAAAACACTCTTTATAACGTCTTAAATAATTGTATGGAGGCCGGTCCCACGGCCCTTGTGCATAAGTAGCTCACATTGAATTTTAGGGGTTTTTTTAAATACATTTCAGCATTAAGTTTGGGCATAGAAACAGACCATATATCTAATAGGTAACTTCTCTGTGAACTTTGAGTTCCACTATCTACGATGAAATGCTCATGTATGCATTTAAATGCAACCATTTAGAAGAACTCAAAGCTTTTCCTGTGTCTGTGGCCTAATAAAACAAACTTTACAAACTAAGCCAAGGGGGAAAAGTGCAATATCTATGTATAAGTTTCAGCTTCCAAGTAAAAGTGAACAGAAATCACAGTTCCCTCCATCAAGGAAGTATTGGCATTTGATTGTCATGAAAAAATTATGGTTGTAGTTTAAATGCTGGGTAATGTCATCACTAATAGTTTCTTTTTTTTTTTTCTTTTTAGGGCTGCACCTGCAGCATATGGAAGTTCCCAGGACAGGGGTTGAATCAAAGCGGCAGCTGAGGCTATGCCACAGCCATGGCAATGCCGGATCCTTAACCCACTGAGCAAGGCCAAGGATCAAACCTGCATCCTTAAAGAGGCAAGGTTGGGCCTTTAACCCAGTAAGCCACGATGGAAACGCCCACTAATAAATAAATTCAACCTAAAGTGTTAATACAGGGCAGAAAAGTGGGAGTCATGCAGAATCTGAATATTATCAAGTGTTCTTAGAAAGAGGAGACTTGTAGTACTTTTATTTACTTCTCTTTAATTTTTCTAATGTAACAACAGAATTTGTTTTCTTCCAAGTTCAAAATAGCCGAGATTATGAACATGAGCCAGAGGATATTGAAACTGCTCATCTTCAAGTCCTGCTGTAATAGCTCTGCTCAGCTCGCAAAACAGCGCTATGTGGGAAATGATCAGTCTAATCCGTACAGTCAGATCTTTTAACACTGTCCTCCTTGTTTCAGTTTGTGAAATTTCTCAGTTCCAAGTAGGTGGTCCACTGAGGTAGAGGGAGAGGAAAGACATTTTTAAATATGGTAGGTGCACAGAGTGTGGTAAGAGCATAAACTTAGGAAACATATATTATTTACCAAGGGGAATTTTTCCAGTGTTTTCCACCCCAAAGTGGTAGGAGAGAGTTTGGCAGAATTCAACATCAGACAGAGGAGCTTGTCAAGGTTAAGGCACTAAGGCTGGAGACTGGGGTAGGGGGGTAGGGGTGGCGAAATTCAAAGACAAGTGTCTCAGGTCAGCACATGCTAGGCTGACCGAGCAGCTTGGAACAGGGGAGTCGATGTTGCCAAGATGACTGTGAAAGGACATTTTGCTTCCCAAACCCCCTTTCCTGATAACTGAGGCTCTTTATCCTGGACCATTCAGCGCTTTTCTTCTGTTATTACTGGTACCTAAACCCAAACCATCAATCACTTTTTCAACCCTGTCATCTCAAGCGACACCTAATACTTTCAGGAGCTAGACAAGGAATCACTTAAAGAACAACCCCCAAAGCCACTGTCACTGGGTGGTGTGTGTGTGTATGTGTGTTGTGGGGGGGCGGGAGTGGAGGGGCTTCCTGAGCTGTGATGAAGCAGAGAGGGTCTATCTGGAGGAAGACGGCCTTCAGACTGCCATTCAGCTAGAGAAGCTCCCCTATGAGCTCTTACAGATGGAGATTCTAAGTACTATTACTTTCGAAAATAATGGTTCTCTTGCTTGAATACTGTATGAAATCTATTGCCCAGAGACTGTTGCACTTAAAAAATGACCCAATTTCAGGTTTGTTTGTTTGTTTGTTTTTGTTGTTTTTTATTTTTTTTTTATTGGTCTTTGCAAGGAAACATTTTTTTTTTCCTTAGCAATTTAAGTGTATCATCTTGTCAAATTGGAGATGTGGCATTAATGTTTAATCTCCACATAGACAAATGAATTCCTCATAATCTAATTCACTCACTGATTTAGTCCTTAAAAATGATAATTGCATGGACTCAGTTTATCTTATTTATCTCGAATGTGAAAGAAGGTGAAGGTGAGTATTTTTATTCATTTCTGCCTCATGAAACCTCAAACCCTTACCCCCAGGAGACTTCACGGTCCCACAGTCCAACTTCACATGCTTAGAAATCACAGGGCAGACAAGCCAAGATTTAAGACCAGAGGCAGGTTACTTGGATGGGGCAGGTGCTGGGCTGGTCCACCCCGTGCGGCTTAGGGAAGGAAGTGTGAGCCAGAGACTGGTGCATGGAATCTGTTGCCATGGAGACAGATGGGCACTTGGTGCAGGGGAGAAGCTCAGAGAATGGTGGGTGGTTGGCTGGGGGATATTCCAGCCAGCCAGGGAGTCCAAGGAGGACCAGTCACAGCAGCCTGGGCTGTAGAGAGGACCCAGAAACACGGCCAGCATTCAGAACCCAGGCGCAGGTACCCTGACCTTGCTGATAAGGGAGCAGATGGACAGCTCAACCCCCATCCTGGCCCCACCACTTACCAACTCATGGCCCTAAGTTATTTAATATCTCAAACTTCAACTTCTGTAAGTTATGAAAATGAGATAAGGCCTACCTTGTAGTATTAAACATAATGAAGCACTCAGCACATAGCTGAACCACGTGAAAAAATGATGGCTTTAAAAAAGCTGGTTATTGGGTTTATGCCTCGAGCAAAGTGGGGATTTGATTATAGAAACAAGGAGTTCACGTACTGGAATTAGGATGCCCGGTGAGCACAAGGCCAGGAAGATGATGACTCCGACCTGATCTCTCGCCCTCTTGGACTGCCCCTGACTGGAGGTCAGGATGCATTCCTGCTTAGAATGGATCTGAATGTGCATGCGGCTCTCCTGGGGTCTCTTTGGGAATGAGAGGGTCACAAAGACTAGGAACTAGATGAGATAGCATTTTAATCATCCAACTGAATTCACACGGAACCATACCTAACCCATGATCCTTCAAAGGCCCTTTCCTGGAGACGGCTCCAGCAAGTGAACTTTCCCCAGGAGTTGTTTTTCCCCAAGCAGCCTCGTGTGTAAGGAAGAGGTTTAGGATGAATCTCAAATCATAGAGTCTATGAAATACTGTTTTATTGCAAAATTCAGACTATCACATGGGAAACGAAAGATCGCTGCTTTCGATCACGTGATGACATCACTGCGTCCTCGTGCTGAAGCCCGGTGCTGCGGGCCCCCCAACACTTGCTGTGCCAGCCTCTCTCATCCCTCTTTCTCCACTTGAAGACACTCCCTTCTCTGGCTCCAAGACCCACATGGGGACAATCAGCCGACTCTCATCTAGTCCATTGGATCATTTCCAAAGTGCTGCTGTCCTTTGACCTCATTTATCTCTGCCCCTTACCTGCGGAGGCAGGATTCCCCTCCCTGGAGGAAAAGGGGCTCAGACAATTGAATTGCCCAAGGCCACTCAGCGGGTAAATGCGAGAGCCGCATCTGGATGCCAGGTGTTTTGAGCACAAGCTCTCTGACTTTTTCCACCTGACTCTGTGGACTGCAAGGGATGGTGGCTTCTTGTGTGTTCTCCTCCCATTGCATTGTATTTTAAACAGTGGCTCCAAGGCTTTCACCAGTTCCCTAGGTCCCAGCCCTCTGCCCTCTGCTCTCAGAATGTGCTGTGCACACCAGCGCTGTTCACAAGGGCTCCGGGGGATGAAAAGGCAGTCCTGTCTTTGATTCCCTTTCCCTCTTGAGTCAAAGATAAGTATGTGATAGATGTCAGAATTTGTGAAGCTTCAAAAAGGAATGGGCACTGAGAGACGAGCAGCGTCCCCAAAGGTTTGGGGTGGAGAGCCCTGTTTTAGGAGCAATCCTGTGTATCGTTGTGTGATAGCATCCCCAGGTCAGTGCACACAGAGGGATTTTTTTTTTTTTTTCAAAATACATCATGTCAGGTTCTCCCCTGCACACAACCCTCTGATGGCTCTCTTTGCTCTCACCCCCTGTCTTTTTCCAGTGCCCCAACCTGTCCCACCTCTGACTCTGCTTGGGCCACGTGCGCCCACTTGTTGTTTCTGTCACAGAGCAAATATGAGGGCACCTTAAGCCTCTACACTTGGGGTTTCTTCCTAGAATGCGGAAGAGGTGGCACTTCCTTCTTTGGGTGTGAGGAAGCCGCTTGAAGATTATGAGGCAAGGGATGGCATTAGGCACCCACGTAATCCATTCTTTGGCATAAATACAATCATGTCGTTCCCTTTAAAGTCCTTCAGCTGCTGCCCATTGTAGCAGGACATCCAGACTCCAGAGACCGGCTGAGGACCTCTGCTCCTCCCCAGTCTGCTTCCCTTCTGAGATTCCAGCGATGTCAGCTCGAAGAGGAAGGAGGATCCTTTAGCCTGTACTTCCCATCAGAACCGCCCCCCGCAAACCCAGATAAACATATACAACAGGAAACTCATCAAAACTGCCTGCTTATGCATAAACCAAGTTTTAACACATCTCCAGCCCAACCAAGCCTTCCAGATGGGGTCCTTAAACCCTTCAACATGGACTGACAGGAGCCATACTGAATAGCCCAGGATCATTTGGGGCTTCCTACAGTGGACTAAAAAAATACACAACTTAAAAGTTGAGAGCTAAGTTTTATTGGGGGCAAAATTAGGACTTAAGCCCTGGGAGACTATCTCAGGTAGCCCCGAGAAATCTCTCAGCACAGGTGAGAGAGGAGCTTGCCTATATGGGGGTTTTTGCAACAAAGGGCAGGCAGCAGGAACAAAAGAGGCCTGGGCTCACTGAACTCCTTCCTTTGATCTGCAGTCTACTGTCAGGGCCAGTATCCTGAGCTTTCACAGCCTGCAGGACTCACTGCCTCTCACCCTTGGAGGTGACTGCATTCACATATGACATTCTTTATCCTTAACTACAGACCAGGCTAAAGTGCCAGCCAAAGAGGAAAAGGGGGACCATCGGGATAGGATAAAGGTGAGGGGGAGGTGCCTGCAGCACACACACATTTTACAAAAGTTTGTCGCCCATCTCCGGAAGGTCACTGCTGGTCACAAGGGGCAGACATCACCGTGAAGGGTTTTAGTGCTCTTCCAGATATGAGGGGATGCAAGACCTGGGCTCATAAAATCTCCTAAAAATATCTGACTCTCTGAAGGCCTGTTCTTCTAGCTTTCCCAGAGCGCAGAGTCCCTCGCTCCTGGTCTCCACCCTGAACTCTGCCCAGGGGATGCTGCGGGGGGGCAGCTGCAGCGGCTCAGGTTTTACTCCATGTAGAGATGGATGGCAAGCGCCCAACCTCAGTTCACACTGCTCACAGCCTGTTCTCCCTTCGGCCAAAAAAGCCCTCTCTCCTTTTTTATTTTAATGTCCCCCAGCTTTACTGAGCTATGATTGACATTAACGGTGTATACATTTAAAGTGTACAGTGTAGTGATTGGGAAATAATATTGTGAAATAATTTCCACAAAACAGTTAGTTAATCTTATCCATCAGCTCACATAGGTACCATTTTTTTTTTTTTATTTTGGTGGTGAGAACATTCAAGATCAACTGTCTTAGCAACTGTAAAATGTACAGTACTGTATGGTTAACTGTCGTTAATGCTACGCATCGTATCCCCAGAACTTATTTATTTCATAACTGCAGGTTCATACCCTTTGATGACCTTCACCCATTTTTTCCCAGTTTGGTCTCTGTTTCTATGAGTTCCAGGATTTTATATTCCACGTATAAGTGGAATTTCTGTCTCTGACTTATTTCACTTAACGCACTCCAGTTTCATCCTTGTTGTTGCAAATGTCAGGATTTCCTTCTTCTTTATTACTGATTAATAACAATTATACACATTATACATATATATTTTATATATCATAGTTTCTTTATCCATTCATCCATTGATGGACATTTAAATTGTTTCCATGTCTTGGCTATTGTAAATAATACTTCAGTGAACATGGGGGCACAGATATTTCTTTGTGATGGTAATTTCACTTCCTTCAGATATATACCCAATTTTTTTAAGATTGCTGGATCTTAAAGTAGTTCTGTTTTAAGTCTGGGTGGGTTTTTTGTTTGTTCGTTTGTTTTTTTAAGGAACTTCCATACTGTTTTCCACATGGCTGCAGCAATTCACATTGCTACTGACATTGTAAACTGTTCCTTTCTCTCCACTTTTGTTACTTTTTATCTTTTTGGGTAGAGTCTTTCTAACAGGTGCGAGATGATACTCAGTGTGGTTTGATTTGCATCTTCCTCATGATTGGTGATATTGATTACCTTCTCGTGTACCTGTTGACCTTTTGAATGTCTTCTTCAAAAAAAAAGTCTAGTCAGGTTCTTTGCCCATTTTCAAATTGGATTATTTGGGTTTTTTTTCTATATGTTTTTATATATGATGCCATTTCCTCTTGCTGCAGATATTTTTTTTTTTCTCTGCAGAAGCTTTTTAGTTTGATGTGGTTCTACTTGCTTATTACTGCTTTTGTTGCTTGTATTTTGAGTGTCATGTCCTTAAAAATCATTGCCAAGACCAATGTCAAGTAGTTTTTTCTCCATGTTTTCTTGTAGGAGTTTTACGGTTTCAGATCTTACATTTAAATCTTTCATTCATTTTAACTAAATTTTTGTGAGTGATGTTAAGATTGGGGTCCAGTTTCTTTTACATGTGACTATCCAGTTTTGCCAGCACTGTTTATTGCAGGGACTGTCTTTTCTCCATTGAGTGTGTTTGGCTCCCTTGGCAAATATTAGTTGATTGTTTATGTACGGGTTTATATCTGAGTTCTTGGTTCTGTTTTATTGGTCTGTGTGTCTATTTTTGTACTAGTACCACACTGTTTGATTAACTTTGTAATATAGCTTGAAATTAGGAAGTATAATGCCTCTAGCTTTTTCGTTTTAGGATTGCTTTGCCGATTAGGGATCTTTTGTGATTCCATATGAATCTTAGGATTTTTTTTTTTCTATTTCTATAAAAAGTGCTGTTGGAATCTTGATAGGAATTGCATTGAATCTACAGATTACTTTGAACAGTATAGAAATTTTACACAATTCTTCTACTTCATGAACATGGGATATCTTTCTATTTATCTATGTCTTCTTCAGTTTCATTAATCAAGGCCCTCTCTTTCTTTTTCTCTACCTTAGCTTCCTGGCTGATTCTACTAATCCTTTAAGCTCATGCTTGGCCTTCTTTGACTCATCCCATGCCATGCTGCATTAGGGGCCATTTTCTGTGCACCTGTTTAGGGCCCCTATTGCACGTTGTTGAAATTCTATTTATGCACCAGCCCCCCCCCAAAGACAAAGAGCTTCTTGTAGACAGCTCCAGGACATATTTTTTTGGGGTAATTAAATGATGAATTAGAGAATTATTGCTTGGAATAGAGTTGGTGTTTAATAAGTAATTTTTTTAAAGAGTAAATGACAAGAACGAAGCTTTGGAAAGACTATTCCGAAACCTCAGTGTAAAGTAATTGGCAACATTTCAACTGGGCGGTGATGAGAAATGTTGGGAAGTCATTTCATCAGGCCGAATGGAACAATTGAACAATTGAACTTGGGAAGTGCACCTCATACATGGTGGGCCCCGGTTTTTTCACCAAAAAAGAGGTGTTTTAACAGCATCTCTGTCATAGGACCGGCATGAAGGTATACCATGCCCGGAAATCAACCCATATGATTATTTTTAAAAGCATTACCATTAATCATGTGTGGTGGTGAAAGGCATAGCTCTGGGCCATGCTGCCAGGATTGACTCTTAGTTTCCAGGTCGACTCCCAGAAAGTTTCCTAACCTCTTTGTACCTCAGTTTTTACATCTCTACAATGGCAATAATAATAGCACTTAATTCATAAAGTTGTTTACTCGAATTGATGCATGTATAGTGTTTATAGCTGGTATGTAGCAAGGTCTTAATAAACATTAAAAAATAACACACACGAGAGCAGAAAGCAAAACTGTTGAGGTAGAATCAACATGAATTTATAACCAAGTGGCTCTGTATTTGTTGGCGTGGTAGATAGAGTAAGCTCAGAGAAAGAATCTGAGAAATTTTGGTTTGGGGATTGAATGGCCCTACAGATGATTGATGACTAGAACCCAAGATTAAGAGCAGAAAGGTTAGAATAAATTTGAGCAGTTGGGCCAATATTTAATTCAAATTTGTATCTGGTGAATTGAAATGGTTGGAATTTCAGATGTAGAATTTATATATTTGTCCTTCTTTTTTTTTTTTTTTGTCTTTTTAGGGCCTCACCTGCAGCACATGGAGACTCCAAGTCTATGGGTCAAATCAGAACTGTAGCCGCTGGCGTGTGCCACAGCCACAGCAACACCGGAACTGAGCCATGTCTGGAACCTACATCATAGTTCACGGCAATGCTGGATCCTTAACTCACTGAGCGAGGCCAGGGATCAAACCTGCGTCCTCATGGATACCAGTCATTCATTTCCACTGAGCCACAACAGGAACTCCCAGATGTAGAATTTATGATTTCAGAATCATTAGCATAGAAGTATTAAGTGTAATAATACTTGATATTTATTGAAAACTATGAACTCTGTGCTAAACATTTTATACACCTTATCTCAGTGCTCTCAACATCCTAGGAGAAAGGTACTACGATTAGCTGCCTCTCAAAGATGGGGAGGTCAGACCCAGAACAGATAAGTAGCCCCAGGTCACCTGATTAAGTGGTCAACAAGGGTCTGGCTCCAGACAGCTTTATTCTGGAGTCTGCAGTCTTTCTTCCGTTTTGGACTATCTCCAAGGCAAAGGCTGAAGCCGTGAGGTTGGCCAAGAGAGCATGATAAGAGAGAGGATGTGTCCGATAGGGTTGTCTTTGACCTAACCATCTGCCTTCTTTTACCCCACTTCTCATGGCCAACACTTTGCAGTAAGGACTCAACAGGTGTTGGGTGATTGCATGAGTTAATTGGATATTAGAGGTTCAGCCTTTATGGCAGACAAGAGAGGAAGCTTCACTGGCTCAGGCTGTCTTTACCAGCCAGAGACTCGAACCCACAGTTCACAAGGAAAACTGGATGCATCAGAGTCACCTGGAGTGGTTACTTAAAAACAGACTCCCAGTCCCCAGCCCCGATCCACTGCAAAGCGAACTGGTTTCTGTCTGGCATGCTGTGTCCTTGATAAATGCCTGGGAGATTCTGATGGGCCGTCAGTATGTTACCCACTGCCTTGACCCACCAAGATGGCCTGGGATTGGATGTGATTTTTTGTTACATAAAGGGCAGCCATAAAGGAGTGATTTGGGGGGTTTTTTTTGTGTGTGTAAGTCCTAAACCAGTTGTGAAGGTAATTTTGAAAGAGGAATTCCCAAAATGTTCAGAGCAATCACAGGATAGCTGAGGTAATTACATAGCCTCCCCAAATGATGATTTTGGAGGGAAGTGCTCATTTGGATTTGTAGTTTCCAGTGTGTTTAATAAATATCACTTCCATTGCAAAAAGATCACTGCTGTGGTTTTTTTTTTTTTTTTTTTTTTTTCCGGGATGGAAAGGAAAACACAGAGGAGACAGCATCCATCGGACATTGTTCCCGTGCTCTCCACTCCAGCACTCCTCTCTGAATCTGAAGCGGAACCGGTCAATTGGGTCATTTTCTGAACCCCACGGACCAGCATCATTTCTGCTTCTCTTTGCATTGTTCGCAGCACTTTGACCTTTAGCAGAGGACAGCTCCGCAGCGATGCCAAACACTGTTCTTATACAGTAGAGCCTTTGTGAAAGAGTGGGCGAGGACCCAGCTCACACCTATGCCACAGGCTGCCTTCCATGAGATTCCATAGGGCATCTCTCAGAATGTGGTTTGACTGACAGAGAATCCGAAGCCAGGCATTGATTAGCAGTGTGAAATATCAGGGGTCTGCTGAATGTTTGTATCTCAGCTTGGTCTGGTTTGGTAGATGGAAAAGAGTTTCCTGGCCTGATAACATCAGTTCTCTGTGCAGGTATTTCGTGGCTCTCCACATTTGTATTAGATTGCACAGATACTACTGAAAACAGCCACCACACATACTTCATCTCACAATAATTATGCAGAAAATTAAGAAGAATCATTTCCAGTTTAATCATCTTTTGGCTTAACCATGCCCCCCCCCCCCAGCTTATAGGTCTAATTGCTCTAATTCTCATTTTATCTTTCTATAAGGTAGGGATCATATCCACTTCATTAGGTGGTGGTAAGCCATAACTAGAATGAGAAAGAATTTCCTT
Source organism: Phacochoerus africanus (assembly GCF_016906955.1). Lineage (NCBI taxonomy): Eukaryota > Metazoa > Chordata > Mammalia > Artiodactyla > Suidae > Phacochoerus > Phacochoerus africanus. The sequence goes on along the minus strand of NC_062555.1, from coordinate 12,858,026 downwards.
AAAGGGGCCGTACCTGGGGAGACGGTCCCTTCCTTTGAATTCTTGCAGGCATATTTCTCTGTGGCCCTTCATTCCTTCCTTTCACACACATTTAGGGAACACCTACTCTGGGCTAGTTACACTTCTAGATGCTGGAAAGCTCACTGCAAGAAAGAGCCAGAAAAGGCCAGGCGCTCGTACAGCGTCCAGACATAGAGGGCGAGGCAAGCAGTCAACAAAATCAATAAACCGATGACACAGTATGTTAGATGGTGTTACCGGCCGTGAGAAAAACAAAGCAGAAAGTCACGTGGGGAGGGCTGCGTTGAGGAGCAGGTGTTGATTCGGTTTTACAGAAGGTGCTGGCAGGGGGGTGTCCTTTCTGAGAGGGTGGCGCTTGGACAAAATCTCAAGGGGAGTGAGGAAAGCAACTTTTACTGACTAGCGTTCCATGGGACCATTCGTCCTGAGCATAAAAAGGGAGGGAGTGGGACGGACTGGGAGTTTGGGGTTGGTAGATGCAAACTATTGCATTTGGAGGGGATGAGCAATGAGGTCCTGTGGTGCAGCACAGGGAGCCCTGTCCAATCCCTTGTGATGGAATGTGATGGAAGATAATTATGAGAAAAAGAACGTATTATATATATGTATCACTGGGTCACTTTGCTGTACAGCAGAAATTGGCAGAACCTTGTAAATCAACTAGAACAACAAAATATTAAAACAGGGTTTCGCTGCTTGGAAATAAATTTTAGAGATTTTTCAATGCTTGTTAGCATATTAAAAAATTTGAAAAGGCCTGCTGGAGAGAAACCAGCCTAACTCAAACATATTTACAAATAATTTCCTCCCTCCTCCCCTCCCCCTTCTTCCCTGACATGCCAGAGCAGCACGGAAGCTCTGAACCAACGTTCAGAGGAGCATCCAGCCCTGCTGACCGATAACCAGTAGGGATTCTAGGGCAGAACAGTCCAGGGAAAACCCTTCCATCCTGGAACCCAGACTTAAGTGTGAGACCCGAGTCTGCCACTCTGTCCCCGAGCAAATTGAACTTTCCTCTTTTTTGGTTTCACTGTGTCTGAACTGGACTTAATAACGCCAGCGAGGCGGGCTTGTTGCGAAGATTCAAGTGGTGAAGTCCTTTCTAAACTGTCAAGTCCTGCAAATACAGATGCCTTTTGTGCTCTTTTATTTGCTTTTTTGGAGCTTGGAATGAGTCAGCCCAGGGCTAGTCCCCTGTCCAGGGTTCATTGATAGAATGTTGGAGAAGGAATGAGCCTTCTGGCTTCATGAGGGAGTGAGGGGGGCTGCCCTCCTGGACCTGAATTCGAACCTTGGGCTTTACAAGCTTCAGGCTCCAATCAGCTAAAATCGCCGGCTCTCAGGCCCATTTCTCGCCATGCGCCAGCGGTTCCCAAACGTGGGTGCATACTGGCATCCCTCAGGGGGTTTAGGTACCTACTGTTGCCCGGCTCGAATCCCCACATGGTCAGCCTGAATCGCTGCGGGGTGTGGCTTGCGCGTCAAGGACAGCTTTTAAAAGCTTTCCAAGTGATTCCAGGACGTGGCAAAGTTTGGAGCCACTGATTGAGACTAATCCCTGTGACCCGCTTTTTTTTTTGCGGCCTGGCCAAGAGACAAGCTTCCAAGTTGTTCATTGTTACAAACCAATGAATTAGATTCTTTTTTCTTTTCTTCTGGGAGGGTAAACAGACAAGAGGAAGGAGGAGGGGGGGAGGGAAATTGACTTTGCTCAGCTGCCCGCTTGCAGGTGGCACTGTGCCTTTTTGTGCATTTCAGCTCCCCAGTGACTCTGACACTTAAATGGTATGAGTCCTTTTTAAGGATATGCCGTAAGTGATCACAGAGACCTTAAGATATTGCCTGAGGAATTGGAGGCAGGACACCAACCCTGTCTTGCTTGGTCCTTTCCACATCACTGTGACAGCCATTCAGCTTTTCTTTGGGCTCCCTGCACCCTCTCCCACCCTCGCTTTTGTCTTCTGAGCTTTCTGGTAAAACCTGGTAGGCAGCAGTGCCACATTGGTGTCAAATGAAGTCCGGTTACAGTTTTTGGAGGGAGACGAAGTTGTGCATGTTAAGCTTCAATACGTTTGGGAAATGACATACTTTATTCCCTTATAATATAATAACTGTCCACATAAGGTAGCTTAATAAGCAGTAAATGTAGGCGTTTTCTGAGCAAGGCCCCTTCTGAGCAAAGTACCTGGACCACCGTAGAGCTGCGGGCCTGTCGGTAAGGCTGGCTCTGCTTTTTCCATTTCCCAGACTGGCCAAAGGCTTCGTGGAATAGAAGTAGATGCAGGCCAAGTTTCTCTCTCTCTCTTTTTTTCTGGTCTTTTTAGGGCCGCACCTGCAGCATATGGAAGTTCCCAGGCTAGGGGTTGAATCGGAGCTGTAGCCGCTGGCCACAGCCACAGCCACGCCAGATCTCAGCTGTGTCTGTGACCTACACCACAGCTCATGGCAACACCAGATCCTTAACCCACTGAGCTGAGGCCAGGGATCAAACCCGCGTCCTCATGGGTACTAGTCAGATTCATTTCTGCTGAGCTACAACAGGAACTCCCCAAGGTTCTCCTATGAGAACAGTTTATTCCTTGAACATTTATGGAGCACCTGCTGTGTGCTCAGACCTAGGAATAAAAAGATAACGGAAACGGCTGTGACACTAAAGGCAGTTACAGCTGAGCAGCAAAGACAGACATGTTAACAATAATTAAAGTATGACACACATAGTCACAGAGGTGTGTTGATGGGGGTAGCAGGGAGGAAGGCCTGTGGCCCATGCTGGGGTGTCCCTGGAAAGGGGCAGGGGTACGTCGTGCAGGAGTTGATCAAGGTGACTTTGAAGTGTGTGGTTGGGGTCACTCATGCACCTCCTTGGCAGTTACCTAAATATCAGTGTTTGAAGGACCCTCCCCCCAAGAATGGGAGGGGCGTTATTAAAGAGGAAATCCAGGTTGTAAGAAGTTGCGTGACTTGCCAGGGTTGCCAGAGGCACGAGAAGTAGAAATTAGACTCCCACTCGTGTGTTCTGACTCCAAGGTTAGTGTTCTTTCCGTGACACGAGTTTCCTCTGCTGGCGCAGCAACTGGCAGGGACGCAGAGCTGAGAACTGAGTTGGTGACTTGCAGCATCAGGTGACATCTTGATTATTTTTTCCAGTGGAACCTGGTTGCCAAGGAAAATGTTCTCTCTGCTGAACCGAGGCAGTGACTACCTCGAATGAAAATAGAGCCTTGAAATGAAAGAACCCCGGAAAACCCCAGGTGTAAAAGAAAAGCGGAGATGTCTAACTCTCTCCAGAAACTGATGGTACAAATCCAGGTGTCCATACATATATTTAAAATCGCCGTCACTCCTTGGCCTTGGGTGTTATATCATTTCATTTTTTACAAATTAGACTTAATTCAAATAAATGCGGTTTTATTTCAGACACTTGCAAGTCCTTCACATTCATAATTTCCCCCCTATCTTTAATACCGGCTGAAGCCATTGCCAATTCCTGAATGATTCCCGAATAAATTTCTCCAGCCAGAGCTTTCTTCTAAATCTTTCCCAAGGCTGATAGAAATCTGGCTTCCATGGGCCTGTTAGCCTAGCATGTTCCAAACCAAATTCATAAGTTTCTTACCCTGGCCTTGATTTGGATCACTCCAACACCCTATCATTAATTCAGGTGGCCGAGCCAGACTCTAAGGCCCGCTGATTCCAGCTCCCTGGCAGATACTCCTCCCCCCCTCCTCCTGACCTCACGGCTACAGCTCTGCCGCAGCCCTCATTCTCTGGCATCTGACAGCTGCCACGGATCTTAACTGTACTCCCCGAAACAATGAGTATCTTCCCACCCTAATCCTTCTTTCTTAGCGCAAGGAGCATCGTCCAGCCAGCTGAAACCAAACCGGGAAGTTCTTCTTCTTTTAATTCAGTGTTCAACTCTTTCTAAAAGGCTGGTCCATTTTCCCTTGCCAGTTACGTAAAATACCTTGACCATAAATTTCTCTCATGATTGAAGCTTTTATTGTGTCTCAAGGCCATCATTCTGAATACTGGTGATTGTGAGACATTCTTCGTGTAGTCGTTGGCACGACGTTTGGCTTAAATGAATGTGTTGTTCTTTCTGAATCCAGTCTTAAAATAATCTCTTCTTACATCAGTGGTCCTTAACCTTTCTGGAGTCATGAACCCTTCTGAGAATGTGATGAAACTTAAGGGTCTTGTCTTGAGAACAGTGCATAGGTTACTGTGTGCACACCCCCCCACCCCCCACCCCCCCACACACCTATTTTGCCTACACCTTCAAGACTTAATTCATTCGTAGATGAACTAGCCTGAAATCTGGGTTGAGGACCCCTGTCTTATAGGAAGTTGTTTCCTTTCATGTCAGAGGCATGGTGTACATTTTTACTTTAGGGACATATCCTCATGAACTTGTTGTAGTTGCCTTGATTTGCTGTAATGCTTTCCCACAGTTCAGACCCTGTCTTGCCGGTGTGGACTGGGATAGGGCCCTGGGGCCGTTCATGGGCACAGCCATCCTGATAACACCCTTAACTAGCTCTAGGACTTTGTCATGTCCTTAACTAGCAAGATGCAGTAGAAATCAACTTGGATCCTCTGCCAGGGGACCTGAATTCTTGTCTCCATGGGCTCTCCTAAGCCTGTCAAACATTTTAGAAACTCAGCGCTAGTGTAAAGTGAGGCACGTCTGCCATGACGATGTTTTGCTGGAATGTAAAGTGCTCTTGCTTCTGCTCTTTCACTTTATCTTAACAAAGACGGAATGAGAAGGTCGATGAGTTCTCAGTCTTCAGTGCATTGGGATAAATAAGGGAAGGAGCACAGAGACAGGCTTGCTCTGAAACAGTTACATTGGGAAATGAGTAAGAGGGCCCTTTCTGGCTCTGGTCCCCAAGCACCTTCATGCTCTGCCTGTGTGTGCTCTTCACTGGACTTCCTGATTTAATTCAAGCTCCATGTAGGTCTAAGGCATCAAGGCAGAAATGGTTGGATCCATTTATGTCAAATGAGGTCTGCAGAACAGCCTGAGTGGGGTAGGAAGAGAACAACCGTAGGCAAGCCTGATGGATGGCTAATAACATTTTGGCTGATGGGGTCGGCCACCGGTACACTCCATCATTAGTCATTTTACCTCATATCAAAGGAGCCATCTTGGGGAAGTTCCCATTGTGGCTCAGTGGTAACAAGCCCACTAGTATCCATGAGGACGCGGGTTCGATCCCTGGCCTTGCTCTGTGGGTCAAGGATCCCGCATTGCTGTGTGCTGTAGGTCACAGACGTGGCTTGGATCCTGCATTGCAGTGGCTGTGGTGTAGGCCAGCAGTTGTAGCTCTGATTCGACCCCTAGCCTGGGAACTTTCATATGCTGTGGTTTGTGGTCCTAAAAAAGCAAAAAGGTGGGGGGCATTTTGGAAAAAGTAAGTTTGAACCTATTTTTGTGTATAGCTTTTTTTCTGATCTATGTTTAACTATACTCAGGAATTAGAAATACAATCTTTGGTTAACTTTACCTGAACTTCCCAGAATATTTTGTGGATCCTCCAAAAAACAAAAACAAAAACAACAAAAACACCAGCCTTCCTAGGCTGAGCCTGCTGGCTCATCCTGGCTCTTCCTCTCCTTCCCTCTTCCTCCTTCTTCCTCAGATTTGTAGCAGCTTAGAGCTGAAGCAACCTTGGAAATGGGTTAAATCTCTCTTTGTGCAAGATGGAAATTGAGACCCAGGTGGATTAAATCATTTGCCAAAAGTTACCCACAGCTGATCAGTAGCTGAGCCAAGAGACCATCACAGGTGTTCCACCTATTTCCCCCCATTTATTTTCCTATCTTTTTAAGCAGAAAAATGAATATCTTGACCCTTATAAAACTAAAAATACAGCAGAGAAAGGCTCATAACACCCCCCTGAAAAGGTCATAGTTTTTATGATTATATTAGAAATACGACAGTTATATACATGCCCCCCCAAAACTCTCATTAAGTTCTACCTCCTCAGCATATGCGTCTCCAATTAAATAGTTTCCCTTGGATCGCGCGTGGTTTTTCGAGGGTCTGTCTGAAATATGGAGACACAACCTTGACATTTCTCCAGCTCCAAGGATAAAAGTTTTGCTACTTCCAATTTTCTGTCGAATATAGGTGTCCTGGCTCCTCAAAGGACAGTTTTGTGTCCGTGAGGGCCTCAGAAGCGATTTAACAAGAGCCAGTTGTACTTGGCCCTTTGCTAGGCGAGCCACAGGAGATGGGGGCGGGGGGGATGCATAATCCCAGCAGGACGGAATGGGAGGTGAAGAAGAGATTTCAAAACAACCCTAGAAAGAGTCAGAGAACAGTGATGTCATGTGTAGCAGTGAACATTGTGGAACGGAGGGAGGCAATGATCAATACACCCAAGAATAGTAAATAACGGTCTTGTGGGCGAAAAAGGATTTGAACTTGGACTTGACCAATGGCCTTGAATGCCTGAGCAATGACACTGCAGAAGGAGTTAACAGAGGGTGTGAGATGAGCAGTGGGCAACCAGGCTGATTGAACCATGGGTGCAACACTCGACTAGTTGGATTGTAGGTTGAGTAGGTAACCCTAAGCCTAACCCTAACCCTAGGAGGTGCTTGATAATGAGGATTCACAGCACTTGAATTTGAATCTCATCGGTGTAACTTTGAGCAAATCACCTTTTTTTTGGTCTTTTAGGGCTGCCCCCATGGCATATGGAGGTTCCCAGGCTAGGGGTTGAATTGGAGATGTAGCTGCCGCCCACACCACAGCCACAGCAACGTGGGATCCGAGCTGCGTCTGTGACCTACACCACGGCTCACAGCCATGCTGGATCCTTCACCCACTGAGTGAGGCCAGGGATCGAACCTCATGGATACTTGTCAGATTCTGCTGAGCCACACTGGGAACTCCTCAGCAAATTACTTTAACTTCTCTGTGCCACCATCTCCTTGGCTAACATGGGACTACCAATAATCCCCTTCTCATACTGTTGTTGGGAATATATTTAATTAGATTTACAAGTTCAGAATAGTGCCTTCTCTGTGTTCCATCCACCTTAGTCAGCATTTTTCCGCCCTCTGGTTTGGTCGGGAAGTTAAACTGAACATGCTCCAACAATATTAACTATTCTATTTAGAGTGAAGCCAGAAAATAAAGACTTGAAAGTAGTCTGAGGAATTTGAGCTTGAATAAACAACAGAACGCCGTTCCCAGGCAGCACTGGATTTGGAGAATCTGGGCTTAGAAGGGATCTCATCAAGCCTCCAGAGAACTGGGGAACCTCGCCTCTGCACCTTCCTAGTTGCTCAGATATCTCAGCCTTGGGGAAGGAACCCACTTGGTGGCCTGCACTGGCATGTGGATTGGTGGCCTGCAATGGCATGTGGATTGGTGGCCGACAGCATGGAAGGCATGGGTCTGTAAAAAAAAAAAAGTAATAATAATGGATTTCAAGGGATTAAAGTGAGTCAAATTTTTATGGTTCTTTCTCTTCCCAGTGGGTCTTTAAGGGTCTAGTTCTGAGGTTAATAAGTAAAAAAAAAGCTGGAGACCCAGGTTGGTCGGTTGAATATCAACAAGCTCCTCTTGGACAGTTACCCCAAATTCACCTGTCACACGGGGAGAGAAGGTCTCCTCGGGTTCTGAGGGGACCGTTGCCGTCTTTAGAATCATCTTTGACCCCTGGCAACCTCGAAGCACCAGAAAAGACTGCCCTAATTCCTCTTTCAGGCATTCCAAGGAGACTGATAAGCAGAGCCGGGAGCTCTGAGCAGTTGTTGAGAGTGGCCCTGTCCAGTTCAATGCTCAACTTCCGGAGTCGGCCCTGGGACCCCTCCTTAGGTTTGCTTTAGGGAGGCCCTTCTCCGATTTGGATTGTCTGCTCTCTGCATAAGGACAGGGTGGGCTCTCTGGCATCTGCTAGGGACCCTCGGCGTGGGACTCCAAAGGGAAAAGGCCTAACAGGTCACTTGCCATTTTCACTAAACTTAGCCAACCACGCAAATAGGTAAACGCTGTTCAAGCCTACAGCAGCTGCAGACTCTCTTGGATGAGCTCAAAAGTTTTTCTCCCAGTTGCCTTTGTTTTTCAGGTTTGCCACTCTCTCCCCGGCTTTATGTTTTGCAACCTCGGCTGGCTTCTGCTGTCATCTTTTAGGGTTCGAATGAATCCGTGGGAACAGGGACGTTAGCTCTACATGACAGCGACCAAGGTCAATGAGAAGCTTGGGGAAAAAAAAAATTCCTGAACCTGTTCTCCTACTCCAGACGAGTGCTAAGGGAGGGCAAAGGATTTGCCAAACCTCGGGCTACGTATTTTATTTTTCAGGAATGCACGCATGGTCTTTAATGTACACACTCTCATGATGGCTAGGAGCTGCATAAAACGTACCATAGAATGGACAAATAACACAACTACATATCACAAAAACGACATGCTCTCTGCTTTACCTGTCATGTGGCCACATGATCAAAAATATGTTCTCATGTTTGCAGAAATAAATATTCAGGATTATGCGCTAGACGGATTCCAGAGAACGCAGTTACAGAAATGACAAATACAGTGAATGGCCACCAATAATATCTTTGTATTTAAAAAAAAAAAAAGTTTTCTTGCTGTTGCAGAAGAATGCAAACAAAAGCTAGGCATTCTTTCTGCCCTTTTAAACTCTCCTTGTGGTCCAGACGCCTGGAGGGCACCCCCCCCTCAAATTTCCGGATGTGCCAGAGAGCCCCTTAAATAGGGGCTTGGCCTTTCCTGCCTTGCTCTCTTTTTCCTCCCTGCCCCCTCCCCATTTTTAAAGGGCTTTAAAGAACATCTCTGGGAGACAAAAATAGCTCCAGTTGTGAGAGGCCTACACACTGGGAATGCAACCGAGAGATGCAAGTCAGCAAGTGCCAGCCGAGAACAGGAGTGTCTGGCCCCGGGTGGATGCTCCTCGCTGTCTGGGCGCCGCTTCTCTGCCTGGGCCCGGTGGGTAGCAGGGAAAATGCGTTTTCAGGGCTGGGCGGTGGGCCGGGTAGGGTTGGGGTCCGGTAGTGGCAGGAATGGAGACCCCAGTATTCGGGCCGAGGGGCTCTCTCCCTTCCCCTCCCCCACGTTTATACAAACGTCTTTTGCCCAGCCGGGGATTGGCGACGGTCAAAAGGGAGCAGTTGGCACTGAATGTCACCCTGAAGGTAAAATGAAAGACAAAAGATGAACGCATGCTTGCTTTCCGATCGCAGCGGCTGCGGCGGCGGCGGCGGCGGCAGTAGCAGCAACAGCAGCAGGATTTAAAGGGGAACCCCCCCCCCCGCCACACACACACACACAAAACCCATACGCACAGACACACATAAATACACACCCAGAGGCGTCAATTATGCAAACGCAATAATGCAATCAAATCATGACAGTGCCGGGCATTTTTTTTGGAGGGGGGAAATATAGATATTTATTTTGCCAAGAGGAGAGAGAGAAACGCATGCAAACAGAAACGTGCACATACCACGTAACCACCCGAGGAGAACCTGGCAGCCTCTCTCTTCTTCTGCCAAGTTATCATTGAGAAAACAGACAGGCATCATGACGTCCTGGGTCACAGGGAGTGCGGACCGACGCTACCAAGAGCAAAGGGAGGCGCCCGGGCGCTCCGGCTAGCGGTGGGCGCCCCTCGGCCCCTGGCCGCCCGGCTCGGTGAGTGCACAGCCGTGCGGGACGCGGATCCGGGGGCCAGGCCGGCCCCGCGGCGCGGGGGCCCAGCGGGGGGCCGTGCCCTTGGCCCCGGCGCGCCGGCCGGCACCCCCTCGCCCGCCGAGGTCGCGGGAGCCCAGTGAAAGGAGGCGTGTGTAAGATGTGCAGTGTTCCTGCATGGGGGGTTTGTAGACTTTCCCAGCCAAAGCGACCGGCTTGGGCTTCTTTAAAATCCCCGACGACTCACCTGCTTAACCTGCTGCAGTTCTGACCCTGCCAAGGTAACTGGTCCAAATCCTTATCATCAACATCTGGAGACAGACATTTGCATCTGGGGCATCCTTGATTTGCAGTCCTGGTGGAAATCTCGATTGCTCCCCCCTTCCCCCCTTCACTTGTTTAGAGTCTCTTGGAGGAAAAAAAAAAAAAAAAGCAACCCCTCCCTCCATCACACAAGCCTGAGTACTTGTCCCCCTCTTGCCGACTCGCCTTACCATGACTGCAAAACTGGCAGCGCGTTTGCTGGAGACACTGATCAATTCTCATTTCCATGAGATTTGTTCTTGAAACACCTCTCCCATCCCCCTTCCAGGAGACAGACTTGAGTGCTCGGGAAAGTGGCAAAGAGTGAAGGCAGAGTTAGGGCGCCGAGACTGGGATGGGTTGGGGGGAGTCCTCCGGTCTGAGGGGGGCTGGGGAAGGGGTCGTCGGGGAGGGGGCGGTGTCAGGAGTGGGGGGCCTGCCGTCACGGGCTGGAATGTCCTTCGGGTGCTCGCTGCCGCTGCTGTGGTCCTGGGTGACTCCCTCCTGTCCTCTACGCCTCATTCCCTCTGTCCCTCAACCGGCTCGTTCACCTTCCCCTGGGAGACTCTGAAGTTGCTCAGAGGTCACCCGACCATCGTTTTAAGTCTTTCAAACCACCTCCCCCCCATCCCCCTTCTAGTCTGTCGGATGCCTCTGGCAGGACAGACCCCCACCCCGCCCCCGCCTCCCATGTTTGGGGACAGGAGATTCCCAGAAAGACACAGAGGGCAAAGCTCTCCTCCTCCTCTTCAATTCCCTTCGGGCAACCCTTTCCTAGGGCACCCCTTCCCCCTTTCAGAATCTTAATGAACAATTCTGGAAGAGTCCGGAAGGGCCTGGAGGAACCCCGCATGATTATGTCTCTGTTTATGTGTTTGTGCTGCTACCGGGACGATGCTGTGGATTGCCACATAGGTCTGCTCGGGAGGCCTGTGGGCTGGCTGTGTGTTTGTGTTGTAGGACCACAACCGGTGGCCCCCATAAGACCCGAACAGACACAGACAGCAAATGATTTTGCTAGGCTAAACCAGAGAGCAATGTTGGAAATAAACCCTTTTCTCTCTCTCTTAAAAAAAAAAAAAAAGAGAGAGAGAGAGAGAAAAGACAGAAAAAAAAAAAAAGGACTTCTCAGCATGTGTTAAGAGGAGCTGTTAGGTCCACATATGCCTTCCTACTCTTTTCAAAACACGCCTGCTTAATACTTGCAGTGAAGAGCGGGAGACCCGGGGTTGTTTTGAAGTGCAGAGCAGTTGAAAGACTTGGTCTAGTTTTGAAGAGAGACTCTCTTTTGTTTCTCACGCAGCCCCAAAGACCAAATAGGGGAGTGTGTCTGGAAAATGCCCAAGCTAAGAAGCAGCGGGAGAGAGAAAAGAGGAAGAGAGGTCCCTGGGGGCAGGCAGGGGAGTGGGGAGTGGTGTCAGGAGTCTTTTTTTTTTTTTCCTGTCCAGTAGATGTGATGTGATGGAAATGAGTCAACCAACCTGAGAAACAGTCCTGTCCTGGTAGGAAAGAGAGGGAGATTTGCGCAGTTGTCCAATCGGAGCTGAAGACTAGCTGACAGAAAGAAGGGGCTTGAAATTAGAGATGGAGATGGAGTCACGTGGGTAGGACTTATTTTCCTTCGAAACTGAAAAGAATCAAGTGTATCTGGAAGCAGGGCCTAGAGGGTCTTTCCCACCCCGATGCGTCTGCTAAGCCTGGCTTGGTCATTTTTACCAAAACTACTCTCAGAACTCGCTCAACTCCTGTTAGAGAGAATTAGAAGTCTGTGTGTTGAGCATGGAATCGTGTAACACATGACTGTCCATTGACGGACTGATGAATGTAGATAAACATCTCTTCTTTGACAAGTCAAAAGCGCATTGAAAGCTTGGTGTGTGGTGGACACGGAAACTCACTGGTTTTCTTTAAGGGGGGGTTATAGAGGGAGCGGAGAGACCCTCTGATGAGTGACGCTTTTGCAGAATAGAACCCATCGGCCCATTAGGTTGCCATGTGTGTGCCGCTCAATTTATTCTGTGCAATTTTTCCAGAAATTAAAAGGTTACCCAGAGAGTACCATGTTCCCATCTCCGACCGAGCACCGCTTATTACTGCAACAGCATTTCAATATGAAGTGATCTGGCAGATATTTCATCTTTCATTTTGAGTTCTGAATTGGAATCAGCACGAGAATGGCACGGCAGCAAGATGAGGTAGAACAAACCTCCCAGGCAGGCAGCTCCAGGGCTGGGAGGGAACGTGTGGCTGAGGGGCCTTTCTCTTGCTGTTCTGGGCACCTTGTGGACAGGGACATTTCGGTTGTAGCTAGAATTTCAGCAAGAGCCTGCCAGAGGTAACAGGCTTCTGTTTGTAGTTGATCCTAAGTGTCTCTTCTTTCTTCTTCATGGCCACGTGGAGTGCCTTAGCTCAACATTCAAGGCAAAACTTCCCTGCTGCCCCACTGACAATTTCTAACAAACAAATCCCTGGGTTCACATGTCACAGGGACGAAGGTTACTTACGAGATTCTCCTTGTTTAGACCTATCGATACCAGTAGCTTCAGTCCTGTGTTATTTTTTTACTGTCATGCATGCATGCTTGCACGTGTTAAAATGCCAACCAAATCGCATCCCAGGAAGTTCAAGTATACGCCTTACAGGTTAACTTAGGAAACTGGTTTCAAATAGACACGGACAGTCTCATTATGCCAGTGAGGGGCATTTATGATATAAAGTTGAAATTCTGTATTTATTTCCAAATTGTTGGAAAACTGTGGGAACGCAAAGATTATGAGGAAAATGCCAAAAGCCACATTAATGAAGAAAAACAATGTTGAGATACTTTTGAATAATAGATGGGATATGCAATGGTCAACCACAAGATAAAATTTTTACACAGTATCTTTATGGCTTTAAATTGGCTGCATTGTAAACTAAGCTTAGTACTCTATTAAGTCATTATACTTTTCAATTATTTAACGTTTCTGGCCAACCTATCTTCTGTGGTCTTTCTCTATACCCATCAGAAATATGCACTGTAGTAATTGCTTGTTGCTAGTGTGGGGACTTTGCAACGGAGAAAGGTTTAATTTTAACTTCTCGGGACAAATACGACAAAGAATGCACGGAGGAAAAAGAAAAGTTATGGTAACAGACTACGCCCTACGCACAATGGCGAGACCTACAGCGTCCAGATGTACCGAATACAGAATACAGTTTGAGCTATTCTCACTTAGAAGCCTTGACAATGTCTGCCTTCTAGGTACTATGCATTTGGAAATGCTATATCTCCATTTAAATGCAGATCTTCTGTTTTCTCCAGGGAGCAGTTGGTGAATCTTTCAATTGAACGGCTGGTATGAGAAAACCAACTGAAATTTTCTCCATGAACAATAGACTGTCGTTTTGAAGCAGTGATTACCAAGTTTTATAATACAGTGATTTTTGTATTCGCTTAAAATATCTTTATAAAGTCAAAATAAGGTACCTCTTGAGCCTCTTGCACCAACAGAGACATTTTCTCATGTCATTTTGTTGTCAGTTTTTTAAAGCGGTGTAATAACTCTGCTTTGCAATGGAGTTTTTAGGTGAGTGGTTGCCATTCTGGTAGAGTAAGCAGACGTTAGGCCTCAGAGTAGGGAATTAGATGCGAGTTCCACGTGCTCCTTACCCTCCTGGATGGATGGGGCGAGGTGCTGTAGGGAAGTCTAAGGATCTTTTTCTGGAACCATCTTCTTTGGATTATTTTGAACCTGATTTACCGTAGGCCTTTGTATTGGAGTCCCTGGTAGTGGTGGCCAGGAAGGAAAGCCAGAGCCTGTGAGGTATGATTTTAAGACATGATTTTGCAGAAAGTAATTCCATCTTTTGAAATAGCATATAGAACACACAGCTTCACGGTTTTGGATCTTCAGATTCAGGTACCTGGAATCATCTTTGCAAATCCATAAAAGTTCCTGAAGTCCAGACTGTGAAAATGCTAAGACTCCATGTGTCTTTATGGCAGAGCTAGGGAAGTTGTTTTTTTTTTTTTTTCTCCTTTTTCTTTTGTTTTTCTTTGTTTGTTTGGCTTCATTCATGACATATAGAATTTCCCAGGCCAGGGGACTGAATCTGCGCCATAGCAGTGACCTGAGCCGCAGTAGTGACAATGCCAGATCCTTAACCAGCGAAGCCATCAGGGGACTCCAAAGTTTTCTCTTTTTTTTTGGAAATTCGATACCGTTTATTTACTCAGCCCTGAATGATTTCCAGTTGTGAAGGCCCCACCCCTTGGCTAACTTCTTCCATCATAATGGGTGTAACGCCCTCCTCCCATTCTCCCCTGATGTGTGCGCCATATACATGCTCCTTATGCTGTGTTTATGCGGATATGCTGGATATTGCCTGTGGTTGTGAAGAAGAATTGTCAGTAGTTTTAAATCAGGCGTCTGTTTATATTTCTATTATGAAGGATTCTTTGTTCATGCCATGACCAGGCTTACCACAAAAGAGGGTTAAATGTGCTTAGAATTCCTGTGATAAAACACAAGACTCTGGAGGATGAAAGCTACTTTATTGACTTAGGGACACTTATGGCTGTTTCGGATGGCACATCTGCTAAAATAAATAACCTGGATAGGACTCCATAAAGGATGCTAATTAATGAATGCGCTTCTTTTGCTTGCCTTATACAAAGGATTTTTTTTAGTTTGAACTTGGCGAATATGTACGTCTGACATAAGGATCTCTTACTGTCTTGAAAACTAAATTCAAGATGATAACTTTCTTTCTATGAAGCATCGTGGAACTCGTGTACTTCTATTTTAATACTTATGGGGTAGGATAAACAGTGTTTCTACGTATCTGTGTTCCCAGAGTGGCCCACTTAAATTCCATCTCACTCTAAGATATATTAGATTAATAAGGCTGATTTTATGACCAGTATAATTTATATTCACAAATACTTGTTTTAATTAGCACAATTATAGATGGTGGGGCAAATTTCCATATATGTTAAATACCAAGAACAATAATAACTAACAGTCATATGGTGTGTTACAGTTTATAAACATCCATTATCCAGTTGTTCTATGGAAGACTATTGCATTTTCCTGCTCAAGAAGACAGTTTTACAGTGTCAGCATGCTAGGAATAGAGATTCTTTTCCCAGAGTTTTCTTCCTCTCTCTCTTCCTTTTTCCTTCCTCTGTCTTCCTTCTTTTTTTCCCTTCCTTAATGGGGAAAATCTATTGACGTGTGTTTTTTTTGTTTGTTTTTTGTTTTTTTGGTTTTTTTGGTGGAGCGCGTATAATTGCTTATCAGACATTTCTGTTAAAAAAGGAGCCGTAACAAGCAATGCAACATGATATTTGGAATCTGTCTTCTGCCTACCCGTGTTCTTGACGAAAACGTAAGGTTGCAGAAATCATTTCATGCCCTGTATGTTTTCAAACATAAATCAGGAAAATTGTTAGCGAGTTATAGCTCTTCTTAGAGACTGTGGCTATAGAGCTCCAGTAAACACAGGCTATATATTTTTCCAAGTTATTATGTGTGGCCTGAAATCCAAAGTTAGCTATTTAGATGAACAGTTTAATTCCATTATTAGACATTCATTTTCTATGGAGGATGAACATTTATTTTCCAAAGGTTGCAGATATGGGACATAACACCTGATGACCCTCTGGATCCGTCACCTTCAAAGTTAGAAATTCGTGCTTTTTAGTTAATATGTATGTGAGTGAACATCCATCTTCAGCTAAGGAACCGTCAGAATGCTCCTGAGCAGAGGTTGTAGTGTGATCTGGTTGCCCTCTTCATCCCAGAACCAGCGCCCTTTGTTTCTTTATTTCTAAAATGAAGGGATATGACTTGATGGCCTCCAGTGATTCTGAGTTAAGCAACTGATTATTAATGAGTAAGCCAATTAATTTGACTCCTGTTTATTTCTATTCAATAAACTAATTGTTTACACAAATATGGCCTTCTGCCATGACCAGAGCAGTAAATGAGGCCAGGTTCAGGGGTTTGAAGTAAAAGTCTCATGACATTTAGACACTCACATTTACACTGTAATTTTTCATTTGTAGATTAATTATTAGATGTATCTTTTTTTTTCAGAGAAAATAATCTCAAATGCAGATTACTTTTCTAGGCTAGACCATAAACGATTATGTTACTTACTGGAGTGAATTATTGTGTATCAGTGATGAAAAAAATGTGAAAACCGTTCTGTGATAATAAAAATGATAAACATAACATAAAGGCAATAAAACTGAGTGATAGTTTATCATTTATCTAGATTCTAGAGGGTTGATGTCTAAGAGAATGCACATGTAACTGGATGTTAAAAAGATAGATGGAAACTATTGCACAGTATCTGAAGGGGATTTTTAGAAACTTCCAGGATTTTTAGAGCCTGATTGCAAACTCTGTGGTTTTCCTTTCCCTGGGATGAGTGCAACATTAGCAGTCCTTCTAAGTTTACCACCTGTGATAAGATTTGGGTTTTGACAAACGGTTATTGAAAAGTGGGAGGGTGCAAAAAGATGGAGAGAAAAAGCAGAAGCTCTGAAGTAACTGGCTAAGATGTGAGAGAAGAAAAGATGGAAAACCATTGAAGGTCGAAGAGAGGCCTCTGGGTGTGGGTGTGAGAGAGACAGGCAGCTTGGTTGGCATTTAACTGATCTGTAGGATGAGAAACCAAAAGGGAAAAGAAAGAAACTAATGCGCATGCTTCCTGAAGAGGAAGCGCGGGGTGTGAGTTCTGTGGAATAGCACTGCCATTGCAGTCAGGGCATCTATGTTGAAATTTTTGCTGGGTCACTTACTGCCTTTTTGATCTTGTGAAATTATTCTTTGTCGTATGGGTAAACAGGTGCATAGGAAGAGCCTTGGCTTCCAGGATGATCGGGAGGCTTGAGATGAGCCTCAGGGGTATCAAAGTGCTTGAAAACCATACTCAGTGTTAGGTGGTGAGGAACTGTCATTGGACCCAACAATGCTCCATGCTGACCGGGTCTGACCAAGGCTTCGGCCAATTTGTTAGGCTCCAAGAGTGGTCTTCAGGAGGCGTGTTTCTTGTCCACTGTGGTCCAAGAACTGCGGTCGGTACTTGACCCACATTTTATTTAGGGATGAAGCAGGAAATTGTATGCACCTGGCCAGTTGAATAGAGCAAACCTAGTAATTCTGATATGTGTGATGGCCAGTGCCCCAGGAGCTTATTTACTTGCCCTTAAAGATGCCCACAGCTTGCCTAAACACACCCGTGAATGACTGGAAGCAAAAGCCATGTATCAAATAATTGTTTTCTTTGTCTCGAACATCACCTGTCATTTGCACTTTTGCCATGACATTGATATGAATCTAAACTTCCTGGATTGTTGTGAAAGCTGCAGGAATCATTGTTTGGCAGTAAATACTAATTGATAATGATATAAATCCCGTTTTAGAAAATGACTTCCAGGATAGAAGAGAACTAATTAACGTAATAGAGCAGTTGAACTCCACGTTCTAGATTCTATCCAGATCTCTTCCAAGACCATTTTTGTGTACGCCTCACTGATAGACGTCTAGCCAATTCTTCCACCAGAAATGGACTGCGTTTCAAAGCTGAAAATGAAGCAGTAGATCAGGAATGCTTTGAGAAATCTGGGCTGTTTGTACAGGCAATGCATTTTTAAGAGGCAGATCCCCAAATCTACTTGGATTCTACCTGAGGTTGGCCATGTGCTCTGCTCTAATTCACAAGATAACGATCAACGGAATTCTCTACTTTGAGATCTGTTACACCGAGAAACAGAAGTGAATCTAGAAATCAAGAGATGTCTTGGGATCAAGTTTGAGTTTAAGAGTAAATATTCAGCAGCTCTTAACCAAAATTCATTAGGCCGGAATGCACAGAATATACACTAAGCAAATGAAGAAAACCATCTTTGGGTGGTTTACTTATGAGTCAGTCTTAAAAACTTGGCATGTATATAGTCATTTGAAAGTAACTGAGGACATAGCGTGAACCCTGGGAGTCATCGTTTGTGGAGGAGCTGTGTCTCCCCCATGAGATTGGTCCTAGGAAGTAGTAAAATGGACCCAGCTTGAGTTTCTTTTCAATGTAGGGGAATGTATTAAGCACATAATATGTTGAGTATCAGTCTAGGTCTGTCAGAGCATACAAAGTAATTTTAAGACCTGGTTCCTTTCTATTAAGGGATTTACAGTATCTTTAGGGAAATATGACAGTACTCCTGAAACTATTAAGGCAGCAGTACAATAGAGAGTGCTGCAGGAAAGCAACGCTCTGTGGCAAATTCACATGTAGAGCAGCAGCATCCGGGTTTGTGCTGAGGTCCGGGCTCCCATGCGCCAGCTGGGTGACCCATTCCTCTTTTAGTCGTGGTTTTCCCATTTGCCAATTGGGCATAGTCTTATCTTTCTCATAGGATTGTTATGAGCATCAGATGAGACCAAGAATTTGGATGTGGTTTTGCGTATGACGTTAGACACAACCCGAATTACTGACCGCAGCACTGGTAGCTAGCAGAGCGCCTGAAAGTAGAGCCCGTGTCTCTGCTGACCTCGTACCTGAGCCTAACATTGGGCCTGTTTCCAAGAGGAGGCTCAGTACACACTGGTAAATGCATGCATTCCAGACACTGTGGTAAGCCCTTGACCTCTCTTGTTTTTTAAATCTTCCCAATAGCTTCGTAGGGTAGATATACTGTCTCTCTTTCCTGGATGAGGAAGCAGCAGTTCAGAGATTTTTTTGGAGCAGCTCCACCCTCATGGAGGTAGGATGTAGGAGAGTCCGGATCGGAAGCTGTCATCCTGTTCCTGGATAGAGAGTATCATTACATCTGAACAATAGTGTGGGCAAAGCGAAAAGCAGAAGTCTTGGGTAGTTTACGCGTTGCCCACGCAGCTGGTGGGTGGGCTTTCAGATCAGTAGGAGACAAGTCCCCATGCTGCCTGACACATGGACCGTGGCCTTTTGTTAAACTGTCCGTTCTGAGTTCTGCCCTTTGAAGGAAGATGCCCAACAGTGAGAAAAGACCATATAATATGCCATAACCGAGACTTGTCATTGGGACAGCAAAGGGGAAGGGCAGGGAGGCACAGACAGATGCCGAAGTGGGTCACCTGTGGCTTGGATTCACTTTACTCCAGCCACCAGCATCTCCCAACCCATGCCAGCTCCTACACTCTCTTTCCCTCTCAGAATCGCCAAGGTCTAGCATTTCCATTCCCCTCCGTAACGAGGAGGTAAAGAAGCTGATTTGATGACCAAACAGCATATTCCTGTTCTGCATGGCTTGGCCTGCTCCCGATACGCCCCCCAACCCTTCTTATATTAGGAGGTTCTGCTGGAACAAAGTGTACAGTTGCACCCAGTTTATAATGAACACTTCATAAGATGGTGCCCAGCCAAAGAGTGATTATAAAACCCCGGCCTCTGCCTTTGGAAAGCAGGATAGAGAATTAGGTACCACGGTCCCCAAACCTATATTATTTTTTCTTCAGATTATTTGGGAGGAGTGTCGGGGGGCGGGTGCTTAAATACCCCATGCAGGATGAGTGATGCAGGACAGGTTTGTCTAAGAAACAGAGGGAAGTGCGTTTTAAACATCGGGGATTCGGTTTTAAAGATCTGTGAAGATACAGTCCATGGCAGGTCAGGACAGCAGAGGCTGGTGACACTATTTAAGATACAGCCAGGGAATAACTTCCACTGTTGTCAGAGCCCAGCGGGTCACCGTGTTTGGTTTCCCAGGAACTGCGCTAACGTGCTGGAGATGAAACCCCGGGGGGGTGGGGGGACACTTTCCATGCTCCTCCGTGACCTGCGGTGAGTCTGCTGGGTTGAATTGTGTGAAGTTGTCAAAGGTTGCTCTGCTCTCCGGCGCTTGGCACCAGCTCCGCTGAAATGTGATGCCATTGGTTTTCAGTAAAGGTTCCTTTCTGCAGGGCTGCAAACACAGATCAGCTGCTACTGTGTATACACAACCAGGGAGCAGATCAACCAGCACATTTAAAGCAGCCTTTTTAACCCCGAGACTTTCCAAGATCTCCTCTTCACGCAGGAAGTTTCCTTCTCTGTTGTCAGATTTAGCACCGTGCTCTAGTCATCAGATCCGAGCTAGGCTCCCTGCTGCACAGTAGAGAGGCTTCCTTAAGACATTTGTCCTTGAAACTGCACCAAACTCTTGGAAGAAACCAGAACGTGTAAGTATGTACGATTTAGGCAGCAATAGGACAGGGCAGAGCTGCAATCAACCATTATACAATATCCGATTAGCAGTGCAGGAGGGATTTTTCCGACGTTTTGTTACATTCATTTTCAATTCGTTCTGAGGAAACAAATCAATTCTAGCTTCTGATACAGTGACTTTGCAGTAGATGGGGTTGTAATATGTTAGCTTTAACTATTTGCTGTTCTCATTTAGCATTTAGATGTCACTTGCGGGACGGCGATTGTGGGCATTAAACTATACAACTTCTAAATTTTGATTAGGAATGATAATTGTTTGGGCATGTCCATCTGGAGAAACAAGTTTGCTTTGGGGAATGTTTTTAAGGAATTAACCACCTAAATTCATGGACAGCAGAATGAATGTGGACTGTTCTTGCTCTCAATAAAACGTATTAGTTTGCAGTTTTAATTTACTCCTAAAGAGCGTTCCACTGAGGTTTTGTCTTAATTGAATCCGACCCAGGGATGTCTGTGTGATGTTTTACTGGCTTGTATGTATCCGTTTAAGTTACTTTGCTGGATTGCAGTCTGGTTAAACCTATGTGTGGGCACTCTTTAGAGCCTGAGAACAACCGGGTAAAAGAAATGCTCTCAGAATTTGGGAGGGGTGGTGGTTTTGTTTGAAAGGGTGGTCGTCTTACCCTTGAAAGCTTTGTAGCTGCACGACCTGAATGGCTGTCAGATGGGAGAAAACTGAAAACTCTGGGGCTCGAAGTCAAATCTCAGCTGGTCCACTTTCGGAACTCTGACCAACAAAACCCATGCCCCCCTTGCTATCAATTTTTAATATGTACCAATACTTATGTTTATGAGATTAATTTCTCTCAGATTAGGCTGATTGATAGCTGGATTGTGGTTTCTTAAGAGCTTGCTCCCTGAAACCCACAGTGGAGCTGCATTCCATTTAACTAGTGAATGTAAAAACGGGTAACCATGGATTCAGCCACCACTGACTGCCAGTGCGATGACTTATTGTAAACAATACAAATGAGCCAGGAGGGCAGAGGCAACCAGACATGAAATGATTTTAATAGAAATTACGGTAAAAGGTCATGTGATGTGGTCTCAGCTTCTGTTCAGTTTTAAAGGGAAAGTCTGTCTTTTCTCCCCCCCCCCCCCCCCACCCCCACCTATTCCCAACCCATCCGAGTAGATATCCACCCAAACTTGGCAGGTCCCCTGCGCTGCTGCCATGAAGACGGGTGGCCAGTGCAGTTCTGGGCCAGGTGTGGTGACTTGTGGATTTTCACGGTAAGTCCCTTTATTTCAGAAGCAGAAAGGACATCTGCGTCTTCCTGGGCTTCTTTCCTGGAAGGTCATGCTAGTTGTGTTCTAGAAGCCCTCAAGCTTTGACGTAAGAGGAATAGGTCCTTTCTTGCCTTAGCTTTGACATGATACAACTGTCTTTTCTCTGCCTTCCTAAGACTCTGGATTGTTTCATAACCTGGCTCTTTCTGAAAACTGTGACTTGCTTTAGAAGTGACCCCTGCCATATGGCAACGAGCCCATGCAGATCCCCGCACAAGGGCCGTGCCCGACCTCCAGGTTTGTGTGCACGCAGCCCTTTGCTCACTTCTATAAGGACGAGTTTTTACAGCACCAGGATTTGCATTTCCCTGGAAGAAACGGCTTCCGGAGGGGAGCGTGATTGTGGCGTTCCTGCTTGCCTTTGGCCGAGAAGCATTAATACGTTGTACCTGTGTCAAGGGCTAACCCCATGGCTTGTTTGGTGTATTGATCCCAGCTATGTTTAGTAAAAGGAAATGAAAGGAGAAACTCTAGTCCTTAGGGTTGGGGAGGGGGGTGGGGGGGGGAAAGAGGTGCTTAGAAGCCAGATGTGGAGGGCGGTCCTAGTCGGTAACTCAGCGAGCAGGAGTAAAGGGGCTCAGAGCCACTGTCTCAGAGAACTGCAGGCACCTTGAGCAAAGGTCTGTCTCGACGTGTCTCGTGTCTCAAGGTGAAACAGACCCGGATGGGTCTCTGGAGCCACACCTCTGTCTACGCACAGATGGTAGAAATCATCCTATGTCTGGGAGCAAAAGCTAACGGCGTGTTTATAGTTTACCTCCTTTTAGGGCGCAGATACTTCTGAACAGACGCATCATTGTACAGAGAGCGGTGTCATGCTGAAAAATAGAATTTCAGGCATTTATTTTTTTATGAATGCCTTTACTGTGAAAAGCCCCAGCAGCACATGAAAAAAGTGTAATAATATAGGGGGAAGTTCTCTGGTGGCTCATCAGGTTAAGGATCCGGCACTGTCCCTGCAGTGGCTCAGGTTCGATCCCTGGTCCAGGAACCTCCATACCCCATGGGCGTGGCCAAAATAAACAAACATGGGGTTGTGATTTAGAAGCTCAATGAGATAATCAGAGTATCAGCCTTCTATCTACACACTCAGGAACTTTATCTAGAGGATGCTGTTTAGACCTGTAAGTGTTACAGAGTGCTTATATTTTAAGCTTTTTTTTTTTTTTTATGAGCTTTTTAAGATTGGAGTGCCTCATAGCATTCTTAGACTGAAGGATTCTTCTGAAGGTCATGGTTGGCTGTGGCCTTGTGGTTTGTTTGCTGTTGTCATACCAGCTTTGCTTATCAAAGGGAAATGAAAGAAGAAACTCTAGTCATTATGTGGGGGGTGGGGGTTGAAGCTGACAGCGAACACCAAGTCCAAGTGAGGTTTGGGGTAAATGAGAATCACATACGTTGTCTTTACTTTTCCTGGCGTTATTCTCCACGTGGAAGACCAGGAATAGGGTGATAAGAAGCACGGTCTGTGGCGTCAGACATGAGCTGGGATCTTTGCTCTGGATCTCACTGGGCTTAAGATTTTGAGCCAAGTGATGTCACCTTCTGTGCTGCCACCTGGTCATCTGGAGATGGAGGAGGGTGACGGAACTCAACAGGTGGGTGAAAGGGTGACCCAAGTGAATGCACAGAAGGTGTTTCACACCAGGTCTGGCATGTAGTAAGTGCTTCCCAAACTGTCCTGAGTTTCATTATTATTCTTGATGGAGGAGACATTTGGTGGAGTAGAATCCTGCCCTAAGTGTTGGGTGTGAGAGAGACAGTGTCCCCCTCCTTGGCTGGTCCTATTCTAGTGACAGCCTGCAGTAACTGGTTGTCCTTTGGGAGATGGTGATTCAGTTTGTAGCCAAATGTCAGGTTTTATGTAACATTTACTAAAAGCCAAAAGTAGTCTCTTTTTACGCTCTATTGTTTTCATTTTTATGCAAATTATTTAGAAAAGAGGAATTAGGGGGTGTGTTTTTGGTATGTATGATTTCCGGTACCACAGGTATTGAGGCAACATATGCACAGTTTATCTATGATCCAATGGCTAGAGTTGAAGGCAGGGAAGCAGCTAGAGGTATAAGGCATTCATAATTACATCAATCCTAAAGCTCAACATGAGTGGTTCCTAGTTGTTCTCAAAGGTAATCATTAATACTAAAGAGCAATCATAATTAACAGGCTGGTAAACGTGGAGGTTATATGCTGCCAAGGAGAGTTTCTGGAGAGGCTTTTCGACAAGTTTTCTGTGTTCTTTGACCTTCCTGAAATCTAAGGGTCTGCTTCCTTCCTTCCTCTCTCCCCCCTTCCCTCTTCCTGCTTCCTTTCTTCTGCTTTCCTTCCCTCCCTCCCTTCCTTCCTTCCATCCTTTGATCCTTCCTCTCTTTCTTCCTTTTATCTCATATGTAGATATACTTATACAGTATAAAAATATATGTATAGTATATAATTATATATATGAGAGAGTGTATATACTCTCTCAACTACATAGCATTTTTCTTTCTCTTTGTGAATCAGAAGGGCAGGAGAGGAGACCCACAGTCTTTTTATGTTAGTCCGGGTTTTATAAATGGAAACTTGAAGAAGAGTCAGAAAAATCTGTTTTTCTTTCTCCTGCTATTGAACTGGGAGGCACATCTGGAGTAACCTGCAGACTCCAGGGAAGCCACGTTCAGTAACTATTTGTTGATTCATTGATTAAACGGCTTGGAGGGAAGGGGCATCGAGTACGGAGATTCCCTCAGTAGGGAGAGCTTTGAAACCCCAGGCTGCAATGTGCAGTAGGTTGGCTTCTCTGTGACCTTCCAACAACTAATCTCCTTTAAGAGCTGAATCAAAGCAGTTAAGG
Organism: Phacochoerus africanus; assembly: GCF_016906955.1. NCBI lineage: Eukaryota > Metazoa > Chordata > Mammalia > Artiodactyla > Suidae > Phacochoerus > Phacochoerus africanus. Next base: position 12,833,676 of record NC_062555.1, on the reverse strand, counting down.
GATTTTGTCAGATGGATTTTGTCTACAGTTGGGTTTTTGGCTGTTGCGTGTAGAAGGCAATACATTCTTCATGAGGATAGGAATTTTTTTTTCCAGAAAGGAATGAAGAAAAGGTGCCAGCAGCGATCTCTAGAGAGGGCCTCCTGTTTATGCATGGTACTGTTCAGGCCGGGACAGCTGCAAGGTGGACGATTTTCTCACACTCCTCGGCCAGCCTTCCCTTTCACCACCCTTGTCTGATGCTGGTGTCAAAAGTGCACTCATGCAGCAGGTTCCTCTCCATGGCCTTCTCTTCCAAAGGCAGAGAGAAAGTCTGAAATTATTATTACTTTTTGCCCATGCCTGTGGCATGTGGAAGTTCCCTGGCCAGGGATCGAACCTGCATCACAGCAGTGACAACGTCAGGTTCTTAACCTGCTGAGCCACCAGGGAACTCCAGAAAGCCTGCAACTCGACTCGGTATCATATGAGTGACAACGAGTGTCTGTTACCTATTTTTGGAAGATCGCAGAGGGTAGAATTAGAGTGAGAAACTGTTCACTTCAGTGGATGAATGGCTTGTCCGAGTCACATACCTTGTGAGTTGGACAACCAGGGCTAGAGCTTGGAATTTGTGGTTCCCAAGATGGCATTCTTTGGAGGGCTCTTGCCTTCTAGTAATTAGACTACAAAAGAAATTTTATATCATATTGGAAAAAACAATCCAGCTTAGACAGTGCTAAGACTATCTTAAAGAGATTGCTCAAAAGAGTCATATAGGTCTAGTTCTAATCCTAAAGCTGTAATTTAGAAGCTCAGTGAGATGTGGGGGAGATACCAAGCCATCCTGAGCTGTGGTTTTTCCTTATTGTAAAATTGAGATTAAAAGAATGAATCAGTGATGATTACTAAGCAATAACTCGAATGCTTATATTTTAGCTTTGTTGTGAGGATTAAATAAGATTACACATGGAAAGTCCCTAATCGTATGCTTGACACCAGATATCAGTAAATATTATTGTCATTCCTCTTTTCAGGGAGGGGGGTGCAGTGACGTAGGGTAGGATTACGACGAAAGGCTTTGAAGATTGCGTCTGGAATAGCATGTAACTCAATGGTTTTCAACATTTTCTTCTACTGTAGCACATAGAGAAAGATGCACGTCAAGAATGACCCCATGGCTGGCATAACATGATCCATACCTCGTAATGCAGCGGCGGTGACGGTAGTGGTGGCGGAGTCATGACAAAGATGCTGATGCTGATGTGTGAGACGCATATGGCAGAGAAGAGTGCAGGGCTGTGAGCAAGTCCCAAAGCTTTGGTTTGGATGGCACTGCTTTCTTTCCTACATTAGAGAGGAAATCAAGGTGTTAGTGAGCAAGAATTATGCCATTATAAGCGCACCTACACTCATTGATGTTAAAAGAAAATCAGCAGAACTCTGGTGCTCTGATACTGGTAACAAAGTACTGGAAACATACCGGTTGGTCTGGAAGATGCCGTCTTTCTTAGAGGAACCTGATTTTTGAAAGGTCTTTACATCCCAGCCGTGAACTAGACTATATGGGTTTGAATTCTGGATCAACCACTCACGAGCTGTGATGAGCTAGGAGAAGTAATGGAACCACTCTTTTAAAAAAAAAGCATCTTTATTATTATTATTATTAGTAGTAGTAATTATTTCCACAATACAGTTTTTTTTTTTTCTGCTGTACAGCACGGTGACCCAGTGACACATCCATGTACACATTCTATTTTCGCACATTCTCATGCTCCACCATAAGTGACCGGACATAGTTCCCAGTGCTACACAGCAGGATCTCATTGCTAATCCATTCCAAAGGCAGTAGTTTGTATCTATTAACCCCAAGCTCCCCAACCACCCCACTCCCTCCCCCTCCCCCTTGGCAACCACAGGTCTATCCTGCAAGTCCATGATTTTCTTTTCTGTGGAAAGGTTCACTTGTGCCTTATATTAGATACCAGATATAAATGATATCACATGGAACCACTCTTAATCTCTAACCCTTCATCTTTAATTGGCGTAATAGTGGTACCCAACTTACACTGTTGTTGTGAGGGTTAAATGCGTTAACACATGGCGAGTACTAAGGAAAATGTCCGGCACACAGTAATTGTTAGCAATTGTTAGTTTTTATCTCCAAGCTATTTGACAGGGCAGTGTCCTGTCTTGAGATTTCCTCCCATATTTGTCATGTTATCCAGATGCTATTATTGTAAAACAGTGTTTTAGTTTTCGCATGATAAAAGCTGCTCCTAATTGTGTCCTTCTCATGGCAAAAAGCATTATGCCATGCATTGTATGGGATCTCTTCATTGATTTAATCCTCTCACCCCTCTTAGGAAATAGTGTTACCTCCATCTTATAAATGAGAACATCGAGCCTACAATAGAACTGGCCTGGCTTGTGAGTGACAGAGTCAAGCCTCCAATTTATAATGCTCTCTACTTAGCTCCCCTCAACTGCCTCGTTAAGTCAGGGAGAGTTTGCAGAGGTGGTGGGGAAGGTGTATTTTCTGGAATGATAGAGACCCAAGAATCATGACATGGATTTCTTCTAGGACATTCAGAAGACTCCAGCTAGAAACAGGGAAGGTGATTACAGTAAAAAGAAATGTAATTTATTCACCCAATCATCAGAAAATCTAGCAATATACTTTAATTTGATCTTATGGACAGGAAGTGATAAGAGACAGAGGTGCGAAAAGATAAAGAATAATGAGAAGGAGGTGGAAGACAAAGAACAAGATAGAGAAAGAGGAAGAATCGTATAAGGAGATACCTGTCACTTAACACTCAAGCCATCCTGGACAGAGATGGTCTAGAATCATCACCATCTTCAGTTTAGACATTATTTTGTCCAAGGCAACAAAATCAGAAATAATGCATTTGGGATTTAGACTATGGCATGTTCCCTTTACCTCTACTGCACTCTTTTGCTACCTTATGCTGCCTTTCTAGACATGAAGATTCATGTATAGACACATAAAGAGACAGAAGTATAGGTCCACTGACATGAAGACACGTAATGTTAGAAGCATCTTTTAGCTTTCACTGGTATCCGTGTGGTGAATTTCTAAAATCCTCTTGTGCTTTTGCAGCTATAGGCGTACATTAGCTTAACCTATGTGCAGAAGACTGGGTGTTTAAAATATTATGAAGTATGGAATGCATTTAATTTAAAATTAGTTTTGACTTTTATGGAATTGATTTTCGCAAATAATCTCATGAGCTAAGTCAGTCACCTTCTCTTCCCAGTTCTGCAGAGGACGGAGATGAGTTAGGCAGAGGTTCAGTCATTTCCCAAAGGTCATAGTAGTTGACGGCAGATCTGAAAGTCATTCCTGGTTTTTGGCCTCCAGAAAAAGGCTCCTTTCTTTCCTGTGATGAGCTCTTCCAATGGGTGTGGTTATCGCTGCATCAACATGTTGGGTGGACATGTCACACCTGTGTACTACTGAGGACTTTTCTTGGAAACACAAAGAGAGGATCTCCCTTTGATGCAGGTTTTGCTCTTGCTTTCAAGTCTGGAATACCGGCATGTGAGCTTTAAGGAGTGACGTAAGGGCCATCGTTTATGGTGTTCTTTTGTTCCCTAGAATGCAGGCTGGGCACAGGCGAGAATCCTATGTCTTCCTGTGCTTTAGCCTCTGGGGTCCAGCAGATGCTATGGTGTCTTCCTCAGACAGTGGCTTGCTGCTCCCAAGGTCTGTCCACCGGGCTCTCTGCAAAGCAGACAGAGTTCCCTCCCAAGAGGTCCTTCCTGCTCTGCGTGTTTGTTTTAAAGATGTGGGGTTCGCTAAGTACGGGGACCAGAAAAAGAGCGAGGTACCAACCCGTTGTGTGAGGAATGAAATGCAGCCCCAGGCAGCGCAGAAAAGACGGAAGGGGAGATCTTCAGAGTTTCCAAGGTTAATGCCAGTGTCATACCATCTTCTGAATCAGTTTAAGCAAATTCCCTAAAGTTAGGCCCCTGGGCAAAAGACCCCAAGGTCTTTCTTGGGGGGAAAAAACCGTAACTGCCCAATTACCCCTTTTCTGTATTTAAATGATGGAGATGGTGAGGAGGCACTCAGAGGGGTGAAAGGGATGCCTTTTCTCCTTTTCCTTGAGAAGGTCATGGAGCCACGTGACCAACTTGGAGAAGGGCTGCTTGAGAATTTGTTGATAAATAATCGTTTTCTTACCGTGTCCACTGAAATCGATGCAGAATGACTCCCTTTCACTCTTTCTCCAGATTTAAGTGTTTCTTCTAATAATGCATGATATTTGTATAGTGAAAGTTTATGAAGTCACAAATTATTTCCTTTTTATAGCTGAATTAACTTAGCAAGATGAATGAAGTGGCTTGTTCAGAGTAACACCGCTTGTTAGTAAGTGTGCAAAAGAGTCTAGATGGAGTCTCCTGATAGCTAGATCTGGATTGATACTGCTTCTAAGAGATCCTGGTTGTGGAAGAAGGTTTGTACAGGGTAGGACTGAAGACCAAATGGCAAGAACTCTAGGAAGGGGATAAAAATAGCCCTGAGAATATTAGAAGAAACAACCTGTCATGTCTTTGTGTGTGCATGTGTGTGTGCCATGTCTGTGGCTACAGGATGGTGCAAAGATTCTAACTTTGCCCTCAACCAAAAATGGAGGTCAGAGGTCAGGGACAGGAGGTGCCCCTGGGGGACCCACACAGAGGGCAGGTGAATTCCACTCCCCGCCCCCCAGTCCCTTTCCTCACTTAGGTCGGGCAGTGGAGGGAAGGACACTCTCGAGTTCTCAGAAGATGGAGCTGCAGCAGCTCGAAGCCTAAGAGAAATGACCATGTACCTACAAACTTTGTTCCCGGTTATCTGTTGTCCCACGCACTTTGCCGTGTAATAGAAGCATGATCCCTGTCAGTAATATCATCTTAGACATGAAGGGATAACTAAAAATGGTCCAGAGGGTGGCTGGACATTGCAACATTCCTTCATCAAAGCAATTAATACCCTTGGGATAAAACTGCATTGGTCTGATACCTTAGTTAAACTAGGGTTTTTTTTTTCCCCCATTTGGAATGAAACTTTCTAAGTTATGTGAATAGTAGAAGGTGGATAAAGCTGTGTTGGTCGGATACTTAGTTAAAAGAGGGGTGTCTTTTTTTTTTCCCTCTGGAACGAAACCTAAGTCGTGTGACCAGGAGAAGGTGGAAAGAATCTGTGCTGTGTTCTCATCCAAGCTTTGTTTTGCTAATGTCAGGTAGATACAATCCTCACTCGTTTCTGGGTAACAGGGTGACATCCTTGGCTTGGCTTAATTCTAAGACTATGACAAGGAAATTATGTATTTGATAATGGCTCTGAAATCTACAAGTTGATCTGGCATCAGTCCGCGTGGACCATAGATTCCTGCTGGGAAGTTCATTCAAGCTATTGCTAAGGCTTCCAAAGTACAGTATGTGACTGGCAGAGTGAACACACTGGTGCCCTATACGTGTCAGCTTTTTGTCCTTAAACCATCTTTAACCAGTTGCAGCGGCCAGCTAATATTTCAACATTATTTTTAGAATGTCAAACTCTGATCATCATATGGACGACAGATATTTTCAGCTGAAGGATGCATGCTTAACGTCAAAATGTTGTGTGCATGCTAGAGCTTTACTCTGTATTTCTCTCCGTTGGATTATTTAATAATCAATTTGAGTAAAGTTTCACTTTAATACTCCTAGAAATTAGAGGAAAATATGGCTTACATTCATTTGCTGTGTTACTCAGACACAGTACACAGCCAAGGTAAAAGATAAAAGATCAATTCCTATGGATCTCAGAGTTTCAAGCTTTTAAAGCTGTGTTATAGAAACTTTGTAATTATTGTGGGTAATCTTGCAGAAAATTAAATGTTGAGTTTGCATATGTGAAGAAGTTTGGACTGTTTGGCTCACCATAGCTTGTTAGTGCTCAGCATTTCACCATCCCCGTCAGGCTTTGGGTTTCAGTTCACTGCTAGTAAAATGCTATTTGTAGCATGAGTGAAATCCCCAGCAGGGCCCGCAGCCTTTTATGTTTGAGACATATTTTAGAGAACTTGTGCCTGTTTCAAAATGGCGCTAGACCCGTGGTTCTCAGCTTGGGGCACTTTTGCCCCCTAAGGGATTATGTTTGAAGACATTTTTGATGCTTACAACTGGGAAGAGGATGCTATTGGGATCTCACGAGTAGACACTGCTGATGCTGCTAAACATACAATGTACACAGCAGCCCCTCCACAATAAGGAATTATCCAACCCACAATGTCAACCCTGTTGCGATGGAGAAGCTTTGCGCTTCCAAGATTTAAAAGGTAAGGGAGAAAGTAGGTAGCTTAAATATTTTCAGATTTTATAAAAAAAAAAAAACATGGATGATTTCCTGGTTAGAATTTTCCCCATGGGATGTAGAATAAAGGTGAAAAAGACAAACAAGTCATATATTTAACGAGTCATATATTTGCTGTAAAAAAATAATGGGAGTAGAATATACATGTGGTGGCCATTGAGCTACATAGGGCAGCCACCATCCCAACAATATCAATTGCAATGACTTACGTAGAGTTTACAATGTATCAGGTACTTATGTAGAGCTTACTGCACACCAGGAACTGCCCCGAGTTCTGGCTATCCAAGGATTCAGTTAATCCTTCATGCAGCTCCACTGAGGATGTACCACGCCTGTGCCCTTCAGGACTCAGACACTTCCAGGCTCAAGTCGGTCGGAACAAGGTGAGCTTCTGGCAGGAAGTGTAAGGAACAGAGTAATGGCTGCAGGGTCAACAATACATTTGGAAAGAAGGCTTTATTGTTCTCAATGCCCCCAGTTGCTCAAGCTTTCATTCTACGGTGCTGTTGTTGCCAAAGTGCTTCTCTGGGAAACTAGGATTGCCATCATAAAGCAGGTTTATATTAGCTTCTAGTGGGAGGAAAAGGGAAAGGTTTTATAATGCACTGCTTGCCAGTTCTTCACCTGGTTCCACGCCTGTCTTTTCCTCTCCAATAGCCATCCTCAACCAAACGGGTCTTCCGGTTGTATGTAAATGCCGAAGAAAGGAGTGTCCCCTGCAGCTCAGCCTTGTAACTTAGGAGGTGGTTGCTCACACGAGTGGCCGTCACTTCCTCTCTGGCTACTGTCTGTCTCATCTCCAGAGTTTGCAGTGGGAATATGAGCTCCCTCTTTAAAATGCCATCACCGGGATGGATTTGATCCTCTCAAATCTCATGTTTCAAAGAAAAATAGGTAAAATTTCTCTAGGTGAGCCTCATGGGACGTTCTCCAAGAACACACTGAACAATGGAATTTTCCCTTGGAAATGTCACATGGAAAGTCATATTCCCAGAGGGGATTTGTAGGGGAATTGGGACGTTAGCTAGATTTGCTGCTTTCATACCTTCTAGGGGGTTCTGAGGCCAGGGAATTAAGTTTGTCGTAGCTGGAATCTTGCCTTTGCCAAAGTGTGGCCTATTGTATTAAACCTCAGTTGCCATGAGAAAACCGGAAAGGAAGGTAGCACAAATAACTAAAGATATGTCAGTGTTCTGAGCATCAGTATTTGTGGGGCACTAAATACTGTTTATCTTTCTAGTAGCAGTTGGACACCTCTGCATTTTTCTTACTATACAATGCCTTCCTGTTGGTACTGGAGTTGGGGAAGAGAGGCACTCTAGTGCTTGAGGCCTTCAGTGTCATGCTTTCTTCTTTCTTCCTCACTGAAAACCCCAAGTAGAACGCGGTAAGAGTATATTCAAGTTGGAGAAGACTGGCATGCTTGGGGTAGAGAGTTGGAAAGAAAGAAGGCCAATCCCCCTGTTGCTGATCCCCTTCTGTTTCAAAGAACAATCACCATTCATTTGTTCAGAGCAGGCTTCTCTGTGCCTCCAGGCTGATTCTTCCACGCAACTTATAGTCTGTTTGTTCAAGTTCCCATAACACGTATAAGGAATGCCCGCGATTTGGAGAACTTCTCCTCTTCCTCTGCCCATGGGAGCCGCTGCCCTTTCCCAAGCTCCTGGCCACTCTTGTCTTCTGTGGAGGAAAGGCCTGGGTCCGTCTGAAATGCAGGCCTGGATCAGCAGAGTCTGTAGCTCCTTAGAGACGTCTGCCTGCGCTGGTCTGTGGTTCATTGCTGGAACCATCTGGGTTCTGCACCTGACTTTGCCGTTGACTTATTAGCCTGTGACCTTGAGGCAAATTACCATTGCTGGAGTTCCCTTCATGGCTCAGCGGTTGATGTACCTGACTAGGATCCATGAGGATGCGGGTTCGACCCCTGGCCTCGCTCTGAGCTGTGGTGTAGGTCGCAGATCCATGAGGATGCGGGTTCGATCCCTGGCCTCGCTCTGAGCTGTGGTGTAGGTTGCAGATGAGACTCAGATCCCACATGGCTGCAGCTGTGGTGCAGGGAACCTCCGTATGCCAGGGGTGTGGCCCTAAAATAGCAAAAAAAATTAAAAATTACCATTGCTAAGTTTCCATGACTGTAAAATGGATCTCATACATGTGTGTGTGTGTGTATTTACATATGGATGTATATTGAAGATTACATGACGTAAAATGTACAAAGCACAAAATGTAATAGAGGTTTGGGGATGATGCTATTAATTACTAGGGTACTTACTAGTGTACATACTACTGTAGGAACTATTGGAGTCTTGAGAAATTGGACTCACTCAGTACTTAGCTTTCGAAAACACAGTCTGAGGACTACAGACTTTTGACTCACCCCCGTACTCCTTTAAATGCAGATCCCAAGCCTCTAGCCTGGTGTTTTAAATAGGACTCTCTAGAGGGTGGGCTCCAGCGACTTGTATTTTTAGAAACACCTCCTGTGATCCCGGTAGCCTTCGGAGTTTGAGCAGCGCTGGGTTCGTCCACATCCTTTGCCCGCTCTGTGTCCCCCTTCCCCTCGGGCCGTAGAGAGACATCTAGAAACTTTTAGCTCTTCCAGGTGAAGGCTCGTCTCCCTGGGCGGAGTCTGCCTTGGCGCGAATGAACTCACTTCCCCCGTGTGGAAGCTGGTCCTTTTTACGGTGGGGCCCCACGTGGTTGAGCCACGTAAATGGTGTGAGAATGAGGATGGAGCAGAGCGTGTGAGATCGTTGACAGGTGTGAGGCGGTCGGAGGCTGAGCCCTCCGGTGAGGGGCCCGCACCGGCCGTGGGCATGCTTCAAAGCGCGGAGCTGGTGTGCTGCCCTGACTTCGTGCTCTGTGCTGTGGGTAGAGCTTGGACCACCACCTCTCTACCCAGACACAGTTCCTTCACAGTTGGGGAGAGCAGGAGATGGCTGTTCCGTTGCCAGCTTCCTAAAATGCTTTTGAGAGTCAGCTGGGTTTTGCTTAGTCCTCTTTTGCTCTTGGATTAAATATAAAAATAACTATGTAAAGCATATCCACCCTCTTTTCCCTGTCTGCTGAAACGGCAATCTGCTTTTTCTAGAACCCATTAGAGAAGGAGGAGGAGAGGAAGGGGAAAGACATGTAAAACCCCCATCCCCACCTCAGAGCTGCTTCTAGAAAGGATTCTGCTGATAGATCTCAGCTGAGGGAGAGCAGAGCTGGTTGCCTGGGGACCTGCCTGGTTAAGGGTTAATTAAGCAGCCGTGAGCCTGTGCTTTCTCGCCCCATCCTTCCTCCCTTCCCTTTGTAGCCATGTTAGTTTTAATCGACATCCCCACCAGAAGTCCGGAAGGGAAAGAAATACAGCCTAAACCTGGTGATGTTTTCATTTCTAAGCCATAAAAGTGTTTGATGTTAAGAAACATTTGAAACTATGGACCAGAGGGAGGTATTTGTCGCTACCTGGTTTTTGCTGCTCCAAACCAGCCTCGTCCCTGTGACCACAAAAACAGTAGCACCGGTTTGCAGCAGCTTTCCAAAGAGAAGGACTTCAATCTCCAACCTTCTCCTTTGATTGTAGTTCCGGAGAACAGATTTTCTCTGCCAGGTGTTGCTTTAATTTTCTACCTCCTTACGAGGAGTGATTTTTGTGTGTGTGTGTTTGTGTCCTTGAACGGGGGGCATGATTGTGGAGCTGCCCGGATCTGTTGACTTTCCTGCCACGGGTGTGATCTAAAGAAAGAAGATGCCTCATCCCCCTCGCTGTCCAGAAATGGAATGCCGTGCCCTGTGCTTGAGCACCAAGATGTGGTCTGCTGGTGAAAAGCTAGGCAGAGACCTCGGCAGAGACCAGGGGAGAAATTGATCAGCTTTGCCCTCCGCTTCCCCCCCCCGCCGACTCTTGTAAGAGTCTCTCAGACTGGATGCCCCAGCTTTCCAAACATGGTCATTTTCAAGATAAAAAAATGCTGGGGGGAGAGTACCAGAGCGTCTTGCAAAACCAGCCGCAGCGGCATCCTGCGTGACGGTCCAAATATTAATACAAATAGAATTAATTCGCACGCCAGGGGTGTCTCAGGAATCCATTTTATGTTGGCACTCCACTTGGGCTTGAGGTTTTTTTTCTTGCCACCATGTGACTGCCCGAGTTGAAAAATGTTTGCTAAAGAAGGCAGCACGGCGCTGCGCCCCCATCTACAAATTCGCTCAAACGAATTCATTGACTCACCCTGGATTTTAACTAGTAGCAAGCAGAGGTTAAAAAGTAAATGGCTCTTTCATGTTCTGGGTGAGCGGGGAGATTGTTACTAAGGTCCCACCTGGCATTTCACGCTTATTTTATTTGGGGGAAAGAGCCAAGATGATGCAGTTATCATTAGCAGGTTCTCTAAGGACATGCTTCCTTCGTTCATTAAGGATTAGGATTTAAAATACATCTGATGTGTAGATTCATAGAAGCGCATGCCAATTCCTTGTATCTTGTGTTAGATTTAGTTTGGGGCTCAAGCCAGACTTTGCTGTGGCTTTTGAGTTCTCCCAGCCTTGTCTTTCTTTTCCTGCAGTGAATTTAATAAAGAAACTATCTTACAGTAATAATTCCAACGAGCCCTGGACATTCCTTTGGGGGAAGAGGACTGACCTTTTCCTGTTTTTAATAAAACCTCTGTGAATTTGGGCTTGGCTTTTCTGCCGTCCTATGTCACTGTCTTTTTATTCCATAGTTAAGGGTGGGGTGAGCCCACTTCTCCCCTCTGAATCACAAGTGTGTGTGCAGTCCTGGACTCTTAGAATATGCATATGCCTATTACACTTGGTTCTTTCTCACACGCATTTGGCTACTTCTATTTTTATATTATCTCCTTTTTTTCCTTGTTGATAGATTTTGGCTTTTAGTTGTGACTCAGTTACCTCATATATTTCTAAAAGACCTGGGAAGGAGTGCTTTTGTGATATGGGGTTGAATTATGCTCTGGTGATTGGTAACTGTGACACTGGCAGTTTTAAAAACTTCCTTTTTTGTCTTTGTCCTGAACAAGGAGCATTTTACACCTTATTAACTCCTAAAAAAAAAAAAAAAATCCTACTGGATGGATAATTTGGAATGGAAGAATTTAAGACCTTTTTTGGGGAAAAAAAAACATATCCACAAAAATATCTCTTATGATTATTCTTTTTTCTTTTTCTTTTTTTTTTGCCTTTTCTAGGGCCGGTCCTGCGGCATATGGAGGTTCCCAGGCTAGGGATCCAATTGGAGCTGTAGCTGCCGGTCTATACCACAGCCACAGCAACACCACATGCCCGAGCTGTGTCTGCGTCCTACACCACAGCTCACGGCAACGCCGGATCCTTAACCCACTGAGCAAGGCCAGGGATCGAGCCCGCAACCTCATGGTTCCTAGTCGGACTCATTAACCACTGAGCCAGGACGGGAACTCCTTGATTATTCCTTATCGTCATTAAAAAACATTTGGCATATGAAATAGAATAGCCTCTCCATGAATGTTTGATATATTTGAATATATAGCTAGTCAGTAGATATGCTATTGAATCATGAGTATGAAATGATAATTTCTAAGGAATATATTCTCCACGGTCTCAAAACGATACCTGTACATTTGGTTTTTGTAGTCACTTATGATGGAGCATGATAATGTGTGAAAATAGAATTTTTTCAGTTTTTAAAATTAAAACTTAATGTGTATTTGTCTTACATGTCTTTAGGCATACCCAGAGACATCTATTCCCTTGTGTCTGTCTAGTGTTCAGTGTCTCTTAGATTTTCCAACTCAGAGCTAAGTCCTAGCACATTCCTAAGTCCTAGTGTATTCCTTGAGAGGTGGCATAGTTTAGATGCTTAAAAAGGAGAAAAAAAAAATCTCTGGATAAAGGTAACATATATGACACAGCAAGGAGGTTTCTGTTAAATCCCAGTAAACAGGGTTCTACTCACAATTACGTTACTGGCCCAGCCCTCGTCAACCACGTAGGACCACGATTTTACAGCCAGGGTTTATTTTGCTTGTCTTTCTTTCGCTCCCTCAGCTGAATTGTACAAATAGGAGAATCAAGTAAATGATGGAGACGTTAAGAAGTTCAGAGGGAGGGGAAATCACTGGACTCGGAAAAACCTGTAAGGGGGCCGACAGTACCTTCGCATTAAATATAACCGCGAAGACGTCTGTTGATCTTCACAGCGGGACCTCAGTCATCAGTTCCTCGCACTCTTTTCCACTTCAGCCACGTGCTCTGCGTAGCCGTCTCGTGGCGAGAAACTCTGTCTTCCTTTAAAGAAAACCATTTTTATTGTAAATAAAGCCCCAAGAGAGAAAACAACATGACTCAGATGCATGTCCTGATGCTCTTATGATTACGTATTGCAGATATAGTGTATAAGATATGTGTGTACAGATATCTGTGTGCATGCGTACTGTATAGAGTATGTGTGCACACGTGTGTATACATATGCATACCGGCTGCGATAAGAAATGATAGAATGTACCTCACCCAATCACAGACTTTTCTACCCCTACAAGTAACCACTATCCATTAATAACAGTCACTTCATTGTATTTTTAGAAACACGTTTGTCACCCAGTGGGCATCCGCAAACACTATGTTTAGTCTTGTCCATTAAAAAAAAATCGATATACCTTTACGTCGTTTTTAATCTGTAAAGTTCCTCCTTGATCTCTTTCATTTCCTTACCATTTATCAATTGAAGAACGTGGGCTGTGTGACCTATAGAATTTTCCTGCGCCTTAGTTGTCCCGACTACACACATGCACAGTGCCTTCAGCGAGTTCCTCGGCCTCTGTCTGTCCTGCAGATTGGCAGCTGCATCCAGAGACTGGGTGACACTCAGCTTTGATCCCTTTGGCTAGGCTCTAGGTGGTGGTTGGCAAGGCCGCAGTTGTTATTGAAGCTCAGATTGTCCCACTTTAGCCAGTGGGGAACCTCTTCGAGTTGGGTTTTGGGTCCTTTTGCCATGGCTTCAAAAGCCTTTGATAACATTCCTGCTCTCTGGTCATTCTGGATATTCCAGGTTCATCTTGTATATTTCCTGCGCTAGGTCTGGAATCAGCCTTTTGTCCAAGAAGCCCTAGTTTCTTTCAGTCTGAGTGTTCGGGAAGCTCATTGCTGCTGGGTTGGTCATTGTTTCCTAACCCTTTGTGAAGGACAGGATTGGGGATCTACTTCATCCGTCTGTCCATCTATCTGTCTGTCTGTCTATCTATCTCTCACTCATAAAAATTAAAGGTTATTTCATAGTTTATTTTACTACATACTTTATGAACTTATGAGTTCATATGGATGCTCTAATTCAAATTTGGGATTATAGAGTATTATTGAATCCCTTCTGTGTTACATTTATATATCCTTCCTTTTCCCAGAATGTTGATTCTTAAGGACACAGTGGAATAATAAAATTAGAACATCACAGAATTACTCATTTGTTTTATCTCTTTTTTATGACTTTGAAGAGTTAAAATCTCGTTCACGTACAATGTTGTGTTACTTTGAATAGTTTACAGTGTTGTGTTATTTTCAGGTGCCCAACAAAATGATTCAGTTATACACATGTATTCTCTCTCAGATTCTTTTCCATTGTAAGCTACTATAAGATGTTGATGTTATTACGAGATACAGAGTTCCCCGTGCTATATAGTAAGTCCTTGTTGTTTATGTCTTTTATATGTAGTAGTGTGTACCTGTTAATCCCAAGCTCTTCATTTATCCCTCCCTCTTCAGTATCCATAAGTTTGCTTTCTATGCCTGTGCGTCTGTTTCTGTTTTGTAAATAAGTTCATTAGTCATTTCTATTATGAAGTGCACAATAGTCTCAGGAGAATAATACTAATACTAGTGCCACTGTAGTTATTGAAAATATTAAAACTTTTTCTGGGGGGCATATGATTGCCCACTCCCCCCAAATCCTTCCTCATTTTTAAATAGTTATGCCGTACCTACTATGTCAGGGCATATAGCCATTATATAGTCTACTCTCTGCTTCTTAGCCTCTTTCCGGGCTTCTATAACTAACTACATATTTTAAGATTCACCACTAGTCCCTATGTTGATGGCCTTTCTAATTGTTTTGATTGCCTGGAACTTATTTTCTAGTATGTTCTTCAGAAAGGACTCATGGGAACAATGGTTTTTTTTTTTTTTCCAGTTTTGCCTGTATCTATAACAGTTTGTTTGAACACTTTATACTTGCAAGTCAGTTTTGCTGGATATAAAATTATTTTCTTTTATTTAGTATATCAAATAGACAACTCTCCTTTCTTCTGGCCTAAAGCATTGCTTTAGAAAAATCTGATGATAAATTTTAATTTTCTTTACACTATAAATCATGTACTCTTTTTTTTTTTTTTTTGGTCTTTTTGCCTTTTCTAGGGCCGCTCCGGTGGCATATGGAGGTTCCCAGGCTAGGGATCCAATCGGAGCTGTAGCTGCCGGCCTACACCACGGCCACAGCAACACCAGATCTGAGCCGCGTCTGCACCCTACACTACAGCTCACGGCAATGCCAGATCCTTAACCCACTGAGCAAAGCCAGGGATCAAACCCGCAACCTCATGGTTCCTAGTCAGATTCGTTAACCACTGAGCCAGGACGGGAACTCCAATCATGTACTCTTTTTGCCTAAACACCCAAAGTGTTTTATTAGAATATGTCTTGGGGTTGTTTTTCTTGGGGGGAGGTGGTGCTCAGTATTGTCAGGTACAATATATCATTTTTAATGTCATTTCAAGGTTTTTTTTAATGTCCTTTGCTTTTTATTTGTAACTTGCTTACCTGTTCTCCAACAATACATTTCTTATTTTATTTCTTTTAAAATTATTATTTAGTATTATTATATTTTAATATTTATTATTATATTTCAAAATTTTTTCCTGAATTATAGTTATTAACATTTGTTATGTTTCCTTGCCTCAGTGTCTTCTTCAGAATCTCTTGTTTATCTATATGTTCAATTTTCTTTGCCTATCTTTAATATTTGTGTCTTTCTCTTCAAATATTTTTATCTTTTTTTTTCCTTGTTAGCTTCCCCCTTTTACCTTTTATATTTATTAAGGGGTTATCCATTATATATTTCTCCTAGTTTAATTGGCATTTATGAAATTTTTTTTATTTTTCAGTTCCTTTCTGAGTCCTGTCTTCATATTTATGAGTTCTTCTAACCTGATCGTGGTGTTCTTTTGTATTTTATATCATTTCTTAATATCCTCATGCTTATTTTGAAATGACAGATTGTAGTTCTGGTCTAGTCTCTGAGAATGTCTTTCCAGCACGCTTTTATTGTCTTCAGGAATTTTTGTCTGCTCCTTATTCTTTTTTATAATTGTAATAACTTTGTATGGGATTTGACCACGATACTTTTCCTTTGTTCATTTTTATGTGACATTAATTTTCCTGTCCTTTTAGAATGAGGTAGAGTTCAAAAAGTCTCCCTACCTTTACAGAGCCTTTGGTTGTGTGTGTGTGTGTAGTGTTCATGTTTAAACAGTATGGTAGATTGCTTTCTGGGAGTCCCTGCTGCTCTTCCTGCCCCCACTTTGATTTAGACCTGTTCTTTCTTGCAGAGCTCTTGTTCCATACTGCTCAAGTTTGATGCCACTTGTAGCCATGTCTCATCAACGGGTCTTACTCTGGAAGGCAGCTCATGGGGACTACATTGCTGTATTCTTTTCAGTCCTACTTACCGTGGGCCCTTGCACTTGGGTGTTAAAAAGGACAAACCCCCTGCCAGTTATAGCTGTTGTTCCAAATTGCCCCACTGAACTTGCTAGTACATACTTGTAGCTATTGTAGGATTTGCCTGTTCTCAGACCCATTATTTCCTTTTTCCTCTCATCTAGATGCCGATTCCATGTAGGATTTGTGACTATTGGTAGTTTATGCCTTTAACATGTTTGGGATTCATGAGGAAATTCCGTCTCCTAGTTTTGTTTTAGATGTTGCCCATGAGTTTAGGTTTTGTTGCTTAGTTGTTCTATTTTTATAGTATTCAGAGGATTGAATTGGCTTCCAGCATCTTCTGGGATTCTCTCTCCTGCATAGTTTAAATAGTGCCCCATATGATTAGCAGCATGTATTTGAGAAACAACAACTCAGTAAAGGGGGCTAGAATTCCCAAAGGGCTTTCTTCTAGGCAAGCTAACTAGCTCCACAGGGTGTAACCCATGCATGCAATTTCAGAGATTCCATGTATGCTAGGAAACTTAGCTACTCAGCCCAGAAATGGGAGGAAAAAAGTCCTGCATAGTTTTATTTTTGTTTTGGTATTAATTCAGCTTTTCTCCCTTTCATTAAACCTAGACATCTTTCAAAAACAACCATGGTGACTTATAACCATAGTTACGAAAGATAAAATATAGTAATATCTGATTGAGGGCATTAGTTAAAGTAGGCTAACTGCTGAAACAAGCACTCTAACCATTGTGGCGTCTTAACAAGTTAGACTGTGGCCTAAATGATTTAGGCCTCATTTAGACCACAGTCTAACTTGCGTTGGAGGCTGGGGTGAGTTGAGTGCTCTGTTCCACATAGTAATTCAGGGACCCAGGACCATCCTCAAGGGCTTCAGAGTCTGAAGCACTGGAAGACTGAGAATATAGAATGTCTCAAGGGAGGATTTTAGGGACCAATGATGTCACACATCATTTCTGGGCCCAGTTTATTCATGGAGAACTACATGACAGCAAGGGAAGCTGGGAAAGAGAGTGTAACTGTGTGCCCAGGAAGAAAAAGGAATGAGGTTTTGTAAGCTTAGGGTCTGCCATGGTGAGGAAATGGAGAAAAAGAATAAGGAAAAATTTATCAGAATAGGGAGGCCCTTTCAGTAAGGAAATAATAGTAACCTGGATATAGGGAAGAATTTGTTGGCTTTGGAAACCTGAAACACATGTGGTGTGCTTGGAGCGTCGGATGAAGTCAGAAAAGGAGGCTGTTCTAGCCTCCTCTGAAGGGCTTGCCTATTGCCCAAGTATTCTAAACCTTCTCCTGCATGAGAAATAGGGACCCTGCTATTGGCTCTTGATAAGCAAGAAAGCACCATAATCCAATTTGTGTTTTTGAAAGAGAATTCTGGCCCCCAACCACTATCAGAAAGGCCTCTGAAATTGAAGAAGAAACCAATTCCGAACCTTTCCCGATTGTGCGCCTAGTTCTCAATACCCAGGAAAAACTGAATTCACCTCTGCCTGTGCCCATCTAAATCATGCTTACTTGGTAGGCTTCCATTAACGTGCGACAGTCACAACCAGAGGCTGCAGTGAGTTCTATAAATTCAGACTGGAAATGTAATTTCAGATCTCACTGGGCCTGTGTTGTTTCAGTGATATGATAATCAATGACTGTAGCTCCCTTTGAAGCTCATAGAGTGACCTCTTTTGACATTGATTTCTCATCTGTTTTTTTTCCTCTGACCTTTTTTCACCTCCTATGTCTCTTTATTTGCGAAGGCATAGTATTTTATTGCCAGGCACCCTTATGATAACCACAGTAGCCATACATTTCGCTTTGTTCAGATCATTACTACCTAAATAGACACTCTTGTGGCAAGATCTAGTCCTAGGAACCCATGTTGCAAAGCTCTTCGAAGGAGATGGTTTTTCTTCCTTTAGAAGGTACCAGAGTGAGCTGTTGAGTAGTCTTCTTTGCTCAGGCTGGAGTCTAGGAAGATTGCTACGTGATCTTATGTTCTTACTTTTGGGGTAGGGAGCCGAATTGAGAAAACCAGAGAAAATGGTCTCGAGTATATGATATCAGACTTCACTTGGTATTTCTAATGCATTACTTAGCATGTCTTGCTAGAAGCGTGTTGGAGGTTGAAGGCAAAGATACATAAAATGTGCACCTTCCTCAAAGAAGGGCGTGGTTTCTCCGGTATTTCTGCTCCCCCCAGTGTGACCTTTAGAAGAGAATGTGATCGATAACCTACTGGATCATCTCTTGTCTGGCTGTCAAGAAGGTCCGGGAAGGAGACCTAGAGGGAGGTTGATGCAAGCCCCTGCAATGGCTAAGTGCACACTGAGTAGAGAAATACTCATGCTTTTTCAGTCATTTCCAGAAGGTTCCTAAGTACCTGATGTGTGATGAGCTTTTTCACTTGGGGCATCTGCTGTCTCTGCCGAGCTCAACATTCCAGAGAGGTTATTTTTTTTTTTTTCCCAAGTTCAAAACTGAACATGTCAGCAGCGAGCAGCCACCCAGCTTTATGACGAATGCCACGGCTGACAACTTCACAGCTGCCAAGGAATTGGCTGAGCCTTTCTTGTAAAGCAGCACCATACAGGAGAGACGTGCCATTGGTTCTCACCCTGGAATTCCCAGATGTCCTCACCCTGGGAAAACATGCCAGCCTCTCCTTACAGGGTTGTCCAGTGTCTGGTGGTAATGACCATGGCTTTGGCCCTCTGGTAGCTCTTGAAAGGGTACAAGGGGACTCTTCTTCTGAACTATCAGAGTAAAAAACAAACAAACAACACAACACAACACAAAACGACCACCCTGTTTTTGGAACGAGGCCATTAACTTATTGATCATGCTACTCGGGTTGTTTGAAACAAAAGAGATCATTGAGGGAGCACATATAAAAGTTTTGTTTTACTATTTATTCTTGAAGAATTCTAATAATTCTATAGACATCTAATGACTAGAATAAGAATCACATACTTTTTCTATACCATTTTGAGGTTTTCAGGGGCAGCTCTTTTAAGATGTGTCATTTTGATGTGATGAAGGAAAAATGAAGACAGGACGATGACAGAAAAGTGCCTCCCGAGCCCCATGATCATTTCCAGGAGGCCTATTTATTTTCATCAGAAATCCTATAATAGGCCAGAGCCCTCTTAGTGATTACGGATGATTAGTCCATGGACTCTGGCTGGAAGATAGAAGATTCCTTAACCAAGTGCCCTGGGTCGTCTCCGAGAAACCACGTAAGGAATGTCCTGCTGTGGTTACCTAGCCCATCAACCAGATTGCGGTCCCTCGTTATCCCCCGTCCCAATGAGAAGGGAGAGAGACACCATTCTCTTCCAGAAGTGCTTATTTGGTCCCTGCCCTGCAGTTGCCCTTTAGTCTCGAAATGTCCAGGAAAGTTCAGTCAGGTCAAGGGGAGCGTCTGGTTGATCGGAAGGGCCCCGGCATCCATTGTTAGCAAGGTTCTGAACGTCGAGCTCCCTCTGGCTTCATTTTAGAAAGATGGAGAGGGAGACGAGCGAGCATTCGGACATGAATGGAACGTCTGGGTATTCCTCAGGTTGTAACCAGGAATTCGTCTGGAATAATGTACAGAGGGAGAGGATGTGGATGCCGACGTGTTCAGCCACTATGAAATTTGCCCCAGCGTCCGCTTCAGGGTTGCCCAGCATGCCTTTGCATTTGCACAGGTCATTTTCTGTTCTGCATCTTCAAGTCGGTCTGCGTTGAATCACCCCCAGTTCCTTCTTTGGCACTTCCTCCGAAGTTGCCCGATCACTTTCCTCAGAGTTACAAAATTCAATCTTAAAATGCAAGGTGTGCTTCCATTTCACACCCTTAGTATGTCTTCCTGGGCCCCTTGAAATGCTTCTCATGGGAAATGACTCCCAAACGGTTTCGTTGTTATCATCATAGAACTTTCAAGTACTTTGATACATGGGAAATAAGACTCAGGGTGGGTTCCCCTGCTTTCACGTAATACCACTTGGCTGTTTAAAAGCACAGTCAGTAGGTGACCCAGCATTCTTCTTTCTTGGGGCAGCTCCAGTCCCATAAGACTCTTCTTTTCTCTCTCTCTCTCTCTTTCACCTCTTAATACGCAATGGCAGTGACTGTTCTAAAAACACAAGGATGGCCCCTGCCAGTGGGCATGCATTGACTCATAATCATTGCCCTTTTAATTTGAGGCTCTAGCAGATGGAAAGTTATTTGGATGTTGCAGTCACAGCAAAAATAATGTTGGCGTCCTCTCAGCTTTTGCCTGGAGAAGCCCAAGAGCCTGTTTCTTATAATTAGAAGGTGCGTGTGAATTTGAGACGTAGCAGCGTCAGCCATTGTAAGCATGAACTGATTCACCTTTTAGAAGTGACAGGTGAAGAATAAGCCCAAGGTTGCCTGGAGCTTTCTTTAGGATAATACCCAAAGGGAAACCCTTGAAGGTTCAAGCCCAGAATTATCAACACAGCCTAGTCTTTCCTGTCCCTCCCCCACCCCCCATTATCCATTCTGTTCCCTCTTGTCTCAGAACCACCTGAGGACATGAAACTGCTGACTTCAGCATCTTGGCCAGTGTGGAGCTCTTAGAACCTAGATGTGAAATGAGGAGGAAAAAAAGTCTTTCACAAAACCTTTCTTCCAGAATTTCATTTCTCCCTTTGTCAAGCCTGTGTGCCCGCCTTTAAAGAATTTCTCTCTTATTCTGTGCACTGATTCTTTCCCACACCTGATGGCCAAAACAGTGTTCCTTGGCCTGAGCAGTCATTTTAAATGGCACTTATTTTTATCATTTGGAGCCCTAGAAAGGTCTTCTAAAAGCAGACCCAGACACTCAAGTCCTAGTGACACAGGGAGAGAGCTATGACTTTCCCTAGAGTTTTGATTATTAGTTGAGTGATTTATTTTGGTGGGAGTCCCATCAGCTGGGACCACTTATTAACAAGTGAATTGGGGACAAACCGTCACTAATGGAACAGAAGAGAAGATGTGGCTGATGGACCCCTATCTATGTTTGGGCCCTGGAGATCCTGCTCTTCCAACCTCAGGTCATTCTGACACTGTTGGTTTTTGGAAACTGGCATTTCTTTCTTTGATCTGCAGTCACCTGCCTCTCTATGGAGTTTCCTTTGGACCGAAGGAGATGCTTTTTTTCTGCCAAGCAGCTTCCAGATGAGGAATATCTGAAATATCGTAGGTGGGATATCTGGCCACCCCCGCCTCCCCGTTCTTCAAAGTTGAGTTGGCCTCAGATTACCTATGACCTTAGATGATAAAGTTTCCCAGGCTATGTGGTCTCTCCCATGTAATAGAAAATAATGTCTTTTGCTGGGAAGGGGGAAGGGCTATATTTTGTCACGATCTTTCTCATGTGTAGCCTAATTTTTGTTGAATTACATCTAGTTTTACTACTTCAGCAACTTTCCTGGGCCAGAGAATTCACTGGTGAAGCTGTGTTGCCAGTAGTATTGTCTCACGCCCTGGCTGAGACATCTTGGCAAGTCACTGTAGATGGGCTCCAGGGGTCCAGGTCAGAGGCACTCATTGGTATGATTGCCTTCTCATAAGGGTCTTTGGCATCCCAGTTGTTAAATCCCCTTGAAAGGGCGTCACGCTCCTCTGACTCACAGTGAAGTTTGCTCCATGTGGAAAAGGCCGTAAACCTTCTGATGGGACATTTTCCCATATTTCTCCTGTTCTTGGTCAGTTTGCTTCCTTTACTTGTTCAGAATGATGCCACCTCTTTACAGGAACGTACAGTCTTTTCAAACGGGAAGAAGAGAAGGCCTTTTCCTTTCCACATAGTCGTCCCCAGTGGGAGCAGAGAAGGCCAGGCTTTCCTTTTCTGCCCCATGCTGGCTCCTTTTCTTTGCTTGTGGTCTCCTCCTTCTGGCTCCCAGAACAGCTGCTATTGACTTCTCACCAGTGGCACTGGCTGGTCTCCCTGGATTGGGACCAGCTCTAGTGCAGCCTGTGGCAGGAGAAAAAGGTGCTCCGAGCATCCAACACAGGGAAGACTCATTTTGTTATTTTTGGCCATGCCTGCAGTGTGGAAGTTCCTGGGCCAGGAATCAAACCCTTGCCGCAGCAGTGACAATGCTGGATCCCTAACCTGCTGAGCCATCAGTGAGCTCCCGGGGGGAAGACTCCTTATTTCACCTCTGATCTTCTTGATTGGGCTGATGGTTGCCCCTGTCGTTTTCTTTTTCTCTCCTCGGCTATCTTGTGGCCTTATCGCCTCCTCTGCGGAAACTCAACATTTCTTCCCATGATAAGATTGGTATTTCTCTCCTCCTCCAAGAAGCCTTACTTTCTTTTTTGGTCTTCCTAGAAACATGATTCTTGGTTCTGTGATTCCCTGGAATCACCATGAATCAGCACTTACCAAATGATTTCTTGCTGGTATGCATTCTTTGAGATGAAGAAACATGTTCCCAGGTAGATAAGTTTAGGAAAATGTGCAAACTCGATTCCTGCTTCTCAGAGTTTACAAGAGCCTAGTAAAGGCTCTGAGAATTCCTGCAGTCAGGAAATGAGGTTTTGTTTTGTTTTGATGTGTCATCTAGAATTTCACAGGGATAAAAATTCTGGTTAGAACAAGCTTGCCCGAGGAAGCAAAAGTTAAATTCTGACTTAAATGGGGGGCAGAATTTGGAGTG
This sequence comes from Phacochoerus africanus, assembly GCF_016906955.1. Taxonomy (NCBI): domain Eukaryota; kingdom Metazoa; phylum Chordata; class Mammalia; order Artiodactyla; family Suidae; genus Phacochoerus; species Phacochoerus africanus. Next base: position 12,810,975 of record NC_062555.1, on the reverse strand, counting down.
AGGGAGGGATGTTGGCAGTAACATTCTGGGCTGAGGGAATGCAAGCTCAGGAAACTCTGAAGGCCCCTGTGCCTGGACAATAGTGGAGAAGGATTGAGAGAGGAGCTTGGTGAAGCAGAGCGCACAGGAGGGCCTGGTTAGGAAGGACGTATGGGTCACATTAGGGATTTTGATCACTATGGAATATGGACAAAGGAAAACCTTTGGGTATAATTGGAGATGGCTTGTCGAAAATCCACTCTGGCTATAAGTTGGGAGTGCATAGGAGGAGAGCCAGAGTGTGTGAAAATTTACTCACACTCCAAGGTCCTCCTCCAGTGGGGAGCAGGAAATACATTATGTCTTAATCTCTTGCAGTTTTAAATCATTTTCTTTCCCATGAAATAGTCCCTTTCAGGTAACTGCTCAGAGTTACCCACCCAGCGTCCTTCTCCCCAAGATGGTGCAGGTGGAAGGGAACCTGGTACCCACCTTGGGGTCTCTGGGTGCTCACCACTGCCCCCTGCAGGAGTGGCACGGCATGGTCCTCCTGGTCACTGTGGCCCTGCCTCCCTGCCTCCATCTGCGGCTCAGCTGGCGCCTGGTGAACTCACTCTCTTCAATTTCCGCTTGGTTGGGGCCAGAGGAGCCTTTCCCTGCCTCATTTGCATCCTAGCTCTCTGGGCGTTGTTGCATCCTGACTGTGGGAAGTCTGGCTCTGGGTCCCACCTGGATTCTAGTATGATACACCCACCCCCAGCCCTGGTCCCTGGGAGGTTCCCCAGCCAACACCATCCTTGAGTGCCCTTATCCCTGCCCAGAGCACACAGGACCTTCTGCGTCCTTCTGTACTACACTGAAGACGGGGGAGCCACTGGGGAGCTGGACTCAGGCTGTCTCTCCACCTGGCCCATGCCCATCCTCCGCCTTTATCTTGCTGAGTTGCTCCAGGTTGGAGGTTGGGGAGCAGCTGCTAAGATGTTTCCAGGCCGGAAGTGGAGAAAAACTCTTTACTTGTCGACCCGCTCCAGCACTGCCACCCAGTGAAGCGGTCAAGACACATTTCCGGGTCTGCTCCTGCTACCTCTGCCCGTCTTCTTCCTCGTCTGCACCCTGGGCTGGAAAGGTGGCCTCATTCATTTCTCTAGCCCCATTTTGTATCCTCTCTCTCTCTCAGCCTGTCGTCAAACACTAAAGCCCAGGGTAAAAGCCAAAGATCTTACTATGGAATTGAGAATCCCCTTTCTTGTGCTCTGTAAGATTCCGTTTCGAGGCGTCTGTCTAGCGACCGCAGTCACACACATGAGCTTGGAGACTCAAACTGTGTGCTTCTTGGTTGTTGTCGTCTCCTTCCCCCCTCCCCAGTTGGAAAAATAATCATAGTTGTGGTTCAGCTGTAAAAATGGATAGGGGCAGAGGATTGCAATTCATTACATCGCTTGAATATTTTAAAAATATCCTCCCTGGTAAAAGTAGGAGCACGATCTGCTAAGAGAGATATTCGTTAACTTGGCCTTGGGTGATGACAGTGGGAACGGAGAGAAGTGACTGGGTTAGAAAAACACAGCAGGGTTGGTGGTATTTACTGCTGGGTGAAATAAGGTGAATTGCTCAGAGAGGAGGATCTCGGGTTTCCGGTTTGCATGGATGGATGGTGATGCCGTTTACTGAGACACAGAACCGAACCGTTTAGGGGGACTGGTCCACTTTTGGATGTGGTCAATTCGAAGTGCCCGTGAGACCTTCAAGTAGAGATATCTAGTAATCAGTAGGATATGGAGATTTATAGCTCAAAAAGGGAAATGTCTCTAGGAAATCATGTCATATTCATAAGGTTGGTTGGTGGGTATGAAATTGGAAGGGTGATAACTAGATATTTATCAAATGATAAATAGTTGGATGCAACCAACTCACTGTGGGCAGAGGTTTACCAATGAGACCAAGAGAGAAATGCGTTAATATACCGCTGCCATTGTACATCCCATCATTCCTCACTCTGCCTCCTTTTCTGAAGGACACAGCTTTCATTTGTACGTTAATATATTCAGTCAGTTTACAGCACATCTTACCAACTAGGGAAGATTTTCGTCTCCTTCCAATGAGGTTGCCTATCTCTGTTTGGATCCCATTCTGTGTTGCTCTTAAGACTTTACTCTCAAAAGTCATTTTATTTCAATATTACTATATTCCCCCAGTACCTGGAAAAATGTTGATAACTGATGAAGCTAGAAATATGGAGCTAAATAGATGTTTGGACTTCATCCTAAGGTAGGTGATGGAGAGCCATCGAGGGGTTTAAGCCAAGGAGTGAGTAACAAAATTTGGGCGTTCTTCACTAGGATGGCTCCCTTTATGGAATGTTAGCAAGTTGACGCGTCCATTCAATTCAGCACTTATTTATGGATCATCTCTTTTATATAAGATGCTGCGCTGGGTACTATGTGGGTATAAAATTAAAAGGTTAAAAAGAAAATGTTGTCACCTATTATGCTGGTGTCCATTTTGGATATAGGTAGAAAAAGCTATAGCACTAATTTTAAGTCTGATTTGTAAAGGAAAGCACTGCTTGAGATATTAGTGGTTCCTGACATAAATCCTTTTAGTAAAGACATGTCTTAACCCTTTTAGATGACAACAAGCTCCAAGGACAGCATCTTTTCCTCTTTTTTTTTTCTTTTTATGGCCATACCTGTGACACAGGGAAGTTCCCGAGCTCGGGGTTGAATCTGAGTTGCAGCTGCAGGCTCCACCACAGCCCTAGCAACTCTGAGTTTGAGCTGTGTCTGTGACTATGCCACCGCTGGCAGCAATGTCAGATCCTTAACCCACTGAGAGAAGCCAAGGTTTGAACCCACAGCCTCATGGGCACTAGGTCAGGTTCCTGACCTGCTGAGCCCTAAAGGGAGCTCCGACATTACCCTTTCAGCTCTGGAAAGACCAGCCTACTTGAGCTTGTAGTGTCCATCTGGTCATTTAGCAGGATGATTTTATTTTTCTTCAGATCTCTAATGGAATATACTCACTATATATTTTGATTTTTAAAATTTTTTATGATTTTTATTTTTTTCAGTTATAGTTGATTGACAGTGTTCTGTCAATTTCTACTCTCCAGCAAGGTGACCCGGGCATATATACATATGTGTTCTTTTTCTCCCATTCTCCTCCATCATGTTCTATCGCACGTGACTGGATGTAGTTCCCTGTGCTGTACAGCAGGATCTCATTGCTTATCTAAGCACAAAAAAAAAAAAAAAAAAAAATGGAAGCAGCAAACAGGTCAAAGACTTTTGTGTGAAAATTACATACTTCAAAAGAAACCCAGTGGGCTAGGAGAGTGTGCCTCTGAGGGAGAGTGGCAGAGGGATTTTTTTTTAGGGTTGGATTTTAACATCCCTGACCAGTTGGGTGAAAATTGTTTTGAAGATGTATTACATTCCCTGATCAAATGGAAAAAAAATGACACCTGCCATGGTATCTAGGAGACACCCGACTAACATGGCCAAGAGCCACACACTCTTTCCCACATGGCCTTGTTGTGCAAACCTTCCAATAGCCCATCCCTGGCAGCTGGGACAACCTCGTGCCTCCTCATGGAGACCGGCCACTCAGAAGATTAGGGAAAGCTCCAGACTGGTCACTGTTTTCCCTTGGAAGTTCCCAAGTGTGGTTAATGGGTAATCTTTTCTTTCTAATATTTAATCTAGCAGTTCCCTCCTTTCTGCCTCTTTTAATACCTGAGTCAACCTTGAAGATACTTGCACTTTAAATATATGAGTCAGGCGGTTTTGGTGCAACAGTGTCATGTTAAAAATTGCTATCAGGTGCACTTCAGGGTTGTGTCAATAATTTCCTAGGTCTTGGATGTCCTATAATCTGTTTTATTTTTTTTTTATTTCCCCAATACATTATTTTTTTTTCTACTGTACAGCATGGTGACCCAGTTACACAAACATGTATACATTTTTTTTTCCCACATTATCATGCTCCATCACAAGTGATTAGACATAGTTCCCAGTGCTACACTGCAGGATCTCATTGCTAATCTGTTTTATGTGTTGTTTTTTTTCCAGTCCTGCAAGGGTTAATTTTCTTTCCCCTGTTAGTGTTTGATGGGACTCCTCCTATATTAATGTGGGTTTTGAAATGAAAAATCCCTACATGCGCCAAGGCACTCTTGGATAGTTTTGCTTTTGCAAATAAAGCCCTAACAAATGCTCATTTAAAAAAATATATTTTCCCAGCTGAGCACATTAAGGCTATATGCTGCATCTTTGTATTCACTTCAATAAACCAGGTGTGCTTCTGGAGATTAGCTATTTTTTATAAAGAATGATTCTGAGACAAATGACAATGGGCTCATTTCTCTTTATGCTGAGGATCACATTAAAGGAAAACTGCCGTGATTAGTTTTAATATCTCAGATAGCTTAATGAGTACTCACTAAAAATGTGCGTGTGTGTATGTGTGTGTGTGTGTGTGAGCGTACAAGCACAGAAGGTAGATATATGTGTACACATGGGCCTGAATAATTTTCTAACATCTTGAGTAATACCTGTCAGGGATTTTAATAACCCGGTGCCGGTGAATTATTCTGGTGGCTGTTTTTGCTGAGGCTTTCGTCGGGAAGTCCATTTTCCTCTGGAGCTGGATTTTCTTTTTTTTTTTAAGTACCCATCAGAAAATATGAAAATGGACAAGGATTTTATGTGTCAGTTATCGTCAAGGATGGCTTATATCTTCATAACTTATCTGGAGTTCTTTTACACCGTACATCTCACCTGTAACCAGAGCTGGAGGTTGGCGTAGGGATGCGAGGTGTGTGGGTTAGATATGGGGCTGACCTTAGGCACCAGTAAGAGATGGGTTAGAGGTTGCTGGGAAGGGGTGACGTTCCTTTACATAGAATGCACTTGGAAGGAGGCGGCATCCTGACCCTTCTTGTCTAGTTCTGTAGTTAATGAATAGAGGGCATGCGTGCAGATGTTGGAAAGGGCCCGTGGGGAGAAAGCTGGGAAAGCAAGAGGATCCAGGGGCCTGGTAGAGCCGATGGTCAAGGGTTCACAGAAGCCAGTCTGGGCAGGGAGTCCCCTGTAGCCACAAGGGGCAGGGTCGGGGGTGGCCAGCAGGCAGAATCATTTCAGAGGCATCTCCTGGACATCCCTCGGAGGAGGAAGAGCTGCCTTGGGCTTCTGCATTTCAAGATCTGCTCCCGGTGGTAAATGTAAGAGGTGATTATTGCTGTATTAGAGAATCAACGAAGTCTCGATTATTTAAAAACAGATTCTTCCCAGTGCCCTAGTCAGGGGACCCAGAGTTGTGTTAGTATCTTTGTTTTTTTTTTTTCTTGACATGGGTTCTTTTAATGCAAGTGGTATCTTTTCTAGAAATTGGAGAGGGAAGGATAAAATTAAAATTTGGCAAGTTTTTTTTTTCTTTTCTTTTTTCGGAACCCTGGGTGATGGTTTATACAGGTGGAAGGATGAGTTGGAAACTGTTGCAGATATGCGGTGGGTGAATGGCCAGGAAAGACCGTGACCCATATTTTCTGTGACCCCAGATAATTCATCTTCTGCTCTCCCTTTTGAGGTGTTAGTTTTGTTTTGTTCCTATGTGAGCACAATCTCTGTAAAGAGCATTAGTGCCTTGTCTTTAGAAACATGACTTAATTTTTGGTCTATATGTGTCTTTAAGAGCCAGGATGTGGGTACCAATAACTGTTGTTCTTTTGCCTCTAATCCCGAGAAGCTGGCTCAATGTGAGAGTAAGAAAAATAAGAACCAGAAGAGCTAAATTTAAAACTCCGGGTTAAGATAATGGCTCTTTAATGGGAGATGTGCTTTTGTCACGGGATTTTTTTCTTTCTTTTTTTTTTTTTTTTTGGCTCTTGTAAAACTGAGAAGGGTCAACAGAGATGTGTTTCATTTCAGGAAGTGTGACTGAGAATTTTTGGTTAACGGGGCTGAAGTGGTGCATTATTCATTTATTATCGATGGGTTTTAAAAATGACACAAACTTTTCAGGTCGAGTCTGGTGATTTTATAGTGGCTGTGTAAATGGGCGAGAGAGAGGCTTCCTCTCTGTAACCGAACCCCAGCTTCCTTCTTTCCATTTCTGGAAAGCATCTTTGTGGTCCAATTTAGCTGAGATCGGTGAGAGCACTCCGTTTGCTGTGTCTAGGGTTGGAATGTGGCAGGACTACCCTGCAGCAGTAGCAAGTCTGTCTTCTTCGCTGAGTTTGCTGGTGGGAGGTGGGACTTAATTATCTATACACAGGTTATTACAGAGTATTGGGGGCGGGGAAGTGGGGGAGGCCAAGAAATGCTCCATGTTTGCCATTGAATTTGAACTGGAGCTGGGAGCACAAGGAGAATTTGAGCGTATATTTTTGAGGCTGCAAGGGGAGCTAGCAGGCCAACGAGGAATGGGGTGATTGATATCTGCTTGCAGAGAAGGCGTTATCATTTCACCACGATGGATGAAAATGGTGCCTCTCTTTCCTAGGACCCAGGAGGCATCTGTGTGGGTACAGTGGAAAGGCTGACACATGGCAGTTCTCCGGCTGTCACCAGAGCTTATCATGCTTTGCCAAATCTAAGCTTACTGGCTGCTCTTGTTTAAATAGACCCTTTGGGAGAGCTTTTTTTTTAAAAAAAAAAAAAAAACTGAGCAGACTGGGTTTCTCATTTTAGCTGTGACAGCTTATACTTAGAAACATCTCCAAACTTGCTTGTTTACAAACACCTGCACCAGCACTGTATGTTTGCTGGTTTTTTGTTTTTTTTTTTTTTGAGTGGGCCTGTGGCGTCACCGAAAATGGGGGTGCCCCTGTTTGTGTATTCACTTACTGCTGCTGGATGCCTGCGGTGTGCCTGGTGGTGGTGGTGGGGGGGGGGGGTGCGTGCATGTGTGTTTGCTTGAGTGTGACTTTTTCTTCACTTCCCCCCTGGGTGAGTGCCTCAAGCCCACACAACAGATGGCCTGCATTGAACAGTGGAGCCTGCCTTTCTTGGGAATCAAAGAAATCGGTGGTCAGTTGTTATTTGGGACAAGGTTAAATTTTATTTTTTTATTTTTATTTTTTTATTTTATCTTTTTGTCTTTTTGCCATTTCTAGGGCTGCTCCCACAGCATATGGAGGTTCCCAGGCTAGGGGTCGAATAGGAGCTGTAGTCACCGGCCTACACCAGAGGCATAGCAACACGGGATCCGAGCCGCATCTGCCACCTACACCACAGCTCACGGCAACGCTGGATCCTTAACCCACTGAGCAAGACCAGGGACCGAACCTGCAACCTCATGGTTCCTAGTCAGATTCGTTAACCACTGAGCCATGACAGGAACTCTGAGGTTAAATTTTAAATAACACCCTAGAGAGAGCGGTTAGCGCCCCAGTTGAGCAACTCAGAGTCTGCATTGGAGCAAATGCTTTCTCTATGTCCCTGATTTTCTATATTTAGGTGTCATCCAGCAGAGGGTATAGCCGAGTGATTCAAGAGAAACAAATAGAGGGAGCTCTCCATAATGTAAATAATTCACCCTATTAGCAAAGCAGGAATACTCATCTATGGTTAGAATGAGCCCCCTAGGGAATCAATGGTTTCTGTCAAATGGAAATAAAATGCTATCAGAGGCCGTCCAAAGATGGCAGCAGCACGGTTCAGGGATAACGTTGAACTTAATACTCATGGAGTCCAGATCCTAAAATGTCAGCTGAGAGCCTGCTGGGTTCATGAATTTGATTATAACTGTGAGATTCTCTAGGACAAGAATAGCTTTTCCTTTCTAAGAAGGTCAATAAGATATTGTATACCAAAGCAAGATTTCAAAAAAAAAAAAGTAAAATTACAACACACACACACACACGGACTAATATCTAATTCTAATCGAAGTGGAGATTCTGTAGGACACAAAGCAGGTGTAGCCTTAGCTGTGACACTTGAGTCTGCCAGCTGGTAGGGTGACAGTCAGATGCCTGTTTACTCTCCAATAGCCAAGACCACTGAATGGGCCATGGAGAAAGCAAACGAGAAACTATAACCTCAACTGTCTACATAAGACTTGTTGTGGAAACTGAGTTTCCCAAAGAGGCAGAAGATGGACGTTGATATCTCAAATCTAATCTAGACACAGCTGATTTCTTTCCTGTCCTATATGGGCTCGCTTAGGTTCAATGATTGTTTTAAGGGTCTACTGAGCCCATTCCTTGTAAAACTCGTATTATATGTGGATGGATGTGTCCGTACATGGACGAGTTTGTATATAGATTTTTTTTTTCAACTCTTAAAAGGCACTACCTTTATACCAACTTGCAGTGAATGTTTAGAGAATTTAATGCATTTGCTGTCTTGTGTCAGAAGAATGATGGGGGGATTAAATGAGGAAAAAGAACTTTTGGCGCAGCTTGCAGGCTGTTATTTTCACCAACTGTGGTGTCAGCTATGATCTTTTTTCAGTGTTTCTGACTATGAGGCCTCTTAGCTAGAGATCCCTGGGTCTCTGTGATTTCACTTTTTTAAATAGAAAAAAGATGAGACTATTTTTCATGTTTTTAACTAAGCACACACTCTGTACAGAGTTTGAAGCCAAGATTGAGAGGGCGGACAGGGACTAAATAGGCAGCTAGCCTAGCTGTTGAGAATGGCCAGTGTAGAGTCGAGGAGCTGAATACACTATGGGGCAGTGGGATGTGTTGCCAGAAGCTACAAATAGAGCTCAGAGGGCTCTGTATTGACATAGTGGATCTGGTATGTGTTTCCTTCAAACCTAGCACATTTCTGAGCCTCCATTTGGGTTGGGTGGGTGCGGGACGATGGCAAGTCTTGAGTACCCCTGTGTACCTAGCTCAGGTATGGGGAGTAGGGCTGGGGGTCAAATTAAGTTGGTTTGTTTCTCGGTCCAAATGTTTGCTGAGAGGGTGCTGCCTGGAACAAATCCCCTCCCCTCCCTAATTCACAGTTTCCTCATCAGCAAAACAAACCATCTTGCAGGATTGGTTTGAAGGTTAAAGGTTTCCTCGCTTTGTGAAGACACTTCACAGAAGAGAGAAACATGTAATCACTGAGAGGCTAATCCTGAAATATTCCAAACCGGAAACTCTCATCTGCCAAAAAAAAAAAAAAAGTGTTTGATTGCTACCTCACTGCCATAAAAGTTTAACTGAAACAACAGCATGACGTATTAAATCCCGAAGGAACCAGATGAATAATTGGAAAAGAATGAAGAAATTCCAGTTCAAGGGCAGGTGCAGGTGGAAAGAAAGTAAAACGCGGTCTTTCCGTCTGTGGGATGGACGAGCATCCAGAGGGCACAGGCCTCCTCAGTGTCCTTGGTCCTGGGACCGTAGACAGGTAGCAAGGCTGTGACTTCAGAACGCGCTCTGCCAAGTGGCTTAAGAGACAGAATTTGACCTCACTGGCCTCGGGACATTTTCTTCCATGACCCGTACAAATATCTACTCAGTTGTCCCAAACCCCATTCTGAGACCACGAGTCTGATATTTTACAAAAATAGACTGTCACACCTCTTAGGAAACAGAGGCCAGGAATATGAGGCCAATTACAACTGCTGTGGGAGCTCTCGCCGTCGTCAAATTAAGCTAGTAGTTCTTGCCATTGTCGCCTTGCTCTCTCTCCTCTCGCTTTCTCTGGGGGGTGTGTGTGTGTGTGGTTTACTGTTGATCTTTATTTCCCTGTGTTCCTATGGAGCCCAGCCTACAGATTAACAGGTTCCTATTGACTACCTGGTGACTGGTTGCAGGACACTACTATTTAGAAGGTATTGAGGTAGAGTTGAAAAAAAAAGGCACTCCCATTGACAGATGAATGGATAAAGAAGATGCATTATGTATATATATATATATATATATATAATATCAATTATCCATATTATTATATGGATATATATACACATACACACAACAGAATATTATTCAGCCATTAAAAAGAATGACCAAGAAAAAAAAAGAATGAAATAATGCTGTTTGCAGCAACACGGGTGGACCTAGAGATTACCATACTAAGTGAAGTGAGCCAGACAAAGACAAATATCATATGATTTCACTTATACGTGGAATCCAAAAAAATGATACAAATGAACTTATTTACAAAACCAAAACATACTGAAAGACTACAAAACAAACTGATGGTTATGAAAGGGGAAGTGGGGGATAAATGAGCAGCTTGGGATGAACAGATACACACTGCTACACATAAAAGAGATAAACGACAAGGACCTCCTGTATAGCACAGGGATTACAGTCAACACCTTGTAATAACCTCTAGTGGGAAAAACTTTCAGGTTTCTTTTCAGAAAAATATATACTTTGCTATATACTAGATACTAACACAACGTTGTAAATCAACTACACTTTAATTAAAAATAAAGACGTTATTGAAATTGCAGGAGCTTACGTTAACGTTGGAGGAACAGAACGTACGCAGGTTCGCGCAATTTAAAATACTTCAGAAGTTTGTGAAAACAAATACAAAGCTATAGCGCAAAGCTTGCATTAGGTGCTTTGAAAGGGAACGTGATGGATTTAGTTAAATCAGAAAAAAGAAATACACAACTTCTGGAGTGGTGAAAATAGTCTTCTTAGAAAGTGGTGGAAGAGTTCCCGTTGTGGGTCAGCGGGTTGAGAACCCGACTAGTATCCATGAGGATGCCGGTTCGATCCCTGGCCTCGCTCAGTGGGTTAAGGACCTGGCATTGCCACAAGCTGCACCATAGGTCCCAAAGGTGGCTTGGATGTGGCGTTGCCGTGGCTGTGGTGTAGCCTGGCAGCTGCAGCTCTGATTCGGCATCTAGCCCGGGAATGTCCATGTGCCTAAGGTGTGGCCCTTAAAAAAAAAAAAAAAAAAGGTGGAAAAGGGAATATTGACCCTATCTAAGCATTAAGTATTAGACAGAAATCTCAGGACATCACAGGGAAAAAGAAAAGCAAAATATTTGTCCTTGGGGAGTAGAGTTAGACTCCTTGAGGCATTTGTCCATACTTTACCCGGTTTCTAGAGAACAGGCTCAGCCTTTGGCCCACAGGCAAGGTCCCTGGATGGAATTCCTTTGGCCTTGGAGGAGAGGTGCGTCTCTTACGGTCGGTGTTCTCCAGCTGGGAGGCAAAGAAAGGATGCTGCTGGGCTCCCAACCCCGGCCTGGCGGACAAGAGCCCCAAAGGAACAAGCTGCGGACCAGCTGAACAAAGCAGTGCTGCGACCTTGCCTGATGGCTACGTTATCAGGCCTGATTCTCTTACTGCTGGGGACAGCCTTTGCGCAGATGTGACTGGGACTCCTTGGGGATCCCCACGTCTTCCTTAAACTCTGGGAAATGCTGTGCTATTCCTTTGGAAGAGCTCTGCCTCCAGTTTATACTCTTTTTATGGAATCATCAGAGTTCTTCAGTCAAGTTTTTAACTTTTGTATTGAACCCAAGCATCCTGTTAAATATTTCAGGTCCTAGCGATTATTTTTTTCTATATATATCTTACTTCTGTGGCCAGAGATGTTTGGAAGCGGTTGGCCTTGTGGAGGAACTGTTGTGATTTACTAAGAAACAGTCCTGGAGTTCCCGTCGTGGCTCAGCAGTTAATGAGCCTGACTAGTATCCAGGAGGATATGGGTTCCATCCCTGGCCTCACTCAGTGGGCTAAAGATGTGGTGTTGCCCTGAGCTGTGGCGTAGGTGGCAGATGCAGCTCGGATCCCACGTTTCTGTGGCTGTGGTGCAGGCCAGCAGCTGCAGCTCTGATTCGACCCCTAGCCTGGGAACTTCCATATGCTGTAGGCATGGCCCTAAAAAGAAAAAAAAAAAAAAATGTGTAGATAGGCAGAAGGCGTTTTCCATTTTTTTCCCATATGACGCAGAAATCCCAGGTCTGGCCCCTCATGGACTTTTCCATTTTTTTCCCATATGACGTAGAGATCCCAGGTCTGGCCCCTCGTGGACTGTGTGATGCCCCACTGTGAACTACTTGCCAGCAGCTCCTCCAGGTAGTTAAAAGTGCCATTAGGTACACAGAGGACCTGTCTTTGTACCAGGAGCTGCAGCCTGGTTCTTCCTTTGTCCTCTCTGAGCTCCTGAGCATGACTCAGAGTTGGGGGCAGGGGGCATCGTGGCCTCTCGTCTTGCTCCTGTGCCCTGGCTGATCTAATGACAAAGGGCTTGTGGAAGCACGGTGGCTTTTGTCCCCGTGGAAGCAGCGATTATCCCCGTGGTTCAGATGTCACTACCCCAGACAACAGAACCATGTGTTTCATTGTTCAGTGGCCAGCGTGACGCTTCCTAGAGAGCCCTGGGTCCCCCGGTGGTTCAGAGACTGAGCTGAAGTTGGGAGGAAAGTCCCTCAGGCCTCTCTGAACTGCAGAGTTTCCAGAGTGGCAGGGTTGGAGCAGACCAAGGGCAACAAAGACCTTTCAACAAGACACGTGTCAGAACAATAACAGAAAAAAAAATGTCTAAGGTCTGTCTTTGATATGAAAGGATTTCAGAATTGTAAAGGGAGCATCTCAGTCCGGTGGCAGAGACAGGCAAGTCTTCCATCTTCAGAGCCATCTCAGCTCTAATCGGGCTGCACTCACGGGGCTGGGAGGATGCTGTGGGCGTCTAGGTGAGAAACGGCCTCTGGGACGTGAGGGTTTGGCATGGGTGAGGCAAGGAGGAGGGTACCAGGTGGAATGGGGAGAACGGCCGGCACCCAGGAGGAGCTTGTGTCTCTTTCTCATTGTTCTGGGCAAGGACCACTTCCTCTCCCTCAGCAGACTCCTCTCTGGGCAGAGCTCTTTCCCGGGATTTGCCACAGCGCTCAGCCATTGCTAATGAGGTTTTAGGGGTGCTTTTCTAATATAAAGAAAGGATTCCAGGTGCACCCCTTTTCCTTTCTCCCTCCCTTCCATAAGCCTTAGTCATGGGTTGCTGCAGGCATGTGGCCACTGGGGACCACTGATGCCTCAGGCTATCAGTGGAGAAAGCTATTTAAGAGGTTTTACTCTTACATCTGAGCAGCCAAATTGTGCATGTAACAATGGGGACCAATTATTGCACAGTAGAGCATCCCCGATGAAACACAGGCAGTGTGTTTTTAAAATGCAATGGATGACACACTTCTAAACAAGGAGAACGTTTCCACGCCCTCGGGGAGAAGGGGAATCCACCCACACGTTTCAGTTGTTTGTGACAGTGTATCTACGATGGCTTCTCCCATGATTTCCAAAGCAATCACCCCCAGATAATGATGCAGGTCATTGATAAAATGCTGCCATTTTGGCTCATGTATATGGGGTGTATGACTTTTCTGGATTCGATGTATCATTTGTAAATCCTACTCTTTGGAAGTCAAATCTTGCTGGGTTCTACTTTATTTCCAGTATGAGCAATTTCACTGTTGAATAGTTTAAATACTTTGAAAACCATCCCACTGACCGTTGATATCTAGTTATCCAGAATTGGACCTGAATCCTGAATTGAGAATTCGCCTTTCCCTCCATGTCTTCTGTTTTATCCTCCAACAGAAGCCACTGGGAAGAGGATAGGATCTACTCTGGATATTTTACAGAAAAAAAGTGAGGCCCAGAGAGGTCGAGGGTTTTGCTCTAAGATGATGAAAAGAAAGAACTGAATGGTCAAGGGAGAACTTGGCAAAAATTTAATTTTTAATAATTAAAAGGCCGCCCAAGTAGAAGAGGCAAAAAATCAACATGAAGCTTTGTTTAAAAAAAAAAAAAAAGTACTTCTTGGAGTTCCCATCATGGCGCAGCAGAAATGAATCCTACTAAGAACCATGAGGTTGGGGGTTCAATCCCTGGCCTTGCTCAGTGGGTTAAGGATCCAGCATTTCCAGGAGCTGTGGTGTAGGTCACAGACGTGGCTTGGATCTGGCGTTGCTGTGGCTCTGGTGTAGGCCAACAGCTGTAGCTCCGATTAGACCCCTAGCCTGGGAACCTCCACGTGCCTCAGGTGCAGCCCCCCCCCCCAAAAAAAAAGGCAAAATAAAAAGGTACTTCTATTGGGAAAACATGATTAGCATTGCATTCTTTATAGAACATAGTAGTTTGTTTTTTCATTGGTCAAGTTTAAAGTGACCAATGAATCCGGTTTGGTTGGGATGATCCTGATTTTTGTACTTTATCGTGTGGAAAGTCTCGAATTCCGTGAAATCCCTTAGTTCTGGGCCAAGGGGGATGGTTAATCACACCGAATTTGCCCCGCCCTCCCCCCCAAAAGCTATCCTCTTGGGTTAAATTTGTCAGATTACCCCCAAGGCCAAGTTTCTTCATGTTGAGCTCTTTTCTGTTAAGTGGGAAAGTGCAATCTGTGAGGTAGCAGTGTCTGTAAGATTTACTGCTACTCTAGGGTGGGGGGTAGGGAATCAGCAGTGAATCTGGGATAGTGCTTCCTTCTCCTTCTGGAATTCTCTTTATATCTGCTCCACCGCATTTAGGACAATGATGAGGATATGGAGATTGATGAAGGGATTCCACGCATGGTTTTTCTGGCACTGCGTGCAAGACTGGAGAATTACCATGGCACCAAACCCTGCCGGCACAGTTCTGTGGGAGGGTGGGCAGGCTTTCTCTATAAAGACAGTAAATATTTTAACCTTTGCAGGTCACACATAGTCTCTATAACATGCTCTCTCTCTCTCTCTTTTTTTAAACAACTCTTTGAAAATGCAAAAACTCTTTTTAGCTTTCAGGATGTATAAAAATAGGCTGTGGACCAGATTTGGACTCCACGCCAACTCTTCTGTAGAGCATTGCTGTCCAACAGAAATATAATGTGAGTCACATTTTGAATTTAAAATTTTCGGGTAGCCACATGGAAAACAGGAAAAAGAAACACAAAATTTAATTTTAATAATGCTTTTTACTTACCCAAATATATCCTCAATACTACCTCTTTCAGCATGTAGCCAGTATGAAAGTAGATATTCATGCCAAAAGAGATATTTTGCATTTTTCGATACTAAGTCTTTGAAATTTGGAAGAGCCACATTTCTAGTATTTGGTAGCTGCATGTGGCCAGTGGCTGCCATGTTGGACAGCACAGCTCTGGAATAATTTTGATGAGCGTTCAGCCAGTCTCCTCTAGTCCATTAACCTGTTAATGAGCGAAGAAGAAAAAAATCTGAGAACTGAAAGGTTGCTTAGAAATCATCTGCATCCATCTTGTAAACGAGGAAGCCGAGGAGTAGAAGAGCTAAGCCGTTTGCCCAAGTTCATAGCTGCAGATCCGATACTAAAAGTCAGATCCTTGCATGGGCCAGTGGCCTTCCCACCGCACTATTTTGAAGCGTGGCATTCACCACCTTTGCCCGGAGTCATCATGCAAATAGTTGATTTCCTGGTCATGCTGATGTGTTTCTCCTGTGCGTATAGGTCAGTGTTAGGTCTTACGTTTGATCTGTGGCAACGTGTGAAAGGTCGGCTGGGGAAGAGGGGCGCTGTCTGTGGCCATAGAGAAGGATGAGGAGAAGGCAAGCAAGCAATGTGCTTGGGTCCGCTGGAAAAGGGACTCGTGGATAAGAATATAGGGATGCGTGAGCCTGTGTCACGTGCGCATGGGTGTGCGCACGCGTCTTTTGAGTCACTGCTGGTGGCTCCTCTTAGTGTCTCTTTAACCCGGGCAGCATCCCAGACGGAGGGATGGATCTGGGGCTTAAAGTCCGCTGTGCTGGCGAGGATACTGAGCCTCAGTTGTTCTCTCTTCTTTGCCTGGGAAAATACCTATTCCTTGTGCTAAAGGGAGGCCTAAGCTGAGTAAATATTAGTTGCATAATCAGAGTAAATGGAAGAAAGAGACGTTTCATTGCTTTATAAGTCGCCGAAACCCATGCTTTTCCTTGGGAATTTTCTCTCATTTTGGTCATCGTGCACTTTTCTTTTTTGGATCTGACTCCTTTTCCCCTCACTTAAGGGAGTTGCAGACCAGTTCAAGAATTTTATGAATAGGAGAGCCCTGTCGTGCTTTTAGCTTGGGAAAATGTCCCTTAGATAGATTGTTTCTGAGTCAAGCGTATAAATATTCTGGCTCAAGACCATCCCCCTTTTTCTTAATGAATTGGTCTGGCGGGAGTTAAAGCCAAGTGTGGTCAGGCGGAGTCCTCCCGAGAGAGAACGACATGAACGCAAAGCCCAGTCACTTTTCAACCTTATGGAACGTGTTTCGCAATAGATGAGAAAACTAGCTTTGTGACAACTGGCTGGACCTGTTGTGTAAGTCCATCAGTTTGAAAGCGGTTTGGTGTCCTTTCCTACCTGAACCTCCCAACTTAGTGAGTTTGGAAGACACAAATAGCTGCTTCGTGTCCTGGTAAGTCGTTCAAGTTCATCATCCTTCACAGTCAGTTTCCAAGCTAGTGAGTCCAAAAAAAAAAAAAAAAAAAAGAGGATTTTTTCATAGGCTACTTTGAAAGAGGGCTGCTAATCAATTTTTCTTATTATTTTATGCCCTCTGCTTTTTACACTCCCCCCACCGGCTGGTTAACCATGCAAAAGCTGAACACTTCATTAGCCAGTACATGTTCGCCCATGGGCGTTTCTGTAGTAAATTACTTCTTTCAATTTATACAGGTAATCATGGGCAAAAGTCTTATAAGGTGCCAAAGGTAAGGGTTAGAATTAATTTCTGCTTTTATTTTTTCTTTGGAGTTTTTTAGAGAATTCGTTTTAAATGCTGAGCCCTAGTGACACACAATTATTTTTGAATTAAAGAGGAAATGGAAGGCAGGTCTTTTTCTGGAGGGTCCAGTGTTATGATACAGAGATGGCTAAATGTGGTTTTTGATGCGACCCTAGATTTTCAGGAAGCGGGGCTTAATACGTTTTGCCCGATACTTAGTAAGTTTTCCAGGCAAGGCCTGGAAACTTACTGTGAATGTGAAGAGGTTTTTTTGTTTGTTTGTTTGTTTGTTTGTTTGTTTTAAACTGCTGCACCTGTGGCATATGGAGGTTCCCAGGCTAGGGGTCGAATTGGAGCTGCAGCTGCCAGTCTACACCACAGCCACAGCAACTCGGGATCCAAGCTGCATCTGCGACTTACACCACAGCTCATGGCAACACCAGATCCTTAACCCACTCACCGAGGCCAGGGATTGAACCCGTGTCCTCATGGATGCTAGTTGGGTTCTTAACCCACTGAGCCATGACAGGAGCTCTACGAAGAGGCTCTTTTAATTCAAGAAGGCAGAATAAAGCCTAGGCAGGACCATCGGTTTCTCCACGTGACCATTGGTGCCATGTTCCTGTCTTGTTGGGTGTGTACACTAACCATTAAGTGTATATATATATTTATTTTGTGTATATAAATATATCAATATATTTATATATTATAATATTATTAAGATTATTATATATATGTATATATATATATATTTACCATTCTGTGCTAACTTCTAGGAGTTGGAAAATATCCTTCACTGGTTTCATTCTGTCAGATACCCTACTTGTGGATTTGTGAGGCAGTAGGGATGGGTAACTCCTGAAATTTGCTGTTTGTAAAGACGCTAAATTCAACCCAGAAGTTTCTCTCGCTCTTCTCTCGGGAGGAATTATTTTCACCAGAGGTTTTATGGTTTTGCAAATTTAGTTCAACAGGCAAAGCTCAGGCCTCTGCTGAACTTGGCATCCGATCTTGCTCAGTCTGTCCCCAGAAGGGGTGTGGGGCTTGTGTCTGCTGACCATGGTTCTTGCGTGTGTAAAGAGAGTTGCTGCCTCCACTGTGGGGCCTCTTAGGTTTTTTGTTTTCTGCAGAGCAGATGAGCCTTTTGGCAACACGTCCTCTGGTTCTCTCCATGGGTGTTTCAGAACCTTCTAGATCTCTCTGTGGAAGGGGATGGTGATAAGGCTGAATTCATCCCTTCCAAAAACCTGAAATAAGATGCTGTTCTATAAGGTCTGTATCCCTCTGTAGATGCTCAGAGAAGGCGCATTGCACTGATGGCCATGACAGGGGTGAGGAAGTTGGGTGTGGTTTTTTGTTTTTTGGTTTTTTTTGGTCTTTTTAGGGCTGCACCCAGGGCATATGGAGGTTCCCAGGCTAAGGGTCCAATCGGAGCTGCAGCTGCCGGCCTACACCACAGCCACAGCAACGCTAGATCCGAGCCATGTCTGCAACCTACATCATAGCTCAGTGCAACGCCAGATCCTTAACCCACGGAGCGAGGCCAGGGATCGAACCCACAATCCTATTCAGATTTGTCTCCACTGCGCCATGATGGGACCTCTGGGTGAGGAGGTTGTTACAGAAATTTTAGTTATAGGATCCAAAGGGAAATGCAAGGCCAGCTCTGCTCATCCTTTGAATATTTGTGATTCTTGTTATAATTTCTAGAAAATGCGAATAAACATCAATCGATTGTTGCTTGTTTTCTTTCCCAACTCTGATAGCAAGACAGGAGTTTAGAAAAACTTGATAGGCAGGAAGATTAGGGAGAGGCTAAACTGACAGAACAATTATGCGCGAATGACACCGTCACAGAGAAGGTGTCTTTCATTCATTTAACTCTTAAAGGACAAGTGTTGTGCCCTATTGTTCTCCGTCTGCTTTACTCCGTCATATTTCCATGCCTGGGGTTTTCCAAAATTCCATCCTAACCTTGCAGCCCAAGCTTTGCCTCACATGTTCCACGTGCCTTTCCGTCTGTGAGTAGCTTCCTCTTGCCTGGTGGGCTGTTGATGGCTGGGTGTGCAACTTTTTCTTTTCACATCGGGCTTTAAATCCAGTGTAATGGTGTGGTTTGTGGCTCTCTGCTTGCCGTTTCAGTTGCTGTTTAAATGCTCAAATCTATCGTGTGTCTCCATTTCTAGACAACATAATTTCGCTGCTAACTGGCAGGAACAATTAAGGGTACAACCGCCTTTTGGAAAGATAAAGGTTCCAGGCCCTAAGACCTAACCTGAGGTCTAATTATGCTGCACCCCCTCTGTAAGGGTGACCTGTAAAGGCTCAAGAATGCAAGCAGTGGAGTTCCCTTGTGGCTCATCAGGTAAAGGATCCAGTGTTGTCATTGCTTTGACTCTGGTTGCTGCTGTGGTATGGATTTGATTCCTGGCCTGGGAACTTCCACGTGCCATGGGCACAACCAATAAATAAATACATAAATGCATAAATACATAGGCCCAGTTAAACAACAAAAAAAGAGAGGAATGCACATAACGGGGAACTAGAGCGTAAGGAGTGAGGGCTCCCCGGGGGTTCTGGTGGGCTGATCTTCCTTAAGGTAATGCCTGTGGTTGGGCAGCAGATGAGTGACCTCTTCTTCTGTTTATCATACGGGTTCACGTTTTATTCATTCCTTTCTGTATGCCGGGGTAGCGACAGAATTGTTCTCTGTGATTTTTCTGGAATTACTTTGGTCGGTAAGAAGTTGTTCTTGGAGACCTTATGTTTTGGGAACAAAATGGACAGGTGGCCTTTGGGTTGAGTGAGTTGTATTTTTTTTTTTTTTTGTCTTTTAGGGCCACACCTGCGACATATGGAAGTTCCCAGGGTAGGGGTCGAATCAGAGCTGTCGTTGCTGACCTACACCACAGTCACAGAAACGGGGGATCTGAGCTGTGTCTGTGACCTACACCACAGCTCAGGGCAATGCTGTACCCTTAACCCGCTGAGCGAGGCCAGGGATGGAACCCACGTCCTCATGGATACTAGCTGGGTTGGTTAACCATTGAGCCATGATGGGAACACTGGGTTGGGTGATTTCAAAGAAAAAACCATGGACCATTCAAAATTCTCAGCTTTCAAGATGCATCTTTTCAAATAATCCTGGGGTTCTTGCTCCGTAGAAGACCTAGAGAAGGAAGGGGTGCTGCCTGGTCAGAGGCATTCCGGCAGTTGGGTAAAACCATTAATACCCTGGACTGGGCTCTTTCTGTTGGGTCTCAGCCAGGGTTGGCTGAGAGGGCACCCCTTTGGAAGGAACACAATTTTCAAGCCATGGGCCCCTGCTTGGAATGGTTTTTGTGGAGTAAGCCATCCGTAAGGCACCATGGGCTGTTGGTGTGTAACAGGACATTGCAGGCTGCAAAGTTAATGCAGTTAATATTCAACTGAACTTTGGGGGCGATACTGATCCCTTAGGCGGATTTGCTAGAAAAGGCTACACATTAATTGCCCTCCAAATCAGACCACCCCCTGCCCCCACGTGGATATAGCCACGCATGTTACCACGTGTAAAACATTACATGATTTCAGCCCAGCTCAGGGCAGAGGTGCTGTTTATTAACTTTTTTTTTTTTTTGTCTTTTTGCCATTTCTTGGGCTGCTCCCATAGCATATGGAGGTTTCCAGGCTAGGGGTCGAATTGGAGCTGTAGCCACTGGCCTACACCAGAGCCACAGCAACGCGGGATCCGAGCCGCATCTGCCACCTACACCACAGCTCACAGCAATGCCGGATCCTTAACCCACTGAGCAAGGCCAGGGACCGAACCTGCAACCTCATGGTTCCTAGTCGGATTCATTCGCCACTGAGCCACGACAGGAACGCCCCTGTTTATTAACCCTTTTGCTGAAGCCCTGGGCTTCCCTGAACCCGGAACTCTTGAGGAAGAAGGGAATCGTCTTGAGGAAGTGTACATTTTCCATCTGCTGACTAACCACGAGCGGTGTCTTGAAGATTCTTGCCATTTGCAGCGTCTTGCAGTAAGTGCGACTGATTTGGTTCGGATTCTTTGCTGGGGTTACTTGAAAGGAGGCATTTCTGGCATCTCTTTCTTTGCCTTAAAGGGAAAGGTGTCGTGTCGCATCCTTGGGTTGCAGGGTGTCTAGTGGCTTCGCTCTCACGGGTCAAAGGTCAGGGATCTTCTCATGCCTAAACCTCAGGTAGGGATTTCATCACGAGATGCTGCAAGCCCCATGGGGCGCCGAAGGCCAGAGGCGAGGTGGGGAAACTCAAGGTCACCACGCATGGCTGAACTCAGGGGGGGCTAGTGGGGCAGAAGTTGTTCTCTGCTGGGGGTTGCAGGCTTAGCTTTTCACCATTTTGTAAGAATTTCCCTTTTTCAGCTATGTCTTCTCTCCTCTGAAGCCCGGTCTTACTCCAGATCAAATAGTGGTAAAAGGGGAAGAGGAAATCGGAATGAAAATGAGCTACCGTGAGTGTAGTGACGTAATGGTATTGCAACCTTATAACCTCCCATTGGTGGCTTCCAGGCTGGGCGTCTCCTAGGAGGTTGGTGTGGTCCTCGGTCTTGGATTGATCAGCATCCTAGGCATTCCTCCAGTATTTCCCAGGACACTCGATTTCCGTTGTGCTCTTCTTCTCCTCCCACATCAAATGTCTAGATCCTGGGGTTCTATGTAAAGTAACTACGGACTGCATCTGGATCTTTCTGCATGAGGTCTGGGCAAGGATGAGCGCTTGCGCTTGGAGGGGTCACTGAACACCCTTAGTGGGTGGTGGGAAAACATTGGCATTTGAAAATGGCTAAAGTGGAATTTTCAATTCTCTGTGGACATTCTTGGCTTTCTCTGTGGTTCTTGACCACACACACTTGAGTTAATTTCCGCGTGCGTATACTGTTTCCACAATACTTACTGATTGACCCCGGAAGTTAGAATCAAAGCCCCCGATGGATGTTATTTAGGATTTTAAAAAAGATTTATTTTTGGCCACGTTTGTTCCAAATAGCCAGCACCCTATTGAGCTTGTATTTTGAATAACTAAAACTGGCAAAGGCCGTTCTGTAGGAGTACGTGCTAGATAATTCTTGCCTTGTTTTCACAAAATAGGGATGCATTCTCCCTGTTTCCAAGGTTTCTGAAGACTTCTTTGAACCTGATGACTCCCCAAACTCTAGGACCCACCAGGCATGGCTCTTTGCTCTTAGCATTGAGCCTGGTCCCCTGGGCCTTCTGGCCTCTGGGTCCCTGGCAGGATGACAAGGAAGGTAGGAGCCCTTTTAGAAGGGCAGGCTCCATAGTCAGGGTACCTGGCTCCTGATCTGATGCTATTTCTTCCTAGAGAAGTGACCTTGGGCATGTTTCTAAAATGCTTCATGCCTCAGTTGCCTCACATAAAGTGGGAAAGAGGTTATTGCAGAATTTTTTTTTTTTCTGTTTTATGGCCGCATCCACAGCATATGGAAGTTCTTAGGCCAGGGATTAAACCCAAGCTGCAGCAGCAGCTACACCAGCTCCTTTAAACCACTGCACCGGGCTGGGGATCAAACTTGAGACCTGAGCTGCTGCAGTTAGATTCTTAATCCACTACGCCACAGTGGGAACTCTGGGAAGAGGTTATTAAATGCCTCATATAATGGTTGCAAGAAATATATGAAACAGTGCGCAGGAAGTCTTGGCACAGTGGCTGGCCCCTCAGAAGTACATATATCATTTAGTAGTCGAGGCAGTATGTGTAACGACTAAAAGCAAAGTCTCTGAGCCTGCGTGCCAGTTCTAAAATATATCTCTGTTGCTAATTGACTGAGTACTCTCGGGCCAGTTACCTCATCTCTCTGTGCCTCAGTTTGCTCATCTAGAATAAAATGGGATCATGATAGTACCTAGCTCCTAGGAGTGTTGTAAAGAATGAAAAAGGTACTGGATAGTCAAGGACGCCGCATAGTTCTTAGCATCTTACATGCTGCGCGTACGTCTTTGGTTTTTAAAATCATTCTCGCAGCTGCTGGGAAGGAAGATCTAAGTCCCGGGGAGAAGGAGAGGATGCTAAGTATTGAAATGGGTCAGTAGGAGCAGAGAGGAGTAACAGAAATGATGGGTCAGAAAAGAGAAGATAGAGATTGAGACTCAAGCACATCTACCTACTCAACCCCCCCCCCCATCCTTCATGGGGGCTGGGGTCAGCCAATGTGAGCTGTTATCCATGGAGGAGATAAACCACAGGATCCGACTGTATAGCACAGAGAACTATATTCGGTGTCCTATCATAAACCATCACGGAAAAGAATATAAAAAAAGAACGTATGTATATGTATAACTGAATCCCTTTGCTATAGAGCAGAAATGAACACAGCATTGTAAATCCACTGTTCTTCAATTTGAAATTTTTGAAGATAAGAATCAAGAACAAACTTGCCTTTGCCGGTGAGTGATACTGAATGCTGCTCACGTCTCCATCTCTTTTTTCGTGGCAGTTGGAGGGGGTATCATCATGGGTGGGTGTGGAATGGGGGATCGCCAGGGTCCCTCTTGGCCCTGATTTCTGGTGGTGTCGTGAAGCAGCCGTGACAAAGGCAAGACACCTGTCTTAGCCTGAAGCACGTGTAGCTCTAACATGTCCTTGCAAACTATACACAGGTACGTCCCCACCATTAGTCACCAAATTATTTTGTTTTCCAAATGCATCTCTCAGGTCCCTGATAACTTTTGAGCATCCTGACTGTATCTCTTAACTACCACCTCCGTTGAAAGATGGACCATCTACCAATCGTGCCCCAGGCATGTTCTTCTTCTCAGGTTGATCTAGAACCAGTTGGTCCTGGTGGGCAGCCAGGAGAGCTGCTGTACGACAGAGTTGGCCCTTACTATCTTCACCAGGAGGCTAACTTTTCCTCTTGCCCACCCCAGCTTTTACTTTGGGGACCAGGGATGGGAGGTCAGAGGACAGGGGGGTAAATCGTACCCTAATCGTAACCACCCACAAAGGCAATCCCCACTCTGGGAATTGTGCTCAGAGAACATCACAAAAGAGGGAGTTCCCAGGGTTGTTTAAATGTGGGTCAAAATGGCTTTAACATTGTAACTAATATGACATTACTATTACTGAAAATTAGCTCCTGTGGGGATTTTGCTTTTCTTCCAAGTAGGTCCAAGACATGGTAAGAACACCCTCACTGTTGGGGGTGATTTCAGTGTCTCTAAGCTCTGTCCCTGCTTTGAGGAATTGCTTTAGGATGGAGCATCCTGGTTCTGCCAGAAGTGGGAGTGACTTGGGACTGTGGGAAACCCCAGAGCTTTTCTGGGGGCCTTTGTATGGGTTCTTGGGCTTCTGTTTCCATTCATGTGCCCTCCAAATTGGCCTGACTGGTCCACCTGAAATGATGCTACAGTGGCAGCTGGTTCCACTCCTTAAATACATTGAGAGGTAAAATGAAAGAAGATCTTAGGAGATCTTTGAAAGGCACTCTGGTTTTTGTTCTTCAAGCCTAGTGTCCATTTTGATAGAATGATGTGTGAAATTAAAACATTGCATTTTGTGGAGTTCTTGTTGTGGCTTAGCAGTTAAGATCCCGACTAGTAACCATGAGGATGCGGAGTCGGTCGATCCCAGGCCTCGCTCAGTAGGTTAAAGGACCTAATAGTGTCATGAGCTGTGGTGTAGGTCTCAGACATGGCTTGGATCTGGTGTTGCTGTGGCTGGGCTGTAGACCTCAGATGCAGCTCCAGTTCAACCCTGAGCTTGGGAACTTTCATGTGCCACAGGTGCAGCACCCCCCAAAACAAAACAAAACAAAACAAGAACAAACAAACAAAAAACCTAGTGCATTTGCTGCTTTTCTCGATTGACAGTGGCTCTTGGCCAAAGCCAAAAGAAGTAAGGGTTGGAGAAAAGACGACTGATTTGGCAGTTTTCTGTGTCCCCACCCTAGGTTAGTGTCCCCAGATGTACCCATCCTAACACACAAGCAGAATATTTATTTGGAAGGTGCAGCAGACTTATAAGCTGCATCGCACTGGACGGTCGGCAAGGCTGCCTCCTTTCTCTCCTGGCACAGATCTGTTCAGTGCCTACAAAGGGCAGGTGTTGCTCCAGATCCTGGGGGCTCCACACTGAACAAGCAGAGTTTACGGGGCTTGCTAAGGCCCTATGAGGGGCGTACGTTGCTTCTGAAAGCCGCTTGACTCAGTCATGATACCTTTGAGTCACCAGACATACCTACCAAGGTGCCACCCAGCATGGGGTTCAGGGCCCCCAGGAAGCCAGCCTGGGGACCTGCTGTTGCTGCAGTCTGCCAGCCTTGAGGACCTCTGAGAAGAACTCCTTTGCCATAAAGTACAATCAGCGTTAAAAGAAATGACCATCCGTCAATCCGGAAAGTCTTTGTTCTGGTTTCCTCGCCTCACTGTGTGCCTGTGAGAGGCTGGCCATTTGCATATGGGAGTCTTGTCATAACAGTTTCAGGAAGTGATTTGTTAATAATCAGCTTCTCCGAATGGCCCTAAATCTGTAATTGAAGTGGGTCTGGATAAAGTCACTCTTCCACCGGCCTATTTTGGGGAGTATTTTTTTTTTTTTTTGGCAGGGTCTGAGCCAGAATGAAAACTAGCCATCAGAACAAAATTTAGGACAGCTGGGCTGCTCTGCAGCAAAGACTTTTGGCTCCACAGTTCAAATAATCACAATAGCAGCTCAATTTAGCCTTTGGCTGAACGGTTTTGGCAGGGCACAATGAAAAATAATTATTTCATGGCCTGCTTATTTTTCCCTTCACCAATAAACTCTCAGACCTCTTCGGGCTTATGTAAATATTCTGCTGAGGTTGAGACCGAGCTGGTCATCATAGCCCTATTTAGGAAATGGCGGAGTTCATCCTTGTGGGCTGGAAAGCCAAACACCGCAACTTTTTGAAATATCTCTGTACAGTTGGGGAAGAGCAAAGAGATGGGAAGGAAGTTGATGGCTGGAACGTAAAGCCTGGTCCCAGCTGCAGGCAGGAAGAAAGATTGAGTCCCGGGCCCTCCCTTAGAAGGCAGGGCCTGGGGATGTTTGCATCTAGTGAGGATGGAAGGAGTTGCAGAGAATGCTGGACTACGCTGTACGGAGTATAAGGACCACGAGGGGCCATAGTCTCGTCTTGTGGCTGTAGCTCTTTAGGCTGCATGTAACGGCTCTCAAAACTTTTTGCAATGTGCTTGCCTGATTTGCTCTCCTGGCATTCAGCGTGCAGTTGGTTACTCTGTCCCCGATTCGTAAGTCCTTGCCCGTGGCCCTGGGTGCTGTGACAGAGTCATGGAGAGGTGGATGGGATAAATTAAGCGCGGTGGCAACCCTGCTGGCCACCCCAGACCCCAAAGCCCTTCAAGGTTTTTTGCTCAGGTCCCATCAGTCTCCCGGATTTTATATCCGCCTTTTCAGGTCCGCTGCATCTCTCAGTTCAGGGCATCCGAGCCACCTGACGACCAGTTCCTAGTCGGTGCGATTCCATGGCCTTGCAGCTCGCTTGGTCAAAGCGGAGTGTTAATGAGATCGGTCATGGGTTTGATCCCTACAGGAGCCAGTTAACTCCATTCTGTCCCATTAATCCCGGCCAGTGGCCTTAGGTCATGGGTGGAATGGGGTTATGGAGTGTGAATGGCTCACCACAAACTGTCTCCACCACTGGGTAACCAGCTCATCCCACGGCCGTGGATCAGGAGTGTTCTCTCTGAATGGCAGCAGATGGGGCATTAGAAACAGAGTATCTGGAATGATTGGCCAGCGGGGACCTGCTGTCTAGCACAGAAAACTCTACCCAATATTCTGTGATCGTCTATATGGGCGAAGAATCTGAAAGAGAATGGATGTGCGTATATGTAGAACGGAATCCATCACTTTGTTGTACAGCAGAAATGATCACAGCCTGGTGAATCGACTAGACTTCAATGAAACAGAAACAAACAAAGAAACAAAGAAACAACTATGAGCTTAATGCTGCTTCTCCTCCTCTGTATGTTGAGGGCTGGGTCAGGGGCAGGACTAGGGCTGGCTATCTCTACTCTTAGGAAAGGGTAGGTTTTCCTCGTTTTGAAAACCTTGCACCAATCACACTCACACCAGGATCCTTCATGATCCGGGTTTAGCGAGTGGCATTTCTTCTGAAAGTATCTGTAAAAAAAAAAAAAAAAAAAATCGGTAGTCATGTCATGCATCAGGATGAATTTCTCAATGTAAATGAGATTCTCCCAGAAATTTATTTACATTTGTTTTCAGCACAACAAATGAGACATCACGTCGCTTCATAATTTTCCATGACCGAGTCACCCGCCTGCAGTGTGTAATTCACTGGGATTTAAGATGCTTATCTGTAGATTTTTCAACAGGACCTTCTAAGGCTTGAGCAAGAGGAGATCCTCTGTGCCATTGTGCCGTTTCCCCTTCTGCCCCTCTTGTCCTTGCCCCCCTGCTCAGGTGTTCCGGGCCCACTGAAATTTGTTGTCTTGCCAGCCTCTTGGAAGGTGTGCTGGGGAGGGGAGAAGGATGGATCCTTCACCCACTTCAGACAGGGCTGTTGTCATCGACCAGACTCTGATGCGAAAGAAGAGGGAGCACTGACTCCCTTTGGGTCTTAGAATGTGTGAACTGGCGTAAATTACGGTTCAAGGCCTGGTTTCCTCACCGTGAAATGTTACAGTGGAGGCGCTTGACGGTGTCGCAGTAGCATCCGAGGCTGAGGTGGAAGACACACCGTGTTTGATGGGTCAGTGAATACGTTTGGAATCTTGACAGAAGTTTTGAACCTTTGTGGTGTACTTTTTGCAACTTCGTATGTATTTTTTTATTACATTTTTCTTTTTTTTCTCTTTGTCTTTTTTCTTTTTTGTTTTGTTTTCTTTTTGGTTTTTGTTGAAGTATAATTGACTTACAATATTGCGTTAGTTTCAGGCGTACCCCAAATTGATTCAGTTATACCCCCTTATATGTATATATTTACGTTCTTTTTTTGGGGATTCTGTTTCATTAGAGGTTATTACAAGATACTGACTATAATTCCCGGTGCTGTAAAGTAAATCCTGGTTGTTTATTTATTGTATTTGTGGTAGGGTGCATCTGTTGATCCCAGACTCCTAAACAATCCCTCCGCACCCCACACACTTCCCTTGGTAACCGTAAGTTCCTCTTCTGTGTCTGTGAGTCTGTTTCTGTTTTGTAAATAAGTTCCTTTGTACAGGTTATTTTTTGGCTTCCACATGTACGTGATATCCTATGATATTTGTCTCTGACTTACTTCACTTAGTGTGATAATCACTAGGTCCAGCAATTTCATCTTAATTTTGAGACTGCGGCACTAGGAGACAGCCTTCCTTAGTGGCTAGCACCCGGGTTCAAAATAGAGAGGAAAAGATCCTGTCCGCTTCAACTTAGAGGCTCTTTTCTGCTGGGATTTTCTTTCTCCCACGGTTCTTTATCAGTTTGAGCAAAACAACGCGAGGGTAGGGAAAAGTAGGAAAGATGTCGAGGCATTATTCTCTGAACTTCGAGTGGCCAAAGGTGCATGAGGACTGGGATTAGATGCCTGAGTTCTGGCCACCTTATCTGGGTACCTAATTATGAACTGTTTATACAGTAGGGCCTTACCCTGCTCCAGGCAACCACAGAAATCAGTAAATTAGAAAAGCTTTATAATGAGAGCTAAGATGTAGAAAGAGATTTTTGAAAGTGTGTTCTCTAAAGGAAAGTTTCTGGTTTTGTTTAGGAAATGGGGATCAGGAGCTTTCCAGGGGATGGCCGCTGAGACAAGCACTGAGAGTGAAAAAGATTCAGCACCCCCCCAGTGCTTGTCCTGGCCCTCTGAATATACAACAAAACCTCATTTCTAGAACGATGACTAAAAGAGAAGGACAAATGTGACAGGCTCAATGTTTACTTTTCTTTTCTCTCTTATTGGTTGCCCCACGGCATATAGAGTTCCTGGACCAGGGGTCAGATACAAGCTGTAGGTGCGACCTAAGCCTCAACTGCAGAGCTGGATCCTTAACCCACCGTGCTGGGCTGGGGATCGAACCCGTATCCCAGTGATTCCAAGACGCTACCAATCCTGTTGCACCTCAGGGGGAACTCACGCAATATTTCTTCATACATAAAGCATCTCCTTTAATTATTTGTCCCCTAGTCAGCAATTTCACTGAAGAGTATTTGAGTATGTCAGACATGGGCTTTGGTCCTGGCAGGCTTTTCTTTCGATAGAGACCCTTGCACACTCTGATCATTGTTTTGCTGGGAACATTTTTCTTCTTACCACAGATACAGTTGTAAGACATTTTTTTTTTTTTTTCCGGCATCGGCATGTAAGCAGATGTTATCAGCACAGACAGAAACTCCTTTGGAAGTGGTGGGAAGGTCATGAATTTGTGGAAATTTCTAGAGACCTGCGTTCTCCCGCTGAATTTTTCTCTGCTAGAAAGCGTTCCAACTTTAAAGCGAGAAATCATTGGCCAAATTCTAATATTTGTCTAGCACTGGTGGTGGTATCTGTTTAAATGCTATGTATTTCTCATTTAATAGAGCAAGGTCCAAAGTAGAGAAATTTTTTCAACCCGAGCACTAAACCCTTTAGAATTCTTTCATGGAGACCACAGATAGAGAACAAATCTAAAATTTATCTTAGAGATGAAAGACATTGGAATTTTTCTTCAGCTTTAAAGTTAGTGGGTGGTGGCTTTTTACGTACCTTTAACATCTAGAGTTTGGGGGAAAAGTTATACGGACGCTTTTATTCATGCGGAGGATACTTACTGAGCACCTGCTTTGTAAAGTGCTGAGGCTGGTTGCGGTACAGAGGATGCTTACTTGAAGAGTCAGGGAAGAGAGAGCCACAATTAGAGCATGCCATTGTGCCCTCACATGGTCCAGATGCGGCAGGAGTTCGGAGGAGCTGTGAAGATGTCGGGGGGACCTCACAAATGAAGTTTTACTTGGGAGGGTGTACAAGGATGAGTCCAACCACCTGGTAGACCCACCTGAGGAGAGACCTTCATGGCAGAAGGGTTAGTGTGAGCAAAAGGCAGAGGGAAAGAATGACTTCCTATTCAGAGAACTGCCAATCATTTGGCTGGGTCGGAATGTGGATTTTGTGGATTGGGAGGGAGCTGACTGCAGCAGGAAGGTGAGGCTGGAAAAAGAGGCTGAAACCAGATCACCGATGGCTTTGTAACCGATGTTAAAAACTTTGATCTCTGTGGAATGAAATTTTGAAAAGGCACTGAACAATTTTTGCAGGAGGATGATGTGTCGAAGTTTTCCTTTAAAAAAGATCACTTACTCCTGGATGGAGGATGGATTAGATGGAGACACAAAGACCAGTGCAGGGGGCTGTCAGGATCTAATACTCTCTACATCATATTTTCCAGTGTTTATTATCTTCCTATATGATTGGGGAGAACCTGATCTCACAACGTGCAGACTTTGGAGAGCTTTAATAGCAGAGCAGTCTGAGGATGAGAGTAGGGGTATCAGCTCAGGAAGGGAGTTGACATGAGACTAATTTAGTCAAGATGCAGAAAGGCTGGGGGTGGGGAGTTATTTAATAACCATACCACGTGGTAAAGTTTGGCTCCTGGGTATCAGTTTATTAGTTCCTATCCAAAATCTGTCATCCACAATTCTGAAATGCCAAAAAGGTTGCTGTTGACTTTTATGTTTTAATTTATATGTATGCATTTGATCTCTGAAATTTTGGCAGCAAAATCTGACCTTCAGTGACGTCAGGCTAATTAAATTCTTTTGTTTATTCCACTGTGTGAAGATTTGTATCTTTGGCTGTAGAAATAGTGGTGCGTCTGACTGTGGCCCTGCCAAGGGGACGTGTGACAGGTAGTGTTGCTGTTCTCTACTGCTGCCACTGTTAACGCTTACTGTCAACTCACGTTTATATGGCATCACACAGGTTTTAGAACATTTATTATTTTTCAACTTCAATTGGTTTTTTTTTAGAAAAACCTTATAGGGAGTTCCCGCCATGGTGCAGTGGGATTAGAATCCTGCTGCGGCAGCTCGGGGTCGCGGTGGAGGCATGGGTTCAATCCCCAGCTCGGCGCAGTGGGTGAAAAGATCCCGCATCGTTGCAACTGCCTTGAAGTTCACAGTTGTGGGTCAGATTCAGTCCTTGGCCCAGGAACTTCCATATGCTATAGGTGCGGTCATAAAATAAAACAAACAAACATTTGTTATTTGTGCACTTATTAATGATGGCCATTCTGACTGGTGTGAGGTGGTATCTTGTGGTAGTTCTGAATTGCATTTCTTTAATAATCAGTGATGTTGAGCATTTTTTCATGTGCTTGTTGGCCGTCTGTGTATCTTCCTTGAGAAATGTCTGTTCAGGTCTTTTGCTCATTTTTCAACTGGGTTGTTGGCTTTTTTGCTGTTGAGTTGTACAAGTTGTTTGTATATTTTAGAGATTAAGCCCTTGTCCGTTGCATCATTTGAAACAATTTTCTCCCATTCTGTAAGTTGTCTTTTTGTTTTCTTTTTGGTTTCCTTTGCTGTGCAAAAGCTTGTCATTTTGATTAGGTCCCATTGGTTTATTTTTGCTTTTATTTCTGTTGCTTTGGGAGACTGACCTGAGAAAATATTCATAAGGTTGATGTCAGAGAATGTTTTACCTATGTTCTCTTCCAGGAGTTTGATGGTGTCTTGTCTTATTTTAAGTCTTTAAACCATTTTGAGTTTATTTTTGTGTATGGTGTGAGGGTGTGTTCTAGTTTCCTTGATGTGCATGCAGCTGTCCAGGTTTCCCAGCAATACTTGCTGAAAAGACTGTCTTTTTCCCATTTTATGTTCTTGCCTCCTTTGTCAAAGATTAATTGACCGTAGGTGTCTGGGTTTATTTCTGGGTTCTCTATTCTGTTCCATTGGTCTGTATGTCTGTTTTGGTACCAGTACCACACTGTCTTGATGACTGTGGCTTTGTAACATTGCCTGAGGTCTGCGACAGTTATGCCTCCTGCTTGGTTTTTGTTCCTCAGGATGCTGGAGGGGGTGTGGAGAAAAGGGAACCCTCCTGCACTGTTGGTGGAAATGTAAGCTGGTACAACCACTACAGAGAACAGTATGGAGGTAACTTAGAAAACTATACATAGAACTACTATGTGACCCAGCAATCCCGCTCTTGGGCATATATCCTGATGAAACTCCTTGAAAAAGACACATGCACCTGCATATTCATTGCAGCACTATTCACAACAGCCAAGACATGGAAACAACCCAAGTGTCCATTGACAGATGATTGGGTTAGGAAGATGTGGTATATATACACAATGGACTACTACTCATCCGTAAAAAGAACAAAATAATGCCATTTGCAGCAACATGGATGGAACTAGAGACTCTCATACTAAATGAAGTATTTCAGAAAGAGAAAGACAAATACCATAGGATATCACATATCTAGAATCTAATATAGGGCACAAATGAACCTTTCCGCAGATAAGAAAATCATGGACTTGGGGAATAGACTTGTGGTTGCCAAGGGGGAGGGGGAGGGAGTGGGATGGACTGGGAGCTTGGGGTTCATAGATGCAGACTATTGCCTTTGGAATGGATAGGCAATGAGATCCTGCTGTGTAGCACTGGGAACTGTGTCTGGTCACTTATGATGGAGCATGATAATGTGTGAAAATAGAATGTGTACATGTATGTGTACCTGGGTCACCGTGCTATACAGTAGAAAATTGACAGAACACTGTAAACCAGCTAAAATGAAAAAAAAAATTATACAGTAAATAAGAAAAATAATAAATTGAGCAAACAAATAAAAACTCTTATGGAATAAATACTGTCATTACCTTATTTTAAACAAGAACCGAGGCACAAAACATTAGGTGACTTGCCTGAAGTAATGGATTTGGGAAAACCCAAATTAAACTCTCATTTCTCTTTTTTTCCTAGATCTCTAAATGAAATAAGCAAGAATGTCCTGACAGTGATCATTGCAAGTAGTGGAGTAGGTTCCCCTCCCACCTTTTTTGAGTTCTTTTCTCCAGGGATCTTGTAAATAGAAAACCAGGCTCGATTCAGTTGTGTCTGATGTGACTCAGATGTGATCCTGTCTGACAGCAGCATGAATAATAACACCTTCATTTATTCTCCATGTGAACGAGGCTGAGGAGAGTTGTTTTGATTATTTCATGCCCTTCTCCATTTGTGTGTTTGGTAATTTCCACTCTAATGAATTGTGTTTCCACTCTTCTTGGGGAGAAACTGGTAAAAAGGCCAGCACCATGGCCATAGGTAACACACTAGTCCACGAGAGAGAACAAGTGCAGAGCTGGTTGTTGGCTGGAATAACTGATGTCTACAGTTCTAAAATAAGAAGCTTTTTCCTTGAATATCGTTGCAGAACATTCTGTCCCACCTTCTGATCTGTAGCGTGCTTATTGCTGATGTCACCATCCTAATGTTACCAGGGAATAAAGCCCTCCATCACTTATTGATTTGCAGTCTGTTAAAAAGTGACAACAGGCTTTTTTGGTTATGTGTCTCAGTAAGAGAGTTCACTTAGTAGATTTTCAGTTTTCCTGCATTGTATAAGGATAAACTGCATAGACCTATGCCTAGATATCTAGGCATCAAGCATCTGAGTTGAGAATTACGACTTGCGAATGAATTCTGTAAATGCGTGTATTTTACTCAGGTTGTGAATTTCTTTTCTTTTTGTATCAACTATACTTTTATTTTTATTTTAGTTTTTAAAAACTCAATGCATTTTATTATATTTATAATTGTATAACCATCATCACAACTCGATTTTACATTTCCATCCCAAACCCCAGCCCATTCTTCCGCCACCAACCTGTCTCCTTTGGTAACCATAAGTTTTTCCAAGTTTGTGAGTCAATTTCTCTTCTGCAGAGAAGTTCAATGTATCCTTTTTAAATTTGATTTAATTTAACTTTGGTCTTTTTGTCTTTTAGGGCCACACCCACACCATATGTAGATTCCCAGGCTAGGGGTCTAATTGGAGCTGTAGCCACCGGCCTGCACCACAGCCCAGCAATGCAGGATCCAAACTGTGTCTGTGACCTACAGCCACAGCTCACATCAAGGCCAGGGATTGAACTTGCATCCTCATGGATGCTAGTTGGGTTTGCTAATCACTGAGTCATGATGGGAACTCCTGTATCCTTTTTTTAGATTTCACATGTGAGTGATAGCATATGACATTTTTGCCTCACTATCTAACTTCACTTAGCATGATAATTTCTGCATCCATCCATGTTGCTGCAAATGCCATTATTTCATTCCTTTTTATGGCTGAGTAATATTCCCATTCCATTGTGTATATGTACCACATCTTCTTTATCCACTCCTCTGTTGATGGACATTTAGCTTGTTTCCATGTCTTGGCTATTGTGTATAGTGCTGTAATGAACATTGGGATACAGGTATCTTTTTGAGTCATAGTTTTCTCTGGATAGATGCCCAGGAGTGGGATTGATGGATCAAATGGTAATGCTATTTTTAGGTTTTTTGAGGAATCTCCATACTGTTTTCTATTGGTTATGAATTTCTTAACATCTTAATGGCATTGGCCAAACTGGTTTCATTTATAGCAAAATGTAACAGAATGCCCAGCTTTGTAGATGTGAACAGAAGATTCAAAGAGAGAGCCTAAAGAGTAATCTCTTTTGAGGATTCTCTTTCTTCAGGGGACAAATGCTGAAATGGGATTTCCAGCCTAAATATTTACCCCAAGTAACCAGGATGACAGTAACAATGAGGCCAATAATGGAAAGGAGGAGAGGAGGGAGAAGAAGTGGGAACGGGATTAAAAGTTGATAAGAGCTTAGACTCGAAGAATAGTTTATAGTTTTACTAATGCTTTCAGAATCGGAAGGTAGGGACAGCATTATTTTAAAAATGAGATTTAATCTCAACTAAATTGTTCCTTACAAGCTGGGCAGACAAAGACAAATATCACATGATAT
Source organism: Phacochoerus africanus (assembly GCF_016906955.1). Lineage (NCBI taxonomy): Eukaryota > Metazoa > Chordata > Mammalia > Artiodactyla > Suidae > Phacochoerus > Phacochoerus africanus. The sequence goes on along the minus strand of NC_062555.1, from coordinate 12,776,417 downwards.
CCCTTATATGTGGAGTCTAAAAATAGATACTTATTTACAAAACAGAAACTGACCTGCAGACATAGAAAACAAATTTATGGTTACCAAAGGGGGAGAGATGGGGGAATTATGAGGTTGAGGTTAACGTATATATATACTACTATATATAAAAGGACCTTCTGTATAGCACAGGGAACTACACTCAATATTTTGTAATAACCTATAATGGAAAATAATCTAAAAAAGAATATATATATATACACATGCACATATATGTATATACACACACACACATACATGAGTCACTGTGCTGTACACCAGAAACTATTACAACACTGTACACCAATTATATTTCAATTGAAAATTTTAAAACATTTTTGCTTGCATAATGTCATTTATCCAATGACTTGAGAAGCCAAGTTCCATCTCATCTGACTCAAAAGTTCACTAATTGGCCCATTACCTAATCTAAAAAAATAAATAAATAAAAGCTACCTATATTTATAAAAAAATATATGGGAGTTCCCATCATGGCACGGCGGAAACAAATCTGAATAGGAAACATGAGGTTGCGGGTTCGGTCCCTGGTCTCGCTCGGTTGGGTTAAGGATCCGGCGTTGCCGTGAGCTGTGGTATAGGTCGCAGACGCGGCTCGGATCTGGCGTTGCTGTGGCTGTGGTGTAGGCCGGTGGCTACAGCTCTGATTAGACCCCTAGCCTGGGAATCTCCATATGCCGTGAGTAGGGCCCTGAAAAGACAAAAGACAAAAAAATAAATAAAAAATAAATAAAAAATAAAAAACATATGAATGTTATGCTTATGATGAGTAAGTTGACAGCATCTCAGTCTGGATTATGATAGTACGAATCTCTGCCCTGTTTAACTCTTCATTAGACTGAATTTTATTCTCACACCGTCAGTCTTTCCCTTTCCTAACCTCTTCATTTTCCCACCGTCTTTATCTGTGTTTGAATATTTGTCATTCACTGGACTTACGGGGCTTTTTTTGCAGTAAGATCAGCGAGAGAGATTTCCCTTCCACTCTATTCCCCAGATCAGCTGATTCAAGCCCTAGAAAGAGGTAAGATCCACAGTCTCAATCTCAGTATATTTCTTCCTCTTCACACCCTAAGTCTGGCCCCAGAATTCTGAGGTCCTAAAATGACAAACCATGCTTTGTCACACATAAGCAAGATCTGCTGTCTTGTATGATGTGTATAGTTTTCAGTTAGTGAGGACCAACGATAAGATTATACAGTTTTAGTTTATTAAGCAAATTTTTGTAGATATTCCAAGATGGCCTAAACACATAGTGATAATGTGTAGAGGAAAAAAAAAAAATCCTTTGATAAACCCCCTCCAGTGGAATGATTAAAGAAATTGTGTGAGTTCGAACTGTATTTTAAGAAAAATAAATCTGTGTGTGTGTGTATTTTCCTTCCTTCAAACTATGGGTTTAATTCATATTTAGGTACCATAAATCTGAAGCCTTACCAAGAAGAAAAATTTGCTTTCCCCACACAGCTCTGGATGATGGCCCTTAACAAATGTAAAATTTATTTATTTTATTTAAAAATAATTTTTTTTTGTCTTTTTGAGGGCACACCTGCAACATATGGAAATTCTCGGCTAGGGGTTGAATCGGAGCTACAGCTGACAGCCTACACCACAGCCACAGCAACGCTGGATCCGAGCCATGTCTGCAACCTACACCACAGCTCACGGCAGCACTGGATCCTTAATCCACTGAGCAAGGCCGGGGATCAAACCCACATCCTCATGGATACTGGTCAACTTTGTTACCACTGAGCCATGACGGGAACTCAAACAAATGTAAAATTTGACATTCATATAAAAGGAAACTAAATAAGACCAGTAAAGAGAGGGGGGAAATTGACTGCAGCCGGAAGAATACAAAGCCATGGGAACACTCATCGCCTGCACTGCTTTCAGAAATCCAGGCCCTGAGCTAGAAGGAGTCCTGGGCTGTGCTGGCATGTGGAGTACCTGCTCTCAAGAAAAGGATGATTAGATTCAAGTTCCTGGGAAACTGAGTTTAGAGGAGGGTCACTCTTCATTTATTTATCGCGTATATTATTCCTGGGGTTTTTGCATTTTTTTTTTTAGTGATGCTTGGAAAGTACTCAGAATTTAATGGCTTTGGGGGCTAGGATGCATGTTTACAGAGTGAGGGTCCTGAAAAATACATTCGAGTCTCATTAGTACTTGATGCGGAAGACCTGCAACTTACTCAGTCATATACTCTGCTGTCTAAGAGGCCTGTAAAGATGGGGAGTTGAAAAAAAAATGCATGGAAAGAAGAATAATTGAACCCAACTGAAATCTAAGGTAACTACGGGCTCCTCTTCTAACATCATGTGTACATTTTCTCGTCTCTGGAATTTCTTCTTTCAAAGCCTAGGAGGAATACCTTGGCCAGTAAAGAGAGCTCCAGTGTTGAGCTGGCAGGCGGTCCAACTCGATGATTGCTTGAACTAGTTGGAAATTTCTTTGGGAAGACTGTTTAGTACGTTTTAGTACTTCAGTGTCCTTACCCGCACAGTTTCACAGGGGGCCGGAATTATAGGGAAAATGTGAAAAACAAGTAACCAATGAGAGAACTAAGTATTGGGAAGCACTTCTCTATATGCAGAACGGAGCAGTACAGAATGAAAACCACTGCAGGTTTTGATAGGTGTGTTAGGAAAGAGTCACTGAACGATTTCCTATTAATTCTGGGGCACTTATACTATTTTTAAAATATCCCACAAACCTTTGCCTGACAAAGGAAGAGTATAAAATAAAGCCCCAGTCTCTGCAGTGACAGCTATTGCCATAGCAACCTGCCCGTCAATCAACACCCACTTCATCGAGCTTCAGAAAACACCCCCAGAAATAAATGTCAAAAGTCTTATGCAGGTTCCAAATTTAAATCAAACCTTAAAATAAATTAAAATAAGAACCCAAACACCCACAGCAGTCACAAAAGCAAATTTTATTTTGGAAAGAGAGAAAAGGGGTAAAAACACAAAGGCCAAAGGCATCTTCCGAGCAGATGTAAGAAGGGAAACCAGGGAGGCTTGGTGTCCTTGGATCTTTCTGAGCATTATTTGATCGAACGGGATTCACCTAGAGGAGCAGTGATTGTAAAGCGTCCATATCTGTGTCTTCTGGCTTTGATGGTTGGCTTTGATTTCAGTGAGCCTCATCTCCTGCTCACTCGCTCCATCCCTTTGCGAGGCTCATGGTCCAGCTCCTCCTTTTGAGTGTAGGAGGGGAGGCAGGAGGCTCACTGCCAGGTAGAGGGGTATACTTGGTCATTCTTTCAGGGGAAATGACGTTAAAACTCCCGGTAGTGCAGAGCACCTCTCATGCCGTTTTAGGTTCTGATGTGGCTGAAGCATCCTCCAAGAATTTGGCATGAAGCCACTCCCACTTCTTTTATCTGGAGATAAACTATATATAAAGCTAACACCACACTTGAGGGGTAAGTCATGTGACTTGACTTCTCTCTTTTAGGAGGTTTAGGTTACCTAACTGTGGAGCATTTTAGGGAACTATGGTTTATTAGAGACTACAGAATGGTTGTTTTTCAAAAAATTGGAGACGTTCACTTGTTAAAATGTCTACAGACATGGAAGCAAGTCACAAAGTGTTATAAAATTCCACGTTATCACATTATTCTTTGCCAGATTTAGTATAATTGTCATTATTATCTTATCAGTGCTTATATGTCTAATTTTTCTGTTATTAATGAAATGCATTCTTCAGACGCTCTTTAGGTATCCCAAAGCTGTATATTTGCAGATATTGAAAAATCCTGGCCTTCCTGGGATGAATCCCCAAGAATGCAATAGCCATTCCAAGTGTCCAATTCTACAGTCTTCGAAGAACACAGAAGGGAGCCGTGAGCCCTGTCCTCTGTTCAGTGTCTGGAGGGGGCTGCAGAGCTTCCTGGCAGGATGAAGTTACTAAGGGCAAATGTGGGAGATCCCAGAGGGAAGTAGCTTGAGGAAACTGTGGGAGGAACAAGAAAAATGCACCCATTGCCTCCAAATTCCTTTAGCCTAAACTTAGCCTGTGAGTGTGCCTTTTCTCCATTTCCAAGGTCAATGTCAGCTTCTTACTATACATAACTTACATCAAGGGTTTTCTGGTGCTAATAGATTAGGAACTGCTTCAGATGGTATCAGTTGGGTGTCCACCAGCGATGGCTTCCAAGATAATAAATTGGCCCAGGAGTTTCTTTTTTTTCTCAGAGTTCACACATTGGGGGTTAGGGACCTCTATAATCCCATCTTATCATCCCTTTATTATTTACATCAGCAAATATTGATTGCATGCCTCTTGTGGGCATCAACACCTGCAAGTTTTGTAAAATTCTCACATTCTAAAGGAAAGCAAAGTCTTAGGTATTATAGAAATAGATGGGCTCCTCAGAAGATTGGTCCTGACCCTTTGATGGCCATCTGCCAAACTTGCGGAGTTCATTCTAGCCAGGGGCAGATTTCCTGGGAAACTGATGAAACTTAAGCACCAGCTCATCTCAAGTGCCCTGACCCCCTCCAAAGCTTTGTTCCTCGTTTTCTGTTTACCTTTCTGTAAGCTCTTTATTAAAGAGAGTCCCTCTCCAAATGCATGAGTTGAAGACACCTCAAAACCTGGATATGCTGCTGTTTCTAATGATGGTGGTGCTTCTCAGGACCAATAAATCCTGCACAATGTGCAGGAAGCCTGAACAAGAGGAAATTAAAGTAAGACTGAACGCAGAAATCAGGGCTAAAGATGGAATAGTGCAAATGAGACAAGTGCTCAAAACTAAGGATCAGGGTTGAGTCGGGCAAGACAGTAAGTGTGTGGGGGTGGGAACCAGCCCTGGGTGTGAAGCTGGGCAGTCAGGGGCAGCAGAGAAGAATTCCCTGGCAAATTGAGATTAAGAGCTAGGTATGAGGTACCCAGCAGGGGTGCTTTGGATGAGCATGCTGGGGAATCGTGTGTGTATGTAAGAAAATCTGTATCTTTTCCAGGACAAAAGCTAATCCCGGATCAAGGAGAGGCAGGGTAAACTCTCAACTAAAGTGAAAGGTGAGGGTTTTAGACCCCTTGGCAGAGTGTCTGGCAAAGTGTGTTACCTGTCGGCACTGGATCAGTTAGTGAATGTAGAGTGGAAGCTGGGTGGTACCCAAGACTTTAGCCACTCACAGCCTCTGTTGCCTCCAGAGCCAGTGAGAAGATTCAGCTGATTTCTCTGTTTTCCAGGGCACCGTTCTGACTCTCAGAAGGCCAGCCTTTCTTCCTGACATTGGCATTGCCACCTGTTAACCTGTTTACTGAGTGCCAGAGAGTTCTCCTTTGAGTTGGGACTTCCTTTTCCATTCCAAATAAAACCTACTAGCAAGAGAAACAGGTTTTTTTGGAGGCCAGCATTTTCCATCACTTTCACTTGGCTTCTTTTAGTGCTAGTCAGGCGATGTGTCATTTTCTCTGTAGCGTATGTGTGCAGCTGCGGAGTGAGTTATTTATAATAATAAGCCTTTGCACGTATGTAGATATTTGCATAGTAAGCGGATCCCATGGACTTGGTGGTGTCTGGTGGGTAGCCTTGGAATCATCAGTCTATCTAATTATTTCATGTGTCTTGTTGGAATTTGCGGGCCATTGCCCATAAATATTTTAACCTATTGGTGCTGAAACCTGTCTGCCCGAGATCAAAGGCATTTTCAGATCTACTCTGTCTCGAGGAAGGGGGAAGGCGGTGAGGGCTGCTGTCCGAGAGAAGAGAATCAGATTTCCCTGGCTTGGCATCCTCGTCTCCACCAAACACCTCGCTGCATTTTATTTGCCCTGATTTTTCATTCAAGGACTCCGTTTTCCCTGGTCTTCGGCTATTCTCTCCTGGCCTCTTGGGTCATTCAGTGACTTCTGTTCACTGGCCAAAATTTGGTGTGAAGTTAGAGCTCTATTTGTCATTCTGCACCTTCGCATGAACAGATAGCCTTTGACGATGGTCACTTCTTTGTGAAGATCACTGCTACATGTTGCCTGGTGGGTGGCGCGTATGGGGGAGAATTCCTGTGAACAGACTTTGCGTCGAAGGCTAAACACACCCTCCGTCCCCGTGGTACTCAGAGCCGGCCGCCTCGTTTCTGGGGAAGTTACACATCAGCCGGGCTTCCGCATAGGACACTGTGCTCACCCTGAGTTATTTTGGCGGCAGGGTGGCCGCTTTTCTCTTGCTCTCTTTCTGTTTTCCAGCTGCATCTGTGAGTGTTTTTGTCCTTTGCTAAGATGTGCTTTTCAAAAATGTGATTAACCGTCATTTTCAGAAGCAGATATTGGCTCTCCTTTGCCCACGAGACACAGCGTGTAAGAACAGGCAGACATCAAGACAATGCAAACGGGAATGTTTGTTCATCAGAAACTGTGTTAATGGCTGCATCTGCCCTTCTCCTCTTGGGCTGCCCGGGCTCAGCTGCGCTCTTCTGATTGGCTGATGTTCCCCCGCCCCCGCCGTGAAAACGCTTGGTTTTGTGCCCCATAAATAAAAGAGCCCCATGGCTGCTCTGAGGTTGATGCTTTGAGTGTAAGTGAGAGCAATTTAAAAACTGAAATCTGTCCTTAATGGGATGCGATCATGAGACGCGGGGACGTGGAAGACTGGCATTCGGAGCCTTCCTCAAACCACCTTCCCATCTCAAGTATTCATGCCAAGCGCCATTACCAGTAGACGGTGAACTGGCATATACCAGCAGAGCATTGTAAAGCCGTGGGAAGTTTACGTGTGTTTCATAGCCTGTCATTTTTATTTGTGTCTTTTTCAAGTCAAATGAAGTAGTGTGCTTGTTTGAGTTGCTTGGGGCTGTATCTTTGGCTATTTGGCACCTGAGCGCCTTGAAAGCCCCAAAGCCAGTGAGTAGAATGCCAAAGGGGTTACATCTGTTCTAGGCCAGTTTCAGGGAACATGACTTAACCATCCTATGGAATGAATTTTAAAGAGAAATCTTCCTTAAAGGGAGAAGCCAGCTAATCCATCGCATCCTCCTGTGAGGCCTGCCCTGTGCTCGGAGCTCTGAGAGAAGAAAGAGGAAATAAAACCTAGTCTTAAACAGATAGAATTTAGGAGTTCCCATCATGGTGCCGTGGGAACGAATCCAACTAGGCACCACGAGGTTGCGGGTTTGATCCTTGGCCTCACTCAGTGGGTTAACCATCCTGTGTTGCCGTGAGCTGTGGTGTAGGTCGCAGACTCAGCCTGGATCTGGTGTTGCTGTGGCTGTGGTGTAGACTGGCAGCTGCAGCTCCAAATCAACCCCTACCCTGGGAACCTCCATATGCTACGGGTGTGGCCCCAAAAAGCAAAAACAAACAAACAAACAAACACAACACTAGAGCAGGAAGTATTTTAGTAACAAGGATGCAGGGTGAAATTAAAGGGAGAAATGAATGCGACCTAAAAGATTTCTCTTGCCGGGGAGAATGAGGATGTTTAACTGGTTTTAAATTCCAGCTTGGACACATGCAGGATAATCCTCCCAGATGCGTTCACATCGGGCGTCAGGGAAACTTGGCCGCAAACACCTCTGGTCAAAGGTGGGAGGCTGATCCTTTAGCCAGCAATTCGTTGGGAAAAACTGGTCTGTGTCGGGAAGTCTCTTCACCACAGAAGGTAGTAAGGATTTGTTTCGACTCAGCTGCAACGCAACACTTAGGACTGAGTGATAAATCAAATGACACTGGTAAAATTTCTGGAGGTAGAAGTTGCCCTGCTATTTCACATGGCAACTTGTCATAAGTGCCCGTGTTGCCCTTGGGGTTGAAGTTCTCCTCTCTTCCTTCCGACACCTGTAGCAGGTGGAAGTTCCCAGGCCAGGGATCGAATTTCCACCACAGCAGTGACCCGAACCACAACAGTGACAATGCCAGATCCTTAACCCACTTAGCCACCAGGGAACTCCCCGGGGTTGAATTCTTTATCAGTACTTATTTTCTCTACCCACCTAATCTCCACTCCAAGAGCTCAGGCAATCACTAGTAACACCAGCCTAGAGCATGCAGACACTCCCAGGAAATCTAGCGGCTTTCCCGCTGCCTGAAGGCAGCCTCCTTTCTCCATCAGCTCCCATCCACTATCCCACTGTGTGCATATTCTAGAGCAGTCACCAGAGGCAAGGGTTTGGATTCAGCTGCTCCTATCTTTCTACTGAGGACAGAGCCTGACTGTGGAGAAATAGTACAGTGTGTGGAAAAAGCTCTGTGTTGGAATCAGAAGTCTGTGTGTAAGACCTTACTTAGCTCTGCTGTTTCGCCTTCTAACGCTGAACAACTGCTTTGCAACTTGCTGAATTGTAAGGTACTCATCTGGGAAATGGAGATCATAAGATTTCCCTTGTCTGTATCACCTTCTGGCTGTGAGGCTCAAAGGAGGTAAAGAGTATGAGTGATTCACAGTGGTCACCACTTTAATGTGTGTTTGTGGTTCTGGTGTTGAACTAGCTGTTGTGTGTGGGTGTCTGAGTATCCGGTTCCTTTAGGATAGGTTTGAGCACAGTGGGTTAAAGGTGAGACTCTGATGGTATTAGATGGGAAGTGTCATGCTCCTTTTGGTAGATCATTTGCTTTTTTTTTTTTTATTAAAGTATAGTTGATTTTTAATATTATACCAATATCTGCTGTGTAGCAAAGTGACGCAGTCATGATTAGGAACCATGAGGTTGCGGGTTCGATCCCTGGCCTCGCTCGGTGGGTTAAGGATTTGGCATTGCTGTGAGCTGTGGTGTGGGTCACAGATGTGGCTCGGATCTGGTGTTGCTGTGGCTCTGGCATAGGTTGGCAGCTGTAGCTCCGATGGATTGGACCCCTAGTCTGGGAACCTCCATGTGCCGTGGGGGTGGCTCTAAAAAGACAAAAAAAAAAAAAAAAAGAAGAAGGGAGGGAGAGAAAGAAAGAAGCGAAAAAGGAAAGAAGGACGTGAGGGAGGGAGGACGGCAGGCGGGCCAAGTAAAATTTCTTTGATAGGTTTACAAAGTTTGGTAACATAAAGAAAAAAAAAAAACACTCAAGAATAGAACAGGAAGGGTGAGAGTTTTGTGGATACTGACTTGATAAAGATATTTACAAGACTGAAGTTTTTCACTCTCTAATCCTCCAAAGTCATAAATGGTTTTTGACAATAATCCTTATAAGTGCTGATATTTTTCAGGCATGAGCTAAAGATAAGGATACTATCCTTGAATTATCCAATAGCATGAATACAATGTTCTAAAGTTTGTTATGAAAATGTCTTTGGCTTAGTGTTTCTTTCCTATTCTGCCTTCAGCCTTTGGAAGGAGAGACTAAAGTTATGGAGTCAATAATTACATTGTGTCATGGGAAACTACCTTAACATTTTTAGACTAAAACTATATGACCGTATGGTGATGGCTCTCTCTCTGTCTCTGTCTCTCTGTCTCTCTCTCAACTCTCCCCTGCCCCCTACCCCCAAACTGAGAAGTCATATTCAGGTCTTCATGTTTTGGAATGGTGGGACATTGTACTACACTAGAAGAGTATGTGCATATATGTATAAGGGATGGTTAAATATCCTTTTGCTCTTTTCATGAGTATCCTGTGAATTTAATCTCTGTCACCTCTGAACTCATGACAGTCCTTTAAAGATCTAAAGAAACTCCTGATGGATTATTCCAAAGCGTTAAACCACATAGCATTACAGAAGTTATTAGAAGCCTTAAACTGGGTGATAAAATTTGTCAAGTATAGTTGGGGAAGTGAGCCTTTATCACTGACCACAATAAGTAAAATAGCACACAGTTTAAGAAAGTACTATCAATATTTGTTTACTAAATGGTTAAGATCAACCATTGTTATTTATTAAGCCGGTTCCAAAGTAACTATAGTGTAATGTTGGTCCACATATCCTTGAGTCTTATTGAAATTATATGTATATTGTAGTCTTAAAATGAATAAACTAAATTATCAGTGATATTATTAATAGACTATTTAAATATAAATTTACAGAGTCTTTACTGAATTGTTGTATTATTCAATTATATTTTACTTTTTAACCTACTTTAAAATGATTTACACACTTAACGCTTAGCACAGTAAATTATGTTGAGTGTGGAGCATGTGTTTGTTTTTCTGCACTGCATCATCATAGTGTATTTCATAGACAACGACAAAAAAAAAAGAGAATAATCCAAAGAGTTTTAACAACTTGGCTTCAAAACCATTCTAATTTAAATTAGACTCAGCTATGTGGAAATTAAACAAGTGTCTTTGGGTTTTAAGAGTGAACCAATTCTGTCCTTCATGATTAGTTGTTGAAAACAAGTTATAACATACTTGGAATTAAAATAACTACTGATATCATCATGATTTACATGGTAATCTTCGCTGGCTCTGAAGCTGATGCCTTAGGAGGAAGCAGGAGAGTATCTTTTCTATAAACTTGGGTGGGCTACTTGGCTTAGAAAGGCATAGGTAAAAAGAAGAAAGAACTTCGATATAGAAGAGTTATGGGTTTGACCTTTTCTTGAAAGTGTTTTTTTGTTGTTGTTGTTTTTTGTTTTGTAATGGTCAGAAGAGCTATTTAAAAACCAACTCTCCTGTTACCAAATGATACATTAAATGAGAATTTTGGATGTTGTAGATGTCAGGTTATCTTTTGTGTTGACTGCAGCAAACAGTACAACTTTCTCCACCATTGACGTTGACACGGAGAAGGAGAACATTACAGGGCACGTCTTCTACATGTTGGCCCATCTCTTTGGTCTTGCCCAAGTCCTCCGAGTTTCCTGTTACGTTTGAGGGCTTAGGTGTGAATGCCAAACAGATACTGTGGTAGAGATTCTTGTGGATTTGACTGATGGAGCTGGTTGTTGTCGTGTGCAGACCTACAGGGATCTTAGCGGGGCAAGGGCACCAGGCTTGGGTATGAAACTTCATTTCGAGGCCCCTTATGCTGCTTTTCAACCGTGTGTTCTTGAATAATCGTAGAACCTTTCTGGTCTTGGTCTTCTTTAAGAGAAGGCAGTTGGTTTGGAAGAGTCCTCAGTTTAGGATCCTTCGAGGAAGTTATGGAGGAATGCCTTGTTTTCAGGATTTCAAGGAGTCCAATGAAAATAGGACATAAAATCACAATGTGCACAAACTAACCAAACTATCACTTTGTTTTTGCCTTGGGGGGTAATAAACCCTTCCCTCCTACCTCCTGACTTTTTTGGAAACATTTTCTTTCTGTCTTTCTTTTTTTGCAACATTGAGTCATCTCATCTGAATTCTGACCAGCAATAACATAGCTTTTTATTAATAAAAATAGTTGCTATTAACTAAATGCAGTTGGATCATCAAACATAAAACAGTGGGACGCACGGGGAAAAACTCGAAAAAGTGTCTGGTGGTTCTTGGTAGTAAGAGTCCCGTTCAGTATTTTTAGTTCTGAGAAGTCAAAGTGATGCCCTGTTTGTGATGGCAGCTAGATAACCAAATGCTCTTCTCAAAATACAGACACTGCATCTGCATTGTCAGACAGCATCATTTGTGAGAACAAATGCGTGTTCTTTGGTTGGTGTAGTTATACAGGTGGATTTTGCCAACCAGCACAATCTGTTCTCTGTCAGAGCACTAGATTCTATGCCTGTGTTACTGCATTTGGGGAAATCTTGAATTGGGTACCATTTACCGCACTGTAAATTTGGTTGGTAATCCATTTATTTATATATATTTTTATGTCTTTATTTATTTATTTATTTATTTTTTAGCTGCACGTGCAGCATGTGAAAGCTCCTGGGCCAGGGATTGAACCGGAGCCATAGCAATAACCTGAGCCACAGTGGTGACAATGCCAGATCCTTAACCTGCTGAGCCATCAGGGAGGGAACTCTCATTCTGCTTTATTTTTATTTCTATTTTATTTATTTTTTTGTCTTTTTTAGGGCTGCACCCATGGCATATGGAGGTTCCCAGGCTAGGGGTCTAATCGGAGCTACAGCTGCCAGCCTACGCCACAGCCACAGCAATGCGGGATCCGAGCCACATCTGCAGCCTACACCACAGCTCACGGCAATGCTGGATCCTTAACCCACTGAGCGAGGCCAGGGATTGAACCACATCCCTCATGGGTCCTAATCGGGTTCATTACCGCTGAGCCACAATGGGAACTCCTCTGCTTTATTTTTAAATCCTCTCTGAAATGTGTTCAAAGAGACAGGATAAATAAACTGGGTAAAACATACCTCACCGTCTGTCAATTCTACTTTGTAGAAATCACTAAAAAGAGAGCACTAGGTGTTAAGCTCTTTTCTGATCTGATTCTGTAACGTATTTATTTAGATATCCCCCCGCTCCGAAATTTAAATGACATGGCAGGGGCCAATAACAAATGAATTATTGATTATAAATGCTCTGAGTTTTGATTAGCTTAATATTAGACATAAAACAAGACTGCTGTTATTGTTAATAGGAGCCATGAGACAAGCAAATAAAACGTGTGCACACATGTTAATTTATTATATTTAGAGTCTTGACTTTTCAGAACAATCCTGACCCAGATTCATTTTAGGAAAAGAGAAACCGCTGTTTGTTGAATAAAATTATTTGCACATCTCATCTTATTTATTCTTCTCAACCAGGTAAGCTGAGCATTCTTTTCTCGGTTCTGCAGGTCGAGGCCCTGAGGCTTGATTAGTTGAAGAAATGGACTCAAGCTGGTCAGTGGCAGAGCCACTATTCATACTCATTTTTTTTCTAGCTCCAAAGTCCGTGTTTCCTCCAACATTCAGCGTCTCTCCAAGTCAGGACTTTTCAGTTTTGGTATTTCAGTCAAGTGCAAGTTTCCTGTATAAGTTTTTGTAACTTCCCAATACGGTTTTATCTGGTTGTGATCTTAATACTGGTTTGTGGGTTGAGTTCAGAAACTTTAAAGCATGTTCGGTGGAAATGAATGCTGTAAACAGTAGCTCACCGTTGCTTCCTAGACTGTTGGGATGTAGAAAACATCGCCGTTATCTACTCCTGAGTGACGAGTAGCCCCCAAACTTAGTAGCTTCAAACAATACAGACATGTTTGTTCTCCTGCCTTCTGTGGACTGGAAATTTAGGACGAGCTTGGTTGAAAAATTCTAGGTGCAGGTTACTTATGACGTTGTTTGCCACCAGGAGGTTGGCAGTGGGATGTTGGCCAGAGCTTCTGCCGAAGGACGCCTTGAGAAGGGTGGGGGGACCCACTTTCAAGGTGGCCGCTTATCCAGCTGGCAAGTTAGTGCCTCTCTGTGTGGGTCTCTCCCCGTGGCATGGTGGCTGGCAGGCATCTCTCCATCCATTTTTTTTTTTTTTTGGATAGTTTTCTTTGCTCTTCAGAAGCTTTTTGAAGTAGTCCCTCTGGCTTATTTTTGCTTTTATTGCCTTTGCTTTTGGAGTCATATCTAAAAAAATCATCACCAAGACTGAGTGTGTTTCTGCCTGTGTTTCTGTCCAGGAGGTTTATGGTTTTCCATCTTATATTCATGTCTTTAATACATCTTGGTAAAACTTTCCATATGGGATAAAATAATGCTTAGTCATTCACGTTTGATGAGCAGGTGACTTCTCTGAGATACAAGGGATTCTAGAGCATAAGTCTGCTTGTCCACTTGGTTCAGAATGCTCTTGTGACTGTCTGTTTCCCTTATTCAAAGGTGTGGTGTTTAGCATGTCCAAGAAAACAGGACTGAGCCGACCCCATCTTCTCTCCCATCGTGCCTCTGCTCCAGCCATCCTTGCCTGCTTGCTCTTCTTGGAGTTATCCAGGCTTTTCCTCCTACAGGGCCTTGGTACCATTGGAAACACTCTTTTATTTATCCCTGTGATGACGTCCTTTCGTAATTCAAGTCTTTCCTGAAATGGTACTTTTTCAGTGAGGTCTGCAGTGACCACCCTATTCTAAATTGCTGCCCTCTGCCTAGAACAATGAACCCAAGACATAGTAGGTGCTCAGATTTTTTTAATTGAATGAAGGCATTATTAGTGACGGCCTATGGGGTGCTGATGTTGCTTTTTCTGCCCAAGGCAGTTAGGAATCTTTCACTTGGTTCGTTTTCAGACAGTGATGCTTGGTCTTTTACAGAGAATCTCTAAAAGCAGTAATCAAGTGAGAATGTGCTTTACATCTGTGGGAGATTTCCTGTCATTCAGAAATCAGCACTGTTGCTATCCTCATATCTTTAGAGTTCTAGTACAAAAAAAGAACAGAAGAAAAGAAAAGCACTTCGACGAAGGCGTATGATAGGGGACAGTTTGATATGATCCAAGGGAGAAAATTAATTGAGCCATTTCTGTCGACATTGGGGAAATTGTTTCAGTTCAAAAGCAGCTTGGGGGTATTAAAGTGTAGGGTGCTGGCATGCACTTTATGATGCTCTTAGCTTATGACCTGACATTGCTTTTATTTCTCTATTAAATCAAGATATATCTCATCGAGGCTGCCGTACGACATGACACAGCGTGGTTCACTTTGGTGCCTGTGAACAGAATTGTCTCTGATTGAATGAAAAGATGGATCTTGGATGTGCGCTTGGTCTGAATGGTATCTGGGCTGGAGTTTCGACCAGTGTGGATCCCCTGGAAGGGGAACAGAGTGCACAGACCCTTGCCATGTGGGCTGAGTGCTTGGCTAGGCTTCTGCCTTCCCGAACCCTGAAACTGTGTCTTGCCTTCTCCTCTGTGGGTTTCTAGTGAAATGTCCTTACATGGTCCTTCACTTTGAGTTAGTGCAGCAGGAGACAACTGAGCCTTTAACTTTTTATGAAACATCTAGAGGAATCAAAACGTTGTGAATGGTCACTGTCATGGGTGGGATTGTATTTCCTCCAAAGATTTTTCTTTTTTAACTCAGTGAATTTTATGACATTCCCCCAAAGATGTTGAAGTTCTAACCCCTGCTCCTTAAGAATGTGACCTTGATTGGAAATAAAGTCTTTGAGAAGATGAAGTTCAAATGAGGTTTTTAGGCAGGGTCTTAATCTAATATGACAGGTGTCCTTATAAAAGGGGGAAATTGGGGCACAAAGAGAGACACACAGAAGAGTTTATACTGCCATAAGCCAAGGAACTCTAAAGACTGACTGCAGACTGGAAGCTCTATAGAGGAATGGGAACAGATTTCCCCCAAAGCCTTCCAAAGTTAACCAACCCTGGTGGTATCCTCGATCTTGGACGTCTGGCCTCCAGAACGTGAGACAATACATTCGGTTGTTTAAGCCACTCAGGCTGTGGTGTGTTGTCACAGCAGGCCTAGCCAACTAATACAATTACTGCTCACTTATGTATCATAAAGCAAGCATTAAGAAGCAGTGCAGTGACACCACAACAATCCACTTAGCACATTTTACAGGTGAAATAACTCGGGGACAAGCAAAGATAATTGGGATAGAGGATGCTCGTAGACAGAGGTAATTATGTAACCCACGTTTCCATGGAATGCTATTCGTTAATTACAGTAGCTTGATGTTGACATGCCTGCTCTGCGATGACTAGTTATTATTAGAGTATTAGAAACATGAAGATATTACCCTGTTTAGAAGCAAACATGGAAATGATCTTGTCTCATTGCTTCATGTTGCAAGAGAGGTGAATGCTTGCCCTGCTTGATAGGACCAGAGAAGCTAGAAAAGAACCTTGATCCAAGATTTCAAACCACTCTTCTTTTTTTAAACCAAATTTCCTCTCTTACAAAGAATGAATCATCACAGAATAGTTACTCAACCAAGGTTTGCTGAATAAATGAACCTAGATTTTTTTGAGCCAGGCTTTACAGTTTTGGTCAACCACCAGATATTTTTTTCATGACTTTAAGTTGCCAAGAATTTTACTTCTTAGAATAGGAAGGCAATTGGGCCTGGGCTGGTCGTGAATCCCAGTGTGGCCACGCTTTGCTGTGTGACGTTGGCCAAGTTAAACCTTCCAAGCCCAGTCACGTCAGCTTCAGATGCCATGAACATCTTGCTAGAGATGAGGTAAGAACACCTTGCAAGGTTATTATAAGTGTGAAGTAGTTTAAAGCACCAAGCACAGGTCCTTCCATGTGGGTGTTCAGTAGTGGTTGTTTTGATTTAAACATCTTTAAAGATAGTGGACGTAATAATATCTTCATGTACCTCAACTACATTTGATCCAGCTTTCTTTTAGTAATGGTGAGGTGTGAGCGAGTTCCCGTTGTTGTGCAGCAGAAATGAATCCGACTAGCATCCATGAGGATGTGGGTTCAATCCCTGGCCTCGCTCAGTGGGCTAAGGATCCGGGGTTGCCATGAGCTGTGGTTTAGGTCGCAGACACGGCTTGGATCCCACGTTGCTATGGCTGTGGTGTAGGCAGCTACAGTTCCGATTGGACCCCTAGCCTGGGAACTTCTATGTGCCTTGGGTGTGGCCCTAAAAAACAAATAAATAAAGATTAATTAATTAATTAATTAAAATAATAATGGTGTGGTATGAACCCCATTCCGGCTCTGGTCTGCCCCCTCATCTCTTTATCCAAGACTGGGCATTCTCACGCAGGGCTTACTAGGGCCGTGTGGTCCAGAGAGGCAAACCTGAATAGTTCCCACAAGAGTCCAGTTCACGGGCTTTCTCTTTTCTGACTCGATGTTGTGCCCGACGGCAGGAGAGAGTCGCACATAAGCACAGATAATAGACCGGGCCCGTGTGATTCTCCGTGTAGCCCTCGGGGAAGTGGCACACTGGCTCCAGCCCCTGGTTCCTGGGCTGTACAAACCATGGATGTAGGAGTGTCTGTTATCTTTCCTGAAATACGCTTCAAGGGTTGGCTATCGCCCAAGTTCTCTTAGCGGTCATTTATCATTTTCTCATGTTTTTCATAAATTATATACATTTGCTGAAAGGCATTCTAAATCTGGAGTTCCCTTTGTGGCTCAGTGGTAATGAGCCAGACTAGTATCCATGAGGATGCAGGTTCGATCCCTGGCCTCACTCAGTAGATTACGGATCTAATGTTGCCAGTGAGCTGCGGTGTGGGTTGCAGATGCTGCAGGGATCCCTGAGCTCGATTCAACCCCTAGGCTGGGACCTTGGAAACTTCCGGCCCTAAAAAGCAAAAAAAAAAAAAAAAAAAAAGAAAGAAAGAAAAAAAAAACTGTATTCTAAATCCTTTGGTGATTTTCTTCCTTGTGAGAGCTACACATTCATTTCATGGAGCAGGAAGGGATATTTCCACTTATCTGCTATAAATAGAGTGATTAGGGATATACTCATATACGCACACTGCTGAGACGAAAATCACTGCAAACTGATTCTTAATTGTGATAATAGAAATAATACAGTGTGAGGAAAATGCTAAATTATGTAGGGATAATGGAACAATAGAAATTATTGGAAGTGGCTTTATAGTTGCAAAGGTGAAGTAATGTCTAGATAAAGTATGCCATTTTCAAACCTAATTTTAGAACGATAGCGCTCCGTGAAACGAGGTTCGTATAGTTAAATAATAAGAATATAATTGTCCCACGTTGGTAAGGCAAACAACACGGGCAAGGGTGTAGAAAAAGCAGGTTGTTAACATTTGAAAGTTCATTTTTAGTTTCTTTTTTTCCCCCCTTTGTCCTCACTTTTTGCTGCAGCTTTAAGAAGTAGAGTCCCAGACAGTGTCAGTTGCCTCTTCTTCAGATAAGCCATCTATTTTACGTTTTCGGTATTTAGATTTTCTTGCATTTTGTTATAAGAAACAATTGCTCGAAAACAGGCTCTTTTGTTTCCTAAGAGGTTAGCTGCTTCCACTTGAAATCACAATCCTTTGTGATATTAAAATTAGCTTTTTAGCAGGAACTCCGATGTTACCAAAATGGTGACACCGGCAGCAGTAAGTCGCAGGGGGATCAATCCTTAGGAAACAAAGATTCTGTTTTCATGCAAATACCTTCAGTGATTAAAAGAGGGAAGAACACTTTGAGCCCGGGTGGAAGAGCTCTTGGTTTTACATTTCTAGAGAAATTGCTGAATGCTATTTAGCCATGCAACCCGGTGACCTTTGCAGCTTTCTCAAGGTTAATGGGGTCCAGGAAAATGGTAATGTAATAATTTGAGTTTCTTGGCTGTCCCAGCGACTTAAATTGTATGTCCCTCAAATTTACTAGCATTTTGTGTGGTAGTGGAGGAGGGTGGTGTTGATTACAAAATGTGTTTGGAATCCCCCTGTCCTTATTTAATTTAATTTCATTTCGTTTAATTTAATGTTTTTAGGGCTGTACCTGTGGCATATGGAGGTTCCCAGGTTCCTAGGGATCAAATTGGAGCTGTAGTTGCTGGCCTACACCACAGACACAGCACCTTGGGATCTGAGCCGCATCTGCGACCTGCACCACAGCTCATGGCAATGCCAGATCCATAACCACCGAGTGAGGCCAGGGATCGAACCTGCATCCGCATGGATGCTGGTCGGATTCGTTTCTGCTGAGCCAAGACAGGAACTCCCCTCTGTCCTTATTTTACACTCCTTGCTGGGAGAATCATCCATCCAGTACGGGGAAAGGTGGCTTCAGGGGAGAAATTCTCCCTTTTATTCCAATCAAAGAGGAAGCTATGATTGGGGGCCCAAATGTAAAACAGTAAAAGAGGAGTCATTATCGGAAACTTCCGATGTAATATCCCAACTCAAAGTCTCAGACAGGCCTAGCCCAGTATGTGCACAGTTGGGCGTTCAGTAGGACCGTGAACAGCAAAGAGCAGCAAAGGGAACCTGTTCATGCTTGTGAAGAGGATGCAGGAAGGGAGAAGGGACTTGGGTCTGTGTTTCTGCCCGAGGGGCTGCCCGGGAAGTGGCCATCTACCTGGGAGCCTCTCCTGCAGGTGGCAGGCTCCCCAGGGCCCCTTCCAGGAGCTCTCGAGAGGCCATGTGTTGTTGGTGTTCTCAAGAGGGGCTCGTTACCCCACCAGAATCAATTTAGAATGATTTAATGGGATTGGGAGTGACTGGGCAGTCCAGCCCTAGGACAAAGAGCATCTAAAGTTCCCTGTATTTATTATGCCTTTCTCTCTTTAATGATATCTGTCTTTAATATTCTGCTGTTAGCGCCTCTCATGTTTTTTCTTCTCCACATTTTTGGCATTTTTATGATTCGCAGTTCCATTCTAAATGGGCGCATGTCTTAATGTCATCTAATTCTATTGAGAAAAACGCCCCCATTTCCTGTGGCTTTTGGCCAAACCACACTATTACTTTTGACTCTGATAGATATACATATTTTTTCACAGATGATGTAGGCCGTGCAGTATAATGCAGATGATTCTGTCCAGTTCAAAAGACAGATTTAGTGCCTTCCTCTGCCATCTCCTTGAGGACACAGGTGATGTGTCAACAGTCAGGTCCTTCTCACCTAATACAGGGGCTGGCCGCTGGTTGTTGGCTGAATCAACGAGTACATGATTGATGGAATGGATGATATCGGCCTTCTAATCACCTTCTGGTCTTCATATTAGTACAAAATAGAGTTTTGCTCTCAGTTGACTGGACTGGGGAAGCTCCCAGCAGTTTGGGTGTCCGTGAGTCTATAACATGATACACTGGAAATCAGAGTCTACATATTTGAATCTTTTGTTGGATCTTCCTTGACTGTTTCTCATTTCTCATTCACGCCCTTATTTATTCCACTGTCAAATGAGGCCCCTCCTCGGTGCAAATGACCATATTACATTTCCCTGCTTCTTGCCTGTTCTTTTCTATTTCTCTTGGTTTATCTGCCCATCTCCCTTGATTGCTACTCTGCTTTGGTCCTTAGCTGTTACCCGTCTCCCTCCCCTGCTTTTTGTCTCCTCCTTGCTCTCTCCATGCTTCCTGCTTCCCTTCTTTGAACTCCTTTCATACTTATCATTTCTACTTCCAACTCTCTGTAGCTGTGTGTTTCTTTTACTCTCCTTTTAGAAAGATCCCCCACGGCCCCCTTATATCCCTGCTCTTCTGCATTTCCTTCTTCCCCTCCTCCGTCAAGTCCAAAGAGCCAGAGACGGGGTCAGGTAAGGAGTCTTTCTGGATAGGTCACCTTCATTTCAAAACCTTGCTCAGATTTGTTTATAACAAACAGTGATTCAATCGATTCCATTACCTTCAGGTAAGATCATGCCTACACCTCTTCAAGCACAGGATACATTGTCCTTTAAAAAAATAAATAAGTAAATAGAAGCCCTCCTGCAAAGGCTTCCATATGCTTTTCCTTAATAACCTACCTTCTGAACCCTGGCTTTAAGTAGAGAGCTCAGACTTCTCTCCCATTTCTCTTGTTCTCTGTTTTATATGCAGGGAGACCCATACCAAGGGGGGGGGGGAAGAGAATGGAATGTGATCAGGTTACAAGGGTGATTTATAATATAGAACAAAAATAAATAGGGGAAAGGCACTTGTGAAAGAGAGAAAATGCTTAAGCCAATCTTAAAATTCTGACCTCGTTTATTTATTCATTAAAATAAGCTCCAGATACCATATTAGTGACTAATTAGGGTCCAACAGTGAACAAGGCTCAGCTCCTCCTAATATCCCACTAGTGCGTCAAGTGATATGACAGGGCTGTACGAAGGGCACCCAACCCGGAATTGGAACTCAGTTACGCTGAGTCAAGAAGGACAATTTCACAGTAATCAGGAAACATGGTAGCAGGCAGCAGTGTAGACCTGGAGGCACTGCAAGAAGGACCTGGCTCGGGTCTCTGGTTCCTGTGATGAGACGCAGAAGAGGGGGCCACGGCGGTGACATCATCAAGGTTGCGTTGATGATGCTGGGAGGACAGACCTCATCCTGAAGCAGTGGGGGGGCCACTGACGGGGTGGAAGCAAGGCAGTGATGCTCTGGTATGCTGACAGAGAAGGGCTGGTGTAAAAGTCTCAGACCAGGATGCAGTGGAGAGGTCACGACATCCAGGGGTGCGATGGTGGTCCCCTCCCCGAAGAAGGAGATGGTGACAGTGGAAACGGGTGATGAATTCAGGGGCAACGAAGAGCAGAGGTGGACAAGCCATGCTGACATATCAGATGCAAGAGATGAAGGAGGAGCAGGGGCTGAAGAATGGCATCCAGTCTTCTGGGTCCTGAGGAAAGGTATTATTTCTGGGGAGTCGTCTCGGTTGACTTTGATCTTTAAGTGCAGGCTCCTGTTCCTAAAAGCCTCCAGATTGACGTCCCTGAAGACTAATGCCATCTTCTGTTTCATCACAGTCAACAGCCCGGCTGCTCTCATCTCTTTGCAGAAATCCTGCACAGCAAGAGCAGGGCCACAGAGGGGCGTAGGCACCTTCTTCAGTCGTGGAACAGTTTGGATTGCAGTGAGTGTTGTCAGATAAATGGTTCCTAACTGTACGTTATGGATGAGTTGGGTCAAAAGGGTTGTACCGGGATACAGGTGTTGTGTGTTGATGCGTGTATGTGTTTACACATGTATGTACATCCACAGTGTGTGTGTGTGTGTGTGTGTGTTGCATCTCTTCTGGTTCCTCCATCACCAGCAGGATCTCATGTAATGCCTCTGAGATGATGGATCTCATTTAATGCCTCTGAGAGGATGGATCTCATGTAATGCCTCTGAGAGGATGGCATTCCCTATGATGTGAAGGATGAGAACTTGGAACCAGGAAAGAGCCACTGACCCATTTCCACAAAAGAAAGCCAAACAGTTGTCAGTTATAATGATTTTTTTTTTTTCACTGCTGAAGGTCTGGACTTAATTTGAACTGGTGACTTCGAAGTAAGTGACTCCATAGCCCATTACCAGTCCCCTGAGATGCGTAATCCACTTTAAAGATACATTTTAAATAGCCTACTATGGGAAATGCAGTTAGCAAGCACAGAGATATGCTTACATTTCAGAACTCTCAGAAATGCACTTACAGATTTAAGGAAAAAAAAAAATCTTTGCAAGAAGTAAAATGCGCATGAAAGAGATGATTCATTTTATTAGAGCAATTAAAACATTGGCTCCTGTTTGCATCCATCACCCTCATGAAATAAAAATATATTGGAGAAAAGGCTATATTTACCTGGAGATAAAATTTAAAATATAAGGAAGATAAAAGTCCATTTTTTTTCTAGAAGAAGTAACTGAAAATCCACTGCAGGTTATAATTCAGGCAGAACCTCATCATTATGGACCAGGAGCCTGAGTGAGATCATTGTGGAACAGGAGCCAGAGTGAGCGCAATCTCTACCCAATATTTTTTTGAGGCACAAATGTAGCCAGGAGTGAGTCATTCAACAGGGTACCTCAGAGGTGGAGGGTCTCAGATATAAATGGACGAGACTGCGGTACAGGAAAATCCATCACCTTAACCTTGGATGTGCCGTCATCATCTCCCGGTGAGTTCACAGAAATCAACTCCTCTGATTCCGGTGCGTGCCTCAGGCCAGGCCCACGCTGCAGTGGTGCTCCAGGTGACTCAGAGAGGGCTCGTAAATCTGACCATCTCTGCTCCCCAGCTCCAAGTGGTATAACCTTTGCTTCTTGGGTGGCGCCTATGTTCTGTAAAAATAACATGGGAAATGGTCTCTTTGGGTCGACTTTGCTCGTTGCCTCCCTCTGAGAATGTGCCAGGGAGGAGAGAACTGGCGACTTTGGTCCTATCAAGGAAAGGTAGGAGAAGCAGGGGGAGGGGGAGGAGGGATGGCTTCCTCTCTCGCCTTGTTTGTTTATTCAACACGTGTCCTTATGGGGTGCCAGGAAGGGTGCGGGACTCGGGGAGATATAGTTGCAATCTCTTGGGGCCAAACGTATGAATTTGCAGAGGTGTTTTAAAAGGTGAATGAAATCATTGGTACATTCATTCATTCATTCATCCGTCAACTGTTTATTGCGTTTTTACTAAATTGCTAAAGAACCAAGAGTGAATGGTATAAAGTCCTTGCACTCATGGGACTTACATTCTAGTGGGCGGAGCTTGAGCTAAGAAACAGTTGACTAAATAAATATATAAAATATCAGCAGGTGGGGGATAAAGCAAGGTAAGGAGTAAGAAGGACCAAAGAGCAATGATACTTTAACATTTTTTCTCATTTATTTTTTAAAGAAGAGTTGATTTACAATGTTGTATTAGTTTCTGGTGTACAGCAAAGTGATTCAGATATATATATATATATGTATTTTGTAATCATTTCCATTATTCTTTATTATAAGACATTATAGATATTATTACCCGAGAATATAGTTCTCTGTGCTATGCAGTAGGACCTTGTTTATCTATTTTATGTCAAGTCATTTGTATCTCTTAGTCTCAAACTCCTAATTTTTCCCTCCCCCACCCCCTTTCCCGTTTAGTAACCATAAGTTTGTCTTCTATATCGGTCTATTTCTGTTTTGTAAATGAGTTCATTTGTATCATATTTTAGATTCCACATATAAGTGACATCCTATGATATTTGTCTTTCTCTGATTTCCCTTAGCCCGATAATCTCTAGGTCCATCCATGTTGCTGCAAATGGCATTATTTCATTCTTTTTATGGCTGAGTAGTATTCCACTGTATATGTATGCACCATTTTATCGATGCATCTGTCAGTGAACAAGTTGCTTCCATGTCTTGGCTTTGTAAATGGGGCTACTGTGACGTAGGGGTGCATGTATCTTTTTGCACTATAGTTTTGTCTGGGTGTCTGGATGTAGTATCATGTGATAGCTCTATATTTGGTTTTTAAAGGAACCTCCATACTGTTTCCATAGTGGCTCCACCAGGTTACATGCAACCGGTGCTATTTAAGATGTGGTGATTGGGCTCTGACGTGGGAGGTGCCATGATGCAGTGACCTGTTGATTAAAGCGAAAAGCATAGGGAAGCATCCAGCACAGTGCTTGGCATGTGGTTAGTGCTTAATCAATGGTCAGTGTCCTTCTAATTCCTATCATCATTAACCTTGATAATATGGTACCTGCATGCCCTTTTGAAATTTGGGGAGTCTGTAAAGTATTATAGGAAGCTTGGTTTAAGCACACTTGGAATGGAATTTTACAGCTATCTATATATAATTTTTTAAAATTTTCATTTACAATTTAACTTTGGAGGTATTGAACAACCTTTAAAGGAAAAATCAGCAAAAGCTGTGTGGTTAAATATCTTGCAATTTTTTTTTTTCCCCTCTAGTACAATTAAACCTTTCTTGTCCACCTCCTTTGAATCAGGCTCTGTGCTGGGCACAGAGGAAACAAATGTGTGAAACTGAGTCTTTGCCCTCAGGAAGCTTAGACTCTTATTTTTTTCCCCTAATAATTGAGGCCTCATGTGTTCTTTGACTCGGAGCTGCAGGAACGCTTTATCTGCTGACAAGGCTCTGTGGAGTTTGGAAAAACCAAGTTGCATTTGAGTGTTAACTTTGATGTTTGTTTAGTTCTATAAAATATGTAAGAGGCTTTTCCATTAGTGAGTAAGACTTTCAAAAAGCTTTCAGAATCTCATGTCACAAGCAGTCGTTAAGTATTGCTAAAGGGGACTCCCAGAGACTGACAGCTTGGAAGGGTAAAGCACAGTATGTGGCTGAGGATGTGCGGTCGGAGCGAAGCCCCCGTTCCCATCTTAATTGAGGTCAGGTGGGTCCAGCTGATTCATCTGGTCTGAAAAGTCCAGATTGCTTGGGAATCTACAGTCCACTTGGCAACACTCTCTTATCCTTTGGCCTTTCTAAGCAGCATATCCCCTTCTGTCTGGGGAAAAGTTAGGGATGAGAATCTCAGCCTGGGTTTATTGCAGTGATGGAATGAGGTGGGATTTGGGAAAAATGATTTACACCAGAGAGACCCATACGGGCTGCCGTAAGTGGCACAGATGAAACACACCTAGAAATTGCTTTCTGCGGTCTGTTTTTGTTATTTGTGAGGCTGCGAGCTTGCTTTGGGAGCAGACGTGGCACCTCCTCAGACCTACACGGACTCTGTTACTGTCGGTCCCCTTTCCTGTGCAGTGAAGCCCAGGCACTGACACCGGGCTGCGGGGGAGGAAAATGCAGCGTTTATTGCAGGCTCCAAACAAGGAGTCCAGGCAGCTAGGGCTCAAAGTCCCTGAACTCTCCAGTGGCTTTCAGGGACAGGTTTTTAAAGACAGGGTGAGGGAGGGGTGTGTGGGGTGTGTGGTCAGCTTGTGGACATTCTTCTGCTAGGTTGCCGGTGAGGTACTGGGAGTGAACATCATTCACCTTCTGGTTCCAGTTGATCTGGGGTCTAAGTGCCTGTGGGCAGCATATGGTTAACTTCTTCCACCTGGTGGAGGTTTCAGTATCTGCAAAACAGCTCAAAGGACAGGCTCAGAATATGATCTATAGCCTTTGAGGAGGAACTAAAGGACTTTGTTTAAGGGCTAAACTAGTATTATTTTGTCTTGCCTGATTGTTCTTCTGTGCTTTTGGGTTTTCTCACTTCTCTGATTCAGTTTGTTTTTTGAAACACAGGGAAAGCTTAAGAGGCTAAGGTTTTACTGCAAACAAGACTCAGGTGGAAGATGTAGGGGTTCTATCCTGGGAGGGCTCCTTAGGGTCCTGCTCAGTTAAAACTCTGAACCCTGGCTTTTCACATGCTACCTCCTTCTTCTGCTTTTTGCTCTTCATGCCCTTCCCTCCCCTCCTCTTCCCTTCCCTTCCCTGCCCTCTCCTGCCCTTCCCCCCTCTTCCCTTCCCTTCCCTTCCCTCCCCTCCTCTTCCCTTCCCTTCCCTGCCCTCTCCTGCCCTTCCCCCCTCTTCCCTTCCCTTCCCTTCCCTCCCCTCCTCTTCCCTTCCCTTCCCTGCCCTCCCCTGCCCTTCCCTCCTCTTCCCTTCCCTTCCCTTCCCTGCCCTCCCCTGCCCTTCCCTCCTCTTCCCTTCCCTGCCCTGCCCTTCCCTTCCCTTCCCCCTCCGTACCCTGCCTCTCTACCTACCTTCCCTACTCTCCCCTCCCCTCCCCTCCCCTTCCCTAGCCGTCCTTCCCTACCCTATGCTATCCTGGCCTGTCTTATCCTGTTTTATCCTATCCTATCCTATCCTATTCCATTTTCCTTGGCTGCCTCCCCCAGAAGATGTGTAAGCCTTGTGAGGGCAGGGACTTGGCCTTGTTCACATCTGTATGCCCAGTGCTTGGTGCAGAGAAGACACTTATTGAATATTTGCTCAATTCATGAGTCGCCACTGTGATGGCTGAGAGCAGCAGCAGTAACAACAAAACCCTGGGGGTCCAGGAGAGCTTGCCTGAGGACAGTCAAAACTCTGTAAAGTCAGAGCAAGGCTTCTAATATTCATCTGGATGGCAGAGGACCTGATGCTCTGACTAAGACCATGTGAAACAGTGATATATGAAATCAACTCTCTTTTTTCTAACCTTTATGATACAAAAATGCTCCTATGGGCCGAAAAGTAAAAGTACTATAGGGATGAGGCAAATACGTTGTTTGCATTGATGGTTTTAAAATACTTTTATTTATTTATTTTTTTATTTTTGCCGTTTGGATAAGGGCTGTTATGCTTCAGCTTTAACACAAGACTCATTAACTCAGATTGCAAAACATCCATGTTCTGGGTGGGTGTGCAGGTTGATTAACATCCACTGCTCTAGAAACATCATCTTTTTTGGGGGGGGTTGGGTTTTGTTTTTTTTTTTTCACCACACATTTATTAGCAATAATTTGTTTAGTTCTTTAATTGGGCACAAGGGCAGGGCTCTTTAAAAGTTTTGTTGGGATATGGTTTACTCACAATGTTGTATTAGTTTCAGGTGTACAGCAAAATGAGTCAGATATATATATATATATTTTTTTCTTTTTTCCATGTAGGTTATTATAGATATTGAGTAGATTTCCCTGGGACACACAGCAGAACCTTGCCAGCTATCTGTTCTATAACATGGTTATGTGTCTGTGCCCATCCCATATTCCCCCAGTTTATCCCCTCCCCACCCCACCCCTTGGCTTCCCCTTTGGGACTTGTAAGCTTGATTTTAAAATCTGTGAGTTTGTTTCTGTTTTATACATTCTTCTGTACCTTTTTAATCAGCTAAATGGTATCATTTGATACTGTCTTTGACTTACTTATTATCATGATCTCTGGGTCCATCCGTGTTGCTGCACATGGCATTATTTCATCTTTTTATGGCTGAATAATAGTCCATTGTGTATATACCACATCTTCTGTATCCATTCCTCTGTGAATGGACATTAGGTCCATGTCTCGGCTATTGTGAATAGTGCTGCCATGAACATTGGGCTGCATGCATCTTTTAGAATTGTGGTTTTTCTCCTGTATGCCCGGTAGTATGATGGCTGGATCATGTGGTCGTTCTATGTTTAGTTTTTGAAGGCATCTCCATGCTGTACCTCATAGTGGTGCTACTAACTTGCATTCGCACAAACAGTGTAGGAGGGTTCCGCTTTCTCCACGCCCTCTCCAGCGTTTACTGTCTGTAGCCTTTTTGATGATGGCCATTCTCACTTGGGTGAGGTGGTACCTCATTGATTTCTCTAATAATTAGTGATGCTGACCATCTCTTCACGTGCTTTTTGGGTATCTGTCCATCTTCTTTGGAGAAATGTCTGTTTCGATCTTCTGACCATTTTTTGATTGGGTTGTTTGTTTTTGTGATATAAAGCTTCATGAGATGTCTGCATATTTTGGAGATTAAGCCCTTGTCAGTCACTTGGTTTGCAAAGACTTCCTCTCACAGAAACATCACCTTTTTCTTTGGTGCCCTCCTTGAGATTATATGCTTTGATGACACTGTTTGCAAAATCTGAATGGCTTGATCTAAGAGTCACCTATGCTGGTATTCCTTTGTGAATTCATATAATGTTAAGAGAACTCTTGGATATAAGATATCTTCTTAATGTTGCTGTAGGTTATTTACATAGCTCGTTAATCGTCCACATGTCAACTGAGAGTCATTGGAAAAGGCTCAGGATATTCCCTCTCTTCCGAACCTCACGTCTGCACACACCGTTCGTCTAGGTTAAAGCCAAACCACCCCTCTCAGGAAGTGAAGTTCAGGAAACCATTCAAACATCTCAGCAATTACTGATACCAAAGACCTTTCTGTCACCCACTCCTTCCACTGAGGAATGTTTTGTAAGCGCTGCTGTTGAAGCACAGGTGGAAACCCGTGAACATGAAGACATCCTGCCCAGAGCAGGAAGCTGCCAGAACACCCTCTGTCTCTGCCTGTGCAGGAGAGTGGCAGCCGTGGCTGAGTTGTTGGGCTTACGTGAATAATGACTGGGCGGGAAGTCGATGCTGGACTTAAACACAGACTCCTCTCTACATGTTGTCGAAGCGCTGAGTTGAGCTTTCTGACTGGTGGCGTCTTAGAAACCAAAATTTCTCCTACTGCTTAAAGGGTTTAACTGGAGAGAGGGATGCAGTACGTAAATCTTTAAACCTCTCTTTTTGATTACAAAGATATTCATGTCTGATGTTTAGTTTTGTCTTCCTGACAACAATTAGCCACTCCTCCATTTTGAGACAAATAATTAAACACAAACAACAGGCCCTTGGGCCGACAAGAAAGACTCCGTCTGCAACCTCTGCCGTTCGGGTCTTAGGGCAGAAATGTGACCGCTGCTGCTCCAATGACGGTCTCTGAATGAGGCACTGTGGTTTACTCTTAGCCTTCCCTCTAGTGGAATAGAAAAGTCCAAGTACTCCAAACGCACATAGAAGGCTTGTTCTTGTTTTGTTTTTTTGTTTTTTGTCTTTTCTAGGGTCGCTCCCGCGGCACATGGAGGTTCCCAGGCTAGGGGTCTAATCGGAGCTGTAGCCACTGGCCTACACCACAGCCACAGCAACACAGGATCCAAGCCACATCTTTGACCTACACCACAGCTCATGGCCATGCCAGATCCTTAACCCACTGAGGAAGGCCAGGGATTGAATCCGCAACCTCATGGCTCCTAGTCAGGTTCACTGACCTCTGAGCCACGACAGGAGCTCTCTTGTTCTTGTTCCTTATGCATCTTCTCATCCATGTTTTTCAGAACAAGTAGCCATAATAGACATTTTCCTGGAACATCTGGTAAATTACTAAGGATAAACAGGAGGGCTGCCCAGGAGGGTTGGATCCTGCTCTCTGAAAGGCACAGGTCAGCCACAAAGATTCCAAGAGTAGCGGTTGCAGAGACCACAGTGTGAGCCAGGAAAAGTACAAGTGTGAGGTTTCTAAACCCAAAGACTTACCCAAGAAGAGGAGCCCAGCGTGACCTCAACAGTCAAGTCATCAAATCAGAACCCACTGGATCTGAGGGACAAGGTTTTCAAACAAAAAAACTAAGACTGAGGCCAGAGCAATTGCTAGGCAGATGGGGGGCTGTAGAATGGGCAGGAGGTGGGAGGTGGGGGCTTATGATCTAGTGCCTGTGTCCGCAGGCACCACCATGCCCTGAGCCTTGAAAATTACAGTGACGGAAGGGCAGGAGTCCTGGCGGGATTTAAAAAGAAATAGTCTTTTAGGAGTTCCCTGGTGACTCAGCAGGTTAAGAATCCGTTGTTGTCACTGCTGTGGCATGGACTCTGTCCCTGGTCCAGGAACTTCCATATGCCATGGGTGTGCTCCCCCCCGCCGAAAAAAAAAAAAACAAAAACAAGAAGGGGAAACTTTAAAGTAATAAAATTGGTTTTAATAAAATAATCTTTCACAGATAAGTCAGAAAAGTTTTCACGGAATGCCTAAATCTTGATAATAAGTCATTGCTCCACCTCGTAAGTTTCTCATTCCTGCAGTGTCCGGTGATGGATGCACATAGGTGGAGTTAATTATCGCAGGTAATTAATAATAGTAACTATGCAACTCTGGGTGTGTCTTTACTTTCTTCCAACTGTGTTTGCTCGGTTGAGGCTTATATAACGCAAAGCCTTAGTTTGAATTCCAACTGAAACAAACCCCAAGGCAAAGATTTAAAGGCAAGGAATTGATCCGGGAAGCTATTTCAGTAGAAAAGAAGGTAAGACAGAGAAGGGAAGGCAGCCGATAAAGATTTTCGTTATCGAGGAAATTATAACTGGAGCTCAGTTCTGCTGGGAGCCTCTGGGATCCCTCCCCCAGGTGGGGGAAATGAAGTATTTCTACACCTGTTCTCCCATCACTCATTGGTTAGGGCTGTGGTAGGATGTAGATTCCTTGGCATATCACCAGGGCCATGCAGGTAGGCAAACAACCACCATGGCAGCCAGAATATGCTTCCTAGCAAAAGGGGAGCAAGTGATAGCAGTGAAGCCAGCCTGGACTGAACCAGTAAGGGAAAGGCTCTGGGCTAGGTGGCCTCTGCTGTGCCCTTGGTCTAGCCGTCTAACGGTCCTGGTCTGAGCTCACTTGGCAAAAATGTGGTAGGCAGGAATGAGAGTCCTCATGACACTCTTGGCCTGGACTTGTCTTCGAGATCTAGGTGGAAAGCTTAGAAGAAATCGTCAAGATTCCTTCACAGGCTTTTCTCTGCTGAAATTAGATTTTCCGCTTGAAGAGGAAGTCGGATTGTAATGGAATTGTGTATTTTATGAAAGCACACGCACACCCAGGAGTTCCAAACTTTTAGCACTGGAAAGATATTTCCAAGCAGAAAGGGAGAAGCTGGACCAGACAGCAGCCATGACTCTTCTTCCCTTGAAGAGTCCCCTTGGTGCTGCCGGCATCCTGCTTCTCCATAGGTCAGAGGCTTTTCTTTACACTTTTGGCTCAAGCTTGTGTGCCTCATCCCACTCCTTAGCACAGCTCTTGTCGGGAAAGGACATGAGATTAAAAATGCAAACCTAGTTACAAAAGTGAATATTTGTTCAGAGTGAGAAAGGAGATCATAACAAATTTCAAATTTAACAAAGCTTATAAATATCTGAACATTAAAAAATTCAGAAAGATAATCAAATTTTAATTAGCTCTCTGATCCTCCTCTATAAAACATTTTTTCTCTTCCATTTTTTTTTTTTTTGGCTACATGCTCTTTGATTGCTTCTTCTGTGACAACAAGGTTTTGTAATATCATTTTCTGTAGAGAGACTAGAAAGATAATTTAGTCGTTCCTTTAGCATGTTGATTGAAATTTGTTTTTTTCTTATTGACAGCTTATAAAAGTTTTTTTTCAGTTACCCTACTCATTACTGGTGATGTTATGCAAATTTTTAGGATTAACCATTTTGGAAAAACTCTATCCAACTTCTTGCCTATATAAGCTGTGAGATTTAGAAGAATTTTCTAGACTATCTGGCTTTATATATTTCAAACCTTACATCTCACGGTTCCCATTGTGGCTCTGTGGGCTAAGAACCCAAATAGTGTCCATGAAGATGTGGGTTCTATCCCTGGCCTTGCTCAGTGGTTTTTAAGGGTCCGGTTTTGCCACAAGCTGCAGAGTAGGTCACAGATGCAGCTCAGATCCTGCGTGGCTGTGGCTGTGGTGTAGGCCTCAGCTGAAGTTCTGGGAACTTCCATATGCTCCAGTTGCAGCCATAGAAAGAAAAAACAAAAAAAAAAAACCTTATTTTTCTTCTTTGAGCACTTACGTTCAATGCTGGGCTCCCGAAACATATGTTTGCATCTCCGCACGACCTGCAGCTTCCATCCTCAAACATGGTACCCTTGCTGGATGGAGTGGGAGGAGCACTCCTGAAAGTGGTTCCTTCCCGGGGAAGATGAGCGATGCTTGACCTGTAGGTAGAAATATAAACTCTTAAACCCAAGCTGCAGGTGCCACCAACTCAGCTGTCCCTAGCCAAATGCTGGGAGTGCCTGAGGCTACATGGAGGCCATGCCACCAAGACAAAGTGTGGAGGGCAAGTTGGAGATAGGTTGTGGTTAGAACACCTTGCGGCACCAAAATAGAGAACTGTGTGTCCACAGAGCCATGGGAGGGGCCTCCACAATGAGACTGAAAGCTTCGCTTCTCTGAGCTTCAGTGCTGGTCCGCCTTTGCCCATAGCATGGCATTCAGAAGCCACCCCGGTCTTTCCTTATTTGCCATCCTGTCTGGGAAATCCCTGTTCTAGCTCCGAGCTCCGTCTGTATGGGCCTCGTCTAGCCTTTTGCCTCCCGATGTCTAACTTTTCTCCACGTGGCAACCCTTCTTCTCAATCAGACTCTCTTGGATCAAGTCTACATAAAGGTTTTGAAGCATTTCCCTTCTCACCGCTAGTTGTCCTGAGTGCCTCTCATGTAAGGTGAGATTATTGTCATTGATCAGACAAATGGCCTTCAAGCAAGATGTGACCCCCACAATATAGAAAGACGTGGGTTTGGGGGTTCCTGTGTGGCTCAGCGGGTTAAATATCCAGCATTGTCACTGGTGCAATTCTGTCCCTGGCCTGCATGCTACGGATGTGGCCAAGGGAGGAAAAAGAAAAAGGTGGGGAGTTCCCGTCGTGGCGCAGTGGTTAACGAATCCGACTAGGAACCATGAGGTTGTGGGTTCGGTCCCTGCCCTTGCTCAGTGGGTTAATGATCCGGCGTTGCCGTGAGCTGTGGTGTAGATCGCAGACGCGGCTCGGATCCCGTGTTGCTGTGGCTCTGGCGTAGGCCGGTGGCTACAGCTCCGATTCAACCCCTAGCCTGGGAACCTCCATATGCCACGGGAGCGGCCCAAAGAAATAGCAAAAAGACAAAAAAAAAGTGGGTTTTATTCCATTCAGTTTTATGGAAAATCAGCTGATTAACTTTGTCACTTACATGAAAAATATAGACATGGGTAGGGTTTTTTTTTCAAGGTGGGGAGATGTAAAGCCATTGACAGGAATTTAGTCTTCAGGGAACAGCTCTGCTTTTGAGAAGTTTGGAAAAAATTGCACCCCCTCTTCCTTCTCCAGCCTGGGTCCGAGGGTGAAATTTCCAGCATTTTATTTTGAGTGTTGTTGCCCAGCCTTTTCCAGCGTGTGGAGGTTCCTTGGGGAGGTGCGTTTGTCAGCTAAAGAATCGCATCACCAGGGAGTCCCTCCTGTGGGGCGTGGGAAAAACCAGAAGGTGATTTATAAAGCTGTGCCAAAGAACTTCTTGCCCTACCCAGTGGCCTCTGATACTAATAAATCCACTTTTTTTTTGTCTTTTTAGGACTGTACCCGTGGCATGTGGAGGTTCCCAGGCTAGGGGTCAAATCAGAGCTGCAGCTGATGGCCTACGCCAGAGCCACAGCAACGCAGGATCCGAGGCACATCTGCGACCTACACCACAGCTCATGGCAACTTTGGATCCTCAACCCACTGATGGAGGCCAGGGATGGAACCTGCGTCCTCATGGATGACAGTCAGATTCATTTCTGCTGGGCCACAATGGGAATTCCAAATCCACTTTCAAGGTCACAGTTTTTCAACAGATCCCTCCATGTGATAGTGTGCAGATTTGGTTTTCTGAGAGTGGCCTTGGGATCCAGACCTGCCCGAAAAGGGCCTGGCACTGACAGATGCCACCATGCTTCTGAAATCCCAGGCTCCCCTTTGCCTGTGAGGAAGCCATTGGGGTAATACAGAATCATAGTTACATACAGTGGTGATCTGTCTGAAATTTTTCTTGAGTTTATTATTTAATAAAGAACATTCAGAAATAGGCAAGTAAAAAATGTCATTTATGTCACAGATGAAAAAGCCACGTATATGTATTAATGGAATTCATTGGCTGGTTTATGGACCCAGACTTCTCTAGGGACTGCACGAGTCCTGGTGCATATAGACCCCTCTGCCTTTGCCAGGAATGCAAGGTAGTCCCCAGATAGTGTGTGTGAATAGCCCAGCATAGTGCAGAATTCTCTAGGGGCCCAAATAAAAGGCTGTCTTCGGGAGTGCAGAGCTTAAAACATTTTGAAGGGAGATGCGCTGGGCGATGCCCAGCCCTGTTAGTCAGTCGGTTGTGCTTTTGCTGGGCAGGTGATTGCAGGACACCCGCTCTACACAAAGCATCTTTGGAAACATTTCGTCCCTTCACCGCTTTCCCGTTATGGGAATGGTTAGAATGATCAGGTGTCATCCGCGAACAGATGTTTGTTTCTGCCCAAACATTGTCAACAGCATCCAACTCGAGGATGTCAGAGAAGCATATACTTGCAACTGAAACATGTCCTCTGCTGGTTAAGACTTTGCCGAAGGAAACTTTTATGTGTAGAGAGCTATTGCGCACAACCCCTTTGCCGGCTGGTGAGGGTGAGCTGGCCACCCCCTACACATAGTGTGGATGCAGCTTGGTCTTAAAGGGATAGCAAGGACCTATTGTGAGCCCTCAGTTCTGCAAAAGAAAAAAAAAAAAATATGCAGAAGAGTCTATTGCTATTAGAGGCTTGGAGAAACCTGGACAGAGCCCTTATTTCTTTTGTTTCAGGAAACAAAGCGTGAGATTTGCTTGAATCCTACAAGCTCTAAATGCAGTCATGCTCTCTGGTTATTTATAGCACAGGAGCCTCCGCCCCCCTCCCTTCCTATTATGCCTCGGCCCCTCCCCCAGCGCCACGTCCCTTTATTTAGATCTGAAGCCTCATTCTCAGAGGCTGTGTGGCCACAGCAAGGATGTACCTCTGAGAAGTGAGGCAGACTCTGGAGGTCTTTTCTTTTGCCTCATGGAGGCTCCCCATTTGGGGTGTGTTCCTAAGGCTTTGCTCTATGTAAGAAACCCAGTTAACAGGCAGGATGTCTTTGATATTTTATAGAAGGAAGTATTTTTGTCATCATCTGGTATTCCTTGCAGAAAGCACTGCTGTTGTCTATAACCAATGTTCTGGAGTAGATTCTTAAAAAGAAAAAAAAAATGTGTGTGTATATCCACAACAACAAAATCTTTCACCCTGAAAGTTCTGTGCTACCTGCAAAAGGAAATATTTGAAGACGTATCAGGAAATGACCAAAAAGAAAAAAGTCATCAATGCCACTGTCTGATACTCATTGTAAGAATAGCTCTACATCTGAAGCATACTTCATGCATTATTTCATTTTATCACCAGGTTACATGGTAGCTGTGTAGTAGCACGCCCATTTTACAGATAAGGAAGCTGAGGTTTAGAGAATGAAACAACTTGTTCCCAGTCTATGAGCTCATCAGGTTTTAAACTCAGATGGTCTGCCTCCTGCCCAGTGCTTTTTAACCCTTATCCAAATGCCCTTGGGTACAGTTCTCTGATGGTTCATGTTATCTTGAGTGTGTGAAGATAAAATTGATGACCTAGGTGTCTGCAGGTCCCTACAAAGGCCAGTGCATATGGTGTCACTTGTTTAGGGACGAGTCCTTATGGCCCCTTAAACTCTAGGTCTTGATTCAGAAACACCAGCAGCATCTTCTTTGTCCATCGCCTGTTGTGGAGTTTTCTCTTCCATTCTCTTGCTGCTGAAAGTCAATCATGGGTCTGGAAAGAGTAAGTTTGGAAGCCTCCATTTGATTTTAAGGAAGGGATTCTTCTGCTTTGGACTCTTTTATTCCACTAGGATAATTTCCCTTCTTTCCCTTTTCTCCCGAAAGTGCTTTATAAAACCGCAGCTCTGCTGACATGGCCTTTATCACCCGCCAGTTCCGTAAGTACCGCACTGGCATAGGCTGACACACTCGGGGGGTGGGGGGTGCACTCAGGTTTGGGGGGGAGCATTGTTTATGGGAGGTAAAAAAGCAAACAGGGAGATAAGCTCAGGGTCTGCCTTTAGACCATTGCCCATCTAGGACAAGCAACTTTAGCCTTGTCCCTTTTCAGAAAGAAAAAAACAAAAAACTTTCTCCTTAGAAAATACCCAGCTGACACCTGCATGTTTTCTATCCCGGTAAAGGCGAGGCTCTGGGGTTCGTATCAGAGAATTTAGCGTCGCACCATCTTCTTCAGGTGGTACTGGGTGCAGCTCAGCATTTGCAGACTTGGTGTCCAAGTTGCATGTTGAAATAAAAGAAACACCCATTTTTTAAAAGTGGGGGCGAAATCCTGGCATTTTAGGGAAAGGTTTTCTCTGACGGAGGGAGGAGAAAAATATGGAGAATAATGAATTCATCAAGCTGAAAATGCACGAGGCAGCGAAGCGCTCAGGCTTCAATACATGGCAAATGGAAAGAGAGCTCCCATTACTGCTGAGATGCACAGACACAGCCCCGCTAATCGCTTGGTCATGCTTGGGAGACACTAAGTCATCACAGGCCATGACATGGTGAGAACAGGGTGCCAGGGGTTTGTTGTAAGAAAAAATTGTTGATTTAACATCCATAACCAGCAGCACCACCTTCCCGACCCTCACCCTCCGGTGACAAGTCTTGGTTGGAAAAGTGCTTGTGTGTCTCTGCGTTTAACTCTTTGGATTCAACGCAGAAATCGTATGGGAGGTAAAAAGGGTAGAGGAAGTGACTCTTTGGACGAGGAGATTAATTTCTATTTCTTGCCACAGTTTGTTGTCTCTTACAGATAGGGTGTGTAGTCTTCAGGGTCTAATAATAGTAGTTGGCATTTATTGACGAGTGGGTTCCTGCCAGGTGCCGGTTTTTCCTCATTAAGTCCTCACGACAGCCCTGTGAAATAAGGTAGCAGAATTGTCTCTGTTTTATGGGAGATAAGTATCCTGTTCAAGGTCACCTAGCTCATGAATAGTGGAACTGAACTTGAAACTGAGATCTGACTCCAAAGCTTGTGCTGTTGACCACTGTGCCTTGTATTCAGTTATGTTCTTTGAGAAATCTAATGAAACCAGAGGACAAATGAGTTGAGGAGACAAAGTGTACTTTTTCATTCTTTCAACATACACTTTATTGAATACTGTGCTTACAATAGCGTGGAAGGACAGCCACGTGCATGTAAGTTCAAAGTAGTACCGTTGCTGATGAGAAGGAAAGATGCATGGGGGCCAGGGTTTGCATGGAACAAAAGTCACCACATCTTCAGGGATTGCTCTCGTGGGTTCTGCCATACAACCAGCGACTAGCTTGTTACCTGGCTGTCTTAGTAGGTACTCAGTGAATAGTACCGTCAGGAAAGGAATTGAAAGCACGACATTGAGCACAGATTCCCTATGGACGAGGTGGGAAAAGGCATTTCAGGATGAGAGAAGAGCAGCTGTAAAGACAGGAGACTGCCGGGAATGTTCTGGAAATGACGCTGGGTCTGCATTGCTGGCGTGCAGGATGGGAGATGGCTGAGTGAGGGCGGCAGAGGGAGCCGAGCCTGCTCAGCGCACAGGCGGGATTGTTATTGACACGGTGTACCTGCAGCAGGCTGGGGGCGTACCTGCAGGAGTGAGGGGACCATGGATGTCATGTGCCTCTGAGGAGGAGGGTCCCCTGAGGTTAGGGGAGCAGCTCTTTGGATGACGGCCTAAGGACTGCGGGGGCCGGGAGGGGGTCAAGACGGGGGTCTCTTGCTGTGGTCTGGATAAGATTACGTGGGTGTGCCTGCAGAGCTGGCGAGGTGGGATATACTTAAGCACCCTTCAGAGAGACTGGCCATTCATTAGATGTGAGGCAAGAAGAGATGGGTGGAGCTGAGGATGGATTTCTGGTTTGAAAAAAAACCCAGTAAGCCATTAATTTTTTTTATTTTTAAAAAGTTGAAAACATATTAAAGTATCATGGACTTATGATGTTCTGTCAATTTCTGCTGTACAGCAAAGTGACCCAGGCATATATATATATATTGTGTGTATATATATATGTGTATATACTTTCCCTCATATTACCTTCCATCATGTTTTTAAAATTCTTTTATTAAAGTATAGTTGATTTACAATGTAAGCCATTAATTTTTTAATTAAAATAATTATTAAAGTATAATGGATTTATGATGTCCTGTCAATTTCTGCTGTACAGCAAAGTGACCCAGGCATATATATATGTGTGTATATGTATATATATCTATATATATATGTGTGTGTGTGTGTGTCTACTTCCTCTCATATTACCTTGCATCATGTTTTTAAAATTTTTTTGTTAAAGTATAGTTGATTTACAATGTTGTGCCAATTTCTAGTTCCAGCAAAGGGACCCAGTCATGCATATATATATACATATATATACATACATTCCACATATACATTCCAATAACTAATGATAAAATAAACCAATTATGACAATAAAAAAAGAGTAGGAGCC
This sequence comes from Phacochoerus africanus, assembly GCF_016906955.1. Taxonomy (NCBI): domain Eukaryota; kingdom Metazoa; phylum Chordata; class Mammalia; order Artiodactyla; family Suidae; genus Phacochoerus; species Phacochoerus africanus. The sequence continues at coordinate 12,738,477 of NC_062555.1, read as the reverse complement.
CAGTGAAACGTGCATGTGTGTTAACTCACTATTAAGCCTTTTTTTCAAATCGGACAGCTGACAATGCTACCGTTGGTAGCCGTTTTCCTCTGAAATATAATTTCAATTTTAATTCCCTATGAAACAGGTATTCTAGTCCTTCTTAGGGTGTCGGGCGTAGTGCTAAGTCCTTTATGCCCGTTACCCATTTAATTTTCCCATCACTCCTTTGAGGACAGTCAGTCCTCGGGAGACTTGTTGCTCCATTCTACGGATGCGAAAACAGAGGCACGGAATTTCATTTGCCAAGCGGCTGATAAACAAATGGCGGATTCTGGATTTTGAATCCAGATGTTCTGATTCCACCCGAATGATCCGAAGACGCAAGAAGCTAAGCGTCTGGCTGAGACCAGGCTTTCCCTCTCTTGAGCATCCCAAGGGACATGGATGCCTGGCACATGTCAGGACAGGGTGGGAGTAAGCAGGACTGTGTCGGGATGTCGACAAACCCCAAAGCAGAACTCCGCCACGTTCAGAGGAAGGGCTGCCTGTCCCACACGGCCAGTCCTGAATCACACATTTTCGACCTTCAGGGAAAGGCCAGGTGCTCCCTGGGGCTGGAGGCGATGGCGCAGAGAGAGGGGCGTGCTGGAGGGGCTTCCCAGTGTCTGAGTCAAGCCAGTCTGAGCCGCATCCGAGAGCACCCGGCCAGCTCCCGGGAGAGAGGGAGGAGGGAGGGCAAGGGACAGAAAGGGGGGACGTGACCTCTCTTCTCTCAGGTGGGCTGACGCTTCAGACCCAACCCGTGAAGGAAGAGAGGCCCGCAGCCCTTGTGCCTGTGGCCTTGTGCCTCCTGTGTGTTTCACCTGTTTAATAAGCATGTCGTGTGATCTGCTCCAGAAAAAGAGGGAGGGGAGAAGAGGACAGTCCAGGAAAAAGACCTTGAGTTCCTTCTTCCAGAAGCCACAGTGGCCCACAGTTCTCACTTTGTCACTGAATACACAGAAACAAATCGCTGTTCAGTACAGGGTGCCTGTGCATTAGGGAAACAGGACGGCGTACGTGTGCTGGCCTGGCTCCTCCTGCCCCGTCACTGAGGGCTTGGTGACCGGAAGCCCCGCACAGAGCCTTGGGGAGCCGAGCCGTGGGGTTGGCCACGGGGTTGGCCCTGTGGATAGGGATTAAGGATGGGTATTGGATATGTGGTTGCAGAGTTGAGACCGTCATGGCCAGGAGATCGTTCTTGATTCTGGTAAAAGGAAAGTAGCACATTTGAATAGATGCCATTTTGTTCCCTATATGAGAAGAGTTGGAAGATGAAGGTTTTTTTTCTTTTTCTTTTCTCTCTTTTTTTTTTTTATGGCTGCATCTGCGGGGAATGGAAGTTCTGGGCTAGGGGTCAAATTGGAGCTGCACTGGGGGCCTACACCATAGCCGTGGCAACACCGGATCCCAGCTAAGCTGCATCTGTCACCCACACCATGGCTTTCGAACTTGAATCCTCTCAGAGACCACATTGAGTCCTTAATCCCATAAGCCACAATGGGAACTCCTCAAGATGCAGGGTTTTTGGGTTTTTTTGGTCTTTTCTAGGGCCGCTTCCATGGCATATGGAGGTTCCCAGGCTAGGGGGCTAATCGGAGCTGTAGCTGCCAGCCTATGCCACAGCCACAGCAACACGGGATCCAAGCCGTGTCTGCGACCCACACTACAGCTCAGGGCAATGCCAGATCCCCAACCCTTTGAGTGAGGCCAGGGGTCAAACCCACAACCTCGTGGCTCCTAGTTGGATTCGTTAACCACTGAGCCACGATGGGAACTCCAAGATGCAGCTTTTAATGCCTAGTTTGACTCTACCCTGTGTACCTTAATTCTGGGAGCTTGCAGATTTTCTCTGTGAAGGCCAGATAGTAAATATTTTCTTTTTCTATTCATCTCTCCAATTGTAATGCAAAAGCGGCCTTAGGTAGTATGTGAATAAATGAGCTTGGCTTTGTCCCAATAGAACTTTACTTTAAAAAGCAGATGGGGTGGGAGGCTGGAAGTCAGAGGAGGCAGATTCAGGCTGAGTTCATGGTCATTTGCCATCCCTTGTTTCAGGCAAATGGCTTAACTTCCCTAATGTCTCAGTCCTTTCCCCTCCAGTGGATTAATTATTCTCGCCCAGCAACTCAGAAGGTTCAAATACCTGGCATAATAAGCAGTTCATAAAGGAAGGAAGGTTGGGCAATTCATGTCCTGGCGCAGTGGAAATGAGTCTGACTAGGAACCATGGGGTTGTGGGTTCGATCCCTGGCCTCGCTCAGTGGGTTAGGGGTCCAGTGTTGCAGTGAGCTGTGGTGTAGGCTGCAGATATGGCTCGGATGTGAGGTTGCTGTGGCTGTGGCATAGGCCGGCAGCTGTAGCTCCGATTCAACCCCTAGCCTGGGAACCTTCGTATGCGGTGGATGTGGCCCTAAAAACTAAAAAGCAAAAAAAAAAAAAGGAAGGTTGGGATGTGAAGGCCCCAGCCAGCTATGGGACTTTGGCCTTGTACTTATTCTCAGTTGCTAAGGACTTTTTCAGCTCTCCCATTCTATGGAGAAGAGTTTGAGAAAGTGCTCTCCAAATGTTAAGTAAAAGTAAAACTGGAAGTGTAGCTTAAAAATTTCTTTCTGAAACGAGTCCACCTCATTTCTTAGGTTACAGACAAAAGTACAAGTTCTTACTGGAAAGTTAGTTCGTATACTCTCCAATTTGTAAGAATTTTTCCTCCTAATATCATTAAGTTGCATTAGAGCTTGATGTATGCAAACTTGACCGAGAAGGTCCATTGCCCTAGGAGGAGACAGAGGAGACGTGCTGATTTGGGCGATGAGGGAGAAAGTGTCTCCTAGGAGGTCCCGTTGTGGCTCAGTGTTTTCGGACCTAATGTTGTCTCTGGGAGGGTTCAGGTTCGATCCCTGGCCTCACTCAGTGGGTTAAGGATCCAGTGTTGCCGTGAGTGGTGGTGTAGGTCATCGAGGTGTCTCGGACCTGGTGTTGCCATGGATGTGGTGTAGGTTACAGCTGCAGCTCCAATTCAGTTTCTGGCCCAGGATCTTTATATGCAGCTTATATATATAAAAGGAAAAGGAAAGTGTTTCCTAAAACTTTTTAAACCAATAACGCAGCAAGTATACAATTTTTGCTTCAGTGATATTCCCAGCATTTCTCCAAATAGTGCAAGAAACAGACATAAGAGAAAAAAAGATGAAATTCCACTGCCTTTAACCCTTTCATGAATAGAAAATGTACAGAGTATACTGCGTACAGTATAAGAAAATGATTCCATCTTCTCTCTAGATGCTCCATCCTTTGGAGCCCACTGTGATTAACCTAATAGAGCGACGAGCTTCAGGGTCACTTATTTCCCCTCTGGTGCTCTTGATTTAAGGCAGGATACAGAACGCAATATGCCCAAACGCACCCTCTCCTTCCCTATGAAAGTCGTAAGAGTAATAAGGAGGAAAGACAAATTCATTTGAGTCCAATCCATCCTTTAAGCACAAAACAAAACGCAAACCTCATTATTGAAGAGTAATAAAAATGAGACTAAGTGGCAGTTAGGTTCCTACAAATAAAAATTGCTACCACTGCTGCCATTGCCTGTCTTTGTGAAATGAGGAGATGAATCCTACCTTTGTTCAGTGAACCCGTAATGAAGAGGTGTTTAACATTGAAGGCTATAGCTTGAAAAAGATATTGCCCTGTAAATGTGAGACCAATGGAGACAGTGGGTTGTGAAGGCTACACCTGCCAAAGGTAAGCTTAATGAAATAGCCAATGGCACTGTCATGGTTTAGAGATTCACCCAATAGTGTAAGCATTTACAGACTCATGGAGTAGCATTCTAGTTTAATGCTTTCAAGTTCTTTTTATTTTAAGCTGGCAGTGCTGGGGTGGATGGGGGAAGGGAGTGATATGTACGTTATTCTCTCTCTCACACACACACACACACACACACACACACACACACACTTTTTAAGGAGGATTTTCTCCCTGGACATCCTGAGTGATACGTATGTAGCTTAAAGTGAGTAGAGTATTAATTTATAGTTATTAAAGTGATTTGTATTTTGTATATTTATATATCTTCAATACCTAGCAATTTCTTCATACTTTGTGTGTTGCACTAGCAATTTTGTTGGATACACTATTTCAAGTAACCCAGATTGAGTGTTTCTATTAGTTGGTGTTAGATAAATGGCAAGACATGCTCTGAAGTGGACTTCAACCCTGGAAGAACTGTAGAGCCAATGAACTTCCAAAAGATGAGCAGTCCTTTGTGAGGTGTTTGTTGTAGGGTGTGATGATTTGATGTTGCGCTTTGGGGGTAACAGGTTAAGGTGATCTGTCCCAGGAATCTGTTCCTTGAAATGGGCTACATAAAGAATCCTACTGGCACATAGTAGGTGCTCAACTGGCACATAGTAGGTGCTCAACAAATGTGGTGTTTTCATATTGGTCTAAGAGATATCCTGCTTATTCCATCAGTTGCCTGTTTTTGAGTCTCTTTGATTAAGGGTGGCTCTTGGCAGTCAAAGAGATTAGATCCCAAACCTCTGTCTCTGGAACTCCCTTCGATGCTTGAAAGTAGAGCAGCCCGATATAGAAAGGTTCAGAACTGAAGTGAATAGTTTCAGAATTCTCTGTGCACCTTTTTAATGAGCTCTGTGTATTTCCAAAGTGTTTGACAATCATTTATCTCTCTGACTAAACAGAGACCAGAGCCAGGATAAAGGAAGGGCCCTGCAAGATCCTGCATTGAATTGGCAGGACAACCACATCACATAGAAGAATTTATGGCTTCCATCGCCTGAGCTCAACCCTCGCTCCTGGCTTTCTGTTCCTTCAGGTTTGCTTCCTTTTGGATATTGACTTTACCAAAAATCAAACAAAAATTGCCTTTTTTGGTCTCCCCCTTTTCATATCTGTCCTCATTCTGACCAGATTGTTGTCTTTAAAAGGTGGTAAAAGACAGGACATGGAAAGAAGAATGTAGTAGCACCACGGTTGTTCCTTGGTCGAGAACCAACCTGGTCTCGAGTCCCCACTTGATGTTTGTTTTTATTAAAAACGTCTGCAAGGGCAACTGTTCTGAGTATATTATCCAAGAGGATCTTGTTAATTAGTTTTGCTGCAGCATCGGTGGGAGTAACAAAAATATACATCTGCTGACTAAGAATGACACACATTTGTTAACAAAAACACCGTTTTCACTAAAACACAATTCTTGACAGTTTAGCGCGTGCCATATAATGTTTAAATCCTATCTTCAGTTCCTATAATTTTGGGAAAAATTATAAATTACTTTAAAAATTTTTTAAAGTATGTTTGGAGCCTGTGAGAAAATTCTGGGGAAAAAAAAAAAAAGAAGGGTTCCCCAGAAACTGCCCTCCCTCTGCTCAGAGGGGGAGAAAAAAAAGAGAAAGGATGGTGCCGGGTGGGGTGGAAAGAGTCCTGTATACTTCAGCCAGGGGAAGTAATTGAAAATGCTAATTCTGTGCCCACAGATGAAAACTTTGAAGGACAGGTCCTTGTCATCGGACTCCTCGAGAAACAGCAGAGCAGAAATAAAAATAGATCATTGACCAAAAATATCCCTTTCCAACTGAGAAGTTTTAAAGTGCTGCTGCCCATTTTTCTGTTTAAAAAATTATAAACCAGCCTTTTTTATTCTTTACTTTGAGAACTGTGGGGGCTAATGTATGGGTGGTTTAAGAATAGAAATATTAAGAATCTCAGTTTGCAAAATATTGAAATAGTTCTATGGCTGTTTTTTCCCCTCTAGAAGATGAATTATCTGCAAGGGTCAAATTTAGGTTATTGTCAAATCAGGAATTCCAGAGGCTCCAGTCAGTTAGCAATTTTGGGAAAGATGCACATAGATAAGAGTTACCTCCTTTTCTTCTTTAGAGAAACAGCAATGTTAATGATTATAATTGCAGTAATAATTTCTGGAGGTCCTGTTGTGGCTCAATGGAAACGAACCTGACTAGTATCCATGAGGACGCAAGTTTGATCCCTGACCTCACGCAGTCGGTTAAGGGTCTGGCATTGCTGTGGCTGTGGGGTAGGCCAGCAGCTACAGCTCCGATTTGACCCCTGGCCTGGGTGTGGCTCTTAAAAAAAAAAAAGCAGTAATAATTTCTTTCCACTTTAAGCTCAAGGGTTACATTGGGGTTTGTAGCTTGTTTGCAGTGTTAGAACCAGTGGGGCGGGGATAGTCATGGAAATAGTTTGGGGAAGTGCCCTTGTCATATAGAGCATTAAAAACTGGGCACGTGTTTACTGGCTCTTTTGTATGCTTACTGGTTCATGAGAATCAAGAATGGCGATTGGAAATGGTTACCCAAGAGGAAAGAGGGTAGGGAAGGGATATATTAGGGGGTTCGGATTAGCAGATACAAACTACTATATATAAAACAGGTAAACAACAAAGCCCTTCTGTATAGCATAGGGAACTGTATTCAATATCCCACAGTACGCTATAATGGAAAGGAATATAAAAAAGAAAAAATAGGGAGGTCTCATAGTAGCTTAGTGGTAACAAATCCCACTAGTATCCATGAGGATGTAGGTTCGATCCCTGGTCTCGCTCAGTGAGTTAAGGATCTGGCATTGCTGTGGCTATGGTATAGGCTGGCAGCTGTAGTTCTGATTCACCCCCTAGCCTGGAAACTTCCGTATGCCTTGGGTGCAGTCCTAAAAAGCAAAAACAAACCAAAAAAAAAAAAAAAAGAAAGAATATATATATACATATATATAACTGAATCACTTCTCTGTACACCAGACACTAACACAATATTGTAAATCAACTATTCTTCATTAAAAAAAAAAAAAAAAAGGTCTTGTAACCATGCAGAGCTAGATTTGGAATTCATTTCTTCTTTTATTCTTTCTTTTCTTTTATTCTTTAACAGACATTTATTGATCCAGTACCGTTCTGGGTACAGAACAGTGAGCAAAAGAGACAGAACCTCTGCCAGCATAGAGCTTACATTCCAGTGAGAAAGTAAAGAAAAAAGGAAGGATGGTGACCGGTGCGTCCTATGGGAAAACAGTAGTGTGAGGGGAAGAGCACCGGGGTTTGATTTAAATCGGGTGGGCAAGGAAGGCCCATTCAGGCGACATTTCCAGAGAAACCTGGAGCCACCGAGGGAGTGGCTTTGTGGGCCTGGAATCACCCCTCCTCAGCCACCCACAAAGCCACTCCCTTGGTGGCTTCAGGTTTCTCTGCAAATGTCCCCTCAGTGGAGTTTTCCTTGACCACCCTGTGTAGATCAGATTCCAGCTTGAACCGTGATGGGACGGGAGTGGAGTATCCTCAGGAGGAACCAGTGCAAGGTGGCGTCAAGGAAGAAATGGGGACAGGGCTACATGGTCCTCAGGTCACTGTCACGGTGATGACTTGTACTCTGCTTGAGATGAAACCGGTTCTAGGATTTTGAGGAGGGAGATGTGACATGATCTGACATTTATAAAGGACCATTCCACAGTTCTTTAGAGAACCAACCAAGGAGAAACAAGGGCAGAGACAGAGAAACTCACTAGAAGGCCACCGTCATAATCCAGGGAGCGGTAGCCATGTCGGATCCTCGAGGTACCCGAGGTACCCATGGCGGTGGTGGGACGTGGTCGGAGTCTCTGGATGTACTTCCGAGGTACTGCCAGCAGGATATGCTAATGATTTGGGTGTGAGATGAGATGAAAAAGAAAACCTTTGCATTGCAGACCCTCATTCCACAAGCTTAAAAACCTTAGACAGTTTCTCACTCTGGTATCAACGAGAAGAACAAAAAGGTGTATGTTCCTTGAAACCTGTTTAAAAAATTAAAATGCCTTTATTCATATTATTTGAGTTGAGCTTATGCAGTGGGTATTCATCCATCTGGCAGACAAACAGAGGCCCTGTGATATTAAATGCTCTGACCAAGTTTAGATAGCCAGTCAGTGGCAGAACACATCCTTCAACTCATCTGCAGAATCGCTATCATAAAAATCGTCTTCCTTATTAAGTGCTGGGACCATAGCTTATGAGGTTCCAGCATTTCAGGGATCCAAAGGTCCTTTGAAGAGCTAAGTCAGTGCTCAGCATCTCAAATACTGTTGTTAGAAGTTGTTATAGTGTGTGAATCTGTATTATCTTTTGTACATGAAGAGAGAGGAGCCGACCTACAGGGGAGGACATTTGCCCATGAACTTTGTGTTCCTTTTTTCTGGCAACAAGCAATTAATTTGCCCAGTTTGGGCCACTTCACTCTTATCCACTGACTCGTGTGTAACCCAGGGGCCATTGTTTGTCATATGGAGATGCCTTCTGAGTGACTGGAATGGAGCAAGACTAATTAGCTTAACCAACGTTAAAAAATAAGACTTCCCCACTGATAGGATGCTAACCAGCAAACCAACCTGTCACACTTACAGTCTTTTATGGTTGTGGATGACTGGCATCGTTTCAGCATATCCAGTGCCTTGGCATTTGCGAAAGCCACCTGGCCACCTTTATTGGTCTGATGGATGGATCTGAGGCTGAAGGGCAAGATGGATTATCTATTAATGGAAAATAATACAAATAGAAAAAAAAAAGCCCTACCGATTTAGTTTATCTGAGTTAATAATATCTAAATACCTTAACCTCAGATCATTAGTCTTGAATATCTCAATCAATATGGATTCTCTCAAAAATCAATTTGCTGCTACAAATGTGATTGTTTAATAATTCACAAGTTAATGGGCCTTTAGGCTAGAAAAGGTGAGTGTAGCTGAAGGAAAAGAGGTAATTGCCATCTCAGATAAGATTTCAATTAAAAGAAGAGAAAGTCTACGAAATAGAGTGTACAAGTTTTCGTTGAGACGTGGCGATGTTTTATATACACATGTTTGGAGCCAGCTGAGTGGCCTCCTGGGGAGACATCCATTTAGTTCAGTTTCATTGTTCACTTTCAGATCAGAGCTGTGTAACAGTTTTCCTGAAGATCATAAATATTTTATTCAAATAAACCATAGCAAATTTCTGTTTTACTTACTAGATTAAAAACAATAATTTTCCATAGCTAATGACTGGTGCCAAATATAGAGGCATTCCTCTCTGCAGTAGTCGAGCGTCAGGACAGACGAGTCTTCTACGGCCTTTTGGGGACTCCCGTTTCGAGCCTCTTCTGTTTTGTGTCCGAGACAGTGACCTTGTTTTGCCAATTTTGCCTTTGGAGTGGCCCTTGCCCATTGCTGTCGCTTTGGATGGCTCGAATTCCCAGGACTTGTCGTTCTTCCTAACATGTTGCTTTCAGGATAAATCTGTTCTCTGAAAAGATGTTTTGAAGCCTGGCTTCCCGAGTGCTCTCCCCTCTGCCGCAGGTTTGCGGTGTGGACAGACCGATGATGAATGATTCTGATTCTCTCTACTTTTCATTCTCCACCAAGAATCATCTGTCCCAAGAATCTCTTCAAACTGTTATGAGAGACCATTTTGGGGGGTTTGTTTGGTTTTGTTTTTTCCTCAAACAGCATTTTTTGGTTGTTTTCGGTTTTGTTTTGTTTTGTTTGCAGCCACTGACAACGGTGTTCTTCTACGTTATTTTAGAAGGAATAGATGAATATCGGAGTGGGGGTTGCCAGGGTCACTGCTGTCCGCCCAGGAGAATGTCCTGTCACCTGAATGACTTCGTTGTGCCCCCACCCTGGGCCACACCCAGCATGTAAGGCTGGGTGACCTTTCTGTCTATTTGCATAATCTTCCTTCCTTGGATTTATTCTCCATGCCTGGGTCAAAAAAAGGGGCTCATTAATAAACATTTATTGAGCACCAACAGGGTATTATGTTCCAAATATATTCCCTTCCCTATAGGCTTGGAATCCACAATTTTGGCTCCCAGCAGTCACCTCTGCCCTGATTTTGAGAAGAGTTAAGTTATCTAAGCAATTGAAAGGACATTCAAATATCTGTGAACTTCAAAGAGAGATAGTCCTTCATCTAATATGTCCTTTTAGATGGTCAAAATTTCTAAATGTTCTACTTGTCTCGGAAAGTCCCATGAACTGTGAGTTTCTGGGATGCAGATTAGACCCTGGTAAGGTTAAAATTGTTAACACTCATAGCTAATAATTAGGTTATCAAGTGAAAAGCATCTGTGCTGTTGGGTGTGGGGACTGTGGCAAGCGGGGGAAAAAAAAAGAACCTCATAAAAATGAAAGGACGTTGTCAAGGTCATTGGCATATGACTTTTAAAGTCATCCGAGCTGGGTGCCGTTGTGCTCAAAATTCGATCAGTAGGCAAAGTTGAAGATGACACTGTTGTTAGGATGTGTGAGGCTTTTTACTGAAGCATGATAAATAATTGAAAATGCCTTTAGCAAATTCCTGTTTTAATGGGAAAATACTTTGTCATGCCGTTTTTCAATTAGTATTCACTAATTCAAATTGGTTTATCATTTAGGCAACTGCACATTCGATTTTTAGGGATGCATTTTCTCATCTGCGTTTTTATTTGTGGATTTTCCAGTTGATAGTAAAACTTTCAGTGGGCTGCAATCATGTTTCTGCTTGTGGCTCCCAGCATTTTTCTGATGAATGCAACACCTGAAGGATTAAATTAAAAATCACCATCAGTGGTGCTTTTTGAACCTGATCCCTTGAACCCGGCTTTGGTGAAGGACTATGGATTGTAGCTGTTCGAATTAGAATCTGGGATGGGGAAAGGGACACGTTTTAATGTGAAATAAAGAAGGTGGTGATTCTTTTTTTTTAAAGTATGGATGATATACAGTGTTGTGCCAATTTCTGCTCTATAGCAAAGCGACCAGGTTACACGTGTACATACATTCCCTTTCTTGTAATTTCTTCCATCGTGGTCTATTCCAAGAGACTGGAAATAGTTCCCTGTGCTGTACAGTAGGACCTCATTGCTTATGCATTCCAAATATAAGAGTATGCATCTGCTAACTCCAAACTCCCAGTCCATCCCCTCCCCTCCTCTCTCCCCCTTGGCAACTGCAAGTCTGCTCTCCGTGTCTGTGAGGCTGTTTCCGTCTTGTATCCAGGTTCATCTGTGCCATAGTTTAGATGCCACACAGGCATGATATCACATGGTGTTTGTCCTTCTCTTTCTGATTTACTTCACTTAGTGTGAGAATCTCTAGTTGCATCCCTGTTGATGCAAATGGCTTTATTTTGTTCTTTTTTAGGACTGAGTAGAATTCCATCATCTGGATGTACCACATCGTCTGAATCCATCCATCCGTCAATGGACAGTTAGGCTGTTTCCATGTCTTGGCTATTGTGAATAGTGCTGCAAGGAACATACGGGTGCATGCATCTTTTTGAATTGTAGTTTTGTCTGGATGTAGGCCCAGGAGTAGGATTGCTGGATCATATGGTAGTTCTATATTTAGTTTTCTGAGGAACCTTCATACTGTTTTCTACAGTGGTTGCACCAGTTTACATACCCGCCAACAGTGTAGGAGGGTTTCCGTTTCTCCACACCCTCTCCCACACTCGTTATTTGTAACCTTATTCTTGATGGCCATTCTGACTAGTGTGAGAGGTTTTTTTTTTTTGCATGCCCTTGCTCCTTTTCTTCAGATTTAAAGGACTCCGCACATATTAATTTTGAAAGGCATTCTCCATTTCAGATTTAACATTCTTGTTTGCATTTCTTTAGAAGAGTCGATAGTCCAAAATGTGCTTCCTAAAACATCAGGTGGTGGTTATTTAAGTATTTCTTAAGCAGTGAAGGTTCACCCAGCATTGCCTTAGTTCAGGGGCTGTAGGCAGTGGAAACATAAAAAAGATGCTTTAACTTTTTTTTTTTTTATCAATATGATAAAAATAAAGGCTAACCAAAAATGAAGAGCCCTGGTCTTCATAAGGGAATTCAGGATTCTTTCATTCGTTATTTAATTAGTATTCCAGAGGTGGTTTGCTGCTCTCAGAAAGATGTTTTTATGTTTACATTTGTTTCTTTCCACCTTCCCATTAGAGTATAAGTTCTGTAAGAGTGAGGAACTTTATGTCTGTACTTTATCCCCTTAGAATAACAATTGGCACGTGGTAGAAACGTTCAGTATCTTTGCTAAATGAATGCATGATCGATTGAGTGAACGATAAAGCCTCTTCTTCAGAAAAGAGTTCCCTAACAGAGACAGGTCGTCTGAGATCCAGAAGTTCAGTAGGAGCTCGCCTAAGAAGAGGCCTTGAAGAGTAAACGTAGAAGGAGCACATTCCTCACAGAAGAAATGGACAGCGCTAAGTGTTTCGTTAGCACTCCCCAAAGGTGAAATACTTAGATATAAATGGAACAAACTACAGACAAGGTCTATATGAGGAAAACTACCAAGCTCTGATCCAAAGAAATCGAAGATCTCCAAAAAAAGAGACACATCTTATGCTCATTCCTGGGGACTTCAGAGAATGCTGGAATGAAGACACTAGAGCTAAGATCTTGAGCGTGGTGAGAGAGGAAGAGCAAGGAAGGAGACGTAATCTGTATCTTGGGACAGCTCGGTGGCTGCCTGCTCCCCAGCTGAGCCTGCGCCCCGCTTAGCCTGCCCCCGGGAAAGGCACCCATCTTCCCAGGTACAAGTGGCAGCTCCTCTCTGGTCTGGTTCTCCCAGTTTCTGATTTCCATTTGCAAGATGATTACTGCGAAGCAGAGGTGGAGCCCAAGGGCTTGGGAATAGTGAAGAGTGCCAAGGGAAGATGAATCCTCTCCTTGTCCACCGTATCAGAACCAGAATCTACGGGCAGCCCGGCAGCTACCTGGTGCATTGTTTGAAGCACAGTGAATGACAGCAGTTAACCCTGTTGAGACTCTGTGTTCCACAACCTAACCATGCCCTCTGTGAGATTTCCGTGAAATCCACGGGTCACTGGCGAAAGAGGAAATGCAAGCCCGTCTCTAACATTTTCTGGGCCAGGACAAGAGTCCAAATAGAGGCCCGGGCACCACCATTGTTTGAAAGCTGCAAATCAAGCTAATAAATCGTTAAACAAAACATGTTCTGGGAGCTCCTGTTGTGGCTCAGTGGTAACGAAATCAGCTAGTATCCATGAGGACATGGGTTTGATCCCTGGCCTCACTTGGTGGGTTAAGGATCTCTAGTTGCTATGAATTGTGGTGTAGGCCAGTGGCTACAGCTCTGATTTGACTGCTAGCCTGGGAAGTTCTATATGCTGCAGTGTGGCCCTAAAAAGACTAAAACAAACAAAAACATGTTCTATTGTTTTGTCTTGAGAACCATTCCTTCCTAATCCTTTTTTTTTTTTTGCTTTTTCTAGGGCCTCACTTGCGGCATATGGAGGTTCCCAGGCTAGGGGTCCAATTGGAGCCATAGCCACCGGCCTACACCAGAGCCACAGCAATGCAGGATCTGAGCCGCATCTGCAACCTACACCACAGCTCACGGCAACACTGGATTCTCAACCCACTGAGCAAGGCCAGGGATCGAACCTGCAACCTCATGGTTCCTAGTCGGATTCGTTAACCACTGAGCCACAACGGGAACTCCCCTAATCCTTTTTACTTCCATTGTGGTCCATGGGCCAGCAGCATTGATATCATCTCAGAGCTTTTTAGCAATGCAGACTTTCAGGCTCTGCCTCAGGTTTACTGAATCAGAAGCAACTCACAACAAAACCTCCAGGTCCTTTGTTACCACATTGAACTTTGAGAAGCACTGTTTAGAAGGACCTGAAAGCCCAAGTTCTAATAGAGAACCCTCAGACTTCTTGGAATGCTGCAGAATACGGCCACATGACAACAGCTGTGTCTCAGCCCCCCACCTCTTTCCTCACCCTTCGTCTTTCCATTCCCACTTCTCCCACCATCATGCCTTCAGATGCATGGAAAACCGCTTGATACGGAGTTCCCGTCATGGCGCATTGGTTAACGAATCCGACTAGGAACCATGAGGTTGCGGGTTCGGTCCCTGCCCTTGCTCAGTGGGTTAACGATCCGGCATTGCCGTGAGCTGTGGTGTAGGTGGCAGACGCGGCTCGGGTCCCGCGTTGCTGTGGCTGTGGTGTAGGCCAGTGGCTACAGCTCCGATTCGACCCTTAGCCTGGGAACCTCCATATGCCGCGGGAGCGGCCCAAGGAAATAGCAAAAAAAAAAGACACACACACAAAGAAAGAAAACCTCTTGATACAATCATATCCTTTTAACATCGCGGCTCTTTGGCCTCCCTTTGGGCCCAGACATGTACCACTGGCACAACAAGATCATAAGTGTAGGGACTTCCAAGATGGGTCTAGAGGTGGGGCGTGGTTTTAGGTGGGCGCATACCTGTGACGCTATAGACTTCTCATAGCGTGAAGAAGGGTGCAGCCAGAGAAGGGGCTGCAAAAATGCAGGACCAAGTAGGTGCCCCTCTTCTTCTGGGCTAAGGAGAGTGGTGGCTAAATATATATATCTCTCCCTCTGGGTATAAGATGACCGTGGTGATGGCATTCAGGCTAGACTGCCTTGATCCAAATCAGGTTATGAATAGGTGGAAATCGGCACCAGAAAACTCATCTACACACTGGGAAAAAAACAAACAAACATGGACCTGTTGAAAGGCATCCAGGATCACGGAACACCTGCGGGGCTTATGGTTCTCATCCACGTCTGAGTTTCCTGCCATTGGGGATGGTTTAGAGGAAAGATGATTCCTGAGAGACTTAGGAGATTGACCCTGACACAATACACCTGAAGAGTAGGAGGGGAAGATTTGATTGTCACTTCTCAGTTGTGTAATGTTTGATGCATCCGTAATAAATTTGACGTGCATTTTCATCTTTAGTCAAAAACTAACTACCTAAAAGGTATTTTGTACGCTCTTTTGAAATCTGGACTCTCCATCAAATGGAATTTCTTTTTTAAAAAAATGGAATGCAATGTGATTAGTGCAAATGTCTGCGAAATTTATTGTCCTATTAAAATCCTATTGGGTCTTTGTTTATGAAATGTATTTTTCTGTATTTGAGGTTTAGGAAGGCTTGATAATGAGGCTTTGAAGATTCATGGCCTCTTTTCTATGGCTTAATTTAGGCTCTATATCAAATATGTAAAATAACATTGTATCTTCCCACCACCTCTGTGGATCATACATTTTGTGATTATTTCCCTGCCAGCGTTCTTTCCTTCTCGTCTCCTTTTATAAATACAGAAGTACTCATCGGTGGAGGGTTTTTAACATGCAGTGTCAGTTATCTAGAGCAGGAAGGGGGAGCGAGCGTGGATGACAGTTTCTCCAGGGTTGGGTAGACACATACTGACTCCCATTCAGCGTCAGCTGCCACCCTCTCCCTTCTGCATCCTTTCTTTCCATAGGTATGGCCCATCTTTTACAGATGGCACCTAAACTCCCCATGGCCCATCATTCAGTTTCTGCAGGAGGCAGATGACTTGCTCAACAGTGTTGCCCAAGGGGTACAAAAAATTGAGATGGTCACATGATCCACTTTGGGGGAGTCAAGACTTCTGGTGACTTAAGGAACTATCCAGTGATTTTTTTTTTGTCTTTTTTTTTTGGTCTTTTCTGCCTTTTCTAGGGCTGCTCCCGCGGCATGTGGAGGTTCCCAGGCTAGGGGTCGAATCCGAGCTGGAGCTGCCAGCCTACACCACAGCCACAGCAACAAGGGATCCGAGCCCCATCTGCCACCTACACCACAGCTCACGGCAACGCCGGATCCTTAACCCACTGAGCAAGGGCAGGGACCGAACCCGCAACCTCATGGTTCCTAGTCGGATTCGCTAACCACTGCGCCACGACGGGAACTCCCATCCAGTGACTTTTGATCCTCCCTTCGTTTCATCACAAAGCAGTTAAGGCCATTCCTTATCTCTCGCACAAGCAATTCTTAGCTCCTGTGATCTATGTTTCTCTTTATCGCCATTGCACCTGTGGCTTCACCTTGCTCTAAAAATAAAGACCAGTGTCCTAAGCATGGCCCGTCTCAGTCTGGTCTGGCTCTACCCCTTCTTTCACTTCATCTCATCCCCTGCTCCCCACCCTGTGCATCTGTCTGGCTGCCTTCTTTTAGATCCTAGGACTCATTAGGCTCCCTCCTGTCACAGGACCTTTGCACCTGCTCTTCTCTCTGCTGAGAAATCCCCAAGTCTTGTACCTGCCTTGTTAACCCTAGTGGTGTACTCGGGTCTCTCCTTATGTGACCCGTGCTTGGCTTCTCTGTTGGTCAAATCCCTTTATTGTATACTTTCAAGACACTTATTTTTCAGTAGTATGACATTGAGTAATATCTGCCTCTCCTACTGCACTGAAACTCCTTGAGGGCACAGGCTATCTGCTTCACTCTTTCCGCTGCCTTCTTAGCACTTCCTGATGTCCCCGTGAGAAGGAGCTGAGGCGGGTGACTCTCTTCTTCTGGCTGGTTGCCCTAGGACAGCTCTGCATTTTAATATAAGGAAAAATTGCATCAAATTCCTCTTATAGGTTGGGGGCTGTTTTAAAAAGGCTCCATTTGGGGTTAGCAGAGGGGGACAGACAGGTCTCCATTCAAGCTTTACAAGGGGAGGCCAGCAGGTGTTTTACAGTTATGTGGTCTGATGCTGTTGGATTCCTCGGGGACCCAGGAAACAGGGTAGGAGGCTGTCTTTAGAAGACAGAGTGAATAAGGGTACTTAGTAACTTTGAGCCCAATTTTCATCCTGGGTGGCACCAAGAAGTGTCACATAGTCTATGCCTTTATCTCCAGACAGGTGTGTTTTCTCTCAAGCAGTGGTCGTGATTCCGTTCCTTAGAACCAGTGTCACAGTCAGGATGCCTTTCCTGCTGCCCGACGTACATTCCTTTTGCTGTAATTTAATAAGCCCATTACCTTTGTTCTTCCCTCGGGGAGAATCTATTTTGATAATAATTCTTTAAATAGATGAATCGCATTTATACAGCACCTTACAGTTTACAAAGTGTTTTCAGTACGTCGTCATCTCTTCGAACCTCCCTCCCAGCAGCTCAGGGGCTGGCACGTTATTTCCTCTTCTTTTCACTAAACAGCCCAGAGCGAGGATGGACCTTACTCAAGACCGCATGGCTGCTACGTGACACAGACGGACAGGTGGGTCTCAAACTCAGGTGCTGGTGTTTCTAAACCCCAAGTTGTTTTTGCAGTATCGGGAGCCCTCACCCTCTGAATGTGAGAAGGGGGTTTCTCCCTAGTTTTTCCTTTGAATTGTCGTCATCCTATCTTATTAAGGGGTATGTTTTCTCAGTTGCTGTCTTCCACACCTGCGTTCCTTTTCACTCCTCTTTCCTGAGCTCTCAGGGTTCCGTGTGTTGTATTGGTTGTGTAACTCTGAGACACAGTGTCTTAAAAAAACTTTCAAATGATAAGATTTTAATGAGTCCTTAAATAAGGCCCTGCTATTCATACAATCTGGTGCTGTGCTGGCTTTGCTTTTTTTAAATTGGAGTATAGCTGATTTACAATGTTGTGTTAATTTCAGGTATACAGCAAAGGGATTCGGTTTTACATATCTATATATTACTTTTCAAATTCTTTTACCTTACAAGTTATTATAAGCTTTTGAACATAGTTGCCCTTGCTGTCGAATAGGACCGTATTGTTGACCTATTTTGTATATAGCAGTGTGTATACATTAATCTCAAACTTTTAATTTCTCCCTCCCGCTGTTCCCCTTTGGTAACCATCGTTTATTTTCAAGGTGAGTCTGTTTCTGTTTTGTGTATAGATTCATTTGTATCATTATTTTTTTAGGTTCCACATGTAAGTGATATCATATGATATTTGTCCCTCCCTTCCTTCCTTCCTCTTTTCCTTCCTTCCATTCTTTCTTCCTTTCGATCTGCACCTGCGGCACAGGGAAGTTCCCGCCCTGGGGTCAAATCAGACCTGCACCTGCTGACCTACGCCACAGCCACACTGGATCCAAGCCGCATCTGTGACCTACACCACAACTTGCAGCAATGCCAGCTCCTTCAAGCACTGAGCAAGGCCAGGGATCAACCTGCATCCTCACAGAGACAACGTTGGGTCCTTAGCCCCCCTGAGATGGAGACTCCTGTCTTTCGCTTTCTGATTTCACTTAGTATGATAGTCTTGAGTTCCATCTATGTTGCTGCATGGCTTCATTTTTCGACAAAGGATGTATTAGCCTGATAATAACTGTTTGTATTTAGCAAAAAAATAAAAATTAGAAATAAAAAAGGAAAGAAGGTTTCTAGTTGTGGAAACTCCAGATCTAAAGGATGAGATTCGAGGTCTCAGACTTTGCAGATGAAAGGTCTAGTCTGAGGTTTTCATTCACAGCCTTCTCGTGACCATTCTTTCTGTCAGAAACACTTTTTAAATGTTCACAGACAGGGGGATTTGAGACCCTTAGCTCTACCCAGCCCTGTCTTCTTAGAATGAATTCAGGAAGCGTCAAAGGCTCTCCCCAACATCCCTCGTCGGGGAGGAATAGCCACGTCACCTACACTCAGCTGGACCTGGGCAACACCAGGGCCCCACGCTGCGTGCTGCCTATTGGCAGTAAGAAAGCTGCTCCCCCAGATTCCTCCCAGCTGCTTCCTTCCTCTAGCTCTTGTCATTCCTTTGTGTTTATTCCATAGCTTTGTACTGGAACAAAGCTTAAAAGTTGGATTTCCTGGGCGTTCCCCTCGTGGCTCCATGGTCACAAACCCAACTAGGATCCATTGAGGATGCGGGGTTGATCCCTGGCCTCATTCCTTAGGTTAAGGATCCGGCATTGCTGTGAGTTGTGGTGTAGGTCACAGCTTCGATTCAACCCCTAGCCTGGGAAACTTCATGTGCCATGGGTGCAGCCCTAAAAAGGAAAAAAAAAAAAATGGATTACAGTTGGAAAGAAAGAAGAAAGCACTGACAAATTGTCTTTAGTTGAATTCCATGAATTAGATCACGTTTGACTGTTGTTTTAGAATCATTAAAAAATGTATTAGGTAAAATAATTACAATAACGATCTTTTAACAAGAACTGGGTACTCCCTTTAAAATGAATAATCTGTAGTAAAGATTATGTCACGATTTATTTTGCGTGTGTATATATGTGTGTGTTTTTCTCTTTTAGCCAAATGGTTTTCAATAGCAATTACTGAAGTGTCAATGACCTTCTGGTTCAATTGAATTAAAAAACTTAAATGAAGTTTTACTAGTATCACTCTCTGCTGTCATACAGGTAATTGCGAACATGATATATGCTACCACAATGCCACCTAAAGTTAGTAGCCTTTGTTTAAAGCAAGGTAAAATTTTACATATACTGCGACAGAAAACAGCCTACAACAAAAGTCTGTTGGCCAGCAGGGTTTGTGCAGTACTGAATTTTCAAAGCACTAGGAAGAAAGAGACAAACTCTAAGAATAAGGTACTTAAGTAGTGACTGTTTAAGGCAAGATTGAACTATAATTGAAAAAGAAATCCTTAATAAGAAATAGGTAAATGTGCTCTCAGTATCTTCTGAGAGTTCTGGCTTCCCCATTTCTTTTTCTTTATGGTATCCTTTGATGAAAAGATCTTCCTATGTTTAGTTACATATAATTTATCAATCTTTTCTTTATGGTTGACACTTTTTGTGTTGTCAGATTTTTTTTTTTTCTAACTGAAGGTCATGAAGATATTTCTCTTACGCTATCTTCTTAAAGTTTTAGAGGTTTACTTTTCAGGTTTTAACCCATCTGAAATCTGCTGTTGTGTGTGGACAGTATAAGGTAGAACTCCTTTTAAGGATAATCAGTGGCAGTTCCCATTGTGGCTCAGCAGTAACAAACCCGACTAGTATCCATGAGGACATAGGTTCAATCCCCCAGCATTGCTGTGAGCTGTGGTGTAGGTTGCAGATGCAGCGCAGATCCCGTGTTGCTGTGGCTGAGGTGAAGGCGAGCAACATCTCTGATTCAAGCCCTAGCCTGGGAACTTCCATATATCGTGAGTGCAACCCTAAAAAGACAAAAAAAAAAAAAAAAGGTAATCAATGATCTCAGCACCATTTACTGTGGTTCATCTCCCCCCGAGCCACCTCCCCAGAGCTTCAGTTTCCTCTTGTTAGATACCAAGTTACCAACTAGTGGGGTCCTGTTTCTAAGCTCTCTATTTGGTTCTATTTATCAATCTGTCTATCCTTGTATAAATATATCATCTCACAGTAGCCTTATAATATGTTTTGATGACTAGAGAAGAAGTCCACAGAAGGCTGGCCAAGTAAATGTGGTATATTCATCACCTAGAATGTGATAGAATCAGTGAACTACAGCTTTGCACATCAACAGAGATGAATCATAGAAGCATAGTATGTAATGAGAAAGCAAAAACAACTAGAACGGACTGATTACTGCATGATACCATCTTGAAATATCACATAGAAATAAATCTAAACAATGTATTATTTAGGGACAGAGTCTTGGTGGTAAAATTTCCAGGGAAGACAGAAGGAATGAGATGCATCCGATTTAAGACAGACCTAGAGGTTATCATACTAAGTGAAGTTAGTCACAGTGAAAGCCAAGCCTTATATGATATCACGTATATGTGGAATCTAAAAAAGAACACAAATGAACTTATTTGCAAAACAGAAACATACTCACCGACTTTGAAAAACTTATGGTTACCAAAGGGGACAGGTGCAGTGGGCCAGGGGAGGGGGGGGCGGGTGAGGGATGGACTGGGGATTTGGGATTGGCATATGCACACTGAGGTATACGGAATGATCGGCCAGCGGGGACCTGCTGTATAGCGCAGGGAACTCTACCCCGTGATAGATCTATTTGATAATCTCTTGGGAAGAGAATCTGAAGTGCGTGGTGAACTGAATCCCTTTGTTACACAGCAGAAGTTATCACAACCTTTTAAGTCAGCTATGCTTCAATAAAACTTTTTAAAAGGAAAAAAAAAAGATAGTATGTACTGCTGGTGAGGGATGGAGCTGAGTATGAGTAGATATCTTTAGCATTTTTGGCAATGCTTGTTCCTTAAGCTGGATAGTGGGTTCATGAAGGCTCATTGTATTACTTGTTTCAGCATTTACATATATGATACACATTTTATATTAACTATTACAAAAATAAAATGTAACAACTATAAATGTGCATGCACTTTGATAATTTTATAAAAGCATAAGGCTATTAAAAATTTTAAACATCCCAGGAACTGAAATAGTTACTTTGTCTCTTCTCTGTGTTCCAGACTTTTCTCTTTCATGTTGTTTCTAATTCACATTAAATTTATACCCCCTCACAAGTGGGGTGTGTGTATATGCATGTGTGTGTGTGTGTGTGTGTGTGTGTGTCTAAAGTATTCAAGCAAACTGATACAATATATTGCAGTTTAAATCCTGGCTCTGGGAGTTTCCCTTGTGGCTCTGTGGAAACGAATTCTACTCGTATCCATGAGGATGCAGGTTTGATCCCTGGCCTCGCTCAGTGGCTGGGGGACATGGCGTTGCTATTGCTGTGAGCTGTGGTGTAGGTCGCAGATGTGGCTGGGATCCCACGTTGCTGTGGCTGTGGTGTAGGCTGAAGCTGTAGCTTGGATTAGACCCCTAGCCTGGGAACCTCCATATGCCATGGGTGCGGCTCTGAAAAAGCAACATAAATAAATCAATAAATAAATCCCAGCTCTGGGCTTGACTGGCTGTATACTTTTAGCACGTTGTTTAAACACTCCAAGTCTCCACTTCCTAATCTGTAAAGTGGGAACTTTCTCTCTTTGGGTTTTTCTTAGGATGGACCTCCCCTGGCATATGAGCAGCAGCAGCAAATATTGTATTTTATTACTTCTCTACTTCATAGAATCTCTCTATCTCTATATGTTTTTTCACTTTTGTTGGAAAGTGTATTTGGTTCCTGTGTTATTCAGCCTCATTAAAAAAAAATGTCATGGATGTTAGCTTTGTGTTTAGAATCACAGTTTTCTTTTAAATACATAATTGTAGTTGTTTAAGGAAATATAGTTGAAGACTAAAAATTTGTGTGTTTAAATTTGCAAAGAGTCCAAATATAAAGTCTTCTCAATACTTTTAGACGTTGAAAACTTGTTTTAGAATTTGGGGATATGGTCGTGAACAACATGTTTGTGGAATGAATATGCACATACAGCAGGGGCAGAGATTCTCTGTTCTCATGGAGCTTACATTTTTGTAGAGGGAGATAAATAATAAACTACAGGGAGGGAGGGAGGAAGGAAAGGGAAGGGAACAGAAGGGAGAAGGAAAGAAGGGGGAGCAAGGAGGGTAAGGAGGAAGGAAAGGAAGGAGGGAAGAAAGGGCAAAACAGACAAAACAAAAGGACAAAAGAGACAGAAAAAGGAAGGAAGGAAAGGCAGTGAAGTGAGTCAAAAATAAATTTGAAAACAATCACATCCTTAGATATCTACAATGGAATACTTCTCAGCCCTGAAAAAGGAATGAAATAATGCCATTTGCAGCAACATGGATGCTTGAGACTATCATACTAGTGAAGTCAGGCAGACAAAGACAAATACGATATGATATCGCTTATATTTGGAATCTAAAATATGATGCAAATGAACTTATAAAACAGAAACAAACTCACAGACATAGAAAACAAACCTATCATGGTTCCTGAAGGCCAAGGAGGGGCTAGAAATAAATTAGGCATTTGGGATTAGCAGATACACACTACTACACATAAAACAGATAAACAACAAGGACCTATAGCAGGGAACTATAATCAATGTCTTGTAATAAACTGTAATGGAAAACAATATGAAAAGTACACACACACACACTTGCACAGTATCTAATGCTGTGCAAAAGGAAACCAGGTTCCAAAAAAGTGTGTAACATGCGTATATTTGGTTCATGAGAACTTCTGAAAGACGCAAAACTACGCTTTGGTGACAGAAATCAGAAATTTAGTTCAGGAGAAAATTGACTGGAAAGGACCATAAGACAAATTTTCTAGCATGATAGAAATTTCTATAATTGATTGATATGATTTTAAGCATTTGTCAAAACTCATCCATTTGTACCCTTAAAATATGTGCATTTTATTGTAGTAATACCTAGTAGCAATACTTTAACTTTAAAAAATCGCATCACTCTGACGTCACAGTAAAGGACAGATGGAAGCGGGCAAGTGGGGATGTCACTGCGAGGTCCACGAGAGCTGGTGGCGGTGTGGATCCGGGCGGTAGGGATGAGGGCGTGGGAGCTTGTCCGACTCTGGATGTATTTTGAAGGAAGAACAAATGGATGGGGTGGATGGTGTTCGAGAAAGAATTAAGGCTGTCTCTCAAGTTTTGGGTCCAAACAACCCGAGGGTAGAAAATACTGGGGAGGTGTCGACTTAGTCAGAGGGTGAGGGTCCTTAGCACTCGCTTCGGCAGTGTTGGTTTTGAGATGTGTGAGAGACGTCCGGAGTTGTCTGGGACTAGGGAGAGGGATGAATGAGTAAGACGTGCAGAGGAAGCGGCTCAGCTAAGGGGATGCTGTTGTGATTTCTCAGCTTCCGTGTGGCACTCAAACCCGCGAGGCCAGCTGGGATGAGGCTAGCTGGGAGTGAGTGTAGACGCTTAAAGGAGACCAGGATTTAGCTTCATTAACAGCTAGGGGATGGGGAAATGAGGACGAATCCACAGAGGAGGCTCGGAGGAAGGAACCAGTGAGGAAGAGAGCAAAAAGAAAGCGGTCTCCCCAAAGGTCAGCAAAGAAGTATAAGAAACGGAGTCTTTTGCGTGTCTAGGTTCTTTGGAAAGACTTCTATCCAGGGCGCTCTATATTTTTGGCATCACAGTGATGAGGTTCTTTTCATAATCTGTCTTCATACTCTGGAACTCTTTATCACCTTGAAGTTTTATCATAATTTTTTATCATAATATATCTTTAAGAAGACCAAAAAAACAAAAACAAAACAAAACAAAAAAAGGAGTTCCCATCATGGTGCAGTGGTTAATGAATCTGACTAGGAACCATGAGGTCGAAGGTTCGATCCCTGGCCTTGCTCAGTGGATTGAGGATCCGGCATTGCCGTGAATTGTGGTGTAGGTCACAGATGCGGTTCGGATCCCGAGTTGCTGTGGCTCTGGCGTAGGCTGGCAGCTACAGCTCTGATTCGACCCCTAGCCTGGGAATCTCCATATGCCACAGGTGCGGCCCTAGAAAAGGCAAAAAGACCAATATATATATATAATATATATATAATCTTTAAATAAAATATGTTTATGTTATAAATAAAATATAAATTTATTATAATTCTAGAGTTCCCATCGTAGCTCAGCAGAAAGGAATCCGAGTAGGAACCATGAGGTTGCGGGTTCGATCCCTGGCCTCGCTCAGTGGGTTAAGGGTCCAGCGTTGCTGTGAGCTGTGGTGTAGGTTGCACACGTGGATCGGATCCCGAGTTGCTGTGGCTGTGGTGTAGGCCGGCAGCTACAGCTCCGATTAGACCCCTAGCCTGGGAACCTCCAGATGCCGAGGGTGCGGTCCTAGAAAAGGCGAAAAGACAAAAAAAAATTATTGTAATTTTAAGATATTTGCAGAATACTGCAGTTTCATCTTTTTTTTTGTCTTTTCCATCTTAGTTTAATTTTTATTTTGTGTATTCCTGGCTTGAACGTTCTTGACAGAGAAGTGATTGGCACGTGGGCAACACAGGACTTCTTCACCCTCTACCTCTGTTAGCTTGCAAAATTTTCTGATTTCTTCTCAAAGCCTTGGCCGTTTCTGTTGTCTGGAACTGCATTATCAAGCATGTGACAGGCGAGCTCTTCTGTACACCGTGGCTTTCTTTCCAGTGCAACACCACGGGGCAATCGTTTTGGAAGGTTTTTTTTTTAAGAGATTGAGATTCAAGTTAAAGCCAACTCTGTCTGCTGTTGCCAGTGCAGCTAGTTCCAATGAGGTGACAATTGGAGGAACAGCTAACCTCGCACGTCCTCAGGTAGCATCACTTCTGGGATGTCCTAACGTACTCCTCTGCCTGCCAGCTGGCAAGTGCCTTCACCAAGGAAACACAGCACATACCTTTACATGACTCAGACTCATTGACATAGGATATCCTTGATATTACGAGACGTACACTGTAGATACCTATTTAGAACCCAATTAGGTAATCAGAACATCACTCAGCTGGTGGAACACTCAAGCCATGACCACTGGCTCATTTTATGTGAGATCGCCTTAGTTACACATGCCTCGATCCAGTAATGAGGAACTCCTGAGTGCGTAATATTGAAAATTGCATAATACATTCTGCCCCCGTGTACTTAGAACAGGCCAAGATTCATCATCATAAAATAAGCAGCCAAAAGTAGAAATTTCACCTGTATTTTCAGAGCATGGACAGAAGCAAACTGAGCTTCG
The DNA here is from genome assembly GCF_016906955.1 of Phacochoerus africanus. Taxonomy (NCBI): domain Eukaryota; kingdom Metazoa; phylum Chordata; class Mammalia; order Artiodactyla; family Suidae; genus Phacochoerus; species Phacochoerus africanus. The sequence goes on along the minus strand of NC_062555.1, from coordinate 12,713,182 downwards.
TTTTCATGGCCCCAGTGCAGCAGACAAGGATTTTTGTTGGGTGTCTTCACAGAACTTTCGCGAATGTGGCCATTGCTATGCATGATTACTTCTTCAATGGAGAGGCATTGCATGGAGGTTTTTTGGTTTTTTTTTTTTTAAGTATTATTATACTGAGTAATCGCTTATGGCATTTTTCATCCATGCTGTCTTGCAACTGAAAAAATTAACAATGGGCTTGCGTTAAAAAGTCCATTGTCTCATAATTTTAGAAAAATGTCAAGAGATAAGATATTATGTTGTGGTCTTATAAGCTAAGGAATCAAGACTGGCCATTAATTGATGTTTAGAGATGATTTCTCTTCCCTTGAACAATTAAAAACTGTTTGGATTGCTTTTAGGATTGACCCGAGTCTGTAGAGAATCCAAAGTGATAGTAGTAAAATCTGGTGTCTTGGCCCTTTTTTCTTTTTTGGAGGCTTTTTCATGTTTTCCTTCTAACTAGTCGGTAAGACTTTTTTTTTCCCATTGCCTCTTCAATTGATATGTCATTAGTGATGGACCATAGTATTGCTTTTAGTATTTACAACTCTATCTGCCAAAATGGCATGTCTTTATTCATTTCTCTGGATATTTTTAAGTGAGGCATGAAGGAATATTTGAGCTACGTTTCACGCTATTTCAAAATAACTCTGACCATCTTCCTACTTTGCAAGTGGAGCCTTTGCCGGGACAGCGCCTGGGTTTATGATGACATCACGTCCTTTCGTTATGTCACTGAGCCTGAAGTGGGGAGGTCAGAAGGACACGAGGAGCAATTATGGGCCCGGAAGACCAGGCTGCAGTTCAGAGGGAGCGAGCAGGGCTGAGAGTGAGGATGGAGGAGTCAGAGCAGAGGGAAGAGAGAAGAAGCAAGAGACGAAAGCAAACCCTGGTACATGTGGTCAGAGGCGTGAGCAGAAATTTTACCCTCAGCATTTTCATACTGTGCTTTGGGAAATGAAAAAAAAATTAATGAAGGGGAAAAAAAAGCCAGCAAGCCTTTAAAACTTTATTTCATCATTAAGAAAAGCTTTGGAAAACAGAGGGGTTACAGAAATGAGAGCAGGTGCGGTCGTGCAGAGGTAACTGTTCAGCATGTGTAAGTGCGGCTGGAAAATCATTGTCTTGCAGAGAATACTCGAAATTGGTCCCTAATGGCCTTGGTTTTTGTCATATGGTCTTGATTATAAGGCTAAAATTGCATTGCCATGCCTTTCGTGTGAACGAGATGGATGGATAATTATTACGTGCGCTGAATACCTTTCTGCCAGGAGGAGCCAGGAGCCTGGTCACTGCAGCCACCACGTCGCCCGGCTGTCAGAAAAGCTCTAAGCGGCCAATTCATCACCATATTTAGGTGGAGGAGAAATGGAAATTTGCCTCTCTGGTTGGGTGTGCACACTCCCACCTCCAAATACATATGCAGAGTGTGGACAAACCAGAGGAGCCCGCTGTGTGATTGCGAGGCCGTGTTTCGAGAGGCTGTCGCCTCTGTTTCTGAACAGAGGGTTCAGAAGCAAAACGGTGAGCTCTCAGAAACTGATGATTCTTGGGGTCCACGTGCTAGGATCTGGCACCAAAGCCTCACCATGAACGCTGGCGCAGTTTGAAATGTTGCAGGGAGTTTAAAACTCTTGACATGAGGAGCTGTCAAGTGAACCAGAAATGTTTATGAAAGACCAATAATTTTTGATGCACTAAAAGAAAGAAAAATCTTTCCTTCGTGAAGATTTACTGTTTAAGCTAAAATTGCTATTTTGCATGTTCTCACGATTCTCTCAGAAGGTGGAAGTAATGATGGAAGTGAAATTCCAGCTGTTCCTGCTGCTGAGCATAACTTTCATGGCTGTTTAGTAGTGGCCACACCACCCCCTCTGGCAAGGACTTCAGCGGAGTGCGCCACAGGGGGCGAGGACAAGTCCCGCATTTTGTGCTCTCTGAGTGGGTGAGAGTCAGGGCTGCGCTGAGATCCCGACCGTGACCACACAGCTCCCACATCACAGGGTTATTTATGACCGATCCTGGCCTCGGGAGATGGTGGCTTCCCCTTTCCTTGCAGCCCTTTGCAAAATATGGGCAATTAGCTATGAGGGCTGCTGGCTCTCCCATATCGAGCCTTGACCTTGGGGGCCAGCGGTGAGGGGAGAAACAAATCACAACTGGCTGAAGAGCTCATAGAGAGTCCCTTGTGAGAGCAGACACAGTGCTGGCAGGACAAGGCTCTGAGTCCAGAATCGGTGTTCAGAAGTTCTCTGACTGTGGTCTACAGTGTGCCCCCTCCAGCCCCAGGAGCAGGTGTCGAGAGGATTATGCAGCTTGCTCTCACAGATCACCAGCCAGTCACCTCAGCTGTCCTGCTCGTGATAGTTTGATTGTTTCTATGCAGGATGTTTATTGTAAGGTAAGGAACAGCCAAAATGTTTAGAATGGAAGTTTCTTTGTAAATGAAAGGAAAATAGGGGAAATAATAGCGCATAACAATATATATGTGCACACATATATATGTATATATGTATGTCCATATATGCATGTATATATGTGTGTATATGCATGTATATATGTGTGTATATGCATGTATATATATGTGTGTATGCATGTATATATGTGTGTATATGCATGTATATATGTGTGTGTATGTGTATGCATCTATGAGTAAGTGTATATCTGTATATATTGCATGTATGTATATATGTGTTGTGTGTATATATATATGTTATATATGTATATATGTATGTTTGATATAGGTCTATGTGAGTTTGTATATATGTTATGTATGTATATGTGTGTGTATATACATGTTTGTATATATGTGAATGAATATGTATATGTTTTGATATATGTATAAGTATGTGTGTATTTAAAGAATTATTAATGGAACGGATCAGGAAACCTGGAATAATTATTTTAGCGTATTGAATATGTTTCAGTTTTCAAGCGTGTGTACAGTGATGCATGGCTTCACTATAACCCTTATTATGCTGTATCATATGGTAATTAAATCTGGGATTCTAGGGCAATAATACATGAGAGTCACACTATTTTGGTGCTGTTTTTAACTTCCATTTCTATTGAAAAATGCTAAATTAGTAGCATTTTGTGATTCCAGATTTAGCTCTTTTAATAAGAAACAGAACCTAAAAACAGCCCAACCGAGCAGCTGAAATCTTATCACAAGCCGGTAAGATCAATAAGCTAAAAAAAGTATGAAAAGTTTTTGAGTGACAGCTTAAAAATGGAAAATTTAAATATATATATCACTGCCTTCTGCTCCATTGTGTAAGGCATAAAGCCCTTTTTGGCAGTACATTTTTAAGCAGTCAAGAAAGTGATTTATTAGTGTCACTAGATTTGTGTTTATGTTCCGTGCTGTAAACCATGCTTATAGCAGTATATCTGTATTAGGGCATTAATACTAGGAGTGCTACGTAAGCCTAACGTTACTGATATTGTTCAAAGCATGGTTTATTGGGCTATAAATAGTAACATCAGTATGGACACTTGCTGCATCATCTAAGTGCCTGGATGACTGTACCTGCTGCTAAATGACCATGTTGCTGTTGACAGTATATAAAACATACATAGTGACCACGAGTGATATTTCATGGGGACTGCTGGTGTTTCTCCTGTCCTTTGGCCCGCAGAGGAGGAGCTCTATGTGTGCTGAAACCTAGCTAGATTTTCCCAGGTTTATTAGAGGGATATGATAAGGGAAAACCACCTCTTGATTTTAAACATTCTTATTTCACGTGACCACCAGTTTTATGTCACAAATAATAATGAATCATTGTCCACAGTAATGGAAGAATACTTAGCAATCAAGAGTTGGGTTTTGGTTTGAACTTCTGCATCCAACTATGTCATTACCTTGATACGAAACTAGTTGCTATTTATTCATTTATTGAACAGGTTTTCATTGCAAATGGACTGCTGTCTTTGTTTTGTTGTAGTTTGTGTCTTCTTTTTTATTAGTTTTTTTTTAAAGTATAGTTGATTTACAATGTTGTGCCAATTTCTGCTGAACAGCAAAGCGACCCATTCATACACATATATACATTATTTTTCTCTCATCATCCTTCATCATGGTCTATCCCAAGAGGTTGGACACAGTTCCCTGTGACCCCATTGCCCATCCATGCTAAATATAATAGTTTGCATCTATTAACCCCAAACTCCCAGTTCATCTCACTCCTTCCTTCCTCCCCCTTGGCAACCTGTTCTGTATGTCTGCGAGTCTCTTTCTGTTCTGTAGATAGATTCGTTGCCATATTTTAGATTCCACATATAAGTGATATCATATGGTATTTGTCTTTCTCTGTCTGACTTCACTTGGTATAATAATCTCTGGTTGCATCCATGTTGATGAAAATGGCATTATTTCGTTCTTTTTTATGGCTAAGTAGTATTCCATTGTGTATCTCTACCATATCTTCTTCATTCATTCATCTGTCGATGGACATTTAGATTGTTTCCATGTCTTGGCTGTTGTGAATAGTGCCGCTATAAACATACAGGTGCAGATGTCTTTTTGAATTATAGTTTTGTCTGGATATATGCCCAGGAGTAGGACTGCTGCATCATATGGTAGTTCTATATTCAGTTTTCTGAGGAACTTCCATACTATTCTCCATAGTGGTTGTCTCAGTTTACATTCCCACTAACAGTGTAGGAAGGTTCCCTTTTTTCCACACCCTCTCCAGCATTTGTTATTTGTAGATTATTGATGACAGCAATTCTGACTGGTGTGAGGTGGTACCAGTCAGGTGATTTGAATTTCTCTAATAATTAGTTGAGATTATAATCTCAATAATTTTGAGCATTTTTTCATGTGCCTACTGGCTGTCTATACGTCTTCTTCGGAGAAAAGTCTACTTAGGTCTTTTCCCATTTTTGGATTGAGTTGTTTGTATATTTTAGAGATGAAGCCCTTGTCGGCGGCGTCATTTGCAACCAGTTTCTCCCATTCCATAGGTTGTCTTTTCATTCTTTTTATGGTTTCCATTGCTGTGCAAAAGCTCGTAAGTTTGATTAGGTTCCACATGTTTATTTTTGTTCTAATTTCTATTGACTTGGGAGACTGACCTAAGAGAACATTTGTATGGTTTATGGGAGGTCGACTGCTGTCTTTGGGCTGCTATCATAAAAAAAAAGCATAAACTGGGTGGCTTATCAATAGCAGGTATTTATTTCTCACAGTTTTGGGAGGCTGGGGAGTCCAAAATTGCAAGATTGTGACTCCAGAAGATTTGATGTCTTTTTGCTTTGTCTTTTTGCTTTGTCTTTTTGCTGTAACCACCCATGGAGGAAGAAGCAAGGGAGCTCTCAGGCCTCTCTTCTAAGGACACCAGTCCCATCATGGGGGGGGGGGTGTCCATCATTCTCATAATCTAATCACCGCCCAAAGGACACACACCATCGCATTGGACACTAGGATTCAAAATGTAAGTTTCAGGGGGACATAAACATTGTCTCCATAGCAACTATATATGGTGGTCCCACCACCATATGGTGGGTCCCAGTTGCCCTAGAAAATACATGTGTTAAGCTTGATTTCTTTTGTTAAAAATCAGGACAGTATTTCAAGTCGGTTTGAATTTGACTATAGGCACTCTCCTTTATTAAAGACTGTACACAAGTGAAAACACTCTTTCTTAAAAGTTGTTTTTAGGAGGCAAAATGGTCACCTAAATCATGAGTGTGCTAGTTTATCAAGGTGTTTTTTACTTCGTAAAGACTAATGAGAAGTCCCCACGGTAACGCAGTGGATGAAGGAGCTGGCGTTGCCTCAGCTGTGACGTAGGTAGCACCTGAGGCTTGACGTCGATGCCTGGCCCGAGAACTTCCATATGCTGTGGTTGCGGCTGAAAAAAGGGAGGGGGTAATGACATATATTAAATGAGGCTTTGAGTCATTAGGATTGGAAGAGAATAGTCAGAGCCAGTAATTTATTCCTTCATTCATTTAACATCCTTTTATGGAGCCCAGCTATGTGCCAAAAGCTGTGTGTGGCCCTTTGGAGAATAAATGATCAGTGGCACTCATTCCTTATCCTAAAGACACAGTCACATGATACTGCATTTTGAGGCAATAAGCCGAAGAAGTTATGGAAAAGTTTTGGTTTTTTTTTCTCCCCAGACTAATAAAAGAGAGGAATCAAATGCATGGGATGATAATGATAAAATCCATTTTCGTTAGTCTGTCATTTCTTGCTAGTTCGTTGCAGACTATGTGGTAGAAACAGGTTCACGGAAATGCTAAACCAGTCTTGTACTTCTCTTGCCCATTTCACCTCAAATATCTTCTTTCTTGGAACTGACTAGATAAGGTCAAGGAGGTTACGAGCTGGGTAACCCATAAAGGATGGCCCGCCGATGCAGGATGTTGATAATAGGTGTGCAGACTACGTGGCACATGATTAATCTTATTAAGAGTGAAGATAGGCAAGCTTTGATCACCTTCTTCCCATTGAAAGAAGGTTAAGTCCCAGAGTCAACAGCTAGAAGAAGAGGATTTTTCTCATCCAGACAACAGGAAATATGTGCTCATTTTTTTCAAGGCCATTAACGTCGGTGCCTTGATGAAGCTTCTCCTTCTCTCTTAAGGAAGCGTGACCATGATTTGACTTGTTTCAGGGTAAATAAACCGGTGACATTTGCGTGTTGGCGGGAAGCCACCATGTGGTTCATGCCCAGCAAACAGAGAAGGAGGAGGCCCCCCTGGAAGTTTTCCTTCTGTCCTCACATCCACATCAGGAAGGAAGGCACAGAAGGAGGACGTGGCTGGTCCAAGACCTCCATCCCAGAAGCCAGCAGAAATAAGAAACATCCTAAATTCTCACCTTCGGGATCGTTGAAGACACTGGGCAGGCAGGGGACTCTGTTCTTTCCTGGCTGGTTCATGGCCAGCCTCCAGCAGTGCTTTCTCCCTGCCCTCCCCTCCCCCCACCCCAAGTCTGTCGAGTTTCCCTAAAGAACACAGAGCCTGGGAAGCACATGCGATGGTGTCTTAGACCCTAACCATATCCTTGTAAGAGTGCACAGGTCAGTGGTGGAATGAAGCCTAACAGCCCGGGGCTCTGTGACGTCCACTGATTCCTCGTTGTTAATTCCTCATCACCTCTTTCGTGGGTTGAAATATCCGGCTTTGGTCTAAAAAGCAGCTAAAAACCTTATACAAAGAGCTTATAAACAAACACCCACTTGAACCATATGGTCTTGTAACACATACAAGTGATTAAGCTTTGGCGCTCTGATTGTTAAACTTTTTAAAACACAAGAATTCCAAACACCCCCAGATAGGCTCCTTATATGAGAATATAGGGAAGGAAACCTGTGATGCTCTATATAGTAAATAATATGGGGAGATGAAAACATTTTTTTTTTTGTTGTTTTCCTACTTTTTCCTCTCCTTCCCTCCTTTGCTTTCCTCATCATGAGTGTTACAGAAAGAGAAACCCTTAGGGTACAAATGCATGGACTAAAAATACATTTAGAGTTCCGCTATACTGATTCTACATGCTTAACAACTTAGAATTATTCCTTAGCTTTACCTTAATTATGATTTTTGCCCTTGATAGAGACAGAAACACGCATGCTTGAGTGTATGTGTGTGCGTATGCACGCAAGGGGGTGTCTCAGTTCCTTCCAGAATATATTAAGCACTCTGGGCTATGTGCAAATAATGAATTCATACTTTTTTGTTCATAATGAGTGAAGAAAGTCAGGTCGGGGGAAATTAAATATGTTAAGAGCTCTCATTTTAATTGTAGAATATCGATACTGTCTTTAGAGTTAATTTCCTCGACAAAGCGTAGGGCACATGGATGGAGTTCTTCAGATATTTCTAACGTGGAAATGATTCTAAACGGGAACCTGTCATTTAAGTGACATCACTAAAGGGAAAAAGAATAAGCTGCACATGACACCACAAGCACGTGGACATAACACAGGTTTCTAGCTGATGGCTGTTGAACGACACGGAGAACCCCAAACTCTCTTTTTTTATTTTCGATTTTTTCCTTTTTCCTTGTAAATGTTATTGGAATATAGTTGACTTACAGTGTTGTGTTAGTTTCAGGTGTACTGCAAGGTGAATCAGTTATGCATATGCCCATATCCATTCCTTTTCAGGTTCTTTTCCCATATAGGTTACTACAGAGGCTTGAGGAGGTGTCCCTGTGCTGTACAGGTGGCTCCAGTCCTTCATCCATTCCATATGTAGTAGTGTGTTATGTCAGTCCTAGCCTCCCAATTTATTCCTCCCCTTCATGTTTCCCTTCTGGTAACCCTATATTTGATCTTGTACTCTTTGAGTCTCTTCCTGTTTTATGAAAAAGGTCTTTTGTATCATTTTTCATTAGATTCTACATATTAGTAATCTCATGTGATGTGTATTTTTCTCCCAAAACTCTTAAGCGAAATAAAAACTCTAAGTGATAAGTCAATATTATATTAGGGCTCCTGTTTCTGTCTTCTCCATCTTGACTGATCCTCAGCCCTAGATTTCTCACTTTGGGGGGGGGGATGGAGAAGAAAGACCTTTGTTGAAAGGAGAGATGAAAGAGTGTTAAGTTTCAGCCATGGTGCCTGGTGAATCATATAAACCTTCAAATATTAAATGATTCAAACCCAATCAAAGTTAATTGCTCTCTCACGTTGAAGTTCACAGTGGATCTCCCCAGTGGGGGGGAGGGGGTTCTCTCTCCAGTGGTGATTGGAAGGTTGAGTTCCCTCTATCCTGTTGCTCTCTGACTTTGATATCTGACATACAGAGTTGACTATAGCACCTACAGAAGCCCCCAGAAAGGGAAATCTGTATGTGGGAGGGCTTTACGGGCCATGTATGGAGAGGCTTCTCTTACTTCCAGTCTCTTTCCATGGAGGAAAACTCAATCCCATGACCACACCTATGGTCAAGGGCAGCTGGAGAATGTGGTATGATCTAGCTGCATACCCAGGAACAAGAGGAGGTGAGTTTGATGAACTGCTGGCTACCTTCCCCTGGAAGAGGGAAGAGAAGGAAAAGATAGGTGTTGATGCAAGACCCTCTCTAGTATCTTTTGCTTGCAAAGAAGAAAATAAATAAGCCTTGTTCGATGATGTGCTGGCGAACTGTCTCTCTGTGGAAGGGAGGTGTTAGAAAAAAACAACAACAGGTTAATAGATGCAGAGTATTGCCTTTGGAATGGATTAACAATGAGATCGTGCTGTGTAGCACTGCGAACTATGTCTAGTCACTTATGATGGAGCATGATCGTGGGAGAAAAAAGAATGTGTACATGTATGTGTGACTGGGTCACCTTGCTGTACGGTAGAAAATTGACAGAACTCTGTAAACCAGCTATATAATGAAAAACAAAATAATTATATTAAAAAACACACACACACACACACCTGGGGAGTTCCCAGTATGGGTCAGTGGGTTACCAACCCAACTAGTGTTTATGAGGATGCAGGTTTGATCCCTGGCCCTGCTCATTGGGTTATGGATCTGGCATTACCATCAGCTATGGTAGGTTGCAGATGCAGCTTGGATGCTGCGTTGTTGTGGCTGTGGCTGTGGCTGACGGCTGCAGTTCGGATTCAACCCCTAGCCTGGGAACTTCCATATGCCACAGGGGTGGCCCTAAAAAGCAATAGCAATAATAAATTACAAAGCACCTGATTTGGAACATTTGCCGATGTCTCTGGTGTAAATACTCTCACTGTGGCTGATTTCAGGCTACTGACGTGAAATCACTCAATGTGGACTTGAGAAGAAATCGCCTCTAGTGAGCTGGAGCAAGCCATTCTAACAGTGCATTTTACTAATGAATTCTGAGAAAACCCATCCGAGGCAGCCCATTTGTGGGAAGGACGTGAGTGTGCATTTTCCCTTTTGTATTTGACACAAGGAAAGGTTCACTTCAGAAGGAATTTATCATCTACAAATCATCAGTGTGACATTGTGATATATCCCTATCAAGAACGAGGGGAGGTGTACCACCTCTGCATCAGAGAAAACCAGCACCCAGGGCACAGAGTCTAGGCTGACCATCTGTATTCAATCCTGGGTCACTCTCAGGTAAAATTGAAAGCTTCTAGAACAACTTTCCCCAGGAGCATACCAAGAAGTCAGATGCCACTTCTGGAATTTCATATGACTGTTCCCGTAATTGTTTTCCAAAAAGAGGACATGGAATGGATAGTGGTGATGATGGAAAAGAGATGCCAAGGATGATTTTTTGGGTTTTGTCTATAAAAGGAGTTGGATGGTGGTATCATTCCCAGTGAGAGAAGCAAAGAACTGGTATGAGCTGGTTTGTGTTTTAAGAAAATAACTCTGACAAATGGATGCTCAGATCTCAATTGATTGATTAATTCTGACTATTACTGATAGACCAATGGCTATATATCCTGAAATTTCCACTCTTGCTTGTCTACTCTTGCTGTTCAAAGAATCAGGCCATGGAGGGTCAGTTTGGTTCCATCTTGCCATGTGGCTTGATCCAGGCAGGTGTGGTGCCCTCGAATCTGAGTCTGTTAGTCCAGATGGAGGATCGAGAGATGTAAGGTACCAGACTTCTGGCCAGTGGTTTTTGCTGTGTGTGTGTCTTGTTTTCAAGTGTTAAAGTGTTCCAAATGTTAAAGATACAGCACCTCTTGAGCTGATGGTGTGGTTTGAATATACTGGAAAGGCACAGGAGTCCCTATGTGATGCTCATTGCTTGTTTTGTTGGAAAGACTTACAAAAAGACATCGTTAGGGGTCCAGTCTCCATGCTTTTCGTGGGGAACACAAGCTCCAGCAGATCCAAACCTAAAAATGAATTCATTATGTGATTTATTGGTTCTCGTCCGTTACTGGTTTATTTTAGGTCACTCGCTGTTTTTGGAAAGTACTCAAACTGGTAATGACAGGCTTTGGTATTGCAGTTTCTCAGAAAGTTAATCCACTCACTTAGTAAATAATGAGACATTCTAGGAGCAGCTTTCCTCCTCCCAGTATTCTTTAATGATGGTGAGACGTGAGCGCCTCTGAAACTAACTTTCCCCACGCCAATCTACTCTCCTGAATTTTTTCTTCACTGCAGTCTGCCAAAAAAAGAGAACTAGGGCTTGGCGCACCAGTTTTGATCAGACCAGCCCTCGGAATCATAATGTTCTAAGTACAAAGCTCACTAATTGAATTTCATTAGCTGGACTGAAATATAGCAGCCAAGGCAGAGAACACTGTCGGCTGTTTTTTATGAGGTCCGGCGTCTAAAGTCATTTTTTTAAAGATGTGAGTGATGCAATTTCTTGTATCTTTCATTTAAAATGCTACTTGGTAAACAGTGTTTCAGATTAGTGTATTTGTAATTTAAATGAAGACCATACATCAAGCTGAATCTGAAAAGAAAGGAGAAGTTTAGGAAATGATTCATTCCCCTTTTTGTGTGATGTACGGGAGAAAATAATAAATAGGTAAGGAGACGGGGAAGAAGGGTTTGCGGATTTTAGTAGACAAAATTGAACTATTTCTAAAAAGACTCAGTTCCCATAGCTAAATCTTTTTTTTCTTCCAGCAGACTCATACATTGTGCCTAATTCATTTTTTATTTTCTCTCAGGGTCTGCTTGCAGATTTGCCTCAACAAAGGAAGCATCATGTTACATCTTTTAAATAATTGATGGCTCTCAGTCCAAACCAGCTTGAAGGAAATTCTGAAAATAGGTCCTGATTGAGCAAATGCCCCTTCTCCCCCCCTCCGCCCCCCCCCCCCCCCCGTTTCCCTCCTCAGCCCGCCCCACTCATCTTTTCCGTCCCCCTTTGCTTGTTATCTATCCTCTGTCTTGACCCGTAGAAAATAATGCTATCATTTGGGTTTAGGTTTTCCCTACCACTTGGTCTTGTTTATTTTATATCATGCTGTCGTATTAAGGACGGGGGGAGTTGTTCATTTGTAAGGGGGCTGATGTAATGAAGGGTTCTTAATTAATCATCAGAAGTGTTACGTCATGATCACTGCCAGAGACAGTTTGCTGGGAATGTCCGAAACGGGGCTTGGAGCTTGTGCATCTCAATTCAGGGTGTGTTTCTCCAAGGGTCCGCTTACCCCGGAAGCCGGGCCAGCCGTGTCCTCGCCCGATTCCAGCTCTTCCTGTGGGTTCGAGTACGGGGAGTGGGTCTGTGTTTCCCCCCAGAGCGATAAGAGCGTCTCCATCTCACCTCATTACTGGAGTCCTTAGCGATTTTCTAGGACTCAAAAAAGCCTGTATTGCTTTCGGCAGCTGTGGTTGGTGGAGCCAAAGCTTGGTCCACAGTGACCTGGCTTCCTGTCCCGACTTTCCCGTCAGTCCTTTCCTTTCCCAAGGCCTCAGTGTCCTCACGGGTGAAAGGAGAGCTTTGGTGGGGACCATCTCCACGGTGTCTGCCAGCGATGGCTTTCTTGCATCCTCCAGGGAGGGCTGCTAAACCACGGGGAGGTTGCCCTTGCCTCGAATTTGAGCGTGTTGACGGTTCAAGTTTGAGTGAATGGACCACCTGCTCCTTCACAGTTAGACTCCCTCTTTCCTTGCATTATTTTTCTTTCCTCTTAGACTGGCACATTTCTTCTCTTCTGCTGCTAACCCTGGTTCCTTTCGCCTTCTGACTTTCCAGGTATCCAGGGTTAAAGTAGAAGAGAAATGATGGGAAATGTGCTGGAATGAAGGATCTTGGCCAGTTATTTTTAAAATATCCTGCCCTTGTTACAGAAAAGCTCTCCCTTTTAGAAACCGCATCAGAAGGTAGCCAATAGTATTGAACTTGGGAAGGCTAACTATAGAGTGACAACTGTCAGGAAATCTAAATCTGGGATTCTGTGTTGGAGTTCATTTTAACTGGGGGAAAGCCTTACGTTATATCCATGACTGAAAAAGCTGTATCTACATTGATGAATTATTATCCATTCTGAAAACTCTATTCGTCTCAGACCTATTCTTCCTTTCATGGGTCATTTTAAAATATCAGGTTGAGCATATTGTTTCCTGCTTCTCTTTTACTACAGCAACTTGGGGGAAGATGGGGGTGCTGAAAGCCGTCATGGCCCCAGATTTTCCCAGTAACCAGTAGCTCCTTTGTCTAAGCCATGCCTGTCCAGGATCGTCTTTTCTGATTGGCTTTATTGAAATCTTGGGAAAAAAAATCTTCAAATAATCAAACTTACTTAGAACCTCTGCAACAACACATGGCTGGGAATCAAGAAAGCTGAGGAATTGCTTCTGTTCATCTCCTCCAATCTAACTGTGTGCTGGAGTTATAAATGGAACGATCAGAGGAACTATGTTTGTTTCCTCTTCTGAAAACCTTCTGCCATCCATTTACGTTTTGACAATAGATGATGCAGAGGCTTGTATCTGTGTGTAAGCAGTTATAGGTAACTGCTCCTAGTAAGATGTACTCCTAAGGTGTTGGAATTCAAAATGTGCTTTTCCCCAAGTATGTCCATGTTTTGTTTGGTTGGTTGGTTTTGGGTTTTGTTTTTTAAAGCCACACTTGCCGCATATGGAGGTTTCCAGGCCAGGAGTCGAATTGGAGCCATAGCGGCCGGCCTGTGCCACAGCCACAGCACCAGGGAATCTGAGCCAAGTCTGTGACCTACACCGCAGCTCATGGCAATGCTGAGTCCTTAATCCACTGAGTGAGGCCAGGGATCAAACCCACGTCCTCATGGATACTGGTTGGGCTGGTAACCACTGAGCCACAGTAGGAACTTGCTCCATGTTGTTAAGAGTTGGGTTCCCCTGTAGCGCTGCTATGCTGATTCATGTGCATTATGTGCTACAGAAACTTCTCTTTTTCTTGGAATATCTACTCTTAGTATCACTTGGGACCTGAAGAGCAGATCTAAGGTAGAGGGATGATTTCCCCATCTTCTAAGGAGGTGACTGCCCCAACCCAGAAGCTGCTGCTGGACGAGGATGGTACGTGTCCTCTTGCCTTGGGGCCAGTGACTTTGTGAGTGAAAGCACACTGGTCTTTTTTTTTTTTTTTTTTTTTTTTAGGGCCAAACCCTCGGCATATAGAAGTTCCCAGCGAGGGGTCGAATCCGAGCTGTAGCTGCCAGCCTGCACCACAGCTCATGGCAACACTGGATCCTTAACCTGCTGAGTGAGACCAGGGATCGAACTAGTGTCCTCATGAGGATCCTAGTCGGGTTTGTTAACTGCTGAGCCGTGAAGGGAACTCCGACACTGGTGTTTTGACTCTCTAGATTTGCTTTGGAAATACTCTGGGATAGGGAAAAACCTCTAGATGCTTCCTCCCCCGGCCCCACTCTGTGAGCCATTCACATATGAACCTGCATGAAAGATGCTTACTGCAGTGGTACAATGCAAAATATATGCTAATGTATCTGGTAGTTTTTAATCCTGGTATTAATTAATTTTCTGTCCGTTCATATGTCTGATCACAAAAATGAATTGGGTAGAGGTAATTCCTAATTTACAAACAGTTGTGTCCCAGGGTACATTTTAAAACTGGTTGTCATTCAGACTACTTGCAGACAAGAAAAAAAAAAAAATGATGCGTTCCCATCATGGCTCAGTGGAAATGAATCTGACTAACATCCGTGAAGATGCAGGTTTGATCCCTGGCCTTGCCCAGTAGATTAAGGATCTGGTGTTGCCATGAGCTGTGGTGTAGGTCGCAGACTCGGCTCGGATCCCACATGGCTGTGGCTCCAGCTCCTATGGGACCCCTAGCCTGGGACCTTCCATATGCTGTGGATGTGGGCCCCCCCCCAAAAAAAAAAGACAAAAAGAAAGAAAGAAAGTGAGTTACGCTGTGATTAGTTTCCAGATTACCCACAAAGATCTTCTCAATCATACTGTCCCTCAACTTCTGAGGGTCTACAGCAGCCTTGTTTTCTATTCTGTAGTAAATTGTCTGCAATATTGAATAAGACATCTTCCACCTGAGTTGGTTGTCCTTGTTTAAAACAAAGTCAGTCTGGGGATAGATGTATTGAATTTCGTAGCAAGAGCACCCCTGGGGTAATAGGAAGCAATGCCGGTGCCCAGTCGTCTTCCCTTACTCCCCGTTCCTTCACGGGACAGAGCAGGAGATGCAGCAGGAGACGCATGTGGCCAAAATATGTGGACAATGGGATGGAGGAAGAGCAGCCAAAGAGGCAGGTTCTAATTCCTGCTTCGCCCCTCCCCTCCTCCCAGTCGCCCATGCGACAGCTAGCTCATGTACCTTTGGGCTCAGGAGACCCCAAATTCTTCTGTAAGGAATTACAGAAGCACCAGGCCACCATCCTTTTGCTCCTTGCAAGAGCTCCCGAAGGTCTTGTCCATGACTGAGAGGGACTTGACAGTGGCTCGGCGAGGAATTCTTCCTCTCAAGACTCTGAGGGCAGAACCCACCACCCCCTGACCTGGGCTCCCTCTGCCTGTGTGGGGGGCGCTGTCAGAGGATCCTGAGTTGAATGCCTTGGCTCAGGGAGAAGCACTATACGTGGGATCCAAAGGGAAGCCTGTTGCCAAAACTCCTACCACCATGTCAGCGTTGGTGTGGATTTTCATTGGTTTCAGAGATGGGCTTTGACAAGTCTTATTTCGATTTATCTGTCTGTCTGTCTGTCTGTCTAGATCTGCTGTTTGTTTGTTGTTATGGTCGTTGATTGCCACCCCAAGATGTATGGCGTTCCTGGGCCAGGGGCCAGGGATCACATCCGAGTCGCAGTTGTGACAACACCAGTCCTTAACACACTGTGCTGGGCCAGGGATCAAACCTGCGTCCCCGTGCTCCAGAGACGCTGCTGATCCCCTGGTGCCCCAGCGAGGACGCCGCGTCATGGGTTTTAAATGTTACCTTGAAATCACAGCCATGTCGGCGGTGATCCTTGGCGTCATTCTATGGACGGGAACTCATGAAATCAGCACCCAAAGTGTTTTTGTTCCTTCAAAGCCTTCTTTGGTACTTCTGGAGTCCTCAGCGTTCCTTAAAATTAAATAAATAAATAAATAAGTAACAGCCTAAATGAGTTCCCCTCAGGTGTGTTACCCTGTAGTGTCGCTTGGGTCGGTTTGCTCCTAATGCTTCTTTATACTTACACAAACTACAGCTTTGTAACAGGCCTGTGTTCACAGTCCTAGAAAAAAATAAACAGAGCCGGAGTCTCACATTCGTGTCATCCTGACTTCTTTCTCACTCATGAGTTTACTGAATACGCCCACTGATTTTTGTTTGCAGAGCGTCTTCCTTTTTGTTTTGTTGTTGTTGTTTGGGGGGGGCTCTTCTTTTATTGAAGTACAGTGAATTGACAATGTTGTGTTAGTTTCAAGTGTACAGCAAGGTGGTTCAGTTACCCGTATGTATGTATCGATATATTCAGATTCTTTGCCATTACGGGTTATCGTAGGATACTGAGCAACGTTCCCTGGGCTCGACAGTAGGTCCTTGGTGTTTATCTATTTTATATATAGTGTGCGTATATATTAATCCCAGATTCCTACGTTATACCTCCCTGACCCCCCCTTACCCATTGGTGAATGTCAGTTTGTTTTCTATGTCTGTGAGTCTATTTCTCTTTTGCAAATAAGTTCCCTCGTGTCATTTGTTTAGATTCCACATAGAAGTAATATCCTGTGATCTTTGTCTTTCTCCGTTAGCATCTTCCTTCCTGGATGCTAGACCCCGCCAAGGTCTAAGCTACCCTGGGAGCCTCCTTGGTCTCTGGGCTTCGTTGGCCTGCAGCGCTCCCTCTCTGCGAGAATGTCTCTTAAAACAATCCCTTTGTTTTCTAGTGCTCAAATAGGGCTCTCTTCAGCAGTAAAACAAATGATCAAAGTTTGATTCCAATTGCTTTTTGTCGTCTTGGGGTATTAAGGCCAAGTTGGAATTGAAACCTCAATCCCGAGTCATTGTCAAGCATTTTACTTTTAACTTCATTCTTTAAAGAAAAGGGAAAAAAAAAAAAAAAAAAACTGTGGGCTTGAAAGGTGCCTTCAATGAATTCGATGTTCAGCCCCTTTGAGAATCTTCTAATCACAGTACGGGCATCTCCTGGAAGTGGTCCCTCCCCGAAGTCTGTAGTCCCCACGTTCATGCCTCAAGGGGTGTGATGGAAGATGGCCTGGTGCCATTGGATTCACGAGTCCCCCCATCGTTTGCTGAACAAGCGGCATGAGAGTGTGCACCAAACAAGAAGTTAGGGGCTTCTCAGTTGTCCATGGGCCACAGCCTTAGTTTCTTCCCCCTTCTTCTTTCCCTGAGCTGCAAGTCCTGCACTGTTACTGTGGTACTCTGGGCTCCTCTGGCTTACTGTGTTACTCCGAGCAGTTTTCTTTTATCCAGGGGTAAAGGTGGGAGAGGTATTAATTCAAATCATATGGACTCGCCATTCTACGAGGTCAGGCTTACTAAAATATTGGCCTTTTCTTGAGGTTCCATCTAATAGTTGCCTCTGATAAACAGCATTTTGAAAAAAAAAAATAACCTATTTAGTGAAAACCCACTATGGGCTTATTTAAAACCAAAGCTTTGAGTTTTTTGAATCCTGCAACTTTTACTTCTCTACCTGCTTCCTTTTTATCTTTTTTTTTTTTTGAGGATCAGAGAAATAAGAAACAAACCCTCCTATTTGAAGAAATTCATATATTTTAAGATCAACGCAAAATTAGTCGAAAGTCCCTTGGTCTCTGTAGAATTTTTTTTCTTTTTCTGAAAGTTTATAAATGGATGTTAAAATGGAAAATGCTTTGAAACCTTAACCGGAGCTTTCGCTGTAAATAAGAGAGGGGCGGAAGACAAATAAATATGATAACGCTGAGAAGGAAGAAAACTTGAAGAAATGAGAACTGTCCCTTAGTGTGTGTGGTAAGATAGTTCTGAGTATATATATATAGGAAAATCAAACACTTAGAGAAGGCAGTGTGCACTAAGTCGTAGCTGTTGACGTGTGCTTAGCTCTCTTGCCTGGGAGATTTTTTTTAAAATGCAGCAGCCAAGGAAATTGACCTCACTTTTTTTTTTCTTTTTTGGGTTGGATCCTTGCTCACGTCACATAAATGAATAGAGCTGACAATTTACTGGTTCATCAATGAAACAATATTACATTATGAAGATGTAAGGAAAAAATCCTACGCTAACATTGTTGCAGTTTGAAAGGTAAGCCATTCCCTACAAGATTAGGAGATGCTGATGTTGGGTTAAAGCCAACAGAACAAAATGCCACGTGGTACAGGCTAAAGGGTTAAGTGACCCCCTGACATCTTTGACTGTCCCCAAGGTCCTGGCAAGGATCTCATTAGCACGCGAGAGGCTCTGTGTTTCCCTCGTTCTGTCTTTTAAAGTGCAGAAACCTCATTTTTCAAGATTTTAAAGCGTTTTATTCTGTGGGATATTCTGACACATGGGACTTTATGGAGTGCTTGTTGCAATGGTCACGTGGTTCCTTTGGAAAGGTTTTGCTCTTATATCTGTTGATTCCCTACATTGACCGTTAAGGCATGGGTGTCAGGACCAGACTATTTCTCAAATTTGGTCTTTTGGCGATGCACGAGAAGTAAAATGTTGTTGTTGTTTCTCGTCCTATACTTGAAATAGGAAGCCTTCTCTTCTTAAGTTCACCTTCTGTGATCTTACTAAAAGTTCTTGGCACACAGTCAGTTACCAGTTGGATGCCTAGTTCTTCCCCAATAGACCTAGAAGTTAAGTCTCCTTCACTCTGTTTTTGAAGGAAGACCATGTAATACTTACGTCTCTAGCTACCATCAGTTATCGAACTGGTCTTCTAAACCCGGGTCCCCCCCATCCCCTTGAGTCCATGAACCCCATGGATATGACTGTGATATGAAAATCATTATATGGAGGGGTCCTTCAACTGGAGAGGGTCTGTGCTTCCATCAGACTCTCAAACGGGTTCACAACTCAGGAAAAGTGGCAAACCCCTGCCCTCCACAGCTAGCCCTTCCAAGGCAGGATCGTTGAGTCATCAGGTACCTGTTACCCCCAGTGCCTGAGGCCTGGGGCAGTGCAGGGGAGTAGGAAATCGTGCTTTCTCCCTGGCATGGGGCTTCTCCATCCTACGTTTTGTGAGCAGCACTCAGCAGGTTCCTGCTTCGATGTGGAAAATGGCACTGAGGAGGTGAATTATCTTTTGCATGGCACTCAGGCTGCTTTCTTTGCAAGCTGAGAATAATTTCAGGGTGGGCGAAGGAGTCGATTGAAGTGAGTTTGCTTTTCTCTCTGCTCCTTCAGCTCCAACCATCAGGAAGTGGAGTTCCGGCCCCAGATCATTCAGTTCCATGATTCTGGGATGTCATCTGCTGTCTTGTATAATAACATCAGCTTAGTTTTAATTATTGGTGATACTTCAGTCTGTGCTGCTCAAAACTGCAGGTGGGCCCTGCTTTAAGAAAATGGGAAACCACTTCCATGTCATACTTCCTGTGCCTTTGCAGAAAGGGGCAAGCATTTGCACTCTAAAAATAGCGTGGCTTTATGAAATAATTTATCACAAGATTCCTTTAAATAACTAACTCTCTTAGAGCATTTAAAATATGATTTGATTTGAAAAAATCAATTGTCCACTCACTCAACTTTTCAAGAATGCACCTGCCCTGTAATGGGAGGTGGGAGAAGGGAAAAAAAAGCAGGCGACAAGGAATGAGGGTCTTAAATGAGCTGAAGAGGAATTAATTTTAATTTAGAGAAGAATTTGCTTTTCTAGAGTTTCCCAGGGAAAAAAACCTTCACCTTTCTCACCTCCAAAGTATTTAAGGAAAGAAAACAAACAAACAAACAAACAAACAAAAAACAGGTCAATTTGAGTTGGGGAAAGATAAATCTATTTCTTCAGTGGGTTGCATTCTGCATTATGCATGTGTGTACAAGTGAGGTTTGCTTTGATCCTGACTATTAAGTTTATTTTTAAACTCAGACTGGGCAGGAATGCAGCGATGCTCTTTCCTCTCTATGGTACCTCCTGGTCTCAGTTCCCCAGCCTGGCGGGATGCAGCTGAGCAGCAGGAAGTAGCTGAAAAGTGAGCAGGCTTGATAGGTGCTGAGGGCTTCTTTCTTTCTTTCTTTCTTTTTTTTTCCCCCTTCTTCTCCTCCATTTTTGAAATTCAAATTGAATGCAATTTTCAGCTCATTTGAGCCAGAATATACTGTGGCTGAGCTTCAGTGGCTCTTAAATTCAAACTCACAGGAGAAAACAGATATCATCTGTCACTGGGGGGGGGGCGGAGAGGACACTCCTGCATTTTATTCATGGGCGACACAGCCCCGGTAACTAATTCAACCCCCTCTGACTAATCGACCAATCATTCACCGGCAAACTTATCAACTAATCAATGAAACGTTGAAGACACTCATCTGATGAAGTCTGGGAGCGGTTTCCCCCTCCCTGGAAAGAAAATAATTGTTCAAGTCTATTTTTGTATCGTTGGTATTTTAATACCTGTTTTTGCAAACCGAGACGGAATATCATGCCCATCTTTTTCTCTGCCCTTCCTGTCTATTTTTATTGTTTCCATCTTTAATGTCTTTGTCAATGCAACTTATTTATGACTGAGAATTAGCAGAAAGCTGACTGCTGGCCAAGAGAAGCCAACATTTTGAGTTTTTTCTTTACTAAACAGATCGCCTGAAAAAAAAAAAGAGTCTTCTTTCTCGGGGCAATTGTGAGTCCCAATTAAAAGAGAAAGACCCACTCATTTACAGAGTGGCTGTTTCAGGATGGCTGATGAATGCCTCACAGGAAGCTTCAGCCACTGGGTATGTGCCCAGAGAAACCAAATGGATTTGGACATGTAAGAATCTGACATCCCTTCTCTGATCTCCAAAGGGTGTGATGTGGCCCTTCTGGTTCTGCAGTGGAGGTTACCAAGGGTGCTCGTCTTTGGCTGTTTTAGGGTAAACCAAAATTTCCGTGGGAACACGCAAGCCATTAACTTTCTCTGACTTTCCTGTTGTTGAGTTTTTGGGGGAGACTGATGCTATTTCAAAGGAAGTAGGAGGGAAACCATTTGATCTCTAAAGACTGTCATTTCTAATGAAGTTAGTTCACAGCCATCACACTTGGAGTTTAAAAATGTTTTGCAGTAAGTGTATGATCAGACCACATGTAATTGTACTCAGACCTGTGCAGGAGCACTCGTGTATGTGTGTTTCCGTGACCCAGAGATCTCTACAAATGTGACAGGAATTTCCAATCGTTTTCACATTATTAAAGGCGTCAACCACTTTACCCCGTTCGTTGCAATGTGCTTGTGCTTTAGGTTTCTGATAAAAAACATTTATGTCACCTCCCTTATAAGAAAGAATATCCTGACTTTTAAACCTGCTTTCTCACTGGCACACCTCAACATAGCTACCAGGACTGCATTGTGGTTTCTTTCTATAAAAAAACCGAAAACCTACCTGGACAGGAATCCACATTTTTAGCTAACTGGGAAATCAGTTGATAGAATTTGCTTTTCTTCTAAAATATCTGATGTCTTCAATTTATAAGTAATTACTGAGCACTTACCATATGCCAGATGTGGGTTGGGCTAAGATTTGCAAATATAAAATCATGGTTCTCTAACCTCAGTATCATAGACATTGGAAACGAAATTTCATCATCCCTTGACTGGGAGGAGAGTCTTGAAAAGGTACCCAGATTTTCAAATATTCTCAAATATACAGTCTGCCTCCTTTTGCTCAGTTGATAATCACTGGTATGAAACAAAAATGATCCAATTCTTTTTTTTTTTTTTTCTTTTTAGGGCCACACCTGAGGCATATGGAGATTCCCAGGCTAGGGGTCGAATCGGAGCTGCAGCTGCTGGCCAATGCCACAGCCACAGCCATGCAGGATCCGAGCTGCATCTGCAACCCACACCTACAGCTCACGGCAATGCCGGATCCTTAACCCACTGAGCCAGGCAAGGGATCCAACCTGCGTCTCATGAATGCTAGTCAGATTCGTTTCCACTGGACCACCAGCGGGAACTCCCCAAAATGATCCAATTCTGATTCTCCCATGAGGTGGGAAAAAGCGTGATACACAGTGAAAAAGATAGTAAAATATGCAGGCTGGCCTGAAATGTATAGTATTCCTTACAAATGCTTGGGCCATTGGCCAAGGAAAGGGGCGGTAGGGTGCTGCCGTCACGCACTTCGGGATGCGTAGGCCAGGGGTTAGTGGAGGAAGCAAGGAGGGCCAATTCGGGAGGGAGGCGGAGCTGGAGTCAACGGGAGGATGCTTGAGGGAGGGGGCACCGCTGTGTGCTGACACCTACTGATTCCAAGAGAGCTGAGTGTTCACTTTCTAGGAATTCTGTGAGCCAGCTTTCATGAAGTAGTATGAAAAAGTGAATTACATAAACTTAGAGTAAATCCGTTATCTTAAAAATAAAAGCAATAGATCCTTAGAACTGATTGCTCTCTAATTATTTTCTCCCGTATATTGCCATTCTCTGTGCTCTTGAGGTCTGCCTATATTGTAGCTGGATGGTGAAAATACTATCGAATGATACACCTTTCTTCCCAACTCCGTGTTTCATGATGTCGTGTTGGGGGCTTGGAGTCAGCCATAATGGGAATATTTATACCAAGGAAATTGGCGAATGATACAAATTGGGGTTTTTTATTTTTCATTTGAGAGCCAGCTCTTAAAATTTCCCAAACACTGGAGGTGGGGGTGAGGCTGA
The DNA here is from genome assembly GCF_016906955.1 of Phacochoerus africanus. Lineage (NCBI taxonomy): Eukaryota > Metazoa > Chordata > Mammalia > Artiodactyla > Suidae > Phacochoerus > Phacochoerus africanus. Next base: position 12,690,517 of record NC_062555.1, on the reverse strand, counting down.
AAACTGTAAAGCATGAATGGAAAAAATGTGAGAAGGTTGGGCTAAGGAAGGAGAAGGGTTTCATCCCCATGGAGAGCAGGGCATTGCGTTTGGCAGATGACTTGCCGTTGATTTAGAAAAATCATTGGGAGACATTGACTGTCTTTAGTGTTTTTATTATTGAAGCATGTGTTCGCTTGAGAAAATCTGGACCGTCCCACTGTGGAGTTTGCTTTGCTCTGCTGCCCCGTGATGGAGAAAATGATGACTGAAATAATAGCCCTACCACCCAGGGCATCTTCCCGAAACTGGACCAAGCGGGGTATCATCCAGGAGGGAGATGGGGCCTCTTTCGGGTGCAGTCCATTAGGACTTGAGCTGTAGGCAGTCTTAGTCATGAGGCTGCCACAGCACATAAGCCTGAAAAAGTAAAAAAGAGACAGACAACCCTCGCGTGCAGTCGTGAGCAAAGGCGGGTCATCGTGGGGCTTAAGCCTAGAAAGAGCTTTAAAGAAAGCCAACCTTCAGGAAGAAAAACACGGAGAAGAGTCAGTGAGGCGTTCCCGTCGTGGCTCAGTGGTAACGAGCCCGACTAGTATTCACCAGGATGTGGGTCCGATCCCGACCCCTGGTCTCACTCAGTGGGTTAAGGGTCTGACATTGCGATGGCTGTGGCATAGGCCGGCACCTGCAGCTCCAGTTCGACCCCTATGCCCGAGTGTGGCCCTAAAGAGCGGGGCGGGGGGCGGGGGGGAGGAAAGGGAGGGGGGAATATGAAGGAGAGTTTGAGGAGAAAGTAGCCAATTAACACCACCAAGGCTTCAGTGAAATTTTGCAATTTTTTATCCAAACTGAATCACGTGGTGAGTGAAAGGGTGGGGAGCTCTGAACCACGAGGCTGGACACAGACCTAACCAGCAAAGGGTGATGTGTGGTCAGGCTAGGCTCGCAGAGGGACCAGGCCGGCAGAGTTGTACGCGGCCGAGATGGTCAGCAAAGGATGCTCTTTAACCAGCATTCGTGGAGCATCCACCGTGAGGAGCGCCGAGGGCCAAGGAGAGAGACATGTGGCACGGTTGAAAAATATTTTGTGGAGGGGAAAAAAGCAGAAGCTGAAGCATCCTTTGCCGTGTACACCCGGGAGTCACTCTTCACAGTTTATTAATAACTTTTTCTACAAATTCCAATGTTTATAGAGATACCGATCTTAGTTTCATGTTCAACTAGAAAATGCAACCATACCACGTATAGGTCTGCAGTTTACATGTTAACGTGTGCGCTCTTTTCGCGAGCACAGAGTCGTTATCCCCTTAGATAGACCTGTCATCACATATTATATGGCCATTCCCTTACTGATGCACTTTTAACCCTTTTACTTTCAGTTTGGTTCCAATAATGCTATGTCAGTTTTTTTTGTTTTTTTTTCTTTTTGTGGCTGCACCTCTGGCATATGGAAATTCCCAGACCAGGGACCGAATACAAGTCTCAGCTTCGAGCAGCAGCTGTGACCTATGCTGCAGCTGCAGCAATGCTGGATCCTTTAACCCATTGCACTGGGCTGGGTTTGGAACCTGTGTCTCTGTAGCAACTGGAGCCGACGCAGTCAGGTTCTGAACCTACTGAACCACAGTGGGAACTCTGCTATGTCCATTTTTTGAGTCCTGTGTTCTTATGCCTGTAGGAGAGATATCTAAGATAGGATTGCTCTATCTTCATTTTCGATTTGATAAGAAACTCTCAGTGGATCGTTAGAAAGTGGCATAAAATATACACATACAATTTACATAATTGTAAACCACTATAAACATTGTATAAATTAATACATCTACCAAGATTGTATTGCTACCCATTTCCTGGTTAGCCCTGGTGTCTATCCAACTTTCAAATTTTTTGCCAATTTACTGTTGGGAAGCGGTGTCTTAAGAGTTATTTCAATTTGCATTTTAAAAATTATAAATGAAGCTAAGCATCTTTTCTGATTTTTGCTGGTCATGTGCATAATTTTAGTGAACTTACCTTGTTATGTCCTCTTGACAGTCATTTCTCCTGAAACCACTATCATTTGCCTTATTTGTTGCAACGTCTTGCACACCAAAAATACTAACCCCTTATTTGTGTTGCAAAAAATCTTCCCCTGTTTTAATTTCCCTTTTTTATTTTGCTTTTTAATTATCTTTCATCTAGGAGAAGTAGTCCAATGTGTTTATTTTGATTTGTTGTGGCTTTGTATTTTCTCCTCTTGCTAAGATGAGCTCCTTGTCCTCCAAAAGAAAGAAAAGCAAATATTGCCTTTATTCTAAATCTTACATATTTTTGACACAGTTCTTTTTTTTTTTTTTTTTTGGCTTTTTAGGGCTGCCCTTGCAGTACATGGAGGTTCCCAGGCTAGGAGTCGAATAGGAGCTACAGCTGCCGGCCACAGCCACAACAATGCCAGATCCAAGCTGCATCTGTGACCCACACCACAGCTCATGGCAACACCAGATCCCCGACCCACTGAGCGAGGCCGGGGATCAAACCCACATCCTCATGGATACTCGTCTGATTCTTTTCTGCTGTACCACAGTGGGAACTCCCGTGATCTGATTCTTGAATCCTGAGATGCATAGAGTAGCTGGGAGGATGGCTGCAGAGAACAGGTATTTACGTTTCATTGGGCTAGTTCCCTGAGGGAGGCCCCAGTGTCCTGGGACCCCAGAGGACGGCTCTTAGGCCCTCCTAAGATGGGGGGAGAGGTGTGGCTGTGCTTCCTGAGGGGTTGACATCATTGAGCTCAAGGCAGCAGGGGTGGGGAGGGTTTCCCGCTGACCCCTTGGAAACGGTGAGTTAGAAACATGAAAACTTTGAAAAGTCAGGAAGTTTTACAGACCAGGGAAAGAGAGCCCCCCCCCCCTCCCGCCACCCAACCCCGGCTGGGTTTCTCGGGGTGTGTCCAAGGTAGATATTTTAAATCTGAGCGGAGAACTGTTTTCCTGAATTTTTCAAAATTCCCACCACTAGGTATTACTTTCGTGGTCAGACAAAGAACTGGCAGGCTGAAGCAAAGACAACTCTGAGAGTGGGATAAAAAAACTAAATGATAAATCCATAAAGATAATTAGTCCCTCCCCACAAAAGTAAAAGTATTAGGGACAAAACAGAGGGGAAGAGGGATCCTTTTATGAAGATTAGAAGGGAGTTCCTGTTTTGGCTCTGTGGGTTAAGGAACTGACATAGTCTCCTTGAAGATGTGGGTTCGGTCCCTGGCCTCGCTCCGTGGGTTAAGGATCAGACCTTTATCATGGTGAAGTTCCATCCTCCCCAAAAAGAAAAAAGGCAGAAGACCCAGCCCATCTATAGAGATAGATCCATGGACCACAGAAGCAAGGACAGGTGTGGGGTGAGGGTGCCCATGGAATAAATATCCAGAAGGTAAAGTCATTTCCCGAAGATGAGGGTTGGGAACTTGAGGAGAGAGGAATTCTAAAGAAACCTCAGAACAGGGTGAGTCTGGGAATGCCCAGGAGATGAACAAATGGGTTACCTCGTGTTCTTGGTGAGGTGCCAGGTTGACGTTAAACGGAACAACCAGATAAGAAGCCACAGCCACGTCTTCCTCCACCTTTGGTGACTAAAGAGCAATGTGGAGGCAGGGGCGACCTGAGAACATCTAAAGCAGAAAGAGAGGGTTTAAAGATGCAGGAGGAAAAAGAGGATGCTTGCTAAGAGGGAGAAGTGAGTCAGAGAAAGCTTCTGCAGAGGGGACGTGAGTCAGAAAGGAAGATGACGTAATGAACTTGGCAGCGGGTCTGTGGCGTGCGGACAGTGGTGAGAATGCCGACCCTGGACGTGGGGAGGAGGGCTAGCCCGTGAGACCACGTGGTGCCTGCCAACCTGAGTGAGGCTGGAGTGGTGCGTGTGGCTGGGGAGGTGTGAGGCTGCGGGGCTTTCTCGGGGGATGGGACACAGTTTCTCTGGCGACATTGGGAGGAGGATGGCTTGAGAGGCCGGGTTTGGAAAGAGGTCACAGGCGGAACAGCTTCACAGTCGAGTAGCGGCCTAAGTCAAGGGCAGTGGCGGGGGTGGAATTTGGTGCAGAATTCTTATTTGGTCTCTCTTTTTTTTTTTGCTCTTTAGGGCCGCACCCATAGCACATGGAAGTTCCCAGGCCATGGGGCGAATTGGAGCCACAGCTGCCGGCCACAGCCACAGCCACAACAACGTGGGGTCCAGGCCATGTCTGTGACCTACACCGCAGATCATGGCAAAGCTGAGTCCTTAACCCACTGCACGAGGCCAGGGATCGAACCTGCATCCTCATGGACACCGTCGGTTCCTTACCACCGAGCCACAATGCGAACTCCTCATTTGGTCTTTGGGAAAGAAATATCTAAGACGCTCCATGTCATCTCCAAGGCCATGCCGTGATCTGCTCTCCGCCTGCCTTTAGGCCTCATCTCCTGCCCCTCTGTTCTTTCTCTCCGACTGCAGCCAAGCCAGCTTCCTTTTCATCCCCTAAGTCCTACCTGCTCTCTCATTCTCACCCGTGCTTCTCTCTGTTCTTTCCCGAACTCCTGCTCAGATCCTAGGTCTCTGCTCAAAACCATCCTTCAAGCGTCCACCCTCCCCCTCCACACACCAGCTAAGGCATCCCTGACCCGCTTCCAAGTACTTCTCTCCTGTTTCCAAACTGTGGGTTCCACTCAGTCTCATCTGCTAGCACTGTATTTGTTGCCCAGTGAATATCTTTTGCATGAAGATAGAAGGACGCATGCATTTAAATGACTTGTTTTCATCCCCAGTTGTTGACCGAGGCTGCCATGCGTCTTCTGAAGTGACGTACAATCAGGCTTGATTCACGTGTACAACTGAAACTTTCCTGTGCAGTTATGGGAGACTGAGGTTATTTTTTTCCCTAGTATTTTAACCATTTCTAAGTGTACTTTCCTGGGCATTAAGGACATTTATGCTGTTGTGCCATCATAGCTACCCCACATCCCTAGAACTTTTCATCATCTCCAAATGAAACTCTGATTCCATTAAAAATTATTTCCTACCCCTGCCTCCTCCCACCCCTGCCAGCACCTTGCACCTGCCATTCTACTTTCTGACTCCATGAATTTGATTTTTCCAAATACCTCGTGTAAATGGGATCATTTAATATTGTCTGACTTACTTTGTTCAGCATGTTTTCAAAATTCATCTACGTGGTAGCATGTATCAGAATCCTACTCCTTTTAAGATAATGTAAGAAAGAGAATGTGTGTTTGTTATGACTGGGTCACTTTGCTGTGTAGCAGAAATTGGCACGATGTTGTAAATCTACTATATTTTAATTTGAAAGATTAGCCACAAATAAAAAGAATCCTGCTCCTTTTTCAATTGAATGATACTCCATTATATGTCTGTCTGCACCACATTTTATGTTTCCATTCATTCTTGATGGGCATCTGGATTGTTTTCACAGGAGACCCAGGTTTTAAGTCTTGAGATGCGTCTGCCATCCATCCTGTAATCTAGTAGCCCAGGGGGTGGTCAGTGATGGAGGAGAGTGGATTCAAGCCAGGGAGGAAGGATGGATTAAAGAATTATCATGGCCACGTCAACAAAAATGTCAGGCACCATGGAGTTTTAGACAAGAGGGAGAGGAAATGTTTCAGGTGGACCCAAGCCGCCTTGCTCTGAAGAGGGTGATGAAGATGGGTTCCATGTTTTTATTCAGATGAAAGTAAATATTGAGAAGCAGGTTTGAAAAAGACTCATTTTTCTCTTTCCCTTATTATCAAGGTGGAGGAATGGGATAAAGGAGAAGGGGCGGAAAAGAAGGAGGCTTCCTCTGAAAGGAGGAACTGGGGAAAAGGGGTGAGAGACAGGTGGGGGATGAGGGGGAATTTGGCCCCAGTCCGACAGCATCCCGTGGAGCACAGGGAAAAATGCCGCGGGGAAGGAAGAGCAGACGGAGTCTTTAATTCAAAACCGTCCTACAGTCTTCATGTAGGAAGACGCCTCCGCTCTGGGAGACCAGTGAATGTGTTGTATCCTATCGACAGTCTGAAGACAGGGACTCCACAGCCACCACGAGGCACCCATCCCTGAAAGTTTCTTCTTTTCCGCTAGATTTCTTTGGAAATCTTTTCTTCTTCTTGACATCTCAGTAGCTGGAAAAGAATGATTCATCCTCATTCCATCGAAATCCCTCACATGCCTGAATTCCTTCTCGGTTCAAGATCAGAACTGGATTAAATGCTTTTCCCTTAACAACGTCTTAGTTACAGTTTTCTAAGCCTTTAATGCCCTTTGAATTGTCTGCTCTAAGTTCTCTTGGGTGAAGGTACAGTCGGCTCTCTGTTTCCACGGATTTGGCATCTGCACATTCAACCCACCGCAGATCAAAAATATTTGAAAAAATTCCAGAAAGTTCTGAAATGTAATATTTGAGCTTGCTGCAAGCCAGCAACTATTTGAATAGCATTTAGAGTGTTGTTATAGGAGTTCCTGTCGGGGGCGCAGCGGAAACGAAACTGACTAGGAACCATGAAGTTGTGGGTTTAATCCCTGGCCTCCCTCAGTGGGTTTAAAGGTCTGGCATTGCCATGAGCTGTGGTATTGGTCACAGACATGGCTCATATCCTGCATTGCTGTGGCCGTGATGGAGGCTGGCAGCTGTAGCTCTGATTCGACCCCTGGGAACTTCCCTATGCCGCAGGTGCGGCCCTAAAAAGCAAAAAGCAAAAATATATATATACAGTAGTTACACAGCATTTACTTTTATTCGGTATTATAAGTAACCTAGAGTTGCTGTAAAAAAATACAGGGGACGATGTGTGTAGGTTTTATGCAAACACTGTGCCATTTTATATACATTATTTAAAATATTATATTTTATGTAATATATAATCTATAGAATATCTTAATATATTATACATATTATGAAAATACATTAAAAGATTTATGTGTAATATAAAGACATTAAAATATTTATATATGTGAGATATTAACATACATGGAAGTATTTAATATAAATACCTTAAATATTTATACTATATTATGTAAATACATTCAAATGTTTATATACTATCTATGACATAAATATTATATATAATACATATAAAATATATTAAAATATAAACATATATATGTATGTAAGTATATATACAATTATATATACCATACATAAAATATAGAAATGTTTATATAGACTATACATAAAATATATTACAATATTTATATGTTAGATATACTATTTCATGTATATTAAAATGTTTTTATGTATTATATATATAATATAAGGGACTTGGCATCCTCAGGGGTCCTGGAGCCAGTCCCCTGTGGGTGACTGAGGGACAACTGCCCACCAGTAGGAACAGCCAGATTTTCTTTTTTTTTTTTTTTCATTTATGGTTTTTGTTTTTTCCATTACAGCTGGTTTACAGTGTTCTGTCCATTTTCTACTGTACAGCAAGGTGACCCAGTTACATGTACATGTATACATTCAGATTTTCTTGAATATACATTGAATATACATTGAATATATTCATTTTCTTGAATGTATAGCCAGATTTTCTTGAACTGTGTTTGAAGCAAGTGTTCGCCTCAATTATCCGGCAGCTCCCCTGGACGGTGCCGGCAGCCAGGGCAGCAGTGGCCTGGCTGAGAGTGTGCCGAGCAAGAGCGCCCCATTCCTGAAAGCAGCCTGGTGAGAGGGACCTGTTCACGCACCCTGCCCGGGCAGGTGCAGCTCACCTTCTCAGGCTAGAGGCAGGGCAGGGAACTCTCCGAGACATGGCTGGCCCTGAGACTGTGTTGCCTTTCTGGAAGTGTTATTTTTTCTTTCAACTTCAGAAGTCCAGCTCGTTGGCCCGTTTCAAGTCGCCTCTGATCTGGAAGTGCTGCTCCTCAGCCCCTTGAATCCATCCTTGGGGAGCTTCTGGCTGGTCACTTTGCAGAGCCCCTTCAGGCCAGGAAAGCCTCTCTGCCTTTGTTTCTGCTTCACCCTTGCCCTCCATGGAGGTGAGGGGCCCTGGCTGGGCCGCCTCCCTTGTAGTCTGTTATTACTTGCAGGTGATTAGCAGGTAGCTTCCAAGCGCAAAAGGAACATTGCCCCAGGCTCATCTCCCATCGGCTCTTGCCATTTTGCTACAAAAGAGAAAAATCGAGCTTTTGAAGAGTCTCTATACACTATTCATGTCCTTAGAAAGGGAGGAATGTCTATAAAATTTCAGGAACAGTATTAGATTTCACTCTGTTATCAGAGGGCAGGACTGTTGGGTTCTGGCTCAGCTTGCTTTCAGAATTAAAAAGAAGCAGTTGCCATAGCTAAGCGTCTAGTCTTTTAGTAAAAGCTTATTTGAGAGTTTCTCTCTGGACACTAATCCCCCAACAAGTTGTACGCCAGTGAGACAGTGTCCATGAAATAGAGTCACGGGGCCTGGGTTGAGCTATTCCTGGGTGGCGGGGGGGCGCCTAGTGACAGCTCACTGTACCCCACGACTCACTTGACCAGATGAAAGCTCCCGTCTCTACCTCAGTCCTCCAGGCTTTTTTGTCACCTACACTGCTACTTTCAGATCCCCCGGGGGAAATATTATACACTTCTTTCAACATCTTGAGCTACTATCCCCAGCATTAAATGGAACATTATACTTCCCCCCACCCTAGCTCTCTCAAACTATTGCTGCAAGCTCTGTGTCCCATGCAGAACCAACCCCCCCCCAATAAATATGTAACCAGTTCATGTTCCTGTGTGTTAAATTGCTAGTTTCTCTCCTATTCTATTTAGTTGAAAAATTAAATGAAAAGCCCCACAACCTCCCTTTCTGTTCCTCTGCCAAATTAGCATTACCAGACCATTCGATATTGGGATTCAAGATGCGCCAGAGCCACAAGTACATACATGGAGTAATTTGTTTGTTTGTTTGTTTTGTTTTGTTTTTCCCCAGGAGTATTCTCCATATTCCTGGGAGGGAAGCTGGTTATGTGGCAGCATAGGCTACTGGCCTCAGGATTTAATTCTGGGCTGGGTTCTGCATATGGGGTGTGCCCCTCAGAGCATCTGGCCAAGTTCATCTGTACAGGTGTTTCCCAGATGAGCCCAGACCTGCTGACACAAGAGTTTCCAGGGCAGAAGGCTGGCACTCTGTTTTCACAAGGGCCTCAGGAGCCTTTTTGGGTCTGGCAAGGCTGGGAAACACTGGTCCATTCATTCCTGCTTCTGGCTGGCACAGGGGTGCCGGATCTCGGGCTCGTCTGCGGGGGGTGGTTGGGGAGGGTTGTTTGTGTGGCCTTTTGCTTTTGCTTGGCTCGGACTGTTCTGTCCTGAGGTGCTGGTGAACGCGGAACAGCAATCTCATGTTGAAGGAACCAGGAAAAGCCAGAGCCTGTTTAAAAAAAAATAATAATAATCCCAACCCCAAACAAAAACGGAAGGGCGTGTGCTCTTTTATTTGAGAATAACCTTAGGAGGTATAAAGTTGAAGTCCTCCTCGGGCATCTGCTGCAGTCTTGCTTGTCTCCACATGTTTTATATGACAACACTGAGAGTTTCGCCATCCTGTTTAAGTCACAGAACCAAGTGGATTCTTTGTTCCCCGGCATGAGAACGGCATGTGGCTCCTATTCCCTGATAAAGTGGCTTAGAAAAGTGACCTGTTGCGGTGACCTGGAAATCTTCTCGAGCGTAATCCTCGAGGTAGTGGGAAACGATAGGGAAATGAGGCAGCTTTGGGGGGTGCTGCACAGAGCTGCCGGACGCACGTATGCATAAGGAAGACTCTGTTGAATGAGGCAGGCTGGGGACCGAGGAACAATGGGAAACGGTCTCCTGGGGACATAATCGAGTTTTAGATTTTCTCACTTCACCCGGTGTCGCTCTGTTGTCTGTCCAATCACATTTCTGCCCTGCCATCTATAAACCCGGGCGGGGGCTGCAAACGGCATCCACGGCCACCCCCAAAGCCAGGACCTGAGCCTTTCATGTATTTGCAACACTCTTTGGATTGCCATGGCAACAATAGTTTTAATTACGGAGCGCCCGAATGATGACTTGTGTATCAGATGTGGCTTCCTGTTCCCCGTGGACCGAACTCTGATTGGAGAGAAGCTTTGTATGTAGATTGTTTTCCTTCTAGGCTGGATTTTATTATCTGCTCTAATAGACAGCTCTTTGGCTCATGGACCAAGCCAGAGGAAAGTGAAGTACTGGCTGAAGGGGCTGCTGGGCAGAGGCCCTCCTGGAGATGGACTGGACCTTTTTATCCCAGGGACAGCCCTCATCCCCTATGACGTGAAGAACCAAACAAGCCATGGCTCTCAAGGTCTGCTCTTGGCTTCCCCTTCGGGCCAGTGGAAATCCACATATTAGGGCAGAGACGTGCATGAAGTATCATCTGGTAAATCATCCTTGACAACACTCAGGATTATGCTGGGGGGCAAACAAGCCATTCTGTCACAGTAGCGCTCATGGACGTGCACAAACCCCAGCAGCTTTCCGATCAGAGCTGTGGAGGGGAGAATTGCAGGAGAGAGAGCAGACCGTCCTGTGTGCGTGTGCGTGTGCGTGTGCGTCCTGCCTTTTATTTCTGGATCTGCTTGCTCGTTCCTTGAATCTCTGTCTGGGATTGGAAAGGTAGCATATGCCATGGCTCCCTATATCCGGGCCTCCTCATTTCAAAAGCTCTTGCAAAGCTAAATAATCTTCCCCTTAGGTAAACATAAATCATTGTCTCCCTTCTTTGCTCCTTGAGTAGACCTTTTGATACATTCATTAATTTTGGCTGCTGCCTGGTGGCACGGTGATGGCTGAGTCACGGCCGTGAGCTTCTTTCCTGGAACGTCCCCATTCCTGACACGAAGCCCTCAACTCCAACTCCGCGTTAAAGAGACTTTCTTCTGTGCCATGGACAGCCAGATGGTAGCAAGAAAAAAAAAAAAGTACACCTGGGAAAGGGCAGGAGGGAGGGGAGAAGAGGGAGGGTGTACCTCGAGGGATGTTGGAATGATACTGTCCTTAAATGGGAGGCAGTCGTTTCTAACTTCTGGCAACCTCTGGAATAAACCCTTGATGCTCTCGGCTGTCCACTCGCTGCCTCCACCAACAGCGTATTTAATCGCAATCCCGGCTTTGGGAGGCCAGAATGCCCACGCAGAACTGTGGGGAAATAGGCACCATGCTGCTGATTCCTAATCCCTTCCCACATTATTTGGGGGAAGGAAAAAAAAAGGGGGGTCTCAATTTTGCTAAGTCTTGCTTAACTAATGATACAGTCTCTCTGTGTTTGTTTTGCTTCTATATTCAGGAAGCTTTGTGGCTATGATTTTGATTTTGGAGTTTAGGCGTGTTAATTAAGCCTTTGTAGGAAAGCAGAAGGGGTCTGTTTCTTGTTTGTTAGTTTAATAAGATTTCGTGTTAAGAATGGCACTGAGAATCTGTCAGAATGAGCGTGACTGCATATGGGTAGCTTAGCGCTCTGAGACCCTTGAAATGTCTGTTTTTAGGACATCAGCAGGGGGCTAATGAAAAGGCTTTGTTGATTTTAACGAATTGCAAGCCACTGTAGCCAAAATAAATATAATCTGCTTTTTGGATTAGTTGTCACAGATGATTTTACCTACTAACAGTGATTAAAGAACCCGAGTGGACCAGAAGCATAGCTGCTCTCCAGTGACTCTTGCTAAAATAGCAATAAACAGAAGTAAATAAAGACTTAGGGCATTCGTTATCTTTAATAAACAGTGACACCAGATATGCTGCGTGCAAGCGTGAAGGGGTGGGAGTGGGGCTCAGGCGAGATCGGGTATCAGATACCTGCCTGGCCCCCGATGGTTAAGCATGCTGGTGCTGACTGCCACTGTTCTCGGTGGGAGCTGTGCCTCATCAGGGAGTGGCCGGAAACCCAGAGCCCTCTCCTGGCCTCCCAGCCCCCCCTCCCATCCCCATTCTGCTCTCATCTTCCCGTGGACTCAGGGACCGGAGTTGAAATCCTGCAACTGTAGGATTAGAGTAGGAAAATGGAGGCAGTGTTAATTACTTGTGTAATTATTAACCTTCTTGCTGCAGTAATTCTACCCAGTTAATGAACAGGAGACAGCGTCTCTTCTTCCCCGTAGCTAACTACCCTGATGAAAAGGACGGCTCGCTCGACTGGCACACCTGATCCTCAGATTTCCCCAGGAACCTCTCCCTGCTGGTCCCACCTACTGCTTCATTTTAACCCCAAGGAAAACTGTTGTGGCCGAAACCCTCTTAGATGGGAGGGGGGAATGAGGGAGGGGCAGCCAAAGATGCCTTTCCTGGGCAGAAAACAACTAAGTCGTGAGAAGCCACAGGTTTTTTTTTTTTTTTTTTCCAATTTTTATTCTTTTATTTATTTATTTTTTCATTTTAGGGCCAAACATGCCAGCACGTGGAGGTTCCCAGGTTAGGGGTCGAATCAGAGCTGCAGCTGCTGGTCTACACCACAGCCACAGCAACACGGGATCCGAGCCGCATCTGTAACTTACACCACAGTTCACGGCAACACTGGATCCTTAACCCACTGAGCGGAGCCGGGGATGGAACTCACTTCCTTATGGACGCCAGTTGGGTTCGTTACCACGGAGCCGCAGTGGGAACTCCCCTCTTTTTATTCTTGTGGAATGCTTTACATCATGTGGTGGAGACTATTCCAGATGGCAAAGCAAGTGATAAAGAAAGCCTTCCTTCCCTTCTCTCTGGGGGTGGGGTGGGGGAGGGTTTAGATATTATTGTGTTTGTTTTATAGACTCAGACACTGGTGCCCCAGGCCCTCAGGTGAGTCATAGAGAAGCCCAACAATAGGGCGGTGGCCTTCCATACCCTGGGGTACCCCAGCTGTAGCTGCCCTGCAGACTGGCCAAGAGCAGTACAAACCCACCCACAATTCCAAAGATTATAGTCGCACCCCTGGTGGGACACCCTCAAGAACCAAGAGCTGTCATTTAGTAAGTTCTCGCCGTGGGCCAGGCCCTGTGCAGAGGGCTTTACAGATAACATGCGCATTATTCTATCTGGAATCTGGAGTCGAAGTCATGCTTCAGGGGACCATTCTTGCATCACTAAATTCAGGTTCCAAACAAGACAGCCGAACTGGGCAGACCACTCAAAGCCTCATGATCTGGGAGTGTCCGATCTGGGATCCGAATCTCTTCCTCGGCCTCCCGAATGTGTAGCTTTAGACGCCAAGTTGTGTTCGACATATCGGGGGAGGGAACCTTGTTCTCTGCTGGCCTGGAGGAGATGCCTGTAACTGCGACCTTTCTATGCGGCTCCTCCTTTGAGCCTCTTCCCCTGCACTTCGGGGCAGATCTTTTTCGGGGGTAGAGTTTCAGTGACCTGGTGGGCGGGTATGGAGAGCCTGGAGCTGGGGAAGGCCACAGGGTATTAAGGGACATCGTGCTGCATAGACGTAGTCGCTTGAGGGCTGTCCCTAGGATTCATTTGTCCTACGTCGGGAATTTCTTTTCCAAACCCTATGAACCACCACCAAGTAAGATAGATCTTACTGGATATTAAGTAAAGATGTTTTCTTTCTTGGTGAATTTGAAGGATAAATAGGCATGATTAGCTAAGCTATTTCTTATGATGAACAAGAAGGGCCGTGGCCAGACATACACCTGTATGTATAGACAGGTGTACACACACACACACTAGCTCTTCTGTGAAACTTTGGTTTTAGTTATGTTGATCAGATCTATTTGTAAGACGCAAATAATCACGCTCTTTTGAGTGAGGAGTCACGCTTTGCTAAGGGCAAGGCCAAATTCTGGACATGGCTTTTAAAGGAAGCCTTTACATCTAAAATCTTTAGCAGTTCCGTGAACTAAGTAAACGGTAGTTTTCTAGCGCGAGCAGTGTTGCTGCTTTTCCTTCTCTCCATAACCTTGGATTTCCACCTTGTGCTTTTTTTTAACGGGGGAGGAATGCTCTGCCATGTGAAAGAAGGATGAACAGCTTTGTCCTGCTTCCTGCCGAAGGTTTCCCCAAGTGTATTTCCGCAATGATCACACACTCTGGTTCTACCTTTGTGCCGCGTGTGTGTGGCATCTGCCACCATTTCCGTGCATAAGATGACAAGATGTCCGTGGTACACATCCCGCCTTAGACTTCTTATTAGAATAACATTTCATACGAGGGCTCCGTTCATTTTCCATGGAAGTCTTACTAGGTGTCTGGCATTTTGAAATAAGAGAAAGTAATTATCTTGCTATACGTCCGTACACGGACAGGTGGGATGGACCCAAGGAGAAACTCGATTCTGCTTAAAATTCAAATGAACACCCAGGTCAGCTCTGGGGTGGTATAGAAACACAGTATTCCTGCCCATGCAGGGGTGTGCAGTGGGAGTTGCTCTAGTCTGATTTCTAGAGAAAGGGGGCCAAGCCTTAGGAGAGCCTGTTAATTTGCATTCCTAGCGTTTTTAAGAGAAGAAGAAAAAGAAGGCCTTCCACTTTAATACGTTCTGGAGGAAGCAAACTTTGTTTATTAGAAAACACTGTTAACCTAGCAACAGATTGACACTGGTTGGTGTTTCAAATTTCGAAGCTCCAGCTGAGAGGTTTTGGCTGTGTGACGGGTCTCCTCGCCCAAGTCTCAGAGGTAGGATGTTTCTCGGTTCAAGCTCAGTTTCTCGGACTGACGTTTTGACAAACTGAAAGTAAAAGTGTCAGGCGGATGGTGTTTCCTTACAGAGAGACAGAAGACTCTCCTTGGCTTAGCAGGTGACTTTGGATCAGCAGACCCTTGGCTCTGGGAGAAAGAGCACGAACCTGAACATGGAAAGACATGGGCCTCACGTTTGTATCTTCCAAGTTATGCCAGGCTGATTTCACAACGTTTCCTTAGTGGTTCGATATAAATGTTTTATGCTGAGACAGAAACATTAGAGAAGAACGTGAATTTATACCGGTTTATATTTGAAACTATGTCACAGCTCATGCGAGATATTTCATTATTATCATTAATATTGCTTAGGGTTTATAAAAGGTTGTATTTTTCATTTGCTATTCGTTGTAAGTCTGCAATGGGAGAAAGTGCAGTGTTCATTCGCTTCATGTTACAGATGAAAAAATTAAACCAGAGTTTGATTGATGGAAGGTCACAGACCTTACTGTAGTTTTCAGATATCCTTTTTTTTTCTTTTTAGATTTTCTTACCTAAACTATGCAACTTTTAAAATGATATAATATTGAATTTTATAGATTTTTTTAGTCAATATTCTGCTTTCTGGTATATCTTTATTTTACCAGAAATAATCCAACTTTCAACTGGCGTATCATAGAAATTCAAGTTTTGGAGAGGTCCTTTAGAGTGTTCTAATTTTTTTAAATCTTTTTTTTTTTTTGGTCTTTTTGCCATTTCTTGGGCCACTCCCATGGCATGTGGAGGTTCCCAGGCTAGGGGTCGCATCAGAGCTGTAGCCGCCAGCCTCTGCCAGAGCCACAGCAACGCGGGATCCGAGCCGCACCTGCAACCTACAGGAACACCGGATCCTTAACCCACTGAGCGAGGCCAGGGAGCGAACCCGCAACCTCATGGTTCCTAGTTGAATTCGTTAACCACTGCGCCACGACAGGAACGCCTAATTTTTTTAAATCTTCTAGGGGAAAATTTAAATGATAGTAGAGACAGGAAGGTTTGAGGAAGAAGAGGGTTTGAAGAAGGTGGCATGTCAGGAATAAGATGGGCACCTCGTGTTTCTGCTCCGAGAGGGAGCACGGTCTAGAACCGTGGACAAGAACGCTTGCACTTTGTTTTACCCTCACGGAAGAGGTGACAATGGCAGTCTCCTTATTTATTCACTGGGATGCAAAGCTGAGCTAGAATGAGATGGTAGAGACAGAGAGGTCTTCCTTCACAGGGATAATGGGTCACAGACGAGTTTTCCACACTCGCGGGCCGCACAGAGGCCCCCGCGGTCGTGCGTGCCTCAGTCCCCGAGGTAGTGCATTTACGACGCGTCCATTTCAAATGAAGTATGTGAAAGAAGCTCCAAAAGTCTGTATCTGAAAATATTCATTTTCCCAAGAGTCAACAAAAGGAACTCTCCCAGAAGCTGATGTTTGGAACACAATTACAGATGCCTTTGTCGATTTTAAATTTGGCAAAACATGTTCCACCGTCATTTAAAAATAGCAACTTTAAAGGGCTCATAAATGAAGACATAAAAGGCATTTTGACATTTAATACAAAAACAGCGTTTTGATGAACGGGGTAAAAATGAATCCGAGACATATGGATTCCATAGTTCTTATAGCGTGTCTGAGTTTTAACATCGAGGCAGTGAAAAAATCTGGCAAAATATTTTTGGAGAATTTGCTATATATACTATATTTAAAAAGAGGTGAAGATGAACTCCAGACTGCTGTGATTGCTCATGACATTGAATTTGATAACTTTTCCTTTGCATATAAGGAACTCTTGAGAAACAGCTCAATCTGTCCGTGTGTTGTGGGAGGGCGTCGTTGGAGACGGTATGTGCCACTTCATCTGGTGGCAGAATCGATCAGCACGCACTTATGAGGGGGTCCTTGGCGAATGCCAGGCTCCGTCCTAGTCACTGGGGTGTCTTCTCAGTGGCCACGGTGAACGATGGACGTGGCTCTCATGGGAGGGATACGCAGCCATAGAAGGGCTCCACAGTTTCTGAGTTTTCTAGGTTCTTTGGGATGCAGAAAAGACACTCTTTCCAGAGTATCTCCTGTGTGTCCGTCTCTGTGCTGACCCCTTTCTCTTCATTGGCATGTTTAATTGTGGCATCGCCATGATATGGGGTGTTACAACTCCCCTTTAAGGGATGGGGGAACATGTCACACCAGAACACATCAAAATGAAGAGATTAAGGGAGTTGTTAAGTGGCGGGGGCAGGTGGCTCCCATAGTCAGCTCCCCGAGTGTCTTCTAGTGACTCATGCCTTCTGTATCCACCCCATCCCCTGTTCCCATCCCCTGTATCTGAACTGGCTAGATTGTTCCAGTTCCAGAAGCAGGCCTGGCAGCTTCCACTTTTGTGGGCTCGAAAGGCTTGAGTCATTGGTAAAAAATATCCAGCTACCTTGCCAGAGAAACTCTGTGCTGCGCCGGTGAGGAGAACAAGAGGCCCCAAGACTGTTGGGGGAAAGAGACAGAGAGGCAGCAACTGAGATGCAGCGAGCCCATCACCCCAGCCAAGGCCAGCCCCCAGCCAACAAGCCAGCTGAATGCATCCATTTGCGTGACCACCCGTCGGATCAGCAGAAGAACGGTCCCGCTGAGCCCGGCCAGATGGTGGAACTGTGAGAAAACAGTGGTGGTTGTTTTCAGTGGTTCAGTGAATCTCGAGTGCGTCATTAGTTACATAGCAGAAGAAGATCAAAGCAGTGGCTGAGGAGCATCTGAACCCAGCTCCGCCTGTCTTGAATGTACATTTTTTCCCCTCACTTCTCATGGGTTGGTGGGGAGAGGAGAGAGGAAGGAAACCGGGAATATTTGAGCAGCTGAGGATCTGCCTCTGGCGTTCACGTGTTGTCCAAAAGGAAAAAGAGCACCCACCTCTAGGGCCATTTTGCCGCGTGTACCCCTTAGGGCCTGGATGAGAAAGAACAGGAGCACAGGGTCCCAAATTCTTATTCCTGCTCCTCTTCCTGGGCACACGCCCTGTAAATGTTTGTATTGACTTTATTTAGAATTATCAAACTAATAACAGATGCTAATGAACTCCCCCTCTCGCTTGGGAGTTTGTAAAGTGAACACGAGGACAGTTGCTTTAGCAAGTACACAAGTGCAACACACACATATACACACGGGAGATGTTATGAATTGTGACATAAAACAAACAGTGATCAAAAGATATGAAACGGGGGCAGCCTGCAGCAGGTCAGGGACAGTTGAGGGTCCCTGGCTGCCGACACAGGGGAGCACTTGAAAGGCTCATTCTCTGGCAGGTCCACTTTTGAAGTGATGTCATCTTTTTTTATTCTCTCCACTCAGTTGCTTCTCTGAAGCTCCGTCTTTCCATTCTGATGAGGAGCAAAAATGTCCCATCAAAGGTTCATGCTTGAATTGAGGCGGAAAGGGGGGGGGGCTGTGTGTGCTCATGGCTCGCGCGCACGCTCGTACACACACACACACACACACACACACACACACAGCCAGAGAGAGACAGAGACAGAATCACAAATGACCAAAGGTTCCTCCAGGTGTGATACAAAGGAAAAGCGCCGTCAACTGCCCCTGGTAAATACTCACAAGATCGCCTGGAGTGTGCATGTGACCTGGCACAGTGCATGCCAGCGAGGGTGCTTGGCTGTTTCCTTTGGAAGCCTGTGATGATCAGCAGTGAAAATGGGCGTTGTGGTCCCAAGAGCACTTCTGGTCTACACAGCAAGTTCCTGATTTGCCAAAATAGCCATCGCTAGGTCTTTTCTCAACATCACCATGACGTACCAGTGTTTTTCCCATCCTCTCTCAGAGCTGATCATGCCCAGGCACCTTGTGGATTTAACACAGTTACAGTAGCACGGATTCTGTTTGTAATCAGGTTCCCATTTCCAGGTTTCTGCTTTGTTTTGGTTTTTGGCTTGGGCTTTGGTGAAGCTCTAGGGGCTGTTTGGGGCTGCAAGGTACGTTTACTTCTGTCCTAATGCAGTCTATGTATTGAAAAAGCACCTTCTCCTTTTTTCTTCTCCACCCCATCCACTCCGTGAGGACAGAAGAATGAGGCTGGTCTTCTCCAAGATGTTGCCAGTTATGAGGTCCTGTGGGGCCTCTTCATGCCAACCAAGGGAGAGTGCAAAGGGAGTGCAAAGTTTAAGAAAAGGGGCGGGGAGAGTTGATGTGATTGCGAAGAACTTGCAATCCAGTTTTCTTGGCCGAGACCTACTTTCCTGGAGTTCCCGTCGTGGCTCAGAGGAAAAGAATCTGACTAGCATCCATGAGGACGCAGGTTGGATCCTTGGCCTCACTGAGTGGGTTAAGGCTCCAGCGTTGCCATGAACTGTGGTGTAGCTCACAGATGTGGCTCGGATCCCGAGTTGCTGTGGCTGTGGCGTAGGCCGACATCTCCAGCTTGGATTCCACCCCTAGCCTGGAAACCGCCATATGCCATGGGTGTGGCCCTAAAAATAACAAAACAACAAAACAAAACTTTCCTGGTACTTTCCATGTTGTCATTTTCTGTTTGAAGGTGGAGCATTGTAGTTTGCTCTTGTTACTATACAAACATAATACTTTGTATCTTTCTTTGCTTCCTCTTCCTCATCCCTCAGGATATAACTGCGGTCCTTTCAAAGTCATAAAAGGACAAAAGCCATACAAATCCTGCTTTAATGTAAGCCTCTTTGAGGTTTATAATTACCACTGTACACTTTTTTTATATATTTGAATGTGCTTATCACCTGCACTTTATTATTTGATATTCGTAGCCGCCCTTTGAGGTAGACAGATGGATGAGCTTATTCCCATCTTAGAAATCGTTCCTCAGGTTCAACACACTCGAGGAATTCTCAAGGGCCACAGAGTCAGTAAGCTTGAAAAGAGTAGAGGCAGTGCTTAAACGCAGGTCTCCGAACTCCAGAGGCGCAATCCACAGATCCTGTGGAGCCATAATGGCACTTAAAAAAAACCCCCAAATATTGAATATAATATTCTCTATGCTTTCCTTTTGTTTGAGTAGAAACATGTAAATATGAAGGATGCATGTATATTGAAATACCATAGCAGTGTGTTTTATGAGCACACCTTGTGATTTTTAATAATTATTATAGAAGACATACACAATGGAATATTATCCAGCCATAAAAAGAATGAAATAATGCCTTTTGCAGCAACGTGGATGGACCAAGAGATTTTCATACTAAGTGAAGTTAGTCAGTGAAAGACAAACATCATATGGTATCACTTGTATGTGTAATCGAAAACAATGATATAAATGAACATATATACAAAATAGAAATAGACCGACAGGCACAGAAAACAAACTTATGGTTACCAAAGGGGAAGTGCGGGGGGGATAAATTTGCAGTTTGGGATTAACAGATACATAGTACTATAGATAAAGGTAGATAACCAACAAGGACCTACTGTATAGCACAGGGAACTATGCTCAATAATTCGTAATAACCTATAAGGGAAAAGAATCTGAAAAAGAATACATACGTACCTATTTACATGTAATATATAGTATAATATATGTAACTGAACCACTTGGTTGTTTACCTAAAACTAACATGACATGGTACATCAACTATATCTCAGTTAAAAAAATTTTTATGGTGTCAGCAGCAGGATAGCATTGAACATGCAGTAGGTGCTCACTTAATGGCATGTTCATGTATATTACTTACCAGGATGAATACAGTTATATGTGGGAGCGACAGACGTAAAAGAGGTTGACTCGAATGAAGATAGATGTGTATCCTCCAGATATTTAAAAGATAAGTGCAGAAAAACCTAGACCTTGTGCAGGTCTAGGCAAGCATCCTATTTCTGTCTCGCGTAAATGACTGTAAGACGTTGGGTCTGTGAATATACTTTTCCCAAGTTTATGTTTTTCCCAACTGTAAAATGATGACAAAACTTACTAGATAAGATGATGTACATTGGCTGGTGAATGCCGAATAAAT
Organism: Phacochoerus africanus; assembly: GCF_016906955.1. Taxonomy (NCBI): domain Eukaryota; kingdom Metazoa; phylum Chordata; class Mammalia; order Artiodactyla; family Suidae; genus Phacochoerus; species Phacochoerus africanus. The sequence continues at coordinate 12,669,947 of NC_062555.1, read as the reverse complement.
GTAACCGAAGGGCATTGTACGGAAAAAGCATGCGGTACGTCGTTATGACTAATGAGTAAAAGCAGTCGAGGTAGAGATCAACGTCGAAAGATGGAGTTGGGCACGACTGGGGACGTGTGTCTTAACGCGGACTTGCCTGCATCCTCACAGTTTTCTTAGGAAGTATCTTTGTCATTTATCTTTTTTTTTCAGGGCTTAGTTCTTATAAACCTATGCATCTGTGCGTTTTTAATAAAGCGACAGTTCTGTTAAGGGCTGCCTCCCTTCACACATTTGGTTTGGTCCAGGTGGAATGGAGTTTCCATACAGTCGGTCGTGTATAATCCTCGTTACAAGGAAAGCATTGTCCGCCCCATTTCCTGCCATCAGGAGGAGAATAGCCTTCTGTCAAACTTATTCAGTGGCGTCCTATTTATTAGAAATGCCAAATTTTCATCCTCTGTCCAGCCCTGTGACTTGTGCCGAATGAATGTGAATTGCTTTTGTAAGGTCAAGGCCTCGGTGACAATGCAGTGAAAGTTTCAAGGAAGCTGGTGATGATGGATTTGTCTTTAGTTCATTGGAGTGCTTGTAATAAAACTAATGAATGGAAAGGACTGAACAGTTTCAATTAGCTGCATATAGTAAAATCCTAAAAATAATTAGTGGCTGAGATGGTGTGTAGTTATTTTAAAATACTGTTTCTAGTTTGTAAAGATCTTGGTTTAGTTTGCTTTGGAATTGAGCCATTTGAGAGAGAGAGAAAGACCTACAATGTGCTGTGTGTATGTGTGTGTGTGTGTGTGTGTTTCAGACAAGCTTTTTATTCCTGTGCAATTGTGTAATAATAGATAGTAACGAACGGTTTTTAGTGCTTTATAATTTCACAAAATTTTCTCTAATTCTTATTAATTCGTTCCTCCCAACAATACTTTGAGTTCAGTCTTATTATTCTATTTATTTTAAGGAGGAAGTAGGGATTATCCGTTTAAGTTTACAGAGCTAAAAAGAATCAGGGAGAATCAGCCAGCTCTTGGGACTCAAAATTCAGTGATATTTGCCTTGTAGCACATGCACGTTTCTGGTTTGTTTTTGTTTTTTTGTCTTGTTTGGTTTTGGTTTTGCTGTGGATAGGCTTCCTTTTTGAAGCAAACCTGCAGCACACAAGTGCTTTTAGTTTAATTGCGTGGATTTCTCCCTCAGACCTCTGTTCAACAAATAATGGTGCTGCTAACATTTCCTGATGTCTGATGTATTGAGTGCTTCGTAGAGGCATTATGCTGGGCTCTAGGAAGTCAAAATGTGGTTGGGTAGGGTCCTTATCCGAAAGGAATGAGAAGTCTAATTTATTCGTGGGCCATTTTGTCAGTCTCCTTTTGCCCTCTAGGTACTGAGTACCAGCCATGGTCGGATACCTTAGAGCACCAGGGGACTGTATCCTTGCACTCTTAGACCCGGGAAAGTTGCAGAGCTACTGGCCAAAATGGGAGTTTTCTGAGTCTGGATCCCATGTGTTCTTGATCGAGACTTCGTTGCTCTCACTACTTTAGAAATTGTGATATTTTTCACCTCCGATGTCTCACTGGGTCTCCAGTGGAGTATTGATTATTAATTACCCTCATTTTAGGGATGAGGAGCCTAAGGCTGTGCGAGATCAGAGGACTGGGTCTCATGTTCCTTCTCTATCCTGTGACCCAGGTGACAGTTTCTGGGAATTTCTATCCATCGGGTCCAAATGCAGAGGTCAAGGAGCATGTGCCCGTGCTTCGCAAGTGTCTTAGTCGACCTGGGCTGCTGTAACAGACGACCATAGAAGGGGGGGCTTCAGAAAGACACCTTGATTCCTCGCATTGCCTTCCTGAAAAAAATTTAATGGAGTAAATTACAAGTGTTTATTTATGGGGGCGGGGGAGTCTGAGATCAACGCACCGTTGGATTTGGCTTCTGGTGAAGGCACCCTTCTGGATTCACAGATGGCCGTCCTGTCTCTGCGTCCTCTTATAGAGGAAGGGGTGAGAGCTGTCTCCGGGTTCTCTTTCATCCCGTTCATGAGAGCTGCTTCCATGTGACCACCTCACCTCCCAAAGGCTCCTCCTCTGAATCCCATTATACTGGGGGGGGGGGGCGCGCGGTTAAGATATCAACGTAGGAATTTAGAGGGGACACAGATATTCATTACATAACAGCAGAGAGTTAGCCTGAAATACCCAGTGGCTACCAAAACATTCCTTTTTGTTTTAAAGTCCTTGCTTTGTCTTTACTGTGCATGTGAAATTTGCATTTTGCTCCATCATAGATGCTTTAATATTAAAAACCGGTTCCCCAGACCAAAGTCAGAATAAAATCTATGCTCCGGGGATCTTTTTCTGGGGCTAATTCTGGGACACACTGTCTTGCACCGAGGTGGGGAGGGGGTACCCAGTCCTTCCAGCTTTAACTCTTCCAAGTTAGACTTAGGGATCTTATGTTTAGCCTAAAGTTTTACCGTTTGCTTCTCTTTCATAAGCTTGCTCTCTCTCTCTTTTTTTTTTTTTTTTGACTACCTAATTTGTTACCTACTATTTTATTACAAAAAATTTGAGGGGGTTCTCATGAGGAGGCACAATACAATCTAAAAACCTCTGAAAGTCAGGGTGAAGGAAAAACCACGCTGTTGTAACAAGGTTTTACGTGTATGTATGTCACTGTGCTATATAGCAGGAAATGACACAATACTGTAAATCAATTCTCATAGTATTTTTTAATTTTTTTTTTTTAGGACCACACCTGCAGCATATGGAGGTTCCCAGGCTAGGGGTCCAATCGGAGCTGTAGCCGCCGGTCTACAGCAATGGGGGATCCGAGCCATGTCTGTAACCTACACCACAGCTCACGGCAATGCCGGATCCTGAATCCACTGAGCGAGGCCAGGAATCGAACCTGCGTCCCATGGATGCTAGTCAGATTTGTTTCCGCAGAGCCCCCACGGGAACTCCTGATAATTTTTTTTTTAAAGATGCAATGGCAGCATGCTGGGAGAAGAAACCCATGGTGTGCCCCTGCGGATGTTCTAGAAACAGACCAGTGATTTGGCTCTCAGCGTCCTCCCCACCTAGACTTCCTCAGCCTGAGGCTCTGCTTTGTCTGTTCAGCCCACACTGAGGTGGGGCCGGGGTTATCGTAGCCCTGAAGCTTGAGGGAAATTTCTCCTTTGGGGTCCCCTAAGGTGGACACACATCCACCCTGATGGTTGGCAGCATCCTGACGGACACTCCGTTGGCGGAGCGCCCACAGTGCATCGTTGGGCCGCCTGGTTACAGCATCCCCAGAAAAGCTGGAGGAGACGAGCCCCAGACACAGTGAGACGGCGGCACGCCTCAGCCCAGGCTCTCTGCCTGCAAGTCCGCTGTGATTTCTGACAACGATGGATTACACCCTTGCTGCTTTTCCCTCCAAATTGCATTCTGGATGGAGTTAAGGGAAAACACGTAATAATATTTTCAATGTAGTGTTTTTCTCATTAGGAGAGAAAATGAATAAGTTGGAATTTTAATGGGGAGCCTTTTTAATAGCAATCCTTGTGATTTATTATTCTCCTGGGGATTTTATTCACCATCTTTAAGTCTTAATAAAAATATATATAAAACATCGAAGAGTTGGCTTATCCACTTGGAACAAGTTTTCACACGAGAGAAGAGGGGTCACTTGACACAGGAGACTCCGAGAGTGGCTCTTGCGTCTTTGAGCCTTCTTTCATTAGACAGACGTGGAAGAGAACCAGCCAGAACAAGGACTGTGTCCATTGGCATTGTTCTGATCAAGCCCTTCTTTGAAATTTTTGATTTGGGGAGGTCTCAGATGATGCAATCTTTAAAAACAGGCATTTCCAGAGTTTATAAATATCGGGTTTATTCTGGTTTGTGTGCCCGGTAGGGAGTCCCACGTGATTCGCAGTCTGTGAGATGTCACAGGGCACAGGAGTCTTCTCCTGGTGGGAGCGGGGGGCACTGTTCCTTGGCGATGTGGACTGGCCAACGGCAGTGATGAAAAATGACGCTGGACTGCTCACACCACACTCGCTCATTTTGAAACAGGCTCACAAATTGCTGCGAAGCCCTCACTGTGTCTTTACAGCCCTTGCCTGGTTCCAGACGTTTGATCACCAATGCAGCATTTCCCTAACGCTGTGCAGGTTGATAAAACAGTTGCCGAGCCGGAATCCCTAAAGAAATTATTAATTATCTGGTTAATGTGCATCGGGCTGTGGGAGTGTGAGATTAATCACCGGCAGTGGGATGAGTTGCTGAAGTGGATTTTGGTTTTTCGTCTCCTGTCACTCGGTAATGGCTTTTCCTTCCTTCACCATCAGGCGAACAGGTGCAGAGATGCTGTATTTTCATTTTCCCAGAGTCAGTAACAGCCGGTGGCCAGGCGATGCATTTTCCTCGGTCCTGCTGTATGAGCACTTTACAACATGGAGTATTACCTTCTCAGAACATTCTAGCTCTCCCAACGTGACGGGTCCTACCTCAACTTTTTCATTGTCCCCAAGAGTGTACTTGAACCCGCACCCCTCCCCCGGCATACATACTCTCACATACACAGCCACGCACGTGCACATGGAGACAGTTATGAATGCACACAAAAACATTGGGAGATGTTTCTGGATGCAGTGAATGAACGATGCTCAACAGTTTATCTCCTTTCTTTCTTGAGGAAATCATTCCTTATCGCTACGCTTAAAAAAAAAGGGGGGGGGGAGTTCCCATCGTGGCGCGGTGGTTAACGAATCTGACTAGGAACCATGAGGTTGCAGGTTCGGTCCCTGCCCTTGCTCAGTGGGTTAACGATCCGGCGTTGCCATGAGCTGTGGTGTAGGTTGCAGACGCGGCTCGGATCCCGTGTTGCTGTAGCTCTGGCGTAGGCCAGTGGCTACAGCTCCAATTCGACCCCTAGCCTAGGAACCTCCATATGCCGCAGGAGCGGACCAAAGAAATAGCAAAGACAAAAAACAAACAAACAAAAAAAAAAACAAAGTAGAGACATGGAAAGAATCTTACATCAGGAAAAAAAAAAAGGAAATGCTATATGTAGCCACTTCTTTGAGAGGGAAAGAGACATTCCATCCGGTGGTGGGTACTAGAAAAAGGTATGGGAAAATTCTCTGGATCTTTCCTTTCCTTTCTCTTTGGGGATGGGTCCCCTTTCCTAGGAAGCTATCTTCTTGCAGGTGCATCATTCCCGGGTGACATCCAGCTCTTCATTTTGACAAGCATCTTTTCACCATTTGAATCTTCCGTTGCCAGGATGTTCCTGTGTCTTGGGATTTGTGATGCTTTTCGAGGAAGGTTGGCCAGGCTCTCGGGGTGTAGATGGCAGAGGGCATGCTCAGAGCTCATTACAGGAGAGCTCTGCTGTTCCATTCAGTTCACGCTTTCCAGGCCTCCGTGCAGTGATGGAGGCCCACTTGGACCATGGATGCTGCAGGTTTCCATGGGTTGCGTGAGCCCATGTCTCATTCAGCCTCTCTCTCCCTTTTACCTTAGACTGGAGGCTGGCTTCTCAAGGGAATATTCTGCTGGTTCCCAAAGATGTTAAGGATACAGAACTATTAGCAGCGCTACTGAGTTTAGTTTCCCATGTTTATCGAGAGTTTGACAATTTTTCTCTTTCAGGTTGAATAAATAAAACAGAACGGGGCAAGTCATATATCTCCATACACTAGGAAAGTAGAGGTAGTCTGATGAAACTACTAAAAAGTCTGAAGTGTCACATTTGTGAAGGGATGATGTTTTATGACCCTCTGGTACGTAGTCTACTCCTCAGTTGTTGCTAAGTAGAGATCTTTCAGAATCTTTAACAACAAGCGCATTCGATATTTTGTAGTGATCTTTCCTTTAATAAATACGTATTTTGGGAGCCCCAGATGCTGGGGCTACAGTGGTGATGAGACAGAGTCCATGCTTTCACTGGCCTTCAAGTCTAGGGGACTGTTCATTGTTAAAGAAGTGTACACCTCTACAAAGAGAAATGTGTAAATTCAGACCGTGACCAGTGTTAGGAAGAAAATAAAAAGAAAGTACGGTGGAGAATGACTAGACAGTCGGAGACGGTGTGAACTTTAGGCGGTAACCTCTGATCCGCGAGCACAGTAATGAGAAGGAGCCCGTTCTGTAGAGATTCCAGGGCCGACAGAACAGCAAGAGCAAGGCCCTCGGATGGGCCTGAGCTGGGCCCATTCAAGGAACAGAAAAAAGACAAAAGCAGCCAGAGCCCAGTGAGTGAAAAAGTGTCTGGCCTTGACGTTGTAGGTGAGCTGAGACTGAGACATTCAACCCTGTGGCCCCGATGAAAAGCCCAAAGGTCGCCCTGTGTGGGATGGACTGCTGGTTTAGGATCTGTGTGCATAGAGTGTGTTGAAAACACTCAAGTTCCTGTATTCAATATCCCTTGCATCTTTAAGTTGCTTGGCTAATCTCTCTTTATGCAGAGTATGGAGGGGAAAAAAATCAGCATATATTGGATTTTCACGAGAATTCTGAGACGATTCCAGTTTGAATGAAATAAAATGCCACTCTGTGCCGGACAGCATTGAAATGGATGTCACGGGCAGTTATCTGCACTGGCTCTTAATCTCATTTGGGGTGAGGAATTTTCCTTGAGCAGTTCAGAAGGGAGTAGCCTTCTCTTGTGTGTATTCTCTTGCTATCTGCACTGAGTGCTGAGATCCCAGAAACCACTCTGAGCCGCAGCATGTCTGCTTTGTCATAAACTTCCAAGCGGTGGCTGGGGTTTGCCTTCACAGAAAATGCAGATGACGCATTTGTGTTTGTCACGTCTAAGCTGGCCTGAGTTATGCTGCTGCCGGGGGTGGTTGGCGTCAAACCAGCTTCTGGGATGCTTGTAGCATCTCTGGTGTTTGGGTCACTCTTTCTCTGTGGGTTCCTGAGCTTACACTGATAAGTAAAGCCACGTTTGCTTTGTGAAGCTCAGCAGTTCTCAGCAGTAAAGAGATAAGACAGAGGGAAAAAAATAAGTATCTTTGGGAGAAAAGAAGCTATTTCTGTGTGTAACAGGCCCTAAGTACACTTTTTTGAAGACTTTGTTGAAATTTCCCAATCTCACACTGCATTTACCCGGATGTCTGGAATGTCCCATAAACTTTGACGTTGGACGCAGGGTTTGACTGACCTCTTGTCGCTGGTAGCACCATTTCTTCTGTCAGAAGCACCATATTTTCAGAACGTAAGCTGCAGAATGTTAGCCAGGAGTGGGGACATTGATTTTAGAGAATTAGGAAATAAATGTAACTCATGCTCAGTCGGGGAGTGGCTGCATTTGCAGTAGGAGACCCTCTTTTGAGTTTTCAGGAGTCACTGCCTCCCAAGTACCGCCAGCTTTGTGCTGGAAATGTATTGAAATCATCTTTGATACTCACAGCAACCCAGCGAGTAGGCACAAATACTCTCCTGGTCTTGCAGATGAGAAAACTGAGCCATCAAGAGGTTCGGTACTTGCCCAGGCAGAGAGGGGCAGGCAGGCTCTGCCCTGGCCCCACTGCCTGCTTTGCTTGTGCTCCAAGCTGGGAGTCTTCCTCCTTGAAGCCAGTATTCAGGGATCCAGACAAGGTCTTAATTGGGTCCCATGAAGTCACCTCTTGTTAAGAAAACGATTCGTACCTGGGAGTGAGCCCCGGAGTGCGGAGGGTCGAGGCTCTAGATGGGGTGTGAGTGGCATGTAATGTATCCAGGACATCAACCGTCCTCGTCCCCAAGGCACTTCTCCCTTGGTCGGATGGGTTTTCTCCTCCGCATCTCTGGATATTTCTCCACATGAGGCTCAGTCTCTCCCCGGAGTATATAGGCCAGTGGGGACCAGCTGTGCAGGGCTCTGCCACCTGCTGTTGCCTCGGTGAGTCATTCTCACACCCTCCAGTTCCTACAGCTGGGGAAGCGGAGCCTCAGCCTGTTCTCCCAAACCTGTTATCTTGTTATTTCCAGTCCTTCCTCCACAGCTCCCCGCACATGCACCTGCACTTGCATATGCAGTTGGTCACTGACACACACATGCACACACACAGCCCCACGCACGTGCTGTTGGTCAATGACACATGCAGAACCACACATACACATATGTGCATTTAGTCACTGACACACACACAGCCACATATACACACATCTGCAGTTGGTCACTGACACAACCACACATACACACAACCAGACACATGTTTATTTGGTCACTGACACATACATGCAATTGGTCACTGACACACACATAATGACACATATACAACTACACACACATGTCACTGAAACACGCACATGCACAACCACACATAAACACATGTACAGTTAGTCACTGACACATGCACACACACACTCACACCTGCACACATCTCTTAATCTAAGTACCTTTAAGCTTAAAAAAGAGATTTGAGGAGTTCCCGTCGTGGCGCAGTGGTTAACGAATCTGACTAGGAACCATGAGGTTGCGGCTTCGATCCCTGCCCTTGCTCATTGGGTTAACGATCCGGCGTTGCCGTGAGCTGTGGTGTAGGTCGCAGACACAGCTCAGATCCCGCGTTGCTGTGGCTCTTGCGTAGGCCGGTGGCTACAGCTCCGATTCAACCCCTAGCCTGGGAACCTCCATATGCTGCAGGAGCGGCCCAAAGAAATAGCAAAAAAAAAAAAAAAAGAGAGAGATTTGACCCGGGCCCTAGTTAAGTCATGGTCTTTCCAAAAAGCGCTCCGTGAAGAATTAGATGCTGCACAGTGTCCTCTGTAGACATTTCCTGTGGCAGAGATTTGTCACAGGACAGCATGCTGTCAAGTGATGGCCAGGCATGCTCGGTGACACGAGCCTTGGACGTACACACTAGGGGAATAAGAGTGACACAATTCTAGGTGTGTTTGGCCAAGCTGGGAGAAACACGTATACACATACACACAAAGAGGAAAACTCACACATAGTTGTACATGGGGGTGGGGGGGTGCCCTTAAAATTGGGCTGTGAAAGAGACCCGGGCACTGTGCTCTTCACATAAAGGCATAAATGCTCGAGGAGACAGTGACAGCCTTGGACCCTGTGGGCAAGTGGCAACATGCAAACAGAAAGAATTTCGGTTGGCGGGGGTGGCTGTGGACTTTGGGCGGGATATGATGCTCATAGAGATCAGTCACCAAGACGGCTGGCAGGTCCTGGGCCACCCGCGCTCTCGCGTAATATTTCAGCATGTCCTGGGAACAGCAGGCCCTCTGTCTTGACTGCTGTTTGCGCCGGTAGACTCCTTTTCAACATGGAGCCACAAAACCATTCCATCAGCTCTCACACTTTCTTAGCTGCTGGAGTCCTGGCAGGGATGGGAACCTTCACCGACTCACCTCTGAGCTCTGAGAAGGAGTTAGAAATCAGTCTGGGGAGTTCCTGTTGTGACTCAGTGGAAGCAAACTGGACTAGTATCCATGAGGATGCAGGTTTGATCCCTGGACCCACTCAGTGGGTTAAGGATCCAGTGTTGCACAGAGCTGTGGTGTTGGCTGCTGGAGCTCAGCATCAACTCCTAGCCTGGGAACTTCCATGTGCTGCACCTGTAGCACGAAAAAGAAAAAAATAAAATAAAATAAAATAAATCGGTCCAGGGTTATGTGTGTAGACGGGTACACTGGAGGAGGTATGGGGGACTCAGGTTTATCCCCCCACCTCTTTTCATGAGGCAGGAATGGTGATCCTTATTGTCAAAGTCCAAACACCCTGGACCACAAAAGAGGATGATGCTGAGAATAGAGGGAAGGTTCAGGAGTGAGAAGTTTGGGAAACAGCGGTTGGGAGACAAGCTCTGAAGATCATGCCGAGGGATGTCAGGGATAGAAACACATAGGGGTAGGCGCCCCATCCCCGATTGGGTTGCGAGAATTCCCCGACACGAGGCTGCAGAGGATGCACTGACTGTTAGAAAGAGGAAGGACGACTTGAACTATATACTGAGAAGGAGCTCCTAGAACCAGGCACAGTAGCCTCTGTGGCAGGAAGTGGAGGGAAGGGGCTTACTGGTTCCACGTGGGTGACTCTAGCTTTGCTCAGGGGAGCCCTGCCTAAATTCCTAAGAGCCTTGGGAGCTCCTGACCCTCTGATTTCATTCTTCCCCCTCTGCGCAGCCAGGTAGCTGCCTTTCCTGGCGCTCCCCGCCCACCCCCACGTGCTCTTTCAATTCCAACCAGGTTTTCCTAACACAGTTACAAAAAAAGCACAGGATTAAGAAGCAAACCACAGCGGCCGTGAACCTGGGATGGCTTCTTCCCATCTCTCCTTAGTCTCCTCTGGTGTGACAACCAGGAGCAAGGGAGTGAGAAATTGGGGCTCCCTGCATGAATATTCTGGAAGCTTATTTCACTTGCCAATGTGACACCTTGAGTGCACTTCGCACTTCTGCTGTTTCTCTCCATAGTCATTATCTGAGATTCACGAGAACTGGATACGGTTACATGTCCTGGAGTTTTCTCCAGTGTACACTTTGCAATTTAAAGATACAGATATAGTAAATGTATTATGATTACCTGTGAGCCCTTAGTGTAACTAAAGGGGATCAAGCTGCCGTGGTTTAAAATTTTATTGTATAATCTACCCTTGGTCCACTCCTTAAAGCGCCAAGGTCCTTATGATTTGGGACCAAGGGATAAAACATGAGTCCAAGTCTTTATATAATGGTTGGAATGATATGATGTGTATATGAGGATGCAGTGTATACACCAGGTCAAAATTCCTTCCCCTCAAACCAGATTGAAGGGTTTCAGACCACACAGTGCAACACACACATACACGCACATACCCCACGCACGCACCCCACAACCCAGATCCAATTTTGCTCAGTTCTCTAACTGCTTCTGGGAGCACTGCGTCCATCATTGCTTTGCTCTGGGAGCTTTCCAATGCCACACTCTGACCACCCCCTTCAGTGGCTGATACCTTCCGGCAGCCTTCTGGAGAAACAGTAAGCATGTTGTTTGTATTCACCCTGAATAGTTAGAATATTTTGTTTGTCTTTGGCAAAGCCCCAAGAATTCCAGACTGGTGACTCATCAGCCTGGACTGAGGCGTCGTTAGAGGTAACTCTGTTCTCCTTCTTTGGCTCTTCTCTTAGCTCCTGGCCATCGAGGTCTGCGTTAAGGGCAGCACATGCTTATTTAGGGGTGCCCTGTGCCTTGTTATTGAAATCTTTTATGAAGAGGTTATCAAAGCTCTTGATTCTGAAGGGTAAAAAAAAACCCCTAACTTGGATTTCTTTAGCAGTTTTATGATGCCTTAGAGAGAGGACCGAGTTGTTCAGTTTATAAAAGCAAAGAGGCAAAGGGAAGACACCCATCTGATCCCCTGGAAAGGGTGATTCTGATATACAAGTTTGAGGCATAAGGAATGACTCAGTTGGTAAAGCAGTGGGTTATGGCTCTACATTCAAAAGGTTGGCAGGTCCTCCAGCCACCTTCTGGCCTAGTGAGCTTACCGACACCTGCCAGACTCATCCTCTGGATGGACGGCCCGCTACGTTCGCCGCCTATGTTTTGTTGGGGCTTTAGCCACACTTTCCCTGCCTTCCTCCATAAGCCTATTGATATCAGCATCTCATGAGTATCCCCATTGGCTTCTGTATATGCTGTGTGGTCAGTGATACCCAGCAAAGTACCCCAGATGAGACATAGGCAGAGTCCCTAGGTATTCCACACACTGAAGTTGGAGGTGAAGGCCAAAGACAGTACGTACCAGCGGACATTCCAGAATGATCATCTAGATCTTATAGAATTGGGAAGCATAAAGTAAGTCTCTTTTCCTCACCTGAAGTGGCCCTGAGTGGACAGCTCATCACCTTTGAGCCTGTTCTAGAGCCTTTATTTTTCAAGGAGAAAGTCAGTGGCCGAAGGAGTAGAATTAATTGCTTGGACTCATTCCTTTCAAGTCTCTGCTCAACAATATGGAAGAACATGACTGCTGTCTCAAAATTTAGTGTTCATGAGAATATTTATTCAAGGACTAAATTCCAAATGTCACAGCAGATCCCATTAATGGAAGTGGCTAAATACTCATATGGAGAGAAAATCCGATGTTTAGTTCCCATGTCTTTGGTTCTTAGCCCTGAAACATTCTTGTCATTATCTATTGACCTTTCTTCACTCTTTGTCTCCTACATGTCGCCAATGTTTTTAAGCAAATTAATAACGTGTGTACAGGTAGCCAGTCTGCTGTGCCCTCCCACATGCCCCGAAACCCTTGGAGGTCCTTTCTAGCCCTACATGACCCAGCAACCTGCCAAAGAGAAGTGTGGGCTCTTCCACTCCTGAGCCACTTGAGTTAACGAGAGTGTGTCAAGTTGGAGAAGCTAAGGTTGGGTGGCTTTTCTTCATTGCCAGCCTGAGAAGGTATTTTTTTCTACCTTGGACCGCAGTAGAGAAAGATGTGTGCAGATGCTCCACAGACACGATTTCCCATCAAAACGGGAGCCCATTTGCTTTCAAGCTAAATAGGCTTTGGTAGAATGGCCCAGACATCTAAGCTCCATTTATGACTTGGGTTTCTATGGAAGAAAAATCATTTTAAATTCTAAATAATCATGAAATTCAAACACATTTTCAGAGTATACACATCGTGACTACTTCTTGGTCAAGTAGGGTGACAAGGCACTGACTTCCTCTAGTAGCCTCAGCGTAATTAGTAAGAGGAGAGGAAACGAGCCCCGTCACCTACTGCTAGATCTTAGGGATTCCTTAGTAACTGCAAATGAACGGCAACTCTCATAAACTGAGTCAGGAAATGAGTGCCCCAAACCGAGTCATGGAAATTTTAAGTTCTGGTGCTTGGTTTAGACTAGTTTATTTCTCCAGGTGTTTTTTTTTTTTTTTTTTTTTCCCCTTGCATTTCTCATGTTCCAGGCTCCATACTAAAGTGCATGGCTTTGTTATCTCATTTCACCCTTATAATGTGCGAAGAGGGAGTTTTATATTTAACTGCACAGAAATCTGCTTTTGCCTAGAACGTATATCCATAGTACAAATGGGGATGCCTCCTGTATCCTAGGAAATGAGCTAGGACCTGCCTGAGATTGCACCCTTTTGCTAAGTGACTGGATGGACCCAGTTCTCTCCCCGCCTGCCTCGCTGCCCATGTGGGTACCGCACATGGTACTGAGATAGTGGCTGCTCTGTACCAAGAGAGGGGCAACCTCGCTTTTTTAAATGACTGGGTTCTTCAGAAATTGTGCCCCTCCTAAAAGGACAGGATTGCTTATTTCCCTAAAATTGAACTGATGCAAAATTCAGCCCCAGGAAGATAGAACCATACCATCCTGTATTTTGGACAAACAAAGTCATTTCACATTTTGGAGCCATTTCTTGATTCGTCTTCTCATCCCTTGCTCCTCTTTGGTCCCTTGCTAATCGTATTTCTGGAGCCCTGGTTCTAAGTCATACCTATGTGCTTTGCGGGGAGAGCCTATATGAATGGGTGGAAGGTCTGTTTGAAATGGCAGCGCCATGTAAAAAAATATGTGTGCTCTTAATATCATAAAGCCGTTTCCTCAGCGTAGTCTAAAAACTCCCTGGCAGTGCTAGTTAAAAATGCAGATTCCAGTTTAGCCATAAAAAGGAATGAAATAATGCCGTTTGCAGCAAAATGGATGGATCTAGGGATTGTCATCCTAAGTGAAGTAAGTCAAACACAAATATCATGATATCACATATTTCTAGAACCCCCAAAAATGATACAAGTGAACTTCTTTGCAAAACAAAAATAGACCCACAGACATGGCAGACAAACTTATGGTCACCAAAGGGTGCGGGGGGCAGGGAGGTATAAATTAGGAATTTGGGATTAACAGATACACACGCTATCTATATAAAATAGATAAAAAACAGGACCTGCTCTATAGTACAGGGAACTATATTCAATAGCTTATAATAGCCTATAATGGAAAAGAGTCTGAAAAAGAATATCTGTTTTATATATATGACACATGTCTGTAAAGTACGGAATCACTTTGATGTGCACTCGAAACTGATGAACGTTGTCAATCAGCTGTGCTCCAAAGTGAAAAAATGCAGATTCCTGAGCTCCTTTCTTGAACTGTTTAGTCCACATTTCTCAGGAAGACCCAGAACTCTGCATCTGAAACACCGCACAAAAGGATCCTGAGAGACGCTGTCGTCTGAGAATCACGGATGCCACAAAAGATAATCTAAGGCAAAAACAATCCAACGCCACGCACGTGCTCCCCTGCCCAGAGTTCATTTAGTGGTTTCACTCCGAAGGACTTCCTTTGTATGGCGAGTCCAGAGGGTCCTTCTCACTTGTACATTTCCTTTCCTTCTCATTCATTTCTTCCCAGAGTTCCTTTTTCAAACTTCTGTGCTCTTCACAAGGACTGATCAATGAACTTACACATGAAAGACAAACTTAAACTCGTCTCATCTCTTTTCATCCCCTCCACAGCAAATGCCCTTTCATCTTCGCAGACATTCCAAAATGTGGCAAGAAAGATGGCTCTTGCAACAGATGCAATTCTTTCTAGGTCTCTAGGTAACATTTTAACCTATGTAATGTTCACTGCACAGCATCTTAAGTAATATTCCAGGAAATACGCTGCTGCTTGTTAAAAAGGATAGGACCCCAGAGATGTCTTTAAATATGCCTGTAAACTGAGAGGTGCCAAGAGAAAGATAATATGGCTGATTATAGTTATTTACCTTACATTTTCATTCGCTTTTAACTGGGTGTAATTTAGGGGCATGAAATCTCTTATTGGAAGTGTATTTGCATTAAACAGCTCTAAGCAACCATGAAAGTGCAGAAACTGAAAAATTGACAGACTGGGTTCCTAGAATCCCAAAGTAGCATTTTTGTAATAGGCATACAAACAAATCGAATAAACATGTTTTGCTTCAGCGATTTAAAGAATATGGTCTTTGGAGTAATTTGTCTTTTTTTAACTATCATTTCTAACCTTTTCATTGCCTATCTCTAGTTTGCAGCTCCCCCTAACAGTCTGCGGTAATTTCCCAACCAGCTGTTGGTGTGCCAGTGCTCCGGGCTTCGTTTCCATTTCCTTCAGCTATCAAATCATCCTATAAAGGGGATTACCTGAGCACTGTTGTTTCCCAGGGTTGCTTTAGGGGTAAGTTTGTTGTTCTGTTTGGGGGTTTTGTTGTCTCCAGATGCTGCACTGTATGGAAGGGATGCTTACCAAAAATTGCAATGACCCTGAGTGGCCAGGTTCAGGCCAAGTGTCAGAAGATGCTTCCGGTAAACAGAGCATCTCTTTCTCCTCAACTAACAGCAACGCATCTAAGCATGCATCTGTTGAAGTGGGAGCTCCAGTTTCTCCGTTTTTGTAAAGGGTTGCAGCCACTTTCATTGGAAGAGAACGTATGTTCGTTTCACTGGTCTTGGCATGACAAAAAAAAAAAATCACTTATATACTCTTTACCTGTTGGAGACGAGGAGGGATAAAGTGTTTGCCCTTGAACTTGGAAGAATGGGTAACAGGGGAAGCTTCATCTCTGCCTTAGCGTTTTGAATCTCTAGTTAAAGGGACAGCAAGGAGGCCTATTGCTTGTGTTCTTTATAGTTATGTTCTGGTTGCCACTTGGACATCTTTTGCTAACCACGAGTTCTTTCGTATCCTGGGAGGGGGTACTACCACTTATCAAATTATTAAATAGAAGGAAAGGGGGGGACATGAAAGAGGAGTTCCTTCGGTTGCTTTCATTTCCCTTTTTCCTAGCCCTCCCCCCACCCCCATCAAATGATATTTTAATTCAAGTCTGGCTATAGTTATAGAGTGTTTATTTTCAGTAACATCGCCATCATTAGCCTGGAAACTCCAGGCTTGTTTTCAGCGTTGTGAATAAGATTTTCTCATTTGAAAAGCCCCCTTTCACTTACTTGGAACTTGCTAAGGTAGAAGGATATTTTGTATCCTTCAGAGGAAAATTGTGTCTTCCAGTTTGACTCGAGGAAGAAATTCTCAAAGAGAGACTTACTTGGTTTAAACGGACTCCCCTGTTTTCTCATCATCCTGATAAAATGACAAAGATATTTCCCCTTAATTGCCCTTTTGGTGTTTGATTCCCATCTATATCACTATATATATATTTATATCATATATTTTGTGCCTTCTATCAAAAACCCCTGACATCAGTAGTTTTTAATTAATAGGCTTCCTGGTCTTGCTTTTCGACGTCAGTCATATTTTTTTAAAGTGAAAAACAAGCAAAAATATCTTCCAAGTAATTTACCTCACATTTGCAAGGAGGAGTCCTTGTCAATAGCATGCTTTTCCTATAACCCACTTGCCGAACAATTGCAGCAGTTTTGCATCTCAAGGAAAAGTGTTTTTCTTTTACAAATGAAAATAGGTATGAACACCTATGTAAAGAAGGTAAAAAGACTACGTGTACATGTGTTCTGGAGCAGGTGTTTACACCCACTTAGTTTTTCTGGTTTGCCCTGTGAATTGAAAGGGAGACGTGTGGGGGTTATACAATACACACCTAAATCAGAGCCGTGCCCTGGCTTTGAAAAAATATACTTCAGCAAGCTTTTTTATTTATCATTATTATTATTAATTACTGGAGAGTTCTCTCTCTCCCTCTTTTTTGGGTCGAGCTAAGCGGACTAAAAATAAACAGCTGTATACTACTTCATTAAGCCGCTGCTTGGAGTGATTTTCCCATTGATTAGACTCAGGGCTAACGCTGGTTCATTCCTCATTTCATTGCTAATTAACATCAGTGCTGCTTCTGACCACTTGACCGTGTTCTCTGGTGAACACGTGCTGGTTTGGCAAGTAATAGCCGCTCCCTCCCCGCTTCCCCCTCCTGCCCCAGTCTCCAGCTCCCTCGTCTTTTCTTCCTCCTCACAGTAAGATTTTGAGCGAGGAGGGAAGGAGGGCAGCCGTTAAGTTATAGCCTGCGACTTCCTCTGTAAAGACAGCCAACTTAATAAAGAGATTATATGCAAGCAAGAGAAATAAACACAGCTACTCTACTCAAGCATTTGATTGAGGGATCGTGTAAATAAAGGCAGTTCACTCAGGCTGCTCCATCAGTTGGCTGGCTTGGTTCATTCTGCATTTGTCTCCTTGATTCAGGCTTTTTCAGAATATTTACAGGACGAATTACCTGACTCGGGGAGTTAAGACCAAAGACCTTTAAAAGGGAACCTGAGCATGGGCTTTAGGGCATATGTATTTTAAGACCGGGTACCTTCTGGTTCCTGAGTCTGAAATGAAATTCACGGCCAGGTCGTAGTTTCCTGATCTGACCCGTAGTTAGAGCTTTTGCAAGATGATCCACCAGTCGAGCAGAACATAGGTTCTAATCAAATCAGAGCAGAATACTCAATTTGGCAACTCGCGATTAGGGATGGGCGAAATCCACAGTACAAACGTAATGAAAATCACTTGCTTCTGTTCCAGGTCAGGAGGTCAGCATTTCCATAAACTCCAGCCAACATGCATTTTGGAAAAGCCTTTCCAGAATCGTTGAATAATGTGTTGTTTTGACTCAAGTCCAAATCACAGCATCCCGTTTAATTAAATCGAACATTACATTGTGTTTAGAAAATAATTTCAAATTAGCTTTGATTCTTGCAGCTTGATGCATTCTCTGCCCTAAGTAATCACCAAGCAGGCTTCCTTCAGGTCCACCTTGGAGGGGCAGTGACTTGCCAGCCTTTACCTGTCCTCCGCTTTCCAGCACTCAGCTTTCCTTGCTGTCATTGTTTCTCCAAAAGACCTATTATCATATATTTCCCGCCTATTTGTTTACATTTTATCACCGTCTTTATATGATTGTAAGCTCCTTGAGGGAAGGAACTACAGCCTGTTCACATTTACAGTTAAATAAGGACATTTTGGTGGCCTTCCACCCTTTGCATTGCAAAGCCTGTGTATTGGACAAATGATGCATTCAGCCGAATAAATGGCGCTGAGTATTTCTTTAATCCTAACATTATCCCTTCACGATTTATCTTTTAAGCTCTTTGTATGCTCATCTTTAAAGTTCATATGAATTCCTGTGGGCCTCATGGGACCCCGACACCCTATTAGCCACTGTGGAATTTCAGTCTGATGTGTTAGAGAATCAGGATGTTGGGAAATTATTGCCGAGCGTCAGGGGATGATTCAGATTATAAGCTTCCTGAATTCAGGAACCGTGTCTGTTTGTTGGCCATCGTAGTTCCCTGATCTGTGCTGTGGGCTGGTGGATGGTTTAATCAATAAAGGTTATTGGAGGAAGGATAGTGGATGGAAAGGGCCGGAAGATGTGCAGGAACATGTGCTTGGAAGCCAGATGTATACGTGTTTTTACGAGAAGGAGCAAATAGTTTGTTGAGTGTGGAACATACCAAAAGAAGTCATAGAAAATAAGCTGGGAAGGTTAACTGGGGAGCAGATTGAATTTGGACTTTATTCTCATAGGTAGCCCTGAGTGTGGTTAATGACTGACTACCGTGGCCTTTTCTCTCTCTCTCTCTTTTTTTTTTGTCTTTTTGTCTTTTCTAGGGCTGCACCCTCGGCTTACGGAGGTTCCCAGGCCAGGAGTCTAATTGGAGCTGTAGCCGCCGGCCTACGCCAGAGCCACAGCAATGCCGGATCCGAGCTGCATCTGCAGCCTACACCACAGCTCACAGCAACGCTGGATCCTTAACCCATGGAGCGAGGCCAGGGATCGAACCTGCAACCTCATGGTTCCTAGTCGGATTCGTTAACCACTGTGCCATGGTGGGAACTCCTCTTTCTCTCTTTCTTTCTTAAGAAAATTACCTTACAGTAAGCTGCCCATTATATAATAAGAACATAAAGCTCTGGCTTTTATTCTGGATCTATATAGTATACAACTATACTTCAGTAAAACTTTAAAAAATGAGAAATGGAACAAAAACAACAGCAAAAAAAAAATCGACCTTAAAACAAAGTAAGCCGGGCCATTATCTAACAAGAACATAAGGAGTCGCCTTTTATTCTGGTTCTAGAGATGCCGAGCAGGGCAAGAGGTCGAGAAGACAATTTAATAATTTAGATGTGCTGGCCGTAATTGCTGTAATAGCTGAGCCCTGTAAGAGTGAGGACAGTGCTGTGTTCGTGGCTACAGATCAGCTGGCCCCGGCCTCAGCCTTTTGCTAAGTTCGGTTTCTCCTTCTTGTCGTTGCCTTGATACCGCTGGTGTAGATTGATTCGAAGAAACTCCAGCAGACTCAGTGCGCATGAAATGAGGCCCTTCAAAGCTCCAGTCTCCACTTTTGCTTCCTTCAAGAGACTAGAAAGAACTTAAATAGTAGCTTATAACTTTAAATGCCGCAGAGAGACTCCATGTTATAATTCTTTCTGTTAAATAGGAGCTGGTTTTCTTTCCCTTGTTGGAGGTAATGTGTTAACCCAGCTGGCTAGAAGGAGATACTCTTCAAATCCAGGGCTCCAGAGCCCCAAACAAGCCAGCAAATATACCCCTTTCCCCTTCAACACTGCAGCATGAGTGGATCCAGTTAGAGCATTGCCTGGGTGGATACACCTGAGAAAGTATTGTCCCCTGAAGTCTTGTGAGGCTAAAATCTCTCTCTATATCTATTAGATAACTTTTAAAAATTAAATTATAGTTGATTTACAATGTCGTGCCAATTTCTGCTGTACAGCAGTGACCCGTCTCTCTCTCTCTCTCACACACACACACACACACACACACACACACACACACACACACACACACATTCCCTTTCTTATATTCTTATCTTCCATCATGGTCTGTATCCCAAGAGACTGGGTATAGTTCTCTGTGCTACGGGAGGATCTCCAAAATTTAAATGTATGTTCTCATTATCTGAATGCCAAAAGAGGCACATGACACATTCTTCATTAAAGAATGGTTCATTTTGTGAAGTATTTATTTATTTATTTATTTATTTATTTTTTAGGGCCTCCCCTGAGGCATATGGAGGTTTCAGGCTAGGGGTCTAATCAGAGCTACAGCTGCCAGCCTACACCAGAGCCACAGCAACTCAGGGTCCGAGCCACTTCTGTGACCTACACCGTAGCTCACGGCAACGCCGGATCCTTAACCCACTGAACGAGGCCAGGGATTGAACCCGCACCTTCTTCGTTCCCAGTCGGATTTGTTTCCGCTGCGCCACGACGGGAACGCCCCTATTTTGTAAATTATATGATCACTTCCAGTTGAAACATCTGCTCACAAAGCATCCACTGACGTAAAAGGAGGCGGGGCGTGGAAGGATGGATTATCTCGAGTCTCCTGTTTCTTCTTGACACCTCCATGCCCTCTGGCTCTTAAGAGAAAGGAAGGTCTGATGAATAAGATGTAAGAGACGAAGGTGGAAACTTTGTGGAGACTTCTCTTCATTGACCCGTGTCCCCCCCCTGCCTGGGGTGTGTGACTCTCCAGAATAGAACCTGCAAGTGTCTGTCGCCAGGGCTCTGGCGGTGACTCAAGATAGGCAGGATCATAAGGGCACCACGTGCTTTTGTGTGTGTGTGTGTGTGTGTGTGTGTGTGTGTGTGTGTGTGGGAAGGGAAGGCTGTTCTTATTGAGGTTTTGAAGAAAAATACGTTTCATTATTTGAGCATCAAGAAAAGATTCAGCCACAGGATGGATTGAAATAAGCCTCCCCATTTTACTAAAAATCCATTACTTGTGGAGCTATTAAGTGATGAAACGGACTAAGAGAATAGAAAGCTAATAAAGATGACAAGAGGGGGAGCATTTTGTGAAATTTGCATGTGCATTTATAACATTCGGATCTGTCGGCAAGACAGCGTTACTCGGCAGAAGGAGAGAAACCCCGAACCACACATATAGGCATAAAAAATGCAACAGCAGAGTTTCCGGCCAGGAAACCTTTTTGTTCCATATGGGCATCCATATGTTTTAGCTTGAAATCCATATTTTTGGCCTTGATACCCATATGTTCGCTTTTTGCCCAAATAAGATTGTATAATCATTCTTTATTATTTCTTCTTTCCTAGAAGTTATTGCCCTACGATTTGGGAAGGGGTAGGGAAACAAATGGACTGTTTTATATACCAGGAATACAGATATGAAAGAGAAGCCTGCTGTAGGAGGCACAACGTGGGTGCGGGTGTGAATATGTATTCATTTATCGTATATGTTCATGCCATATTCATGTCTGCTTCATCAAGGCAGGACTCCCATAGACTGAATTTTGATATCACAGGCCGTCTCTCTCAGGCTGATGCCCCCACGTGTCTAACTGAACAGTAGAGACACTTTCAGGGTAGGGGCAGAAAGGGATGGATTTGTCCAGTACACTCTTCTGTCCATTGGGATTGCCCGGTAAATATTCACTGTAGAGCCTTGATTTCATTATTTCCAGCCCCCCCCCCCCCCACAGAGTGATAGGAGCACATAACTCCTTATATCATAAATGTCCAATTATATGTAATACTTTCCTTCTAGATCTTGAGAGTCAAGCTGGGATTGTATTTTGACTCAGTTTTGCCTCTCTGACTCATAGCTTACAGTTGAATTTCAATAAAGGATTGGAGACCTATTAATCTAAAAAAGTTTATTCACAAGGGAAAAATGAATTAGGCTTTTGCAAAAAAAAAAAAAAAACACACCTAAATCAATAAGTCCTCAAGCTAGTAAACTCACTTTATCACAAGACTCTCACATGGAGATGAAATTAATTTTCTTTAGTCTACGTACTGGGCTACATTCATATTGGAATCCATCTGATATTTTTCAACTCTAGTCTAAAGTAAAGGAGACAAGAGCTTCCCGTCTTTTCCTCCACTTTCTGTACACATAAAATAACTATTGGACTTAAATAACCTCACAGAAATTCACCTAGAATTAACTCTTGATTTATTGAGAATGGATTGACCAAGAAAGCAAAGCCAATGCATATCTGAGATGCCTTACCCAATGAGAAACAATGTTTGGAAGAGAACAAACCAAAAAAAAACCCTGAAAACAAAACTATAAAGACCTGCTTCTCAAAGGAGAGCCTCAAGAGTCCCTTCCTTCTTTCCTGACACCACCTCCTTTGCCATCTGGAGACTTAGGGGAACACCCAGGATGGGGGACAATGGATTTACAAGGAGGCTGGAGTGGAGAAGTTCCTCTTAGCAATAATTTGATTCCCTTCTCTTCCCCTGGGGGAGTTCTCACCGTCAGCCACCTTCTGTCCCCCTTGTCCAGGTGGCCCAGCAAGGTCAGAAGTGGGCGTTTGTGGTCTGTTGGCCGCAGGACCTTTGATTGACAGACTGCTGAATTGCTCTCTACAGAAAGGGCTGCTGTGTGCCTAGCATGTGCAAAAAAACCCTGTACGTTGACCATTTGCAAGGCATTTGGGCTTGAAATGTACACTTCAGCACTCTTCTCAGAGATGTCCAGTCAGAGCAGGTGGCGGGGCCACCTCTGTGTGGAAAGTCAGCATTTTGGCCCCCCTCCCACTGAACTAGAAAGGTGTCAGCAGTCTTTCACTTATTATATTGCTAGGAAAACATGCTGAGATAACGCTCTGAGTGCTCCGTGTATGACGTCGGCGGGTAAGCAGAGGAAGTTAAACCCCTCTCCATTTCAAGGCTTGAAACTCCGAAATTCTGCCTTGCCTTCGCTCATTCTCTGAGGATTGGGATGCAAAGCTTATTTTAAGATTCCTTGGGGCCTCGCTTCCTTCCCTGACTCTTCTATTCTTGCTGCATCCGCTCACCGCAATAGGACCTGTATCCCCGCTCATGGCATCCAGTTTCCGGTCCATTCACGGTGGCTCAGGGATCAGATCTCTTATCCACTTAGAAGCCCAGTGAGCTCTGCCCCTGAGAATGTAAATGCTTCCTCTGTCACATCTATTGATCCTGAGGCTCTATTTCTGGATTCCCGTTCATGCACTCATTTCGCATTTGGGACACTGGCTCTGCCTTTGAGGGACCACAGTGAAGCTGAGTGCTAGGAACCAGATAAAAGATGCTTTTCTGATGCTGTAGAAGAGGTTTTTATATAGCTATTGATGAGAGTCCAGAGAAATCTTATACTCCTGTAAATACGTCGGAGAAAGGTGAAATATAGTCAATTTCTCTTGCTGGGTAGGCTGAAGGAGAAGAGCCCTTAAAAATTTAATGATATGGGAGTACCTGTTGTGGTTCAGTGGTAAGGAACCCAAGTAGTATCCCTGAGGATGCGGGTTCAATTTCTGGTCCCGCTCAGCAGGTTCAGGATCCAGCATTGCCCACGCACTGTGGTGTAGATGGCAGGTGTGGCTCGGATCCCACGTTGCTGTGGCTGTGGTGTAGGCCGGCACCTGCAGCTCTGATTTGACCCCTAGCCTGGGAACTTCTATATATCACAGGTGCGGCCCTGAACAAAACAAAACAAAACAAAAAAAAGAAAGAAAAAGGAAAAGAAAATTAATATTGTAGACATTTCCTTGACTCTTGTTATTGGAGCGCTAAGTGTGAAATAAGTGAAGAAAGAAAATTAAGCAAGGAAGAAATAGTCCAAAAAATGTAGTGAATTATTCCTCAGTTGAAATTCCTCCTTGGAGAGACCATCAGAGCATATTCCTTAGGAGAGCCAGTGGCTGCTCATTTGGAGATGAATTCATTTTCTGACATTGTAGGAAATAGGAAATAAGGAAAAGGAAGCCCAGAATTGGGTTTTAAAAAAACCCTTCAGCTATAATAATGAATTGTTGCCATGAGAAAAACACCTACATTAGAGGAGAGTGACTGTCTGTCTTAGTAAGAGCCATACTGGAAAGCCCTTCTTGAAATAGAATTAAAAGAAGGGAAAAACTGCATTGTTGCCGAGCTAATTTGGTGAATGGACCTCAGTAAATTGTGATCGCACAGTTAATAAACCCTAGAGCTTTTTTTGGAAGACGAAATTAGTTGTTCAATGGTAAAAAAAAAAAAAATTACAAATTGTGTTGTCCTCTTGAACCAATCAGGCAGAGAGGCCGCCGTCATAATGAATACTCAGAGCAAAGAGAACTTCACGGCATCTAAGATTTAACTCCATTTTTCAACAGGAGACTGAAAACCAATATTTCTAAGTGGGGAAACTACTCCTTTTTGTGGCACTGAAAGAGTGTTTCCTATTCTTTTCATGTAAAGAGTCTATGGAGAAATATGAATGAGTTTAGGTCTATCTTTTCATACAGTTCAATGAGAATGAGTATCTTCAGTGCATTAGAGGGAAAAACAGCCATTAAAGGGGGTTGGGGGTGTTTCTGTGTGTGCCAGAGAATTGAAAAAGCATTTCTGAGTAGATCCATTATGTTAATATATAGAAAAATGCAGGGTTCCAAAAAACAGAGCCACGTATTTTTAAGATATTTTTAAAACATTGTCACTTTTGTAAAACATTTCCAAGTACAAGCCAGGATGTACGTTTAGCATCTTTTTATAAACGTGACAACCTGTTCAGGACCAAGAGTAAATCTTACCCCCCCCCTTTTTTTTTTGACCTAAATCTGGCATGTATTCGAATAGGAACTCTCTGAATTAAAAGTGATCGTGCGCTTATAGTTCAAGTTTAAGTTTAAAATCAGTTCCTTGCGACGTAGACGGTATTTTTCCACAAGAGGAGTATGGTATATGGCAGTTGAACTATTTCAGGACAGCCCACTGACCTGACAGGTAGCTGAGATATTGTCCATAGGAAACAGTGAGTTCAGTTAGAGCAGCCCTGTCGGAAGAAGCTGGCCTTTGGACTCAGCCAGAACCAGGTTCGAATCTTTCTTCCAAATCTGTGCCTGTGGACTGGCTGTGCTGTCCCTCGGACCCTCCGTTTTCTAATGTGAAAAAATGCAGAAAAGTGTACCTGCTCAAAGGGTTGCGGAAAAATACCCAGGCAATGAAAGTGGTTATGGCATCTGTTGATCCTGGTCCTCTAGTTTCTAAGAACATGGAAAAAAAAACAGAACAATGTTTTATAATGGTTTGTGGTATTAAACTAGTGGCTTGTGGTATTAAATTAGTGTTGAATAACAGTTTTTAGGTATTAAATGGATTCTTATGAGGTTTGCAAGGGAGTGGAGAAGCTTTTAAAGCCCTCTTTGTGGAGTTCCCACTGTGGCTCAGCTGTAACAAACCCAGCTAGTATCCATGAGGATGTGGATTCGATCCCTGGCCTCACGCAGTGGGGTAAGGGTCTGATATTTCCATGAGCTGTGGTGGTATAGGTCTCAGACCCTGCTTGGATCCCATGTTGCTGTGGCTGTGGCATAGAACAGCAGCTGCAATTCTAATTGAACCCCCAGCCTGGGAACCTCCATAAATCACAGGTGTGGCCCTAAAAAGAAAAAAAAAAGACCTATTTGTAGCATATTCATGGATTATGTTGGCATTGTCAATTCTTTATTACTTTTTTTCATGTCCAAATATGGCCTCACTTTTGTTTCTTACATGTTTTTCTCTCAGATATGCTTCCTCTATGAATATGTTTTACACTGCATTCAAAATATCAGCTTGTAGGGAGTTCCTGTCGTGGCTCAGTGGTTAACGAATCCGACTAGGAACGATGAGGTTGTGGGTTCGATCCCTGGCCTTGCTCAGTGGGTTAAGGATCCGGCGTTGCTGTGAGCTGTGGTGTAGGTTGCAACGTGGCCCAGATCCCATGTTGCTGTGGCTGTGATGTAGGCCTGCGGCTACAGCTCCAATTAGACCCCTAGCCTGGGAACCTCCATAAGCCACAGGAGTAGCCCTGGAAAAGGCAAAAAAGACAAAATATATATATATATATATATATATATATATATATATATATATATATATGTTAGCTTGTAATCGTCAGTTTATGTGCATGTTTTCCGCTCTGACTATGAAAGTATTCTTACATCAACCAGCCAAGCAGATTAGGAGACCCGAGTTGACTTAGCTCTGACAGTCCGGTATTCGGAGGGACAAGCCCCTGTTCCAGCTCCAGGTGACCAGTAAGCCTGGGACGGTGCTTTGTCTCACACGAAATGTAACACAGAGCGGCTAAAACTTGGGTTGACTGGAATAGGGGTGGGAAAAAGGATCCTAGCTGTGTTTGGCTGGTTGTTCATACCTAAGGGACAGGCATCTTCGGAGATCATCTGTATTGGGTTTAGTCCGGCCACTCAGAACTGAGAATGAGTGCGAAGAAATGGAATCCATCTTCAGAAACCAGTTGCATTAATTAAAAGATCCAATAGGAGGTCCTGTTGTGGCTCAGCCAGTTAAGAACATGACTGGTATCCATGAGCACGCAGGTTCAATCCCTGGCCTCCCTCAGTGGGTTAAGGATCCAGTGTTGCCGTGAGCTGTGGTGTAGATCACAGACGTGGCTCGGATCTGGTGTTGCTGTGGCTGTGGTGTGGGCAGCTGCAGCTCTGATTTGATCCCTAGCCTGGGAACCTCCCTATGCTGCAGGTGCGACCCTAAAAAGACAAAGAAAACAAGACAGAACAGAAACTGGAGTAGAGGAAGAGGCGTTAGGGAAGGCGATGGAGGTGCTTGTCGACCGGAGCTTCTAGGAAGGGATTTACAGAGAGGTGGGGCCTGAAAGCATGAGGAGCAACGGGCTGAGGGGGAAGAGGGAGACTTGGGAATAAATACAGTGATTGTCACCGGAGGAGGAGGAGGCCCTTGTGCAGAGCGACTTCTCTGAAGAGAAGGCAGCAGGTGCCTTTGGGAAACGGGGAGAAGCAGCCTGAAGGCGGTGAGGGAGCAGGAGACTTTTCCAAGCAACATCGAACTCAGAAGCTTAGCACCCTTACTTATGAAAGAGGCAAAATGGAGCCCCTGGGGTCAGTGGTGTCACACATTCCGCCTCCCCCCGGAAGCCCCCCACCCCCACCCACTCTCTCCGCAACACTTTCAGAGGCAGATTGGCAACTCTGCCTCGTGCTGCTGTTCACAG
The DNA here is from genome assembly GCF_016906955.1 of Phacochoerus africanus. Lineage (NCBI taxonomy): Eukaryota > Metazoa > Chordata > Mammalia > Artiodactyla > Suidae > Phacochoerus > Phacochoerus africanus. The sequence goes on along the minus strand of NC_062555.1, from coordinate 12,643,083 downwards.
GCATATTTATAGGTCTGGTAGTTGATGTACATCCTGTACATTGTGTATTGTGTATTTTATTTAGATGATTAAATAAACATATATTCAGTGAGCACAGAAATTATTTATTCATTAATTAATTAATTTATTTATTTATTGTCTTTTTAGGGTCGCCCCAGCAGCATATGGAGGTTCCTAGGCGAGGGATCGAATCGGAGCTGCAGCTGCTGGCCTACACCACAGCCACAGTAACACCAGATCCGAGCTGCATCTGTGACCTACACCACAGCTCACGACAACACTGGATCCTTAACCCACTGAGGGAGGCCAGGGATCGAACCTGCGTGCTCATGGATGCTAGTCAGATTTGTTTTCCACTGAGCCACAACAGGAATGCCTCATTTTTATATTTAAATGGGTCAGATGCTCTCCCTCTGTCATGTGTCCTGCTGCCCTCCTGAAATCTGCTCTGAACACAAGTCACCCAGGCACTTTTCTCCCTCTGCTTGAAATGTGTGGACTTCCAAGGTTAGAGACTCAGTTTCCCTTTCTTTGAGGGGCCTAAGAGCTGTGGGGGGGGGGGCTAGGTGAACCCCAAATCATTTGACTCCATCTGATTCCCTGAACCTCAAAAGCAGAAATAACCCCCAAAAGAACAAGGCATGAGAAACAATGGAATATAGGTAGCCTCTCTATTAACTCATGTACCGCGAGGCTGTCACCAAAGGTTTCGTCAACTTGTTAGGAAATCCTAAACCAGCATAAAGCAGCTGTGCACCTCAGTGCCATGGAGTCAGAGTCCCTAATATAAAAAGGAGTAAAGTGCCTTCAAACATGTTCTAAGTGAGACATAATGTCTCCATTTTGCTCTCTGAATCCTTAATGGAAGATTCCAGAGAGATGAGGGCTCCAGGTGCCAAAGAACCCTCAGGAGTTCCCGTCGTGGCACAGCCGAAATGAATCCAACTAGGAATCATGAGGGTGCAGGTTCGACCCCTGGCCTTGCTCAATGGGTTAAGGATCTGGCGTTACCATGAGCTGTGGTATAGGTCGCAGACGTGGCTTGGATCTGGCATTGCTGTGGCTGTGGTGTAGGCTGGCAGCTACAGCTCCAATTAGACCCTTAGCCTGGGAACCTCCACATGCTGTGGATATGGCCCTAAAAAAAAAAAAAAAAAAAAGGAACCCTCAAAGCAAAAATTTTAACAGTTTTGCATGCTCTTAAGAAGCCTCCTTTTTTTTTTTTTTTTTGGTATGGTTGTTTTCAACCTGGAATCCAAAGGAAGGCTGAGAAAGTATCAGGCACCCACTTTACACACAGACCAGGGTAAAGAAATTGCCTTTAAAATGGAAATAACATTCCTAGTATATCTGCCACACTACCTTGAACATAGTAGACTGTCAGAAAATGTTTCACAAATGAGATGTATTTCTTCTGGAATCCTGCCTATATCACAAAGCGAATTTGATTTTGTTCACTTTTGAACATTCCCTTTGCCAGTGTATCTGTAACCCAGCAGGCTGGATTCTTACTGTCTATTTCATGAGGCAAGGGATGTATATTTCAGTTCCAAACCAAACTGACCAGCCTAGTTTCCCAAAGCGGAGCATGAAGTGAGTGACTTCTTGATGAGATTCTGGAAGATTTCTCACAAGCCAACAGGGGCGCCAAGCATAGGTAAAACTTTAGGGCAGCATGGTCAACAAGGTAAGAAGTTTGGTAAAAAGCTGGTTTATAAAGACACAGCAACTTTTAAACGTGCACTTTCAATCCGAAGGACTGCAGTGGGGATTTCAAAGATGACTATTTAATTTTTTTTAGAATTACATAAATTAAGTGAACAGCCCATTAGCAGAACGCCATCAGGATCACATGGCCAATTGAGATCAAGTTATAGTGTCCTGCCTGCTGGATTTGAATAAGAATTAAGGAATTACTATTCTGAAGTGGTGCGGGACATTGATCCTCATTTGCAGCGAAGTTCTTCCTGGTAACTGCTGGCAACTCACTGCTCTGACAGGCTTGCCCCCGAATCCTTGTGATGCTGCCTTTGGCGGGGGGTGTATCCCTGGTAGAGAAGCAGAGGGTTAATTGTTCTACTTGCCTTTGATGAAGCCTTGTCTCGCAGGGGCCTCAAGGCAGAGCTGGAGGTCATGCCTAATTCAAAAGAACCCACCTAGGAGGGCCATTGAGCGTCACCTTTCTCTCCCCTTGGATGGATTAAGTTTAAACTTCACGGCCACATGGAAGCAATAGAATCTCTCTCTCTCTCTCTCTCTCGTCACTGCTGACTTCCTGTAACCTGCATTTTGGAACTTCATATTTTAAACAAGTGTCATGACAGTCGCCCTGAGTAGTGTGTCTCAGAAACAAACTGTGCTGCCAAAGCCTGGACGAGCTCCGGGGTCTGCCGTGGTCTGAGCGCGTTGTTGCTCCTCCATGCAGAGTTTAGGCTGAGGCCGAGGTGGGTCTTCATCAGTGCTTAGTTAAGATGGATGCTTGTAGATGGCATTATTTTTATCTAGACACTGATGTCAAAAGTGTGACTCTAAAACATTTAAAAGGGTAAGACATATTTTGGGTGCTTCAACAGCTGACAGAGTATGAAAAAGATTAAATTTCTTATTATGTCCTCTCCGAAATGGAAGCTAAAAGCAAATATATTCTCAATTTTACCCCTGTCATTTTTCATGCTTCTTTTTAAAGCTCTATTATTTTGCTTTGGGCTTTATTTTTTGTCTATTTAAAGGCCCCTTTTCTACCCCTCCCTATTTCTCTTCCATTAGTAAGTTAATTATTTACAGGTACAGCTGGCATCCTGACATCTATGGGAGCCGTCCCTGACTGCTCCAGTCCTTACGCTTTGCACTGAACCGTTTACTTCTAGTAACTTGGATCCTGTGCTTTCCATTTTGTTGGTCTTATTGGGATGAAAAATATGTATTTTGTTTGCTTATCCCAGCATCTATCATGTTGTTGAGGCTGAGTATTTTCTAGGTACTAGGAGTTGCCTGGCATACTTTTTTTTTTTTTTTAGTTGAAATATAGTTAATTTAGAATGTTTTGTTAATTTCAGGTGTACAGCAAAGTGATTCAGTTTTATTTATATATGTTCTTTTTCAGATTCTTTCTCAATATAGTTTATTATAAGATATTGAGTACAGTTCCCTGTGCTACACAGTAGGTCCTTGTTGTTGACCTGTTTTATATACAGTAGGGTGTGTATGATAATCCAGAACTCCTAAATTATCTCTCCATCGCCTGCTATCCCTTTGGTAACCATAAGTTGGGGTTCTATGCCTATGAATCTATTTCTGTTTGGTAAGTAAGTTGATTTGTATAATTTTTTTTAGATTCCACGTATACGTGATATCCTATGATATTTGTCTTTGTCTGACTTACTTAGTATGATCATCTCTAGGTCCATCCATGTTGCTGCCAATGGCATCATTTCATTCTTTTTCAGGGCTGAGTTGCATTCCATTGTGTCTATGTACCTCGTCTTCTTGAACCATTCTTAATTCATTTATTCAACAAGGGTTCACTATTGTAAGGAGGAAGGGCACTGTGTGTGCCTTCCCCTTCGAATCCTCAGTACTTTCTCTCAAGGAGTGTATGCTAGTTCATGAGCAATCTGGGAAGCCGAGAGAGGGTTGTTGCTCTCATAGCCATAACACCTGCAACACCTCTATTCTGGTTCAAAGCCTACAGATCATCTCAGGAGGTGAAGAGGTCTAGGAATCTATAGTCCTGACTATGCAGCTGCCACCCAGGCAACCTTGCAAGAGTCCATGAATCTCAGTTACTTCATCTGTAAAATGGCCATTATCATCATCATGTCTTCCTACCCATACAATGGTTATGAGGCCCGAATAAGAGTATAATAGAGACAGCACTTATCTTAACCCCGAAAACATCATCCAGAATTTTATTTAAAGGTCAAGTCCAAACCCTTTCTTTAGGATTTTTTTTTTTTCAATCCATCCCAGCCAACTCACTGCATTCAGAAGACTCATCAGCACAGTTTTGAAATTCTGAACTTTGAAAACATGACAACAGATGCTAATGTATGGGGCTGTATAAGGCACTTACCAGATGGTTCACAGCACATCTTTCCTATTAGATTTATGCAAGAACTCTTCATTCCCCTTGAAATGTTTGCTCGAATGTGTCCATAACTTTTTAATCCTCCTTTCAGATGTTTGTGTGGTACACATCTGGCTTCCTTAACAGTAGATTATAATTAGGGTCAGGTATTCTTTTCCTTGAGCTATGTAATAAAATTAATCCCTAACTTTTTTTTTTTTTTGAGAGGGGAAAATGGCAGCACAAGGTTTGTGATAATGATGGGAAACCTAGATAAATAAGGGCTTTCGGGAGGGGGGGTCTTGATTTTTTTTTAATAGGGCCTTTGATGTGGTTAGTGCTCCTCTCCCTATGCTTAAGCCCCTAGCTCCACTTGCATCCCCCCTTAACTTCTGTTCGGTATTAGAGGAGGACCTGAAAGAGTTGTGTGGCAATTCATGGGCAGGAGAAAGGTACTTTACATCTATTAATATCTTGGAAAAGTGACTTTCCCGTTGCTAATGATACTTATTAATTACAGCTAATTTTTTCAGACAAGGACGCCATATTTGACAAGCTGCCAGCCTTTGCAGTTGTTTTGAGACTAACCAGTATCTGCTTACTATATAGTCTTTATATATCTGGAGAGTATCCTTCTTTAGTGAGAAAATTATGAGTTATTTTGGCAAAAAATTAGGAGTTTATTTCGGAACTGGTTCACTCCAAATGATTTTTACCAAGATTTTCTTGTGTAACTTTTTTTCATGCTCATGATAAGAAGTGTTTAATAGACATACAAGTAGAATCATTTGAATTGTGTTAGTTTAAGTTATGCTTTTTTTTTCTTTAATGTTGTATTTTGAGGAATTTCCTTGTGGCTCACTCCAGAACGACCTCAGCTTCAATGAACATTTTTTTCAATCTATAGGTTCAATTGTTTTAAGGTGGATAGAGAGCATAGTAAAAGGCAGTAATTATCCTCGTGTGTGTTCAGTAATCATGGATCAGCAATATTTTCTGTCTTTGCAAAATAGCCCTTATATTGAAGACTTTTACTTCAAATGAGAATGTATTTGCGAATTTGACATTCTTTGCGTGATCATTCATTTGGTGGTGGATCCATAGCTCATATTTCATAAGAACCTACTTTCCCACCCTGTTTAGTTTTTTTTACGGTCACATCATCAGTGGGTGAACTATTTCCTCAACTAAATAAAAAGGCGAGAGTAAATGTTAACGTTACAAATGCAGCATTGAGTTAGAAGGGATGTGTCTGATTACAGCCAAGGTAAAAAAACATTCATCAGTACATTGGAAACCTGTGAACTTTCTACTTCTAATTTCTAAGGTGGTTTTGGAACTGCATTTGGATTAAGCTAATGGAAATTTGCTTAGTAGAAATCTTTACGTAGGCTTTGAAATGGTCACTTCAAGTCTCTGCCCCTTTCTAAGATTTAGGTTCCTCCTCTGTGAGATAAATGTTATATAAAATTATCTTTATGATTTCTTCTGACTATAAGGTGTAAGCCTTGTAAATATTAATGAGGATACCTAAAGTATTTGAGGTGCTTGAGAATAGCTTTTTAAAAGTAGTTTAATATTATTTGCCATAACATGTAAATAAATATACACCTTGTTAGTACAGAAAAATTTCACATTCATACCTGTATAGGTCACAATTTCAGAATTCGGAAATCCTAGTTAATGCTGTTTTACCTGGTTTCATTGGTGCCCTCCAGACATTAGACTAGTGATGTTGTTTGGAAAGGGCGCTGGGAGATGGAGATGAATTTAGGGAGGAGAAGGTGACTGCAAAATGCTCCTACTTTGGAAGGAGAATTGCACTGGAATTGAGCTAATTAAGGAGGGTAACCATTTCGTTGTTCAGAAAATTCCACTGCAGTGTTTCTATTAACTCTCGTGATATCATCACCAAAGGAGTAAGGGGGGAAAAAAGCAAAAGAAGAGAAACAAAGCGCAAAATAGACCTCCTGTCTTCACTCTGCTGTGTCTGCATTAATGCAGCATCATAGCAGCTGCTGTCTTTTTTAAACAGCCCCCCTTTTTTTTTCCTGGTGGCCTTTTTTCCCCCCGTAGAGTCAGCCAACCAGATTTTCACTTTATAAAACTGGGGCAGCCTAGCGGGGGATGAGAATTTCCATGAACCATCTTCTGGGGATCATAGTATCAAAAATGAGAGACTGGCAGGGCGGTTGCAAGGAGAGATGAACGGCGGTGAACAGGACGTCACCCCTGTTTGGTTTGTTTCTGCTTTTGGAGAGTGAGTTCAGTGCCCCATAACCATCTACCACAAAAGATGAGCTTGAGTGCAACCCCCTGTAAACTCTTGAACTCCAAGTTATTTAGAGACCAAGACAGATGGCAAAGCAGATTTGCTAGAGAATTATATAAATGGACTATATTCCAGTGGCTATATGTTCACCTATTTGCCTTTAGAGCTAAGCTGTTTGCGCCTAAGCCAGAAGCAGTGGTTCCAGTCTAGTTTCTCTCATCTTCCATTTGGTCTTTGTCCTCTCTGCTCACCTAGCACTTTTTTACATTCCTGTATCAGTGTAATTTAATAATTTCTTTATGTACAAAAATAATACCATGGCCTGTTTTGTCCCAGGCATGATGCTACATAATAGGAAATACAAGGATAAATAAGATAAGCAAACCCAAAATGTACATGGAGGAATAAAGATATCCCAGCACACTCTATACTTTTTATAAAATTATAGTTATAAATATCCATACTTTGTAAAATTACGTACAAGCCATACTTTTATAAAATACATAATTTTGTAGAATTAGTCATACTTTTGTAAAATAAAAATGTGTTCATTCAACTTATTTTGAATATTTCAAACAGACGAGAGACCCATAGTAAAGAATAAAAGCATAGAGAACTTAAATTGTGAAAATGTCATGCTTATTAAAGGTGGCATCAAAAATTAATGGGGAGGGAATTCCCATCGTGGCTCAGTGGAAACCAATCTGATTGGCATCCATGAGAACACAAGATTCTCGATCCCTGGCCTTGCTCAGTGGGTTAAGGATCCGGTGTTGCTGTGAGCTCTGGTGTAGGTTGCAAATGCAACTCGGATCTCATGTTGTTGTGGCTGTGGTGTAGGCTGGCAGCTACAGCTCTAGTTCAACCCCTAGCCTGGGAACCTCCATATGCCCTGGGTGTGGCCCTAAAAAGAAAAAAAAAATTAATGGGGAAAGAACAGATTGCATTTTATGTGGCTTTTTGAAAATGCTTCCTAAATGGAGAAATGTAAAACTGGATCCCTTCCTAATTCTTTTACAAAGATAATCTCTAGAGGTATTACAGAGATAAATGTGGAAGGCAAAACTATAAAAATAGTAGAAGAAAACATAAGAGAATATCTTTGTGACCTAGTGATAAAGGCATATTTTTTAAAGCCTCTAAAGGATAAATTACAAAAATAACATTGATTAGCTTATTTATAAGAAATTTAAAAGTTTATGTTCAATAGCAAAAATAAAGAACTAAAATGAATACTCAGTTAATAGAACACAATAATTACTTCTGATGTCTCCTATGATAAGGGATTACTATCTAGGCTATAAAGAAGTCCTGAACATTTAGACAAAAAAGATTCAATCCCAGTTGAAAAGAGAGGCCAAGGTTGCAGTCAGACGGTTTAGAGAGAATACTCAGAGCGTTAGCAAGCACCGTTCGAAGCGTTCCAACTCCTTAGCAATAGGAGAAATGTAGATTCTAACAACGTGAGTTAGGCCAAAAGTAGACATTGGAATTGCATGAGGCCAAGTGTTGGCAAAAAACCGAGATTTGAGACTTCTCATGTATGATTGGTAAAATCACTGACTGATGTAGCCAGGGTAGGAAGCCTGCGTGCAGCACAACTGTGGGCGGCAGATTTGTCCCTGGTGGGCCGCCCAGAGAACCCCCCACATTGTCCCTAATGACACATGCCCAAGGAGGTCTACTGCAGCACTGGTGGTGGCAAGGAGCTGGAGTGCCTGTCCTTGGAAGACTGGCTAGATGAAACGCTTGTAGTTCTGTGCATCGGGAAGAAACAGCGGTCTCGGTGTGCTGCTCGCAATGCAGATGGATCTGTAAAGTATAGCGGTGAATGACAAAAGTGAGGAAATAATGAATTATATAGCATAATACCATTTGCATATATTAAAAACATATGCACACAAAATAACATTGCCTACGTTGCAAGGACACTTAACTTAATAGGAGTGGAAATACTTGCCAAAGGGGCATGAGAAATAGAAAGATGTAAAACTTGAGATGGGTCTTTTGCAGACTAGCAATTACAATGTTAGGGGTGGTGAGTGGGAAGTGATTCCTTTCCTTAAGCAGCTCACAGGACAGTGTTGGAGACAGGCATATAGATAACTATAATGAAACGAGGTAGATAAAAGTATAGGGAGCTGTTCAGAGTATTAACATGTATGACTTTTCTACCAGGCTATGTTTTCCATTGAGGCAAATACTGTTTTGTGTTGTTATTTTTGCTCTCTTGTGCTCGTTTCTCTCTATATAAATATATAAACGCAGAGAGATCTTTGCATCACTGGGAAAGGTTTGAAAAGTATGTTCCTTCACCATTGATACTAAGGATTTGGTTTTATTCAGTTTACTTCAATTAAAATGTATCGACGCTTTCGCCCAGGTAGGTATTTTTTTCATGCTGAGTATGTGACTTCACTGCAAGTAGCTCAGTGGACTGCACTGTTGTGACGTGGTGGTAGTTGCTTCTGCTTCAGATCAGCTATTTCATGCCTTAACAATCGGTTCCATGGCTGACACAAACAATCCCGGCCATGACCAGCCATCTCAATTTCCCAGTAGTTGGTTATCAAAAACATATGATGCAAGTATTCAGATGCCCCAGCACTAATTGATCACTCCTTTGGAAAATAAAGGATGATAGAAAATATATATGGTTTTAGAAAATAAATGGAGGAGTTCCCTTGTGGTGCAGTGGGTTGAGGATCCAGTGTTGTCACTGCAGTCGCTCAGCTCACTGCTGTGGCACAAGCTTGAACTCTGGCTCAGGAACCTCCACATGCCATGAGCATGGCAAAAACCAAACCAAAACAAACAAAAGACCCACAACAAAAAAACAAAAAATAAGAAAAGTGTATTTCCTTTGTTAGTTGTGTCTACCTTGTGGGAAATATGTATTTCTATATATAATGATTAACCTGTCTTTAATATAAATGGGAAATTTATAACAGTATAAATATTTATTCCCATTCTAAGTGGGGACTTCTGACATCGTAATGAGTTTGTGGAGGATTCTTGTTTTAACAGGTAGAACCTTTCAAAATATTCCCTAGGCAGCCCTTTCATTTCCTATAGAACTTGGGTCAATAATGAGAGATACCATAACTTTATATATTTGATTACTTATTGTATAAAAATTTTCAAAAATAGTAGTAATACCTACATTTAAAAAATCGGAAACTCTTCATACTCTTTAATTACTCTATGGAGCTCTTGGAGTTAAAAAAAAAAAAGCTTATTGGAAAGTTACTTTAATCTCTGTGAAGGATAATCCAAGAATATGTTGCTCCAGAGAATGTATACCTTTATTTTATTTTCATATTTTTTTCCCTTTTTATGGCTGCACCTGCAGCACATGGAAGTTTCCCAGGTAGGGGTTGAATTGGAGCTGCAGCTGAGGCCTACACCATAGCCATGGCAACACTGCATTTGAGCCACATCTGCAACCTATGCTGCAGTGGCTAGATCTAGCAATGCTGGATACTTAACCCACTGAGCAAGGCCAGGGGTGGAACCTGCATCTCCATGGAGACGATGTTGGATTTTTAACCTGCTGAGCCACAGTGGGAACAACTTATTTTCATATTTTAAAGCTTCCCTTATTTCTTCTGTTCTTTTAGTTTTATTAGTTTAGAAGGGTATCTTCCAGTGATTACATTAGTCATGAGACTGAAGGCCAAGTTTATATCTAGGGAGCACTTTAATTTTACTTTCTCATTTTTTGCCTGATATTCACTTACATGATGGCATTTCTCTCTAACAATGGCTGTTTCTCTACCCAAAATGCCTTCCTTCTGCAATTAGAGTGCTCATATCTGCTGGTGTAGAAGTATTTTGTCAAAACCATCAGGGAAACTGGTAATATCCACTACCACTAAACATATGCATAGCCTCTGTCCCAGGAATTCCACTTAGAAAAACAGACCCAACAAAAAAATGAATGCATATATGCACCAAAAGACATGCACAAGATATCTCCTTAACGTGACTTATAACAACAAAATACTCAAAAGAACCCAAATGTCCATCAACATAAGAATCAAGAAATGAGTACACGAGTTCCCATCATGGCTCAGCAGAAACGAATCTGACTAGGAACCATGAGGTTGCGGGTTTGATCCCTGGCCTCACTGAGTGGGTTAAGGATCCAGTGTTGCCATGAGCTGTGGGGTAGGTCGTAGACACGGCTCAGATCTGGTGCTGCTATGGCTCTGGCATGGGCCGGTGGCTACAGCTCCAATTAGACCCCTAGCCTGGGAATCTCCATATGCCGCAGGTGTGGCCCTAAAAAGGAAAAAAAAAAAAGAAATGAGTACAAATAAATATAGTATTAATATAGAATTCACATAAAGGAATACTATGTAGCAATGAAAATACCACTAGTACTGTATGCAACATAGATAGACCTCATAAGTATGATATTAGGGAGAAGAAGCTAAACCTAAAACTTACATTTTCTATCATTCTATTTATATAAGGTTCAAAACAGATAAAAGTCAGGATAATGGTTGCCTTTGGGGAAGAAGATAGAGATAATTATCTGGAGAGGAGCCTTTGGCGTGAGGATGAGGTTTTATCTGTAGATAGGTGGTAGTTACAGGTTTTCACTTTGGGATAATTAATCAAGTTGTATCTGCGTATTTTTCTGTATATATGTAATACTTTGAGAAGATTTATTAAAATATAAAATTTAAAAGCTAAGCTGTTTATTACTCAGGGCTCTATACTTAAGTGATAAGACTGTGAAAAGATATAGGAACGATTGCATCTAAGGTCCAGTTACCAATTACCTCTTTGTGGGAGGAAACAGAGGCATGGGAAGGGCACACAGTAGATTCTCAGGCACTAGTCACTGTTTTCCAGCTTTTATCATAGATGGGGGTACACTGGTATTTATCACCTTATTCTTTAAACTGTACATATATGTTTTATATCCTTGTGTTTGATACAGTCATTTCACAATTAAAGAAAAAAAAACTGAGCAGAGTTTTGGTTCAGATAAAGTGGAGTAAGTACAGCCCACCTTGTACTTGAATCCACCTTGAATTCAGCTGTGAAATTTGGACAGAATTCATGGAACCACTATCCCCCTGTTACTATTCTGAAAAGCAAATAGTAACAGGGGGATTGGTAGGTAGATCAGATTTGAAATTACCTCTAAACTGGTGGTGAATTTATCATCATTCCCCTTCCATTTCTCCGGTTCTTGATCTTATTGAAGTTGAAACCCAGAAGTGGGCACCAGAGCTCAGCCCGAGAGAGATTCAGGAGAAGTCCTCTAGTTCAGCTTGAGGAGGTAAAGGTAGAGGGAAGGGTTTTTCTTTGCTCCATTCCCTTGCATCCAGGTCCCAAGCAATTCCAGGGCAACATCAACAATGAAGTCAGCAGAAGCCAAACATCTGAGAGGGGAACCTTCTCACATCAGGGGAGATGGGGTCCCAAGACATTTTTGCTTAGCTCTCTGTTCTTGTGCTCCTTGGCAGCTGAGTAAGACAACTAAAGCCCCAAATTTGCAAATGGAGAGCTGAAAATGGGAGCCCAAGGAAAGAGAAAATGCCAAGAATGATGCAGTAAGTTAAGGGCTTGGGAAAATGACCCCATAAAGATATTTATGTACTCCTGAGCTCATCCCTGAGCTTCTGTACATGAATCTGATTCTAATTTATTGTATCAAAACTTTTAGAATTAGGAGTTCCCATTGTGGCTCAGCAGTAACAAACCCAACTGTTATCCATGAGGATGCAGGTTCCATCTCTGGCCCTTCCCAATGGGTTAAGGATCCAGTGTTGCCGTGAGCTGTGGTATAGGTCGAAGATGCACCTTGGACCCTGTGTTGCATTGGCTGTGGTGTAGGCCAGCAGCTGTAGCTTTGATTCAACACCTATTCTGGGAACTTCCATATGCCATGGTTGCAGCCCTAAAAAGACCAAAAAAAAAAAAAAAAAGAGGCTTTTAGAATTAAACACATAAACCACTTCCTATGTCCATGCTGGCCACAGGGTGGCACACACAAAGGAAAAATCTGAATAACACTGTAAGGCTTTGAAAACTGACCTGACACTGGAAACCTAGCCCACAACAGAGAAGTAGGTGAATATCACTATCCTGATTGCCTGCTAAAATAAAAATAATACATTGTCCCTAGGATTTAAACAAGATACCTGGTTTCATAACATAACATCATAACTGTACAGGATATCCAAAATTACTCGGCATATAAAGAATCAGGAAAATCTCAACCTCCATTGAATCAAAAGATGCCAATGATATAAATATGCAGATAAAGACTTTTATAGAAGCTGTTACTTAAAAGTATTTAAACAATCACAAACACTCTTGAAACAAATGCTAAAATAGAAAATCTCAACAAAGAAATAGGAAATATAAAGAAGAAGTCAATGGAATTTTATAGCTAAAAAATACAAAAATCATAATGAAAATCTTACTGGGTCAGCTCAATAGCAGAATGGAAATGAAAGACTAAGAGTTAGTAAATTTAAAAATAGGTCAATAGAATTTATCTAACCTGATTAACAGAGAGGAAAGAAAGATTGGGGTGGGGAATAAAGAGAGCCTCACAGACCTGTAGGACAAAAAATAAGTCTAACATTTGTGTCACTGAACTTTTAGAAGGAGAAGAGAAAGACTTCAGTACAAATAATTTTTTTGAAAAAATAGTGGTCCCAAACTTCCCTCATTGAGGGAAAGAAAATAGCCTATAGATTCAACAAGTTTTGTGAAAACCAAACAGGATAAACTTAAATAAATCCATGTTCATACACATCATCATCAAAATGCTGTAAAAATACGTGCACAAAATAACCTTGGGAGTGGTTAGAGATAAACCATGCATTTCCAATTGGGGAACAGTGATTTGAATGACTCCTATAGATTTCTCATCAAAACCACAGAGGGCCAAAGGAAGTGATGCAACAGTTTAGAATTACTGAAAAGTACCTCTAAGCCAGAATTCTATATCCAGCAAAAATATGCTTAGAAATGAAGGTAAAATAAAGACATCTTCAGATGCAGGAGAACTAAAAATTTGTTGCCAAGAAACCAATTTTAAGAGACATTCTATGGGAAGTTCTTCAGTAAGGAGGAAATTAACACCAGAAGGAAACGTGGAACATTAAGGATGAAAGGGCAAAAGAAATAATAAAGATTTGGGTACATGTCATAGACTGTTCTTCTCCTCTTGAGTTCTTTAAAATGTTTTTGACAGTTGAAAGCATAATTTTAACACTAAATGTGGAGTTTTCAATGTGTATATAAGCAGCTATGACATAACGGAGAAGGATAAAGGGAACTAACTGTATGATGGTAAGGTTTCTGTATTCCATTTGAAAGGATAAATTTGATTCTAAGCAGATTGTGAAAAGTGGAGGATATGTATTATACTCAGAACAGCCACTACAAAACTATACAAGAGGAGTTCCTGTCGTGGCGCAGTGGTTAACGAATCCAACTAGGAACCATGAGGTTGCGGGTTCGATCTCTGCCCTTGCTCAGTGGGTTATGGATCTGGCATTGCTGTGAGCTGTGATGTGGGTCGCAGACATGGCTTGGATCCTGCGTTGCTGTGTCTCTGGTGTAGGCCAGCGGCTACAGCTCCGATTGGACCCCTAGCCTGGGAACCTCCATATGCCGCGGGAGCGGCCCTAGAAAAAGCAAAAAAAAAAAAAAAGCTATACAAGAAATAATAAAAAAAAGTAGATAAATTAAAATAGAATGCTAAAAAATTTTCAATAACTTGTTTCTCCTTAGAAACTGAGACCTGAAGATAAAAGAGGACAAATAGAAAACAAATAGGTAGATATAAATCCAAATGTATCAATAAATATATTAGCTACAATGTATTCAAGTGTAATGAGATATCATCAGAAATGCCTTTTTAATGTAGCGATATGTGTAGTTTAAAAGTGAAAGGGTAGAAAAGATGTTTTATGCAAACACTAATCAAAAGAAGCTGGAGCAAGTATCTTAATGAAATCAAAGGAACTCTAGAGCCAATCTCCCCCCTCCTCCCAGAATGTAATATTAGGAATAAAGAAGTAAATAATGATAGAGTTCCCTTTTCAGTGCAGTGGAAAGGAATCCAACTAGTTACCATGAGGTTGTGGGTTACGTCCCTGGCCTTGCTCAGTTGGATTGAGGATCTGGCATTGCCCTGAGCTTTGGTGCAGCTTGCAGATGCAGCTCGGATCCTGCGTTGCTGTGGCTGTGGTGTAGGCTGGCAGTTATAGCTCTGATTTCGACCCCTAGTCTGGGAACTTCCATATGCCACTAAAAAGCATATGTGGCCCTAAAAAGCAAGAAAAAAAAAAAAAAGGATAATTTAGGTAACCTGAACATTCCTATACCTGTTAAATAAATCAGATTCCTCTTAAAATTCTTCTGAAAAATGTCTAGCCCAAAACAATTAAAAAGGAAATAAGGAGTTCCCATCGTGGCGCAGTGGTTAACAAACCCGACCAGGAACCATGAGGTTGTGGGTTCGGTCCCTGCCCTTGCTCAGTGGGTTAACGATCCAGCGTTGCCCTGAGCTGTGGTGTAGGTTGCAGACGCGGCTAGGATCCCGTGTTGCTGTGGCTCTGGCATAGGCTGGTGGCTGCAGCTCCGATTGGACCCCTAGCCTGGGAACCTCCATATGCCGCGGGAGCGGCCCAAAGAAATAGCAAAAAAACAAAAAAACAACAAAAAAAAAAGGAAATAAGTATTCTATAAAATCTTTGAAAAATAATAGAATGCTTCCCAACTAATTTTATGAGGTCAGAAAACTAACACCGATACCCAAACTAGACAAATATAGTAAAATGAACAAAAAAATCTGCAAACCAATAGACCTCATGATCATAAATTCAATAAATATTATCCAATCAAATCCATATCAAAATATTAAAAGGGTAACACAGTTACAAAGTGAGGCTTATTCTGAGAAGCCAAGACTGGTTTCATATTAGAAAGTCAGTCATTGTAATCTACCATATTGAGTCTAAAGAAGAAAAAACATGAGTTCCCTTCAACTGATACAGACAAAGAAAATTGCCAAAATTTAATATCAACGCATGATAAAAATTATATGCAAAGTAGGAATAGAATGAAACTTGGTCTGGTAAATGCCATCTATAAATACCTACAGCTAATATAGTTAATGATGAAAGATGAAATGCTTTTTCTCTAAGACTGAGAACAAATCAAGGATGTCCAGCATGATTCCCATTTGATATTGAAATGGAAGTCCTAGCCAGAGAAGTGTTGTGAAACCAACAAACAAAAAAAAAACGTACAGATTGGAAAGAAAGAAATGAAACTGTCTCTTTATACAGGTGATATAATTGTCTATATAGAAAATCTCTCCAAAATTAAAAAAAAATCTCCTAGAGATAAGTGAATTCAGAAACTTTGCAAGATATAAGATCAATATATAAAAATTATTACATTTTTATATACTAGCAAGGTACAATTGGAACCCGAACATTAAATTTAAAATTTTTTTGTAGAGTTCAAAAATAGGTATGAATCTAACAAAGTTTTTACCGATTCTGTATGCTGAAACTGCAAATACTGATGTAAGAAATCAAAGAAGTCCTAAATAAGTTGAAAGATATACCAAGTTCATGAATCAGAAGACTCAAAAGAGTAAAGATATTGACTCTCCCCAATTCAATCAATAGATTTAATGAGGTTTCAATAAAATTCCCAACAGGATTTTTTTCTTTGTAGATCTAGACAAGCTGATTCTCAAGATTTTTATGGAAAGGCAGAAGAATTAGCATAGCTAAGATCATTTTTAAAAAGAAAAAAAACTCATAGGAATCACACTTCCTAATTTTAATACTTACTATATAACTACTTTAATAAAGACAGAGTAGGATTGGCAAAGGGATAGATCAATGGACCACAACAGAGCATATAGAAGTAAGCCCTCGAAAATGTGGCTGATGAATTTTGACAGTGGTTCAAAAGCAACTTGATCTTTTTAGCAAATGATGTTAAAGCAACTCGGTGGACATCAATATGCCAAAAAAAAAAAAAAGAATCTTGATCTAACCTTCTTATATAAAAAATAACTGTAAAATTGACCAAATACCAAGCAAAATATAAAACGATAACCTTTTAAAAGAAAATCTTCATGATCTGGGGTTAGGCAAAAAGTTCTCAGGCATGACACCAAAAATATATAATCCAAAGGAAAGAGTTGATAAATTAGTTTTCTTCTGCATTGAAAACTTTGGTCTCCCAACATTAAGAACCTTAAGAACATGAAAAGACAAGTTCCATACGGGGGGAAAACTGCCAAGCCCGTACCTGACAAAGCTCTTGTTTCGAGTGTAAGTAAAGAACTCTCAAAACTGAGCAAGAAAACAACCTACTTTTTAAAGTAGGCAAAAGTCGCTCATCTAAGATAAAATGCCAAATGGATGTAAGTACAGCAAACAATGTCCATCATCATTAGTCATCAGAGAAATGCATGTTAAAATGTTAGCATGGTTCATTTAAAAAAGTCTGACAATACTACATACTGGCAGGCGTGTGGAACAACTGGAACTTGCCTTCGTTGCTAGTAGAAATGCAAAATGATGTAGCCACTCCTGAAAACAGTTTCGCCCTGCTTTATAAAGTTAAACAGACACCTGTCATAGGAAACGCCACTTCTGGGTCTTTAACTTAAGGGAAATGTGAAGTTGGTTCTTACGAACACCTGTACGTGATTCTTTATGGCAGATCTATTCATAATTGTTCAAAACTGGAAACAATCCCAGTGTCCTTCAGAGGCAAAAGGATGACCAAGGAGTTCCCGTCGTGGCACAGTGGTTAACGAATCCGACTAGGAACCATGAGGTTGCGGGTTCAGTCCCTGCCCTTGCTCAGTGGGTTGACGATCCAGCGTTGCCATGAGCTGTGGTGTAGGTCGCAGACGCGGCTTGGATCCCGTGTTGCTGTGGCTCTGGCGTAGGCTGGTGGCTACGGCTCCGATTAGACCCCTACCCTGGGAATCTCCATATGCCGCGGGAGCGGCCCAAGAAATAGCAAAAAAAAAAGACAAAAAAAGGATGACCAAACTGGTATATCCCTACAATGGGACACTCCACGGCATCACAAAGGAAGAAACCATTGATACATACAATTTGGATGAATCTCAATGGTGAATGAAAGAAGCCTGGTTCGAAAAGGTCCATGCTAGGAGTTCCCTGGTGGCTCAGCTGGTTAAGTATTCGGTGTTGTCACTGCAATGGCTCTCGGGTCACTGCTGTGGCACAAGATCCCTGACCTGGGAACTTTCACATATGTGGGTGCAGACAATAAATTAATAAATAAAATAAAACAAACATACTAAAAAAAAAATAAAAGGTACATACGATATAGTGCCATTGACAGTTGGCTTTTGAGTAACATTGCTTTGAACTGCATGGGTCCACTTATAAATGGATTTTTCCACTAAATACATACTGCATTACTATACCATACACAGTTGTTTGATCTGAGGTGTAAAACCACAGATGTGGAAGGTTGACTGTAAAGTTATAGGTGGATTTTCAAGGGTGCAGGAGGTCGGTGTCTCTAACCCTTATGTGTTCAAGGGTCAACTATAGATGACAGTCACAAAAAGACAAAATCGCAGTGTTGGAGACTGATCAGTGCTTGATCAGAGTTAGGGGTTGGGGGCAATTTGACTATAAGGGAGAAAGAACTCCAGAGGGAATTTTTGGAACAGTGGAATTGCTTTGTGCTCTGATTCCTGTGGTCATTAAGTAAATCCGTTCATGTGTTAATTCAAAACAAATATTGATTTTACTGTAGGATAATTTTGAAAATAAAATTTCAAAATTTTTATACCAAAAAAAATTTGTTTTGCCATCATGGCAATTACAGTATCATGGGAAAAGGGGGGAGACAGACATAAAAATTCAAATGAACCAGAGTTGGGATTGGATTTACAAGCATACTAATAGAGGTATGCAGAGGAATTTTTAACAATAAACTTAAAAATGATTTTGAGTTCTCCTATGGCACAGTGGGTTAAGGATCTGGCACTGTCACTGCAGTGCCCAGGGTTGCTGTTGTGGCACAGGTTCAATCCCTGGCCCATGAACTTCCACTGCTGCGGGTGCAGCTAAAACAAAACAAAACAAAACAAAAAGACTTGCTTATTAATTTTTTGTTGTGAAGTGGTTGCTTCTAAATTAGCAGAGGCCCATAAAGCTATTTTATGTAGTTAAACATTCTCTATGCAAATTTGTTTAATTTACTTGGAGAATTTTTTCTTCATAGATATATGAAGGCAAAATTCTGCCCAAGCTATAAAAATTATTGTAAATTTAAAATAATGATATTTGAATTGATGTCCCTATTTTGGCAGAGAATTTGGCTGTGTATAAAAATGAAAGGTTAGAAAAATATTACTAAAGCAAAAAGAGTGTTATTTTGAAAAATGACTTGAATTAAATTATTTGGCTCCCTCTCAATCAGTTCATGCATGCAGATACAGCCGTTATGAGCTGTTAGGCAGGTGCTTTTGTTCTGTGCCTTTGGTTCCCCATATGCATAACATGAGGAGAGTTATTCTGGGGGCTGATATTCTTCCTAAGACTCTATCAGAATACATATGGTGTTCATATTACAGCACGAGGCTTAAAGACCATTGAGGTAAAGCATCAATATTTACAGTTTCATCATCTTATTTCTCATGACCAACTATGTCTTCTCCTTATTTCATAGTCTGAAGACAGATGAAGAAAATGACAGAAACTTGTAATTAGGGAAATTAAAAATATGCGAAGTTAGAAAAATGTCTTATGTAGCGGAAGATAAAAAGAGGGATTGCTTTATACTCTTAAGTTTGAAAACCCACATCAAAGGATGAAGTAATTACAGATGTCCCCATTTAAAGCTGTGAAAACCATGTGGAAAAAATAAATAGGAACATAACTCAAGCCCCTTTAGAAGATAAAGATATCATGAAATATATACATATACATATTCTTATACATCTGTATATATTTACTGCCTTGGAGAGCTAGTATTTGTGATTTAAATATGGTCATCTTAGGAAAGCTTAAAGCAGACCTTCTGTAGAAACTAATACGCATGCTCATTGCTTTCCCCTAAAAAGGGCATATTTCAATATTGATAAGAACATATAGATTGAAATAACAGAACATGCTTTGAAATATGACATCAGAGTATTAGCTTTGCACGATGTGAAGGAAATATGCATGTGTGTTATATTTTGTATGTGAACACGTAGTCTGGGCCCCTTAATAGTCTGGCCAATAAAATGTGTGTTTGCACGTATGTATACCT
The DNA here is from genome assembly GCF_016906955.1 of Phacochoerus africanus. Lineage (NCBI taxonomy): Eukaryota > Metazoa > Chordata > Mammalia > Artiodactyla > Suidae > Phacochoerus > Phacochoerus africanus. Next base: position 12,623,437 of record NC_062555.1, on the reverse strand, counting down.
AGCGTGAGTGGAGGCCCATTTAATAAATGTGTTCATTACTTGAGAGCGTCTTTTACATTATTACTGTTCATAAAAGTAGGGGAGACCACATTCGCTCCTGTTCAAGAGCATGCTGACAAGACTGGCATTGACTGCGCAAGAGCTAATGGTATCAGAGTTTCTGTGTTAACGTAAACGTCTGGGCAGCTCGATTCAAGCCACGTCTATGATTTGCCCTTTCTCAAGATAAGCTGAAAGCGCTGCAAAATGTCATGTCTTCTTTGGATGATAGTTCCTTAAACATTTTTTGTTGGCATTGCTCTAAGGTGTAAGACGCTGGAACTTCTACATCTATATGTTATATTAAGTATAGAAGTAAAGGCTGCAAACTTTATCTTATGTAGAGACTCAATGTATAGAAAATGCAAAGATGACTTTAGGTCTTGTTCTGTCTGCTTCCCTTGCTGTTGTGATGGCAGGAAGTGCCCAGTGTCACCGGAGAAAGGCAGCACTTTTCTTTCCTTTTAAACATTATTAGTCAAGTAGTAAGAGTAAAATCTTAAAAATAATGTATTCTATTGGAATACACACACACACACACACACACACATATATATATATAATATATATATTTGTTTTCTTTTTTGCTTTTTTAATGGCCGTACCCATGGCATATGGAGGTTCCCAGGCTAGGGGTCCAATCGGAGCTCAGCTGCCGGCCTACACCACAGCCACAGCAACGAAGGATCTGAGCCGAGTCTGTGCAACCTACACCACAGCTCATGGCAATGCCGGATCCTTAACCCACTCAACAAGGCCAGGGATTGAACCTGCAACCTCATGGTTCCTAGTCGGATTCATTTCTGCTGCACCTCGATGAGATCTCTGGATTATATATTTAATTTGCATTGGAATTTTGTGTTGTTGCAACAGCTCAAGCAATTGCACTGTATTTGCTTTTTAAGATTACTCTGTTTTTGTGCGTTTTTTTTTTCTTTTTAATTGTAACATAAAGTTCTCAAAGACAAAAATGAACAAAGGCCAGCAGTCCCATTGAGCTGTGAAACAGGTAGGAAACTTCATTCCTTTCCACTACAATATACTTGAAAATGTGTTTCTGAAACCCTTAAGGTAAGACTTAAAAAAAAAAACGAATTGGACAGTTGTCAAGGATGGTTGGTTTTTAAGGCTTAACTACCTGAGCAGTGTTCATTTAAAATAACATATGAGTCTCAATCAAAATGATCTAAGCTGAGCAAACGGCCACTTTGTCCTTCCCTTTTCAAGGAAGTTCTGAGGTGCTGCAAACTGGGAGAGGGAAATTTCTTTGGCTAGTGCTTTTATTCCTTTTTGGTAATAGGTATTTTTTTTCTGCATAGCATAAAACAGTCAAGACGATTGGAAGCCTTCTTATAAGAATCTTTCCTAGTCAGAGCCCAACTGTTTTTTTTCTTCATTCATCAACATATATTTATCCACTGCAGTTCCCTGGTGGCCTAGCAAGTTAAGGATCTGGCGTTGTCATTGCTGTGCTGTGGCTCAGGTCCCTGCTCTGGTGCAAGTTTGATCCCTGGCCTAGGAACTCCTGCATGCTGTGGGCACAGCCAAAAAGTTTGTTCGTTTGTTTATTTGTTTAAAAGTCTGCTAGGAAGAGTGAGGGGTAAAAGTATTCTTTTCTTCAGGGCATCAGATTTTGGGAGGGGAGGGGGTGCAGAGAAATAAAGACCAGTTCCTATTGTCCAGAAGGCTAGGATCCACCATGCTCTTTGGGGGGTGGCCTTTGTCAGGAGGCCCGGAGCCCCCTCCAGGTGGGCTTCTTGGCTGAGTGGGGGTTATTGAGTGCCATCCTTCATTCCCAATGGTGCTCTCCCTTCCCAGGGAACTGGGGCTATTCTTCCAAGGCTGGGCCTCGGGGCAGCATCTCCTTAGGTGGACACACGCTCCCTGATGTTCCTGCTAGAGTCAGCGCAGGTGTCCTCCCCAACTCTCAGCCCCTGAAAGTGGGAAACAGCCACTGCTGTCCCCAGAGACGTGCCAAGGTGTCCTTTAGTTTACCTTTAAAAAAAAATTTTTTTTCGGTTTCGTTAATTGGCAAGTTTGCGAGGGTTTCTGCTGCACAGCAGAGTAAGCCAGTCATGCGCATACACACGTTGTTCTCTCGCAGACTCTTTGCCCTCGTAGGCTATCGCAGAATACTGGGTAGAGTTCTCCGCGCTGGACAGCAGGTTTCCTTTTGTACTAGGAACTTCCTTCCCTCTGATGGAAATAAAAACCATTTCCCGTTATGGCTCAGTGGGTTGAGGACCAGAGGTTGTCTCCCTGAGGGTGCAGGTTCAATCCCTGGCTTCGGTCAGTGGGTTAAGGCTCTGGCATTTCAGGGAGCTGTGGTGTAGGCCACAGGTGTGACTCGGATCTGGCTTTGCAGCGGCTGTGGTGTAGGCCTCTCCTGCAGCTTGGAGTTGACGCTTGGCCTGGGAACATCCATATGCCACAGGTGCGGCTGTAAAAAGAAAAAAATTTTTTCAAGAAAGTGTTCTTTTTTTTTCCCTGGATCATTTATTATTATTTTTCTTAAATCCTTGGTCTGGGGTGTGGTAGCCAAAGTCTAGAATCATGAGAAGGACAGTCGAGATTCTTGAACATACCCGTCATTCATGAGCGGACTTTTTTCAGCAGCTCTCATGTACGTTTTCAGTGTTTTCCAGAACAGCACTGACCCCCTCACAGGTGGTCCTACTAACAGGACTGGGTTGTGGTTGCTTGTGACTGACGTGTTGATTTAGGGATCAGCGGCCTCCTAGAAATTGTGATCAAAAGCTATAAAGGCAGATCATAAATGTGTCCAATGCACGAGCAGGAACTGGGAAACGGGATTTGTCCTGCGATCCAATCGGGTTAAAGATTGGTGCCGCTTGAAATCACTACCCTTTATCGTCAGCATGTCCCAATTTGCATGAGCCTGTGTGCACGTCATGCTGCCTGTTTATGTCATCCACGTCCTTCCTCTCCCACTTTATTTATTTGTTCATTGTTCACTTATTTTGCTTTAGGGGGCCACACACGCAGCATATGGAAGTTCCCAGGCGAGGGGTCGAATCGGAGCTGCAGCCACCAGCCTACACCACAGCCACAGCAACGCCAGATCCGAGCTGCATCTGTGACCTACGCCACAGCTCACAGCAACGCAGGATCCACAACCCACCAAGGGAGGCCAGGGATGGAACCCACATCCTCATGGATAGTAGTCGGATTTTTTTTCCATTGCGCCACAATGAGAACTCCTCTCTCCCACTTTTTGATTATAAATTTTAGTTACCCCTGTTTTTCTCTTTCCCTGACACGCCCTGTAATTCAGAATCAGGGAAGCTGGCACGTCCCAAATGTTACTTCAGTCAATTAAAGAAAAATGAGTGACTCGTGGTTGCCAAGAGGGAGGGGGAGGGAGTGGGATGGACCGGAATTCTGGACCCAGATGCCAACTATTGCATTTGGGGTGGATAAGCAATAAGATCCTGCTGTACAGCACAGGGGACTATATCCAGTCACATGTATATATACGACTGGGTCACTTTGCTGTGCAGTAAAATTGATAGAACACTGTAAATCAACTATAATGGAAAAAAATTTCAAATTCTTTTAAAAAAGATCTAAAAAAGGAAAAAAAGAGAGAGAAAGGACTGGTTTCTTGAAGACGTAGAAAGAAATGGGATACTTATGGTAAAATGATCTAGAAGATCCCGCAGGGTAAACCTCAGGCGGTGTTAAGGGGAGCTAAGGGGAGTCATGCCGTTAGTCTTGTGCCGGTCGGGGTGGGTAGGGGGGGTGCCTGAGCAGAAGGATGGGTGTGGGTGCCTGTGGGAGTGAGTTCATCAGAGAGCTGATGTCTAAGCTCAGATCTAAGGGACAGATTGAAAGTAAACGAGCGTGGGGGGGTAGAAGGTGTGACACCCCAGGGGAAGAGGGCGCAGCAAGCCCACGATTGAGAAGGAGATTAAGTGCATAAGGGACTTGAGCATCTGTGGAGTTTGGTGTCTGCAGGGGTTCCTGGAACCAATCCCTCACGGATACTGAGGAACAACTGTATTTTCATCATTTTTGACCCACCAGAGTAACTGTTTCGCAAAAGGAAATAAGGGAAGAATAGCTGACATGGAGCAGAAAGTGGGAATAAGGGATTTAGCTAGCTGAACTACACCCTCATCTGATTCTTAACTTACTCACAGTTTGAGATTTAATTGTTTTCCGAAAGGATGGTGCTTGTCTCTTAGCCAAAGCAATTTGTGGGAGACCTTCCTCAAACGCCTAGAATTTTCCATAATAAAATAAAACTTTAGGGGAGAAAATTCTTTGAATAAAATAAAGTTTTATTTCCATGTTATTTCATTATGGACTTAAGGGGAAAACAAAGCTTTTTTAAAATAGTGTAATTTTTTCCAAGTTTTCCCTTTATTCCACGGTATCCTATTCTCTCACACCTATTTTTGTTCTTAAAGGCTGACCCTAGCGCCACAACCACCAGCATTAACTGAGAACTAGTGTAAAATAGAAATTATTAAGTCCCATCCCAGACCTACTGAGGCAGCAGCTCTGGATCTTGGACCCAGCAATCCCACGTTCTCACCTTCCCTCCTGTTGATTCTGATACATGCGAAAGTTTGAGAGCCACGGATGTGTACTATTTGTCTTTTCTGTGGGAAGTAGTATCTCATCATTCATTAAGTTCGTTTTGTGTATGTGTTTTATTTCAATAACCGAATTTTAAAGTCCTTGTGAACAGTGAGCCTGTCATTGTTTTTTTAACAGCTCTGTTGAAATGTAGCTGATCTATGAGGAACTGCGTTTTGAAAGTGTACGATTTGATCAATTTAGACATCCATATAAATCTGTGAAACCAATGCTATTATCAAGACAATAGCAAAAAGACAAAAAAAAAAAAAAGACAATGAACAGCTATATCACCCTAAATGTTATCTTGGGTCTCTTTGCATCCTTCCTTCTGACCCCTTCTCTCCTCATTCTGGGACACCGCTATCTAAGTTCACATTTTTCAGACTTTTAACTAAATGGAACTATAGAATATGTACTCTTGTTTTGGTCTAGCTTCTTTCACTCGGCGTCATTATTTTAAGATTTACCCATGTGGTTGTTAACAATTGTTAGTTCCATTTTAGTGGAACTGACATTTTAGTGGAGTACTATGTAATTATTTGGATATACCACATTCTGTTTATCTAGTAATCTGTTGATGGGCTTTTTGTGTTTCCAGTTTGGAATGTTGACAGATATGCTATCATGAGCAAGTGAGCACAAGTCTTCTTATGAACATAGGTTTCCGTTTCTCTTTGGCATGAATGCCGAAAGGAGTGGATCATATATCCGGTGTATGTTCAGCTTCACAAGACACAGTCAAACTGTTTTCCAAAGTAGTTGTACCATTTTACATTCTCAGTGAGAGCACATGAGAGTTTTATTTGTTCTAAATCCTTACCATATGCAGGCTGTTTAATTGTATTCATTCTTGTAGTGTGTATTAGTATATTGTTGTGGTTTTAATTTGCATTTCTCTAACAATAAATGATGTTGAGCGTATTTTCATGTGCTTGTTTGTCATTCGTATATTTTCTTTGTTGAAAGGTCTATTCAAATCTCTGCCCACTTTTATATTAGTTTTTAGTTTGTTTGTTTCCTTATTATTGAGTTTTGGCAGTTCATTATATATTGTGGATTGAAGCCCTTTATGAAATTTTATGACTTGTATTCTGCCAAAGTTGGCTTGTCTTTTCATTTGTTTGTTTATTTTGCTTTTTAGGGCCACATTCTTGGCATATGGAGGTTCCCAGGCTAGGTGTCAATCAGAGCTACAGCTGCTGGCCTATGCCACAGCCACAGCAATGCAGGATCCAAGCCACATATGTAACCTACACCACAGCTCATGGCAACACCAGATCCTTAGTCCACTGAGAGAGGCCAGAGATTGAACCTGCAACCTAATGGTTTCTAGTCGGATTCATTCCCTCTGAGCCACAACAGGAACTTCAAAATCTGGCTTGTCTTTTCATTTTCTTAACAATGTCTTTCAAAGAGTGCACATTTTTAATTTTTATGATGTCTAATATATCAATTTCTCTTTTTTGGATTGTGGTTTTGGTTTTGTAACTAAAAGAAAATATTTGACTAAGCAAGTCACAGAAGTTTTCTCCTATGTGTGTTTCTTGTGGGTAACATATAGTTGAATCTTGCTTTTTTTTAGGTCAGATCTGGCAGTCTTAACCTTTCAATTGTGATATTTAGACTGCTTACCTTTAATGTGGTTATTGATATGGTTAGATTTAAATCTAGCATCTTTCTCTTTCCTCTTTATTACGTCTTTTTTTTTGTTTTCTTTTCTACTTTTTTTGCCCTTGTATGGATTAATTGAATATTTTTATGATTCTGTTTTATTACCTCTGTTAGCTTACCAGCTGTAACTGCTGTTGTCGTGATTGCTTTAGGGTTTATAGTATATATCTTTTATTTATCACAGGCTATGCTCCAGTGATATTATACATTTTACTTATAGTTTGAGATTTGCAGTGTGGTATTTTCATGTTTCTCCTCTTGACCTTTGTGCTATTGTCCCATATTTTATTTTATTTTATTTTTATTTTTTGTTTTTTGGGTTTTTTTGTTTTTGTCTTTTTGCCTTTTTCTAGGGCCACTTCCATGGCATATGGAGATTCCCAGGCTAGGGGTCTAATCGGAGCCGTAGCCACTGGCCTACGCCAGAGCCACCGCCACGAGGGATCCGAGCCACGTCTGCAACCTACACCACAGCTCACGGCAACGCCGGATCGTTAACCCACTGAGCAAGGCCAGGGATCGAACCCCCAACCTCATGGTTCCTAGTCGGATTCGTTAACCACTGCGCCACGACATATTTTATTTTTATAAATATTATAAACCCCACACTACATTGTTATTATTTTTTTGTTTGACCAGTAAATGATCCTTTAAAGAGATGAAGATAATATGAAAAAATTTACCCACGTAGTTACCATTTCTGGTGTTCTTCATTCTCTTTGTATAAATCCAGATTTCCATCTGGTATCATTTTCTTTCTGTTTGAAGAACTAAGGAAGTCTTACAACTTTTTTATAGTGCCAGTCTACTAAAGATGAGTTATTTTAGCCTCTGTATGTCTCTACAGTATCTTTTGGCTTTGTTTTTGAAAGATATTTTTATTTCCGTACTTTAAATATATCGATCCACTGTTTTCTTACTTGTAGGGTTTCCAGTGAGAAAATTGCTCTTATAATTACCTTCTGGTCTCTGTACTAGTGGGTTTTGTCTCTGGCTGCTTTTAAGATTTTTCCTTATCAGCGCTTTTGAGCAACTTGATTATGACATGATTTGGTGTATATTTCTGTGTTTCTTTTGAGAATTGTGGAAATTCATTGATCTTTCTAGCCTTGGCTTTTGAACATGTAAACTGTAGTTATTATAACTGTTTTAATGTCTTTGCTGGTTCTAACATCTGGTTCAGTTTTGAGTTTATTTCCATTAATTGATTTTTTTCTTCTCATTTGGGGTTTTATGTTCCTGCTTTTTTTTAAAATGCCTGGTATGTTCTGATTGGATGCCAGACAGTGAGAATTAACCTTGTTATGTGCTATATGTTTTGTATTCCTGAACTTTGTTCTGAGATGCAGTTCAGTAACTTGGCAAAAGTTTGATTCTTTGACCTTATTTTTAAGATGTGTTTACTTGAACAATGTGTTTACTTGAACAATGCTCCGTCTAAAGCTAATTATTCCCAGCGATTGAGTCAGGGTCTTTCCATCTAGCTTAGAATGCCCCATGAATCATGAGGTTTTTCCAGCATGGCTGATGGAAGCAGATACTTACTATCCCTGGCCTTGTGTGAGCACTAGGCGCTGTTGTCACTGAAGATTTTAAATGATTTGATACTTTATTTACAAGCATGTACTGATTGATATTCAGCTGAATATCTGAAGGGGACCATTTGCAAATCTACAGAGTTCTCTCTACAGCACTGTCTTCTCCAGTACGCCATCCTACAAACTCAAGCTGTCTTGATCTCCCTGGACTCTCAACCTTGTCTTCTTAACTGAAGGAGTCCACTGGACTTCACCTGTTTGCATATGGCCTGGGCCCTTTCTCAGGGCAGTAGGCTGAGATGAAGACAGGTCTCCTCTCAAGTGTTTCTCATCTCCCAGAGATCACTGTCTTCTCCTACCTCATCCCAGGGTCTTGCACATGGTTTCTTCTGAGTGGTAGAGTAAATATGGTCCCTGATCTTCTACCTTGACTAAGTGTAGAAGTTACTGAACCTTATTTTATATCCTTCTTTTATTCTCGTTTTACATAGCAGAGCTTATTTCACAGTACGGGAGGACAAAGGTAATAACATTTGTTCGCATTTATTAAGTACTTACTCTTAACCAGCTATTTTGCAGAACATTGTATGCGTTTATTTGATCCTTACAGCCACCCCCAGAGAGAAATGTTATCTGTATTTTACAGTTGCAAAAACTAAGAGCTGAATGGCTGGCCGAAGGTTCTGGAGCCCATCAGTGTCAGAGCCGAGAGGGCAGGTTTGGTCTCTTTCCCTTGCTGCACAGACCTGCTGTCCCTCAGAAGCAGCTCCCCTTGGAAGGTGCCTTTAGGACTGGGTCACAGCTTGTGTTGCAGATTCAGATCTCGGCTCTGCCTCTGAAGCAAATCGTGAACTTTTTCTGGGGCTCAGTTTCCGGATGTGTCCGTAGGAAATGATGTTCCTTACCATGGAGAGTCCTGGCGAAAATGAAATAAAGTGCCAGATGGAAAGAACCCAGCAGCGTGCCTGCCCCTTCACTGAAAACTTGTGGATTAAATAGAAGATGTGCTCGTGGGTCAGCATTTGAGAGCCCCTCACACTCCTAATTGGAGAGTAAAGCTTTTAGGGCACCTCTGGAGGACATACGGCAACTCCTCCGTTTAATGATTTATTTTTCATTATGATGTACAGTGGCTTAGTTTTTGGAGAGATTTCATCAAAAATGTCTTCTCGTTTCATCTGTACAGTCATGCTTGAAGGAACAGCTATTTTTCCTGCTTATTTTACAAAGGGAGAAACTGAGAGGAGGTCAGAAGGTTTGGTCAAGCCCCAAGATTAGCAGGTGGCCTAGCCAAGGCTGTCACTCCACATTTGACTAGCACCCTTTTCTCTTTATGCTATGGATAAAGTGTCAATCAGTATTTTAAAGAAATTCAGTCAACTCGTAAGTGGTTATATTTATGTTCCGTCTATATAATTAAAACCCACATCAGGGTGTTTTTCCAGTAAATGGGCATGCATTTTGGTAAAAGAGTCCTTATATTGCTAAGTATGAAGGGAGGTGATTTTCAACTTTGTTGAAACATAGTGTCTGGACTAGAGTTTTCCAAATACCCTTGTGACTCTAGCATGAGCCCAGAGATGACGAGATACACAGAGTTGCAGAATTAGATTTTTCTTTCTCTGTCTAGACTTTTATATTATTGCATGCATTTTTGAAGAACCTTTAATGTTTATTTTTAAATGCGATACTATGTGGGTGATATTGGCGCATTTCCTTCTATGTGTCCGGTATTTAAACCTGCAGGCAGTAAGAGTGCTGTAGTGAAATTGGCTCTAGACAGTTAATAAATTCTAAGCGGAGATGCATAAATCAGCAAAGGGTATTTTTTAACTTTTTTTTTTTTCCCCAAAGGGTGGTTCAGGGAGAACAGGAAAGAAATGTCTTCAGAGAATTGTTTGCTATCACTTCAGAAAATAGAGGAAAGCATTGAGCAATGCCCAGTGCTGGCTAGCAGATTGTCATTTTTAGGTTTGATGTTCCAGGGTTTAATTGTCTTTCATGTGAACAATAGCAGACACTCTCTGGTGTGCTATGCTAGCATGATAAAAGGGGGTTGTTCTTGCATAGCAATGCCTTTTTTTATTATTAGCGTAAAAAATTAGCAAGCTGGAAGTCGTTAGAAGGAGTTCCACTGGCATTAATTGTAATGCAGCCTGAATTTGTTTGCAGACCAGTGCAGCAAGACAATAGCAGGGAGGGAAAAAAAAAAAGAGCAATATTAATAGCCTTCTACTTATTGTATCATTTTAGTGGGCCTTAATAAGGTGTCTGCTGTCAACCGGAATTTATTGAAAAAAAAAAAGACATAGTAATTGATGTATTGTAGTAAGTATGGATGAGGGCTCAACTTGATTAATGTATGAGTTGGCTTTTTAAGGCATTTTAAAAAGGCTTCTTAACCTCGTCTTAAGAGACTGGCAGAAGCCCACTGTAAACTACCTCTTTGCCGTTGGAAAACAGCCTGACATCTGCTGATGTCTCTTGTGGGTGTTTCTCTTTTTTTTCCTCTTCCTGATCAGAGAAAACTGAAGCAATATACTCCTCGTCAATAATTGCAGTGCTTAAAAATCTTATAAAGGGATTTTGACTCTTCTCTCCAGAGGTAACTTTCCAAAGGTTAAGTTACCTTTCCTTGTGTGTGCTTCACGTTGCCACTTTCAGTAAGGACTGCATTTGGTTTTTAAATAAGTTGCTATTTTGTGGGCTGCTCGCACGCAGAGTCTTGGTGTCAGAAACTGGCTTTTCGAAATTTATTTTACTGAAGTACAGTTGATTTCCAGTGTTGTGTTAATTTCTGTAATAAAGTGACTTCGTTGTACATATATGCACATTCATTTTCATATTTTCCGCTATGGCTTCTCACGGGGTATTGGATGTGATTCCCTGCGCTGTGCAGGAGGATGACAGAAATTGTGTCGTCAGAGCTGGACTTGGTTCAAGAGCAGTTTCAGGTCAAGATCAAGATCCATGTCTTCACTCTCAAATGGACTGTGTTGTTCCCAAAGTGTGTGTGTGTGTGTGTGTGAGAGAGAGAGAGAGACAGGAGCAGGGAGAAAGAGACTGGGCAGGAGGTGAAGAGTGGGGAAGGGAGAGAGATTAAGAACAAGATAGGGACAGACACACTAATGAAGCAGCTGTTCATATCTATACGGGAAAATAAAGAACAAATTTCCCAGAAAATTTTGCTTTACATCAGTTTGAGATCCGTTTATCCATGTATCCTTTGGGTCAATCTACTGTATATCAAGTCAGCTCAGTATTTTCTTTTCACACAAAGTGTTCGTAAGAAACAAAGCAACTCAGTTATAATCCCAGGGGAGATAAGAGAAAGGAAAAAAAAGAGAGAAAATTGAAATCCTCTTTCTTTGGTGTCCTGAAGTGTTAACACCAAGCCCTGGGCCGTAGGGCACCTCTTTTTAAAAAATTTCATTGGGCTAGAGTTGATTTACAGTGTTGTATTAGCTTTAGGTTTACAGTAAAGGCAATCAATTATACGTCTACATATATCTATTATTTTTTCCCGTAGAGGGTATTAGAGAACATTGAATAGGCTTCCATGTGCTTTACAGCAGGTCCTTGTTAATTATCTGTCCTCTATACGGTAGTGTGCACGTGCCAACTCCATCCTCCCAATTTATCCCTCACCCCTCGTTTTCCCCTTTTGTAGCCCTAAGTTTCACCTCAAAATCTTTGAGTCTGTTTCTGTCCAACGAAAAAGTACCATATGAACCGGCAATCCCACTCCTGGACACATATCCAGAGAAAAGCATAGTTTGAAAAGATACATGCACTCCAGTTTTCATAGCAGCACTGTTTACAATAACCAAGACATGGAAGCCAACCTCAGTGTCCACAGACAGAGGAATGGATAAAGAAAATGTGGTACATATAGGCAACAGAATATTACTCAGCCACCAAAAAGAACAAAATAATATCATTTGCAGCAGTATGGATGGACATAAGGTTATCTTACTAAGTGAAGTAAGCCAGGCAGAGAAAGATAAATATCATATGGTTCCCCTACATGTGGAATCTAATTAAAATGATGCAAAAGGGCACCTTTTTTGATAACAATAAAAAGAAGATATTTGAGAATTCCAGGTTGGCTTCAGCTCTCAGGCTGTCATTGTGGGGTTGAGCGAAACACCTCATCATTATTGAGCACCACGGCTTCACTTGAATCCAGAGAAAGTTCATAAACACAAGAGAAGGAAGTGATGGTGGAAAGCCAGGCAGGGAAGGCACACACCCTACACATGGGGAGTGGGTAGGGAGAGGGGGCACCTCTCGCTTCTCTGGATTTGCAAGGTGACAGCTATTTTGAGGCATGCTCTGCAGGTGCCTCGGCAGACTCATCTTTGCCTCTGGGCTTATCTGGTTGGTTCACAGTGTTGGCTCATTGGTGAGCAGGTAAGCAGGTGGCAGGGGCTGATTGGGCAGACTGAGGACGGTTGTGTCCAAGAGTGGCCCTCTGCCCTCCGCGAGTCACATGTTCAGACTTGTTGCCGGGCTTTGGATTATGGTCTCTATTCTGAGTGTAAAAAGCATTTTATTCTCCACTTCAGCTGCCCACGGGGGCCTAACATCCCTGGTGACTTCATACCTTTTTTTTTAATTGTTCCGACTTTGACTTTTCTTACATGTCAAATGGAGAATAATGATACCCATGGAGATTTTAAGAATTAGAGGTAATTCACCAAACAGACCTTCACGTCAACTGTAACAACATCCACAGCAACTTTTAGGCTGAAGATAGAGCTACTGTTTGTTGCTTCTTAGGTGCTGTTGCCAGGAACCCTGCTTTGTCCCTAAGCCCTATTATTGTTCAAGCCAACTTTAACAGGACTGTTGGCTATATTTCAGAATATTGACTCCAAGTATATCAGTTGCCCATAGGTCCTAAGAGATTTTGGGGAAAAAAAATAAAAGTTACTTTTTCCCTTCAGGATGAAAATGTGTGTAGCATAAATTTTCCCCCAGTGGGGCCTGACCTGGACTATAAGAGCACGTTTGACCGCCTCTCCAGCCAGGACCTTAATGACGGTCCATGGGTGCTGTCCGAGGAGGAGGTATGTGCAGTGCATTAGGCGGTGTGACTTGACAGCATGGGTGTCCACTGACTGAGAGAATCAGACAGCTAGAAGCAGCAACCCCCAGCCGTGTCGACCTTGCCGTTTCCACCACGTGTACCCCTTTCTCTTTGTCCTTCCCTGAGACATGGACGTAGGAAGGGTGAGTACTCTTCCACCAGGCATCCATTGAAGGGCATCCCAACATAGTCTACTGAGTACCTACATATGCTTGGATTTGTGTATATGTCTGGGTACCTAGAGGGTGTGTGTTAGATGCTCTCAGATGTACAGAGATGGAGGAGACACCTCTAAGATATGCAGGGTGATTGCAAGAAAAACAGAAGACTTTTGTGGTCTGAGTCAAAACCCTAGCTTCTTCGCAAAGTAATGGATGAAGTTGTGTCTGGGTTTATCTTCTCTAGCAGAATTATCATAGTGTTTCAGATTTACTAGAAAGCATTCCTGCCCTAGAAGGCATAAACGGACTTTTATAAACAGAGTTTATAGATAAGCAATTGAACCCATGGGGTCATTTCATCAGGAAATTATCATTAAGTGGTTGAAAAATAGGAAGGAGGAAATAAAAACACAAAAATTAGAGCTATAGATCAAAGCAACGCACTCTTGGACATTTAAGGGAACAAATGCTACAAAACAGCACCTGGGAGGACCAGCCCAGCTCTGCTGGTCTTGGAAAGGGAGGTACAATATGAAGGGTGAATATAGGGGTGAGGAGGTAAGGCAGAGACGAGTGTGTGGGAGAGGGGGTGGTGTGTCTTGGGGGATATTTAGGGTTCTGGGACTGTGTGAATAAAGACAATGAGGTGTGAGAAAGAGAAAGATGGAGAAGCTCTATACACACAAATGGAGGTGTGTATAGAAACTGAGTGAGCTTGCTAAATAGAACCCTAAACTGAGGACAGAATGGGAAAGATCTCAAACACCATGCCTGCTTTTCAATTGATTATTATTTTTATTTTTTAAGGCTGCACCTGCAGCATATGGAAGTTCCCAGGCTAGGGGTCGAATTGGAGCTCAACTGCTGGCCTACACCACAGCCATGGCAACGCCAGATCCAAACCACATCTGCAACCTACACCGCAGCTCATGGCAGTGCTGGATCCTTGACCCACTGAACGAGGTTAGGGATCAAACCATGTCCTCACGGATCCTAGTCGGGTTCATTGCCACTGAGCCATAATGGGAACTCCTGGACTTGAGTATTTATTATGTTGGAATGTGTATCATTGACCATTTTTGAGGTTGAGTGTGACATGATCCACGCTGGCTGGAAGGGCGCTGGCATTATGTGAAGGGGGTGTTGATAAAGACATAGGCTCTCCTGTAGAGTTAGGCCTGGAGTTGGAGGACATCTCCCTACTGTTTGATACCAGTCAGCCAACTAGCCTGTAGACACTGCCCCACAAAGGAAGTTGGGCTATTTTTACCATTAACTTGATTCATTTCTTTAGCATTATATATACCTGTCAGGGTTAAACATTTTTTGTTGTATGGTTGTGTCCTTGGCCTTAGCCAATGGAGAGTGCTACTAAGTTTGGAAACTGATTGCAAAGGGCAGAGATTCTAATGGGTTTAGATATTCAAGGCTAAAGGCATTTCTAGAAAATCCCATTTATAGAAAATATATGGGATGGGTGGGTAGTGTCTAAGTGCATCCCATCTCCTAGGGCCTAAAATTGCAAGTAGGGCCACTGTTAGAAGGACTTAACTGTGTTTCCATAAAGTGGAAGAAATAAATGTTGATCTAGAAAAAACTCTGGTTGGAGTGTAGAAGACATGGGTGAATAAGTCCCGACTTTGGAGCTCAACTTCCAGACCTTGGATTCAGTTCTCAGCCATTTAGGACCTCAATTTCTTTGTTCTTTTCTTTTCTTCTTTCTTTTTTTTTTCTCCCCCCCCCCCACACTTTTTAGGGCCGCACCCATGCCATATGAAAGTTTCCAGGCTTGGGGTTGAATCGGAGCTACACCTTCACCATAGCTCACAGCAACGCTGGATCTTTAACCCATTGAGTGAGGTCAGAGATCGAACCCACATCCTCGTGGATCCTAGTCGGGTTCATTAACCACTGAGCCACAAAGGGAACTCCCCTAGGGCCTCAATTTCTAAATTGGAAAAAAAAGATCATTCCACAAAATTTTTTTCAGCAATTCTATGATTTTTTTTTCAAAAATCCCACAAACCTTAAATTCATTGTAATTACAATATAGAAGTGCCCACTTGTGTTCAATTTTGATGGATATTAAATACGGTACCAAAAAAATACTTTCTTGACTTCCAGGAGTTTACAATCTCATTGGAGAAATAAACCACAGGATATGTTAAGTTGCCAAAATATGTGTAATAAGCAATAAAAATGCTTAGGAGGTTAATGAGCTATTTTCACAATCCTTTCAGAACTCTCTGATCTTGTGTGTCTTTAATTGCTGAACTGTGTATCATAGTTTCTTCTCCAAGGAATTTCTTCTACAGTGTCCAGCTTACCATTGCTTTCCTCATTATCTTGATTAGCTAATACTGCCACTTTATTAACATTCTTATAAGAGAGTGCCAAGAAGCCAGCATATATCTGTAGTATCTAGGAAGAAGCCAGCATTTACCAAGAAGCTCTCTAAGGCTAGTGACTAATGAATTTCAAAGGTGAAGGACTCAGACTAAACAATATTTAAAAGGAACGTTGCTTAAATCTCAAGTAGGCCTAGTATAAAGCACCCTTTCGAGACACTTTTTTTTTCCTCTTTGCTTTGAAACTTTATTGATTTATCTGGTAAACGTCTCAGCCACAATATGTTCTTCTGGCTCTTGTTTGCTTTTCTTTCTTACTGACCATTCTGCAGTCTACTTGTCAAGGTTTTGGGTGAGCCATGTAGGGATTCTTAATACTTCTTTGTTATGTAAATTTAAAAGTCACTGTGGCCCAGTGTTTTACCCTCTCTAAATACCAGTTTCCTAATATTTGTCTGTCTTGTTTGTTCCTGTAATATTCAGGAAAAAACAAAAGAGCCCTTAGTAAGGGGTTTTAAGAGATACTTCTGCAAACTGACAGATAACAGTAGTTCTCTGCTAAACTGCTGTATTTCAAAACTGATTTTGATGCCAAATCAGAAGAGCATAAAATGCATTTTGTTGGCTTCAGGGGTCATCCTGACTTAGAGCAGGCAGCTTTGTCATGATTGGGCTCTCTGGAAAGTGCATTTATTCATTCTTTACAAAGAAATTATCTTTCTAATTAGGATAGGTCTTGAACCTTTCTTGCTTATCCGGCCAGGGATTCCAAGCAGAGTCTAGAAAAATATGATACATCACAATATTTGATCAAGTCTGAAATGCATACACTAAAAGCAAAATACCACATTGGTGGAGAGAATTTTACACCTATTGTATTGGTCAAGGAAACCACACATATAAACACATGCACATTCCCCGCTCCACTTTTCTTTTAATGTTTATAGAAAAATTTCTTGAGTGCACTTTTCAAGACAAGATAAAACATCCATCAGTATTTCGGGTTTTAGTCTCGACAAAATACAGTGCTCTCTAAGCACTTCGGTATCAAGGGGTATTTCCGTAGATCTTTTTGACTGTTTCTTTCTTGGTAAACTCTTCCTCAGTAGAGTCAGTGAGAAATAGAAAACCTGTATCAACACCACCAATCTTTTTCATCCCCGTTTTGAAAAGCAGGAGGCTATTTATTATGCATTATAAGAAGGGTTTGATTTCTAGGGAAACCGACAAATAATATACTTATTTCATACCAAACCCTGCTAGCTTTAATTTTGCATATACTGAAATGTCATAAAAGTGCACTTTTGATTATTGATAGAAAGGAGATGGGAACCCAGTAAATTGTGTAATTATCAGACCCAAGGTACGTATACATCTGTCTGCACACCAAATCTTCTCGTTAGCCTCTTTCCAGACGTGGTGTGATTTCTAGATGAGGTCTTTGTTTTGAATCTACCTGGTTGTGAACTGAATAGCAACTAAATCTCTTTTAAGGATGTAAATGTTAATTCCCTTAATCCTTAAGTAATATGGTCTTAACACTAAGAATTGTTTTTTTTTTCATTTTTATATATATAATTTTTTTATTTTCCCACTGTACAGCAAGGGGGTCAGGTTATCCTTACATGTATACATTACAATTACATTTTTTCCCCCACCCTTTCTTCTGTTGCAACATGAGTATCTAGACAAAGTTCTCAATGCTATTCAGCAGGATCTCCTTGTAAATCTATTCTAAGAAGAATTCTTAAAGTAACTTAGTAAGTTAACGTTTTCTCCTCAAAAAGACAAAAGGTAATAAGGTAGCATTTATTGCAATGTGTATTTGGGTTGGCAACAGGTAGAAAGCGAAAATCCAACTGCCAATTAACAAACACTTTCACAATTCATTTCAGTTGGAAAAAATAAATTTAAAAAAGTGTTTTAAAGAAAATATTCATTTGGAAGAAGTTGGTTATTTGGCCATCTGCATTTTTAACTGTGTATGACTTTCTATTTGAATTCTCACTAAATCTCCTTAGCTCGTGACAGACGTAATGAGATGTTCTGCAAAATTGATGCATACATCTTACCTTGGAGAAAGATGCAAACAGAGTGTGTTACACTCTCAGAGTCTCCATTTATTTAGAATGACAATCTTGAAGGTATAGTCAGAAATATCCATAATACTCATCAATTCCAAGAAGAATGGAATCAGCGTCCCAGGGCTCTTGAAGAGGTTACTGGTTTTATCTCAGGACATGATCCAGGAAAACTGGGAGGGCTCAATATTGCAGTAGTTCGTATAAGCTATATTGAAGGACTCCAGACCACCTGCTGATGGGAAGACACTGAACGCTTACCTGAAGCAGTTGACCTTTCTTAATATTTGAAGAACACGGGCCTTTTGATTTTTGTTTTCATATATTTTTCCCAAATAATCAGTCTCAAAGCTAGGTTTAAAAGCAGATTGTTCCTGCTATAGCCAAATCTGAAATGAAGCAAGAAGGAATCCTTTTGATCTCTTAGGAGCAAACACTGTTTGCAGATAATACACAACAAGAGCATTCCTCTTTGTGGGCCATGCAGTTTGATACGGACCAGGGGAATTTGGGTTTGGCAAAAGAGATAAATAAATAAATAAATAAATGTGAGTCTCCTGTAAGCTTTGGAACACATACCTTTAAATACGGCAAGATAACGATTTGTATAGCGTTGTTATATAAGGCATTTCTTGTCTTCTGTTGGTTTCATGTGACGAATTCCAGTTGATAAGCCCCAGACTCTGGAGTCACTTGTCTGGCGAGTTATTAAGATTAAGATAAGTGCTAAGAACGAAAGATACAGTGCTTTGTACTAGCTTTATGCGATTGGGCCACCTAGGATTCTGAGTGTAAACAATGAATTACTTCACCCTCTTTCAAACCCAAGGTGAACACTGGAAGTATCTATTGGTGAGATGTGATTGAAGCAGAGTGTGAAGATTATTTTTAATAAAAAAATAGTTTTCAAATTACCCCAAACCCGAAAATGTGTATAAAGGTAGCAATATGTTTATAGAAAAGAGATTTACTGCCTAATTTGCCTTGTTACACTGGTATTCAGAAAGAAAGAGATAATTAATGGGTTCTAGTTAGTCATATCAGAAAGGCATTTCATCCTTATAAAAATATGCCAAGAGGATAAAAAAATATATAAGACGGTGAAGTGCATTTAGGGGAATTTAAGATAAAAGATATATTTGTCAAAAATATATTCCTAATGCATGGTCAAAGCTAATATTGCCTATTAAATGCTTCTCACTAGTTTCTCAGAGTGAAAAAAAGTGTATGCACTGTTCCTTAAGGCTGATGGAAGGTTCCAGAGGCACACCAAACAGAGACCAGTATTTTCTGAAGTTCAGTCAATGACTCACACTAAATATAGTAAATATGAGCTGTGCTGTAAATTGGTGAGCGGCATTTCCAGCACAGCCAAGTTTAAGTGTCGCTGAGATCGCTGGCGGAGTGATAGAAAGGGGTAATTTAGCAGGCACACCATAGCAACCTGCTGCGCGGCGGAGAGCGCTGGGTAGCTATTAATTTTTGTTAATGAATTTAAAACTAGATGTATGGAAATGGTTCTATGAAATGTATACACTGCTAAACAGTTAACTAGTCCTTAGGGCTTAAGTTTAATTATCTGTGTGTAAATCACTTTGAGCAGGGCGATCTAATGAGTCAAAGGAAAAAAAAAAAAAAAAAGGCAAGAAACTCCTATCTGGTTCTGTAATGACTACTGAGCACAACAAGTCAGCTCCTCCAACCCACAGGTAGAGAAGCAGTTCACGTAGGGGTGGAAGGCAGGGTCCTTGGTCGTCCTTTCCAGGGCTGCGAGGTTCCCTGCCTTGGCTGTTCCAGAACTGTGTCTAGCAGAGGAGATGGCCAGGTGGACGCTAGGTCCCTCTCATCTGGGGGTTCTCAACTGGGGTGATTTTGCCCCCCTGGAGATATTTGGCAATGTCTGGGGCCATTTTTTTTTTTTTGTCACAACTGGGCAGCCGCCGCTGGTTTCTTTGGGGTAGCAGTCAGGGACACTGCCAAGCATCCTGCAATGCACAGGGCAGCCCCTACAACACAAAAGTATCCAGCCCCAAATCTCAGTGGTGCTGAGGTTGAGAAATGCTGTCCTACTTCAGCTTCTGAACAGCATTTATATATGAGATATAGATATATGTATTTTTTTTTTTTAATGTAAGAGTTCCCACTGTGGGGCAGTGGATTAATGATCCAGCTTGGCTCTATGGTGTTGCCAGTTCAATCCCTGGCCTAGAGCATTGGGTTAAGGATCCAGCATTACTGCTGCTGTGGTGTAGGTCACGTATGTGGCTCAGATTTAATCCCTGGCCCAAGAACTTCCATGGGGCACAGGTGCAACTGAGAAAGAAAAAATGAAATGAAATAAAATAAAAAAGAAAATAGAAGAGCTACAGAAGGAGGCAAGAATGGAGTTGTCACCCTCCCACTCCCTGAACATACTGTTGTGTGTCAGAGCTTTACTGGGCAAAGTGTGACTCCTGCTGACCAGATACCCAGTCCAGGGGACCCTGGAGCGCAACACTTTTGATAAATGACCAAGAATGAAGAGCAAGTGCCATCAGGGCTTCATATCACTTTGTCACCTAGCAGAACTGGACAGGCCCAGCTTAGAACAACCATATCCTAAAGAATGATGGTAACTGCTCAGCTGACAAAGAAGCCTGCACTGAAATGACTCAGAGACTCATTCCAGCCCCATCATCCCTGATTGGTTGTGGGGGAGAGGATGCATTGGTACCATTAGGAAGAAAACACGACAAAATGCAAAAAACCCAAAAAACCAAAAACCAAAACTGCTCTTAGTTCCCTGAAGAAACTTACCTGAGGAATTAAAATGCCTCCCTTTCCTTTCCACTCTGGTTAAGTCATGGTGCCTTTTGAGGCATTTCTTGAGATTCCCATCTTTGCTGAGAATGAAGAAAAGTAGCTAATAGGCTTTCCGCCCCCAAGAGTTTATGAAGTAAAACCAAAATTGAAACATAATGCCGCGTTAGAGTAGATTCGTGGTGAAAATACTAAGCAGTACTTGAAACTTTAGATGGAAGACATTCATACCCTCACACGTTTTCAGATTTTAATAACATCGTACCCTGGGAACAGGAATTGGTGGGAGTTCCCGTTGTAGCACAGTGGAAATGAATCCAACTAGTACCCATGAGGATGCGGGTTCGATCCCTGGCCTCGCTCAGTGGGTCGGGGATCCGGCGTTGCCACAAGTTGTGGTGTAGATCACAGATGCAGCTCAGATCCTGCATTGCTTTGGCTGTGGTGTAGGCTGGCGGCTGTAGCTCGGATTCAACCCCTAGCCTGGGAACTTCCATATGCCATGGGTGTGGCCCTAAGAAGATTAAAAAAAAAAAAAAAAAAAAAGGCCTTGATGTACTGTAGCAGCATTGGCAACTCAGCCTTGTGGCCTCAGCAGTCATAATATGGGATTAACAACCCTCTTGTGTTACTCATTAAACAAACAAACCAGAAAGCAAACAAAAAACAGTGGTCGCTCCTGTTGTTGATGGTCCCAAATTACTTGCCTGGAACAGAGCAACTGTGTCTTTTCTTAGTTTGATGACTACACTGTTGCAGGCCCCCAGAAACATGCTTTCTGCAACTGAGTCTGTTACAAGAGGTCTATCATTGAAGGGGACTGCGTAAAGAGATGGCCACATGAAACTGAAGGCCTGAGCTCGGCCTTATGTGGGCCCCAGTTTCTCTCCTTTTCGGGGATTGTTTACAGGGTCAGCACTCCTCTACTTTACTGAATAAACAATTTTTTCTTTGGGGAAAAATCAAGCAAAGAACCATATTTAAGATCATCAGTGGGGTGTAAAAAAAAAAAATCCGTGACAAATGTTCAAACCTTGTTGGACTCAGTTATTCCTGGGAGACCCTGAGAAGGCATCAGAGATCTAGATCAGGGGTTGGGTTGGAAAACTGCTGTCCTGGGCCCAAACCCTGTCCAGTGCTTATTTTTGTAAAGGAAATTTTATTGGAATACAGTTACAGCCATTTATTTCCATACTACCTGTAGCTGTGGTGAAACTGAGCAGTGACCATATGGCTTGAGGAAGCGAAAATATTGATGGTCTGGCCCTTTAGAGAAAACGTTTGCCAGCCCCTGGAGACAGTGAGACGTATTTGTGGGTCCCTTGTTTATAAGTAGAAATATAACTTATTATAGAGCCTTGTTAACTAAATGGCAGTAATTCCTCTATGAAACATTCTCTTATGACCAAATGTTTCTCAAGAATATGAAGGCGTGGAAATAGTTTCATGACACAGTGAGTGGGAAAAAGTGGATGTGTAAACTGTATCCAGAATAAGATAGTAACTATGTAAAGATGTCCAAAGAGAACACACTAAAGTCAAGCAAACCACCAGATAGTTATTTAGGGATGGTAGGTTATGGGTAGGTTTAATTTTTTTTATACGTGATTTAAATTTTCTACTATGCTTTTAAGAAATTTCTTTTACTGTCAGGACTAAAAGAAAAGCTAATGATTATGGTTTCAAAAAACAGAAAGAAGGAAAGAGAAAAGAAAGAGAAGAGGCACTGGGAATCCCTCTCTGGATTGTTTCCTTCTTGGAACAATGGAAGCTCGGTTTCCATTCCCTTCCTCTGTGGCGGGTGGAGGCAGGGGGTCCTGCAGAGGCACCCCAAGTGGAAGGCACATCACGTTGCCAGTTGAATAGGATGGTGTTCACTGCTGGCAGCTGCTACGGCTTTTTCTACCCAGAGGTTTATCAGATTAGCTTCAGTCTAAGAGGAGAGATTTGGGAGAATGTGATGCCTGAACTTTTGGAAGAAGCACAAGGATGAGTCAGAAAGTTCCAGAAGTGGAGTGTTTTAGGGGAAGGGGAAAACTGAGTTAGGAAGTGAGAGGGGCCACGGGATACTTTGGGGTAGAATAAGGGGAATGATACAGTTTAGAAGCAGGGAAAGGGCAGAGAACAGGAGCTGGAAACAGCTCCGAGAGGCGTCGCTTCGTTCCCAGTTTTGCTCGGAGTCAGCTCTGCTTTAAGTCAGTCTTTTTGTGTCAGTCTTTCTCTGTCTCCCTACCAAAGCAGATGATAGCTGCCATGACCAGCTTGGTCCTTCTGTAGGAGGTGGAACCTATTACACTGTATGAGTCTTATCCTTACAGTAGATTCTTTATGGTCTCCCTGATAACATTAGGTGAAGAAAATTTGCGTCATCTGTGACCCTATTCTGATAAAGGCTCTTGCATGTTTGACAGTCTTTGGTTGCATTAGATTCATTCATATTTAGCAAATATTTATGGACCTCCTCTACATGCCCAGTGTTATTCTTTGGCACTGAAGACATCAAGGTGAACAACACAGCAGAACATTGCTCAGCCCTCACAGAATTTAAGTAATAGGGTCGGGAAATAGGCAATAAGCATATTCGTACCTACATCTACACATCCGTGTAATTTTGTTGTTGTTGTCGTTTTGGGGGCCAGTGGCATATGGAGTTTCCCAGACTAGGGGTCGAATTGGAGCTGTAGCTGATGGCCTATACCACAGCAACACCAGATCTGAGCCGCATCTGCGACCTACACCACAGCTCACGGCAACACTGGATCTTTAACCCACTGAGCAAGGCCAGGGATCGAACCTGCGTCCTCACGGATGCTAGTCAAACGAGTTTCTGCTGAGCCACGACAGGAACTCCTTTGTAATATTTCAGATATTGATAAGTGATAGGAAGATGATAAAGCAAGAGGATAAGCTAGTGACTCTGAGAAGAGCTTGAGAAAGTGCTGCTTTAGTTAAGAGTCATCGGGGGCAGGGAGGCTCCGTGGAGAAAACCTTTGCTTTGAGATGTGGGAATAAGATGGCAGAATGGGCCGTGCAAAAATTCAGTTCCATTCAACCAAATATTTGAATTGCACCAGGTACTGTTCAGGTCATTTGGGCCATAACAGTGAATGAAACAAAGCCCCTGTTTGGGTGGAGTTGTCACGTGTGTGTGTGTGGTGCGCGCATACACACCAGGTGCATCTATTGTTATTTGTGCACACACGCACATGAGCTCTGTGAAGAGAGAAAGCAGGGGGAGCACTGGGGTTTGATGTGAGCAGGATGGGGTGCCTGAGTGTTATTGCATAACCAGTTGAGAACAGCCTAGAAGTTTGTATTTGAGGAGATGCAGGAAGACAATCGGGATGAGATTTCAGAGAAAAGCGACTGAGCCCCCGGCCTTCGTGGAGGAGGAGCCTCGGGTGTGTGTGGACCACAAGGTGGAGGCCAGTGAGGCCAGATCTCCGTGCACAGGTTGGAGACAGTAGCAGATGACATCAGATAGAGATGGTAGCAGGGTAGCCTGGGGCCAGGCTTTTCGGCTGAAGTGCGGAGTTTTGATTTTATTCCCTTATTCTAAGCAAGCGTGGGGTGGTTTGAAGGCAGGGAGGGATGCCCTGTGGTTTCCCCCGAGTTGAGGGACTTAATAAAGATGAGAAAGAAGGTCCTCATACTTATGTTAGAGTTTAAAATATCCGGACGCGTCGTGGCGCAGTGGTTAACGAATCCAACTAGGAACCATGAGGTTGTGGGTTCGATCCCTGGCCTCGCTCAGTGGGTTAAGGATCCTGTGTTGCTGTGACCTGTGGTGTAGGTCGCAGATGTGGCTCAGATCCCGCGTTGCTGTGGCTCTGGCGTAGGCTGGTGGCTACAACTCCGATTCGACCCCTAGCCTGGGGACCTCCATATGCCGCGGGAGCGGCCCTAGAAAAGGCAAAAAGACAAAATAAATAAATAAATAAATAACAAATGCTAAAATAAACTATCTGAGCATTGCCCAGCCATTCAGTTGTTCCCTCATCAGAACTTTTACTTCAACTGACCCGAGAAAGGAAGAAAGGCGTGGAGGGGCAGCCAGTGTCTGATTCTAGTTCCCCAGGCTTGTGACGAATGTCACGTTCTCTCCTCTGGGTCCTCAAAGCGTTTCATCTGGCTGGAAGGAAGGAGAAGCCAAAGGATTCCTCCTCTCCCTTTCCCCCTCCCCTCATTCCATCCATTTTATTAAGAAAAGCATTGTATTTTCATCTGTCGAGCGCTGGGTATTAAGATAACCAGCCAAAGGAGAAAGCACCCAAACACAGAGCACGAGGTAAAATTGGGAACAATACTTGGATTCCTGAGGGCTGTAATTAAAGCTATCCGGATTAAAAAAAAAAAAAAAAGGAGTTATTTCAATTCGGATTTATGTTCCCAGGGAACGAAAAGGGGAGAAAGAACGGGAGAGTGACATAGCGCAGAAAGGACTCTTAATTCCAATGTATTCAGCTCACCCATCAGAAGAAATGGCATTAATTCAGGTACCCAATTACAGTAATGTGGCTCAGAGCACCTCAATAGGTGTTTCAATCTCAAGCCAGGACTAACATTTGTAATCCTTTAAATGCACTTAAGAAATTGATGTTACAGCCCCACAATCTGTTAGGGGCCTTGCTGGCTCGATGGTTGCAGAGAATCCCACCATTAATTGGATCATCAGAATGTGATCCGCGTCCTGGTCCCGGGATTATGGAAGACTGACTCTGCTCCGACGTGTTGAACCAGAAGCTCCTTCTGCGAGAGATTTTGACCCTTAATGTAGATAAGTGGTATTTTTCATCAATCTTAGCTTGCATTAAAAAAGGGGAAATGTCAATTCAATGCGGGGCATTTAACTTAATTCAACATCTTTTAATTTAATACCTTGGAAAAGTTGGTCTCGCCGACCTGCCTCACAGACTTCTGCTGATGGAATATTTTGTAAAGCCTTGTTTGAAAAGGTTATCTTCCGTTGATTAAGAAAATCACAATGTCGAAACTTCCTGCTTTTTGTGTTACTGTTGAAAAAAAAATCATAAAACTCAGGCAAAACAGAACAAGACAAAACTCAGTGTCTTAATAGCTCCCTTTGTTAGGACAGGGTTGAAACGATGCATGGAAATACATTTTTATAAAAGAAGTAGAGCCATTCCCAGCTCTTTCCTTTCCATCTTTGATTAAGCTGCGGAGCAGTTTGCTAGGTGGTCTGACCACCTGCTCATCATGAAATTAAGACGAGGTAATTTCATTCCTTTCAAAGCGGGAAGAGAGAAGAATGGACCTATGCTAGTGTTTGTCCATGGTGACTCATTTTTTGATGGTATGTATTTCATATTCCACAGGCATAAAGTCTGGATTCCAGTTTAGTAGGTTGTTATGAAACACCACCAACCCTGCATTTGTGTCTAATAGCTCACGTCTGCCACGTGAGGCAGTAAAGCAATCTTCAGCCATCTTTTACTTCTTTAAAGTTTTGTGGGGTAAATACACTGTCCAATCTATAGCACTTTTGCTTTTTGGATTAGCAGCAGTGCTTTCCTGCCAATGGGTAGATAAAGATGGACATATTCCCCTGAAAACCCTTTACAACTGGTAATATGGCCAGATTTAGTCTCTGCCTGGGTTATATTTTTATTTTATTATTATTATTCTTATTTTGCTTTTTAAGGCCGCACTCTTTTTAGGGCGGCATATGGAGGTTCCCTGGCTAGGGGTCTAATCAGAGTTACAGCTGCCGGCCTACACCACAGCCACAGCCACAGCCACAGCCACACCAGATCCGAGCTGTGTCTGTGACTCCACCACAGCTCATGGCAATGCCAGATCCTTAACCCACGGAGCGAGGCCAGGGATCAAACCCACAACCTCCTGGTTCCTAGTCGGATTCGTTTCCAATGCGCCACAAAAGGAACTCCTTTATTATTATTTTTATAAATTAAAGCTTTATTAAGTTTAGTTGATTTACCAGGCTGTGATCATTTCTGGTGTACAACAAAGCGATTCAGTTCCGCATGGACCCATACCCGTTCTCTTTCAGACTCTTTTCCCACATAGATCACCCCAGAATACTGGGTAGTGTTCTCTGTGCGATGCAGCAGGTCCCCACTGGCCAGTCATTCCATACCTCAGTGTGCACATGCCAGTTCTGGTTATCTTGTCGGCAGAGCACATACTGCTTCCTTGGAGTCCTGGTGACAGTTGGGTTGGTGTCGCATCTCCAGGCAGAACGTCTATCAGCCTCTTGCTCTAAGGACACTATGGGTTGGAGAGAGAAGGGAGTTTGTGAGAGGAGCACCTTTGCTGGCTTCTGATGCTCTGAAGACATGTAGAATCTCAGCCATCACTGCCCTGGTGTCCCTTTGTGACAGCTTTCCGTTCAGACTTCCACGCACTCCTCTTTGCTAGCGGGGTCCCTTGGCACTGAGGACCGTGGGAGTGCTCCCATGAGGACCCCGCAGACCTGTGCCAGACTCCCCTTGTAAGCGATGTCTGAACTGAACTGCGAACCCGGGTTCCCTTAAGCTACAGGATGAAGGTAGCAGTTCCACGCTGAGACAGAATAGGGACGTTAAGAACTCACATAGAACCTGGCCTCGTGAATAAGCTGCTGGCCTAGATTTCCCAAGTGAAGCTACTCAACATCAAGAATAATC
Source organism: Phacochoerus africanus (assembly GCF_016906955.1). Lineage (NCBI taxonomy): Eukaryota > Metazoa > Chordata > Mammalia > Artiodactyla > Suidae > Phacochoerus > Phacochoerus africanus. The sequence goes on along the minus strand of NC_062555.1, from coordinate 12,596,453 downwards.
TTTGTGGGAGTTTCCTGGTGGCCTAGCGGTTAAGGATCTGGCATTGTCACTGCTGTGGCTCGGGTTTGATCGCTCGCCCAGGAGCTCCCCCTGCTGCAGGCACGACCAAAAATAATAATAATGATAATAAAATGTAAAAGAATGATCTTTGCCTTTTGAATGCTTCGTCTTAATTATTCTTGCCGGTATGAATAGTGAAGAAAGATATCTTCTGGTTTGACTTTGTTCAATCTGGCAAGGAGCTTCTAGTCCAATTAATTTTATTTGCTTTAATGGCCAGACATCTATTTTACATTAAGAGGGTTACTTCAGTTTGAAAAAATGAAAACTCGATGTGAAAACTGGACCTCCTTATGAAAAATACGTTCCTTTTGTAAAAAACCATCTGTGCCATCCTAAGCCCATATTTTTTCTTCTTGTTTTTCTTTTGTAAACGTAAAGATTAACTTAGAAAGTTACGTGTGCACTATTTGCTGAACCAGGATGAACTGGCACGTCCATTTCCCAAAGGTTTTATGTTAGAAGCAGATACTTGCCTTTTTGGTTAGGTTTTTATTCCAAAGCACCAGCCCCTGTGGCCCTTCAGGGCGGAGAGGGGTGTTAAGAGGTGCGAGCGTGATAACGTGAACCTGCCATAAGCTACCTGTCTTACTGTCTTAGGTTTCCACCTGGCCTGCCACTGTCCTGGGGAGGCATTATTCTTAACCACTTGCCAAAGTGGGCAGCAAAATGCTCCCAGACCTGTTCCTTCGTGTTAAACGTCCATCCTAAATGAAGCTGGCAGCTGCTTTTGCCCAGTGTTCATGTACTGCTGCAGTTTCCTTCCTGATTGAATTCCGCTAGAATCCCCCAGGACGAGGAGAGTGTGCAAACCAGTGCCGTCTGGCCTGCTAGCCCCTGAGTTAAAGAGTGAGATGTTTGCCCTGGAGAGGGGACTGTGTCTTCGTTCTGAGACTCCTCGGAAGGGGAGAGGCTGCCAGAGGCCATGCTGCAGTCCACCCTGAGCATCCAAGTGTTTCTTCCCTCTCTCTCGATTTCACGAGCTCCCTCTCCCCGCCTCCCTCCCCTTTCCCACCCCCCCCCCACCCCCATCCCCATCCATCTCCCCTCCCCCACTATCCCATCCTCCCCCGCCCCCGCCCCATCTCGCATCCTCCCCCTCCCCATCCCCACATCACCATCCTTCCCCCTCCCCTCCCCCATCTCCATCTCCCCTCCCCATCCCCCTCTCCATCCTCCCCTCCCCTCCCCCCTCCCACCTCCCCCTCCCCCTCCCCCCTCTCCATCCTCCCCCTCCCCCATCTCCATCCTTCCCCCTCCCCCCCCATCTCCATCCTTCCCCCTCCCCATCCCCCATCTCCATCCTTCCCCCTCCCCATCTCCCATCTCCATCCTTCCCCTGCTCCTCTCCATCTCCCAGCTCCACCCTTTCCCCCTTCTCCATCTCCATCTTTATCTGCATCTCTTGACTCTGTCTCCATCTCCGCCTATAACTCCCCTCCCCATTTTTTCTCCTCCTATTTCTCCCTCTCCAGAAATTAAAAAAAAAAAAACAAAACACCACCGCATTCTATTTAATTTAAATATCCGCAATACCCTTTAACAAAGAAGCCACCTGTTCAACTTGGGGTCAGTCAATGATAACTATAGCTGCTTATTACCAGTCATTTCAACCTTAAGGAAGTGCTGTTTACAGTAAGCCTAGTTGATTAGAGCCTAGTTGATTTGGGGCCAAAGGCATGTATTCAACCCTTGTCTAGGCCAGTCATTCTTTTTCTTAATAACATCACTGTATTTGTCTAAATTTCATCAAATGTCTTAACAAGGTGTGCCTCTGGTCACTGCGTTATCCGAAAAGATAGTGTCAGGGTTTCAACGTCATTATCAAAACCAGGGAGAAAAATGGCGAAGTGTACGTGTGCTAATTGTCACTTGGTGGCATGATCTTCGTATACTAAAGACAACACTTCTATAGACTGAAAAGCAGACCAGTTGTTGAGGTCATACCGCTGCTTCTTTCATTCACTGCCAGAGTCAGAACCAATCTTCCCCTGATGACACTGAGAAATTACGATATGAGTAATCAGGAAATGATCTCATTCTTTCTTCTCCATACTTGGTTTCAGGAGCTCGGGTCAGAGGCAGGTCTAAGGCAGGAGAAAGGCATTTCATCTGGTGGGTATAGAAAGAACATAAAAACTAGGTGCGAGAGTGGCTTTGGTCTCTACTCCATGTCATCTCAGGTGTAGTTAAATAAGTGAAGAGAGAATTTGGGGGAAAACAGACTGAAGAAAAGCTCATCTCCCAAGCCTGGGTTGTAGTAGGGCTTTTAGTCGTATGCCGCCTTAAATCTTCACTCTCTCTCTCATATATATATATATACAAAATGTAAAGCTTTTGAAAGCTCGCTGACCTCATTGCCTACTTTATAAGTCTGAACCTATAACCGTTAGACAAAATTAATCCTAGCACTTTTTGCGAATCGTACAAAAGACAGCTCCCGGCCCATCCCACCCATCGTCTTTCTGCCGGTGGTACCCAGAGTGCAGGAAGCAGTGATAGAGGTTCATGGCTCAGGACCCCATCAGCCGGACTTTTAACCCTTGTTGCCTTTCAGGGTGATTCCTCGTCTTCTCTGCCCATGATATCGAATTCTTTTGACCACCCGATGACTCAAGGGAAATGTGTCTTTGGCACAAACTGAGATCATTGGCTTTTACCCCAGGATTTGCTGGTCCTCATCACAGATGCCTGACTTCTCCAGGGATGGTGATTTTGACACGGATTCAAGCAGGAAAGGAGAGCTTCGGAATTCTAAAAATCAGAGATGTTTATGGAAAGGGTTACCTTTCTCAAAGTTGAATGTGTCTTTGCCTGAGAGTGACAAATGCTTTATCATAGAGTAATGTATTTGGTATTTCTTCTTATTTTGAGGTGGTCTCATGCTGGATCTGCCCGGCACTAAGGCTTGGAAGCATTTGCCTTTTCTTCTCTGAGCAAGTGTGTGTGTGTGTGTGTGTGTGTGTGTGTGTGTGTGTGTGTACTTGTGTACCTAGCAGCCCATGTTATCTGGGCTTATTATTCTTAGTTATTTCTTAGCTCTTTCTTGTCTTTCCCCCTCTTTTTGTCTCTGCCACTCACACCACCGGCTCTCATTGGGGATAATAGCCCCTCTTTTTGCCATCGTCTTGTCATGTTTGATTCGACTGCAGAAGGATTTCAGATTAGCCAAAATGCTTGCATGCTGAGCTAACTCTGCTGCCAGGATGTGTTACGGAAGCAGCGCACCCCTTGATGCTGATATTGATGATTGCTCGGGCGGGGGTTGGGGGGAGATGTGGTCGGTGGAGGTTGTGAAACTCATCTGTGCCAAGCCCCTTTCATACAGCAGAGAGGGAAGAGCAGGAGGGCTTTCCTGCTGCCCAGCTGGTCATCCCATTGTGCAGGTGCCAGGCTCCCGCTGGGAGATTATGGTCTTGCTGTCCTGTGATTGTAGAAAGAAAAACAGTAAAAACGGGAAAATAAAATAATAAGAGATGTGCAGTTAAATTCAATGACTTACTGCTGATGGGTTTTAACTCACTGGGGAGAGAGGAACCTCATTTTCTTATTTCATTGCCTTCTGCCCTGTCGTCAAGTTTACTTCTTGCAGAGACTAACAGAACTGATTCTTGCCACGTGAAGCTGGCAGGCATACTCAAAATAAAAGAAACTAGAGCACTAGTAAGATTTTTGTTTCTAAATGATTGACTGTTCATATGTCTGAGTTGAGGATTCACATTATCTAAAACCTACCAGTTACCTGCATTATTTTTCTTAGGTTTGAAAATTGGTCTGGTGATAAAAATATATTTCTCATTCTCCTATCCAGATTTTTATTAAAATAGAACCATTGGCTGCTTCCTGCACTCTGCATAAACAGGAGCTGGAACTCCCAAAATATTACACTTGCTTGGGAGGCAAATACATAATTGAGCATGCACATTATTTTCGAATGTTGCCATTTGAGACAATGGACTCTATAAAGCTAAATGTGCATGATCCTAGGGCAGTGGGATTAAAGAGTAGACAGTCCAGTAAATCAAGCAATTATTTTGTTTGCCAGACATCAAAGAATTCCTTTAGTGATGTATTCTCATTAAATGTTATAATATAAACATTACCACCTTATTTTCTTTCCGTTCTTTTTAGGACTGCACCTGCAGCATATGGAGGTTCCTAGGCTAGGGGTTGAATCAGAGCTGCAGCTGCCAGCCTATGCCACAGCCACAGCAATGCCAGATCTGACCTACACCACAGCTCATGGCAATGCGGATCCCTGACCCACTGAGCGAGGCCAGGGAATGAACCCTCATCCTCATGGACACTATGTCGGGTCCTTAACATGCTGAGCCACAAAGGGAACTCCAAGGTAGCTTGCAATTCCTTTAAGGACTAGGAGATATCCCCACACTTCATCTCGCTGCTCTCTTCTGTCGTCAAGTTAAATAGAGTTGAGGTATCTTCCCTCCTCTCCCGTCTCTGGTGAGCTGCATCTTTCCGCCTAAGCTGATCCTAGTCCTTCCTATGTTCTCACAGATTCACCCCACCAGTTAGTCCCTCCACATGCTGGATTCCTCTAACTCCAAGGGCTCTTTTTCTACTGTAGGAAAAAAAAAAAAAAAACAGACAAAAGCTTCCCCCCACCTTGATAACTGCTCAGATAACTGCCTGGCTTTTCTCATTTCCTTCACCATCAACTCTCTCATAAAAATGTTCCATGGACCAGATCTCCATGGAGTCGTGACAGCCTGCTCCTTGACCCCTTGTAATCTGGTGCCTCCTCACTACTGCCCTTCAATTGCTGCCCCCGTGGTCACCAGTGACCTTCCAATCATGGAGTTCATTGACCTTTTCTCAGTCCTCATACACTTTTTTTTAAAGCATCGTTTACAAGATTATATTAGTTTCATAGCACAGTGATTCAGTTATACATATATGTGTATAAAACTAGATATTTGTCATAGTTTATTTCAAGATAGTCCATATAGCTCTCTTGTGCTCTTCAGTAAATCCTTGCCGTTTGTCTATTTTATGTACAGTATTGTGCATCTTAATCCCATACTCCCAATTTATCCCTCCCTTCCTTTCTCTTTGGTAACTGCAAGTTCCTTTTCTATATCTGCGAGCCTGTTTCTGTTTTGAAAATCAATTTGTTTGTACTATTTTTTAGATTCTTTATATAAGTGACATTGCCTAATATTTATGTTTCTCTCTCTCTGACTTACTTTCACTTAGTATGATAATCTCTAGGTCCATCCATGTTGCTGCTTCATGGCATTATTTCCTTTTTTATGGCTGAGTAATATTCCACTGTAGATACAAGAGAAAAATAAAAAGTCAATTACAAGGGAATCCCCATAAATCTGTCAGCTGATTTCTCTGTAAAAGCATTGCAGGTAAGAAGGGAGTGGCAAGATATATTCAAAGTCCTGAATGGGGGGAAACCTCCAGTTTAGGATACGGGCTACCATCAAGATTATCCAGATTATCATTTAAGATAGAAATAGAGATTTCTTAGACAAGCAAAAAGTAAAAGAATGCAGCAGTACTAAACCTACTTAGAAGAAATATTGAAAGGTCTTCTCTAAATAGAAAAGAAGCAAGAATCTATAGGAAAGGGAACATTATAGTAAGAAAGATTAGTATTTATTTATGTATTTAATTATTTAATTTTTTATTGAAGCATATTTGATTATAAATTGTGCCAGTTTCTACTGTATAGCAAAATGACTCAGTCATACATATGTACATTCATTTTCTTACATTATTTTCCATCACAGTCTTTCCCAGTCTATTGGATATGGTTCTCTGTGCTGTACAGTAGGACCTCATTCCTTTTCCATTCTAAATGGAATGGTTTGCATCTACTCACCCCCAAACTCCTCATCTATCCCACTCCCTCCCCCTCCCCCTTGGCAACCACAAATCTGTTCTCTATGTCCGTGAGTCTGTTTCTGTTATGTAGATAGGTTCATTTAGGCTATATTTTAGATTCCACATATCATTAAGTATTTAAAAGGTTGACGATCATTTAAGTAAGCCAGTACATAAATTTTAAAAATCAAAAAATTCTATGAGAGCAGTTATAACTACAATGAATAGCAAAAGCATAAACATAAAGATGCGAAATAGGACATCAGAATCCCCAATGGAGGGGAGGGAGCAAGGCCAGGTAGATCTTTTAAAATGTGTTTGAGTTCATAAGGCTCTTAAGTTCTCATATTCTAGAACACTCTGCTGTATCTAATGGCCCTTTCCTTACTGATGTGTTCCTGCTCCTCAGCTTCTGTGACCTTGTATGCACCTAAATTTCTCCATGTTACCTTGCTAACATTTTGTATCCATCGCCACCCAGCCGCTCACATCTGTCATCATCATCGGTCCATGAGTAGGGCTTCAAAGCTGATGTCCATGAATATAGTACATTCCAGTCTCAACCTCTCTTCTGATTTTCAACAACACGTCAAAATGCTGGTCAAGGCCACTTGGATGTGCTGCCTGAAGCGCACCATCCCCTTTCCTCAAAACATTTTCCTTCTCCTTTCCAAGTTATCACCTTCTGAATCTCTGATTTTCTTCAAGGCCAACTCTACTCCAACATCCACATTAACTTAAAAAAAAAAAATCCCAAGTCATCTTTGACTCTCGTGATTTCTCATTCACTTGTACAGCTTGCAAAATGCTCTAACTGCACAGTATTTCATGCTCATTGCAGTGCTGTTAGTTGGGCAGTGCTGTCCCCGTGTTCATTATATGGTTGAACAGCTGGAAACTCTTGGTCTCATCTTGGCTTTGGCATGCAATGTCCTATACCTTTCACTGCACAGAGAACAACTCCATATGTGACAGTTGGGGACTGCTCTAAGCCCACCTCAATGTATGTGCTAGTCCTACTGTGACATTAACACTTGCTTGCTCTATATAGCTATGAATGGGTAGTACCTGTTGGCAGGTTTCCCCAGCAGAGTCTCTGAAGAATTCTTTTTAGATATACAGTAGCCTGGCAAGAGCTATACCGAGGGAATTTGGTAACCAAATTGAACTAACCAACTTGATTTGGACAGTTGATCTTTCTCTCCCCTAAATTTAGCCTTAAGTGGCATCTATCTCTACTGTCTGTTCCTATAAAAAATGAATAAATAAATAACAAATAAGGGTTTTAATTGGCCAATTTAGTGTGTGTCAGATTTTTCCCAGAAACAGTGCATCCAGATTTGAAAAATGACTAAACTACCTAGAAGCAGTCAAGTGTCAACATACCATAAAACCTGCAGATTTCCAAACAGCTTATAATTATTAAAATGAATAGCCTAGGAATTTGTAGCTAAGGCTGGTAATGATCCCTACAGTCTTGGACTAGATATCAAATGCTGTGGCTCTTATCATTGAATTCTTATGACTCAGCGGATTTCCTCACTTGATGTGTTCTTTCTAAATTACACTTTTTGGGATTTTTTTTTTGCTTTTTTTTTTAGGGCCACACCCGCAGCATATGGAGGTTCCCAGGCTAGGGGACAAGTCAGAGCTACAGCTGCTGGCCTACACCACAGCTCACGGCAACACCAGATCCTTAACCCAGTGCGCAAGGCCGGGGATCAAACCCACAACCTCATGGTTCCTAGTCGGATTCATTTCCACTGCGCCATGACAGGAACTCCTAAATTACACCTTTTTAAATAATATGCAATCAAATAATATTTTCGTAAAATTTGAAGTGTAACACTTTTTAAAAATAAAGGGTGCAACTTTCCCTGCAAAAGCTCAATCCACAGTTCCCTTTTTTGAGTGCTCGCTCTGTGCACAGCATCACATGCGGTAAATGCAGAGGTCTGGGCCAGTGGGTTCTGGAGCTTCAAAGCAAAGAGGCGAAGAATCACGCCTTGCGACCGCATTGTCGCGGTGCGACGGCAGTGATCACCTTTCCGTCTTTCAGTGCTGCCCTGACTCTCGTAAGTCATGGCAGGTGATCGACAGGGAAAAAGTGAAATTAAATTAGAAAGTGGAGATGGTGGTGAAGGACGTGGAGAAAAGTACAGCGAGGTGCGGTGGCCCTGTCTTCGCCATGCGTTCGTACGTTGGGGTACGCCACACGATGAGATGGTCTCCCTCCTGGTTAGTAGGACCGTTTCCCCACATTGGCTCGTGGACTTACACTGCCAGGGTTGTCCGATGCTCTTCAGGCTGTGGCTCTTTATGAAAAGGGTCCGATACATGACCCTGAAGCCCAACGACCTTTCAGTCGGAAATGTGTCTCTCTGTCCTGGATCAGGAGAATAATGCGCATGTTTTCCGCCTACGGCCGGCACCTGGCCAAGACTCATAGTCCAAAGGAACTTCCCACTCAGCTTAGGAGCTTCGGTGTTGAGCAAGGACGTCTCCCAAATGCAGGTCGTGATCGTCCTTTTTCCACACTGCTTTTATTTTTGTTTTTGTTTGTTTTTGTTTTTTCTAAAAAAAAAAAAAAAAAAAGGCTGCCGTTCTTGAGTAGAGCTGGTGGTGGCTTTACAGCTTTACAGATAAGGGGAGAGGGAGTTAAAGGAGAAATGATCAAAATGATAGTAAATGCACCGTGATATCCAGTGGGCGATTTCCCAGTGCTGGCTTGTAGAGACAGGTGCCTTGTCTTGTTTTGCATTAGTTTATCACCACTCATACCGTGCAAGAAAGCCCTAAGAGCACCGTGGACTCCCCCAAGTCTCCATGGAGCAAAACTAAGCATAAAGAATTAGGAGTTCCCATTCTGACTCAGTGGTTAACAAATCCGACTAGGAACCATGAGGTTGCGGGTTTGATCCCTGGCCTTGCTCAGTGGGTTAAGGATCCAGCGTTGCTGTGAGCTATGGTGTAGGTTGCAGATGCGACTCGGATCCTCCGTTGCTGTGGCTCTGGTGTAGGCCAGTGTCTACAGTTCCAGTTCGACCCCTAGCCTTGGAACCTCCATATGCCGCAGAAGCAGCCTTAGGAATTATTTGCAGACACTGGCAGCTCTCGGCTGTTTACCAAGGCGAAGGATAGAAGCAACTTGGGAAAAAAGAACAATGGATCATAGCCTTCTAACTTTAAAAAAAAAAATGTGCATATGTATTTTACAGGTAAATGCCCAGTGAATAGCAAATGTCTTTCTCATCCTTCTTGGGCTTATTTCAACCTCTTAGCAGGCCCTACATTTAAAGACCCAAGAAAGCCTTCACAATAATAATGAATCCTGGTTTTCCTGAATTAATTGCCTAGAAAATTTTCTGTGTATGACCCAGAATTAACTATATCTAAATACGTATTATGGGTATACTGGGATAGAATGTTCTAAATTTATCTGATAGTTTGCCTTAGGTAATTTCAAATGTGTTTACTATTTCTATTAATATTTAGTGATAAAATGTAAGGCACGTTTCTCTCTGTCTCTCTATCTCTGTCTGTCTCTGTTGAATGAGAGGCAGAAAAACCCGTTTTCCCCAGAGCTCTGTCTCCTCAGGCTTCATTTGGTAAAAGCGAGTTTAGATTAGGTAATTTTAGTTCTTTGTGTGGAGCTATTTTTAAATGTAATTTTTGCTAATAATGCAATTAGTTGTGTCTTTGCATAATTTGCAATACAGTGTTGAAGTTTAAGACACTTCATTTTATTTTAATTAACAACTGATCAGTAATAATAACCAAGCAGCTGCTAACATTACCAGCCTTAACTCTTGGAAAGAAAAAACAGCCCCCAAAAAAGGGCAGCAGACACATAACTCCTCCTCCTTCTCCCCCTCCCCCCTTTGAAATATTTAATAAGAATGCCATGTGTAAAATTACCCTGTTGGAGGGAACAGGAGCTGAGTCCCAGTATAGGTGGCAGGGGAAAAATCACTCAAAACTCCATGACGAATTCTCTCCTCTAGCCTCTGCCCCCCATTCCTTCCCCCCCAACTCTTTTCTAATTGTTGGTCTCTGGTCTCAGAGTTTAGTTGGAGGGGGGCAGCGTGCACGGGGCTATCGTGACATTTCCCTTAACTGTTCCTAACAATTCTTCTGCACATTCCATTAGCACATTATTTATAGCTTCATAAAAGGGCCCCCCCGCCCCCGCTTTCTAACAGTATCCTTGTATCTCTGGTGATGATGCTATCTGAGGATTGAACGGTTATTTTTAAAAAATCTATTCCCTAAGTTGACTGCTCATTGGCTCATCCTCTCCAGCATCTCTCCTGTCACCCTTGAAAAAACTCTGCCGGAAAATCCTCTGCAGTGGTGCAGCTCCTGAGGAGCCGTTTAAAAGGAACCGGAGAGCGGCTTGGAGCCCGGATCCTGTGTCTTACAACCCGCAGCTCTGAGGCTGCCGAGAGCCCTGAACTCCCGGATGCTTGTATACACAAGACTTCCTAGAAGTCATTACCTCCTAAGCCCTCAGAAGCGTACCCCCGACGAGGCTCTGCGCACGAGAGGGCTGTGCTTTCCCTCTAACACCTTTCTTTTTGAACCCACTTGCTAGTCAGGCGTTGTGCACAGTAACTGCAGAGAGGACCCCGTGTCTGGGGCATAAATTACTCTTCTGAGCCACTGTCTGGGTGCTCACCGTGGTTATGGATTACTCCGTTCTCGACTTGACAGGAACATAATTAGAACTGTTGATGAAATCTACCAAATTGTCCCTCCGTGGCCTCGGTGGTCAGGAAATTGGGCTGAGTCGTATTTGTCACCGATGGGGAGGCTCTAAACACTTCATATTAACGATGTTATTCATGTGCCCGGAAGCGGTAACCCTTGAAGGGAGCCGGGCCCTCGTGGCACCTGGCGAGGAATACACGGGAGGGCTGCGTTCAGAGTCGCCACGGGGGAAAATGCTAATAAAACTCCCCAGTGTGTGTGTGTGTGGTGTTTGCTGTCGGCACACAGAGGCCTTCGTTTCCCATCCCACCGTGTGTGCCTTCAGGAGTCTGCTGCTGTTTTAGCCACTGCTTAACCCTGTAAATCGCCTGAAGGGCGAGAGGCGGCAAGGCTGCGAGGCGCAGTGATGAAGAAGGAGGCTTTGCGGAGCCAGGCAGGCCTGTCATCAAACCCTGACTTCCTTGCATGTTAATGACGAGCTGCTTCCTCTGTTGCGCTTTTTTGGCCGCCCCGAGGCCTATGACGTTCCCAGGCCCGGGATCAGATCCGAGCCACAGCTGTGACTGATGCCTCAGCTGCAGCAATGCCTGGTCCTTTAACCCACTTTGCTGGGCCTGGGATGGAACCTGGGTCCTGGTTCTGCAGAGACACTGCCGATCCCTTTCTGCAACGGCGGGGACTCTGGTTACGGGCTTCTTAACCAGGTTACTTGACCTCGTCATGCCTCATTTTCCTCATCAGTGAAATGGGAATATGTAGTGGCAAAGAATGAAATGGAAGCATCTCTGAAAGGACTGAGCACAGTGTCTGGCTAGTGGTCAGGGAATGGTCCTGTTACGATGATGCCGATGCTGAGAGCGGTGACAGTGATAATTGACCAGCCTAACCCCTCTGTCATCAGAGACTCCTCATGTTTGCATATGTGCTCCTGCCTGCCGGGTGCCCTGGGGCTCTTTGAGTAACAGTTTGGTTTTGGAGAAAGAATAAACTCTGCAGATGAACCATACCAAGGGTCTGTTGATTGTGCATTGAACTCCATAGCCATTCTGTCAATTCGAAGCATGTTTCCTGAGAGAGCCTCAAGTTCTAAAATGAGAGCGTGAAACAAGTGTCAAGTATATACGTCCATCCCTGTGTCTCACTGTCTTTCTTATCCTTTTTTTTTTTTTTGGCTTTTTTTAGGGCTGCACCCTTGGCATATGGAAGTTCCCAGGCTAGGAGTCAAATCAGATCTGCAGCTGCCGGCCTACACCACAGCCATCGCAACACAGGGTCCGAGCTGTGACTATGGCCAACACCACAGCTCACAGCAACGCTGGACCCCTGACCCACTGAGTGAGGCCAGGGATCGAACCCGCATCCCCATCAATACTAGGCAGATTCATTTCTGCTAAGTCACAACAGGAACTCCTGTCTTTCTTATCTTTAATAGGACCTGAGCCCCTTCTCTGGTGTGCATATTCCATCAGATGACCCTAACGCTGCATTTATATCTCTGACTGTGGGGCACTGAGATACGGAAATTGACAAATGTTAACTGAGCAGTGTGCGGTGATCAACTGTTCTAAAGATGACATAGACTAAGAGGATGGGTTAATAAAAGAGACAGGATGAAAGATGTGCCACCGATGAGAGGACACCATTCTTTACCTGTAAGATCCAGCATCACCGAACCCACAGCAGTGAAGTTATTGATCACTAAGATATAGCCTTTGGCTTCAGCTGTTCGTTGGACGTGAACACAGTTTTGAAATAATTTTATGACCAGTCGTCCTTTTTGGGTTCATGCCTTATGCCTCGGTTTTCTACTTATACAAAATACAAGTTCTGGGGTTCCCTGGTGGTGTAGAGGGTAAGGATTCAGTGTTGTCACTGCTGTGGCACAGGTTTGATCCCTGGCCTGGGAACTTCCACATGCTTCAGGTGCAACCAAAAAAGAAACTACAGTTTCTCATAGATGTGGAGACAACAAACAAGCTCTAAATAATGAAGGACAAGGGCTTCGGGGGCGGGGGGGAGCGTCCCAAAAATAATTTTGATAATTTTGTGGTGGTGAAGTTATGTATCCTAATAATGCGATTTTTATTGTTCTTTGTTTTAAGCATTTATGAAACGTTTTCTGTTGCTGTGCAGGTTGAACGACAACCTTCAGATGTAGGTGTTGGCAGGTGTGGAAACACAGGCTAGGCAGTGTGGTCTCTGTGTGCCTCTGCATACCTTCCTTCTGTGAAAACACCTAAAAAGCAAGCAAAACACGATGGCTTTCAATCTGTAAATATGCAGAATATGTATAAAAGGGCCTCCTATCATGGGTCACAGGAATCCATTTCCTTCTGAGCTAAGAGGGCTAGGAAGGTCCCAGGTTTTAGTCCAGCTCTCCCTCTGGGAAACAGCCCCCCAGTTCAAGCTCTGGTTCTTTCTTGGACACAGGAGATGGTCCGTCATCGCTAACAATGTTATTCTTGAAACAGAATAGTGAACCACAAAACGGTGGAAAACGATCTGTGGAAGCACAATACTAAGAGCTAATGATGTAGAGAGAATTAGAAAGGTTTTAATTTTTCTCCATCGTGTCACCAATTTCCAACCTCTGAGATTCTGCTCATCTTTCAAGGCCCAAGGCAAATACCACCTCATACCTGACGTCCTTCTTGCTTCTGGTTTTCTCTGGAATTAACTTTCCCCTACACCAATTTCCCTTAGCACTGAACTTGAACTGTCGTTTTTTATACGCAGCTATTCGGTCTTACTTGATGGGTGCCCAGATGGTATTTACCTTCTCCACACCTCCCACCTGACACTGTACATGGCTGGATACACTTTCATTCATTTATTCACTTGACTGATTGGCAAAATAGGATCATACACAGAAAGTCAATTTAAGAAAGGCTGTGTTGGGAGTTCCCATCGTGGCTCAGTGGTTAACAAATCCGACTAGGAACCATGAGGTTGCAAGTTCGATCTCTGGCCTTGCTCAGTGGGTTAAGGATCCGGTGTTGCCGTGAGCTGTGGTGTAGGTCGCAGACGCGGCTCAGATCCCGTGTTGCTGTGGCTCTGGTGTAGGCCGGTGGCTACAGCTCCACTTTGACCCCCAGCCTGGGAACCTCCATATGCTGCAAAAAAAGAAAGGCTAAGTGTCAAGTGACTTACATGAAATAAATTATATTTTTATCAAGAGGGAAGAAAAATTATGGCAGACTAGAGAATTTTAAGAAGCTCCTCCACTGAAGGAGATAGGTATTATTATTCCTGTTTTGCAGGTGAGGACACAAAGAGGGTCAGTTACTCCAGCCTATGCAGGTGGTAGAGACAGAGCTAGGGATTTATCCCAGCTTTTCCCATGTACAGGCAGATAGAAGGGAAATCAGAGAGCATCGAAGAAATATGGACCATCCCTGACTTACAGTGCCTTGACTTAGGGTTTCCTGGCTTTACCGTGGCTTCAGAGAGATACACATTTGATAGAAACTGTACTTTGAATCTTGGATTTTGCTCTTTTCCTGGGCTAGCATGTGCAGGCGGTGCCCTCTGATGAGGTTGGGCAGTGCAGCTCCCAACAGCCACACGATCACGCCGGTAAACAAGTGAGAACCATGAGGGACCCAGACAAGCAGTTTTTTGCTTTCAGTACAGGTTTCTTTTTTCTTTTTGTCTTTTTAGAGCCTCACCTGCACCACATGGACGTTCCCAGGCTCGGGGTTGAATCGGAGCTGCAGCTGCCGGCCTACACCACAGCCATAGCCACAGGAACACTGGATCTGAGCCACATCTGTGACCTCCACCACAGCTTGCAGCAGTGCTGGATCCTTAACCCACTGAGCAAAGCCAGGGACTGAATCCATATCCTCACAGGCACTATGTCAGGTTCTTAGCTCACATTCTAAGCTCTTCTAGAAACAAAGTATGGAAAAGCTTAAAGGAACGATTTCAAGTTCCTTTCTGGGGATCGGAAGCAACGACAGTGTCATTCCACTCGACGCTGGGATGACCTTAGAATTTAGGTAAGACTGGCCTAAAATTAAGGGCCAGCCCTTTGGATTCAGAAACATCAGGCTCCCGACTTTCAGTTTGCTTATCTGTACAATGGGAATGATAATATCAAACCCTAAGGCTTATTAATACAAGGATGAAATCAGGGAATATGTATAAAACAATTTTCACATGATACCCAGTAATATTCTAATAATGTAATAGCAGTATTGTCACTGCCCTCTGTTTATCACCTCTCTTGACCTCTGAGCCCGGTGGTAAATGGTAAAGGGGTGGCAAGCCCCGATCACCAGCTAGTGCTGAACACTCAAGGTCCGTAGGTGCCAGCTCGCGATGGTCCACGCTGTACTTTTGCTTCTGATACTGCATGTCAGCGCACTCTCTGTTTACACATCCAGAGAGATGCATGGGATTAGAGTGGTACCCTTAGCCAGTGTGTCGACTCTTGGACTGCACACCGTCGCTCTGTCTCTAAGCATGTGCGTGCGTTTTCCTTCAGCATTTCCTTGGCTCATGGTGACCTGAGTGCTTTGTCATTAGACCTTAGCTCCAATTCAGAGTAACTCCACCTGCCCTCCCTTTCAATCCCAGTACAGGAGAATATTTAGGGAAACGCTGCTGCTCCTCTAGTTTTATTGGCAAGGGCACTAGGAGAGACGTGAATGGGAGTTCATACTCTCACTAAATGCTGCGAAATCCGCCTCGGACCCTTCCACTCAAACGCTGGGTTGGCTTCATTGGTTGGGAAGATTTCACCACGACAGAGCCACTGGATGCAGCTTAATTCTAGGGACTCAGGAAGGGATGGGCGAGCTATCTGCCTATGATCGTGCATCCTTTTGTGCCGGGTGGACCATATCATATTGTTACATTTCCAGAGTGTCCTTGTTCAGGTGCTGATGCCAAGGAGTCTGGTTATGCTCCATCCTTCTCCTTCTAAAATGCTTGGTAGAGTGTTGGCAGCCTTGAGGTAATCAGACAGCTCTTTGGTGGCAGAGACTAGATTTGAATCCGAGGTTGCTCAGCGCTACCCATCGTGGACAGGTCAGTGTATCACAGTCCTGTATTATTGGACCCTGACAATGACCTGACGTGGGTGTTACTGTCCACATTGTACTGTTTTGTTCTTATAAGGAAAACACCTAAGCAGCACTGAGATACAGAACCCAGAGTGAAGGCGCTCGGTCCCGCTCACCGTCCTGAGGCTCAGGCCAAGGATTTCTCCCTTCCAACCTCACCTGGAGGGGCAGGAAGAAGGCCCAAGAGGGACTTGTCTCCAGGCCCAGTGCTTTCAGAGCTGACAGGGAGAGGTAACCATGCCCATGTTTCCTGGCCACCGTTACTGTCAAGATTGTCGCTGTCTGGGGTCAGACCCTGATGACGAAGAGAAGCATACGTTATTAGGGACAGACCTCTGTGACACTGACAGACTTTAAAGGCTGCTGGCCTCCTGATCAGGTGTAATCTCTATCGTCATGCCGAACCACATGCAGACAGATACTGAATACATATGTTTAAAACATTATTCTTCATCTAGTAAGGTGGGCCGGGTAGACCGCAATCTTAATATGGTTCATGGTGTGTCACTTCCCCGTCTTTATTTCATGGGCAAAAATGAAGCCCATCCCAGTGAGATGCTTGTTTGGAAAAATGTGTGTGTGTGTGTCTTCAGCATCCTCTATCTGGACCACGTGTTTGAAGGGATGACTCACAATTAATCATCATAAGCAATAGGCTTACCACTTCATAAACTCTAGGAAAGACTGTTTTCTTTTCTAAACATTTAACTTACTCAGCCATTTTATGCATTAAAACCCCATTATAACTTTGTATGTTGGAGAATTTCAAAAGCTGCTCCCTGCAGGATCTGGGCCTAAGATTTTATCATTCAGTAGTTCACCACTTCTCTAATCCAGGCTTTGTGGGGGAAAAAAAAAAAGTAAGAAGAAGAAGAAGCTTAAAACATAGAGAGGCACTTGACAAGACATTGAGCCTTGCTCCCTAATCTAACATCTCTTAAAGAATGCGGGGAAAAGAATGTTGTTTTCTAGCTTTTCTAGACTCTTCTCTCTTGTTAGATATGCATGTGGTTTTATCAAAAGAGGGATAAATAAGAAAAACACCTTGCAGTCGAAAACCTGTCCCCATGCCCTGTAGGGCTCCAGCCCAGTGCTTGTTGTCTAAGGTGTGTACAAGACAGACTTGTCTTTCATTGTAACAGAGGGCAGTTGACCAGTGGCAAAGTCGTGAACATTGCTTTAAGGGTGTTGAACTATGTAAAACCATAGACCATAGACCAATATCTAGGAGGAGTTTTGGATTTCCCCCCAAAATTTCTTAGTCTAATGTCTTGAATCCTGTAAAGAAAGCTTACGTTCCCACCTGAAACCTGGTGGCTTGAAATGAGATAAACAAGTGCGTTGCATTAGAAAACATAACACTTGGGAAGAAGTGGAATCCAGCTTCTTGGTCAGCCTAGAAAGGAAAGTGGAAATAAGGTTAAGTGATTTGAATTTCTTAAAAACAAGGTGTTTTTGGAGTTCCCTTTGTAGCTCAGTGGTAATGAACGTGAATAGTATCCATGAGGATGTGGGTTCGATCCTTGGCCTCACTCAGTGGGTTAAGGATCTGACATTGCCATGAGCTATGGTGTACGTCGCAGATGTGGCTCAGATCCCAAGTTGCTGTGGCTGTGGCATAGGCTGGCAGCTGCAGCTCTAATTCTTTCTCTAGCCTGGGAACCTCCATATGCTGTGGGTGTGGCCCTAAAAAAGTAAATAAATAAATAAAATGCCATGGCAATGTTAACATTTCCCCAAATCACCAGAAATATGCAATTTCTTTCTGGCTGTGAAAGAAACAACACAATGAATCCATTGCCAGTATTTGGGAATATTTTACATAACTTTATATGCACTGCTACCATGGCACGCTTTCCAATGTGAATCAATCAAATGATTTTATTGTAAATTCCTTAAAGAGTAGAATAATGGGCTATTAGAGGTGAAAGGGGTCTTTGCATCCAGAGTTATTCCCGCCTTTCACAGGTCAGGGACACGGTTCCCAGGGAGGGTGTGTGACATTTTGCGCCATCCTTCAGATGAGAGGGATACTCAGATGGAAATCCAGGCACCCCGATTGAATCTAATGTCCTCTTCCAGGATTTCTCAGAAATAGCTTTTGGTTTAGGGAGTGAAGGGTGGGAGGGAATCTAGAAACTAGAAGGCTAACATAGAATCTAAAGACCCTTTTCTGCTCTCATTGGATAGACTTATCTTCAATCCCAATGGCAGTTAAAGCAAGCAAGTGAAACTGCAAGGTGGCAGCACCGTTTTTGAACCGAGTTTCAAATCAGGATGCTATCTTCTATGTGGAGCCGAAGTTGAGATAAGCGTCTGGGTTGTGTGCCTTCTTTGTCAATCTGGAGGATTGTGTAAAGGTTCCCAATGATATTGAGATTTGCTGAGTAAAGTCCTACTTGTCAATAGCTCCTCTTGTTGGATATTTAAAGTTCAAGAGCTTTGTTTGCTTTCGTTAAGTGCTCTGAAGTGTTTCAACAGCCATTGGCCCGTTTATATAAACAAATGAAGGAACATACTGATAATCCATGATACCCGGAAGCAGCCAGAGTCTAAGGAGTGGCAGAAATCCTCGATGACTCGAAGATAAGCCTTCCACACACCTGCTTATTAATTCACGCTGCCGGACAGCAGCAGGTGTTTGCCATTGGGTTTGAATGGCTTGAGAAGGAACGGCTGGCGGGGGGGGGGGGGGGGGGGAAATACTACTGCTTTAAGAACACGCTTTTTTAAAATTCATTATTTGTGAACCCTCTGCTCAGTATAATTGCCATCTTGAAACCATTATTTGTTTCCAAGATATACCCTTTCTTTTGCGGTTGGTCATCCCTTTTATGTTTGAGATGATTTTAGTTGGGTTTGTTCAAAAGTTGGTTTCCTCCAAGTGTTAGTCGCTGTATATAATTGTTCATCCATCCAGACTTTCAGAAACCATCAATCATTACTTCTTAAGGAAACCCCATTGTCCAACAGGACTTTTTTTTCAAGTTAACATCCATTACCACCACACGTAGTTACATTATTTTTCTCCCTTGTGATAACTTGTAAGATTCCCTCTCTTAGCAACTGTTACATACACAAGACGATATCATTAACTGTAGTCACCAAGCTATATATGACATCCTCATGACTTATTTATTTTGTAGCTGAAAGTTTATGGGGTTTTTTTTTCCGCCTTTTTGCCTTTTCTAGGGCCGCTCCCTCGGCATATGGAGGTTCCCAGACTAGGGGTCGAATCGGAGCTGCAGACCCCGGCCTACGCCAGAGCCACAGCAACGCGGGATCCGAGCCACGTCTGCAACCTACACCACAGCTCACGGCAACGCCGGATCCCTAACCCACTGAGCGAGGCCAGGGATCAAACTGCAGCCTCATGGTTCCTAGTTGGATTCGTTAACCACTGCGCCACGACGGGAACTCCAAGTTTATATCTTTTGATCCCCTTCACCCTCCACCTCTGGCAACCACTGGTCTGTAAAACAATGATTTTTTAACATTACTTGAGCACGGGACATACCTATGCCTGGGTTGAAATTCACTGTCAACTGATGTCTTCGTCAAATAACTCTTAAATCATCTATCTCCACCTTAAGGGAAAGAGTAAGATGGTCCCATCCTGAGGTCCTATGATTTCTGCCAGGGTTTCTAAAACATGGGTGTGTTTGTCCCAGAGTTCTAACTCCCTTCCTACTCAGCCTGGTGGTGGAGATAGTAATTCCACCTGGAGATCAGCAGCCTGAGCTTTGAATCCTTATAGACCCAGTGTTAAAGCCCAGCTTTTGTCCTTGAGTAGTCATGTGACACTACACCCTCAGAATAAAATAAAGGTAATACCATCTGCTGCAAAATATCATTGCAAGACTCAGATGAGACAATGGATACGGTGGAATGATATGGATTTTCACTATTTGACCATTACTAACCCCACGAAACGCCCATGATTTCCAGTGGTTCCGTTGAATGGGTAAAACATGTTGAGTATTTTCCAGCAAAATGAAATTCCAGCTAAGCAGCTACTTCAACACAAGCCAGTATGGGCTGGAAAGGGAATCTGGAAGTTAGCATGAACCTCTCCCGGGAGGAGGAAGCAGACGCGGTAGGTGACAGCAGTGGTTGCCAGTAGTTCTTCTTTCCACCAATGACAGTTGGCCCCACCCTGTCTTGCTTTGTAGCTCAAACTTTTATATGAATTCGCACACGTATAACTGAAACCTCTAAAACAAAGTCAGTCTCACTAAAAACATCATAATGCAGTTCATTCATGTTTTAGAAAATTTCCACCCCCCCAAATGCTGATCAAATATTAGCAGCCCGTGAAGGCGGGGAAAGCAAGGTTCATGAAGCCATGGAGGGGGGTCCTTCTATGGGAAGACAAGCTTTTGTGAATGGAGTTGGCACTTGCTATAGAATTTAAAGCTGGCAGTCTTAGCACTCTCTCTGCCCTGTCCTGTGTGACACCATGACCTGTTGTCGCCAGTTATAAATATCAGGTAATGTATTAACCCTAGCAAGTCTGGGTGGCTCATTGCAAAGCAGTGCATGTCTTGTCTGTAAGAGGCTTTGCCACATGCTGGATGTACTCAGTGAAGAGTCTCAGAGGAGCGGAACCACCTGCTGCGGGTTGACATATCTTGGTTCACACAAGAACTTGAGAACACTTCCGAATTCTTGAACGATTGCCTAGAGTCAAAAGGCTTAGTGGCCTGGGAACTGGAGCTGGAAAAAGGTGATATCATGTCATAGTTGGGGTCATCCTGTCATAGAACTGAGAGCAGTTTGTTCTGACGTAAGACCGGGGGTGTAAGAAGACATTAGCCTTGGTTTTTTCTATAATTTGCATCAGCTTTAGTAAGTCGTTTTGCCCTTTTCCTCTTGCCACATTCATCACTCCATATTTTGAATATTTTTTTCCCCATTGAGTGTCTTAATGTCTTTAAAGAGGAATGAAGGAATAAGCTTAAAGTCTTCAAGAAGGAATTGGATTAAAATTGGATGGATTTGCAGCTTATCTCCACCCTGAAATGCATTGCGAGGGTTAGAGAGAAATGGAGACACATCACAGCCAGGCAAATGCAAAGCGGAGTCGGGAAGAGATTTTAAGAGCAGTAGTCTGGAATGTGGGAACTTCCTTAAGACTGTCCTTTCCATTTAAAATCTTAGCAGGCTTTTTTTTTTTTTTTTTGGTTTGCTTTTGGGGACTGCACCTATGGCATATGTAAGTTCCCAGGCCAGAGGTCAAATCAGAACTGTAGCTGCTGGCCTACACCACAGCTCACAGCAATGGCAGATACTGAGAGAGGCCAGGGATCGAACCCACGTCCTCATGGATACTCGTCGAGATTGTTTCCACTGAACCGCAAGAGGAACTCCCCGTCTTTGCTTTTATATGTATTAAGTGGGTGTAGTAGTAACATCTCTTCCCCTAAAGAAACTCTTATTTTTCTCTCTTAAGTAGAGGGAAGAACTCTTTCCTTCTCTCTGCCGTACGCCACCTTCATCTCCCGTATGGTTTTCTATTGCTTGGTGTGAGTAGGCATTTTTATTTCCGACACTGTCTTGTTGGTGTCTGCTCTACTCTTCCTGTAAGTGTCTTCATCCAGCTGCAGACTCTCTTTTCTGTTTGGGTCATTGTTCGAGGTGGTGGGACATGCAAATCCTCTCTAGTTCATCTTCGGAGAGGCATCCTGTCCCTGTGTGTAGTGCCATTCATCGTAACTAACCCCATTCACAACTGGTAGAATTGTCTAATCGGAGTAGTGAGCTGACAAACAGGGCATATAACAGAAAAAAAAACAAACACTTAATAAAACTAGTTTTAGTTCATTCAATAAACAACAACAGATTACTAAATACCCACCAGGTGCAAGGAGCTATGATCGGTCCTGCAAGAGAGAAAATAATGGGAAAGAAGACCCAGCCTGTGCCCTGGAGGGATGTAATCCTACCAAGGTCATGCTTGTAGGGCAAAGGGCCAGACCACGAGAGAGAAGGTGATTTGAGCTGTAAGACATTTGCTAGCAACAGTGGCACAAAGGAGGGACCAAGTCTGTCACATGGATGGAAGAAAGCCTCTTAAAGAAGGAAATGTGTGTGAAACTTGAAGGACTAGGTAACGTCTTGGAGTTCCCGCTGGGGCACTGCGGGTGAAGAACCTGACTGCAGTGGCTCATGTCTCTGTGGAGGTGCGGGTTCAATTTCTGGCCCAGGAACTTCCATATACCATGGGTGTGGCCAAAAAAAGAATAGCATTTTAAAGTAGTTCCTGTTTGTTGGTTTTCCTGCTAATTACAAGGCAATAAGTGCCCCTTAAAGAAAAAAAAAATGAGAATATACAAAGAAACCAGAAAAAAGGTGATTTACAGTCACCATACTTGCTGGAAGCCTTCTGTTAACATGGGGCAGTTAGAACACAGGCTGAGAACGTGAGGATGCAGCTGCCAGGTTGAACCTGACGGTGGAACTGACTGCTGGGCATCTGATACCCCCTGCATCCTTCCCTTTTCCCAGAGTTCCAAGCGGTCTCCCGGAAGAGCTCATCCCAAACTAGGTGAGAGTGGCTTCTTCCTCCGTAGTTCTCTATTCCTTGTTACAATATTTCTTCGTGCCCAGCAAACAGAGAATCTCATCTGTCTGCAAGGGAAGGTGAATCTAGCAGAGGTCAAAAGCCTACATGATGCTTTTCTTGTCAATATTTAAATGCAATATAATATCACTTATTAATTGGTAATTAAGTGACAAAAACATCACTTCATTTCTCCTCTGAATGACGCCAACTTTCCTTCTTCCCAAAAATCTGTTACAGGAGGTTTTGGAGGGATGGATAAAATTGTATTTCTTTTAACACTTTTGTTGTTTAAAAATGCTATTGTTTCATTGAAGCTGTGAGCAAACCTGCTAACCTTGTCTCTGCTGGTGCAGCCGTGCAGAAATGATAACTGTATATACAGTTTTTTTTTTTATATAAAAAGAGAGAGGAGCAGGAAGGAAAGACACAACTTATTTAAATCCTGAATACAGTCAGACCTCATATGCATTGTTAAAAAAAAAAAAAAAAAGCCCTAAAGAATTGCATATGGATTAGAGGGATGAATATTCTATTATTTCAGTCTGTTCTGCTGATCTTCTTATTGTGACTTTGTGCTTCAGAAATCTGCTAGGAATTTGGCTTTGCCGTAGTCGGCAGTAATTTTAAATGTGTATCAAGCACTTGATAGTGTATGATTTGCGTGCTGTTGCATTCCTATTCCCTAAATTTTCCACCAATTTATTACTTTTTTCATACTGTTTTAATATTTCAGGATGATGAATATATACAGCATCATTAAAGGTAAATAAAAAATGCATGAAATTAAAAAATGGAATATTAGATGTTTCCTTGCGGTAATCCCTCGGCCCAATAGGAATGAAATGTCTCTGTTCTATCAAGTAATCCCTAAACATGATTAGGAACCTGGGAGTGTCCACACAGCCCACATAATATTTGTATCATCTAAGCCTATTTATGTAAGGTTTGAGGAAAAGTTGTTATTAAGAGACCTATAAACCCATTTTACAATTCCGAAAGATACGCTCGTCTCTTTAATCTCTTCTGCCTTTATTATTTTTGCTGGAGTTGATGACAATGTGCTCTTAATTCATTTTTCAGAATACAA
Source organism: Phacochoerus africanus (assembly GCF_016906955.1). NCBI lineage: Eukaryota > Metazoa > Chordata > Mammalia > Artiodactyla > Suidae > Phacochoerus > Phacochoerus africanus. The sequence continues at coordinate 12,573,106 of NC_062555.1, read as the reverse complement.
TTACTGTACATCTTTTTCCTACTGAGATGATACCTTGGCTAGTCTTTTGAATTACATTTTAAAGACCAAGGATTGAGTTCAGCAGTTTATTTGCCTCTTGTGGCTGTTTGTTCAGTGTTTTTTTAGGAAGGAGAAGAGTTCATTTCCCAGGTGCTTTGACATCTTCCAGAGGTTATTTCATGTGTGTCCAGGGCAGCCTTTCCCAAAGTGTTTCCTCGTTTGAGCAGCTCTCTTCTGCGTTGACTCACTAAGCTCCTATTTTTCTATATGATTTTTTTCCTTAGTAACACAACAATTTGCCCTCTGTGATGCTTTACCACAAACATTGCTTAAACTTTGCTTTTTGAACTAAAAAAGCAGTGTTTTGTACAAAGAGTATCTGAATATAAAAAGATCATAAACCATTTTCTCTAAACCACGAATAAGGTAGGAAGACCTGATATATGGGCCACGTGCTTTAAGCGACTTGTTTAGAAAGGTTTTCCTTCTTTATTGGCAGAGCTTCAGTGTTTGCCATCTTTGAAAGATCTCTTTACGGGGAGAAGATTTTCAAATATCTTAGAAGTCATGTGTACGATTCCGGTTTTCTGTTCTCTCCAATTAGGTTTTAGTGGATACCAAGCTTCTCTTAAGCCAATGTAGTTCTTTTAAATGTGCAAATGTTGACCTGGCGGTTGTATGTAAACACTCTTGAATCTCAGGAAAGTTCGGTGTATACCATTTGCAATGACATTCCAGACACATTAAAGAACTAGGCCGTTTTCCAAAGTTTGGTTCTTTTTACTCTGGCATTCCCTTATTTGTTGCTTATTTATTTGGGGCTTACGTACAGAAGGCATCATTTTACTATTCACAGTTTAACTAGACTCGTGAAATGTGAAGGTCGCTAGCTCTTATTGAGTTCACAACTACGAAATACGTGAAATGACCTCAGTTTTTAATGAATACCCCAATATGGTGTATTTTGAAGCTGTGTTATATACAGCAGCACCCCAAAGACTTAATGTGGTGAGAGCTTTTATTTTTTTTTTCCTTTTTTTCTTTTTATGGCCGTACCTGCAGCATATGGAAGTTTCCGGGCTAGGGGTCAAATCAGAGTTGCAGCTGCCGGCTTATGCCACAGCCACAACAACAATGCCAGATCTGAGCCGCATCTGTGACCTACGCCACAGCTTGTGGCAACACCAGATTCTTAACCCCCTGAGCGAGACCAGGGATCGAACTGGCATCCTCACGAGACAGCATTGGGCCCTTAACCCCCTGAGCCAAATCGGGAACTTCTCGTGAGATCTTGTAAACCTTTGCTCTGTTTCCTTGTTTCGGCAAAGCTGGCTCTGATAAGGAGGATGAACCCTAGTGCTGAAGAAGGCGTTTCCTTAGCGTCTGTGGAAGTCACGTTCAAGTCGGCTTTCCCTGCAGAGGCCAGACTCCGATGGAGAAGCCCCAGCATTGCCCCTTTACCCTTGGCACGTGTGCCACTGGGGAGGCACGTTGTCAGCAACTGTGACAGTTTTCCTCTGGAGGCCGGTTTCTGGTTGTGTTTGGTCCTCATTTTGCAAGGAAAATAGTGACACCAAATAACATCTGGCCCATCGTCCGCTGACTGAACTTTACCCCTAGGGAAGGCATGTAAGAGCTGGGGGCGGGGAGGAGTTTTAAATAGTCCATGCGCTTCTGCTGGAAAAAGGAGCAGCGAGCATGTGCTCCTGTAATCGCGTGACAGCGCCTGCCCATTGTGTCCAGCTCATCGGAAATCTGAGCCTCCCTCCACCAGCTGCACTTGACCATGCCCAGAGGTCTCTCTCAAGTTCAGCTGGCAGATGAAGCTCTGCTGTGTGGCAACTGCTGTGTGTGGGGGCTGCCCAGGGCAGCACAGCCGGGGAGGCCCGAGCCGGGTGGTCCTCCCTCCAAGGCAGGTGGCAGGAGCGAGCGGCCCAGAGCATGAGGATTTGGGAGAATATTCCCAGAGCCCTGAGAGGAGAGGGAAAAATCTGGGCCCTGGGCCTGAAAAGGCTCTGGACGGGGTATATAGTACATCTCTCCCTCAAAGCCCGGGAAGCTGAGAAGAGGGTTGCTCGAGAGCTCAGCCTCTGCACTTGGCTCCCAGCTATGGGACCTTGGGCCATTTCCTTACTGTCTCTGTGCCTCAGTTACCTTGCTCATAAAGTTAGGATAATAATATTATCTGCTTCGAAGGATTAAAGAAAATCATCCTTTTAAAACAGTTAGCTCCGTGCCCAGCACATAGTCAGCACTCTACAGCATCAGCCCTGTGCAGCTCGTCTTTGCGGTAAGTGCCCCACTTTCCATTGATAAATAGAGAAACTGAGGCTATAAATCATGAGCTCACCGAAGACCACTTGGCCAAGAATAGAATTCACGTTTCCTGCCTCTCCTGCTATTATGCTAACCACTAATCTATGCTTCTTCCCTGTATCAAGCCATTCCTCTTCTTGATTAAAGTAAGGGGAGGATTTAAGAAAATAATGCTAAGAAATAACCTCCTGGGGATTACTTGAATCGGCTGTATCTCATCCTTGAAGCCGATCATATCTGAAAGCAAAAACACTGGGTTTTCCATCGGTATCTCCCCACAGCGAAAATGATCCGATATTTAAAACAGAAATTCTGCACTGCTGGTAAAATTGGCCAGTTTTAAAAAAAGAATCATTCTTCGTGACTCGGTGGAGTCTTGTAAGCTTCTGAAACTATCCATTGACGTTTAAAGTGGCACCGAGCCTTGGGCAGAATAAGGTGGAAAAATGTTTACAGTTGATATAGTTGTGACTGTCGTGCTGCAGCATTTGCCCTTAAGCAATACAGAAACTCCTGGGAAAAGTGAAAAACCCGTTTTCAAAGAGAAACAGACTGAAGAAAGTAGCGGAACCGTTACGCCATCAGGTTAAAAACCGTTTATCAGGCTGGATTTGAAAATGCACAGACAATGAGGCATCTTGATGCGTCTTCTCTTAATAATGAGGGGTTTCTACATTTGCAAATGAGTTTGCAAGTTAATGTTTGGAGTTGGCTAAACAACGGGTTATTAAATTTTTGAGAAGGAAAAGAAAAAGAATGCACCAGTTCTTTGAGTGACTTGACACACCATTCCACAAAACAGGGGAACAAAGCGCTTTGTGTCTATAGGCGTAGTAGAATTTCGCTCCCTTGAGCTTGTGCATGTCATTCTAGAGACGGGATATTCCCTTCCACCCCCCAAAAGAAATACTCAGTAAGTGCAGGTCTGCTAATTTTGTTTGATTACTAGATATGGCCCCATGGTCGGGGGTAGGGGGGGTTTCTCTTCACCAAATGACAACACTGCTGAGGTAGAGAGGAGAGGTTTTTTATATGTTTGTTTTGTTTTGTTCTGTTTTTTTGGTTTGTTTGTTTGTTTCTTTTTTTCCTTTTCATCAGCAAGGAGCGAAGCCTTTTGGGCACATTAGCACTGCTTTCAGCAAGTAATGCAAAAATGGGAAATAATTGGGTTGACGAGCTCCTGGGATATTCGTGGAGCTTCGGGCAGGAAAGCAGGCGTTGGAAAATAAATGACAAATTAGTCTGCTTAATCTTTTTTATTGTGAATCAGATGCCGTGGCAGAGGTTCATAAGACATTAATAAACACCAGTTAATGCAGCTCAGGCGTTATTCCTCAAATTCACAGGGGTGGTAAGAATTCTTTCCCAAGGGAGCGAGCATGTTTACCGAACGATTTTTCCTCCTGTGCGCGCAGGACGTCCTGGTGCAAACCCAGGTGAATAACAGTCACATATATTTACGTAGGGTGCTTAAGCATCTATGAGCATGTGTTCACGCATATCCACCTGTGTGAGCTTCCCTGTGACGTCCCCAAGAGGGGCAAGTTTTCCTATTTCCCAGGTTTACAGATAAGACACCCGAAAAGTTAAATGATCCAGCAGATGCTGCTCGATGCTGATCAAGCAGAGATTTGGACCTTGGTTTTCTGGCTTCCAAACTAGATTCAGTATCTTGGTATAGCCTATAGTGGAAAAGCATCTGAAAAAGAATACACATACACACACACACACACACACACACACACACACATCTGAATCACTTTGCTATGTACCTGAAACTGCTGTGCACCTGAAGCTAACACAACATTGTAAACCACCTATACATCAATAAAAAGTTGTTTGTTTTGAAAACGTAAAAGAAGCTTTTATTTCTTGCTGCCCCATCACTCCATCTACACAGAATCAGAATCAATAGTATGACTCCATATAATATGAATTCTTTTTTTTTTTTGTCCTTTTGCCATTTCTTGGGCCGCTCCTTCGGCATATGGAGGTTCCCAGGCTAGGGGTCCAATCGGAGCTGTAGCCACCGGCCTATGCCAGAGCCACAGCAACACAGGATCTGAGCCGCGTCTGCCACCTACACCACAGCTCACGGCAACGCCGGATCGTCAGCCCACTGAGCAAGGGCAGGGACCGAACCCGCAACCTCATGGTTCCTAGTCGGATTCGTTAACCACTGCGCCACGACGGGAACTCCTATAATATGAATTCTCACGTCCTCTGCGTTGAGTTGTTTCCCCCATCTTTTTAACTGAATTCCATAACATTGCAAGTATAACTAAGTTACAAAACGTTCCTATGTTCCTGATGTTACTGAGGCTGCTTCACATGTCCCGTTACCACGGACAACACAGAGGCATCTCGTGACATCTCTCATGTGGAAACTCTGAGACAGGATCACAGCTGAGCTGGGGCGTGTCCTGAAGTATCACTAACCAGGCTTGTCGAGATTGCTTCTCTAGGTGCTCCGACTTGTGGCTGATCATATCATGTGTTTAACAAACAGCAGTATCTGAGTCCTGGGATTTCCACATTCGCTTCTCCAGAACATGAGTCAGCCGCCCCGGCTCACGGGATCTGTTAGTGACTGGGCATCTTTACAATAAACCTATCCAGCTTGGCTTGGCTTCTCCCGTAGCTCATTCTTCACAATACTTAGACTTAACTGTTCAGCCGGACGGCGTTCTTTCGTCCTAGTTAACATGACGTTTTGTATTGATGCTAATACCTGTTGTGAGAGGGATATTTTTGTCTGCCGAGCCCTCCTTTCCTCATTTATATCAGCCCTGTCCTCAGTGCTAGATGGCACCGAAAACAGGCATAAATTTGTGGTTATGAGTCAATTGGCCAGAGGGGGTTTGGCTAACCATGCCCCCTCTTTGTATTTGTTCACCGGGAGCTCCTACCCTGCGGTCAGTTAGGGTATGATGAGAACAGGAAGGAGAAGATGATACCCAGCCAAGGTCATGAGAGGAGGGAGATAGATTTAAAAAAAAAAAAAAAAGTGGACAAGGGATACAAACTTTAGAATTTTTTTTTTTTTTTCACAGCCGTACCTGCAGCTATGTAAGTTTCTGGGTTAGGGGTCGAATCAGAGCTGCAGCTGCAACCTACACCATAGCTATGGCAATGTCGGATCCTTAACCCGCTGAGCAAGGCCAGGGATTGAACCTGCATCCTCACAGATACTATGTTGGGTTCTTAATCCACTGTGCCACAACAGCAACTCCCAAACTTTAAAATTTAGACTTCCGTTTGAACCAGAATTATCAAAATGTATTTCTAAGAAAGGAAGGCTGGCTGCTGATGAGAAGAACAGAAATCATAGAGCTCAGTGAAGAATGCCCACAGCAAGCCTCTCCCTTCCTGTCTTGTAGCATCTTTGAATGCTCTGTTTATGTGGTCAGAAGTGGTTGCTGCCACTTTTGCTTCGTTTGTTTTCTACTCAACTGTGTGTGGCAAACCACTACCATGTGAACTACTGTGTGAGAATACAGCTGCATGGAAATTGGAGGCCATTGCCCATCCTCCCCCCCCCCCAACAATGCGTTAAATAGAAGCATTATCAGAAGTTCTTGGGTGGCTCAGCAGGTTAAGGATCTGGTGTTGTCACTGCAGTGGCTCAGGTCACTGCTGTGGTGCAGGTTCAGTCCCTGGCCCAGGAACCTCCACAGGCCGTGGGCACAGCGCCCCCCCGCCAAAAAAAAGAAAAGAAACATTATCCATTCTGTAATTATGCCACATGATGCCAACATAAAAAACTTTTTTTTTTGGAATTTGGTTTTTGCACAGCCCTTAAATGTATCCGTTTCAGGGTTGTCTCTTAGAGCAAAGCAAACATTTTCCTGTTGTTTCTGTAAATGAACTTTAAAGAAATGTATTAAAAATAGACAAGGTCAAACATCCTGGCTGGAACTTCCCTATGTAATGACTCTCTTTAACATATTTTTGAGTCTTCAGCTTGACTGTTTCTTTCGGTCCCTCCAGAGCGTGGGCCTGGAGTAATTATGCCCCTACCCTTTCTAAGGACAGTCTGCTACTGTCTTCACTAAATAACCTGTGATCTTATAATGGAGAAACAGTGTTGCCTGTGTTTTCAGGACCTTCCTCCCCCAATTTTACGTGGCCAGCCGCACGTCAGAGTCAGCCCCTTGGACTCTGTTTCTGTCCCACATTCCTCAGTACTGCGACAAAAACTGTTTACGTTTTGCTTGAATAGCTTAAACACCGTTTTAGAAGACTTTAGATTGCTTTTGAACATATTTGAATGCATCTTTAGCCATCACTGGACTTAAAATGGAAACCCCTTTTTCAGCTTATCTGTATTAAACACCTGTAAAAATCAATGGTACTGTATTTTTTCCTTATAATGCTCTGTTCCTTTAACTAATGCCAGAAATAATGCACAATGTATTCTAGCATGTTCTTTTCCCTTCGCCTCATGTTCCCCGGTAGTAAGTGGTACAGTGTGTAAGAACTCACTTCTGCTGACTTTATGGTAAAATTGCCAGGTTGATGTTGAAATTCAACCAATTGGAGCCTAATCCTCAAGAAGAAATTTGCTGTCTCTCCTACTGATTATCATCCGTCTTCTTCATAATGAATATGCAGAAAGTTTATTTTATTTTTTGCAAGTGCACATACTTACATAAATGTCCAAAGGGAGAGGCTAGAGTTAACCAGTGATGGTTTTTTTTTTTGAGCATTGTTATTTTTCCCTAAAATCAGAAGTCATTACATTTATATTGAAAATATTGAGTGGTTTGTATGAGCTTCATGCCAAACTAAGATTAGTGTGCTGTAGCCCATTACAAATGTGGAAGATTGACCATTTTTTATGAGTTAGGATAAAAAATATGATAATAATGTCTTCTCATCATCATAAAGAGAGATGATAACGACTAAATGAAATATTTATATTATCTCATTTTATTTGATAGGTTCCATCTTCTCCCATACCAAACACTTCCTAAAAGCAACCACAGCATTCTGTGTAAAAAAGAGATCTCTGTGGAATTCAAGTTTTTCATATGTGGGCTAATACATCCAGCAGCCCAATATATGACTCATTTTGACTCTTTAGTTTCTCAATTTATTTTGCTTCTCAAAACAGAGCCCAGTGATCTAGTATTTTTGATCAGGGCTGTGCCTAAAGGCTGGTTGCATTTCAGTTTCTACATGCATCGCCTATTTGTCTGCTCCCAAGCATTGATTGCTTGTTGGAAAGTGGGCTAATTCTTAAATATATATGTGTGTGTGTGTGTATATGTATATATGTATATGTATGTATGTATTATACATGTGTGCATATTTACATGTGTATGTATACATAGATGGGGCATATACATACATATGTGTGCATATATGTGTCTAGGTGTACACACACATAGCTAGCTGTATGCGTATGTATATATGATATATGCTCTCTACTACTGAGCCCGTATTCTGTATGCCACTCTGTCTCTTCATCTTCATTTTTGAGGCTTTCCTTGGCCTGAGTCTCTAAGGCTGTGTCTCATCTCCCAAGCTCTATCTTGCCTTCTTCCCAGCTGGACCCTTCCTAAACTTAACACTTTCCTTGAGGCTCAATCTGCAGGAACCCTGACATACCTGTGCCGCCGTAAAGTCACGGAAGGGTCGTTTCCTAACACGCATGCTCTGAACGTGGATGTATGCAGGTTGTAACCAAGAACAAAAGGGAAGAGAAGTGGCATAGGAGAAACCTCAGGTCTTCCTGTCATTTGCACAAGGGCACCAGTGACACCTCTTGAAGCGTCCTGGGTGAGCCTGGGGAAGGGGCAGGAGCCCTGATGGTGGGCACATGGGCGGGTCGGTGACTGGGTCTTCTGCTGCTCTGTTTTCACGCCCACCACGCTCAGAAAAGATGCTAGGAGTTCTTGGGAGCGCCGTTCAGGTGTGTAGCTGTGTCCCAGGGTTTTCCTGTGAACGGAGCTGGCCCTGCCTGGCCCCTTCCTTCTCTCCTCCTCATTCCTTGTGCTCATGGTATTGAAGTTAGAGAGAAGGAAAAAAGACTTGAGGCCTGCCCAGTGTGTGCTAACAGAAAGAGGTGTTTGGCTCTGGGAGAGGTGGGGGAGGCAAGCGCCCTGCCTGCCTGATATCTTAGCAGCCAACCTGATGGAGCTGCTCCCTCCCACCCCTGAGGGACCACCTCAGACGCGCTCCCTGAGCTCTGGGCGACCTTCCCTGGGAAAGGGGAGGGGACTTCGATGCTCCACTCGTCGGTGGAGCTGCTGACAGAGACACCAGTTTAGGTTTAGCACTTGTTTTCTGCAGGTGGCGTTAAGGTTTGTCGCAAGCCCGAGGGACACATTTCAGGGGAATTTTACCTCAATTTAAGGAGAAGAGAAAAAAATGCACTCTCTCCTAAACACATTGATTTGCTTTATACAGCTTAATGTATAATATTAACAACACAACAACACATAGTGTTTTATGTTTAATGATGATGACCGGAGGTGTTTTTTTTTCCTTTTGCTATAATAAAACAGTCCTCATTCAATTCATATATTACATTAAAATTGTAAAACAATGACAGAAACACTAAAAAGCCTTGCGTAGAGAGATGGAGTAGAATTTTAGAGTCAATGTTCGTTCCGGGCGTTGGCGTAATGAATGATTCTTTCCAAGTCTTCTTGACTTATCATTAACATTTAGAAAAAGATATACTTGGAAAAATAGCACCCACCCTGCAGGGTCCTTGTGAGAATTTAATAAGGACCAGTATGTACCTTACATACAAGTGAACACATGTAAACCAGCCCAGCACCTGGCAACTACCAGCCACAGAGTTTCTTCTCTTCCTCCTCAAGTTCTTTCCTTCCCATCTGAGGGCAAAAACATAGCAAAAAGATCCTTTGGCAGAATCCTGTGAGACGAAACTCGCTGCCAGGCAAGATGATGCCACCGAGGACTGGTTAGGTCGGGACCAGAGCTGGGAGTCAACAGTTCGAGTCCACTGTTGCACCTGGTTGTTACCAAACCTGACGTTTCGTCTCCAGATTGTTCATTTTAGGCTCACCGATGATGTGTCATCTCATCCACGTTTCTAGGGCAGGAGGGACTGGTTTTCAGACATCCTTTCCATGGACTTTGTGTCATTCCTTAAGTGCCCACAGCCCAGCGGCTGTGACACCGCTGCTATCTCTGAGCAGTTCTAGCAGCCAAACATCAGGCGTTCTGCGTTTGCTCATCCCTGAGCATCTGAGAACTTTTGGAATATTGGTCAATTCCCCCAAAGAGAACTCCTCCTGGAAAGGCATCTCATTTCAGTGGTCAGGGCCAGCGTGGGAAGAACTCCCCTTGGAGGGAGGTGGGGAGAGGGCATTTCCGTAAGATGTCCTTCCACTCCAGGGTTCTGTAACCTTTCGATTCCAAAGAAGGAATGTGCCAAACCCTGCAGAAACTCCAGGTCCAGCTATGACATTAATGAATTCCCTTCAGGGACCATACCGGGGTTCCGCTGCCCTCGTGCTTTGAAGGCACTTGGTGATGGTGATTGCTTGTCCTTGCTTAAATTCTCAGGTGGCCGTCCTCATTTTGCTTCCCTCTCCCCAGCTGCCCCTTTTGAAAACTAGAATCGCAATTCAAGGATAGGAGTACCTGTTGTGGCGCAGCGGAAACAAATCCAACTAGCATCCATGAGAATGTGGGTTTGATCCCTGGCCTTGCTTGGTGGGTTAAGGATCCGTTGTTGCCGTGAGCTGTGGTGTAGGTTGCAGATGCAGCTTGGATCCTGTGTTGCTGTGGCTCTGGCGTAGGCTGGCAGCTATAGCTCCGATTTAGCCCCTAGCCTGAAACTTTCACTTGCCGTGGGTACAGCCCTAAAAAGCAAAAAAAAAAAAAAAAAAAAAATTCAAGGCTAAACGTTTAAATTAGCAAATTGGCCGGAAGAAGAGAAGCTGCTGCGGAGAGGTTAAGAGCTTATCAGAAACTGACTGCCTCCCTGACCTGGCACAGCCAGCGTGCCTCCCCACTTCCTGTCAACTGCCTGCATCCCAAGGTTCCTTACTCTGTATCACAAAAACGAGAAACCCCAACCCGAAAAGGAAAAGCATGGCACCCCATCCACATAATATTTTCTATACCACATTTAAAGGTGCTTTTTTGTTTGTTTGTTTGTTTATTTTGGCTACACCCACAGCATATAGAGGTTCCCAGGCCGAAGACTGAATTCGAGCTGCAGTTGTGACCTACACCATAGCTGTGGCAAGGTAGGATCCTTAACCCACTGCAACAGTGGGAACTCCTTTTGGAAGTGTTTTTACTGATGTCAGAAACAGGAAAAAAAAACTATGCCAAAAAATAGAAACAAATTGGGACAGAAAATCTGATTGGTGGAGCACATTTAATGTGTCTAACAGCAAAGTGCTGTATTTTTTATGGCCCCTGAGAACCATTCTAAAAGGACTTTAAGACTTGAACGATCTCGTGGGGGTGGGGGGTAGTTTTCAAACTTACAAAATGGCAACGCATTTCTTAGAGAACATCGTGGGTTCTCCAAGAGAGGCCCCTGCCTTTGCAGGTAAAACAGTGCCATTAGGCTATGGAAGGATAGTATTCGAATGCGGGGAACATTCCAACCCGTCCTCCAAACTGAAAGCTCGTTTGCTAACATGCGTGTCAAACCATGACTCCAGGCTGCCCTGAACTTGATTGTGCATTCTCAGTTCTTGATTAAAGCTACCTCCAGAATGCATTCCAGCTCAGGAAACACAGAATCAGTTCCTTGATCAAGAATATGAGATAGGGAGTTCCCGTCGTGGCACAGAGAAAACGAATCTAACTAGTATCCATGAGGTTTCAGGTTCAATCCCTGGCCTTGCTCAGTGGGTTAAGGATCCAGTGTGGCCGTGAGCTGTGGTGTAGGTTGCAGATGCGGCTTGGATCTGTGGTGGCTGTGCTATAGGCTGGCAGCTGTAGCCCTGATTCAACTCCTAGCCTGGGAACTTCCATATGTCGCAGGTATGGCCCTAAAGAGCAACAACAACAAAAAAAAGTGCAATGGCCAGGGTCTCCCAGAGGAGAGGAAGCTGCAGATGAGTTTCGGAGCCCTGGACGCACAGATGGGCACCCTCTAGAAGTGCACGGGGCCTTGTCTGCATCCTCTCTCTACCACAGTGAGGTAGAGGCAATAGCATCCTTTGAGAATGGGCTTATTCTCTCCAAATTTCAACACTGAAATAGAAAGACGACAGCTGAATGTAATTCCCAGGACAGCCGAGGGCTGTCCTGCCCTCACAAGATGCATAAAAGCGTGCGAAACTCTTCCGAAGAAGGCTGTCTATTAGAGGATTTGTTTCCTGGAGCTTAGGATTTCTTACATTTGAGTTTTAGCCCATATTTAATTTAACTCGGCGAGGAATATAATACACTGGGGCAAGACGCGAGCGAAGTGAATGGTATGGCAGTCTGCACAGGACGCCTGACCTTGCAGCTGAGTATTAATTTGAAGTAGCGGAATTAAAATTTCCTATTCTTTTGCATTGTCATGCCTCACATTGATAAGCACAAAGAAATGTAAATAAAAAAGACCTATTTCAAAACCTTCCGGTACAACCTTTTTGTTTTATGACAAAAGACAGTTAATTAACATAGGAGCAGTAAGCAGCCTTCCCAAACTCATGCTAATTATGTATTCTGTTGACCGTGACTCCAGTCGTAAGGTAATTGGCTCGCAGCAACATGACATTTCAAATCATCTCTTGAAATTACATCAAAAAGCCAGCCTGTTTTGTTTTGATAGGGGAACAATCAATTTGATAAGTGGTAACACAGCTCATTGTTTCACATTAATTAGACTAATTGCTGCATGTTAGCCTCTGAAATAGACAGAACTTGGAGAAGACAAAGGCGGCGGCCTTTAGCATGCAGCGCGTGTGGCGGTTCCACTCTTGTGCACAGGCTGTAGGCAGAAAACAGAGCTGTTAGGAGCCTGCCTTGCGGGAGGCTGGGTGTGAACAGTAGTTGGATGTGTTATGCTGAATACACCGGCTTTCGATTATAGCATCCAGGTTCCCAGGCCCACAGAGAAACCAAGCACGGCCTCTCAGTTCACCCGGTTTGGGTTTGATGGCGTGGCAACCTTCCCACCTTCAGGACCCAAACACATCCCTGCCAAGAGAGGACCGACCTCACAGCCCTTTGTCGTTTTCTGGGCACTCAGGCCTTAAAAATTGGACTCAAACAAACAAACCAAAAAGACTGCAGCCCAAACAAAATCAAATAACAGGGGAAAAAAAAGGACTTTCCCCCCAATTACAAACCAATGTTTTAATCCGCTGCGATTCAGCAAACTGTCACTGTCGAAACCGAACACTTAAGCCTGCACATATGCCTTTTCCATTTGACAGACTGTACCTTGGTTTCTTCCCGAGACCACCAGTTTAGCCACACGGGACCGTGTGATCTTTAGGACAACAGCCCATGTCAATCTCAATTGGCATCGAAGCGAATTGGACTTGTGACCGGCTGGACTTCTGATGCTCACACAGGTTGATGAGCTCGTGTTACGGGGCGTCTGATGCAATGGAACAGAAATCCTTCCCAGGGAAAAGGCAGCCAGCCCTTAAAAAACCCAGATGCACCGCCTCTGTCACTCTGACGCTGTCTAGCCGTCCACACACAACTTCCGAACATTGCTAGCCAACTGAACAAACATGCAAATCGGCCGCCGTGTTGCTGGTGCACCTATTCGCATCTATACTGTTTTTACATGTGAAGTGGGAAATGTCTAAATATGTGATGCGGCAGTTGCGTTTCATCACATTGAAAGCGGTGAGATGGTAAATCATTTTGTTGGCTTTGGGCTGCATTTGACCCAAGGGACAAAGTCTCACACAGCCAGAGACTCTGCTAACTGCTCCATGCAAAGAGTAGTTTGCCCCTGCCCACGCTGTGGAACGGACTTTCTGTTTCTCACTAGTTTCTCCAACTTTCCCACGAGTGGTGTTGTCTTTGAACAGGAAGGACAGCAGTGTGTAAACAGAACAGGTGTTTCTTTTCCTAAGCTCCACAGCTGCATTACCCGTCCCCAAATTGTAAGTATGAGGTTCCTCCGCTTGTAAATGCTTCTGGGCTGTCGCTGAAATGACAGAGGGAAAGATGACGGTGACATGCAGACCTGGCTTGGAAAATGAATCTGAAACATTTAAAGGAGAAGGATTTCCTTCTGTGTACGAGGGCACCCGGGCTGGGGGAGGTGGGGTGGGGTGGGGGGGGGTGTTTGCCTTTGAATTCTTCTTCTAGCACTCCCTCAAAGGAATGATCCTTTTGCGGGAACTTCAAAGCCCAAATTTGTGCAGCAGGTTTAATTTGGTCATTTAAAAAAAAAAAAATGTGGTGTAGCAGAGGCAAGCAATTAAATGATTGCTCCTACAAGTTAATAAATCTTCAACAGCCTTTTCAAAAGGTCCAAGGATTTGTGATTTAAGTGTGCTAATGTGCTGTTTTCCCTATAAAATCCCGGGGTTTATTCAGAAGGTAAATGATGGGGAGAAAAAAAAAAAAGGCACCGAGATTGAAGCCCCTTAACATTCAGCTTAAGTGCTGGTTCCACCCGCCTGAGCACACGTTTCGCAGCAGCTTTGTTAAGATTCCAGCCGGCACCCTCGCTGTCACCACTGGTTCTTGTACAGTCAAGCCCTGCTCTGTGCAGAGCAAATCTTTGCTCAGTTAGAGGAGCGTCAGTCACCAGTGAGCTTGGCTGGCAGCCCAGGGTTGTTAGGCCTTTCCCTGCTCCACCCGCATGAGAAATTGATGGGACATCGCTACCCAAACAACAGAGTGGAGAAACGGGATAAAAAATAAATAAATAAATGAAATTGTCACCCAGGCTGACAGAATAATCTTGAAAATGCAATGTACACATCCAGTCTACAAGCAGAACAGGGAAACTCGGGCTTTGCTTGGTGCCAGGCAGTGTCTCCTCTGGTTGGTAGCCGTTTCTTCTTTCTGCTTCTCAAAGATGTGGATTTGGAATAGGGGGCAGGAGGAAGAGCAGTCCCGGCCAATGATTAACCTGGGTAGAACCTTCTGGCCACTTAGACCTGCTAGATGCTCCTAGGCCGATTATCTACTTAAGAAAAACATCCCCCCAGCAACGCTGTGGAGTGAAGTCACAGGCTTTGGTGGAGGGAGACAACTCTGACAGTGGGTAATTTCTGCTGAGGAGAAAAATAAGGATCAGAGAAAATCAGGGACGGAGCCGAAAAAAAAGATATAAAGTAGGCATGGTTTTTAAATAGGAATGGCTGGCAGAGCCATTAATCACACAGAGCTCTGAGCTACAGGCTTTCTATAGTGCCACTAAGACCAAAGGACAAGACTCCTCAGAGAGCCTTGAATATACCATCAAAAGCTCCCCTCTTGCCCCAAAGCATAAGAGGAATGACCTGCTCAAAGAGGCCAAAAAAAAAAAAATTAAAAATCTAAGGAGTTTGAGTAAATATTTAGATTCTTTGGTTTTCTACCATTGAATCAATGCTCTGGTGGCCCTGGCAGTTCTTACTCTCATCCTAAGTGGAAAAAGGGAATTTCACTGACGGCAATAGATTATTTAGCAGCTTTGACGGGTTGTGGCGGGGAGGGGCCAGCACACTGATGAACCCGAACCCTCCAGCAAGCCTTTGTTTCAAAAAGCTGTTAATTGGAGGTTTGTGGGGAGAAATCAGAGACGACTGTAGGTTCTGAAGCTTTCATAACTTCTTTTAAAAACCCCTCAGTATTCTTGTAGCGTGCACGTGCTCTTTGAATGCATAATTTCTCCTGGAAGTTATAGGATTCCTGCTCCGGGCTGTGCCTGCGTTGAAAAAGGGTTCTGAGAATGTTGGCGTTTTGCTCCCTCTGCGCGTCTCCATCGCGCGTTCCTGCTGGTGGTAAATGGGACTCCGTGAACCGGTGTAACTGGAGTGGTGAAGGATGGCGCTTCCTAATTCCATCTTTCACGCACTGCTCTGAGCACCCACCCTCTGGCTGACTTCACAGGATCTGGGCTTTCAGACGAATTCATAGCAAAGAAATACAGTCACGTATTTACCGGTCATCATTGCGCGTTCTCTGTGATGCGGCTTGGCTTCAAGGCATGGCGGGAATATCCTCAAGATATGTTAAGATGCCTTTTCTCTTTGGTAGAGTACCTCTCCTAACTTGGATTCAGAATCTCTCTGTCGGAGTACTAATTGAGTTGCTGACAAAATGAAGTGACTCTAAAGCTCCCAGCCAGTTACTTCGCCTGTACGAAGGGCTTCACGACTGCCGTTTTTGGACACGTGGCTTGTGGTCCTAAAGAATCACGGTGAACATTTGAAATTCCCTGTAATAGCATCAGGGCCAGATTCCTGGCTAGGTCCTCACACAGGGTCCAGGGCTCAGAAGGACCCTGCGCTTGGTTTCATGTTCTGCCGTCGCCGTCTTGAGGTTTTTCCTAGCTTTTGAACAAGGGGCTCCATGGCTTCTTTTTGCATTGGGCTCCCCAGATGTTGCACTGGTTCTGAATACGGTTATTTGAGTTTGCCCACGGTGTCCATTTCTTTGCCACTGTAACTTTTATTGGATATTTTACACTAGCGTTTCACATTCTCAGGGACCAAGTAACCACTGAATGAATTCTCCCTTTTTTGGCTTTCTTGCTGCCACGTTCTTCCCATTAATGCTGGCGGGGGGGGGGGGGGGGGGGGGGGGGGGGGGGGGGGGGGGGCGCTACTCTCTCCTTGCCCCACCCCCAGTCCCATTCCCCAGACAGGAGGTGCCCTGCTGCTCCTTTGGGGCCCCATGAGCCTTCCTTAGCCTCCCTCCGCACAGCTCTATTCCCCCACTTTCCCAAACAGAAAGAAGGCTTCCTCCAGGGTGTTCACCCATCCTGGCAGCACCTTATGAAACATACACCTGCTGTAACCACTTCTCCCGCCCCGGTTCTAGACAGCAAGGTCTTTCGAGAGGGGAGGGGGCTTTCTCTTTCTCAGACCTGCTGCTTCCCCTCCCACCATTCCCATACAAAGTCAGCATTCAGGTGTTTTGTTTTGTTTTGTTTTTTAATGGCAGCACTTGAGGCATATGGAGGGTCCCAGGCTAGGGGTCTAATCAGAGCTGCAGCTGCTGGCCTACAGCACAGCCACAGCAATGCGGAATCTGAGCTGCATCTGTGACCTACACCACAGCCTATGGCAATGCTGGATTCTTAACCCACTCAGCGAGGCCAGTGGTCGAACCCACATCCTCATGGATACTAGTCAACAGGTTCATTACTACTGAGTTACAACGCCAGCATTCAGTTTGTTGACTGAATAAATGAGCAACCAAACCAGTCACCAGAACTACCAGATGCCCCACTGACTCATTTTTATCTCACCTTCTAAAATTTTTTTTTCTCTGCTTTCCATTTGCAAAGTTCTTTGGAGCAACAGAATACTTCAAATGTATGTGATAGGAACCCAATGAAAAAGCAATTAGATAAAAATGAGCTCCTGATGACTGAAAATTGGTAAGAAATTAAATGTATATCATTGTATATCACAGTCAGTAAAATGGAACACTGTTGAAATATCTATTCTATTTGATGATATGTTTAGACTTTTAGTCTTTTTTTTTTTTTTTGCCGCGCCCAACAGCATGTGGAAGTTCCTGGGCCAGGGACTGAACAGGAGCCACAGCAGTGACTACACCAGATCCTTAACCCACTGCACCACTAGGGAACTCGAAGACTTTTAAAGTCTTATTTGAAGGCCTTAAGCATATGTATACATTCAGAGGTTTAGAAGCCTTTAACACAGGAGCCCACAAGACAAGGGGGAACCCACAGAAGGATGGGTTTGATGGTGGGCAGAGATGTGAGTTAGGACATGCTGGTGCAATTGAATGCTAAAGGTGCCAAGCATCTGCAGTTTTCTGAGGCAAAATCCCTGCCTTTCATCAGACCCTCAAAGGAGCCTCTGGCCCAAAAGTAATTAAAGACCCTCGCTTTGGTATTTTAATTTGAGAAAATGATGTTTCTTTCTTATTAAGATAGAATGCTGTGTATGATGACCTACCATTATTAAAGGAATGCTTTCCAGACTTTTAACAATTCCCCCCCCCACCCCCGCCCCGGCATATACCCCAGTTTATCCACGCTTAAGTTTGAAAACATGTCTCTGGAAGGGTTTCCAGTTGAGATTTTTGTGCTTGCTTTTCAAAAGGATCTGCCTGGTTTCCCTCCCTTTCTCTCCAGCCTGTACTCCGGGCTTGTGCAGATTCCTCCGTGTGCAGAGGGCACCGGGAAAGGGCAGCTGAGAAGCCGTGTCAGCCAATGGCTACTTGTGCTGCACTGCTTTAGTCGGTCCAGGCTATTTTTAGAATTCATGGCATTGATGTGCTTGGGGCCTTGGTGACAAGATGTTAATCGTTTCCTGACTGGGCAGACAGCTGTGTGGAGAGGTGTTAAGTTTTCAGTAAAATCATCCGTTTTACTACCTCACATGTACCTGCCATGTTAGCTCATTTACCCCTGAATTTTTGGTCTGTTTTTCTTGCCTTTAGGCAACTTTTATTTTCTTTCTTTGTTTTCATGTAATGTTATCGGAAAAGTACTGAGAGTCCTCCTCCCTCCACTCGGTAAGTTAGGATGGCTTTTACTTACACATAAATGTGGATTTTGAGGGCTCCCCTTCCTCAAGAATATTACGGGGCTATAGAACTATAACCCCAAATTACTAAGAGAACCCGAATTACTAACAAACGAAACCTACAGTTACCATTACAGATCAATTCACTCAGTTTCGTAGAAGAGTCTAGCCTGTTTCTCTTTTGTTTTTTCTCTAGTTTGTCTTTGAATGGAGGGTATAAGCTTTGCCAGGGGTTCACAGGTGCAAAGTGTGTCCTCTTGGTTGAGACTTTGCGAACTTTTGAATGTAGAAACCTCCCTGGGATAACATAGCTCAATGTTCTCGGCTGTTGTTTTTTTTTTTTTTTTTTGTCACTCCATATCCCTCATGTCCTCTGCTCTGAATTCTCTCCAGTCCAAATTGAGAAATCATTTGTAGTTTCCAGAATCTTGTATCCAGTCTTCGTGTGTATGGATCAGTAAATCATAAACGCCTGTGAGACACGGGTCTGACGTGTTTGTACTGCCCATAGATCCCAGCACCGTGCCAGAGCTGTCATTAGTGCTTTTCAATCCTTGCTGATTCAGTAATGATGACAACCCCGCTTCCATCCTGAGCAATCAGATCTGCCCTTCCCATTGTGGTTCTGCAGGCATTGGTAATGTCTCTGGATGCTTCACGTTTGTTGGGGGAAATTCGCTCATGAAATAATTTCTACACGTGGCAGAAAGAGCACGATAGAGTGATCGTGTAATGGGTGGAAAAGACCCAATCTACAGAATGAGAAATTAGTTTCATATTTATCAGAAATCCTTCGGAGAATACCTTTTGCCCATTATCAGGTTTTCAAAAAGGGTCTAAGGATATTGCAGTGCTATCGGATGAAGAAGGTAACATTTATTGCGTGAGGTCTTGAGCTGATGGTGTGAGCTCATCAGCAAACAGAAGCTGATGGTCTGCTTGGACTAGCAAAGAGTAATCAAGAAGCTGGAGATTATAGAGCCAAGCCTCCTTATTTTGTGGGTGAGGGGATTGGTTCCCATTTAGTTACCAAGTCAAGATCATAGAAGTAGTATTATTAACAGCAATTAATATGTGAGGCTCTTCTTGACATGCTTTGAGTATGTTAACTTGTGACTTCACAGAAACTCTGTGAGGTGGATGTATGCCCTGCCTTCTCCGTTTCCACTGTCCCTCCCTTCAGCCAAGCTTCCATCACCAACTCTTTGGATTCAGCGAAGACTTCCTAAACTGATCATCCCACATCTATTCTTTCTGCCCAGGCAGATTTAACAATCTAGTGAAAACTCCAGTCTGTCCAGGACACATCCTGCTCTCATGTTGCTTGTAGGATTTCCAGGAGGCAGCCCTTTCTGGCTTCCTGGGGCCTCCTTTATTCACTCCTGGTTACCCCTCCACCCCCTACCTGTCAGAGCCTTCCATCTGCATCCCTCTATCTAGAAGGCACTCTCCTTTCTCCTTTTCCCAGACTTACTTCAACCGTCCTTTTGGATCTTAAGTCAGAAGTCAAGGCCTCAGGGAAGCCTTCTCTGACTCCCTAGCTGATCGGATGCCAGATGCCACTGTTACCAGCCTTAGGGCCCTCAGGGACCATATCCCTTTGACTCACCCCTGTGTCCCAAAGCTAATGCGGTGCCCAGTGCAGAGCAGACAACACGGATTTGTTGAAGGAGGAAAAGAAAGATGGAAGAAAGATCTGAGGTGTCAGAAATAATTCAGTCTCTTATGTCAATCAAAAGAGTCAGGTTTGGAGTTAACAGTATCTGATTTAGATTCCTACCTGACTGCTTATTTTTTTTTTCCCCTTTTGGCAATGCCTTCCATGGCATGTGGAAGTTCCCAGGCCAGGGATCAAACCGCACCACAGCAGTGACAACACGAGATTCTTAACCTGCTACGTCACCAGGGGAGCTTGTGCAGCTTCCTTAGTGGGGAAATGCATGGAATGGGGAGCAAGAGCAAAAGCCTAGTCAAAAATGATGCTGAGATGAATTCCAAATGATCTGTCTAGGTACTCTGCCCTGAAAGAGAAGGGGTATAGCTGGCCACTTCTTTTTTTTTTTTTAATTAAAGTATAGGTGATTTACAACGTTGTGTCAATTTCTGCTGTACCATCACAGTGACCCAGGCATACCTATATGTACATTCTCTTTCTTTTTTTATGAATGTTATTACTTTTATAGTTGTACAACGATCATCACATCCAAATTTTATAGCATCTCCATCCCAAACCTTCAGGGCATCCCCTCCCCTCCCAACCTGTCTCGTTGGAAAAACCATCAATTTTTCAAAGTCTGTGAGTCAGTGTCTGCTCCACAAAGAAGTTTACTGTGTCCTTTTTTTTAGAGTCCACATGTAAGTGATAGCATATGATGTTGGTGTCTCCCTGTCTGACTGACTTCACTTAGCATGACAATGTCTAGGTCCATCCGTGTTGCTGCAAATGCTGTCATTTCTTTCCTTTAAGTTGCCGAGTCATATTCCATTGTGTATATGTACATCTTCCTGGTCCACTCCTCTGTTGATGGACATTTAGGTCGTTTCCATGTCTTGGCTATTGTATATAGTGCTGCAGTGAACATTGGAGTGCATGTATCTTTTCGAGTCATGGTTTTCTCTGGCTAGACGTCCAGGCCCACGTACATACAGTCAACTGATCTATGACAAAGGAGGCAGGAATATACAACGGAGAAAAGACAGTCCCCTCAATCAGTGGACAGCCACATGAAATTAGAACACTTCCTAACACCATACACAAATATCAACTCTCAATGGATTAAAGACCTAAACATAAGACCAGACACTATAAAACTCTTAGCAGAAACATAGGTGAAACACTCTCCAGCATAAACCACAGCCAACATCTTCTTAGATCCACCTATTCGAGTAATGACAATAAAAACACAAATAAACAGATGGGACCTAATTAAACCTACAAGTTTCTGCACAGCCAAGGAAACCCTAAACAAAACAAAAAGACGACCCACAGAATGGGAGAAAATATTTGCCAATGAAGTGACTGACAAGGGATTAATCTCCAAAATTTATAAACCCTTTCTGCATCTCAATACAAAAAAAAAAAAATCAAAAAATGGGCAGAATATATCAACAGACAATTCTCCAAAGAAGACATATGGATGGCCAAAAAACGCATTATTCGAGAAATGCAAATCAAAATCACTATGAGATACCACCTTACACCAGCCAGAAAGGCCGTCATCAAAAAGTCTACCAAAAATAAATGCTGGAGAGGGTGTGGAGAAAAGGGAACCCTATGACACTGTTGGTGGGAGTGTAAATTGGTGCAACCACTGTGGAAAACAGTATGGAGATTTCTCAGAAAACTAAAAATAGAACTACCATTTGATCCAGCAATCCTACATTCTCTTTCTTCTTTCATCTTCCATTATAGTCT
Source organism: Phacochoerus africanus (assembly GCF_016906955.1). Taxonomy (NCBI): domain Eukaryota; kingdom Metazoa; phylum Chordata; class Mammalia; order Artiodactyla; family Suidae; genus Phacochoerus; species Phacochoerus africanus. The sequence continues at coordinate 12,551,755 of NC_062555.1, read as the reverse complement.
ATCCCAAGAGACTGGATGTGGTCCCCTGTGCTGCACAGTAGGATACCAGTCACTTCTTAAGTATGGGCTGTGCATAATGATTGCCTTCTCAAAAGAACAGTATGGAAAGAGGGATGGGAAAGAGTAACTTCCCACAGTGGGGAAACCAGACAAAGAAGACCTCTGCCAGGAAGGGAAGGTTGGTCCCGACACTGATAGATCACATTGGTAGTGTGTACTTTTGACAGGATGGGCTGAAAACAGCGCTTTACCTCTGCGGTCCTCCAAACCCATAGCCCGAGTCTAAACATGAGAAAAATAACAAGCAAATCTCAATCAAGGAATTCTATGAAGGGCTTGACCAGAACGCCTCAAAACTGTCAAGATCGTGGAAAAGAAGAGAAGTCTGAGAGACGTTACAGTCTATCGGAGCCTCAGGAGCCACAACAACTAAATGTATTTATCTATGTATTTCTTTTGAATGTTAGGGCTGCACCCGAGGCATATGGAAATTCCCAGGCTAGGGGTCAAATCAAAGCTGTAGCTGCGGGCCTACACCACAGCCACAGCCATGCAGGATCTGAGCTGTGTCCATGACCTACACCATAGCTCATGGCAATGCCAGAGCCTTAACCCACTGAGCGAGGCCAGGAATCAAACCTATGTTCTCATGGTTACTAGGTGGGCTCATTATCGCTGAGCCCACCTAGTAACCACCTAGTTATTATTCCAGAACAACTAAATGTGATGTGACATCCTGATGAGGTCCTGGAGCAGAAGAAGGACAATAGATAATTAAGAACATCCGGATAGATATGGAATTTAGTGAATCATGATGTATCAATACTGGTTCGTTTGTTGTGACAAAGGTAACATTACAATTTGGAGACCGGGTGGGAGGTCTCTGGGTGGGAACTGTCTAGTGCTATCCTCACAACTTTTCTGCAGATTTAAAAGTATCCTAAAATGAAAAGATTCTATCAAAACACCCAAAGCTGGTCAGGTTTTGAGGTTGGATGTCTGGGGAAGTCAGTGGTGTCAAAAGACAGCAGGAGAATCCACCACGAAGTCACTGGCTCTGAGCATTAGGAAGTGTGGAGGGGGCTGGTGGTGGCATCAGACCTCAAGCTTAAGGAGATGCCGGGGGCTGAGGAAGAGGAGGTACCCCCAGAAAGTCACAGGGGAAAAAAATGGAGTTGGAGTTGAGCTAGAAGAAACCATAGACACCAGTGAAGGATTATTTTTTCAAGATTTGGAAAAATGTGTATTTGTCCATGACATGGGAGGAAAAATTGCTACAATGCTTCTTCCATTTGTATTTAAATGTGAGGCCCTAAAAAGGTGATGGTTAGGTGTTCCCTTGTGACACAGCAGGTTAAGGACCCAGTGTTACCACTGCTGTGGCTTAGGTCATTGCTTTGGATGCTTCAATCCCTGGCCTGGGAACTTCCACATGCCTCGGGTGTAGCCAAGAAAAAACAACACAAAACAACAACAACAACAAAAAAAAAAAACAAGAAGGTAATGGTTAGATGATGGCTAGAGATTATGGGTGGGTTGGCTTTATTCCAACATGATTTGGTAGACCAGTTTTGTTGTTTCCTTGAGAAAATCCCCAGATATTGGTATCTATAGGTCCTTTCTCTAGAACCTCTATTTCTCCCAAACAGAGACCTCCAGTGTCCTGCCTTGGGGATGTACAATTGCCTGAGGGCGTCGTGGGAGCCCAGTGGGGCTGGAGGCATGTGGGCATGCAAGCTCTCTACATTTTGGCAAGGGGCTCTGAAGTACCCCTCTGCCGTCTCTCACCCATTGCGCCCAGCGTTCCCATCGTTCGAACTTCTCTAGCTCGGTTTCCCCAAAGACAAAGCGAGGAGGAAGACAAGGTGCTCACCTTTTAGGGAGTGTGTACAAGATGTGGGGGAAGAGTGGCAGACCTTCAGCCATCCCCCCCTGCGTTTAGCCCCTGCCTCTCTCCTGCCTTATGTCAATATCAGCTACCCAGGGATCGCGATTCCTGAGCTTTTAGAGTCGAGAGTCCCACGTCTTGTTGGTACCCCACTCTGCCTGTGTTTACTGTTCACTTCCTGCCTCTCTCCTGAACATTTACTACTCTGAGCTCTGCCTTCCAACTTCACAGACCATGGTTCATGGTCAAGTATGCCTCCTATTTTTTATCGAAGATGCTGAATGTGTTTCTGCTCTGCTTTACTGCTGTTTTCTAAGATGAAGGGGGGAAAAGTCTTTACCTTCGTAAAATCATAATTCCAGGATCCAACATTTCAAATCACCTTTGTTTTCATACACAGGTGGTTAGATTTTGAAAATAGGCGTTAAAATGTAATATATTATACAGTCTGATTATTTCTTTCTTTATTTTAGTGGAAAAACAGTTGTAATTAAGGAATAGAGCCGTTGTTTGATTTTTTCCGAGGCTGTTGGTTTAAAGTTTAGTCCTCAGAACATATTACTTTCTGCCTTTGGGGCAATCCTCACATTTTTGAGAGTAAGCAGTCTTTGTCAAGTGATGCAAGAACCCAAGCTTGTTTTCTGGAATGGAAATTAACTGAACCTGAGGCCCTTCCTTGTTCCACCCTTTTTGGTTCTTTTCTCTTTTAATATTTCAGTGATGTTTTTAAAAAATGACAAAAAAAATGATTCTGGATCTTGGTTTCTTGAGCTGTATGCACTTGTCAGCTTGTTGAGGGTGAAGGAAAGGAAGACAGCTTTTCCTGCATCTTTTCTTTCCCAGAAGAAGAAAGCTAGAGCTCTCCTAGGTCCATGGTCCCCCAAGATAGAGTGCGTGCAATCCAGGGAAATGGTTTCCCAGTGAAACGCTGTTTTGTTTTGTTTTGTTTCTTCCATTCATACAACTTGAACTCTCCTTTGGTAACACTTCAAATGTCCTGAATGAAACCTTTTCTTTTTGGCACTCAGGAAGCTCTCTTCACTATGTTCTGCAGTAATAACCCCAGGAACTCCCAGAGGAGATCCCTGTCTAGGGAGGGGGCTTAGTCAGTGGAAACAGACAAGAAATGGGTTCTCGTTAGGAAATAGCAGCTCCAACAGGCATATCTCTCAAGAGGTCTCCAAATGGATGCATCTTCGCTTCTCGACATGGTGATGGGCTGTCACACCCCTTTCTAGGACTTCCCTTGGGGCTCACAACATACCCCTTTTGTAACCTATGTTTTCCCAACAGAAAGTTGGGGGTTGGTGGAGCTGGAGGGATGGTATATCACCAAGTATCTGTCAAAGCCTGTTCTCGCTGCTACAGAACGTAGTTCCCACCTACAGAAGAAGCCAGGAGGGTGGTTGAGCCCTGATTCTCCCCAAGCTGTCAAGTTATCAGGGAATCCTAACCTTTAGGAACAGTTTCGCCACACCATCTTGAGTATGACTCTACTGTCCCCAAGAACCAAGACCTCCAGGAGCTTATTTCTCTCACACTTACGTCAGCCTTAGGTCTTTCCCATCATGCTGTCATGTCTCAGCTGGCAAGGCCAGGCTTTAGTTTGTAATCATGAAGAAGGCAGGAGGCCAAGGCTTCCTAAATTGCTCACTGAGCCTTATTGTAAATTTATATTGAACTCTTAATGGTGGGAGCATTAAAAAAATTGGAGCTTTTGAAAGATGATCTCATTTCAGATTTTTTTTTTCTCTCCTATATTCTCTGGGTTAGACCACATTATTTAAAAAAAAAAAAAATCCTTATTTAAGCCAAAAGTCTGGAAGTGTAATTGTCATTGAATTTACTTTAATGATAAAAACAGGAAGGAGATGATCTTTCATTCAGAAAATGGTTATTGGATCTGCTCTGTCTGTGGGCACTGCTGAACCTAAAGATGAATAAGCCATGGCTCCTCTCCTCCAGACCCTTCAAGATCAAAGAAAAACAAAACCCCTACAGTACCTGTTGGTATGGATTATGCTGCAGTACAGATTACCTGAAAATGGAATGGCTTAAGACAGCCCATAACGCTTGTCTCACGCAGTTTCTAGAGTCAGGAGCCTGGAGCAGCTCAGTTGGCCAGTTCAGGCTCTGGGTCTCCCATGAGGTTGCACTCAGCATGGTGGCCAGGACTGAGGTCCTCTGAAGGCACGACAGGGGGAGAGGGTCTCCTTCCAGGTTCAAGCCCATGGCTGCCAGCTGGAGGGCCTCAGTTCCTTAGGACGTGGGCCACTCCAGATGGCTGCTCCTGGCATGGCAACTGGCTATCCCAAAGCTCATGATCAGAAAGAGAAGGAGGCTGAAAGAGAAGCCACAGTGTTTATTTGTGTGTTTGTTTTTTTTTTTTTAATAATCTAATCTCAGAAGTGACATATATCATTTCTACTGGGTGCTATTGGTCACACAGACTGATCCTGGTACAATATGGGAGGGGCCTATATAAAAATATGAATAAAGGAGGGGGCTTTGAGGGAAGCAACCTGGAGGCTACCACCACCGTCTTCCTTCCAAATCTTCACCTGCTCATGCTCCAAGATTACCATCAAAAATATTCAGGAATTCCTATTGTGGCTCAGCGGTAATGAACCCAACTAGTATCCATGAGGATGTGGATTCAGTCCCTAGCCTTGCTCAGTGGGTTAAGGTACTGGCACTGCTGTGAGCTGTGGTGTAGGTCTCAGACGTGGGTCGCATCCCCTGTTGCTGTGGCTGTGGCTGTGGCATAGGCTGGCAGCTACAGCTCCAATTCCACCCCTAGCCTGGAAACTTTTACGCCACATGTGTGGCCCTAAAAACAAGACCAAAAAAAAAAAAAATTCCAGATGTTTCTAGAGATTCTCATACTAAGTGAAGTAAGGAAGAGAAAGACAAATCCCATATGCTATCACGTATATGTGAACTCTGAAATATGGCACGGATGAACCTATCTACAAAACAGAAGCAGACCCACAGACGTGGAGAACAGGCTTATGGTTGCCGAGGGGGAGGGGGAGGGAGTGGGATGGACGGGAGGTTGGGGTTAGTAGGTGCAAACCATGACATTTAGCATGGCTGAGCAAGGAGGTCCTGCTGTGCAGCCCAGGGAACTCTCTCCAGTCACTGGAGCTAGAACATGCGAAAAAGAATGTATAACAGGTCACTTTGACGCACAGCAGAAATTGGCAGAACATTGTAAACCAACCATAAAAACATTTTTGAAAAATCCAGAGGTTAGCCACCACCATGGGAAGAAGGTGGGCAGTATTTAGAGATGGGATAGTAAACACAGAAGATACGTATGGACCGGCCAAAAGGGACAACAGCCTGGAGTGTTTGTCTAGAAAGTGTGTTGGACAGACCCTCTGAATTCTAACTACTGACGTGATTCTGATGCTGGCAAGAAAGATCTAAGGTTATTGGCCGTATTCCTTTCAGCAGCAGACTAGAAGCAGTTCTTTGCCATGAAGGGATCATGGTGCCTTATGAAAACTGAAAGGGGAACAGCACGAGGAGCTGCCTTTGAATAGGCCCTTCTATGGCTCCCATGATATGGCATCAACCACAGCCGGGCAGGTGTTTATTTTGCTGCTGTTGTTGTTGTTTTGTTTTTCCAGGGGAGGGTTTGTGCACCATTAATATTTAACAAACCAAGGCAGGGTTTGTTGTAAGGTCATCGAAGGAAAAATTTTGTCAGCGTACTTACAAAATTATTTCTGATTTGACTGAAGCATCAAATGCTGCTGCACCGTTCTCTTCTTAAAGACGGAATTACTTTACCCAAAGATGCCTTTACATAGCAGGTATGCAACCTGAGTGCTCCACGCCTTTTTCCTACGGCCCCACCCCATTTTTACTTCGCTTATGTATAAAAAGATGCCTGGGCAGATCTGAGGTTGATCTCCCCACTTCTGAGTATTTATTTCTGAAGCAGTGATAGAAGGCTGTCAATATCCAAAGCCGCTTTTCCCTCCTGGCCTTCCCCTGCTTTAACCTGGCAAACGCCTTGGGAATATATGGAGAGTAATAGCTGCAGAGAGAAGAAGAAGAAATTGCATTGGTATCACTTTCTAGTACTGTACTTCCGCTCAGAGCAACTTCCAATCCATGCTTAATTTAGGACTAGATCTGGGGAAATGGCCAGATACAGGACATGATATGAAATGAGGTATCCAGCAAATCATGCGTGGGTGTCACCAAAGTAGTGAATAATAGTGACGGCGTGACTCTTGTCCTTGTGTATGTGCTTGGAGAGGTCCTTCTGGTCCGAATGTTATTCAGATATTCCATTTCAAATTGGAAACGTCGATGCAAGTGCTACTGGTAAATGTATAGCAATTATAGGTAATGCCGGGGAAGCTTGACCTTCCCTCTTTGATCTTTAAAACAGTTTTTTTTTCATGCATTTCTTATACTGGGAACAAAAAGAAGATCTAGTTGATAGCAGTGGAACTAATTGTGATTTTGTGTGTGTGTGTGTGAAAAAAAATAAGAGCTGGGTTCTAGTCATGGTTTTTAGAGAGGCATGTAATAGAGTTCCAGGGCCTGAATGTTCTCCTCTGTGCAGCTGTGGAGAAGATCTAGTTGATTTATCAGGGTTTTCCTAGCCCTAATTTCTGTTGGCTGACTTTCTTTTGATATATGTAACTTTTATGTGCCGGTAGTATGATAAAAATGATGGGCTTATGAGAGAAGTCTACATTGTCAATACCAAAACAAGTTGCTTTCTCATAAAGCCAATTTCTAGATTGCTCTTGTAACTAGGTCTTAGAATGTCTTTGTGAGGGTCTGTGGCTCCCGTGTATTGATCACAAAGGGCGTATGTCTGAGAAATGAAAGTGATGATTTTGCAAGTCGTCTCCCCAGAGAGCAAATCTTTTTCCCCCATAGGTTGTTTTCTGTGGTCTAAGTGAAGCGCTTACACTGCTTACTCTTGAAAAATGCTTTTGGCTGCAAGGAACAGACAGGCCAGTCCGTGTGGGTTGAAACATAATCCGTCAGTTATCCCCTATCACCGGCAGGTTAGTGGTCAGTGCTTCCAGGTTTGCTCAGTGGCTCCATAACAATGAGATTCTGGGTTGGCATCGCTCTGAGTCTCTTGGCCTTTCCATTCAGATCAATTTGGCCTTCCCAGATCTGAGCAAGGCATCTCTATAGAATTGTGCCCCAAGCCGATGACCGTCCTTAACCAAGCGTGGGTAAGGAGGATACAATTATTCCCACTTAGCAGGATCAACCAGAATTCATTATTCTAGCGTTCAAGTCTTTCTTACCCCCTGCAAGCCAGCTCTCACACTGATCTTCCAGCCTTGTTTCCTGTTACCCTTCTATTAGATTTCTTACCTATAACCAAACTGTCTACAATATTCTGAAAGACGCGGTAGTTATTTTACGTTTGTGCTGTGTTTCTCCCGTCCTTGTACATCCTCTTTTCATGCTAAGATTCTATCCAAACCTTACCAAGTTCTTCTCTGATCATGCCAGCTGGAAGGAGTTGCTCTTTCCTCCGGATGCCTAGATTTGTTTATATGTCGTGTTTGTGTAACAGCATTGTCCAGAGTGACTTCTGTCCAGATTCCATTCGATAAAAGGAGGCAAACATGACCATGTCCTTTCTGCAGACCGGGAGCAGGCTTCCGAGGGCCTGAGTGACTTTGCCGAGGCATCCTTGTACCCAGTGTTGATGCAGAGGGTAAATGAGCGTCGGTAAGAAACATTCTCCAAAATCCTATGGAGGAAAGAGGATGAGGGTTTGTTTCCCTCTCATGTGAAAGACTAAATTGACTGTTCTAGGTTGATAGGCGGCCCCTCCCAGGTGCTTAGGAAACCCAGGGTGCCAGCAGTTCTGCCATCTCTGATACGTGCTGTCCAAGGCTGCATGACCTGGGCATCCCAGCCAAGGAGGAGGGGAGGGAGCCAGGTCCAGATATTTCCTCCTGAGTAAGTAAGGTGCACGTTGCCCTTTTGTTCATCCTTCAATGGCAAGAGCTTGGTCACGTGGCCTGTCTGCTGCTGGCCTGCGGGAGGTTCTCTGTCCTTGGGTCCAGGAAAGAGCAGATTGGGGTGGAAGGGAGCCTTGAGTGTCCTGGAGCAGGGCTACACCTCTGTGTCTCCGGCCCATGTTACTTAGTGCTGCCCTTTCCTCCCTGTGATAAAGCCAGAAAGGAGGGAGTCTGGTGGTGGACGGCATCCTTGCACTGTGTGAACCTCTATGTGAATAGTAGATATTAAGCAAAGTGGAGGGAACCTACTCAGCACTCTTGGGCTACACACGTGCCACTGTCAAACTTCTCTGCACAACATCACAAATCAGCAAGACTTTAATAAAAAAAAAGTCTTAAAAAAACAAAAAAGGGAGTTCCCTTCGTAGCACAGAGGTTAACGAACCTGACTAGGAGCCATGAGGTTGCACGTTCGATCCCTGGCCTTGTTCAGTGCGTTAAGGATCTGGTGTTGCCATGAGCTGTGGTGTAGGTCGCAGATGCAGCTCAGATTCGACCCCTGGCCTGGGAATGTCCATATGCCCTGGGTGCAGCCCTAAAAAAGCAAAACACACACACACACAAACAAAAAACAAAAGCAAAGAGAGAATGTAAACCCAAACCACCAAAGGCAACGTTACAGTTAATAGCAGTAACAACCCATTTAAAAACATACAAAAGAAAACAATGTTGAGTTAGTTTCAGGTGTATGGTGAAATTATTCAGTTACACACACACACACACACACACACACGCACGTTTTCAGATTCTTTTCTCTTATAGGTTATTTTAAATATTGAGTATAGTTCTGTGCTATGCAGTAGGTCCTTGCTGGTACTTCATTATTTTTAAATTTTTTTATGAAAGTATAGTTGATTTACAATGTTGGGTCAATTTCTGCTGTACAACAAGGTGACCCAGTCATATATATATGTGTGTGTGTATATATACACACACACACATATATATATATGCATTCTTTTTCTCATGTAACTTGACCTTGTAAATCAGCTATACTTCAATACAAATTTTATTTAATTTTGAAAGAAAGTGAAAAACTAAAAAATAAAAACAAAAAGGCTCTCTGGGAGTTCCCTGGTGGCTCAGCAGGTTAAGGATCAGGATTTGTTGCTGCTGTGGCATGGGTTCCATCCCTGGCCCAGAACTTCCACATGCCTCGGGCACAGCCAAACAAACAAACAAACAGTCTCTGAAGAGCAGTTTTCTTTTACAGGCAGGAAGGAGCAGCACTGCAGGCCCTGCCCGTGTCCTTCGTGGTTGACCTTTAGGGAGCAGCAGATCAGACTTGCTCTGTTCTGTTCCATTGATCACACGGTTCCTAAACTCCCCCAGTGCCCCCCGCTGGCATCTAGGCCCGTGGTGTGCTCTCCCAGCTTCAAGCATGCAGCGAAACATGCAAAATGTTATGATTTGTTGCCATGCTGACAGCGTCAACTTAACTACGGCTGACAAACAGGTTTTAAATAGAACATGTCAGTTCATTACAGTATTTTCCATCTGGGTGTGCGTCTTTTTTTTTTTTTTTTCCTTTCCCACATTTCACCCCGAACATTTCAAGAATGTCGCCCCTAAGGTTCAGTTGACACGTGCGGTCCCTCGCCTTAGCGACGGGCTAAGAGCGATATTCTGGAAAAGAGCAAAGGGGTAAACCGTGATGGTGAAAAAGGAGACCCTTCTCTCGCGGGTGCAGGCCATTCTCATAACCAGGTTGAGTTGTCTGGTTTGTCCCGCCTGGTATACGTCTCCGCTTTCTCTTCTTGCTCTGTTGGGCTCTGTCTGGAGGTTGCCACTGAAACCAGCTCTTCCCTCCCACTGGGGGCAAAATTCCAGGGCCGTTCAGAGGTCCTGCTGCGTGAGGTGCAGGCTTGCGCAGACTGCATCCCGATGCCGTGTTGCCTGAAATTCTGGCCCTCAGAACGGCTCCTCTTGCCAGCTCTTGACAGTTTGCTGAGGGTGCCAGCTGCCTCCAGTCTCAAATGCTACCTTCCCAGCACTCTGCTGGTCAGACAGCCCCCCTCCCCGCCTCCTGCTACCTACCGAGCAGGGACACTCACATCGCCCATCAGTAATTTTGAATGGCAAAGCCACATGAAGGGCCGTAATTGTATTTTAAAATGATGTCTTGGGTCTGTGTGGCGTTATGATGAAAATACACAGTGACAATGACGGTCTTAAAAGTCTATTCCCGGGAGGGTTCCATTTTGCTCGCTTTTGTGTCACTACAGATTTTTAAATTCTAAAGAAATTTGATTAAAAAAAAAAAGTCATGTTAATACTCGACTTTTCCTTCTGAGGGTATTCCTTGCAGTTCTGCGCCGTTTAGGCTCTGGGCTGTAAATGTTTGGACAGCAGCTCAGAACATCGTCTCCGAGGGAACATTTTGCAAGTGTTATCTCCTTGTTCACAGGAGTCCAAGGTGGACCTAGGAGAGGGGTGTTTCGTGATGGAAGCTGAAATAGCAATGAAAAGAGGGATGGCCAAATTATGTAAAATCAGAGTGCATGAATAATTCAGGACTTGCTTGAGTGCGATTCTTATTTTTATTGTTAAATAATACTAGCATTTCCATGAACTAATAACACACAGACTAACCAACTGGTACACTTTTCTGGAGGGGGTTTGGGGCCATAGGGAGGAGGAAGGAAGAAAGAAAACCGGGGCCAAATAGGCATCCTTTGGCGATGGAGTGTGCCCAGTGAGACATCGATGAAATCGTCTGTTTTATAATCCCTTATCTTCACTGAAGCCAAGAGAACCCCAGTAGCACATCTTTGTTTTGGAATCACTGTGATGTTTTATGAACGCTCTTCTCTGTTGCACCTCAGAATCTGAATCTAGTGCTTTATAAACTTTCTGTATTTTTCCCATAAATTCTAGGATGTGCATGTGTGTGTGTGTTTCTGTGTTGAGAGGAATAAGGGATATAAGGGTTTCTTTTATTATGACTCATGAGATGGAGCTTAGATTTAGGGCTATTGTGGAATAGGACGAAGGCCTCTGCAAGGAACTTATTTTTAATCTCTAGCAAAAGCTATTCTTAGCTAAAAAGGGAAAATCCTCAGCTGCAATTAACTCTAACATCGTGGAGGCTTTTAACAGGCTAGGAGAGGCGTGGTGAATGAGCAAATTATTGAGAAAACACTCAACACTGGAGAGAGAAAAATAAGATGTGAATTATGAAAAAGAAGCTCTCAGAGGAGTGGGATGGGGTGACGGGAACTTTTAGCAAAAAAAGTATAATAAGTGGACAAACATTTATACAAAAGAATAAATACGTGGCCAAGATCTTTTAATAACCTTGCTTAATCTAATGAAAGTGCAGTTGGCTCCGAAAGAACTGCATTAACTAAGAGATCAAGAAACAAAAGCAAAAAGCAGGGTGTGAAATACATAGATGGTCCCCCAGATTAGGATGGCATCATCCAGTGTTGCAGAAGAAGAAGGATAAGATGCTTTTGAAATTTAAAATCGAACTTTTTTTTTTTTCTAATTCTCATTCCTCGAGAGAGGCCACGAAAGATCTTCTACAGCAGTACTGGGAAGTGTTTTTACTGAATATAGACTAGAAAATATCAAGAGCATCAGGACAAAGCTCGGGCAGGAGTCCCAAAGGAACACGGTCTTGGGATGGTCCCTCTGAAGGCAGTTCTGTCACCTGCTATCACGACCGTGTGGTCCAGACACTGGAAGGGGACACAGGAGGATTTGAATCCCATTAGGGATCTGTGACCAATTGAAGAGAGAGTAGATTCACTGAGGCTGAGAAACTATGAATACATAAGCCACTCTCTAGTCTTGTATCAACAGAGGAGCTCTGTTTATAGGTGAGCTAAAGCTAAAGGTAGCGTCAGGAAGTGCAATTTCCTAGAAGGTAAAATCATCCCGATTATTTTTCGCATTAGTGAAAAGTGAATGATGAAAAATTGGGCCTTTAAAAGATAACTTCGGAAGGATCTAGATGTTCTGAGCCAGACCGTGCTGGGGGGTAAGTGCGTCGATATCATGAATGATGCACCCAGTATAGCAGCACGGCTTTTCCTAACTTCCCCAGCCGGGCTGCTTGAGGGTGTTTCTGTCCTGTGTCCTGAAAGATCAGGATTAGGATGCATTTCTAGTTTCTTTTGTTTGCTTGTGTGATTTAGCATAAAGGATATTTTTAGACCTCTGCTTTTTGTCTTTCGCAAGTTTGATAGCAGCAGGTAAAATGGAACCTTTATTTGGTTCTTGACCGTCAGGCTTTGCTTTATCTTAGGTCTCATGATCTGAGTGGCCACCCTCCCTGGCAAAGAAACGGCTCTTGTGGTTGCTCCTGTGAAAGAGCTACTTCTCGTCCTTCCCTGGCTTTGAGTTAATTCCAACATCGCTCAAAAAAGCCAACCAAAAAAAAAAATGAAATAAACCAAAGAAAGTTGTGCTTCTTGTTAGCTGCACAGTATCTAATAATACCACACACACACACACACACACACACACACACACGGTAGTGAATTAGCCCTATAGCCCTATTTCCTCAGACCCCATCTGAGGAAAAGTAGAGGACCTCTCTTAGTGAATGTATTGTCTGGGGGAACAGAGATTGGAACTATCCATAATGTAATTGAGACAACTGATTGTTACCAGCAAACCCAGATAGTAAGTTCTAAATTCTCAACCAGAAGAAGCTCCATCAGAATCACCTAAACAGTGTTTTCAACCTACACAAGGCTGTCGCCCAGCGCGCTCAAACCCCCACTTCCCCCAAAGGTTCCAAGATGCCCTGTAACTATTCTTAAGAGAAATGTAAGATTGGAGGTTTTTCATTCCTTTATTTCACTTTCTGATGTCAGCACATGAGATTATTTCTAAGGCACAGAGGCCATCTGAATAGGTATTTTTTAAGGAGAAGGAGAAACAAAGGAGAAAATCTTTCCCCCAAATTTCTCATTGGTCCAAAAAATGGAGTACCTGTCAAAACTGACAAGGGTTATTTGTTATTTTCAACCACATATTCCCCGTCGCCTTCTCTCGCATGCTTGTTTTATTTATTTGTGAGGTAGAAAATGATTACCGTAAAGCTGTTTTTGTCTGGGATCCCATCCTTTGATCAAAAGAATCCAGTGGAAATTGCAGATTCACACTGGGCTTTCATTAACGTGAGCATTAGCCTTGTTCTGAACTATTGACAAAATGCTATAGCATTCTTGAGAGCAGAACGTGTATTCTTTTAAATAAAGAACTAGTTCATTAGAAGCTCTTTCTAATGAAAATGACCTAATCTGCTGCTAAATGCTAACTTAAAAAAAAAAAAAAAAGCTGAACGGTAGTTTGCAAAAATGCATATTGATTCCCATCAATCAATAGGGTAGAACATGATTGCGGCTTGGATTTCTCTAGAGTTTCTAAAATGTCCTCTCTCTTCCCGGTGCAAGAGCAGAAAATATTTGCCTGCATTTTGATACCTGACATGGAAATTAGATATTAATATATACAGGGAAAGACAGAGTCAGAGAGAAAATACTCAACACCCCAAGAAGGTAGGAATGGTGCCGTTATTCACAAATGGCAACACCATGGGTGACTTAGTCATCCTATAACAAGTGCAAATCTGTCTCTCTGATCAAAAAGAGAAGGGATTTAAAAGGCATCTACCAGCCTTATTATATTTAAGTGCTCTTGCGTTTTGCTGCAAAACCCGGGCCTTTGTAATCGGGCCGTGACTATTCACTCACACGAGGCTTGCCCAGAACAGATAGAAAGGGGACCTCAGTTGGTTTCTTTAAGCTGGAAGAAATGGCACATCATCATTATTTGGGAAGTGGAGGCCTCGATGTTCAAAGCGTATTGGGGTTGATTTTCTAAAAAAAAAAAAATTCCTCTTCGTCAGCCGAGGTGACAGCCAGGCCAGGTGACTCCCAAGTGAGACTTATTGACCTCCGGACCTTACAATCAGAGGCTTGTCACCTTGTCAATTGTCAGCATTTGCACACAGCACGTCTGAATACCGCAGTGCAGGACATAAATATGAAGCTGACCAGTTTGGCTCTTGCTGTGCACATTCAGGATTCCCAGGAATCATCTGGAAATGAGCCAGAGAGTGCGGCTTGCATTCCCTAGGGTTTCTGTCTTACCTGGTGACATGCCTGGCCTTCTGAGACAACCCCACAAGGAGACAGAAGGGAAGAGGAGGTGGTCTCTCCTTTGGGCGCCAGGGGGGTATAGATATGTTGGCTGGCGTCTTTTTACTTGCATTAAGTGGTTCACTAAAATATAAGCTCCTTGGAATGGTGACCATATGTTTAGCATTTGGAATAAAGAAGCCATTAAATAAATGTTGACGGATTTATTGATGGACTTCTACATATGCTCATGTGGTTAAATCCACCCTTGGATATGAGAGAAATAAGAAAACAAAAGAAATAAGAAAAATGTGAAGGTTATATAAAGAAACTTGCAAATATAATATTTCTTATCTACTGCTTTCATCACTGCTCTTAAAAAACACAACAGCAACAATTAAATACATTTACCTTGATTTCTCCATGGTCTTACTCTTCAACAAAGATTGAAGCAAGAGGTTTTTTAATTTGTTCTTTTGTTTGTTTTTGCTATTCAGGGCCATATCCCTCGTCCTAAGCATAGTTTCTGTCACATAGTAGATGCTCAATAAATATTTGCCAAATGAAAGGATGAATTTATTATGCAAATCCTGGAGAAGCTAACATAGTAATATACTGTCCTTTTCCAGAGACGTATTACCCACAAACCAGGTGTATTTCTTACTTGCTCTTGATAAGACAAGATTTATCATTTTGCTTATTATTTTGCATTGGGTTAAAAAATAAGTGCATAGTTAGAAGTTTAAGATGCTTCACTGAATTATATCTTAAAATTTACTAGTGGAATTTAGTGCTGAAGTAGAAAGATACAAAAATAATTAAAATTTAGGAGTTCCCGTCACGGCTCAGCAGAAACAAATGAATCTGACTAGCATCCATGAGGATGCAGGTTTGATCCTTGGCCTCACTGCTGGGTTAAGGATCCAGCGTTGCTGTGAGTTGTGTAGGTTGTGGATGCGGCTTAGATCCCACATTGCTGTGGCTGTGGTGTAGGCTACACCTCGGATTCGACCCCTAGCCTGGGAACTTCCATCTGCCACAGGTGTGGCCCTAAATGACAAAGGAAAAAAAAAAAAAAGGAAGCTACAAGACCTACGGATGGTGTTGCTCACCCTATGAGTCACAGGAGTCACGGCGCTTAGTTTAGTGTGATGCTCATTGGAAGCTTCGTTGTGATGGATGGCTGCTAACCTCTTGTGTTGGAGCCACAATCCAGAAAGAACATAGGACCATGAGTCTGGGGATTGGATGCCCGTGGGCATTGCTTTGTCACTCACCAGCTGAAGGACCTTTTGCACATCCTTCCTCCTCTCTGGACCTCTGTTTTGTCTTCTGTAATCTGCACTCCCATGATGGGGTTCATTATATTATAGAGATGATATAGACGAGAAGAAAGCAATCTGGAGCAAGGGCTTCCAGACCTGTCTCTGCTCTAGTTTCATCTTTGCTAAAATGAAGATAACAATAATAATGGACCTATAGCTTTTGGGTGACAATTAAGGAGAGAATGTCAGCCTAGAGCCTGATTCAATATGCAGCGAGCAAATTCCAGCACTTATTGGCTCTTATTCTATATCTAAATACGTAGGATTTCATGAGAAATGGCCCCCACCTCTCAATGACTCAACGTGAAAAATGTCCAGGCATTCGCAGAGTCCATCCTGATAACTTCTGTCAAGTCGGGAGAAGAATTGCTAGGTTTTCCATTTCAAATCTTACACACGGGGCGTTTTCAATTTTGAAAATGTCAGGGCTTTGACAGTACTCCTTTAAAAGTAGCTTTGTTGTTTTTAAATTATGTTTGTTAAGCTGGAAATCCATAATGGGAATAATAGGCCCTGTTGGTATTTATATAAAAATTAAAACTGTCCAGCTGTATTCAGGTTTAATCACTGGCTGTAGCACATGAGCCATGATTTCTTTGCACGTGCCCTCTGGTTGCACTCGTGGTTTTCTTGCTGTAGATCTGAGCTATGGAAACATCGTAGGCCTTTAAAAAAAAAAAATGAAGAGTCACATTTTTAGAAAATTCTTCAGTGAGTTTATGTAGAAGATGACAAAGCAGAAGAAAGGAACGCTGCTGGGTGCACGGTGCCCAGGGTGTGTTGGGTGCTGGCGACTTTAAAGTGGCTCCCACTGGATCCTTCACGTCACCCAGTGGTGTGTTCCTGCGTCCTTGTACCAGTGACGATGCAGAGTCTCTGGAGGGATAAGCCAGCTGGCCAAGGTCATTCCCCACATACTGAATCCTAACCTTTAATTATCATGTTCCTCTAACGTCTGCCCAGGTGACTCTTACCTCCCCCTTCCTGACCTCAAAGACCCTTCTCATTACCTTAACCCTGTGACTAGGTTATTAGAAACAAGTATTAATGGAGTTCCCATCATGGTTCAGTGGAAATGAATCTGACTGGTATCCATGAGGACGTGGGTTCGATCCCAGGTGTTGCTCAGTGGGTGAAAGATCTGGCGTTGCCATGAGCAGTAGGGTAGGCTGCAGATGTGGCTCAGATCCCACATTGCTGTGGCTGTGGTGTAGGCTGACAGCTGTGGCTCCGACGTGACCCCTAACCTGGGAACTTCCATGTGATGTGGGTGCGGCCCTGAAAAGAGAGAGACAGAAAGGAAGGAAGGGAGGGAGGGATGGAGAGAGGGAGAAAGAGGGAAAGAAAGAAAGAATGAAGTGTTAAGGTCATTTTAAATCTGCCATGGTTCCAAAAGGAAGCCTGCAATGGTACTTTTTAAAGATGGCGGCAGCCTTTTGAAGATGAACTGGATGAATGTTTTGGCCTTCGAGTTTGTGCATCTATAAAGTCTGAGTCTCCCCAGAATAACAGAGATAGAAATAACCTCTGAATAGCTACTACACAAGGTTCAGCTTTGTAATCTGGCATCATTTGGTGTTGGCCTGTCATAGTTCAGTGAGATGACCTTGAGAAGAAAAGGCCCGTGAACGCACAGATTAATACTGCTGCTTCACTCTGAACTTCTGAGGACCTACTGCCCTGGATAGGTTTCTTTTCAAGACTTAGTTTCTCTGGGTTTTTTTTTGTTTTTTTTTTTAATTTTTTAAATTTGGAGTTCCTGTCGTGGTGCAGTGGTTAAAAACGAGTCCGACTAGGAATCATGAGGTTGCGGGTTCGGTCCCTGCCCTTGCTCAGTGGGTTAACGATCCGGCGTTGCCGTGAGCTGTGGTGTAGGTTGCAGACGTGGCTCGGATCCCGCGTTGCTGTGGCTCTGGCGTAGGCCGGTGGCTTCAGCTCCGATTCAACCCCTAGCCTGGGAACCTCCATATGCCGTGGGAGTGCCCCAAGAAATAGCAAAAAAAGACAAAAAAAATTTTTTTTTAATTTATTTTAATTTTTAAGGTTCTCTGTTTATCAGGATTGAGTAATAAGCCTCTGTTCTCAATAGTTTCATCTCTCAGAACAATGAAGTTTGTTAGCCTTCTCCTCCTTATGAGTTTAATCCAATCTAGACGTCCCTTGTACCAAAGGAAGATTTTTTTTTTTTTTGCTTTTTAGGGCTGAACCTGCAACATATGGAGGTTCCCAGGCTAGCGGTCGAATCAGAACTGTAGCTGCCAGCCTACGCCAGAGCCATAGCAATGCAGGATCTGAGTTGCATCTATGACCTACACCACAGCTCAGGGCAATGCCGGATCCTTCACCCACGGAGAGAGGCCAGGGTTCGAACCTACATCCTCATGGGATCTAGTCGTGTTTGGGAACTGAGCCACGATGGGAACTCCGGAAGATTTATGATTTTTAATCCAATTAAATTTTGTAATAGGTCCTATACATTTCAGCCCAAGGTACGCTCCTGCTGCCCGGGAAATACTTCTTGGTCAAGCACTGTGTCAGGGTGACTAGGAGCCCAGCCTCTGAGGTCAACTAGAAAGGAAACAGGAGAGGGGTCTTCCACTGCCAGGTGGCCCAGGATCTAGAGACCAAGTATCGAGGCTCTGACCCACGGGTCTGAAGGGATGCTGAGGTTGGGCCGAATCCCTTTCCAGGACGCGAAATGCACACCCACAGCTGCCAGAAGTGATGCTCACGTGGAGTCCAGGCCAAGAATTAGGTTCTGCCGAAAAAGCTACCTCTGGAGTTCCAGCTGTGCTGCAATGGGATCAGCAGTCTCTCTGGAATGCTGGGGTACAGGTTTGCTCCCTGACCCGGCACCATCGGTTAAGGATCCAGTGTGACCACAGCTGTGGTGTACTGAAGCTTGGATCTGATCCCTAGCCCAGGAGCTCCATATGCTGGAAAAGAAAAAAGAAAAAGCTGCCTCGCCCGGGGCTCCAAGACTTGTGTATGCAGAGATCCAAAGGCCTGGCTCCCTCGGCTCAGACAGAGACGACCTTGAAGGGCCATGTGAACCCTGAGCTCCTGGTGGGATCCACAGCATCCTTCTTCCCTTCCTCCCTCTTCCCACTCTGCTTCCCCCACCACCCACCTCCTAACAGGACCTCCTGCTAGCCCTCTGGCACACAGATCCCACAATCTGCCTCTCATGGAGCCAACCCATAACCACCGGCAGCAAGCTGCTCTGTTGGTCAGTTGTTATATCCTCACATCTGAGACCAGGTACCCTGAATGGCTCCTAGATTCTTCCTCATCAAGATGGGTCCCAACGTGTTGCTCTTCTGCGGAGTCATTTGCAGGGACAGGTACCAGGTGGGTGAAGGCAGTTATGACTCGAATTTAAGGCCGTGGGCAACTCTGGGCTTGACTGTTGAAAGTAGCCCTGGCTGGGTTGAGAAGAGTGTGTGTGTGTGTGTGTGTGTGAGAGAGAGAGACAGACAGACAGACAGACAGAGAGACAGAGAAAGAGGGAGGGGGGGAGGGAAGGAGTCAGGGAGAGAAGGCAAGGAGAGAGAAGACATTGTTTGTAATAGGTCTACTGTATTGTGTTAGGTGTCGAGACTTTAGAAATGAACAAGACAAGATCCCCGTTTTGAAAGGCTAAGAAACTGGGCGTTTCTGTCGTGGCTCAGTGGTTAACGCATCTGACTAGTATCCATGAGGACCCAGGTTCAATCCCTGGCCCCGATCAGTGGGTTAAGGATCTGACGTTGCTATGAGCTGTAGTGTAGGTCACAGACGCGGCTTGGATCCCAAGTTGCCGTGGCTGTGGTGTAGGCTGGCAGCGGTAGCTCCAATTTGACCCCTAGCCTGGGAACTCACCATATGCCATGCAAGTGGCCCTAAAAAGACCAAAAAATTAAAAAAAAAAGCTAAGAAACTGTCACCATGCTTATCCAAGAACAACCTCATTACTGGGCAGGGGGATCCGAATTCAGACTCTGGCTTGCCTCTGGTACTGTGGCCCATCCTTCTCCGCTGCATTCAGGACCACATTAAAGAGAACAGCCTCGGCGAGAAGCCAGGTCGAGTGAAAACTAAAATCCCACTCTGGACGCCTGATGGGAAGTCCTAGAGATTTGCGGACCGGCCTGGTCGCCTCCTGTTGAGAAGGTCCTGGCGTTGGGCCGGCTGAGAGCCGCTGGCTGGGGCGCTGCTGGGGCGAGCTGCCGGGCTGTGTTCTCCCTTGCCCTTGGCCGGCCGTCACTCACGGGCTTCAATTCTGGATGCTCCTGGCTGGAGGACTCTATCTGTGATGCTTTATATTCTGTTACCCTGTAATATACAGCGTGTTTTATTTATGTTCGTCATCTTTTATACAGAACTGTCACAAAAGCACGTCACTGCTGATCACAGCCTCTATAGTCAAGCCTTGCCGGTGAATTATGCCCCTTCCCACAGATCACACTGCTGGTACCTGGCTGGGAAGAGAGAGGATACGTCCAAGACACTGATGGACGTGCTTCAATAGGTTAAGACACGACTGGGGGCGGAGACAAGCCAAAAATGCCCGTCGATGCCCTCTTTTATCTTCAAACTTTTTTATCTCTTTTTGGTCTCCCGAGAACATGCGGGATCCAGCGGGTGTGAACAAAAATGACCCTGATCATCTGGAGTAATTCTCCTCGTCTTGAAGTCGTCTTTGTCTGAATCGGTAGATCCACCCTCGCGGTCCTCGATGGGTGTTTGCGTGGAGATCTTTTTCCATTTTTTTATGTCCCACTTGTCTGTGTATTTATGTTTGAAGTGCATCTCTTATCAACCGCGTACAATTGAGTCTTGATTTAAAAAAAAAAAATCCAGCATAATCATCTTTGCCTTTAATTGAAATGTTTGATCTGTTTACAGTTCATGTAATCCCGGATGTGGGTGAGTTTAAGTCTACAACTTGCTGGGGGTTTTCTCTCTCTTCCATATGTTTGTGCCCTCCTCTCCTAACTTCATCTTGGTTAATTGAAAGCATTTCAGCATTCCAGTCTGTTGCCTCTATTGGCCTTTTTTCCCCTCTGCCTCTGGGTAGTTTTGAATAGTTGTTCCGGGCTTACGATATACATTTTGGACTCACTTTGAATTTACATCACCTGATGGAAGAACATTACGTAGGTTCTCATTGGCCTCCCAGCTGTGCATCTAGTCCTGCCTCTTGTGCTTCCGCGGCGGCCGTGGCAGTCATCACTCTCTTCCTTAAAGTCAGCAGGTTTTGGAGAATTTGCCCCCTTTCTTGTTACAGCTTTTTGGAAGTCATAGACTGTTCCTTTACCTCCTAAACGCTATAGAATCTCTCATGACAAACATATTTCAAGCAGTTCTATATTATATATCTGTGTGTGTGTAGATGGTTTCAGTATTACGTATGCTAATGCATTGGATGTTGGATTAGAACTTGACCGTTAGCCTTATTTATGCTCTCATAAACCCTATGACAAATTGTGCCAGGGATTCTCAGTGATGAGTTAGGCACAGTCCCAACCCTCAAAGAGTCTGAAGTCCAGTGAGGAAGGCAGGCCGAGAGCAGGACAAGTACAATAGCGAGTGCTCAGAGCTCAGGCGGGGGTGGGCCCAGGGTCCTTGGGATGCGCTGACGTGCATCCAGGTCAGCCTTTGGAGGCCAGAAGAGTCCTAAAGGAGAGACACTGGGTAAGGCAGGGAGATGTGGGCAGGGGCGGAGGGGGGAAGGCTGCCCTGTTGCACAAAGGAGAGAGAATTCGTGGAGACGTGTAACCCAGGGACTGTGGGTATTAGGGTTTGTTGTAATTGTTGGTAAGGCTGGTGGGGAAGGGAGAGGTGATAACAGTGAGAGAGGAGTCTCATTGTAGGCTTAGGCCACATCAAAAACATTTCAAACAGGAGCAGTTCCCGTCGTGGCGCAGTGGTTAACGAATCCGTCTAGGAACCATGAGGTTGTGGGTTCAATCCCTGGCCTTGCTCAGTGGGTTAAGGATCCAGTGTTGCCATGAGCTGTGGTGTAGGTCGCAGATGTGCCTCGGATCCTGCGTTGCTGTGGCTCTGGTGTAGGCCGGTGGCTACAGCTCCGATTGGACCCCTGGCCTGGGAACCTCCATATGCTGAGGGAGCGACCCTAGAAATGGCAAAAAGACAAAAAAAAAAATTTTTTTTCAAACATATTTAGCAGTTTAACCTCCATCCTAAGGGTAGCAAGGAGCTCTTATAGGGGTTTATATAAAAGAGTGGCAGAAGGGCTCCCTGTTGTAAAATGACCACGCTGGCTTCATTGGAAAGAATGAAAGTGAGATTGAGCTTTTTTATTTTTTCTTTTCTTTTCTTTTTAGGTCCGCACCTGAGGGGTATGGAAGTTCCCCGCCTGCCAGCCTACACCACGGCCACAGCAATGCCAGATCCGAGCCGCATCTGCGACCTACACCACAGCTTGCAGCAACTCTGAATCCTTAACCTACTGAACCAGGCCAGGGATCAAACCCGCACTCTCATGGATACCAGTTGGGTTTTTAACCCTCGGAGCCACAACAGGAACTCCAAGGTTGGGCCTTTTCAATGATGTTGGTGAGAGGTGAGAATGACCTCCTTTCTGACAGTGACAATGAGAAAAGAGTGATTAGTTGGTGGGTAATATACATACATATATATATATACATATATATATATTTTTTTTTTAAAGGAGAGATGACTTTTTTCTACATAGGAAAGGCTCCATGGGGTCAGGCTGGACCAATCAGAGGAGCGGGGTGTGGTTCACCAGCACGAGGACCCCAGGTACAGGGACAGGTGTGGGGAGGATGTGATAAGATTTGCAGTCGAGGTGCTTGTAGGACAGCGTCGTGTAGTCCACCAGGCCTCTGGTGATGAGGTTCCAGAGCAAAGAGCCAGAGACCATGACCATGACCATTAAGTACAAAGGGATGGGGTGGATGGAGTCACACAGGAAGGGCGGGAAAATGGAGAAGCAGCTGATCTGGGGACCCAGAAAGCATGCCTGTTACGCAGTAAATAGATGAACCCCAGAGACAGAGGGCAAACTGAAAATAGGGCAATATTTCTGCCCTCACGTCTTTACCTCGGTACCAACACTTTTACCAACAGCTAAAAACCAAAGGTGAGAACTCCGTGACTATCCCCAGACCTTAGCGGTTTGCACGGTTCCTTTGCAGAGCGCGTTCACGGGTACTCACAGGGTTCACACGCTTTCAGCCAGAGTGGGGATTTAAGACCACATCCTAGCCCTTTTCTTTTCTTTCTTTTTTTTTTTTTTTTCTTTTTTTTTTTTTTTTTTTGTCTTTTTGCCATTTCTTGGGCCGCTCCTGCAGCATATGGATGTTCCCAGGCTAGGGGTTGAATCGGAGCTATAGCCACCGGCCTACACCAGAGTCATAGCAACGCAGGATCCGAGCCACGTCTGTAACCTACACCACAGGTCACAGCCACGCCAGATCCTGAACCCACTGAGCAAGGCCAAGGATGGAACCCCCAACCTCATGGTTCCTAGTCGGATTCGTTAACCACTGAGCCATGACAGAAACTCCTTTTGTGTGTGTGTGTGTGTAGCCCTTTTCATGAACCATTTTTTTTTGGCATTTTTTTCACAGTCCTTTGGGGGCTTCATGTAGGAATAGTGGCTTTGAAACATGCAGGGCCTTTAGGAGAGCGAGGGAATGGTACCCCTCGAAGATGGATTTGGAGGGTTTAGCACCAAAGACTTTCATTCCCAAAGTGAGAAAGTGACGTGATGACGGTGCAGCATGACGGAGGCACAGCGGGGACTTCAGTTTAGGGTGCGGCGTTGCTGTTGTAATTGCTAACGTCCGGCCACCCTGTGTCGTGGAGTGTGGTGTGACCTGTCACACCTGCTGCAGCAGAACCATGGCCCCTGCAGCAGATGTGTGACGTGAGGTAAATGCCCATCTCGCCTGGAACCGAAATGTTCCCTCCTGCTTCCCTGCACGGTCAGCTTCCAAAGTTCAAAGGAATGGAAGCCAGCCGGGGACAGGGACCCGATGCCAGGGCTGCTGTCTTTGGGAGAGACGTCTGACCACGTTCTATAAAGAAACACGGGGTCTGGAGCTCCCTGGCAGCTCAGCGGGTGAAGAAGGATCCTGCCTTGTTACTGCTGTGGCTCAGGTCGCTGCTGTGGTGCGGATTCAATCCCCGGTCCCAGCATGTCCGCATGCCATGGGCGTGGCAAAAAAAGAAGGGAGTCCAATTACCCTGGTCCTTATGTCAGAAAGCCCGAAATTGAGTTCAGACTCGGCCCTCCCACCCCTAAGCGCTGCGGTCTTCGTGGCTTGCCTGCATCTCTACTTTGCAGCCCAATAGCCCCTTTGTAGAATTGCTGTGAAGACTCAGTGAAAGGATATATCATTGATATCATTCTTCAGGATTGGCCACGGTGTCCTTGTTTTTATGATTATCGTCATCTAGGACTCACATGGAAGGTATAAACCCCCGCAGTACTTGGGCAGAGTGGGACCAGAATAGGATCTGTGGGGAGGAAGCGCTCAGGATCTTGTGCCGCCTGGTTTACAGAAGGCTTTTCATGAGCCCAGTCCCAGCCTTTTCCCCTCATTGTGCATTTTATCTGTTTCAGCCTCGAACGAGCTGCACGGAAGCTGCGTGCTCAAAAAGATCCGAGGCTAACTATTTCCCCTTAGACGGAGCTATCCTTTTTCTTCAGGAAAGAACTTAGAGAGTGCCTGTTGGAGATGTGTGCATTTTTTAAAAAATCATTTGGGTAGTTAGTAAAGCCTAATATCTTCTTTTCTCTTTTTCTTTTTTAAATTCTAATTAGGTCTATCAAAGAGCACTTGCACAAACGTATTTCCATAGTTAACCACAATGAACAATTGGATCCAGAGTGAGGAGATCCCTAAGGTGTTTGGTACTCTTCAGTGGGACCAGGAAAGAAGGAATCAATCCCCTAAATCAGATACTGTATCTACATGGAGCAGTCTCTGGAGTAAATACAACTATTTGTTGCTTAAATTGTATCATTGTACTTCTGATGGAAGCTTTAAACCAAAAGCAAGCTATACCTCTGTGGACCATCCATGAATTTATCGGTGAATCTTATCTGCCTGGTAAACCACCCACCTTTCTAATTCTGATCTCTCAAAAACAAAACAAAAGAAAAAGCTTACACTCTTTTACTGGAAACATCACAGAAAAGTATATATAGTTTAAGTCCAAATTTTCTTTACTTAAAATCATGGTGTCCTCGGGAGTTCCCATCATGGCACAGCAGAAACGAATCTGACTAGGAACCATGAGGTTGCGTGTTTGATCCCTGGCCTCGCCCAGTGGGTTAAGGATGTGGCGTTGCCATGAGCTGTGGTGTAGGTCGCAGAGGCGTCTTGGATCTGGCGTTCCTGTGACTGTGGTGTAGGCTGCAGCAGTATCTCCGATTCGATCCCTAGCCCGGGAATCTCCATATGCCTCGGGTATGGCCCTTAAAAAAAAAAAAAAAAGGACAAATCAAATCAAATCAAATCACAGCATCCTTCATAGATGTTTTTCACACTGCTGCCTGCTTACTTGACTTCTGCGTTCATCCAGATGGTCAGATCGAGGGCAGGTTAAGACCTTTAGAATCTCTGCTGGGCATAAACAAGGATGCCCACCTCCTTCATCTCCTACCAAAAGGTAATTAACAATACCAAATAAAAACAATACCAAACTTCAAGATAGTTCTAGAAACCAATGGAGTTCTGGTTTTATTCAGCAAAGAGAATTTCATTATTTTTTCCTTTTTTGGAAACATCAGATATCAGCTTTTTAAAATATCTATATACATATATATAGATATATCTATCTATCTCAGAGTTCTTGCTTTGGCGCTGCCTAAGCACACTGCTTAGCCTCTCTTTGGCGAATCTGACACTGGGTCAGATCTACTAAGCTATTTGGGAATCTAATTCCAAAGCCAGAAGATGTTGCTAAGCGAAAAAGGACTCCGTATGTCCTTCTGTTTTATGAAACTAAACTTCCCTGAGGTCACTGGTAAATAGCACATGACTTTCAAGCTAAAGATTTTCCCTTCGGATGTTGAGGAATGAAAAGAATGTTTTGACAGTTGAAAAAGTTATGTTAGAGAAAGTCGAAGTACTTCAGTGCTCTTATCTTAGCGTCACAATTATTCTTTCTTACGTTGTGTTCAGGCTATTGATAAAGTCAGAACTGTGTAAATCTGCAAGTTTTTGAAGAACTGGAATGCGCCCTTTGCAGGTTCTGCCTGAGTGGCTGAATTCCTCTGGGATTTTTTTTTTTTTCCTTGTCTTTTTAGGGCCTCACCCACATCATATGGAGATTCCCAGGCAAGGGGTCGCTTTGAAGCTGTAGCCACCAGCCTGTGCCACAGCCACAGCAACTCGGGATCCAAGCTGCATCTGCGACCTACACCGCAGCTTACAGCAACGTCAGATCCTCAACTCCCTGGCAAGGTCAGGGATCGAACCTGCGTCCTCATGGGTGTTAGTCAGATTTGTCAACTGCTGAGCCGTGACGGGAACTCCTCCTCTGGGATGTGAGAGGGAGCAACGTGGGCTTGAGGAGGGCAGAGGTCCTTGGGGACCTCAACTTTGTGAGCCCCCGGTTTTGGAACCACAGTTTGCCCCCGCAGTCACCCAGTGCAGATTTTGCTGACCGGCTATATGTGGGCAGCACATAGGCTTTCTTTGGTTCTTTGTCTGTTGGTCTGCACAGTGTTATTAGACTAGCATGGGGTCTGTTTTCTCCCCTTCAGTGCAGATGCCACCATTCTGTATGCTTATACCCGCCTGGTACCCACTTATGGGAATTAGAGTTTATGCAACTACCATCTTTGTGGAACTGCCATCAGCTTATGCTAATGCCGTCTCTTTGAAAAAAATTTGTTTTTATTAAGGAATAGTTGATTTTACAATGTTATGTTCATTTCAGGTATACAGCAAAGTGATTCAGTTATATTCATATATACTGAATATATATAAAACTGATTTTCTTTTTTCCAAATTCTTTCCCATTGTAGGTTATTGCAAGATAGGAAGTGTAGTTCCCTGAGCTGTACAGTAGGTCCTTGTCATTTATCTCTTTTATTTTATTTTTTTTTTAGATTGGTGGTGCTTAACTTTATTTATTTTTTATTTTTTTAATACTTAATGAATTGTATTACATTTATAGGTGTACAACAATCATCACAACCAAATTTTACAGCATTTCTATCCCGAACCCTCCTCAGTGCATCCCCCCACCCCCCAACCTGTCTCATTTGGAGACCATAAGTTTTGCAAAGTCTGTGAGTCAGTATCTCTTCTGTAAAGAAGTTCATTCTGTCCTTTTTCTTAGATTCCACATGTCAGTGATAGCATTTGATGTTGGTGTCTCACTGTCTGGCTGACTTCACTTAGCATGATAATTTCTAGGTCCATCCATTCACCTATCTCTTTTATATGTAGTAGTGTGTACCTGTTAATCCAAAACTTGTCATCTCCTTTTTAGAAAGGGATGGTCTCAGAGGCTAAGAGAGGTTGTGTTCACTTACGGTCATATAGCACAAACACCAGAACTCAGGCACCTGACGGCTAGAGCAGTGTGATTTTTCACCATCCAATTTGGGGTCTGCACCTTAACTCTACGTCATTAGCTATGTCTTTCAAAAAAGAAAAAGAAAATACATAGTCTTAAAAAAATGCTATAAATAAACTTAAACTGCATTTTTTTTTCTTTTTTTCTTTCTTTCTTTTTTTTTTTTTTCATCTTTTTAGGGCCGCACCCACAGCATATGGAGGTTCCCAGGCTAGGGGTTGAATCAGAGCTACAGCTGCCAGCCTACACCACTGCCACAGCAAGGCCAGATCCAAGCCACATCTGTGACCTACACCACAGCGCATGGCAACACCAGAATTTAACCCACTGAGCGAGGCCAGAGATCGAACCCGAAACCTCATGGTTACTAGTTGGATTTGTTTCCACTGTGCTGCCGTGGGAATCCACCACCTGCCTTTCTAAGGGTATCACAGGGGAAAAAAAAAACCGAAAAACAAAAAAAACACCGGGCAGTAAATCAACTCAACAGGGCTGTCCCACATGATTTTCTCAAACGATTTCTCCATATTAATGACTTATTTTTCTAGTAGTACATAAGGAAGCTTTTAAAT
Source organism: Phacochoerus africanus (assembly GCF_016906955.1). Taxonomy (NCBI): domain Eukaryota; kingdom Metazoa; phylum Chordata; class Mammalia; order Artiodactyla; family Suidae; genus Phacochoerus; species Phacochoerus africanus. The sequence continues at coordinate 12,524,284 of NC_062555.1, read as the reverse complement.
ACAGAAAAAGACATATTTTTTCCTTTGGCAGGAATATTTTAGACGCATACTTGGACGTAGTTATCAGCATCTCCCAGTTATGAAATTTTGACAAATTCCGACTTCAGATGTATATTTCACACACCATTAGAATACATTAGAATGTATTATAAATTCCCCAAGGGCAGGGCCTCTCTTCCTTGTTCTACATATTTTACTTATTAGATAACTGTCTGCACATGTTATGGCAAAGATAATAAGGCATTAAATTAGAAATATGCCTAATTTAAATTTTCCCATTGAATTTTTCATAGTGCTATAAGCGTATGTGTATTTATGTTACGGAACCATGGTGCATCTTTATTAGAGGAGTAAAATTCACATAAAAGTCAAGTATCATGTTCTTCTGTTATTTATCTGGACGTGTAGAAATTCCCATTAGTTGAAATCTGGTGTTTGGTTGGTTTGACAATGCACTATAGTTTTGAAGTTGTGTCGAACAGAGTGGGGTGATGAACCGGCATGAAAGGAGACACCCCCTTTGAAAGTGGCGTCTCCTCCGAAATGAGCTATGCTTGGTTCTTTTCTCCTCTGGGATTCGGGTCAAACATGGCTTCCATGTTGGTTTGATCACTTTCTTCAGTTCTCCCACTGAATTTTAAGCTCTCTGAGGTCAGGAGGCAATGTTTTCACCACATTTTGGTCTCCATCGCGTAAAGCGTCTCTGTCATGTTCCTCATGTCAATGACATATCCGAGGTTCTTTTTTAAAACTATTTCATGATAAAAATGTGGTTTAAGGGAGTTCCTATCAGGGCTCAGCAGTTAGCGAACCCGACTAGCATCCATGAGGACAGGGGTTCGATCTCCGGCCTCGCTCAATGGGTTAAGGATCTGGCGTTGCTGTGAGCTGTAGTGTGGGTTGCAGGCTCGGCTCATATCCTGTGTTGCTGTGGCTACAGCTCCGATTGGATCCCTAGCCTAGGATCCTCCATATGCTGCAAGTGTGGCCCTAAAAAGACAAAAAGACCAATAAATAATAATAATAATAATAATAATAAAACATGGTTTAAAATAAGTACCTTCTTGGAGTTCCCATTGTGACACAGTGGAAACAAATCCAACTAGTATCCATGAGGATGTGCTTTTGATCCCTGGCCTCGATCAGTGGGTAGGGGATTGGGATTGCTGTGGGCTGTGGCGTAGGCCGGCAGCTATAGCTCTGATTCAACTCTGATCTCTCTTATAGGTAGAATCTAAAACAGTAATGAAATATATAACCAAGCATATAGACAGAAAACAGAGTATTAGTTGCCAGAGGCAGGGGTGGGGGTGGGAGAGATGGGTGACCTGATATATATATATATTTTTTAGTTTAAATAAATTTGAATATTAAAAATAAAGAAAATACTTAGAGCAGCTTTATTCACACTATACAAAACCTGGTAGGAGCCAAGATGTCCTTTGACAGGTGACCAGATAAGCAAAATGTGACAGGGCAGTAATGACTCTTGTAGACGGGGGAGAAAAAGAGTTCATGAACTGTTTGGCCCCCTCTAGGCTGCTGTACTTCATTTCCTAGGGCATTTATTGGTAAGACTGTATTTCCTGAACATGTCAGGGTCTTCAGATCTGCATGCAAGCTGGCCGAGCAGACTCTGTTATCTCACAATATAGTGTTTATGACAAACGGCTCTATTAGTAGCTAATCATTCATTAAGCACTGGCTATATGGCCGAATACTGTAATGGGTACTTTGGTACACTACCTTTAATTCTCTCAAAAAGGCTGCCAGGTAGGAACCCTTATTTGGCTTATGAGGAAACTAAGGCTCAGAGAGAAGGACCTGCAAAAAAAAAAAGAGAAATAAATAAAAGAAAAATCAGAATTAATAAACAACAGTAGACATTTGCGTTCTTACTGTGCACTAGGCGTTAGTTATGCGGGGCATTTTACATCCCGTCCGTGTCATTGTCAGAGCAATCTGAAGAAACTGACACACTAAGCACAGGGCTTTGTGCATTGTAGACATCAACGTACATCAGACAGATGAGGCTCGGAGAAGATAACCAGGTCTGCCTCAGACAGACCGTTCGGTAGAGCTGGGAGTGGACCCACCTCCCCCTCCTTGGGGAAAAAAAAATAAAGTTGTCTTTATTTTCATGCTAGATTTTCAGGCGTAAAACACAGTAGTTACAGCACTGGCTTTAAGGCAGATGCAGTGGGATTTAAATCCTGGTCTCTGTTCTTTGTGGAGTGTGATCTGAAGCAGGATGGGAACTTTTCTGAAACTGAGCTTCCTTTTGGGTATTGACATTATTTATGAAGTATTTACCTCCCAGGATAATTCTGCACAGTCAGTACGTAAAAAGAGTTCTTAATTTCTCCAAAATAAATGTCTTTAAGGGATGATAATATTAGGACATTGTAGAATATTATTAGGATATTAAAACTTGTTGGTTTAACTGAAGTCATTTTGACCCTTTCTTTATGGTGGATGGGTGTTTCATAGATGATAAGAGGGAGCATATTTCAAGAATATAGTTTGAACTTTGGAACAAGACTTTCCTGAACATGAGTGTAGATTCTGAAATTGTTAGGTCACAGAATAATTCTCAGCTGGGGTTTCCTCGCTGGAAAGTGGGCTTATAAAGCCTTTCATGTAGAATTTTGGTGGAGAATAGAGACAATGTATGTTTATTTTATTTTTTAAATATGTTATTGGAGTATAATTAACCTACAGTGTTGTTTAATTTCAGGTATACAGCAAAGTAAATCTATTATATATCCATTTTTCCCTTATAGGTTATTACAAAGTACTGAGTAGATTTCCCTGTGCTATGCAATAGCACACTTGCTAGTTATCTATTCGGTACGTAGTAGTGTGTACATGTCAATCCCATCTCCCCAATTTATCCCTCCCTCCTACAGATTCCCCTTTGGAAACCGTAAGTTTGATTTCAAATCTGCGTGTTTGTTTCTATTTTATAAATAAGTTCTTTTGTGTCATTTTTATTAGGTTCCACATATAAGTAATATCATATGATATTTGTCTTTCTCTGTTGATTTACTTCACTTAGTGTGATAATCTCTAGGTCCATCCATGTTGCCGCAGATGGCGTTGTTTTGTTCTTTTGTAGGGCTAAGTAGTATTCCATTGTATATATGTACCACATCTTCTTTATCCATTCCTCTGTCAATGAACATTTAGGCTGCTTCCATGTCTAGGCCATTGTAATCAGTGCTGCAGTGACTATTAGGGTGCATGTACCTTTTCAATGTATGGTTTTCTCTGGATATATGCCCAGAGGTGGGCTTGCTGGGCTGTATGGTATTTCTATATTTAGTTTTTTTGAGGAACCTCCATATAGTTCTCCATAGTGGTTGCACCCATCATTCCCATCAACTGTGCAGGAATCCCTTTTCTCCACACCTTCTCCAGCATTTATTGTTTGGAGACTTTTTGATGATAATATATGTTAAATGCCAACACCTTCAATAATAAAGCCAGCCAAAATGTGGATAGTTGCAAAAGCTTTGATGACTTTTGACCTTGACTTTTGAAATTTTATTTTAACCAGTAATCTCAGGCATCACTCCCTAATAGTCATAATCCACTCATGGAAGTAAAATGTTTGTGAATAAAGTCAAGGGATAATTTAATCAGTTCTTCTTCTTTAATAGACTTCACTGTGCTTGCCGTCTGGTCCCCAGATCCTGTCCCAGGATCAACTTTAATTTTGAAGGTCAGAATAAATATATCATAATGAAAAAAACACATCTGAAGGGAATAAACGTGCTAAAGGTTCTCGTGCCATTTAGACATTCCCACAGCTGTGGGCATGTGACTGCTCTGTAGTTACTGTGCTATCTGCTTGGCGTGGGGTAGGTTATCTAGGTAAACTGTACCTGCAGCAATCAAAGCCTTAATGATTGCTTATATTTTTCCACCATGAGATAGATTGAAAATTACAGACATCATGGAGCTAGAACTGACAAAACCCCAGTATCTTGTTATTCAAATAGCTTTAAACTCAACTGTTACCATAACCCATGATAAACATGGCAGGTGATTAGATTATGGTTCACCTATCTGGATGGCATTTTAGGGAGTCAGTTCAAAAATCACCCCCTTCTTTCCTTATGCCCTTATTTTTCAGAAATTATGTCTTTGAAATTTTGGCCCTTCCCCACTCCTACGTGTGTTTTTTCTTTTCTTTCTTTTTCTTTAGAAGCCAATGTGACTTTAAAAATATAAGGAACAAGGAAAATCTTGTTAACGGAGCCAGTTTGCTGAGTCAGCATGCTGAGTTGAATCAAACACAACAATCTGAGTCTGTTTCGCCACTGCTTGTGACCCCAGAGAAGCGTCTTTCCCTCTGCTGTGGCCTCAGTTATCTGTTAGACCAAGGAGTTGGATTCTATGATCAGAAGATCCCTTCTGGTTCTGAAGTTCAGTGATTATAAGTGATTGTGTTTCATCAGGTTTTATTTGTAGCAGAAGAGAAATTGGTTTAGATCTGAAAAGAGATTGTATAACAACCACAGTCAAACATATAACATCCATGTTTCCTGAATGGTGGAGAGAGAACGCAGGATCCAGGATCAATGGCCAGAGGTATAATGGTCTGAGTCGGGGCCTGAGCCAAGAGGGCAGAATTATTGAGCTCAGGAGAGGCAAAGCAGAGGCTTAAAAGGAAACTCTGACTCTCTTATTCTTTTTAATGGCTGTACCCATGGTATATGGAAGCTAGCAGGCCAGGGGTTGAATCCAAGCAGCAGCTGCAACCAATGCTGCAACTGTGGCAATGCTGGATCCTCTAATCTACTGCTCCAGGGCCAGGGATCAAACCTGTGCTTCCACAGCAACCCAAGCCATTGCAGTCGGAGTCTTAACCCACTGCACCACGGCAGGAACTCCCTGACTTTCTTTTTCCATAAATACGGTAGTGTCTCTGGTGTAAATTCTGACATACACTGTAAACTTCTTAATGTGTATCCATGTGCTCTTCGCCTTCCCATCAAAGATGGCACTGCTTTCCCCACGGAGATTTTCCAAGTGACAGCATGCAGTGGCCCCGAATTCCAAGGAATGGGCTGCTGTGCCAGGACAGTTCCTCTGGTGTTGGGGACGTTCCAGTAAACAAATGAACAGTTTTCTGATTTCCGTTTTTGTCTCGGAAATGTAGATAAATGTAGACTGGGGTTGCGCACACGAGAAGAGTAGGCACACCAGTAAAAACCAAGTGGCGAAGAAGAAGAAGAAGAAGAAGAAGAAGCAGCCAGGCTTGCTTCGCGTCTGCTCTGAGCCCTCCTCTGCACACACATCTTTGCAAAATCCTGCCTCTGAGTGGTCCCAACGGGAGCAGCTGTAAACTCATACATCCTGGGGGAGGCCTTGTCTTCCTCCTTGTGGTGGGCTGAGAAGCGATGGAGCAAAAGAAAGAGAGAGAATGATACGGATCGGGTTCTTTTGTCACGCTTTTCCACGTGAGGGCACCTCGGTGAGGACAAGCGTGCTGAGTGAAGAGATCAAAATCCGACAGGTTCGCTTTACCAGATCCGTGACGAGGATTGCTTCTCTTTTCCCTTCCATTCTCTCTTTCACCTCCACTGCCTCGAGATATCTTGCTTTGGGTTTTGATTGCTCCTGTTATAAAAAGTTTTATCAGGAGCAAGAAATGAAAGGTGCAAGGGAACCAGGGCTCCGTCATACTCCATTTCTAAGTAACAATAAGGCTGTCTTCCACCTCGGCAGGTGGGATTCAGCGGAAGCCCAGGGAGTAGCTCAGGGCCCAGGTTTAGGAACAGCCTGTGCAAAAGCGTCTTGAGGTCGTGGGGCTCCCCTCCGCTAGGGTGGGAAAAAAGCAACGTCAAGGGACGATGTGCAAGCATTTGTCCTCCGTCTCCAGACCCTCTGCAACTGGAGTGTCTGGTGTGATGCGTCTGGGGGGACCGCCACACCCCCCACTTGGTGTTTTCTGAACCCGCCCAGCACTTTCATCTCTCTCGTTCATTTGCTCTTCCCTCAGCCTGCAGCCCACCTTCCCTCAGGGGGCTCCTTCCGAGACAGTAAAGCAAGAGCTCTGTGCAGTCCTGGGGGCAGCTGGCCGAGCTTAACCTCTGCTTTCTGTTAACTCGCTGTCACCTTAGGCCCCTCTGGTAATCTTTCTGTGTCCCAGCTTCCTGCTCGGTGAGGCTAACAGGGCCTGACTTAGGAGGCAGCAGGGAGGATTTAACAGCTGAATACATGTCAAGTCCTTAGAAAAGTAATGCAGAGTTAAACAGCAGCAACGCAGTTCACAGGGCTACGTAGGGCTCTGATGATCATGCTTCCTGCCTGTTCCTGTCTTTTTAAAGCCACGCACAATCTCCTTTGCGGCGCCCCCAGCCCCACCGCGAGTGCGACGCTTCTGCTCCACTTCAGGTCACCCTCCACCTCTCCCGTTGGCTTCTGCTCTGAGCAGTGACCTCTGCTGACCGTATCAACAGGGCTCCTGGGCTCTCTGGCTTCCCTTCGGTTCCAGCCGTGGCAGAGATGCAGCAGGAGATGGAGGAGACATTGAAAAATGAGAAGGAAGTATTTCTTCTCTGAAGGACCCATCCCTGCCAGCCTTGTCCTGCCTGCGTTCCTGCCACCACGGTCACTGCTTCACTGCTTCCCTTTTTTTTTTTTTTTTTGTCTTTTTGCTTTTTCTAGGGCCGCTCCCGCGGTATATGGAAGTTCCCAGGCTAGGGGTCCAATTGGAGCTGTAGCCGCCGGCCTACGCCAGAGCCACAGCAACACGGGATCCGAGCACGTCTGTGACCTACACCACAGCTCACCACAACGCCAGATCCCTAACCCACTGAGCGAGGCCAGGGATCGAACCCGCAACCTCGTGGTTGTGGTTCCTAGTCGGATTCGTTAACCACTGCGCCACAACGGGAATTCCCCAGTCACTGCTTCTTTTAAAGGAAGCATCCTCCACACAGCTCACCCTCTTCCCGAGTCTACATCCATCTTCGGGGGGCTCACAGCCCGGCCTCCTCACCATGGGTTTCTGCCTTATCTCTTGTGGTTCCCCAGTTACTGCCCTAACTTCCCTTACATGCCGTCCCTCTGCCGGTGAAGTCTCCTGGAATTATTCCAGGCTCAGGGTACCGTCTGTGTCCTTCCAGTCACTTACTGATAGGTTTCCTCTTTCTAGCTCTTACAGAGTCTCAAGCTTTAATGAGCATAACAATCAATGAATGAGAGTTCCTGTTGTAGCTCAGCGGGGTGAGAAACAGACAGTGTCTGTGAGGATGCGGGTTCGATCCCTGGGCTTGCTTAGTGGGTTAGGGGTCCAGCATTGCCTCAAGCTGCTGCATAGGTCGGGGACTGTGGCTGGGATCCAGTGTTGCTGTGACGGTTGTGGAGGTTCCGGCTGCAGCCCCGATTCAACCCCTGGCCCGGGAACTTCCATGTGCCACAGGTGGTCCCCCCCTCCACCAAAAAAGAATGAGTTTGTTTTAAAAACACAAATTTACAGATTCCTGGATCCAAACTGTTGGGATTGCTCTGCAGGTCTGACAGCGGGACCCAGAAATTTATAAGATCATAATCATTTAGCAAGAGCCTCGGGGAGATTTTGAAACCATGATAGTGCCATGGCTCAGCAGATGTTACTTTTAAACATCCTAGCATTTCCATCCATCTGTTTTGAAGTTTAATTTTTTACAGTTCTGTTCTTCTCTACAAGACTGTAACATATTAAATATCTACTAGATGCTAGTTCTTACATTTATTATAGTTAATCACAAACGGTGCTCGTATTTTATAGTCGACCAAACTAAGGCTATCTTGAGTCATATGCTCAGAACTGGTAAGATTTTGAGATCAATCCACTGCTATGTCCATGGCGATCCAAAGCCTTGCTCTTCCTATGGGCGTGCCACTACCCATGTGTGGCGAAAATGTCACCAACTTAAATTCGTTGGAGTGAATTTAAGCAGGAGCTCAGATCAAAAAGTAGAACTGAACTCAGCCTTATCTGTAGGAAAAAGGAGCATTGAATAACAGCCCATCCTAGACCTAGTATCATGGTGAGAATTAATAAAACAATTGGTCTCTGGAGTTCCCTTCGTGGCTCAGTGGTTAACGAATCCGACTAGGAACCATGAGGTTGCGGGTTCGATCCCCGGCCTTGCTCAGTGGGTTGGGTTAAGGATCCAGCGTTGCCGTGAGCTGTGGTGTAGGTTGCAGACATGGCTCGGGTCCCGAGTTGCTGTGGCTCTGGCGTAGGCTGGTGGCTACAGCTCTGATTCAACCCCTAGCCTGGAAACCTCCATATGCCGCTGGAAGCGGCCTTAGAAAAGGCAAAAAGACAAAAAAAAGAAAAAAAAAATTGGTCTCCGACTCTTGGCAGAGTGCTGGTATTCTTACTGTTATTGTTAACCGCCACTGCAAAGGTTCCTTATCCTTGACCTTGGGAGTTAGGCAGCTGGAGAACTCGATATACACCCTTGGGCCATAAGCCCCAAAGCTGATTCTCTGAAACCTGGGCAGTGTGTTGAAGAGCTGGACAGCTCCAAGTGGTAAACCTCGGGCCACGCACCAGCTTGCAGGCTCGTTCAAAGAAAGCGTTTGTAAATGAGTGCGGTTGCTTGTCTTCCTTCGTTTGACGAGTACCAAAGTCTTTCTGGTGGTGGTCACACCGAAGCCTGCTCCAGAGAGCCGGGCTTTTCAGGGCGGGCAAATACACGTAAAAGATTCATTTTGCTTCCTGTTTGAAGCATTTTATTGGTCCTGTTCTTGTTTGCAAGCACTGCTTTCGTTGGCGCGTAGGCAAGGACAGGGAAAATACAGGGAACCCAAGTCCCCTTGGTTATTTGCAGCCACCTTGTTTGAAAGCTGTGTAGACACTGGCAGTGAATCTGAAATCGTGGAATATTCGTTCACTCAGTGAATATTTACTCAAGTCAGGAATTAAGACTATGTGTAAGATTTTAATTTTTTTTCTGGTTTCCATTAGGGATGTTTGCCATTTTAGAATTGTGTTGGGGAAGTTGCTGTCGTGGCTCAGCAGTAATGAACCCAAGTAGTATCCATGAGGACATGGGTTCAATCCCTGGGCTTACTCAGTGGGTTAAGGATCTGGCGTTGCTGTGAGCTGTGGTATATAGGTCGCAGACCTAGCTCAGAGCCCATGTTGCTGTGGCTGTGGTGTAGGCCGTTAGCTGTAGCTCCAATTCAGCCTCTAGTCTGGGAGCTTCCAGATGCTGTGGGTGTGGCCGTAAAAAAAAGAAAAGAAAAAAAAGTTGGATTCTGAAGATCAATGGAGCCTTGGCGTGAACTGAATAAATGAGCAATCATTTTACTCAGAGCTGATGCTGAAAGATCCAGGGTTTGCAAAGGGAAATGCCAGGAATTGATAGAAGAGAAAGTGTGTGATGTGGCCGAACTTGCTTTCTAAATCTTATTTCTTCCCTCTGTTGAACCTATGATCTCCCTAGTAGGAGGTTTCGGTGGGCTTAGGAAGGGGGAACAGTGGGTTGGAGCTGCTAGATTGAGCTGTGTAACCAAAAGAGACAGAACGCATGACATACTTGTAGCCCTTCTTTCCTTTTTTTCTTTTTTTTTGGCTACACCCACAGCATGCAGAAGTTCCAGGGCCAGGGATTGAACTCATGCCACAACAACAACCTTAGTCACCTTGGTGACAATGCCAGAGCCTTAACCCACTGAGCCACCAGGGAACTCCTCCTTATAGCCCTTCAGAGAAAATCTATGTGCCCTTCCTGGCTTTGCCCTTTTCTCTCTTACTCTGCTCATATGTTCTTAGAATTAGCATATTTTCGTCATCTTTGACCACCTCATAATGCCTGCTAGTGTGCGTGTCCTATCTGCTGAGGTCCCGTGATGACTTGTCAAGTGAGTCAGCCCATCTTTATAAAATATAAGTTTCCAGGAGAGATAAATTAAGAGTTTGGGATTAACATATAGACTCTACTATCTATAAAATAGATAACAAGGACCTACTCTATAGTTCAGGGAACCCAAATCAGTATTCTGTAATAACCTGTGTGAGAAATGAATCTGAAAAGGAAGCAATAGACATATAACCGAATCACTTTGCTGTACACCTGAAACTAACATGACCTTGTAAATCAACTACACTCCAATATAAAATAAAGATTACATTAAAAGCAAAGAAAAAATAGCAGTTTCCTTGGTCAAAATTGCAGAACACAAGGCGTATACGCGTTCTCTGTCTTGTGATCCCCGGCGCCCTCTGCGGCAGTCTGACCTTACCCTCTTGGGGAAGTTTGAAACCCTATTCAGAATATCCTTTATGAGCTCTTAATTCTGATTTTCAAACCACAAAATCCCATAGTAGCAGTTAACTGCCATTCTTTAGATGATATATATTTTCATTTTTAAATGATGTGAGATGTTGTTGTTTGGTTAGGAGAAGAAAATAATTTACCTAAGATAGACATCCTTCCATCCATCCACACAGACAGAATTTTTTGGACACCGCCTCTGAACCAGTCCTCACCCTTCATGTTGAGGAGTTAGTGGTGAACAAGGCAGACCAGCTCCCTCTCTTGTGGTACCCACAGTCCGGTGGGGGCTGTATCCAGGCTATAAGTGCTATGACGTGGGAGAACCCTGGATGCTATGAGAACTGTGTGTCTGTCCCCTCTGAGGAGCCGCAAGTAATCCCCAAAGGCCCAAGGAGAGGAACGTGAATGAGGCATGACCTTCATATTCTCTTTAACAAATTGTTATAGCAAGAGAAAATTGTCCTATTAGTATAGTAGGTGAATTGGGCAGCAAATACTGGTATCCCAGGGGCCTAGCCTAGCACTTGGAACAGAAAAGATACTCAGTAAACGATTTCTGGCTAATTGGCTGAGAAAATGGCTGTTTAGTACCATGGGTGAACTTCATTCTTTGATTTGTGTTTGTTTTGTTTTATTTTATTTTTTGTCTTTTTTAGGGCTGCATCTGCAGCATGCGGAAGTTCCGAGGCTAGGGGGGAAGTCAGAGCTATAGCTGCCAGCCTACACACAGCCGCAGCAACTCAGGATCCAAGCCACATCTGTGGCGTGCACCATGGCTCACGCCAATGCCAGATCCTTAACCCACTGAGCAGAACCAGGGATCGAACCGTGTCCTCGTGGACACTAGTCACGTTTGTTGCCGCTGAGCTACAATGGGAACTCCTGATTTCTTTTTTTAAAAATGGGTTTTATTATATTTATAGTTGTACATACTTTGATTTTTGCCTCTCAGTATCTTCTTGTTTTTATATGGGACTGGAGAAGAAAATTTAAACAACAAAAGAGTTTTAAACATACAAGAAGTCAGCAAAAAGCAGTGTTTAAACCCCCGAGTGGGTGGATGGCCAAGTGGTGAGTGGGGAAGATGCTGGGGGGGTGGGGGGCGGTGGTGCACAGAGTTGTAATAGGGGACCTTAAAGTTTCTACCTGTGGAGGTTAAGTCAACTTGGCTGTGAGCCCCTCTGTTAAGTAAGTTCTGGTGAGGAGATGGGGTGGTGATTTCTTATAACTTGAAAGTGACCTTCACTCTCTGGGCCTGAAGCAGCAGCAGGCAGCCTTCTACTTCTGGAAACTCTAGCCAAGAACCATGGTAATAGTCCCACCATAAAGCTCAGGTACGGAATTCCCACTGTGGCTCAGTGGATTAAGGACCCGTTGTCTCTGTGAGGCTCAGCTTCCATCCCTGGCCTCACTCAGTGACTTAAGGATCTGGTGTTGCCATGAGCTACCGTATAGGCTGCAGATTCGGCCCAGATCCAGGGTTGCTGTGGCTGTGGTGGAGGCCAGCAGCTGCAGCTCCGATTTGACTCCTAGCCTGGAAACTTCCATAGGCTGTAGGTGCGGCCCTAAAAAGAAGGGAAAAACTCAGGCACAGTATTGAACAGAGGTACCAGAATATATACATTAAAACTCTCCCAGGAACTTCAGAATATAGGATCATAATGGACAGGGATTTTCAAATTGATGTGATGACCGTTTTAAACAATATTTTATGATAGGTGATTTACAGTGTTCTGTCAATTTCTGCTGTACAGCAGTGACCCAGTTACACACATATGCATTCTTTTTCTTGTATTATCTTCCATCCTGTTCCATCACAAGTGACTGGATAGAGTTCCCTGTGCTCTACAGCAGGATCTCATTGCCTATCCACTGCAAATGCAATAGTTTGCATCTACGAACCCCAAACTCCCAGTCCATCCCCCTCCCTCCCCCTCCCCCTTTTCAATAGGGCCTTATAATGGGAACATTGACTTTATTTTTATTTTATTTTATTTCTTTTTGGCTTTTTGCCATTTCTTGGGCCGCTCCCGCGGCATATGGAGGTTCCCAAGCTAGGGGGTCTAATCAGAGCTGTAGCCACTGGCCTATGCCAGAGCCACAGCAATGCCAGATCCGAGCCACAGCTGTGACCCACACCACAGCTCAGGGCAACGCCGGATCGTTAACCCACTGAGCAAGGCCAGGGATCGAACCCGCAAGTTCATGGTTCCTAGTTAGATTCGTTAACCACTGAGCCGTGACGGGAACTCCTATAGCGGGAGCATTGACTTTAAAGCCAGTTAGCTCTTGTTTTAAGTAATGGTTCTGTCTGGTGCCAGCAGTGTGACTTTTGGCAAATGCCTTCACCTCTCAAAACCTTGGTTATTTTATTTGAAAATGGGGGTAATACTACCTTCTTAAGTGCTATTTGGCTGAGTTAATGAAGAAACATTAACACCCAGCGAGTCTGGGGACCATGGCTGTGACAAAATATTTACTAAGCAATAATATAATTATTCGAAAATAGGAATACTACTACTTTCTTAAGGGTTATTTGCCTGAGTCAATGAAATAAATTAATATCCGGTGAGTCTAGGAACCATGCCTGTGACAAAAAATATACTAAATAATAATATTGTTACTTAAGATAAAAATAATGAATTAGCCTAAAGTATGGAGACAAGCAGACCCTTCCACGAGTATATAACCACTTGACGTCTCTCAGTTTCCAAGTACCCATCATTCCCAGTCTGTACATGTGTGTTTGTTCTCAGTTTAGCCTTTTATCAGGATTCCCAAACTCCTGATTAGGCGGCCTCTTAGGCGCCAACCTGAAAAAGAATTTGACTTTGTCGGTATTGGGGCAATATTTGCAGAATAGTACAGTCAATAAATAAATATACTGTAGACTTTGAGTCGCTTAAAAAAAAAATGCCCCGGGGGGTAAAAAAAAAAAAAAGAAATTCTGGACGCACAATGTTAACTGGTTTAGTATTTGGACAAAGAAATCCCTGAACTGAGCAGCGAGATAAGCGCCTTGCCTTGCAGCAGATTAAGAGGGCTGCATGGGTGAGAACAAACCCCTTTCTAGGCGCTCCCTGAGTGCCCCCACATTTAGATTTAAGATTAACCGCAGGCGGGTGGTGGAGCAGGCTGTTTGTTTTATGAAACAATCGCTAATGACATTAAACAGACGGAACCCCTTCCAACACGATTGTTCATTGGCGATAAACGGAGAGACGCTCACGAGAGATTGAAAAAGAAAACTCCTAAGTGCTTCATTTCAGGCTCTTAGGATATTCTCTTGGAGGTGACAACGAATGGAAGTGAGCACAGATCGAATTCAAAGCACAGGGAGATGGCGGGGGCTGGAGAGGCCGCCAGCATCGCTGCGAATTGGCGGGCTTTTAGATTTATAGGAAGGAATTGAGAAATCATCATTTCCTGACAAGTTTTCCAAGGAGGATTGGCCTGCTTGCTTGCTTTTCTTCAACGCTGTTCTTTTGTTCACTTCTTCTTACCCCTCCCGCTCCTGGCCGCCGAAAGCTGGCACTGGGCATTAGCTGGATTAAAAGGGGTGCTGTCTATTAGTTCAATTAGATGGGACACCTTTACTTTTTGATATATCTGAAGCCTGATTTCATTTGGGTCCAGCCATTTAAAATTAAGGGAGCAGAACCGTGTACAGATACCTGGCTCTCTGAAGTCTTAATTGCAAATTCAGATAAGGATTAGACAGGACTGTATCTCTTTGCCACCAAAGGTATTTGCTCATACCTGAGACAGAGAGGTTGTATTTGCCTGTGCAGGCTTGCACCTTGGGATTTTTATTGACCTTTCAATATTTTGGTGGAAAACATCACAATTTTGCACCAGCATTAGGAGGATGGATGTGGGAGCCTATCTCGAACAAGCCTTACTTGCATTTTCATTATTTCAGTCGGGCTAAAAAATTGAAAGAGTGTTTATTTAAAAAAAAAAAAATTGTCAAAGGCCACGTTGCAGCATTAAGCTTTTGTTTTATATACAAAGAAATATATTAATGAAAAGTGTTTTAAGTGCTTATTATAGAGACGGTTTGTTTTGAAACACAGGCTTTTTCACAGCAGTTTTACACTTCACTGTGTACCATGAAAGACATTCTAAGTAGAGGTTGTCAGTCTCCCATCAGAAGTAAAGTACTGCTGGGGAATGGAGCCATTTAGGGTGTCACTCAAGCAGGACTAATCTAGAGTAGATATCTTATAAATAACCAGTAACGAAAAAACAAATCATTCCTCTCCCCACCCGAGCAGAGAGAATTACTGCTTAGGAGAAGGAAATCTTTATAATAAAGATTTACAGTTTGAATTAGTGAATTGTTTTGGAGCCCAGCACAGCACAAAGGTGCAATGACAACCTTTAGATAGGAGTTCAGGAAGCTCTGGAAATGTGGTTATGGGGAGGGGGAGGGCTCTTGGGTATCTCCGTCGCCCCCCTTTGCTCTGGGGGGAGTGTGGGTAGATGCCCTAGAAACACACCCATCAGTAGATGGGGGTTTATGATAGTATTTTTCAATCTCTGCCCTGATACATGCTCACATGCTCTTCCTCTTCCTCCCCAAAGTATTTTCAAAATGAAAAATAATGACCCCCCTTTTTTTTTGCATAGAAAAATGGGCATATTTAAAGTGGTGGTAGAATAGAAAGAATATTCTTTTTTTTAATTTTTTCATTCAAGTATAGTTGATTGACAGTGTTGTGCCCATTTCTGCTGTACAGCAACGTGACCCAGTCATACCTGTAGATATATTCCTTTTTCTCATCTTCCATCATGTTCTGTCACAAGTGATTGGACAATGAGTAGGCTTTTTTAATGTTGTTATTTCAGTCGTCATTATTTTGCTCATGAACTTCGTGAAATAAATATCAGCTTCTGTAGATATGTGCAGGTTCCCTCCCCTTGGAAAGCTTATGCCCACTTCCCTTCTCTGGCCTTGCCCTCTTTAGAAGTATCCAAAAAGAACTCTCTCTCAGCTCCCAGGGACTGAGGGGGAAAGGCTCTATCAGTAAGACCCCTTCTGAGAGCTCTATGGGTTAGAGAGGAAGAACCTGATTTTCTTGATTCTGCTCAGTTCGGATTCCTCTTGTGGAAGATCCCATCGTGTCCAGGCAGAGGGGCTGTGCAGAGAAAGGAGAAGGATTGGTTCGCTGGTTAAAGGAATCTCAAACTCGCCACTCCAAATGATTCTCTTGCTCCAGGGGCAAGAAAGGACTACTCCCTGGGATCTCTGAAGCTGTCTGCTGGAACATGCCATTCTGATGCCCTAGAATACAGAGGAAAGGAGAAAAAGACCTGATTCGTACATCACTTTTTTTCTTCGTTTGATTCTATCGGAATAGAATAGGGTTGGGGGAGAATGGGTTTTATTGGAAGCCAGAGATTTCCATTTTATTGCATCCATTCCCCCACATGCCTACAAGGTAGATAGAGCAGATGCTATCTCCTTTCTTTTCAGGAGAGAAAATTAAAACACACAGGCTTCCTTAAGCTTTGGCTGCACAAAGCTACCTTATCTGGGGTACCCAAGAGTGGGGGATGCATCACACTCAGGGATCTGAACTTTGGGTTTGGGGGCAAGTTAGCTGGTTTAGTTCCCTGTAACCTGCAGTGGGGCCCCAGTCAGGAAGCATCTCTGGGTTCCTGCTTATAGGAGCCCAGCGTTCAAGGGAAAGTACTCCTTGTTTTACTACAACCCCTGGAGTTAGCAAGGGGTTGCCCTGGCACATTAGAAGTTCAAAAGCTTTTTGGAGTTCCTGTCGTGGCTCAGTGGTTAACAAATTCAACTAGGAACCATGAGGTTGTGGGTTTGATCCCTGCCCTTGCTCAGTGGGTTAGGGATCCGGCATTGCCGTGAGCTGTGGTGTAGGTTGCAGATGAGGCTCGGATCCTGTGTTGCTGTGGCTCTGGTGTAGGCCAGTGGCTACTGCTCCGATTCGACCCCTAGCCTGGGACCCTCCATGTGCTGCGGGAGTGGCCCAAGAGATGGTAAAAAGACAAAAAAAAAAAGAAGAAGAGGTTCAAAAGCTTTTTGTTTATTTGGAGTATAGTTGATTTTCAATGTTGTGTGAATTTCTGCTGTACAGTTACACATGCACACATATATATGTACGTGTGTGTGTATATATGTACACACACGTACACACACATTCTTTTTCATATTCTTTTCTACTGTGCTTTATCATAGCTTATTGAATGTGGTTCCCTGTGCTGTACAGTAGGATCTTGTTGTTTATCCATAATTTCTATATACAATACTTTGCCTCTGCTAATCCCAAGCTCCCAACCCATTCCTTCCACCCCCCTCCCCTGGGCAACCACAGGTCTGTTCTCTTTGTCTGGGAGCCTGTTTCTGTCTTGTAGGTTGTTTGTTGGTGTTGTATTTTAGATTCCACACAGAAGTGACCCCATGTGGTCGTTGTCTTTCTTTTTCTCACTGACTTAGTAGGATAACCTCGAATGCCACTGGAGTCCAAAAGCTCTGTAATATTACATTTTGCAACACAAATCCTTAGCCTAAAATCAGGTACCGCTGCTTGCTGTCTCGGGCCATGGGTCATTTTACACGAAAGAGAAAGGACTCAGTTCTACAGACCCCTATGGAGGTGTGCTCTAGAGAGCCACGGAGGACCCACTGACTTGGACATGGGATGTAGGGGGATCGACCGGAGGCTGAGCTAAAGGTCTTTCTTCCCTGATAAATGGGCACCACGTGAGGCAAAGTAAATATGTAAATGTGACCGAAAATGAATTTGGTTTTCATCAACAACAGTATGATAGGCTGTCCTATATAATAAAGATATATATATATCTAGAGAGAGAGAGAGAATAGTATATAAAGGTTACATATCCTATATATATCCAGTAATTCAAGATAAGAAATCCTGTATAAAAGATGCATGATGCAGTCACTTTGACAATTCCTTTAGTCATTTATTTCATCAAATGCTTCCTTTTCCTACCATAATATGAAGCACCTGAGTTTTGAGGGCTCTAAGATCCAGGGTTCTGGTCTAGAAAGAAGACAAGCCATGACCTGAACTTTCCAAATGAATTCCTTTTATAAAAGACAAGGCATATAATTTGCTATCGCTCTGAGTGAGATTTTAACATAAAACCATAGTTGAGGGAGTTCCTGTCGTGGCTCAGCAGTAATGAACCCAACTAGTATCCACGAGGACACAGGGTCAATCCCTGGGCTTGCTCAGTGAGTGGGTTAAGGATCTGGCGTTGCCGTGAGCTGTAGGTTGAAGATGTGGCTCAGATCCCATGTTGCTGTGGTTGAGGCGTAGGCCGGCAGCTGCAGCTCCAATTGGACCCTAGCCTGGGAACCTCCATATGCCATGGGTGTAGCCCGAGAAAAGATTAAAAAAGACCAAAAAAAAAAAAAAAGTAAAGCCAGATTTTATTTTAAAATATCCTGCATCATTAAAAAAAAAGTTGTAGAAAAGATAAAGACCTGAATTGCTTTGGAAAAACCATAAAAATATCCTTTACGCAGCCCCTTCCCTTTCTGTTCTTTGTATGAAATACCAGAAATACATAAGCCAAAACAGATACACCACCCGTCTCCCATAGTCGCTCATAATATGCCTCTTTTAAGGAGGCCTTGTTACATGTTAGCGGATTTGATGGCCCTGTCATCACCTTGAAATATTTGTTGAATGAATGGATGGATGCATTCCCCATCTGTGTAGTCAGGTCTCAATTATCCATTATAATGGAGTTGAAATAGGAAAGGCACACTTGAGTGTGAAATCCACAAATCATGGAGAAAGTTCATGTCAGCCATTTCTTTCAAAGTTTCCCTCCAAATCTTTTACCCAACTTGATTAAAATGTGGCCAAAATGGCTACTCGTTGTGTCCTCTCTCTTCTCCCTGCCTCTACTGCCTTGGATACTAAAGGCTAAAATTCTACCTTAGGGATTAAAACAAGTATCCAGATATAGCCCAGAGGCTTCGAGGTTACCTCGGAATAATCACAGCAAGAAGTTAGGCCTAATTCCTTGTCCCTATGCAGAGTTTAGAGGAGGATTTTTTTGAAAGAGTTGTTGGTGAACTTAAACTAAGGGAGCCGGAGGAAAGATGTCCTCAAAAGAATCTTGAACAATAAAAGTTGACTGTCACCTTTGCAAGGGGATAAGAGAAGGGAAAACACAATTTAAACGTTCCAGGGAGTACTTCCAGATACTGGACTCTGGGGTACAGTGTGAGCTATTTCTGTGAGTCTCTCCAAAAAGTCACTCCCAAGATAGGACTGTGCATGTGCATGTGGACGCGTGCCCCGCAGGGGAGGCTTGGGATTCCCTAGAGCAGTGACTCTGCCGTGTCAAGGTCACATTCATTCCTGGTCTTATGTCTCAGACTATCTGGGAGGAAGGATTTTTTTTTTTCCTTCCCCTTCTCTCTTCAAGTGTCTAGCTGCTTCCCATTAAGTCACTTTTGAAAGCTCTTATGGTTTGGAAGAAAAAAGTGGCAGTAAAATCAGCATGGTTTCTGACTAAAGGCCTGGAAGCCACAATGGTAGGATAACCAAATGCCAGACAGAGTTGATAATACCGAGTGGAGTCATGGCTGAGCTGCACAGGCCCAGGAAGCCCGGCTTTATGTTGCATGCGAGACCACTGGTGACTGATTTTATTCCTGCTCAGAAGAAAATGTGGAATACCCTGCCCACACCTAGCCTTCCTCCTTCCCGCTCTCCATTCCACCCCCATCCCCTGTGATATTTGAGGCCGGGGTTTCTTTCATACTGATATGAAGTCATGGTGCATAATCTTTAATACCTCCAAATAGCCTTTGGTTTGCAGCTGAGAAAGTATGTATGTTTTAAATTTATTTAGAGGGTACCTATAGACTTTTTTAAAAGGATGTGAGAATATATAGACACTTGCATGTATTTGCCCAACTATTATATACGTAGAAAGCCTCAATGTGTATCTGATTAAGGTTTTTTTTAATGAAATCTTGACTTAAGATAAAAGGAAACTGGTAAGCAGTGGTCGTGTTGCTTGGTTGAACTCCTTTAGTCATATTTTCTCTTGTTTTTGTTTTTTGTTTTTTGAAGGAGGACATTGGTCATAGTTAATATGGACTCTTAAAATAGCCTTTGATGGGTTTCTTGGCCATATCCCATAAATACCTGTCTCCTTTGATCATGAGAAAAGTCTGATATTACAGACCAGGCAAACATCTCAGCGTATTAATTGAAAGCCTGCAATTGAATTGATATAGCTTTGCAAAGGAGTCAGTGTATCTATAAGCAGTAGCGTGCAGTTTTAAACGCTTACTGCAAGAAACACGTTTATGCATGGGAACTTCTAATGATACCCTGGGGTGTGTGCGTGTGCGCGCATGCTCGCGTGTGTGCTCGCACGTGCATCCCTTTGCCTTCACTTATTTACACGTGCCGATTGGTCATGCTGGTGGGTTATGACACCAAAGACAAATCTTCCATGAATAGACGTAAGACGTCATCCTGGTATAAACTTAGATCGAGTTCCTAATCTTGCCTTTCCTTTCAATCTTTAGATAAACATACAGTTGAGTGAGAAGATAGCAAAAGATTCCCAACAGAACAGTTTTCTTCTGAGCACCAAAACAATTTTACATGTATACACTTTCGTGTGTGTGTACAACTATTATAGAGTATGTCTTAATTCTCCCGGCAACCCAGTGAAGTAGTTACTGTTACAAACCCATTTTCTGGGGTGGGGGGACCTGAAGCACATCGACCTTAAATACATTGCCCAGGGCCAGACAGCCAACAAGAAGCATAGGTAGGACCCCAGACACCGACTTCAGAATTCACGCTTTTGACCACGATGCTGTGATGCTTCTAAAATACAGTATATCAAGGAAGACCTGCGAAAGACGGACTTAGTTGTTCCCCTCTTATTGGATCCATGCTGGGCTAAACAGTTCTTGGATTTGGCTCGTTTTAGCTTGAATGCGCCGTGGTTCTTTCCAAAGGGAAAAGGACCTCTGGCAGCGTATTCTGAACTGCTTGCCAGAGGTAAAGAGAGGTGTGTTTCTCCTGTTTGCTTCAGGAAAGAAACATACATAAAAGCAAAGAATTAGTTCCTGTCTGGCATTTTATCAACTTCACTTAAAACTTTTTATTTTTTCCCTGGAGGCAAGTGGGATGAATTGGTGCAAAGTGCCGACCTGTTCAAGAAGAAATCTATTCTCCCCTGTCACATGCACCTGTAACTTCCATTGATAGAGCCTTTCAGAAAATGGAAATGAAGTGGATGTGAAATTCCATAAACAGAGAGAAGGTGGGGAAAAAAGAGGCCTGTTTGCTCTCGTGCTGTTGAAACAAAGGGCAAATCCTGCTTTCCTCTCCTGGATTTTTTTTTTTTTTTTTTGTCTTTTTAGGGCCACACCCGAGGCATATGGATGTTCCCAGGCTAGGGGTCAAATCAGAGCGGTAGCTGCCTACAACACAGCCACCGTAACGCAGGATCCAAGCCGTGTCTGAGACCTACACCACAGCTCACGGCAATGCCAGATCCTTAACCCACTGAGTGCGGCCAGGGATCGAACCTGCATCCTTGTGGATACTAGTCAGATTCATTTCTGCTGAGCCACGACAGGAACTCCACTTCCTTGATTTTTAAAGGCTGCTTACAAAGAAAAGATGTTACTCTTATTTCTCAGTTTCCCCTTCTGTTCAGTGGGAATCAGAGCCCTTCCAGGTGCCTGAATACTCTAGGGTGCAAAGCCCAAGTGGGTTTGGAATGAAAATACCTCTCTTTTGCTGTGGTGGAAGGCTCCTTGAAGCCCCCAAGTCGCAGAGCCAAGACGATGACCAGATGGCAGAGCCCGTGCTACGTACACCATGACTCTCACTCTGGTCGTTTGTAATTTAGGAAGTAGCCTTCTAATCAAAGGCGCTGTGGGCTACCAGGGAGCAGCGTGGACTCAGCTTCCTCCAAAAAGAAAAAAAAAAATTGTCAGTCCTATCATCTTCTTCATAGGATAAGTAGTTGAAAACACAAGGTTAGCAAAGACACTTCTGATTTTTATTTCCTAAAGCTTGAGGAAAGACGATGTGGGCTTGGAGACGGCTATCCAGGGAGAGCTCTCCCCTTGGCTCTAAGGATGCTGCACAGGGGTGGGAAAGGGAGAAAGAATAATGGTTGAAGGAACAGGAGAGAAACAATGAAAGGGTTTTGCGCAGCCGGGCTGGGGCAACATACCGCTGCCAAATCTGAGCTGCAAGTGAGAAACTTCAGAAAGACATTGGAGGAGTTCCTTTGTCGTGCATTGGGAAGGATCGGGCTTGTCCGCACCGGGGTTTGGGTGGGTGCCGTGGCGCGGGTTCACTCCCTGGCAGGGGAACTCCCCCATGCAGCACTCGGGGGTACGGCCCAAAGGAAAAAGACATTGGGGAAATGCTTCTCATTTCCATAATCAAAACTTTGAACAAAATCAGATGTGGAATGCATATGGGGATACTTCTGCAGCCTCTGCTCACAATTGCTAAGTTGCCCCTTCATCTCTCTGATTGGAGCTCACATTCCTATGGGCCACGATTCCAGCTTTTTTTCCTAATACGACAATGGCCTGGCTAATCCAGCTCTAGCTGAAGTCATAGTTTCCAAAGAACTTTGCTTGATTGAGAGACGTGCACTGTCCCATTTTCTCTTAAGCGTGTAAGGAGACTAAGAATAACCCATCCACTAGTCGGCGTTGGGTACATTTTCAGTCTGGCATGCCAAAATTCCCAACTCCAGGGTGAGAAATCAGTCTGTTTCTTTGAATAGCAATGAGAAAGATGGGTAAGCATTTTAAAAGGGTAGATGATGAGAGCTGGTAGTGATGCTAAATGGAGTTTTATGTTCTTATGAACCATTCAGTGGAAAATGATAGAGTGTTTTCTGATTAGGTGATTTCAGCTTTTATGGTGAGAAAATGGTTAAACACAGAGCATACTCAGAAGGTGTTTTGGAGGAATGCTTTTCTTTTTTCCTGGAAGCACATCAGGGAAATGGATGATACATCTCATTTGATTCAAGTGAAACAGTTTAAATTGTTATGGCTTCGAGTTAAAAAAAAAAAAGTAAATAGCTCTCTTTGGTAAAGAACGTATCTCTAGTATGTTCTTCTTCTTCTGCAAGTGGTGGCATCGTGCCTATCAGTTTCACAGTTTGTGACATCTGGTAGCCACTCTGTCACTGGACAGGAGCTGTCGGGATATATACCAAAGGGTCACAGCCTATGGAGGTTTCATTTGTTTAAGCCGAGATGCCAGCAGTAGCGTCTTCTCGGAATGGATTGCGTGTAAATGGGACTCGGGGAGGTGGGGAGCCATAGGGAAGAAGAAATGCTTTGAGAACTGCTATTCAACCCCAGAAAAGCCAAGAGATATTAAAAGATCACAAGCTATTACCGAATAACAGCTTTTTAAAGCAGTGCTTTGAAAACGAGACGGAGAGTAGAGACTAATAGACAAAGAATAAAGGCAGCTTTCTTAGGAGAGCGGGAACCTCTCTCCTAAGAATGTGGCTCGATTGTGGTTCCAGAGGAGAGGCTGGGGAGCTGGAGGGCAAGCCCCAAGCAGAGGAGCGATGTCGGTCTCGCCGAGGGCTCCACCTGCCAGATCAGAAGCATCAGCGCCCTCTATCGTCGCCAAGAGAACTGCAGAACCGCTTGAAAGCAGGCCAGGCTCTTTCGCTTTATAAGCAAACTTTTCTGCACACCGTGATTGATGGGAATCCGTAGAGTTAGGAAAGAGGGAAGGAAGGAAGGGAAGGAGGAGGGGGGGGATGTGATTGATTTGTGGTCACCTTTGTATTATTTAACACTCTCTACCATCAGACGTTTAAAACACAAAATGGGTTATGTTGTTTCTATCCTAGCTGTTTGAGTTTATTAACATAGAAAATACTCCTCAGAAGAAATGTCCCACTTCGACCTAGTAATGACAGCGACAGGTTAAGAAGAGAAAAAAAAAAAAAAGTTCCTCTGTTAACTTCATTATACTTCTTGTTGGTTTCAAACCTCTATTGACACATCGGCATTTGACTAACTTTGATAGAAAAACGCTGATGTTACCTAGTGTTCTCCGTTGCCCAATTTCTCTTTCTCGGTAATGATTTTTATCTACCGTCAATAGGGAAAACACAGGCATTGGAAACTTTTTTTGGAACTGATCTAACATTAAAATGAACATCGCCCAGCTATGTGTTCCACGAAATTAAAGATTATGGCAAGAATGACAACTTCATTCAGGCGGATCATTTGGAATTACATTAAACAGCTGCTGTGAAACAGCTGACGGCAGCGGAGAGGACTGTCATCCCGCAGCACAGGCTCCGGCGGGGCTGTGCCTGCACCGGGTTCTGAAAAACACATCCCGCTCCCTTAGATCCACACGCAGCCTCCTCTATTCCCCATCCGGCTTGTTGCCAAACATTGGGCTTTCTGATCACTTTGTATTCAAGCCAGAGATCCAGGAAGTCCAAATCCAGCCAGACAAGTGCAGAACAGCTTAGCAGAAGCAGCTTTAACAGGTGCCATGGGTATGGTCTTTGGGAACCTGAGACACGACAAACAGTGGGGGACATTGGGCGGCCGCGTCTCTCCGCCCCAGGTGCCCAGGATGGCATTGTCGCTGAGTAGCAGTTTGCCACCAAGGCCAGCTCCTCGATCCTTAATTGATGGCATAACAGTGCCAAAAATATTTAAATACCTTAGCAGCACAAGCCCCCTGCAAACAAACTTCGGCCAGATGTCTCTTGCCTGTTCCCCCTGTTCTGTATGTTGGAAACAGAACAGACTGGAATAAGGAGAGAGGACCTGGTTAGAATTCAAAGGGTGAGGTGACAGATCTGATTTAAGCAGTTGCCTTCCTAGTTGGAAAAGAGGCAGTTGGGGTCCCCTTGTGGGCAGTGGGTTAAAGGTCTGACTTTGTCATTGCAGAAGCTCAGGTTGCTGCAGTGGCATGGGTTCAATCCCTGGGAACTAAAAAAGAAAAAAAAAAATCAACTGAAGATTGCTACACAGAAGCATAGGCATAATTGGATGGGTCATGGTCCTGCCTTGTCCTTGTCTGCAAGGAGGAGGCATGGTACACACTGGTAACTTCCAAGTTACACCCCCTGATATTTCTAGTTTTCGAGGCACACTGCATTCGCTCCTGGGTTTGCTCTCCTGCCAAGATTGGATCACCCTTCCCCCCAGTAATGACACTTGATTAATGTGAGTTTGGAAAAGTTGGCTGACCCTACAGTATCCTTCCAAACCCTATCACTTTATAAATCCAGGGACAACTTATATCTCCCATTAGGAAGAGAAAATTGTGAATTGGCCAGAAGTTCATGAACTTACCTGTGTACCCTGAGCAAAAGCACCAGAGAAAACCGCAGAGGATCCTGTGTGTTTAGATAGAGTGCCTTGCAGAAGAAAGGTGAAAAATCTGCATTAAGTTGGAAAACAGCCTGTGTAAATAGTTCTATTAATATTCTGAGTTGGGTCTTGGTTTTGTACCGATAGCAGAAAAAAGAAAAAAGAAAAAAAAAAACAGAGCCAGAGAAGAAAAGCCACATTTTAAATTCTTCCAAATTACTAGGAAAAGTGTGTATTTCTGCAGCTGGGAAAACATTTGATTATTTTGTATGTTTTCCTTATTCTGCTAATTCTGGATGAAAAGAAGAAGAAGAAGATCCCAGTCAAATTAGAGTAGTTTGGCATCTTGGTATCACAGAATGGCCATTTCTTTCCTGTCTGGGTAATGTGGAGTCAAAATGTGATTTCTGAGCAGGCCTGGACCAAGGATGTACATTTACAGGGGCCTCGAGGGTCCATTCTTTATGATAAATTTCAGCTTTACCCTCAGCCTCAAAAAAAAAAAGAAAAAGAAAAACCCTTCTTCTTTTCTCAACTGTATTTGTAAGCCAGCAATTATATTCCATCATAGACCTATTGGAATGCACGCATTTGAGTTTCTCTTATTTCAAGAGTAATGATTCTACCTCAGTACTATTTATTATTTGAAGTGCATTTTAGCAACATCATAGAATTCATCTTTATCTAATATCTTTTCTACTTCAGTTGCTGGAAACTAAAGCAAAACAGGGTTGACGTTGTTTAAGCCACTTCATACGCAACCTAAGGACAAACTCTCATTTACTGGACTCTTCTCCTTAATTGAGTTTTTTAGGCTTCCTTGAATTATACCAAATGTATTTTGAAAGACTAATCATATGTGGGGGCTTGACTAGACTCTTGTCTCAATTGATCCATTGCTCTCACTGTGAAGTCAGTAAGCAGAGGCTTAAAGAGGGTGCATCATCTGCCCAGAGTCACCCAGTGGGTGGTTGCAGGAGAACCAGAGTTGAAGAGAACCTGCCCGTAGATAGTTTGGTATTGTTTCTAAATTGTTTGCCATACTTGCGATATCTAGTTTGGACGGGAGTGCAAAGGTGGCACCTGAAGATCTGGTTCTGCTGCATTCCGGGGTCAGGGCTAGCTGGAAAAATCAGAGAAACTGTGTGGGTGGGGGAGGGGGAGGGAGGGGGAGGGGAGAGGGATTCGTCCTTTCATAGCATCGGGGGGGATGATATAAAGCCCCCTGCAGAGGAAGGACGCTGTGTGGATGACCCAGTGAGAACCCAGCACAGGGACAAAGAGGTAACCCTAACACTGTCCTTATTTTTATCCCCTGGTGTTGCCACAGGGCGAGGTGGAAGCAGGAAGAGGATGCTGAGACGAACAGGGGACCCTGGTGGGTTCGGGGTCACTGCCGTGCAGTTTGTCTCTGCCTCTTACTTAGGGGTGGATCTATTCCAAGACAATGTAAAGAACCCCTCAGAAAGTGTGTTTCTGAATCTAGAAACCTGGAGGAAAAAAAAAAAAAACCAACACCGTGGATCCCACCAATAGGTGAAAGGACTAAATGCGCTGATGTGTGAATAAGGATTTTGGATGCTTTCCAGGGATACGGTTGTGCTGGGAAGGGATGAAGTGATGCGTTAGGGCTGTAGAAGGTATTAAGCTCGCTTCCTGGGTTCTTAGATGAAGTTTTGTTTGCTAAGTTATACTGATAATTACTGCTAATGATCAAAGGCCTCTTGACTATTGAGAAGGAAAAATGTTAGGTTTAATGAGGCTGTTTTAAGGAGAAGATTCAGAACTTCATATAAACAAGTAGGACATGAAGCAGCAGAAGGGTGTGTATATGTGTGGTGTTCCATTTTTTTCCAAGTGGACAAATTTGGAGTTAGAGACCAATTTTTGTTTACTTACTAGCATTTGACAACTCTGGGTATTTTTATTCCTTCATCAGAAATTAATCACAGGCCTTTTTAGCCATGCCAGGTGTCAGCCACAGAATGTAAATAAATAGTATAACATTCCAAGTGACACCTTTAAACTTAAGAAATCTGTCTGTGTTTCCAAATGTGATACAATTCTTGGCCTACTATCAGGCAGCAAAGAATGCTATGAAAATTAAGAACTTTAAGAATTAAAAGAATTATTTGAAAAGTTGGCTTTGGAGTTCCCGCTGTGGTACAGCAGGTTAAGAACCCAACTACAGCAGCTCATATTGCTGTGGAGGCATGGGTTCTACCCCAGGCCCTCGGCGTAATGGGTTAAAGGATCCAGTGTAGGTTGCAGCTGCTGTTGGGTTTCAATCCCTTACATATGCTGTGGGTTCGGCCATTAAAAAAAGAAAGAGGAGTTCCCTTTGTGGCGCAGGGGAAATGAATCCAACTAGGAACCATGAGGTTGCGGGTTCAAACCCTGGTCTTGCTCGGTGGGTTAAGGATCCAGCGTTGCCGTGAGCTGTGGTGTAGGTCGCAGATGCAGCTGGGATCCCGCGTTGCTGTGGCTCTGGCGTAGGCCGGCAGCAACAGCTCCTATTCGACCCCTAGCCTGGGAACCTCCATATGCCACAGGAAGTGGCCCTAGAAAAGGCAAAAAGACAAAAAGACCAAAAAAAGAAAGAAAGAAAAGTTGACTTTGATATTCTGCAATTTGCAGTTCCATGGATACTGAACTCTGAGATGGAAAAAATACTATATACAGGGATTAACATTATGTCAGAGCATTTTGCCTGTAAGGATCAATGTTTTATCAGTTTGTTATTATTTTTCTTCTATTCAGCCGAGCCTGGGCCTACCTTCCAATCTGCTCCCATCCAGGAGCAGCATGTGTTGAGGCAGAAAGTGTGTGGTCTCTGGGGACAGGTACCCTGGTTCTGTCCCTTCCGGGCTGGGTTTTCTTGGCTAAGCGAATGTCTGACCTTCCTTTCCGTCTTTTCATTTCTTCATAAAATGGAATCGTCATTGTATCTACTTATATACGTAAGAGAGGTAGATATAGACTGATGTTAAATTAGATAATCACACAAGAAAAGGAGGCTGTTGTTATTTTGATCTCGTTGAGCTTTTTTGAGATTAACCAAAATCAGGTAGCATCATGCTGAAGACATAGTAGGTGCCGGGACAAATGGTTTCCATTTTTCTTTGCCATAAACTCCACATTAAAAACTGTGTCAAACCCTCTATGAAATAGTAATACCACCGTGTGTTTGTGTACCTCTGTATAATTTACAGTGTGAGTGTAATACCCAGGGAACTGTCCTACAGGGAAGACTGAGTGACAAATCGCCACAGCACCAAAAATGATAGCCACCTTCTGTGGCCCGTGTCCTTTATAGACAGAGGAATGAAGTGCAAGGAGGTTGAGTCCCAAGGACAGACCCTTAGAAAGGCACGGAGCTGCCTCGGAGACTTAGCAGCCTCCTCACTGATGGGCTGCCCAGCCTAGAACGCGAGTTGAAGGGAAACCCGTGAGGAGCCAAAGTTGGGGAGACTCAGCCTTCACCTCCGGGGCTTGGAGCTCCCCGTGCCCAGGATAGTGTCTGGGACGGAGCAGGGATTTCTTATGTCAGTGAAAGAAGGGAAAACAAAGTTCGAAAGTAGATGGGACGATTCTGGGATGAGTGTCTTGAACAGACACACCTCTAAGTGACATCTGGTTATAAGAGGAAAATTCAGACCCTGTGCTGAATACAGAAAATGCAGAGTTCCCTGATGGCTCAGCCGATGCTTTCTGGAGGAACTTCAGAGTTTCTTTTTGACCCTCACTAAGGAGGCTGCAAGCTCTGGTAAATAGAGCAGAAACGTAGACATTTGTGAATATGGAACCCCAATGAAAACTTGTTTCGAAAACTACAGGAAAAAAAAAAAAGAGGCTTGTCTGATCCCACCTGGAGGGTGAAACAAATGGGTCCCAGAGAAAATCTAGTCCAATGACACCATGAAGGCTGATGGCGCTCCGGTGGCAGTAGGCCAGCAGCATTGCTGCAAGAACAGATGGAAGATGGGATGCATTTGTAGCCAACAAGAGGCTCCTCATAGGTACCACAGCACGCCTTGCCAGGAATGACGACGGCGGCGTGGGGGAATAACCTCTATAAGTCCTACGTGTGTGTCTTGCTCAAACTCAGCTTTTTAAATCATTGCATGTGTTTCAAAAGTCCTCCACTAGAATCCGTGGACTGCTGGCCTTAGGGGACCTTTGGTCTCGGGAGTGTGTGGAGAGGGGGGTGTGTGCTGTGCCTCCCCACGTGTTAGGACGAGACTCAGCTGAAAGATGTGATTTAAACATCCAAAGAGGTACTCCATGAATCTTGTACAGTTGATGTTTACTCTCTAAGAAAAGCATGTGGGCTTGCATTGCTCCCGTGTGTAAATATTTTGTTTAGCACCTAGTGCGGCGCTAACAACAATGTGATAAGTGCTTGCCAAATATAGTCTAAATACATACATTGATTTGATGCCCTGAAGTTTGGCATTCTTTATTGTTTTGCCATTTGTTCAGCCACAGTGTCAGAGGTGCTTGCGGACAAGGCATCTCCTCCTCCCTCATGGTTCCTGGTCCACCCAAGGTTGAGCTCTGTAGCTTTCTCTGAAGGCACTTAACCCTTTCGAGCCTTCCTATCAGCACCTTCGGTAAAAAGAGCGATGTAGCACATAAATGAACAGAAACCCCACTCCCTGTGGCACCATATTCAGAGCCCCCTGGAAGTAAAGGCAGGGCTGGTACCTGATGGTAGCACATAGAATGGTAACTGGCACAGGTTCAGGGTTCCCAGGAGCAGACGCAAAATGGGTTCTGCTACTTCGCTCACACAGAAGTTGCCAGAAGTTACGATGCTTCAGTTTCCTAACCAGTAAAAATTGGCCCATTCTGAAGCCCATTGTGCGGTTCAGATGAGGTGAATTATGACGCTTGTTGAGCATGGTGCTAGCACATCATAAACGAGTGAGCCTTAGCAGCATTGGCCAGGATGCCAGCCCTTGGTGGTGACAGTAATGATCGTGGGGACAGTGACGGTGGCAAGGATGATGTGAGGACCTAAGGGCCCTCAGCTCGCTAGGCTTCACGTGAAGATCTGTTCCTAGTTCGTGGTTCTGGGTCTAAGACTTTCTTCAAATATCCTCTTCGTTTTCAGAACACTTAAACTGGCTCTCTCAATTAAATTACCTTGAAAACCAATAACTTTTTTTTTTTTTTTTTTTAGCTATTTCTTGGGCCGCTCCCACGGCATATGGAGGTTCCCAGGCTAGGGGTCTAATCGGAGCTGCAGCCACTGGCCTACGCCAGACCCACAGCAATGCGGGATCCGAGCCACGTCTGCAACCTACACCACAGCTCACGGCAACGCCGGAACGTTAACCCACTGAGCAAGGGCAGGGACCGAACCCGCAACCTCGTGGTTCCTAGTCGGATTCGTTAACCACTGCGCCACGACGGGAACTCCAACTTTTTGTTTTAATAGAAGGAATTTGCTGAATTCTCTGCCAGGCTTTGCGCAGTGGCAGTGTCGTAGCCAGCGAGGTTACCGGAGACACGATTATTGCTCACTGAATTCTGTGCCATCGTCAGAAAAATGGTTTGACTGCTACTGAGCTGTTTACTCCAGGGTTCTCTGCATGAAATCAGGAGCCATTCTGAGGATGGTGTTTTGGTTTATTTCGGCCCCCTTGGCCCTCTCTCCTACCACTAATAGCAAATGAAGAGACTGTGCTGCGTTGTCAGTTTTAGTTCTTTCCTGGACAGCTTTTCTCCTACTTGGCACATCTGGCAAAGGGAAAAACTTTCATCGTCTGCAGCTGGGTGCAAAGTCAAAAGCACACCTTTTGTCCAAAGACCTAGCAGCCTTCTTCCATGGTCTCTAAGGAGTCTCGTGGTCAGGTTGTGACTTTGACAAAAAGAGGAATTCGCTCCATTCTGCAAATACCCTGGAGGCCCCAGACCTTGCTGGAGTTAAGAATTCACTCTTTAATAGCCGAAACCCAGTAGAAAGCTCTACGCTTCTCTTTCAGTGCTGCATTTTGCCTTTATCAAGAAAGGTAGAACCTCCCTTTTTTTGAGGTACGATCTCCCAAAACTGTGATTTTTGAGGGGTTTTTTGTTGTTGTCCGGGAAAGTCCAACACCAGAGGGCGATGTGAACACAACATTCTAACTAGTTTTTAAATACAGTTTATTTTGGGTGTGTAAACAAAATAAGTATATTTTTGTGTTCCTACTCATTCATTTTTCTCCTTCAGAATTTTTTTCTAGCCACCGAAATTTTAATCACTCTGTCCATTTCCCCACTTTTGCATTTTTCAAAGACCCGAAAGATAAGAAATCATCCATCCATTTAACTGGTATTTATTGAGTACCTATTATATGCAAGATACCATATTCAGAGTTTGGAGGGGAGGTCTCATCGTGACTCTGGTTAACGAATCCAACGAGGAACCATGGGGTTTTGGGTTCGATCCCTGGCCTTGCTCAGTGGGTTGAGGATCTGGCGTTGCCGTGAGCTGTGGTGTAGGTCGCAGACGCGGCTCGGATCCCGTGTTGCTGTGGCTCTGGCGTAGGCTCCGATTGGACCCCTAGCCTGGGAACCTCCATATGCTACGGAAGCGGCCCAAGAAATGGCAAAAAGACAAAAATAAATAAATGAAGGTTTGGAGGGCGTTTGTACAGGAATGGATAAAGACTCGGTACAGAAGGATCTGTTGGTCAGCTTCTGCAAACCAGGCCCTCTGAAAGGGACTATTAGGAGGAACCAGGCAGCTCCTGTTCTCAAGAAACTTCCAGTCTCTTGCAGGACTGTTGTTCTATGCTTTTCTTCGGTTGGTAAAGACAGTGTCACTTACCCGGAATCCTTCCTCCTCCAACCACCTCTTAAGACGTTGCTCAGAAAACCTGCTTTCTTTTCTCCACCCTTCCAGGTAGAATTGGCCCTGTCTTTTCCCAAGGCTCTAACCTCCTTCGTTAAGACTCACCGTGACTACAAAGCGCATTGCAAAAGGAGGTGGGAAGAGCTGGAGCCAGACTCCTGGAAATAGGAAGGCGTTCAGTATGTTTAGGTTAAGCCGGGATTAGTATCTCTAGGTTTCTTGGGCCAGGATTGGGAGAAGGATGCGAGGAAAGCGGATTTAGGTCAGACTGTGAACAGACTTGAATTTCAGGTTACAAAAAAAAAAAATCCTGATTTTCTTCTGTGGCAATGGATAACCGGTGTTTGAGAATAGCACAGGAGCTGGATTAAAAAGAAGCAGCAGGAGTTCCTGTCGAGGCTCAGCAGTAACGAACCTGACTAGGATCCGTGAGGACGCGGGTTCCATCCCTGGCCTCGCTCCGTGGGCTAAGGATCTGGTGTTGCCATGAGCTGTGGTGTAGCTCACAGAGGCAGCTTGGATCTGGTGTTCCTGTGGCTGTGGTGTAGCCTGGCAACCGTAGCTCTGATTCGAACGCCTAGCCTGGGAACCTCCATGTGCCATGGGTGTGGCCCTAAAAAGACAAAGAGGGAGGCAGCAAAATAGAGGGAGAAAAAGCACGGTCACCACTGGTTAGGGGGCTCAGGCAATAAGCTTTGAGAACACGGAGATGATTTAAGGTTAGAACCAAGAGGTCTTAGAACTTATAGATTTATTCCAAGCACTTCTATGCAAAAGCGTGGTATTTTTGGATGACCAAAAGGGCTGTAAAAATTATGCTTTCTCATAATAGTCACAGCTCAAGCTCAAAGGGCACACGCCCTGCTCTGCCTGCATTTATTCATTTCTTCCCTAAGCAGCTGATGAACCTCTATTCTCTGCCAGACCCTGAGCTGTGTTCCAAGCATTTGGGAAATAATTAAGACCAAGACCGGGTTCCTGCCTTCAAGGAGCTCACCGTTTGATGGAAGAAATATAGTTGTGTACAAACAGATGTGAAAACGTACAAGAATGGCCCGAGCAGAGATGCCTCCAGGGAGAAGGTGACCCTTCTGAGGTTCCGGATGAAAAGGGACGTGTGGCTGTGTTGGGACAGGGTGCTGAGGCTCTGCGTGTGTGGTGACATAGGATTGTGACCAGGGATAAAGAAATAATTGCATGGCCCTGACTCCGAAGAGCTCTCAGCTCTCTGGTCCTGGCCTCTCTGGGTGGACAACGCTCTGTTTGTGTATCCCTGTGATTCTCTTAGGTTGTACGGTCTTCACATGGAGGGACAGGATAGTGAAAGAAGACACAGGCTGGAAACCATGATAACTCAGTGCCAGTTATATGGGAGAATCAGTTTTTTATATGATTAAAATATTTTTCAACTGAAAATTAACACTTGAAATTGTGCCCAGGGAAATAGTTACATTGGAATGGTGGAAAAACAAAGAATGGGAGTTCCTGTCCTGGCTCAGTGGTAACGAACCCAACTAGTACCCATGAGGACGTGGGTTCCATCCCTGGCCTTGCCCAGTGGGTTAAGGACCCAGCATTGCCGTGAGCTGTGCTGTAGGTCACCGGTGTGGCTCAGATCTGGTGTCACTGTGCCCGTGGGGTAGGCCGGCAGCTGCAGGTCCGATTTGACTCCTAGCCATAGGGAATTTCCATAGGCTGCTGGTGCAGCCCTGAAAAGACGAAAAGGAAGGGAGGAAAGAAAGAAAGAGAAAAACAAAAGAATGTCAATCTGTGTTAAAATCCCATATTGAGGGAGTTCCCGTCGTGGCTCGGTGGTGAACAAATCCGACTAGGAACCATGAGGTTGCGGGTTCGATCCCTGGCCTTGCTCAGTGAGTTAAGGATCCAGCATTGCCTTGAGCTGTGCTGTAGGTCACAGATGTGGCTCGGATCCTGCGTTGCTGTGGCTGTGGCATATGCCGGTGGCTACAGCTGCGATTGGACCCTTATGCCGCAGAAGCGGCCCAAGAAATGACAAGAAGACAAAAAAATAAAATAAAATAAAATCCCATATTGATAATTGTGACATGGTAATTTCAAAACCACAGCAATACATGTCAGGATGAACAGGGTGCTCTTCTGCCTGCAAATAAGCTCTGGGATGGAGAAAAGAGTTGCAAATAAGATTTGAGCCTCTAAGTTCTCGATTAGTATTATTATTTTTTTAGTTACTCTGTTGGGTATATAGAAAGGTGCATGGAAAACGTTTTTCTACAAGCATTTAAGGCAAGGTTACTATTTTTTTCCTTTTTTTTTTTTAATGTTACGTGCATTCCTTGGCAGGGCTTAGAAATCTCTCTCCTCCAAAACTGAATAAAAAAGGCCTCTCCTTGTGCTTTTTTTGTCAGGCTGATAAAGCCCTAGAGAAATGAAAACGTAATATAAGGAAGTATATGAAAACTAGTATTGTTCGTTCTTACCCTGAGCTCCCTTGTAAGAACATTCTCTGATTTTGCTGTGTGTGTACATCTCTTGGGGAGGGGGTTTAATTAGCTACGAGTTACGACAACGACGTTGGAAAGGAAAATATATCTGTGCTGCAGATGCCTTGATTTTCACTCGGGCCGAACAGCTATGTCCTTAACTCCCTTATTGGGAAGTTACATGAACCGTGCGGGCGAAATTGGGAACATCTCCACACTGTTTGAAAAATAGATTTTTTGGTAAACCGATTTAGCCTTTTCACTGTTTGCATTTCATTATTATAGGAGACTTCCTGTCAGAAAATCGGTACTCATTCAAAATAGAGAATTTCGAGATAGGACTGTAGCCAGATTAAAAATATATATATATCTATTGCCCAGGTCAGGCCTACCAAGCATAGAAAAACATATCCAAGTGGGGATCCTAGCGTGTTCTCCACGGGGAAGGGACGGACATTCCTGAGTCAGGGCTTAAGATGTGGTTGGAGCCGTACTGACAGACAATCTGCTGGGCCAAGAGTGAAGGAGGAAGGTGTCTGGCTGGATAGACTGTAGAAAAGAGGCAGGTTTGTTATTTACATCTTAGCTTGTAATTTTTTTTTTTAAATTTTTTTCTTTTTATGGCCACACATGCAGCATATGGAAGTTCCCAGGCTAAGGGCTGAATCAGAGTTACACCTGCCAGCCTGGACCACAGGCATAGCAACACCAGATCCTTAAACCGGTGAGTGAGGTCAGGGCTCAAATCCACATCCTCACGGATACTAGTCAGGTTCTTAACCTGCTGAGCCACAGGGGGAGCTCCCTGTCACTTGCATCTTCAACTTCATTCTCCCAAGGGGCCCGAGGCAGGAACTTCAAGTTTAGCTGTGTCTGTTCTGAAACACTTACTTGTCAGAGTTTGGGATGCCATGGCCCATGTGGGGACCAGCATTGAAAAGAGGTTGCTTTTTCATTTTTCTTGTACATCCTTTAGTTTGGACCAGTGGGTCTCAAACTGGAGCATGCGTTAAAATCACCTGGAATAAAGGCATGGATTTCTGGGCCTTGCCCTCAGGGTTTCTCCAGGTGGGGCTGAGCATTTATGCAAGCAGTTTCCAGGTGGTACTGATGTCTCGCTTTGAGAGCCACTGGTGTAGACTCTGTGGACCAGACCCTAGAGAATCGAGCTTTAGCATCTCAAAGCCTCTACCAGAGAACGCCACTGGGCGAGGGGCCTGCAGCACCTGCTGCCTCACCTCAAGTACAAAGTCCTAACAATCACCAAAGACAGCTGATCTATAGAAACCTTCTTTGCTAAGGAAAAGAATTATTTTAAAAAATAGTTTGAGGAGGTCCCGTCATGGTGCATTGGAAACGAATCTGACTAGGAACCATGAGGTTGCGGGTTCAATCTCTGGCCTCGCTCAGTGGCTTAAGGATCCGGCATTGCCGTGAGCTGTGGTGGAGGTTGCAGATGCGGCTCGGATCTGGTGTTGCTGTGGCTGTGGTGAAGGCCTGCAGCTGTACCTCCGTTTCGACCCTTAGCCTGGGAACCTCCATGTGGTGCAGGTGTGGCCCTAAAGAGACAAAAGACAAAAGAATAATAACAATAATTTGATAATTGAACATTGGAGTTCCCGCTGTGGTGCAGAAGGTTGAGGATCCAGGATTGCTTCAGCTGTGGCTTAGGTCACAGCTGCAGCTTGGATTTGATCCCAGGCCTGGAAACTCCCATCTTTCTCAAGTGCAGCCAGAAAAGAAAAAGAGAGAGAGAGAGAGGAAGAAAATGATTGTAAAATTAAAGCTATAATTGTATGATACTTTACTCTCGCCTTTTTAGGAATTCCTTTCTGTTTCCCACAGGCAGCTTTTTAGTTCCGTTTAATGGGTCTTTGGAAATCATCTCTTGTGCACCTGTCCTAAGAAGCTGGGAAGATGTATAAAGATGCACAAGACACACGCATTTAGTCATGGGAGAATCAGGCAAAGAGAAGGAGATGCTAAAAGGATGCTGGGCTCTGTGCCCCGAGGAGCCTCCTCTGACCTTCCAGGGCAAACTGAGGACTAAGGATACGTAGGATGTTGCTAAGCAGAAGGACCAGACAAAA
This sequence comes from Phacochoerus africanus, assembly GCF_016906955.1. NCBI lineage: Eukaryota > Metazoa > Chordata > Mammalia > Artiodactyla > Suidae > Phacochoerus > Phacochoerus africanus. The sequence goes on along the minus strand of NC_062555.1, from coordinate 12,488,225 downwards.
GCAGAGAGAAGTGAGATTGGCATGGGGGGAGGAGTGGATGTTCCAGAATCTGCCAGGAAATGGAAAGTTCTAGAACATTTTCCTCTAAGGGAGCTATTTTTTAACCTCTCTCAAGTCTGCTATCCAATAACTCTGTTTACGACTTTTCCTCTACTCATTCTCTTCCCTCCCCCACACTAAATTCCTTTTCAAAAATATGTTGTTGTTGTTTCTAATTATTTTATTTTATTTTATTTTATTTTATTTTATTTTATTTTATTTTATTTTATTTTATTTTATTTTTTTGCTTTTTAGGGCTGCACCTGCTGCATGTGGAACTTCTTAGGCTGGGCGTTGAATCAGAGCTGTAGCTGCTGGTCTACACCACAGCCACAGCAATGCAGGATCCAAGCCATGTCTGTGACCTACACCACAGCTCAAGGCAACGCTGGATCCTTAACCCACCGAGTGAAGCCAGGGACTGAAACTGTGTCCTCATGGATGCTCATCAGATTCGTCTCAGCTGAGCCAAGACAGGAACTCCTTTTCTTGTCTTTTTAGGCAAACCCTCGGCAGGCATATGGAGGCTCCCAGGCTAGGGGTCTAATCGGAGCTGTAACTACTGGCCTAGGCCACAGCAACCGAGATCTGAGCTGTGTCTGCGACCTATACCACAGCTCATGGCAATGCCGGATCCTTAACCCACTGCATGAGGCCAGGGATCGAACCTGCATCCTCATGGATACTAGTCAGATTTGTTTCCACTGAGCCATGACGGGAACTCCAATATTTTTAAATGTTTAAAAAATTGTTCTCAAGTATAATTGATTTACAATGTTGTATTAATTTCTGCTGCACAGCAAACTAATTCAGTTACACCTATACTCATATCCATTCCCAAATAGGTTATCACAGAATACTGAGTCAATTTCCCTGGCTATACAGCAGGTCCCCATTGATCATCCATTCCATATGCACAAAAGCCTCCGTGCTAAATTCCATTTGACCATTATTTTCTGTGAGAAAAATTATCCACCTTTGCTGTACAGTCATTCAAATGATGCATAAAACTTGAAGGAAGAAAATGAAGTGAATCTTATTGTCTATAATACCCTGTTAACCATTTCACATCTGCTTTTACTCTCAAGCAGAGCGTTGAGATAGACTTTTAGGGGGAGTTCCCGTCATGGCTCAGTGGTTAACGAATCCGACTAGGAACCATGAGGTTGCGGGTTTGATCCCTGCCCTTGCTCAGTGGGTTAAGGATCCAGTGTTGCTGTGAACTGTGGTGTAGGTTGCAGATGCGGCTTGGATCCCATGTTGCTGTGGCTCTGGTGTAGGCCGGTAGCTGCGGCTCCGATTGGACCCCTAGCCTGGGAACCTCCATATGCCGCAGGAAGCAGCCCTAGAAAAGGCAAGAAAAAAAGACAAAAAGAAAAGAAAAGAAAAGAAAGATAGACTTTTAGGAGTTCTCCTCATGGCTCAGTGGTAACGAACCCGACTAGTATCCATAAGGATGCAGGTTCGATCCCTGGCCGCACTCAGTGGGTTAAGGATCTGGCATTGCCGTGAGCTGTGGTGTAGGTCACAGATGTGGCTCAGATCTGGCCTCACTGTGGCTGTGGTGTAGGCCAGCAGCTGCAGCTCTGATTCGATTCCCTAGCCTGGGAACCGCCGTATGCCTCTGGTGTGGCCCTAAAAAGATCAAAAACAACAACAAAAAAAGATAGACATTTAAATTATCCTCAGCACCTCAGTGTCAACGCTTGTGGTTCACTGTTTTCTCCTAGATGTTTGGCAGGATTTCGCTTATTTTAGTTAAATTCCGTAAATGGATGATCTGTGAAACTTTGGCTCCTTGGCATTACGTCGCAGCAAAGCCAAAGCCCACAAATCCTTTCCAGCTTGGTGTCAGCCACCTCCCCACTGCTCTCTCTTCCTCTGTCTTGGTTGCAGTTTGGAAGCACCCGTGGCCCTATTCCCCAAAATACTGCTGTGCAGACCTCGCCTTCAGGGATTCTGACTCAGTGGGTTTGGGTGAGACCCAATCTTCTGTAGTTTGACAAAGTCCCCGGCCGAATCCAGGGTGGAGCCAAATGACCTCATTCTACGATTACCCCTGGGCTCTGGGATCCCAGCATGGCCTCAACAACCAAAAAAATGTGACGCCTCTTCGGCAGGACTTGTTGAAGGTCTAGAAGTCCCTTGCATGTAGTGACTTGTCATGGAACAAGGGCCCCTGAGATTTCTGCAGGTCAGAAATGTTCATGGGCTGCATGTGGGAGTCACCTCTTCTTATATTTGCATAGTTTTCGGTGGCCTTGCATGTACATGATCTCATTTGTTTTCACAACAACCTTATGAAGTAAGCAGGGCAGGTGTTTTTTTCTCCTCTCTTCCTGTCTTGGTAATTGTTCTTACGGGTGATAACACTAAGACAAAACCATTCAGGCACTGGCCAACGAGCTGAAGAGCCAGGATTGAATCTAAGCCATCCAGTACCCAAGTCCATGCTTTTTCTTACACTCCTTGTATATGCTGGTGGAATAATGATTCCAGGTCCCGTGCTAAGCAATTTACCAGGGGTTCTCAAGTCTCAACTTTGGCAGCGTATTGAATTCACCAGGAGATTTAAAAACTCCTGATGCCAAAGATTATAAATTAATTGCCTGGGGATCAGGATGTTTCAAGCCACCGATATACAGAGACCATTTCCTTTGATCCTCTTAAAAATAATAGGAGGTTAGAGTTATCACCATTTTAAAAATGAGGACCCTGAGACAGAGAAGAGTTTAATCCCCCAGCCCACGGGTCCACCAGCAGAAGAAGACCCGAAGCAAGGCATGAACCACTCTCTACGCCATATTGTCCTCTCACTGTTTTAAGGGTTTTATGAAGCATAAGCAGTTGAGTAAAAGAAAAAGTTGACACACACTCAAAAAAGAACTTGAATTTAGAGTTTTCTAAAAGTTCAGGCGCCAAGAGGTCATGTCTGAGAATGAGCCTTGATAGTCAGCCGAAGTGCGCTTATTTGTTCATTTTGGCTTTGGTTGTTGTGTGGCGTTATCCATTAGACGTTGTGCACTGAGTGGTGATCCTCCAGCCCAGCGGCTCTCAGGCTTAGTTATCAGAATCACCTTGAGGGTTTGTTAAAATGGATTAGGAGTTGCTGGTGTGGCTCAGCAGTAACGAACCCAACTAGCATCCAGGAGGATGTGAGTTTGATCCCTGGCCTCCATCAGTGGCTTAAGGATCTGGTGTTTCTGTGAGCTGGGGTGTAGGCCGGCAGCTATAGCTCCCATGTGACACCTAGCCTGAGCTCCTCCATATGCCTCCGGTGGGGCTCTAAAAAGCAAAATAAAATAAAACATCGCAGATCCAGTGCCCCTCCCCTCAGATCTTGAATTCACTAGGTCCAGGGCGGGACCTGATAATTTGCATTTCTAGCCACTTTGCTCGGTTGTTGCTAGTCCGGGATCCCACACTTGGAGAACCACCGCACTGGAACAATCCCATGGAAGCCCAGTGAGATGAAGCGCCAAGTCCAAAGTCACAGAGATGATGGGGAGGACGGCTTGCTCATCACGGGTGCCTTCTACCACGCCTCAGAGCTGTTCTTTTACCTCTTACCCTAACGTTCAGCTTGACTTTAACTTGAGGCAATGAATATTGCTGTTAAAATTCTAACATCTTAGAAGCATCAGATTTGGGATGAACTATGCTGTCTAGAAAGGTTCCTCATTGGTACACCAGGAATGGCCCCTTGGGGATTTTTCTTCCTGTTTTCTTTCTCAAGAAGAGAGGAGCCCAGGGACCCAAAGAATCAAGCTCCCAATTATTCACTTCACGGAGACCACTCAGGGTCACCTAAGGATGCCGATGTGTTGATCAATATGACTGTACAGATTCAAAGCTAGGAAACAGTTTTCTAGAGATTCTCTCATGGGTGGCAAGCGGCGCGGAAGGAGGCAGGATTTTGCCATCACTGTGCAATCCTGTCTTAGGAAAGAAATGACTATTGAAAAATACAGTCAAGCATTTCTTCTTAGCCCCTGGGTGGGGTGAGAGGCATGGAATTCAGCAGTAACAATACTCCTTCTGTCATAAGTCAAAATATAGTTTCATTTAGCGAGTAGTTCATTGTAAAAGAATAAATATATCAGCCCCATTAAAAGTGTGACAGGATTTCTTCAGAGCAGCATTGAAACTCATTTACAAAAAAGATCCATCAGTATGACTATGACAATTTTTGCCCAAATCAGCAATCTCTTGAGCAAATATCTATCGAGAGCCTAACATGCCCAGATTAAGGTACCAGGCAGAGCACAGATGACCAAAGGCCATCAAGAAGTTCACTGAGGCGCTCCCCGCGTCCCCTCGTGGCTCAGTGGTAGCGAACCCGACTAGTATCCATGAGGACGCAGGTTTGATTCCTGGCCTCGTTCAGTAGGTTAAGGATCCTGTGTTGCTGTGGCTGTGGTGTCGGGCCAGCAGCTACAGCTCTGATTCGACCCCTAGCCTGGGAACCTCCATATGCCAAGGGGATGGCCCTAAAAAGACCAAAAAAAAAAAAAAGAAGAAGTTTACTGAATGGAGAGCATGTAGATAGTACAGCCTTGATACAAGCTGCTTGGACCAGTTGGTGCAAAGAATTATGGGACACAGAGGCGAGAGTCATTGACGCCACCTGGGGACCCCTGTCTGGAGAAGGCATCTCAGACATCCTCAAAGGTCTTAGAAGGATGTCCTGTCCACCCTGTGGACTGCGTTGTGAAACACTGTCACCTGACTGAGTGAGAGCAGAGTATAAGGAAAGGAAGACTGACTTTGCCATCCTACAAGATTCATGTACAAATATGTAGCTTTCTCCCCCACTAAGAGCACAGGAATTCAGTCTGGTAAAAAAATAAAAAAACAGAACGTTTACATTTACATCTGCACATCTCAAAATATTGACGGGGATTGAATAATTGAATAAGACTAAACTGCTCAATCAATGAACGTGAGGCCCGTGGTGGGCTGAGCTGGAAAAGCTCTAACCACAGAAAGAGCCCTGAAAGCTAATATTGTCTCATTTAATCATTGCTAATAGAGCAAACAAAATGTGGCCCTGTTTCCTTCCAAGATCTTCTGCGCCGTCATATACGCAGGCCCAAGAGCGCCCAGCAGTATGCAATGCAGTCCCCTTCTACAGCATTCTGGAAAGATGTGAGAGACGAAACAGAAGAATTCAGAAGAGAACACGGATGCTATTCCATTGTATAGGTTGATCATAGCTCTTTTTCACCAATGAGGAAATCTTGGAACTATGCCAGGCAAATACAGTGATTTTTAAATTTCATCTAAATTTTTAGAAATTGTTTTTGCTTTTTTTTTTAATGAAGAATGGTTCTGCTTCTTCTTGGGTCTCTGGTCCTTGGCTTATCTATTCTAGAATGAGATCGTGTTTGTATTGCCATGAAACTTGGGAAGAGAGAGTAATCAGTGGGAGCGACCCCAAACTTTCTGAGTGAGATCAGTGATGGAAAAGGTTAGGTGGGGCCCCAGGCATCCTTTTTGTGCTTCGCGTTCTCACTAGTTTGGGGTGCCTCCATCCTAGGAAACTTACACAAGGCCCAGGATCACTCAGGCACCCAAAAAGTGAGTGTTTCCTCAGCCAAAAAAGAACAATAGGGTATATAATTGGGAGGAGCAGCCCTTTCTCCACTTTTCTAAAACAAAACTTTTTTTTTTTTTTGCTTTTTAGGGCCACATCCACAGCATATGGAGGTTCCCAGGCCAGGGGTCTAATCAGAGCTACAGCTGCTGGCCTACATCACAGCCACAGCAACGCAGGATCTGAGCTGCTCTGTGACCTATACCACAACTCATGACAATGCCAGATCCTTAACCCACTGAGTGAGGCCAGGGATCCAGCCTACATCCTCATGGATCCTAGTCGGATTCATTAACCACTTCACCACGACGGGAACTCCTAAAACAAAACCTATTGATGAGCAAAAACGCATCCTGGTAAATGCTCCTCTGTACTTCCTGGTATCTTTTTTTTAAAGAGGATGCAACAAGATTTATGGGAAGACCAGCTTGAGATTAGGAGCACAAGCAGTGAAGGAATTAAAAAACCAAGAATTTCGGGCCCTTTCAACCTAACAATCAAATGTCTTTGGACAATCAAAGAAATTTTTCAGACCTCAGTTTTGTCATCCATAAAATGGAGATAATAATAGAGTTTCCCCCTGCCTTACGGAGTTGCTGCAAGGAACAAAAGCTTCCTGTGTGACACCGCTTTTGTTAATGTTAAATTAAAGCCAAAATATTCAAGATTCTGCTTGTTATCATTTGAAATGTTTCTACACAGCTAAACTTTTCTACCTGGTTGTATTTCTAAACTATAAAGACCAGAAAAAAAATCTGCTTCCTTTGTCAAATTTTACTTCTTTGTTCGGCCTTCCAGTTTAACAGAGGGTGAGTTAATCTGTTTCTTTTCTCACTCATCCACACTGTCTTTGATTTATTTAGTTCTTTTAAGTTCGAGTGGTTAACAGAACTCTAGGGGAAAAAAAGGGGGGGGGGTCTTTAATTATGTTACTTGCTTTTCTGTAAACACCAAGTTTGATTGGAGAAAGCTCGTGATTCAATAGCTGTGTGCTTAGGGGCAAACTACAGATGAGGTAAGCACCCCTAGGTCCTCATGTCCCTCCCCCATCACCATAACCTACCAGGAGAGGGGAACAGAATCTTTTGTCTCACTCTCTTTTGTACCCAGAGTGTGGTTTTCTAGAAGTTTGTTTCCGGTTCTCCCTATGATGATGGGAAGCTGTGTGTTCCTGTCTATGTCTGTCTTCCTCTCGGAAGGAAACTACCAATCCCAACACACAGGACTTGGTTAAAGAACCACAGGCACTGGAATTCCTGCTGTGGCAGAGTGGGTTAAGTTTCCTGTGTTGCTGCAGCTGTAGTGTAGGTTGCAGCCGCAGCTTGGATTTGATTGCTAGCCCAGGGAACGTCCATCGGCTGTGGGTGCCAAGAAAAAATAAAATAAATAAACTCAGGCAGGAAAGAGGGGTAGAAAGGGGCCTAAAGGCAAGACCTTTGTCTTTTTCTGCTGATTAATTAATTCCCTTTTATCTCTCGCATAAGAAGAGAAATCCACGCCCTTACCCGAAAGCGTTTGGGTATTCCACGCTGCTCCTGCAAAAGACTGAGGAAAAATACAAGATGTTTGGCCATTCACAGGATCCTGTTAACCTTTAACCAAGGAAACCCTAGAATCCTCATTAGCACAATTTTTCTATTGCATACAAGGGCCAGTTTTGAATGCTTTTATTTTTATTTTTTAAAGTATTTGTTTTCCTGGAGTTCCCGTCGTGGCGCAGTGGTTAGCAAATCCGACTAGGAACCATGAGGTTGCGGGTTCGGTCCCTGCCCTTGCTCAGTGGGTTAAGGATCCAGCATTGCCGTGAGCTGCGGTGTAGGTTGCAGACGCGGCTTGGATCCCGTGTTGCTGTGGCTCTGGTGTAGGCTGGAGGCTACAGCTCTGATTAGACCCCTAGCCTGGGAACCTCCATATGCCATGGGAGCGGCTCATGACAAGGCAAAAAGACACACACAAAAAAACAAAAAAAAAAGCATTTGTTTTCCGGACCACCTGGGATGTGGTGATTTTTTAAAGCATTGCTATCAAGTTAAATGAGAAAATGTTTTCATGTTACCCTAGTAAGGTCATAGCTTTAAGTGTGAAGATGGCAGCTTTGTTTGCTTGCTTGCTTTTGTTTTCATGATAAATATTGTTTTTCATGATCTGATCTTTGGGCAATGTGAATATTTGGAAAACAGAACAATAGAAAAGCAGGAAGACAGGGATCCATCCGTGTTGTAAGTCTCCAGCGAGTAAGTGGTGAGGAGATGCTGGGCTCTCCTGGCAGAGCAGGTCATGACCTCTCATCCCTTCTTCCCTTTGGCCTTTTTCTGCCTCCCTCCTCTCCCTTTACGTGTTTAAATCACTCTATCATGTTTAATCTCCCTGTTACTTTGCTAATCCCACAGAATTCAGACACACACGAGGCACAGAAAAGCATTCTTCCGTAGGCATCTTTGCCCACCAATTTTTGGTACCTGGGTGGTAGCATTTGTCATTCATTCATTCATTCATCCACCTATCTGAAACACTTTCATTGTGTTCCTATAACGCTAACAGGAGCATTTACCGAGTTCTGTCACCAGCCCCGGACACGACCGTCAGCTCTGGGACTGTTCCACTGATGACAGTTAGGTGGGTGCTTAGGTTGGGAAAAGGAGTGGCCACTGAATGAAAGCGGAATCCCTGTAAGAACTGGCAGTCCGATGCTCTTAAAAACCACCTGGGGAGAAGCACGAGAATTTCTCTTTCCGGATTCATCCCCACGTCCTTTTTAATGTGTGACTCTTTTCATCTTTCTAAGCTCTTGGAGGAAATAGAGGACAGCTTTGTACCCATGCACTTGGGCACATGGTCAACGATGGTGAGATTAATGTTAGTAGCTCGTTGTGAAGTACGCCCCGGAACGGGGAGAAATGTAATCTCTCCTAATAAGATCTTTTCCACTGTCTGGGTCCATGCCCACTCTGAGCCCTCTTTTCCTCACCTGTAAGGTAAGCGGGTTGGACTCGTCATCCCTTTCCCGGCTGTAATTCCCTGTGGCCCAGACTGGCTGTTCAGCCATAGATTAGTGGCCATTCAGTGTAACACGAGCAAAGGCTTGGGAAGAAATTGAGTTCTGGGGGTATCTGATCAAAGGCGCTGCTGGGTGAATGAGCCTGTGTGTGGGATAGTAATAACATCAGCAGCGTTACTGACAGACCTGCTGGGGTAAAGCAATGTGGACGAAGTGTCCGAAAGGAAGAGAAAAGGAGTTAGGAGGCACGTCTGTCTCCCCTTCTTTCTGGTAAACAGCGTGCAATTGAACCATCCGGCGAGTCAGCAGAATCCTTTAACTTTTTCCCAAGTCTGTCTTGCTCATACTCAGGCACAAAACATGATTGATGCTTTAAGGAGGCGACTTATTTTTCTCATTACGTCGGAGCAGCTTATACGCGGCCATAGTATGGCAAGCGAGGTATAACATCTTATGGCAAAAGTTAGTGGTAGTTTCACTGGAGGAATATTTGCATTTCATTTTTCTCCCCCCTGTATTAAGTATCTTGAACTAGTCAACGAGGAAGGCCCGCTGAATTGTCAATGTCATTCTCTTAGAGCGCTTTTCTCACTTCGTGAGATTTTAACGGAACATGGTTAACGTGCATGCAGGGCTGTGTAGGATGACAGGACAATATAGTATCTAAACCGAGGCATTTGCGAGCGTGTCAGGAGTGACTACTGTAAATTTTTAAGCCAGGAAAACTGCCACAAGCCGGAATGTCCTTGGCCCACTCTGTCCTATGGTCCCACCAACTAGGACCAGATCCTCTGTAAGTTGTTATTATAACCCCCGTAACAAGTTTACACGGTTGCTACTGTTGTTCTTATTTCATAGCGGAGGAAACTCAGACTTGGGTGGGTGATGTTGACTCTAAGTCCAAAGCTTCAAACCTCATGATTGGGATCTGAACCCAGGACCCCAGAAGAGGCTGCTGCCGCCTAGCTCTAGGCTTTTGACAGTCACCTGACTCCTTCCAGGTGCAACAGACACCCTCCCCCTAATTGATTTGCCCCAGTTGAGGGAAGCAGATTTTTATCAAATGTATTCATTTATGAAAAGAAGCATATCAGAGTTCTAAGATAAAAAAAAAAATCGTAGTCACCTCTTTCAGCCCGTTTATGTGGACACCCAATGGTACGTATCTCCCTTTTTTTTATTGCTGGTCCTTTGAAAATGTGGACAAGAAGCTTCATGGAATCAATAAAAGAGAACTTTCAAATAGTGTTGATATATAGGAAAAAATACTTATTGTGTCTTTTTTTTTTTTTTTTGGCCATGCCTACAGCATGCAGAAGTTCCCAGGCCAGGGATCAAACCTGAGCCACTGCAGTAACTCGAGCCACAGCAGGAACACAAACCACAGCAGGGACAAGGCCCAGTCCTTAACCATTAGGCCACCAGGGAACTCCCCTGTTTTTTGATGTGTCATGGATACATACATTTTTTAGATTCAAATATGTTATATGTTGAATGGCGTGGTTAAAATGGATAATTTGTTCATTTTACTGCCATCAAAGCAAGTGTGGCTTGCTCTGAAATCTGTTGTATTTGTTCCACCCCTGCTCTTGCTCTGTCTCCACTCGTGCCCCCGCCTTCCTCTCAGGGTTAAGCTACCCTTTATTTTGGATGACACTATCACACACATGATTGAGTCAACAATTTATGGCTTTTAAAAATAGGGATTTTGTCCTCTCTTAGGTTTATTGTTTATCATAATCATCTTTCAAGTGAAAAGGCTAATTTACTCTTTCTATAGGAATATTTTAAGCTTGATTATCATAATATTACAGCTGCCTGAAAAGGTCTAAAACGGGACATTGACCTTGAATGTTTTCTGCATTTAGCTCATGGTGCTTAATATTCAGGAAAGAATATAACCGCAACTCATTTATTAATGTATAATCTCCAGTGTTAACTATGGCTCTGTAAATACATGCCATGCAGATTATAGAAAGCTTGTAGGATGCTAGAAAATGCATTTGATGTTTTACCCGCTTATGTCGGAAATACAACATAACTAAAGTCAGTTTTCCCTTTGGAGCTACTGTAGTTTATAATTTAATTTTTACTGACATCTTACTATGTATATTATTAGCTTGACAAAATGAAAGTGAAGGAATCCCGAATTAATTAAACAGAAGCCAAAATGCCTCTATTAGATTCTCCGTCTCCCTTTGATTCTGTTTTTTTTTTTCTCCCCACTTTCATAAACACACTAGGAAAAGAGTTTAGTGTGTAAGGTAATTGCTCCCCAGAGAATGGGCTTTTTTTTTTTTGCTTTTTTTTTTTACATGGACTCGGTAATTTGGGAATGGGATAGATTTATAGGACAAGAGGTTTGTCAAAAGGAGAGGTTTTTATTAGTGCTTCTGTGGAAGCGATCATTTTCAGTAGAAATGATTGCTTCTTGCCAATGGAGACAATAATTTAAATATCAAAGCCTGTGCCCTAGAAATGAAAGGCAACAGAAAATGAGGTTTGATGAATTGATAGAGGTTTGGTGGTGATACGAAGTAGTCAGACTGACTTCCAACGAAGTCCCCATGATCTCAGTGGGCAGGGCTGTGCCCAGGCAGGTTTCTGGCGTAAAAGAAATTCCAGAGCACAGATGAGGAAACTAGGGACCGAGCAGCCATCTGCTCAAAGGCACACAGCTCAGAAAGGGGCAAAGAGGGGATCCCAGGGTCTCGGCTTCTGTTTGTCCTTCGGGGTTCTTTTTCCAGGGATGTTCCTGGTGGGTTTTCCTACAGAGTGAAAGATAGTGGGTTGTTTTGTTTTTTTATAGTGTGTTATGTTATATCCCACACCATGTATCACAGGCAGCAGGGAAGATGGTTCCAAAAGTTAAACAGCTTCTTTGAAAAGGTGTTATGATCTTGAGGGAGAATCTGCAAAAGGAGATTACAAGGCAGTTTGAAAATCTAAATTTGCAATGGCTTGTTTAGTTTGAAATATTTCACAAATGGCAAACGGGCGCTATAAAATCAAAATTTGCTGCAGAAATTGTGTGGCAACTGTAAACTTTTTTCATATAGATGAGTCCTGTTAATTTTCAGAAAAGGAAGGTGGGAACGAAAGATAGCTATTAGCATGCAGGACTAAGCATTTCTCATCCCCTTGTAGCAGCATAAGAATTCATTGTGAGAATGTTTCAGGAAATGGCTCCAACTCAAGTACCATAAAATATGCGGGATAGACAACAGAAATCTACGTTTTGTTTGCACTTGAGTTTTGTTTGTTGCCATTTCATTCTTTCAAATGGAAATGAAGTATATTTCTGCTTGGTGTCTGTGCTTTCCTTGAGGCCTGAGAATGAAGTTGTTTGGATAGTAAACTGCATTGTTTAAAAAAGAAAAGACTGAAATTATGCTTGGACCCAGGGTCAGATGCCTAATAGACTGATATTAACTAATGCATTAATATTCTTTGTGAGACGATCGTAGGGGTCCTTTTGTTTGGTTCCATTTATCCTGCTTTGGGTTGACTCCTTGTGGTAAGATTGTGAAGTGTCCAGACTGGTGAGCAATATGTGTTTATTCTAGGCTCTTTATCTGTTTGTTTCTTCTTTTTTTTTTTTTTTTTTTTTTCCCTCCAAATCTTTTGTAGTTGAGATTCTTAAAGACAGGGCTCAGTATTGCTCATGGTATGTTTATTTCCTGTAACTACCCACTCTTTCCTCCTTCAAGGTGAAAAATCCTTGTGGCTGGGGAAGATTCTTGAGATGACTAAGCCCTGTGTTTATAAAATATTCTGAAAGCTGTCTCGCAAGTTTCGTGCAGTAGATATGATTTGAAATTTTAAATTTGTTAAACTGGATTCAAGACAGTAGGTGTAATCTTAGGTCCTTGACTTGTAGAGGTGACATATGGATCCCGAGGGAAAATACAGCTCCACAAACCTAGTGCACTTCTGGTCATTCAGAAAGCAGCTAGCCCAGTGGACACTGCATCTTGCATAGATGAAATATGGTTAGTGAAAGTCAGTGGGGAGCATGCCGTGTCTGTTTGTACATGAATCTCTGTGAGCACAGAAAACAATATTCATATTTGTACGCGAATATGAGTCTCAAATCTATTTAAAAATACATAGTGACAAAATCAAAGGGTTCCTAATGGGTCAAGTAAGTACCTTAAGAGAATGAAGACAATTCTGGGAAATAAAAGATAACTCCTGAAACACGGTGGCTTCACATCATCGGTAAATAACCGACTACAAATCTTGTCTTTAAAAAGCTATTTCAAAGGAGTAGTAAAGAGGTTCTGTCACAGCATGAAAATGCAAAGAAACTGAAAAAGTACAGTATTCTGCACAGGTGCAAGACCGGAATGTGCCGAGTACATGAAGATGCACTGAGTATGTGAAATAATTTTTATTTTAAAAACAAGTCCCCGGACAAAAGAAGAAGGAATTTTTTTTGGATACGTCTTTTAAAAAATGTGTATAACTGGATATATTAATTACTCTGAGAAATTTTAGTTTATTCACAAATCCAGATAGTCATCTTTGAATCGAACATATTTTTCTGTCTTTTTAATGCAGTATTAGTTTCCACATTTCCTCCATCATATTTTAGAAAAATCATTTCTTTTTCAAATGCCTTTTTATTTATTTTTTAAATTATAAAATGATTACATGTCTCATTTTCGATTGAATAGACACATCTTTTTTTTTTTTTTTTTTTTTTCCGGGAGTCTGCAGAATGGTGGGATTTTCTACATCTCAAAGCTCTTTTAATTCACTGCTCACAACCAAATTTACATCTTAATTGCAGAGTTCACATTTAACAATATAGACAGCATAATGCTACTGGTAATTAAGCTTTTTCTACCTGCTTTTACGCAGTATTCCTAGGCACAGTTTCTGCTATGTGAGTTCTCAACTAGAAACTTATCTGCATTTAGACCACAAATAAAAGGCATCAGGCCCCTATCTTAGATATGGCTAAAGACATGGCAGGGAAATTGCTTGCTTCTGTGGGGGGAACCAAATCATGTCTGTCATTTTTATATTCTGAATGTTAATGCAGCTGTTCTATTTTAGGGTTTTGGTTTCTAAAGACCTAGAACATTTGAGAGCGTGGAGAGAAAGAGTTGAGTTCTGATCTAGTGAATGTAATACACACTGGACATCTGAACTAATTTATTTTGATCTCAAAGATTATACTATTTATATCATGTAGGACTTAAGACGCAAAAGGCTGGTAAGCAGTAGAGCTGAATTACATCAAAATTGTGGGTCGTAAGGTAGCAGTTATCTCTTTGCCATAAAATAGCTGGTAGCTAGTCCCCTGTACATTTGCTAGAATAAAAAATCCTGTATTTAAAAACAGGACTTAGGAAAACTCTTTGTTATATGAAAACTAAAAACATGCTTATACACTATTGGAGAAAAAAACACCCATCTCTTATATTCTCTTTTCCTTAAAAAGCACTTCTGTTTGAAACTAGTCCTTATAATGACTAGACCATGTGACAATTCACAAAATAGTTCTAAGTTGATTTTTTTTTTTAAGCATTCAGGGTGTGTTATGGGTGATAGACAAATATGTAAACTGCATTTTATTTGAAAGCTGATGTTTTGGGTAAAAATCACATATATTTGTATACGTCTGCCAGTTTGGAAGCTTGTTTTGAAGTAAGTGTATGATTGAGAACACTTTTAGCATACTGGCTAGGAATGCTCTCCCTACCAAAAAAAAATAAATAAATAAAAAATAAAAAAATTTTAAAAAGCACTCTTTATTTGTCAAAATATATGGAGATGGGTTCCATGTACTATTTACCCTATAGCCCTCGGTCTCCCAACCCCAGAAACTGGAGGAGCCAATCTGTTCTGCAGTTGTTTACCTTTGTTTTGAAAATCTATGCATTGTATATTTGTAGGGAGAGAGAGAGTAGCAGGTAAAGAAATGTTTACACATAGAATTTGCGTAGGCATTCTCTCAGATTGCACAGATGGGCTCTTTCCTCTTCTGTAGTTGTGTAAAACTGCATTCCACCTCCAAGCTGACGTTCCCAGTTCACATGCCCGCACAATTTAGAAACGTGTCTTAAAAAAAAAAAAATTAAAAAAGCCCAGTAGAGATCCGGAAAACAGACAACAACACGATTACGGATAAATGAGAAAGTACAGCACTAGAGAAGCAGGAGCCCCCAGTGGAAGCAAGGACAGACAACGGCAGGACAAACTTCATTCTCTACCTTCCGCAGAATCCTTTCCCCATTTAACTGAGAATCTGCGCGAGTTCTTCGGGTTCAAGGCACCGGAGACGTTAGGTTAGGAACCCCAGACAGATCCCTCCAGTGCTTAGAGAGTTAAGTTAGTTAGGATTCTTTTCTAGCTTCCCAGGGAAAAAAAGCAAGAAAAAGAAAGAAAGGGGGAAAAAAGGAAAAAAGAAAAAGAAAGAGCGAGCGAGCCGAGCACAGGGTCTGCCGGGAGCGTGGCGATCTCTCGTCCTGGCTCTGGTTTTCTCTGGCGCTCGGTTCTCGGCCCCCCTGGCTTCTCTGCACCCATCGTACCTGCCTGGCTCCGCGGCTCCTCGCAGCCTCCCGTCGCCTCCCTCCTGATTGGGCAGAGGCCCCCCAATCGGCTGCGCGCCTGGGCCGGTGGGACCGCATATGTTAAGCTCTACTTCATATTAATAAGCTCCAATCGGGGCTTTAAGTCCTTGATTAGGAGAGTGTGAGAGCTTTGGTCCCAACTGGCTGTGCCTATAGGCTTGTCACTAGGAGAACATTTGTGTTAATTGCACTGTGTTCTGTCAAGGAAACTTTGATTTATAGCTGGGGTGCACAAATAATGGTTGCCGGTCGCACATGGATTCGGTAGAACTTTGCCTTCCTGAATCTTTTTCCCTGCACTACGAGGAAGAGTAGGTACCTTTTTCTTTCCTTTTTAAACTCGTCGTTGGGGTGCCTGCGGGGGAGGGGGGGCGGTGGACGGGATGGATCTCTGCGCACTGATTCAGGTAATGCCCTGGGTATTTCGTGTGCACGGGTGCTTGTTTGTGTCTGTCTTGTGCCTTTTGTGTTGAGGGTGATCTTCTAATTCAGTAAGTCGAGAATTGTTCTACGACTACAATGTTACCTTTGAGGCAGAGCTCAGTGACTGTCAGTAAAACAGCTGTGTGACAGTCACTTCTTATTCAGGTGCTAAGAATAGGCACTTGGCACAAATGCTTAGTGAACTGTTAAAATGCATCTTTTACTAGGACCCATTTTCCCAAGGAAAGATGTTTTAAAATACAATATTCAAAATGATTTATACTATTGAGTGCCTCTTATGTATTTGCAGTTTGACAGATATTTTCAGCTCCCTGTCATTTCTTACGGTGCAGAGTTAGAGGCAAAATTGCATTTACTAATTCTCCTTCGGAGAACAATTTAAAAACTGGCCCGATGCAATTCGGGGCTAGAATAATGTTATTTGCATGGTTAGCATTAAGTCAGCACTTAACTGACAAATCAGTCCATTAAGTAACATGAGATTTTCACACATTATAAATATTTAAGGGGAGGAAAAAAAAAAAAAACTAAAGAAGAAACAGTAGTGACTTTTAAAATTTCCCCTTGAGTAGACAATGCTGAGATTGTGGATTTGTTTCATGTATCATGTCCATAAAATGCAGAAAAGTACTTTTACCCTTAGATGCAGTTTAATTTGTATTTATGAATATCTGCACGTCCATGGAAATATACATATTTGGGTGGCTCAAGGGAGGGGACAAGCGAGGAGGGGGAAAGGACTAAATTAGGCATTCTTGTGTAAATGAGTAGGTCATAAACTTAATTTCAACCCAGTGTTCCGATAAAATGTTAGTTTATCATGGGAGCTGTCACTGGTTCCTCTTTCTGTTGAGTCAGTTATATTGCTTTGCTTTTCACATTACACTAATACCAACTGTTATAATTCTGAAAAGAGTGCCCTTGGCAAACATTTCTCTCTGTAGATGGTGAAGAAAATATAAAACTCTGGAGAGGAGGAGGTCATGCATTATAAGTAGATGTCCACTAGCTGTCCTTAGTGACTGCATATTGCCTTGCTTGGTAATTAAGCCAGAGATGAAAAGTGACTTGCAGTCTCGGTGGCTCCTCGTGTGTGTGAGTGTGTGTGTGTGTATGTGTGTATGCATGCTTGCACACACATACACACTCACACAAGGGCTAGTGGCCGAGGGATGGACATAGGAGGAACCGAAAGGTTGAAAGGCTGTGCTTGCGTCAGTTTTAAACTGTGTGAAAAGAAAAATGAAAAATAAACAAAGGTAGGACTGCCCCCTCAAGTGTAGTTTGGAGGTGAGCCCGCCTGAGGCTGTAGAACTGGAGAATTTTAATGTCTCCATGTCAGGAAAAAAGGCATTAGCCAAGCTCGCCCAGAGTCTGAACTTTCCCTCAGAAATAAATAAACAAAACAAACTTTAAAAATCCACCCCCCTCCCCGAGGCTTCTTTTTAAAGTAGTTTCCCTGAATTTAACTTCTTATGGCTAATTTGAATAATGAGTTTAGATAAGCCTCTTAAAGCAGATGCATTTAAATGAAATTGGGGCACATGTCCTTTTGGCTGTGGCGCAAGATTCAAACTAGCTTTCTTTTTTGGCTCAATTAAAAGTCATCTTTAAGAAAATACAGATTTATTGTCTGGATGCAGTTCTGATGGTTGTGTGGTTCACCGGACAGACAGAAGATCTAATGCTTAGCAACGCATCTGCCTCTCTGTCTCAATTAATAAACCACAGAATTTATACATGCTATTAATATTCATAGTAATTGTGCTGGGTTAAACCCCATCACGTGTGTGTATACATGGAAATGAAACCAGAGTTATGCAGTTTCAGAGGGAAATACTGGACAATTTCTGCTTCGGAGGCTGTTAAAAAGATCCGTAGGATTGATTGACCAACATTAGGAGAGCCTAAAACTGTTAACCTTTAACTATGTATTTTTTTTGTTTTGTTTTAGGAAATGTGCCAGCGCATTAAAGAGCATAATACGTGAAAGCTTGTTTCACATTTAATAGCAGTAATAATTGATAGCATAAATAGATGAAAATAATATATCTGCTCATTTTGACATATGTGTCAGTCTAATCATTCTAAATGAGTGTGTTCATCACTTGATTCCCTTTGAACCTCTGATTAAAATGTAACATTGACTACAGGATTATAGAGCGGACTTAATTTTACTGACTGTTTTAACAGTTGTCACAGCTGTTGGAAGAAGGAAAGGCGATGGAAATACTCCAACACAGGCAAGGCAAGGAGGGAACAGTTAGTAAATTTCAGCCTCATCCTTGAAATCCAGACATTGAAAATTAAACAGATTTGTGTCTGAAGGTTCCTGTTGGAAGCTATGCAAGTTTTATGTTGTAAGGTCTACTCTTTCTCTTTCAGGGCTCTGATTTTATTTTATTTTATTTTATTTTATATTTTTCTCTCTCTCTCTGCCTCACCTCTCCTTGTTAAAAGCTGAAGTCACTTGAAATACAACTATCCAAAAGTAATACTATAATGTCAAAATGTATGGGATAAAAATAGGCATTTAGGACATCAAGAAAAAGCCTAAATCAGAGTGGATCCAATTATTTTAAAAAGATAGGAGCTTGCCTAAGTCACTTTAGATGCGATTTATTTGAGAACTATGAACAGACACTTGAAGTTTATTTTTCTAAGAAGGAATACTTAAACTCCAGACTTGGAGCTCCTATTACTTTTCTTCCTGTTTCTTCTCTATAAATCTGTTGAAAACACCTGCAGCCTTAAAGGTAGGGGTTTTCAGATGATTTCTTTGTAAATTGCTGGAAGTGACAACCAGCTGCACTGGGGGGGGGGGGTGGCAGGGGGGGGGGTTAAGCTGGAGAGTGTCGCAGCCTTGCCCATCACATCACTAAAGTGAACAGATTAATTCTATTTCTGTAAAAATTAAAGAACCACTGTCTATAAACCAAACTATCTGTAGTCAGAATAGCCAGGCAGGATGTGTTATGTAACATATAACGTATGATTTTCTCCTTGGCATAAAGCAGCAAAAGTGTTCTGAGTTAATGGAATCAGTGTTGACTGGGAGTGGTGGATAAATGCTGGGCACCCCATGCTTCAGGAGCCCTTTGTGTCAGTGTATTTATGTATTACCTTACACACATTGGGTGGTAAGTTTAGAAATCCGCCTTTTACAGAAAGGGCTGGAAAACAGCTTCGCATTTCCTGGGCAGAGGCAAGGGTGATGGTGTTGGCTGGTTCCTATAAGTGATGGTTTCTCGTCTTAATGTGTTTATGGCACTGCTGCTTTATTTATTGAGCCTAGTGTGTTGCAGCGGTAATTAACCCATGTTATTAGCAAAGCCCTTGTGGATATCCATTAATTCTCTTGCATGGATGATCATTTTTCCAGTGTTTCTCCCCAATAAGGTATCATTGTTCTTTTTTTCTTTTTTCTTTTTTCTTTTTTTTTGCAATTCTAAATTGACGGCCTTTGATATATTTCTTTGATTTAATCTGACCTGTGATATATATTGACTATCTTAGAAAGGATGGGATTGTAATTCAGCTTTAAAAATGCTCATGGAAACCAGGGAAAAGATTTTTGTTGTGGTGGTGAGTCATTTCATAGTGAAAAAGAAAAAAAAAACAAAAACAAAAACTACAGGCTTAAAAAGAAAATAATGCAGGAAATTAGCTTTAACTCCCCATTTCCCAGATCTTGGCATTTATGGTATGTTTGCATCCTGGAAGTCTTTTAATCCGATGTGTACTGAGTTAATACTACTTTAGGCATTTTTTTGGTAAAACAGGGAGCCAGCAGAAAAATACTTGTGCTTCCTGTGCTGAAAAAAGATAAGGACCATCTCATTAGCCAGGCCGTACTTTGGCGGTTAATTTTAGGGACGTGGTGCTATTCGTCAAAGAGGGCAGGTAACTTCTCTATCAGTCTGTCTGACAGCACTTTCACAAGGCCGCCCTCCCGAAAGAACTACAGACAAAGAAGAGGCCGTTCTTTTAGAAGGTAGGCGTCACTCCCCATCTTAGGTCCGTGTCACTTAGGACAAATTCCTCAACATCTGTTTTAGCCTAGTGACCGAACAAAACAGTCCTTTGTTTTACTTCCAAAGTGCTCTTTGGCACTGAATGTTTTGCTTGTATATTTCATCAAATAATTTAACATCTGGGCCGAGGGTGACCACTTGTCATCCAAGGGGCAATTGACAGCAGTGATTTCTTTTACACCAATTAATAGCAAGCGAACTTTTGAGAATCACCCATCCGGCGTTTAGCAATCCGAGGAGAGCCCTGAGGTATCTCGGCAGAACTTTGAAGGCATCGCAGCAGACAAGCTTTGCTCTGAATTTTGCTTCCTGGCACATCCATGGAAGAGAGAAATAATACAGTGCTGATCCGCTGTAAGTGCCTATGCGCTCCGGCCCCAGCCAGCTCTCTGGAGAAAACCTGTGATGACACTGGGCCAGTTTGTTCAGGTTTTCTCTCTTTTACATCCACTGGCCTTGTATTAAATTGTCATTGTCCTAAAGCACATGAGATAGAAATGAATGGCTGTTTTCTGTATTCTCTGACAGTGAAATATTTAGGGTCTCTTTCTCCAATCATACGTACGTGTGTATTTGATCGTCCAGGGGTGACACCAGACAGCTCTGCCACTTGACGCTCTTTCTTACTGCGTTTTGTGTGTTTCGCTGTTGATTATTATTTTCATGGCCATGTGTAGATGGTTGTCCATTATAAATAAAGAGAGACACATGTGGTACTTTAAAATCCAAAGCAGCCAGTGGAATACACTACACATATGGGTGTGTATCTGTGTGCATGTACAGTAGGCGTGTGAAATGCATACACAGCCGAGATGAGCTATATGTGTAGAATGGAAGTAGACTGCTAAGAGGGTTCATGTGCATTTATCTCATAAAGTGGATCTCAAGAATTTTTCTAATCAGCTAGTCGCCAGGTAAATTTGCCAGCCACAATTTTAACTTGCAACTGGTATTTCAGGTGTTTACCCAGTCTGATTTTAAACTCAATTGGCTTCACTCCTAGATAAGAGACAGGTAACAGGTAACCTGATACAGTCATGTGTTTTTGATTTTATAAATATGTCATTATTACCATTTTAAAATTCAATATCTGGTAATCAGAAATAATTTGTACAATAAGAAACAAGCCACTAATATTAAATGCATAATTGAATGGTTTGGGCCCATATCCAAGAAACAGTTTTGAATTAGCTCTTGGCTACATTGTTTTCTTACACAATTAGGCCTGACAAATATATCTTAATGTAAATATGATAGCTTTTAAATAAATGTGAAAGCTAAATTTCACTTATCTGTACTACATAAATATGTCCTGTTTGGCTAAAGGAAATATAGAGAATTAATAATATTATGTTTATATAAAGTACATCGTGGATTTCTGAATTTGGAAATTTTATTCTGAGAGGTAAATCTAAAGGTCTGGAATTTCGCTTAGCAAATCTGAATGAATGTTGAGAGCCAACACTTATCCAGATGCTCTTTGTATTCAAATTCTCGTTTTAACTTAAATTTTGTTCAAATTCCTAGATTCATTTCCTACCTTTATTTGTTTGCATAATACTTTTAAAAATTTGATGTTGCTTGTTAAAAAAAAAAA
Organism: Phacochoerus africanus; assembly: GCF_016906955.1. Lineage (NCBI taxonomy): Eukaryota > Metazoa > Chordata > Mammalia > Artiodactyla > Suidae > Phacochoerus > Phacochoerus africanus. The sequence goes on along the minus strand of NC_062555.1, from coordinate 12,466,933 downwards.
ATCCTCCTGTTTCTTTATGCCAATCCATCTACTCAGAGTCAACTCCGTTATTATCCGAGGGTGTTAAGTGACAGCCTTCTGCCTTTGGAAGGATTTACCTGCCATCTTATTCTTGTTTTAAGTTCCTTTTAGACTTCTATTTTTGAATCTGGGAAACCTAGCTAATAAACAATAATTTCCATTGAGAGTTACCGCAGAAACATCTTTCCTCTCTACTTATTCTTTACAAATGTGCCAGATGTTTCTTCTGTGATTTGGATGCTATTTCTCAGTATTTGCCAAATATATTTTCTAATCAATTATACAAAACCATCCAATTGAGAAGATTTAGATTGTGTGGGTGTCGTGTACATATACCTATATGCCTCTCCCCCTTTTCATTTTTAAAAGATTTTTAAATGTTTGGAGGAAACTTGCTTTTTATGTTTTGATTTTTCAGATGTTACACCGTTTTAATTTCTGGTAATGCATATATATTGGGAAAATAACTCGCTGAGGCAAAGCAGTAATAGAAAAAGTACAGTTTTAAATAAATTGGCTTCTTGCTGGTCAATTAAAGTCCATTTCAATATACTGGCATAGATCTATATGTGCATTTGAATAGAGATATATTACCTGCAACACTAACCATTAGAAATACAGCCTATGGTTATATGGAATTCTTTCCCACACTGTAATAAATGAAAACACTGACTTTTGGCATTTAAAATCTAGTACATAGTTATTTAAAGTGTTAAACTCATGGAAAGCCTACCTAAGATCAGTTTACGTTGTAAAAAAAAAAAAACAAAAAAACTTAAAAGTAAATTTATATTTTAATTATCCAAGGCAGTCTCTTGTCACATACATGCCTCTGTGTCCTGTCATATTGCTTTGAGGGAAACAAAGTTGCATATATACTTTTCATCATTTTGATTGGAAGTGCGCATTATATGTAATATGCTGTGGCAGCACTTACCTAGCCAAAGAAAACAAATTAATATTAGGCATACTGAGGGCTGTCAGGCATATCACAGATGTGTCAATTTAACTTTGCTTCCTCACACGCCTCCGAAAATAGTTGCTTAAGATGGTACTAAATAAAAGAGGCTACCAATAAATTCTCATATGGTATCAGAGATTGATGGCTAGTAGAAGTAGCGTGAAAACCATCTTGGTTGCTTACTTCTTTTTAAAACTCTGTGGGAAAACAGAAAGCATAGATAATAATGAGTTTTGTTAAAAAAAAAAATAAAGTACAACTGAAGCTCGTTCACATCTTTGTACTACCTTGGAAAGAATAATGGGTTTTTTTTTTAAGTCTGAAGAGATTGAGCCTCAGTTGCTCTTATGTATGATGTACATAAAGCCTTAAGGAAGTGCAGGGCCAGAAGGAGCCTCTGCTTCAGGCCATTTTGAACAAGGGACGTTTCTTTTTTGGTCATCTTGCAGACATTTTCCAAGAAAGAAAAAAATAAAATAAAACTTGTGCTTTCCTTTTTGTATGGGCTATTCAATACGAAAAAAAAAATGGAATTTAAAAAAGTAAAATCAAGAGCTTAGGCACAGACTTTAGGCAGAAGCACATTAAATGCTTCTTCTTCTTCTTCTTCTTCTTCTTTTTTTTTTCTTTCTCCTCCATGATCAGAATGGTGGTAGCTTTGCATGATGCTACCTTTTTCATCTGCTCTGGGAAGACTTTTAGTCACTTGGACTGGCCTTTGAGAATTTAAACAAAAGACTCATTAAATAAATACATTTAACGTTCTCTTTAATACAATAGGCGTTAAAATGTTTGAAAAGGTGTACTCTTCAAGGCCACTCATATAGTGTTACATCTTACAGTTCTATCAATTTATTTTGCTTTGCAAGGAATACCTGAAATTATGTTCAGAGTGAGCAAAAAGAGTGAGTCATATGAAAAATGATGGAGACTGAGGTACTTAAGAGAAGAATTCACGTGGGAGGTTGTTCCATCAATTGCCCTTTGCCCTCCATGATTCCAAGTTACTGTAGCACTTTCACGTGTCCAAAAATGTAAGCTGGCCACGTTCAAGCGTATTCATTTTTCCGTAGATGAAAAAAATACTCTAACAATGCTTTCTTTACAGCTGTTAATCTATTAAAAACAGATGAGCTCTTTTGAGGAAGACTGTGATACTCACTCCCAAGTGTCCATGGCCAAAGAAAGGAAAAGACATACAAGAGAAGGTGACTGTACACTGTTGGTTCTGGGTCCTAGGAGATGACAGGAGCCTCCCTTTCCTCCATAGGCTTCAGTGAGACCTGCCTCATCAGTCATGAGTCATAGTGTCACACATGGAGAGGCAACCATCAGCTGAATTGTACTGAACTACACCCTTGGCTAAGTCATCTCATTGCTCTGCCCAGCTCACGAAAGGCTCGTCCTGCTCGTGGCGTCTAGACAGAATCAGGGGTTGGGCTCAGCTGGGAGCATGTGGCTGCCTTTTTCTCTTCTCTCCCAGCCATTCAGCGAAGGGAGGTGAGGAGCAAACGGATGGTTTACGCCCAGAAGTCCAAAGACTCTTCCCCAGGGTCAGGAATTTGTCCTCCTCTTGTGCCAGTAAATTGCCTATTTCTCGTGTAGTGCGAGAAATATCATTGTTGTCTTCATGCTCCAAAGAACTACCCCAAAAGGATTAGGTATGTCTCTCAATTCGTATGAACCATGAACTAGGTTAAGCATTTTTTTGTTTTTTTTTTAACCAGCGAGAAACAGAGAGCAGATGATCAACTTAGGTTAGTCTGGAGGATGTCTCTTTTTTCTGCACCTTCGTGTGGGACTGTTCATTAGCTCAGTCTGAAGAATGAGCAAAATGATGACGTTAAACACTCAAATTGTATTTTTGTATTTTTTCTTTATTTCCTTATAGTGACCCAAACTTTAATGTCTAGAGCATTTATGAGGGTTTTAATGATTGGAAACTCTCTCCTGAGAATGTGGTCACCATGTGTGACAGCCTTGCTTTCTCTCTTGTCTTCGGTTGATGGGGTAAGTTTGGTGAAATTGTCTGTCGTCTTACTTTGCTTACCTTATACAGCCTCTCTGCCCCACACGGACATACCCTGAAACGTGGGCAAAAGGCCTGCTCAGTTCTTAAAAACTTTCCTGCAGCCCCTCAATCCCAGCAATATTTTCTTTTAAAATTGCTGTTTTTCTCTGCATCTGTTTTGCTGAAGGATCTTTGACTTTGGGAAAAGGTAAGTGCCCGATACGCTTCCCTGTTGGCATCCATGCATTCATTTTATCCCCCCCCCCACCCGCCCCCCACCCGGAATTCCAGAGAGATTGCCTTCAACTTTGCCCATTTGTTTTTCTTTCGTCTCTGTTTGTCGTACATTCTAGTTGAGTGCTTTTATAGTGTTTTCTTGATTGTTGTCAGTTTGGAGTCCTCGCGTCTGACATTTTTGTTGAGTTAATGTCACAGCGGAGAAACCTATGGCAAACTGGAATCTGGCGACGGTGCGTGGAAGATACAACTTCTGTTTGATTGTGTGTAAATACAGTTAGTTGGGGGTTTATCAGATAGCTTGGCAGAAAGAGAGAGGAGCAGTACAAACTGTTTTCGGTAACTGTGCTGTTCATACACCTGATAAGATGGAGAGAGCTTTTCGAAATGCTGATAGGCTTTGAATAAGAAAAGAATAATCACTTCTACTGTGGCACCAGCTTATCGGGAATGAAGTAAAATGCCAACACTTCTACATTAGCGAAAGTAAATGTTTTAGACACTCTGTGCCTTTTTTCATTCAAGTTCAGTAGTAGGGGTGCTTTTGAGTGTGCCCTAATGAATAGAAGGATTTATTACCTTGACTAAATTACAGGTGAATATGTTGATAAAGGAACCCTCAGCGTCCATAGCAGCTTCTTTGATAAGCAGGTGTATCTCTGTGTTCGTTCTCTGGAGAAATTAAGGATTCCTTTTTCCATTGCAATTCCATTAAACATCATTTCTGATGTTCGAAGATGCAGTTATGTCCTGTGCCAATCGAGACTCCTTGTTTACCAGCAGATGGGTGACAGGCATTTGAAACTTCGCTTATCAGACTTGGACAATGCTAAGTACGTTGGGGCATCTGGAAGTTTCTATCGCTCGTGCTGAACCAGCGATCTCCTGCACACGAAACCTTCTTTGCTTTTTCTCAGGAATGGAAGGAGATTCATTAGAAAGTTAGGGTGCGTTAATGAGAGGATAAATGCATTTGGCCAAGTAGTGGGTTCATTGTAAAGCCCCTCCCCTTCAGAAAAGAGATACTGGTTTCGCTCTTCAATATAAACCATTAACTACCCCAGCTCTGCCCTTTTCTCTTCTTTGTAATTTGACGCCTACAAATAATTCGGCGTATTCAGATTTGATAAATGATAGTGCAAGAGCAGATGGATTGATTTTGGATTACTATTGATTACTCTCAATGAGATCACTGTGACACACTCGAATCAATAGTATTCGATTAAGCCAGCCACCAGCGTTCCATACATTCAGCCGCAGTGGGGAATTCAGGACTAGAATGTTCACAAGCTGATAAATTGACAAAGCATTCAGCTTTAAATAGCCCTTTGTTCAGCATTCGTTCCCTAAAATATATTTCATTGGAAAGTTCGTTTTTGCAACTCTGGGCCTTTCTGTACGAGAAAGGTCATCAGTTGAAGGTTTATTAAATTTTAACTAAAAACAACCGGTCCCCATTTACGTGTAAAAGAATGCAAGTCGCTCCTACAGGCAACCTTCATGCTTTGGAGCGGTTGCTCAAAGGTTTCATTCTTTTAAGAAGATGTCAATTGTAAACATAAAAATGCATCACTGGATATGTAATGGTTTAAGATTCGAACTGAAATAAAAATTCCTGCCGGAGGAAAGAAAACACTGTCATCAGACGAAGGGGGGGGGTGTCTTAATTTTCTTCGGAAGTGGCCAGGCTTGGGGGTGGCCCTAGGAGGCAGTGCCAGGTATAACACCTTGGTCAAGCCCACAGCTGCCGCTTCTCTTTGCCACCTTCTTGGAGGGTGTGCGTCACAGAGCCAGTCAGCACTACGCAGAAAACCCTAAGCGTCCCTTGAGCCCCAAGCCGCTACTACCGTCCATACGCTGAAATCCTTCTCTCTGGAGCCGGCCTGCAAAGTCACTGGGGGGATAAAACATCGTCCATGATGTTTTTAGGCAAAGGACCCCAATGATCACATTTTCCATCTTATTCCATCCTTGTGTCCTGTTGGCCCTCGGGAGGAAGCATGTGCTCTTTCTTAATGTGGGGTTTCCAATTGCTTCTCAAAAAAGATGAGCCTTAGAGGAAACACTCCATGGAAGGTGTGAATGGTCTACGATGTGAAACTGGATAGCGGGTGAAAGTTTGGTCGCCAGGCCCTGTGTACCCCAATGCTTAACAGAGTCAAATCTTGAAATACACTTCAGGCAATGCTCTCATTTTGAAGGGAATTTAAAAAACAAGCAAACAAACCCCAAACACATCTAGAGGCGGCCTCCGAGGGAAAGCGAGTAGGAAAGTCGAGTTTGGAGTTAGGAGATGCCCCGACAGAACTTCAGCCTTTTTGGCATGTTAGATGGGGTAATGGGATTCTAATTAGGTTGAACCACATGTAATTGCCATTTTTCTAGGTCAAGACATGGTCAAATATCAGAAATTTTGTGTGATTGGACATAATTGAATTCATTCCTATACTGTTCACATGCCATAAACGAATTGAAGGTAACAATTTTTTTTTAATATGTTCTGTGATGAGATGGACTGTTTCAGATTATGAAAGGCATAAGAATTCTGTCTATAATTATGGCGAATATGTTATAGTATCATTTTTGACACCTATTTTTTTCTTTAACACCGTGACAGAGTTCTCAAAAACACAGTATTAAACACACTTAGAAAGTAGGGATTTGGAGCTCCCTGGTGGCTCCCTGGGTTAAGGATCTGGCATTGTCCCTGCTGTGGCACAGTCCTGATGAGATGCTAAGATGCGCTTGTGCTGACGTTTCCAGTGGTGACATTTTGATCCCAGGCCCAGGAACTTCCACATGCTGTGGGTGTGGGAAAAAAAAAAAAATGTGCATATATCTGGCTTCCCACCTGTTGTAGCCATGCTGCTCTCCAGCCTCCCTATAAATGTTTTACCTGCCAAGGAAGAATAGGGCACAAAGGTGTTAGGCTTCAGTGCTGACCCACCCAAAGAACACACTGCTTGGGGTATAAATGGTTGGAAAACAAATTGGGAAAAATATGCTGGCACCTCAAATACGTCATCCCTGCGTTCATTGATCAAGAGGACCTTAGCACGCTAGTTAGCACTTTGTATGCCTCCCCTTGGAGAGGTATTCAAACTGTGCTCCATTAAATCTGTGCACCCTTGTGGGTTAGGCAGGGGGGCCCATGGTGCTTTATTGGCTGTTACAGGCAGGGAGGGTGCTTTGGGATACTTAATAAAAGGACCCCCCCCCAGAGTCTTCATTGGACCCCCATATGTGTGGCTCCTATTGGAGCTCCCCTGCACTGGCTGGTGTGAGCTTTCTCTGTCCACCTGCAGGCAGGATCTGCTCCCGGATCGGAAGGAAATTGGCTCTGTCTTTGGGTAGGAAGGAGGGGCGCCAGGGCCACCGCCAGAAATGTCAGCACAAAGTGCATCTTAACTTAGGGTCACGTCAGGACTGGGTAAGTTTTTCTCGCTCTGGGTAAGCACATGACAGCTTACATCTTGTTTCAGGGAGAGGGAGGGTGGGCGTCGTTTACTGGAACTTGATTGAGAGAATGCCTCCGACCCGTCCCGGTGTCAGTCTTGGAGTTTTCCCTGAGCAGTGCATTTCCCCCCTGTCTGTGGCACTGAATTTGATTTATCGCCGGTACTAAGATCAAAAAAGAAGTCATTCCTTTTGATGTTTGCTATTAGGCACATGCAGTGAGGAGTGGGGGGGGGGGTGCAGGGAGAGAGCTGTCTTAGCATACGAGTCACTGTCCTGGTCCCACGGTGGCGGCCACGGATGGCAGAATATATATTTTCTCTCTCTGTTCATTTTGGATGTAAAATTCTATGAATAGAGAGGTGAGCTATAGGGTATCTTAAATTAATAATGAGATTTGTGTCAGATATGAATTCTTTTGGTCAGAATACAAAGAGTGGTTAGCATGTGCACCTGATTAGAGCAACGTGGGTTTTTTTTTTTGTTTTTGTTTTATTGTATGGGCATTAATTTTACCAAAAGCTATAAAAAGCCAAGGAATATAAATAAGCCAGTAGGCTCTTCAGGCTTTCAAAAGAGAGCCATCGGTTGCATTTATTGTTGGGTGGCAACCGTGGGCCGTCGGAGCCTTATTTGCAAATGAGAGGAGAGATTTGTGGGGTCTACTTCTCCTGTATTCAGGATCCTGCTCGGGCTTTGTTTCCAGCTCTGTCCAGTAGCTTTTGTCCAGCTTCTCAGTTTACTGGGATCTCTCTGAGCAGCATGAGCCCCAGCCCATCAGCAGGCTGCTAGTCAGCAGCAGGTGTGAACAACATAAAACAGGATTAACGCAGATCCAAAGTGTGTACTAAAAACAGAACCCCTGCCTGGCTCTGAAAAGGCCGGCGGGATTGAAAGAGGGAAGCCACTCCGGTCCTGTCCACTCCTTGTTTGCTAAACAGTGTTGAAGGGGCTATGCAAATAGTTCTGTTTAGTTGCCCAGGAGCCTTCCTAGGGGTCATGTACTTTCTCTCTTTTTGTGAAGTATCAACTCAAAACTTCCATCAAAGATTCTTCTCAGACTCTCAGAGGGGAAAACAAAGCAGAACAAAAGTGGTTTGGATCAATCTGGAACCATTACAGGTGAATATTGCCAACATACAGTCTTTACTTCAAATTTAAAGTGATGGTCATTCAGGGTCCTCTGTCCCACCTCTTGAAAATATTAGTGTTCGGTGAAGTCCAACATTTGTGTGTGTGTGTGTTTAGTTATGTGTTTCAATTTATATTTTCACCTGCATCATGAATCATAAAGAAAGTCATTAGAGATTATAGCCACACATCCCTGTGTGTTTTTTTTGTCGTTGTTTTGTTTTTAAAGTCAGCGCTACCTATATAGGAACAAGAAAGCTGGCAAAAAAATATCAGTTAATAGAGGGGACTGCATGAGTTTAACAAATTGGGCACTGCATTGAATTTATGGTGTTTCAATCACTTCATTGATATTTTGTTTAGGAATATGATTCATTTTGCTGCATATTTTTGCTCCAGATAGACATTGTTTAGGAAAGAGGAAGGTGGCATTTAAATATATGTTTCTCTTTAAATTATACTATTTGTAGTATATGCTGTCTCTAAGGTTAAATTTAGATATCTATGTTTTCTCTATTAGGTTTATACTAACCTGCATTTTGAAACTTTAAGACTTAGTCACATCCAGAAAGGCATGTGAAATAAGGAAATTATTCAATCAGAGAAATTGTATTACACACACACACACTCACACACGCACATATAGACACACACATGAACCTAATTCTTCTTTAAACATACCAGAGCAAATGTAGAATTTGTGTAATAGTGTGGCACTAATTTCTGAGACTCCAAAAGTATGTTTAAACATAGACATTTATATAAGATGGATCTATTTGAGAATGCCATATAGACTTTTACTAAAAGAATAAATTTGCAATGTCCAAAATCAAAATTTCAGTTTTTCACTTTCAACATTGCTTTAATTGTCTTTTTTTATCTGGGTTTAAATTGCAAATACCCACTCATTCCCTCACCCTTAATTAGACTTATTTTTCTTAAATTATTTTTAAATGACAGGGTTTTTTTTGCTGTGGAGACTTTGCTTCTAATTTTATTTTAGAAATAATTTTGCCTAATTTTGCTTAATTGTACCAGTCTGAACACACTCTGAATACAAGACACAGCCAAATCATTACTAAATAAATTATTTCTAAAACATATTTTAATTTTACAGTTGCTATCTTTAAATGTTAATTTATTATCGTTTGCCTTCGAATGTGTTTCTCACTAAGAAATATCCATCCTCTTCTGTTTAGTCTTATTAAGTACCTTTGGTTATGTACATTAATTAGGTTGTGGGCAAATAGCTTAATGATAGTTAATGAAATCAAGTTTAGATGATACAAGTTTAAAATTGATTTTTGATGTGTATTTTTTATAACCAACCCTCTGTCAACAGATTGCTTATCGTAACTTCTCATGTTGCACTGACAACGATTACATGTATTCCTTTGCAATTTTTTAAATCATTAAAGTGATCAGTTTAGTGCATTAAACTGTATTTTCTTGATCCAAAATATTTGCCTGTGTATAGACATTGTCCTGGGCACTAAGATCCTGAAATAAATAAATGATAAAAATATGAAATGATCTTGAGTACATTCAAAAAACACTTGAAAGTGGGAGTTTTTTTACTTCAATCTTCAATTTATACTTGAGTCAATCTTCAGAAAATGATTTCAGGAATTTATACAGTAAGAGTTTTATATAAAACCTGAGTTAAGTTGAAGCTTCCATCCTGATTTTCTGGTTTGGGGCCTTTTAAATCTGATAGGAAGTTAACCCCCATGAGCACAGTTAGAAATTGTACATTTAGATTTAAATATTGCAAAGGTGTGACTCTTGGAGCTTTCAAATCTGGCCCAGCCTATGCTCCTTCATCTAAAAAGCTGGTGTGAACCTGCTTCCTCGTGAAGTCTTTGAAGATTTGATCACCAAATTGCTATTACATCTTAAAATCCTCTCAATGACTTGTGTATGGTTTGTTTCGTAGATTGAAATGAATGGGGTGGGGGGAGGAGGCTTTAAAAGATCAGGTAGGAAAAAATATTTCCCAGATCGTAGAAAAAAGCAAAGGCGATTTATTGTGTGGTTTGACTGCAAGGGAAAAGTCTGAATTAGTGAATTCATTCTCCCCAAAGTAAATGACTATTGAAAGGTAATTTTTATAAGGAAACCTCGCCCTTAATCTTGAGATAATCTTACAGCTACTGTCTTTGTCCAGCATTCCTGCAGCACTGCCCAGTGCTGTTCCCAAAAGCCTGGGATTTCAATTTGCCTGAGGTCTCAAAGACAACGGAATTCAAAGCAGTTTTCTGTCTTTGCAGCATCTCTTCAGTGGATGCATTTTATTAAAGTGTTTTATTTATTTATTTTGGGGAAGATACAGCTTGGTTGGCTTCAGGTCATTAAAATTATTCTCTTCCACATTTTTAGATGTTTATAATTAGATGATTAGGGAAGTTAGGTAATTAAGATTTATACTGGCATCAGTTAAGTTTATAGAAAGATTAAAATCATGGTATCATGGCACCATTGCCAATCTGAATATGCCAGAAAGATCTCTGGAGAATTTTTGTCAAGTGTTTCTGCTCAATTAAAATTTATACTACATGTTACTGAGTGCTTGTCTCATGATGGCTTGGCATGATGATGTTGCAAATTTCCAAGTTCAAGTGACACACAATGCAATTTTTCGTGTGACAGTAACTATAGAATTTCAAACTTGGGAAGGGAAATGCTGTACTTTTTTGGAAATGACACTGGAAATATGAGACAAAGAACTGTCTCAACTTGGGCGCAGCTAATATTTTCTGCAACACTGCAAAGCCAGAAAAATACAGCGTTTATCTCCTCCACTCAGTGGATACACAGGGCAGCTTACCTTTATATAAATGCTTTGCAGGCATGAGCTGAGTCATCTCACCTATGTTTTCTCTTCATTTGTGTGTTTTTGCAAAGTATCTGTGAGACAACATTTTTTCTCTCGTCATCTTCCTGACGCTTCCGATATCCATCCCCGTGAATCCTCTTCTCTTGACTTTTTATTAAGCCAACGTAGAACTGTTAAATGCATCCATCCTTTTTCGAGCATGGTGCCAAAATGCACTGTGAAGGCTTCACCATAGCCTTAAAAAACCCACTAACAAAGCAGTAGCATAAACCATCCGGGTTGCTGGAGGTGGGGGTTGGGGGTGCGGTGGGGGTGGGGTGGGGGTGGGCAGGAAGGAAGAGGGCAGCTGGTAATTGATGATTCCTCTAGGATTGCATGCGAAGGATTTGCCAGTGCCCCACTTCCACGGCACCCCAGACTACACGGCCGCTCAGTGTTAGGATGATGATAATGTACCTGGAAGGGAAGGCAGTCCATGCCGGAGCAAGCAGCGTCAGCCAGGGCGCCTTGCCATCTGCCCACCTGCTGCATTCCTGAGTCCATCTGGTGACTGCAATGCTCATTGTAGGCCTCTTCTGAGGAACATTCGGGCTGAAAAGCAGGCAGTGTGAATTATTTAGGTAGCTAGTATAAATAAATAGAGGGAAAGGAGAAGAGGAGCAGAGGAAGAATTCATAAGAACCCTGTGCTCCCTGAGGCTCAGGTGCCTTGGAATGCTTCACGGGGCCAGGGAAAGCCTTTGATTTGCATATAGATTTAGATGTATAGATCATTGCACAGATTACAAGCCAAGGAGTTTTATCTAGATTTAGAGAGCGCTCAGCCTGTTTTGCACTTAAAATATGGCCCGCTTCAGGTAGGGAACCTTGGGGGACTTTCAGGATAAGTGAAACTGATGAAATGTAATATTTTTCGGCATTGATTTAGCAGAAGTAAAATAACTCGGTGTCTTTTTGGAAACAGATGATTTTCGTGCCTAGTCAGTCACAGGTTTGACTTTGGAGTGGATTGTGGTTTATATATATTGTTTCTTTTTTTTTTTTTTCCTGCTAGGTACAAAAATTAGAAAAAAAATTCTAGGTTTGTTTTAATCGTATAGGTGGCCAGTCAAAACTATTTTGGTTAGCTGCTGTGTCCAAAACCTTATTACTGAATTCAGCCTATGCTGTGTACTAAATATGAAAAGAAAGGCTTTAGTCGTGGAAATCTGTATATGATTTTGTGTGTTTTGGATTTAGATAAAACCACATGGACAGGCATGTTCTAGGAATTACCTGATGAATGCAAAGACAAAATACTTAAAAGAAATTGTAAACTGGGATCAAATAAGTCATCTATACTGAAATAAGGAGAGTTTAAACAGAGTGGTTTTAAAAGACCACCCAGAGTTCCTGTTGTGGCTCAGTGGTACGGAACCCGACTAGTGTCCATGAGGATGTGGGTTCGATCCCTGGCCTCGCTCAGTGGGTTAAGGATATGGGGTTGCTGTGAGCTGTGGTATAGATCGCAGGTGTATCTCAAATCCCTATGCCCGAGGTATGGTCTTAACAAGAAAAAAAAAAAAAGAGGCTTCTGGGCATCATTTTTTATCTAACAAGAAAGATTTACAAGGCTGTAATTATCATGTTCTCGTGGAAATCTAGTCTATATGAAAATGATTCTAAGTGCTAAATAAAGGTTGAGAACTACGAATGGAATTGATAGTATCTAGACTTGAAACAAACCGTTCCTCCTTTCTTGAGAATCGCTCAGAGATAATGTAATTTGGAGTGGGGGAGGGGCTCCATTTAAATTAATTTATGACTTTTGGGGCAGTCCTTCCATTTCTACTTTGTAAATTGTTGCAGATACATAGATAATGTCATATACTACATCTAGCCTATTTATGTTTTAATAGGCAAGCTTATGCTAGAGCCATAAAGAAGATAATGTGTTTCTTCCTAGTGCTCCTGGTTCTATATGTACCAAAAGGCCCGTGGTGCTTATGTGCTGTGATAGGCTAGATTCTTTAGGGTTCCTTTACTCCATCCCATTTGACTCGATTCAGTTGCACAGTAAATTCAATGGAGCTACTTTTCTGAGCCAGTAAAGCTCTAGTCTTCCCTTAAATAAGCCATGTCTATCTGGAGCAAAAAGTATGCAGCAAAGTGACTCATATTGCTAATTCAAAATATAACCAGCAACCCACTTCGTGTTTGTTCAAATATAATACTTCTTTTATTTCAAGGAAATTTATTTATAAGCGGTCTCTTTTCAAAAAGTATTTGAGATGACTCCTTTTTGTCTGCATTGGAAGTCATTTTCCAGTGCCAGATGAAAGGAGCTGCTTGTCGTAAGCCCAGTAACCCCAGACAGTGTAAAAGCATCCGTACAGTTCGGGAATGTTGGACCACACCTGGCTCATGCTCTTACCTCGCTTCCTCTTCTCCCCAGAGCTCTTCCTCCCACAACCCAGGCTCCTCTGTCCCCAACCCCACTTTGAACAATGCAATGGCCACCCCCCGATTTGCAACATAGTGTTATAAAAACAAAGCCCCCCAAATATGATATTTTCCCCAAATTAGCCACTCTTCTTAGATCGTCTTTTCCTGGAAAACAGTCTGTTCCTCCTGGAGTCGCTTGGAGACCGTCGGCTGCTGATTGAATGCCTGCTCTCTGGACACGCAAGGAGGACAAAGTTGAGAGGGTCGCGAATTAGCTTGTATGCCCTGATGGACTGTGAGGGCAGACCTTGGCTCAGTGTTCAGTTGGCACCTTGAGGGAACACTTACAGCTGGTTTCGGCTCCAGAAATGTACAAAGTAACGGAATGTTTTAGAAAAATTTTATATCTGTACAAGAACAGAAGCTTTTTACATATTGCCTTAATTGCTTTTATTCACCCCAACTTGCTCTGTTCATTTTTCAAATGTTGTTCTTATTTCAAACGTACAGGTGCGAGGCTTCCGAGCATTCTTTTATCTCCCTTTGTTTTTTGAGGCTAGAGTGTACTTCAACGACGTAATCTAGACAGAGCCAAGTTTTCTGTTATCGTTGAATGGTTTCCATGCATGTGATTTCATCAGATCATGCGCTTGTGGCAGCTTTGCCTGGAACATGTAATAACTTACTTTATCTTACGATCACGATAAAAGTATATTTGTTTTGATAGGAGGAGCTTAGAGTGTATTTATTTCCGTAAAATAGCAATGGAAACTTAGTAAATGAACGTGTACTTGCTATAAACACCTCTTGTCAGCATTTTTCCATGTTTATTCCTTCATCGTCTCTCATAACACCAGAAAGTCCAAAATCTGGATGTTAATTTTATTTTTATTTGATCGGCACTTTCATTGACGGTGCTATTTAAAGGCATAAGCATCAACTTTTAAAGAAAGCTATGTGTCCAAATATTTATCAGGCAGTTTAAAAGAGAAATTTCATAATTTGTCAAGGAAATATCTAGAAGGAAATTAATTAGCATTCCTACTTTGTCTTTAAGAATACTGACTTTATAATGATGGAGTCAATTGGTAAGTCTGAGAGTTTAATTAGAGCCAAAAAATAAATGAAATAAATGTTAATAAAAGGCTTTGTGTAACACATTATATATTTCGAAAGTAAATCTTTTACTGGTTATTCTTGAAATTCGCCATGGACTGTTTAGTCGCATCAGCTGTATTTATGGAAAGCTAGCAGCTTTAAATACTGCCCTCTAATAGCAGTTATCGTATTATTAATTACATGGGATAAGTAGCAAATAGTAGCATCCAAGTTGCTTCTTAATAGTCTCCCATAAAGGACTCTATTATCCCATTCATAGGAAAGAAGCAGGATGCAATAAAAAATCACCAGTATTTTTATGGGCTTATAAGGAGGGAGGTAAGGTGACCATTCGGGGTTCCCCCAAACAGGGCTAGTCAATGGAGTGGTGTTTACTCAAACACTGAAGACAGTTGGCCTGGCCTGGCCATCTTTTGTTTTGGGGCATCCCAACTGGAGCAGACATGAATGTCAGATTTTTTTCAATTTTCTGAAAATGTAGATTAAAACTTGGGTGTATTGAGGGTGAGAGAGGGTCTTCTGATGAGTGCAAACAGAAGGAGCAGCATCTGTGCACACAGGGGGAGGAAGCGGTCAAGAGAAATCTATCAACGCTCTTCTGCTGCTGTTTCCTCTCAAGATCTAGCAGATTGTCCTACGGTTCATTTCAGGATCAGAGTTTGAGGGTCATGTTGGGAGCAGGTTTTTTTGTTTTGTTTTAATAGTGCATTTCATTTGGGGATATAAGACACTAGGGTACAAACTGCCGGTTTGGAACCTGGAGAAACTTACGCTCTTAAAGTGTGTTAAGTTTACTGATCTAATACAATAACATGCCCCCCCCCCAAATGCTTGATGAGAGGGGGCCGATATTCCCTGTGCCCCCTCCTACTTCGCTTTAAATAATAGCTTGTTAGAAGCACTAGGAGGAAAGTACAAAACTGAGATTTCACTTCTCAAAGCCAAAT
The DNA here is from genome assembly GCF_016906955.1 of Phacochoerus africanus. Taxonomy (NCBI): domain Eukaryota; kingdom Metazoa; phylum Chordata; class Mammalia; order Artiodactyla; family Suidae; genus Phacochoerus; species Phacochoerus africanus. Next base: position 12,451,791 of record NC_062555.1, on the reverse strand, counting down.
TAGCTTCGTACCTCAACCGACAAATTCTGAAGTCGAAATGAGTCATAATAAGGATTAGTCAGGGAAGCTTGAATTGCACCTATTTCTCCGGCATGTGTGGCTCCTTATCAGTCTCTTACTACTTATAATTGCTGGATTCACTTTCTGAAATTAGCAGAGGGGAAAGCCAAGTAAAGACAGAATCCTAGTCCCTTGTACTTTTCTCCTCCTGCCTAGAAGGGCAGGGTAAGAATAGGGCTATAAAAATACAGTATTCGGTGATTGTTATTAGAGAAAAGGCAGAAACCGAACTCCAAAGCAGAGAGGAGAGAGTCTAGCAGATTGCTGTGAGGTTCAAGCTGTTGGAAGAAGCTCTTTTGTCTTCTGATTCGCCCATCTTTTAAAAAAGAGTTTCCCTTCTCTTTTAAATGCTGCCATGTGGCGTCTGAAGTTAGAAGTCCCTAAAAGTCTAGTGCCTAGAAGTCTGAGTGCCCAGCTCATTGTTTTAAGAGTGTGAGTGAAAGACTGTGTGTGTGTGTGTGTGTGTGTGTGTGTGTGTGTGTGTGTGTGTGTCTGTCTGTCTGTCTGTCTAATCTTTTCTCAGGCCAGGGTCCTGAAGGAAGAGTTAAATCAACTGGTCGAACGAATGATTTTACTCTCCTGTGGTGATATTTTATTTATATGATAAAATGCTTGGAAAGTGATTAATTTGTCAGGGGAACATCTTGTTACTATAAATTTGCTGAATCCGTAAGAAAATTGCCATAACATAGATGGGGGAGATGAAGATTTAAAAAAAAAGAGGAATAGCCCAAGGGTCTTCCCATATTCCCATCCGTTTATATTTGCTTGGATTTCTCCCCTTAAAAACAAGAGCTTTGAAAGACCCCTCGCTTGGAGTTAAGGGAGGCAGCTGAGCTGGTGTGGTTTAAAAAAAAAAAAGGGAGGGAGATAATGGAAGAAGAGAGATGGGGTGGTGAATGCTGCTTCCTGTTCCCTCTCCCTGGACCAGCAATGACTGATACATCCATTAAATTGCAGCCCAGGCTGATGGACTGCGTGGATTTATATAAATTAAAAAATACAGGTCATATACCTTTTCTGATAGACTGTAAATGAGAAAGAGGAATTCCTTGAAACCTCAAAGGAGGAAATCCATAGGCGAGGCTTTGGAGTCAATAAAGTGCCAGGGCATCAAGTCTTCTTGCTGTGTTTGTACAATAAGTTTTAGTTAATAGACAAATATTATACCGGCCTCTCCTCGCCTCTTTCCAGCAAGAGGTAATTTGTAAATGAATCCACACGGGGCTGATGAGTCTCTAGCTTTGGTTGCAGCTTGAACTCGTGCTTTCCAGGGCAGGAAGAAGGCAGACATGATCCCTTGCTCCGTTTTCTTGGTGTAACAAGTGAAAACGGCATTAGTTAGGGGACAATGACTTTTATTCACGCGCATTCTCTCAGCGCCATGTCCATTTGTCCATTGGAATGAGCCACTTATCATGCTTCTGGGTTTTTCCTCTTTCAACGTCAAGAGTTATGAAAGGAAAATTTCATTTTTTCCTGGCCCTCCATGACAGGCAGACTGAAGATTGTGGTCATTTGGATTAAAAACATATCCATCACCACCAGCCGGCAGGTTATTATGATGTCTCCTTTGAATATATGAATTCCATACACTGCATGCTGGAAGTCGAAGAATGCCAACTTTTTAGATAAATAATTATCCCATGGGTGATGTACGGCTCACTGTTGCCATATTTTCTCGCGTTTACAGCATTCTTGCCCTAATCACCCATAACATCAATCTTTTGCTTTCATATCTAAGAAAACTACGAGGGTAACAACCCCTGTACTCAGTATAGTCAACCAATCACACGCCATCATTTGACTATCATTGTTTTTTGGGGTTTTTTTTGTTTTGTTTTGTTTTGTTTTTTTGAGGCATATATTTGAGTAGACCGTCTAGTTTCAATCTGACAGCATATTTGATGCGGCCACGCAGGTACATAAGCAGACGACCTTATTTATGTGCTGGCTGTGACCTCCGCATGCAGCCCTCAGCTTTGTGAGGTTCTGCGGATAGAAAGATGGATGGATGAATAAAGTTTGCGACATCAGTCAGCCTGCTCATCTGTCCGCCAAATTTTGGAGACCAGGGAGAAATAGGTACATGTCAGAGGAAGGCTAGGACAGGAGTGACCATTTCTTAAGAGATCCATTTTTTTTTTGGTAAGCCTCATTCCCTGAGTCGCAGACTCTTTTAGTTCCTTAGGAAATGGGAGAGAAATACCACTCCGTTTCTCCTCTGGAGGTTTCAGAAGGGATGACACCTAACTCCGCACTCTTTTTCCCACTTCTCTGATCTCCCCACCATCCAAGTTTATGTCTCACTGGGGACCCCGGTTGCCTTACCTGTCAAATTCATCTCTATACACCGATGTCCACTTCCTGTGAGTTTTATGGTTTTCCAGGAAACAAGCGGGCCTCGATGTGTTTGGAGTTCACAGGAGGACAGAAACGCTCCAGGAGGAGACTTGACTATTGATCCAACTAGTTAGCTCCTGGGTAATTGGTGGTCAGGTCTTTTAGGAGATGGACCGCACGAATTTTTTCCATTTTCCCTCCACATTCCTTCCTGGACTTTGGATAAGAACAAGACATGTCCCTTCGCTGTCTGTCTGCCTCCTGGAAAGTGGCCAGGTGAACGGTCACAGGAGAAGCAGTCCTTGGCGACAGGACTTGGGTCTGAGAGTAGGAGTGTTGCTTGCTGGGCTGAGAAGCACAGTGACTCACACTGGGTGTTGCTGAAGTAACTCTAGAGCACCAACCCCGTGTTCTTGTAGGAAGACTCTGCCTCTCGTCCTTGGGGGTCACTTTTCTTCCAGAAGCGGTTGTAATGGCTTCTTCTGCACCCTCTTGCCTTGTTCTCTCAGTGGAGCGGCCAATGCAGTTCAGAGTCAGAGACTGTCTCTAACTGGACGTTCCCCCAAACCTGTGTTAAACTAGCTGTTGTCTACGTGGCAGCTGATTGGGCTCTTGCAGAACTTGCACGCAGCTTTCATCCTTAACATGGATATTTTGACCTCTGAAACTCATCACATTTTCCTTTGGAGAAAGACTGCTTTATCCTTCAGAGCCCACATCACTCTCCGTAGATAATAGGTACTCATTAAATGTTGGTGAGCTGATTCCTTTAAAGCTTTGCGCTGAACAATTAGCACAACCGCTCAATCTCGGGTACTGAGAAGGTAAGGAGATTACTTTGTGATACTGTGAGCTAATGGTGGGAAAACATCAGTACAAGTCAGAGTGCATTATCCAAGTGTTTACACAAACAGAACTCACAATAAATCGCAAAATGTGAATCCTTTTTTCTTTGTGAGAACCCCGGGTAAGTATGGATTTATAATTCAAACGGAGGTGTAGATTCGACTATTCCAGAGATTCAGATATTTTGTCCCACAGACTTATAGTAACACTTAGGATTTGCATAACACTTTAAGCTTTTTAAAGTGTTTCATATCTGTTTTCTCTTTTGGGTCTCAACATTCCTGTTCATTAGGTAGTGTGGGCATTAATTAGTACCTGCATTTTAATTATTAGATAACTGAGGCACAGTGAATTCATTAATGTATTTTAATTATGCATATGAATACATTTAATGACAGAATCTAACTGGCTGGGAAGTTCTACCTAATATCCAGCTCTAGTTTTCCATGCTGTGAAGTACGTTAGTTTCTCCTTATTAGAAGGCTCTAAACTTCTATTGATGAAGTAATAATCATACTTTAGCCTTCTCCTTTCTATGGTATAAAAATTCTAGTATTTTCTAAGTTGCTCAGTAATTTTGACTTTTCAAAATTGTTATTCTTTGTTCTTAGACATTTAAGGGACTAAGCAATTTTTTTTTAATTTATTTTGGTCCTCTTCTGTTATTGTGTGTTCAAATAGTCATCACAGATACATCCTAACACTTAACTGAGTATACAAGTTTGTTTCAGAAAATTAAAGCATTGAAAAATAAAGTCTTTAGAAGATAGTTATAGGTGTGGCTACAATTGACCTATTTAGTTGGCTGTTATAAAATATTGTTATTAAATCTTTGTGGTTCGGCATTTTGTAGCTCTGAGGACAGAATTTAGACCTAGAAAATTCCAGTTCGAGTTCTGGCTCTGTTACAGTTCTGACCCTTCATCTGTAAATAGAAAAAAAAAAAAAACTGGTCTCACACAACTGTCTGAGTAACTTCTTTTCCCACCATTAAAGACAGAAAGAAAGAAGAAAAGCATTCCAGGTATCTTCTTGGGACATGTGAAATCATGTTGATATTTTTTAAGAGCAGGCAGAATGGAGGACCGTCTATGCTGTATCTTCTTCCTGACCTTGGTCTCTAGTGTCAGAGTTTGGATGTTTCAAGTAATGTCAGACAGTATAATTCAGGCACAGAAAGTTAGGTTATGAGATTTATAACAACATTGATAAAGAAAAACGACGCCTTTAGTTGACACAATGCCTAGCACTTCATTCATTTCTTCACTCAACAGACATCTATTAAATGACAAACTTATGAAACAGCTAATATGAGTTTAGTGTAGTTCAAAGTGCCAAGGCTACAAAGTCAAATAAGGGAGATCTCTTGTGGTGCAGCAGGTTAAGGAGCTGGCATTGTCTGCAGCAGCTTGGGTCACTGCTGTGGCGCAGGTTTGATCCGTGACCCAGGAAATTCCACGTGCCATGGGCACGACCCCCCCAAAAAAAGCCCGAATCAAATTATGTCTTTTCTCCTTAGAAATCTTTAGTAGCTTCCCATCACCTACAAAATAACGTCTAATCTGCAAATCATAGTACTTCAAACCTTCCACAGTAAGGCCTCAACCTACTTTCCGAACCCATAGCAAATTTCAGACCCCCTACAATGTTCTGTAGTGCTACCCTTTCCTTTGTCTCTGAGCCTTCTCGGCGCTCACCCACTTTGGGTCATCCTTCTTCCTCCTAAAACGGCCTTTCTCCTTCATTGGCATCCTTCAGAACTCAATGCCACCTTTGCAAATAACTTGTATTTACTCTTCCTGCACTAGGAGATATAGTTCCCACTTAACGGATTGAGCAACTGAGGCTCATGGATACCATGCCAGAGCCTTCAGGTAAAAAATGACAGTGTTGGTAAACTCAAAGCCAAGGGCATCTAATTAGAAATCTTAGCATCATTTACTAGTTCACCCTGTAGCTTGTTGTATTTAAACCAAATCTCTTGGCAGTTTTACTGTGACCAAAGGAGATATAAAAATAGCTTTTCTATGTTTAATGTTTTATCTCACACATTCTCGAGATTGTGTGAACAACATTTTAATTTAGATTTAAAGTCCACTGCTTTTTGTGGATGTGAATTCATGGTTTGTTCATTCATTGAAAAACTGGACACAGGGTTAAACTTAAGAATAGAAAACAAGGAGTTCCCATTGTGGCTCAGTGGTTAACGAATCTGACTAGGAACCATGAGGTTGCGGGTTCGATCCCTGGCCTCACTCAGTGGGTTAAGGATCTGGTGTTGCCATGAGCTGTGGTGTAGGTCGCAGATGCAGCTCAGATCTGGTGTTGCTGTGGCTCTGGCGTAGGCCGGCGGCTACAGCTCTGATTAGACCCCTACCCTGAGAACCTCCATATGCCACAGATGCAGTCTTAAAAAGACAAAAAAAAAAAAAAAGGAATAGAAAATACTGCAGGAGTTCCCTAGTGGCCTAGCAGGTAAGGATCTGGGGTTGTCACTGCTGTAGCTCAGGTCACTGCTGTTGCTTGGATTCAGTCCCTGACCTGGGAACTTCCATGTGCCATGGGTACAGCCAACAAAAGAAGAAAAGAACGAAAAGAAAAGAAAAGAATGCAAAATGCAAAGTTCTCTTCAAGTGGAGGTATGGAGACATAAGTATACACAAGAAAGTGTGTTAATGCTTCTTAGAAATGAGCTCATGGAATTATGGGAATATCTAGGGAAACAGCTGTCGGGAAGACTTGGGGGGATGTGATACCTCAGTTGAGGTTTTCCTAATGAAGAGGGGTTAGCCTGTGGTTGGGGCAAAGGGAATGGGAGATGCCTTCCAAAGAGGAGGGAAAGCTGACTGCTAAGAATTACAAGTCAGTAAGTACGAGGTGCCAGGCAGGGAAGCATGAGATTTGGGGCTGAAGAGGATGGAGGGTCAGCCAAGGCGAGATCTGAACTGGGCGAAGGGGCTTGGGTTCTCAGCTGGTAGAGTGTGTGGAGCCTTTGCTATGGATGGATCATAACCTTGTCCAGCTTTGTCTTCAGGAGCATATACACAGTTTTATCATTCTGTCGAATCCTCTTTTCAGAAAAACATGAATTGGCTGTATAATCAAGACATCTCTCCTTAGCTAAGTCCTAAATGCTATATAACCTTCATGTGCATGAAAGGGAAAGCAGGGAAGACATGTGCTCTGTGATTTATTTCCTTTCCTGCTAAGGAGCATCACCCCGGTCTTCCTACCTGAGAAGCAGTTGGTAAACTGGTGATGAAGTAATTTTTAAATTGATTTAAGGTACTATGCAAGTTTTCCTTCCTGGAAGCTCCTTAGAATTACACATGTCTTTTCAAATGTGTGATTTCACCTACTGAGGTTTATATGTTGCACTTTTCACGTGACCCTTTTTTATTTTGTTTATGCTTGTATCCTAAACCGTATTTTTAAAAATCAGATAACTCTCCTCTTTTTCTTGTTTCCCTGTTTTAAATCCTACATTTTCCCTTATTCTATCTCCAGTGGTACCTACTTCCTTATTGCAAACACAATAACAAAGCAACCAAAAAAATTGTAAAGCCCACCGAGAATCACTAACCCATGACCACGTCGCTGTTCATACAGTGCCTATTTGCTAAAGCCATTTGATCTTTTGGAGGAAGGCAATGGGGAATGAAGTCGGGCCAGCTTTCTCTACTTCCCCCATATCCACATGGATGGATGGAATGATTTTGTATCTACCATAACAAGTATTTCATTAAATTTTTGGAGCAGAATACAGAGGGGTGTTTATCATTCATATCAGTAGAAAATTATTCACTGTGGGCCCAATTTTGATTTCATCTTTTGCTCCATTAATAGGTTAGAGAAAGATCTGGCCTCAGAGATGGAAACCTGGAATTCTACCTCTAATTTTGCATGTCCTTGAATATTGAATAAGTCATCTAGCTCACACTCCCCTAATCCACTTGACCTTGTGTGTACATAAGAAGGAAAGCTAGGTGTTGAGAAGAATTTTCTAGATCTGGCTATTTAAGACTTGGTACCAGGTAGAGGAATCAATAGAAACTTCTAGTGCTATAAATTTATTATGTTTAAATTATTGTTCAAAATTTTCTCTTTAGATCAATTTATTGACAAAATTTACACACAATAAAACACTTTTTTTATTTGCTATACAGCAGAAATTGGCACAGCATTGTAAATCAACTACACTTTAACAATAATAATTTTAAAAACCATGTTTTCCAGGCATGGTTAAATGAGTTTTTACAAATGTGATCTATATAACACACACAAAAACAGGGTGTAGCCATAAGTACAAACAGAGAAAGAAGTATTAGAGAGAAAGGGAAAAGTTTTCTTATGACTCCCTCTAGCCATTCCCCTCCCCTTGCTGCAGACAACCACTGGTAATTTTTTTCCTTCGAGGTTAGTTTTGCCTGTTTTAGGGCTTCACATAAACAGAACCTTAGAGTACTCTTTTGTATTTACCTAGTTTCTGCTCATCAGGATATGTCTAATACGGCATGCATCATTGCATTTATTATTTACAGAACGTTTCTTTTTTATTGTTGACCAGGATAAAAAAAATAAAGGTATAAATATATAAAAATATATAAATAAAATATATATTATATTATAACAATTATAACACCTTGTGTATTCACCAGTGATAAATATTTGATTCTTTTCAGCTTAGGATCATTGCGAATAAGCTGAAATACACATTTGTACACAGTTCTTTCTGTGGACATATGTTTTCATTCTCAGGAAATATCTAAGAGCGAATTGTTGTGATATGATAAGTGCCTCTTTAACTTCATAAAGAAACTTCCAAACTGTTCTTCCCAAAAGGTTGTATCATTTTATACCCCGTCAGCAATATATGTGAGTTCCAGTTGCTTCAGTCCTCAAAAAATATTTAGTGTTGTCAGTCCTGTGAATGTTAGCCATTCTTAGGAGTGTGAAGAAAACAATTTCTCTTTAATTTGCAATTGTAATAGAAACTCTAAAAATTATGATACAAATTATATATATTATATATATATACATAACTTAGGGATGTCAGAGTTAGCATATTCATTAACAGTTATGGAAAATATTAAGTGTTGTTTTATATTTTACTATTTTTAGAATCTTTAATCACTTATTTGGTGGTACGAGCCGCGTCTGCAACCTACACCACAGCTCACGGCAACGCCGGATCCTTAACCCACCGAGCAAGGGCAGGGACCGAACCCGCAACCTCATGGTTCCTAGTCGGATTCATTAACCACTGCGCCACGACGGGAACTCCCATTCATGTTTTTATAGGAAATGTATATATATGTTCAGGTGTCTATAAGCATATTTATTCTTAGGTTTTCTTGTTTATTTCAGTGTCTCCAACGATTTATCTTCTTTCGTAATCTACCACATCTCTTAAAAATCAGCACAAAAATTGTTGCTATTTGAAAATACCTGTACCTAATTCATCAGAAGATTCTGTGGGTAACATGAGAGGTTCTTTCCTGAAAATACACATCTTAATAGAACAGACTTAGGATTTTTTAAATTTTTTAAACTCCAGGAAGTTCAGTGATAGATTTTACATGCCATAAGCCTTTTCTATAGAAAATATATTTATGCGTGGTGATCATGTCTATTATGAAAACAAATATTTGGATCATAGGTTATTTGCTGACACTAAGGAACTGATGTCACGTCACCCAGCCAGTATTCTCTATGACTGCCTTAGAGAACAAAAGGCTAATTCTTCTAATGTTCAAAGAAGTAGGTAGTGAGCCAGTTGACTAAACATGTAATCAAAACTTCTCACCCCAGGACTTTCTCGTTTTGTAATGTATGCCTGTGGATCTTTATGTACAGTTGCCTTTAGTGAGAACAAATTTTCTCAAGAGTTAGAAAGCAATAAAATACATTTAACACTAAATCTTTACTGAGCATAGCTTAATCTTTCGCTGATGCAGAAAGCACTTTATAATTTTATAGCTCCACAGCGTCATTATTGTGAATGCCAGTTATTATATTGGCTAAGAGCACAAGTGCTATGGAGTCAAATGTATGTGCTAAGAGAATCTTGGATTGGGAAAAGTGAATGTGTGTTTACCCACAAACATCTCTTTCTTTCAAATTATATGTGATTTTTTTTCCACTCCCATTTTCTCCTGCCCTCCCTCCCAGGTTGTGCCCCCACTCCCAACTAGCCTTGTCTCCTTTTTCTGAATATATACATCACTCTCAGTTTCCTTAACAAAAATACAATTTCAGGCTTTCTCTATGTGAAAACCATGACAAAGTGATTTTATAGCCAGTTCTGAAAGTGACTAAACTTGACAACAATTGTATTTTATGACAACCTCTGCTTTCATGTCCCCGGCCTACTTTTATATCAGCATTTTTTTTTTCTTACTCCAACTATGAACACTTTCAGATCTCTGCATTGGCTGAAAACAAATCCCTTTACCAGGAATACAGTTTAATTTTTGCTTGAGTCCCCAGAGCTATAACACCTTAACTCTGTAATATTCAATTTCTCACTCACCAAGAACCAAAGGCTGTTTTGGTTTTTTTGGTTTTGTTTTGTTTTGTTTTGTTTTTGGTGGTTTGTGTTCCTAGGGGTTGGGGAAGAATTAGTATTATGGAACTAAACCAGATTAAGGGGGAATGTGAATTAGATTTGGTAACAGATGGTGCTGTGGAAATTAAAGGTTCTTTGCGAATGGAAACGACAGCAGCCTGCTTCTGTTCTCTCGGTCTCTCCGTTCGTGCACTTGATAGACGGGTATAAATCACAACAATCCTGTCTTGACAGCCAATTTCGAGAATTTGATCTGGTTAAAGACATGGCTTTCCTGCTCCACTCCCCGAACCCTGCTTCTATTTTATTTTTACACAGCACCTTGTCAGTTAGGAAAGCAGCCTCACCTGCCTCCCCTTAATGAAATTTTTCTTAATTACAGTTTTAGCTCTTTAGTGTTAATTACTTTTCCATTCAGCCTGAATTTTTGTGATATCTCCAAGGGATTTTTCCTTCTTCTTCTTCTTTTTTTTCTCACCCTTTTTACTCATGCATATGCTTTTGTTGTTTCTAAAGATGCTTTTCACTGTCAGAAGTTGCCGTTGGAGCACTCTTTGAGAATCCTTATGACCAAAATCATGATTTTGAAAGAGAAAGGCTTTCAGGGGATGTAGTCGAGTTACCAAATCAGAACAATGTTTAAAGGTATTGGAAGCAGTCACCAAAATAGCAGTTGTTTCAGCAAAACTGCACAAAAAGGTGAGTGACAGTACTTTTTTTTTTTTTTTTCTTGGCTGATAAGGGCTGCAAAAATGTCTGCTCCATTAGCCAAGGGCAACCCCACCCAGTAAAACCATGTGACAACAGTGGGGCCAAACCAGTTTGCATCTGTGTTGACCTTGTGATGATCTAGGAAATTTGAATTCAAGTGTAGAGGATCTAAATGAGAGACTAGAAATGTTGAACCCACTGGGCAGACTCTACAGCCAGGCCCTCAGGCCTGACCAGCTCAGGAGACAAGAGCGGAAAGTCGCCTCTTAAAAACCCACGTGGCATGTGGCTTACAACATATCCAGGACAAGAAAATAGAAAGGGGGGGGGGGTTAAAAAAAAAATCACTCCAGAAATGAAGAGAAGATTCTTTGAGCGAACAACTAACAGTTGGTAGAAATGAAGCTTCCTACTGGCAGTCAAATCAAATGTAGTAACAACTCCACGGCTCCCTGCTGCTTGCTGACAGCGTGGTGTCACACACTGGGACAAACATTCACTTAAACACTGATTGCCGCGAATTGCCCTTTCCGCCAGCGCCTCCCACCAAAAAACGGAAGGAGCAAAAAGAACTATTTCTGGGGGAAAAGCAAGTGCGGCTCCCTAGATCCCCCGGAATTGTCCCTGCCCTGGTTTGTCCTTTTGCAGCCCACAGTCAAGAGACATTCAGTTGAGTGTGGTTTTTCAAGAGCAGCCAAGGGCCCGGAAGTTGGGGGGGGTGGGCCGCCAAGGGACCGGAAGTTGGGAAGGTGGACCACCAAGGGACCGGAAGTTGGGGGGTGGGCCGCCAAGGGACCGGAAGTTGGGGAAGCGTGCTTTAATGCAGTGGCTCTTGCTCTCAGCTCTCGTCTGAGGCACAGGCCAGTGTGGGCTTTATTTGAGTAAAATAGAGTTTAAAAAAACAAAACAAAGCTGGCAGCAGTTACTTTAGAAACATGTGAAGCGTTTGAGAAGCGAGGAAGAGGACCAGAGGGTCTGTCGTGACCTGTCTTGGGTCACAGCATCGGATCCCACCTGAGCTGGAACCATTGGGCTCCTCCCTCCAGCGCTAAGACAGGGGTTTCCTGCCAAAGGAGAAGAGAAGACAGACAAGGTGTGGGAACCGTGGTATCGCGCTTTTTTTCAGTTTTTCAGAATTGCGAATAAGATTAAGACATTGTTCTTTGCGTGTTCATCTTTGGACTTTGGAATGACAAACCACGAGCGAGTCCTGCCGATCTGAACTCGCGGCCCCTCGGTGCTCCCACTGGCTTCGCTGGGTGGTGTCTTACTGCTGAATAATCCCTTTTATAAAACCCATTCTGCTGCGGAACAAATCCTTAGTCATTTCCGTGCCTTGAATTAAATATATGTTAAATATATGTTATTATTTCTTGCCTGCAAATACTGGCTTGGGTGTTTTAGCTTCACCTTTTCTCGGGCAGCTAGTTCAGTGAATGTTTTTTTTTTTTTTGAAGGCGACAGGGGAAGGTATTTCAGGATTGCTAATTAGCTGATTCCGCTCCTCCACCCCACCCCCCACTCCCCTAATTCAGCTGAACAACACCTGATACCCCCAGAAGAGAATGGTAACCTCTGCTATGGTAGACCGTGCAGACCAGCTGCCTTTGCATCCAGATGTTAACTACTGCAGACGAAGCTGTTAAAAGTCTAGAGTTTAACTGCTGTCCAACCGGGAAAGATGCAGTTTATCATCTGAGGCGGTCCTTGTGAATCTCCCTCCAACACAGGGGGTCTCAAGTTCGCTCCGTGCAACCTTTCCTTCCACACTGATTCCTCCTCAGGGCAGCTAGGTTTTCTGACCACTGTCACTCACCCTGCATCCCAGGAGGTTGCGGAGTTCCCACTCCAAGGGAACCAGCCTGTCTTTATGGAGGCAGCAGGTTTGTTGGTCGTTGTGATTGCTTTCGCCAAACATTTTCTTAATGAGTAAAGAGTGGCATCAGTATAGTGATCTCCACATATCCTTCCATGGGCTCCTGATAGCGTTCCTCTTTCCTGCTCCAGGGTAGCAAGGAGAACAGGAAGAGAGGACTCAGGCCTGAGCTTTCATTGACCCGGATTTGATTTGTGAACTCCGTCACCGGAGTGTGTGGGTAAAGCATCTATATTCGATTGTAATTTGGAAAGATCAGCGCATAGACTTTGGATGAGTTGCACGTCTGTTTATTTTCCTCTAGCGATGCCATGAGAAGGTCTTCATTTAGCTGTTAGTGCCCCCCTGTTGTGTTGGCTTTTTCTCTTCCGTGTGCTCCTTGACGGCTTGAAAACAGAACTATCTGAACGCAAGCAAACTTTATTGACCCATATTTCTGTGTGAAAGTCCAGAGATTTGTAGAAGGAGGAGACGATTTCTTTCCTCTTGAAAGCTTACTGCAGAGGAGGTCTGCTCATGGGGTAGTAAATCTCTAAGACCGAATAAATGTTACATTCAGCATATATCGGAGGTTTCATTTTGATGATTTATCTTAGGTAGTTTCTTACCCCATACAAATCTTCCTTTCTGGCAGTGGTCCCCACCGAGCCCAGGGCTGTTTCACTCTCCCCTTCCCCAGGGCATAGTGATCTGGTCAACATTTGGGCTTTGCCTGCATCAAGAGGTCAGGTACATGATTCTAAAGCCCTTTTGGTCCCAGGAGAGTCACTTGTGTAAAGAAAGAAATCTTCTTAAGGATTGGAGAGAAAATGCTGGTTTTGCATCTGTTGTGCATCTAAGTTTCTGACTGGGCATTTCTTCTCCAGGCATCCAGGGGTGTCCTGGAGTTGGGCAGTAGTGAGAATATAGTTAATTAAACTGCATTAGGGCAGATATACACACTTGTTAAAACACTTAATTTGCCTCAATAATATTGATTACACGGCAGAAGTTTGTTTAAACTAAATGGTATTTTTCCCCCTACTGTTACAGTGCTTGAATGCAATCTGTATAACAGCTAATAGCCATCATCAGTTAAATATCATGTTAGTTATAAAGTAATGTCATAAGAATTGATTTGGACTTGGCAGTGGAGGAGCGCTCTCCCTTCACAGCCGACGTAGATGATTAGCCTGAGTTTTCAGCAGAATCCTGGTTCCTATAAACTGTGTATATTTTATAGACTTATAGCTGCTCTATATTACATGAGTGCCCATTCTATTAAAGAAAAGCTGGGACAGTTAATTATGCAAAACATCATGTATGCAATTACCCAGCATTATTATGCATGTAACAGTTTTATTGATTTGCCAGTAGCTCACTTACTGTGTTTGGCGCTATAAACCAGGGATGCGCACCCCCAGATTGAAATAGGTCCAAGAAAACAAGCTAAGGATAAATTACACTACTGAGCCCCCCTGCATCAGATCGAATCCTTAAATACAGAAAGTGTCAACAACCATAACGAGCAACACCTTGTGGTGTCACAGGGCCGTTTCTCTTCCCATTAATAAAGTTTATCAACCAGGAAGCATCAGAAATCACCTGGCAATACTCTGAAGCAATTGCAGTCTCGTACATCTTAAAGAGTCTGGATAACTTAATGGAGTGATCGGCGGGTCTTTTGGCTAGAATGGCACAGTGAGGTGGGCATGGGGTGGCCTTGCAGGCCCTTTGTAACACACACGTGCTTAGAACAGCCCCAGTCTTAATAGTGCGTTTAGTCTTTGTTGAAAATGAATATAACCCATTTCCTTCCTTTGCTTTAGGTTTCCCAGCAACAGTGGAGGCATAAGGGTCTATAGGTCTGTCCGTGCGTCGGATCAGATGGTCGTCCATCCTGGTTTGCCTGGGACTGAGGGGGAACAGGACGTAGGATTTGGGTGATCACATCAAGAGAATCAACCAACCACATTTCAGAGCAAAACTGAAGTAAAAAAAGGTCCTTGAACCCTGGAGCCCTAAAAGCAGATAGGGTTTCAGACAGGTCCCTCCTCGTCATGGTTTTGTCACAGGTATGAAGTTATATTCCTGGAGTGCTTACTGGTGGGAAATGAGTGACATGCCTCCCGCTAAATTTCTTTGCTTGGTGTATGTAGCACTCAGCCTTTTCTAGAATTGGGAAAGCTTTCAGCTGAGAGAGAGGTTGTTTTATTTTATTGTATCATTTTAAGGAGCTGGCCCCTTGTCCCCACACAACAGAGCATCTCTTGGCAGCACCAGCTTTGTGGGGAGCTGTCTGCTCACCCTTGCTCTTGGTGGAATAAGTTAAAAGGAGTCTCTTAGACTAAATGCACAAGGTATTGGTTCCAAGAATCAAGAAGCGAGCGGCATTGCTAAATCCTTGTGATCCATGTGCAGACATCTGTTCCGTTAGATGGACCTCAACATTTCTTAAAGAAAGACCTAAACTTATCTGTAAGTGTGTGTGCACATGTGCAAATGTGCTTTAGTCTTTCTGAGCACCTGGGTCGGGATTTACACTGCCTTCTTTTCGGGTAATGATCTCCCTCCCTTAGGTTAACCAGGCAGACCTGAAGATATTTCTTATTAAAAGAAAAAATCCTTTCTCTTCCTTCCTCAACTAAGCCAGTGTACCTTAATGCAATGATGATATGTTAGAGCCAGCAGTTGTCAAAGCAGCGTATTACTGTGATGCCATAATGACACCCTGTCTCTGTAAAGTAGTCATGTTTTCTCAAATCACACGTTGCACCGTTGATTTCTGACATGACACTTGGTGCGGTTGCTTTCTCGGCGGCATCACCATTCTCTGACAATAGCAGCTGGTGCCCATTTTGTTACTAAGTGATTCACATTTTGCCACTTTACAAGAGCGCAATTAGTTGAAGCAGGAAGAAGAAGAAGAAGAAAAAAAAAAAAACCTCATTGTAAAGTGGCATGCGTGCTTGAAGTTGTAACTCAGACTGCCAGAGGGATGCTGGGGTCAGGGGCTTTGAAGCCTGGGCCTCGGGGAGCTGCAGCCTTCATCTTGGAGGTTTTCTTCCAAAAGCAGTTGTACAAGAAAACCGGAAACCTATAGGCTAGTAAGAGCGTCTTCTCATTCTTTGAAAGAAAAATACTTACATATTCAGTCTGGTGATTTCTGAAGGTATAAAACCAGCCAGTCCTTATCGATTCGTTCCCATGTTGAATAGGTCAGTGATTGGTGATGAGACGACAACTTTCCTTTCCAACCCTGAAGTTGTATGATTTAGTAGGAGAACTGCGGTCTCTCTCTCTCTCTCTCTCTCTCTCTCTCTCTCTCTCTCTCTCTCTCTCTCTCTCCCTCTCCCCCCTTTCCTTTCTCCTCTTTCTCTCTTTGTATTTGCAAACTTGCAGGTTTGCTGGCTTCATTCTTGCTATATAAAAATTGGGGATATAAATTGGTAAGGTGTTTGGAATGTGTAAGGATGATGGATACCTCTTCGGGCCCTTAAGGAGGACAAGGAAGAAGATAAAACAGTGAGCTGTTTGTTGAGTTGTCTTTTCTTTAGCCTATTAAGGTGTCTCCCACTGAAATAGGTATAATACAAGTTTCAAAAAACTCTTGCCTTAGTGTAGCAATCAGGCCATGAAAGAGCCGTGCCTGGGCTCCATTTTTTAGGAGGGAGATAAAGTAGCGAATGAATTCGAGTTTGGTATAAAATTCAAAGGGTGAAACAGAGCTGCTTGTTAAGAACCTATATTTTGGTGAAAGGGTTAGTAATGTACAGTCACATATAGGCCCATGGGATCGAGGCTTAAGATCCTGCTGGGGAACGTAGATGATCCTGGACCTCTCTGCATTGCCCCAAAACTCAGAGCCATCCTTTCACCTGGATCTAGATAGCATCTCTGAAAACGGTTGAGCTTGATGATTATAATATCAATTGAATATTAACTTACAGATTATCTTATTTCCCTACAGCAGCAGCTTTAATTCATTCTTATTTTTTTCTCTCTCGCTTTCTCCCGACACATGCACACATAGACACAGTTAATTTGAAAAATTACATTTTCAAATAATCCAGCAACCAAGAAGCTTTATGTATCTCATCATTGGTATCTAACACCAAAGATAAGTTTTACTTTAGCTGACCCTTAGGCAAGGCTGAACAAGTTTCTATGTTGAAGCATAACCATCAGAATATAAATACACTATAAATAATACACATACTATATATGACACATGCAATATAGAGAGTGTATACTATGTATATAATATAGTGTACATAGAACATATCACTATATATACTGGTGTACATGTAATATATTGTATATATATACTATATATGAAATATGTAGACTATATAGAGTATATGCTATATAGTATACATATATAGAGAGTATATATATGTACTATAAAATATACATAAAGTATGTGTAGAATATATATGGACTATAGAAAATGCTGTACTCAAACTGTTGAAAATGCTTTCTAAAGCGCTAAAATATCCCTGGTTTTAGGAATGCTGTCACATGCCTCAAATTTAGTTTCCTCTGCAGAAACTAACATGTTATTCTCGACATGGTTATTTCTCCCTCTAGTTTATTCTCAGAGTGTTCACCCAGAGGAGGTTTTTGGAGAGTTGCTTGTCTTTCTCTCTTGTGCCTCTCATCATTGCTCTTAAAATAATACAATAAAAGCCACTCTCCGAAGGCTTTAAAATAAATATTTCCCACCTTTTTTCCAACACATGTTATTTCTGTTCATCATTCTTCACTAAATTTAGATTTTTATTAATCCAACGTGACCGAAGATTTCTGCCTTAACAGCACAGTGTGGAATTGGGCTTATTCTCTTTGGCTCCAGATAAAGCCATCATCTTGAAAACGGCTCTTTCTGACAAAAAGGTGTTCTTTTGAAATAAAGTCTTATTCACTACATTCCTCTTAGAGTTAATGTGAATTTTAGTGCCTCTAATTTTAGATTGAAGCGAAGTCTAGAATAAAACCCACCAGCTGACAATTGAATTTATAGATAGTTGTGAATATTTCAGGCTTGAATAATAGAGCTGTAGAATTTCAGAGACAGAGAGGCAGAGAATTAAGACCTGCTGTAGTTTTAGGGTATAATGCAATGGTGTCTAGGAAGTGTTCTGTGTAATGAGCTAAGTAGTAATTAGGAGACAACTGTGTTCTTTCAGATTCTGTTTCGGCATCACTCCACACCCTGGGGAGAGAGACTCAAAGGGGCAGCCCTGTAGCCAGTGGGGTGGCCCCTGCAGCCACTTTTCCACTCCTGGGTGAGCGTGAATGTCATAGAGTCCCTGTGTGTGTCATGCCTATTCCTCCTGGTGTGACTATTACCAAAAAAAAAAAAAAAAAAAAATCGGTGAACACCTTAAAAAACCCCTCTGCTGGCGTCAAGACTTTTCTGCGCTGGACTTTGGATTCAGTCCTGAGTTCAGATCTCCCATTTCCAAGCTGTATGACTTTAAGGAAATTGTCTGATGTCTCCAACTCTGTTTCCTAAAGAGTGGTAAATAAATACCCTCCCTCACAAGATTATCTTGGCAGTTAAATGAGGTAATACTTGTCAAGGGCTCAGGTCATTGCCTGGCATAGGTACTAAGTACTTGATAAACGGCAACTCTATTAGTATTTCCGCTGCGCCAAAGATATTCATTAAGGAAGGCATTCGAGTCCTGGAAGAAACAGCACAAACCCAGCAGCTCAGGTTCATGCATAGTTACAGCGGCCAGACTCCTGTAGAGGAGAGAGGGCCACCGTCCAGAGGCGTGCCTGACCAGTTGAACTTCTTGAACTTTCTTGCTTCCATCCAGAATACTGCCACATTAGGGCCTGCGATTTTGGAGGAACAGCTGGCTGGAGGCACCAGTTTTTCAGAGACCTTTATAACATGCATCTGACACGTAAATATTTTGGTGACATTGCAAAATAACCCTTTCCTAAGTAGGAGGGTGATTCCTGGGCTTGTTTCTCAGTCAAGAGTCCTGCAGATTTTTGGAGTTTCCTTGTGGCATGATGGGTTAAGGATCCAGCATCACTGCAGTGGCTCAGGTCACTGCTGTGGCTCGGGTTCAGCCCCTGGCCCAGGACCTTCCCTATGCCATGGGTGTGGCAAAACAAAACAAAACAAAACAAAACTGTTCTGTAGGTTTTAGAAAACCATGAGAGAAAGCCTGAGGGAAGGCAAATTGGGCTAAAATGGACCATGGACCGAATAAGCAAAGTGAGAGAGAGAAAGGCCTCCTGGGTTTTGCAATCCAGCAGCTGAAAGCAACTCTCCCTGGGAAAGAAAAAACTAATTCAGAAGTGATGCTTCGTGGGCAGATGGCTAAAGAGTTAATTGTCATGGCTGTGAGAAATTCAGTGCCAGAGAGGGGCGAGGGGAGCAAGCGTGTTTTAGTACCCTAATAACTTCTAACTGTAGTCTCAGATCATAATGTATGTGCGAGCAGTCCAGTAATTATAAGGTAATAAGGGAAGTGGTGGGGTAAGTGCTCTAAATTAAAAGGAATTCGCAGGGCTGCCGTAAGTCAGGGCCGACCCGCTTTCTTTCAAACGTTGACTTGAGGAAAAGTGCTTCGCCCGGAGTGCAAGCCGGGAGACAAGGAGAGCGATCTATTAATTACAACGCTCATTAACAGTGACGGGGACAAGGCAGCAGATGCAAGAGGGAGCGGACGCCTGGTTCAAGCGGGCCAAGGCGATGCTTTTTCTTTCGCTAAGTTCTTGAGGAAAGGACAACACGTGTGGGTGGGCGAAAGCAAGCAGATATTTTTGTGGATGTCGCCTTCCTGTGTGCTCTCTGCAGCCCTGAGATTGCTTTTGCTCGAGAAAGCAGCACAGAACTTCCAGTGTGAAATCTATTGGGTAGGAAGGAGGCAAATTCTTGCTCTCGGTGCTCTGCTCTGCTCTTGCAACCGCCTTTTTGGAACCACCCAGTGAATACTCCCTGATGGAAATTTCGTATTTTTCTTCGTTTTAAAGTCACAGAACAGTGGGGGGGAGAGGGGCTGGGAGGAGCGCCTGAAATTTGCGCAATGATAAAATAGCATTAGATTTATAGGGAGATAATTGCATCTCTTTGGTGCTTCTGGGGTTACTCCCCCAAATTCTTGTGAATGACCATGACCCTGTGGGGTTCCCATAAATCAACTTTCCACTGGGAAGCAATTATCTAAGTCTCTTTCTCAACTGTCACCTCTTCTCTCTATAGTGGGCTCTCAGAATGTCTTAGAGACTTGGCTAAAAGGGGTTTTGCACTAGGGCTAACCGGAAGGAAAATAGGACCAATTATATCTTTTCATCTAATTACCTCTTGAGAAATGGAGTCACTTATGAGTCCGACAGAGAAAGAGAGGTGGCAGTCTTTTTCTTCTAGATAAGAGAGAGAGTTTGTCAGCTTAAATGCTTCGTATTTCCTTTTAAGAGGTATGATGTTCAAAGACCAAAGGCAGGGAAGAAAAAGACATCATCACAAATCTCATTTGTTTCAGGACAAAATTTGATATATCCTTCCTTTGCTGAATATAAAATATCCAAATTATGGATGCACAGGTGTCTCGAAGGTTAAGATGGCTTTCACTGATTCACTTCTTCCACATGGGCAAAACACACACCTGCACACACACACACGAACACATGTTTGTATTTATTAATTGATGCTAGAGATCATTTCACTGTTTTGTGGGCTCTAGGAAATAATCCTTAAGTATTGGCTAGAATTTTATCCTCAATGTCTTTCTATATCGCTAAAGGTCTAGGCAACAGAGCAATTGAAAATAAAGAAGCAAAACGAGTGAGGATATATTCCCTGTGTGTCTTAGATCAATAAACGACTCCAGTTATGCTTACGGGAGCGTGCTGACAAGCAGTAATTACAGAGCTGAGGCCTCATCTGTTTGGTCTTGAAAAGTTTGATTCCACTCCTAATAAAAATGATTGCAACATCAGAAAATGGAAGAGAAGAGTGAAAATACACGTCATCTGAGCAATGATACGGACTTTGCAAATCCCTCCTCTTCTGGGGATAAATTTAGATATTTAAATGGATAAATCTAGAGAGTTGATTTAGATATTGATAGTGGTTCTCCAAGAGAAAGGCAAAATAAAAGGAACTCAACCCTTTAGGGCTTTTGTGTGTGGCCCTGTCACGCCTTATGCTGATTACTGTCTGGTAGAGGGAGAGATATTGACTCAAGAATGAATGATCTCAGTCCCTAGCCCTTGGGTAGTAGCATCTCTAAGAGCCAGGTCGTTAACATCTGGGTTCTTCACTTTCTTTTCTCCTTTCAGCCTTGCCTTTCACTGCCTGTTTCCACGTTCTCTTGGTCTCCACCTCTTTTGGTCTCTGCGTCTGACCCTCTTTCTCTCTCTCTCTCTCTCTCTGTTTGTATCTCCCGTCAACCTCAGGCTTCTCTGCAGAATGTCCAACAAAGACCGACACATTGACTCCAGCTGTTCGTCCTTCATCAAGACGGAACCCTCCAGCCCGGCCTCCCTGACGGACAGCGTGAACCACCACAGCCCAGGTGGCTCTTCAGACGCCAGTGGGAGCTACAGTTCAACCATGAATGGCCATCAGAACGGACTTGACTCGCCACCTCTCTACCCTTCTGCTCCTATCCTCGGGGGCAGTGGGCCTGTCAGGAAACTGTATGATGACTGCTCCAGCACCATTGTGGAAGACCCCCAGACCAAGTGCGAATACATGCTCAACTCGATGCCCAAGAGACTGTGTTTAGTGTGCGGCGACATTGCGTCTGGGTACCACTATGGGGTAGCATCCTGTGAAGCCTGCAAGGCGTTCTTCAAGAGGACGATTCAAGGTGAGTTACCGACCCCCTCCTCCAGCATCTCGGGATGGTTGATTGGTGGGTTGGTTTTCCTCCTTCTTATCCTTGTTAGTCAAGTCTTGCTTTCCCGATTCTATCTTGAGTGCAAAAGAGATATAGATTAAAATTGATAGTGGAGGATTTGTAGGATAAACTCCACTCCACCCTATAAGCCCCCTATCAATTCCACTTTTACTTTCAAGCTCTAATGATAGAATGATGTAAGCTTTGGGCGGAGTTTAAAAGAGCACAGCTGCTCTTAATGCAATAGGAGTCTGAATAGCATTTGAACCTATAAACATTGGATGACTAGTGCTTTTACCTTTTCTGTTCTTATAGCTAAAGTAGTAAACATTTTAGATCTATGGCTTTCAAACTGGGGTATGCATCAAAACCACCTAGAAGTCCTGTAAAAATCCAGATCACTGGCCCACACTCCCAAAGCTTCGGACTCATTAGATCTGTTTTGAGTAGGGTCTGAAAACATATTTCTTTTGTATTTTCTTTCTTTTTTTTTTTTTTTTTTTGCTTTTTAGGGCCACACCCACGGCATAAGGAAGTTCCCAGGCTAGGGGTCGAATCAGAACCGCAGTTGCTGGCCTACACCACAGCTCACGGCAACACCAGATCCTTAACCCACTGAACAAGGCCAGGGATCGAATCTGTATCCTCATGGATCCTAGTTGGGTTTGTTAACCGCTGAGCCGCGAAGGGAACTCCTGAAAACTTTTATTTCTGACAAATTCCTAGATGCTGCTGCTGCTGATCCAGAGACTACACTTTGAGAATCATCTACACTTTGACAAATTTAATTTTCTGCAACCTTCCTTCTTTTCCTGTGGTTGGATAGATTTTCCCTACCTTTTTAATGAGTTTGAATTTTAAAATGCTTCCAAATTACACCAAGTTATAAAATAGGACTCCAGGAGTTCCCTGGTGGTGCAGTGGGTTAAGGACCTGGTGTTGTCACTGCTGTGGCTTGGGTTACTGCTATGGCATGGGTTTGATCTCTGGCCCAGGAATTTCTGCATGCTGCGAGCGTGGCCAAAAGAAAAAAAAAAAATACACCCTAGCATATATAAGACATACCCAAACCTTTATAGATATTATTTTCCACAAAAAAATGGGGGACCCTTTGAACTAGGAATCCACAAATACAAAACAAGCTAGTTTTCCAAGCTGTCAGTGTAGGCCCTTCTTCTTCATTTATTTAGATCCTTTGTGATGTGCATTTGAAGAGAATAGAGGAAAGAAAGGGTCATTGTTTCTTGAGGCCCCTCAGCACACTGGTGATTCCCTTTGCTCCGTGGTCGACAAGACGTATCTTCTTAACAACCAGTTACGGAGACAAGCGTGTCTTCCCACTTATCAGTGGTTCTCAACCTTGGAGCTCCCTGGAGTCACGTGGAGACTTAAACAAAAATACTGAAGCCAGGGCTCATTTCCCCAAGTGCAGAATTAACTGGCCTTGGGTGGAGCCAGGGCAAGCAGGGATTTTTGAGAGCTTCCTAGTTGATGCTCCCTGTAAGGCCCAGGTTAAGAACCACTGCACTGCACTTTGATCTGTGACAGAGCTTCTCAGGGTGCGGGCGCTGGGCCAGCAATACGAGCCTGCCCTGGAAACGTGTGAGAAATGCAGATCCCCAGGCCGCCTCCCAGAGGACCTCAATCAGGATCCCTGGGGGGGGCCCCCTGTGCTTTGGCTGCGGCCTGCGGGTGACTCTGATGCATCCCGGTTGGAGAACCACAGCTCTAGGACCGTGTTGCTGCCGGTTAACCACCGACACCCCTCCACTGTCATCTCGTGGTCCCTTGTTGGACGTAACTGACATGAGTTTAATAACTTCGCGACATGCTTACTGGTTTTTAAAGTGCCAAGGAGATGTGTGTGCTAAACCCTAATCCTTCTAAATATTTTTTACAAAAGATGACTCTAAAACCCTTTATGGGCACAGAGAGTTTTCTTCTACCCTTTGAAGAATGGGCGGGAGGGCAGGTCTCCTCACCCAGTTACTCTGAAGGTGGTCCTGACTGTGCTTAGCAGGAAGAGGTCGCTCCATCTTCCACTTGCTTTTTGTGGTCTGTTGCATAAGAGCATCCTTGATGTGTGGCTGATGAATACACACTTAAAGAGTTAAAGTGCGTGGTTTTTCAAGATCTCATAACTCTTACATAATAGAGTGGATATTTAAACATTTTCACAGCCTTTCACAGTTTTCACTGAAGAATACAAGCCAAGTTAGAATGGAATATTTTTGAGTTAGCTAAATATTTTAGTCACTGTATCTTCCTGTTTAATGGATCATCATGGCCATATTTTATTAGCATTTTCTTACAAAAATCCTTCATCCACTGGATCTTCATTTTCTTTATTCTCATCTGTTAACGGAAGGCGTTAATACCTACCTCAAGGAATGCTTATGGATAAAAAGAAATACAAAATGACATGTAAAGTAAGTAAAAACCATGTTGGGTCATACGTGAAGCTTCTTTTCACTTTGGGGCCTTCGAAAATATCTCTTCGACCTGTTTACTAGATTGCAAACCTTGGAAATGAAAACACACTTCATATCTTTGGGTTCTTATCAGCCAGTGTCCAACAGTATTAGAATACAGTGCTACAGGAGTTCCCATTGTGGCTCAGTGGTTGATGAATCAGACTGGGAACCATGAGGTTGCAGGTTCAATCCCTGGCCTCACTCAGGGGATTAGGGATCTGGCGTTGCTGTGAGCTGTGGTGTAGGCCACAGATGCAGCTGGGATCCTGCGTTGCTGTGGCTCTGGCATAGGTTGGCGGCTACAGCTCCGATTCGACCCCTAGCCTGGGAACCTCCATAGGCCATGGGTGTGGCCCTAAAAAGACAAAAAAAAAAAAAAAGAAAAGAAAAGAAAGAAAAATACAGTGCTACAGAGTGTGTGAAATTTAAACTTAGTAATTTGATTGTGTTAAATTTGCACAG
This sequence comes from Phacochoerus africanus, assembly GCF_016906955.1. Classification (NCBI taxonomy): domain Eukaryota; kingdom Metazoa; phylum Chordata; class Mammalia; order Artiodactyla; family Suidae; genus Phacochoerus; species Phacochoerus africanus. The sequence goes on along the minus strand of NC_062555.1, from coordinate 12,427,602 downwards.
CTCAGGGGTCCAACAACACAAAGATAAGGGAGTGTTTGGGGATAAATTCGCAAATACCGAGTACACTGATAGAAGCCAGAGGTTCTCAATATGACAATCACTTCCATGTACTCAACAAATATTGACTAAGAACCTACTGTGTGCCTGGCAGCAGGCCGGCTGGAGTTTCAGCTTAGCATTTTATGAAAGCTCGGTTCCCAGAGGTTTGTGGATTGCGGTGAAGTCCTCCTACAAAAGTCTCCTGCCTTGAGGGAACACCAGATTTGGGGGAGGTGGGGGAGATTAAATTCCTTGGCCCTTGGTGTGTTTTCTAAAGATAGAATAACTATGTGAAAACATTTCTTGACAATTGTTTGTTGAATCCTATGCTATAGCTATGCAGTGGTTACTTACCGAGCAATCACTGGACTAGAACAATCGGAATTCTCTGCCCGATTCTTCCTTAGGATGCTGAAATGCCACCAGAAGCTTAACAGAGCGAATCACAGGGTGATTCTTGGCATTGATGTAGAGTGCTCAGTTTTACTCCATATTGGAGAGAGCAACTTTCAAGGATGTTGAGCAGGAGACAGAGATGTCACTGTCCAGATTAGCACTCTGGGCTTGCCCGCCTGGCTGTGTGGGTAGCTGGCAGCTGGGCAGCACTCAGGACGGCTACCCTGCTAGCTTCATCAGCAGGCATCACCCCGTGGTGCTTACTTAGCCCCAAAAAGGCAGTGAGGCAAATAAAGGGATTAAATTGTGAAAGTATAATGTAATAATTAGGGTGGCGATTGTGAGGGAGACTGGAACAGCCCCTTCCTTTCTGTGGCCAAACGGTGATGGCGATTCAACTCCGAAGATGCTGAAAGTGGCCGAGTCTACTGTGTCGTCATAGATGCTTGTGCGGATGCTGAGGAGACCAGGGAATTCATTCTCACGCCTTGAGGGGGCCTTGCAGCCCAGCTGTCCTGGACAGGTAGAAGTCTCTCCCTTCCCCCCCGGAGAGCTCTCTGGAGAATGAGAAAGGATGATGCCACACCCCTTAAGACTTGTTTCAGTCTTTCTACGTCTCACCACCCCTTACGGTCAAGATATTATAAAGTGTGGCTTCCGGGTTTGGTCTCATCGACTTGAAGAAGGGGAGCTCGAAGCCATAGCCGCAGGGAATATTGCTTCTTTAGAATTTTCGTTTCTTGCAATATTTTCAAGACTGGTTATCCAATATGTAATACATTTTTAACATTGGACAAATACTTCTTAAATTTAGAGCCAAAAGAACATATATCCAGAGCACATCTTAAAAGTAATGAGAATTGTTCTTTTCAAAGCTGAATGTGGTATTCTGGTTGGGAAAGGCAATTAATCATAGATTTCAGTGAAAGTCAACCAGAAAGTCTTATTTATTGACTGTTTCCACGTTATCATCGGAAAACTATTGAATTAGGTCAGAGCTTAGGTAAAAGTCAAAGTTTTGGAAGGTGTTTGTTTGTTTCTTTTTCCTTTTTCTTTATTTTATTTTGTTTATTTATTTATTTATTTATTTGGCTGACCAACAGCTTTTCAGAGGATTTTGACAGTTCTGTCATCCCAAAGGGTTACATTGGCCGTAATGATTTCATTGTCATTTTCTAGGCTTCTTAATTTGTGTGTGTGAAATAGTTATTCTGACTTTTTTTTTTTCTAATTCTGGTTTTGGCCTCAATTCAGAAACGAGTGGAAATATTTGTGGTTTTATTTTTGTACCTTCTCATTAAGAATTTCCCCTGGACTCTTGTTAAGGAGGTAAGAGGAGGAAAATATCCTTATACCCTCCCCCTCAGAGTCAATGTGTATTTCATTATTTAATTCACAAAACACCCCTGAAGCTTTTATTTCTATATAAGAATATGGATGGAGTTCCCGTCGTGGCGCAGTGGTTAACGAATCCGACTAGGAACCATGAGGTTGCGGGTTCGATCCCTGGCCTTGCTCAGTGGGTTAATGATCCCACGTTGCCGTGAGCTGTGGTGTAGGTTGCAGATGCGGTTCAGATCCCGCGGTGCTGTGGCTCTGGCGTAGACCAGCAACAACAGGTCCGATTGGATCCCTAGCCCGGGAACCTCCATATGCTGCAGGTGTGACCCTAGAAAAGACAGAAAGACAAAAAAGAAAAAGAATATGGAAAATAAGTTAAGTATATGTGTGTGTTTATATATATATATATACACAGAGAGAGTCAACATAACCATTTTAACTGCTTCTGCTTCTGCTAAAGATAAGACATTCCCCCTCCCCCTTTTGAAAAGAGGAAATTATATATATATTTGTTTATGTATATATATTTGTTTGTTTGTCCTTTTGCCTTTTCTAGGGCCGCTGCCTCGGCATGTGGAGGTTCCTAGGCTAGGGATCTAATCAGAGCAGTAGCCACCGGCCTACGCCAGAGCCACCGGCCTACGCCAGAGCCACGGCAACGAGGGATCCAAGCCGCGTCTGCAACCAACACCACAGCTCATGGCAACACCAGATCCTTAACCCACTGAGCAAGGCCAGGGATTGAACCGGCAACCTCATGGTTCCTAGTCGGATTCGATAATCATTGCGCCATGACGGGAACTCCAGTTATATATTTTAAGAGTAGTGTTTTTTTTAAGATATTCATTCTAGCCTGGTTTGGGATTCATATAAAACCAGGTCCACGTCTCAGCCACTTCCCTGCTGAGAGGCCATCCTTCTCTGTGCCTCCCGTTCCCGGGGGGCAAGGCTGAAGTGAGAGAATGTCAGTGTCGTAGTGAGGGCTCCACAAATTATTAACTGGGGTTGATATTGGCACTGTGGTTGGGAGACTCAAGCACTGGGTGCTTCAAATACTCTAGGACAATGAGGTGTCCCTTGGTGCTGCATCAGAAGGACCTGTAACCTCGCAGCTCACATCTGCCCTTTTGTTCTGACGGTAAACCCTCTCTCTCTAGCCATTCTTCACACTTGCGCCCTTTTAGAGTAGCAGGCGTTAGGTGGGCTGAATGGACATTGGACTGGTTTTAGATAGTTTCATGGGGATGGATTAATTTTTTTTTGCAGTGAATATGAGTAGGAAACTGGGTAAATCAAAAAGGGAGCCTGAATCTTGTAAGTTGAGTAAAATATCCCAGTTAAGCTTCGAATGTGGGATTTAGGGAAAAAAGAAGCAAAAGGTCCCTGCAGAGCGAAAGGTGGGGGTCACCACCCACGGTGAGGATCAAGTCCACTGCACCTGTTCGTGGGACCAGGGGCAGGAGTGCAGTGGACACCCGTAGACTGCGAGCGTCAGTATCTGGGCACGCCTAAGTCAAGACATCAAGCTGCGAAGTCGTATACGCTCTGCTCTCCTGTCTGGTGAATGTACCTTCATAACGGCCTGGGAGGCCAGCTTAGCATCGTTGGTTCTTAGACTCTTGTGTGTTTTGTGTCAGAAGGAGGCAGCAAAGGGAGTTCCCGTTGTGGCTCTCAACTAGTATCCATGAGGATGTGAATTCAATCCCTGGGTTAAGCATCCAGCATTGCCGTGAGCTGTGGAATAGGTTGCAGACGTGGCTGGGATCCCACATTGCTGTGGCTGTGGCGTAGGCCAACAGCTGCAATTCGACCCCTGGCCTGGGAACTTCCATATGCCACAGATGTGGCCCTAAAAAGGAAAAAAAATAAAATAAAATAATTAAAAATAAATAAAAAGGCGGTGGAAGGAGAGCTAGTCCTTAGCCTACAGCTCAGCCCATTTCTCTTCTCTCCTTTCTCCCTCCCACCATGTCTGGTATATAGTGTGGATGCCCCCGACCCACGTGTCCAAGGCCCATCCACTCCTTCTGAACAGCTGCCCCTTGACCAGGCACAAGCCTCCTCATGGTGTGAGCACCAGCAGTGCAGGCTGGTCCAGGCCACTTTCTAAAGGCTGTACCCAGGGGAGAGGCAGGTCCTCAAATGGAGCTTGAGGGGGGTTATCCAGGAATTGGAGACTATGCAGTATAAGGGGGTCGGCTCCATTGGGACTCATCTCCTAGCCTATAGAATGGCTTGCACCACAGATGCCTTCTTAAAACCCAAGGCCTTCAGAGTGGGCCTCCTAGTTCTGAGTCTAAAGGTGATGCTGATAAGAGCCCAAATCCCACCTTAAACATTGATCCTGAAAGAGGCGGGATTTGCCCACAAGGTGTGTGCTGAAGGTATATGGCACAATCTTTGGATGTGACACTACTTTCTCTTCTACCCTGAATGTGACTCCTTCCTGCAGCAGGTGATAGAGTCCTAGAGGGTCTTTCCTGAATGTCACATGCGCTACTTTAGTTTTAGAATATTTGCGGCACTGGAGAAAAGAAGAACTTGACAAATTTGAGTGTCTATACATCATAGGAACCTTACGAAGGGAAATAATAAGATATGATCTATTTAACTTAAATAGCATTCAGGGGAAGGAACTAACCCAGTTTATAAATGGCAGCTTTAAAAGTCACATGTTCTCGGAGTTCCCATCATGGCTCAGCAGAAACGAATCTGACTAGCATCCATGAGGACGCAGGTTCGATCCCTGGCCTCACTCTGTGGGTTAAGGATCTGGTGTTGCCGTGAGCTGTGGTGTAGGCCGGCGGCTGCAGCTCGGACTCAGCCCTTAGCTTGGGAATCTACATGCTACAGGTGCGGCCCTAAAAAGACCAAGTAAATAAATAAAAATAAAAATAAAATCATATGTTCTCAAAAAAAAAAAAAAAGTCATATGTTCTCAAATTAAAATCCAAAATAATTTGGAAGGGTCTCAGATGACTGGTTGGATCTCAGTGATTATCGGTTTGGATGCAGGATTGAATATTGAGGTTATGGTTTCAAAAGGAACATCGTCTAAGACTCATTTGCTTTACCTCAGAGCTTGCTTTTGTTGTTTCATTGACTTTTCTGCTTTTCCTTGCATTTGATGCCAATTTTGTCTGATTTTTGGCAATGCATTAATGTTGCCAAGTAGTCATTGAGAAGTATTGTTGTCCTGCCATTTTAATTGTTGGCTTTGAGTTTAGTAGTAAAATTGAGTCTCGCCGACTTTATAAGCAGAGACCACGTCCATGTGAATGGATTTTTAGGAAACAGCACAATTTACAGTTGCATCACTCTCAGTATGACTTCGTGGACCCACTTCCTGGGATAAATGAGTCATGACTCCCTTTTCATGGTTTGTTCTGACTTTGAGGAGCTGACCGAAGTTGTCTTCACTCGTGAGATTGTTGAAGAGCTAATGGTCAACAAACCTTTTTTTTTTTTTCAGAAAAGGACCAGATAGTAAAACCGATAGTAAATATCTTAGGATCTGCAGGTCACATGACTTTTGTGGTACATACTCTATTTTGTTGTGCTTTATTTTTGTAAGCTAAGAGTACAAAAACCTGTCTGATCTTGGGGCCATACCAAAACATAGGCTAGGTTTTCCTGCTGGCCATCGTTTGTGTAACTGCTAGACCAAAACATCTTCAGTTTATCTTCCTTATAGGCAACATTGACTACCAAGATTTTTCTTTGGAGGACTTTCTAGACAACATTATATGCATATCATTTATTTCAGTTGAAAGCGGGGGTTCCCATCATGGCTCAGCTGAAACGAACCCGCCTAGTATCCATGAGGCCGTGGGTTCAATCCCTGGCCTCACTCCATGGGTTAAGGATCCAGCTTTGCCATGATTTGTGTGTAGGTCACAGATGCAGCTCGGATCTGGCATTGATGTGGCTGTGGTGTAGGCTGGTGGCTGCAACTCCGATTTGACCCCTCGCCTGGGAACTTCCATATGCCATGGGTGTGAGCCTAAAAAGCAAAAAATAAAAAAATAAATACAAATCTCATTTACTTTCCTGTTTGTTAGCAAAGTAGATTTTTGCATCTGTGATGAACTTCTTAGGTAGTGGGGTGTGGCTGCTGCTTTGCATGCAGACACTGGAATTGCCCCCAGGCCACGGTCGTATTATCTGTTGACTATTTTGACAAAGGGGCTGGAGGCTGTTTTTTGATGACAAGATAAACTCCAGGCAAAGATACCAGTACCTCTTACTAACAGTCTAATAACATTTATTCTTTCCTCCTGGTTCTCCCTGCCTCCAGACCCAGCCCTGATAAAGAAGGCAACTTCCCTCAGAGAATAACAGGTACATGACCTTGTTAGAACGGCCCCCACCTGCAGATGTAGGAAGTGCTTGAGCAGACACAGTAGGAGTGATAGGCTGTACTTTCTGTTTTTCAAAATGTGTGTTTTTTTATTACCTGTGGTAAAGCCCTGTGTGGACATACGAGGGGACCCTTCTCCCCAGAAACCCAGAATTGGTTCTGGCTGATCCAGTCAGGGTGCATTAAAATATTCACCCTGAAGGTAGAAAGAAAACCAAAAAGGAGCCATGAGATTTCTGCTGTCTGAAGTTCCTGTTCACACAAATGTGGGTCACTTTTTGGGGAATTAGCTGCAGGGGTATATGTCTCTGTATGATATGAATCCTGAGGATTTGTTGCATGTTAAAATTCAGGTTTCGGAATTTTGAGCAGATTTTGAGGAATGACAGGATGGGGTTTGGTGGCTTGAGTCATTTTTGTTTGTTTGTTTTTTGTTGTTGTTTTTTCTGTTTTTGTCTTTTCAGGGCCACACCTGAGGCATATGGAAGTTCCTAGGCTAGGGGTCTAATCAGAGTTAAACAGCTGCTGGCCTACACCAGAGCCGCAAACACAGGATTCAGGCCACGTCTGTGACCTACACCACAGCTCACGACAACGCCATCGTTCTTAACCCACTGAGCGAGGCCAGGAATGGAACCCGTGTCCTCATGGATGCTAGTTGGGTTCGTTGCCACTGAGCCACAGCAGAAACTCCTTTTTTTTTTTTTTTTTTTCCTTTACTGGTAAAGCCCAAGGCAAAGATTCATTTTTCTGATACCTTACTTGATAAGTGATTACTTTGAAGTGATCAGGTACACACCCGGCCTTAGTTCACTTTCCTCTGAAGTTGCTTGAAGTTGTTGGGATCCAACCAGGTCAAGGTCGGGTCATTGGAGTCCTCTTACGCCATTTCTGAAGTTTTACATGCAAGCAAGTGAGAGAATGGTTGCTGGCCATGCATTCTGGTTTGCACCAAAAGTAAATCTAAGTTTATATTTTAAAGAAACGATGTCTCAACATCTATTTTTCAATTTATTTTCTTTTTCATTGTGCTAACAATGTAAAATGCACATAACATAAAAATGTAGAATTAAAAATTTTCCATCTTGGCATTCCCATATTGGCTCAGCAGGTTAAGAACCCGAAGTTGTCTCTATGAGGATGCAGGTTCAATCCCTGGCCTCGATCAGTGGCTTAAGGATCCGGCATCACCATGTGGCTGTGGCTGTGGCTGTGGCGTAGGCCTACAGCTGTGGCTCCAATTCGACACCTAGCCTAAGAACTTCCATATGTTGCAGGTGCAGCTGTAAAAAGAGCAAAAAATGTTGACCTTAGCTGTTCTCAAGTGTCCAGGACATTGGTAGTAGCTCTATGTGGACACTTGCACAGCAGGATCTTCAACGCTCTCTCATCGCGCAAAGATGAAAACCTGTATCCATTAAACAACAGTTCCTCATTGCCCTCCCCCCAAGCTGCTGGCAATCACTGTTCTGCTTTCCAGTCCTCTTTCACTACTTTAGATACCCCCTATAAGTAGAATCTTATGGTGTTTGGCTTTCTGTTCTTGGCCTGTTTCACTTAGCATCCTGTCCTCAGTTTGTCTGTCTTGACAGGATTGCCTTCTCTCTCTCTCTCTTTTTTTTTTTTTTTTTTTTGACTGCATCCACAGCATGTGGAAGTCCCTGGGCCAGGGATTGAACACATGCCACAGCAGTGACCCGAGGCACTGCAGTGACAATGCCAGATCCTTAACCCACTGAGCCACAAGGGAACTCCCAGGATATTTCTTTCTTTTTTAAAGTTGAATAATGTCCTGTTGCATGTATATACCACATTTTCTTTTTCCATTCTTTCATCAATAGACATTACGATATTTCTACCTTGGTTATTGTAAATAACTCTGCAGTAAGCACGGGTGTACAAATATCTCTTTTAGGTCCTGCTTTCAGCTTTTCTGGCAAATACCCAGGCGTGGGATTGCTGGATCATAGAGTAGTTCTATTTTTATTTTCAGAGGAACCTCCACGGTGTTTTCCACAGTGGCTGCACCATTTTAATTCCCACCAGCAGTGCACAACGGTTCTAATTGGTCTGTGTGATCCCCAACATTTTTTTTTAACAACTTTTTTTTTTTAATAGGAGCCATCCTAATGACTGTGAGGTGAATGTTGAAACATTTTTGAGGAGTTCGAGATGCTCCCCCAGTGTGAATTATTTTACCTACCAATGCTTATTCATAAGTAATTACACATGTGGGCAATGTAAAAAGTTGGTTTCATCCTGTTGCATTCCTCTACCGGTTATAGAGGAAGAAGTCGTGAATGCGTCCTAATAATAATAATGAATGTGTTAGTTTTAAAAACGTGCCACACCTCGTTCCAAGTACTTTTACATTAATTATCTTACTTAATCCTTCTATCGTTCCATGAATGTAGGCACTACCGTTATAATGCTATTCGATTATTTATACATGTGGAACGTCTATAAAAGTCATGGAAAGACGGAGAAGCAATTGGCCAAACATGCTGGGTCTCAGTCTGAACCCAGAGCCTCTGCTCTCAACCCCCTCCTCACCCTGCCTTGTAGATTTCGAAAGCTTTTAAACCATGGAATAGTTTTATTTTTTTATTTTTAACACATGTTTTATTGACATACAGTCGACTTACTAATGTGTGCTTTTTAAAAGTTATGGATGACTTACAGTGTTTACACCCGTTTCTGCTGTACAGCATAGCGACCCAGGCGCTGGCTTCTTTCTCATACTGTCTTCCTTCATATTAAAACATGGAATACTTGTAGACTGAATTTTTCTCGAGAGATTTTAGTTCATGGGCACAATCTTCCATTAAGTTGTTAAAATATAATAAAAATAGGAAATTAAGAATATTTTCGGTTATGATTATACGATGTTAAAGTTTATTAAAAAGGAGGCAGTCATAAGTAAGTCTTTAAAATATCTAATTTTTTCGAAGTTCCCGTTGTAGCACAGTGGTAACAAACCAACTAGTATCCACAAGGATGAGGGTTCGATCCCTGGCCCCACTCAGTGGGTTAAGGATTTGGCCTTGCCGTGAGCTGTGGTGTAGGTTGCAGGTGCGCTGTGTTGTAGGCCGGCAGCTGCGGTTCCGATTCAACCCCTAGCCTGGGAACCTCCGTATGCTGTGGGTGCAGCCCTAAGGAAAGCAAACACACACAAAACAAACAAGTCTAATTTTTTTCTTACAATTCGTTTTCCAAAATCCCCTAAATATGAAATTTCAGAGTTTAACTCTTTAGTACCACCATGTTTTTTTCTTTTTTCTTTGTCCTTTTAGGGCCGCACCCACGGCATAGGGAGGTTCCCAGGCTAGGGGTCTAATCGGAGCTGTAGCCACTGGCCAACACCACAGCCACAGCAATGCAGGATCCTTAACCCACTGAGCGATGCCAGGGATCGAACCCTCAACCTCATGGTTCCTAGTCGGATTCGTTAACCACTGCGCCATGACAGGAACTTGTAGTACCACCATGTTAATTTTCTGTCTCAGGTCCCTGGATTTTATCAGCTGACATTCATTTTGCCACTAGATTTTTAGTTGTTGGTCTCAAGATTGAGCCTAAAAATGTACACTCACCACTGAGTGTACTCCCAGACTCTTTCGTTCTTGATTTCAGGAGGAGAGAGGCATGTTTCTCCTCCTGTCCTGATAGAATCATTGTCCACATGCTAAATTTTGTGACCACAACAGAAGGCAGCTCAGAATCAATTTCTTTTTCTTATAATGAATCCAAGTCAGAAAGAGTTAAAAAAAAAACCATGATTCTAGGAATATATCTGTATGTTTATAGAAAAAAGTTGTATTGTTTGGAATCAACTCTTGTTTTATTTTGGTTTGAAAAAGTTTAAAGAAACAATCATATTTTATGTTTTTTTTTTTTTAAGAAGGGCATCCAGAGTCATACTAGAAATAATTTAGTACATGAAAAAAATTTAGTACATGAGTTAATGTTAATTTAGAGCTTGAAATCTGAATGCTTTGGAGTGAATCCGAAGGCGTACCCCAGATCTACATTCTGATACCCATTCTCTTTCTGCGCGTACTGTTACCATAATTTCCATTTGAGGAGGATCACAGGCAAACCCAGGAGTCTTCAAAGGAATGAATCCAGCCCACGATTTTGTCCTTTTTTGTACCTTTTTCCCCCTCTCTTATTTCCAAAGATCTTCACTGCTTCCTGGGTTCTGGAACCCCTCACTGTCCCCAGAGTCTTCAGACATGGATAGCAATTTGAAATTTTGTAAATATTTAAAGCAAAAACCCTCCAACTTATCCTGCCACCCGTTCATCTCAAATGTTATCAATTTACTGAGATTTCTTCTTTAATATTTGAACCTAACTTGTATGAAGCTACCTCAACAGGGTTGTGAGCCAAAAAAAAAAAAATAATAATAATAGATAATAGATTGTAAACTTATTTCTTTGCATGACAGCCTTCTGTCCGCAGGCTTTAGGCCAGAAATCAGTAAACCAAAGCCCTGGGGGTCAAATCAAATCCGCTTTGCTAAGGAACACAGCCACACCTATTCTTGTGTGTGTGGTGGTTTTCTGCTTCTGCAGGAGGGCAGAGAAGTGCCACCAGACACTGAGGGGCCTGCAGAGCTGAACTATTTACTATCTTTGACTCTGAGAAAAAGCTTGTGGACCCCTGCTGTTTTATGGATTTGGGGGGGAGTTCAGTGATTCCTGGACGAAGCATCCTTCCCCTGCACCCCCTGGGCCTTCTTCCACCAGAAGGCCCCCCACTCACTCCAGCCAAGTTTTCCTTTGTGCTCTTGCTGCAGTCCTTGTCAGAGCAGGCAGTTTGGGTGCCCGGGTTTTCTTTCACGGAGGATAATCTTCAGGTGCCGCACAGCCCGAGCCCTCATGGTTCTCCTCTGGGCTTCTCCATTTCACTCTTTTTCTTTCTTCCCTTCCTTCCTTCCTTTTTGCTTTTTAGGGCCGCACCCACAGCATATGGAAATTCCCAGGTTAGGGGTCGATTCAGAGCTACAGCTGCCAGCCACAGCCACAGCAATGCCAGCTTGGAGCAGCTTCTGCCACCAACACCGCAGGTCACGGCAACACTGGATCCTTAACCCACTGATCCTTAGCCAGGCATTGAACCTGCATCTTCACGGATACTAGTTGGGCTCGTAACCTACTGAGCCATGATGGGAACTCCTGTTTTACCCATAAATCCAACTGGCAGCCTTGTCTGTGTCTCCTGACCCTTGGCCTGATTAGTAATGATTCCTTTTGAATGTTGGCTTGTGCTTCTCCTAATGTGCCTATTGATTTACCAGGCCTGCTGTGCTCCTAGCCTCTTGGCTTCCCAGTGACAGGCCTGGAGGAGCTCTCTGCTTATCATCTCCTCACTGCTGTGCTGAGGACCAGCACCTGGATCTTTCTCAAATCCCTCTTAAGTTCTTCTCCTGCATCCCAGTCCCTCCCCTGAGCAGTTGCACTGTCGTAGTGATGGTTGATGGTTGGGGACCAAGGTTCACCTTGCTTGGTACCCTAAACACAATCTCATTTGATTTGCACAGCAACCCCGAGTGCTAAATCTCACGCCCGATTAATTTACAAAGGAAGTAACTTAGGAGTGAAAAGTGCTTCCAGCTCAGACAGAAAATGAAACACTGGGACTTGACCCCATTTGCCTCTAGCATCTCAGCTTGTAATCGCGGTTATACCGCCTCCTACAGGTGAAGTACAGATCGTGACCATCCTGTGTGTCCAGCAGGATTTCCCCAAATCCATACCAGCTTTGGAGGACACAGACTGATACTTGGTGAATACGTGACCCCGATCTGCAGGGAAGAACTTGATACCAGTGTCTCTTTGCTGACAAACTTCTAGGCACACCCACAGCCTTCAAGAACGAAGCGCTCAGGGACGGTATTAGGAAAGGTTGTGCTTGCTTTGACTTGTTTATGGCAGAAGGAAAACGTCCAGATTGGTATGAAGTCAAATTCCTATTTAAGCGTCATTTGTTTTTGTCACATAAGGTACCATCCAGATGCCTCCACACTTGTCATATGGACTTAGGGTGCTGTTAGGGAACTGCCACTGCAGAATGTATGTACACAATGAAACACTTTCTACCCAAATACAGTGGGTGCATTAGAGTTAATTAGCATCTCTTGCTTCCGCCAAGAATATTTTGTTAAGAACTTTTTTTTTTTTTAGTTGTATGTTTTAAAAGAGACATAGCTGACTCATATTTAATCTATTTAAAATTTGTAGGTAGAGAAAGAACACATGAAAGCTGGTGTTGGATAAGGAGCACAGCAGATTTGGGGAGTAACGTTTAGCTCAGATATAACACCTTTCAGTGGTCAGTTTTGAGCTGTTTTATGAAGACTCTGTGACACCATTCCGATCGTGTAGGAGCTACACCAAGATGAAGTGACTGCATATACTACGTAGGGGATATGTTCTCCTGCAAAAGAACAGTTGCCTTTTCCAAGAAGATACCACGTCAAAGCTAAAAACATAGAATTTCTACATACCTTTGATGAGAGATTGTATAGTCTCTGTCATTTTCATCAATAAGTGTTTTTGATTGTACACTGTTATTCCCTCTTAATGCATTTCAGAGCATATCCTGCCGATTATGGATTATAATTTTTTTTTCCTATCATGAGCAATAGCATTATTTGGGGATCTTTAAAATGAATGTTGACAACATGACACCTGTTGCTTTGGTGACATGGTTTGTTTGGTTTCTGTGGCATTAAACTGGCCACCAACCACAGCGGCACAAAGACAAGTTGAGGGATTTCTTTTTGAGGTGTTGAGAGATTCCATTCTCTCAAAGCAACCCTATCCTCTCCCACAGCTGCCCTTGCACCACAAGTCTGACAGCAGCAAAGGACAATGCCAAGATCCACCCTACCCTGCCGCTCCCAGGCATCAAAATTTCCTTTCCAACCATCCACAATAGCAACAGCAACAGCTACACAAAGCACCCTCTTAGAAGATAAGAATTTCATTCTTCATCTCTGTTCTAAACAACAGTCAGTTGCAACACTCAGTTTCTTTTGAAGATTAGAGTCAGGCAGCATTGCATCATAGTTAAGAGAGAGGGCGCTGGCTCCAGAGTGCCTGTGTTTAAATTCTGGCTCTGGAGCTTGTAAGCTGCGTGATTCTGAGTGTGTTTCCTCCTCTCTCTCTCTGTGCCTTTGTTCTCTCATCTGCAAAATGGGGGTCCATAGACATAAGGCACATAGAAGAGTGCCCGGCACCCTTCGTGTTTATTAGAGGTATTGGAATGTGAGTTTTAACAGGTGCATCCAAAGAGCATTGGACTGGATGGCAGGAATGTGAGTTTCAGCCTGTTTTCTGCAATTAACTTGCCCATATCCTCGTCAAGAAGGTTGAGCGATCATAGATAAGTCAGTACACATTCACCTATCTGTGGTCCACATAAAACCAGGTGTCTGAACCTCTGGAATTTAGGATCTGTTTGAAGTCTAATAGCCTAGAAATCTGTGTTGTTTATTGCCAATATGGTATTGGCGGATTGTTATCAGTTTTATTCTGTCTAATGGACTGTACTTTGTTATTTATTTATTTATTTACCGCAGCCACAGCAACACAGGATCTGAGCCCTGTCTGCGACCTACACCATAGCTCATGACAATCCCGGATCCTTAACCCACTGAGTAAGGCCAGGGATCGAACCTGCATCCTCGTGGATGCTAGTCAGAGTCATTAACTGCTGAGCCACAACGGGAACTCCCTGTTCTTTTTTCAAAGAATAATTTGGCGTGAAGCATTAAAGTGAGGGACTGAGAAATAGGATCAGTAAAAAATCAAGTTGACAGGTAATAAAACATTCTGTTGGGCAGAGGGGACTCCAGGGGGTAAGTCCCTGCCCTCAAGGAATGGACAGTTGTATGGTTGGGACAGGAGGCTGGCGATTCACTAGATACATGTAATAAAGTACTTTCAGTGCTAAGAGAAAGATTTGCTTGAAGAGAAGTGTGAGATAAACTAGTTGCATTCAGAGGGGCTCCTAACTCAGTCTTGTGTGCCCTGGGATAGCTTCACGGAAGGAATGATAAATGCAGCATATCTAGAACCAGCAGGAAAGACATGCTGCTTTCTAGAAACTGGGCATAATTCATCATGGGAATCAGAAAAGGGGGTAGGCCTGGGAGAGAGGTAGGGATTGACCTGGGGCTGTGGCCGGAGAAAGGCTAGGCTGTGATTTTGAGGAGCTTTGAAGATGATTTGCCCTCGGTTATAATCAGATTACACCCACTGATGGGCAGTTTGGGAGCTCAGGGTAGTGACAGGAAGTGCTCTCCAGGAGAGGTGGTTGATGTCTCAGAAATTCACTTTGTAGACATTTTGGTGCCTTAAAAAATGACTTGAGTTATTATACTTCTTCCTGTCCTCCTGATGTCTGTAAAATATAGCTCTCTGCACAAGAGTCGACAGCAAGGCGAAGTCCTCCCGCAGCTTCTCTGGGTGAATGGTATATTCATTTCCATACCCTTGTATAAATCTGCAGAAGGTTCATACACACACACACACACACACACACATGCACGCACGCACGCACACGCACACACGCACGCGCGTATTATCCCTAAACTCCAGACTTAGGTGTCCGAGTCAAAGTACTTAGTAATCGTTGGAATATTACAGTATGTCTTCCCTTTGTTCTCAGGAGGGAAGATAAAACTATATATGATCTTAATACCTCTATTTCATGCAATGCTTACAGTGTTGTAAAGCAGATATGATTATTCTTCTTTGGGTTTGTTTTTGCTTTTTGTTTGCTTGTTGGTTTTGCCCTGCCCATGGCATGTGGAAGCCCTCAGGCCAAGGATAGAAGAACCCACACCACAGCCATGACTTGAGCCACAGCAGGGACAACGCCAGATCTTTAACCGGCTGTGCCTCTGGTTATTCTTCTCTTGTCCTTGAGCAAACTGAGTAACGAAGGTGAAGTAACTGCTTTGAGGTCACGTGGCTAATAAACGGCGGGTTTGGCATTTGAACCCAGATCCGCCTTTCCCTTTCTGCCACTTCGCTCCTTGCTTACGCACCCTCAGATGTTTTCCAGCCCCCGTGTGAGGCGTACAAGACTCTTCTTTTCCTTCTGTGAGCAGAACAGGCTCCGAACCCAGTGGTCAGCTAATAGTTGTGCCCTTAAGGCGATAAAGGAATGGTGGTGTCTCTAAGTTTGGGGGAAACTGAGGCAGGGTATGTCTTGTTTCAATTGGAAAAGAATGAAGGCTAAGTAATTCTTCCCTGTCTTACAGCCCTGTTTTTCTACTAAGCCATTTTTCATCGAATCCAGGGGAAATGCCATCTTGTGCTTAGACACCGGGAGACTGTCCCTGCCGGGACCCGCTGTGGCCCAGCAGCCTCCCACCGCGAATCACAGGAGGCTGAAACCAGAATCTGGCTTAGCTCCAGTCACGAGGGCTTATAAACCTGCCTCCTTGTGGGCCTTTTCCCCGATTGCCTTCCCTTAAAGGCAAAGCATCATCTGTTTGCCTCTGGGAGCCGAGCTGAGCTTTCCTGTGGAAAGGCCACCATGCTCTCAAGGCCTTTGTGAATTACGTTTGTGTTCCTCAGAGTGTAATCTTCCAGAACCTTAACGTACCAACCATCCAAACACCTTTTCTATACCTGCCTGGCTCCCTCTCATTCCTCAAGGGGTGGAAAGGGCAGCAAAAAGGCAAAGAACACGAGCCTCTGGCCCAGCCCTGAGTATATGCCCTCGTGGTGCCACGAGCGACTGTTAACCTGCCGTGACCCTCCTCCCCCACCTCCACCTCCCACACCTCCACTTGGCCAGTGGACGGGCCCCTTGGGAACCTGGTGCTGCCCTTCCTTGTCGTCACTGGCGGGGGTAGGGGGGCGTGGCATCCTCTCGAGGGCTTGGGATAGAGTCTTGAAATATCTTCAATGACAGCAACTCTTTGACCTTCGAGAGTTGATTTAAAATTTAGGAATGGATGACAGTGGTTTGGCGTCCTGTTCGTGTGATAAAGAGGCCGGTCAGATGTTTTGGGTGAATATGAATGAAGTGTAATTGGATCCCTCCCTTCTGTGGATTTTATGGCTTTGAAGTGACTCAAGTGGCAATTTTATCAAAAAGTACTCGGAGTAGCCCTCTGGGAGCAGGTTTAGTGTCCCTGAGTAACTTATTTTGAAGTCCACCGTGGGCGTGTTCTTTGAAAATGAAATAGTTGATGTAATTAGGACTTTTTTTTTGGCCACAGATCTGTAATGAATGATCCCACAGTATAGAATCCCAACAATCGATAATATGTGAAATAAGTAGCTAGAAACAAAGGAACTTTAAACACAAGAAAGAAAAGAGAAGGAAAGGAAAGGAAGTTGTGGGAGTTCCCGTCGTGGCTCAGTGGTTAACAAATCCAGCTAGGGGCCATGAGGTTGCTGGTTCGATCCCTGGCCTTGCTCAGTGGGTTAAGGATCTGGTGTTGCCGTGAGCTGTGGTGTGTAGGTCGCAGATTCGGCTCAGATCCCACGTTGCTGTGGCTGTGGTATAGGCCGGTGGCTGCAGCTCCGATTTGACCCCCTAGCCTGGGAACCTCCATATGCCGAGGGAGCGGCCCAAGAAATAGCAAAAAGACAAAAAAAAAAAAGAAAGAAAGAAAGAAAAGGAAGTTGTATTGCCAGATGGAAAAACCTTTACTGCTGTACAGTAAAGAGAGGGTTTGCCTTCTTTCTTTTTTCTGCTCTAGGGCATTTAAAACAAAAATACTACCGATTATGGCCTGCATGTTTTTAATGCTCTGTAATTGTGAATGGCGGCAAATCCCATTATTTTTAAATCACTTAATGTTGGAAAACAATTGGATGAACCCTACTTGGAGTGCCCTGTGGGTCATCTCAAGCCATTTGGTTCCGTTAATAAAATTAAAACAATTGGGGGAAATATACAGATGCTTTCAAATTGGCTTTACAATGACGATGTCTGTACGTGTGAAAGCGAGGACGGCTCTGGGGAGCTCCGTAAAGCCAAGTGCTTCATTACCGCATGCGGGAGATGTGAGTCGGAAGTAAAGATTTGACATATATTTTTATTTTGAGGTGCCATGCTAATTTGCATCATTCAGCCCTTTCACTGCCAAACTGTAAAAGTCCATTAAGTGACTGAAAGGCATATACAAATTATCCACTGGCACTCCAGGCTCGAGTTTTACATACACCCTGTTATTCTGTCCTCCAGCTAGCCGCAAGATTCTATTAAGCTGTAAGTGAGAAGATTATGTTGCCTGCAAACTAATTGTACAAAAGACCCTGAAATAAGTAACCAGCGCCCAGGACCTTCTGAAACACCGCCAGGAGATATTATAAATTGCTCGATCCTTCTTGTCAGCCTGGTTGAAAACCCCAGCGCTTCTATGTGGATCCGGTTCCCTCTGAAGCAGAGATGGCTTCCGCAGCTATTGACAAACCTGGAAACATTCCAGTCGCGTCCTCCGTAGCTGCCCCCTCATCCCCTCGTGCCCTTTACAGACGTGGCCCAGAACATAGCACGCTATGCTCCAGGAAAACTCCAGGTCCAAAATGAGAATCCTAGACTGAGAACCATAATTTCTGCGTCTTCCTGTGTGACGGTCCAGTGCTAACATTCCAGGTGCCCGAAGTCACTACT
Source organism: Phacochoerus africanus (assembly GCF_016906955.1). Taxonomy (NCBI): domain Eukaryota; kingdom Metazoa; phylum Chordata; class Mammalia; order Artiodactyla; family Suidae; genus Phacochoerus; species Phacochoerus africanus. The sequence goes on along the minus strand of NC_062555.1, from coordinate 12,409,817 downwards.
GGACGTATTTTTGTCTTGTTTCCACTCTTCACGAATCGAAGGAAAAACAAGTGTCCCATTGAGATCACAGTGTCTATTGGGAGTCCTGTCTTTGAGCCATTACCAAAATAGATGTAAGCGTGTTGCCCAGGTGCTTGGGGCAGCACATTTTTAGGATAAAATGCTCTCTTCATTGAATAGAAAAAGCACCAGGGAAGGTCTTTCAAGGGCAGAATCTCTGTAGACTCTGACATGGATCAAAGGCGGTTGGGTGGATGCTCCCAGCCAACAACAGTGAATTAAGAAGCGCAGTGGGGGGGCTTGGAAATTAGAGAAGTTTTCCTCCAGCAAAGGAGTTCTTTAGCATGATGTTGATTTGTTTTTTTCAAGATAGAAACCAGTGTTACTTAGTGAAATCAAGGTTATCATCCATAAATGTCAAGACAAATTTATTGAAACACAACATTTGGCTGAAGGATGCCAGGTTCGTCATAAACCATTTCTGGGTGCTGAGCTGCAAAAATCTACCCTTTATGGAAACACTCAGGACCACTGTGTTTTCTTTCCACTCACAGTGAAATTTTCACAGGAATGTCCTATTTCCTCTGGCTCTGGGAAGGTTCCTGTACCCCAGTGTAGTCATTTATTCATTTTTCACAGCACTGTTCAATCATGTGGTCCCCTCTGAAGGATTCACTGGCTTTCCTAAGCATAACCTCTGCATCTCAGAGTCCCCATCGTGGCGCAGCGGAAATGAACCCAACTAGGAACCACGAGGTTGCAGGTTTGATCCCTGGCCTCGCTCAGTGGGTGAAGGATCCAGCGCTGCCAGGAGCTGTGGTGTAGGCCGGTGGCTGTAGCTCCCATTAGACCCCTACCCTGGGAACCTCCAGATGCCTCAGGTGCAGCCCTAAAAAGCAAAAAATAATAAGATAAAATAAAATAAAATAACTGAAAAACCCCCTCTGCGTCTGTGGGGATGCAGGTGTGAACATGGGCCTCTCAGGCTGGCAGAATCCAGAACCACTGCACCGCACACTCAGTTGTACTGTTATTTATTGACCTGCTTTGTTGTCTCTGTAAGACTGTGGAGTCATCAAGAGCAGGAACTAACCGCTTTTTGCCCCAGCCCAGTACCTGATCCAAAATGGTAGACTCATCAAAAAGCATTGAGGTTTTAGCCATGAGTGAGACAGAACTGTGCCCTCACCAACTCATTCTAAGGCACTCTTAAAAATGCCCCTGCCTTTATATTTCTCCTTGTCACAGAGGAACTACGGAATGTACTGGTTAGAAAGGAAACTGGGATCCTTCTTTCTGTGTGATCTAAAACTCTCATGTGACAGTTTGGCAATTGCACTTCTGTTTTTTAGAGGGAGTTTATTTATTTATTTATTTATTTATTTATTTAGTCTTTTTGCCTTTTCTAGGGCCACTCCCTTGGCATATGGAGATTCCCAGGCTAGGGGTCTAATTGGAGCCGAAGCCACCAGCCTACGCCAGAGCCACAGACACGCCAGATCCGAGCCATGTCTGCAGCCTACACCACAGCTCACGGCAACGCCAGATCCTCAACCCACTGAGCAAGGCCAGGGATTGAACCCGCAACCTCATGGTTCCTAGTCGGATTCGTTAACCACTGTGCCACGACGGGAACTCCTAGAGAGAATTTAAAAGCCTTTTGGTAGTCACTCAGAGAAGGGTCATCCATAGATTTAGTCACTGTTATTGAATCACTCCTGTGTTTTCTTCAATGTGGCTCCAATTCTTAGGACACCCATCTTGTAAATAATAGTAAGTATTATAAGATAAACATTAGGTAACTCTTTTAGTGCCATCTATCTGTATTTTCATATTTTTTATTACTTTTGTTTTTATTTATATCAAGATTCACTTTTACTTCCTATAAAATCTCTGCAAGGTTTTTTTTGTTTGTTTCTTTTCATTCAACTCCCCAGAGGCCTTGGTACTTTTCTGATTTTCTTCTTGATGACCTCACTTTGCTTTGCCATGGATTTCCAGTTTCGTCAAAGCTATTTTTTAAGGTTTTGAAACATTAACTTTTATTTTCTTTTATTTTCAATTTGTGGAATCGCTCTCCTAGTGTTCTTATATTGCTTCCTAATGGGGAGTTCCTGTTGTGGTGCAGTGGAAAAGAATCCGCCTAGGAACCTTGAGGTTGTGGGTTCGATCCCTGGCTCAGTGGGTTAAGAATCCAGCATTGCTGTGAGCTGTGGTGTAGGTTGCAGATGTGGGTCGGATCTGGCATTGTTGTGGCTGTGGCATAGGCTGGCAGCTGTAGCTTTGACTAGAGCCCTAGCCTGGGAATTTCTATATGCTACTGGTGGGGGCCTAAAAAACAAAAACAAAAACAAAAAAACCCATATATATATTGCTTCCTAATGGGACATCCTGGTCAGTTGACCTTAAGTGCAGGACTACATGACAGTACCATGATTGATGGTCATAAAAATGACCTTTAGATACTAGAAAAATTATTAAGTAATTTAGAATGTATTATTTTCCTTATATACTACTTTCCGGTGGAAGCTTTCTGTTCCATATCATCAGTAATCCTTGGCGCTAGGATCTCCATCTAATGGGTAACATGCACGTGAGGAGGTATGAAAAAATTGGCTACGTCTGGATAGGATGAAGGTATCCAAAGCGATATGAGAACCAAGAAATCGTTTTCTGCTAGGATGGTCTGAGAAGTTTTCATGAAAGATTTGAATTTAAGTTGACCCTTCAGCCTTGGAAGTCATTTTAAGAAGAAAAGAGGGGCCAAGATAGATCATTCTCAGAGGGAAAGCCTGAAGGACACAGCAAAAACGGAATCAATCAAACTGATGCATCTGAAAGTTCATGTAAGGTAATCGTTGTCATGTTGCAGGAAAAGTAGATGAGCCTGAGATTGGAGCAGGAATTCTGTTGGCTGGTTTCGTGGTTTATATTGAATTCCAGAGGTCATAGGAATCTATCGATTTTTTTTTTTAAGTTAGGCTAGCAATGTGATCAAAGCAATCCTGGGAAGAGGAACCTGATCGTGGTGTGCTGCATGGATTGGGGGGACAGAGCAGAGGCAAAACGCCCAGTTAGGAGCTTACCCCTGGAGTCCAGGTGTGAGCCCACACAGGCCTGATTTAGGGGCCTGTTAGCAGGGTGTTGTTGAGAAGGAAGAGGACAGAGTTTTCAAAGAGGAAGAGGAACTAGTTGGAAAGGAAAGATGGTTCTTGTGTGTGTGTGTGTGTGATGCTGGGTCATCCCAGTAGAGGTGTCCATTGCTGGGTTAAAAGATGAAGGCTGGCAGTGAGGAACCTATGCTTTGATGCTGGAAAGTCAACAAATTTTGACTTCCGATTGACGTTTCAGGAACAAAGGGAAGAAACGCTGGTTGGAAAACATTATTATCTTTTTCTTTCTAATTCTTTATTGTTCAGCTTTTCCTAGGAAAGCAGAGGCTTGAGCTTCTTTTTCAGTAAGTGTAAGGGGAGCCACGTAGACTGGAAGGATCTGGTAGTCAAATCCTAATTAACCCCTAGGAAATTACTAGCAACACTCTCTTGATGCAAAATAAATTTTCAGTGAAAATTGCAGTGAAAAATGGTTCCTCTAAAGTTCAGATTCTAAATCCTTTTATTCTCAGCCATGACCCAGCCAGTCTGGTTCCTGTGCCCTATCCTTGGCTTCCTGTGAGGGTAGCATCAGTAATATGTCTGAGAAAGGTGACAGTTTGTGCTCCTGTGGATGCAGTTAATATCACTCATAATAGTTAACCTATTATGTTAAAAAGTAGTTGCTTTTATTATTATAAATGCCCTGAATTAGAATGCTAATTTAGTCAGTTTTGATAGGCTTATCTCAAGTTGTAATGCACAGGCTTTTTTTTGAAGTCATGCATACTTAACCAATTTCCTGTAGTTATAAGTGGTTAGGCATTACTTCCTGTAGAATTAGCAGTTGCTGAGTAGTTGAGTCTTTCTCCAGTCCTGCAATCCACTAATGTGATATTTAATGAGGAGACATCAGTCTGGAGAAAGGTAGTCAATATAAATCAGTGTTTACAAAGTGTGATTAACTCTGAAATATTTCATCAATGCTGTGGTCCCAGGCAGACTCTATGCTAATTACTAGAATCTGTGCATGTTTCAGGGGACTCGGAAGGACCCTGAGTATTGCAAACATGGAGCAGCAAAATTGCAATTATGCTCGGACCGTCTCTGATGACAATTTATGCATTTGGTGTGATGACCTCCCCCTTCCCAAGAGGGCAATAAACAGAATGCATTTTCATTAAGATACTAATGCACTTAATCACAAGGGGAAAGGGTTAGGAAGTAACGAAAGACCTTCAAGCACTATGTGACAGAGCTGATAGGGGAGAGAGGCTTTATTTTAAAGGCAGCTTCTTTACAAAGCTGTAGGCAGCCCCAGAGCACACCCCACACGCTGTCAGTGGCACTAATTGAAAAATTTCAAGTGAAAGTTTGGATCTTCTTTTGGCGACATCCTGATCATTTCAAATGTGTCATTACTAATGTAAATGATGTAGAGTATCACATTAAAAATGTAATTTCACAGCAGTTTATTTTTATTTATAATACTTCCATGCAGACTGAGTGTCTGGAATTCATTATGCAAGAAATGTAATAAACAAGATGACGATGGTGAGGGTGATGATGGTGACGATGGTGATGGTGATGATGATGGTGATGATGATGGTGACATAGTGATGGTAATGATGACGATGGTGAAGGTGATAACAGTGGTGATGATGATGATAATGATGAGGATAACGGTGGTGATGATGGTGATGATGATGATAACATAGTGATGATAATGATGACGATGGTGATGATGACGACGGTGAAGGTGATAACAGTGGTGATGATGACGGTGGTGATGGTGATGATGGTAATGAAGGTGATGATGATAACGATGGTGATGGTGGTGATGATGACAGTGATGATGGTGATGATGACGACGGTGATGATGATGGTGATGATGATGATAACATAGTGATGATAATGATGACGATGGTGATGATGACGACAGTGAAGGTGACAATAGTGGTGATGATGATGGGGATGATGACGACGGTGAAGGTGATAACAGTGGTGATGATGGTGACGGTGGCGGTGGTGATGATGGTAATGAAGGTGATGATGATGACGATGGTGATGATGACGACGGTGAAGGTGATAACAGTGGTGATGATGACGGTGGTGATGATGGTGATGATGATGATAGTGATGATGATGATGGTGATGATGACGACGGTGGTGATGATGGTGATGATGATGATAACATAGTGATGATAATGATGACGATGGTAATGATGACGACGGTGAAGGTGATAACAGTGGTGATGATGACGGTGGTGATGGTGATGATGGTAATGAAGGTGATGATGATAACGATGGTGATGATGGTGATGGTGGTGATGATGACAGTGATGATGGTGATGATGACGACGGTGAAGGTGATAACAGTGGTGATGATGGTGACGGTGGCGGTGGTGATGATGACCACCATCATTCGTAAACATTTCCAAGCATAGAATTGTGTTGCGAGGCTTTGGTAAGTGATGGAGCAAGAACTATGTAACTTCGGTCCCTGCCCTCAAGGAGCTAACTGCATGGTCCCAAGTTAGCCTGCTCATCATTTTTCACAGTGAGGCTTATGCTCTTCAATATCAGAAAGACAAATAGCCTGATGGATCAGAGCATTAGTAACCCACAGAAATCCAGGATAGATGAGACAGTCATACAGTTTTGATGTTTGTGTTTTTATGGAAATAACCTGCTTGAAAATTTCTTTTAGATCCTAAGATTCTGGAAGACTGCTACTCTGCATGAGTGGACTAAGCTTAATGTCTGAAAGGCTAATTTTTTTTTTTTTTGGTCTTTTGTCTATTTAGGACCACACCCATGGCATATGGAGATTCCCAGGCTAGGGGTCAAATCGGAGCTGTAGCTGCCGGCCTACACCACAGCCACAGCAACTCGGGATCTGAGCTGTGTTTGGATCCAGCTTAGGGCAATGCTGGATCCTTAACCCACTGAGCAAGGCCAGGGATTGAACCTGCATCCTCATGGATACTAGTCGGGTTTGTTAACCACTGAGCCACCACAGGAGCTGCCTGAAAGGCTAATTTTAAGCTGAATTTTTTGAAGGGCTTCACCATGTCTTCCTGTTGTTCGATGCATCTTCAGGGGTCTTAGGAGAGCCTCCAGCTTCATGATATTTGTGACATCCTCATGAATCCTACTGAGTTTTTTTGGGGGGGTGGGTAGGAGTAGCAGAGTTGGTGATGCCTTGGGGTTGGTGGTGTTGCCTGGGTCTTGCAAATCTAAAAGCTTCTTTTCTTCAAACTCTGTGTTTTAGGTAACATAGAGTACAGCTGCCCTGCCACGAATGAATGTGAAATCACAAAGCGCAGACGTAAATCCTGCCAGGCTTGCCGCTTCATGAAGTGTTTAAAAGTGGGCATGCTGAAAGAAGGTAAGGCGGCATGCTGGTGGTCCTGGGCTTTAGGCTGGGGATGGGGAAAGGGCTTGTCCAGGGAATTGCAAAAAAGGTCAGAGAAACCAAGAAACGATGGGGGTCCCAGGAGGTACCCCGAATCTGGTGGCAGAATACTCCTCCTTTACGCCTGAACTCCCTGCCCCCTCGTGGCTCACTGCTTGACATCGTCAGGAAGGGACAAGGTAGGAGATAGCTGATGTGCTGCTAAACCCACCAGGTGTGCTTGGCAGCTCTGGTTCCTTTCAGCTTTACAGCTTGCGGAGGGCAAAAGGTGAAGGGCAGCCAAGAGACTACTGTCATTGTCTTTTTGCTTTCTTCTCACGACTAGGTTTACAGAGACATCCCCCCCCCCATCTTTATCGAGGTAAAATTGACAAAATAATTGTGTCTCTTTAAGGTATATGACCTGTGCTTTCTTTGAGAACATACACATACATACGTATTGTGAAATAATCGCCACCATCAAGCCTATTAATGTATCCATTCCTTCGTATGGTTACCATTTTCTCTCTTTCTTTTTCAAAAAATTCGTCTTAGGTGTAAAGTATTCTTTTCTCATCTTATCCTCGGGACTTCGTTTCTATTATAAAGAGTTTGTAACGATGATATTAAAATTGTTGCTTTCAGTTGGGGATAAGTAACAGCAACACACGCAAGATAACAAGAATGAGCATGTGTTCTGTGCCAAACCAATTGCCTACATTCACACAGCAGGCAACTGGTAGCATCAGGAGCCGAACTCGAATGGTCAGATTCTAGAATTCACTCAATTGCCCCACCCATATCAAAGGTCCTGAAATAAGTGTGTGTTTCAGTCAGTTTAATGCAATTCACAATTTAAGAATTGTTCTCTGGGAGCCCTAGACTTAGTTTTTGGTTTATTGTCCGTGTATTTCTGGTACCTGCGTGCTTTTGTAGATGTGCCTATTACATACTGCATCCAGATTTGATTGTCTCCTTCTCTTCAGAAGATTTGCCAGAGTTTAAACCAACTATTATCATTTTACAGCGTACACAGTGGATATGCGGTAATTAACTATTTAAGTGTATTGTTTCTGTTAAGTCAGATAGTGCCTTGTTCCTGGGGTTGGCCTCATGAGACTGTATAACTCGTTGTTACTGGAGACCTCCTGTTTTTAAACGTTCAAATCCAAGTAGATCCAAGTTTATATTCTCCATGAATGAACCAGAGCTTCAGTTAGGTATGGCATTGCCAGATCTCGTAATTTTTCCTGGACTGTTCTTAGTTCAGGATTTTTACTATGAGCAATGTCTTAGAAAAATGAAAGAATCAAGTTATATTTGGATATGTGGAATTTAAGCTATATTTCTCTTGGCCACCAAAAGCTAACTCCTCCTTTGACGAGGAACAAAGACACTCTCAAAGTCTTCTCAGCTTCAACTTCGAACAAACCGTAAGCAAGCAAGTGTATAGCTTTAGAATTAAAGCCTTATGGAAAGATGACCAAGATATTTTGCCAAGTAAAAAAATAAACTAGAAAACAAATTGCCTGAGCAACATGGATGGACCCAGAGATGATCATTCTAAGTGGAGTGAGTCCGACAGAGGGAGAGACATACTGTATGATATCTCTTATATGTGGAATCTTAAAAAAAAAAAAAATAGATACAAATGAACTTAATTGCAAAGCAGAAATAGACTCAGAGACTTAGAAAACAATCTTCTGGTTTCCAAAGGGGAAAGTGTGGGGGTGGGAGGAAGGGTAAATAAGGCGTTTGAGATAAACAGGTACACACTTCTATACATAAAATAGATAAACAACAAGGACCTACTGTACAGCACAAGGAACTGTGTTCAATACGCTGTAATAACACAGGAGGGAAGAGAATCTGAAAGAGTATATATATATGCTTAACTGAATTACTTTGCTGTGCATCTGAAACTAACAGCGCTATATCAACTATATATCAATAATAAAAAAAGAGGACGAATTGCCTGTAGGATGACTGAATTTGTATATAAATATATTGTAGATACAGTATGGTTATGTTTATATGAAATAAAACACACAAATTTGTGTTTAAATAATCTATATTAACACCCATGTGGAATGAAGGTATATGCCTGGAGAAGCGGAAGGAAGGAAAGGGACTGGTATCAGTGTTACACTGGGGAGTGGAAATCAGGAGGCGGAATGCTTTTCCTTTGTGCTCTATATGGCCTTTGGCACTGTTAGGACTTTTCCACAGTTCACATCCTTCACATTTACAATTCATTTCTTAACATTTATTAAGTTCCTCTCATGTGCCAGGCACTATTCTAGGCTCCAGCGATGCACAGGCAAAAAGACAGGTATGGAGGCTTTTGCTAGGGAAAGCGGATGTGAAAAATGCCATAAGAACAACAGTTTTGACAAAGGAAAACGTATAAATAAAAATCCAACAATAACAACCCAACTGATATGACACAGTCTTTCCTTTTAGGGCGGATGGTAGTGACGCCTGCGTTTGTTGTCGTTGTGGAAAATGTTATCTTAGTAGCTGCCTTAAACCCTCCAGCAGAGTAGCAAACAAAATATATTTCAGAGTGTAACAGGTGATGGACAGTCATTTTTTGGTCTTAATTATTTTTATATTGTCACTTAGTTAAGCTGTAAAGACTCACACTAAACTTAGGCTCATTCAAGGACTTCCCTTGTGGCTCAGTAGGTTAAGGATCTGGTATTGTCACTGCTATGCGTGGGTTTGATCCCTGGCCCAGGAACTTTTGCATGCCATTGTCACCCCCCCCCTCAAAAAAAGAATATGAATGGTAGCATGTACAAATTTTTTGAAAAACACAAAACCGGAATTTTGGAGTTGAGGAATCATTTTCAAAAAGCAAATCAATTTTTAAAAAATATTATGAAAATCATCTATCAATTAATCAAACTTTGATTTGGTGTGTCCTAGATTTGGATTTCACGTTCCGAAACGAACATAAACCCTTTTAAGGAGTTGGATTTTACTGCTCTAACTTACTCACCTATTTGCCCTTCCGGGTTGAAGGAGGAAGTGGAAAACAAATTTTCCCCTAAATAATTTTCCCCATTGTGTTTTCAAGCAGGAGCCGTCTTGAAGGGTGGTTAGAGTGACTGAAGAGGTGTGAATTGTGTTTAATTAAACATTGTTGGTGAAAGTAAATGGGACGGGTGCTTATCTATAATTCACACCTCTTCAGTTGCTGTTATCAAGCCTTTAGAGGGGCTGTTTTCAAGGGAATTGCTGCTGTTGCTGATATACTCAAAAAATAATTTATTTTCCTTCACTTCCTGGTACCCCCGTTGGTGGAAAACTATCTCTGAGCCCCCTCCCCCAGATGGAGGAGAAGGAATGGTTGTGAGCAAATATGGAATACTCTTTTTTTCTTTTGCACTTAAAAAAATACAGTGAAATATTGCATTATACCCTGCATATAAATACAGAATTATGTTGGGCCATCTCCTTGGCTCAAGGCTTACCTTCTCAGCCTGGGCAGAATGATACTGTCTTAAATGTATCTTTATGGATGGAGAGGGATTGCAGTCCCACGCAGTATGTCAGAGATCATGATGTAGTAAATCTATTCAAATATAAACCTGTTCAATTCAATTACCAGTCCCTAATAAAATTTGCCGCTACAACCCCCATGTTGACCACAGCAGCCCATACAGGCTGATGGCACAGCGGGTCTGGAAATTGACAGACAAAATCTATTTAAACAAAAAACAACATTAGTTCTAGAATCTGAAATGAAATCAGATTTCAACAGCTTTGATGGGAACCTTCTTTCCTTTAACAGGTATTTTTCTTCCACTAACCCAGTGGATCTCAGATAAAATGCCGCCTGCGGGAAAGGAAGAAGTTTTCATTAAAAAAAGGGGGTTTAGAGAAAAATGAGACTTCCCCTCTTTTTAAAATAAGCCTTAATTTTATCGACGGGCATTTCTGTCGGGGGTCTAACAGGGATGTGGGGTCTAACAGGGAATCGGGGGTTTACTGGGTAAACAGCCGCCTCACCATGTAAACAGTTAAATTCCTCTGAGATTTGGTTTCTCATTAGCATCAGCATCATATCCAGACGAACTAGGTTTGGTTTTAATATTAAAATGTTTGAATCAAAAAATGGTTATCAGTTGAAGCAAAGACAGAGGTGTGGGGGAAACGACTCAATGCAAGCACATAACAAAACTGTGAGACGTGCAGTAAAAAAAAAAAAAAAAAAAATGCTAGTTTGTTCACATCCACGTGGTTGCTCCGTTCCACACCCGGAAAATCCCCTCCTCTTTTTCTCGTTTCTACTTTCCGCTAAGCCTCACGAATGATGGGCCAGCATTATTTTTTCAGCATCATACCATACTGTTTGTCAGAGAAAACCCATCTATTACAAGATATCTGGTCTCAGCATTCGCTTTTCATTTTTTCCAGGTATTGTTTATTTGAGGGAAAAAAACAAGAACTAATCAAGGGGCACCTATAAATCTGGTCAAGATTTATTTTTATTTTGATCCCTCTCCTTAGTTATTTAAAGGCTATTGCAGGACATATTGGTTCAGTTTTCTCTCTGTCAGTGGCCAACAGAGACGTTTTATGAAAGCAATAATTATTTTATTTAGGTATAGAATTCACTGATCAAAAGATTGAAGAAGGGCTTCTGGCTCTTTATGGGCATGATGGGTTTCACCTTGACCACGCAAGTATTTTTCTTTGACTCTTGCACTTGAGAGTAAGGTCTACATTTGTGTCCGCTTGTATATTTCCCGGCCAGGGCAGCCCACCTGCCATCGTAGAGACGAACACAGACCACATCTCAGTCTGGGAAAGTTACTTCATGCCAAGAAAGTGCCCTTTTTACTCTGCCTTTAACAAAACGGCTGTTGAACCTTTCTCACGTCATTTGCATCATCTGAAAAAATGGTAGTGGCAATAATAGTATTTGCAGATAAAACATCGTGACTATCCAATAAGATACTGCAAGTTAAATGCTCGGTGTACCATGTGGTCCAGAGCAAGCGCCAGATCAGTGCGAGCTCTTGTTGGAGATGGTCAGGGGGAAGCTTTAACGGCAGGGGGGGTAGATTCAAGACCTGGCTCTGCCTCCTCCTGGACCTGGGGCAAGTTATATGACCCCCAGGACTCACTTCCTTTAGACTCCTTGTTTATGAATCAAGCACTCAGTCTGTCGTCCACCAGAGGAAATGGACAAAGCACACACATTTCAAAATGTGCAGGAAGAAATAAAAGAATTCTACTAACCTCATAGGTACATTAAATTTTACTGAGGTAATTTTGATATCAGAGCATCGTGGAAAAAAATCAGAGGAGAGAAATACATTTTCGCACACTTCCCTAAGTATTAACTGAGCTTCTCCCTTGTATCTGGCAAAACATTGTGCTTTAGCTTTTAATTCTTATTTTCTCCACCACTTTGCATTGTGATTTGGGCAAGTCCATTCAACTCTGCCTCTGTTTCCATGTGTGCTGGGGAGCAGTTAGATTAAACTTTCTTTCTCATCCCTTCTATTTTAAAGCTCAATAAGTTTATTTTAAAATAATATGTCGGAGTTCCCATTGTGGCACGGTGGAGACAAATCTGACTAGTATCCCTGAGGATGCGGGTTCTCTCCTTGGCCTTGCTCAGAGTGTCAAGGATCCAGTGTTGCTGTGAGCTATGGTGTAGATCACAGATCCGGAGTTGGATCTGGAGTTGCTGCGGCTGTGGTGTAGGCTGACAGCTGTAGCTACGGTTAGACCTCTAGCCTGGGAACCTCCACATGCCACAGGTGCAGCCCAAAAAGCAAAAAATAAAAAATAAAAATAAATAAAATGATAGGTCTGTGGAAATATTGCACTGATATATAACACAGTGATCCTTGAAACTATGCTGTTGATGATCCAGAGAAAGCGCCAGATGAGTGCTATACCCATAAGTCGGAAAATATGCTAAGAACTATGATTCCACAGATGCGGCTGGTCATTGTGCTAGCTTCTAACTTTTGTCTTAACTGATTAATGAATTCTTTGGATGGTTTCCCTTTTTCTGGAAAAGCAGGAGGTATTTTAATGTTGTCAAAGTTAATAGAAGTGAGAATTGAAGGAATAGTAATTAATAGATATTTAAATACTTGGGACCTGAAGTCTTGATTATGTATCTTTGTGGTGTTTGTAAAGCTCATACTGCATATTTCTTCACGGCCCCCACCATCTCTTGTCAGTGTACTAAAGTACAGCCAGCAGAGGAGTTCCCAGTGTGGCTCAGAGGTAATGAACCGACTAGAATCCATGAGGGCGCGGGTTCGATCCCTGGCCTCGCTCACTGTGTTAAGGTTCTGGCATTGCTGTGGCTGGGGTGTAGGCTGGCAACTACAGCTCCAATTCGACCCCGAGTCTGGGAACTTCCATATGCCGTGGTTGCATCCCTAAAAAAACAAACAAACAAACAAGTCCAATCAGTAGAGTTTTATTTCTGTGGGCATCTGAAATCTCATCATAGATTGCTCTGCTGCTACCAGTGAGCGATATTTGAAGTTTTGTTGTTATATCTTTAAAATAAAAGCATCGCCATAAGTGAGAAAGGAAAAGAGTGAGTTTATACAATTTTATGTGCCTTCTAAATACTTCCTCTGGGGCAAAAATGAGATAGTAAAACAAACGAACAAATAGCATAGTTCTGTGGGTTTTTGATAACCATAGCTGCCTTTCCTATTTGGTTTGACCTCTTCAAGTTTCTATTACAGAGGTGCTCAATAGTTTCCCTCACTTTTTTATTTAAAAAGTCTTAAAAAATACCAGCTCGAAGATTCCAGGTAGGCGATTTACAGGATGCAGTAGAATTGTGAGTTTTCCTGTTCAGGGTAAAGGCAAAGTGGAGGTTGGAAATCAGCATTTGGAATAAGTTATGCAGTGTGGAAAGGGCCCAGGGTAGTTCAGTGTCCCTGTCACCTTTAAACCGCACCCAGTGAAGAAAAGTGGGACCCAGAGTTCCCGCTGTGGCTCAGTGGAAATGAATCTGTCTAGCATCCATGAGGTTGCCGGTTCCATCCCTGGCCTCACTCAGTGGGTTAAGTAAGGATCAGGTGTTGCTGAAAGCTGTGGTGTAGGTCACAGTTGTGGCTCGAATATGGCATTGCTATGGCTGTGGTATAGGCCAATGGCTATAGTTCTGATTGGACCCCTAGCCTGGGAACCTCCAGATGTCAAGAGTGCGGCTGTAAAAAGACAAAACAAAACCAAACAAAGAAGGACCCTGGCTGAGATGAGGAGCCCGAGGTTCAGAGGGTGTGGTGACTCACCCAGCTTCCCACTGCGGATCAGTGGGAGTGAGATAGAAGGTCAGGCGTGTCGTATCCCCAGGCCCATTTTGCATCTACGTCAAGCTGTGTTGCAGCCTTGGCTCAACAAGGGGTCTTTCCTGCTCCAGCTGTTGTCAGTTGCCCAGCCTCAGCCAGGCAGGCCAGTAGCACCTGGAATATTCATTGAAGGGTGGAGGAAAGGGGCAGCTGTGCTGGCAGTCCTGGGAAGCTGCAGACCTTACGGGCTTAACAAGGGGCTTGTGCCTAAGATACATGTATAGCGATATTCATAAGGAAGGGATTTTTTTCTTAGGATCCTGATCTGAGAAATCCAGGCTCTTCACCTGGAACTTAATGAGGCCACTGAAGATACAGGTGATGGTGGGGAATCTGTGAGGAAAAGTCTCTGTATGATACCTGAGCAGGTAGAATATGGGCTTGTCCTGAGTTGGAGAAGCTGTCATGTATCGGTGGCCGAGGAGGTCAGGATGGCAGGGTTTGCTGTACTGCATAGAACCATGCATTCAGGCCCATTCATTTTGGTCAAGCTGAATCAGCGAGTGTCCTAGAGGGTTCCCGAGCAAAGAACCTAACCTGAAAAAAATATGAGGATCTGAAATGATATTTCATTTTCACTTTTTTTGGTTCTCCAATATTTTAAAAGGGTCAAGCCGTCAATGCCCTGCTTACATAGCTTTTTTTTTTTTTTTTGCCAAATCATTTTAAATCCATCAAAAATCACCAGTCTTGGAGTTCCCAGGTTGGGGATCCGGCGTTGTCACTGCTGTGGCTCTGGTTACTGCTGTGGCATGGATCCAGTCCCTGGCCCAGGAACTTCTGCATTGCCAGCCTCTGTAGAATGGAAGACGCTTATCTTCGGTGGTTTCATTAATTAATGACTCACCTCATGTTTAGTAAATCTTTGAGTGGAAAAAAGAAATGGTAGGAGGGGAGAGGAGTCTTTGTCCAGAGACCCCATTTATTCTGAGCTGGCTCGTCACGTTCCCCAGGGTTTGCTTCCTGTTTCTACTGTTTCTGTTGGGAGAAGGCATCATGTGGGGACGAGAGGAGACAGAGCACAGATTATATGTTTATTCATTTAGCTGCCATGACATCTCTCCAATCAGTTAGTTGTCTTGAGCCCCCAGGATATAAAGAAGAATGATCCCAGAACCGTTTCACTGCAGCCGCAGCTTGTGTCTTGATTTATATATGGCAGTGGGAACCCCGAGTGTCCTCTGGGTTTACCCTCTCGGCAGGAGACAACAGAGAGCAACTTCTTGTCTAATTACCCTTCCGTTTCATATCTTCCATTTGACTGAAATGTTCCTTTAAGAGGTGTTGCATTTTTCCAGGTAGGGTCGCTGTAAAAAAATACAAAGCTACGCAGGCCACTTATTAACAAGCGGATTTGTTTTCGCTTCCTTAAAGACCCTGCTTAGTGCAATTTATCCTAGCAAAATATCTTTTATAAAAACCTGTGAAGAAGACATTGCCAAGGTGAATTTTTTTTTTTCCTCAAGTCTAATATCATTATGCTGCCAAGTGGAAAACAGAAATTATTGGTAGGGAAATTTGGGTTCCCACTGCCTTCAAAAAGCAGAACAAAGAGAAGGAGAAAGCTTTAATGGTATTCAAGGAAAATATTTCTGTGCTGGATGACAGTTAATAGAACTGCATTGACCTCACTGGTATTTCCTGCACTCTCTGTTGTAATATTATCCTAAGAAGCTCCCTCATTAATGCAGAGTATTAAACAAAATAAGCAATTGCAAAGAGCACCTTCTTTGTGAGCTTTGTCTTGATATTATGCCATTGGGAATATACTTAAGGCGCCACAAAAACTTACTTCATGCACAGATACTGCCTTATCAGATGGTGATTTTCTTGGTCATGCCTTGTTGACATGAAACCTGAATGGTCTTAAAATGAACAGCAGAGATTTTTGAGGGTAAGCGTGGTCTCACTCATTCGTGAGAGAGCTCAATGTGCATTAGGCTGTGCACTCTGTGCTTCAGTCGGATTCTTTTTTTTTTGTTAATCCTTCCAGTGACCTCCAGAGGTGGGTATTTCCCCATTTCAGAGAGGAAATAGAAGCTTGAAAGATTATGGTCCTTAGCAAAGTTCTCACAATGCAGGACAGAGTCTGGATTTTGGGGCAGACCTTCTGGCTGGACTGCCTATGTTCTGTATACGTTTAATACAGTAGAAATATTCGGGTATATATTTAGCATGGGATTCTTCAGAGGCTCTGAGTATTGTGAGATTCTGAGCTCTTAAAAGAGTAAACATGTTTTGAACCCAGGGCTCACCTGAGTCCTTTGAGTTCTTCATTTACTGTCCAGAAATAGAATGAACTGCATCATGAGACATGATGGAGAGAACAATTTGAAGTGTAAGAGGAGGGGTCGACATTCTAGAATATCTTGCAGGTTGGCTTCCCACTCCGAAGTTCTCGAGATCTCAGCGTAAACTTTGGAATAACTTGCCAGTTATACACTGTGTGAATAAACATCACCAACCCTCAAGCTGTTCATTTCCTGGGAGCCCTATTGCAGGCGGCCCGTGTTTTTGTCCAGCTGTGTGTCGATCTTGTTGGAATCCAAACTGGAGCCTCAAGGAACATCTTGTTTTGTGACACAGCTTTGCTCTCTGGCTCCCTTCTTTGGAAAGAACCAAATCCCTTAGAAGTTTTACTTCTGTTGAAAGGAGTGTCCTGGATGCCCTGACCTGGAGTACCATCCGCCTCTGTCGTTCGGAGGATGTGGCCGTAGCAGACCCCTGGGATGTTACAATCTTTTCTGCCTTATAAATGGGGAAAAATGAACTACTAATGTTTAAAGATGTGTCCATGATTCTGTGTATCATCCGTATGAGTCTTAGGCAGTCCCATATTCCCTGTGGACCTCCAGTTCTATAGAGCTATTTTATATTTGTATTTTTTTTTTCAAAAATAACAATGACATTAGAATTGAAGTGGACAGATCCCTTCATGTGAACTTACGAAATGCAGCACCGAGAATTGTTTGAACTGCATAAATCTCCCCTCGCTCGCCGCCTGTGTGTTAGAGAGGACGGAGGGATGGACCTCACAAGGAGCAGTTCTTTCAGCTCCCTTCCTCGTGCTTTAATTGGAATACTGTTAGAAGTTAATCATTTATTGGATTGTCCCCATTTGTCATTTCCACTTGCGAATGTGAAACAGGAAGCCAGCATTTGCCTAATATGCTACCAATTTTGCTTCCTTTTGGATTATTAAAAATCCCCAATGGATTTTTGCCCCAAGGGGGAAGAAACCTGCTTCAGCATTTGCTCCTGCGCTGAAAGCCCAGCGACAGCACGGGAAGTGGTGAGGGAGGGGGAGGGGGCGGTCCCAGCCACATAGGACAGGACTCTCTAGGATGTGGAATTTTCTCCGCCCAGCCTCCAGACAACAGACTTTTGTTCCTTTGCACCAATGCCCACACGTATCAACACAGCATTGGTGTTTATGATGCTGCGCTTACATCTGATGTAAAGGCATTCCGATATGCATTTGGATAAGGCCACTTCATGAAGAACTGCCTGGTCTTGTTTCCCTTGGATGCCATCCCTGACTGGTCAGTTACCTTTCTCGGTCCGGCTGTGCAGCGTTCGATTCCATCTGCGTGATGCGAGGCATCCGCCGTGATTTTCTTCCCTCCTCAAATGAAAGGCAGCACGGGCTCGTTCCTGAGAGATGGTTCTGTAGTTGTGTGTCTCTTCTCGCTTAGTAGGTTGTCGAGCCACCAAGCAGCCTCCCTAAGGCAAGCTGTCTGCAAAGGAACAAGCCAGCTGGCTTGGCCAAGGTTGATCAGTGATGAGCGGCAGGCTGGGTTCCAGGTTCACAAAAGCCACTCAGCGGAGAGTAGGTCAGCGGCTTCCCCAAAGCCAATTAGCTGGCAGAAGTCTGAGGTGCCTGGTGCTCGCCAAATTCCCTGAGCCTGATGGTACTGGTGGGGAGTCCATCCTTGGGCTTCCTGGCAAACCAGACTTAAGTGAATGGCAGATTGCGCTGTTTGAGAGCCAGTGTAGTTTTGTGGCTACGAGAACAAATCTCAGGCCCGGCCACTCCCACCCCAGCATCCCTGGACCCGGCCGGCTGACCGCACAGCCCAGGTGCCGTGCAACTGCTCCTCAGGTGCCGCCGAGCTCCGCCGATGATCCACCTCATCCGTTTGTTTTTACCTGACTTGAGCGTCCGTGCCTCTTCGTGTTGATGTGACTGTGGATCACGGCATTAAAAGAGAATCAGGTGGAATTGGTTTGGGACGCAGAAAGCTTTGGAGAGACCTTGGACAAGGGTGTCGGGATTTCTACTCCTTTAGAAGCCCTTTTTCTAGAAGGTGGTTGGGATAAAATGGGACCGATGGCAGAACCCAAAGGGAAGGTTTCTTAGCAACGGCCCTTGGGGTAACCTCTTTCTCCAGTGCTGATGTGTATCTAAAATCAGAATCCCTTCCCTAGTTTTCTCAACGGTGACATTCTCAACCAGGAAGGCTTTTCTAGGTAGGCTGGGTAATCCTAGTTTTAAAATTCTGGGACTTTTTTTTTTTTTTTTTTGCCACGCCCATGGCATGTCCAAGTTCCTGGGCCAGGCATCTAAGTGCACCACAGCAGTGACAATGCTAAATCTTTAACCCATAAGCCACCAGGGAACTTCAGGATGGCTGGGCGATTTTATCAGAGTTTTTAGGTGTTTTGGGGGATATGAGGAATTGAAGGAGTAGAATACATAAGAATGAGATAATTGCATTCATGTGTGTTTCTGCTTAGATCTGTCCTAATTTCCACTTCTGTGTCTCAGCTCCCGTCAGCATCTTACCCCCTTGGCAAGAAAAGCCCACTTCATCTCACCTGCCTCTTGATTCTCAGCTACCAGTGGTGATTTTTGGTTGTTTGTTTTTGTTTTTTAATGGCCCCCGGAGCCCTTACTTAGTAGCTTCTCTCTGGACTATTTAATTAATTTCCCTCAACAAAACTCCATCACACATAACTTTTGGGGGCACACAACTTCCTCTTCCTCCTTCTGCCCCCCACTTTTGAATATTTTTTTTCCAAAATTTCCTCTTTATTTTTCCTTTATTTTATTTTATTTTTAGCTTTTTTTATTACTCAAGTTTATCACATCTGTAGTTGTATAATCATCATAACAGTCTGATTGCACAGGATTTCCATCCCACAGCCCAAGCTCATCCCCCCACCCCCAAACTGTGTCCTCCAGAGACCATAAGTTTTTCAATGTCTGTGAGTCAGCATCTGTTCTGCAAAGAAGTTCAGTCTGTCCTTTTTTCAGATTCCCCATGTCAGTGAAAGCATTGGATGTTGGTGTCTCATTGTATGGCTGACTTCACTTACCATGATAATTTCTAGGTCTATCCATGTTGCTAAAAATGCTGGTATTCCATTCATTTTAATGGCTGAGGAATATTCCATAGTGTATATGTACCACATCTTCTGGATCCACTCCTCTGTCGATGGACATTTATGTTGTTTCCACATCTTGGCTATTGTAAAAGTGCTGCAATGAACATCAGAGTGCATGTGTCTCTGCGAGTCATGGTTTTCTCTGGATAGATGCCCAGGAGTGGGATTGCTGGATCGAATGGGAGTTCTATGTTTAGTTTTCTGAGGCATCTCCCTCCTGTTTTCCACAGTGGTTGCACCAATTTACAATCCCACCAACAGTGTACTAGGGTTCCTTTTTCTCCACACCCTCTCCAGCACTTATTGTTTGTAGACTTTTGGATGATGGCCATTCTGGCTGGTGTAAGGTGGTACCTCGTAGTGGTTTTGATTTGCGTTTCTCTAATAATGAGTGATGTTGAACATCTTTTCATGTGTTTCTCGGCCACCTGTATGTCTTCTTTGGAGAACTGTCTATTTAGATCTTCTGCCCATTTTTTGATGGGGTTTGTTTTTTTTTTTGGTATGGAGCTGCAGAAGGTATTTATAAATTTTGGAGATGAATCCCTTGTCAGTCACTTCATTTGCAAATATTTTCTCCCATTCTGTGGGTTGTCTTTTTGTTTTGTTTAGGGTTTCCTTTGCTGTGCAGAAACTTTTAAGCAAAATTTCTTCTAAAAGCAAAGTTTCTACACAACTGTGCCGAGTTGCCATTTGGCGACTCCCAAGCTTATGACGTCCGTGATTATCCCCTTCCTACGCCACCTGCCCTGGAGTCGCTTCTCTCGTCTCTTAGACGTTTAGCTCCAGGTCTATTAAGTCTCTTCAGTATCAACATTATCATAATCATTAGTATATTTGAAGCCAATTAAATGGTAATTTCTCTGACCTAAGCCAGTCTTAGGTTATTATCAAATCGTCTATAATTTGGATATATTTGGGAGAAATGTGGATTCTTGCTTTATGGTCTTGTCTGTGTAAGTATGTCAGTGTGCTGTCCAGGAAACAGACCCTGTTCCTTGGAACATCTGACATGGGTTGGGTTTTTCCTCCAGGGGCTGCTTTCTGGCTACTTATGGATCCAAATGATGTATATCACCAAGCCCATCTCCAAACAGTTATTCATCCATCTTTTTATCCACCCACTCAATGAATACATATATATATTTATTTTATTTTATTTTTTGGCCTTTTTTGTCTTTTTAGGGCCACACCCATGGCATATGGAGGTTTCCAGGCTCGGGGTCCATTCGGAGCTGTTGCTGCCAGCCTACACCTCAGCCACAGCAACGCCAGATCTGAGCCGCGACTGCGACCTACACCACAGCTCACGGCAATGCCGGATCCCTAACCCACTGACTGAGGCCAGGGATTGAACCTGCAACCTCCTGGTTCCTAGTTGGATTTGTTTCCACTTGCCACGACGGGAACTCTGTCAATGAATATTTTTGAGCCATGGTTCCACACCGCTCACTTTATTAACACCAGTGATAAAAAAGTGAACATAACAAATTTCTACCCTCGGGGCATTCATGAGCCATCATAAGCCTGATTATTTATAATTATATAGATTTCCCTCTTTCTAAATTGTGCTGGCATTTTTATTCTGTTTCATTCAACTTTGCATTTGTACTTCATGTTCTCCATGTAGGGAGGTAGAGTATAAAAAAGATAAAAAGCTTGGTGTCTCAGATCAGATGGAGTCTTTGACTATTGACTGAGTCATTGAAATGTGTCTGTTGCAAAAAAAAATTGAATTTTTAATCTTATTTAATTTTAATTAAATTAAATAGCCCCATGTGGCTAGTAAGTAACAAATTGGACAGTGCAGCAATAGACTCTGAGTTCAATCCAAACCTTGCTACTTACTAGCTGTGGTATCTCAAACAAGTTACCTTACCCTTTTTAAGCCTATAAAATAGGGGTTGTAATTCTAACTGCATCAGAAGGTTGTTTTGAGGTTTAAATGAGATAGTAAAGTTAATATTCTTTGGCACAGTGCCTAGTAAATAAATAAGCAATCATACAATATCAAACATCCTGTTAGTGATAGTTTTTTGTATTCTATTACTCACTTAGTATTTACCATAGAGCAAAGCATAAACAGCCTCAGAACAGGGACTGTATTTGTTACGTTTTAGTCATTCATGACACGAAACATAATAATGATGACATAGTAGTGGCTCAATAAAATATAACTGATTCTTTCTTTAGCCTACTTTATTAGCCTTTCAGTTACATTATTAAAATGAGTGCAGGAGTAATTTTGTCATAAGTGATGATTTTAGACACAATTTCTAGGCTATCATCATATATAAATCATTTCTGCATTTTCCTTTATATGAGTGTGACCATGACAGAATTGTGTTTCAGAAGTCATGTTGTGTTGAATTTATATTGAATTCCCTGATGATATAGCAATTGATATATTCTGAATCAAAAAAAAAAAGAATGAAAAGAAGATGAGAAATGCCATTGTTTTTCATCTGTCTTCCCCATAGATGTTTGATATGTTAATGAGTATAAATGAAAAAACTAAGACTTCTTTTTTTAAATTGAAGTATAGTTGACTTACAATGTTGAGTTAGTTTCAGGTCTATAGCAAAGTGATTCAGTTTCTTGGAAGTTTACATATATCTATTCTTTTTCAGATTCTTTTTCCATTATAGATTATTACAAGATACTGAATGTAGTTCCCTGTACTATCCAGTAGGTCTTTGTTATTTACCCACTTTATGTATAGTAGTGTATATCTGTTTATCCCAAACTCTTAAATTTACCCCTCTCTCCCTCTCCCTTTCCCCTTTGGTAACCATAAGTTTGTGTTCTATGTAAGACTCATTTTAAATAGCTCATATAAATTACTTGCCCAAGATCATACAACTAATAAATGGCAAAGGCAGAATTCGATCCTGATTTCTCAGACTCTGACGTCCATACGCTGTTCTGATATTCATAATGAAGTCTTGTGGTTTTCCTCTTAATTAGTCAATGTTACCAGAGAGTCAAGAGATGAAATATTATTTCTAGCACATGGAGGCCACCCCTTTCTGCTCTTCCTTTTGTGAGCAAGGAGACCTTTATTTCAGGGACTGGTTTTGGTGCCAGAATGGTCTGAATTCCAGAGTCATTCCTTGTAGACAGCCTAAGACAAGAGGACTATGTAATCACAGGACTGGTTTCTGATTCTGTAAGTGTTGCTCTCTGTAGGAGCCCAGTAGTACTTCTGAGAGTGTCTGTGTAGAATATTACTACATTTTCTTAGAAACGGTTTGCACCGGAGTTCTGGTCATGGTGCAGTAGAAATTAATCCAACTAGGAACCCTGAGGTTGTGGGTTTGATCCCTGGCCTCGCTCGGTGGGTTAAGCATCTAGCGTTGTCATGAGCTGCGGTGTAGGTTGCAGACATGGCTCAGATCCGGCGTTGGTGTGGCTGTGGTGTAGGCCAGCAGCTGTAGCTCCGATTCAACTCCTAGCCTGGGACCCTCCATGTGCCGCGGATGCAGCCCTAAAAAGACAAAAAAATGAAATGGTTTGAATCAAGTTGGAGCTGCTCAGATTTCTGAACAGCACCCCTTCCGTGTAGGATCTCACAGGTGACTGTTTAGCAGAAGAGCCTGCCAGTGCTTAGCATCTGTCCCGAGAGGCCGTCCAGGCCATTGTCTGAGGATTTCATTTTCTGTTGGTAGCATTACTTTCATGCTTTGCAGTCAACAGGTCTGAATTTGTGGTCTGTGAACAAATGCATTTCTCAACGATTGCATGTATGTCTGTAGGTCTCCCCGGAAGTCCTTGATTAGGGTCTGGAGGGGATAGTGTAGAAAAATAAAGCTCCAGTAATGGTGGCAAAGTAGAAGGAACAGCGATTCAATTCAAACACCATGTGCCCAGGAAATATCAGAGAATCTGCTGGTTATCTCACAAATCTTTACCTATCTGGTTATGTGCTCCAGCAGACAACACCTATCAAAAGTTTCGTTAAGGCAGAAAAGAGCAAACTCCCCCCACCCCCGGGTTTTTACAAATAATTCTACTTCTCTCTTAATGCCACTCGGGAAGTGGCCTCTTTGAAGGTTCCGCAGCTCATAAAGCTGGGACTTCTTCCCTTCCCCACCTTTCTTACTTAACTTGCCGTCACAGAAGCTAACTAGCAGCCGTAGTTAATGCATCGATTTTAGCTGGAGACCCAGAAGGAGCAAGTGCTGGAGTCAGCGGAACTCTTAAACAGTCCTCGGAGACCAGAGTCATTTGCACATTGGAAAACAGCTAATGGGCCAGGGAAGCAGAGGTTAGTTGCAGGGTCTTTGCTGTGTCTCCTTTCCGTCACAGTGGGAGAGATCACTGCTAAAGAAAAAAAGAAAGAAAGAAAGAAAAAAAGAAAAAGTCTTCTAACCAAGAAATCTGTACCTTATTCTTGTTCTTTATTTTCACTTTCCTTTTTCTTCAGGGCTGGATATTTTAAAGAAATTCAGAGCTGAGGGGAGTAGAGGGAAAAATGATGAAAAATGATGAATCCTTAGTTTCTTTTGACATGGCAAAATTCCCATAGGTAGTGTGATGCCTTACAAAGGCATGGCCTTCATACATGGGCAAAGTAAAGAGAACAGAGGTGGGCCTGAAGATGCGTCGTTCGACGAAGCCTATCGAGATCATGGAATTTGCTAATAGATAACCCTGAGTGGCTGTTAGGTAGCTAGTCACTCCCAAGGCTCTTGTCTCTCCAGCCTCAGTTTGTTGTTCTATAAACTAGTGATCATGATAATGACGCCTACCCTCCAGAGCGGGCTGTAAGGATTAAATAACGTGTTTCAGGTACTTAGCACAACATCTGACAGTTATCAGTCCTTGGTAAATGTTAGCTGTTATTATTATCACCGTCACCACTCTTGTTCTGTTGTCCAGGTGTTCAGGATGCTGCCTCGCTAAACCAAAAACAGATCCGTTCTGCTTGGTCTCAAATGTCATCTCTCTGGAATTTTTTTTTTTTTTTTTCCCCTCCAAAATGACCAAGTGCTGTGCTCACAGCAGGTTTGGGTCGTCTTTACAGTGCTGCTCTCTGTGACTTACTGGGGTCAGAGGTCCCCAGTAATGCTCTGTGTGACTCCAGCCCAAGACCCTTTCCTGTGGGCATGAGATCTGAAGGTGACAAGCAGGGTCAGCAGAATCTGCCAGAATCTCGGAGACCCGTCCGTGGATGGTGGGGGGGGAACGTGACACAAGTCTGTCACAGACTGGAAGCAAATGCCCTTGCCGCCACGGCATCACTTCTCATCCAGATCAGGGCTAGCTTTTTCCAAAGTGTAATTTATGGCAGCTGTAGTTCCTTTTGGATATGCTAATGTGTTCATTCACTTCCAGCTTTTCAGGATAAATAATATATGAGTCGTGAGTGAAGAAGGCTTTTGCCTCCACCTGGAACTTTTAAGAACCATGCCATCCCTTAAAAACTGTGCTGTTTTAGGGCTCTTGTTTCTGTGGTTTCAGGTGTCTGAACACCTTGGGTTTAAGGTTGTGGGATGCTGGGAACCGGCAGGTTCTTTACGTGGCTTCCCAAATTCTGCCTCAAAGCCATTATTCCAGCAGGACGAGCAGAGTCCAAGTTGCTTCTGCGTAGGAATGTTGATTCTAATCTTGATTCCCCCACTTCCTCTCTGTTATTGACCTTAGAACATCAAATCAGCAGCAGCATCTCCGAGCTCGTACGGCACCTGTAAGCTTCAGTAGGTGTGCCCTCGGTGCATATCTCCTGGCAGTGGTTTCAGACCCAGAGAATGGTTGGAAGGTTTGGCGTGGCGAGAAAGAGAAAGCAAAGAGGAAAGGAGAGAGAGAGAAAGGAAGAGAAACAAAAACAGAAAAACCGACTCACCTAGTAACAGATGACCTGAGTTCTCTGCTTTAACTTGCTTTCTTTAATGCAGTTGCCTTTCTGTCTCCCTGTATACCGTGGTAAACCAGCAGAAGAATGCTGATGAGACCAGAATCTCTCGCTCTACACCACCCCCGCCCCCATTTCCTTTTGGAGTAAGAGGAAACTCAAAAAGTTTGTCCTTTTACTTAGTGCCATCTTTGAGTAAGAAACTAGTCCCCTGCCCCTGGCGAGGGGCTGGCGGGGGGAACCTGGTTACTAGGTGGATACACTGCCTGACCAGCTATTCCTGTGTCTGCTTGCCTCCAATTAAAGTACTTGCTATGAACGATTTTTAAGCACCAGAGCTTAATGAAGTTAGAAAAAGGATTTAGATGCAGTTTGTGAAGACTTCAAATTGTTTGCGTTTTTTCTCTCGGGAGAACTGTTAAAGTCTGGAGGCATTTTGAATTACTTACAATGTATTCCATTTTGTTCTTTTAAAAATGTCTCTTTTAGCCTGTGCATAGCTGGGAAAAAAAAAAAAAAAAAAAGCCTGCTGCCCATCTCCCCCTACCGCCCAGGAGAACACTGTAACTCTTGCCTTTGCAAAGTGGCTTCTTGGGAATTTAGCAGTCTTTGAATACTGTTGGCTAATTAAAGGGATGGCTGTGTCTTTAATTCTCATCGGCAGTTCTACCTTTGACCCTGTGGTATCCAGGAGTTTAAAGGAAAGTCGTATTCAGCCAGGATAACCTGAAGCTGGTACATCTGGATGTTTATTCCTTTCCTGCTGCCTGAAGCGCTGTGCCTCGGAGATACTGGGCCAAACAGGCAAACAGTGATTTATAGGGTTCTGTGCAGAACTATGGAGTGAATTTCTCCATCCACTGGTGGGTTACTGCTGACCAGTCCAATGCCAGCTAATACCTTCTGCTAGAGATCGGAGTAGCGGCCATTGGGCGTCGATAGCTGTAATTAGGTTTATCTACCCTTTTAACCAATGCCATCGTCTCTACCAGACGGTTATTGTTTGGGGCTATTGAGAACAATTCTGAAGAAAACTCTTCTCAAGATTGATCTCAAAGCAGTTCGGCCCTTCCGGGATCCTTTCTCTTATCCGCCCCTTATTCATTTCCCTCTCAAATATTCAGATTCCTTCGTGGAAGAGAATGTCATGAAGGCATGGCCTGTATCTGGAAAATAATTAATATAATTGACAGGAATGTCGGATTTCTGCTGAGGTGTGTTTCTCCTAATCCCGCTGTGCAATCTTTAATATTGATCTAATTGTTAGGAAATCTCGTCACTCTCCGCTGACCCTCCCCGGGCTAAATATTTTCAGGACCGGAGAGCCTTGTGCTCCATCCCCTTTACCCCTGTCCTGGAATGAACATTTGACGACACACAGGCTTCCTTTCTCTCAGGGGCACGCGTCCCTCACGTCTGTACACGGAAGGGGGACACGCCTGTGTGCGGTGCTCACCTGCAGTTGACAGTTTATTCACTGGGTACCTTGCATATAATATGGCAAATGGCACGTCGGAGTGTTGGAATCTAGGCAATGGGGGTTCAGCACTTAAAGTGTCCAGGTTGCACCTGAACTGGCTGGAGCCTGCCAGCCCCCGCAAGCCCACTGAGAGCATCTGTCTCGCCACCGCCTCGCTCATGCTGTCTCCTCGGCAGGCCCTCCGATTCTTCTGACTCTGAGCATAAATCATCCACCTGTCAGGAGCGCTTGCTGCCGGGATTATGCAATGTGCCTGCCTTCCTTTGGAGGTGGAGTGAGCCGGAGATTGCCGCAAAGGGTCTGCCTTCATTTTCCTGCCGTCGCAGCCTTTCTTTCGCTTTAATGAGGGGATTAGTGTGATGACAATGACTTTCCCAGACAATGAGCGTCTTCGAGATTCTGGAATGTGCTTTGTAGGTTGGGGGTAGCCGAGCGGGAGCTTTCCTTTTTTTCCCCCTTCAATCCCAAATAAATCAGTGGTTTAAACATCTAGGCAAAGGAGCAGGGTGTCGTGCAAGGCCACCTGTCTACAGCTCTATTTATTGGCTTTATGATACTTCCCTCCAGCTGACGAACTTCAGGTCAAATTTATGGCTGAGCCTCTCTGAGTTACTTTCACCTTCTTTCCAGAGTTGCCTTTACAGCTGCTGCAGAGACCCCACCCCCACCCCGCCCCCATTTCCCTGGTTGCCCTTTCTCTTACCCTGGGCTTGAAGACCTAGAAACTCCTCAGTGATTTCGGTTTCACTATCTGTTGACTAGTAAAGGTGAATTTTTTTTTTTTTTAAACAAAATCCCTTATTCGTATTTTTAAGTTTGATTGTTCTGGTATGTTCAGAATAACCTCTATTGCAAAAGTTAAGCTTCCATCCCTACCAACACACACACACCAAAACGTATTTACTTTTAATTCAGAAAATTCTCTCTTCCTGTCAGCTTTATATATATGATACATACAAAAACATGAAATGATCGGCTTCCTTAATTAATAGGCCCTTCTGGAATAGTCAGATCTCAACCAAATTGAGACCTAACTTAGACTGTATTCATTTGAAATGGAGAGAATGGGCATTCCAGTGAGTCCCCTGCTTTTGAATAGCAAGCGAAAGGATTCATGTACCTACATCAGTTGCCATGAGATCAGAGGATTGAAAGGAAACCTTGCTTTAAAAATGGGACAGTGAGAATTCAGTGATAATCAGAGAAGTGGTACATGTGGTTATACACGTGTAGTGATAGCTTTTTTAAATGTTTGGATAGAGTTCGGTAGAGGAGAATGCATGCGTTAGACTCTGGTAGCATACTGGACAGAGTCTGTGTATTTTCTAAAATAATCAGGTTCTTTTACTGTCACAGAGCCTGAGATAAAGGAGGCATTGGATTTCCGTTCCTACCTGGGCTTTCTTTCTTTGAAGCCTTCGGGACCTCCTGCATGCGTTTATTTGCTAAAGGTGGCATTCCGGGCACCTGGGGAGTGAGAGAATGACAGTTCTCTGCTGGCTTCTTGTCCCCTGGCTTCTCACATCCCGGTCCTCTTTCTGCCTCTTCCTCTCTCAAAGCCAGGAGGCTGTCTGGATTTTCTGAGTACACACGTGTGAATGTTATTAAAATCTGAAACATTTCTAACATTCAGGAGGAACAGCCTGACATTCTTTCTACTTCATGTGTATATATGTGCATGTGCACGTATGTGCATTTTGTGTGTGTATATCGTAAATGTATACGTGTGTTATATATATGTATAATACATACCTGGTACATACATATGGTATATGTATTTTGTACACATGTAATGTACATACATATGTGTATATATGCTTAATATACATACCTGGTGGATGGGTAGGAGTGTGCATTTTTACATACACATAAACATGCGTACACACATACACATGCATATAGATAATCCCTTCTGAGAAAATACCTAACTTAGAGTTTGGTCTTCTTTTTCAGTCTTTCAGTTTTTAAACAAGTCCTGTTGAAGCAGAGCTGACCCACAATGCGGTGATCATTTCTGCTGTGCAAGAAAGCGATTCAGTTACAGGTCCACCTAAATCCATTCTGTTTCAGATTCTTTTCCCAGATAGATGATCACAGCACTCTGGGGAGAGCGCCCTGTGCTCCACAGCAGGTCCTTGTTGGCTGATCATGCCGTAGACCTCAGTGTGCACAGGAAAATCCCAAAGGGTTTTCTCTTAATGCTGAACACGCTGAGGTTTGGGCTATGTTGGGGGTGGGGCTGAAAGAGCGGAAAGTCAGACCACGCTCCAGAGGACCTGGGCTTTTTAGAAGAGCACTCTTCATAACGGAGGAAAGATTGCTTTTGTCCCTCAACACTAGTAGTCTTTCACAGCCTTAACCAAGTTCTTCAGGGTGTTCAGATGTGATGAAAGCTCCTTTTCCGAGCATTCAGCCAGCCAGCACCATGGACCAGCCCTCACATGTTGAAGTAGGAACTTTCTCTCTACTCTGGGGAAGTGACTCTAGGGAGACAGACTTGGGACAGAGCAATTTCCCGTGGGTGTTGTTGGGGGAGCAGTTGGCCTCAATGAATGAAACCAGCAGAACTTGAAAGTGTATTAGGTGACTAGGAAGCAGTTAGCCTCCCACTCTTCTTGCCAGTTTTTAATGTTTCAGAGAAAGCATCCGTTTTATTTTGGTCTGGTTTGGTTTTTCTCTTCCTTCTCTCCCTTCCGTCTCTGTGGTTACCCTGATGGATTCAGTTTCCCAGAACAGAAGTTGTGTTTCATCATCATTTTTTCTCCCCATCACTGACAAATCTAAATTTATTTATTTTTTTAAGAAAACAGGAACATTTGAAGAGATAAATGCAACACAACACAACCCTGACAAAATCTGGTGAAAAATCTCACTCTTTTATCTGTGGAGAAATTAGGTTTATCATCAGGAAAGCATTCTCCTTTCATTTTCTGAAAGGTGCTTTTTGACAGACCCTTTGCAGTGGACGTCACACTCACAAAACTTGCTGTCACAGGGCTATTTGAATATGGTGACAGGCTCATTATCATGTTGAAGACTCCTGACAACACTGCAGAGGGGAAATGGACAGGGCTGCCAATCAGCTGTTGAAAAGGCTGTGGTTGAAATGGGGTTTTTTGTTCTGAGAACAGTAGTACAAATTGACTGCATTAATTCTTTTTATTATAGCCGTGCACACTGTAGTTAAGGGCTCGGGAGGGTTTCCATTATCCACCCCTGTTTTCAGCAGGTTGATTAGCTGGCCGTAAAAATTTGTTCCCAGCTGAAATTTGGCAGAGGTCGAAGCCTTTTCCTATACGATTTAATTGTGTATGTGTGTGTGTGTTAGTTTTACTAACGGTTAAAAAAGAATTGCCAAAATGAGGTTTGATGAGCAGGTACGCAGGAGTCCCGAAGTCTCACTGTAATTCGCGATCATTCTGTGCGCGAAGAGGAATTCGGACTGGGAATCTGTGACTGTGGCTTGGCGTGCCTGTGGCTCTCTGATCACGGAAAATGAAAGACCCTGAGGGTTTACACACCAGCCTTCCCGAGAGTGGCTGTCCTGAGGCAGATCCTTTTCATGACACTCCTCTTGTTTGCTAGCTGCTTCTGACTTCATGGTGGAAAAAAAAAAAAAGCAATATGTGCTTAAAAGTCAAGTTCCTTCCCCAGTATTTCCTGTGATTTCCCCATTTACCACTTCACCAGGATTTTGCTTAGAATGGTGGTTGTCAGTTTTCACTTTTGTGGGTAGGTATGGCTTTTTTTTTTAAGCAAGAGAGGAATTAACTAACTAGAATATCTAAGATAGCATTATTCACATAGTGTCTGAACCCAACAATAAACAACCAAAGGAACTGTAAACTGACATTTTTTTTTTTTTTTTTACTTTGAGCTCTGTGAATGTCTGGAAGGTACTTTATCGAAGTCTCTATTCCAAAGGCAAAAAAGAGAGAGAGAAAGACATCACATTCTTACGTTCACATAAAGCAAGGGTATTTCTTGTCCTAAGTTTTGCACAAGGGTTTCTAATGATCCCTGTTCTGTTCAGTGCCTGTATTACTTCCTGGTGGTAAGACACTTCAGGAACCCACAAGAGAAACATTAGTTCTCTTCTGCCATTTGGTGTATTGCCGCATTTACACACTTGATTAGACTCTGCTCTGGTGAAAAAAAGTTAGCATTCTTCTATCAGAGCCAAATTCTCCCCAGGGAGTGACTTAGATCTTGGAGGTAATAAGTCCAATAGGGGAATTTTACTTACCTTCCAGAATTATTCCATTCTGACTTAACTCACTAACTGTGTCTTAAATTTGCTTCTCACAGTAGCTGTTTTATGTCCCTGTATGCCCAATGAGCAAAATTATTTGGCATCCAAATATGTTTGGGGAAAAAAAAATCTTTCTTCCTGTTTTGATGTTTAATAAAACCGAACCCTGAAACGTCCATTCTCAGCTCTTTGGTTTCTGTGCTGCTGCTTCCCTGGTGTCTTAGTTCCATTCCTGCGTTGATTCCTTGACCCACTGACCAGTGGTGCATTAACCACCCCCATTGTTTCAAGAAATCATCGAGGTAATGGGGAATCAATGGGGAACAGGAGTTTAAGGAATTTACTGTCCAGCTGGTGGTGGAGAGGGGGGATGGTGACCGCAAGGGGACTTGGGAGGACATGAGCGGAGCATCTGATCCAGTCTCAGATTTTTGAAGACAGTGACGTAGAGTGCTACCAGAAGAATGCATTCTTCATGGAAGACGGGGGACAGGAGAGCATCCCTCCAAGTAGAGAAGCTGCTGCAAAAGCTCAGATGCCTTGAGAGAGTTTTGCTCTTCTGAGGAAGTGAAAGTTGCTAAATGTGGCTAAAATGTCATGGCTGGTACAGGGACAGGGTAGTTGTGTTGAAGATGGAGTCAAGGTCATTGTGTTGAAGGATCTTGAGATCTAGTTAATGATTTTAGACTCTTAGATGTACTTTTCAGGAAGAGCATGGTGGCGAGAGCTTGGGGAATGCAGGAATGAGCCAGTGGTGTTGCCCAGACTTGCTGTCATTTTAAGGGTGAATTTTATCCATTTTCTTCCCAGTTTATTTCTGTGATCTTTCTCTCCCCAGTCAAATACAAAAAAGGACTTCTTATCTGTATAATGGCAATGACGAGGCCCTTTCTCATCCACAGGCTTCTCAAGTCCAGAAGTAAGACCATGTGGGAGCCTGTTCCAAGTTGGCTTATAGCTTGGGCCCTTAAGATTTGATCCTGTCAGGCTCAATGGGTTATTTGTCTTCACAGACAGAGTGTTCAGTATGAGAGTAAAAAGGACCCCGAGGAGCATTGGTGGCTCTATACTTTAAGACTCTTTCCAACTCCGAAAGTCCATTATTCTAATCATGGACTAACGATATCATACGCCAATTAATTGGTAAATCTGAAGAAAGCCTACCTTCAGGCTCTTGGTTTATAGTGTAGTTCATATCCTGTGAATTTGTGAAGTAATTATCCTCATGCAGGAATGTATGTTTTCCAAAAAATCACACTCATGCCTTTGTGATGAAATTTTTACACGATTCCAAGCACAGCTTCTGTTCTGTAAATATAAAAGACAAAGCATAGGCCTGCTTCCATCTCCCTAATATTTTAAACTTTGTCATCCAATATAAGAAAAAAAACTCTTGGAGTTCCTGTCGTGGCACAGTGATTAACGAATCCGACTAGGAACCATGAGGTTGCCGGTTCGATCCCTGGCCTCGCTCAGTGGCTTAAGGATCCGGCATTGCCGTGAGCTGTGGTGTTGGTTGCAGACTCGGCTTGGATCCTGCATTGCTGTGGCTCTGGCGTAGGCCGGCGGCTACAGCTCCGATTTGACCCCTAGCCTGGGAATCTCCATATCCTGCGGGAGCGGCCCTAGAAAAGGCAAAAAAAAAAAAAGAAAAAGAAAAAAATCTTGATCCCTAGAGCATATTTCACAATTATTTAAATAATGATTTCTATTTAACGAGACTGTACTAACAAAGCCTCCATAATAGAGAAAATAATCGTTTGCCTGTCTTTTATTTCTTGGCAGACTAGCCCTTAGTGAATGTCATGCTTATGTCACATGCCAAGTACCTTATTGAAAATATTATCACGGTGTCTGTGGTATCCCCCTCGTCTCCTATGAAACCAGCCCCATCCAGAAAGGATGTGAGGGCTTTCATGGTATGACATGATTTGAGCTTAACATTTGTTTTCTTCCATTTTAAAAGGATTAACTATTCCTTGTAGAGAAATGCAGAATGGGGGGGGGGGAGAGAAAATTTCAGCACCCAGAGGCAACTACTGTTTATATTGTGTGCTTGAGTGAGCATGTGGTTGCTTATAGGGCCGTGAACCTAATTCACTCTAAAATTTGGTAAGTGATGCACATCAGGATTTGTAGCTTATAAAAATCCTGTTTCCCCTTTTCTGGAGGGTCTAGACATATTCTCATCTATTGATGAGGTGCTTCTATTTCTATGATTTCTCAGAGATGAAAGAAACTGCATTATCCTGGTAATTTGGATGTTCTAGCAATTTGACTTTTATAGGTGTGGGTCAATGCTCTCTTATTACTTTATTTTGTTTTTTTATTTTGTGATATATTTAGTTTCACCCAGCTCTAGTTAGAGGATCAGTTTGTTTGATGGAGGAGACAGGCAAACACAAAGATAAAAGCAGCAGCAACATAGTTTACCACTATTTGGTCATCTGTTCCTCTTATTTTACCAGCCAGGGCTCTTGGTTGCAATTAACAGAAATCAACTTCAGGGAACTTAAGCTGAAAAGGAATGTAAGTAGGCAGGGAAATTGGTAGCTCGACATCCAATGGGAATGTGATAGAAGTAGGCTCAGGAAATGGGCAGGGGCCACAGGAAGTGCTGTGGCTGGATCGCAGCTCAGTTCATGCCCAGGAACACCTTCTAAAGGGCCCGGCTGTGGCCATCACAGGGGCTGGTCCCACTGGGCCCTGATACTGCTACAGTGAGCTCTGGAGTGGGTTTTCAGTACTCCCCTCTTTGAATCATATTCCCTGTTGGGAGATTAGATGGGGGTTCTGACTGGCTGAGCATGTTCCTCTCCCTTGATGCTGGGGTTCAGGTCAGCAGGCTCTGGAGTTTTAGTTGTCCTGTGGTAGGAGGTGGGATTCTCCTCTTCTCCCAGATTTGCACATGGTCATAGTGGATGCTCGAAATATAGGAGGCTGGCACCAGTCATCCATAAATAAGTGCCTACTTACTATAGCCATCAGTCCTAAACAGATGAAAAGCAAGACAGTTACAACCAACTAAAGATATTTGGTACTTGGGCCTCTTTGTAAGCTTTGGCTAGTTTGGGAGTATGTGTTTCTTATTTATAATTTCGTTTCTTCTTTCTGAATGTTTAAATTTTTTTCTTCTTTTACTTCTTTTTGTTTTTTAAAATTTAGATTTGTGAAAGAATGGCCTGCAATAGGGATAGTAGATTAGTAAGGTTTGAGGCCAGACCCAAGGTGTTCTTGGATCTGAATTTTGGCTGTACCACTTAGTAGCTTTGAGCTGTGGTTACCAGGGAGGAGAGGGCAGGGAGAAGGGGCACAATGTGGGTAGGGGAAATAAGAGGTACACATTATTATGTATAAAAGAAGCTACAAGGATATGTTGCACAACGTGGGGAATATAGCCAATATTTTATTTATATTTATTTTTTCCATTTTTTAAATTTTATTGAAGTATAGTTGATTTACACTGTTGTAATTTGTGCTGTACAACAAAGTGATTCAGTTATACATAGACATACGCCTATTCTTTTCAGATTCTTTTCCCACATAGGTTATCATAGAATATTGGGTAGAGTTCCCTGTGCTACACAGCAGGTCCCCTGTTGATCATCTGTCCCATATACAATAGTGTGCATATGCCAATATTTTATAATAACTATAAATGCAGTATAACCTTTAATGTTGTGAATCATTACATCGTATAGTCGTAACTTTTATAATATTGTATAGCAACCATACATGGATAAAAAGGAATATACTCAAAATATCTTTTAAAAGCTTAATAAAAAAATAGGTAGTCCCCGAAGAGTTTCCATATCATGCAGACGGTAGGTAAACAGTGAAAGGTTTAATCTGGGGATTGATGTGATTAGAACCCCATTTTTTGAAAGATAGGCAGACTCTAAGAGTGGCCAAGGGCGAGGCCAGTTGCAAGGGTACTAGTTAGGAGTCTGCTGCGATAGTCCTGGTAGAAACAATGACGGCGCGCAAGTAGAGGTCAGCTCTGTACCGAGAGAGGGGAACAGAGCCTGGGGAGAAGTTGGCGCAGTGGGGAGAGCGTGGTCAGAGGGTCGCTGGGCAGGGCCCTACCGAGCCATCTCTTCCTGACTCAACGGCGCTGCATTTCAGGGCCCTGGGGACCCCAGGATGAGGACCAGGACCTGGAGGTAAAGGGAGAGGGGGATGCATGTGGCTTCTGACATGCTGAGCTGAGGCGGGACACATGAGCAGAGACACCCAGGAGGTAGAATGGCTGCTCAAAGGGCTCTAGGCTGAAAATGAGATTATGGGAGCCATCAGGTGGAGGAGGATGCTAGAAGCCATGGGGAAATTTGTTTAAAACAGAAGAAGCATGAGTTCAGAACAGAATCCTGGGGTTGCTGACACTACATCAAGGACCAGAGGTAAGGAATCTACATGAAATTAAGAGGATCAGGGAGGTGGGAGGAAAATCCCACAGAAGGTAGCATCACAGAAATCTCCAAGGAAATGAACGTTAAAAAATGAGAAGCTGTAGAATGTTCAGTGAAAAGTGCTGTGGGGGCCTGATAATAAAGAGGTCCAAGCTGATTTGGGCAAGAACAGTTTTATTGGATCGGCGTGGGCCAGGACTAGGCAGGGTCCCTCTGAGGATCACACAGGTGGGACGAAATAGAAGCAGAAGTAGTGGGTGTGGACAAATGATCCCCAACCTTGACAGTGGTGGGGGCGGGGGGAGGAGGGAGACTAGTGCTTGTAAGAAATGTAATAATAACTAAAAATGATTGAGTTATTAACCGTGCCATGTACTCTTCTAAGTATTCTGTGTGTGTTGTGTGTGTGTATTTGTGCGCGTGCACGCTCATTGGATTGTTGCAACAACCTTATGACGTAGGTATTATTCTCAGCTGTATTTGACACATGAAGCTACTGAGATACAGAAATTAAAAGGCTCCCTGCAGTCAAGAACCTTTTAAGTGCTGGAGCTGGAATTTGAACCAGAGGAGTGAACTCCAGAGTCTGGATCTTCATCACTCTTGTTTATTGCCTCTGATATTTCCCTCTCTAGCAACCTAGAACTGGGTCTCTGTTTAGGAAAACATAATATTCTCAGGTGGGAAAAAAAAAAAAAATCAGAAGCAAGATGACATTGTAAGGATCAACTTCATATAGAGAATAAATAATGTAGTTTTTTTTTTTTATCCCAATAGAACCACATTAAAGAGTTTGCCTAAGTGTAATTAGGACAAAGGTGAACAAGGGTTGGTACAGGCATGTTTCTTATGCTATAAAGGTTGATAGGTAGGGTGGACTCCATTTAGAAAGATGTTTAAAAGACAGCTGAGGGAGTTTTGAGGTAATGTAACCAAAAATTGGGAGCCATTATGGTTCCTAAAAAAGAACCAAAGCTCTTATTTTTATAAATTCTAATCCTATAGAAGTAGTCAAATTAGGTAAAGGGAGAAAGAGACAGATGATAATTGTGTGAAGCTTGGCGACAGTTTCAGTGGTCCAGGTATGAAGCGATCAGGTCTGATCTGGTCCAGGTATGAAGCTTGTGTGTTCAGAGAGGTAATACTCTCCAAGTTTATGAAGAAAGGACTGAGGGATTTGGTGAGTGTGCCCTCTGCTAGGCACTGAACATGGATCCGGCGTGGGTTTATTTAGTTCAGGTGTGCTGGGTTTCAGGCAGTATTGGGGTATCAAAATCAAAATAGCTCATAGCACCTAATAGCCAGGTAGGAATTTCAGAGACTGAGATACTAGTGTGAGGGCAGTAGCATAGAGATGAGGATTGGGCCTTGTATGGATTCAAGGGGAGCCTTGAAAAAGAATGTCATTTTTTTTTTCTTGTGTCTCTGTGTGAATTTCCATGTGGTACTGAAGGCAGGTATGCTGAATATTCATTTCGGAGTATATTATCTGGTCCAGATAGGGCGTAAAGTGATGTCTTGATCACCTGTCATCAAATATCTCATGGCACTTTTTTAGAGTTAACACTCAGACCTCAGGGTCATGGCCACGGTCTACTGTAGGTCATTGTTTCTTACCTCTGGGAAATTTTGACAGGTTTCTTAGAGCTCTGGAATTATTTCTGTTCTAAACTGTCTCCTATTATTAGACACTGTTAAGTATCTGAATGCTTTTTCATCTTTGCAATGATAAGTGAACACAGGAACAGAAACTCACCGTATTGCTGGAAATGAGCCAAGGCGAGTTTTTATGCCTGGTTCTAAGAACTTAGTCTTCCTCAGATTTTAATGCTCGACACCCTACCGCCTATGACTTAGGGGAGAAAGGGACCACGACTGGCATTTGGTGGTCGCTCCTGGGGGTTTTGTGCCGACTTTGGGCTTTTTTCCAGGTCTCAGCGGCCATGATGCTGGCCTAGTGTATACGAGGGAAAAGGAGATTGTTTCAGACCTTTTTCAGACTGTATTGGTCTGGGAACACGGCCTTGGTGGTAGAGCTGGACTTACGCATGGTGGTCTGCTGGAAGAGCACCCTCGGGTCACGTGGGTGGGCATCCATGAGCACGATGCGTACGTGCTCTCTGCGGAGGCCTGCCTCTGTCATGCATGTGTTTGTGTTTCTGCGCATCTTGCTTTACCTGTGCCCACAAGCTATTCATGCCCGTCCCAGCCGGGAGGGAACACCAGCAAAGCCTCAGCGTATTGGTCATGGTTACTTTAGCAGTGCGGTGCTGTGTGTTTGTGTGACATGGGTGCACTCTCAGAGCTCTGCAGTCTAATTACCCTCGTCAGGATACCCGTGTAAGGATTTGGAAGCATCTGGCTAGTTTTCAGATGTCTCCTTTCCTTCCCTGTACCTTCCAACGTTGATGGAGTAACTAGTTCTTCAAGGTCCCTCGTCACGCAGCCGCAGAGCTCTCGGCCCGCACCTCTCCGCCTGTCAGAAGAGCAGGGCAGGGAGTATTTTACATTAGTACTTTCTGGGCTCCGTCCGAGGGTGTATTGTTGACAGGAGGTAGGCGTTGAGCTAGATGATAATGACGTCCCCATTGTGGGTAATGCACCTCTACATGGAGCTACAAACAGAATCTGTCATCTTCCCTGTGCTTAGGAGGGAGAGTTTAATGATTTCGATTAATGGCCAGGTTTAGTCCTAAGTTGCATTGAAATGTGGCTATAGATGTTAACGTTTTGAACTCGTAGAAAAAATAATATTGTTTAATTGCTATCTTCCATAGGAAGGATTTTGATCAGTTCACATGATTATATAACCCTTCTTTCTTGATTTCCATGTCTTTAAAAGTGCCATTCTCATCGAGAAATATGGAAATATGGCAAGTCCTTTCAGATACACTACTAATTTCTTTGAGACTTCAAAAGGTTGAAATCAATGTAGAATATTTCGAATAAAGAAACCTGTAATCAGAGGGATTTCTACACATCTAAATTTCTCTCTTCAGGAAAAGTCCTTATAAGTTGAGCTTACAAGAAGCCAAACACCAATAAAAAGCATGACCTATTAAGGAAGGAATTTGTGCACTACCTTATGGGGAAAATACATATAAATATATGTAATGTATTTAAGTATATATACATATTTATATAGTTCATACATAAATAATATATAATTTATTATATTTATATATGTTTTATAAAAGGTATGTAATCTTTCTTGTTCGTTGTGTTCCATTGATGCTATTTAATCAAAGGGAGACTCATGCATTTCTCTTACTGTCATAGTGCACAAATTTTCCATTATATATAGATCACTTTAATAAGTACAGGGAATTTCAGGTATAGGGTCTGTGCCCCCAAAGGGCTCTTGATCTACTTGAAAAGGATCAAATAGCACCTAAAAGGAAATGAGCAATTCTCAAGAGCACAGAAGAGGTCCCATATAAACAAGGCAGGCACTCATTGTCAGAGTTCAGTTCCAAACTCATTAGTGATGACCAGAGTGTTATAAGAAGTATTTGGAGCAGTTACCTCATGGCTCAACAGGTTAAGGATCCAGCATTGTTACTGCAGTGGCTCAGGTCACTGCTATGGTGTGGGTTCACTTCCTAGCCCAGGAATTTCCACATGCTGTGAGTACAGCAAAAAAAAAAAAAAAAAAAAAAAGTCCTTGGAAGTGGATTTTCTACCGTTCTTCAAGAAACATTGGAGTTCCTGCTATG
The DNA here is from genome assembly GCF_016906955.1 of Phacochoerus africanus. Lineage (NCBI taxonomy): Eukaryota > Metazoa > Chordata > Mammalia > Artiodactyla > Suidae > Phacochoerus > Phacochoerus africanus. Next base: position 12,370,883 of record NC_062555.1, on the reverse strand, counting down.
GCACAGTGGGTTAGGAATCCAGCTGCAGCAGCTCAGGTCGCATCGGAGGTACAGATTCGATCCCCTGCCTGGTGCAAGGAGTTAAAGGATCTGGAATTGCTACAGCTGCTGCGTAAGTCCTAGCCTGTGGCTCAGATTCAGTCTCTGGCCCGGGAACTTCCATATACCTCTGGTGGGGCCATAAAGCAAAATAAACAAACAACAGCAACAACAAAAATAAAGAAACGTTAGTTCTCAGAACTGCAGAGGTCAAGGAGAAGGACTTTCCTCAGAAGAGTAATGGTGGCCAGTTAGACACAGTGTAACTTAAGTCACAGGTCTGACTTAAGTGGTTTTCAGAGCATAGTGAGTATCACTCTGACTCAAAGTCAAGTTTCGTCTAAGGCAGAATTAGGAGATGAGGTTGGAGTATGGAGGGTGTTGCTAAAATTCCAGGGCAAATATGTGCCTTGTATCCTGTGGACAGTAGACATCCAATGAAGGCTTCTGTGCCTTAAAGGAAGTGATAGGTACACGTGTTTAAAATGGAAGCATGGGATTCCCATCGTGGGCAGTGGAAATGAATCCGACTAGGATCCATGAGGACGCAGGTTTGATCCCTGGCCTTGCTCAGTGGGTTGAGGAAGCAGCATTGCCAAGAGCTGTAGTGTAGGTCGCAGACATGCCTCAGATTTGGCCTTGGTGGAGTTGTGGTGTAGGCTACCTGCTACAGCTCCAATTCAACCCCTAGGCTGGGAAGGGAACGTCCATATGCCATGGGGGTGGCCCTAAAAAGCACACACACACAAAAAAAAAAAAGGGGGAGAAGGAAAAAAAAGAAAAAAGGTGGAAGCATGGAGGGAGGGAAGACATGGGGTCTGGTGAGCACATCACCGTGGATATTTCAAGCGTCAAACAGTGGTCGTCCCACAAGAGAGTGATGGCAATAGGACTGAAAAGAGGTGGACTTGAGAAACATTTCAAAGGCAGAATTCACCCAACTCAGTGCCTGACTGGATTTGGGAGTATTATTGGAAGGTGCAGGAATTAGGTCATCAGAAAAATCAATGGGGCCATCTATTGCCATAGAGTAATCCTTGCATGCCATCAATCTGCAGATTTTTTTTTTTAGGGCTGCACCTGTGGCATATGAAGTTTCCAGCCTAGGGATCAAATCTGAGCTGCAGCAGCTGCCTACACCACAGCCACAGCAATACCAGATCGGAGCCACCTCTGCGAACTACACCACAGCTCACAGCAAGGCCAGTTCCTTAACGCACTGAGCGAGGCCAGGGATTGAACCTGCGTCCTCATGGATACTAGTCAGATTTGTTTCCACTGAGACACGATGGGAACTCCAATCTGTAGTTCTGAACAGCAGAGCCAAGAGGATTTGGGAGAGTAGGGTTTTGTTTTTGATGCTTGAGGACCTGCTCCCAAATAGCTTGATCAATTATGGGAAATTCTCCTTCCTCAATATGACAGCGAGGAGACGGCCCTGTTGAGAACTCGAGGACCATTGATGGGAACTAACGGAGAGCATCCTTTTTTCTAAGGGGTGTGGCTTTTATTGTCATGTAACCTGAGCAGGTGGGTTAAGTTCCTGCTACATCTCCTTTTGCCTCACCTGGCAGCAAAACACAGGGCTGCAACCAATGGCTGTCTTTCCATTGGATGTGTGGAATCATGACCACATGTGACCCTCGGTATTGCACGTCTTTGTCGAATCTTTTAAGCGCACATCCCTCGGATGTTTCTTTTAATACTGTATGAGGTAGGCAGGCATAATTTTTCAATAAAACATGAAGAAAAGAAAATTCTTGAAATTGGATGATAAATTGGATTTTTGCCCATCTGGATAGGGTAGGTCAAGGTTAGTGCTTTGAGTGCTTTGGCCTAGAATAAGTAAGCAGAATTTTATACATAAATATCACTTATATGCCACTTACATTAAGTTTATGCTGTGGATACACGTCCAGGGATGCTTCCTGAGTCTTATCCATATTCATTGGCTGATGTAAAAGCAAAATAGGATGGGAGCCTTCAGTGGGAAACACCCTGTATCTTGACGTCCTGTGTCCAGACTTGATGTCGATATTGATATTATCTCAAGGAAGAGCAGGTTTCAGATTGGTGAGCCAAACATGTTTAAAGAGCAGTCTCCTTTTCTGCATCGTTCAAAATTCCGCTCTGCCTTGAACTGTTTTCTGAGGATAGAGGGCATTGAAGTAGATGCTCCAGATGGTAACTGTGCTCACAGACCAAAGGACTATGGATGAAAGGAGACTACCATCCTATAAAAAAGTACATTCTTGTAAATATTTATATGTTTTTTGTCCTTAAGGGCAAATAAAATATGTCTTAAACATTTTCCTAGGTCACATACAAGTGATTAAACTCCTTACTCATTTTGTGGTGTAGGCTCAGGTCTGGCATTGCTGGGGCTGTAGCATAGGCCAGCAGCTGCAGCTCCGATACAATCCCTACCCGGGGAACCTCTGTGTGCCATGGGTGTGACCCTAAAAAGACAAAAAAAAAAAAAAGAGTTAGTGAAGGAAGGATCAGATTATATAATTTAAATTATTACTCCACTCCTCCCAAGTTCATCCTTATCAGTGAGAGTAGGCCTCTTTCATTCTTCTTCTTCTTTTTTTTTTTTTGCCTTTTCCAGGGCCACTTCTGCGGCATATGGAGGTTCCCAGGCTAGGGGTCTAATCAGAGCTGTAGCTGCCAGCCTATGCCAGAGCCACAGCAATGCAGGATCCGAGCCACATCTGCGACCTACACCACAGCTCACGGCAGCGCCATATCCTTAACCCACTGATCAAGGCCAGGGATGGAACCCAAAACCTCATGGTTCCTAGTCGGATTCGTTAACCACTGCACCACGACGGGAACTCCTCTTTCATTCTTCTTGATTTGCCATTAGTTTAGCAGTGTGTCCAAACTTGGGAACAGTTGAATGGATGAGTGTAGAAGACTGAACACGACTCTCTGGGAATAGCAAGACATTCAAACTAGCACACCAGTTTGGTGATGGGCTGATCTAAAATGTATCGGATAATGATAGTTTGCAATTAGAGCTTTATGTCTATCAAGTCATTTCATCCTCAGAACAACACTGTACATGGGGTGCTATTTTTAACCCATCTTGTAGATGAGAAAATCCGGGAGCAGAGATGTTAAATAACTTGTTCAGAATCACACAGCAAGTTACAGAGCTGGGATTGCAACCCAAAATTTGACTTCTGAGCCCAGGCTTTTAAAAACTACACTATACCATTTGTTACTATAGAGTGAAGGGTCCCTAAATATATATATATATATATTATATATACATTATAAATTTATACATATTATATATATTATAAATATAAATATATATTATATATGTTTACATATGAGAGCTTTTTAATATCCAAAGGGCTCATCCTTTAATTTTTAAAACATGGGGAAGGACCATGAGATAGAGAATGCTCTGTGCCTTGGATCTTTATGAGTCAGTGTTGTCTGTTCAGGGTTTCTCTAAATCTACATTAAATGAGCTTTTTGGTTTAAAACCGTTTTAAGGCATTTTACTGACTAGGTATTTCTAGCCACATCCGTCAGGTATACAATGCAGATTATTTAGTTACCAAGTCATTCTGGGTATTTTTTAACTTCAACTGAACGAACCACTCCATGTCATGGGAGACGTAATCACCTCAAAAAAGAGGATTGGGAAGGTGAACCTGCTTCAGGAGAAGGGCCCAAACACATTACTAATTATCATGTGTGGCCTTTTCTCTTCTGTCGCCAGCATGTGCCTTTCAGCATCCACAACGTCCTACCTAGTGTTAGCTAGCGTTTTGCGGAAAAATAGGTAATGTCCTAACTCCAAATCTCACATAGCTACTGTACTCACTTTTGCTGAAACTTCCTTATTTGGCCGCCAATGAAAGTGAGAGACCTATTAATTCCTATTTCTTTGAAGAAGGGAAGCGGGAGCGATGGCAATCCTGGGCTTTTTGATGAATCGCTTATCACCATAAAGTGCCAATGGCCCCAGATATTTCTGATGATTTTTCTTTGTTTCTTGAGACAATAGGTCAGAGAGCATCACCTGGCATTTTTGTGTTTCATATTTTCTATGCATTTCTGGTTACATGGATCTGTAATTGCTGTGATTATCTCCCTCTCTCAACCGTGTGAGTATTGAGTTTACACACACACACAATCAGAACTGTGTGAAGTTAGGAAGTCTTTCCCTTCTCTGATTTCATGGCGTTAGATACTTTGTAAAGGCACTAAACCAGGAAACAAAGAAAACAGCTAAGGACTCCTGTGTGGGTTGGCTTATTTCATCCTCTTTGGATTTTGTGGTGCTGCATGTCCTGACCACCTGTGTGTCTGAAATTCTGATAGAGCCTAATGGGTTCTACTGAATGGATTTGCCAGTAAATCACTCGTTCCAAAGAAGCCAAAGTGACCGTGTCAATGGCACGGTCGCTCTCAGAAGACTTGGTTATTGACCCCCGGCCACCCGTCTTCCCTGAGTACCTACATATATCTCTCTTTGAGAATTTCTCTTGGCCTACTGTTGACTCAAGTGCACTGAATTTACAGCGATCACTCTTAACCTTACACATAGAAGGTAAAGAAAACAAACCCCACCAGTTTTTTTCGTGGTCTGCTCTGCACTGGGTTTATGTGCAAATTGTGAAGGCCCACAGTTTCGAAAATGATTTTCTCTGATGTTCTAAAATGCTGTGGAAAATCAACTTGATATTTTATGTTTCAAAACATTTAAGCACTGGAACGTGCATAAACATTCTAAACTGTTTTAACTGAAAGTGAGCTACCTATGTGTGTATTTATATATAGTTATATACATAGTTATAGCCGTATTTCTCACATATGTGTAAAATCAGGTCGTGTATGGCATACACGTATAAGGGAGTAGCTGAGCAAATTGAGACTTGATGCTAAGTGAGGCTAAGGTTGCAGACTCAATTCCTATGCAGTCTGTTTAGTTAATTCTTTTTTTTTTTTTTTTTTGTCTTTTTGCTATTTCTTTGGGCCGCTTCTGCGGCATATGGAGGTTCCCAGGCTAGGGGTCTAATTGGAGCTGTAGCCGCCGGCCTACGCCAGAGCCACAGCAACGCAGGATCCAAGCCGCGTCTGCAACCAACACCACAGCTCACGGCAACGCCGGATCGTCAACCCACTGAGCAAGGGCAGGGACCGAACCCGCAACCTCATGGTTCCTAGTCGGATTCGTTAACCACTGCGCCACGGCGGGAACTCCTGTTTAGTTAATTCTTAATCCATAGAATTACCCTTGGTTATATCTTGAATAATATTGCCGCTGGTCCAAAAAGGCAGAGTGAATGAGTCAGTGCAACCTACCCCACTATTAGGAAAAGAGGCAAATTTGTCAGAGCAGATCCATAATGTATCTGTTCTTTTGGGGGCAAGTTTCATTTTACTCTCAAATCCAATGTGATTTTGATATTACTGTGTAAGTCTTGTTAAAATATGTAAATAGGGCACTTGCTAAACTGACTTTATTTAGTGTTCTTTTAAGTGATCATAAAATTTTAATGACTATTATTACTGATACTCTAATAAGTACTTCAATGAATTTTTTGATGGTTAAATATAATTTGTGTGTTACTCCAGAATCGCAATGTGGGGATTTTAATATTGAAACATTACTGTAAAATATTCATACCATCAGCCTTCCATGTTGCTATACCATAGAATAAATGCATGTTGATTTGAACTTAAATCTTTCTGACATTCAGTGGTGAGGGTATCACAAAATCTTATAATGCATTCGTCATTCTGCTGAGGGAAAGGAACTTGCATTTTCAGAGTACTTATAAATTGATGTTAAAAACCATTTTATTCTAACCAAGAAGGCTCTTGTTTACAGTCCAATTTTGGACATAAATGTGAGTAACTTAAATAGAGAGATAACCTTCATCTTTCAGCAGCAGCGAGTGCTGGGTGAGGTCAAGGCCAAGAGTTTAGTGTTTTTGTTATCAAAGTGTTACTGTCTAACTTGAGGACCACAGTATATGGTCATCGCCTCGCGTGCAAACAGCTTGGATTCTTTTGAACTCTGCTCGGTGGTAGAACCTTTCCCCACACTGTAAGCCTCTCACACCCCGGAAGTTGCTTTTTTCTTTGGGTTTTTTTTTTTTTTTTGTCTAGTTGCGGTTGTTGTTTTTAAGGCAGACCAGCACTTAGCAGGAAAAGTTGCATCTCCTGTGCCTGTGACCAGCTGGAGGCCAAACAAAGCAGCTCACGAGACAGCGTTCCTGCTGCTATTTATGTAGCCCTCAGACACAGGGCCGGGTTTTTAACAAAATGATTGCTTGGGCTTTAGGTCTCACGTCATGAAGCATTTTGTTGATGCTTTATAAATAGTGTCACCTATTTATAACCTTCAGCCGCTATTCTTTTCGTGGCATTCTCAAGTGGCCTTTGGTTTGGTTAACATCAGCCACTCGTATGCACTTGTGTTGCTGGAAAAGTTAAAGAGGAAGAAGTGAGCGCTCACCGGCCCATCGGTGCAACGTCTGGGGAGTTGTTAGAGGTGGGAAGTTCAGGTACAATTGGGATCCTAGAGCAAACACTGAAAACGTGGCAAGGAAAGGATCGGATGAATTTGATCTTAGGAAGGTATCACTTGACGGATGCAGGACAGATCTTTACTGGAAAAGATCTGCATACGCTGAGAGTCTTAGATTCCACTAAAAGAAGAAACAGAAAGAAAAACGACTGAGGTGCCAGGTGATTCCGGTGGGAGGGAGCTGTCTGTGCGCGTATCCCCGGGAATCGGTGCAGTTTTCCTCTCATCTTGGCCGTCGGGGAGGATTTTAAAGTTCATCCTGCTTCTGCTGCCTTCCTCTTTCCTCCCGTTGTGGTTTACTTCCGGGCAAAGGTGAAAACCTGCTTTCCATCCCCGGCGTCTAATAGAGAATCTACATCAAAAGCAAGAAAGCCAGAGAAGAGAGAGGAAAAGTGAGGCAGAGAGATCAGCTCCTTGCTCTATGGCAGTTGATGAAAGCAGCAAAGGCCTTGGCAGACCCAGGAGCCAGAGGGAACTCACACAAGTGGAAGTAGCCTGTGAACAACTGCAGGCCAGTCAGCAACCCCGGTGACTGGTTTGTTGGTCACAATAGGTACAGATCCACATGCACCTCTAACCTATATACGTTTATAAACAATGTGAAGAAATAGCAAGATGGGATAATGGGAAAAAAGCTTTCTAAAATATTTCAAGTGGCTTTTTTCTTTTTTTTTTTTTTTCTTGAAAAGGATTACTGTGAAGAGAACATTTGCCAAAGCTACATGTTCTGGGTTTTATACCAATTTTCCAACTGCTTCAGTGTAGAATATACCCTTTTTTAAATTGAAGTCTAGTGGATTTACATTATGTTATGAAGTTTTAGCTCTGCACCGTAGTGATTCAGTATTTTTGCAGATTATACTCCATTAAAAGTTTTTTAGGAGACCATAGCTATAATTCCCTGGGCTGTGCAGTAGACACCTATTGCTTAATTATTGTACATTTGGTACTTTGTTGATCTTAATCCCATACCCTAATTTGCCCCTCCTCCTTCCCTCTCCCCCTTGGTAACCATGAGTGTTTTCTTTATCTATAAGCCTGTTTCTGTTTTTCGTAAACATTCATTGGCGGTTTTTCTTCTTTTTCTTTTTGTCTTTCGAGGGCCGCACCCTTGGCTTACAGACATTCTCGGGCTAGGGCTCAAATTGCAGCTGCACTTGCTGGCCTACGCCACGCCACAGCCACAGCCATGCCAGATCCCCCCTTGCCTGCAACCTACACTGCAGCTCATGGCAATGCCAGATCCTTCACCCAGTGATCAAGGCCAGGGATGGAACCCCCATCTTCATGGATACTAGTAGGATTCTTAGCCCGCTGAGCCACAACAGGAACTCCCATTTGTGTTGTTTTTTAGATTCCACAAATGATGATATCATACAGTGTTTGTGTTTCTCTGTCTGACTTATTTCACTAAGCATGAGGTTTACTCCCAACCTCCTGGTGGGTTTTCAGTGATAACAAGAGCCATTCACTTAACAGGTTAGGATAGGTCTGTGGTGGTTACATTCGAGAAACCTGCAGGTACACAGTATTGGAGCCAAACCTCAGCCGACTGTCTGTCTCCTGTGACCATCCGCTGTAGCACCTCTCTAGGAACTCCTGACATAATAGAGCTGTGACCATAGATCTTGGATCCCTCTTCTGGGGGCAAAGTGCCTTTTTTCCTGGCTATAGAAAGCAAATGCATGCTCCTCTGATGTGTTCAGTCTGGGCGGAGACCTTGTCTTTAACAGGCAGGGTGGGTAGGTCTTGCGGCTCAAATTCTCCCCTTCCTCATGTGGGTAACAGTAGCGTGAGGACAGGCATTAAAGCCTAGAGAAGATCTAAAGGTCCATCGTAATTATGGTAGATGAGTGTCAGTCACCATGCCACATGCCAAGAACGGAGGGGCCTTTTCTGTCTCAGCCGGTTACTCTGAAATGCCGTAAACTGGAGTCTGCTTTTTCAGCCAGCTGGGTTTCTGAAGGAAAGTCATTAACAGGGATTGTGATCAAGTGGCAGGTGGAGTTCCTGATGTGGCTCAGTGGGTTAAGGACCTGACATAGAGTCCATGAGGATGCAGGTTCAATCCCTGGCCTCACTCAGTGGGCAAGAATCCCGCATTGCTGCAAGCTCACAAGCCGCAGTGTAAGGTGGCGGGTGCAGCTGGGATCCGGTGTTGCCCTGGCTGTGGTGTAGGCGGGCAGCTGCAGCTCCCATTCGACACCTAGCCTGGGAACCTCCATATGCCACAGGTGCAGCCCCCCAAAAGGAAGTAAATAAATAAATAAATAAATAAAATGTGGGGACGCAAAGCACAGAGGTAAAGAAATAACCTGGGATGAGCGGAATACCTTGAGCCCACCGTGGTAGATCACAGACGGAGCTACACAGCGGAAAAAACACTTTACGCCCGAGACCTTGAAGGGGTAACCCTAAAACAAAAGTACGCAAAGGGCCTAGATATACTTTTATTCTCAAAACAAAGTTATTTCAGAGTGATTTCCCTGAAAGTTGGCGTTACCCTGCCTAAAGGTTTGTGGTCCACAGAAGTCTTTGGGGAAAGCTCTTTAGCCACTTTGAAGTAGAAAGTCAATGGCTTTTCTGAAATGTGACAGGCTCATAAACCCCAAACAGGTCTGCATGGAGTGGAGGCGTGAGAGAATCAATTCTCCTTGTCATTCCAGTAGTGAAACATATTAGGAACTATCCCCAATCAGTCCCTTGAACATTTTCTGTTCTTCCTTTAAGACTAAGGCACCTCTAGTAATCCAGCAGATGATGCAATTAAAGCCCACAGAGAGGTGTGCTCATTTATCTGGTCTGTGGCTTGGTTCTCTCAAGCAATCCTCAATTATTTCCCATCGTCAGTGATTTTTTTTTCTTTTTTTTTTTTTTGAAACCTGGCAATGATGTCAGCTTCGGTAAGTTAAGATGCTCTGCTCCCTATGCTGCTTATGCTTTGGTGCCTTATTAAATGCACCAGCTAAACAGAAAATGTAGTATAAATATGTTTCATGAGTCATTTAAGGATTCAGCCAAGAGACATTGCAATTGACTTTTGAGTCCATTTTTAGAACAAACTCTTTCAAGACTCCCCTCAACAGGAACACTTCCCCCTGCGCTAGAGCTGACAAGGCTGTATGCATTACTTTATTTTGATACTGACATTTAAACAATAAAATAAAGCCATTTAAAACAAATAGTAGTGCTTTAAGTGTCTGGGCTGTCAAGATATCAAATTATATAACTTGGAAAAAATCAGAATTCATTGTTAATGGTATGCACTTAACACAAAGGGTCGCTGGAGTATTCACCAGATATATATTCAGCTACCGTGTTGGAGCTAGCAGGCTGTATTCCTTTAGATAGAACTGACTATATTCACTTAAATGGACTTGACTCCAGTACAATCGCTGTATTCAAATGTCAAAAAAAGAGAGAGAGAGAGAGAGGGAGAGAGAGAGAGAAAGAGGATGTCACAGAGGGTCACAAATTATGTTGGATTTTGACAGATTGTAGCCTTGCTTTACACGAGCAGTAACATCTCATTTGTCACCGTTTGATCTGTAAGTGCGGGAATGGGAGCGGAAGGCCCTCCATCTCCACCACAATTTAATCGCTCTGAGGCCGCCAGTGCTGGTGGGAACCACCTGCCCTGCACCGCACTGCTGATCTGTTTTAATTTAAGCGTCCGTCCGCTGGATGAAAGCATAAATCGTCTCTCTTTGATCTGCAAATGGTGTGGTTTTGTAAAGCAGGGTGTGGAATCAGGGAGAAAGGACTTCGAATTTGGTGTAGCCTGGACACTGTGACCCTGTGGAGACACCAACCGTGATGTTTTTACTCTCCAGGAGTTGCAAACCAAGAAAAGACGCTCTTCGGAAAACTTGCGACAGAGCAGGGGAAATAGCTCAAGGAAACCTATGTGGGTGAAGAGGTTAACAATGAAATAAAAGCTTCGGAGCATAATAAGATATTGTTCTCAGAAGACTAAAAGCAGTCCTCCCATTCCTGTGTCATCCTTTTTTAAAATTGAACTATAGTTCATCAACACTGTTTTGTTAGTTGCAGGTGTACATGAAGTGATTGGGTTCTACACATATACAGAAGCGTAGAGATTTGGTTTTTTACGTTCTTTTCCATGATAGGCTATTACAGGATATTGCGTATAGTTCCCTGTGCTGTACAGTAGGGCCTTATTGTTTATTCATCATGCCTGTCATCTTTTAAACCACATTTTGGTGGTGTTAGTGTTGGAACTTTGGCTGCAAGAGGAACAACCGAGGAGATGTTAAAGGAATTTTATGTGTTGCCACCAAGAAGGGTCAGCGTTATTTTACGTCATTGTTTTTGTCAAACCATAGGTGGTTAGCAGTATTGTGTTAGTGTCAGGTGTGAGTGGGCAGCATTATTGGTGCACCCTGAAGACTTCTAGGGAGGATGTGAACAGCAAGAGGATTTTGTTGAAATTGGGATGTATCGAAAGGCACGCACTTTTAAATAAGTGATGTGATGACTGAACACAATAAACCTTACATCCAAATAGTTCCTATGAGCCTTGAAGTGGTCCCCAAGGCAAACATTTTAAGGTGCTTTCCACATCGTTTCGTAGTCTTTTTCCCAGAATCACAAATAATATATTTTTTTATAAATAAAAAGAGAAACCCTTTGTAGCACTTCTGCCAAAAATAAATTGGGTAATGAAGAATTGTCAAAAACACATTCACTGTTTTGCTGTGTTTAAAACAACGACTTCTTACTGCAGAGAGTAAAGCAGTGGCACAGGGTTTCCTAACCATGACTAGAAATACTTCCACGGTTAAGATGTTCCCATCATGATAGGATTTTTATGACTCCTGTAAACAGAAACATGTTTACAGGGGGCCTGCTACAAATTTTAATACAAAGTTTTCCGACATATTTTAAAATTAATAACCAAAATATTTCCAAAGAAGAATCCATGTCAGGAAAAATCCCCAAGAGTAACCCAGAAATTTCCAAAAGACTTCCCCTAGTCCACAGGGAATCACTCCACAAACCAAAGAAAAATTCCCCCTGAAATTCCTTTAGGATCGCATGGAAAGCAGAAGCAATTTACAGTTCAATTCGAAAAGGTAAAAATTTCTTCACTGGTCATGGTTCTAATAAAATTACCAGCAGAGGAGAAGGCCCCTGAAGGCCAGTTGAGTCATCCCGCTCATTCTGGCCCATGGATTTAGCTGGCTTTCGCCTCCCATAATTCCCATTAATGGCTTTTCTAAACAGTGTTTGCATAGAAAACATAAAGGTGTCTCCACCACTTGCATTTATTAAGTTACTCCACTGCGCCGCTGCAGGCTCCGAGGTAAACATCGCTGAGCTTTTAGGGGAAATAAGTTCCACAAAGCAGTTTTGGAAGACCTGCATTTTTATAATGGGATTCCGAGGAGTGGAAAGTAAATTACGGCTGTGACACTAACGGGAGTGTGCGGGACATGGGAGGCTAGATTATGGGGATTCTTCCTGCCTTGGAGGGCTGAGCTCTGCTGATGTGTTTGGACCACAGGGAAGAGGAAAGGGAAGGGGGAAGGGGTAGAAGAAAGAGGAGTGGAGAAAGGGATGCAAAGTGTGTTGTGTTATGTCTGTATTTTGGGAAATGATGTGGGCCCCCACAGGTGCGCTTCGCTGTAACCCAAGATATCTGCTCCTCTGCTTCCATTTCACAGCCTGTACAATGGAAAGGATTCTTCTCCTGTTTTCCCTGTACGCAAATCCTTCCTTCTTTCTTTTTTCCCTTCCTTCCTTTCTTTTTTTTTTTAGGGCTGCACCTGTGGCACATGGAGGTTCCCAGGTTGGGGGTCAAATCGGAGCTGCAGCTGCTGACCTACACCACAGACACAGCAATGCCAGATCTGAGCCATGTCTGTGACCTACACCACAGCTCACAGCAATGCTGGATCCTTAACCCACTGCGGGAGACCAGGGATCGAACCTGCATCCTCATGAATACTTGTCAGGTTGGTTAGCATTGAGCCATGATGGGAACTGTTTTTGTTCCCATCATGGCACTGCAGCTATGGAAGTTCCCAGGCTAGGGGTCGAATTAGAGCTGCAGCTGGCCTACACCACAGCCACAGCAGCGCGGGATCTGAGCCATGTCTGTGACCTACACCACAGCTCATGGCAATGCCAGATCCTTAACCCACTGAGCAAGGCCAGGGATCGAACCTGCATCTTCCTGGATGCTAGTCAGATTCATCTCCACTAAGCCACGACAGGAACTCCAGGCAAGAGTCACTCTTAAGAGCGTCCCATACATAGACTACTATCATCAGACACGTCCTGGTGTCCATTCATCTTTCCCTAACACCCTCCATCTCTTCGGTTCCTAAGCCTGGTGGGTTCTACCTACAGAAGATCTTTTCGCTGCATCTCTTTCTATTCACCTCCACCCCCTCTTGCCACTCGCTAGTGTAGATGGTTTTCTATTATCACCCGGGCTGTGAAATAATCTCCTTTGGTCTGTAAGTCTTCAGTGCTTCTGTTCCCAACATTTTCCTCACGGCACAGGTTAGAGTCCAGACTTCCTACCAGTGGTCTCAGCAGCCATTCGCACTTAGGCCCTAATGGACCTTGCTGGCCTTCTTCGGGCAGTGCGTGTTTTCACCACCTTGCCCTTCTCATGGTCTCCAGCACAGGGCAGGCTTTCCGTGCCTCCGTATCGCTGCTTGTCCATTTGCTCCACCTGGAATGCCCTTCTCACTCACATCTTCCCCTGGCAAGCCCAGGACATTTAAAGAAGTCACCTCTATTTTGTGAAGGCTTGTGAATCCTCCTCCACAGTTAATTGTGGGGTTTTTTTTATTATTGCTCTGCATTCCCACAGTTTTTAATTTTATTTTTTTTTTTACATACCTCTGGCATAACACAAAATGTATTACAGTGAGTTATTAAAAGGAGTCCCCCAGTGGATTCTAGGACCTGGAGGGCAGACAATAGGTTTTATTTTTGTCTGACTTACCCCCCTTCTGTCCCTAAATTCAGCATAGTGTTTGTGACCTGAGTCCATTTTCCATCAGTATTGATGCTAAATCCATTGGCAGCAGATATTCCAGGAACTTTCTTTGGAGGCAAACTTGAACTGTGTGTGTGTGTGTGTGTGTGTGTGTGTGCGCGCGCGCAGGTGCACAAGTGTGATATTTGTTAGTAGGTTTAATATTTAGATATAAGATTCTGTCTAGTGACTCGCTGCTAGGATCCTTATACCAATTGAATTGCTCCTTCAGGCTACTCTAAGCGAATCTGGCTATTGATTTCCGTGAAAAGCAACACCAGGATCAGAGAGACTGAGAGAAGGAACAACCTACCATTTATAGCGAGGACCTACTGTGTGCCATACTCTGGACTCAATGCCTTTCATAATCTTGGTTGCATCTCTCAGTGGCAGTACAGAAGTGAGAGCCTAGATCTGCTACTTTTGATTGAATGAATCTGGACAGTTACTTCACCACCATGTGCTCTGTTGCCTGTGGTTTTTTTCCCTCATAGGAGGGTTGTAAAGAAAAAGCGAGTGGGAGTTCCCGTCGTGGCGCAGTGGTTAACGAATCTGACTAGGAACCGTGAGGTTGCGGGTTCGGTCCCTGCCCTTGCTCAGTGGGTTAACGATCCGGCGTTGCCGTGAGCTGTGGTGTAGGTGGCAGACGCGGCTCGGATCCCGAGTTGCTGTGGTTCTGGCGTAGGCCGGTGGCTACAGCTCCGATTGGACCCCTAGCCTGGGAACCTCCATATGCCGCGGGAGCGGCCCAAGAAATAGCAACAACAACAAAAAAGACAAAAGACAAAAAAAAAAACTATAAAAAAAAAAGGAAAAAGCGAGTGGGTACATGGGATGCTCTCAAGACACTAATTAAGTACGCAATATTGTCAAAAAACAAGATTACACACACACACACACACACATATATACGTATACCCCAAATTTACATGCATCTATATATATAGCACTTATTTCAGTAGCACTTATTATCTTCATATCCTTCCAAGTAGAGTATTTGAATATCCTGCCCACAGTCACATAGTTGGTTAGTGGCAGAGCTGGGGCAAGGCGGGGGCTGGGGGAGTCACATTCAGTGCTTTAGGCGCTTGCACTTTTCCTCCGCTGCCGCCCCCCACCCTCAACAACATTCATGTTTAAAGCTGTGCTGTAATCATTAGTCAAGAGCTTCAGAAGAAGAAAAAATTAAGGTGGTCTTATGCTAAAGCCAAGTCAAATGGAGAAAGAAAAATATGCCTCTAAATATTCCTTAAGTGCCTTCAAGCCCCGTAAGCTGCATTCGCTTATTACACCGATGGGGAAGTTGATGAATGATGAAGTTTGTTGACGGGAATGCTGTAAGCCTGTATCTTCCCAAACGGAACGTTACATCCTGCCAACCATCAGAATTCCGATTTGGACAATGGCAGCATCTTTAGGATCCTTTTGGAACCTGAAGCAAAAGGAAATACAGACATTGAATGTGGTACCATTGTCTAGACTTTACTCTAAGGCACTGTATGTTTTTAAGGATTACAAGTCTATTTTAATAACTTCTATTTCTGTTGCTAAATGTATGACCTTTAAGTCGAAGGCACGTGTGCTTTTGTACACTTCTCTGAACCACATACTGTAGAGAGAAATAAATGAGGGCTAGGCCCTTCTGTGACAGTGAACTTCACTTTCGTGGAGACTGATCGCTCTTGAGAGGTGATAAATGTCGGTGGAAAAGTACAGTAGGCCATCGTGTATTAAATATGGAAAAGTACTTTTAAATAATACCGAAACGTGCAAAATAGAAGCTGACAGCCACCACCGAATGGAATGGTGGGCTCAGATTTTGTTTGGCAGAATTAACAACTGATGAAGATTTTGACAGGAAATGCCAGCATGGACAACACACACGTGGGCTCCCGTCCCAACAACAAGGCTATTTTTATATCTGGAACTCCTGTTGTTCCCCCCCCCCCCCATGGTAGATGATTTTAAGAAAAAAGTAGGCTTATTATTATTATTATTTTATGTTTTTAGGGCTGCACCCGCAGCATATGGAGGTTCCCAGGCTAGGGGTCGAATCGGAGCTGTGGCCGCTGGCCTGCAACACAGGATGCCAGCTGCGTCTGCAACCTACACCACAGCTCACAGCAACGCTGGATCCTTAACCCACTGAGCGAGGCCAGGGATGGAACCTGCATCCTCATGGATCCTAGTCAGTTTTGTTTCCACTGAGCCACAACGGGAACTCCTGGACTTGTTACTTCTAAAGTGAATTTTAGTGACGATGGTTTGATGAATCCCAAAGTATTGTTTTACTGAATCTGATTGAAAGACTTAGGGATCCTACCTACTTGGCATGTTTTTCATAAAGCAGAGCCTGACAAAACATGAAACCTCAGTTGTTGCTTTTGTTATTTCTGGATAGAAGTAAGAACGTAGACATATTAGAGTCTGCACCCACCGGGAGGTCAAGACTGTAGAGCAAGAGCTGTGACAAACGAAGCGAGCTCTCTGGGTAGATAAAGGTGTGACTCCATCAAAGGCCTCCCAGAGACAAGGATAGAAAAGTGTTGGCTTCTTTGAGCAAAGCTGTATCTTCTCCTCCTTTGAAGTTTATGTGCCAGGCATTGTGCCAGCCTTTAAGTGTTTAATAACAAACAAAAGCCAGGATGGTCCAGGTTCTGAAAAAAGTTTATAACCTCATGTTTAATCATCTCGGAAGTGAATGTAACCATGAAGATTCTGGAAGTGGATGGTCATTACCAAGGCCATGTCATCGATTGGCAGGCACAGCTGGTTTGAACATCCAACACAGACCCATTGGTGATAGATTTGTCACAAAGAGGTAGCTTGTATTGGAGATTGTAGAATGCAAGGAGAAGGGGAAAGAAATCTCAAAACCAATGACTAGGAAAGATGTTCAAGTCCTGGATTCTCCTCTGAGCAACAGGGAGGACATCTGTGTCATTTCTCTGTGTGTCTTATAGAAGATCCAACCCCTCTTCTTTTTTTTTTTCCTAGACCATTCTGGACATACTGATTTCAGGGGTGTTCTGTGGACTAGTGGAATCGGTAAAGGTGCTCTTGTAACAAGATGCCATCTGATTGCTTCATTCGATTTGAATAGTATGCTGGTGATTTATGCTCTTTGAAATGAGCTCCCATTCCCATAGAACCGTCAGACTTGGGAGCCATGAACTGCCTCTGGTTGGGAGACGGGTTGAGCTAAAGGTGTTAGCTCATCAGTTGTAGAGCCAAAAATAGAACACTGGCTCTGAGGCCAGTGTCGAGGCCCTGGACTCTGCTGCCCATTCCACGCACAGGGGCCCAGTCATGTTGTCTCATCCCATCGTTTCTGTGGATTGGACACCAGGAGCTCCAGGGAGGATTAGGGTGATTAGGTGAATCTGTGATTTCCTAAGAAGGTCTTAGGATGTCTAAAAATATCTTCCTTTTCTCTCTTGACACTTAGAGGAAGTCTATTTCGTGATCCCCTCAGCAAGAGGACTGAAATGAATTTATACCCCAAATGCCGATATTAAATATTTGCCCTTAAAAGCAAGGAGACCAGGACAGCTATGCGTATATGAAATGTGCATTGTTGCAGAAGAACATTTTCAGAATCTGCCGTCATGACAAAAGCAATAAAGGAGGATAATATTTAAGTTGATGAAAGATGCAAACATGGCTTTATTGGGTTTCTAAATTCAAATTAAAAGAATAAATATTTCATCAGTGATACTAATTAAAGATTGGTCAAAGATTTGTCTGTGTCTCATATAGCAAATACCAATCAGAACTGATTAAGAGAAGTAACATTTATTGGACTGCTCAGTTATAGGGAGAAATGATTACTCTGAATTCCGTTTCACTGGGTGATGGCTCTTTGATTATAACTTGATTTTCAGATGACATTAGTCCTTTTGTGCCATCTTGCTCTTTCCACAGAGTAAGATTTGGATCTGGGTTCGGGGTGGGGGGATCGTGCTTTGGGATGATTAATTCTGTAAACTTTGTTTGTGGTAGTTTTGGGTGGTTGTGTGTGCTCCTAGTGTTTTTATTTGGGCTATTCTTTCTCTTTTAAAAAAGCCAGTTTAAAAATTGATTCAACGGACTGTGATCTTCAGGCACTTCGCGGTTGATTATCACAGCCACGTGCTTCTTTTCTGTCTGGTTCGTGTATTTATGTGCGTCGTTAGGTACAAGATTCAGAGAGGATAGTTTCTGTGCTCAGTAAAAATGGCAATTGAGGAAATAGAGAATGGAGAAGAAGATGTCAAATTAAGGCCATGCTCCCTGGCGTGGGTCCCCCATATACCAGAATGGGGCTGTTTTGGGGCAGGATCCAGGGGCTGGTCTTTCACAAGTCGGGGTGTGACTGTGTCCCCTTAGGGTTTGTGCTGTGTTTTCTTTCTTTCCAGTACCATTTTTTTAAGATTGTGAAGCATGTAAATTGCCATTGCCATGAAATTGTCCACTCTGTCCACCTTGCCAGACCATCATGTTTCCTTTTTGTTTTGTAAGTAAGAGGGATGCAAAAATGCTTTTGTTTGTCCACATGATAAAGGTAAACAAGTGAATCGGAGGGTGCTGTCATGTAGCCTCATGGCAACTTTGGTGGCCAGCTGTTTTCAGCATCTGACTCTATCCACTTTTCTCAAGGCCAGGGTCACGGGAGGGTAGGGATGTGGTCATCCTTGAGATGGCACTGTCGTTAGCTCTCTCAGGAGTCAGAATGTGATGGGAATAGGCTAGAGATTTCCTTGATACTCTAGAGGTAACATGCTCTCATGAATGTAGAAATCCTTAACAGTTTCGGAAGGACAACAAAACCACTGTGGGTTTAGTGGCTACTGTGTAGCAAGAGGGTTCACGCTGAACAACCTCTTTCAGAGAAGAGCTTCAGCTCCATCTGTGGATCTCTCCAGCGGTCAAATACCTCAATTACCTTCGTCTGTTAACCAGGTGGAAAGTACTAGAGCATTGTCAAAACATCCCTGTCCCCCTCAAGCTGTGCTGCGAGTATCTGTAGACACAGGTCTACTTGCAGCCATTTTTTGTGAGCAAATATACGGACCAATGAAGAGTTAAAATCATCCTCAAAATGACCCGCTCCCACTCCGCTTCTCTTTCTGTATGTATGTGTTACACACCAGGTACATTAAAATTCACATTTAAATTTCAAATGAGTTAAATACACCATTGCTTTCAAATAAGTGACTGATTTTTGTTCCTCTCATGTTATATTAATATTAATATTATGGAATCCTGTAGCCTGGCATTCCTTGCTGACTATCTGATAATTGGGTCGTGGCGAGGAGGGTTGAGGGTCATCTTGTTTAGCTTATCTCTGCCAGAAAAAGAGGGGCCAATAATAAGGGAAAGCGGCCATAAAATGGTAACAAAAAAATTGAAAAGAAGATTTAATCTCTGGCCAATTTGAAACATATCCCAGGGAATCCATAGAGAAAAAGATAAAGTGTGACTATGAGTAAGTTAACTAAACACATTACACTGTAAGAGCAAATGGAGTTAGTCCATTGTACATGTTTAATTTCCTATTAGTCTCTGGCGTTTACTACCACGCCTGAGCTGGGGCATCTGTAAATTCAGTTAAATACAGTGCATTGTCTAAACATATCACAGCTCCAATCAGTCACCCCAGCTGCTGATAAGAAGCCTCTTGTATTATTGAATCTACAATGGGGAGACTCTGCAGGCACCAAGATAACAGCTAGGTATTTCACTTTTAAGTATGGAAAGAAAGAAAGAAAAAAAAAAGAAAGAAAGAACCCAGCTGCCTGCCTTTGCTTTTACAGCTCTGACATTTATTACCACGCTCAGACTTGCTTTCTACCAGTGATGTGATTTTTGGTTTGGGCTGTATTATGTCTTTCTTTGGTTTTAACTTCAACTCTGTGAATCAAAGAGAAAGAAAGAGAGCAGGGCAGAAAAGTGTGGCTGACAAACAAACAAACAAACAAAATCAGCTTTCCTCTGATTTTGAGATAAGCCATGGCTTCTTCAGAAGGTGTTTTGGTGTTTTGTTTTGCTTTTTTAACTTAAGCCTTCAAAATTGATTTTTGCTTTTCTTCCAGGCTGGGTGGGCCCAGAAGGATGACACTCAGTCTTTCCCTTTTCTTTTTCATAGTTTCTTTGATATTTTTCTTCGAGGTCCTCTAATGATTGATCTCAGAAAACAAATCACTTTGAGTCTAATGAACGACAGGGCAGGTCTATGCAAATGCCCTTCCCAAGTTCCAGGTACAGTTCTTCATTCCTCTTTTTATGATTACTTCATTTAGCCTTGTATAATTATATTACACCAATCTTTCTGCTATTGGTGACGGTGGAGATATATAGAATTATTTTTAGATATAATGCTATTTTTTTATTTAAAAAATTTCTTTTCAAGGGTGCTATTAAATGATTCCTCTCATGCCCCAGAAGTGTTCATATACCATTTTCTAAAATCTTATTCAGACACGGGCTGTTATGCGGTGTGATGATGATAATAATACCTGCTTCACACCTTGGTTTTTAATAGAATAACTGATCATCTTTTGCAAACTGCTCCCGGTCTACCACGCACATATTTGCGAAAGTACAAACCGCATTGCCTTCATTTGATTTTATGAGTTTGTATTTCCTCTTTCCCAAACAGATGTTTTGCTACAGCTGCTATTTGTTTAGTAAATTGGCTCACAGGCAATCGTTCTGTTTTCCTGTAATGTTAAGGATCTGACCAAAGACATGAATGCAAAAGAAAACAGAAGCAAGAAGAAGGGAATGGCAAGAACAAGTAACTTCTGTATCAAGTTCCAGTTTGAGCTCTTGTTTCTCCGTTACATTTTCTTCTGGCCTCGTTCCGTGCCATGCCTCTCTTGACAGGCACGGCCTCAGCATACACACATATTCATCTGCCCTCACATACAGGCCTCCCCCCACCCCATCCACCTGTCCACCTGGTAACGATCCAAAGCAGCCCTAAGGCCATGGGGCTAGGGTTTCAGTATGTTCCAAAGATGTATTCAGTTCATCCTGCACAAAGATGCTGCTGTGTATGTGGTGACAAATGATGCTCTGATTGGTCTTTTGAAAATGAAAAGGTCAAGAACAAATGTTTAGATGAAGGGGCAACAGCTAAGGATTTTAGGTGATCCAGGCCATGGAAAAGAACATAAACGTGGGAGTTAGCCGTGAACACTAGGTATTAGCAACAGATTATTGGTTCATGAAAGTGACCCAGTCCCTTGCTATTGCCATAGGATGCACTTGTATAGAAAGGTTACTGTTTCTTAGAGATGAGGTTGATGATCCAGCTACGAAAGCCCTCTAAGCCTAGTGCCCTTTATCAAGCTATTGTCTCCCAGCTCTAAACCTACCCTTTCTGTGTGACATCTGGGGGCTGGGAATCAAGGCAGGAGGAGAGAGAAGAAATTTGATCTTTATGTTTGCTTCATGTTTGCTTCCTGTTGACTGATCCCTGACAGTGCCATCCCAGCAAAGACCCTTTGCCCTGGCACTGACAGTTGGCTCTGTTTCTAGCTCTTTCTGGCACTGGAGCTCAAGCCCCATAATGCGGCTCAGAGGTCTGCGTCTCAGCCCAGCTGAGACCTCTTCGCTGGGCTTCCCGATTCTGACAGCACTGAATCTTCCTTTTGCTTCCATGATTTCCAGAAGCATCCTGTAGTCGTGATCCCTGCTCCCTTTTCCCTCTTGCAGTTCAACAGCCTTTGAGCCACTTTCTCATATTAAATTCTCCCCGTTGAAATGCCTCGTATGGTTTCTGTCTTCCCATCTGGAGCTGACAAAAGTAGACCCACAATCTCTTAATTTTATATGCACTCTTTCTCTTAATGTCACATCCTCATTTCACCACCAAGGACTAGGATATGTGTCCAGAATGTTATGGCATAAATTATTTTCTGTTGTCGTTATTGGAGAGCTTAGAGTTTTAAAGACGAGTTTGACAGTGACTGAGGTCAGTGAGTCACTGAGCTTTGCATTTTATTTCTCAACTTAAACTGATTGGCAGTGAGCAATCTTTGGTGGGGTATTCAGTCTCCTTAGCATCAATAGTGTCTTTTTATGGTGAGGATTAAATAGAAATCTATCTTCATCCAGATAGCAGTCAAAGCAGATAGGTAAATAAAGTTATAGCAAATATTTGCAAACCACTTCAGTGAAAATTAGGGTCGATTCATGGATTGTGTCAGTCTTTTGCAGAATGGATGAACAGGATAGACTTGGAAAAAAGTTTGGATAGACTTGGAAAAAAGTTTGTGTGAAATGTGGGTTTTGGGGTTACAATTTTAGAGAAAGCAGAGTTTAGTGTTAAAGATGAACAGAGGAAATAGTCACAAAAACGAAATGACATTTAAGAACTACATAGATTAATAATTTCCTTTGAAAATGTCATTCAGTATGTATAATGATTAAAATGGGATTTTAAGTAATAGGACATGTAAGAGCAAGAAATGAATGCACTTATTCTGATTAATATAAATAGCAGCTAAACTCAGTAATTCAAATAAAAAGATGGTGCTTTGAAATCTTTATTATCAGATTTTGCTATTTATAGCAATCAAATTAAAGCCGATCTCTCCTGTTTTCCTTTCTGCTGTATCGATGTGGTTTAACGCCAACCTGTGATACAGCTGAAAAATTATTTTGTCTTCATTTTCTTCAGGTAGGCAATGAAAACAATGTCAGATTATTGATTGGTTATTCATTTAAAGACATGTAAATTTACAGTGGGTTTACTTTTTTTTTTATTTTTCCTGAAACTTGAGCGCAAGGAAAAATCACGTCAGTGTTCCCTTAAACCCCGAAGATGGGTGCTCAGCTAGGAGGTTCCTTGGGTCCTAATTTTGAAAACGTGGTTTATCCAGGTTGTCAGAGACGTTCTAATGCCATTTTAGAATAACCCCCACGGACCTGCTCTCCAGTTGCACGAAATCAATAATCCACTAGGGAACATTTAACCTGGCATAGATAATCCAAGGAGGCCTGGCATTAAAATGGCCAAAGCGTTCCAGGTCAGAGTAGGGATTACACCAACACAATGGTTCATGGAAAAATGTTATTAGCACCTGTTATTGTTGGCCCTAGGTCTGATTTTCTTATCCCAGCCTTGTTGTTTGAAAAGTGCAACGACTCTATTTGGTGTTGAGGAATATTTGGTTTCACAAGCAAAATTTTATTCTTTGTATTACGTTTCACAACCAAAGCCGGCGTGTCCCTAAATAGTCACAAAGTCTGGGCGGGCTCAGGACAAGCTAGGTAGGGCCTATGAGCATTTAGACTCCTCCCGCAAATGTAATTGAAGAGCAATCACACGCACAGCATGGCGAGGCCCTCCTCATCCTCTCCGCTAATCATCAGATGCCAAAGGCTCATCCAGGCCAGCACTTTCTGTGCGAATGTGGATAATAGCCTTAACTGTGTGTTAAACAATGACTATATTTGAGAGCACCAGGAATTGAAGCCGAGCACAGAAAGGCCAGGATTTATTCAGACATGTTCCTACCTTTTTTAAATGTTTATTTACTAGCTGTGTGACCTTAGATAAATCATTCAACCATTTTGAGCCTGCATTTATTTAAGTGAAAGCATTTTAATAATCAGGGCCCATTTCAGTTGTAAGGGCTTTGAATAGATTTCAGTTTTTAAAGTTGTGTAGGGTACTTCAGAGTTTTCTAAAATTGTATGAAGTATGCTCTAGAAAGCCTGGCAGGTTAATAGTAGTTAAAGGAGCCATATAACATGTTACTCTTTTTTTTTTTTTTTTTTTTTGCTATCACGATGCAAGTCACTTCTTCCTGTGTCTTTATTTTCCGCTTGTAAATTGTAGGCAGTAATACCTGCCTCACGTTGTGGTGATTAATGAAATAATCTTCCAACCTGTGGGCATAGGGGTGTGGGCACAACAGCTTTTTCAAGGGCCTCGGGAAAAAAGCCACTACAGAGAGAGCAGCTGAGAAGCACCAACTTGCAGTAAACGTGTAAATCCCAAACCCACCACATCCTGCCCTAAATAAAGGTCCATCCTTGCTCACACACTTTGAAGTCGTGTTTCTCTGTCAGAACCCAAACCACTCAGGAGAGTTACTGCTGTTTAGTAAATGTTTTCAATCGCAGCCCCCTTTGTTTTCCCATAACACTGGCAATGTGTTCCTTAGAGTTTTCTGGGAGCTCTCACCATCCTGTTCTGCCTGTGACTGTGACCTTGGCTCCTGATGCGGTGGCTCTGAGGCAGCCGGACAGACGCACGTGTGCGGAGGGGAGCCCCAGGGTGGCGCCGGGGTGCGCGGGCTGTCGGCCAGGACTCGGTCCCAGGGCGTCCCCTCCACGCAGCAGAGCCCCTGGCCGGGCGCCCATCTGGGGCGGGCGGGCGGGCGGCCTGCGGGTGGGTGGCCGGGGGCCGAGCTGGCAGTTGCAGCCAAGCATCCCCGGAGCATGCCCCGCCTGCAGCTGCAGGCGCTGCCTCCTTCCGCATCCCGCCTCCCGCCTCCCGCCTCCCGCCTCACTGGCCGGCTTGGGAGGCCTCCGCGCAGCCCTTAACGACCTCCCTGAGCCAAATCCCAGGGGGGAATTGAGGAGGAATGCAGAAGCAGCTTTTTCTCCCTCATCATTTGAGATACTATTTTATCTTTAACAATCCGCGCTCAGAAGGGAAAGCTTGGAGTGAATAGATCTGTCAAGGAAACAGGATGCAGCCTGTGTACCCCCAGCATATGCCTCTGCTATGTTGTCTGAGACCTGCCTGAAGGCCGGTCATTGTGCACTGGTTACTCTTGATGTACGTGCATTTAAAGCATTGAATTGAATAAGGAAATCTAGCCCAAAGCTGCATGATCCCTTATTCTAAAGTTCTTTCATAGGACTTGGGATAAATGCAGTAGTCCCCTAGACCTCAAAAGTGGACTCTGGCATAGAGGATTCTGTCTTTTTTTTTTTTTTTTTAATTGACATGATTTTTTAAGTTTTAGGTTCATAGCCAAATTGAGTGGAAGGCACAGGGTTCCCATATGCTTTCTCCCCATGCTCTGCACACCCTGCCCCACCATCAACACCCCATAGGGGAGTGATGCCTTTGCTACAGTAGAACCTATATTGCAGCGTCATGATCCGCCGAAGTTCATGGTTGCCATTGGGCTTCACTCTTAGTGTTCTGTGAGCGTACCCGCCATTCCAGCATCACACAGAATGGTTTCACTGCCCTAAAAATCCTCTGATCTTCACCCATTCGCTCCTCCCTAGTCCCTGGCCCAAGGTGGAATTTTTTTTCTTTTAATAACAGGCAAGAAGTTTCGCCCTAATTAGTCGCTTGTTTTCCTTATGGGCTGCTCTCCCTCATAGGGAAGACAGGGTAGCAGGAAGCGTGCTTTCATAGGTTAGATTTTGTTAACAGGGGCTATTAGTGTGTGTGTGACTTCTTAATCCCCCTTCTGCTAAGGGGCAGCTTCAGCCCGACCAGTTCTAATTAGCAGGGAAACGCTCATATTATTTTGGTACACTGATTACGGGCAGATCCTAACTAGAAGTCAGTTTGGATTCCCAAGAGAGTTCAGTGTTAAGAAATGCAAAGGGTACCTTTTTCTTTTCTTTCTTTTCTCTTTTCTTTTCTTTTTTTTCCCTTTAATTCTCCTCCACCATGAACTCCAGATAAGCAGCAGGCCCGAGCCAGATTTCATTACTATCACGCACTCTTCATGGTCATCTTTTAATATTTGAAAGGATCATTTGTTAACTGGAAATGGTCAATTTTTTTTTCTTTGGCTTTTGAAATATAATTTTCAATTTTTAATTTGATTCATTTAGATGAAATCATTAATCAGGGTTGAAACTGAGTTAATTTTCTGGAAAATAAATGAGGTTGTTAGAGGGAACATTATTAAGTGGGCTCTTTGTAAGAAAGGGATAATAGCTGAAAATATGGAATACTTGGAGAACTGTAGCATGTGGGTAAAAATCGAAAGCATTTTTTTTTCCCCGTGTTAAGTGGAATAATTCATTTTAAAAATTAGTTAGATCGGAGGGTTTTCAGCATTACGCATTATAAACATCTCATTAATTATATTAAAATTTGTAAATAGCAAAGTTTTAAGACATTATAAGGAAAGCACGCCATGTAAAATTCTCTTTCTTGCTGTGAGATGTTAAGACATGTAATTTCTAATGTGCTTTTACCCTCTTTCTTTAAAAATGACTTAACCCATACTAGCTTTAATATGCTTTATCTCGTATTTCTTTTTTTTTGGATTTCAAGAATCTTTGATTGTAGTTTCATTATAAAATATGTCAGAAAGAATTCACTGTTAACCAGTATAATATATATATAGTATGTTTAGTTCCCCAGTGCTTCCTTCCTGACCTGATTTATAGTCACCTTTGGGTAGTTTTCCTTTCTTAACCCCATGTCATTATACGTATCACTTTGTCCTAAATTCCCAAATCTCCATAGTACCCAAGGATTTAGCTTATAACATGTCACTTTAAATATTGACTCTTTGTTGCTTTTTAATTATTGTCATATTACTTCCTCTCTGCATCTTTTGCCTCTTTTAACTGTATCCTAAAAATACCAGTCAGAATTAGGCGTTTCTGTACATGCCATAAGTTCTCACAGTAGGTGTTCTGTGAGTCCTTTGGGACTGATCCACTCAGTGCAAGTGACAGGGACTTTAAGAGTCTAGGATCTTTAAGAGAAGGGCTTTCTCAAGTTGTCTACCTTGGAAGCAGATCCGGGCCCCAGACCATATCAGGCCTCTTTTTTTCCATTGGAACCTGGATCAGATTTTGGCCATTGAAGAAGAGAGCCTATTTCACTGGCTTACTGCGGGGCATGGCAGGACTTGAAGTGACTGGGCGGGTGCATAAAGCATCCTACCCGAGAAAATGAAGAA
This sequence comes from Phacochoerus africanus, assembly GCF_016906955.1. Lineage (NCBI taxonomy): Eukaryota > Metazoa > Chordata > Mammalia > Artiodactyla > Suidae > Phacochoerus > Phacochoerus africanus. The sequence continues at coordinate 12,344,383 of NC_062555.1, read as the reverse complement.
AGTCGAGGTCTGGCCCCACATCTAGCCACCTCAGCTCACCCTTTAAGGGAGATGCTGGTCCCTGGAGAATCCACTGCTCGTGGTTGCTTCTGATGATTGCCTCAGGTCTTCACGTTTCACACTGCGCCTTTTCAGCATGAGCACTTCTTTCAGAGCTTTCAGTTGAATGTCCTGTGTAGAGAAGTTCCCATTCACGCAACTCGAGGGGTTTTTATTGGCCCTTCCGTGAATGCCCTGTTACCTCTTTGTGGATGCAGGGAGCAAGCACAGCCAGCCCAGCTCCCAAGTTCTGGGGGCACCTGCTGAAGGCTTACGTTTGGTTTGCAGGATGAATTATACCATCAATTCAACCTGTCTGTATGTTTTTCTGTAGTTGTTTCTAGCCACGATTCTGTATTGCTAGTCCCATAAAGCAACATAAATGAAGGATTAAATAGAAATGTTGGCTCATGGATGTCAACATGTTTCTCTAAGGTATCCTTTCAATCCTTGATCCTCTTGAGGTAATACATGTGAAATATTTGAGGCAGTTCCTGGTCCCCAATAAGTATCCCTTAATGTTAGCTCTCATATTATTTTTTTTTTTTCATTTTATGGCCATATCTGTAGCATATGGAAGTTCTCTGGCGAGGGGTCTGATTGGAGCTGCGGCTGAGGTCTTACAGCACAGCCACAGCAACCCAGCATCCAGACTGCATCTGCGAACTACACCACAGCTTGTGACAACACCGGATCCTTAACCCACTGAGCAAGGCCAAGGATTGAACCCACATCCTCACAGAGACAACATCAGGTCCTTAACCTGCTGAGCCCCAACGGAACGCCGAGCCCTCATTATTGTTATTGTCGTTGCTCATTGAAAAGTAAGAGGGAGGGAGGCGAAAAGCATTTACGATTGGTGTATATGTGTACGGACTATTTGCGTGTGTGTGTGTGGAATGTGTGTGTGTGTGCATGTGCGTGCCCACCACCCTCCACACCGTAGCTTGAATGCAGTTCTTTCTAAAACACAAATCTGATCAGATTGTCCCATTTCTCGTGTCCTCGTTTTCCCACACCGCTTATTCCGCCGCTTAAATTCATCTGCGGCTCTTCACGTGGCGCGAGCGAATGCCTCCACTCCTTGGAGAGGCCTTTTAGGAGCTGCAGGACCGGGTTCCTACCTGCATCTCATGTGTCTGCAGCTTGTCACTCCGCAGAAGTCTTTGTTCCCAAATCAGCCTCGTCTAGTCGGACTTTCAGCAAGAATGGAGATGCCCTGTACCCAGTAGGGTAGCCACTCGCCACAGCGGACTATGGAGTATTTGAAATATCTCAAGTAGAACTAAGAAACGGAAGCTTCGATTTTCCTTCGTTTATGTTGAAATATAAATAGCCACATGTTGGGTAGCACAGTTTCAGATCCTGGGTGGGTTTTTGTTGTTGTTGTTGTTGTCTTTTTAGGGCCACACCCGAAGCATATGGAGGTTCCCAGGCTAGGGTCCAATTGGAGCTGTAGCTGTCGGCCACAGCCACAGCCGCAGCCACGTGGGATCCCAGCCTCGGCTGAGACCTACACCACAGCTCACAGCAACGCCAGATCCTTAACCCGCTGAGCGAGGCCAGGGATCAAACCCGCGTCCTCATGGATGCTGGTCAGACTCGTCCACTGAGGCGTGACGGGAACTCCCCAGATCCTGTTGTTCCTTGCCTCTCTGCCTCAGTTATCTTCTGTGACGAAAATGTCCTTCCGTCTTCCTCACCCTCCTGTGCACCTCGACACCTCAACTCAGTGACACCCAAGGACCTTCCTGGACCTACGTTTCCTTCCTTATGTTCCTTCTAAGGTCTGGCCCATGATTTTACTGGAAAACAAACTTTACTTAGCTGTACTTATCTATCTGTTTTCTGCCCTGGAAGAAAGTTGACTCCTGTGCCTACCGTGGAGCCTGGCACATAATACTGAGCATTTTTTACATGCTTGAATAAATGGAATTGGGTGAGTGTAGTGAGGCGGACAGATAAAACTGATCCCTTTTACATAAGCTAAGAAATTACATAAGCTAAATGTGTTCCTTGTATTATTATTATTATTATTATTAGAGAGGGCAAGTTGAAACATTTGAGAATGGTTGTTATTGTTGTTGTCCTCAGATGGGGCAAATTTAAGCACTTTAGAAATACAATAGAGAAGATCCTCTAGCTGGTCAGCAGCTCTCACCTTTATGCAAACATGGTCGAGATCCAAGAGACGGAAAAAGCAACATATATTCTTAGTTGTTAACCTGCACCCCTCTGGTATTTGCAATACCCTCACCCCTAGGAATTACATAGCCTTAGTACTCAGGATGCTGCGGCCAGATCAGATTTGGCCCACGTCGTAGTGTACACAGATGCAAACATATGCCACTGATTGCAAAAAAATTAAATTTAGTTACTGTTTGGACGAGGAAGCCTAAGCCGCGATTCACTTATTTCAGAATTGACTGCATTGTGACGGTTCAGCCATCTGTCCCACATGTGACATGTTCAGCCTACATAGATGTTGTGGTGGCATTGATAGGGGCCAGCCGTGTCGGCCAAAGTGAATGCAAATGTTTAATGTTCACAAACAGAAATTGGTTTAGAGGTAGCTGCTCTTTTTCCCACTCCCTCCTTCAGTCCCTCCCTGCCCGCCCCAGAGTCTCAGGCTTTGGAAAATACAAGTGAGGCCAGCGGAGGAGGAGGAGTGTGATGGGTCAGCTCTAACTTCCTTCTTGCAAGGGAGGCTCGCCAGGTCAGGGTCAATCCCTTTCAAACCTCCTCCTCTGACTTTGAAGACAGAGCACCACCCTCTCCATCTCTGAAGCCTGGCAGTGGCCCTTTTTGTTTTCACGCACTGAAAATAAAGTGTTCACATGAGCTCATTTACTGAGAGTGGAGTTGGCAGTCTTATCAGGAGAGGAGAAAGGCACTCTGAAGATGAAAAGCCCTCGCAGTGACAGAAGTCTTTATTACTTTGGGCAGTAATGGAATGCGGTGTACACAGGGTAAAGTGACGGCTACCTGGAGCATTTAGGGAAAACTAGAGCAGTAAATGTGGTTTATGTTGTTCCTCATCTGACTTTCTCAGGGAGCCAGTTGACCCCAGGGATGGGGCTTGTACAGGTTTGAAGCAATGTAAGAACTGCGTTCTTCTCCAGAGAAAACGGAGTGGCGGGTAATCCCTGATTGCTCTTTGAATTGGCTTGGGGGCCGCAAGCGTCAAAATAATGCATATGAAACGTGGCAATAAGCCTTTGTCTTTCTCCCCACACTGCTAAAACAGCTAACTTGCTACGGAATTTTTGGTTTTAACTGTTCCACCATGTGTCTGCTAGAATTATGCGGAAAAGAAACGCTATCGATGCTTTGTGTAATTGTTTTCATAATCTGGCGTTGCAGAAAATAAAATCATCACTGGATCCCAAGGGCTTGGAGGCAGTTTAAGCAGAAATTCAGCATTCTAAGAAAATCCGAAGTTGGGCAAAACCCAGCCAGGAGTGCCCTTAGCTTTTTCACTGAGTCGTACCCAACTAGACAGCTAATTAGGCTCTCTCAAAATTTATATTTGTCTCCAGAAATAGAGGAAAGGTGCTAAAAGCATAATAGGAATGAAATCTGCGCTGCACCCTCTTCCCAAGCAATTGACGTTTTATGCATTTGACATTTGACATTGGGTACGAGGGCTTTATTTCTTAAATTATTTGAAATTCAGCCCTCTGAAACAATTTAAACAAGTTCTTACTGTACCGGCTTCTCCATGAATTTCCAGGCTATATTTTATCAAGCGGAAAAGTAAATAAGTTCAATTATGACAGATGCTTTTGGACTCCAGCAATTGTGCCAAATCAGGGTTTCCTCTTTCTGGATGTGTCGTGATCCTGTCACTTTTGAGCTAACCTGAGTTCTTAAAGTAATGAGAGCTGAGTGCCACGAGGACGAGCGAATTTTAGACATCAAATAAGCCTTCTTGAGTAATAATATCCATCGGGGGGGGGGGCAAAAAACATGTTTTCTCTCACTAAACTTGTTTAATATACTACATACTGTTTGGTGGTAATCACGTTATTTTTCTCTTTTCAACCATGCCTTTTCAAACATTTGCCTAGAAAACAATAGCCCTCTCATTTTTCTTAGAAGGAGGGGAGGTAGCTTTCTCACTCTCACACAAGTACTTGCAGGATTTTTCCTAGAGGAGTTTATTGAAACATCACCTCTAGCCATAGTCTACTCTCGGCAGCACGGATTAAGTGGTTGCCTATTGTGATGTGACAGATGCTACAAATGCCCCAGGTCTCAAAATACCTTCTCTACCAAGACACTACTGAGTCCTGAAATTCTACCAATAAAGACTAATTCTTTTTGCCTTGCAGTTTTTTCTTCCTTTACATGTTACGTTCAGCCTTCCTGGGAAGGAACTAGATAAAGGTCGCAGAGAATTAATATCACTGATTGTCTGTTTTGTGCCAGGTACAATGCTAGGCCTTTTAGAAATGCTGTTTTCCTAATTCCTCTAACTCTACAGAAGAGGAAAAAATGAGACTCAAAGGTGGTGGCAAATTGTGCAAAGATCACACAGCGAGCAAGCGGTAGAGCCGTGATTCCAGCTACGACCAGTCAGTTTTTTCCACTTCACTTTTAGGTGAACGGAATGATCACGTTTCATTAGTCGGTTTCGGGATGCTGAATGCTCAGGTCAGCTGCTGGGATGGGGGTAGAGGACCAGTCTTCGGAGGGGGAGTGATGGAAGACAGTTTCCTGGAGGTCTTCCTTCTTGATTGGATGGCTGGTTGCATAACAGGACCTATTGTATCACTGAGCAAATATATTTTCGTGGACATTTTGCTATCCTCAAACTATTCCTACTTGGAGCTCCTGCTGTTACTGGGATCTTTGGCCTCTCTGCAGTGCCAGGATGCAGGTTCGATCCCTGGCCCTGGCACAGTGGGTTAAAGGGTCTGACATTGCTTTAGCTACAGCATAGGTTGCAGCTTCAGCTCAGATCTGATCCCTGGCCTGGGAACTCCATATGCTGCGGGGTGGCCAGAAAAGAAACAGCAACCAAAAAACCTCCTACTTGAAAGAGTATTCAAAAAGGTATAAGTAATATTATTGTCCCTAAAAGGCATTAATTGGAGGATAAAAATTTGAAAAACTAAAACAATGTCTAAAGGATAGTGAAGTGTATTTGTTTTTGGTTTTCTTTTTCTTTTTTTTTTTTTTGCATTTTAGGGCCACACCCGTGGCACATGGAGGTTCCCAGGCTAGGGGTCCAATTGGAGCTACAGCTGTCAGTCTACACCACAGCCACAGCAACACCAGGGCTGAGCCAAGTCTGCAACCTACACCACAGCTCATGGCAATGCCAAATCCTTAACCCACTGAGCGAGGCCAGGAATCTAACCCGCATCCTCATGGATCCTGGTCAGTTTTGTTAACCGCTGAGCCACAGTCGGGAGCTCCGGGAAGTGTATTTGTAACGCAGACGTGAATATTGACAATGGCTGATATGTCTCTGAAACTCTTCATCTCCTTCTGTCATTGCATGTCTGGGAGATAATACTAGTTTTATCCCCATTTTACAAATGAACAAGCTAAGGCCCCAAAGAGATGAGGCTCATACATCTGGGAAGTGATGGAGCCAGGGTTTGACCCAGTTTCATAAATTTAAAGTCACGATGGAAGGAAGTGCTTCCTTCCACCAGTTTTAAGAAGTTTCCCTTGTGTGTCAGGATTTGATCTGTTGTCAACTACTGCTAAGTTTCTTTCAGTGTGAGTAGAAGAAACCCTATTCACTGGGAATTCATTTCCGAGTTACATATAGTTACTTTTGATTTCAAATCTGTGAACTCTATTGAATGACTTTAAACAAGATAATTCTCAGACCTTATAGAAAGGTACAAAGTGGTTGGCTTTTTAGGGGGATAATTAGAATGCAGATAGGTATTTACAATTGGCCATTGTCAGCCTCCAGTCTTAGTCACCGCTTGGCCTGGTTGTCATAGGTGTTCCAGATTAAAAAGACAAGGTTGTGGTGTTGGGAGGGCCTGTGTCCGCGTTGGAATTGTCTTCTTAGTGTCTTTGAAACAATGGGTCCGTATTTCCATTTAATTAAACAGTAAACTTGTGCCTCAGATATATGAAATTCACCACCAACACTAATTGATTTTGTTCATTTTCTTTTTTTTCTTCTTTCCACCTCTTTAAAAAAAAAATCACAGTTGACAATAAAGGACTGTCCATTTTAGTTAAAAAGCCAAGCAACAATGGAAAAGGAGATAGATGACTGCAGCCTCCCATACGTTAATTGCGACGGCATGGGGACTCTGATTCATTCCGATTGAGCAGTCTGAAAAATACCATCTTATTTCCGTGGCAGTTCTTTGTCTAATTGATTTCTTCTCCTTCAACATAATGCTGGGATGCAGGCCGTCCCTTGTGTGTGAGGAAGGCAGCCACATGTGCCGACGTTAAAGGGCTCACCTGTAATCCACACTGTGGTCCGTTGAGTCTGTCCCCATTTTCTCTTTTGTAAAATGGGAAACAGTGGTACCCAGCTCTTAGAGTGGGTATGAGAATCAGGTGAGCTAAGGTCGGGGCAGTGCTTCTTAAGCCAGAAAGCAGCACACAAATTCCTGTGGCCTTCATGACTCTCCCTGGGTTTGATCATTTGCTGGGATGGCTCACAGAGCTCAGGAAGGAACTTTGCTTGCTATCATTGGTTTATTATAAAGGAGACACCAGGTACAGCGAGTGAGAGGTGGGAAATAGCTTATGGCGGTAGGGGTGGGGGGTGGTGTGCGATAGGGGAGATTCCAGACCTTTCACACCCTCTCTGGATGCCCTGTCTCCCCAGCGCCTTGATGTATTCACCAACTTGGAAGCTCTGCAAACTCTGCCCCATTGTTTGAAGTATTTCATGGAGGTTTCCATTATATAAGGGCAATCGATTAAATTATTGGCCATTGGTAGCTAATCCAGTCTCGAGCCTCCCTCCCCTCCTGGGAGTTTATGTGTAAGGGAATGAGGTTGGAAGTTCCAAGCTTTTTTTTTTTTTTTTTTTCCATGAGGAAATCCCCGGGCCCCTTTCCACAGCAGCAACCCAAGCCTCAGCAGTGACAATGCCAAAGCCTCAACCTGCTGTGCCACAAGGGAATTCCAGAAGTTTCAAGCTTCTAATCAAGATTTGGTCTTTCTGACCAACACCCCCCAACCTGAAGCTGTCTAGGGGTTCACCAAGAGTTGCCTCATTAGAACCAAAGAGTCTCCTGTCACTCTTATTTATCACTCAGACAATTCCAAGGATTTTAGGAGCTGTGTGTCAGGAATGGGGACAAAGACTCAATATCTTTCAGTGATCCTACAGTTGTTTGAGTGTCTGTATAAAAGAAACAGCGCCTTACCACATGGCAGTGATCATGTGTCAGTAGAGCTTAAGCTTTAGAAAGTCGTGTCAGCAAAAAGCAGCAGAAGCTTTGGGAGACAATAGAAGGAACATATACCGTCACCCCATCCCTAATCTCTACGTAAGAATCTGGTTGGGACACTGTCTGGTGGCCTGTATGCTCTTGGGTAAAATGCACTTGGGTTTTTATTTCTCCTGTTACTCTTCCATATGCCCTAATGATGTATCCAACAACAGTGTATCTATTTAAAGGCTTGAAATCACAGAAGAAACTTCAGTCTTGGATTTTCACCCTTAGAACCAATTCTACGTCCCTCTGCTTTCATCCCCCTCCCCCCCAAAAAAAATCTATAACAGAATCTTTAGCCCAGAAAACATATCAGTGGTCTTTGTAAGAGAAACGCAGTTTTATGCGGTGTGCGATTGCAGGAGTCCTTCTTGTTTTATTACATCAGAGAGGAAAGAAGCCCGTTTGAACTCCTTTTTGTACATTATCCAAATTCTTTTCCCCTTTCACATACACGGCATCCAGACCAGTGGGGACGGTACGGTTCTTTAAGTTCATAACCATCAGTGTACTTAAAAGTAGAGTGATATTTCAAGTGAGAACTTTTTTTGGAATTTAACAAAAAATAACAAAAATAATAAAATTAATCCAGGCACATACCATGGACCTTAGAACTGTTGCCAGCATGGAGATATATGGTTTTTTTAGAAGATGCAAGGCTATTAAAATTCCTATAGTTTAACTGTGTTGGTATTTATTCCTTTGACTCTGATCTACTCTCTTCTTTTTACAGGGTGTGAAAGAAAATGCAAAGATATGTTACGACCCAAACACTAAAGATTACCTTTAAACACACACACATACACACACACACACAGAGCAGTATAATAGAATATAATAGTTTCCTTTTTGATGAAACTATTTATGATGCATTATAACATAATCATTTATTAGTCATACTATTATATAATTATAATGCTATTATATATAATACCTTTAGAAGGATTGGGCTTAGACAAGAACCTGTGATTCTGAATATACTTTCATCAGGGTTGATTAAAATTATTTTGAAGAATATGCATTCACACTGTTCTTTTTTTTTATATCTATACTCTTTTTTTTTTTTTGTCTTTTCTAGGGCTGCACCCGCAGCATATGGAGGTTCCAGGCTAGGGTCCACCGGCCTACGCCAAAGCCACAGCAACTTGGGATCTAAGCCATGTCTGCGACCTTCACCACAGCTCAGGGCAACGCCCAATCCCTGACCCACTGATGGAGGCCAGGGATCAAACCTGCAACCTCATGGTTCCTAGTCAGATTGGTTAATCACTGAGCCACGATGGGAACTCCGACACTGTTCTTAAGATGTTTAGTTTTATCATAACTTCTAGTGATGTTGCCATGTGTTCCTTAAGTTAATATTATGTAATTCTTTAATTTTACTATCTCCATTCTTTTTGCTAAACTTGTACGAGTCCCGCTTCTTCGTGGTTTGTTCTCCCTTGGTTTACATGGCACAGTGGTCACCCATTTCCCCCCTCCTACTTTTGAAATCATCCATTCTTAGTTTCCGTCTCTGGTTTCACTTATTTCTTCTCTGTTCCCTGTATAAGTAGTTTGCAAGATTGGTCATTCTATATTCTGAAAAGCAAATCCACATTTACAGTTTCACGTGTCTGTATTGTGGCTCAAGTTTACAACACCAGTTCTGTTGTTCTTACTTGAACTTGAGTTCGGGCTGAGATAGCTTCTATTTCCCCAAGTCACCTCACACTTGACTAACATAACACCATGCTTCTTAACTTTGTTTAAAAACCGATTCCCTCTTCCCATTTCCCCATTTTGGCTGGAAGCCCTGATTTCCTTTCCTTCGGGATCTACATTTTGGCTCTTCCGGCGACTCCGCCATCCCTCCCCCTCCTACATACTCAGTTGTGAGCCTTGGTAATGATAGTACATTTCATGCCTTGTAGATTCCTGCCTTTCTCCTTGTTCCCATGGTCCTCCCCAAGCCCTTAGAGAAGGACCCAGTAGATACTCAGAGTGCTTGTTTGGGGGGTGAAGGGATGGGGACGTCAATATGTAAGTCATCTGCTTTTCTTTCTTTTTCTAGTTCTTATTTTCCAAAAAAAAGTTTCTTAGAGTTTTGGAAAACGGATATGTATGTGTGTGTGTGTACACAGACACAGTAGTATAAAGAGCACTTGGAGTAAGAAAGAAAGGTCCAAGATCTTGATTGCAATGGTGCTTATCTCCTGAGTCTACGAATTGGAACTCTGAATCCTGTGCTTAGAGCACTGAGGTGGGAGTTAAATGAGATGGTCTTTGTGAAAGTGCTTTGTGGACATTGCTGATTCACTTGGGTGTTTTTACTTACTGTATTCCAGAGTCTTTGAGGTAGAGTTGATTCATAGAGTTGAAATGTCTGGAATATAAGGTATTCAGTTTATAGTTATTTACGTTTATTTTAAATAAGGCAGTGCCGGGTTAAACCATAGTAATATATCTGTTAATAGAAATGAACCAGATTGCCTGTTTTTTGTTTTTGTTGTTTGATCTAGTACTTCCTACTCTCAGGTCTTCATCTATGAAAAGGTTATAGAAAAAAACAATAGCCCAAGAAGAGGCGAGAGATAACAGCAGTGTTGTTTGCAAGTTTGCCAAACTCAAAGAGTAGTGATTTCACATTCTAAAATCCCTAATGATTAATAGACATCCATCAAATTAAACCATTAGGTTGAAATCACAGGTATAATCCACTTATGTATTGATACTTGTGCAAATGAATTGATGATTGAGCATTAGCCAGGGGTGCGGGGAACCCGTGGAAAGGTAGCACATGCACAAAGACCGACAGGAGTTTGCACAACTGTCTACAATACATTTTGTATTCATTTCATATTTATACTGTTGCTGCTAAAACAGGATTTTACTCTATTCAGAGCCCGTGCAGTTTTGAAAGATGTTCAATGTAAAATTAGGATTAATGGCTCAATGTAACCTTTCTAGATAGAATCCCGCTTAGGAAATGGACACACCTCAGCAATAACATACTGCTTGCATGAACACTAATTATCATGTATTATGTTCCTAGCAAGCCTGCAGGCTGTCCCTGCTTTAAAAGGGTTTATTACTAAGGGGACACTGCGCCTTTTTCTTGCTCCACAATGGTTTCCTTGCAGATTCCTTTTCTTTTGTCTCTTTCCAAATAGTTGTATTCAAAAATAGGAATTCTTTTTTAAAACTCTGAACATATATGCTTTAGTAAGAGCAGGAAGGGAGGGAAGCCTTCTCTAGTGACAGTTATTGCCCTTATTTTTTTATTTATTCATTTTTGGGTTAATTTAGTCTGGCTAAAATTACATACATATTCATGTTTCTTAATAAGAACAAAGCTTTACTCTTGGTTATTTTCCATAAATTTATCCTCATAAGCAATTTGATCGACATGTACCTTAACTATTAGAATGAAAGTCCACAGTGAATCCACGGAACTTGGCTTCAGATCTATAATTCATTAACTCCTTCCCCAAAGGCCCAAATGCTTCTTTATCAGCTTACAATAAAATTGCTCCTGTTTTTTCTTTAAAAAAAATTCAGAGTGGGAACATAGCAGTGGAGGTGGAGATTGTCTAACTATTACTAAATGCACTAGAGTTTCTGAATGTGATTGCATCTTGATTCCAATCATTGATCTGAAACAAAATTATGGATTGTGACATTTGTTAGAATCTTTCAAAAAGTGGTTTTCTTTTTCCAAATTCCATGGAATGTATGTCTAATTTTACGTATATATTTTACTCATATTGCTAGTTTACTATATAAATGAAATTTATAATAACTAAAACACATTGAAGTATAAATAATGTGCTACTGTTTATTGTAGCATATTATTTATACTTAAGTATGTTCAATTATCATGTAGGTATTAGTGAGATATATTAGCAGGTATAGAGGTTGTAAGGAGGATAAAATGTCTTAAGTGTAACGGTAATGCCAATAAAAGAAGGTTTTAGAAAGCCAAAAGTTACTTAGACAAGAGCTTTTTTCCCTGGATAAGTAGAAGAGTTCTATTTTTTTTTTCCACTTAATAGTTGTATCATTATTAGGCATTCTGTTTTAAAAATAATTAACACATCTCTTTAATGGCCAAAGCTGATGTCCCTTTTAACTCTGCCATTGTTTGCTCAAAAAGAAAATATTGATTATTGGTGTTCAAAATCATAGCTATTTCATCTGTGGCAAAAATACCTTTAGAAGTTCTTGTTTTCAAATATTTTAAAAGCAGTTTTTATTCCAGAATCTTGAAAGAATTTGCTAAAATGTGTTTTGTTAAAGAAGCTTAAATTCCGCATTTCGTATAATGTTACTTAATGGAATTTCTTGGAAAAAGTAAAATTTTTTTTTACATATAAAAGAGCTTTATTTGTATGTGTTTTCATTGGCTTCGGTCATTGAGGTTGATAAATTTTGTATAATTGGTCCTATATTTCTCTTTATGTTGTGTTAGCTAGTAGCAGCATGTTATGGTGATACTCTTAAAATTATGCACAACTCTTCACAAACATCTATTTTGACGTTATTTGAAAGGATTAACATCCCACTTTGGAAAGGCGTTTTGGTTTTGTTTTTCTCAAAGATCAGATTTCCTCCTCCATTTTTTCAGTGAATATTTTAGAATACATTTACTCTTTCTTCTCTGTGCTTAACTCCTTGATTTCAAGAAAATTTACAGTTTTGTATTCCAAATTCAGATCTGTCCACCTTATTCTCTTAAATAGGCAACATATGATTCAGATTTAGAGAGAGCAAAATGTTTGGTGTAACCCTGTGCCAAAGACTTCACATGAAAATTCAGAACACATTAGCAGTTTACTAAATGTGGTGATATAGATTTACAGAGTCAATGCCATATTTTTAATTTTCCCAGCTTCAAGTGCATCTCAATCTTAAAAACGAAAATCTGGGAGTTCCCGTCGTGGCTCAGCAGTTAGCGAACCCGACTAGCATCCATGAGGATGTGGGTTCCATCCCTGGCCTCTCTCAGTGGGTTAAGGATCCGGCGTTGCCATGAGTTGTGGTGTAGGTTGCAAATGTGGCTCCGATCCTGCATTGCTGTGGCTGTGGTGTAGGTGGGCATCTACAGCTCCAATTGGACCCCTAGCCTGGGAATGTCTATCTGCCGAGGTGCGGTCCTAAAAAGACAAAAAAGAAAAAGAAAAGAAAAAAAGATCCATAGTAAGTGCCAGAGAAACATAGAAACTACCATGCAGTATTTTCTGTAGATGATTTCCTTTTATCTTCATACCAGGCCCCTTCTCTATCTTATTTAACTTTTTAAATTCATCTCAGTTTGGGTCTGAATACATGTTGATGGATGAATGCACTCTGATTTTATTAGAACCAATAATTAAAATAATTTCCGTTATTTCTATTTTCATTGTGGTTAGCAGTGAACATTGGCTGACTATGTTTGGCACCACCACGAGATCTTTCAGTTACTTAACATACAAACGGTCTCAAGGCCACTCCATCGCATGGAATCATACCTCAGCAATAAAAACACGTCATGTTATGGAGGGCTCTGCAGGGAATTACTGAGCTGGGCTCTATTTTTTCCCCCTTTAATACGAAACCATACTTTTCATACTTTCCTTGATTTCATAAGTAGCAAGTAAAAGACTTATGGAGTAAAATGTAGCAATGATGTAAACATTTTTTCAAAATGTTTAACAAGTGCAAATTTGTAAACATGGATGGAAATTTACTTGAAACCTGTGAAATCATTTGAATAGTGGCTGTGGCAAGAAATGCCGAGTAGAGCTACTGATGGGTGTATGTTTTTCACATTTCTAACATGTTTTTAACAACGAAATACATTGATTTATAAAAAGGTAATTCTTTTTAGAAGGATCTGATCAGTCCTCAATATATATGTATACACATGCACGTATATATACATGACATGTATGTATATGTGTGTATATGAATATATATATAAAATCACATTGGATGACCAGGTGAGAGAAGTAAGGAAGAATGAGAAGAGTGACTTTTCTATATTCCCTGCCCCACAAAAAGTCACATAAACTCTTGGCTTTCTTGATGATCTCCCTTAGGACACGGTTAAAGATCTGAGGAAACTAAGATATATGAGTATCCAAAACCTTTTTTTGAAACCTAAGTGTTGTCCTTTTTTCCATTCTCAGCATTGTGGTGGAGATGTTATTAGGACATTAAAGTATGTTCCTGGGCTGCTTCTGTGGCCCCCATGGCTGCACTTTGCTGACCTGTAATGTCATGACTTGGGGTCAGTTTTGCGGGCTTCCATCCCTTGGCCACTGGAGACGCTGAGAGCTGAGCGGGCAGCCAGGAGGCCCCTGTAGATGGGGGGGTTGGGGAGGGGTTGTCTCATGTTGCTCATCAGCATTTTTCTTGACTGACTAGGGAACTACGATGGCAACTTCCAGGGGATTCCTCTTTCCTCTCTAGTTCTCTTCACGGCACCCAAGATGAGAAGCTTGTAAAAGTGACTTCCTGAAATACACAAAGTTAGAAGAATCCCTTACCTCTCTGTCAGAGGCCCACGCTGCTTGACTGGTTTGGAATCGATGGGAATTATGCAATAAGCATGTAGATTGGCAGGTGGACACATCTGGCTTTCCTCTGTTACAAGCAAGGTTACGTTTTTACAGTCCTGGCTTCAGTGATACGTTGGTCCAGGACTTACCGCTGCCTGTCCTGCCCAGTGTGTCACGGCCTGTTTAAAGACTCAGACCATGTAGTATGTTATTTGACACATGGGAAGTTCTTCATAATGCAATCATATATTCTTAAACAGTTAATGGAAGTCATTTTACCGCCTTCACAGGTTTTATTTTTGAAAAGCTCAAGGATCTTTTCAAATTGTTTCTTTCTCTTTCTTTTCTCTCACAGTATCTTTGATAGTAACACTGTTTTGATCCTCTCCCATCCAGACCCACCTCCTCCAGCTTTCAGGAGCATCTTCTGGTCCTTTACGGTCCATGATCCACTTACCCAAAGACAGCACTGTTTAAACAGATTCCTCCTAGGATGCTGCCAAAAAGCATTCAGCATCACCTTGGGCTTTTGCCGCTTCAAAGACCCTCTCTTCCATATAACGCAAGAAATTGGGGGAGAAAGGGCCTGGGCCAAAAGAAGAGTGATTCTTTGTCAGTTACTTCTCAGTAGTGGTTAATCTGGTATAATCTTGGTGACAGTTGCAACACACCAGTTGTGTCACCAGGATGGCCTTACAGGTTCCAACAGATTTCACTAGAAAGAAAGATGTTCCTTCTGAAAGTCAAGATATTTGGTAAACATAATGGATGAATTTAAAGAAAGCCTTTGCTGTCATTTACTATAAACAGCAGTGGAGACTTGTGCTTATTTAGCAAGATTCTGTATAAGGGCTTATGTGGATCAGACCACGTCAGCATTCCTAACTGACAGATACTATGTGTGGTCCTAGATGATTAATTTCTTACCCTTGCTTGAAATGATTTCTAATGAGAAGCCTTATATGTTATACATTATTGCACCTACAATCCCACTAAATATCATTTTAATTTTATTTTTTATTAAAGTATGATTGATTTACAATGTATCAGTTTCAGATGTAGAGCAGTGACTCAGTTTTATGTATATATGTATGCGTGTGTATATTATTATATACACACTTTTTCAGATTATTTTCCCTTGTAGGTTATTACAAAATATTGAGCCTAGTTTCCTGTGCTATAAAATAGGTCTTTGTTGGTTATCTATTTTATGTATAGTGCTATATATGTATATGTGTGTGTGTGTGTGTGTGTATAAATCCCAAACTCCTAATTTATCCCTCCTCCGCTCTCCCTTTGGTGATCATAAGCTCCACAAGCTTGTTTCGTGTGTCAGTGGATAACAGCATTTTAGAATTAGAATTTCAACATATAGCCTATAGACCAACTTAAGCAGTTAGGCAATTGTTATGCTCGTATATAATAAAGGCCTAAATAAAATTAAAGACTAATATCTGAATAGCTACCAACTTACAAAATGGTCAATTTAACCAGCCGGTTGTCGGACTTGGCTTCTACTAGGGGACTTCTACCAGTTGGCCCTTGTGTAAAAGAGCGTAGACCGAAGGCTCTCAGCGGACAGCCTGAGGCCCCCGGTTAGGTGCAGGAATGTGTGGGCACCCACACATCGGGTGCTTTCATGTAAAGACCCAGATGGCTGACTTCTTCTGGAGCTGGGAACTCTGATAGCCTGGCCTCTGGTTCAAGTGTGCACAGGATCACGTGGGCACCGGGAGGGTGTGTGTGCGAGGCAGGCAAGCACCCTCTGGCTCATCACAGCACTCCTCCTCCTCTGTGTAGACACACAGTCCGTTTCACGTATTCACATTATGTTCGTAGTTCCTGCAGTTGTTTGACTTTGCCACTCCCAAAATAACTATCAGTATAAACTCACATACCTGAGGTTTTCTTTGGATGGAACAATTTTGCAAATAACTAATTCTCCTAAAGTCATTCGGCCAGCCACATCCTTATCAAGGAAGTAAAGAAACTGAACACTACATGATTGGTTTAGAATTTATGTGTATTTATCTACTTCTCCGTCTTTCTATTTATGTATGTATGTGCATATATACATTATGTATATGCTACAGTTTCTGATCGAAAGGTGACTTTAGATGTTGAATGGAAACACGACCCACTGTGGCATATTTATGGCCACTGATCCTATTTAACCAAATGCCTTTTTATTTTAAACTCCAGATGGGATTCTGTTAAGGAACAGATAGGCACCTAGGTCCTCATTGGCTGTTTTCAAAATATCCGTTGTTAGGCCGTGTTCTCCTTTCCTTAGCATAATCTAGTCTCTGTGTCATAAAATGCCCACAAATCTGAAGCTATTTATCGTTTGCTATCCTTCATTCTCCGCAGAGATGTGCAACAGGCATTGATCTTTTCCTAATGCAGTAATCAGCTAGAAGCATTTTTCAAACACGGGCACTTTATTTGCTGTATTATTGTCAAGAACAAAAGGAAATGCATTTGGCCAAGGTCAGTGTGAGGGGAATGCTCAGGCCTGTGCCAGAAAGCCTTCTGCTCTTCTGGTTCATTAATGCTGTCCATTTGGCTCTGGTTTTCCTGATTTAAGATATGAAGTATGTTGATGTTTCGAACTGCCAAGGCAGTTGTTGTGCTCTGAATCTGCGGGTCAGTTCCATCTTTTTAAGTACATCATTTCATTCAGAGAATCTTAGAACTGGGAGAGAGCTTAACACGTGGTCACTCTCATTCATCTGCTTCCAGGCAGGAGAGCAATAAAAAGGTCTCAGAAAGAGAATGGTTTTCTTCATTTGTCACATTTCCCAAGGATAGGGACCTCGGTCCTTCTTGCTCAGTATTGAGTATCTAAATACAATTATCATGAGTAAATTTTTCCTCATCTCTCTCTGAGGTTTTCCCAGCAAATCAAATGTCGTTTCCTCTCATATTGCCAGGATAAATATTAAAAAAAAATCAGGGGTTCCCCTTGTGGCTCAGTGGTTAATGAATCTGACTAGGAGCCATGGGGTTGCAGGTTCGATCCCTGGCCTCGCTCAGTGGGTTAAGGATCTGGTGTTGCCGTGAGCTGTGGTGTAGGCCAGTGGCTACAGCTCCAATTGGACCGCTAGCCCGGGAACCTCCATATGCCACGGGTGGGGCCCTAGAAAAGACAAAAAACAAAACAAAACAAAACAAAAAACAAAAAATCAAATGCGGATGTCCTGCCTTTCAGCAACTCCCTTTTTCCAGTGCTTCATATTTTGTTGTCCTCCAGCGTTCTATAGCTTTCTAAAGTGACGGTACTGATACGTTAAGAAAGACATCCTAGATAAGAATGGCTGGGACAAAATTAAGAAGAGGTTCATATCTTTCTATGTATACATTCCAGATTTCACAATATCACAAGAAAAACAAACAAGCAAATGAAAAAAAAAAAAGGATTAGTACATGGCTATAAGGCACATTGTAAATGTATTTATTAATGTGTTTACTCAGTATTTTTGAGTGTCTACTATGTGACAGGCATGTGACATACTGCCTGGGCAATGACAAAACAACACACAATTAATATACACGTTAAAGAGTTCTCCTGCGCCCCGGCAGGTTAGGATCCGGCGTTGCCATCACAGCAGTTTGGGTCGCCACTGTGGTGCACGTTTGATCCTTGGCCTGGGAACTTCCATGTTCCATGTGTGTGGCCAGAAAAAAAGTATACATTAAAATCATGTGGCTATATTTTGATCCTTTGAAGCTGTTTCAGTTAGGGTGTCATTTCTCAACATACCATTGCACTGTTTTGGTGGAATTAAGAATATGCATGATAAATAAAATATTTTGAAGTTTGAGTTGAACCCAGATTATGTTTCAAAAATATAAGAGAGCCTGTTGAGAGGATAGAGTAAGAAAATGTGGTTTGGTATACTGCACGGGGATTTTCATCTGAAATCCTGTCCTCTTCTATATGAGGCAGTGACACTTAGAGGCTTACTGCCTGCATCTAGCCTTGAGCTGCCTTGTGGCTGGAAACATGGGTTTTTTGTTTTTGTTTTGTTTTGTTTTGTTTTTTTTATTAAAGTATAGTTGATTTACAGTGTTATGCCAATTTCTGCTGTATAGCAAAGTAACCCAGTCCTTCATATATATATATATATATTTTTTTTCTTTCCTATATTATCTTCCATCATGGTCTATCCCAAGACACTGAATATAGTTCCCTGTGCTATACAGTAGGACCTCATTGCTTATCTATTCTAAATGTCATAGTTTGCATCCACTAACCCCAAACTCCCCATCCCATCCCACTCCCTCCCCCTTGGCAACAAGTCTGTTTTCTGTGTCTGTGAGTCTGTTTCTGTTTTGTAGATAGTTTCATTTATGCCATATTTTAGATTCCACATATAAGTGACCATATGGTGTTTGTCTTTCTCTTTCTGACTTACTTCACTTAATATGACAGTCTCTAGTTGCGTCCCTGTTGCTGCAAACGGCATTGTTTCATTCTTTTTTATGGCTGAGTAGTGTTCCATTATATATATATAGTTCCATTATATATATAAAATTCATTTTCATATATATACATACATACACCCCCCACACACATCTTTATCCATTGTTTCATTCTTTTTTATGGCTGAGTAGTGTTCCATTATATATATATAGTTCCATTATATATATAAAATTCAATTTCATATATATACATACATACACCCCCCCACACATCTTTATCCGTTCATCTGTTGATGGACCTTTAGGTTGTTTCCATGACTCAGCTGTTGTGAATAGTGCTGCTATGAACATAGGGGTGCATGGATCTTTTTCAATTACAGTTTTATCTGCATGTTTTGTTTCCTTGGCACCTTTAGGGTTTAAAGATCCCTCCTGCCTTGTGGACCATTTTGAATATCCTGGCAGTAACCCCCCAAGTAACCCCTCCTCTGACGGCCAAACCCGGTGAACTCTTTCAGGAGATGCATGACTGGTGCCCATAAAGGCTTTCCTCAGCCAAGACTCACTGTACTTGACATCTGGAAATTTCACTTCTGTATGTTTTCACACACGCTCCACACCTTCTAATTTAAGGATAAAAGTACAGCCTATGGACTAGACACTACCACAGCACTTTAAAGGTACAATTTTCTTATTGGCCTCAGACTCTGCACTTTCTTCATTGTTATTTTTCCTCGACAGAAAATCTTGATACGTTTCTGTTTACTTACATGTAACTCTCCCTCCAAGTCTTTAACATTATATATCAATTAAGCATGAATCTAGAGTAGCTCCTTATCAACACCTAGGTCCTCAGCATCATAATATAAAAACGTCATTGACTATTTGGCTTAAAAACTAGACTTTTTTTTTTTTAAGTCTTTTCCTATGCATATTATCTACAGCAATTCAAACTGAATTTTTTAGGCATCTTGCTGAAACCAGGTAGAAAGAAGATTCTGAAAATATTCAAGAGATCAAGGATGATAAATGGACATTAATTGTACCAGAAATATGACTCATTTAGTGTGTCCGTTATTGATAGTCTTTTCATATTGGTCTTTATTTAATTGTGGTGCATATGTCATTTGTGTACAAGTGCTTTTTTATCATCACTGCCACTCGTGATTATTCTATCCCAGTTTTTCTCACAAGGTCTTAAATTCCTCAACAGTCTAATTTGTCAGCTTTACAGGAGGGGAAGTGGGTTTTACTTGTCTGGAAAACGTGTTCCCAGTAGCCCTGTGCTCTTGTGGATGGCCCAGGGCGTGAGGCAGCTGGGGGCGAGTTCTGGGTTGGCCATGCCGTCCTCTGCATGTCTGCCTGTCTGCAAGGCTCAGACCACGCTCTCCTACTTTCTCTTGCCTTTCTTTTCTTTTTCTCCATTAAATTTCCTCACAAATATTTAACAGCGCAGTTGGCAGATGAATGGGGGTTAGTGAGGGTGTATAAAGTTGGGTGAGAAGGCAATGGAAACCATTGCATTTTCTTTATTTCATGTTGGACCCTTGAATTAATCCATCGGAGAATCTCTCTCTAATTTTCTCTCTCTCTGTCTTTTTTTTTTTTTTTTTTTTTTTTACCGTTCCTTCCTTTCTTCTTGTTTTAGTCCATTTGGGTTGCTGTACCAGAATACCATAAGCTGAGTGGCTTGTAAACAAGAGAAATTTATTTCTCATAGTTCTGTAGACTGAGAAGTCCAAGATCCGGGCACGATCAGTTCCAGGGTTTGGTGAGGGCTTCCTGGCTCATAGATAGCTTTCTTTTCCTCTCCGCACAGGTGTAAAGGGCCTCAGAGCTCTCTGGGAACTTTCTTGTAAGGGCACTGACTCCATCATAAGGGCCGCACCTTCATGACCTAATCACCTCCCAAAGGCCGCACCTCCACAGACTGTCACTTTGGGGTTCAGTTTCAACATATGAATTTGGGGGAGACACAAGTATTCAGCCCCCAGCACTTTTTGCTGACTCCCCTCCCCTGGGCTCCTCTGCACTGACTCTAACACAGGGACCAGGGCTCTCATTCCAGCCACTTGAATACCAGCTTAATTTCATATTTAATTCATTCTTACAGGGTATTGAGTTTTGCATAAATATTCTTTGTGCTTCTGCTTACACAGAGAGTCCCCACGGAGTGCTGTGCATTGTTATTACGATTATTAGTGTATTAAACTCTTCGCTGCCAGTGTCACAAGAAGTAAGAAATAAGTGTCACAGTGTCACAAGAAATAAGAAATAAGCGTCACAGTGTCACAAGAAAATTTCTCACCGGCATGAGATTTGAGCATGTGTGCATTAATATTATATTAACACTTGACCTCTTTTCCACTGATATTTTTCTCCTACATATTTTATATTTGGGGTATAATTTTTTTTTTAATGTGACCCAGACGTATGTTCTATTTTATTTTATTTCTAAATCATTTTACATTCTTTTTTAAGATATTCTTTTCCATGATGGTTTCTCACAAGATATTGAATATAGTTCACTGTTCTATACAGTAGGACCTTGTTGTGTCTCCTTCCCGTATGTAATAGCTTTACATCGGCTACCCCCAACCTCCCACTCCATCACTCCTCAACCCCATTCCCCCTGGGCAACCCTAAGTCTGTTCACTATGGATGTATGTTCCATGTGCTAGACTTACTTGATTTCCGGTCTCATCTTTGCCAAATCATAATCAGCAGAAAAATATTATTAAACACCATGTCTCACTTTGTTATCTTAGAATTGGCTCTCGGAATTTCTGCTTGAGTTTGGTGATGCATTTTTACTGTGTTCCTAACAGATCGGCCGGGGCTTGAAGTCTCCTCCTAAAGTCACTTTAAGCTTCTCTTGTGAGTTTCATAAACTCTACCTTGGCTGCCCATATGATCTAGAATCCCAAAGGCTGAAGCCAAACGACCTCCAGGCTCACCACCATCTTTCTCTGTCATCTATTTCCTTTTATTCCCCCCCCCCAAAAGCTATATTCTCTTTGAAATCCACATCTGGTGTTTCGGTCATTAAACCCCACTGTACTCCTCTCCAGTAAATGAAACACAGCGACTATGTCTCTCAACCCAGCAACTTGTAAACCAGCTTGGTTGATTTCATATTTAATTCATTTTTACAGGGCATTGAATTTTGCATAAATAATATTTGTGCTTCTGTTTACAGAGCATCCCCATGGGGTGCTGTGTACCGTTATTACTGTTATTATTGTGTTAAACTTATTGCTGCCAGTGTCACATTTAATTGTGAATTAGTAGAATCACTTTTCCTGATGTTGATGTGCAACCACATTTCATGTCTTTGCCTGCTAATTCATGACTGTATTCACATGAGAAGCCAGTGTTGAAAAGGATGAAGGCAAGAGTCACCAGCATTAAAGAGCAGCAAGGCAAAATAGAGTTTAGATAGGTTTAAGTCACAGCAATAGCTCTGTCAATAGTTTATGAGATTTTTAACAGACAGAAACAGGGAAGATTTTCTTTCTTTCTTTCTCTCTCTCTCTCTCTCTCTTTTTTAAGGCAGTCTCTATGTTTAGCAAATGCAGGCCAAGCATGTTCTCTCTCTCTCTCTCTCTCTCTCTCTCTCTCTCTCTCTCTCTCTCTCTCTGACATCAAGCAAAGTAAGAAATAGTGCCTTTTGAATAGGAGATTTCCTTTAATTACATTGGGGAAGTGATAATGGTGGGTATTGCATGTTTAATGTAATGTTCTGGATGTCCCTTTTTCTTTTCTTTTCTTTTTTTTTTCCCCTTCACAGCTACCTCATCTTGAGCAGAAATAAAAGGTTCAAGGCTTGTCAGCATCAGTTTATAGATAGCTGTTTAAAAATAATGAGATATTGGGTATTGTAAGGCTCACGGCCGTCTTGCCAGACTCATTTATTTCTATTCACCTTTTGTCAGAATTGCAGACAGAAGACATTCAATTAAAACTTGTCACCTGTTGCAGATGACCTAATTTGTACTTGTATGTGTCATAGATTAGGGCTCCATGCTTCAGATGAAGCAACTTGACCCCTGGTGGAACAAAATATTTTCCCTGCAAAATATTTTGTCAACTCTGGCTCTTTCAAATTTCTATCATTTCGATTTCAGCTCCCATCCAGATTATAAATTTAGCACCCATGCCTCTGAAACAGCCAAGAGCAGTGAATCACACCATGAAAAAAAAGAAGAAGAAGGAGTGACTTCTTCATGGTTCTGTCCTATGCAAAGAAATTTACAAATGTATTTTGGATGCAGCTTGAATCTGAAATGCAGGGAAGCCTTTGTAATTTCCTATGCAAGCCTCACATGTTTAATAGTCCAGATAGCTATCAGGAGACCAAAACGAAAGACTTCCCCTTGCTAATTGTTAATTCATCTGTAGAGCAAGGAAGCTTTAATGTGAGTCATGGCTTTTATCTCTTTTAGTGACTGAGGACTCAGTTTAAAAAAAAAAAAAAAAAGCCGGCCTAATGGATATGCATTTTCTCTGTGTGTGTGATTTTGCCTTTTATTTCAGTGGATCTTGTAGTGTTTCCACATGCAACCAAGCAATTTCCAAAGTTCCTGAATTGTTGTCATGATATTCCAGCAAAAATAAATGTACATTGGTCAGGGGTGTCTAGCCAAAAAGCCACCCCCTGAGTCTCCTTCTAAGTAGTAAAACGCAACCAGAATGTTGATTTGCCTCCATGACCTGGGCAGAACAGCCTTGACTTATTTCAGCGACCTTTTAAGGAGGAGCAAGGAGCCAGGAGATGAAGATCTCTGGGTCCCTGCCTCGATAGGAAGCAGAGTGACGGAATCTTTTTATCATTTTTGGTTTATCCACAGTCTCGAGCCTTATGGAGTCATGGATGCACAATGCCCCGCCCTTCAGTGGAGTCAGAGTGCTCATTTATCCCCTGCTGGCCCGTCACTGAGCTGCTCTCTTGACATGCACTCCTCATGATGCACGTACCATCTACCGCAATAATTGGGTTTTATCTGCCTGGGCTCCTGCTTTTAGAGTATATACCAAATGCTCCTTTCCAAAAATAGATTTTGATGACAGAGAAGCTGCATAAACATGGTGCTTAAGATTGTGGTTTCTGCCTGCGTGGTCCCCAGCTGCCACTCCTGGCTGAGCCCCTTCCCAGTTCCAGTTTTCTCCTTTGTAAAGTGGGATCCTAATAGCACCTGCCTCCTGGGATTGCTCTAAGGAGTAAATGTGTTAATGTGGTTAAGGTATGTAAAACAGTTAGCCCTTGGCCTTGACTGAAGAAGCTCTCCCTAACCAATGGCTGCTTTGGTTGATTCCAAGGCAGTTCACACGGTGACGGAGACAGAGCTTGATTGGGAGAGGCAGCTGTGAGGACTCCAGGGTCTGCTGAGATGGAAGAAAGGGACTCCGACGTGGCACTGTGTGCAACAGTAGTCGCTATCCAATGTGAGAAGGAGCATGGGGAGTCGGAGAAGATAACTAGGGGTTGGCATCACTTCCTGTCTCTCATGATCCCCAAGAATTTAATATGAGTAGCTTCTCCCTGCAGGAGCCGCATCATTGTACAAATGCATTTCACTCATGACTTTACAGAGGAACCTATAAATACGGACAGCTACTCTGGCTGAAACTGAGATTCTCTGTCTGGACCCGGTCCCAAAGGAGAATCCCCTTTGGTGACAGGAAGGCTGCCGTTAAAACTCCCGCCCCCGTGCCTTGATACTGCTGACCTGCCTTTGCTTCCTTTCCTGCAGCCCCTCCAAGGGATTTTCTCTGCCTTCCGTTCTAATGGGTCCCTCACCGAAATCTCAGAATTCAAGCATGCTTCGAGGGGCTTCTCCTCCTGGGTGGAGGGAGCCAGACAGATTCCCCTTGGCAGAGGGAGCCGCGGCAGGGGAAGGCCCAGTCTCTTCACCTTGATGCTTCAGAGTGTTTGCTTGCTCAATAAGTCCCATTTGACAACTTTAAAGAGTATAGCTGTTGATTTAGTAGTCATTCAATTCACTCATTTTTGAGAAAAGAAATTCACTGTGTTTTTTGAAGTTTATTATTCCTTTCATGTGCCTATCCATATCTTTTTTTGAGATTTATTTTTTATTGTAGTTGATTTACAACGTTCTTTCTATTTCTGCTGTACAGCAAAGTGACCCAGTTATACATAATACACACACACACACACACACACACACACACGCACACATTCTTTTTCTCATATTACCTTGTACATGTTCTATCACAAGTGATCAGATATAGTTCCCTGTGCTATACAGCGGGACCTCATTGCTAATCCTTTCTCTTTCTCAGGTGGGCCCGGGTCTCTGTAAGTAATGTTTTTTGGCAAAGCTTAGCTTGGGAACAACATTTTCAAAGCTTTGTCTTTACCGTCAGCAAAGGAGGCCAGGGTAGCCTTGTGTAATTCTCTAAAGAGGAAAGGGGAGATCTTTCCTCATCCTATGAAACGCCTCTGACTTTGTGCTGTTAAAAATATGAAAAAATACTTTGGACTTTGGACTGTATAATATTGCAAACATTTGCATTTGGGCAGAAAATGTGGACTTAAAACGAGCTGACCTAAGGAGGCCTCGTGCTGAACTGTTTCACTTCTTTTGGCGTTTATTTGCCTCACAGCGTATTTTTTTTGCCTTTTTGCCCTGTTCTTGCTTTCTCAATTTTGTACATTCTGACAGTGTATAAGATTTGTAATTCCCTCGTGGCAATCCAGGCACATGCAGTATTTGAAAGAAGAAGCCATGAGAGACATTCTCTCTGAGAGGTAATGCCAACCATTAAAATCGTTTATTTAAAAAAAAAAAAAAAAGGTAACGGCAGCCTCTACATGAATAGAAAACCCAGCTGCCTTCATTAACTTCCGATCCTGTCAAACCCCGAACATGCTGAGTGTCTTTATTTCCTGGGAGAAATCTTATTTTTAAACTTTTTCAAAACTAGTTGACAGGGCGAAGTCCAAACAGAAATTGTTTGTATTTAAGATTGTTAAGATGTAGCGAGGCAGCAGGCTTTGTCACCGTCAGTGGAAATGTCTGGATTAGGTTGATGTTTGTTTATGGCAAATCTGGATTTTCCAGGTCCTGTTTGTAAATGTTGTTGTTTTTCTTTGTTTGTTTATGCTGAAATAGTTAGTCTGAGACTTTAAAATGAATTGCCTTAGGTTAAATTGGATAGGGGTCATATCTCAACTTTGTATTGTGTTTAGCGCTCGGCTCCAGGGAAGCATGCTTCTTTTTGATAGAATTTGGGTTAGTTTCCATATCTATTCTAAAATAATCTCTAGGAGTTCTGATCATGGCTCAGTGGCTAATGAATCTGACTAGAATCCATGAGGACACAGGTTCGATACCTGGCCTCGCTCCGTGGGTTAAGGATCCGGCGTTGGCGTGAGCTATGGTGTAGGCTGGTGGCCGTAGCTCCAACTGGATGCCGAGCCTGGGAACCTCCATATGCCGTAGGTACAGCCCTAAAAATTAAAAAATAAGTAAATAAATAAATAATCTCTTAATGGTCTTACTAGTGACAGAGATGAGCAGTAAATCGAATGGGACACCAAATAGTTCCGTAACCACTTAGACATCAAATAGTCTCATTATTTGTCTTTTATCCTTTCCCCGTTATCTTTACCGTCCATCTCACCTCAAATCTGTGTACCTACAGAACTGAGGCAGGGTAGACTGTTCATCTCCACAGGGAGAGATTTTCAGGAAGTGGTCACGATGCAAAATACATTTCCGGAAAATAATAGAGCAATATTTCAACAAAACCATGATACAATAACAATTTCCTTGGCATTTTAAACTTTATAAAATAATTTAATAATGCATTTGTATAATGTCCAACTATATTTGTGTGCTATATTGATATAATATTGGATCATTACAGCAAAACATCAGGAAGAATATTGGCTTTTTTTTTTTTTGGCTTTTTTTTTGGCCACGCCTTATGGCACGTGGAAGTTCCCAGGTCGGGGATCCAACCTGAGCCACAGCAGTGACCTGAGTCCCTAACCACTAAGCCACCAGGAAATCCAGAGAGGACATTGCCTTCACAGCCATCTTATATTGAGAAAACCAAGTAGGTTAAGGAACTCAACAAAATTTACAGAGCTTGTTAAGGAAAGAGCCAGAGAGAAAACCCAGCCATTCTGATGTGCAAACTATGTGTCTTTTACATGTTCTTCATATAATATTTAGGAATCGAGTGTTGTGTTTTTATAGTTGGGAACACTAAAAGGGGACTCTTCAATATTTTCACAAAAATCGTGATTTCAGACAGTAGATGAAGCTTATAAAATTATTCTTATTTGGTGTGTTATTATCTTTCCTTGTTTCTCTGAATGCTCTTCATGTTTTTCTGTTTGTTTGTTTTTTGTTTTGTTTTTGTCTTTTTTTGCCATTTTCTTGGGCCGCTCCCGTGGCATATGGAAGTTCCCAGGCTAGGGGCTGAATTGGAGCTGTAGCCGCCGGCCTACACCACAGCCACAGCAACGTGAGATCCGAGCCGTGCCTGTGACCTACACTACAGTTCACGGCAACGCCAGATCCTTAACCCACTGAGCAAGGCCAGGGATTGAACCCACAACCTCATGGTTCCTACTCGGATTCGTTAACCACTGAGCCACAATGGGAACTCCTGCTCTTCATGTTTTTAATGCTACCTATTTTTTATCTCAAAGCATCACTTGAAAGTATTCCTACTATTGAGAAATTGTGGCTTAAATCTGTACCTAGGCACATGCAGTGGAGGTAGAATCTTTATTCATTGTGTTTGATTTACAGAATTTTCAGTTAAACTTCAGTAGCATTGTATTTTGGCTAAATTCTTCTGTTCTTTGCAGTCTACTTTTTATCTCTATGAAATTAGCACCTTTACAGGAAGACGTGTAATATCCCACTTGTACAGTTTATTTTCCATCCACTTCAAATTATGAGCGGTACTTGTCATTCTGATGTTGGATTTCTACTCATCCTGGTGGTTTAACTGTACTGATATCTTTAATTTTTGAAACATATTTTTCTGGAAAAACTTTAAAAATAGAAACATACTGAAAATAGACTTCTTGATATCTGTTTAGTATCAGACCCTTTAAAATAACTTTACTAAAATGTAAGTTTGTGTATTATTATAACTCAGATGAATAAACCTGTTTATTTTCAAAGATGTGCAAATAAAAAGACTAGGTCTTCATGTTAGAAGACATATTTGGGACCGATTTAAATTTTAGACCTATATCACTTGTATATAGTTGTGTTATATGATTGTCCCGGGGGGTGGGGGGGTGGGGGTGGGGATGGGAAACTAATTTTGCTGAGTGTGTTTTGTTTTGGTTTTCTTTTTCTTGCTTTTTTTTTTTTTTTTTTTTTTTTTAGGGCTACGCCCAAGGCATATGGAGGTTTTCAGGCTAGGGGTCCAGTTGGAGCTGTAGCTGCCAGCCTACACCACAGCCACAGCAACGCAGGATCCGAGCCACATCTGCAACCTACACCACAGCTCACGGCAATGCCGGATCCTTAACCCACTGAGCAAGGCCAGGGATCAAACCCTCAACCTCACCGTTACTAGTCGGATTCGTTTCTGCCGTGCCACAATGGGGCCACAACAAGAATTCCTAATTGTGTTTTTCCTTCAACAGAACTGAATAAATTGGAGAATCATTTTTGTATGATGTAGAAGTAGTTGCAGATTATTACTAGCATTTGGGGTCCAACATTTCACTGCGTATGAAGTTACCTAAACTAAACCATCATCATCATGTCACAAAATGCATAAAAAGATTTTTCCATATTTTACAAAGAGGTTAAAGCAGTAGAAATATATTTTTATGTGGTTTGATGTAGTTAAAATTGTTGATATTTGCATACTTTTGACTCCTTAAAATGGGAATAAAAATTTTGCGTATGGGAAGGAGTTTCCTGGTGCCCTAGTGGTTAAGGATCTAGCATTGTCACTGCTGTGGCTCAGGTCACTGCTGTGGCTCAGGTTTGATCCTTGACTCAGGAATTTCTGTATGAAATAGGCGTGGCCAAAAATTCACATATATAAGTTATTATGATCTTTAAATATATAAATATATATTGAAAATATATATATGTATATATTTTTTTAATCTTTTTGGCTTTTTAGGGCACAACTGCAGCATATGGAGGTTCCCAGGCTAGGGGTTGAATCAGACCTGCAGCTGCCAGCCTACACCACAGCCACAGCAATGTCAGATCTGAGCCTCATCTGCAACCTACACCACAGCTCACGGCAACGCTCAATCCTTAACCCACGGAGCGAGGCCAGGGACCACCTGCATCCTCACGGATGCTGGTCACATTCGTTTCCGCTGAGCCACAAGGGAAATTCCGTTTTAAAATATATTGATTCTAGAAAATTTTACCATAAATTGTTATCTAACCTTGGCAGGGACACTTTTCTGTATGCTGTCTGTTGACTTTTACTATGTAATTGTATTTATTATTAATTAATAATTATTAATATCTAATTTTTTCCCTCAGCAGTCATCTGCTAGAATGTCATAAGCATAAAATTACAAATCAAAAAAAAAAAAGCTTTGTCCAACTGATCTCATCTTAGGGAATGAAGAAAGCATTAAATCATGGCTTATATAAAAATTCTTGTGTATTTAGAAACTAGGTAGATATATGGGTGGGATGGATGGACGAATGGGACGGATGAGATGTGTGTATGGATAGACAGTATTTCATCTGTGCACACACTGGAAAGGAGGTTGGGGGAGAGGGCAGGAAGCAAGAATAAGAGGGAAGAGGACAGGGAAAAATGAAATGAGTGAGAACCCTCCTTTAGATTTGGGGGCAGCAGGTGGAGAATAATATGAATATTTCTATAAGCCAATGTTCAAAGTTGAAAGAAAGGAAATGCGCAGTAATAAAATTATTTGACAACGCTTAATGGAACCGCTTCTACAAATAAAAAGATAACATATAATACATAATAAAAATTCTATCGATCAAGGGTATGCAAATGTTCTTCACGATGTTTAATAACTAGTTTCCAGTGTTATATTTTTCCCATAAACTTGGGCCAGTTGGCTAATAAGCTAATTGGTGGATTTAGTGTGATATGACTGTGTCAGAATTCTTTCCAGCCAGGACCTTGAATCCAAGATTGAATCCAATCTTTCAGCCAGCATCTTTTTCCATAGGCCTTCGGGATGAACCAAAAAAAGAGTTTTAAAAAAACTCGTAGAATGAAACAGACTTGACTAGATCTTAGATGACCAGATAAAATGTGACCGCATTGTATAAACTGAAAAATGCCTTGGGGAAAGAAAGAAATGAAAAAAAGATGAGACATCATTAAAGGGGGCCGTGTTAAACTTTAGTGAATACAGACAATAAAAATAGAACATCAGAAATGAGAGGAGCAAAGGGATAGAACGCCATTATAAACGCAAAAGTGCTTTGAAAGCAGCAGTAAGGAAACAGTTTCTTTGCCACTCACAAGCACTACTGTTTTCGTGGAATATTTAGATACCGTATCTAATTTCTTTGTTTTTTTAATATTTGTTTGTCTAAGCATACTTAATTGCTCTTGCAGTTGTCTCCTGATTTCATTTAAGTTCTGCTCCAGTGTTTTGGGATGACATTTCAAGCTTTATCTAGAACCAAGTATATATTTGCTGTGTCCCTGAAAGGAAACCCCCTCTGAAAGTAGTAGTATTAAGATAGTAAGAAAAGTTATGTTTTTCTTTATTCCTTGGATCCATAATTATCTTTAACATTTCGGCATGTATAGTCACCTGCACGATTCATAAAGAAATAGATCAGCCTTTCGCAAACTGCGTCCTATAACTCAGTTACCCTACAACTCACACATGCCGCATGATATTTATTAATAAACGCTCCAAAAACAGGGTCCGGGATTAATTCAGTTTGCAAAACTTTGCATGGGCTGTATCCCCCTCTGAGAGTTTTACAGAAGTTATTTGCATATTCAAGGCCCTGAAAGGCCCTTGAGTAAACTAATAATACTGATGGTACTGCTAAAATAAATCTACCTCCTAATCAGTTAGAGAAATACCAAAAGATGGACCAGGACTGTCTCGGCTGAATTTATTAATGGATCCTGTTAATATCCATGGATGTCGTTAAGCTGTAACCCAAGACCACAAAAAGAAGCGCTCACCTCTCTCTTACTCCAAAGTCATCTTCTCTTTATTTGATAGAGGTTTACATTGTTCCGTCCCAAACTTCACCATTGCAGACTGGAAACCAGGTTATTAACAAGCTCTTCCCCTCCATGCTCCCGTGTCAATGAAATATTTCTTTATTTTCAATATTTCCCTTTGCCCCTTTCTTGAATCTTGTAGATGCTTTGCCAGCAAAGCCTCCCGGAATCATGACCCAACCCATCGCTCTTTGGGAAAAAGTTTTACTAAATGCCAGCTTACTTTTGCCCGCTGTCTAGCGCCATGCTTCATCTCTGCCCGCCTAACATATCCCCCCTTCACCATCCCAGCCTTCTGAATTCTTTCGGGAACCTCCCCTTTCTCTTCTGTGTTCGGTCCAAACCGGTCTCAGTTTTCTCTCATCTGAAAGAAAATAGAAATATGTGCCAAAGTGTGACTAACACTCTCCTTCTGACACATGCTGACATTACAATATGGCACGATCCTTGCTCGTCGTCTTGTGTCTCACCTTGTGTGCTGGGGTTCTGGCTCTTCACAGCGCCTAGGGGTTTTCCAGCTCCACAGGTCCACACTGAGTCCTCTGGGAGACTGGGGTGGTTTGGACAGCTCTTGGTCTACGGGCCTACTCAAGCCCATGCGTGGAGCTTTCAGGGGTGACAGTTACCAATGTCTTTAATTTGAGAAACTACATTACAACCAAATCCCAGTTTCTTTGTATTAATGCTCCAGGAAATGTGCCTTGTCTTTGTCAGTGACTCTGACGGCTTGCATGAATGTCTTTCAGGTTGGTCATCTCTGCCAGATGTGGTTGCCGAGCTCTGGCAGTCTTGGCTTAGCCATCACTTTTTTTACACTCCTCTCATAGCCCTGGACCACTCTGCATTCTACTCTCTGTCTACCTAGCACACCTGGGGGATACTGTCCATGCATTTGATCGGTCTCAAAAATAGCGACCTCAACAGTAAGCGAGTGCCTGTCTTTGCCCACAGGAGTGCGCCTCGACAGAGTACGCGGAGGTCGGCAGAAGTACAAGCGCAGAATAGATGCGGAGAACAGCCCGTACCTGAACCCTCAGCTGGTGCAGCCAGCCAAAAAGCCATGTAAGTACAGCAGACCTGTCTGGCTTTGCAGCACGCGACATCCTCCCCGCTGGCTCTGGGTCCACCAGTTGGGGCACGCCTGTTCCTACGGACCCCAACAAGACTTCTCTTGGTGGAGGGGGCGGCTCTCTTCCCAAAGATTGCCTTTGAAGAGCAGCAGCAACTCAGCTAATTCTCTTTTCTTCCTCTGTGGGTCTTCCCACGCCCCTACCTTTTTTTTTCAACCCAGTCACTTTGCGGGAGTGTAAGCATACTAAGGCATAGCTCATATGGTACGAATTTTACATTTCTTGGTTATTTATTTTCAGAGGTACATAAAATAGATCATCCTGTGATCATTAGTTCATTGGAGCTGATAGTTTCAGATTTCACAAGAAAGTGATTTTGGTAGTTTTCACTAACTAAATGAGTTTGACTGCTCAGCGTCCCCTTGAAAAGACATTAGGAGCCTCATTAATTTGGAGCCTGTGAAAGGTTACACACTAGCTAGCAGTAGATTAAAACAAGAATGGGCCCTACTAATAACAAGCATAGGTTGGTGGTTTCGTCTCAGATGGCCTGATGGGCATTAGGAGTTGTTTAGAAAAAGCTCATGATTTGATAATGCTGGGTTGCAGTTTGCAAGGATGGTAAGTACACAGCTCAGTGTGTGCGAGCCCCATTCTCTTTGGCGCTAGCTAAAAAGAGAGGCAGTAACTGTGTTCCATTTTCTGAAAGATCAGTCCCTGGCTGTAGTGCAACGGAGCTAACATTTTAGGATGTTTATACGTAGAGTTTACACTAGGCACTGAGAAGAGCTATGGTGGAAACAAAAAGACAGCTTTTTGTTTCCACCAAAGCACATTGAGCGGATGTGGTCTCAGAAGATCCAAGCAGCATTCACCAGAGGAAGCTGCAGCTCTAGCAGTTACTAGAAGAGACACAGGTAGTTTTTGATCTGCTTTCAGGGAAAGAGGAATAAGTATCCTCGTCTCAATTCAGATTGTCCAGGAGGGGTCGCTGCTGTGCATCATACATGTGAGCATATGGGGATCCGTTAAATAAATAAAACAGACCCTGAACTGTAAATGAAAGGACATTTTAGCTATGTCAAAGGAAAAACAACCAGTTTTACATAAAATTAAAGCTTAAGTGAACATATGGCATAGTTTCCTTTTGCCTTTCCAAAAAACATTATGTTGATTATACCTTCAATTGTCCAATCTGGCATCTTCTCCTCCGCTTGCAGAATCCGTTTGGCGTTCTGCAAATACAATCTAGGACTGCATTAAGCAGATTTTGCACATTATAATAAAAAACTTTCTGATAATACAATAAAATGCAATAAACACTAATGCTTAATTTCATTAGAGGTTTCATTTTCCTGGATTCTCTAATACACAGACTGCCCATTTCTCCTTCAATTTATACAAACATAGACTGAAACCATTGATGATGGCCTCTACTGAGAGAAAAATGAGCACCAGCCTATTTGGAAGAGTCCACATGCTGGAGAAACATCTATGGTTTTCAGCATGAACCTGAGAAATTGGGAAGTGGCTTGTCAAGTACCTTTAAGAAGATTACAGCAATTTCAGTGAGCTCCATTTGTCTGAGATAAAGAGGACTCCTAATAAATCATTACTCATTATCTCAAGGCCTCTGTGTTAATTTTCCTTAGTCCATCCAATTAGTGTGTTTTGGTAACAAACATTTATAAAACTTAATTTTCAGATCCTGTCAGATAAGTGTCAAGAGACCGTGCGTGGGCTTTGCTGAAGAAGTGGCTGGGGGAGATTTCTGGACCCTGACTGATTGTTTGTGTACTACGAAAGCCCAAGAATGAAAATTGGGTTCTATCGATTCTAATTAGGGAAACATTAAATAAGATTTACCTAGAAACAGGGCTGCCGGCTATTCTATTTTCTGAATGATAGGAATTTCTAAGCTTCCACCAAATTTCTGTGACCTCGCCAGTCAAGTATCCATCGACTTGGGTAAAACAGGTAGCATTTTCCCTCCACTGAAAGAGGTCGAATTAAGATCTCCTTCCTTTGCATTTTTGTGCCCTTTATTAGTGCATTTTCTTCTAATCCTGAGAATCTAGTGGTTGCTGACAGGTTTTGTTGCATTGTCAGAGCAATGAAAGTTGAAACTTTTCCAAGCGTAACTAAAAATACAGGGTGTTGTTTCTATAGCCTGTACGAGAAACAAATGTCATTCTCTGCAGATCCTGCAAATTAAAAAAAAAAAAAAAAAAAGGAAGAATCTCTATTTGATTTGATTTTTTTCTAGAAAATAGATGTGGTAATATCCCCCCCCCCCGAATGTGTATTTTTAATTAGACATTAATTGAATACTAATTCCAGCAAATGCATTTCTTATTAGAAATGACTAGGAGTCATGTGGCAGTCATAGTAATAAAAATTTTAACTGTATCAGAAAAATTACAAATGGTAGCTCGATAAGTCTCCTTGTTATGAAATTCAAGGAAACCAAAAGAGATCTCTGTGTTTCAATTCTAAGGTACATGGAGTCTTTTCACGTTGACTTTAAAAAGTTAAAAATGTACATGGAAAGGCGAACGAAAGAGTAAACACAGAGGAACCCCGACGTGGCTCGGAAAGGCCCCATCAAATACCCTAGTTGTCTAGAGTAATAGTACATGGAACATTGATCTATCTGGGTTTCTTCCCCCCTATTTGTGTCTCCTCACTTTGAAGAAAGTATCACATCCAAAGCTATGCAGAGAAATTGACAATAGGACCAACCACACACACACACACAAAATACCATTCTGTTAGCAAGGCTCTATAACCCCTTCCATAAAATATCACATGCCCCCGAGCAATAAAACACATTTGATGTGATGCTCTCCATTTGTCTCTAGTGTTTACTTTATGAAGGATTTTCCAAACATAGATCACAAATTTCAGACAGATAAATCTGAACCAGAGAATGAACTAAAGACAACAGATGAAAATAGAGGATTAAGGAATTAGACACCCTGAAGAGAAAATACTGTCACATTTAAGTAGGAGGATTTTTCTGGAAACTGACATTGGCTCTATTGGGAGGATTGGCCGGGTGTGTGGGGAGGGGAAGAAAAGAAAGAAATTCCTATTTAATGCATCCCACAGAGATAGAGTTATGCAGTCAGTAATTCACCCAGGCAGAAGGGCTCTGACCTTTCCTCTTCCGCAAAGGAATTAAGACAATTAATGACTTTCGTGCCCCTTATGACTGCGGGCATTGGAAGTTCTTTGCCTCCCACGTTATGGTCTATATTTCAGTGGTTTATGTGGATTTTTATTTTAAAGCTCTTGTATACTCTTTAATCTGCTTCCCCAAATCCCACTTAAGAATCAAAGCGCAAACCCAGAAAGTGTCTAACTTCTCTTATCTGTTTGCTATAAGAAATTTCATTATAAAGCAGGACAGATGCTTTTTTTCTAGCAAAGGCAGGTGGAGCAAAAAAGAAGCAAAGAACTCTCAT
This sequence comes from Phacochoerus africanus, assembly GCF_016906955.1. Taxonomy (NCBI): domain Eukaryota; kingdom Metazoa; phylum Chordata; class Mammalia; order Artiodactyla; family Suidae; genus Phacochoerus; species Phacochoerus africanus. The sequence goes on along the minus strand of NC_062555.1, from coordinate 12,309,224 downwards.
GACTGCAGCGGCTTATTTCTTGGTATGGGTTTTCCTGAACACTGTTTAATATATGTATATTGAAGCATAAATTGTGTATTTGGTGTGTTTTAGGGGCGATTTGAGGGTTTTGTTTTGTTTTTTCAAAACGCAACCTCCTTTAGAATGTGTGAAAGAGGAATGATGCTGCTAGTGATCCTGTAGTGCTCTGGTCTGATCCTGCAGATAACAAGATTGTCTCACATTTGTTGGTGGCTGAACCGGAGAAGATCTATGCCATGCCTGACCCCACCGTTCCCGACAGTGACATCAAAGCCCTCACTACGCTGTGCGACTTGGCTGACCGCGAGCTGGTGGTCATCATTGGATGGGCGAAGCATATTCCAGGTACGTTTTCCGAGACGAAAAAGAAGTGAAAAAGAAAAAGAGAGGTTGCAAATCAATTCCCAAGGTTGTATATGTAAATTGGGGCAAATTGACAATTTTCTCACCAGGATTTTTGGCTAAACTTTTGGGTTTGTCTTTGTGGTACCTAATTAACACTTTCCTGATCCTGGTAGAATCATAAACCTTTTACAGCTGTACCATCCTGAGTTCCTTGTTAATCTTTTTTTTTTTTCCCCCTGCATGTGAAGGTGCTTTTTCCAACATAAGACAAAGAGAATATACCTTGTTAAAATATTTCTTTCTCTTTTTTTAAAACTCTGAGTTTTCGCCTAAGGAAATACTTCTACTTTTTCTTTTCACTTTAAAACATGTTTTTGTCAACAGTAGTCTAGATACCGTTTCTCTTTTTAAAAAATCACTCATTTCCTTGCTCATGGTGGCTATTTATACTGAATCGCTTTTCATATTTACATATTGTTTTGGCTTACAATTAGATATTTACCATGAATTTATACATAAATTTTGGTAAATAAATGTTAAATTGCCATCATAAATTTTCTCATATGGTGACTTAAAGGCAGTATTTGAAAATGTCCAGTTATTTTTCTCTCTAGACCCATCCTTAGATCCTTGAACATAGACCCTATCACACGTTTTGAGAGCGTTAGTTGTCTGCTTGAATGATTATTCATTTGTCGGTTGAACTTTGATCTTCACAGAGTTTTCAAGCAGATTTTTGGATGATGAACACTGTGTCTTGGTACAGTGAACTTATTTCTGTCTCCTTAAACTAGTTTGTCTTTATGCTTTGAATGCTACAGTAATTTCTTTAATCAAATTGATGGAAGTCCCTTTCCCAGCCCACACTGAAACCAATTTATTGGTCATGATACGCCAGCTATGTTGCTAACAGTCGTAACGAACTGTCAGGCGGTATCGCAGGGAAGCTAATTTGAAGTCATTAGGTGTGCAGCGTTCAGGCGACAATTTGTTACAGTGCTTGGGAACACAGCTGACATTTCTGAATGGCTTTGTTCGCCGCAGTTCTAGATGAGGCCAAGCAAATTGTAAACTAATTTAAACATCACTCTGTATTATACCAGCTACTTTGTCTTACACTGTTTGCTAATAAAGCACCCCAAATTAAGTCAAAACTAGTTAAACAGGTGAGCTTGAGTGTGTTCTTTAGACAGTACCTCTGTAAGGGCCGTGACCCCCGAAAGAGAGATGAGAGTTTGATCGTGTGGACAGTTGCTTTGCTTGGGTCATAATCACATCTGTACGGTGGGTTTTTTGTTTCTTTTTTTTTTTAATTTTCATGTATTTATTATTTAAAAAAATTTTATGGCCACACCTGAGACACATGGAAGTTCCCAGGCCAGGACTGAATATGAGCCACAGCTGTGACCTACACTGCCGCTGCCACAATGCTAGATCCTTTAACCCACTGCACAGGGCTGGGGATTGAACCCACGTCTCTGCAGTGACCCAAGCCACTGCGGTTGGATGCTTAATCCACTGTGTCATGGTGGCAACTCCCGTAAGGTTTTTAGAAAAGGTAAAAAGAAAAAAAAAATAGGATATGCTGGAAGATGGTTATACCCTTGGGGGCTGTGGCAGTGGGAACAAGTTGAATTTGCTTTAACAAGATAATGGAAATTTATGTGGCGGGACAGTGTTTTAAAGGGTTTTAGAAGGAGATAAAACTGACATCTGTTGAAGGGTCCACAGATTCTTTTTTCAGATAATCAGTATGTATTATATCATTTCTACTTATAATCCCTGATGATAAGTATCATTTGTAGATTTTAAATGTCATTATTCTAACCCAGGGTTTCTCAGTCTTGACGCAGTTGATGTTTGGAACCAGATAACCGTTTGTGGCAAGGATTGTCCTGTTCCTTGCAGCATCCTTGGTTTCTGGTCACCAGATAACCGTTTGTGGCAGGGATTGTCCTGTTCCTAGCAGCATCCTTGGTTTCTGGTCACCAGCACCCTTGAATTTTGACCATCAACAATGATTTCAGACGTTGCCAAAAGGCCTCTTAGCCAGGGGTGCAAAGTCACACCCAGGTGAAAGCCACTGTTCTAACCCAGGAATTAGATATTATCATCCTTAATTCAAAGATAGGGAGATCTGGGCAGAGAGAGGTAAAAACACCTCCGCAAGTTCGCAAATGTATCCAGAGGCTTCCAAGCCCATATTCAGCACTGCCTCCTGGACGAGAACCAGGAGGTTTTAGTTCCCCAGGGGACGGCACCGGAAAGAAGTGTTTCAAAATAATCACACTAGGGTTATTGTTATTCATGACTGCAGCACGAAAGGCTGTGTCCCTCTGACGTCGAGTCACCCATCCCCTCGGAGACCTCTGCCCAGGTTCTCCCTGCACTAAGAACTGTGTGCAGCCCCTGTTTTGATATTGCACAGATAGTCCACGAGTGACGACCCGGAGAAGTCAAGAGCTCCTTCTGATGCTCTCTGGTCGGGAAAAGTGAGTGATACATGTGTGGGTCCAGTTGTGTCTCTCAGTCGAAATGTCAGCTTACAGAGGAACTTGTCACAGTCAAGGGGCTCTGGTGACTTCTGTGCAGACAGTCCCTTTAAATAACTATGAGTAACAGCACTCGCAGGGGTGGAAACAATTGCTCGACGGTGATGTGTTCACTCCTAAGCTGAGGCTTAGAATTGGTGGCCCTGACGCTGTTCTCCCTCCGCAGCAAATGCCAGAGGAGGTCACTGTGGCGCGGTGATTCATTCACAGCTCTGGTCTTCCCGATACCCGGAGGGTGTTTTAAATGATTGCAAGGAGCATCTTGGCTTTTCAGAAAGGGATTAGCAAACCCTGAATTAATTGAAAGTCTTGTAAATTTTTTAACAGTAAGGGTGCCATGCAGTGTTTTGAGGTCGAAGGAAAGGGTGTTATGATCCGGGCGTGCTGGTCTGTATATACCTGCGTTCAGGGAGGGCGGGCGTGGCAGGGCCATGAGTGTGGGATGGAGGGTAAAGCCAAGGAGCCTGTGAAGACGAAAAGTCCCATTTCTACCTCGATAAAAGTGAAAGAGTGGTTTTGACCCCATGACCTAGTCCTAATAACCAGGGTCAGAGCGAGGATGAAAACAAAATCAGAACTGAAATTTCACCTGTCTTGGTCTTAACTTCAAAACAGGTGTTTGTTTGTTTGTTTGTTTTTAGTTTATGTTAAAACTAAAGTGAAATCTTTTTTAAAAGCAGACTAAAATCCAAGCCTTGGCTCCCTTTATGCTGCTCTCATTTTGTGGAATCACACCACAATTTTTAAGAAATTAAGTTGAGCATCTAAGATAAGATGCACAGCCTTTCTGCGCTGCTGGGAAGGCACTTTGGTGTACTTGGCTTTTGCTCCATCAAAAAGTGACAAATTCAACAAACGAAAATGTTGAAGAAAAATACCTAGAGTGTGGGGCTTTCTTTTCTTTTCTTTCTTTTTTTTTTTTTATCAGTAAATAGAATTAGTTGACTTACTTTAATAAATCACATAAATGGAAAAGTGTGTTGTTATGAAACATGACCATACTTTATCTCTAGAAGAAAAAGATCAGGAGGGCTTTAGAAAATGCTTGACTTTAGTTGGAGGAGCATAAGGGCACAAGAACAGATGTCGCTGCCCTAATAGCCCTTTTTAAGAATGACAGGCCCCACCATTAGCATCCTTTTATATCCTTGGAAATTGCTCATGCCTCGCTTTTCTGGTTCCTATCTGCCTGACTCTTTTTTATTTCTCTTTCAATTTCGTCCGCGCTCGGATAAGCGCATGCTAACACAATATGATTGAGCTGTAAAATGGAACGCTGTCGCCTCTAATCTCTTTTATGTAGATATGGAAGTCCTGTGCACTCCACTTCATTCCCGCTCCATTGTTGGCCTTTTTTAGAATGGGCTGCCAAGGAGTGGCGGCGCCGTCAAATATTAGAGCTCGGTTTCACCGGGTGTGATAAGACGATTATCAGCCCAGCAGTCAGATCTATGATTGTTCTCTGTGGTTGATTAAAATACTATTGTGTACTGTAACTTTGTTAGCAAAATGCAGAATGTGCTTTGTCAGGTGGTGCTTCAAAAAAGCATCCCCCATATCAGCTGACCTATATAAGTGGCTTAAATATGGTTATGGGTCTCGCCAGCCGGATTACTTGAAAAGAATCAAAAGGCATTTGAACAATGAAGGGAATGAATGAATTTTACAAGATTTTTTTTTTTTCTTTTTCAAGGATGGCAAAGGGTCAGGTGGGCTTGTTTATTTTTTAACCTGACAAATTAAACAGTGACCTGCTAAAGAAAGAGCGCTCTGCTCGAGTTTGGGGCCTCATGGTCACATTTTAAAACCAATGTCAATAATGACCAAACAGGGAAAAAATATCCTACTATTTTTCTTCATACCAAATGAAGGCAGGAAATATTGAAAGGAAAACCACACTAGGAAGATACATGATGAAAGTGTCTTTACATGTAAGAAACAGAAGTTTAAAGTACAGAAACCGGTATTCTCCATTTACTCTGAAACCTTTCTTTATAAAAACATTCACTTAAGAAAATGTATCAAAAATTGCTCATTGGGTTGGGCTTTTTGAGTTTTCTTAATAGAAGTATTTAGAATTTTCTATAAATGACAGAAATCTCTAAAGAACGTGGATAACCTATTTAGGATATAAATTGTGGAAGTGAATACTCAAGAATGTTTTGAATATTTATGGCTAATCATATGTTTAAAGATATTCTTATTGTTCAAATGAATTTTATGTACAGACCAATTTTTAGGATTATATTATTCCCCGGACTACGTTGTAGAGGTTTTGTTTTTTAAATGCCCATTACTTATCTTCAACATGATTATGATATGTGAAAAGACACAAATAATTGTGGTGGAAATAATTATTGGAGATTATGTTTCCATGTGTAAACCATGCATGTTTTCATCTGTGTATGTGATTATGGCGTCATGTGCAGGAAACGGCGTAGTTGACTAAGAGAGAGTTGTGTTATGAATTAAAAAATGCCTGATGTGCTGGGGTTTTTAAAAAAATGTTTTAGGAGTTCCCATTGTGGCTCAGCAGAAAGGAACCTAACCAGTATGCAAGAGGACGTAGGTTCGATCCCTGGCCTCCCTCAGTGGGTTAAGGATCCAGTGTGGACATGAGCTGTGGTGTAGGTCACAGATGAAGCTTGGATCCCATGTTACTGTGGTGTAAGCTGGCAGCTGGAGCTCTGATTCAGCCCTTAGCCTGGGAATGTCCATATGCTGCCGGTGTGGCCCTCAAAAGCCAAAAAATAAATAAATAAATAAAACTATGTTGTGAAAAAAATGACCTGAAATACCCCCTCCAGACACGTTCATTTTCCGCAGCTACCCTTGCCAGAAAGGAGAAAGACCAACAAAGACGTTTTGAGGTTTCTCAGACAGAGAGACTCGGTTCAAGAGACACCCCAAGAGCTGCTAAAGGCGCCCACAGAGATCTCTCCCCACCACTCCGTGCTGTTGTTTGCGGCCTCCTGCACAGTTCTGTCACCTGTGAACTGTCACCATGCTGAGTCACCTGTGCTCGGTCGCTGGTGCCCCCGTGTATTTTCCATCCATTCGTAGCCGTGCCATTGCGTAGCTCTGGTCAAGGAGGAATCAGAGTTTCAGAGTAATCACAAATACAGTGTAAGCATTTGAGTGTGTGCTGTGGATCTAACATTATGTTAGAACCTGTGGGGAGTATTAAAGATACAGGTGACCTGAACGTCACCTCGGATCTGTGTCTGTGTCCCCACAGGTACCTATGCATGCTCCCGGATGGGTGATGACCATTCTTTCGGTGGGGTTAACCTTGAAACACACAAAAAACTAACATCTATCTAGTTCATTATCGTTTGGGAAGCACTTTCACCAGCTTCTCTCTGTGCACCACAGCGAGTCTCTTGCTTTAGTCTTATTACCCCCGCTTTATACATGAGCAAACTCTAGAGTCAGAAAGTTCGATTCATACCGTTAGTAATGTAACTCGAACCTACCGAATAGTTCACGTCTGTGCCTTTTCAACCAGTGGCTTCACTAGCTGTTTCTCCCCTCTCCCATCCACTCCCCCCCCCCAAGCATTTTTTGTCATTTGTTCCAGGTCACCTACCTGCCTTGCATAACAGGTTTAGGCAAAGGTCACATATTTGCCCTATCTTTACATTTGTCTATACATTTATAAAATGAAAGGAGAATGGAAAGGAGAATTGAATCAAAAGGAAATGTGTGACACATCTTTAAAATCCATGCAAAGCAAGGTGTTTGACTGACCGTGCGCCCTGGAGACCCCTGACCACACAGTTTAATGAAACAAGGTGATCTCTGGGTCGCTTCTCAGCCGAATCCTTGGGAAGGTTTTTAAATGACTGGCTGCTGAAATCGAAGGCTCTCCCCCCCCCGGCTCTGTTCAGATTCACTGGGTTGAAGATTTCTATGTGTGTTATGTCCTAAGATATGGAATCATTTTCAGGCAAGTCATTGTAATTGCTGAACTCTTGGGACTGATGAGGCGGGAGAGGCCGAGTCTGTCCTTTCGTTTACTGTAGATCAGAAGCCTGCACTAGCCTGACACCTACCTGAGGAGCATCAAAATGTGGGCATGCCAGACACCCGGCCCAGCTCGGCATTTCTGTTCTGGAATTCTGTTTGTTGACGGAGCTGTTACTTCTGACTTTTAGGTTCCTCTCAAGGCTCCTTGATGAGTTCAAGAGAGAAAGACTTGAGTCTTGTGAAAAATGTTTTTACGTGGAAGCTGGTATAATTAGCATAACCCACAAATACCTAAATGCTTCCGCAAATCCTTTTTCCACCTCTAAAAGGAGAACTGGAGGGAGAAGTCAGAACAGGACGCAGGCTGTTTTGTTTCTCCCTTTGCTCCGCTTTGACCCTCTCTCCATCCCTAATCCCACTCCCTCCCGTGGGTTGGTCACACATTTTCCCCTGCGTCCCCCTTGCTCTGCCTCAGCCAATCTCCAAATGAATGCATGTCTATCGTGGCCTTGGCTTTGGCACTCTGGATATATTGATTAATAGTTGCCCTAAGCTCCTTTTAGCAAATCAAATTTTCACTTTTAGCAAGGATTTCGCCTCTGATTTATTCAGCAAAGTGAAATGCACTAAATTGACTTTGACATTCAGGGAAAATGGCTGAAAAACAAAGAGCAGAGGAAAGAGATATAAATTGTGTGGCAGCTGGAGACTTCAAGCATCAGAGAAACAGTTTTCTATAGAATACAGAGTAATTTGAAAGCACTTTTTTAAACACACAGAGAAGCAGTTTCTTCAAAAAAAATTTAACTGCTGAGTTCTCTTTTTGAAAGAGGGTGTGAGTATTACTCAGCTGAACCCGTAATTTCTGGTCCAGTGCCTTATATTCTGTAGATAAAAATAGCCGCATAATCCAAGAGTGCCTGTACCTAAATGAGTTCATGACATCTAGGATGTAACCTAATTCTGTTGGAAAAAGAAAGTCAAGTCACACACAAAATAGAATGGTTAATTTGAAAGTGTGAATGCTGTATAATAGTGTGTGTGTGTGTGTGTGTGTGTGTGTGAGAGAGAGAGAGAGAGAGAGATAATGGAGCATTTTCATCACCATAAAGAGAAAATGAAATAATTTTGGATCACAAGCCTCAGTATACACAAGCTATGTAACTTTGCCCTTCTCTGGGCCTTTTTCCCCAGTGTGTCCGCCTTGGCTGTGTCCTTTTATGTGATTACGTCAAGCTACTTCCTTGTTAGATGAACATTTGCTGAATAAACGACCCATCAGGTTCAAGACACAGTATGGTTTTGATGTGTCCAAAGAAATGGCGCTGACCCAGATGAAGCAGAGAGGAAAGGGAGTTGAGTGGAACTCGCTTGGGGCACTTGGGAGGAATTAAAGGTGCGAGGACTCCCGGGGGATTTTTTGGTATTGAGCTCCAGCAGACCGTGGCATCATCTCTGCTGAGGAGTCACCAGAGACCTGGAAGGAAGAAGGAAAGAGGAACTCGACAGCCGGAACTGGCTGTTCATGTGCCATTTTCCTCTTCAGCGTAAATGTTCCTTATTAACCAATGTCGGGGTCCTCATGGTCAAGGCACCGCCCTCCCTTTACCTATATTTTAAAATCATTATGATTCTCTTTCCTTTCATTTTCAGCAAATCTATGTCCAACGTGACCCAAGCCTTCCATATCGATGGCGTTTAACCCATCAGATAGTATCTTAACATTAAACCAAACAGGTGCCTAGGCACATGGTTTCCTACAACAAAGCTGCTTCCTCCCCAGTTCAGGCCCCTTTTCAACCATCATAAATGACTCTTTGATTAGAAGAACCCAATGAGAAGAAGGAATTTAACCTGCCCAAATCACTGTAATTAACCACACTTTTGTTTCTGGTCTATGATAAACAGACATAATACCTCCACTTGTTTATTATAAAGGCTTTGGAATTTCTAAGAAGAAAAATTTTCTCTCCCCCCACCCCCCACAAAAACAAAATAACCTCTGATTTTTCTCTGAAGCAACTAAAAGTAAATGCTACTTTTTATTTGTTTTTGCCAGGTTATATGTGTATTTTTCCTGCATCAAGAACCATGCATGATGCACAAAGCACCCAAGCTTTAAGGCAAGGGGATGGTCAGCTTCCACTGTGTCCTTGGATCCCTTTTATGAACAGTTCAGTGTTACTATTATGTGAGTTCAGAGTGCTAATGCATTGTAATTTAACGAGAAAAAACATAATGGATAAATACCACCTCTTAATAATTCTAGGCGCTGCAGTCAATTCCGCTTCGTTCCTCTCAAAATTTCCCTGTCTCCATTAACCACAGAACTCTGCTTCCAATAAGGAAATTACCATGCCATTTCTGGACTGGGCAATGAAGTCCTAACTCCAAATTGTTACTGTTAGGAAATCAAGAAGGAGAAAAGACCCATTTCTTCCGCCAGGATTCAGATTAAGCAAGCCGATGACTGGCTGTCCAGGCCCGAAGCCAGGGGACCTGTGTGCATTGCAAGAGCCCAGTTACTCACCATAAACTCCAAAGGTGTCTCTGAAGAGCAGCTCCCTCCCCTCAGTCTGAAGGGGGCTTCACACCTGCTTAACCTACATTAGGAGAGGATTAATTACCTGAAGAGTTGGGCCCCTCAGCCAGTCAGCATCTTTGTGGCAGGGCACATGGTGGCCTGGACTGAGGAGGGAGAGGGAGCAGCTGGGGGTTCATGGAAAGTCTGACTCCTCCTGATGTGGTCAGCACTTTAGGAAAAGAAAAAAAGCCCAGCTGTACCTTACTCTTGTGATTTTCTGTGTCATGGCAGAGTCCGGTGGAGAGGTGCCTTCAATGCAGATTTGTAAACGGAAGAGAAGACTCTCCCAAAGGTTGTGTCACCTGTGCATGTGGCCCAGATTAACCTTTTGGGGAAAAGCATGGAATCGCTCTCCTTAAAGATTTCAGATGTACTTCTGTGATTGGCTGTGATTCGGAAGCAAAATGCTCTATGACTGATTTTCCCAAAGTTTAAAAAATATGCTTGCTTATTCAGAAACATACCTAGAGCCTTTTTTTTAAATGTAATTTTTTTTTTCTTTTGTCTTTTTAGGGCTGCACCCATGACATATGGAAATTCCCAGGCTAGGGATTGAATTGGAGCTGCAGCTGCCATCCACAGCCACAGCCACGGCCACAGCAGCAACACTGGATCCAAGCTGCATCCGCAGCCTCTGCTGCCTCTTGCAGCAATGTCAGATCCTTAAACCCCATGAGCGAGACCAGGGATCAAACCTATATCCTCATGGGTACCACTTGGGTTCTTCACCCACCGAGCCACAACAGGAACTCCAGACACCCTTTCTTAAAATAAATGGAAGGATATCAAAAAGAGACCTCTTTTTTTAAAAAAAAAGAAAGAAAAATTAGTTCTTAGATGAGGGAACCAGAAGGAACCTTAGAGATGGTTTTTGCCAGAACTTTGCATTTGAAGAGGAGGTATTGAAGTGCAACATGCGGGGTTCCCCATCTTTGGGGTTAGAGACTTGGCTTCAAATTCTGACGCTGCTATTTGCCAGGAACTCCGTTTGTTTATGTATAAGATGGGGGTGATGATAGGAAAGCTATCAGCTCGATAGGGTGCTGGGGCAGATCAGTGAGTGAATGTATGTCAAGTGCCCAATCCAGTCTTTTAATTGTTAAGTGTTCAATAAATGTTAAATGCCTTTGCCTGCATATTCACCGTGTACTTCCAGGAAACCCGAAGGACTTACCTAACTCTTAATCCACCCAGGATAATAGTTGAGGCTAAAACTCAGTCTTTTAACTCCCAGTTGAGCACTGTTGATATTTATAATGGTCACAAAAGGGTATGCATTCTTATCCATGGTATTAAATATTAGCGAGTTATCCTCTTAACTTTATTCGGTATTATTCCTCATTATATTACATGATATATAAGCATGCTCTGTTTATATGAACAGCATATTTCTCAAAGATAAACCAATAGAGAAAATGCTATGTAAAAGTTCTCTTAGGAGTTCCTGTCGTGGCTCAGCGGAAGCGAATCTGACTAGCATCCATGAGGACGTAGGTTCCATCCCAGGCCTCGCTCAGTGGGTTAAGGATCCTGCTGTTGCCATGAGCTGTGGTGTAGGTCCCAGATGCGGCTTGGATCCCACGTTGCTGTGGCTGTGGTGTAGGCCAGCAGCTGTAGCTCCAATTCGACCCCTAGCCTGGGAACCTCCATGCGCCACCAGTGTGGCCCTAAAACACAACCACCCGAAAAATTAGCTTGTGGATAATCCATGAACTTTAATGAACCTGGTCCGTTATTGAACCCATTATGCTCAGTGAGGATTTGAGGTTTTACCATGTCTGTATGTGCCATGAAAATTTAATTCCAACTCCCAAGGCAATTTTACAGAGTTAGAACAGAGTTATTTATTGTTTAATTTGAATCTGAGCATACTCTGTTCCTGTGTTTTACTGAATTTCACATGGGTCGAGCACGAGCGATGCGGTTATATCTTCGAAACATCAACAATGAGAATTTTCAAGATATCTGAATATGGCGATAAGCTCTATAAATTCGGTTTGATCTTTTTTTGTGCACTTTGGAGTGGTCAGTTCCCCAACAAAAGTACCATGTGTAATATATTTTTGTAGCAAGCTCATATCTCTTCATTCAGGTACAGAAGAAAAAATACGTATGGAAAGCCGACTCTATAACAGGCCTTATATGACAGTTCTGTTTGGGAGGAGACTATCTCTGCCTTTACTACATGACCCTGAGGACCGGTTCATTGATTCTCAAAACATTTTTGAATCTTTATCTCAAGAACGTTGCTTTGCACCTCACTCAGGATCATGGTTTGTTTTTTTCTGTCCTATACGCCCTCACGAGTCTTGAAGAAGTGTTTTGAGAATGACTGAAGTCAGGTGTCAGCTATACCTCCTGGTCCAGTATTTCAGCCTCTCCCACTCTGCCGCTCCCCAACCGCGTTCTGCATGTCTGCGAAATTCTGGGGACTAAACCGAGGGCCAGCCTCAGCGTTTCTGTGCTGTTTTCAAACCATGAACCTGTGGTTGTTCTTAGCCCATGTTCATTTTATTTTTGTTTATTTATTTTGTTAATGTTTCTCTTTTTTGGCCTCGCCCACGGCATGCAGAAGCTCCCCGGCCAGGGATGGAACCCATGCCACAGCAGTGACCACATCCGATCCTTAACCCGCTGAGCCACCAGGGAGCTCCCCACTTGGATTTTCAAGGTTAAACTATCTCAGAAACTGAGCCTCTTTATAAGTAGAGGGAGGGTGGAGGTACTTTTGCTTTCAGGAAGGGTCCTCGGTTTACGTTGCAGAGATAGAAGGGAATGGGAACATAGGGCTGATGACAGTGATAGCTTTTGTCAGGACTGTTAAAGTCCTGGTGCATCTCCCGCCCTCAACTTTTGTTCTCGCCTCCAGCAGCACGGTCTGGAGGTGTGGGCTCCTTGCGGCATCCATACTTGGCTTGTTATCCTCTTATCAAGCTCTTAGCGTCCCTTTGTTTATTTGAGGCGACAGGAAGACGGTGTAAAGGCTGCTTAGTCAGGGATATCAGGCTTGTTGGCAGGGGAGTGATTGCCAGTTGAAAAACAAGGCATTATTGCTCATTTTTTCCCTCTTATTAGTTTGATTACATTTGCAAATCAAATCAATCCATCAGACATGATCAGGCCTCGTCCGCATTTTAAGGAATAGTAATCTCCGTCTAATAAGATGCAAATGTGTCACATCGGTAAGTAACCGATAAATCATCGTCTTGTCTTTGGCAATCATTAAATATCAGAACCAACAGTCAATTTTTAGTATTTTCAATTTGCGATATGCCGCTGGAATATAAAGATAGATGGACGTAATTACACAAACCAAACACTATTTCAGTTCATTCCAGACAGCAAATTTAGTGGAAGGTATAACTGGCTTGTCATCACACTACATTATTCCTAGCGGTTCATGCAAAGTTCACAGACGAGCTTCAAATGGACATTGCTTTTTTTCAACTTCTAACAACGTCCTTACAATGGCAAGCAAACTTTGATGTAAGGACTTGAACTGACTTCCGCACGGCTGTTGCAGTCAGATGCCAGCATGACAGGCAACATATGCTCTCTCCCGTCAGACACTGCTGGCAGTGCCAGCTCCAATCTTCGAGATTTTCGATTAAAAAGAAAATGAACTCACGAATGTAAAAAGAAAACACAAACAACCAAGAACTCTTCAGATGATTTATATCATCCTCAGCTATTTGGACAGAAAAGTTTCCCTCAGGCGGAAAAACGTGAACAAAACTTTTTCCTTTTTCCCAAGTGTCACAGGTTTAGGGCCTCTCTGCTTCGGTGATATGTTCTTTTCACCGAAGTCATTCTCCATAAAGATGTGTATGGATGCCGTGCTCTGACGTGGCTGGGGATGAAAGAGTATGTGGATTTTGGCACAAAAGAGAAATGTTGATAAATGTGTGTACACACACACACACAATGTCATAATTCAAAGGGTAAGAAATGAAATTGGCTGGAGTATCTCATCTGAATATCTTTTCCCTAATTATATTTTCTTAGCAACTCAATATCTTCCAGTGAACTGTGACAATTGCTCATTCATTCATTCTTTCATTCATTTACAGAAATTGTCTTCTCACAAATGGAAGACATACCCCCCCATCACTCCTGGCTCTGTTTCTCTCAATGCAATCGATAGTGGTACTTTTTCATTCTTTTCCAGTATTTATCTCTTGTCTAATTCTCTTTTTCTGAATTCTCATATTAAAAGCTCTTTTAAATCTTTGATCCGATAATATTAAATTTTGCAACAGTCTCTCTTCCAATTTTTATTTTGCATTAACCTCATCCAGTTTCTGATATCTCTTTGGTTCATTTTCTTTCTTCTCTGCAAAATAGTTTGCCTTCTCAGTGTCAGTTGCTAAATAGGATGTGAAGAACATATCTCTAGAACCTTGGAGCACCTGCTACTTATTTTGGTGGCATTTCCCATTATCATTGACTGATTCCAGTTGACCTTGACAGATTGATCCATCTTTATAGTTAAAACTTAGAGCTGAAGATTTGGCAGTGGCAAGCCTTTGACCTACTAGATTTCCCTGTTTTCAGTGAGAAAAGCAAACTCTTTGGAATATTATTTAGTAAGACCTCTTATTTCAACTTGACAAAATTAAAATTTTGGCTGCATATCTTAATTATTTTAAATATGTTGGGTCCATTTATGCTAATCCCTCTGCTAGGCGGTGGGATACGAAAATGAACAGGGCAGAGACGGTCACACAGTCGTAAAGCTCAGAATCTGTTGAGGGAAACCAACAAGCAAAGAGGCAATTACAACGTGGTATTCCAGGTGCCTTGATAGGGAAGCAGAGCCTATTAGGAGTACGCCATGGTGGGAACCATAACTTTGGGAATCAGGGAAGGCTTCTTATGGAGAAATCCAGAGAAGATGAAGGTATGGGGAGACATCAAGAAGTTTTAAGTAAGCATTAGCTTCCTTCTGGTAATAAAGCCAGTGGTGTAGGTTAAACCAGCCCATTTCAATACCTCTGCCCCATTTGCTAGTAGTTCTGGAGAACATCATTCATTGACAAATGAAGAACATTCTTTCCAACTTTAAGAAATTATAATATAGAAGTTGGTTTACACCCTGGTTGTAGGCAGACCAGGAGGTTTCAAATTTAGACAGTGAAAACATGCAGTAGCTTGAGGTCGTGGTCAAGGCAACTTTTTTGGATCAGCATAATCAATTTCCTAAATATCTCATGTTTGTGCCTGCTGGATGCACTCTACATGGCCATACATCTGGGCAGGCAAAAGGGACCACCTCTTGATGAAAACCATTTTATGCTGCTTCTGCAACCCTTCCTTTCAAAGTTAGTAGATTTCCAGCATCCTTTTCTTTTCTGCAAAACTGTTGTGAATTCTTAAATACAGCTCTGGTCTTTCCAGGTGATGGTTTTGTCAGCCAGCCCATGTAGCTCGAGGAACCCCATACATAACAGCAATTGCCAGGAACCCCTATGAGTTGCAGCTGAGGAAAGCCGTACAGCTCATGCCTTTGAAGCTTTGTACCAGAACCTTATGCTCTCTCTAACCGATTTACATACCACCATGGTATGTTTAATTTGCTTTTTCATCAAATCAATAATGGGTCTAATTGAAAAAATTGGCAGTGCTACGTGCAACCTAAGTACTGATCTCAATGTTTGCCGGCTAACGGAACGTTACACGGCTCTGTGTCAGACACCTGTGTTATTGGTGTGCTCCCGCTACTAATGTGTACAAAAACAAACATTAATACAGGTGGAGCATCTGCACCAATTGATCACTATGCTATGAGAATTAATCACCTGGCTTCCAGCTTGAAGAATAAAATTTACATCTTTAATGTATGAACTATATTAACACACACGCTTGCACCATCGACTTCGGGTGATGTCAGCAGGCGAGCACGTGCAGCCCCGTTCGGGTGTGTTCCCCTGGACTTTTGGACCCGGGAGTGCAAATTTGGGGCCCGATTTTAAGCACTTGATAGGTTTTTAGACTTTTTGGTGACTAGTGGTTGGAAAACATTGGGCAAGTAGGATTCAATGTAAAGGACTAACACTCGGAAGTCTGGAAATCCGCCTTCAGACACACTGTGATGACACAGGTTGAGTTCTGTTTTCTCATCCCAGTCTGGGGTGGATTTTGGCGACATCATTATCGTCAAGGAGCTCCTTTCATTGAGCACTTACTAGGTGCCAGGCCCCCTGCTATTTGCTTTGCATACATTATCTCAATTATTCTTGAAAGCAACCCTATAACTAAGGATTTCCTTTGACCATTTTTTTAAATTGAAGTATAATTGATTTGTAATATCGTGTTAGTTTCAGGTATACAGCAACGTGTTTCAGTATTCGTGCAGATGATATTCCGTTAAAGGTTATGACAAGATGTTGCGTTTAATTCCCTGTGCTTTGTTGCTTATCTGCCTTATGTGTAGTAGTTGGTATCTGTTAATCCCATACCCTCAATTTGTCCCTCTCCTCCTCCCCTTTGGTGACCACAAGTTTATTTTCTATGTCTCTGAGTCTGTTTCTGCTTTGTATATACATTCATTTATATTATTTTTTAGATTACCCATATAAGTGGTATCATGTAATATTTGTCTTTGACTTATTTCACTATGCATGATATTCTCTAGTTCTGTGTTGTTGCAAGTATCAGTATTTCATTCTTTTTTACGATTGAGTAAAAATGATGTGATATATATGTCACTTCTACTTTATCCAGTCATCTGTGGATGGACACTTGATTTGCTTCCATGTCTTGGCTATTGTAAATAGAGCTGCCGTGAATGGTGGGGTGCGTTGTCTTTTTAATTAGTGTTTTTATTTTTTTCTATATGTATTCCCAGGAGTGGAATTGCTGGATTGTATGGTAGCTCTATTTTTTGAACTTGTTGTAATATATTTAAGTTTGAGATATCTTTTAAATATCTATTTCTACTCTTAAAGGAACCTCCATACTGTTCTCCATGGTGGCTGCACAATTTACATTCCCACCCAGCAGTGTAGGAGGGTTCCATTTTCTCCACATCCTCCACAGCATTTTTTATTTGTAGACTTTTTGATGATGGCCATCCAGCAGGTATGAGGTGATACCTCACGGTTTTGATTTGCATTTCTCTAATATTTAGAAGTGTTGAATTTCTTTTTATATGCCTGTTAGCCATCTGTATATCATCCTTAGAAAAATGTCTATTCAAGTCTTCTGCTTATTTTTTGATTGGGCTGTTAATTTTTTTCCAGTTTTAAAAAAAGCCTTTATTATTGATATTGATTACTGTAGATTGAATATCAATACTCTAATAGTAGTATATTGTTACTATTAGTAATAGTATAGTATATTAATACTATAATACTGTAGCATTCTAGATGACTAAGATAGGTTGACTATCTATTATATGACTGGTGCTATGCTAAGCTTTGTCTCTTTGCTTCCATGTACTCTTACGTGTGTGTTCTCTTTCTTTTAAAGTGTGGCTGATTTACACGGTTGTGTCAGTTTCCTCTGTACAGCAAAGTGGACCAGTCATACATGGATGTACATTCCATCTCTTGTATTATCTTCCATCATGATCTCGCCCAAGAGACTGGAGATAATTCCCTGTGCTGTACAGGAGAACCTCCATGCTTACCCATTCTACCTGTCATGGTTTGCATGCCTACAGCCATATCACCCTGAATGCACCCAATCGCCTCCATTTTTTAAAATATTGAGTTGTATGAGCTATTCGAATAGGTTGAGTATTAACCCCTTGTTGGTCAGACATCATTTTATCATGGAGAAAAACTGATGCTTAGAGAAGTCCAACCCCTTGCCTGAGATCCTGAACCCAGTGACCCAGAGGAGATGAGATTGAAAGTTTTGATAATCATGATTCTCAACAACCATTAGCTCACTTAGGAAGGAAAGGAGGTTTTTCATCGTCCCCAGCCAGTGGTCCCCAGCCAGGGGCAGTTTGCCTCACAGGGAACATTTGGCAGTGGCTGGAGACATTTCGGTTGTCACAGTCAGGGAGGCAGCAGGGAAGGAGGAGGACCTATAGCAGAGAGAGGCCGAGGATGCTGCTGTATATCCCACAGCTCACAGGACAGCCCCTTCCCCACCCCTTGGTCCTCCACAAAGCATTTTTTCTCTTGAAATGTCAGTAGTGTTGAGGTTGAGAAAGCTGTCGTAAACCATCATGCTCAAGAGGGTGTGGAGGTTAGTGTTCAGTCTTGCAAATCTTATAAATGGATACGGAAATAAATATGGTAGCTTCATTACCAAAGAGAAAGTCTCACTTTGCAAGAAGCCACCTTCATCCACAAGATCAATAAATATTTATTGGGCAGCCAAGGTGCATTTGTGCCAGCATTGTGTGGCCAAGCCATAATTTTATCTTCGTTGTTTAAAAATGAAGCGGAGAGGTGAGTGAACTCCTGAAAGTGACCATGACACATTTGAATTAAGACTCTTCTTGAAAATTTCATCAGAGGTATTTATTGTGTGACTAATTACATATGCACATATAATGGTAAGAAAGGAGCCATTATAGCACATCCAGTAAGCCATATGCATTTTAACAAATATATAAATATATATTTACTCATCCAACAGAAACATTTTCTTGGGTGTACAATAATGTTTATGCATTTTTATAAAAATTTATAAGCTTTAAGTGATAATTCAAAACACCCAGGTAAATGCTATATGTCCTTAAAGACCCTTGTGGCTCAGCAGGTCAAGGACCTGACTGTCTCCCTGACATGTGGGTTCAATCCCTGGCCTCACTCAATGGATTAAGGATCCAGCATTCCCACAAACTACAGCATAGGTCTCAGGTGCCACTCGGATCCATTGTGGCTGTGGCTGTGACATAGCCAGCAGCTGCAGTTTCGATTCATCCCCTAGCTTGGCAACTTCCATATTCTGCAAGCGCAGTCGTAAAAACAGAGAGAGATAGAAATTTGAATTTTTGACAAAGATGGCTTTTACATGAACTTATGCAAATAACATCAGAATAACTCTAAAGGTGCTCGTATTAATCTGGACATCTTTAAAATTGGTGAATTGGGATGTTATATCATAAGCTTTTCAATGAGTTGTATAAAGTTTATATAAACATGTCATATGTAAATGTATTGCTATGTGGCATAACTAATTTGGCAAGTATTTTTAAACGTGCATGAGCCTATATAATTCAACTCTTACTGGCATTTTTTTAATTTCTTAAACTTTTTCTAATCATTTAAGAGCAAAAACAATGAGCCATAATAACCATATTTTGTTTTTATTTATTATGTATCACTTTGCAAGAAAATATTAATTTAAAAAAATCTTGGGAGTTCCAGTCGTGGCACAGTGGTTAACAAATCTGACTAGGAACCATGAGGTTGCCGGTTTGGTCCCTGCCCTTGCTCAGTGGGTTAACGTTTCGGCTTTGCCGTGAGCTGTGGTGTAGGTTGCAGACGCGGCTTGCATCCCACATTGCTATGGCTCTGGCGTAGGCCAGTGGCTACAGCTCCGATTCGACCCCTAGCCTGGGAACCTCCATATGCCGTGGGAGCGGCCCAAGAAATGGCAAAAAAACAAACAAACAAAAAAAAAATCTTATAGTTTATTTGCAAAGTTCTGTCAATTTCTGCTGTATAGGAAAGTGACCCAAATAACCTTATTTTTATACAAAATTTCCACTTAAGTGAATTTTATGTCACCTTATTTAGACTCAGTTTCTCTTCATCTAAGGATAATATATCAAGTTTTGAACAGCCCAACATCATATAGCGTAACTGAAAACAAACAGAAAAAAAATGTTCTGGTAATTTCCAAAAGTGTAATTGTGAAGTCCCTCAGACCTTCACTCATAGGCTAGTAAACCCTTTCTATGAACCATTCTAACTAGCTTAACTCTTCTTCTGATACATAGCAAATCTCAGGAGCGATTGATGCCAAAGGGAATCCTATGCACACAAAAGCAAGTAGGAGTCTGCATGCAAAAAAATATGTAATGCAGATCAGGTACTAAGCAGCCAGCACTGGAGGCTGGGTAATGTGGGTTCGAGCAGCCCTGCATCCGTCAGCTACCTCGGAGGGCAACCCAGGGCGGCTTGGATCTCCTGATGGGTCTTGGCGTGCTGATGCTGGCCATCAGGAAAATGAAATATGCACTTCATAGACTTATTTTAAGAAGACTGAGAAATATGTAATCTTTTTAAAGGAATCTACCCCAAATGACTAAAATCTTTTCAAAAACAGTTAGACGCTTTATGTGATGAAATTCACCTGGGTGCCGTTACAAGTCTGAATTCTTGTTACTCTTCATGAAGCAATAATAATGACAATGATTATCATATGCGTACGGATGCTCGGAAGGCAAAGCGATTCCAAATAAATGTGGTGCTCTCTTGGGTTTGATACCGACAGCATCACTGTGAGGTTGTTATATTCACCCTCTTATTTTGTCCAGATAAGGAAACCGAGACCCAAAGATTAAGTGATTGATTTTCTATGAATTCACACAGTTGACTCTGTATGAGCATCTGTCTCCAGGTAGTGCCACTCAGGTAATTGCTATTCAGTTTTACAAGATATATGAATTCAAGTTATCAAATTTTCTGCTCTTTGGATATTCGAAACAATTTTCTAAGATTTTTTTTCATTTTTAACATGTATTGATCATAACACAAAAATGATGACCTTGCTGGAGTTCCCACTGCAGCACAGTGGGTCAAGAATCTGATGGCAGTGGCTCAGGTCCCTGCAGAGGTGCGGGACCAATCCTAGCCCGGTGCAGTGGGTTAAAGAATGAAAGAGTCTGCCAGTGCCACAGCTGTGACTTGGATTCAACCCCTGGCCCAGGAACTTTCATATGCTGCAGGTGTGGCCATAAAATTTTTTTTTAAATTTTTGAAAGAGATGAGCTTCCATAATTTCTTCTATTTTTTTAAATGAGTCAATCTCTTAAAAATATATAAGTAACTTTACTTATCCCTATGATAAGTGCAGATGGAATCCTGCAGAATTTATAATGATGTTAAAACACTGTTCGATTGATGTTGAGCTCTATATTTTTCTTCAAGACTGAAAAAATACACCCTATATGTAGTAGTTCTGTTGGTGAACCAATGGAAATAAATGAATAATGTTAATACGTGTTGAAATGAAATGTATTTCCAATTCAAATTTTGGTGGTACATCTCCAGAAGGCAACAATTAGACATTACTATTGAGATAATAAAACAAAACTGGGAGCTTGCAGTCATATAAACATGATATGTATCTATGCTGCCAAGATGGTCTTCCAGCCTTGGGGCTCAAGAAAGTTAGTTCTTTCCTCTTTTAGAGCTATCACGGATTCCTAGAAGCATAGAAGAAACTTCCTGAATGTCTGTGCTAAAGAAAGAAATATATTTTGATCCTGAAACTTCTTTTTCAATGCTGATAGAGAACTTCAGAAAGTTCCAACAGATCAAGGAATGTGTAATAAGATCCTTGAAGGCAGATTTGGAAACACCGCTACAACCTGAAAAATTGTGCATTTCTGTAGATTGGATGATGACTATCACAGTGCCATTGGAGAGTTCAGAACATGCCACCCGTTGCCAATGGTTTGACGATGGTCCCTTGTGCATTTTTGCACATGGCAACTGTGGAGTCAGTTTCAGTTTTATTTGTCTAGTGGACTTAACTTACAGGATTTTTCAGTGGGGGGTGCTCTTGTCATTTCGAGTGAGGAATTATTTAGTTTTCAGTATCTTCGGCATCCTGTGGTTCTCCCACAAAAAGTCTCAGTTCAGAAAATACCATATTTCCAAATGCAGTTGGTTGGGGTGGGGCAGGGGGACAGAGTGGCTATTATCTTTGGCTGAGAATAATTTGAGTGGAAATAAACATGAAATTCAGATAAGGACAAATTCAAAAGGGCTTTTCCCTGCATAACACATGCAGGAGTATATGAACCATACAAAAGTGTGGACCCAGAGCTACATCCAAAATAAATAGATGATGAGTTCCCATTGTAGCCCGGCAGAAATGAATCTGACTAGCATCCATGAGGACACAGGTTCCATTCCTGCCTCGCTCAGTGGGTTAAGGATCTGGCGTTGCCATGAGCTGTGGTGTAGGTCGCAGACACAGCTCAGACCTGGCGTTGCTATGACTGTGGTGTAGGCCATCAACTACATTTTTGATTCGACTCCTAGCTTGGGAACCTCTGTATGCCACAAATTCGGCCCTAAAAAGACAAAATAAATAAATGAATGAATAAATAAGTAAATAGAAAAAAATTCAATCCTATTTGTTATTGAGGGTTTTTTTTGTTTGTTTGTTTGTTTGTTTGTTTTTTTGGTGGGGGTTAGTGGTGGTATAGAATATACTGTTCTAAAATACCATCTCAGTCATCAAAATGTATTTGGGAAAACAGTAATAAAAATTGACAATAACAAGATTTCAGGGACAATTCAAGATACATGTGGACTAAATAAATACAGTGTATCCTAACTCAGGATGGGAAATCAATAGCACTCTTTTCTTTCCCTTTCTTTCTTTCTTTCTTTCCAGTGATTCACAATTTTTATTTAATTTTATTTAGTTGTTTTTAAGTAAATGTATTTTTTATTAGGGTAGAGTTGATTTATGGTGTTGGGTCAGTTTCTGCCGTACAGCATAGTGACCCAGTCGCACATATATATACATTCTTTTTCTCATATTATCTTCCATCACAGTCTATCCCAAGAGACTGGGTATAGACTCGTGGTTCCCAAGGGGAAGGGGAGAAGAAGTAGGATGGACAGGGCGTTGCGGACTGATAGATGCAAATTACTGCATTTAGAATGGATAAGCCACGAGGGCCTGTGTAGAGCACAGGGAGCAATAGCTTTCTTAATATTGAAGTGTAAGCTTCCAGATGGTGGTCTCTCTCTTCACTCTCCCATTATGCTGGTTGCGGGCAGAGAATCCTCAGCATCCATGCGACGCATGGTCCATCCTTGATTGGATGTGGCTCTTTGCTGCATAACTGAGTGTTGATGTCTCCCTTATATGCTCATGTAAGAGCAATCGCTAATTTTTAAGAACTACTTCTTAAGGAATCAAAAAAAAAAAAAAAAAGTGCATCCTTTATTCCTGAAGGAGAGCAGAAAACTTAAAGCTTGCTGAAGTGATTAAATACGAATTCCCACTTCTGGGAGGGAAATAGAAAATAGTTCTGGACAGAAGGGGAAAAATAAGCGTCAGCAGGATGTGAGCATTAGAAGGGATTTTCTTTGTAAGTAGCATAGATGGGATAGGAATTGGTCAGCCAGGATTCATAGTAAGATCAGAAAACTCTTTGACCCCCGTCCTCCACCTCCTGAAAACACGTATAGTAAAATCACAGAATAGTGTCCCCAGTTCTTGAAAACTCACCAAAGAGCACGTTTTAGGTCATTTTAGTACCAGGGAATTGGCCTGGGCTAGGCTTCCAAAGCCATGGACAGAATTAGAAACTCAAATCTTTGATAGTTCATGTTCCCAGGAACTTGTTCTGTAATCACCCTCAAGGATCACAAGAAGGTTTGGGTGAGGTTTTTTAGGGTAAAAGTAAATGGGTTAATTGAGAGAAAAACTAAAGGTTTGGCTGAGATTAATTCTGGCCAGATTTTTGGTCTAAAAAGGATTAGAGATGTAGAAGAAAATCAAAGTTCAAAAGCATGTTCAGAATTCTTATCCTGACTTTAAGAGGCCAGAAGATTTATGCCTGCTTTCATCGTATGCTTATGGCCAGGATCCATCAGTGTAGCTGATGGCAGAAATAACCGACAGACCCAGAAATATCAGAGCAAGCCTCCTTTCCTTCAAAATCATTATTTCCTAAACTTATTATTAAACAGAGGTTCACACTCCATAATGGGTAACAACAGACGGGAGATAATAATGCCATTGGCTAAGAGATAACATTTAGCTTTCAATCCTTCTGTGATCCTATTGAATTTGCCTGTTAAGTTCTCGGGTGTAATTAAAGCAGATAGGGGCATTCATACATTTTGTTGCAAATTGATATGATCTCCTTTGTCTGTGATCTAAGTGAGATTGCCCTGTAGTTTTTAATTTAGCAGGTTAAGAAGCACAATTAAAATATCATGAAAAAGATCATAATCAGAAATCATCTTTTGGGTTGTCCCTACCACGTGGATAAAGGGATCGGTGTATTTAATAATTACCTCCTTTGCTGTACGTGGGTTTTACTTGTGGGCTGAAGTATGAATAAATACCTTGTGCTATTCCAGTGGGAAAGGCTTTCCACCTAATTAATAAAACTTGGAAGAATACCTAGGACATTGAACCATATCTTTCTTATTAGTGCTGCCTGCCTCAAAAAAAGGTCCCTGTCTCCTCACTACAGCAGTAAATGTCATTTTCCTGGGTTATAAAGAAACCTCTTGAAAAACTGCCGGTTTTCAATAGGAATGAAAAAGCAAGTTCTTTGATATTTCTTTTTTTTTAAAGAAATAATTCAATCATTAAATTTTGAGTAGTGAAAAATCCTGATCAAGCGCAACAGGAATTATTCTGCCTAAAGAACATATCTTATTAGAAGCACTAGAATAAAGTAAGGTTTGTATTGGGATATAATTGGCTTTGAATTAGTCTTTATTTCCGGCTGTTGTCTCTCCTCTAGTTCACTCGCTCAGATACTTTCCAGGCCTTGATCCTAGAGAAACTGAAACTGTTTAGCATAAAGGTATGACATGGATACCTTTGCTGTCCATTTTTAAAGGCCAAGGTCCTTGTGAATATTTCTTTAAATTGAAGTATAGTGGATTTACAGTATTGTATTAGTTTCAGGTGTACAGCAAAGTGATTCAGTTATATGTGTATTTTTTTCAGATGGCTTTGATTATAGGTTATTAGAAGAGTTAAATATAGTTCTCTGTGCTATACAGTAACTCCCACGTTGCTTATCTAGTTTATGTGTAGTGGTTTGTATCTGTTAATATCAAACTCCTAATTTATCCCTCCCCCTCTCCCTTTCCCCTTTGGTAACCATAGTTTATTTTTATGTCTGTGAGTCTGTTTCTGTTTCGTATATAGATTCATTTGTACCATATTTTAGATTCCACATATAAGCGCATCATATAATATTTACCTTTCTTTGTCTGACTGACTTCACTAAGTATAACCTTCCCTAGGTCCATTCATGTTCCTGCAAATAGCAACTTTATTTATATTAAAATTGAATTCAGAAATGACAAATTTGAAAGTACATCATTATTTCAAACATGATATTGGCTGAAATAGACAACTTGCTCTTGTGAGTTTATCCATTTAATGAATATTTGAGCACCTACTTTGTGGTGTAAAAGGCCGCTCCAAAAATTAAACCCTGTTCTTTATGCATGGCCATGGCAGACTTCAGTTGGAGACTTAAATTATGAGTGTGTTATACCTTGTTGTTCTAATTAAAAATATGTGATAAGTGAAAAATGCGTGTAACAAACCTATAAAGTTTTTCTCTGCATAGAATATGGGGGTTTATACCCCTGTCATTCTATACAAATTGGTGAGTCCGTTGGCTTCCCTAAAATTCTGCAGAACATGAAAAGAGCAGTATCTGGGAGTTCTGTTGTAGCTCGGCAGATTAAGAACCTAGGGTCTGAGAGGATGGGGGTTCAATCCCTGGCCTCTCTCAGTGGTTTAAGGATCCACGTTGCTGCCAGTTGTGGTGTAGGTCACAGATGTGTGGCTTGGATCTGGTGTTAGTGTGGCTGTGGTGTAGACCAACAGCTGCAGCTCCAATTCAACCCTTAGCCTGGGAACTTCCATATGTCATGGGTGTGGCTGTTTAATTTTTTTTTTAAAAAAAGCAGTGTCTGAATTCTATGGGAAGTGGAGAAGGCTTACAAGGCTACCTCTATCTCAAGGATGTGATACAGTAGAGATATTGAAGCAGATATATTCTACATGCGATGTGACTAGACAGTCCTAGGATGATTAGGAAAGGGGAAACAGAGTCTATTTCAAATTCTTTGTTAACTGACATGACATGTCTAATACAATGATGGAATTTCTTTTTCCTGAGTTGCTGTCAGCCTCCTCATCTTTTTTTTTTTTTTTTATCTTTTTCTCTTTTAGGGTCACGCCCACGGCATATGGAAGTTTCCAAGCTAGAGGTCAAATCGGAGCTACAGCTGCTGGCCTACGCCACAGGCACAGCAATGCAGGATCCAAACTGCACCTTCAACCTACGCCACAGCTTACAGCAACGCCAGGTCCTTAACCCACTGAACGAGCCCTGGGATGGAACCCGCATCCTCACAGAAATTAGTCAGGTTCCCGTTAACCACTGAGCCACAACGGAAACTCCAGCTTCCTCATCTTTGTGAGCATTTTCCGTAGGATAATCTTAAGAGCTATTTCCTGGGCTTTGTATTCTTATGCACTTCAGTTAATAAACACCTGGTAACATAGTCCTGCTGTGGCCTGTAGCTTTTCAGAGTTATCTTGAAATAACGTTGCTGTTAATGGGGTGCCTGGCATGCTGAAGAAGTAAACTCAAGAATGGGGAGAAGTAGCGTAGTGTTAAGCTGGGGAATAGGATGATGGTTGGGGTCCTTTTAAGAGATTGTAGCATGTTCTTTGTGGGCTAAGAGATGCAGATGCTGCTCTTTCGCTCTCAAACTCTTCCAGCTTCTAAATCTCATCCTCTGTTCCCCTTGAGGAATCACTCAGCTCCCCGAGTCACTGCTAGCTGGGCAGCATCAGAGGAAAGCCTTCACTGCGTTCCACTTTCCAGCCTTTGTTGGGGGTGTGAGTAGTGTGGGACCAGTGACAGGGTGGGGCGCAGGTGTTGGGGAGCTCTTCACTCTTCTCAGAGATGCTCTTGCCCTCACCCACGCTGTGATCCCGCTCCCTCCCCACAGGTCATCTGTTAGGTTAGTGCTCCAACATGGATTAAGATCATGTAGGTGCTTGAGACCATGCGAGCGCTGAGTAGACACACATGCCAATATTTCAGTTCAACACGGATGGACCGCGATAGAAGTCATCACACTAAGTGAAATGAGGCAGACAGAGAAAGACAAATTTCATCTG
This sequence comes from Phacochoerus africanus, assembly GCF_016906955.1. Taxonomy (NCBI): domain Eukaryota; kingdom Metazoa; phylum Chordata; class Mammalia; order Artiodactyla; family Suidae; genus Phacochoerus; species Phacochoerus africanus. The sequence continues at coordinate 12,282,704 of NC_062555.1, read as the reverse complement.
GAATCGCCTGTATGCGGAATCTAAAAAAAGGATACGAATGAACCTATCACAAAACAGAAGCAAACATAGACTCCTAGTCATAGAAAACACACTTTATGGTTACCAAAGGGGAAAGTGGGGGTGGATAAATTAGGAGTTTGGGATTAACAGATACACACTACTATACATACAACAGATAATCAACAAAGACCTACTGGATAGCATGGGGAACTCTACTCAATACTTTGTAATAACCTAGAAGGGAAAAAACTGAAAAAGAATGTATAACTGAACCGCTTTGCTGTATGCTTGAAACTAACACATCAGTGTAAATCAGCAATACATATATACATATATATATATTTTTTTTTTTTTTTAAACTGTCATGGACCAAGCACTGGGGATGCAATGATAATTAGTAGTTTGATATTGTAGAAGAGATAATGACCTCAGTACTGTGGACACAATGGGATGATCGGGAAGAAAACAGTAGACAAGGAGGCATCACTCTCCCTTAGGGAGATACTGGAAGAAAGATATCTCAGAGAGGCATGAATGGTTGAAGGGAGGAGATACTCTACAGCAAGCAAGGTAAAGAGATAGCACAAGCACAGAAGTCCAAAGCAGGATGGATCGCTTAGGAAAGAAGAAACGTCTTGCTTAGGAAAGAATAAATGGTGGGACAGTAGAAAGAGAACCATGCTATGTGGTGGTTCAGTTACAGGTTCTCAACTCAGATGGCAAGGGTACAAGTCGTTAACACTAGAACATTTAACCATGTGACCTTGAGTGGGTTGGTACCTCAGTGGCTTTGCATGTAAAGTGGGAAAGAGAATAGCAGATGCCCCATGAGGTGAGAATTAAATGCTTGGACCTGCCCCATTCCTTTCCTGCACCCAGTCATCTTTTTAAAATGCAAGCCAGGTTCTCTCTCCTCTTTGCTCAAAGCCTCCAGTGGCTTCTCATCTCACTCAAAGCGAAAGCTGCAAAAGTTTGCAAAAAGTTGCAAAGCCTTTGTGACATGCCCATTCCCATGACCCTGCCAACCTTGTCATCTCCTGCTGATCTTCCCCAGCCACTTTGGCCTCTTTGCAATTCTCTGAACCACAGAAAGAAGCCTCCTCCTCCAGCATGTGTGTCCTTGGCACTCCTTCTACCTGGGATGTTCTTCTACAGAGAGAGGCAGGTCTGGTCAGAGCTCTGCTCAGAGGTCCTGCACCAGGGCAGTTTTGCTCGATGGCCCTGCTTCTCATGACAGCAACTCCTTCCCTTTGCCCTTTCTCTGGTTCCTATTTTCCCCTTAGTTTTGTGGATATTTTCTCTGTGGCACTACTGTTTTACTGGCTGTTGTCTTTTTATTTGCTAATTTTCTCCCCACTGCCCTCCTGAATATAAACCTCCAAAGGGCAAGTTCTTTGTCTTATGTTGTATCCCTAATGCTGGGCCCATGACGGGCCCTCGATAAATGGGAGTGTTTAGCATAATGCCTGCCATGTAGAAAGCCCTGAATGCATTTTACCAAGTTTTGTCATTACCACGATTCTTTTTTAAAATGTTTTAATTAAAGTGTGGTTGATTCACAATATCATGTTAATTTCAGGTGTACAGCACAGCGATTCAGTTATACATAGCTATCTAGATGTATAGATATATATCTATAGCTATCATAGATATCTATATCTAGATTCTTTTCATATCCTTTTCTCTTATAGGTTACTAGAAAATATTAAGTATGGTTCAATATAATACAGTTTTATATATCTGTGTACTATAGTAAGTGCTTATTGGTTACCTGTTTTATATATAGTAATGTGTCTGTGTTAATCCCAACCTCATCACCATCATTTTTAACAAGAAATAAAAACAGTAAATTGAGCCCTGACTATGAAAGATTCTGTGAACCCCACAGAGAGAAACCGTAAAACAGAGAAGAGAGGATCCCTGCTTAATAGAGATGTAGAAGGGGTAGATTCGAGTCAGGGAAACCTTGAGTTAGGCTCAAGTGGGAGATGTTGAGAATCTCCATGAGGGATTAGGCAGTAGGACCAGGAAGAAGAGGTGGAACAAAGATATTTCATGGGAACAGTTGGATGTGGGAGAAGAGTCCAAGATGGCTCCAGAATGTTGATGCTGTTTTGTTGAGTGTTTGATGTTGCTCTAGGGAATCTACTGGGCTAAGTTAGAGGGAGGCAGGGAAGGAGTTCAGCTGTGGATATTTTGAGGTGAGTTGCCTGCGGTACATTTCCACAGGGATAATTGCAGGGAGGTGGAGATATAAAAGCCTAACGCTTTGGGAGAAGTGGTTTTACAGGTTGGTTCCCCCCACAGAAATGGAGATCGGGCATGGGAAAAGAGAAGGAATGGAGCAGAATGATGGAAGCTATCACTCAGAAAGGATCAGCGCAAAAGAAGGCAGGGAGACTGGGAGAAAGATGTGTTACGAGTGTCAAAGGGTTCGGGAAGTGTTTCAGGGTGGAAGAGAGGGGGCAGGATGGGCTAAATATCTCAGGGAGATCAAATTAGATCTGAAGGAGGCTAGGCCTTTGGACTCAGCAATCAGGTGGTTGTGGGTGAGCACAGTTTGGTAGAGGAGCTGATCCATGACCCAGAGCCTTGTGGACTGCACAGGAACGGTAGCAGAAAAGCACGGTTACACTGTTGGTCAGGAATGTCCATGGTGAGTGGGTGCAGGGAGTGGAGCAGCAGATATAGACAGACAGACAGAGGGCTGGTGATGAGGAGGAGCCAGTGTGGAGGGAAAATTTGGTGAGAATAGAGGGATGAAGGCACTGCACTTCAGGAGGGGGGAGACATTAACAGACACGAGGCAGAGGGGCTGTGCAGAAAACCCGTGGGACAACCTCCCCAGCCTGGCGAGAGCAGATGGCCTTGAGAACAGAACAGAGGCCTCCCTTGGGAAGAAGGAGAAGTCCCTTTCCTTTAGCGACAAGCAGGAAGGTGTTAGGAATTGGTCCTGGCACAGATGAGACGGGGAAGTTGGTCAAGGGCCTCTCTACCTGCTGCCTCCATTTCTCCGGAAAATGGAAGGTGAGGGCACCCTGGCCAAATGAAGAACAGCCACGCCTCAAAAGGGATTCAGACACAGACCACCCTTCTGTGTACAGAAGGTATGTTTGGAATCTACCCTTTTTTCTGCCCCAAACAAAGAGCATCACAGATAATGGATCGTCCAATCTGGAGTGTCCAGTGGACTAGAACATCTGCTCAGTCAGCCTCGTTGGGGATGAGGAAAGTGAGCAATTCAGTGACTAGTTCAAGGTTACACAGCTAGTTAGGAGATGAGGTTGTACTGAAACCAGTTTTTCTCACTTGTAACCCATGCCTTAGTGAACTGTTTCAAGCTGTGCTTTCCAGAGACTTCATGCCACTTAAACCCATATTCCATCCTTTCTTATATGCACTGGCCCCCTTATGCACACGTAACCCTACCCTCCACCCCCACCAGTCTTCAGTCTCCAAATCACCCCATGTACATCCTGCTACTTTTTTTTTTTCTTGCCCAGCGTGGTCCACCGTTTCCGCTTGCAGCTTGAATCGGATTGACCCTGAGATGGGCCTTTTTTTTTTTTTCCTTTCTCCTGGATAAGCTGTGTTACAGACTGGCTGTCTGGCCATATTCATGAAAGGAGCCAGCATGAGGCCAATGCCATTGTAAGGACTGAGGGCATTAGCTCGGTGAAGTTGCTGCCCGTATCCCAAAGGCAGCATTGAACTAGATGCTTGCTGGAGTGGAGTACTTATGGTTGTCAGATGCAGCCCCGGGATGACCCTTTTCCATTTAACTCGATGTTTAAAAGGAGCTCCATCCATGCTTAATTCACAGCAAGAGATATGTTGGAAATATATTAAGCAAACCATACAAGTGTATCCATTCTCAGGCTATGTGGATTGTTGCATGCCAAAATGAAAAATCCTTACGTGCTATTCACAAGTTTTAGGTATATGTGAGTATCATTTTATTTTCCCTGCCTGCCTTTCAGCATGGGTTTGTGTTGTTCTTGAATTTTTTTTAAATGTTCACATCTATAAGAAAGAGACTCATGAGATATGCTTCTTAGGGATTGCTGTATTAGCACTGTGTGCAGGCCAAAAAAAAAAAAGTCTAGATATCTGGCTTTTTTTTTTTTTTTTTTCACCCCTGAAATAGATGTTGGGATAGCTGAGTCGTTTCTGCCCTTTAAATGATGCACTGAGTACAACGCTCATGGACACACTCACACCCCTTCCTTCTCTCATTTGATTTCAAGATACGGAGAATAAATGAGACGTTCACTTGGGCTTCACTGTCTCTTATGAAATCCACCCCATTCTGGAGTGAATGAGGTCGAGAGGCAGGAGGCCGCCTTCCTGGGAGCCACTGCCTTTCCCTAGCGTCTCATCCTCTCTCTGTCGGCCCCAGGCGCTGTGCCTGCATTTGTGTGTGTGTAGATTTATAGTTTATCTTTATCTATGGCTTCATCTGTAGGTAGCTATTATAGCTGCCTCGCCTGGATATTGTTTGGGCCTGATAGATCTGTCTGTAGTTCATCAAAGGGGAGCCAAGTGCCTAAAAGCCATCGGGTCCAGCTGAGGATGAAATACGAGCCATCAGCCTTGGTAATGGCTGTAAAATTTCATAATTACACGGCCTTTATTACATTGCATAATGATCCTGAAGCAGTATGGAACAATTAATTAAGATTTTCAACCGTGGCTCTTTCAGAAATTAAAAGGTACTGGGCGCTGAGAAATGGGGATCTTGTCCTAAAAGCATTAGGGATGCTTAAGAAATACTTTCCTGGGCTGTCTCCCTTTTTCTTTTTCTTTTTTTTTTTTTTTAAGTAAGAGGAACCTCTCCTGGTTAGAGACTCAGCGATAGTCTACCGTGCCTAGTATCAAGTTTTTATTCCAACTTCAAAACTGGCGTTTTAAAAGGAACGGGAGTAAACGCGTGCTCAGGGTCTCCCTAAGTCCCCAACTTCCCTTTTCTCGTCTTTGAAAAATTCTATTCCGCTTCCTGCTCTAGCCATTCATCACATTTATGGTGGTTCATCTCTACACATTAAATAAATGCAGGCTTTGAGATAGGGGGTCAGTTAACTGCCTGCTATAGTGACCAAGGAGTTTCTTTTCTACAGTCTCTCATATCTTGAGGCATTAAAATTCTTTCAAGCTCTCTACAGTTTTGACAGTCATATCCCCAAAGGAAGACTTTACTGTTTTCATTTATTATCCTGTGGATGCAGCATGTCACATCTAATATATACCTTTTATTTTTTTTTCCTCATAATCTCATCTTCGCCCCCCATAAAGCGTAATTAAATTTGGTGAGGGGCTGCAAGAGCCACGAGGAATTCACTATTTTTAAATAATAAGAGAAGCTCAAGAAAAAAAAAAAAAAAAAGTATGTCCTCTACCTACCCAGGGCTGTGCATTTACACATACAAATTGTGACTCGTTCACCCTTGATTTTCCGTGTCAAGGAAATCATGATCGAGATGGTTGCATCCAATAAAATCCTAATGAAAAGACAGAGAAAACAAGCCCAGCATTTTTATTCTGCTGGTTCCAAGCCATATCCCAAGCTTCTCCTCCATGTATTCGATAGGAAATGGACATGTTTCCAAGAAACGTTATCAATGGTATCGTCAATTGAAATGACAGAAAATTAAAAAAAGAACCCCTAACGTCATGGTGATTTACACAGAACTCCTGGATATTTGTTCATGTCAAGGATTATTGTTTTTAAATTGACAATCATCATAGAACGTTTTACCGATCTAAATATTTCATGGGAGACTAAAACTCCCCGTGGGCATCCCCAATAATAAACTTTCAGCAGAAAATTTGGAAAGGATTATGTGCTTCAAGGAGGAGCCGCTGCTCAGAGTCAATTCTCTTGTGGAGGCATTTAGTCCCTTAATAGGAATTTTCTGATCTGCTGTCATTCTTGTTCACACACCGAGTGTCACTGCCTCTAAAACACTTGTCATTCTTTAATGGAAACAAAATAGTCATTGCAGCCAGAGCCGCAATGTCATTCCCGTGCCTCATGCTGCGTCGGCAATAGTGAAAATGACAGAGCGGCTCTCAGTAGGGGTAATTAAAATGTAAATATTGATATTTTATTATTTGAAATTACTTTCCAGTGCGGCATTTAATATCTCTCCATCTGTGCAGCTCTGTTTAGCGGTCACTTTAGTGCAGCTCTGGGATACCAGGCAGCGGCTTGATCCCCGTTATGTCAAAATGCTTGTTGCTGCTTAATTTTGATATCTAATTAAGTGGAAAAGTACAGTCCACACTGTAATCCATGGCATCTTAACCAGCTGCTTGGGTATATTTAGAATTAATCTCCACTATGGAATCATCCTAATGTATGCAATTAAGAGTCTGCCGATGGCTAATTAGGTGTATTAGAATCAGGCAGCCTTTTTTTTTTTTTTCCTTCTTCCCCCCCTTTCATTTTGGACTTGCAGCCATTGAAGAGCCCCTGCCTGCAGAGGTAGCCTTACTGCTACTCAAATGGAGTTAGGAAGCAGTGCAACTTCCAATTCGGTTCATCCGTGGAGGGTAACCCTTGTTGTTTTCCTTTGCTTATTTCCTTGCATCCGCCTTGCGTAGGAATTTCTAGGATTTCCTGAATGTGTTTGTGGGCATCTCAGTGACATGAAAGGGACTGGTCACAGCAGAGAGGAGAGATGAGATGCAAAGATAAATATCCTTCCCCACCCATCAAAGCAGGGCAATGGGATGGGTGCTCTTGTGCCTTTAGGGAGGAAAGGAATTACCGGGTGAGAGCCTTTTTCTGCAGCTGCATCTCCCTCCTCCATTCTACTTTTGAACGGAAGAGTGCCTCCAAAGACTTATTATCAGAGGCACAGGTTTGGTGTGTGTGTTATGCATCCGTGGTAAATAGGGCAGGCAGGCTTTCCAGACTGCTAACGATTCTGTATTCAGGTGGTTGAGGAATTCCAAGGGCTGCGCTGTTTCACGTTTGCAGTTTTTGTTTCCTTTTAACTTGGCCGGTTATCCAAATCGGGGGCCGAGTAGAGAGAGAGAAGGGGAGGCAGAGAGGAATCGAAGGGGTTGCCTCTCTTGTCAATGAGAGGCATTGGCTGGTCGCCTCCCCAGTGGATCGTGTGCCAAGCCGTAATGACTTAGCTCTGCGCGCGCCAGCAAACACCAGCCGTGAACTTGGGAGTAAATATTCGTAAACAGATCTTCATTAGCCTCAGAGAAAAATAGTGTGGGAACCTGACTGGAAACCGAACTCTCAGGGCTAAAAATTCAGAGACGCTCTTTTTCCCTGCTGTCCAGAGCACAAATTATGCCCAGGTCTTTAAGCAGAGATAGTGAGGGTTTCTAATATTATTTGAATGTGGAGTTTCAGGGTCAGTGTACAATAATTTCATATCTGTGACATGCATCTCATGGATAACATATTTCTTCTGCGTTCTTTCATGAATACATATGACACTTTGTTTTTAATGGCCTGTGCTATAAATCCTTTAACTTGCATTTATGCAGAAGACCTCCTGATTTTTTTTTTTTTCCCTACCTGTTCTCTTTCTAGGGCATGTGTTGGAGACACTGAGTTATAGTATCTTTCTACCTAGGGAAAATCAAGAACAGCACACATGAAGAATTTTATTTTTTCCCGCTTTACTTGTAGGTGGTAAAAGTGAAGGGGGGGGGGAGATAGTACTGTTAATTCCATAAACAGCAGGTATCTAATAATTAGTGCTCTTGTAGGAATTTGTTTCTGTGTCAAGGGACCAGTTAGGTAAATCTGAAAAGATTTGAAGGCATGTTATATACAATTAATATAGGAATTGTAAGTGACTTTCTCTTAGTGATCCCAGAGAGAATCAACTCCTGGTTATTTAAGTGAACGCACACACGATAATCACCGCTCTCTCTGCGTTTGTAATCAGTTGCTGAAATACAATTTGCAGATTTTTTTGGTGAGCTCCTGAAATTACCCAGTTTTTCACAGTGCCAGCATCAATTGGTGCCTTAATGAGTTGTGTAGGTGTGGCCTTCACAAATGGGAAAATGGTTACAAAAAGCCTCCTTTGACTAAATACCCTGAGCCTTAAAGCCAAAAACTCTGCCTTCATTCATGTGAGCAGGTGCCTTGGGAGAAACTGAATACTTAACCTTCCTTGCATAGGCAGCATTTAATCCCAGATCAGTTTAGGATGGGTTGATCATTTCTCCTTCCCTTCTAATTTCATCTTTTATGTTAACTCAGTTATATGTATATAGCACAATCTTCATGAAGTTATATATGTGTGTATATATATATGAGTTATTTAACATATATAAAAATACATATTTATCTACTACAACAGCTTATTCCTATTTTGTCCAACATACGGAATGTGCATTTAGATTCTTCAATAGCAGAATATTATGTTGGACCACATGTAACAAAACAAAGCAGCCATGACTAACTTGCTATTTATAGATTTCCTTTAATGGTTGAATGTTTCCAAGGGAAGCAGTTCATCTTTTACCAAAGTTATTAAATTTCATGTGGGCTAAAGAAAAACTCACAAAAAAATATTTTAAATTTAAAATATATGTAGGGGTCAGAAACGCAGGTTGCAAATCAAATATTAGAAGTTATAAAGGAAAGTCAAATATGCCAATAATTTATTGTTGTCTAAAAAAAAAAAAAAAAAAGGTTGACCCAAAATTGTAGTTGGGATTCTCTCTCCAACAATTCTAAAGAGGATTCGAGGCCCATCTACCTCTTGCTAAAGTCTGATAAATGATATGCTTTATTAATAACTTATTGGTTAGTTTATTAAAACTTTGGATGGTAAAAAAAACATATTTGACCTGAAAATTCATGTTAGTAAAATTTATCTTCTTGTGTTTCTGCATAGATGTCTATTTTAAATGAAAAATCATAGTCTCCAAAAGACATAATTTGTTTGCCCATAAATCCAAACTCTCAGCTAAGTGTGTACAAAAAAAATGGAAAAACAAAGTTCCCACAAAAATAATGTAAACTTACTGCCTGGCATATGCAAATTAGTTTTGGCCTCCTGCTTGATTTCCTCAAGGTCTGAACTGACTTCTTCTTAGCTCCAGTGGATGCTCCTTCCCTTGCTCAGAGTATTTGCACAGAGCTGTGGAGCTTTGCTTGTTCCTGCAAGAGGCAGAAGTGGAAGCTTTTCAAAATTATGACATAAGAATGGATATACAGACTGGTTTGATAAACCTGAATCACGTCTAAATGGCATTTAAATTGCATTAACACCTACTTGGACAGACGCGGTGAAAGGTCATCACTGACAAGTACCGTCTCCCCTGTTTGCAAATGTCCAATTTGCTGCTTTAACGTGGGAAGGCGCCTCACGCCCTTGCTGTTGCCCGATGACTGTCATGCTGCAAATACCTCTGATGACGGAGCATTTACTTTGGGAGGTGCCATCGTTCTGAAACGGCCTGAGAGGGAGAGGCCATGTGTGAATGCATTTTTATTTCGTTGCCTGGTCTTTGCTGTTGTTGATTCAGGGAGAGGAAGCCCACAACGATGAAAAAAAAGGAAGAGCCAACCACAGGCTTTCTCCACCCAATTGCCACTTTTGTAAAGTGTAGAAAGTGCCTTTATCAGTTCCTTGGACTTTACCAAAAGGAAGTTTGGAATCTCTTCAGAATTTACGTAAAAACAGCAGACACACGCATTTTTATTCCTGACAGTACGAAAAAAGCCATGAGCTTTTTCCTTCCATTCCTGACCTTAGTTAGACTTTCAGAGGATTAAAATGCTAGCTCCTGATAATAAATTTTCACATTGTCAAAATAATTATACAACTAGGGTAAAGTAAAGAAATTAATTACGGATACTTGTAAATAATAAAAAAGTCATTGTGACATTTTCACGGAATCTGTTGTGAATGGTTATTTATAAACGGAGGAGAAGGCAGTGAGGCCATATGATTAAAATGTCAACTTTAATTACAAATTAAAAAGGAACTGGCTGAGGTTGAGAATTTTAGGCAGGACCATATCAGAGTTTAAGTGGCTCCAAAAAAAAAAAAAAATCTGTGTACTATACAGGCACTTCTGATCAAAGAGCTCAAGGTAGAGTTGGTGCCTTAATGAACACTTGTTGAGTTATGCGAAAACATTTTGGCGGTGGGGAGGGAGCTGGTATCTGGACTGCTCTGTTCATTCCTAGCCTTCCATTCTTTTTTTTTTTTTCCCCCTTTTTCAGTGGCACCTGCAGCATATGGAAGTTCCCAGGTTAGGAGTCAAATCAGAGCTGGAGCTGAGCCCTATGTCACAACCACAGCAACATGGCACCTGAGCTGCATCTGTAACCAATGCCATACTGGGTCCTTAACCCACTGAATGAGGCCAGGGGTTGAACCCACATCATCTTGGAGATGATGTCAGGTCCTTAACTGGCTGAGCCACCACAGGAACTCCCTGGCCTCCCGTTCTTGTTGAAAACCAGTCCATGAGTTATTAAAGGAATTTTCTTTTCTTTTTTTTTTTTTTGTCTTTTTGCCATTTCTTGGGCCGCTCCCAAAGCATATGGAGGTTCCCAGGCTAGGGGTCGAATTGGAGCCGTAACCACTGGCCTACGCTACAGCCACAACAACTCAGGATCTGAGCCGCATCTGCAACCTGCACCACAGCTCATGGCAACGCCGGATCCTTAAACACTAAGCAAGGCCAGGGATCGAACCCGCAACCTCATGGCTCCTAGTTGGATTCATTAACCACTGCGCCACGACGGGAACTCCAAAGGAATTTTTTACCCATTCATTCACTGGGAAAGTATTTACTCAACCCGTGCTATGTGGCAGGCACTGTTGGTGGTGCTGGGTATACAGCAAGGAAGAGGCGGTCTCTAGTGTTGGGAGCTCAGGGGACATGGAAACCCACTGAGGAGGATGCAGATACATCCGTTAGGCAGCTCCTGTCACACCTGCTCCTTGACCTGCCTGCGTCTTCACCTCAAGCGCCACTTTCCTACTTTATTACTTACAGCTGTGCATACCCTGGAGCAGGAGGCTACACAGGAACGCTGACAAGGGCGATAGGAATTGAAAGGAATGTTTGCCCTTGATGTCAAAACTGGAAAAGAGAAAAGTGGGTGCCGGGTCCCCAGAAGGCTAGCAGTGAGGCAGCTGGTCGATGGTGAGGCTGTAAAGCTGGGAAGTAGTTGGAGCTGTGGGGGTGATGTCGGGGCTGGGAAAACGGGCCCACTTTTCAAGGCCATCTCCAGGGGATTTACCAGGGGAGGATTTTTTTTTCAGGAAATATGGAAGGAAAGGGAGAGGAGGACCAACAGTGAAAGAAATTTCACATTGTGCTGGCAAGTTTCAGTTTTGTCCTTCAGGAGGCATGGAAGCCAAGTAAGCATTCCGAACAGTAGATCGCATGGTTAGCTTTCACATTTAGAACAAGGCTTGTTGAATAGCCACAGGTAGGATGAAGAGGGAGACACCAAACTTAAGGATTTTGTCTTTTTTTTTTTTTTTTTTTTTGTCTTTTAGGACCACACCCATGGCATATGGGGTTCCTAGGCTAAGGGTTGAATTGGAGCTGTAGCCACCAGCCTACACCTCAGCCACAGCAACTCTGGATCCTTAACCTACTGAGCGAGGCCAGGGATCAAACCCGTGTCCTCATGGATGCTAGTCGGGTTCGTTAACCATTGAGCCACAACAGGAACTCCAGACTTAAGGATTTCGGCATCCCTCTATCCCCAAAGAAAAGATGGAGGGGAAACCATGGAGGGAAAAAGAAGCAAAAATGATGGATGCATTTGGGAGGATGGATCTTGCATCCCCTGCATTTACATCCACTTTGATCATTCTTTTCGACACTACTTCTCCTCGTTGTGCCCTAAGCTACTCTTACGGAACTGTAAATTCTTGGGGGGCAGGGATTGTACCATCTGTGGAGTCTCACGATTCTGAGCACAAGTGCTTCACTTGTCATAGACGCACTAAGTATCAGTGGATTTGAATTCTGTTCCCGTGGAACCCTTGGCAACCTGATAACTTAGGGCTGGACTGAAACTTTGGGAGCACTTTCCCCATCTTCCCATTTCACAGATGAGGAGGCAGCCGTCAGAGGCATTGAGCCACATGGCTCATTGGAAGCAGAGGTGGCACTGCGTGCTGGGTCTGCTTGCTCCCCATCCAGTGATACTTGTCTCAGGTGTACATGCTAAGCCACACAGCCTTGTGCTTCCTGTTTGTTATTCCGAGTCAGTGGCACTGGAGCCAGAAGATCTTCCGCAAATGTCTGGTCCCCATCTCACACGTGACTGAGGCGGAGTCAGCGGTGGTTCTGTCTTAGGTTGCTGGGGCTGCTGTAATGGAGTACCACAGGCCGGATGGCTTAAACAACTGCCTCCCCCTTCTGGAGGCTGGAAGTCTGAGCTCAAGGGGTCACGAGGGCCCTCTGCTCCCTGCCTCTCTTCTAGCTGTGGGGAGCCTCCAGCATCCCTTGACTTGTAGATGGCGTTCTCCCTGTGCAGCATCACATTGTTCTCCCTCTGGGTCTGCCTCAGAATCTCAGTCTCTCCCTGTGGATGCAGGTACCGTCAAGTTAGATTAGAACCCACCCTACTGAACGCATCTTAACTCGACCATCTGCAAAGACTTTATTTCCAAATAATGTCCCCTCCACAGCCCAGGAAGATAGGATTCCAGCGGCTTTTGGAGGCTTTGGTTCAGCCTGGTTCAGGGGCCAAGTTAACGCCATTGGTCGTAATGATGGGTGCATCCAGCACCCAGATCCCCAGACCTCAAGGTCACTGCTTCCGAACTAGCCTCTTCCCTCAATGACAGTCGACCCTTAGCTCTTGGACATTAACTGTTGCCCACATACTTTTTAAAAGTCCCTTGGCCTTGCAGAGTCCCAGAGTTGAGTCAATATGTGTTTATTTTGGAGGTTTGACTTTTAAATCAAATATTAGACCAAAAATGATGCAGACTCCTTGGGGGTGTCCTGAAAAGGACAGTGTGCCCTCAAATCTGGCACCTGCGCTGGATGGATTTTCCTTGGCCTGTCACACATGATGACATTTCTCAACTAGCCCTGCCAGTAACAGGTGAGCACAAGCCAGATTCAAGTGCTATTTCTTTTTCTTCCAAAGCAGAAATGCAGCTTCAAAACGACGCTTTTCCCTCCTCAGTATCTATCTAATCCCCAAATGAATCTGAAAACACCCCCTTTTTTTTTTGTCTTTTTGCTATTTCTTTGGGCCGCTACCGCGGCATATGGAGGTTCCCAGGCTAGGGGTCCAATCGGAGCTGTAGCCACTGGCCTACGTCAGAGCCACAGCAACGCGGGATCCGAGCCAAGTCTGCAACCTACACCACAGCTCATGGCAACGCCGGATCGTTAACCCACTGAGCAAGGGCAGGGACCGAACCTGCAACCTCATGGCTCCTAGTTGGATTCATTAACCACTGTGCCACGATGGGAACTCCTGAAAACACCCTTTTATAAGATTTTTTTTTTTTCTTAGAGCCCCGTATTACATGGTATGGCCTTCCTTTTTTCTTCATGGCCAAACAAATTGTAGGCACATCAAAAAGGAGAGCTTTCCAGGTGGAACTCTCTTGTTTTCAACTCGTACAAAATAAAGGTTGTAGGAAAGGAAAGCCATTAGATGTCCCTCCTTTAAAGCAGTTTCTCCAGACTTGCCGCCATGCCCCCCTCCCCCCAACAATTTGTCTTTCTTCTTGGCTGAGATGAAGGGACAGAGGTGAGGTGGAGGCCAGGGCCACAGTAGTTTGGAAAAGACTAAGGGAACTCTTTCAGCTCCTCCGTAGGCCTTCAGAGGTGCTAGGTAGTCGGGCTTTGCAGAAAGGATGCTCCCTGCTCTTATTCTGCATTCATCTGCCCTCTCTCTGCTCCTTTTTTCAAAGGAGGACCAGTTGTTTAAAACTGCCCACCTACAGAAACAAACAAACAAAAAACCTCCTATCCGCCTTTGGGGCTTTTTCCTGAGCTGCCTCCTGGGAAGGTGTTTCCTTAGCTGCTGCTACCTTTGAATTTTCTAAGCAAGCTGGATTGGGGAGCTAGAAACAGTTATAAAGAAAGCATCACACCAGGGCCATGGGGGCGTGTTTTCAATTTCGGTGCCCTTGAGTAGACTGTCTGCAAACTTATTCGGCCGTTTGCACAATCAACACGAGCGGTCAGTGGCCAGTCAAAGCCGTACGCCCAGTGAACCGTGCCCATTCTGCCTTGGCCTGGCAAATACACCCCGTCCAGCGCGCTCTTCCTCCTTTAGCTCGTCGTGGCTTTCCAGATGGTTTGCTACGTGGTGAAGACAGTGCTCAATTCTGCCGTGTGGATGTAAAGTCATTTTTGAGTTGGAGTTCTGTCTTTCAGACAGACTCTCTGGGAACCCTACTTGGAATATCAAAACAGAACTAAAGAAATAGATTTCCTGGCGTTCCTCCCGCACTGCAGTGGATTAAGAATCTAACTGCAGTGGCTTGGGTTGCTGCGGAGGTGCGGGTTCGATCGCGGCCTCCGCACAGTGGGTTAAGGATCTGGTGTTGGTGCAGCTGTGGTGTAGGTCACAGCTAGGGCCCGAATTCAGCCCCTGGCCCAGGAACTTCCACATGCTGTGGCCAGAAAGTTTAAAGGGAGGGAGGGAGGAAGGAAAGAAAAAAGAAAAAAGAGAAATAGATTTCTTATGCAATCCACAAATGCTGAGGTAGATGATCAAATTAGCAAGAAAGGGAGCTACCCCGTTTTTACCGTTATTCTTTCATGCCACCCCACCAACCAATTGTGATTGAATCGAAATGACTGAAATCTGGATTTGGGTTAGGCTAAGAGAATAAAGGTAGCATTATAGGTATTGTAGATACAATTAGGTACTGATAGAGTAGAGATTTAGTAATTACCATCTTTTCTAAAGAAAATGTTTAAATAAAATGCTGCTGGTAGCACCAGGAGGCTGTTCCAGCTTCACTCGGGTACTTGACCATCTGTTGGTGCTTTTACCTTTAGCCCCTACTGAGTTCCAGTCCACGAAGACTATGTCTATGGAAAAAAAAAAAAAAGAGATAAAAAGGGTCTTAATTTATAAACATATACATTATAGAATATATAAATCATATATTATGCATAATTTATGTAGCATAATAAACACTTATACTATATATAATTTATATAGTATAAATATAGCATACTATAATTTATGTATCTATATAACATAAATTACTATATATATAGGTACTAAAAGCCCCAGACTTGTATGTTTTGTGAATCCTGGAAGAGATATGTCTGCTCTTATGTGCAAAGAACAATTGACTTAAAAGTAGAGAGTAAGTTTATCACTAACAAGGCTTATGCATCTGTGCATCTAATGCTAACTTAGACCAAATCTTCATGCCATTGATATTTGCTCCCTAAGTTCCTATAAACACTGAGTGTATTGAGAGAGAAAGAATCTCACTGATGCAGTCACGTTGCTTAGCCTCTCTCAGTGCGCTTTTTTTGTGAGCTCAGTGAGTCATTATGACATGATTACAGTTTTAGCATGATCTGCTCTGCGTGGAAAAGCATCCGTTTTTGGTGGGACAGAGACCCTACGGTTCAGACACAGTGAACAGGCACATCGATGCCATGATTAAGTGGCATTCCTGGACACCCTGAAGATTGAAAATACTTTCTTCAGGGAAGCAGCCAAGAAGAAGATGCCTGGCAGGGGTTAAACCCAAATGTCTTCACTGCAGCCTATTTCTGTCAACACTCTGTTCAGGAAATAAACATTTACGCTTTCTGAAATGAAAGTGTATTTTTGAAGTCTAGCCGTCAGATCTTTTTTGCCCTTCACACTTTCGAATGCTTAGCCTTTTTTGTAAGTTGACTGCAAAGTGCATCAGTTTGCCAGGCTGAAAATAAATAAATAAATAAAAGTGCGTGACACGTGCCCACAGCACGCTGTCAGCCTCCCAAGTTTCCCGTCAAAGAAGGCAAGGGGGTTGGCACAAAACATGCTTTCTTCAAGCCTGTTACTTCAGGGGTACCTGCCTCTCAAGAAGCTCTTCAGTCCTTCCAGTGATGTCATTATACCCAACTGTCATCTGGTTTATTTGGAGCTCGCTGTAGTGCAGATAAACTTGCTATGGGTCAAAGTAGAGAGTGATTCTGCCAGCAGAATGCCTGAGATACATGAAATGGCCCTGACTCGAGGACGGAGAAGAAGAGAGATCAGGGCTGTCAAGATATGCATGGAGCGGGGCTGTAGCTGGGGAAGAAAAAAATGTGCCACGGTAGCAGTGTGTTTGAAAAAGCTGTAACACGCCTGAACATTTAAAACTATAACCTGTCACACACCAAAGATTAAGATCCCAGGATGCGCAAAACATGCAGTTGGGACGACACCACCGCAAAGCATGTTTCATTTCATTGGGAAGGAGCTTTCTCTGCAAAGAGAGCTAAATGTCACAGATGAGGAGGACCTCCCTCGGAGCCCGAGAGCTGGAAACACCCCGAGATGCCCCGTAAAAGCCCGAACACGTCATGACCCTTCGGATGCAAGCGTGCGTGTGCCAGTAGGGCGATGGTGTTTTTAGAAAATTCCTCGGACTCAGGTGTGTTCAAATATGCGTTTTCATTTAGACCTCTGCCCCTTAGGTTTTTATCCTTTGCTCAGGACTGCTGGTAAAAATATCATTGTATCCCTGGGTCCTTATGTATGTACAATAGAGCCAGCACTCCCAAAGAGCAGGGAGGAAATTTTTGAGGAACTCAGGTGTCACCTCTATTGTGTAGTCAAACTCCTTAATGACCAGGTGAGCAGAGCCCTCTCTTACCAAGGCTGCTGAACTGCTCTCCAGGCATTGGGAAAGCAAAGCTCTTTGTGGCAGCTTCCTGACTGGAGAGGTTTGGGAGGAAAGGGTTAAAGTGTTGCGAGTCAGCTAGACCAAGAAGAGATAGAAGTCCAGACATTTATTTATATTGTGTAAGGCATGGGTTGTCCTTTTCCCTATGGTTTTGCAAAAATTGCACCTCCTCTAATCAGCTTGAAATAGATTTGAGGCTATCAAGCAGACCCTTTGTGCTAAATCCATCTTTGCGTGCTCCCTGATCTCACCCCCCCCCCAAAAAAGGAGAACCTTTTCTTTTCCCCTTTCCTTCTCTTTATTTCATTAAGAAGTGAAAGGGAGAAGTTCTTTTTACAGGAATGAATACACATCCAGCCCCCTCCACCCTTCCCCCGCCTCGCCCCCACCACACAGAGCCAACCGCGTAGAAGAATCAAGTTGCAGGATCAACTTTTAAAAAACGCACTTTTATTTTATTTTATTTTTTGCATAATTAAACCTCAGAGAAATGCGTGCAACATTATGGCTGAAAAATTGTTAATTTGTAAATCACAGGGACAAAGGGGCCCCGGTGCAACTTTAAAGTTTCCGTGCACGTAAATGTCGATAGCCTGCCTTCTCCATCATCAGCACTAAATTCACACTGATGCCTCTTTTCTTCTCCGTATTGATCCTTCCATGAGAACGCAGATTTGTATCTGTTAATTAATGCGTCCTGAAACAGCGTTTGTATTAATCAGGCAGATAAGAAAAATTGGATGCCTGCATCCTCCTGACAACCGTAAAAGTGCTGGCCCTGATAAAATCGTGGATGGACCTCAATAAAAAAGTTCCTCCTTCCACTCAATAAACTAATCATCCTGCTTTTAATTATTCGGCAGAAAGATGTGTGGAGATTGGAGAATGTGTAAATCTATTTACTAACAGCAGTGTCTGGGAGGGAGAATAGTGCTGTCACAGGAAGGTGCTGCAGGCTACGTGCTCTGTCCATCTGCTGCTGCAGAAAAACTGCTGCTTGGGAACATGAAAAGGACCAAGAAAACTAAGGCAAATTGAAAAATACCCATCCCTTTTTGCTCCCAACTTTCCTGAATATAATGTATTTTTTGGTCGGTTTTGTTGACACCAGGAATTCCTACTCAGTCTCTTTTCTTGACTTAGATATTTGAACATGCCTGACAGCTTTTACTTGGCCTGGTGCATAGAAAAAAAAGAGCAATATTGTTTGTTTCTTTGTTGTAAAAATTCCCCAAATCAAAAACAAATGCAGCCAGATGAGATCAGTATTAGGTGTGATCTGCTCACATTAGATCATTATTTTTCTCTTTTGAATCTCTTTTGATCTTATGTTCTTCTTTCGAACTTTTGAATATAAGTTGTTACATCTTTAATTCTCACAGGATATTATTAATGTAACCCCACATTGAGATGACACGAAAAAAAAAAAATGGAAAAAAAGAGGGAAAAAGACTTAGCCAGTCGCAAAGAAAATTGGTTCAGTAATATGTAAGCGGCTTGATAAACAATGAAAATGCTCTTTACATGTGCTTTGAGATCCCTTAAGAAGAGCTCAACTAATCCTTCTTGATGATTTTATTAAACACTTGTAATTAATGGTGCCAAATCTTCAGAAGGCCAGGAAATGGGTTCCTTTCCTTTATCACGCTATAGTTGCTCATATCACATGGGATATGAACAATTTCTGAGGAATAAAAATGATGACAGGCACAGTGACCATTAGTGGGAGCCTAAGGAGGGTGGGGCACCTGTGGGTATTTATGATTTTGGGTAGTAGGGTCGAGAAAGGGAGTACAAATAGATCTTATCAGTTGCATTATTAATATTTTCTTCTGTAGAATTACTGGTGGCAGGACCTTAAATCATGGTTCTATTGTCCTCAAAAAACATAGAGATGGTCGGTCACCCTTGGAATTCCTGGGCATAACATTGGAAATGAAAGTGAAGTTTTAAGAAACATTTCTTTTTTTAGGAAAAAGTATGTGGCTGGTCATCAGGAATCTCCATGAAGACTTGCTCTTAGAATATGAATCTAATCCCTCTGAGATATAAATATATATCTTTATTCCTAAACGGGTTTAATTGCACTATTTCGTCTTTCCCTATTGAACCACATTTTCTTTTTAATTTGTTTTGCATGTGTTTTTCTCAAGTTCAGAAGGGACTTGAAGCATGTATGTAAAAATGCAGAACAGCTTTTTGTAAAGAACTGAAACAGTCATTCAGATAGTTCAGATAAGAATAATGGTTAATATAGCTACACTTATTGAATGCATATTATAAATTAGTGTTTTGGTACATTTTATTTTATATTTTCCCCCAAACACAAATTAAGATACAAGTAAATTGTTTCACTCAAGATGATGGGGTTCTCTTGTGGCACAACGGGGGAAGGATCTGGCATTGTCATTGCAGCAGCTCTGGTCGCTGCTATGGCGCAGGTTCAATACCTGGGCCAGAAATTTCGACGTGCCTTGAATGCAGCCAAAAGAAAAAAAAAAAGAAAGAAAAGATGAAATAGCCAGTAGCTCAGTGGGGCTGATGTTTAGATTCAGGATCTGGTTCTGCTTATATTCTACCCACCGCACTTTTAGAATAACTGGATCTTATTATCAAGAATACATTGTGGTGGAGTTCCCACTGTGGCTCAGTGATAAAGAACCCGACTAGTATCCATGAGGGCTGGTATCTGGCCTTTCTCAGTGGGTTAAGGATCCGGTGATTCTGTTAGTTGTGGTGTAGGTCGCAGACTCGGCTCAGATCTGGCATTGCTGGGCTGTGGTGTAGGCTGGCAGCTGAAGTTCCAATTGGAGCCCTAGCCTGGGAACCTCCACATGCTGTGGGTGTGGCCCTAAAAAGCAAAAAAAAAGGGAAAGAAAGAAAAAGAATAATTTGTGTCTTTTTTAATGGGTGAGGAGGCCAGGCTGCAAAGTAGTTCACCCTCTTTCATACCAGTCACCACCATTTAAAATAGGAATTCTTGGTAAATATCAGTGAGGGGAAAATACCCACTTAAGAAGTCTCTCTGCGGTGTCAACATACTCAGAGTTACTGTGCTTGTGACTATTGTACAGAGATGGTTCCAAATTGCCCTCTTCTGGGTGGCCTAAATTGTTTATTTTCCTTTATTTGGGGTTTTTTCTTTTGTGGGCTTATTTATTTATATATTTACTTTGATATTGTTTATCCATAGTAGGTTTTAGAGATGAGGGGGTTGAAAGTTTGGCTTCCTGCAAGACATTCATAAAGACTTCCACTAGAAAGCAATCATATGTAAAGATTATATGGCTTTTTTTTTCTCAAGTGACAAGAAACAAAACTACTTCGCTGGTCACTCCCCCTCAGCCGTATCTATAGAATTTGGAGAAACTGCCCCCAAAGTTGAAGCTGGTTTGTGACTTTTACTCTGCCATTCGCAACATGATCAGGGGAAATTTTTAAGAGTGGCTCCTCAAAGCTCAGCATAATTTTGACCGTCGGTGCAGAAGCCGACGACGGTAAGAAACTCATGTTGCATTGCGAATGACGGTTTGAAAGTAACCTGATCTGCCCGTCTTCCCACACAGGCTTCTCCACGCTCTCCCTGGCGGATCAGATGAGTCTTCTGCAGAGTGCTTGGATGGAAATTTTGATCCTGGGTGTCGTGTACCGGTCTCTTTCGTTTGAGGATGAACTTGTCTATGCAGACGATTATATAATGGATGAAGACCAGTCCAAGTTAGCGGGCCTTCTAGACCTAAACAATGCTATCCTGCAGCTGGTGAAGAAATACAAGAGCATGAAGCTGGAGAAGGAAGAATTCGTCACCCTCAAAGCCATAGCTCTTGCTAATTCAGGTTGGCACCTGACATGCCCTGGCTCCACTGTCTCCCCTGTCACTTTTACCCCTTCCCTTCACATCTTCTTCAGGGATTTGCTAGATCTAGTTGTAAATTCTGTGAGTCAGCAGCATTCTAATCATTACAGCTTTCTAGTAAAAGTGAGGAAAAAAAAAATCAACTTCCAGGGGATTGTTTTTACCTGTTTATTAAAAGCTGTGGAAAAAAAAAAAAAAAGGAGTTCCTGTCGTGGCACAGTGGTTAACGAATCCGACGAGGAACCATGAGGTTGCGGGTTCGGTCCCTGCCCTTGCTCAGTGAGTTGACGATCCGGCGTTGCCGTGAGCTGTGGTGTAGGTTGTAGACGTGACTCGGATCCCGTGGTGCTGTGGCTCTGGCGTAGGCTGGGGGCTACAGCTCCAATTCGACCCCTAGTCTGGGAACCTCCATATGCCATGGGAGCAGCCCAAAGAAATAGCAAAAAGACAAAAAAAAAAAAAGCTGTGATGCTTTTACCCCCTAATTCATTTACGAACTTGAACCACGGCAAAGCGAACTTGTCTGGAATTGATGGCACTCTCAGGATAAAATTAGCTCTGTTGTCTTTGTACGTGCAAGTGAAAATAAGGATAAGTTCCAAAGACAAACTCTTTCCTTCCCACCCAAATGGAAATTTTGTCATTGGAATAATATACGTAGCGTTGCTTTTCGTTTTGGTAATCAGAGAATACTCTGTTTTCTTCCATTCTGGGAATTCTCTAGAAGTCAACATCTGCTGAAGGAGTAGTTCCCTCAAAGGTATTACCCAGACAGTAGGGGTTAAGAATTATGAGAATAAATGGTCTTGGCATTAGAACTGCAATGAACTAAAATAGGGAGCAGCCTCTGATAAGTAAAAATCATTGGTGCTTTGTTGTTTTCCCTTTGTGCCTCTGCAGATGCTTTATCGTGGTCTTAAGTCTCTTTCAGCATTTGCATGAAGTCCAGGATAGATCCCTCCTTAATGACGTGCCGATCTTTAGATACCTGGATGTCAATAACACGCTCTGATGCTGTGTACCATTGACAGTCACACCGCGCCCCTCCATCTGCTTTTGTTTTGACCCTATCTTTGAACTTTATCTTGGTTGCCGGCCAGTAGTTTTCCCTTTAATTACAAGAAGGAAACTGTCAATAAAATCTGTTAAATGGGATGCAATGAGTGGCTTGAATGGGCGGGCGGCTATTTGTTCAAATTCTGCAGCATTCAAGGTATTGACAGTTTGTTTTCTGGGGCCATATGTGACGATCAATCTCAGGCTGGGCTCAGCCGCGCTGAAAAATGAAAAACCAGATTGCTTTTGCTTACTTGTGGATGACGACTTTGTGATTTGGCGCGGTCCTAGTGAGATGAGACCTTCTGCCCAAATTGCCCCCATGAGATCGGGGATGCGTGACTGTTTTTAGAAATAATTTTTAATTGATTTTGTAATTAACAGTTCATCTACAATATTGATGCATGAATCCTTGGACTGATAGGAGGGAAATTGTTTTCAGCAATGAAGTTGTACTTTCCTATTTGTCTTCCTAATGGAGTTTAGCGTTTCACACTTTTAATTGCGAATATAGCCCTCTTCTTCATCACAGCCTTCAGTCTCCCACCCCCTTCCCCGGGAAACTGGAAGATATGACTCGTTATGACACATGGCAGCACTGTCATAAACCCGGAAGAACCCTTTGCCCTGCTCCCTGGAAGGCAGAAGTGGGAGATGGGATAGAGATTTTCGGAGGATGTATTACTTTGCCTGGACTTCACGTTAGAGTATCTCCCATAATTAGATGAGGGAAGGGATTGTGCAGCGATGGTTTGGGAAGAATTTTTATTTGGCAGTCCTACAGTGGTTCCAATTTATAACAGTTACTTGGTTAATTATTTTTCAAATGCAGCCAGTGTGGTCTGGATCTTTTGTGTCTCAAATGGCTTTTTTGAATTATCAGCTAATCACGAATGCTGAGCAATGTGAAAACTTTATCATCAGAATTGCGAAGATTTTGTAATTTTAGATGTTAAATGTATACTGTATGGCTACGGATTATAATTTAGAATACCTGAAATAATTAATAGCAGCATTTCTGTCTCTGTTGTTTAGAAGTATAATCATTAATATTTTTGATATATAGATATTCGAACCCCGTGTTCTCTGCTGTTAGGGGAGGAAGTGACCTACTTTCAAGCAGTGACTGGTGGTTAGAAAGTCTTTAAAGAACCAGTCGGTTTATTTTTCTTGTTTTAAGCCAGAAGTAGTCAAGAAACGCTTTTTTCCTCCTATCGTCATATTCTCTGGCATTTCTTTTTTCCCAAAAATGTCTCCACATTCTGACATCTTTCGGCTTCTCAATCACAAGAAAAATTAATGGACTCATAGTAAGGGAGAAATGCATAAACAGTTCCTTAAGGACTGTTTTAATGTTTAAATTGTGCCATCTCTCCTGTGTTGTATAAATGCAGCCTTTCCCTCACCCATCTTACTCACAAGCCCCACCATTTCAGCTTGGAATAAACCACTCAGAAAGTCTTTTTTTTTTTTTTTTTAAACTGCCAACATGAGACTATTTTATTCCATTTTTTTAACCATTATTGGGAGGACAGCAATAAAATTGTAGATTCAATTTTACGCAGAGCCAGCGTTTTTTAAACTGCTCAGAAATCCATCAATGTGAAAATAGTTTAATATTTTTCATAAACACCACAAAAAAAGCTTGTAGAGTTTCTTTTAGTATTGAGAAATTTCAGATTAACGTCAGTAACTTTTGTTGGGGGGGGGGGAATCTATTGTTGTGTAATTTATATCAGCATCTCCTATTCCCCAAATGGCTGTAGGTGTTAACAACCATTGTCTCATTAATCTAAATTTCAGCTTATTTTAAACATCTGTCTTTATTCAATAATTATAAATGTTGTACTTATACTTGGGAAGCAGGGAATTGGCTTCCTGATAATGGCCGTCATGTGTTTTGTAGCTGTGTTTCTGTCACATGTGAATTCAGGAATATTTTATAACGCCAGAAAGCCACTGACAATACATTTCCTATCTTCGAGTATATAGCCCCAAACCCCAAGGTATCATGAGCTAATATGGTAGTTCTCACATTCAAATATTTGCAAACCCTAAATAATTGTTCTCCTTATTTTGGAAGGTCAAACACTAATAGGCTCACTCAAACTACCTAGTCTGTATTTTGGAGCACCAGCAACCTCTGGAGCAGAATTGCATCCTTGATACATTTCTGTGGGACTGACTTCAAGAAGGAAAATCTAGGAGTTCCCATCGTGGCACAGTGGTTAACGAATCTGACTAGGAACCGTGAGGTTTTGGGTTTGATCCCTGTGCTTGCTCAGTGGGTTAAGGATTCGGCATTGCCGTGAGCTGTGGTGTGGGTCGCAGACGCGGCTTGGATCCTGCATTGCTGTGGCTCTGGTGTAGGCCGGCGGCTACAGCTCCGATTCGACCCCTAGCCTGGGAACCTCCATATGGCACGGGAGGGACCCAAGAAATGGCCAAAAGACCAAAAAAAAAAAAAAAAGAAAAAGAAGGAAAATCTAGGTAACAGTTTTAGCATTGTAATTGTCAGGCCCCAGTTTTCTCCCATGCGTGCCAAGAGGTTTAGTAGACCCATCTTCAGAATTCTTTCCATTATGGGGATTCTCTGATTCTAGAATTCACATCGTGTCTTTTCTGGGAAAGCATAGTGAAATATTACAACAAACGTTTTGGGTAAGATTGTATCATATGTTCTGTTCTCTCCATTAGTTCTGCTGGTTCTTATGTCTAAATTTGTTTGAAACTCTTATCACTGGCCCTAGGGTAATAGACGGTGCTTTTTATTTTTTTTAAGAGAGAGGAAGATTAAAATGTTTAAGGTTAAGATTTACTTTTTTTTTTGTCTTTTTTAGGGCCACACCCACGGCATATGGAGGTTCCAGGTTAGGGGTCTAATCGGAGCTACAGCTGCTGGCCTACACTACAGCCATAGCAACACCAGATCTGAGCCATGTCTTCGACCTACACCACAGCTCACAGCAATGCCAGATCCTTAATCCACGGAGCGAGGCCAGGGATTGAACCCGCAACCTCATGGTTCCTAGTCGGATTCGTTTCGGCTTCACCACGACGGGAACTCCAAGATTTACATTTAATCTGATCCTTCTCTTTGGCTTGAGTTGGGAGTCCTTCAAGCTCCATATAGCTGTGCCCTCACATCCCAACTCCACCTCCTGCCAGACTAGAGCCCTGTGAACTCAACCCATTCAAGAATGAATGGAGGAGTTCCCTTGTGGTACAGTGGCTAAGGATCTGGCACTGTCACCGCAGCGGCTTGGGTTGCTGCTATGGTGCAGCTTTGATCCTTGGCTCAGGAACTTCCACATACTGTGGGCATGGCCCGAAAAAAAAAAGAGTAAAATCTTAAGTGGAGGTTTTTGTCCTTTTTACCTCTATACTGTACTTCTGGGGTAATAGCATCGATTGATATAAAGTCACAAGTAATACTTTGGTCTCCAATTTAAAATCATCGTTATGCTCACCTCATGATAGTATACTTGTTCTGAAGGACAAGGGGTGTCATTTCAAGGGATGAAAAAGTTTCCGATTGCTGCTGGAGACTGGAACAGGGCCAGATGGAATCAGCGTATTTGGACCCTCATACAAGTTTGAACTCGCGTTTCTCAGTCTTGTTCCAGTATCAACGTCTCTTCGCATAGGCTTTTTATTTTTGTTTATCTGTTTAGCCACACCCACAGCATGCCACAGTTCCCGGGCCAGGGATCGAATTTGCGCCACTGCAGAACCCAGAGCCACTGCAGTGACAATGCTCTATCCTTAAGCCAACTTCACCCTCTAGCAATTCCAGGGTGGGCTTTTTAGATGTGTTTTTCCTAATGTCTCCAGCGTAATATTAATTAATATCACAAAATACTGTATATCTGTTCATGAACTGCGTATATATGCATTTTACCTAAAAAGAGAGACTTCCTTCTCACTCTCCAATTCCAAATTTCATCTCCTTTGAGAAAGCATGGTTTATTTAGCTCATAACCATTTTCTTCTCTGCAACATGGCCCAGTGAGTTAAATAACATCTAATCTCTCCTAACTGGCCTGAAATTTTTCTGTCAGCTGCTTTTATGAGAGGGTGGTGAGTTTGGTCTTATATTTAGTGTATGGTATGATAATATATTTTGTGTGGTGTGTGTGTGTGTATTTGTGCTGAATTTGTAATATAGAAATATCAGAGTTCCCGTTATGGCTCAGCATGGACATAGTGTCCATGAAGATGCAGGTTCGATCCCTGGCCTCTCTCAGTGAGTTAAGGATCTGGCATTGCCAGGAGTTGCAGTGTAGGTTGCAGAGGTGTCTCGGATCTGGCATTTCGGCGGCTGTGGTGTAGGCCGGCAGCTGCAGCTCCCGATTAGACCTCTAGCCTGGGAACTTCTCTATGCTTGGGTGCAGCCCTAAAACACACACAGACACACAAGGAAATATTAACATTGCCACAGATCTAAACAACTAGGATAAAAATAACCTCTTTAGCTCTGTAGTATCTACTGGGTCCTCCAACAATGGTACTGAAATTTTGACCGATTTTGCTGAATTGATAACTTGAGATAGTTGTGGTAAGAGATTGTCCTTTTCTAGAATCTTTTCGCAGACATGTCTATTCTATTTTTTAGCCTCTGCTTGGGAATCTCATTTGATTCCACAGCATGCCTGTTTGGGGGGACATGTCCCGAATTGTTTTGCAGGGAGCAGAACGGAGCTGATAAACACGCCCGGCTCCTCAGGGGTGGGGCTTGGAGCCCCTGTCCCTCAGTATCAATAAGTTATTTCTGCTTCACAAGTGAATATATCCCATGTCTTTAAAAGGGCCATGCGTAAGCCTTTAGCCAGTGCGCTTTCACATCTGCCGCCCTAAGTTAGTCCTCTAAGTTTCCTTTAGGATTCTGTCCCTAGTTCCTTTATCTTGCTGTCTTCTTGGACTTATATCAAACCACCCGGGAAATTGATAAAAAGTATTGGAGGCAAAGTGTTTACCAGATTATAGCATTTTGTAAGAAATCCACAGGGATAGGTCTTTCATGGCAGGTAGACATTTATTCTAAACTTTTACCCAAACCAAACCCTAATTAATACTATCAGGTAAATAATAAATCAGAAGTATGCCTTTCCATCTTCTAGTCCACGTCTCTTTCGTTTTTACTCAAATGTGTCTTCACTCTTGGGAGTATTTTATTTTAGATGATCTATTTGGGAAGTGTTTTTTTTTTTTTATTGCAACCTTGAAATTTCATGAATATTATGATAGTTCAGAAATGGTATGTAAAAAAATAAAGCTGGTGCCTGAATGTGTCTTATGCTCAGCGATCACAGTGCCTGACTACAATATGGGAAATATTTGCGGCAAGCATCCCTGTGCTTCCATAATAATCACGAGCCCATGAAATCCTCTGCAGTTGCTTTACTTCTAGGAGTAGTAACAAAACACCGTTTTCAGGTGTAGGCCCTTCGATAAGGAGCCGTCCGTCTGTTACGAAAGGTCGTTGGCACGGCTGGCACGGCGCGCATCCTTCAGGAAGTTGTGGGAGGTTGAACTAGTTACCGCTCATGCTGGTATCCGCATTCACTTCTCAGTGTAACTGTCCTTATCACTTCTGGTGAAAAGAGTTAGAAAGCTTGTCAGTAAGCATACGATACTGGAAGCAGAGGGAAAGCCTTGAGTCCTTGTGGAGTAACAGGAAAGATCTAGCACGGAAATTTGATGACGGGAGGTAAACAGAGCCAGTGATGCGGGACTTGAGAGGGAGGCCTGGAGGGAAGAAGCCACGGGCCACGAGGGTTTTCCGTGGTTCCACATTTTATATAAATACAGCAGGAGAGTGACTTGTGTGGCTGGTGTGAACATAAGAGAGAGCAGACTTGATAGCCCGAGCAAGAAATGGGGAACACAGATCTCCAGAAAAAAAAAAAAAATGTGTGTCTCAGTGAAAAGCTGGTAGCATCAGAAGTCCTGCCCTTCTCAGTATATAATAAGTTATTATTTCTGTTTCCAGTATTCAAGTTATAAGTTCCTCTTTCAGGTTCATCCTCTTTTCAGGTTCATCACATCTCATCTGTAGCAAAAGCCAGGGCGTGCGACCTGCAGAGCTCCCCGCGGTCTGGACTTTGCAGACGACCGACTCTCCGTGTAGCTCATCGTGCTTCTCTGCCCCTTTGCATCTTGTGCGGGTTGGCAACCGGCTCCAAAGGGCTCACTCAGATTCACGTTCTAGACCCATGGGTGGGGCGTTGTTCTCTGGGGGTCACTTGACGTCTGGTCATCACACTTTTTGCGATGACGGGCAGCCGTTGGTGTTCATGCCTTGAATGCATGCTGATGTGTGACTTTAACCTTTTTTTCTTCATTCTGTAGTTGGGATACTGAGGCAAAGAAGTTGGGAGCATAAGGAGTTAGGATACTGATGCTCTCTCATCTCTCATTTGGTTCCCAGGGACCCAGACTGAAGGGGAAAAGGTAGTACAAATGCTTGATTATTTCTATCTATTCATCAGTTTTCAAGCTAAGGAATCGGCACCCTGTCTTTTTTTCAATGTCCCTATAAAGACATGTATTTAAATATATTCAAGGGATTTCAATCAATTGCAATTATAAGTCCTGTTTAAAGTTTAAATTGTCCTGTCTTGATCAGAAAGAGCCTCTTCAACTAGCATCTGGAGTCTTCTTAAATGATTTAGTATATGTAGAAACTCTCCCTCCTATTTATTATGATGAGGTGTTCCATACTCACCTGAAATAATTTCTTTTTGTCTTTTTAGGGCCGTACCTGTGGCATATGAAGTTCCCAGGCTAGCGGGTCGAATTGGAGCTGCATCTGAGACCTACATCACAGCCACAGCAATACCAGATCCTGAATGAGGCCAGGGGTTAAATGTGCATCCTCACATCAGGTTCTTTTTTGTGTTTGTTTGTTTGTTTGTCTTTTGTCTTTTTAGGGCCACACCCGAGGCACATGGAGGTTCCCAGGTTAGGGGCCAAGTTGGAGCTGTAGCCACCGGTCTACACCAGAGCCACAGCCACGCTAGATCTGAGCCTCGTCTGCAACCTACACCACAGCTCACGGCAATGCCAGATCTTTAACCCACTGAGCAAGGCCAGAGATCAAACCCGCAACCTCATGGTTCCTCGTCGGATTTGTTTCCGCTGCTCCAAGACGGGAACTCCTCACATCAGGTTCTTAACCTGCCGGGCCACAATGAGAACTCCTATCTTAAATATTACTTGGCTGGGGCATGGAATCCAACGACAGCCTGGGTGCTGGTGGTACCCCTTACTGCCTTCCTGGGTTGGCCATCCTTCCTAGACTCCTTTAGTGAATAGACGGGGACACACATACACACAGTAATCCTGATCCTGTGTGTGTGTGTTTATTTGGGGATCGCTTGTCACTTTGTTTTTTGGTAGGTGTGGGTCACTGTGTCTTTAGTTTTGCCATCTAGTTGTTCTGTTCTTTTATCTCTCAGATTTGGAGAGATTAAAAGGTTTCACTGCCACCACTGCCATCTGCCTAGAATACATGATCCCTGTTTTTAATCAAAACTTTACGATTGGCACCTTTTTGCGAACGTGAAGTCTAGCTCTCTACGTTAATCAAGAGCCGTTTCACCCTGGCGGCCAATCCGTGTTCCCTGGGGTCTCAGCTGATTGTAACTGAGAGGTTTACTTCACTAGACTACTTCTAATTGTATATGAAAATCTGAAGACACAAACTCCCTTTCAGGAGATAGACTTTTGCTCACTTCTCTCTTTTTCATCACATTGCCTTTCATTCCTCTGGTGATTAACGAGAGTCACATGGGTTCTGCCCCACTAGCCCTCTGCATGTGGGCAGCTTACAAACACTGGAAGAAAGCAACACCCGTGTCTCACAGAAAAGGTTACTCTGTGAGCTGGTTTACGTTATGTACCAGACGTGCCTCTGAATGTGCTGGGTCTCTTTCTAATATTCAATTCCATCCTGTCAACAAGATTTGACACCATTGAGAAAATAGTGCCGAGAATCAGCTACGAGTGCTAAAGACCATTCCCAAACAGAAGTTGGGGTTTCTGGAGGAGCTCTGTCCAGTGTCACAGTCATAGGGATATTTTTACCATAGAGAAGGGCAGTGTTTTATTCCAGGTAAGATGTAAAAATAAGATCTTCTTTTGCAATGGCTCTAAGTTTCCCTGAATTTTGCAACTATTACTATATGGATAGTTAGCTGTCTTCCCAAAGTAAATAATCTGAGCTAGACATGGCCCTTTAGGATTCCACTTCATGGAAGAAAATACTGGAATTTAATGAAAGAGTTCTTTTTTATTATTAGCTGTTGAAATTTAATATATGGGTGAGAGTGTACATATCATTTGAACTCTGGTTATTTTTTAAAATCTTGATTATTTTAGAATAGCATTGGTTTGCCTTACTGTCTGGTTTAGCAGTTCTCAGCCCTGGCGTGGCCATAGAATCACCTCGATTTTAAAAAATACTGCTGTCCTGCATCCAGCTCCAGTTTTCTGATTTAATACATCTGGCTTGGTCCCAGGCATCCTAGTTTTTGTTTTGTTTTGTTTTGAACAACTCTCTTGTGTATTTTGTGTTCTGAATTGCCCTGTCTGGTTATTTCATAAACCTATGATTTCCATTATTCACTTTAGCTGGTTCCCAGCTAAAATACTGAGGTAATTTTCTTTAAAACATAAAGTTAAAAAAACCAGCAGCACCAACAACCAAAGTTAAATAATTACACAAAGTAATGCCAGTTCTATTGAGCTTGGCATAAATGTATAAATTTAGCCCAAAGAACAAAACAGAGATTAAAGCCACGGAGCCAGAACTTGAACTAGGATCCCTAATGGAGATTAATATTTTCTTCAGCAGTCTGCCAGCTGAATCATGGTCTAATTAAATAGTTCAGATTTAGTGAGTTTGCATTTAAAGTATTAGCAGATCCGAGAATGGGTAAAGCTAAAATGAGTTAGAATCTTTTCTGTAAATGGGAAGTTAAATTATCATAGTAATTTGATTAAATCATTTTTAAATCTCTCCAGCTAAATCACAGCCTTTAAAGAATAGTTTGAAGTCTTAATTGCTGTTTGTGAGCATAGCTCTCTGCTATTTGTTCTCGCCTCATTTCCTGTGACATCCTATAATATATCTCCTGCCGGGCAAGAGTAGTGGGGAAGGGGAGGCTTGGGCCCGGGGGCTGAGGTGACCGTACAGCTGACTTCAAGCATTTAAAGATCTGCCATGTCGAGGGAGGAAATGCATCCTGTATTGTTCCGGTGATTAGAACCAGGCGCAAAGGATGGATGTTGGCGGCAGACTTGGGAAAATAGGAAGACATTTCTGAGAGTTTGCTCTGTCCCTTATAAGCTAGAATGCTCAACGTACAACTGGCAATGTCTTCAATAGAAATGCTATGGAGGGATTTTCTTTGTCTCTTTTTTCCTTTTCCTTTTCTTTTTTTCTTTTCTTTTCTTTTTTTTTTTTTTTCAAGGGCCTCACTTGCAGCATACGGAGGTTCCCAGGCTAGAGGTCAGATCAGAGCTGTAGCTGCCGGCCTACACCACAGACACAGCAATGCGGGATCTGAGCCACATCTGTGATCCACACTGCAGGTCATGGCGATGCCGGATCCCCAACCTCCTGATCGAGACCAGGTATCGAACTGCATCCTCGTGGATGCTACTTGGATTTGCTTCCATTGCGCCACAACGGGAATTCTGCTATGACAGACATTCTTCAATTAACAAACCTTTCCTCAACATCTACAACATAGCCAACAGCTCTGTACTAGATGACCGACTGTAGATGATTTTCTATTTATTTATTCTTTTTTAAGTGCCCAGCATCTTACACAATGTCCACCAAATGTACGTATGTTGACCAAAATTTTTTTTTCAGTAATTAACATAAGTATAAAAAGTAAAGTAGTTTGGTTAAATAAATCAATTGAACACACATCCTCTAGGATACTAGTTGGGTTCGTTTCCACTGAGCCACAACGGGAACTCCTAGAGGAGATTCTTGATGAATGTGGAAAGTTGAGTGAGACGAAGTCAGAGGACAATTTCAAGCCCCCCAAAACGGGGGTGGGGGGGTGAATACCATGTCCAGTGTTATAAATTCTGGCAGCACACACTTTGATTCAATGAAACCTGCGTTTAAGCCTATGCTGATACTAACCAGCAGTACCACCTGCCATGCAGGCTGTTGGGAGATGAATTCACTGTGTCCATAAAGTGTTTACCAGAGGCCTCACCCAAAACAGGTACTTAATAAATGGTACATTTATTATAACGTTCTGCTTTTTTATGTGCATTTTTATTAAAGTATAGTTGATTTTCAATGTTTCATCAAGTTCCTTTGTACAACAAAGTGACCCAATCGCACACAGTTCCCTGTGCTGTACGGTAGGATCCCATTGCCCGTCCATTCCAAATATAACAGTTTGCATCCCTAAAACCCCCAAAATGCCCATCGATTCCTATCCCTCCCCTCCCTACCCAGGAAACCCCAAGTCTGCTCTTCCTGGCCATGATCTGTTTCTGTTTTTTGTTTTCTTGTTTGTCTGTTATTTTTAGATAGGATCATCTGTTCCATAGTGTAGATTCCACAAGTAAGGGATATCATATGGACTTTGTCTTTTTCTTTCTGGCTTACTTCACTTAGTATGAGAGTCTCTAGATCCATCCATGTTGCTGCACAAATGGCCTTAGTTTGTCTCTTTTAAGGTTGAGTAATATTCCATTGTATATATGTACCACATCTTCTTAATCCATTCATCTGTTGATGGACATTTAGCCTCTTTCCATGTCTTGGCCATTGAGTGCTGCTATGAACTGGGATGTATCCTTTTCAGTGAAAGTTTTGTCTGGATGTATGCCCAGTGTGGAATTGCTGGATCATATGGTGGCTCTGTATTTAGTTTTCTGAGGAACCTCCATACTGTTTTCCATAGCGGTTGTACCAATTTACATTCCCACCAACAGTGGAGGAGGGTACCTTTTTCTCCACACCCTCTCCAGCATTTGTTATTTGTTGACTTGTTAATGATGGCCATTCTGACAGGTGTGAGGTGATACGTCATTATAGTTTTGATTTGCAAATTATTACTATAAATAGTACTTATTTCTCTAAAATTAGTGATATTGAGCATTTTGTCATATGCCTGTTGGCCATCCGTATGTCTTCTTTGGAGAAATGTCTGTTTAGGTCGTCTGCCCATTTTTCAACTGGGTCTTTTGCTTTTTGTTGTTGGGTTGCATAAGCCGTTTGTATATTTTGGAGATCAGGCCCTTGTCTGTTGCACGCTGGCAGATTTTCGCCAACTCTGTGCGTTGTCTTTTTGGTTTTTCTAATGGTTTCCTTTGCTGTGCTATATTCTGCTTTGCGTGTGTGTGTGTCTTTTTGTCTTTTTAGGGCCTCACCTGTGGCATATGGAGGTTCCCAGGCTAGGGGTCTAATTGGAGCTGTAGCCACTGGCCTACACCGCCACAGCCACAATGCCAGATCTGAGCTGCATCTGTGACCTACACCACAGCTCATGGAAATGCCGGATCCTTGACCCACTGAGCGAGACCAGGGATCGAACCCGCAACCTCATGGTTCCTAGTCGGATTTGTTTCTGCTGTGCCACCATAGGAACTCCTATATTCTGCTTTTTTAAAATCAGTATATGTATTCTGCTTTTTAAAAAATCAGTATATTTATTCTACTTTCTTAGGAAATCGGTCTGGTTGGAAACCAGTGATTTTGTTCTCATTTTGTCTCCAGAAGGTACAGTTCCCTTTTTCCTCATCCATTTCTCCCCTGGGTTCACTTAGAGTACTCACGTTAGTCCCAGGGGAAGTTGGGTAAGTCCACCTCCCCTCTGCCCCTCTAGGTACAAGGTCAGTCTGTAGATATGCACCATTGGTGTGTGTCTGTATCCACCACGTAGAAAGAAAAAACATCCAGTTTTTTGTGACTTACATGGCCAACCCCTGGACAACACTGGAAACTACATGTGCTTGTTTCGAAGAGAAGCCACACAGGAAGTGGATGGGATTGCAGTGCTGGAAGGAACAGACTGGAGGGGAGCCTAAGTAGAAACATTCCACTGGGAAAGGCCAGGGTGTGTTTGGGGAATGTTTTGAGTTCCACTCCAGGGCACCACTGTCAACACTTCTGACCCGGAAAAATTCCTTCTTTTGGCTCCACCAGGCAGAAATCGAGTCTAAAGCAGTAAGCACTTGTTAGCAACTAGGTTCTGGATTATTTGAAACCCTTTTAAAGAAATATGTTGCTGACCACCTCATGTAAATGGTGGTTAATTCACCAATGATGTGATGAAATGATTTTAAAATGATGAAAAAAGGAGTTCCCATTGTGGCTCAGTGGTAACAAACCCAACTACTATCCATGAGGATGCGGGTTTGGTCCCTGACCTCACTCAGTGGGTTAAGGATCCAGTGTTGCCAAGAGCTGTGGTGTAGGTTACAGAGGTGGCTCGGATCTGACATTGCTGTGACTGTGGTGTAGGCTGTTGGCTGTAGCTCCTGTTCGACCCCTAGCCTGGGAACCTCCATGTGTCACAGGTGTGGCCCTAAAAAGATAAAAAAAAAAAAAAAAAGAAACAGTGAATAAAATACAAAGAAGTTTTTTGAAACATTTACTGGTTATAGCCGTCAATCTTTTAATTACTTGGCCATATTTTTTTATCATATGTTTAGCTATTTGATTTTAAATTACATTTCCTCTCTTTTTTGTCATGTGGTCTGATATTTGAATTATATGAAAGATTAAGCTAACTACGTATATTTTAGAGCTCTGCATTCTCAGAGAACTAGAATTATTAAACATGAAGAATCCCCCAAAGACTCCATTATGTGTAATTAACAGATAAACTGTCATCAGAATCAATAAAACGTGCTAAATGATTCAAACTTGTATATAATTAAGTGTCTGTTTTAGAGCTAGAGCTGTAACTTTTATTTTCCCCCACATCTCACATTTCTTGCAAGAATAATTGCGGCAACCCTGTTAACCCTTTCCTTGCTTGATTGAATTCAGTTTTTAAATTTGTCACTTATGGGCAGAGTTCACTTTCACAAATCTGAAAAGTATGTCAGGATACATTAATCTAAAAACTTCTTTTGTGGAGTTCCCACTGTGGCACAGTGGAAACAAATCTGACTAGGAACCATGAGGTTATGGGTTTGACCCCTAACCTTGCTCAGTGGGTTAAGGATCCGGTGTTGCCATGAGCTGTGGTGTAGGTCACAGACACGGCTCGGATCCCGAGTTGCTGTGGTGTAGACCAGCAGCTGTCTGACCCCTAGCCTGGGAGCCTCCATATGCCACAGGTGTGGCCCTAAAAAGCAAAAAAAAAAAAAAAAAAAAAAAAAAGAAAGACTTCATTTGTTCTTTCTGTGGAGATGCAGACTATGTAAGGATGCTTTAATGAACTGATGAGTGCCCTAAAACTCCTAAAAGGATGAGAAGTTTATCATGATTTCTGTATAGGCTACAACCGGACATGGTGTTGGATTCAGTGAGTTTACATGGAGTTTTTTTTTTTTTTTCTCCCTGAGATATAGTTGATTTCCAGTGTTAATTTCTGTTGCGTAGAAACAAGCGATTCAGTCATACAGATACGCATTCTTTCTTAATATTCTTTTCCACTGGGGTTTATCATCGGATATTGAACGTAGTTCTCTGTGCCGTAAGTTAGACCTTGTTCTTTATCCACGTCGAGTTTTAAAAGTTTTGGTTCCTGGAGTTCCCGCTGTGACACAGTGGGTTAAGAATACGTCGGCAGTGGCTTGGGCTGCTGTGGAGGCATGGGTGTGATTCCCGGCCCAGCACAGTGTCCTAAAGGATCCCCCACTGCCGCCACTGAGGCATAGGTTATAGCTGCAGCTCAGATTCAGTCCCTGGCCTGAGAACTTCCATATGTCACAGGTGTGGCCACAAAAAAAAAAAAGAAAGAAAGAAAAGAAAAAAAACATTGCTTATCAACCTTTTTTCCCCCACTCTTGGGAAATATGTACTTTTTGAGTACAAGCTCTGAATTTTAGGCAACTTTATCTCCATTGCACTTAGAAGAATTTTTTAATAGATGATCATTTCTAATTGTTGAATAATTGAATAAATACATGAATGAGATCATGAATAAAACAGCCAAGATTTTAATCTGTTATAAAAATGTCTTCTCTTGCTCGGTGTCAGGAGGAAAAAACCCCACATGCTCTAAATAATGGATCTTTGGTGGTTGTTCCCTTTTTCAAAGTCAGTATTGGTAATGATCTACTGCGGTGAAATTTAGAGAAATAAAACGGAGATTTTGGAAATGTGAGGGTCTCTGAGCAAATCCCAGCACAGAGAAGTTCACAAAGAAGATGGTACATTTCAGGCCTCTAATCAACATGGGTTTTCGTCCTTATTAATATGATGGTTTCTCTCTTTTGCCTTGCTGTGCAGACTCCATGCACATAGAAGATGTCGAAGCCGTGCAGAAGCTTCAGGATGTCCTGCACGAGGCCCTGCAGGATTATGAGGCCGGCCAGCACATGGAAGACCCTCGCAGGGCCGGCAAGATGCTGATGACGCTGCCGCTGCTGAGGCAGACCTCCACCAAGGCCGTGCAGCATTTCTACAACATCAAACTGGAAGGCAAAGTCCCCATGCACAAACCTTTTTTGGAAATGCTGGAGGCCAAGGTCTGACTAAACGCTTCTTGGGCCATCCTATCCTGCTCGCTGAAAAAGGGAAAAGAAACCCAAGAGCGATGTCGAAGAAACTTAGAGTTTAGTTAACAACATCAGAAATCAACAAAGACTGCACTGACAGCTTAGCAGCAAGACTACCAAGCAGCTTTCAGATTCCTCTGTGTCTCCCCGTTGAGTTTCTGTCCACCTTAATCTCATCTTTTCTCCCTTTTTATTCCCCCTCTTTGTTTTTTCTCCCTCTCTTGTTCCTTCTCTCCTTTCTTTCTTGCTTCCTTCCTTGCTGGTTCCCTGTCTCTCCTTCCCTCCTTCCTTCCCTCCTTCCTTCCTTCTCCTATTTTCCTGCCTCTTTTCTCATCCTTCCCCTTTCTTTGGAACTTTAATAGCTTTCATTTTAAGAAAAACTTCCTTCTCTTCCTTTCTTTTTCTCTCCCTTCCTCCCGCCTCCCCTCCCTCCTTCCTTCCGTCCTTTCTTCCTTCTTCCTCGCTTCCTTCCTTCTTTCCCTCTGCTGCTGAACTTTTAAAAGAGGTCTCTGATTGTAGAGATGGAAGCCAGCCCTGCCAAAGGATGGAGATCCATACTATGGATACCAGTGAACTTCTTGTGAACCATGACGTCCCCAGTGACTAAGGAATCAAAGAGAGAGAACCAACGTACCTGAAAGTAGAGTGCAACATACGCAAATTGACAGAGTGCAGTATTAGATTCCACACGGAGCAGCCGCTAATTAGACGACTTAAGCAACGTTGCATCGGCTGCTTCTTATCATTGCTTTTCCATCTAGATCAGTTACAGCCATTTGATTCCTTAATTGTTTTTTCAAGTCTTCCAGGTATTTGTTAGTTTAGCTACTATGTAACTTTTTCAGGGAATAGTTTAAGCTTTATTCATTCATGCAATACTAAAGAGAAATAAGAATACTGCAATTTTGTGCTGGCTTTGAACAATTATGAACAATAATGAAGGACACATGAATCCTGAAGGAAGATTTTTAAAAAAATGTTTCGTTTCTTCTTACAAATGGAGATTTTTTTGTACCAGCTTTACCACTTTTCAGCCATTTATTAATATGGGGATTTAACTTACTCAAGCAATAGTTGAAGGGAAGGTGCATATTATCACGGATGCAATTTATGTTGTGTGCCAGTCTGGTCCCAAACATCAATCTCTTAACATGAGCTCCAGTTTACCTAAATGTTCACTGACACAAAGGATTAGATTACACCTACAGTGACTCCGCGCGGTCACGTGTGCAAGGACTGCACGTGGAGTACAGATCCGTAGAATTATCAGGAATGCACCTCTGCCTGGGAGGTCCAGTCGCCATATGATTTCTAGCTGCCACCTCAGTTAGGAATGAGCTTCTGCCTGTTTGCAAAGTTACAGACCTTGTCCCAGAAGGAGCTGTGAGCCAGTTTTCATTTAAGAGGCAATAAGGCAAATGCCAGAATTTGGAAAAAAAAAAAAAAATCAGATCAAATCATCAGAGACAGCAGACGCCTGACCAAATTCTCAGACATATGAGTTGATTCATTTAGGAATGTTTGTTTTGATTAATCTGCCATTTTTAACCAAGAGCTAAGCCAATCTCTGTTTTTCAACCAATATTGTCACAGCAAGAAAGTCAGTCAGGTTCCAGACTGTTAAGAGGTGTAATCTAATGAAGAAATCAATTAGATGCCCCCGAAATCTACAGTCGCTGAATAACCAATAAACAGTAACCTCCATCAAATGCTATACCAATGGACCAGTGTTAGTAGCTGCTCCCTGTACTATGTGAACAGTCTTATTCTATGTACACAGATGTAATTAAAATTGTAATCCTAACAAACAAAAGAAACGTAGTTCAGCTTTTCAATGTTTCATGTTTGCTGTGCTTTTCTGAATTTTATGTTGCATCCGAAGACTGTTGTCTTGTTCTTCTTGTGGTGTTTGGATTCTTGTGGTGTGTGCTTTTAGACACAGGGTAGAATTAGAGACAATATTGGATGTACAATTCCTCAGGAGACTACCGTAGTATATTCTATTCCTTACCATTAATAAGGTTCTTCCTAATACTAATTAAGAGATTGACGCTCCAAACACGTATTCATGACGAACAGATACACATCAAAATCATAATAATATTTTCAAAACAAGGAATAATTTCTCTAATGGTTTATTATAGAATACCAATGTATAGCTTAGAAATAAAACTTTGACTATTTCAAGAATATAGATAAGTCTAATTTTTAAACGCTGTATATATGGCTTTCACTCAGTCATCTCTCAGATGTTGTTATTAACTCGCTCTGTGTTGTTGCAAAACTTTTCGGTGCGGACACGTTTCCAAAACTATTGCTACTTTGTGTGCTTTAAACAAAATACCTTGGGTTGAGGTTTTATCAACCTAGTGCTAGGAGTACTGTGTATCTATCATTAGCTGTATGGGACTGTAGCGTAGATTGTGGTTTCTCAGTAGAGAAGTGACTGTAGTGTGAGTCTAGATAGATCATCATTAGCAGTTCATTCAGATGGTCAGTAACTTGAAATTTATAGCTGTGATAGGAGTTCAGAAATTGGCACATCCCTTTAAAAATGACAACAGAAAATACAACTCCTGGGAAAAAAAAAAAAAAAAAGGTGCTGATTCTCTAAGATTATTTATATACGTAAGTGTTTAAAAAGATTATTTTCCAGAAAGTTTGTGCAGGGTTTAAGTTGCTACTACTCAACCACACACTATATATAAATAAATATATACACTATATACATTGATTTCACTGAATCACATTGAAGTACTTGGGCTTCAGAAGTAAGAGCCAATCAACTGAAAACAGGAGATGGAGAGATGCAGAAAAAAAAAAAAAAAGTACTGTTTTTAGTTTTCAGTTTAGTTGACTCTTGGCATTACAAAAGAACAAGTATCTTACAAATAGAAAACACACCAAAAATGTAGGTCTAAAAGAATTGCACGGGCCTCAGGGCAAATGCTCATCTTAAACCTCGCTCGAGGGAAGTTTTTTCAAATTTCAAGCAAGACCATTTACTTAATGTGAAGTTTTGGAAAGTTATAAAGGTGTATGTTTTAGCCGTATGATTTTAATTTTTATTTTGCTTCTTTTAGGTTTGTTCTTATTTAAAGCAATATGATTGTGTGACTACCTGTAGTTACACTTGTGTTTCAATCAGATCAGATTGTTGTATTTATTCCACTATTTTGCATTTAAATGATAACATAAAAGATATAAAAAATTTAAAACTGCTATTTTTCTTATAGAAGAGAAAATGAGTGTTGGTGATTGTATTTTAATTATTTAAGCGTCTCTGTTTACCTGCCTAGGAAAACATTTTATGGCAGTCTTATGTGCAAAGATCGTAAAAGGACAAAAAATTTAAACTGCTTATAATAATCCAGGAGTTGCATTATAGCCAGTAGTAAAAAATAATAATAATAATAATAAAACCTTGTCTATAGCTGTAGATGGGCTTCACATCTGTAAAGCAATCAATTGTATATTTTTGTGACGTGTACCATACTGTGTGCTCCAGCAAATGTCCATTTGTGTAAATGTATTTATTTTATATTGTATATATTGTTAAATGCAAAAAGGAGATATGATTCTGTAACTCCAATCAGTTCAGATGTGTAACTCAAATTATTATGCCTTTCAGGATGACAGTAGAGCAATATTAAAACATGCTTCCACTTTTGAGTGCTCTTTGGTATGGTGTTTCTTTTTTCTCTCCACCCACCCGCTGAAGAACCAAATCAATAGACCCTGCCCTTTGTGCTTCCATTCAAAGAGTGTCTCTGAGTACCTGTTCCCTAAAAATAAAGTAGGAGTTTAAATAAGAGCTATATAAAGGCTTGTCAGAATGAATTCTAGGGTGCCAAGAGACATTTTGCATATTTAAGAGTATGCAAAGTGGCTCAGGCACATTAGAATTCATTCTGACAAGCCTTTATATAGCTCTTATTTAATCTTAAAGCATCTCCACATCATTCTGCATTACTCAAAATCATCTCCTCTATGTCAATGTCATAACAGAAAACTTTCCCCCTATTTTAAGATCATATTAAAACCTGCTAGATATACCTATTATTTCCCTCCACCCACAATTAAATCAGGTGCTGGCACCGCCAAGCTCGTCAGGGCGCTGCGGGGTTTGTGGAGCAGCGCTGCTGCTGCTGCTGCTGCTGCTGCTGCTGCTGCTGCTGCTGCTGCTGCTGCTGCTGCTGCTGCTGCTGCTGCTGCTGCTGCTGCTGCTGCTGCTGCTGCTGCTGCTGCTGCACGGAGTGGCCGCCGGATCTGAGCGTGGAGGCAGAGCAGAGCTTGCACGTCCTCGTCGGTGAGCCTGCGGAGGGGGAGCTGTCTTGGAACCGGGAGGGTGAAACAACACCGCTGACAGCAGATGGCCTCGTCTTAGCTTTTTTTTTTTTTTTTTTTTTTTTTTTGCTGGGAGAGGTGAGGCCCCTTGCTGCTCAGGGTCAGCTGTGCTTCCTCGGGGCCCCTCCTGGAGCCATCACCGAGGTGCTAATGTGTGCAGCCTCTCTACCTATCCGGAGAGTGTCCTGTCATTGTGTCTGCCCACCGTCTTTCTCACCTTTCTCAGGTGGCTGGTGCTCCAGAGAAGCCAGCTGATGACACAAAAGCCACCCTATGGCCTCGGATGTAGGGGTGTGAGGTTCCCTAAATCACTAAGATGCCCTAGCTAGCCTCCAAACTGACTTGCCTTTTCCTATTTGAATGGGAAGATCCCAGCATAGGCTCAGGTATGTTTTACTTTGGATATTTTCAAAATACTTGGGTGAAACTGGGACAGTGCAAGAGACAAACCTAAGAAGAAAAACCATGCTGTCATCTTCGAATAGGTCCTCATTTAAAAGCATATGTGTTATACACACACGCACACCCACACACAAGCTACTGAGAACTTCAGTATCAGAATTCTCTTGCTGGTTTTCCTAATTTAGAATGATTACAGAGCTACTTTTCTGGTGCTGACGTATTTGTCCCAGATAACTCTGCAGATACATATCATGGATGCTTCATGAGTAAAAGAAAGTAAATTAGGATCTTGGCATGTTATCATGTTGTGTTTCTCAATATATAAACAACAGGTAGCTTGGACAAATTGTTATGCATTTGTGTTAAGAGGTTACTTTTGTTTTTGCCTGTTGTGTACAAGAGACTTTTTTGAAAGTAGTGGTTCCCAAGTTTGGCAGCATATTCTCATCACATGAAGAGTGTTAAAAACTCCTGATGCTCATATTGAAGATTGGGGCTTAATTGGCCTGGGCTTTGGACTAATTAAAAGAAATCTCCAGGTGATTTTAATGTGAAGACAAGATGAGGAAACCACTGCTTTTAAGATTTATGCTTTTCTCAAATAAGCCAAGACAGTCCTTTAAAAAAAAGCAATCTTTTCATACATTGGCTCTGCATTATTGGGAGGGCTTTATGCTGTTTTTTTAAATGAAGATAAGAGGAGTTAACCTTTTTATTTTTCAACTCTCAAAGCCAGTGAGTGCCTTTGGATTTTTTAGCCCGCCTCCCCCATCTCTCGCCATCTTTTCCCAGGCCTCGTGGAGAACGCATTTTCTGTGATGATTCCCAAGCCATGTCTTCCAGTTATGCCCCATATTAAAACAAAGATCCCTACTCAAACACTCGTGCAGAATATCTCCCAACCCATTTTTTCTTGTTAATCTTCCCCTTTCATGTGCTTTATAAGTAATTCAGATGTCATTCAAAATACCCGGTTGTTTTTCCCCCTACTGAAAAACAAAAGAACAATACAATTAGAGCAACATCGATTTCTTGGAATGATTCCTGTTACCTATATTCTGCAAGTTGCTGATTTAGGTAAGAGGTAGAAATCAAATCGAACTGAAATAGGATCTTTCATTCTTGGGTCTCTGCGAAAACTTTAGGTACATTTGGCTTACTGTGAAATTTAATTTGGGATCAAGCTGGCAAAGGAAAAGGAGACATGCTGAAGGGTTTTGTTCCATCCACCATGAGGTGCATATTGAAGGGAGCATTCCAGAGTCCAGTGGATCTAGTGTGTTTCAGTCAGTGCTTCTGGCCCTTTCAGATCTCTGAGTCTCGCTTCTGGTGCCCCTCAGTAGCGTGGAAAGAACAAAATGAAACAAGTACCCGGAGATTGATTGTACACTGCATCTTATTATGAAACCAAATAGAAAAAGAAAGGGATTTCAAAATATAATCCCCCTTTCCCAGGAGTATTTGTCTTGTTCTCCATGAAGTTAAAGGTCTGAAATAATGTGCCCATCAGGGGCTCAATGTTGCATGTCCATGCCAGTTGGTCCAAGGGCTTGTTATGATGGTAATGACCTACTGAAACGTGAGCTTGGATTGCAACAATACAATTGCTACCAGCTCACCCGCTGGGAGAAATATTTTATTATTGTCAAATGTCCTCCATAGAGATTTGTTTTGCCTGTTCCTGTTTAAATTAAATTCAAAGCAGAACTGCATTACTATTTCTCTGGAGTATATTTGAGATAAACAACTAGTCTCAAAATTTAGGATTCCTGGCTAGTTCAAATTTGTTTATTAGCAGAAAAATTACAATAGGTGACACCATAGCTGCAGGAATATTATGATTGCAGCCACACAAGAGATTTACATACTGAGTCCATGGGCTAAAAGCGAGAGAACTCCCTTTTTCATTACAGATGCCAGCCAGATTAATAATTAACTATTCCATCAGTTGTACGACCTTAAAAAAAAAAGATGTCCCAATATACAAATGCATTGCTTTAACATGCCACAGAATTTTGGCCATGAGAAAATTTGCTCCAAGTAAGAAGTGGTTTTAAACTTAAGATCATAAATCAAATTGTTGTGTAAGTGTGTGTGTGTAAAAATATTTTTAAACAGCAATATAGGTGACATGGCACTGAAGCCCCAAGTGTGAGTGAAAATGCCCTTTGAGCATAATATACTTTTTTCAATATTATTTTTTAAAAGAATTGTAAAGAATATCCTAGAATATATGGAATTATTTGGATCATTTTGCCCAAGGCCCTATAATGCAGCCTTGCCAAAGG
Source organism: Phacochoerus africanus (assembly GCF_016906955.1). Taxonomy (NCBI): domain Eukaryota; kingdom Metazoa; phylum Chordata; class Mammalia; order Artiodactyla; family Suidae; genus Phacochoerus; species Phacochoerus africanus. The sequence continues at coordinate 12,239,208 of NC_062555.1, read as the reverse complement.
ATTTTGAAGCAGTGAAGCTTTTAATCAATACAAATTTTGTTACGGACAGTCAAATTAGAACTGCATCTTAGTCTACAAAAAAAAAAGCCTGTCCTGCTTTGTCAAAATCAGAGTAGCCTGTGTATTTCATAATAGACAACTTTGAAGAGCCGGTTTTGAGAAACGCAAACTGTTGGGAGGGGAGGGTTGCTAAAAGGGCCTAACAGGAAAACATTTCAAACTAGTAGGAAAGCATTAAATCACACTATTCACACTCCAATTCAATCTGCCATGCTCAGGCGAATTTCACAGTTTTGTTGGGAAGTGCGGAACAGGCTGCTATTAAAACAACAACAACAACGACAAAAACCCCCACAAAAAATGAAAGTCACAAGAGCAGTTTCCAACATGAGACTTAGAACTACGCAAGTGCTGACTTTTTCTCCTCTTTAAATTATGTGATTTCATATGATTACAAATAAAATATACTAAACATGAATGTCTTTAAAAAATCCTGCAGATGCTTTTACATTACTCTTTGAGATTTTACTCCAATAGCTTTTATTTTGTCTTAGTTTTCCTTTAGTGAACAAAATGATTGATAAGCCCTAGAGTATCAACTTAATGCTTCTAAATCAGAATAGGTATACAGCCTGTATTTTTCAAATGTACGTACAGGAAAAAAAAAAAAAAAATCCCTTCCTCCACAAAAAGCAGTATGTCTTTGAGAGTAGAGTCTGGGCTGAGTAATAGATAAAATGATGTTTAGATATGTTTATCTCAAATATTTTTACACAGGGACTTCTATGGCAAGTGACTTCCTTGCTGTTTGTGATAAGGTTGTTTTCAATTCTTTACTACAATCAATAATGCAATGAATATCTTTGGATGACTTTCCTCTGGGCCAGTATAATTTGAATTAGATGGATTTGAACTCCCAGCAGCAGTTCATTTTGTTTCATTTTTTTCCATCAGCATTCAATTTTATTGTGCTCTTAAATTTTGCTAACTTGATTATTTTAAAATGGCCTTAATATCCTTTGCCTTAGACGTCTTCGAACGTATTTTCTTATTCTTTTACAGGCTCAGGCTCTCCTTTCTGTGAATTGCCTATTCATAACCTTTGCTTTTTTCTGTTGGGTTTCCTATCATTTTCTTGTTCATTCGCAGGAGTTCTTTGTATATTCTAGGTATTGATCCTTGTCAGTTTCAGTTTTTGTAAATGTCTTCTCCTATCTCTTCATGCATCTAGTAACTTTGACCTTTGTCTTTTCTCACTAGAAATTATTAATTGTGATAGAGTGATTCATCAATTTGATCCTCATGCTTTCAACGTTAAGGTATAACTTTCCAGTTTTTTGCAGTTGCTTTTGTAATCTAAATTTACATCTAAGTCTTTTTAAAGGCAGTTTGGATAGTTGACATTAGATTCAATTTTATTTCTCAACTTCTTTTTTCTCTATCAATGTGTGACCTTAAATCTGTTATATCAAACTACCATGTATAAATAAATCTATTTCTTGATTTTTTTCTTATGCTCTTTCGAATATCTATGTGTTACTGCCACAATATTACATTATTTTTTACTATTGTTTTATAGCTTGTCTTATCATCCCCTCACCCCATACGATTTGCCTTATTTTTCAAATTCTTAGCTTTTCGGAGTTTTTTCTTTTTCATAAATTTCAATTTTCAAAATGACCCTTCTATAAATTTTATTCAAATTTTTAATGTACAAATTAATTTGGAGAAATTAACATTTTTTACAAATAAAATTCAATGAACACATTATATCTATCTGTTCATTTATATGTTCTTTCACTGCTTTAATAGAGCTATTTTAAAATTCCCTCCATAAAGTCTCAGGTTTTCTTTGAATCAAGCCCTAGTATAGATTTATAGTTATTGCAAACTACAACTTATCTGTTGAATCAGTGATTTATTTGGTTAAGTTTTATTTTTCAAATAAATGAATACTGTTTCATTTCACATATTGACCTTATACTTGGGAATTTGCTGAATTTCATGATTAGCTCTAATCATTTTTGTAGTCTTAGATTTTCTATGTAAATGATCTATATTCCCCTGAAATTCAGATTGCAAAGTGATCAATTTATTTCTGAGTCCATCTCTTTCTCATCACATTCTGACTAAAAACCATCTTTCCCATCTTGTTAGATGCCTTTTCTTTCTTCCAAGTTACTGAAAGCAGAACTTTTTGTGAAGGGGTTACCATTATGCAACATGCATTGCCATTTTTCCAGTCTTCAATGACATTCTTCCAGCTTCGTATAAAAGTTTCCCACTGCCTTTGTCCCAAAGCCACTTCCACATATTTCAAGTTCTCATTATGGCAGAAACTCCATTTTTAGGTACCAGTTATTCTATCAGTCAGTTTTGGGTGCATAATAACCACAAATTCTCAATGGGGAATAAAACGGGTACTTACTTCTTGGAAATGGTTGGAGTATTTAGAGAGGGCTTGACTGAGTGGCCCTACTTCAACCACTAGATCGGCTGGCTCACTTCTCTGCCCCTTATGTCTCCCTCTGGGGACCAGGATGGAAGGGCAGCAGCTACTCAGAAATCCTCTTATCATGATGATCCCAGAGGGCACAAAAAAACAAGTCTCAAAGAACAAGCTCATTACGAACTCTTATTTGTATCCTGCCACCTCCCTTTGCCCAAACCAAGCCATGTAGCCACATTCAAGGTCAAAGAACAGGCCATACACATTACACCTTTGTGAGAGAAACTTCAAATTTGTATGACAAAGTGTGTAGATACAAAGAATAAAGAAATAAAGATAGTGATAGAATAGATCATAAATGCTTAGATAGTTTCTACTCAATTTGTAATTTTTGACTGACTATATTCAAAGCCACGGATTTCCCTCTTAATACTGTTCCACAAAATTTGATATGTAATGATTTTTTAGGCGTTCAGTTCTAAGTATTCCTATGATTTTCTTTGTAACCAAGGGCTTTTTACCATCATTCTGTGTATGTGTATATGATGCAGGTATATGTTCTTAAGTATTTGTTTTAAATACTTGCTATTATTGATTTCTAATGCTCTTTTGTATGCGGTTGAGTCAATAGAATTTTAAAAAGCTTTTTTTTTTCTGCCTAACCAGGATCTGCTTTTTGGAGACAATTCCACTTGTGCTCACAAAGAATGTGAAAACTCTGATTAGGAGGGTGAACTTTTCGTTTTAGCATATTATTATACTATTTAAATAGTTCATTTCATTGCTGCTTATTTTTGTCTGCTTGATATTAGTGTTTCTTAGCAGAATGTGTTAGACTCTCCACTTACAATTACGTATTGACTTTTTGGTAGGTTTGTCAGCTAATACTTTACATATTTTGACTCCAGATAATCAATTACATATATGTTCATTATGCTGTTAATTAAGCATTCTTTTAACAGTAAATACTGTCCTTTTAAAAAGCACTTTTTAAGTGTAGAAATTCACATAAAACCTAGGTATTCCTTAACAAATTATCATAAAGCTAACATCCATGAAAGCAAATAAGTCAAGAAAGAAAACTGTGAGTTCCACGAACATCAGTTATGCTCATTCCCCAAAACAAAGGTAATCTTCCTTGTACTCATGTATCTCTAAACAACATAACAGAAGTTTGTCTGCTTTTGACATTTATAGAAATTCAACTGTATGATACCTAATATTGTGTGATTTGCTTCTCTCAATCAGTGTTACTTTTAGGAAATTCATCCAGGCTATAATTAATAGTAGTTTATCTTCAGTGCTGTATAGTTCTGTTTCTTTTTCCAAATGATGGACATTTGGGTTACACACAGTTTTTGCTTGTTTATAGTTTATAGTTAGTTTGTTTCTATAAACCAACTTGTTTGCCACACCAGCTGACTTACAAGTACAGGCCTTTTTTACTATATACTAAAATGTAGCATTGCTATATAAATGCAACTTTAATAGATACTTGTGAACTATTTCCCAAAGCGGTTGTGTCAATATCTTTTCCTACTCATAGTGTGGAGAAAGCTCTAAAAGTCTGGATATAAGTGCATACTTTTAAGTTTTACTCATTCTGATGACTATTGAGTTGTATTTTATAATGTTTTTCATTTCCCCAATGAATAATAACATTATTCACTTTTTCAGACTTTTATGGTTCTTTTTGAGGTTTCTGTTCCAACAATTGCCCCATTCACCTTTCTGGAGATCTGTACTTATTGATTTGTAGATTTTTTCCAAATATTCTAGGTATGAACCACTTGTCAGTTTTATGTGCAGCACATAACTTTTCTAACTCTGTGGCTTGCATTCTCTTTCTCTTAATGGTATGATTTGATTAAAAAAGTTCTTAATTTGGGGGGTTCCATGCCCACAGCATGGGGAAGATCCTGGGCCCGTGATTGAATCTGCGTTAGTTACTGCAGTGACCCAAGCTACAGCAGTGACAAAGTCAGATCCTAAACCACTAGGCCACCAGAAAACATTCTATGTTCTTTGTTTTAATATGATCCAAGTTATCTGCCATACTCTATAGCTTATGCTTTTAGTGCCCTATTTTTAAAAGTTTCCTTTCTTTGAGGTTATGAATATACTTTCAAACATTATCTTCTAAAGATTTTATTGTTTTGGAGTTCCCGTCGTGGCCCAGTGGTTAACGAATCCGACTAGGAACCATGAAGTTGCGGGTTCGGTCCCTGCCATTGCTCAGTGGGTTAACGATCCGGCGTTGCCGTGAGCTGTGGTGTAGGTTGCAGACGCGGCTCGGATTCCAAGTTGCTGTGGCTCTGGCGTAGGCCGGTGGCTACAGCTCCGATTCAACCCCTAGCCTGGGAACCTCCATATGCCGCGGGAGCGGCCCAAGAAATAGCAACAACAACAACAACAACAACAAAAAAGACAAAAAAAAAGATTTTATTGTTTTACCTTTTTCTTTTAGGTTTTCAAATTGCCTGGTATTTTTTTTTGTGTACGACATAAAGTAGAAGTCAAGTTTTCCACCTTTTTTTCTCTGTGAACATCCAACTGTTTAAACACTCAGTTGAAAACACTGACCTTTCTCTACAGCTCCAGTGTCACCTTTAATATACACCTGTCTGTTTCTGGGTTCCTTCTTCTATTCATTTTTTTTTTTTTTTGTCAATCTTTCTGCCTTCTTTATCTTAATGCTCTGGAACAAATTGTAATAGAACTGATCTATTCATTGTGTTAATTTCATTTATTATGCTATTTCTTTGGTAAATGCATCCTAAAATTTGCCACAGAAACCGTGTGGGGCTGGTATTTTCTCTAGGTAAAGTTATTTACTTAGGACTATGCTTTGTAACAATTATAGCATCACTCAAAATTTTAAATCTCTTCCTTTATCTTCTTTGTTAACTTGTATTTTTGCGGCAGTTTTTGCATTTCATTTCTGTTTTCAAATATATTGGTATGACTTTGTTTATAGTTTTCTCATTAATTTTTTTAGTGACTTTGAAGTCTTTACTGGAGCCATTGTGTTAATTTCCTGTGGCTGCGGTAACAAATTACCACAAACCTACTGGCTTAACAGACATTTATCCTCAGGCCACAAGTCTGAAATAAGTTACACTGGCCCAAAATCAAGATGTCAGCAGGCCTGAGTTCCCTCTGGAGGCTCTAGAGGGTCATCCATTCCTTGCCTCTTCCAATTACTCGGGGCTGCTAGCATTCCTTGCCTCGTGGCTATCATTTCCTCATCTTCAAATCTCTCCTGCTTCATCACCACGTGGCCTTCTGCACTGTTTGTGTGTTATCTCCCTCTCACTTATAAAGATATTTGTGATGGCATTTAGGACCCACTGGACAATCTAGTATAATCTTCCCATTTCAGAATCCTTAACCTAATCATGCCTGTAAAAAGTCTATTTTCCAAATAGAACATTTGCAAGAACCTGGGATTGGGACCTGTTATTTTGGGAGGGCGTTATTTAGCCTGCTCCAAGAGCATTTCCTTTTATATTGAGTATTTGTATACCCTTCTATCGTTTCCTTCTTTCAATTGAAGTATAGGTGACTTACACTGTTTTGTTACTTTCAGGTATATAGCAAAGCGATTTGGTTATATGTATGTATGTGTGTGTGTATTTCAGATTATTTTCCATTGCAGGTTATTATAAGGTATTGAGCATACTTCCCTATGCGACTCACAAAATCATTGTTTATCTGTTTCCTGTATAGCAATTGGTATCTGTTAATCCCATACTCCTGATTTATCCCTTCATCTCTTTCCCCTTTGGTAACATAAGTTTGTTTTCTATATCTGGGAGTTTGCTTTTTTTTTTTTTGTAAATAGATTCACTTGAAATATTTTTAAAATTCCACGTATAAGTGATATGATATTTGTCTTTCTCTATTTGACTTAATTTAGTATGATAATCTCCAAGACAGTTACTGTTGCTACAAATAGCAATTGTTCATTTTTTGTGGCTGAGTAATATTCCACTGTATCTTATCTTTTTAAGCTTTTCATCTGTTGATGGACACTTGGGTTGCTTCCATGTTTTGGCAATCATAAATAATGCTCCAATGAATATTGGGGTGCATGTATATTTTTAAATTGGCATTTTTCTCTGGATATATGCCCAGGATTGAATTGCTAGATCATATGGCAACTCTGTTTTCAGTTTTTTGAGGAAACCCATGTTGTTTTCCATAGTGATTGCACCAGTTTACATTCTCACCGGCAGTGTTGGAGATTTCCCTTTCCTCCATACCATTGCCAGCATTTGCTATTGGCAGACTTTTTGATGATGACTATTTTGACCTATCCATCCATTCATTTCTTAATCTTTCCAAGGTTTATGAATTTTAAAATTTTTTTCCAAGAACAAACTTGGAATTTTTTTGTTCCTTTTCTGTGATATGATTGCTGATATCCTAATTCCTGTTTTTGCTCTCTCCTTTATTATTCGATCCTTAGATTCACTTACTTTGTTTTTAACTTCTTGATAGAGATGCTTATCATTAGTTTTCACCTTTATTTTAATATATATTATGAAGTTTCTTTATGACAGCTTTGGCTCATCCACATATTTTAACAGTGTTTTGTTAAATTCAAAATGATTTGAATATTCCAAAGCTACTTCCTTTTTTAGATCACAGTTTATTTATAAGCATATTTCTTAATTTCTTTTGTTTATTGATTTCTATCCTAATTGCACAATGATCACACAACTTACTGTATATAAATTCATTCCTTTGAAAAATGTGAGACCTATTTTGTGGCTCATTATATGGTCAATTTTTGTCAATGTTTATATTTGCTTGAAAAAAATGGCATATTCTTCTATTGCTAGGTCCAGTGTTGTATGTATTTCCATTACATCAACTTACTGATCAAATCTTCTGTAATTTTTATAAAATGATCAAATCCTATTGTCATTGCCTGCTTGTCCTATCACATACTAAGAAAAGTATATGTAAGTATCACACTATAATTATGCAGTTGTCTATTTCTCATTGTAACTATGTCAGTATATGCTTTGTAATCTTTGTGGCTCCATATGTTTAGGCCTGATACATGATTTTAGCAAATGATACCTTTATCATAAAGAACTTTCCTTCTTTAGCTGTGGAATCTTTTTCCCCCTTGTCATTTGTTTTCTCATAATACAGCTCCACTACTGTAATTTGTTTGTTTGTTTGTTTTTTCATAATATGTGTGTGCCCACCACCTGACCCCCATTTTTTTTTTTTTTTTTGGCCCTGCTCTTTTCTTGCTCCATGATCAGAAATTGGCTGAGGAGGAGCGAGGGACAGAAGATGAAGGGAAGAAAGAAAATCCAATGAGAAAGCCCTTCCTCACTTGTGCAGCCTCTCTGCTCCTGTGTTTTTTCTGTTCCTTATCATGCTCAGAGGGCGGTTTTCCTTCCACATGGTACCCAAAGTATTTCTCACAGTTTTTTTTTAAATACTTCTGAATTTTGTGACCTCTCCGGTTCTGAGTATAGGGGAACACATAAGCAGGACACGTTAGTTAATAATTTTGATGCTTTTAAAGGAAAAAAAAAAAAAAGAGGTCATGAAGATCTTCAAGATTTTACTTTATTTTTATAACAATGGTGCTTAAATAATTAGAAATGCAAAAGTAGGGATAATCCTTACACATGTGTATCAAAAAAAACTTCAACATAAACAGAAAACAAATGACTAAAACAAAGTACGTAGCCAATGATGCCATTTTCTTGAAAATAGATGAGGCACTAGAACGTCGATGTGGTATCAGTCACTCAAACACGGGTCCTGGGGCACTTGGTACTGAGGTGCTGTTGCGAAGGCAGGTGCTGAGAAGGCTGTGGGTGAGTATTCAACACTGGGACAATAAAGAGCTGATAAAAATACCATTAACAGGTCAAGAAATATTCTGGGGGAGGGAATTAAAAAATGCTTTCCCTGAATTTCCCACTGTGGTCCAGTAGATTAAGCATTTGACTGTGGACTTAGTTGCTAGAATTTTGTGGAAAAATTTTGCATCTATATTCATCAAAAATATTGGCTTATAATTTTCTTTTTGGTGGTGTCGTTTTCTGGTTTTGGTATTAGGGTGATGGTGGCTTCATAGAATGTCTTTGAGAGTGTTCCCTCCTTGTCAATCTTTTGGAAGAGTTTGAAGACTGGTATAAGTTCTTCTTTGTATGTTTGGTAGAATTCTCCCGTGAAGCCATCTGATGCTGGACTTTTGTTTGTAGAGAGGTGTCTCATCATCATCATCATTATTATTATTATTTTGCTTTTTAGGACCTCACCTGCAGCATATGGAGGTTTCCCAGACCAGGGGTCGAATTGGAACTATAGATGCTGGCCTATGCCACAGCCACAGCAACTCAGGATCCGAGCAGCATCTATGACCTACACCACAGCTCACAGCAACGCTGGATCCTTAACCCACTGAGCGAGGCCAGGGATTGAACCTGTGTCCTCATGGGTCCTAATCAGGTTTGTTAACCACTGAGCCATGACGGGAACTCCTATTATTATTAACACAGATTCTATTTCATTTCTCATTATCAGTCTGTTCAAAATATCTATTTCTTCTTGATTCAGTTTTACGGGCTGTGTGTCTCAGGAAAGTTGTCTGTTTCTTCTAGGTTGTCAAATTCGTTGGCTATTCATACTATTCTCTTATGTTTTTTGTATTTCTGCAGTATCAGTTGAGATTTCTCCCTTTTCATTTCTTATTTTATTTAGGTTCTTTCTGTTTTCTTCTTGATAAGCCTGGCCAGAGGCTCGTCAATTTTTCTACTCTTTCAAAGAACCAGCTCTTGGTTATATTGATTTTTTCCTATTGTTTTTTTTAAATTTCTATTGTATTTATTTCCTCTCTAATCTTTATTTTCCTTCCTTCTGTTGACTTTAGGTTTTGTTTGTTCTTTTTTCTAATTCTTTTAGGTGGTAGGTTAGCTTGCTTATTTGAGATTTTTCCTCTTTTTTGAGGAAGGCCTGTATCATTATGAACTTCCCTCTAAGAAATGCTTCTGAGGCATCTCACAGATTTGGTATGATTGTGTTTTCATTGTTGTATGTCTGAAGGTATTTTTTAATTTCCTTTTTGGTTTTCTCATTGACCCATTTGTTTTTAGTAGCATATTGTTTACTCTCCATGTAGTTATTTTTTTCTCATTCCTTTGTGGTGGTTGTTTTCTAGTTTCATGCATTGTGGTCAGAGAAGATGCTTGAAATAATTTCCACAGTCTTAAATTTGTTCAGATTAGTTTTGTGCCCCAGTATGTGGTCAGTCCTGAAGAATGTTTCATGTGCACTTGAATGTATACTCTGTTTTTTTAAATATAATATCCTGAAACATCAATTGAGTCTAAATGTTCTATTGTATGATTTAGAATCTCTCTGGCCTTATTCATTTTCTGTCGAGAAGATGTGCCCATTGACATGAGTGAGATGTAAAGTCTCCAGTATTATTGTAGTCACATCTATTTCTCCCTTTACGTCTATTAGTAGTTTTTCTGAATGTACTTGGGTGCTCCTGTGTTAAGTGCATATATGTTCATGAGTGTAAAATCCTCTTCTTCTTTTTTTCCTTTTTTTTTTTTGGTCTTTTGTCCTTTTAGGGCAGCATCTACAGCATATGGAGGTTCCCAGGCTAGGGGCTGAATTGGAGCTACAGCTGCTGGCCTATGCCAGAGCCACAGCAATGCAGGATCCAAGCCACATCTGCGACCTACACCACAGCTCATGGCAATGCTGGATCCTTAACCCACTGAGCGAGGCCAGGGATCAAACCTGCAACCTCATGATTCCTAGTCAGATTCGTTTCCGCTGTACCACGACAGGAACTCCTAAAATCCTCTTCTTGTATTTATCCTTTTATCATTTCATACTATCCTTCTTTATCTTTCTGTATGGACTTCGTTTTATTTTCTTTTTCTTTCTTTCTTTGTTTCTATTTATTTATTTATTTATTTTTTAGTGCTGCACCCATAGCATATGGAAGTGCCTAGGCTAGGGGTCGAATCAGAGCTACAGCTGCTGGCCTATGCCACAGCCACAGCAGCAGCAACATGGAATCTGAGCCACATCTTCAATGTACACCAAAGGTCACAGAAATGCCAGATTCCTGACCCACTTAGTGAGGCCAGGGATTGAACCTGCATCCTCATGGATACTAGTCAGATTCATTTCCTCTGTGTCACAATGGGAACTCCTATGGACTTTGTTTTAAAGTCTATTTTGTCAGATATGTGTATTGCAACACCTGTTTTCTTTTCATTTCCATTTGCATGAAGTATTTTTTAAAATACCTTCACTTTAAATCTATGCGTATCCAGCATATTGTAGGCTGATCTCCCCACAAGTCAGAGGGCCTCCTAGTGGGCAGAATTTCTTCCTTTTTCATAGCTCCCTCCCAGGGGTGCTTGGTTCCTTCCTGATTCCTTTGTCTCTTTTCTCTATTTTACTTTTTTCCTTTTGTACTGCCCAGTAATATGTAGATTTTCTTGCCTTTTGGGAAGTCCGAGGTCTTCTGCCAGAATTCAGAGGATGTTCTGTGAGAATTGTTCTACATGTAGATGTTTTTTCCTGTATTTATGAGAAAAGGTGAGCTTCATGTCCTATTCCAACATCTTAATTTGATCTCTGTCTCTAACTTATAAATAGTAATTTGTATTTATTAATCCCAAACTCCTAATTTATCCATTCCCCAACCTTTCCACTGTGGTAACCATAAATTTGTTATAGAAGTCTGTGAGTCTGTTTTTGTTTTGTGTATAAGTTCATTGGTATCTTTTTATTTTTCATATATAATTGATATCATATGATATTTGTTTTTCTCCGTCTGACACACTTCACTTGGCATGATAAGATCTAGATCCATCCATGTTGCTGCAAATGTCATTATTCTGGTTTTTTTATGGCTGAGTAATATTCCACTGTGTATATATACCACATCTTCTTTATCTATTCCTCTGTCAATGGACATTTAGGTCCCCCCCCCCCGTCTTGGCTATTATGAATAGTGCTGCTATGAATATTGGAGTGCACGTATTTTTTTGAATTTGTTTCATCTTTTCTGTATATAGGCCCAGGAGTTGAACTGCTGGATCATATGGTAACTCTATGTTTAGCATTTTAAAGAATGAGTCTTTCTAAGTGAAATTTCCAATGACTGAATCCCTTGGCATGTGGCTCTATGTATACCCACACTAGCTAACAGTAGAACCATGAAAAGAAGCAATATTGTAGCCCAGTCAATCCAGAATGGAGATACTTTTCTTTATACTATTCTTTTATAATATATAAAAAAAAGGTCAAGCTGACTCGAACTGGAAGTCACTGTGTAAATTGGCCCAATTCATTTATGTTCCAGGTGAAAGCTGGCTGAGGGTATGTGAGTGTTGCCCAACATTCTGCATTAGTGACTCACTTTTTCTCCTTCATTCCGTATGCCCCCTATTGGAGTCATGCCCACATCATTCCATTTTCAGGTGATGCCCCTCATAGTAATCAACTCCCTTCTCCTCTCCTCCTTTGCCATCCATCTTGGATCTCAAATCAATCATCATAAACTCTGCTGATTACAACCGTCTCTCACAACAGGGATGGTTGGCATTAAGGAGTCTCTCTCTGACTCATCTTCCAAGCAAGGCTTATCTGTCAGTGTTCCAGAAGTCAAGTCTGCCACTGTCTCTTCTGTGTCATGAATGCACCTGCTGCTTTCTTCTTTCCACCTCTGCTCATGCTGGTCCTCTCTTAAATCTTCTCCAGGAAGATGGCCCAGCTAGTCTTCACCCTTCCCTTCCTAGACTTCTTCATCTGACCCCATCATCTAGTTTTTCTTTTCTGTTACATATTTCAAAGTAGAAAGTCATAACTCAACTCCAGAGCTCCTTTCTTGGGTTTTTCTGTGGATCATTTCTGACTGAGCACAGTGCTATTGGACACAGAGGCTGAGACCACATGGATGACCAAGCCCCTGACTCAGGGCCTAGGTCCTTCTGTCTCTCTCCCTCTAATCTACTAGTTCACTCAACAAACACCTTTCCAACACATATCTTTGCTCCCTCAACTTCTTTAGCTCTTCCTTCAGATTCTCAGTGAAAATTTTCCAATCACTTTATTTAAAGCTGGAAAGCCCCTCCCCAGCATTGCTCCCCCCTTTCCTGCTTAATTTTCCTCCAGAATTCTCAGTACCATCAAACAGTTCTCTACAGAGAGCCTTGCTAATTTCTTTCATGCTTACTGCTGGCTCCCCTTGTAGAAGAAAGGCTCCATGAAGCATGGGTTTTATCCACTTTGCTTATCACTATGTGTGCTTAGAACAATGACATGTGCTTAGAACAATGTGTGTTACACAGAGTGAAGACCTATAGACTCAGTCTGTCATGAGCTGGGTGAGTGTGAAAAATATATATATTCCCTGCATTCTTATACTTGGAGGTAAGAGGGAGAATAGGCTTTGAGCAAATGATGACCACTGTGGTGAGTCCATGCAGAGAGGAAGTCCTGGCTGCTGAGGTGTGTGGAATGAGAGCTTGAGTCTGTGCTCTCTGCATTGAAGAAGAGGCCCCCGAATGAGAAATAGCTGAGCTGAGAATAGCTGGCGGCTTCCCTGAGGAGCGACTGAAGGCGGGGGCAGGAAATCAACTGGTTCAGCAGGTCTTAAACAGAGCTGTGCAGCAAATGGACAAATGCCTGCGAATGATAGCAAGGAGAGGCCAATTGCTGAGCCCTCACTCCTGCCATAAGCCATATTAGATAGCCCTCACGCCGACTGGGTGCCACCAAGGTTCACCTTTCGGATTGGTTTCTTCAATCCCCAGCAGACTTGGTATCTTCCACCATGATTGTCCATCATAAAACTCCCACGTCCTTTACAATGCATTTTAAAGGACAGGTGTAGATACAAAGTAATACAGAGAAGGTCTTTTTGCCATTTCTCGGGCCGCTCCTGTGGCATATAGAGGTTCCCAGGCTAGGGGTCGAATCGGAGTTGTAGCCACCGGCCTATGCCAGAGCCACAGCACCTTGGGATCCGAGCCACGTCTGCAACCTACACCACAGCTCACGGCAATGCTGGATCCCCAACCCACTGAGCAAGGCCAGGGATCGAACCCACAACCTCATGGTTCCTAGTTGGATTCATTAACCACTGGGCCACGACGGGAACTCCCAGAAAAGGTCTTTTAAAGCAGTCCTTATTAGGAGCATATTGCTGAAACTCTAGTTCTCTTCCCTACCTAGCCACAAAAATTTCCATTTTTAAGGTTTTGAAAACTATATTTTGTTCTTCCTCATGCAAAATCTATATGGTGTTTTTGTCCCTGGCTTGTCTCAGTTCTGGGTACAGTCTGGGCCCCCTAGTCTTTCCCTTGCGCCAGATACTTTTCATGGTTATGGGGGATTTGTTCTCATTCTTCTGTCCACCACTCGCTTCCTTCAATTTTGCGTCCACATTCATTTAACCCAGGTTAAGAAGTAGAAGTGTTTTTCTGGAAAGTAATTCTGGCATCGTCTAGTCTTCTCTATACACTTGGCAAAGCCACCTGACCGAATTGGAGAGGGTATAAATTACTACCTCTGACTAGTTTTAATAAAGTCACACAGAAAGAAGTGTTTCAAATTTAGCATCCTTGTTTTCAAGGATGTGTAACTGATGCAGGAAACGTTTTGTACCAAATCCATACTCCTTTGGCTTCATCACAAAGAGGTAGACTAAAAGTTTAACGACAAGGAAAGGGGACTGGAGACTAAATCAGAATGTCGATGGAATCTTCTTTATACTGAATTATGTACTTGGATATTTGTATCCATGGGCCATGAAGACACTTCTGCTAAGAAAATTTGACAGTTGAAAACAACAGGACGGTCCGATATGTTCATTTAAAACCAGTTAGTGGTTAGACGGGAGGAAGAACCAGAACTCCAGGTCTCCTGCCTTTGTCTTTACCTCCCAGGTCAGAGGCGGCCCGTGGCATGCCTCGATCTAGCTCCAGGAACCAGTCAGCCACAGGCAAACAAGAGAACCTTGTTCCTGACTCTTCCAAGGAGATCTGGGAGGTGACCTTTTCAGGGAGCTAGAATCCCCTGTCCTGGGACTTAGATCCAGGAAGGAGGAGCAAACACACACACACATATCCGGAGCTATGAGAGATCAAAGGAGAACATGACCGTTACAGGGGATGCTCTAAGAAGGTTCTGCCAGGGGCTGTGCCAAAAACCCGGGGTCAGGGGAGAATCCTCTCGTCCATAATTAGATGCCAGTAGGGCAGTGCATATAGTTAGGTGTCTTCGAATGGTTAAAAAAAGCTCAGAGAACCTGGAAGTGGCTTAGGAAGTCTCATTAAAAGGGTAGAATGGCAATAAGGAACAGTTGGAAGAACTCTGTGTCAGGGGTCGAGGGCTGGGGAGGATGAGAGGTAGCTTCAAAATCAGAGTTTTGCCCGGGAGGGGCAGTGGCAGAGAGGCCCAGAATGGCTGGAGCCTTGTTAAAGATGATTGCCTGGGAAGCTGCACAAGTCCCGTCACCCTTTGGAACACTTTGTTCCATCACCTAGAAAACAAGGGAGTTGTGTTCAATTATACATGAAGATTCTCATGCTATAAAATCATGATTCCAGCTGTCTGAAAGTTGTGTTTATAAGACAGGTGCTGAGAAACCGTTCACTATCTTCAAAGCAAACAAGCAGGCAAAGGAGTGGACTTAAAGGAAAGGAAAAGAAAGCATGCAGTTAAAAGTGTCTTCACTTCCTTAAATTAATTAAATATTAGGTCCTCTTACATATTATAAAATTTCCATGGACAACTCCTTGCTGGGGATGGTTTTGGCATAATAGCTGCCATTTGTTTGGGGCTCCCAGTGGTTCAAGTGCTATATTTAACACTTGACATATCTTACATATTGTATTGCATTGACTACTCAGAACCTGTGAGTAGGTAGATGCTATTATTGTCCCGACATAGACAATGAGGAAAGTGAGCCGCACAGAGCTGAAATAACTTGCCTCGGGTCACACATGGACCGGGATTAGACCTTAGTCTGTTCTACTGCAAAACACTTGCTCTTAATCTTGACAGCATCCTTCTGGACCAAGGATGGGCCGGATCAAATCTGTGAGATCCCTTCTTTAATTTTGTGATCATGGGAGAGCTGATAAAATTTTAAGCACAACCTTTTTTTTTTTTTTTTCCTCAGAAGTTACCTATGAAAGAACAGATATCTAGTGTTTACAGAAATAAAAGTTCTATTACATTTCTTCATGTCAGAGTATTCAGAGGGTTTATGTGCTTCTCCGGAAAGAAAAGGAAATACAGCTGTTTTGTAGGTAATAACAGTTTATTTTATGTCCTATTTTCTTTAACAGTGATTGCTCTTACTTGGAAACTCTCCTGGCATTTTTGTTGGCAATAAAAACGTAAAAAGAATGCTCTTTGCAGAACGTTTCACAAGCCTGGCCCCCAGTTCATAATCTGAGGCAGGAGGCATAGGCAATCTGATCCCGGAGCTGTTTATCAATACGTCCAACAGCAGCCCGGGAACCAGGACCCTCTCTGCCTGGCCCTGGGTCAGTTCCCCCACCATTGCAACCCCCAATGCCACTGTGAGAAAAACCGAGATGTGCCAATTCGAGAAAAGGCCGAGGGAAATGTTTTCCTCTAAAAAGAAAGCGAAATGGAAACCTGACTACTGCAAAGTAAAAATCTGTGATTCAATGTTAATTGCACTTAATTGCTCTCTGATTAAATATTCTTGTCCAGGCTCAGGTCTCGTCCAGAGCAGAGCTATTTAAGAGCCCATTTGATGCTTTGGAAAATTCCTGAACATCCTCTTATCCCACTGTAACCTCCTGGTCCCCTGATCTTTGTCATGTTCTCTTCCGAGAGGCCTCCAGGGGACAAATTTTGTTCTCTGAACCTTCTCTGTTCTCCATAGTGTGCATATGACAATCCCAAACTCCGAGTCCATCCGTCCCCCGCCACCTGTCCCCTTTGGTAACCATGAGTTTGTTTCCAAAGTCTGTGAGTCTGTTAAGCAGGTCCATTTCTCTTCAGCTAAATCAACTCTGGAATGTCCTGTCCTTCTTGTTCATTCTTTCACTGTGTATAAACATCTAATAGAACACTACAACTACCACTATTCTGTTACTACTGCCACTATTCTATTACTACTACTGCCACTGTTCTATTACTACTATCACTACAACCACTAGCAGTACTATACTCTTACTACTAACAATGTTACTCTTCTATTACCACCAATACTGCTATTCCATTACTGCTATTACTGCTACTAACACTGCTATTCTATTACTACTATTGTTACTACTAATACTGCTAGTATTGCTGCTGTCACCCTGTCCTACCCTCTTACAAGTATATATTGCTTTATTGTATTCTTTCAACTCTATGAAGAATCAAATCGTAGCCCCCATAGTGTTTCTTTCTCTTAGCATCTCCTTGAAAGTTTGAAGAAGCAGTAACAGTATTTCCTGAACCTTTTGAATTTGTAGTGCTTGACTGAAAGGCATAGTGGAAACTCGGGATCATTTTGTAATTTTTATGATTTTATCCCAAGGCCAGAGTCTTTGGAGAAACTCTTTTTTTTTTTTTTTTCCTGTCTTTTTAGCGCTGCACCTGCATCATATGGAAGTTCCCAGGGTAGGGGTCAAATAAGAGCTGTAGCTTCCAGCCTACACCACAGCCACCGCAACGCCAGATCTGAGCCATGTCTGCAACCTACACCAGAGCTCACAGCAATGCCAGATCCTTAAGCCACTAAGTGAGGCCAGGGATCGAACCCATGTTCTCATGGATATATGGTTCATTACCGCTGAGCCATGACGGGAAGTCCCAAGGAAGACTTTTATGAGCCTGAGCGGTTGACATTTGCTCATCTTCATGGCCGTGGCTGTTCAGGAAGAAGAGGATTAAGAAAATCTCATGACCTACTGCAATTTATTGATATTGAGGTCAGCGTGTTCCTGGGGAGAAAGTTGAACAAAGTAGTTCGCAGTTTGCAATGACACTCTCGATTAACTTGATGATTTAAAGGATGATGGCTGCTCATGGTTCTGAGAATAAGACCTCCCGAGTGACCCCCGAGGCACACATATTTCAGCATCTTAAAGATCAGTTGGCAGGGCGGCTCCCCAAGAGCAGCATCCTGGACCATGGTCAGTACCCCTGCACCAGGGATAGGTGGATGATGTAGGAACTGTTCACTGATCAGAACAGGTGCTGCAGAAAATGCTCCCAGGACAGAGTGTAGGCATCCCAGACCATCTCCAAGTGGGGAGCTGCCATTGGCACCTGCGAGCAATCTGAGGTCAAGCTTTAGAATCAGAAGCTCTCCTGAGACCGGTCCACTAGCATTTAAGCATTAGAGGCTCTAACAGACTGCTGGAAACACACTGCCCTTTCTATTCACGTTCCCACAAATGGGGGAAAAAAACAAAACAAAAAAAAGCAGGATTGCAAGAGACTCTAAAACCATGATAGGATGTTCGTTAGCAAAGCTGGAAATCCGGTGTCTCGGGTAGGAATTTCAGAGTGAGCTTCATTCCCACACTATGTGGATTTTTCTACTCTTAGAATATGGAAAAATTAACAGTTTTTACACCTGGCAGAGGAGGCTTTTCTTCCTTGCTCAGAGAGTTTGTTCTAAAGAACTTTTGGCATTTTCCTCACATGGAAGGCTCACTGGTAAGATTAACCCTTAAGAAGTTAAATAACCAATACGTAAGAATGGTCTCTATAAAGTATTAGCAGTGCTACTAGAAGTCAGGGATTTTTTTTTGTTTCTGTTTTTTGTTTTTGGATTTTTTTTTTTTTTTGCTTTTGTACTTGAAATTACTCTGCAAATGGAGCTCTTATTACATTATCTTAATATTCTTAGCAAATAAAATGTTATCTCATGTCGGCAAAATGACTTTTTCTGACACTTTCAGCCTCTGAGTTACTAAGTCTTACCAGCTTTGCTTGGATAATAATTGACATATTTATAAAAATAGATAAGTTAAATGACTGTGAAAAGACCTTAAGAAAAAGCCTTTCAAATATGACTGCACTCTTAAGTAGATATATAATTTTTTTTGCGATTAATATCATCTAATATTTAAAACCACTTCACATAATCCCAGGACATAGTTGGGTTTAATTATTGTATAAGTAAACTGCTGAGCATAAAATTGATAACACTGACATATTTAAAGAAAAATCAGATACTATTTATTAGTTTTAGTGAAAAGATTGATGGCCCTAGTAGCTTCAACACAACATTGAGGGCCCAGATAGTAAAGGTTTAAAATTGAATATACTCAATAAACTAAAGTGTACGTATTTAGTTTGATCAGTGAGTGGGTTTGCCAGGTACAACAGTGGAGCTGAAACCTGGAGATAAAAAGGCATCATCTTTTTTTTCAAAAAGGTTTGATACAGTATAGAATTTATATATCACATACATTTATGCTACATATAGACATAGCATATGCGTATGTACAGTTTACATATATGTAAAACAGCATGTGATATTTATCTATGGGTCACCCAGAAACATCAGGGAATGGCACAGGAATAGACAAGTATCATCTAGAAAGAACTATGATATGTATGTAGGGCATTGACTTATATCATGATTTTGACACTCTGCCCTCTAACCCCTACTGAGGTTGAGAAAGGAAGAGAAATTTGTCTAAGCCATGCGGCATAGAAGCAGAAGGAACAAGTATTGAATAAAGCATATGTGGCTCCAAGGAGTTCCTGCTGCAGCACAGTGGGTTAAGGATCTAACTGCAGTGGCTCAGGTCTCTGGGGATCTGCAGGTTTGGTCGCTGGCCTGGTGCAGTGGGTTAAAGGATCCGGTGTTGCTACTCCTGGGGTGTAGGTGGCAGCTGTGGCGCGGATTCAGTCTCTGGTCAGGGAACTTCCATATGCCATGTGTGCAGCCAAAAAAGGAAAACAAAAAAACTAAAAGAAAAAAAAAAACCATGTGCAACTCTAAAGCTATGATCCCAAATTTCACCTCATCCCCTTTCTCTTTCTATCTCCACTGCACCATACGGCATCAAATACCACACCTTTTTTATTCATTTGTTTTGCCTCGATAATGCATTTCAAATATCCTTTCTTGGTCTACCACGCTTGCTTTTGCCGAGTGAGTGGGGAAAATGAAGATGAGAGGTGGCCCAGAAGATGAGTATCTCATTGCCTAAGGCTGCCTGGCTGCTAAACCATGGATAATTCACGAAGTAAGTCTATAGTTGTTAGCTCGTCAACATATAAAACGTAGGAGCTGGAAAAGACCTTTGGGGCCTCCTCTGTCATTTTGCAAAGGAAGGAGCTGAAATTCACAGGGGCAAAGCTAGTTAAAATCCATTAGCCAATCACACATCCAATGGGGCACAGAGGATTTTATTTGAGTATTATTCAAGCAATGATTTGCAAGAAAAGACCTATTATTTGTCACTGGGATCCTCGGCACTATTTTTTTAAAATATGTTTGCTAAGATAAATATATGTCTTCAGAACAGATGGACTACTGGTGTGTCCTCCTTGCCTGGGATTATGAGTTTCTCAAGGGTTGGATGGAATCAACCTATAAGGAGAAAAACTAGGGAAGACTAATCTTTGTAGATTAATTTGGTTCTCCCACCACAGTTTATGAGGCAGCAATCTTGCCATGCTTATTGATTATCAGACAAGACTACTAATCCCCTTAAGGTCATTAAGTGTACTTAATTAAAGAGCAGTTAGCAAGCTTCTCTTTACTAAAGTAATGTGGCTGTTAAAAGTGATTTGTACTTTACCAATATGGTAGCCATTAATCTGAAGGTCAATTTGTCATTTATATTTTCCCAAACAAATATATTTGGTAGGTCAAGAGAGCGCTGATATTTATCACACGTTCTCTTGAAGCACTGCATCTGTAATTGTCAATTAAGAGAGAAAGCATCTAATGGCACGCCTGTGTAAGAGAAGAGTCATTCCTATCTTTCTGAGAGTTACACCCAATTATTGTTTGCTTAACAATCTGATCTATTCCTTCATTGGCCAAGGGTAGCATAGGGATAGTGCTGATCTGAAGAAATGACATCTTTCCCTGGTAACTTGCGGTGTTCCAAAAAGAATTTGAACAAGAATAAAGGAAACAGATGAATTCACATGATGGAATAGTTCCAGAGACAGACTAAAAGAAACAAACCAGTGTTCGCAAAATTTAGAGCAGGAACGCATACGTTGCTGCATTTATGGTGTATCATTTCATGGTGTAATTGTAGGAACATACAGATGAAAGGATTTATGGACTGGCCTCTTTAGTGTTCTCTGTTTCATCCTGTACCCTTCATTTCAGGACCATTCCTGCAAAACAGTAAATGCTCAGTAGCACTGTGCCTGCTAAGACACACCCATGTGGATGATGAGGCACTAAGTGGTTCCTAAGAAAAAGGAAGGGTCATCACACAGAACAGTGCTGTTTCAGAGTTCCTGCTGTGGTGCAGTGGGTTAGGAATCCAATGCAGTGGCTGTGGTGGCTGCAGAGGTACGGGATCCATCACTGGCCTAGTGCAGTAGGTTAAAGGATCTACCGTTGCCGCAGCTGTGGTGTAGGTTGATGCTGTGGCTCAGATTTGATCCCTGGCCCAGGAACTTCCATGTGATGTGAGTGTGACCATAAATTTTTTTTTAGAAAGAAGTAGTGCAAACCTTGGACTGGGCACCTGATTACATTTCAGGCTACCGGGCTGCCTTTCTCCTCCTTCTAGGGTGTATTCTGTTTTGCAACTGGAAAAGGGATTCCTTAGGCAGCTCTGTCATTTGGGAACACATAGGAAAGCCGTCGGCTCCCTGGAGAAACAAAACATAGCAAACCAACAAGGTTTTATTAATGGAAGTTATTTTTGGTCCGTTTCTCCAAATTGCATTTCAAGGAGTTCCCGACGTGGCGCAGTGGTTAAGGAATCCGACTAGGAACCATGAGGCTGCAGGTTTGATCCCTGGCCTTGCTTAGTGGGTTAAGGATCCGGCGTTGCCGTGAGCTGTGGTGTAGGTCACAGACATGGCTCGGATCCTACGTTGTTGTGGCTCTGGTGTAGGCGGGTGGCTCCAGCTCAGATTCGACCCTAGCCTGGGAACCTCCACATGCCGTGGGAGTGGCCCTAGAAAAGGCAAAAAGACAAAAAAAAAATGATCTTCAAAAGGATAGACCATGATCAACGGGGAGAGAAAAGACTGCTGTGTGCTGGAGAGGTGGGAGCAGAGGAAAATCTTTCTAAGGGTCATGTCCCTGAATGGCAGCAAGGGAGATTCTTGACCCTTTCAGACGCCACATCCCTCTACACACACGGCGGCCCTTTCCCAATGGTACAGACCTTCAGAGCCAGAGGAGATGCGCAAAACCTAACAACGCAGTGGCCGGTGCCCCTGGTTTAGCCTCCGACCAGCCAGCATCGGTCATCTCCCTTCTGGTGCCACGGCCTCAATTATTACGGCTTATGATTCTAATTTTGCTCTTGGGATGGAGACAAATGTTTGGGGGTCATTACTTGGCTCTGGGGGGCTCTCTCTGACATATTCCTCTCCTGTATTTCCAGCCACAGTCATTCTAAACCCGATATTTCAGATGCGCTCTTGTGGTGCCAGAAGAAAAGTTGGGTAAACTGTGGCCCAAGTTGGGCGGTTCCCAGATGATCACTGTTAGGAGGTGAAACCTCGGGGTTGGAGCCAGTTCCTAAATCTCAGCCTTTAGGGCTGCTGTGTGAGGAGTGTAGCGGCTAACAAGGCTGATGGAGCCAATTGGTTCTCCTCCCAGACACATGGTTATTCTCTTCCCACGCAGTCGCTTGTGAGGTAGTGTTATTGCTTTCAGGTTCCAAGGTTGGGAATCAAGGCCCAGCAAGACCCCACACCTCATTAGATGACTGGGATGAAGTCAAGTCCTTCTCCATATTATACTAACATTAAGAAGAGAAGTGGAGTTTCCATCGTGGTTCAGCAGAAACGAATCTGACCAGCATCCATAAGGACACAGGTTCAAATCATCCCAGCCCTGGTTCTGCTCAGTGGATTAAGGATCTGGCGTTGCCGTGAATGGTGGGGTAGGTCGCAGACACGGCTCGGAACCTGCTTGGCTGTGGCTGTGGTGTAGGCCGGCAGCCGCAGCTCTGAAGAGACCCCCTAGCCTGGGAACCTCCATATGCTGCAGGTGCGGCCCTTAAAAAAAAAAAAAAAAAAAAGAAGAGATATGATCAGGTGTGTTCAGGTTTTATGACTGTAGACTTTTGCATGTGGCATGACTGGCCCACAGGGTCCTGCTGAACAGCACAGGGAACTCTACTCAATATTCTATGGACAAGAATCTGAAAAAGGATGGATATGTGTGTGTGTATAATTCAATCGCTTTGTACAAGAGAAATTAACACAATATGGTAAATCAACTATACTTCCATAAAAACTTTAAAAAACAAAAAGAACAAAACAAAAACAAGGAGAAGGGGAGATGAATGAGCACTTAGGAGGGAGGCCGGAATCCTCCCAGCCAAGCCCATTAACACTCAAATATCGAAGACTAAAGATGAATGTTGAAGAGTGGTCATGACTCTTACTGTCGGGTGAGTGGTGGGAAAAATGCCGGTAGCTTCAGGTACAGAGTGTTTTGTGGGTCTCCTTAAGCTCTGTCCAGTCTAGCGGGTAGGCTGATTCTCAGCATAAAACTATTCGACCAGTTAACCAACCAAACTAACGAGACCAGGGAAAAGCGTTTGAGGGAGTTCCCATCATGGCTCAGTGAAAATGAATCTATCATCCATGAGGATGCGGGTTCAATCCCCGGCCTCCCTCAGTGAGTTAAGGCTCCTGCGTTGCCGTGAGCTGTGGTGTAGGTTGCAGATGCAGCTCGGGTCCTATGTTGCTGTGGCTGTGGTGTAGGCCAGTGGCTATAGCTCCTTTTCAACCCCTAGCCTGGGAACCTCCATGTGCCCCGGGTGTGGCCCTGAAAAGATACCCCCCCCCCCCACACACACACAAAGAACAAAAAAAAGAAAGAAAGAAAGAAAAACATTTGGCCGTGTTTGTTGTATTAGGATGGTATAATTATGCATTAAATCGTACTGTATTATTCAAAAAGTTTATTAGGCTGAGGATTAATGCATTGGGAGTAGCAGAAATGAAAACATAACTGAATTAACAAAATTCTTACCTTCGAATCTGTGATTTGTTTTCCTAGCTGTTATTCCGTGCTTTTCTTTACACGTGTTCTTGTTTGCCAATGTCATAGCCACATCCAGGACATCTCTTTAATATTTTCCTTCAGTGACAATTAAATTTGATTTAAAAATACTTTCATTTGGATATTTTCAAGCTGCTTACCAGTTAGCAGTATTTTTAATGTCCTATTTATCTAATACAGGGGCTTGTGCTGTTTTCATAATCAGATAAGGGTCATTAAACCATTTTTGAGATTAAATAGCACAAAAACATTTTTTTTTCTGTTTATGTGCCCCATTAATATTGGAGCTTATGCTTACTATGGCTTAATGTTTCAGTTTTTAAATACCATTTATGTTAATATGGAAAGGCTCTATTATCTAATTGTGAGGATAATTTCCATTACCTTCCAACGTAATCTCTGCAAATATTGGCCTCCATATTTCTTGGAACTCACAGATTTTTAACCTTGGATGTATCTCAGAATGTCATCCAAAAGACAGTTCCATATCCTTCCTTACTTAGTTTTTTAGAAAGATTTTTTTCTTAGAGCAGTTTTAGGTTAAAAACTGAAAGGGAGGTACAAAGACTTCTTGTATGCACTCTGCCCTACATATGCGTAGCCATCACTTACCAGAATGCCAGGATGGTACTTTTTTTTTTTTTTTTTTAACCAAGGACAAGCCTACATTGATACATCTTGGTCAACCAAAGTCCGTAAGTTTGCCTTAAGGTTCACTTTTGGTGCTGTACCTGTTATGGGTATAAACAAATGTATGACACATTATCATTCTAAAAGTGTATAAAATATTTCCACTGCCCCCAAAATCCTCTGTGCTCTGCTTATTCATGTCCCCCCCTTCCAACCTCTGGCAACCGCTGATCTTTTGATTGTCTCCATAGTTTTTTCTTTTCTAGAATGTCATTTAGTTGGAATCGGACAGCATGTAGTACTTTCAGATTGGTTTTTTTTCATTTAGTAAAACGTATTTATTATTGCTCCATGTCTTTTCATGGCTTGATCACTCATTCGAGCACTAAGTAACATTCCATTTCTGGATGTACCACCGTTCATGTATCCATATTCACCTACTGAAGAACATCTTAGGATGTTTTCAAGTTTGGCACTTATAAATAAGGCTGCAATAAATATCTACATGTAGGGTTTTGTGTGGATAGAAGTTTTCACCTACTCTGCGTGAATACCAAGAAGTGGGATTGCTGAATCACATGGTAAGAAGACGTCTCCTTTTGTAAGAACCCACCTAGCTGTGTTCCCGAGGGGCTGTGCCATTCTGCATCCCCACCCACTGTGTGTGAGGGTTCTTCTTGTTCCACATCCTCACTGGCGTTTGGTGGTGTTGGTGTTTTGGATTTTGGCCATTCTAATAAATATGTTGTGGCATCTTGTTGTTTTAATTTGCATCTCCCTGGTAACATGTGATGGCAGGGCACCTTTTCATTTGCTCCTCTGCCATCTGTCTGTCTTCTTGGGCGAGGTGTCTGTTAAGGTCTTATTAAAGGCTGAAACATAAGGTCATTGTAAATTTGATCCAGTACCATCATGACTGAAGAGAAGATCTTTCCATGCTGAGACGTTACTTTATTTGGCCTTTCCATCCTCGGGAGTGGGGTTGCTCTGTGCACTGCACACCTACCACACAGGTGTGTGCCTGGGATAAATCTCAGTCTCCTAAACGAGCCTCTTCCTTCGGGGACCCAGGAGACCCACCACTTCTTCCTGTGCATCCTGCCCTTTCTCACTCTCGTGCCCAGGTCATCAGAGAGTAGACTCCATGGTTAGATGTCTCTGGATAAAGTAGTATCATCAGTTCCCCTTTAATTTCTGTGTTCCTAAAAGGAGAATGATTCTTGGGTTGTGTAGCCAAGAAAGCAAATGTTTTGGCAACAGCGTTGGCTTTGAATTCAGGAGGCTGTAGTTCAAATCCCCATTTATTAGGGAGGTTGCTTAATCACTTCAAACTTCAATATTCTTTGTTAAAAATGGATATCAAGGTCTCCTCCTTCTCAGGGCTCCTAGGAAGGACTGAAATAGATAAATGTACTTAGATATGGTTGTTAAACTGTAAAATGTCACGTTAGGTTTGGATGTCACCACATTCACCACCGATGATAACCTATGTAATTGTAAACACCTTGAGAGCCTCCAAGATCTGCCAGACTCTGTTCCCGGTTCTTGTTATGATAAACTCCTTTCGCTCACAGCCCTGAGAGGTAGGTACGATGGAGATGTCCATTTCACAGATGGGTAAACTCTGAAGTTAAGCAATGTGCTGCCAGATCTCATCGCCAGTAAATGAATGAGCTGGGGTTTGACTCTGGATCCTATGTTCATAACCATTATACTACACTGCTTTTTTAACGACCCGAAGGCCAGGGAAGATAATGATACTAATTATGACGTCAAAATAATGTTCAGGTCTTCATTATGGGTCAGTACGTTTGATGCTTTTCCGATCATCCGGTACTCCGAAATCACTGACCCAGTTGCTGAGTAAATGTTTTTGGTAGAGCGAGGGGATGACTCAGTGTGCACAAGTTTAAAATATGTGTCCTAATACCGTGGGTCAACATCTCATTTCTCCTCTTGGTGACCGTGTTGTTGGGAAGAGCTAAATTTAAACAGTAATGTAATCTTTTCATTTGCCATAAAATATTTATAGTGATCTTAAACTATGTTTTCAAGGAAATTATCGGTCACATCTGTGTCTCCAATGTATTCTGCCACCTGCTTTATTTTCGCTGTCTTCAACTTAGATCAAATGCATTCAACTTGTATTTATTTCTTCTCAGGTATTCATGACACTTTAAAGATTGTTTAGTTACACTTCTGCTTGTCATCCCCAGCAGGTAGCCTGCCAAACAGAGTTACAACATATGCTAATAGATGTGAATGCTTCCTGGTGCTGTGGCGTTTTGTCCCTAATACCGCAAATATCTTTGCTGAGTTTCCATGCCCCCTGATGGGGGAATGCCTTGTAGTCAGCTCTGCCTTTTCGCAGTCATTCTATATTTTAATTCAGTTAATTCAAAGATTCCCTTTCTTCATTTTCGTGCCAGGAGTAGCATCCAATTCCTCGGGCTCCCACAGCATCACAATGTGATGGAGCAGGATCCGGCCGTGGTGGCATCAGGGGAGGTGAGAGGAGTTCCGCATGGTCTGTGGTCTTCAGTCACGTACTTTGTAGCGTCCTTGTTCTGGACTCAAGGCTCCCTTCGTTCACACTGAGCAAATCTCATCACTTACACGATTCTTTGGGGGCCATGGCAAAAGGGGAGATTATCTTGTGGGCTTTGGGTTTCTGGGGATTTGTGGGGGTGGAGGGTGGGATGGCAGTACTGTCACGTGTCTCCTGCACCTGCCCGTGTTTAACACCCTGACTTATCTGCTGCTACTTCCAACCTGGTTCGCCTGACTGTGCTCCACCAAATGATGTCAGGGTCTTCCTACCCTTGTTAGTCAAGCTTCTCTGGGGAATTTTTTTTTTCTCCCTTCAACTCTGCTCCTCTGCCCTCCTTTGAGGACTGTGTTTTTTTCCCAGCTTGTGGTGAGAGCAGGGTGGAGGTTTGGAGGTGGGAGAGGTACATTATAAAATGGGTTCTGTTTAATGGAACATCCTTACAAATCTTTCCTTGTAGAAAAGGGGTTTGTAGAAGTTTCCATCATGGCGCAGTGGTTAACGAATCCGACTAGGAACCATGAGGTTGCGGGTTTGATCCCTGGCCTCTCTCAGTGGGTTAAGAATCCCGTGTTGCCATGAGCTGTGGTGTAGGTCGCAGATGTGGCTGGGATCCTGCTGTTGCTGTGGCCGTAGCGTAGGCTGGCAACTACAGCTCCGATTAGACCTGGGAACCTCCTTATGCCACAGGTGTGGCCCTAGAAAAGACAAAAAAAAGAAAAAGGATTTGTACCCAGACTAAGCACTTTGAATAAAAATCGAGATGACGATGGTTCTGCCCGAGGACCCTAGGGTCCCTAGCTTGCAGCGCCCTCAGCATGGGAGGGGACTGAGGTTAGACGGAGGGTGGGCCTGGGACCGTGTATCCTGTGAGCATCATCTCACTGCAGATACTCACTGTCCTCCCCAAATCTAAGGGAAACTGACAGCAGGCATGGGTCCATTCCTCTTCTTCTTTCCCTTCCCTCTTAAAGATGAGTGTGGACCAGCTGGAAAAGGGATGGTTGTGCTTCTGCTTCTCCACTCCACGGAGGTCCCCCTCCAGCTGTGTCCTTTGAAGGTGCGTTGCAGGGCCCTTGGTCTCAATCGCTCTCACAGTCTCTCTCCTCTACGTAGCTCTGGACTCTAGTCTTCCTTCCATTTACATTTTTGTTCAATTATTTACATGTATTTTATTAACAATTTAATACTTAATTCCAAAATGTACTGAACTTTTTTTTTTTTTTTTGGCCTTTCACGGCCACACCTGTGGCATAGGGAGGTTCCCAGGCTAGGGGTCAAATCAGAGCTGCAGCTGCCGGCCTACACCACAGCCACAGCAATGCCAGATCCAAGCCACATCTGCAAGCTACACTACAGCTCATGGCAACACCGGATCCTTAACCCACTGAGCAAGGCTGGGGATTGAACCCGCATCCTCATGGATGCTGGTCGGCTTCATAACCTGCTGAGTCACAAGGGGAACTTCTGAAATAACATTTAAAAAATAACATATAAATGAAGGTCAAAATATCTAGACCATGTATATATTGTTTCAACTTATTTTTCATACATTTATTCATGTGCCCATGGTAATTCTCTGTGCCATCCTTGTTCCAGATGATGGACATATAGCAATGAACAAAGCAGACAAGTTTTTGGAGTTTGCAGCCTCTCTTGCAGGATGATTATTAGGTACTAACAGTAAAAAAAAAAAAAAAAAATGGTGCCTGCCATGAAGGGGGAATAAAAGAAGTTGACTATGTTATGGCCGTAGTTTTTCAAAATTTCTGTGTATTATAAAAATGGAAGAAAAGAGAGTCATCTTGTGTCCCTGGAACTGAAGTTCAATTGTGCCATGACCAGTCTCTGTAACTCAGAAGTAGGTGGCGCTGGGGTAGGAATGTTAAAACATGGTCATTTTTACTTATGAAGTATTACCACTGAATAAATATAAATTTGATGCTTCTATGGATTGAAACACTAAGAGAAGGCATAGCAAGAAATGACAGCTTCTTTTGTTAAGAATTACATAACATTTATAGAAGTAAATACATTTTATTATTTTACTTCAACATTAAACATGCAGATAGATAGCATGATACTGATGAGTTTGACACACACGGTTCTGGAATGACACTCAGCACATTTATCCACAAAAATAGTCCTGACTCCATCGGAATCTGTTGTTAAAAATAAGCCAGCATGGAAATATGACTCATAATCAACTAAAAGGTTTTTGTTAGGAAAACTGCACCAGTGCAGCAAACAGAAACCTTTAGGAATCAAATAGGTGTATGGTATGCTATGGTGGAACTTGCACTAATATTATTTTTAAAATTACGAGAAATTGGGTTGGCTTTGCACGAGGCAACCGGAAAAAAGATCCATACCTTGGGAGTCCTGGTGTCGAGCTGCATTTGTGTTTATAAAACTTGTTTCTTTTCACCTCCACTACTTTATGGTCAAACAAAGATTTCCTTTCAGCAGAATTGTGCCTATAATTGTGTAACCCTATCTCCATGAACAGTGCCTCCCCTACGTCTAGCTAAATGAATATACAATTTGCATGTTGCTGATTAAAATGAAAGTCTGTAAATGTATATGAATGTCTGGTCACCTTTAAAAAGGAAATCTCAAAAGCTGACAAAATACCTTCCCCCTTTCTATACAATCCAACCGCTTGCGTTCTTGTACATCCGCTGAGCCTCATGCCACATCTTTGTAACAAAGAATGAACCCGTGCATGAAAAGCAGCCAGGAAGACTTTGGCTTCATGGAGCTGCATGAAACAAATGCCCCATGAGAACCTCTTCCAGCTCTTCCACTCCTCTGTTTCAGAATCCCTGGCTGATGTAGCAATAGGTGCTCATGGGATTTCCACTGGCCGGGAGCAGAAGCCCAGTTTTAGATCATAATAGACCTGCTACTGGTGAGGAACACAGAATGTTATCAGTCTGCTTTTACATTGGTGCCTTGGAAAGGGATTGAGGGTAGGGGGGTGGGAAGCAGAGGAGAAACTGGGTAGGAGAAGATGCTGCACCTTGTCAGTTTCCTGAGTTACACTGGGGGACCACAGGGACATTTATTCTAAACTACGTGAATAGGAGCCATTGGTAAAAATGAACATTCTTTCAAGAAGTGGCATGTTGAGAATAGGAGAGCTACTGCAGCTGTGGTCAAAAGAGATCCTAAGCGTATTTACATCCTAAAGGGTAAGTAGAGAGTGTTCCCCAAACTCTTAACTTCTGGGAGTTTATTAGGTGGAAGCTCACTCTTTTCCTAGACCACCTCAAAGTCAAACATGGGAGGAAAGCACTGCCTTCTGGCCTGGAGACCAAGGAATGCATTCACCTGCATCAGGTTTTTCATCTAGGTCAGTTATTCACCTTCTGATTGAGTCTGCAGAATAGCTGGGAAAGCCGAAAGGCAAATTTTTTCCTCCCTTATCCAGAACATATAGGAGTGGTGTCTGAGATAAGTTGTTTTGCCTCCACGATTAGAATTAGACAATTTATTCACCCAAGCTACTTTACTTTTTTTGTTTCTGCTAATTACTGGGTTATGTTAATGATGTTGAGTGGGCGTTGTGTCAGATGCTGGGCACTTAAAAAAAAAGAATGAGTGAATAGAAAATCATCTATAGCCAATCACGTAGGACATGGCTGTTGGCTGTGATGCAGATGTTGATGAAAGGTTTGCTCATTGAAGAAGGTCTGTCATAGCAGAGTTCCCGCTGTGCTGCAGTGGAAACGAATCTGACTAGTATCCATGAGGATGTAGGTTGGATCCTTGGCCTCACTCAGTGGGTCGGGGATCTGGCATTACCAGGAGCTGTGGTGTAGGTCACAGATGTGGCTTGGATACCTCATTGCTGTGTCTGTGGTGTAGGCTGGCAGCTGTAGTTCTGATTCGACCCCTAGCTTGGGAACCTCCGTGCGCCGTGGATGCAGCCCTAAAAATAAAAAAAAAAAATTTAAGAAAAAGGGGAGTTCCCGTCGTGGGGCAGTGGTTAACAAATCCGACTAGGAACCATGAGGTTGCGGGTTCGGTCCCTGCCCTTGCTCAGTGGGTTAACGATCCGGCATTGCCGTGAATTGTGGTGTAGGTTGCAGACGCGGCTAGGATCCCGCGTTGCTGTGGCTCTGGTGTAGACTGGCGGCTACAGCTCCGACTCGACCCCTAGCCTGGGAACCTCCATATGCCGCGGGAGCGGCCCAAGAAATAGCAAAAAAAAAAAAAAAAGAAAAAGGGAGAATGTCTGTCATAGGAATAAATCCCTATTTGTAGCTCTAAAGGGGTGGTTCACCCCTGTCCAGGAGAGCCCGGGAATATTTCTCAGCAGTGGTGACACTTGACTTTGGACTTTAATTAGTATTAGGAAGTCACAATTTAGAGGGAAAAAGGAGCCCAGTGGGTTATGAACCCAACTAATATCCGCGAGGATGTGGGTTCCATCCCTGGCCTCGCTCAGTGGGTTAAGGATCCAGCATTGCCATGAGCTGCAGTGTAGGTTGCCGACCAGGCTCAAATCCAGCGTTGCGGTGGCTGTGACTGGCAGCTGCAGCTCTGATTTGACCCCTAGCCCAGGAACATCCATATGCTGCCGGTGTGGCAGTAAAAAGCAAACAAAACAAAACAAAAACAAAACAAAAGCAAAACAAAACAAAAAATAGGGAGAGCCAAGGTTGTGTGAAGGAAATGAAGGGCAGAATACAGGGCTTGCTTGGGAAGCTGAGAAATTGGGTACAAACACAAGGGTGCAGGTAGAGTAGGGAGAGAGGACAGAGATGAGCCCGGAAGATGGAGGTCGACTGCCTATGTGTTGGTAAACGAATGAGAGAGGAATGGCTAGATGGGTGGGATGACTGTCACGACGGGGGTGCTGGCTTAGAGACAAGGAGAGGTCACTGAAAACGTACAGATGATGCTGACATCAGAGATACGGCTCAGATGGACGAATTTGTGGGCTGGATGATCGCGGGACTAATCAGGGCTCAGGAGGTCTCCGAGGTAGCAATGCGCTTGTCTGCTGAGACGTTCAAGGGGGATTTTTGTCTAAAGCAAAACAGTCCTGCGAGAAAAAACAAAGCATGAAGCAAAATCAATAGATAGTGCCGACTTGTTGGTTATTGGGAGAGGAGAGGTGAGGGTGACTGGCTGAGCAAATGACTCAGACCTGCGGCCCCTGAGGAAATTGGTACGTTTTAGGTAGAAACGTCCAGGAAGTTGTTAAGAGATGTGGATCTGAAAGTCACGTGTAAAAAGTGGGTGTTCAGGAGTTCCCGACGTGGCACAGTGGTTAACGAATCCGACCAGGAACGATGAGGTTGTGGGTTCAATCCCTGGCCTTGCTCAGTGGGTTAAGGATCTGGCGTTGCCGTGAGCTGTGGTGTCGGTTGCAGACTTGGCTCGGATCTGGCATTGCTGTGTCTCTGGCGTAGGTTGGTGGCTACAGCTCTGATTGAACCCCTGGCTTGGGAACCTCCATATGCCGCAGGAGCGGCCCTAGAAAAGGCAAAAATACACCCACAAAAAAGTGGGTGTTCAGAAAACAGAAACAGACTCAGATGTTTCTAAACCACACTTAGGTTTGCCAAAGGGGAAGTGTTGGGGGAAGGGATTAATTAGGAGGTTGGGATTAAGATATACACAGTACTGTATAGAAGACAGGTAACAAGGACCCACTGTGCAGCACAGGGAACTCTGCTCAGTACCCTCTTAAGGGAAGAGAATCTGAAGAAGAATAAATATATACATATATTCATTCTTAGGTTACAACATAAAAAAGATGTATACACACACACACGTATATATATATATATATCTGATTCACTTTTCTACACACCTGAAATTAATACCACATTGTAAGTTAAATATACTCCAATAAGGAAATTTTTTTAAAGGTGGGTGTTTAGGACGTAGCAGTGGGAGTCATCAGGTTGTAGATGACGTTTGAGAAGGAAAAAAAAAAAAAAACCCATGACGATGAAGCTTTGGGAATCATTAATTGCACAGAAAGATCCAAAGAGGAACTAAACAATACTGTGAGACTCAAAACAACCAATTAAGAGAGGACCAAGAAGCAGCAAACTGTCTATTTCTGACTTGTTCACTGGGACACTTGAGTGACGTCATGTATCGGAGTTGCTGGATGCAATTTATTTTCAGTCGGTTTGGAATTTTCTCATGTAATACCCAAACTCTCTCAGTAGCTGATTTGATGGGATTGGCTGAATGGATATTTACGGCACAGTGGTGCTTTGTGATGTTTTTTCAGAAAGCTGCCTCGTTATTCTCTTAGGCTAACATCATCTTTATCTTTACGTATTGGTCCCAGGTAGATACTTGGTCTCACATTCTAACTTTCAAAGTAAGACTGTTGCTGAAACTTGGCTTCTAACCACTGGTACCAATAGCAGCATGGAGACAGAGTTTGGGGTGAAGGAAAAAAAAGATGGCTTTTCTTGATCTGCTAGGCAAAGGAAGCCACAGCAGGCTAAAGCCTTAAAGACTGCCCAACTTGGGAGAGAATAGGAGATGGTCTTAGAGTTTGGTGTGGAAAATACATCTGCAGATAAGGACGAACCAAAGCTGCAAGCTTGCATTCTTCAAAGCTGGTGGTTAGTGGCCCCAGGACGGGTTCTGCGCCTCCTCCTTTCTGGAGGGAAGAACGCTTCATCAAGTCGTTAACATCTTCCATTTGTTGGGAGTTTTAGTTCCGCAGAAGCTTCAAAGATATTGTTAATGTGTATCCCTTGAGGGGCAACAGGACCCTGCCCCAAGGCTGCACTATTGTTTCCTGACTCCTCCACCCTGGTTTCACATCCCCTCCCTTCCCTGATCAGCGACTGGTTGAACCCACCCTTGAAACCCAGGGAAGGTCATGGAAGCTAAAGCTTATTCCCTAAAAGCAAGAAAGAGGGGACAGAGAGGCTTTTGTGCCCAGGAGCCCCACAGGACCCTGCTCGGTTTCAATCCTAATGGCCCAGTTCTTTTTTGTTACTATCAGAGACAAACCTAGAACAGCAAAAAACTTAGGTTACAACATACGCTATCTTCCAAAAAGGAGAGGAAGGGAGAGGAGAGCTGGCAGTGACACTGGGTCCTCTGTACAAATCCTGAGAGATGAGAAAATTTCCAGTGTCCTTTTCTTTCTCTGAAGCCTGTTTTCTCTATTGGGATTTGTCTGCTACTTAGAGACCGGGCGAGGCATTCCCGTTGTGGTGCAGTGGATAACGAATCCGACTAGGAACCATGAGGTTGCAGGTTCGATCCCTGGCCTTGCTCAGCGGGTTAAGGATCAAGCATTGCTGTGGGCTGTGCTGTAGGTCACAGACGAGGCTCGGATCCCACCTTGCTGTGGCTGTGGTGTAGGCTGGTGGCTACAGCTCCGATTCAACCCCCTAGCCTGGGAACCTCCCAAGAAAGGGCAAAAAAAGACAAAAAAAAAAAAAAGCTAGCAAGACCAGGTGAGTCAAACTTCACCCCAAGCGGGCATTTATCCAGACCCCCAACTTTGATTCAGTTCAGCACAAATGGTCCGTCTGTACTGAGAAGTGGCCCTTCTCCGGTCGCTTGTGACAGAGCTTTGAGGGAAATCACAGCACTTAGGAGCAGAGCTTCGAGCATCAGTCAGCTTTTCAGTCTCTGCCACCCACTGTGTCTTTCAGGACCCAGAAAGCAGCTCTGCCCCCTTCTAGAAAAATCAGGGAGAGTGGAGCGCAAAAGGGAAATCAATTAACTTTACCAATAAGAACACATACTAATAAGGTGAACGAAACCACGGGAACAAATTAAGAAATGCATTGGACTTTTTTTTCTCCTCACCACACAAATTGGTTTTTATAAATTAGGACATTAATGTATATATAAATCTGGTTGCTGCTTACACCAGTAATTTATTATCCCTTCCAGAAACAAATGATAGCTATTTAGATTCTATTAAAAGCCTTAGTTGAATTTTGAGCTTGTTGATGAAATGGGGACTAAATGGCCACGTTGCACCAGCGTAACTACACCCTGATTTTTTTAATTTACTATTTACTTTTTGAGACGGATTAAAAAGATGATTTTGCTGTTATCTTTGGAATGTACATTACTCTTAGAGTTAAGATGCTGAAACGTGGAGGGGAAAGTCATTGCAGGTAGGGGTACAGAGTAACAATTTTGGTGTTGCTTGCCGTGGGGCCTGGGGAGGTCTGGTTTACTTCCCCTGCATTAACTTTGATGGGAAGACTATATGCTTCCACAGTCTTTAGGTAAAGTTCATGAGATGTTTCTTGTCTTTTTCTACAATGTGAACCGGTGCATTATTGGTCAAGGCAAAATAATACACAACACAGTGACAAAGATACTCCTGAGTTTTCGTCGTGAAGTATCTTCTGCGTTTTAGGAGCTGTGATTGGAATGATGAGAACAACAGTGAGTGAGGTTAGGTCTTTCCAGGAGTTTGGAATTCCTACTTCATGGTCCCCTCTGGAGACAATACAAAGCAGCTATATCATTAGGTAACTACAATTATTTATACTAGACAGATTTTTTTTTTCTTTTTTGGTTGCCGATGGCATATGGAGTTCCCAGGCTAGGGATGGAATCCGAGCCAAAGTTACAATCTATGCCACACCTGCAGCAACACCAGATCCTTAGCCCACTGCACCAGGCTGGGGATCAAACTTGCAACCCTGCTGCTGCAGAGATACAGTTGATCCCATTGAGGCACAGTGGGAACTCCTAGACAGAATTTTAAAATGTATTTATTAACTCACTTATATGCTTATACTCATTTATTCCACAAGACATTTGATATAATACACACACACACACATTCACACACTTATGCAAAAGTAAATGAAGATAACTGAGACAGTTGAAGAGAGAAAATTATGGGCAGTAAAATAATAACAATGACCAAAAAAGCCCCAGGGATAACATTGCACCCAGAAATGTATACCATTGGGTCCATCCCATTGTGGTTACTAGAGATAATCAGAAATATTGTTTCATAAGCCTCCCAGAGGTCAAAGAGGGAAACAGAGTCATTTACAAGATTAAATACCTCAATGATGCCATTTGTAGTCACCATTTACTGGGTACACCTAACAGTTTTCACTTGATTCTACCCAAAATTGTTAAAAAAAAATGGAAAAGCAGAAAGGTTCCATAGCTTTCTCAAGGCTCCTCATAGAGGAAAGAGCAGAACTGAGATGGAGTCAAGGCTGTGGACCGCAGAGTCTGCCCCCATGTAAAGTGCCATCCTGTCCTCTGGGGCAATGAATGCCTGTTTTCTCCCAAACCCCACGGGAGCAACTGTGCTTTCAGTCACTATAAGGTGACGTGGAAGAGCTTTTTCCAAAATGCCATGGAAACAGGAGGCTACACTCCTGCCTGAACATGTGAGGTGAGGCAGTGGATTCATAGAAACATTGGCATGTATGTACCTTTAATAATTCATTTGATTTTGGAAAAGAGTTTTTACCGTCACCTGGGTTCCTTCCTTGCTTTTCTTCTGGACATGTAACTACATCACTGTACATTTTATCTTTTATTTCCCTCCATCTTATAGACGATATAAGGTTGGTTCTTGAGATTGTCTCACAAATCTCACGTTTTGAAAATTATCTCTAATGCTCACAAAATATTTACAAACCTGCCAACATTTGGTTGCAACATGTCATATCTCTTTAAGCAATGCGCCAAGGATAAAGGTGCTATTTCAGAGCTGTGTTTGAAGGCTCGTAATCAGTAAAATGGTATTTTTTCTATGAGTTGCATAAATGCTTTGCAGTGTTCCTGATATATCTTAATTGCTTTTATGAATGTACTTAATGAGTTCCATTTAACATGTGATGTTATTTACCTTATGGGACTAAATGACTCACTCCATCCAGACACTGTGCAGACCCAAGGGTACATTGCTTTTTGCCTGCAGTGCAGGGTGAACCAGAAACTCTACATCCAACTGTGAGTCGCTCTGCTCTGCCCGCGTGAGCTGTGTGCTGTGCCCACAGGAGATCTGGGCTGGGGACTCTCTGTCCAGGAGCCTCTGGTCTGGAATCAAGGCTTAATTGAATAACAGCAGGGGCTTCAGCTAGAAGAGATGAGATGGCCAGTCAAGATGGCTACAAGGTCAAGAAACAGCCTCAGAGGAATCAATGTTTATGTCACTGAGTTGGTGGGAAGATCAATTTCCAACAGTTCGTGAGTTGCTGAGAAGAGTTTTGCTTTCTTGTGGAATGAGAAAGCGAAGGCAAGAAGAATCCCTGCTATGATGCTAGAACCCTGATAATCAGTGCAGCTCAGAGCCAGTGTTTCACTTTCCCTTTAAACCTCTTTCTACGACTTTATACGCTCTTCATAATCCTTGGGAATAAAAGTAGTAATAGCCGATTCTAATAAGCACCTACTAATCTACGTGGGAAGAGAATCCGAATGAGAATGGATGTGTGGACATACAACACTTTGTTGTACAGTAGAAATGATCACAGCCTGGTAAGTCAACTATAGTTCAATAAAATTTTAAAAATGAAAAAAAAAAAAACCCCACAAAAACATCTATGTGTCAAGCCCAGTACTAACACTCTAACACACCTGATCTCATTTTTTCTTCCCAGCAACTCTGTGCAATAGGTATTGCTATTATTATTTTTCCAGTTTTAACGTGAGAAAACAAAGGCTCCGTGACTTCGCCCAAGCTTATGCATGTATTGACTACAAGAGGGAGAATTTGACCCCAGCACTTAGCTACTAAGTTATCGTGTCTTTTATGTACTTGTTTACTTACTTATTTAAATTTTATTGGAGAGTAGTTGACTTACAATGTTGTGTTAGTTTCAGGTGTGCCGTAAGTGAATCAGTTACACATACACACATAGCCATTCATTTTCAGATTCTTTCCCCACATAGGTTATGATGAAGTGTTGATAGACTTCCCTCTGCTATATAGTAGGTCCTTGTTACTTACCTATTTTATATATTCTAGTGTGCATATGTTTTATACACAGTAGTATGTAGATTTAGGTTATTCCCATTTAGGTCATTATTGAGTAGATTGAGTCCGGTTTACTGTCATAGTTTACATATAGTAAAATTCACTCTTTTTAAATTAAGCTACTGTTGTGGCACAGTGGAAATGAATCTGACTAGTAAGCATGAGGTTGAGGGTTCAATCCTTGGTCTCACTCAGCGGGTTAAGGATCTGGTGTTGCCCTGAGCTGTGGTGTAGGTCACAGACAGGCTAGAATCCCTCGTTGCTGTGGCTGTGGCGTAGGTCAATTGCTGCAGCTCTGATTTGACCCCTAGTCTGGGAACCTCCATGGGCCATGGTTGTGGCCCTAAAAAAGCAAATATGTATTTGTGTGTGTGTGTGTGTGTGTGTGTGTGTATCTATATATGTTGAGTTTTGAGTTTTAACAAGTCTTCACAATCATGTAAGCTTTACTTCCATCAACATGTGATCAGAATATTTCTATCCCTCAGTAGGTGCCCTCATGCCCATTATAATCAACCCCCTTCCCTCACGCCCAGTCAGCAGTAATGAGGCTAAGTTCTGTGTATAGTTTTGCCTTGTCTGAAATATCACTGTAATGTCATAATCTAGTTTTAGCCTTTTGTTTCTGGATTCTTTCACTTAGCATAATGTTTTTTAGAATTATCCATGTTGCCTGTTTTAGCAGTGTGTACCTTTCCATGGCTAATTCTATTCCATTGTATGGAGGTGCCCCCGTTTATTTATGTATTCACCAGTTGATGGACCCTTGGGTTGTTTCCAGTTCTGGATTACTACGAATAAAGCTGCTATTGGAGTTCCCATCGTGGCTCAGTGGTTAACGAATACGACTAGGAACCATGAGGTTGTGGGTTTGATCCCTGGCCTTGCTCAGTGGGTTAAGGATCTGGCGTTGCCATGAGCTATGGTGTAGGTTGCAGACGCGGCTCGGATCTGGCATTGCTGTGGCTGTGGTGTAGGCTGGTGGCTACAGCTCTGATTAGACCCCTAGCCTGGGAACCTCCATATGCTGCGGGAGCAGCCCAAGAAAATGGCAAAACGACAAAAAAAAAAAAAAAAGCTGCTATTAACATTTGTGGGAGTTCCCGTGGTGGCTTGTCAGGTTAAGGACCCAATGTTGTCTCTGTGAGGATGTGAGTTCCATCCCTGGCCTCACTTGTTGGGTTAAGTATCTGGTGTTGCTGTGAGCTGAGGCATAGGCAGCAGACACAGCTTGGATCTGGCATTGCTGTACCTGTGGCAGAGACCTGCAGGGGCAGCTTCGATTAGCCCCCTAGACCAGGAAATTCCATATGCTGCAGGTGCAGCCTCAGAAAGAAAAAAAAAATGTGTACAGCTCTTTTTATGGACCTACGTTTCATTTCTTTTTAACACCTAGAAGTAAGGTTGCTGAGTTGCATGGAGTGTATTTAATGTTACTAGAAGCTGCCAAGTGTTTTCAAAAGTGGCTGCACCCTTTTGTATAGGGGTTCCCATTGTTCGACATCGTCAGCACTTAGCGTTGTCTCTTTTAAATTTTAACCATTTTCATAGATGTGTAGGGATGTCTTACACATCTATGAAAATGTGATTTTATGTCGTATTTTCCTAGTGACTAATGATGTAGCTTCTTTTCATATCCTTATTAACCATCTGTAATTTTTTTTTATTGAAATGTTTGTTTAGCTCTCTTGTCCATTTAAAAAGTTGGATTGGACTCCCAGTTTCTGGTTCCATATGTCAGGAGCTTGGAAGTTGTCACTTTATCCTAACAACTAGTAAAAAACTGAACAGACTGAAAAATTAACCACTCTTATTGAGTCCATAAGAGAAGGGATGAGATGGCAAACCACTGCCCCCAAGATTGGGGAGGCGATGAGGCTAATACAGGTCATCACCAATTACCAGAGAAGAGATTTCAAGCAGAAGCCACAGGAGGAACCAGGGTACCTACTGAAGGTATAGAAATATTCTGATCAACATCTTTTGCACTAAGG
This sequence comes from Phacochoerus africanus, assembly GCF_016906955.1. Classification (NCBI taxonomy): domain Eukaryota; kingdom Metazoa; phylum Chordata; class Mammalia; order Artiodactyla; family Suidae; genus Phacochoerus; species Phacochoerus africanus. The sequence continues at coordinate 12,199,395 of NC_062555.1, read as the reverse complement.
TCAGCTGCAAGTTAAGAATGTTCCCTCTCACTGCTCCTTTTCCACATCATAATGGAAATACTTGCTAATGTTACAAGGCAAGAAAATAAAGCAAAAGGTGACTATATCAGGAAGGAAGACATAAAACTGTCTTTGCAGACAACATGATTGCCTATGTGAAAATATGAATGACTCAATAAAAAACTCCTGAAATTAGTATGAGAGTATAATGAGGTTGCAGATGTAAGGCTAATATACAAAAGTCAATTACTGTCCTATATACCAACAAAGAACAAGCGGATTTTTTTTTTTTTAACAAATGGATTTGGAAATTAAAAACATGATACCATTTACATGAACACCTTTAGAAAAAAAAATCCTTGTGTATATATCTAACCAATTATGTATAAGATCTAACATGGGGAGAACTATAAAACTCTGATGAGAAAAAATCAAAGAAGAACTAAATAAAGGGAGAGATCATCCATGTTTATGGATAAAAAGCTTCAGTATTGTCAAGATATCAATTCTTCCTGACTTGATCTATAGATTAAAGGCAACCCCAATAAAAATCCCAGCAAGTTATTTTCTGGGTATTGACAAATGAATTCTAAAGTTTATATGAAGAGGCAAAACTCCAGATTTAGCCAATACATATTAAAAGAGAACATTGTATGCTTTAAATTTGCATATGTTATAGGTCAATAACATCTCAATAAACAGGGGGAAAGGAAGAGAAGAGCAAAGTTGGTGCTACCCACCTTCCAGACTTACTAGAAAGCTATAGTAATGAAGATAGTGCAGTATTGGTGAGACCACAGATCAATCAATGGAACAGAAGAGGGAGTCAAGAATTAGGTCCCCATAAATACTGTCAAATGATCTTTGGGAAAGGAGGAAAAGCGATACAATAGAACAAAGGTGGTTTCTTCAACAAATAGTGCTGGAACAACCACATAGCCACCTGCCAACAAAATCGGTCTAGACACTGACATTATACCCTTCACAAAAATGGACTCAAAATGAATCATAGACCAAAATGTAAAATACAGAATTATTAAACTCCTTGAAGACAACATAGAAGAAAATGTAGATTATCTTGGGTAAGGTGGTGGCTATTAAAGCACAACATCAAAACCATGAAAGAAATCATTGATCAGCTGAACTTCGGTAAAATTAAAAAGGGTCTTCTCTGCCAAAGACAATGTCAAGAGACTGAGAAGACAAGCCCTAGACTGGGAGAAAATATTCGCACATCTCATAAAAGACTGTTATACAAAATATGCAAAGAACTCCCAAAATTTATGGGTAAGAGACTGAACAACCTGATCAAATTTTTTTTATTATAGTTGATTTATGATTCTTCAATTTCTGTTGTATAGCAAAGTTAGCCAATCCCACCCAGTTCCCTGTGCCCATCTGTTCCAAATGTGCCAGTTTACATCCCCAAGCCCCAAACTCCCCGTCCATCCCCCTCCCTCCCCCCTCCCCCCTGGCAACCATAAGTCTGCTCTCATTGGCTATGATCCATTTCTGTTTTGTAGGTAGGAATATCTGTGCCATATTTTAGATTCCACAAATAAGTGATATCATATAGTATGTCTTATTCTTTCTGGCTTACCTCTCTTAATATGAGAACCTCTATTTCCATCCATGTTCTGCAAATGGCATTAGGTTTGTCTTTTTTATGGCTCAGTAGTATTCCATTTTATATATGTACCACATCTTCTTAATCCAGTCATCTGTTGATGGACATTTAGGTTGTTTCCTTGTCTTGGCTATTGTGGATAGCACTGCAGTGAACATAGGGATGCTTGTATTTTTTGAATGAATGTTTTGTCTGGATATATGCTCAGGAGTGGGATTCCTGGACCATATGGTAGTTCTGCATTTAGTTTTCTGAGGTACCTCCCTACTGTTTTCCATAGTGGTTGTACCAATTTACATTCCTATCAACAGTGAAGGCGGGTGCTTTTTTCTTCACACCCTCTCCAGCATTTGTTATTTGCTGACTTGTTAACAACGGCCCTTCTGACCAGTGTGAGGTGGTACCTCACTGTAGTTTTGATTTGCATTTTTCTAATCATTAGTGATGGTGAGCATTTTATCATGTGCCTATGGGCCATCTGTATATTCATCAAGGATCTTGAGATGAAGTCATTCTCCATATATGTCGGGCTATCAATCCAGTGACTAGTATTCTTAAAAGGAGAGGATACAGAAACATCAAGAAGGCCATGTGAAGACCAAGGCAGAGGCTGTAGGTAGGCATCATGCAAATCCAAAACACCAGAATCTGGAAAAGGCAAAAAAAATTCTCCCCAGAACTTTCTTAGGGGACATGGCCCTGCTGACACCTTCAATTTCAGACTCCTGACTTCCAAAACCATCAGAGAATAATTTTTTACTGTTTTGCATTTGTTTGTTATAAGAGCTCCAGGAACTAAACACAGACACTCTTCTAGGAAAAGTGACTACTAAAAGAAATAATGGGTATTGTCTATAAAAAAGTTCAGAGCGATGATACAAGATAAACCGAGAGCTGTTTCCTGAAAGCATCTGCAACATTTTTTAGAGAATCAGTAATATTTGAAATTATTTTTGAAAGGATGGTTCAGCATTTCCTGATCAGATGGAGGGTGGGAAGAAGTTGCAGAGAAGCAAGATAAGCAGAGCAGATGTGGAGCCTGAGAGGACGTGGTGAGGATGAAAACGGTGTGGCCCGCGCCAGAGCCAGAACGAAGAAGGGCTGGGGCGCGTGTGGTCAGGCCCCTCAGGAGGGCTGGTCTCATGCTCTCTGCGCAGCCCCTGCTCCCCTAGGCCCTGCTCCACTTGCGCTCTCAGGACGCTCCAATCTCTTAATGACAGGGCTTAATCAGTAACTGCCTCTGTGCTTTACCCCCGCCTTCCCCCAGCTGCTGGTTTCCCTGGCAACTGATGCGCCAACCGGAAGTCAACTCCCCCTATAAATAGTAGCCCCCTCGCCCCCGCCCCCTCCATTCGGGAAGATGTCTGCGCCCTGCCTTTCGGTGTTGCCCCAGGACCCGAGACACCGCTAGGATCTGCTGCTGAGCAGTGACAAGGCTCACAGGCCTGGCAGGTGATAAAGGAGGAGGAGAGGGGCTGGGAGGCGGAAGGGATGTGCAGCGACTTGTGTGTGGGGCTGCGCTGAAGCGTCTTTGCTGTGTTTTGCATGCCCTTTAGAGGAAACCAGGGTATTCCCGATGGAGAAGAGCGTAACCAGGCCTCAGTGGAGTGGGGTGATGAAGGGCACAGGTACCTGGACCTGCAGCCTGGCTCTGCTGCTTCTGAGGGATGGACACCTCGGCCAGTGACCGCTCGTTCGCCCTTCACCTGTAAAATGCAGGTAAGACGCGCAAAGCGCGGACGTGAGAAGTAACGCCACCCCACCGGCCTAATGCGTAGAACACTGTCTCGCAGTCCCAGGGCCTTCACTGAATGTTCCGTCATTCGTTTCTAGTGTGTATTTTATCAGTAAAACGTTCATTTGGCAACCACGTGGCCAAAGAAGAGAAAAGAGTCAGAAAGGAGCATCCGTTTCAGGAAAAGTCGGAATAATGGAGTGAGGCCGAAGAAGAGGTTTTTAGAGCGATTCCTTACGTAGAATCAAGGGGTTGTGTTCATCCATGTGATGGGAAGAATTAGGAAAAGAAAGATGTTGGCTCCAAGATTTCTGCTTGGACACAGTAGATCCGGATGTCACTGGCAGAAATCAACAATATAGGAGGAGCAATGGGATTTGAGAAGGACGGTGGGGAGTGGGGAATACTTCTTATTGTAGACGTGGTAAGTTTCAGGTGACCCTGACATGAGGCAGAGAATTGGAGGCAGTTTAGAAAGCCGGCTAAGAGGGAACAGGTGAAAATTCTTAAAATGTGTTGTAGTCACACTTGGTGAGAATCATCTGGGCTCTTGTTAAAAACACAAATTTAGGAGTTCCCGTCGTGGCGCAGTGGTTAACGAATCCGACTAGGAACCATGAGGTTGCGGGTTCGGTCCCTGCCCTTGCTCAGTGGGTTAACAATCCGGCGTTGCCGTGAGCTGTGGTGTAGGTTGCAGACGCGGCTCGGATCCCGCGTTGCCGTGGCTCTGGCGTAGGCCGGTGGCTACAGCTCCGATTCGACCCCTAGCCTGGGAACCTCCATATGCCGCGGGAGCGGCCCAAGAAATAGCAACAACAACAACAAAAAAGACAAAAGACAAAAAAAACCCCGCAAATTTACAGATCCCATCCAAATTCGACTGAGTCAAGCAGGCCTTGAGGAATTGCATTTTTAAGAACTCACTCTAGGCGATGCTTATGCATATAAAAATCACTGGCTTCTGGACAACCTGTGAATGACCAATCCAAGCCTTTCATTAGAATCACCTCTGGAACTTGTAAAAATTGCTCGTACCTGGGCTCCACCTCCAAGAGATTCTGATTTAATTGGTCTGGGGTGGGGCAACAGCTTCAGTGCCCAGGTGGAGTTCCTGTTGAGGTAGGAGGTAGATGGGCCCCTGGGCTGAGAACAGCTGGGTCTTGTTTCCCTTTGAAACTTCAAGGGAAAAGTTAGTTGAAGGAGCTGAGCTCTGCTGAAGTAGAGAGAAGATTGTTAGGGGGCAGAGGCTAGAGCAATGACATTGCAAGAGGAGTTTGGTGACTAACAGAGTGGTGGGGAGGGCTGAGCAGGCGAGACTCAAGACTCTGGCTCCCCCACCGCAGGGGGATGCTGGTTTTTTTTATAGACAGAGGTCATTTTATTGAGCCATGTAGTCTGTGGCCTTGGGGCTGTCTCTATCTTTGGGAACGCATCCTTTTTTTTTTGGTCTTCTTTTTAGGGCCTCCCTCACGGCACATGGAGGTCCCCAGGTTAGGGGTCTAATTGGAGTTGTTGCTGCCAGCCTACGCGGGAGCTACAGCAAGGCCAGTTCCAAACTGCGTCTGCAACCTACAGCACAGCTCATGGCAATGCCGGATCCTTAACCCGTGGAGCAAGGCCAGGGATCAAACCTGCAACCTCATGGTTCCTAGTTGGATTTGTTTGCTCTGTGCCTCGACGGGAACTCCGGAACTCATCCATTAGGATGGGTCTGTTTGATAAGACATATGTGTCTTTTTATGTCTTGTTTGATTTTTCCACCTAAGAAAGTGACCCCACTCCAGTGGTCAAGGAGGGCTCCCAATTACACATGCGCAGTAAGACTCCTAGGGGTCAGAAAGGGAGGGGCGCCAGGCCACAGTAAGTCCTGATCCCGCCCCGGCATCCTTTGCTCTGGAATCCATCTTTGTCAAAAGAGGCGCCCGCATGTCGAGGAGCGTCCTGTGTCCAGTCGGGTGTGCGAATTACAGCGAGATGGTTGGCTAAAGGGAAGCAAGGGCCCGGAAGAACGGTCCTGCACAAGGGACGCGAATCACTTCTCCGGGGCGCTCCTCTTTGAGGGGCTCGCTCTCGCCCGCACGGCTCTTCAGAGCACGTGTTCCTGCTTTGCTTCTGACGCCAATAAACCGCTTCTCCGCGAGCTCTCCCACGGGTGGTACTGTGACTCTCACAATAAACTTGACACCTGTTTTCAGGCTTGGCCTCCTTGAAACATGCTTGCTTTCAACAGCAGTAAGAATCAGGGTAATTCTACCTTTAGCCTCTAGCCAGTCCAGTGGCTAGGACCCCTGGTTTTCATCCAGGCTGCCCAGATTCAAGTCGTGAGCAGAAAATGAAAATCTTGCTCCAAGCCAAGATTTTCACCACCCACTGCTGTCTCTCCAAGATCACCCTTGTGGCTCAGTGGGTTAGGGGCCTGACAGTTTTTCTGTGATGATGCAGGTTCATTCCCTGACCTTGCTCAGTGGGTTAAGGATCCGGCTTTGGTGAAATAAACCCTCACACCTAATTGACCATAGGTGTGAGGGTTTATTTCTGGGCTTTCTGTCTTATTCCACTGATGTATAGTTCTGTTTTTTGGGCCAGTACCGTGAGACATAGGTTGTAGATGCAGCTCAGATCTTGTGTTGTTGTGGCTGTGGTGTAGGCCGGAGCTCTGATTCAACCCCTAGCCTGGGAACCTGCTTATACCATCAGTGTGGCTGTAGAAAGGACCCCAGGTAATTTTAATTTACAGGTAGGCACTAGAAGGGGAAAAATGCTTGAGAAGTTGGGAGAAAAAGCCCAATGATGTAAAAAGGATTCATGTGAAGACAGCTGAAGGTATGAGGAAGTCAGGTGAAGCGAATTGTTTCAAATGTAGGAAGAGGCAATATGACTTATTTGGGTAGGTGTTGAACATGGAGAAACGGGACTGACAGTAAGAGGCAGTTTTGACCTCATCTAGATCAGTGATTTAGGAGAGTGTCTTGAGTGAAAGAGGGATAGGAGTGAGAGAGGAGGTTGGGGATATGCAAACAATACAGAGGATGCCTTATCATTTCCTCTAAGACTATCTGGCCTTACATTTAGGTCTTTAATCCATTTTGAGTTCATTTTGTACATGGTGTTAGAGAATGTTCTAATTTCATGCTTTTTATTTTTATTTATTTTTTGTCTTTTTGCCTTTTTTAGGGCCGTTTCTGTGGCATACGGAGGTTCCCAGGCTAGGGATCTAACCAGAGCTGTAGCCACTGGCCTATACCAGAGCCACAGCAACGTGGGATCAGAGCTGTGTCTGCAGCCTACACCACAGCTCACAGAAACATCTGATTCTTAATCCACCAAGCAAGGCCAGGGATTGAATCTGCAATCTCATGGTTCCTAGTTGGATTTGTTAACCACTGAGCCACGACGGGAACTCCTCTAATTTCATTCTTTTACATGTAACTGCCTAGTTTTTCCATCACCACTTGTTAGACTGTCTTTTCTCCATTTTATATTCTTGCCTCTTTTGTCCTCGATTAATTGATCATAAGTGTGAGGGTTTATTTCTGGGCTTTCTATTTTGTTCCACTGATCTATATTTGTTTTTGTGTCAGTACCATGCTGTTTTGATGATGGTAATTTTGTAGTAAAGTCTGAAGGTGGGGGGCCTGATTCTTCCAGCTCTGTGTTTAAGATTGCTTTGGTTATTTGGGGTCTTTTGTGTTTCCAAACAAATTAAAAAAAAATTCGTTCTAGTTCTGTGAAAAATGCTGTTTGTAGTTTGACAGGGATTGCACTAAATCTGTAGATGACCTTGGGAGTCATTTTGACAGTATTGATGCTTCCAGTCCAAGAGCATGGTGTATCTTTCCAATTGTTGGTGTCATCTTCAATTTCCTTCATCAGTGTCTTAGAGTTTTCAGAGTACAGGTCAAAGACCTTCTTTAGTCCTAACTTTGACAAGTTGGAAAGCTATGTTAAAGCATCTTTTTGGATGTAGGATTCAAAATGAATGACTGAGCTCATGCTATAGTGCCTCCACCACCCCCCAAGCATGCTACTAAGGGGACTGAAAAGCAATTCCATAACCACAGTAAACAAAACGGAGAAAACTCGGCCAAGAGTGAGGAGAGAAAATAGAGATGGTAAGTAAATGGTTCCAGATGGAAGGAGTAAATCATAGTTGAAAGCTAAAGGGATCCTTAATGCCACCAAAGGTAGAAGTAGCACCTGGGAGCAGGATGGGGCAGAGGGGCAGTCCATGGGCTGGGGACTTCTGGCTGCACTATTGGGTTGACTCTCACAGAGTCCCTCCATCCCCCACACGTTCCTTGAGGCCAGGGAGAGGTGAGATTTGAGAGCTTGAGACAGACAGACTGGAAGTCAGTGCATTCACTCGGATGGTTAGTTTGGGAAGAACAGGGGACACTGCAGTCATAAAACTAGAAACTAAGATATTTCTTCTTTTTTAAATCTAAATATGCAGGAATACAAAATGTAGCCTTAAGTTCCAAATCTTTTCAGTCAGGTTACCAAATACAAACCGCAGAGTGACAGTTTCATGGACGAGTTTTGTCCAATGGACAGTTTCTACTATAAAAAACTGCATATTCAGGACTCATCAAAACAGTGGAGGAACACTCACCATTTGCAAGAGTAAAAAAGTTTCTAGCAGAGTTTGTGCTATAACGTAACTGCGGAATAAAGATCCATAGAGCAAAACTAGGAACACTTGAACAGATGAACCAATGTCAGAGAAGTTAAACTTGACGGTTGAAATAAAAAGTGTAGGAGTTCCCGTCGTGGCGCAGTGGTTAACAAATCCGACTAGGAACCATGAGGTTGCGGGTTCGGTCCCTGCCCTTGCTCAGTGGGTTAACGATCCGGCGTTGCCGTGAGCTGTGGTGTAGGTTGCAGACGCGGCTCGGATCCCGCGTTGCTGTGGCTCTGGCGTAGGCCGGTGGCTATAGCTCCGATTCAACCCCTAGCCTGGGAACCTCCGTATGCCGTGGGAGTGGCCCAAGAAATAGCAACAACAAAAGACAAAAAAAAAAAAACGTAAAATCTGGCTGGATCAGCCCAATGGACATAGCTAGAAGATGAGCACAATAGAGGAGGAGAAATAAGTATAAAATATGCAGGATATGTATTAGATTCAACAGTTTGTCTAAGGTGGAGATGATGGGAAGAGAACATCAGTAATACAAACCAAAGATCATTTCTAAGGCAGAATAAGCATTTTCAGATTGAAAAGGTTAACTGCCAAGCAGCAAAAATTCTAAAATAATTCAAATATAATAAGAAAGGCACTTTCCACTATGTAAGAATCAGAAATTGATAATTTATAGATAATCCATGAAAGAAAAAATTGCCTCAGAGAGAAGAAAATAAATGTAGCATGTAGAAATGGAATGTGAGAAGAAACAGGGAGGTATGGTGGTAAAATAGTGGATATGTTCAGGTAAATGTTGACTCTTTATTTTACTGCTTTCTGGGGCCACATCTGCAGCATATGCAAGTTCCCGGGCTCGAGGTTGAATCGGAGCTACAGCTGCTGGCCTACGCCACAGCCACAGCAACATACAAGATCCAAGCCTCAGCTGTGACCTACACCACAGCTCACTTCAAAGCCAGATCCCCAACCCCAACCCGCATTCTCATGGATGCTAGTTTGGTTCATTTCTACAGCACCACAAGGGGAACTCCCGACTATTAATTTAAAAAAAAATTTGGAACTAAAATTCCAAATGATGTCTACGTGACAGGTGAGGAGAGAAGAAATGGAAGAAAAACTATGCTGACATGGGTGACTCGCTTAAGTAAAAGGTAGAAATTCGGATGGCACATTTTAAGAAAAATAATATGGAGGTAAGATTGATAATCATAAGAAAATGATCATAAGAAAACGTGTAATTTTCACTAGGGCGAATAAGAAAATGGACTAGGAAACTTGTTCTAAAGGCATAAAGGCAGAAATGGGGGAAAATAAGACATAGTGTGAATTATCTCTAAGTATTAGAAATAAAGGTCCAAGGATTAAGCTTGCCGACTGAAACCCTGATGCTGTCTGATCAACTTGTTCCTTTTATTCATCTTTCATTGAATTATATCCTCTGTGCAAAGCAGACCAATCATAAGTATGCTTTGGACAGGTTGAGCATACTCTGTAGTCAGCATCAAAAATCTAGAAACAGAACATTCTTATACCTTTAAAAGCATCCTCTTTCCCCCACCACCTTCCCCGTTAGCACTGCCTCCGTTTGGGCGTCACCTGCTCCAAGGAAAAGCACTCTATTGACTTCGCTTATGATAGATTAGTCCTGCCTGTTTTTGAATTTTATGGAAATGTAATCTATACCATATCCTCTTTTATGGATGGCTCTGTCCCTCAATGTCATGTGTGTGAGATTCAAACATGTCATTACATATAATTTAGACGGTTCGTTCTCAATGCTGTGTACAGTTTTATAGTATGAATATTGAGCAATTTATTATTGATCCGTTCCATTGATAGCCATTTGTATAGTTGGTTTTTAGCTGTTAAAGCACTGCTTTGAAAATTTGAATTCTTGTAAATACATGCCTTTTGGTAAACACGTGCACATGTCTGTTGAGTTAAAACCTTGGATTAGAATTGCAGTATAGAATATTTCCGACTATACTATATATTTGTGCATTTGTGGTTATGTCTTTAAGTTTTATCCATTTGGGTAGAGATGCCTTGTTACTGCTGATTTTTAATTCTCTGATTATGAAGGAGTTGAGCATGAATATGTTTATTAATACATTTGACTTCTTAGAAAAACTTGTTCAAGTATTTTTAACCAATTTTTCTGTATTGTGTCTTTCTCATTAATGTGTAGGTGTTTTCTGGATAATTGTTGTTTATCAGATACAGAAAATGTTTTATCCCAGCCTGTGACTTGTCTTTTACCCTCTTAGTGATATATGAAAGTTGGAAATTTCTTTTTATGAAAAGAAACAGAAGAAAAGCAGTTTTTTTTTTCTTTCATATTAGAGCAAGTTGAGCCAGAATCATTGATTTAAAAAACAAAAATAACCTTTCCTACCACTTTGAAGTGCAATATTTTCATAAATGAAATGTCTATGTATTTATGACCATGTTTCTAGGGTGTCTATTCTGTTTCCTTTGGTGTGTTTGTCTATTTTCACCCCCAACACACTCTGACTGCAGATGTGTCATATCGTCGTGTCCAGTAGTGTTTCTGTGCTTTGCCTTCTCTACCTTTTTTTTTGTCTTTTTTTTTTGTTGTTGTTGTTGTTGTTGTTGTTGCTATTTCTTGGGCCGCTCCCGTGGCATATGGAGATACCCAGGCTAGGGGTCCAATCGGAGTTGTAGCCACCGGCCTACGCCAGAGCCACAGCAACGCAGGATCCGAGCCGCGTCTGCAACCTACACCACAGTTCATGGCAACGCCCCCGCAACCTCATGGTTCCTAGTCGGGTTCGTTAACCACTGCGCCACGACGGGAACTCCCTTCTCTACCTTTTTATTTCTTCGACTCTTCTCTTACATTGTTGTCTCGACTGTTGTTTATCCTGTTTCATATAAATTTTATAATTATGTTGATTTATAATTAACCTTGCTGGGATTGTCACAGGGAGTACATTGGATTTGTTGCTCAGTTTGTGGGAAAATGACATCTTCATTAAAGTGAGTCTTTAAATTCATGAACATGGTCTAGCTCTCAATTTGACGTATTAAAATAAAATTTCATGCCTTTCTCTTTCATTAAAATTGTTGAAGCTACTTAATGATTTTTAAAATTTAAAATTTTTAATTTCATGCTGTTATATAAAAATGTAGTTGATTTCTGCCTTGATATTTTAACCAGCAATTATGCTAAACTTATTATTAACAGTTGATGATAAATCTTTTGGATTTTCCAGACTCATTAGAGTCTATAAACACTGACGGGTGTATTGCTTCCTTTCATTTGCCTTTTTGTGCTGGCCTAGATTTTGAGTTTAATGAAATACAGAGATGATGACAATGAAACTTACATACTATTAATAGAATCCGCTACAGTGCTTTTTTTGGGGGGGGGAGCATTGGTATTCTTAATGGATCAAGAAATTCCCTTTTATTTCTAGCTAAGAGGGTTTTGCTTTTTAAAATCAAGAATGGACATTAAGGAGTTCCCGTCAGTGGCTCAGTGGTTAACGAGTCCGACTGGGAACCATGAGGTTTCGGGTTCGATCCCTGGCCTTGCCCAGTGGGTTGGGGATCCGTCGTTGCCGTGAGCTGTGGTGTAGGTCGTAGATGCGGCTCGGATCCTGCGTTGCTGTGGCTCTGGCGTAGGCCGGCGGCTGCAGCTCTGATTAGACGCCTAGCCTGGGAACCTCCATGTGCTATGGGAGTGGCCCAAGAAATGGTAAAAAGACAAAAAAAAAAAAAAGAAAAGAAAGGAAAAAAGAGTGGACATTAAAATTTTATCAAATGGTTTATCTGTGTCTCTTGATCACATGAGATTTCTTTTATTAAGTTAATTGCACTTTGGAAATAAATTCAACTTGGCTCTGATGTTTTGTATTTCATTTACACTTGAGATTATGCATGCTAGTATTTTTCCAGATTGCTGCTCATTGGGAGAGAGATTGGCATGCAAAATTTCTTTGCAATATATATATATGTATAAAGATTTTTAGCCTCATAAAAATATAATTTGGAAAATGTTCTTTCTTTCTTTAGTCTATGGAAAAATTTATGTAATAATGATGGTATATCTTAGGTATATGGAGGAATTTCCTGGCAAATTCATCTATGTATGGAGAGTTATTTATGGGAATATTTTCAACTATAGAGTCACTTTCTTTAGTATATACAGAAGCATGAACTTTTTGATACAAATTTCTTTTTCCAATAATTATCTGCTTAATTTCCCAAACTTATTCGCATAAAGATACTCATAATGTCACTTTGTTTCCCTTTTGGTATCTTCAAGGCTTTGCAGGGTATCAATTTGATATTGGGAAATTCTGATTCTTTCATTTTTCTCTCAGTCCATCAACTACCAATTTTATTGGTCTTTTCAAAGAAAAGACTTTTGGTTGTCTTGGTTTTTCTCTTTTGTATAATAGGCTTTGTATTGATTTGTACTCATTGGTTTATTTCCTTTTTCCTTTGGGGGAAGAGGTTCAATTTATTTTCTTCCAATTGCCTGAGATTACTGTAAGTAATTGACTTTTTTTTTTGTCTTTTTGCCTTTTCTAGGGCCGCTCCCATGGCATATGGAGGTTCCCAGGCTAGGGGTCGAATCAGAGCTGTAGCCACCGGCCTACGCCAGAGCCACAACAACGTGGCATCTGAGCCACGTCTGCGACCTACACCACAGCTCATGGCAACGCCAGATACTTAACTCATTGAGCAAGGCCAGGGATCGAACCCGCAACCTCATGGTTCCTAGTCAGATTCGTTAATCACTGAGCCACCACGGGAACTCCAAGTAATTGACTTTTAATCTCTTCTTAGCATATATTCATTTAGGCTCTTCATTTCCTTTTAAGGAGAGTTCAGTGTCTTATTGTAATTATTAATCTCAAAATATTTTCTTCTAAAATTTATTTTTAAAATTTTATTGTAGCGTGGTCGACTTAAAATGTGTTAGTTTTAGGTGTACAGCAAAGTGAATCTGTTACACATGTAGGTATATCCATTCCTTTTCAGATTCTTTCCCAATATAGGTTATTACAGAGTATTGAGCAGATTTCCCTGTGCTGTAGAGTAGGTCCTTGCTACTTACCTATTTTATATACAGTGGTGTGTATAGGTTAATCCCAGCCTACCAACCTATCCCTCCCCTCATTGTTTCCCCTTAGGGTAAACTTAAGTTTGGTTTTGAAATCTTTGAGTCTCTTTGTGTTTTGTGAATAAGTTCTTTTATATCATTTTTTATCAGATTCCATATATTAGCAATCTTATATGATATTGGTCTTTGTGTGTCTGACCTCACTTAGTATAGTAATTTGTAGATCCATCTATGTTACTGCTAATGGCATTATTTCATTTTCTGGCTAACATTCCATTACATATATGTACCACATCTTGTTTATCCATTTCTCTGGTGAGGGACATTTATTTAGGTTGCTTCCTTTGTTGTTGTTGTTGCTGTTGTTGCTGTTGTGTGTGTGCCTTTTTTTTGCCTTTTCTAGGGCCGCTTCCCATGGCATATGGAGGTTCCCAGGCTAGGGGTCGAATTGGAGCCAGAGCCACAGCAACACTGGATCCGAGCTGCATCTGCAACCTACACCACAGCTCATGGCAACGCCGGATCCTTAACCCACTGAGCAAGGCCAGGGATCGAACCTGCAGCCTCATGGTTCCTAGTCGGATTCATTAACCACTGCGCCATGATGGGAACTCCTGTGTATGCATGTTTTTAAGATTTTATTTTTTTTAATAGTTGATTTACAATGTTCTGTCAATTTCGGCTGTAGAGCAAAGTGACTCAGGCACATATACATACATATATATATATGCATACACACAGATTCTTTTTCTCACCTTATCCTCCATCATGTTCCATCACAAGTGACTGGATAGAGTTCCCTGGGCTGTACTGCAGGATCTCATTGCTTATTTTCTCCATATGCAATGGTTTGCATCTGCTACGCCAAACTCCCAGTCCATTCTACTTCCTCCCCTTCCCCCTTGACAACCACAAGTCTGTACTCCATGTCCATGAATTTCTTTTCTGTAGATAGGTTCCTTTGTGCCATATATTGGATTCCAGATATAAGTGATATATGGTATTTGTCTTCTGACTGACTTCACTTAGTATGAGAGTCTCTAGTTCCAACCATGTTGCTGCAAATGGCATTAGTTTGTCTTTTTTGTGGATGAATAATATCCCATTGTATAAATGTACCACATTTTCTTAATCCATTCATCCGTCAATGGACATTTGTGTTGTTTCCTTGCCTTGGCTGTTATGGATAGCACTGCAGTGAACATAGGGGTGCATGTATCTTTTTCAATGAATGTTTGTCCAGATATATGCCTAGGAGTGGGATTACTGGATCATACGGTGGTTCTATACTTCGATTTCTGAGGTACCGCCATACTGTTTTCCATAGTGATTGTACCAATTTACATTCCCACCAACAGTGAAGGAGGGTTCCCTTTTCTCCATATCCTCTCCAGCATTTGTTATTTGTCGACTTGTTAATGTTGGCTCTTCTGACTGATATGAGGTGATACCTCATTGTAGTTTTTTTTTTTTTTTTTGTCTTTTTGCTATTTCTTGGGCCGCTCCTGCAGCATATGGAAGTTCCCAGGCTAGGGGTCGAATCGGAGCTGTAGCCACCCGCCTACGCCAGAGCCACAGCAGCACGGGATCCAAGCCGCGTCTGCGACCTACACCTACACCACAGCTCACGGCAACGCCGGACCCTTAACCCACTGAGCAAGGGCAGGGACCAAACCCGCAACCTCATGGTTCCTAGTTGGATTCGTTAACCACTGCACCACAACGGGAACTCCTCATGGTAGTTTTGATTTGCATTTCTCTAATAAGTGTTGACCATTTATTTTTATGTGCATATTGGCCATCTATTTATCTTTAGAGAAATGATTATTCAGGTCTCCTGCCCATTTTCCAATTGGGTTTTTTTTTTTTTTTTTGCTGTTCAATTGTAGAAGTTGTATATTTTAGAGATTAAGCCCTTGTTGGTTGCACTGCTTGAAACTGTTTTCTTCCATTCTGTAGGTTTTTTGTTTTTTTTTTATGGTTTCCTTTGCCATGCAAAATCTTGTAAGTTTGATTAGGAACCATTTGTTTATTTTTGTTTTTATTGCTGTTGCCTTGGGAGACCTAAGAAAACGCACAGTTGATGTCAGAATGTTTTGCCTGTGTTCTCTTCTAGGAGTTTTATGGTGTCTTGTTTTTTTCCATGTTTTGGCTATTGTGAATAATACTGCAGTGAACACTGGGGTGCATGTATCTTTTCAAATTATGGTTTTCTCTGAATAGATGCCCTGGAGTGGGATTGCTGGATTATGTGGTAAATTCTATTTTTAGTTTTTTTTAAAAGGAATCTCCATGCTTCTCCAGTTTACATTCCAACCAACAGTGTAAGATGTTTCCCATTTCTCCAAACTCTCTGAAGCATTTATTTTTTTGTAGATTTTTGGATGATGGCTATTCTGACCAGTGCGAGGTGATACCTCATTGTAGTTATGATTTACATTTCACAAATAAAAAGTGATGTTGAACATCTTTTCATAGGTTTTTTGGCCAGCTCTCTTGTCGTCTTTGGAGAAATGTCTCCTTACATCTTCTGACTATTTTTTTTAATTTGGTGATTTGGTTTTTTAATCTAAAGCTGTATGGGATATTTGTATATTTTGTTGATGAATCCTTTGTCAATTGCTTTGTTTGCAAAGATTTTCTCCCATTCTGTGAATGGTCTTGTCTTTTTTTTTTATGATTTCATTGGCTGGGAAAAAGCTTTTAAGCTTACTACAGTCCCCTTGGCTTATTTTTGGTTTTAATTACTCCAGGAGGTTGAACCCAAAGGATATTACTTGATTTATATCAAAACAGTGTTCTGCCTATATTTTCCTCTAGAGTTTTATAGTACCTGCTCTTACATTTAGGTCTTCAGTGGATTTTGAGTTTATGTGTATGGTGTAAGAGAACCTAAACTTAACCTACCTCAAAATGATCAAGGCCTTATATGACACATCCACAGTTAACATCATTGTCAATGCTGAAAAGCTGAAATAATTTTGTGTAAGATCAGGAAAAAGACAAGGATGTCCACTCTCAGCCCTTTTATTCAACACAGGTTTGGAAGTCCTAGCTATGGCAATCAGAAGAAAAATAAAAAGAATCCAAATTGGAAAAGAAGTGAAACTGTTGCCGTTTACAGATGATGTGATATTATACAGTTTCTGGTAGCATCTTTAGGATGTTCTATCAATGAATTTTGTAAAGTGGCAGGATACAAAATTATACATAGAAATCTCTTGCCTTCCTATACACTAACAAAGATCGGAAAGAGAAATTGAGACCATTCCACTTACCATCACATCAAAAAGAATATAATATCTAGGAATAAACCACCTAAGGAGGCAAAAGGCTTGTACTCTGAAAACTCTTAAGACATGGTTGAAAGAAATTAAAGGGGATACAAAGAAACTGAGGAGGATACAAAGAGAAAGATAGACAATGTTCTTACATTGGGAGAATCAGTATTGCCAAGATGACTATACAATCAAGGCAAACTACAGATTCAATGCAATCCCTATCAAATTACCAATGTTTTTCACAGAACTAGAACAAAATAAATTTAAATTGGTATGGAAATTCAAAATACTTTATAATATACATGCTGTGATTTATCTCTGAATAATCTCAAAACATATCACTTCATTTCTAAATACAATTTCATTGTAGTTGGTTAAGTGCTCCGATTTACTTGCATCTCTTAAAACTTGAGAATTTCTTCATAGCCAAACATGAAAAATGTTGGTAAATATTGTATGTGTATTTGAAATTATCAATTCTATCATTATTGACCACAGTACTCTGTATGTTGATTGGGTCAAGTTTATTAAGTTTATTAATTTTGCTAAAAACTTTTTTCTGCTAAGTTTATTGTATAATTTCTATTTTTTTTTTTTTGTCTTTTTAGGGCCACACGCACGGCATATGGAGGTTCCCAGGCCACAGGTCCAATCAGAGCCATTGCCACCAGCCTAGGCCAGAGCCACAGCAATGCCAGATCCGAGCTGCGTCTGTGACCTACACCACAGCTCATGGCAACACCGGATCCCCAACCCCTTGAGTGAGGCCAGGGACTAAACCCGAAACCCCATGGTTCCTAGTTGGATTCGCTTCTGCTGTGCCATGTCGTGAACTCCAAAACAACTTTTTAATTGTTGTTGGTCTCTTTATTAATTACTAGGAGAGGTAGAGTGAAATCCTTTGCAATTAATTGTGCATTTGCCTATTTCCTTTTAATATTGTTAAGTAAACATATTTGGAAATTGAACTACAAACATTCACATTTATTATTTATATTCCTGTTAATTGACACTTTTAGTATCATATATGTGCCTCTTTATTCCCAAAAATGCTTCTTAAAGTCTACATTTTCTGAAAATTTTATTATAACTACCCAAAATTCATTTGGTTAGTGTTTGCTGGTATATATTCATCCATCTTTTTATTTATCTTTATTTTATTTCATTTTACTTGCTTTTTAGGGCCACATCCATGGCATATGGAAGTTCCCAGGCTAGCGGTCGAATGGGAGCTGTAGTCGACAGCCTATGCCACAGCGCCTTACGTTTTATTATTATCAGCTGATAATAAGCTGATACTCATTGGTTTTATAACTGATAATCAATGGTTTTATAACGATACAATCTGTAAACAGTTTTTATGTACTTACAGATACTTCTTGCCACTTGTTTTGTCTTTTCCTATTTTTGGTTCCTTTTTTTCCTTATTCTTTTGGGATTGTTTTAAAATTTTTCCATACTCATTTGTTGTATTTTTTTCTACTCATTTTGTAGTCACACAACAAATGACAATATGAACCCTTGATTTTGAATATAAACTAGTACATTATCAGTTAGACAATGATAAACTCTTTAACTTCATTCCATCCAAATTTGGTTTTCCTTTTTTCATTAAATTTATTCAATTTTAGTGTCACAAAGTATGATTTCCATTGTTTTGTATGCTAGGTATGTATTTCCATTTACATGTACATTTGAATTAATATTCCTTTATATTTCATGCACTCTCTACAAACCACCTGGGCTCATTTTGCTTCTAACTAAATGATTTCTTTTAGTTTTACTTTAAGTGAAGATTTACTGGCAAATATTTGTTTCTGTTCATTAGAAAATATGTTGATTTTCTCTTTGATCTGAAGGTTGTTTTTGATGGTTATAGAATTCTGTTATTTATAGTCCTTCGAAGATGACATTGAGATGTCTTGCAATTTCTGTTTCTGTTGAGAAGTCAACTTTCAGTTTTATTCTTTTTAAAAGATACTTTAAGAGAAATATTTAAAGGTAATTTCAGAGAATGGGCTTTAGGTGGGAGTGTCCAAACCCACTGAAGGCATGAAGGACCAGGTACAGAGCAGCTGCTGCTCCTGTATCATCTCTCTACTCTGAGGCAAACTCCAAGTGCTTTATTTTTCAAGATTTTGTCCTGACAAGAACAAGCTGAACTTAAACATGATAAAAAATTTGTAATACAATGTTGATTTTTTTTAAAATGTCATTTTGAACTTCTTAGCCTGTTTCAAATTTTTAATTTTTTCCTCTGACTCTTTTCAGTTGCTCTTTTTCCTCCTGTCTGTCAGTCTTCCATGTCCCACTTTTCATTAGGTTGGCAATTTTAAGAGCTCTCAATACTACCATGTTTCATTATAGTGATGGATATTGTATGTTCCTTCTGAAGCTGAAACTGGAATGTAGAGTTTGGCTGTTGGGCATAAAGGTTGACATCCTTTCCATGAGCTCATTTAACACATCATTAATTACTAGGTATGTAATCAGGTAAGAGGCAAACATCTTGCAAGATACAAGATGAAAGATGCTTAGTGGCTTCCTCTCTGAGAGTTGCTGAGGAGATCGTAAGTCCCACAATCAATCTTGAAGTGATTCCTTCATGTAGTCCACTTTCTTCCCCAGTAAATGTCTCATTGGGCCATTGCCCATACTACTCATTTCTCTTGAACTCTACCCCGTTTTTGATGGATCATTTGCAGATTGTATCCTAGTCTTATATCAATTCTGGTGGCCAGTCCTGCAGCTGCCTAACAAAGAGCTCCTTTTTTGTGGTCCTAGGGTCTTGTCAAGTTAGGTTGCTTTTTTTTATAGTCTCCCTGGAAGCTGCAATTCAAATAGAGAGTATTTATCCAAGTAGAAAGAATTTTACAACCCCTAGAGTGGTACTTGTGGTTAAAATTATAGTCAATTCATTTGCCCCTGCATAAAGTGACTCCCTTACTGCCAATAACTTCAATCTTATCATGTACTCATTCAAAACTGTGCTTTACTCATCGTTTTTTTCCGTATCTTCATGGCTTTTTCTTTGATCATTCTTGAACATGCTCTATTAACACAGTTCTAGAATGTCAGAATTGGAGGCATCTGAATACACTACAGCCCAAAGGGGCTACTTCTGTGTGTCTCAAACTAAGGAATGTCTACTCTCTTCTAAAATAGAATCCTCTTTTTTTTTTTTTTTAAGGCAAAAGGCCAGTTGTTTGTCTCTTACTAAAATATGGTTGATTTATAATTTGTGTAAATTTCTGCTCTACAAACAAAGTGATTCAGATATACCTATGTCTACATATTCTTTTTCATATTTTCCATTGTGGCTTCTAAGAGGTTATTGAATATACTTCCCTGTGTTATCCAGTAGGACTTTGTTGTTTATCCATCCTATATATAAGAGTTTGCATTTGCTAACCCCAGACTCTCAATAATCCATCCCTCTCCCACCTCTCTTCCTCCTTGGCAACCACATGTCCATTCTCTGTACTTGTGAGTCTGTTTTCTGTTCTGTAGATAGGTTCATTTGTGTCTTATTTAAGATTTCACATATGAGTGTTATCACAGGTATTCCTCTCTCTTATTTGGTGGAGGATGATTATCTGTAGATCCCTCCAGGTTGCTGCAAATGGAATTATTTGTCTTTTTTAAATGGCTGAGTAGTGTTTCATTGTGTATAAGTATCATATCTTTATCCATTCATATATCAGTGACATTTAGGTTGTTTCCATGTCTTGGCTTTTGTGACTAGTGCTGCTATGAAATAGGGGTGCCTGAATCTTTTTGAATTATGGTGTTTTCTGGATATATGCCCAGGAATGGTATTGCTGGATTATATGACAACTCTATTTTTAGGTTTTTGAGGACCCTCTATCCTGTTTTCCATAGTGACTGTAGCAATTAATGCTCCCACTAACAGTGTAAGAGAGTTCCCTTTTCTCCCTCACTTGACAGCTTTTATTTATAGACTTTTCAAATAAGGGTAATTCTGACTTGTGTGTTGGTACTTCATTGCAGTTTTTATTTGAACTTCTCTGATAATTAGTGATGATGTGTATCTGTTCATGTGCCTATTGGCCATCTGTATATCTTCTTAGAAGAAATGTCTCCTTAGGAGTTCCCGTCGTGGTGCAGTGGTTAACGAATCCGACTAGGAACCATGAGGTTGCAGGTTCGATCCCTGGCCTTGCTGAGTGGGTTAACGATCCGGCGTTGCTGTGAGCTGTGGTGTAGGTTGCAGACGCGCTCGGATCCCGCGTTGCTGTGGCTCTGGCGTAGGCCGGTGGCTGCAGCTCCGATTCAACCCCTAGCCTGGGATCCTCCATATGCCGCGGGAGCGGCCCAAGAAATAGCAACAACAACAACAAAAAGACAAAAGACAAAAAAAAAAAAAAAGAAAAGAAATGTCTCCTTAGGTCTTCTGCCCCTTTTTGATTGGGTTGTTTGTTTTTGGTATTAAATAGTATAAACTGTTGATATATTTTGGAGGCCCCATCAGTTCCATCATTTACAAATATTTTCTCCCAGCCCATAGGTCATCTTTCTTGTTTTTATGGTTGCCATTGCTGTGCAAAAGCTTATAAGTCTGGTTAGGTCCCATTTGTTGGATTTTATTTCTATTGACTTAAGAGACTGACCTAAGAAAACACTGGTATGATTTACTTCAGAGAACGTACTGCCTATGTTCTCGTTTAGGAGTTTTATGATGTCGTATCGTATATGTAAGTCTTTAAGCCATTTCGAGCTGATTTTTGTTGATGGTGTGGAGGTGTGTTCAAACTTGATTAACAGGAAGCTGTGCCAATTATCCAACAGCACTTGCTAAAGAGACTGTCTCTTCCTCATGGTATATTCTTGTCTCCTTGGTCCAAGATTAATTGACCATAGGTGTGTGGCTTTGTTTCCGGGCTCTTTATTCTCTTCCGTAGATCCATATGTCTGTTTTTGTGCCAGGAACAGTTTTGAGTACCATAGTTTTGTAATATTATCTGAAGTCTGGCTCTGGCATAACGCCTCCTTCAAGCAAAAGGGCAATTCTTAATTTCAAGAGTTTTCTTGGACCTGGAACTCATGCATTAGTTAGTATAGCCCAGTGGTAGACTAGAAATGCTCTGGATCACCTATATTGCTTAAGGGGTACATTTAGAATATATGAAAATGTATAATACTAGAATGTTCTGAGGTTGGTGCTTTATTTTTATTTTATTTTATTTTTTGTCATTGTAGGGCCACACTCGCAGCATATGGAGGTTCCCAGGCTAGGGATCTAATCAGAGATATAGCTGCTGGCCTACGCCAGAGCCACAGCAATGCCAGATCCAAGATGCATCTGCGACCTACACTGCAGCTCACAGCAACGCCAGATCCTTAGCCCACTGAGCGAGGCCAGGGATCGAACCCGAAATCTCATGGTTCCTAGTCGGACTTGTTTCCACTGCTCCACGACGGGAACTCCGTAATCATTTTTCCAACTCTTGCTCTTCTCTTAGCTTTTGGCTTCTGAACTTAAAAATTATATCAGTACACCACGTAAGTAAATTCTATGGGGAGGTAGAGACCTTTTAGAAAAGTTTACTGAGAAGGCAGATTCCTTTATTACTTCCTCTAAATTTAACACAAAAATGCTGTCAAATGCATGATATTGGCTTTTTCCCCCCAAGCATGATGATTTTTTTCCCCCATTGTCGTGACTTTTATGTCCTGCATTTCACTCTAGGCATAGCACACATTTTTTCCACTGTTGGGGAATGTTTTAGGTATTGGCTAGCTGGATTGACCACCATCCTTTGTTTAGTTCACTGGCCCCTGAATCCTGCCATGTCTTCATTTCCTCCCTCAATACAATGGCACTGGGTCAAAACCACTTTTAAACCACACACCAAATGAGTTGCAGGCAATCCAGGGCTCTCACACTACCAAGAGGGGCTGCCCTATTCTGAGGAGCCTGGCTCTTTGCAGAGAATTGAGCCTTAATTATTGCTGATGGCCCATTTGGCTGGAGCTCAGTTCTGTGCCCTGTTTGCCTGCTGTCCTTGCCCACACTGTGTCGTTTTCATTTTCAGACCCACACCCCCCGATTTGTCCTGCTCACCAGCCATTAACTTACCTGCCGCTACCTGTCCGGTACTGCTTCGCAGCTGTTATTTCCCTGCCAGGCTCAGGTCTAGAAAGCCTCTCTTGAAGTCACCTGCCAGGCTCAGTCTGGGCCCTTGCCCAGGCTGCAGAGGAAGAAGGGACAGGAGTTAGATGGCCTGCCACATGCTATCACTGGTATCGCATTCCCTCCGTGTCCCAGTGCAACCTGAAATAGCCGGGCGAAACTTTTATGCCTCAAACAAATGCCATTCCCGGGCCATCTGAGAGTTTGCATAATTTAAGATATAGAAGAACATGTGTTCAACAGTTTTGATCAAGGCAATAGAATGGGAAGTGCGGGGACCTAGATACCGAATAAAAAAACCACGCTCCCAAAGTTATTTATAATACCTTTGTTAATGCTTGAACATTCTCAGAAAAACCTGGAAATCCGATACAATCTACTTCAGAGCGCTGAATCGTTTTCCTCTATATATTTCTGCAGGAAATACGTGTCCTGTAAATGTAGGACAGTCTTAGACTAAACTAGTTGTCCTCACTTAGGTTTCTGTCACTTGAAAGGCTCAGTGTGTTCTCTTAGCTATAAAAACTCACCTCACAAGGCACAGTTGACCCCTCCAGCCTTCCCTGAAACCTCTGAGTTTGGCCTTCATGTAGAATGAGGAGTCCTCAGCCCCATCGGGCTAAATCTAGGCTTTGCCACCTAGCCATCATATGACTTACGCCCCTATTCTTATGTCTTTTGTGTACTGAGGGAGCAATACTGTCTGTCCAGTTTCTCATTTGGTCTAACAATTCAACAAGCTGTAAAATGTTAGGTGAACTAATGATAGAAAAACATATGGGGGTTGCCGTTGTGGCTCAGTGGGTTAAGAACCTGACATCGTGTCCATGAAGATGTGGGATCAATCCCTGGCCTTGGTCAGTGTGTTAAGGATCCAGTGTTGCCACAGGCTTTGGCATAGGTTGCAGATGTGGCGCCGACCTGGTGTGGTTGTGGCTGTGGTGTAGGCCAGCAGCTGCAGCTCCAATTCGACTCCTAGCCCGGGAACTTGCTTATGCTACAGGTGTGGCTGTAATTAAAAGAAAAAAAAGAAAAATGCACTGTAGTATTTCCTAAGAATGTACTCCTTGCCTCTCTTGTCTTTTGATACATAAGTACAGAAAAACTCCCTAGGTATAAACTGGAAAAAAAAAATAGAGCTAGCAGTAAAAACCTAGTCTATGTTCCTCCACATTTAATCCTCCAACAAACCTAGAGGTGGGGAATATTCCCATTTTGCAGCTGGAGCTGAAGCCCAAAGAGGTTAAGTGACCTGCCTAAGAACACACAGCACATAGGCGGTGGAGCAAAGGTTCTAACCCTGCTGTCTCCGGAGCGTGCCTTCTTAGCACTAAGTGGTGCTCCTGTCTCAGTGCCGCAGATGATGCTGAGGCTGTGGTCCCTTCACTTAACCTTACCTTTTATTTTTTTGTCTTTTTCTGGGGCTGCACCTGAGGCATGTGGAGGTTCCCAGGCTAGGGGGCTAATCAGAGCTGTAGCCACACCACAGCCACAGCCATGCTGCATCCTTAACCCGCTGAGCAAGGCCAGGGATCGAACCTGCAACCTCATGGTTCATAGTCGGATGCGTGAAACCACTGAGCCACGACGGGAACTCCTACCTTTTATGCTTTAAATCTTTCCAGCTGGTTGTCCCTCGCTGCCTTCTCTGCCGCTTCGGGGGAAAGAGCTGAGCACCAGCCGTGGGGCCTGGTGCTTGCTGGTCTCTTCAGTCACTGCATACGGCAGCTCTGCTGTGGCCTCCTGAGTGCTCCGTCTCTGGCTGCTCCATAGCCTAGAGCTGTCGTGTGGCTTAGTCTTTGTTTTCTTCTGGGCAAAGAGAGGCTCGGATGTTTGCATTGTTCTCTGGGAGGCAGATGCTCCATTATGGGGATCCTAGGCTTGGCCTTGGGGATGCAGCAGTGCCAAGACATCAGCCTCCATCAAGCCCCTGGGTGCATCTCCAACCCCTCCAAAGCAGCAGTGTCCATACATCGGTGATTCATGTTGTCCTAGAACTAAGATGCAGCCCCTGCCTGAGACTGAGCTGAACTGAAGTGGGCCGCATGAAAGTGCCCTCCTAGTTGCCCTCGGGGTGGGGTGCGTGGCGGCAGTCCACCGCGTCACCAATGATGCCCCCGTTGATGTTTCTGCTTGTCGGCTCTGCTTTGACGTGTTGCTGCCTTCCGTACTTCCTCACCCTTCTGTTCCAGCACATCCTGACCTGCCCTCTTCTTCCTACAGACCTTTGTTTGGGAGCTTCCTCTTCTTGAACCAGTTTTGCTTTGCTAGAATAAATGATCTCTTTTTCTAAGACCCACCTGAGCAGAGGCGGGCCAGTTTTTGGCTTTGATGACTATTTGTCAGCCATTTGGGTCCAATGTTATTAAAGGGATCCCGGCCTCTTCTGGGCCAGAGAGCTATTCCGTATGATCTGAAAGTTAAAGATGCAGTAACTCCCTTCCAGGCACTGCAGGTAGATGCTTCCGCTCTGCAGGGTCAGCCGTGCTAAACGACTGAGGGAGATGTGTGCTTACGACTCTAGACTAGGTCATGAGTGGTCCACGCAGTGAGTGCACCAGCCTTATGTTCAAGCACATTTGATGGGATTGTCAGCAGTTTTCCCACTGCAGGCATAGTTGTATAAGGAAATGTAGCCGGTCCCATGTATTGAAGAGGGTGGGAAGTCCCTCCTATCCTAATAAAATCTGAAAATCCCAATGCCTTAAAACCGCATGGGTTTATTTTTCCCTCAGGCTGTGTGTCCTGCGGGTTACCTGTTCATTGCAGGTAAGGTGTGTGTTCTAGGTGGTGCAGTGATTCAGAGACCTCGGCGATGTCCTTTCCATCTCAGATTGAAGAGCATCTCAGGGGAGAAGGCCACCCCCGCATGGACCTGTAGGTCACATGTGTCACACGCACATAATACTGAAGATTTTTTTTCTTGGGTGCTTTGTTCGTAAGACTTCAAAAACCTGATGTTTTTCCTGTTCAAGACAAAAGTGATTCAATTTACTCTCTGTTAAGAATTTTAAAGGATCGTGTTGCTTCGGAACATGGCAAAAGAAAATGGGTGAGAATTTTTAAAAATAGGAAGCGTTTTGCTGAACGTTTCCAGAATGTTGAATCTGTTTGGTATAGAATATACATACTTGACGCGTTCCTACTGTGGCTCAGCAGGTTGAGGACTTCAAATTGTCCCTGTGAGGATGCAGGTTCAATCCCTGGCCTTGCTCAGTGAATTAAGGATCTGGTGTTGGCCACCAGCTGTGGCGTGGGTCATAGATGCAGCTCAGATCTGGTGTTGCCCTGACTGTGCTGTAGGCTGGCAGCTGCAGCTCCAATTTGACCCCTGGCCCAGGAACTTCCATCTGCTGTGGGTGTGGCTGTAATATAGAAAAAGAAAAAAAAAGAATATGTATACTTCATGCTTGTAGAAAAGTCACCGTTCTCATGGAGGCATGATGAATGGGAGACGGTGAGCTGGGGCTGAAGCCTTCAATTTTGTCTTCCCCTGTTGTTTAAAAACATGTTTTTTTTTAAAGTGGTTCACCTATTCTTGTGTAATTTTAAGAGAAAGAAAATGTAGGGGGTGGAGGAGAGAAGAAACTTTTTCCACAGCTCATGACATGTGTTTTAAATGTGTATCAGGCCACATCCGTCTGAGTGGGTCCTGTCAGCAGCTACGTCCGATTCTAGACCGGCTGTTGGATACTCTCGGCTGTTCACGCTTCCTTATGTGCTTTAGGAGGCGTCTGTCGAACTTGTGACTAAATCTGTCAATTTTTATAGCAGTTGCATTGGATTAATAGGTTACTGTTAATCTGAACATTTCTTCCCTGTGACAGTCATTTTTTTAATAATGATTTTTTTTCCATTAGAGCTGGTTTACAGTATTTGTCAGTTTTCTGCTGTACAGCAAGGTGACCCAGTCACACATACATGTATACATTCTTTTTTCTCCCATTATCGTGCTCCATCCCCAGTGAGCAGACCTAGTTCCCAGTGCTGCACAGGAGCACCCAGTGACAGTCATCTAAGAACATAATGTACCTACTTTAGGTTTCGTAACTGTTGTTCAATAAAACTTGATTTTTTTCTCTGCAGTAATGCATTTTTTAGATTTGTTCCTAAGTATCTTACACTGCTAAGAGTATCTTTCAGTGATATTTTTCTAATTTTTAAGAATTTCTTTTCTAAAGTGGCATAGAGAAATGCAGTTGATTTTTGTTGATTCTTTTGTTTTGTTTTCTGTGCTTTTTTGGGTTTTTTGGCCACTCCCAGAGCATGTATAAGTCCCTGGGACCAGGGCCTAGGACAAAAGAACCCCAAATGGATGAACAGTATTACTGATTTGTGCGTCTTCTCTCCAAAACCCAGGCCAAGTATGTGCCCTTAGGTTTTGTTATCTAGAGGTAGGACGTTTGACTGTTTTCAGTACTTCTGCTTTGATGCATGTTTTCCTTATGTTCATGCACTTGGGCTAGTGACATGTTGACTAAAAGTGGTGATAGCAAGTGTTGTGGTTCTACTCTGTTTTCACAAAAGGGCTAATTATTGCGATTAGTATTATTGTTATTTATGGAGTGGGTTGTTTTGTACACACACTGTTAAGTTATAGATGTTTTCTTCTGCTTTTAGCTTATTTTGGTCCTAAAAGAAATTCATTCCTAAAGATATTGGTCATAAATAAATCATGTGAATTTTTAAGACTGTTTTTATGGTGAATTATATTGATACATTTTAAAATTAAAAACAATTTTGCAAATCTTGTATAAACTTTGTCAGGAGAGTTAAGCTTTTTCTGTTTATGAATTCTCTTTGCTTATGTTTTAGTTAAGAAAAAATTTCGTTATATATATGAGTGTGATTGGTCTTTCATTTTCTTTCTCGTATTCTCCCATTTTTATATTGTCTGTCTCCCAAACATTCTTTCAGTTATGACTGATTCATAAAATAAGCTGGGAAATATTCTTTTATTCCCTTTGCAATAATGTTTGTAAAAATTGGAATTACAGCTTTTGCAAACGTGTGGTATAACTTGATTTGCACAACTCTCTGGGCCCACTGTTTTCCTTGTGGAAAAAAGTTTAACTTTAGACTATAATAGATAGTACTATGAATGTTGAAAACATTTTAAAAATTATCTTTCAATATTGAGGTATAATTTGCACCAAATATACACATCTTAAGTATAAAGCTTGATGAAGTTGTAAAAATGCATTCATCTGGGAGTCCCTGTTGTAGCTCAGCAGGAAGGAAGCCAACTAGCATCCTTGAGGATACGGGTTTGGTCCCTGGCCTTGCTCACTGGGTTAAGGATCTGGTGTGGCTCTGAGCTGTGGTGTAGGTCACAGATGCAGCCCGGATCCCATGTGGCTGTAGCATAGGACAGCAACCATAGCTTTGATTCGACCTCTAGCCTGGAAACTTTGATATGCCACACTATGGAAATGCAGCCTTAAAAAGCCAAAAATAGTTAAATAAATAAATAAAAATGGATTCATCTGTGTAAGCCCTACCCACATTGAGATAATTTCTTGCTGTCTTCCTTGGACCCTTTCCCCTTTCTTCCTCTGTTTTTTATTTTTTTTTTGGCTTTTTAGGGCTGCACCCAAGGCATATGGAAGTTCCCAGGCTAGGGGTCAAATTGGAGCTGCAGCTGCTGACCTACACCACAGCCACATCAGTGCCAGATCCAAGCTACAGCATGACCTACATCACAGCTCACAGCAACGCCGGATGCCCAACCCACTGAGTGAGGCCAGGGATCCAACTGCATCCTTCCGGATACTCGTAGGATTTGCTTTATCTGTGCCACGATGGGAACTCCTCTTGCTGTCCTTTAAAGAGAGAGTGCGCTATTCTGCCTTCTCTCACCACAGATGAGCTTTCGCCTCCACACGTCGTATAAATGGTATTAAACAGTATGTTCTTGGTGAGCCTGTCATCTGTAACTCATGTTAGTATCTGTGAGACTTTTTTTTTTGTCTTTTCTGTTGTTGTTGTTGCTATTTCTTGGGCCGCTCCCTCGGCATATGGAGGTTCCCAGGCTAGGGGTTGAATCGGAGCTGCAGCCACCGGCCTGTGCCAGAGCCACAGCAACGCGGGATCCGAGCCGCATCTGAGACCTACACCACAGCTCACGGCAACGCCGGATCGTTAACCCACTGAGCAAGGGCAGGGACCGAACCCGCAACGTCATGGTTCCTAGTCGGATTTGTTAACCACTGCGCCATGACGGGAACTCCCGTATCTGTGAGATTTAATCCATGTTGTTGCTTGTAGCAGTAGTTCATTTTTCTTTCATTGTTTCATTCTTCCAGTATATGAATATACTACAGTTTATTCTGCAGTTGATAGATGCTTGATTTCTTTCCAGCTCTTTTTTCTTAAATCAGTCTAACTTGGAAATGTTTTAAGGGACTTGTCTAATTTGCCTAAGAACTCAAGTTTAATTCTCATTTTCCACAGTCTTATATTTGTAATCACATTGCAAGTGCAGTTTATGCCTCTGTTTTCACATCAGATACTACTTATTACACATCCACTGTCTTTCTAGACCGGTTA
Organism: Phacochoerus africanus; assembly: GCF_016906955.1. Classification (NCBI taxonomy): domain Eukaryota; kingdom Metazoa; phylum Chordata; class Mammalia; order Artiodactyla; family Suidae; genus Phacochoerus; species Phacochoerus africanus. The sequence goes on along the minus strand of NC_062555.1, from coordinate 12,170,312 downwards.
AGCCAGAGGTTTGTCAAGTTTACCAGTAAATCCATGGGTGCTAAAAACTCAAGGTTATCCCTTGATTTTGTCCATCAACAGGACATAGGCCTCAAGGGCTTGAAAAACTAATCTTTTGACAGTAAGCTCTTTCGCAATAATGAGTGTGCACTTAGAGTTGTCAGCAATACCATTTTTTGACTATTTCAAAAGAAGGCAATTCTGATTCACTGATGTCTTTACAACTGAAGAAATTGCTAGCCACTCTCAGGGGTAGATTTCAAAACTGGTCGCAAGTTCTCTGGGTTCTGTTGTGTGCAGCCCTTTATAATATGACTCCTCTTTGAAGCGTGAAAGTCCGTTTCATAGCCTTGATCCGGGCTTGGTCACATGACTGGGTTTGGTCAGTGAAACAAGCCGAAGCCTGGATCTTCCTTCTACATTAGGGTCTCCCATCTTAAGTTGCTGAGAATTTTTTCTGCTACAGTCAGAGCGAGCTTGGGGTAGACTCCCATGATCATCCAGCCAAGTTCTAGAAGCTAGTGTGAGGCCGCATGAGACCATCCAGCCTCAGCCAAGCTGGTCCAGAGCAGAACTACCCAGGGGACCCACAAAACTATTAGGAAAATAGTAGCACATGTGGCGCCTTCAGTTTAACTGAACTTTCTTCCTTTATTTTTCCCTGTGTTTCTCAGGCACTCCTAGTAGTAGTAGGACTGTTGTGCCCAATTCATTTAGCGATGTGCCTTTGGGACTGATAGTACCCCATGCACAAGTGGAGGCGTATGTCCATCCATTGTCTGCCTTTGCAAGTGACAGTCCGAGTTTCTGAATGTGGCGCAGAGTCGCTGATCTCAGATGGTCTATTTTGAGTCATGGCTTCTACCACAAAGTGGGAGTTGGCATGTGGTGGAAGATATCTTACCACCCAAACGATGCACGGAAACGCCACAGGTAAAAATTCAAGGTAATCCTTGGATTCAGAGACCTGAAGAGAAGCCAGCTCTTGAATAACCCCTTTGAAGACAAATATTGGTGACCTCTTTTGTAAAGGTGTGAATAATATATCTGTCCATTTCACTGTGTCCTATATCTCTTTCCAAACACATTTTTCTAAATTTTCAGAAGTCCTTGCATATTACCTGGTTTTATATTAATTTGCTTTTTAATGAAAACTTGCCCTTGCAAGTGTGGAATAATCAAGTAGAGAGAGTAGGAAAATTTGACGAAAGGAGAAGATTTCCTGTGGAAGCACCTAGTTCTGGTTGATAAAATTGATACTTAAAAGGGGTAGGGCCAGGTCTGTCTTAGAAATGAAAGGAAATCTGAGAGCAGACAGTTTAAATATGTCTCTAGCTGCTTTACTAACTAGAAACACCGTACACACACTTGTTTCATTTCTAAATGTTTCTCTAAATGAGACAACTTAGACAAAAATAAAAACCCCAATTGGCTAGTTGTTTCCCAAGTGAGTTTTCCATTTTTAAAGGCAGTAATGGAGGAATAGAAGTATCAGTTGTTTTTTGAATATTTCTCCTTTAGTACGAGAAATCCCAGATGGTCGAAGAGAGAAAGAGTTCGGGATGTAATAAAACTAAATAGAATTGATATCAAGCCTGCGTTCAGCAATAGACACATTCCTATCCAATCAAGCAGCTAAAAAGTCAGCAACAGCTCCTGTAGTTAAAAATCTCTCATCTTTCAAAAGCAAAATTTAGAGATAACGTGAGATGCTCCTCTGAATCAAGACAAGCATGTATATTTAAGAGAAGGTGTTCTGGGGTGAAGGAACTTTCTTCAGTGAAACCAACTTTTAGGGTAGCAATATGTCTGTAACGTAGAAAAGAGAAAGCACAGGAAATGACTTGTTGTGTTCCTGTCTCTGCATGGCAGGTCATTTGGCTAACACGATTAAATGGATTGAGGTGCGTGAAAGCTGGGGGAAGGGGAGGGGCCAAAAAGGGATTAGAAGAAAAGGTGCCGTGCTACTTTAAAATTATGCATGCCTGGCCCCATCCTGGTCCCTCCCACCGCTGGAGGCACCTGTCGAGGGCTTGGGGAGCTCCGTTCCAGCCAGCAGGCCAGCAGACTGCGCTCTGCTTTTCAGGTAACCAGGTGTGTGCTGTGCAGAATGCCTGACTTGGGCTCCCAAGTCTTCCTTGCAGCCTTCGTGCTGCTGAGGCCTATTTGCTGAGAGTATCTGGGGGTTAAGGCACCGTTGCCAGGCAACCAGGGACAGTGGTCCTGTGAAGAGCCATTTGTCACACTGAGGGGACTGGTTGAAATGCAATAAAGAAATGGTAACTCAGCTTATTTATCAATACAATTACTTACCCAGTTTTAGGGTCCATATGTAACCTACAAATATGTAGTCAAATGAGGAAACACACAAGCGTTGGCTAAATACTAAGGCGTGGGACGGACAGATGGTGTTGGGTTTCTAATCAGCTTTACCACGAGCTTAAAGTTGCCTCACATGCTGGGATGGGGCGGGGTGTGTGTGTGTGTGTGACCCGAAGTGCTTGGCCAGCTTTATTCTGGACCTGTGCAAGTTAGCACTGTGCTCAAGCAACCGGTGCACAGGTAGAGGAAATCTATATAGTCCTTTACCTTGTTCAGTAGAGTGGAGGGTGCTCATTCTCTTGGGGTGGGGGGTGTAGCAATCTGAAGTGACCATGGGGGAGAAATGCAGTAACATAAACACATGGAGATGAGTGAAACGCCGGTCCCCTGGGGTGCTTGATTTGCTCAATAGCAGGCAGGTGGTTTCTGACTGTATGAGTATTTGACTCCAGACCATGTCCTTCTAAATGTTTTTTTTTTGAGCGGTTGTTTAGAAAAGAACCAAAGTTGGAAAGACCCCCCCTGCCACTTTGTCTTGACGGGCTGTTTTTGATTTGCAGAGCCCAGCTGCTACTCCGGTCGTGACCTCTGCCGAGAAGGCCTTCAGTGTCGCCCCAGTGTGAAGTTGCCCGAAAAAAAGGAGCCTTCCAACGTTGCTTAAAGCACCCTGCTCTCAGGTGTTGCTGGCCAGTCCGATGGCCTTATTATTTATTTAGGGCTGCTTTCCTGGGAGGAGAATGCTTTTGTGTAAACATGCATCGCCTGGCTCTTTCCCTGGGCCTCGGCTTCTTGTTTCACGTCCCTGAAACGTGGCTCTTTGCCTATTTCGCTTCCGTGTCGTGGGCTGACACCCAGGGCCTTTTCCCCAGGCTGGAGAACGTGGGCGCTTTCAAGAAGGTCTCCGTCGTGCCAACCCACGCGACTTGTGGCCTCCTGGGCCGGAGCACTTTTTGTCAGAGCCCAGCTGCCGCCGAGAGCCTCCGGGCCTGTCCCCAGCAGTTGTGCATTCAGGATTGCCCGTACCGATCATCACCCGCCACCTACACGGCCCTTTTCTCAGCGGGCCTCCGCAGCTGCGTCATCGTGGACAAGCGAGACTTGAGTCCCAAAGCCCAGAGCCGCTCTGCAAGCCTCATTTTTGGAAATCACAAGAACTGCTTTGCTTCTCCCCCGGCTCCAAGGCTGGCAGCATCATTTACTCTGGCTGTGTGGCTGAAAGCTGAGCAAGAGGGTGTCATGTAAGTTGTGGGGAGGGGGGTTAGCTTTCTGGGGGCTCCTGAGAAATCCAGTCGGTGGTGGCAGCTCAAATCCCCCACCAAACATGAAGGCGCATTGGAATTCATGCCATTGAAGACCCAACTCCTGTGTTGCTCTATCATCTTCATATTCCAAATGTTTTTTTTTTTTTCTCCAAAATTCAAGGTATTTTTCTCCTCTCCAGGGATGAAGTGAACCTTCAAAGAAGTAGGTTAAGATAATTTCATCGCAGGCAGACATGTTTACACCTGGCTCAGTTTGGTGTTCAGTAGCTTAGCTAAACCTTTTGGCCTTTGTTTTCAGAGGCTGAACCAGGCTCAGGGTAAGTTTTAAGGCATGGGGACTAGTAAGCAAAGTAGGGGCTATTTTCAATGCCTTGGTCTAGGTTTGTGTAAACAGCCAACCCTTGCTAGAGTGTACGGTTTTCACTAGACAGACAGCTCTCCCAGGGGTTAGGACTGTGTTTTATGTATCCTTTTTTGGACCAGGAAAGCATGTTTGTTTGAGTGTGGAAGATGTGTTCACTCAAATGAGTGATACTCTTGTCTCTGATGAGAGGTAGCTTTTGACCTCTGTGTTTTGGCTGTTGGGAAGGATTCGGAGGAGCAGAAAGGGTTCCCGAAGCATTTACACCATTGATCCTACTAGAAATGCCTTCCGTGAGTTAGGAGTGGGGCTTCCTTAACATTTTCTGTTATTTTATGTAATTGCCTCTTTTTCATCCTGTAATAGTTGCCTTAACTGATAGTGAAAGTTCCCCCTGAGTCTGTAGAGCCAGCCTGGAACTGGGCGTAAGTGGGGCAGTTCAGAGGCATTTTTTTGGCTTGGCTTTTGTCTTCCTGTAGGCCTTCTGGCTCATCTCCCATGACGTTGTCTTTCTGTGAGGATGTTGGCCAAATACCTGAAAACTTGTGAAACAAACCAGAAAACTCTTACAATCTCATAAGCAAATATGATTTAAGTATCTCTGGTGTTTAGTTTTCATTTGCCAAGTGAGAAGTTGGCATATTTTCCTTAGGTTTTATTTGGAGGGAAAATCATCACAAACCCTTACCCCTGTTTCTGTCTGCCCCCTAAAAGAAAACCCTGTTCCCTTATTGTTTGAAATGTCAGTAAATCCAACCCACTTAGTTTATGCAATGCCTAAAGAGTCTTAAAAATTGGCTCTTGACGAATGTAGTCAGGATGAAATATATTTTTTTTCCCAAGATTTTTCCAAGGGATATAGCTGTACAAAATTCATCTTGTATTGGTATCATTTTGTATAAATAAGGCCGAGGACTATTTATAGAGGCAGTAGCACGTGGTTTATGGTTTTAAGAGTTCCGTGCATCAAGGTCGTTTCCATTCTCAAAATTAAAATGCCTGTGGGAATTGGGGGAATTTCGGGGTGTTTGCACTAGATAAGTAAAACAAACAAAACACGGATTATCCAATTATTGTTTATCCAGGAGCAAAATAAATCCAGTTCCTAAATATTTTGCTACCTGCTGCCTTCTTCTCACATTCATTATCTACAAAACCTAGTATGTTTACAAGCAAACAAAATAGCAGGGAAGATAATCAATAGCATATTAAGAAATGCATTTTCAGTAGGCTTGGGGAAATAAGCCTGCTTTTGGCAAATACATTCTTGAGTAATGGTCACATTCTAACTTGTAGATTTAAACTCAAGAACAGCGATTAGAGGCAGGCTCTTGGTAGATTGTTTTAAGACTTGGGGTTAGGGAATGAAGAGCATCCCTTTCTTTCCCTTGACTTAGAAACTGCCACTCACTAAAGGGGTAAGAAAAATCGCAGGAGCGTTTCCGCAAAACCGTGCTCCCTCTTTGTATAAAATCTGTGGGTCGACTAAACCTATTCGCCTAAGTGAAAATATACTTGTTCTCAAAAACGTTATCACCAAATATGTGTATGAAGTGGAATAAGATAGTGATAGTAAAAGAGGGGCTATTAAGTGTTCTCCCAATATCATTACCTCGCAACTCTCAGAAAAAACTAACGCGAGTGAGAAGGAATAATTGGTGGAACAAGTGCCCTTAAAGGGAAAGTTTTAAACACCTTTAGCAGTAATGCTCGGTTGGCCTGATCTTGGATTCTTCCTTCTCAAGGAGATGACTACTTGCCATTTTTTTGAGCGTCTGCCCTGTACTAGGCTGTGCTTCTCGTTTTAGAAAACACATGATCTTCCGGGAAGACAGAGCGGCGTTATTACTAAGTCAGCACAGCGTACGTGAGCCTAGAGAAAGGCCCCCTAAGCGTCTTGAGCAGGGCTTTAACGTGGAGGTAGATGAATTGAGTGGGAGACCACAGCTGGGTGAAGAAAGGAATCCAGATTCCTCTGGGACTTGAGAAAATTCTCCTCCCCCAGTGCACTGCCTTCTTGAGTTCTTGTCTGTGAGATGCAGGCTGATGAGCATCTTTAATAGCTAGTTATTTGGGGGAGATGTTGATGGCTCATGTCCATGATATTTCTTTAAATAGCAGATTTGGGGGTAGAATCCACTCAGGGATGCTGGCAAACACTGATAATATTCTCTATCCTGACAAAAAGTTGAGCTGCTGTGTTGAAAGGTAACAGCAGGGAAAGGGGCTTGAATTCATGTTTCCGCCCATTGGGTGCAGACTGGCCAGGAACACCCAATGATATAATTAGCATAAGATAAGATAACTTAGAGTCAACATAAGTTAATATAGAAAATAAAAAACCGTAAAAATCCATGTCTAAAGAGGTGGGGAAGGAAGGAGTGCTACTGTGATAAAGAGAGAAGTGATTTAAAAAAAAAATAATGGGGTAACTGGCCTGGCATAGGACCTAGAAATTTTCTGAGAATGCTTCTATTAGAATATGTATGCCTGTGTCTTGAGAGGGGTGGATGATCTTTCCTGCAAGGTCATGAAGCTCATCTCAGTGCCTCAGTTGGGTGGTGTGGTCATGGCAAGCTCGGCAGTCCCCTTAGAGACACTGGCTTTGGCTTCTGGCCAGTTGATGGTGCACTAAGTAAAGGCTGTAGTTGTGCGTTTTCCGTTGCATCCTGAGACTTAAATAGAGCAATTCTGACTTTAGCGCTAGCCGTTTAGAGCCTTCGATGGACACTAAACTGTCTTTACATTCAAAAAATAAAAAGAAAGGAAAGATTTGCACTGGTGGCTCAATACCCAAGCAGTATGTGCTATATGGTGCCGCTTCCTAGAAAAGAAATAGCAGAGGAACTAATGAGCCAATAGGCTAAATGTTGGTTTTGCAGGATGATTCAACCACTTTAGCATCCATTGTGAATGTCTAATGAGGTTCTGGGGGAGTAGACAGTACATAAGAAATCTATTTTTTGTTGAACCGAAGGGGCTTTGGAATCAAAGGACAGCTGGCCCTGAGTATGGTGACTTTCAGGGACTTACTCATTGTGACCCTTTGAGTGGAGTTGGGGTCAGTTACATAACCATGACTGCGTGATGCCTTAGCCTGCCTTTTGGTTGGAGGCTGATATTTTCTCTCTTCTGGTTGCTTCCTAAGGTGTGTCATAGAAAAGACGATGGACGGGAAGATTGTGTTCAAACTTACAATATCTGAGAAAGAGACCATGTTTTATTATCGCACAGTAAATGGTTTGCAGCCTCCAATAAAAGTAATGACACTGGGGAGAATTCTTGTGAAGAAATGGATTCATCTTAGTGTGCAGGTGAGTAAAATAAAAAATATTTAACATTTGGTTAAACACAAGAATCCAACTTCCTTTCTTCCTTTCAAATGGCATCTTCCCTCAAGATCTGAAGCATTCCCTTTTGATGTCAAATATGTGCCAATGGCAACTAAAGGAAAATAATATTTAAATGACCTCAGGATGTAGCTCTTGATAATGTCAGCATTTCTCCCTTAAAATTGCGGTGAAAGTGCCCACAGAAACTTAGGGAAATTCTGTTTCGAGTAATATCCTCAGGAAATTTTTGTTCTATTTGGTGAGTATATTTTATTTGGTTCAAAGATGTGTAAGGGCTCTTTTGCTGTCCAGTGCTAATGTGACTAGTCGTGGCTGTGTTAGGAGCCCCGCCTGGTTTTTACAGCTGTCCTTTGTAGATGGCCTCTGATGATAAGAATAAAATGTGGCTGTTGCGTTAAAAGGCTGACCTTAGAACTAATGAACTTTACACATCAGACACGCCAAAGGTGTTACATTATGACTTGAGTTGTCAAGCACAGTTCGTATTAGCCTTCGAAGCTGCTAAAGGCTGCGATAACTGTGAGATGTGTGGTTTTTTATAGTTCCTGGGGCTAGAGACAGCTTCTTCTTTTGTTTCTTCAGGGCTCTGGAATGGTCCAAGGCAGGCAAACTTCACCCTTGCTTTTTTCTTTTCTTTTTCAGTCAGAGGTACTCTGTACTGCAGTTTTCAGTCTGTGCTCTCACAGGTTCATCCACACAGGGTCCATGCGAACCCCATTTGCACCAGTTACCGTTCATTCACTGTTTACGAAAATAATTGTTGGTTTCTCAACTCTTCCCCTCGCAGTGAAGCAGGGAGTGAGTAGACTTCCTTAGAGGATCTTGAGAATCCGTATTTGGATTTTTATTTTATTTTACTTATTTTTTTTAGGGCTGCCCCCTTGGCATATGGAGGTTCCCAGGCTGGGGGTCAAATTGTAGCTGTAGCTGCTGGTCTATGCCACAGCAATGTCAGATCCAAACCAGGTCTGTGACCTACACCATAGCTCATGCAGCACCAGATCCTTAACCCACTGAGCGAGGCCAGGGACTGAACCTGCTTCCTCAGGGATGCTAGTCAGATTCGTTTCTGCTGAGCCATGGTGGGAACTCCCCATATTTGGACTTTACATGGGCTCTCTTCTTGAGGCTTCAAATACACTTACTTCATACTTATCTTTCTTTGGTCTGATGAGAACTGGGAAATTCTGCCATGTGTGTACACAGCAAGGCATGAAAAGCCTTAGGAAGAACATGAAAAATGTAAATGCAGGACTTCTCATTGTGGGTCAGCGGTGATGAACCGACTAGTATCCATGAAAATGCGGGTTCGATCCCTTGCCTTTCTTGGTGGTTAAGGATCCAGTGTTGCCATAAGCTGCAGCGTAGGTCAGAGACACTGCCTGGATTCCACATTGCTGTGGCTGTAGTGTAGGCCAGTAGCTCCAGCTCTGATACGACCCCTAGCCTGGGAATTTCCATATGCCTGTGGGTATGGCCCTAAAAAGACAAAAAATATATATACACATACATGTATATAAAATGCAGAGAGGGTATTCCCTTTGTGGCTCAGCTGTTGGTGAACCCGACTAGGAGCCATGGGGATGTGGGTTTGATCCCTGGTCTCGCTCAGTGGGTTAAGGATCCGGTATTGCCGTGAGCTGTGGTGTGGGTTGCAAATGAGGCTCGGATTCTGTGCTGCTGTGGCTGTGGTGTAGGCCAGCGGCTGTAGCTCTGATTTCGACCCCTAGGCTCTAGGAACTTCCATATGCTGCAAGTGCAGCCCTAAAAAAGCAAAATAAAAAATAAATAAAATGCAGAGAGGTGACAAGGATGGGTTTCCATAGGAAGGTGTTGACAAAGTGATACTCACTCAGGATACTGTGCTTATCTATTCTGCTTTAAGCGACGATCCGAGTTCTGCCAATTCAGTTGGCGGGAGCAGCGTTTCCATGCCGCCAGGGTTGAACGGACCTACGCAAAGGCAGGTCACGTCTGATAGCTGTGCCTACGATGGGTTCAGTCTGTCGGTGCTTACCTCTCCTTGGTTGAGTGGTTGGCAGATGGGGACTAATTTCTTCTCTCACTTGATGTCTGTCCCCCCCACTGACCAGTGCAACAGAATTGGGTGATCATGTTCAAAGTGGGGGAACTAGAACCCCCTGAAGACAATCTGCAGAAGGTGTCCAGTAGATAGATTTGTTGCATATTTTTGTATCTGTGATGATGCAAAACCTTTTTTACTTGCCTTTATTTTGCCTTCTCTGTGAAACCGTGCGGTGGGCTGGCAGGCAGTAGTACATTAAAAGCTTTACAGGGAAAGTTGAAAATCCACATGTGAAGAGGTAACCACGACGGAATTCCTCTCCTGGGAGCCCAGTGCTCTTCGCTTGCCTATTGAAATCAGCATTGTCCTTTCAATACGTGCCAAAGAGGAGTCTCTTCTAGTTGAGGCAAAATTTCTTTATGAATCTTTAAATCTTCCCCTTCTTTCAAGAAAAGGTTAAAGTACTTAGGATTTAATGAGACTGCTTTATTTCATAACTGTTGGACTATCAAGAGAAAACTTGTCCTTTCCAATTTGTGCTCTTCCTTTATTTATTTATTTTTACACATCAGCCCCCCCCCCCCCATTCTACCTTTTACGTTGAAACTACAGAAATAAACAGTCACCTTGCATTAGGAAAACCATGCAGATGGGTCGTTGATTCATCTGGCATTTATTGACAGATGCGGGGGTACTTGACATCATGGGAATCTGGATTCATTCTAATAAAAATTAAAGAGCAATTACTCTAAATTGGAGGTCTGCATGGGGTTGCTTGAAGTGGATGCCAGTCTGAAGACATTTGAGATATTACACTTATGACCATTCATGTTATAGATGTTTAATAAGGAATGTGCTCTTCCTTAGAAGTTACAGGAAGCATTGGGAAGAAGGGATGGGTAGAGACACATGATTCAGGCGGTGCTACTCTGTGGTCTTAAATGCACCTGACTCACGTGACTGAAAATTAGAGGATTGGACTAGATGAACAAAAGGAGGCTTCTTGAAATGCTGCATAAAAATGTCAGTGACTTTTGAGGTATGAAGAGCTGTGAAATTATATGGGGTGGCCTAGGTATAGGTGGTAAGTGTAGGGTCAGCTCCTCAACCCACAGTGGGGCTTGTCCTTGGTTCTGTTTCCCCAAGGGATCTGCTTTTACATGTTTTCCTAGGGCCTGTGGACAAGATCCGAACAAATGCAGCTTGTTACTCTTTCCATGTATAAGTGCAAAGAGCCTTTGACTATAAAATCTAACTCCCTCCCTGTTGTGTTATTATATGGTGCATCCAAATTCTGTTTGACTTTGAGATTAGGGATTTCCTTCCTGCTGGGCATAGGAAAGAACACAGAATTGGTAATCTGGCTTAGTCAAGTTTAAAAGTGGAAGTCTGTAGTTAAGGTGTATGTGGGAGTTCCCGTTGTGGCGCAGTGGTTAACGAATCTGACTAGGAACCATGAGGTTGGGGGTTCGATCCCTGGTCTTGCTCAGTGGGTTAAGGATCTGGCGTTGCCATGAGCTGTGGTGTAGGATGCAGACGCTGCTCAGATTGCATGTTGCTGTGGCTGTGGTGTAGGCCAGCGGCTACAGCTCCGATTCGACCCCTAGCCTGGGAACCTCCATATGCCGTGGGAGCAGCCCTAGAAAAGGTACAAAGACAAAGAAAAAGTGTAAAAAATAGTGTATGTGTAAGTTTTCTCAACTTTCAATATCGCCACAAATGAATTATACATGGCAGGTGCACATGTGTATGAAAATATAACCTACATCTTAACTCATGGAATTGGCTCAGAAACCAGAATTTAACTTACAAAGACATAGTGGCATAAAATTAACCAATCTGACCTTACCTATTAACTCAGACCATTCACTCAGTGTCAGCTTTCCATCAGAAAAATCAGAATTCTCATTTCTCAAATCCAGAAAAAGAAAAGATTTTAAATAATGAAATCCCTGGGGCAAAAACCAACCAACCAAACAAACAAAAAAAAACCCCCAAAAACAAAAAACAAACAACAACAACAACAAAAAACCAGAAAGAGCTAGACATACTGCATATTGGAGGTATAGTTTCCTAAACAAAAAATGCCTGGTGTTATAGTAATGGATCAACAGCTTTTATTCAAGAACTAGCATTTTGAAGCTTCAACCTGTTGGAAAATGATGAGTTTTTAAATTAATATTCATTCAGGGACTTGAATCTGACATGATTGCCGATTTAAATTTCACTTTGGGGGTTAATATATTGGCTATTTCAAATTATATCAAGCTGAAATTCGTTATTTTTTTTTTGTACTAAAACTGGAAAAAAATCAATTCAGACTTTTTATTATCAAATGGGGAACAGTGATAACATCTGAAGATTTTTTAAAGTTTAGTTTTCATATAAATCGGCACATGTTATAGTTGTTGTAAGAGATCTCTTCGGATTTTTTTTTGGCCATGCCCACGGCTTGTGAAAGTTTCTGGCCAGGGATGGAATCCTCACTGCAGCAGTGACCCGGCCCACTGCAGTGACAATGCTGGATCCTTCACCTGCTGTGCCACAACGGAACTCTTGGGTTTTCTTCTTCTTTTTTTTTTTTTTAATTTTGAAATACGTGAAATTTTGAAATTCACCAATTTGTTAGGACTTGGTGGGTAAAACAACTTAGAAGTACATTGACATTTAGTCGAGATCATTTAAAGATAAAACCTCAGTTGCCTACGAAGGTACTGTTTTCTCTTAAATAGTTCTACACATTGTACGGGACAAATACCATCAAATGATCATTAACATAGCAACCCTTTAGTAATGATGTTGAAATGCAGCCAATTGCTTACTATAATTAGAAACTGATGAAATACCCCAAGTATGGGAAAGCAGGAAGTGGTTTAACGGCAGGGTTTTTACATCAGCTGGGCGGTTTTGAAGGCTCCTTGATACACGGGCATTTCAAGAGCCACAGATGGCCCCAGCTTTCACAATAACGTGAAAAAGAGCAGTTTGGATTGGATGCAGTGAAGGGAAAAAAAAATGCATGGGTAAATAAAGTTTTAGGAATCAATAGATGAAGAGTAGGAGTTTCATAATCATAGTTTGTTCATGAACTATGTTCTTTTGATTTATGTATTCAACCTGAAAAAAGGAAAACTATTGATACTGCTGGAGAACAAGAAAATGCAATTTAACCAACATTGGTTAGAATAGATGAACCACCTCTGTCAGTTAATCTCTGGAGTGTATGCCCATGTGCACACTTAGTAAAGGTATTTCCATATGTCTCTTGATTGAAGGGACATAAGAGGTCCACGCAGCCTCATGGAAGCTGCCTTACTCACTGCAGTTAAGCTCTGTGTCCTGGAACTCTCCTGGGAGCACCATCTCTATCCCTGTCCCCACCCAGAAAGAATCTCAGACCTTATTGATCTACAGTCATTTCCATTGCTTAAAACTAGACCTATTTATATGTATGTGAAAGCCTTCTGTTTGTATCTCATCAGCTGAATATCAGCCAAGTTGGTGAAAGAGATATTCCAAACTAAGTAAAGATCAGTAGAACCTAACAAAGCTTTTCCGAAGAATTAGTTAAAGATGATGATATCTGCCATTACTGAGCACAGATTAGGTGTACTGGATTTTAAAAAAATGCACCTTGGGAAGCTTAAATTACCTGCCTAAATCTACAGTCTCAAGTTTCTCGGACCTTTAACTTGATAAATTGCTATGAACCTATGTCACTGTAAAGGTAGAAGGAGTAATTAATTTTCTGAAGGAGAGATGGACTTTCTGAAGTTTTCTGAATCCCCCCTGACAAAAACTAAACTGAAAAAATATATTTGTAAAGTGAGTATAAATTTTCCTACATCTTTGTACACATTTGCGATGTAAATATTTGTAATGTTTCACGTATTAATACACAATTTGTACAAGTAAAATCCATATATTTTGCAGCTGTATCAGTGATGCAGGTGGCTAACATGAACCACAGAATGTAATTTTATATAAAGTTCTACTTGATAATCTCTATGGTATATCGCAGTCAGGAAAGGATGAGGATGACGGTTCGATCCCTGGCCTTTCGCAGTGGGTTGAGGATCAGGCGTTGCCATGAGCTGTGGTGTAGGTCACAGACGGGGCTCAGAACCTGTGTTGCTGTGGTGGAGACCGGTAGCTGCAGCTCTGATTCACCCCGTAGCCTGGGAACTTCCATGTGCCATGGATACAGCCCTAAAATAGCAAAAACAAACAAACAAAAAAAAAAACCCAAAAAAACTATAGTGGATTAAAGCAAGAATATTCTGTATGATATACAGAACCAAGCCTTGTAATGATATGGTAGAAATAAGGGGGGAAGGTTTTCCCACTTAATTACGTGCAAAGGTAAAAACCATCCAGGTAAAAATTACTCTCTCTCTGTATGTTTTTGCATGAGACTTTAACCTACAATATTGAGTCAAAAGGGAAGGTTTGGACATTTTACTTAAAAAGTGTGCAACCTCAGGAAAGTCACTCTTGGAAATGTTCTATACTCATTACAATTGGGAGCAAAGATGAATCCAGGCTATTTAGCTTCTACCATAATTGTGACATGTAAAGAAAATAATGTCCAATAAGGTACTTTATAGTCTGCTATGATGGAGCTTACAGTCTCCTAGAAAAAGACAAATCATCACACCAATGAAAGCAAAATTTCAAATGTGATATATTCCATGTGATGATCTGAAGGACAATTTGATCAAATCTCTGAAGTCCAGGAAGGCTTACTTTGAAGAAAGTGTATTAGACATATGTATTAGTTTTCTAAGCCTGCTCTTAAAAAAAAAATCACAAAACTGGGTAAGCTTAAAACAAAAAAAAAAACAGTTGGGGAGGATGGAAGTCGGAAACGAAGGCATCTGTAAGGACAGGTACCTTGTGAAACCAATGGAGGAGTATCCTTACTTGGTGCTTCTGGTTTCTGTCATTTGCTAGAAATTCTGTTACTTAATTTTTAAATGTATTTTATTTTAATTTTTGGTCACTTTTAGGGCTGCACCCATGGCATATGGAAGTTCCCAGGCTAGGGGTTGAATCAGAGCTGCAGCTGCCAGTCTGCACCACAGCCACACCATATGTGAGCCACATCTGAGACCTAGGATGCAGCTGGCAGCAACACAGGATCTTTAACCAACTGAGCGGGGCCAGGGGTTGGACCCATCTCCTCCTGGATACTAGTCAGGTTCGTCACCACTGAGCCACAACAGGAATTCCCAGAAATTCTGTTTTTAGATGCATCTCTCTAATCTCTGCCTTCACTGTCATGTGGCCATCTTCTCCCCCTTGTGTCACTGTCTTCTCTTCTTACAAGGACATCAGTCCTACTGGATTAGGATGGATCCAGTTTGACTTGATCTTCACTTGATTATGTCTGTGAAGATTCTATTCCCAAGTAAAGTTGCATTCACAGGCACTGCACTTAGGACTTTAGGCTTTTGGGGGGACCATGATTTAACTGATAGCCATGTGTATTCAAAAGAATAGGATTCAGTTAGGCAAGGAGACTGGAGAAGAACAGTCCATACATGCATGGGAAATGGTACAAATGCTCTTTTGCAAAAAGAACTGTGTTGCATATGAGATACTGAAAGGCCAGTGTGGGGGGAGTGCAGCAAAGTGGAGCAGCATGCCAAATGAAGCCAGAGCTGTTGGAAGTTCATTTTGGGCCACGTTAAAGTGTTTCCAAGGGGACTCTCTGGAAATGCTTTATATGGGGAACAGGAGGCAACGGAAGCAGGGAAAGCGAATGGCCTGAGCAGATGATCTTGTCGTAAAGACCCCTTGGGCTGCAGAGAAGAACAGTGTGCAGGAGGACAAGAACGAAGAGTCGTTCTTAAGGTGGTCGGAGCCCAAGTGGGGCACCAGTACACCTTGAACTGTGCCGGCAGTGGTTGATAGCCAGAGAAGCGGTCCGCTTTGAGAACTGCTGAGGAATTAAAATGCAAAGGACATGTTGATGGAAGTAGAGTGGAGGTTAAGGGAAAGAGAGGTGATAAATCCTAGATTTCTGATGGGGTGCTTGTATGGAGAGCGGTTTCATTTGTTCAAAGAGAAACTTGAGAAGAGGGTCAGGTATTTGATATTTGGTACTTGCAAGTTAGCCTGCTACTTGGTGATAATTGTCAATTCTAGAACTCGTTATGACCATTGAGAAACTTTAAGCAATATTCTGACACTCACACTCCATTGTGTCTTCATTTTTCTTGGGCCGGGGGCAGGTATTCTTGTTTCCTTCTATCCTTTGGTGGATTACAAAGTGTATGACAAAATAATATCATCAGAATTTAAAATAGAAAATGACCCACTCCAATTCAGGTATGTCAGGAAAGATGCATAAAGAAAGTAGGATCTGAGTTAACTCTTGAAGGGAAAAAAAATAGCTTTTAATAGGTGGAGAAGAGGGAGGAAGAAATACAGCAGGAATGGTGAACAATGACTGGGAGATGAAAATAGCAAAAGATGTTAGAAGGGGTTGGGGGGTGCTCTGAGTTTCTCAGAAATATATCATTGTTAAATGAAAAAGGCTGGAAACCACAGCTTAGAGGGATGCACAGAGCTATGAAGTTGGTTGCTTTTGTTTCTCCCTCTGACAGACAACCTAGGTTTTTTTTTTTTAACCTGTTCCTAATCCAATTTATTTCATAACTATTATCTGCCATTAGTATGTGCACAATATATACAGCAAAATACAGGTTTGTCTAGATAATGTGTGTAAAAAGAGCACACCTCTCGTGGCAGTGTTAACCTTTTACCAAGTCTGATTGTGATCAGTCTAATATTTTGTAGCAAAATTTTAAGTTCATTAAGACCTTCATTCTGGGAAAACCCCTAATCAAAATCTCAAGTGACACATGGATAAATTAAGACTTGAACATAGAAATGGATATTTAAACAATTGAGCAATTTTTCCTGTTGGAAAGTAGTTGATTCTCAGTCAAGGGCTATAAAATGTACAGTATATACAGAAGGAAAATATATACAAATATTAGAGTGCACATTTAATCCATACACTACTAAAATTGAAAATTGCAATAAAAAGAAAACTATTTTCCAGTGTCTACATATTTGCTTCAACAATCACTGGTCTTGAAAATGCCACTACGGTAATTCTGTCAAATTTGTAATAGTTAAAGTTTGATGGTAGTGCTTTTTAAAACCTATATTGTCTAATGGAATTGTCATTTATATTATATCACTTTCATCTAAAAGCCAAATATAATAAGACAGATAATTTTTGCTTCTTTGGAGGATAGGCATTTTTGTGCCCACGGGGCTAACTGATGCCTTCAGTTATACATGAACGATTCCCACTGAAGTCAGAAAGAACCATGTGTGTATAACCTAGGGCAGAATTTGGCCTATGGTATGTATCACTTGGTAATGGAATAGAGAATGTGACTTTATTTAAACACGGCCTTGAAGAGTTTTATTTTCCCATAGCTTCCCTTGGTATGTCTCTCTCTAAGCAACATTCAAAAATATTCCAAGCAGCTGTATTGTTGTGGATGTGTAATAACAGTGTATGTTCAAGATGAGAGTTTAGATATCTATAAACCCAAGAAACAACAGTTAAACAAATTTATAAAAACATTACCAGGAATGGAAAGACTTTCATAGATTTGCTAATCCTCCAATTATCCAACTATAGCAGAGAAAATATAGTGATATTTATAAATTATATATGATTATGCATGTATAGATGCGTGTGTGTGTGTGTGTGTATATATATATAAAGTAGTATATATATAAAGCATTGAATCAGGAAAAGCAGTTTCATTCTACTTTCTAAAGATTACATGAAATAATCTCTGGAAAACTTGAGTTGTATATTGTAGAAGTAGAAAACATAGATGATTTTAATGTTCATGATTCGCAATCTAGGGAGAAAGAAAGGGGGGAAGGACAGGAGGCATTTCACTGGGAGTTGGGGCGAGGAGAGACAGAACCCAGGTGCCGGAAGAGGAGACTCAGCCCATGCCAATTTCACAATAATGAGGTTGACCAAGAAAGTTTAGATTATGGGTGTATAAAATGTAATTTAAATTATCTTCTGGGATGGAAATCCCTTGTGTTATTCTAGTTGTTTGGCCAGAATCAATTAAAGGTAGCTATTTTGTGAGATTTGGTACTTGAGGGAATTTATAGAAGAGGTGGGTTCAATGTTTGGGTTCAATGAGAGGTAGATAAAAACAAAGTGATCTACAAATAAGATGAATTCTGTGGGAATACACATTGGGACATATGGTGACCATTATGATTTAATCCCCTAAAATACCAGGAGCAGATTCAGGCAGAGCATCTCAAAGTATGTGAGAAGAGGCTTTTATAAATACTAAAGAAGAGTGAAACCCCAGAAATTGCGAAAACTGTAGGAGCACTGTATTGGAGAGGTCCAGTATAGATAGTGCTTCTTTGTTTACTTGTAATTTTGTTTACTTTTAATTAACTTTATTTTGGGGGGTGGGGAATTGTAGATTCACAAGCATTTGTGAGGAATGGTTCTGAGAGATCCCATGTAACCCTGACCCAGTGGTAGCATCCTGCAAAACTATAGTATGATACCACAACCAGGCTACTAACACCGATAAAATCTACTGATTTTATTTAGGTTTTCTATTTTTTTCTTGTACTTGTGTGTGTGTAGTTGTACATAATTCATCACATGCATAGATTTGTGGTTCCACTATAGTCAAGATTCAGAACAGGTCTATTACCATATGGCTAATGCAAGTTGCTCTGTTATAAACACATCAACCTCATTCCCTAATTTACCATAGCACCAGATCCCTAACTTCTGGCAACCACTATTCTGTTCTTCATTTTTAAAAGCTTGATTTTCCACATGTTACATACATGAAATCATGGAGTTTGTAAGCTTTTGAAATTGCCTTTTTTCTTTTTTTAAATTTTTTTTCTTGTTTTATTATTTAATTTTTTTCTGCTGTACAGCATGGGGACCAAGTTCCTCTTACATGTGTACATTTTTTCCCCCAACCCTTTATTCTGCTGCAGTATAAGTATCTAGACACAGTTCTCAATGCTACTTAGCAGGATCTCCTTGTAAATCCATTCCAAGTTGTATTCAATAACCCCCAAGCTCCCGATCCCTCCCACTTCCTCCCTCTCCCCCCACCCCTGGCAGCTGCAAGTCTATTCATCAAGTCCATGATTTTCTTTTCTGTGGAAAGGTTCCTTTGTGCTGTATATTAGATTCCAGTTATAAGAGATATCATATGGTATTTGTCTTTGTCTTTCTGACTCATTTCACTCAGTATGAGAGTCTCTAGTTCCATCCATGTTGCTGCAAATGGCATTATGTCATTCTTTTTTATGGCTGAGTAGTATTCCATTGTGTATATATACCACCTCTTTTGAATCCAATCCTCTGTCGATGGACATTTGGGTTGTTTCCATGTCCTGGCTATTGTGAATAGTGCTGCAATGAACATGCGGGTGCACGTGTCTCTTTTAAGTAGAGTTTTGTCCGGATATATGCTCAAGAGTGGGATTGTGGGTCATATGGAAGTTCTATGTATAGGTTTCTAAGTTATCTCCATACTGTTCTCCATAGTGGCTGTACCAGTTTACATTCCCACCAACAGTGCAAGAGGGTTCCCTTTTCTCCACACCCCCTCCAGCACTTGTTATTTGTGGACTTATTGACGATGGCCATTCTGACTGGTGTGAGGTGGTATCTCATGGTAGTTTTGATTTGCATTTCTCTTATAATCAGCGATGTTGAACATTTTTTCATGTGTTTGCTGGCCATCTGTATATCTTCCTTGGAGAACAGTCTGTTCAGGTCTGTTGCCCATTTTTCTATTGGGCATTGGTTTTTTTTGCTGTTGAGTTGTATAAGTTGCTTATATATTCTAGAGACTAAGCCCTTGTCCGTTGCATCATTTGAAACTATTTTCTCCCATTCTGAAAGTTGTCTTTTTGTTTTCTTTTGGGTTTCCTTTGCTGTGCAAGAGCTTTTCAGTTTGATGAGGTCCCATTGGTTTATTTTTGCTCTAATTTCGATTGCTTTGGGAAACTGACCTGAGAAAATATTCATGAGGTTGATGTCAGAGAGTGTTTTGCCTTTGTTCTCTTCTAGGAGTTTGATGGTGTCCTGTCTTACATTTAAGTCTTTCAGCCATTTTGAATTTATTTTTGTGCATGGTGAGAGGGTGTGTTCTAATTTCATTGCTTTGCATGCAGCTGTCCAGGTTCCCAACAATGCTTGCTGAATAGACTTTCTTTTTCCCATTTTATGTTCTTGCCTCCCTTGTCAAAGATTAATGGACCATAGGTGGCAGGGTTTATTTCCGGGTTCTCTATTCTGTTCCATTGGTCTGTCTGTCTGTTTTGATACCAGTACCACAGTGTTTTGATGACTGTAGCTTTGTAATATTGCTTTAAGTCTGGGAGAGTTAATGCCCCCTGCTTGTTTTTGGTTTCTCAGGATTGCTTTGGCAATTCTGGGTCTTTTGTGGTTCCATATAAATTTTTGGATTGTTTGTTCTAGTTCTGTGAAAATGTATTGCATTGAATCTGTAGATTGCTTTGGGTGGCATGGCCATTTTTACAATATTGATTTTTCCAATCCATGAACATGGAATATCTTTCCATTTCTTTACATCTTCTTTAATTTCGTTGATTAAAGTTTTATAGTTCTCAGCATATAAGTCCTTTACCTCCTTGGTCAGGTGTATTCCGAGGTATTTGATTTTGTGAGGTGCAATTTTAAAAGGTATTGTATTTTTGTATTCCTTTTCTAACATTTATTGTTGGTATAAAGAAATGCGACTGATTTCTGAATGTTAATCTTATATCCTGCTACTTTGCTGAATTTATTAATCAGTTCAAGTAGTTTTAGGGTTTTCTATGTATAGTATCATGTTGTCTTCATACAGTGACAGTTTTATCTCTTCTCTTCCTATTTGGATGCCTTTTATTTCTTTTGTTTGTCTAACTGCTGTGGCTAGGACTTCTAAAAATATGTTGAATAGCAGTGGTGAGAGTGGGCATTCCTGTCTTGTTCCAGATTTGAGTGAGAAGGCCTTCAGTTTTTCCCCATTAAGTATTATATTTGCTGTGGGTTTATCATAAATGGCTTTGATTATGTTCAGGAATGTTCCCTCTATACCCACTTTGGCAAGAGTTTTGATCATGAATTGATGTTGGACTTTGTCAAATGCTTTTTCTGCATCTATTGAGATGATCATGTGGTTTTTGACTTTTCTTTTGTTAATGTGGTGTATGACGTTGATTGATTTGCATATGTTGAACCATCCTTGTGAACCTGGGATGAACCCTACCTGATCATGGTGTTACGATCTTTTTGATGTTGGATTTGGTTGGCTAAGATTTTGTTGAGAATTTTTGCATCTATATTCATCAAAGATATTGGCCGATAGTTTTCTTTTTTGGTGGTATCTTTGTCTGGTTTTGGAATGAGGGTGATGGTGGCATCATAGAATATCTTTGGGAGTATTCCTTCTTCAAACTTTTGAAAAAGTTTATGGAGGATGGGCACCAGATCTTCTTTATATGTTTGGTAGAATTTGCCTGTGAAGCCATCTGGCCCTGGACTTTTATTTGTAGGGAGTGTTTTTATGACCAATTTCATTTCTAGTGATTGGTCTGTTCAGTTGGTCTGTTTCTTCTTGATTCAGTTTTTGGCAGGCTGTAAGTCTCTAAAAAATTGTCCATTTCTTCCAGATTGTCAAATTTGTTGGCATATGGTTGTTCATAGTATTCTCTTATGGTATTTTGTATTTCTGCAGTATCTGTTGTGATTTCTCCTTTTTCATTTCTAATTTTGTTTATTTGGGTTCTTTCTCTCCTCTTCTTAGTGAGTCTAGCCAGGGGTTTGTCAATTTTGTTTACCTTTCAAAGAACCAGCTCTTGGTTTTATTAATTTTCTCTATTGTTTTTTGAATCTCTAGCTTATTGATTTCCTCTTTGATCTTTATAATTCCCTTCCTTCTGCTGACTTTAGGTCTTTTTTGTTCTTCTTTTTCTAATTTGTTTAGGTGGAGGGTTAAGTTGTCAATTTGGGATCTTCTTTTTTGAGGAAGGCCTGTATTGCTATGAATTTTACTCTGAGCACTGCTTTTGCAGCCTCCCATAGATTTTGAGAGGTCGTGTCTTCATTATCGTTTGTCTCAAGGTATTTTTTAATTTCCTTCTTGATTTCCTCATTGGCCCATTGGTTTTTTAGTAGCATGTTTCTCAGTCTCCATGTAGTAGGTTTTTTCTCATTTCATTTCCTGTGGTTGATTTCTAGTTTCATACCATTGTGGTCGGAGAAGATACTTCAAATAATTTGTATACTTTTAAATTTGTTGAGGTTAGCTTTGTGTCCCAATATGTGGTCGATTCTTGAAAATGTTCCATGAGCATTTGAGAAGAATGTGTATTCTGATTTTTTTGGATGTAGTGTCCTGAAGATGTCAATTAAGTCTAACTTTTCTACTCTTTCCTTTAGGATCTCTGTTGCTTTATTGGTTTTCTGTCTAGAGGATCTGTCCATTGGTGTTCTGGAGTATTAAAGTCTCCCACTATGATTGTATTCTCATCAATATCTTCCTTTATGTCTGTTAATATTTGCTGTATGTATCTGGGTGCTCCTGTATTTGGGGCATATATGCTGATGATAGTAATATCCTCTTCTTGGATGGATCCCTTAATCATTAAAGAGTGTCTTTCTTTGTCTTTCTTTATGTCTTTTGTTTTAAAGTCTATTTTGTCTGATATGAGTATTGCAACTCCTGCTTTCCTGTCATGTCTATTGGCATGAAATATTTTTTCCCACCCCTTCACTTTCAATCTGTATGTGTCCTTTGTCCTAAGGTGAGTTTCTTGTAGGCAGCAGATTGAAGGTTTTTGCTTTTTTATCCACTCAGCCACTCTGTGTCTTTTGATTGGAGCATTCAGTCCATTGACATTTAAGGTGATAATTGATAAATGATTATTTATTGCCATTTTAAACCTTGTGTTCCAGTTGATTCTATGTTTCTCCATTCTTTCTTTTTTTGGTTGGATGGTCTCCGATTATTTTCTGCTTGAGTGTTTTCTTTTTTTTTCCCATTTTTTGTGAATGCAGTGTTTGGTTTTGGTTTGTGGTGCCCTATTTTTTAAGTATGCTAACCCCTTCCTATAATCCTGTGTTTTAGCCTGATGGTCCTGTAGGTTCAAACCCTTCATTACAATACTAAAATTAAGAAGAGAAACAAACATTTATCAAAGAGTCTATTAATTTCCTTACTTCCCTTGCCCATATTTTATGATTTTGATGACCCTTTTTTTCTTTTTAATTTTATTTCGTTTTAAACATGTTCATGATTAAATCTGTATGCTGGCTTATTTGAGTGACTGCTCTCTGATTGTGGTTTCCTCAGTCATCCTTTCTTTTTGGTTTAGAGAAGCCCTTTCAATGTTTCTTTTAGCCTGGGTTTTGCGTTGCTGTATTCTTTTAGCTTTTGTTTGCTGGAAAAAAAAATTTATTTCCCCTTCTATTTTAAATGATATTCTTGCTGGGTAGAGTATTCTAGGTTGCATATTTTTTCCTTTTAGCACTTTAAATATCTCTTGCCATTCCCTCCTGGCCTGTAGTGTTTCTGTAGAGAAATCAGCTGATAACCTTATGGGGGTTCCCTTATAGGTAACATTCTGCTTTTCTCTTGCTGCCTTTAGGATCCTCTCTTTATCATTAACTTTTGCCATTTTGATTATAATGTGTCTTGCTGTGGGTCTATTTAGGTTCAACTTGTTAGGGACCCTCTGTGCTTCCTGTATCTTGAACTCAGTATCTTTTAGATTTGGGAAGTTTCCAGCGATAATTTCTTCAAATATATTTTCCATCCCCTTATCTTTTTCTACTCCTTCTGGAATTCCTATTATGTGTAGATTGGCCCGCTTTGTATTATCCCATAGGTCTCATATTGCTTTCATGTTTTTTCATTTGGTTTTCTGTCTGCTGTCCTAATTGGGTAATTTCCATTATTCTGTCTTCCACATCACTAATTCATTCTTCTGCATTATTCATTGTGGTTTTTACTGCCCTTAGGTCAGTTTGTATCTCTGCCAATGAATTTTCTAATTTTTCTTGGCTCCTCCTTATATTTTCTAGTTCCTTTCTGAGGATGTCTGCATTACTGTTCATATCTTCTCTTAATTCTTGCAGTGTTTTCACTATTTCCCTTTTGAACTTCAAGTCTGTCACACTGCAGAGATCTGTTTCATTGCTGACTGCTTTAGGTGAGTTCTCCTGTTGGTTTACCTTCATCTGCTTTTTCTTGGTGGAGTTGTACTCCCTGTGGCCGGGCAGTGTTTGCCTTGGCACCACTATGGAATGTTTCCCGAGGGCTGGCATTGCTGGTCAGTCTTCGAGGCAGCATGGCTTTTTATGAGGGTGGGCAGGGCTGACAGGGTCTCTCTGAAGCAAAGGAGGACTTCCTGAGAGCAGACAGGACTGGGGGGTCTGCACTGAGATGGAAGCAGATTTCACACGGCTGGGCAGAGCTTGCTCTGGTGTTTCTGGGCTGCGGGGGCTCTTGAAGGGGGCTGGCAGTGCTGGGCAGCTGTTCCACAGAAGTGCAGTACCCCCCAAGGGCGGGAGCAGCTAGCTGGACCACTGAGAACCCAAGGGACTCTTCCCCAGGGCAGCTGAATTTGGAGGACGGCCTTGGGATGGAGGCAGATGTTGCACGGCCGGGCCGAGCTTGTTCTAGCTTTTCTGGGCTGCAGTCCTTTTCCAGGGGGCTGGCGGTGCTGGGTGCTGCTCCACAGGGGTGTAGCACCTCCAGGGGGCAGGCAGGCCAGGGCAGGGAAAGCCCCTGCGCTGGTCGGCTTCCCACAAATGGTGAGGCCAGCCCTCCAGGATGGCAGGCAGTCTCAGGTCCGGTGCGGGAGGATGGGGTAGAGGGATGGGTGATGCCCTGGGAAGCACAGCTTTCTGATAGCTGCCAGGCAAGTGAGCTCGCTGTGGTGTGGGGAGTATTCTATGGCAGCCCACCCCTTCTCCTCTCCCCTCCCCAAACACTGGTGCCTTGTCTCTCCTGCAGATCCAGATCTTCTGCCAGGTTCCCTCTGATGTGGCTTTCTGCTCCCCAGCCCTTAGTGTATTGCTCCCTCCACCTGTGACACTCTGCTTTCTAGACTCCCAGGCAGTCTCTCCCCTGCCAATCCGACAGACTGCTTCCTAGACCCCCTGGGGCGGTCTCTTCCCTATGAACCAGACTGACAGGTTTGTAGTTCCCCAAGCAGTCTCCGCACTGCCTACCCCAGCCCGTTCCCCTCCCGGGGACTAACCTCCAGAGCCAAGGTCTCGGTGCCCAGCCCCGACCCTAGCGTCTCCGTTTTGGGTGACTGTGCCAGTAGTTGGGATGATGTGTTCAGTTCTCACTCTGCTCTTCAGATCTCAGACTTACTGCTGCACTCTTCTCTAAATCTGTAGATCCCTCTGATTTGGTTGATCTTTCTATTGAGTAGGTGACTTTGCAGGGTGTGGGATCCCCTTCTCCTCCACAGTTCCCTTTTGGGAGCGCCCGTCCAGCCCCGACTCCCCTTCTCTCACTCTCCTCTTTCCTCTTGTTTTACCCAGTTACATCTTGCTGTTATTGGAGTTTAGGTTCTTCTGCCAGTGATTATTGCTGTTCTGTGTGAGTCGTTTCACCTGTAGATGTGTTTTTTGTTGTGGTTGTGTTTGTGGGAGAGGGAGAGCCTGTCCCCCTGCTCTTCCGCCCGTCTTGTCTCTCTCTCCAAAATTGCCTCTTTTCATTCAGTGCAATTTCATGGAGATTCATCTAGATCATTGAGGATACTAATAGTTGATTCTTTTCACTGCTGTGTGGTATTCCACAGTATGTATATACCACTCACTCTTCAAAGGACATATAGGTTGTTTCCAGTTTTTGGCTGTTAAAAACAAATTTAAATATAAGATTTACATGGATTATATTAACATGCCATATTATTTCTCTTAAATCAATGATTGAGTACAATTGTGTGGTATGGCAGTTGCCTGTCTAGTCTTTTAAGAAACTGGCAAATTGTTTTCCAGAGTGACTATACCATTTTAGATTCCTATTAGCAATGTATGAAGGATTGTTTCTCCATTTCCTTATTAGAATTCAGTATTGTCACTATTTGTTCATTTTAGCCATTGCAATAGGTGCATTTCACTCTGGTTTTAATTTGCATTTTTCTAATAGCTGAGGATGAGCATCTTTTCATGTGCTTATCTGCTGTCTGTATATCCAATATAGTGACATGTCTCCTGGTGTCTTTTATACATTTTCTAATTGGATTGCTTGTTCTTAGATTGTTTCTCTCTTTCCCTATCCCTCTCTCCTTCCCTCCATCCTTTCTTATCCTGCTAACAAGGTTTTTCACAGAACAAATGTTTTCATTTTGATCAAGTCCAATTTATCAGTCTTTCCTTTTATGAATCATGCTTTTTGTGTCAAGTCTATGAATTCTTTGCCTAGCCCCAAATCCTATATTTTTCCTAAGTTTTATGGTCTTAGATTTTAAATATAAGCCTGTATTCCATTTTGAGTTGATGGCAAGACATGTGGTTTATGTCAAGTTTTCAAGTTTCTTTTTTTTATTTTTCTTGCCAGTGGGTGTACAAATGGTCCAGCAATATTAGTTGCAAAGGATATCCTTCCTCCATTGAATTGCTTTAGCATATTTGGAAAATATCAGTTAATCATATTTGCATGGGTCTTTTTATGGGTTTTCTATTCTGTTCCATTAATCTAAGTGTCTATCCTCCTACCAATATCACAGTCCTGATTACTGTGAACCATAATATCTGGTACAGTGACTCCTACTTATTTTTCTTTTTCATTGTTTAAACATATTTCAGGGCCTGTGCCTTTCCATATAAAATTTAGAATAAATTTACCCATGTGTATCAAATGTCTTGTTGGAATTTTGGTAGGAATTTCTTTTATTTATTTTTAATTTTTGTCTTTTTAGGGCTGCACCTGTGGCATATGGAAGTTCCCTGCATAGGGGTTGAATCCAAGCTGTAGCTGCTGGCCTACACCACAGCTGAGCCAGATCTGAGCCATGTCTGCGACATACACCATAGCTCATCGGAACTCCAGTCCTTAACCCACTGAGCAAGGCAAGGGATCGAACCTGCATCCTCATGGATACCAGTCAGATCTGTTTCTGCTGAGCCACAATGGGAACTCTAGGAATTTCTTTACATATATAGATCAATTTGGGGAGAACTTATTTCTTTTACTATGCTGAATATTCCAATACACAAATATTTATCTCTTCGATTTCTTTTATTTGCATTTTATAATTTTAGTGTACAGATCCTATGTATGTTTTGCTTAGCTTATTCACAAGAGTTTAGTATTCTTTGGAATGATTGAAATTGGTTAGGTGTTTGACATTTTGGTTTCCACCTAGTTTTTTTGCTAGTGTGTAGAAACTTTTTTTTTTTTTTAAAAAAAAAAACCTTGTTGAATTTACTAGTTGTGAAAGTTCTTCAATAATTTGTCACAATTTCCTACATAGACAATCATGCTGCCTGCAGTTAAGAACAGTCTTTCTTTCCAATCTATGTGAATTTTATTTTTTTATATCTTTGTTGCAATAGCTAGAATTTATAGCACGATGTTGAATAAGAGTAGTAATAGGAAACTGTTTTGCTTTGTTCCTGATCTTAGGGAGAAAGCATTAAATTTTTCACCATTAAGTATGATATTAGCTGTAGATGCTCTGTGTCACTTTGAGGAAGTTTCCCTCTATTGCTGAGTCACCAAGAGTTTTCATCATGAGTTATTAGAGGTAATAAAAGATAAATGATAATATTAGTCACAAATTCAAGGATTTCGTTAAAGTCCTTTTCTGCATCAATTGATATGATCATATGATTTTTCTTCTTTAGCCTATTAATATGGTTGATTGTATTGATTGCACAAATGTTGAATCAACTTTACATACCTGGAATAAATTCCACTTGGTCATGGTCAATCCCATCATACATTGCTTGCTTTGATTTGCCAATATTTTTTGAAGGATTTCTCCATTTATGTTTATGAGATTCATAATTTATATATTGACCCCTAATTTTCCTTTCTCATACTCTCTTTTGGAATTAGGTTAATGCTGTCCTTATGAGTTGGCAATTGTTCCTTTCTATTAGGTTTTATGAAATAGATTATATAAAATTAGTGTTAATTTTTCCTTAAATGATGTTTCCAGTTTTAGTGAAGCTGTCTGGCCTTGAAGATCTAATTTTTGGAGCATTTTGATTAAATAGAATTTCTTTAATTCAGACTATTTTAACTTGGTTGATTTTAGGTAGTTTGTAGTTTTCATGGAATTAATTCATTTCTTGTAAGTTGTTGAATTTGTGACTAATATTACCATATTATCTTTTATTACCTCTAATCATTTTATTGGTCATAGGATCTAAAGTGATAATACCTGTTTTATTTTTGATATTTGTGTTTTCTCTCTTATATTTGTTAGTCTTGCTCGTTTATCAATTTCATTGATATTTTTATAAAACCAAAGTTGTCTTAATTTTTCTCTATTGTTTACCTATCTTCAACTTCATTGATTTTTTTTTTTACTCTTAAATGCAAATCAAGCAGACAGAAAGAAATAGAAAATTTATTTTGCCTTTTTACTTGTTTCTTGAGAGAGGAACTTATATTAATATTTCCAGACCATTTCTCTTTAAATGTAAGTAGTAGGTTTAGTCCTGTAGTTTAACATGTAGTTAGTGTTTAATTTAGTGTGATAAAAATTCCTCTTTGTACTGTTTTAGATGCATCATTGATATTTCAGCATGTTGTCTTTCTCATTTTTATTCATTTCTTTGTGTTTTTGTTTGTGTTGAGATTTCCTCTTAGATTCCTGCATTAATTACAGGTATGTTGTTTAGTTTGCAAGCTTTTGAAGACTTTATAAAATTCTGTTGCTGGTAATGGTAATAATTTCCAGTTTGAATCCATTGTGGTCAGAGAAAACAGTGTGATTTCAGTTCTTTAAAATCTGTTTTTTTTTTTTTTGATGGCCCAGAATGTCATCATTTGTGTTGACTGTTTCTTGAGCGCCTGAAATTAATGTGTATTCTCCTGTTGTGTAGCATCTGTATATAGATACAATATAAATATTCTGTAAGTAATTATATATATTCTGCATGTATATCAGTTATCTATCTAACTTTAACCCACTCGGCTAATCTCTGCCATCTATTTGTTGTATTTAGACCATGTACATCTAAGTTTCTTCTTGATGTGATAGGCCTTTGTCTGCAGCTTTGTCATTTGTTTTCGTTTCTGCCAGTTTTGGTTTTTCTGTTTCATTTTTCTTATTTTGTCTTGGGGTACTTGAACATCTTCTAGGATTCCATCTTTATAGAATTTTTTGGTGTATCTTTTTGTGTGGTGTTTTTAGTGGCTTTGGGTATCATGGTAGCTGTAATTCACTTGTCACCATCTACTGGCATGGATGTCACGTCACTTCAAATGAAATGTAGAGGCTTTACTTCCATTTAGGTGCCTTTCCTTGCCTTGCTTTGTAAGGATAATTGTCTTGAGTGTTTCCCTCCATATGTTGAGCACCACCACATCAAACGGTGTTAGAATTTTTGCGTCAACCATCAAATATTGTTTAATAATATTTAGTAAACTCATGATGAGGATAGTGCACCCCTATTGTTACTCATTCTGATGTCCTTATTTTCTTTCTGAAGTTCTAAACTTTTGTTAACGTTTTGCTTCTGTTCAAAGAACTTTCTTCAGTCATTGTTTAAGAGCAGGCTTGATGAAAACAGAATAGTCATTTTCATTCAATTGAGGATGTCTTGATTTTCCATTCATTCCTCAAGGATATATTTGCAGGATGTAAAACTCGTGATTGAGAGTTCATTTCTTTCATTACTTGGAAAATGTTGTGCCACTTGTCCTGGCCTCCAATGTGCATATGAGAAAACTGTTGTAATTTGAGTCTATCTTCCCTTATAAGTTTCAGATCATTTCCTATGGCCGCTTCCAAGATTTATCTTCATGTTTTGTTTTCAGAAGTTTAACATTGTATGCCTTGGCATGCATTTCTTTGGTATTATTCTCTTATTCAGGGTTGGCTCACCCTCTTGAATCTATATGTTTATGTCTTTTGTCATTTTTGCAATGTTTTCAGATGTTATTTATTTGAATATATTTTCAATGCCACTCTCTCTTACCTAAGATTCTCATTACGCAGATATTAGCTCTTATGTTATTGTCTCCCAGAGCCTCAAATCTCTCTCCATTTTACTACTTTTAATGTTTTTTTCCCCTCTTTTGTTGAGTTGGTAAATACTACTGCTCTATCTTCAAGTTCACAGGTTCTATGCTGTCATCTTTACTCTTGAGTCCATATAGCAAGGTTTTTTTTTTTTCTATTTCAATGTTTTTTCTAATTCTTTAATTTCCATTTAATCTTCTATTGTAACTTCTGTTTATTTGCTGAGATTTTCTCTTTTCTCTTCATTCATTTCAAAAGAGCTCACAGTTTCTTGAGGAAGCATTTTTATGCTTTTAAATCCCTGCCAGATAATTTCAACATGTAACTCATCTCAGTGTTGGTTCAAGTTGTGTTTTTTTCTGGTTCTTGGTATGACAGGTGATTTTTTTATTTTATCCTGGATATTTTGGATACTCTGTTACTGGACTCTGGATTCCATTTACTCTTCTTTTTATTACTAGGCTGTCCACATGTTGATTGTGACACAATGGCCAGGTGAATGGTCCACTCATCCCTGTCAACACCACCTCACTGTTGCACTCTGCCTTGTTGCAGGTGGTAGGTTGGAAGCATAGCTTCCCCTTCAGTACCTTGTCAGTGAAAGTGGGCTGCATACTGGCACTACCTCATTACCTATGAGAGATGATGTGTCTTAAATGGGCCCCACAGCCACCAGGGCAGGGGAAGGCCTTAGTTGCTGTGGGGTGAGTGGAAGCTGAGCTTCCTGCTGGTCCCCACTGATATCAGGGAAGGGGCAGTGGAATGTCAAGTACTCCTCTGTTACCTTACTCTGCCTCCTGGATGCCAAATGTGAGTGTGAAACCCAAAACACCTCTGACTCAAACCCAGCCAGAACCAGATTGGGACTTGAACCCATTTTTTTTTTTTTTTTAATTAGAATCACTCACCTGGTGTCTGGACTTGAGGTTCAGGTTCTTTCTGTCTCAGCACAGAAGGAATTCACTGAGAGACAAAGTGATAGGCAAGAAATAGTTTTATTAAGATAGGATGCTTATGAGAGATATAAGTGGGCAGCAAGGAGGCTCTGCCCTGAGGATCATGTGGGCTACATTTTTATCATCCAAGGGAAGTGGGGAGGGGGAAAAGACTGCCTTCTCCAGCATTCTTGGAGTAGATGTCAGGATTACATTATTAGCTCTTCCTTCATATCTGGTAAGAGTATTTGACCCTAATGAGGTCAAACTAGGACTGTCATGGCGCTTATCAAATCAGCAAAAGGGTAGTTTCATGTGCTATAATAAACTGAATCATCTCAGGTTTCCATATCATGAAGGTTTCCTACTTTATTTTTAAATTTTAATTTATTTTCCATTATTCAATGAATTTATTACATTTATAGTTGTACAATGGTCATCACAATCCAATTTTATAGGATTTCCATCCCACATCCCCAATATATCCCCCCCCCCAATACTGTCTCCTTTGGAGACCATAAGTTTTTCAAAGTCTGTGACTCAGTATCTGTCCTGCAAGAAGTTCGTTCTGTCCTTTTTTCAAATTCTACATGTCAGTGAAAGCATTTGATATTGGTGTCCCATTGTATGGCTGACTTCACTTAGCACGATAATTTCTAGGTCCGTCCATGTTGCTAAAAATTCCGGTATTTCGTTCCTTTTAATGGCTGAGTAATATTCCATTGTGTTTATGTACAACATCTTCTTGATCCATTCCTCTGTCGATGGACATTTAGGTTGTTTCCCTGTCTTGGCTATTGAAAA
The DNA here is from genome assembly GCF_016906955.1 of Phacochoerus africanus. Lineage (NCBI taxonomy): Eukaryota > Metazoa > Chordata > Mammalia > Artiodactyla > Suidae > Phacochoerus > Phacochoerus africanus. The sequence goes on along the minus strand of NC_062555.1, from coordinate 12,138,978 downwards.
TAGTGCTGCAATGAACATTGGAGTACATGTGTCTTTGCGAGTCACAGTTTTCTCTGGATAGATGCCCAGGACTGGGATTGCTACATCAAATAGTAGTTCTATTTTTAGTTTTCTGAGGAAATCTCCCCACTGTTTTCTACAGTGGTTGCACCAATTTAAAATCCCACCAACAGTGTACTAGGGTTCCTTTTTCTCCACACCCTCTCCAGCACTTATTGTTTGTAGAGTTTTTGATGGTGGCCATTCTGGCTAGTGCAAGGTGGTAACTCATAGAGTTTTTGATGGTGGCCATTCTGGCTAGTGCAAGGTGGTAACTCATTTCTCTAATAATGAGATGGTTCTTTGGCCATCTGTATGTCTTCTTTGGAGAATTGTCTGTTTATATCTTCTGTCCATTTTTTGATGGGGTTCTTTGTTTTTTTGGTATGGAGAGCTACAGAAGGTGTTTATAAATTTTGGAGATTAATCCCTTGTCATTTGATTCACTTGCAGAGGTTTTCTCCCATTCTGTGGGTTGTCTTTTTGTTTTGTTTAGGATTTCCTTTGTGGTGCAGAAACTTAAGTTTAATTATGTCCCATTTGTTTATTTTTGTTTTTACTGTCATTACTTTAAGAGGTGGATCTGAGAAGATGTTGCTGTCATTTATGTCAGAGAGTGTTTGGCCTATGTTTTCCTCTAAGAGTTTTGTAGTGTCTGGTCTCATATCTAGGTCTTTAATCCATTTTGAGTTTGTTTTTGTGTATGGTGTTAGGGAGTGTTCTAATTTCATTCTTTTCCATGTGGCTGTCCAGTTTTCCCAACACCACTTATTGAACAAGCTGTCTTTTCTCCATTGTATATCCTTGCCTCCTTTGTCATAGATGAGTTGGCTGTATGTGCGTGGGTTTAATTCTGGGCTTTCTATCCTGTTCCACTGACCTATATTTCTGTCTTTGTGCCAGTATCATATGGTTTTGATGATTGTTGCTTTGTAGTATAGTCTGAAGTCTGGGAGTCTGATTCCTCCAGCTCCATTTTTCTTTTTCAGGATGTCTTTGGCTATTCTGGGTCTTTTGTGCTTCCAAACAAACTTTAAAATATTTTGTTCGAGTTCTTTGAAAAATGTCCTTGGTAATTTGATAGGGATTGCATTGAATCTGTATGTTGCCTTAGGTGGTATAGTCATTTTGATAATATTAACTCTTCCAATCCAAGAGCATGGTATGTCTTTCCTTCTATTTGTGTCATTTTTGATTTCTTTCTTCAGTGTCCTATAGTTTTCAGAGTATAGGTCTTTTGTTTCTTTAGGTAGGTTTTACTCCTGGGTATTTTATTCTTTTGAATGTGATGGTAAATGGGATTGCTTCCCTAATTTTCTAATCTTTCATTGTTAGTATATAGAAATGCTGTCAATTTCTATTTATTAATTTTGTATCCTGCAACTTCATCAAATTCATGGATGAGCTCTAACAGTTTTCTGGTAGAGTCATTAGGATTCTCTAGGTATAGTATCATGTCATCTTCAAATAGCGATAGTTTTACTACTTCCTTTCTAACTTGGATTCCTTTTATCTCTTTTACTTCTCTGATTGCTATGGCTAGGACTTCTAAAACTATGTTGAATAGTAGTGGTGAGAGCGGGCATCCTTGTCTGTTCCTGAACTCAGTGGGAATTCTTTTATCTTTTTACCACTGAGAATGATGTTCGCTATGGGTTTGTCATATATGGCCTTATTATGTTGAGGTAGGTTCCCTCTATGCCCACTTTCCAAAGGGACATTATCAGAAATGGGTGTTGGATTTTGTCAAAGGCTTTTTCTGCATCTATTGAGAGGATCATATGGTTTTTATCCTTCAGTTTGTTAATGTGGTGCATCACACTGATGGATTTGCGGATATTGAAGAACCCTTGTATCTCTAGGATAACTCCCACTTGATCAGGATGTACAATCCTTTTAATGTATTGTTGGATGCGGTTTGCTAGTATTTTGTTGAAGATTTTTGTATCTATGTTCATTAGTGAAATTGGCCTGTAGTTTTCTTTTTTTGTGTGGTATCTTTGTCTGATTTTGGTATCAGGGTGATGGTGGCCTCATAAAATGAGTTTGGGAGTATCCCTTCCTCTGCAATTTTTTGAAATAGTTTCAGAAGGAGAGGTGTTAGCTCGTCTCTAAATGTTTGATAGAATTTGCCTGTGAAGCCATTTGGTCCTGGACTTTTGTTTTTTGGGAAGCTTTTTAATCACAGTTTCAATTTCAGTTCTTATGATTGGTCATTCATCTTTTCTATTTCATCTTGGTAGTCTTGGAAGATTGTACTGTTCTAAGAATTTGTCCCATTTCTTTTAGGTTTTCCATTTTATTGGTGTATAGTTGCATATAGTAGTCTCTTATGATCCTTTGTATTTCTGTGATATTGTTGTTACTTCTCCTTTTTCATTTCTAATTTTATTGATTTGAGTCCTCTCTCTTTTTCTTGATAAGTCTGGCTAAGGGTTTATCAATTTTCTTGATCTTTTCAAAGAACCAGCTTTTTGTTTCATTGATCTTTTCTATGGTTTTGTTTCTATTTCATTGATTTCTGCTCTGATCTTTATGATTTCTTTCCTTCTACTAACTTTAGGTCTTGTCTGTCCTTCTACTAACTTTAGGTCTTTAGATGTAAAGTTAGCTTGTTTATTTGGGCTTTTTTTTTCCTGTGGTGGGCTTGTATTATTATAAACTTTCCTCTTAGAACATCTTTTGCTGCATCCCATAGGTTTTGGAGTGTCGTATCTTTGTTGTCATTTGCTTCTAGGTATTTTTAATTTTCCTCTTTGATTTGTTCAGTGACCCGTTGGTTGTTTAGTAGAATGTTGTTTAGTCTCCACGTGTTTGTGTTTTTTGGAGTTTTTTCCTTGTTGTTGATTTCCAGTTGTATAGCATTGTGGTCAGAAAAGATGTTTTATAATACGGATGTTGGTGCGTTTAACATTGTCCCAGAGTTCCCTGAGACTCTCTTCATTTGTTTTAAATCTTTTTTCTCTTTTCTGTTTCTCATTCATAATTTCCACTAATCTGTCCTCCACCTCGCTTATTCGTTCTTCTGCCTCCTGTATTCTGCTGTTAGCTGCTTGTACTGGATTTTTTTTATTTCAGTTATGGTATTTTGCATCTGTCATTGTTTATGTTTTATTTCTTGTATCTCTTTGCTCAGTGTTTCCTGTAAGTTATCCATCTTTGCCTCCAGTTTATTCCCAATGTCTTGCATCATCTTCAGCATCAATAGTCTAAAGTCTTTTTCCTGGAGGCTGAGAATCTCCTCATCACTTAGATGATTTTCTGGGGTTTTTCCTTTCTCCTTCATCTGAGTTATAGTTCTCTGTCTTTTCATTTTTATAGGTTTTTGGTGTGGTGACCTTTTTGCAGATAATAGAGTTGTAGCCTTTCTTACTTCTGGTGTCTGTCCCCTTGTGGCTGAAGTCAGTATGGGGGCTTGCTATAGGCTTCCTGATGGGAGGGACTGATGCCTGCCCACTGGTAGGTGGAGCTGATTCCTTTCCCTCTGGTGTGTGGGGCTTTGTCTCTGGATGGGATTAGAGGCAGCTGTGCACCTGAGGAGTCTTTAGGTAGCCTGTTTGCTGAGGGTTGGGGCTATGATCCCACCTGGATTGTTGTTTGCTCTGGGGCTTCTCAGGGCTGATGGTGGGGCCAAATTTTCCCAAAATGGCCACCTCCAGAGAAAGGCATGCTGCTGAATATTCCCGAGAGCTTTGCTTCCAGTGTCCTTGCCTCACAACAAGCCACATTCAGCCCTGTTTTCCCAGGAAGTCCTCCAAAAACTGCGGTCAGGTTTGACCCAAATTCCTATGGAGACTTTGCTTTACCTTGGGACCCAGTGCATGTGAAAGTCTGTGTGCACTGTTTAAGAATGAGGTCTCCATTTCCCCCAGTCCCGTGGAGCTCCTGTGCACAAGCCCCACTGGCTTTCAATGCCGGATGCTCCAGGGGCTCTTTCTCCCAGTGCCAGATCTCCACACGTGAGAGTTTGATATGGGGCTGAGAACTCTCACTCCTGTAGGTGAGTCTCTGTGAACCAGTTACTTTCCATTCTGTGGGGCTTCCCACCTGGGAGGTGTTGGGTTGCTTATACCACGTAATCATCCGTCTCACCTCTTGATGTGGCCTCCTCTTTTTCTTCTGGAGTAGGATATCTTTTTGAAGGTTTCTGGTCCATTTGGTTGAAGATTGCTCAGCCTTTAGTTGTGAATTTTGTTGTTTTTAGAAGAGAAGTTGAGCTCCAATCCTTCTATTCTGCCATCTTAATCCCATCCTGAAGGTTTCCTACTTTAGAATGTCATCTTTCTCTTAAATGCCTTTCATTGGTCCCTAAGGATCATTATCTTGCTGAACTTGAATGCAGGCTCATTTTTTTCTTTCATTTAATGATCTGAGGCATATGTCTTGTGCTTTTATTTATGGTTTTATGCTTAAGCAAGCTTGCTTTTTTCAGATGAATTTCTTGAGCAATTATTAACTTACGGTCTCCACAAATTGTCTAGGTTTCCCGATCTATGGTCCCCTACTGGGACTTCTGCAACTACCTGTGTAACTCCCCTACTCCATCCCTATCAATTGGAGGCTCAGCTTCCCATGGGGTCCACGTCACACAGGTGTGAGGAGCACAGTGGATACTGACCAACCCTACCTTCCACCACATCCTTCAGTCTCACTAGTGCTAATTGGGATGGGGGCTTGGCTCCCTACCAGGCCTTGCTCACACGGTGGTGTTCCTGGTGAAATGTTCTTGTCTGGTTGCAGAAAGAACTCAGAAATGAGACAAGGAGATCAAGAAAGTATAATGAGGATTTATTTAAGTGTGAATATGCCCTCAGAGGAAGAGTGGGCAGACAGCTCAGCAGCTGCCCTGCATTTCTTTGGCAAGCCAATTCTGAGGGGCATACAAATGAATGGGAAAGAGGGCTTGGGGATCCTGTTCCCTGGTTTTCATTCCAGTTCCACCTTCCCAAGGGGAGGGGGAGTTTGTCCTTATTTAGCTTTGATAAGTAGTGTCATGGTGTTGGTGCCTGATGGGTTCTTCTTATCTGCAGGCTAATTTTATTGTAATGAGGGCATGATGAGTAAAAGGTTATGTTTGGACACTGGATATTTGTGTCCACCTTTTCTTTGTCCTTTTCCACCTTTCTTTGTCTGCCTCCAGGACACTTGTCCCCTCAAAAGTGAGGTTTCCTGTCAGTCTGGGGGTTCCTGCTTTTCTTCATCTGTCCATGGATCCCTGCTGTTAACAAGATGTGTGGTTTCCTGCCATCTCACCCCTGCCCCCCTTTCTCTGCTCCTACCTAGCTCTCTGTCCCCTATAACAGTGGGAACGGGGTGGGAACCAGAGTCCAGACTACCCCTGATACGCAGCACTTCATTGTGCTTAAAACACATTGGCTAAAATGGTAGCAACTAAGGAAGGATCCTTTCTAAAATGAATCAGATACAGGAAAAACAAGTGGGAGAATTCAGTCTCATTGCCGTGAAGTGGGTTTGGAGGGATTGCTCTCATCTGGGCTCCTCTGACACCAAGGGTTGATGGAAATAAAGTGCTGACCAGCCTGGACTCAACCTTCCTTTCCAAGTCTTAATGATGCTGAGTGAGGATGAAGGATGTGCTCCTGGTGGGGTAGAGGAAGTGGAATGCCTGCCTTGCCCCATGTCCTTTAGTCTCCCGGTCGTCAGATTGGTGGGTAGAGATGGAGTCTCAGTCCTTGCTGGACAGAGGTGACACTACCCTCTGAAGAACCAGCGTACAGCCTACTTCAGCCAGGTGGGGATGGCTGGTCAGCTGCCCACACAGGGTACCACCTCCTTCCCTTGAGCATAGGATGGAAAACAAGTTCCTTACTCTTTGCACCAGTATTTCCCTTGGTGTTCAGTTGGAGAGTTGCCTGCTTTTGCCAAGTAGGAAATGGAAGGTCAGCTCCTTGTGGGGTTTTCAGCACACCCTAAAGGGGAATTGGCACACTGCCTGCCTTTGCCAGGTGAAATAGAGGATTAACTCTCTGAGTGGCCCTGTCAGTTGTACCATATAGGGGGTTCAGAGTTTGCAGCTTGCTTCTGCTGGGTGGTAGCTGCCTGATGGGCTCTGGCGGAACTGGGAGAATGTGTGTGTGTGTGTGTGTGTGTGTGTAAGCGCGTGCGTGCGCATGCATGCATGTGTGTGTTTTTTATTGATGTTTGCCTAAAGTAGGGCAGATATCCTCTAAGAGGCCTTTTGTTTTAGGCCACCATTTTCCTGGTCCTTTATCTAGAAGTACAACTTATTTTACCTGTGCCTGTTGGCAGGTCTAGGAGAGATGCTTCTGGAACACTCTGTCTAGGATATATAGGCATTACTAAGAAAATCCAGGCATTTACTGCCATGGTGTTCCTCAAATCCTGAGGTTCCCTAGGTTTTTTGCTTGCTTCTCACCTTGAAGAGCCGTCCTATAAGTGTCCAGTTAAAAATCATAGGGATTTTTAACTGTGGAAAGAAGACCTGGGAGAAATGGGACTTCTCCACCTTGGTCAGAACCAGAAGTTGCCATGTTTTGTTTTTGTATTTTTTAAAAGTTTTATTGAAGTACAGTTAATCTACAAGGTTGTGATCCTGTCATATACACATAACCATTCTCTTTGATTTTTTTTCCCCCCGCATGGATGATTACAGAATCCTGGGTAGAGTTCTCTGTGTTTTTTAGCAGGTCCCCTTTTGCCAACAGAATCTTGACCATTTTTAATGCTTGTTATTACAAACTCTTCATTGTGCTTAAAACACATTGGCTGAAATGGTGGGAACTAAGGAAGAATCCTTTGTGAAATGAATTAGATGTAGGAAAATGAAGTGGGAGAAGATATGTAGGTCAAATATTGCAAAGTCCATTTTGATAAAGCTAGATGTAATCTTATCAATAAAAAATTTGGCATAAAATTGCAGCGGTAGTCAGGTGTACCAGAAAAGTATAAAATGCTTTATGGGAAACCTCTACTTGAGCACTTGCAGAGTCCTTTAACATTTTTCACCAACTCTTCTGTCAAAATTGAAGTTAAAAGACAGATGGAAATTGTTTCTGAACCAAATATCACATTTGATAAATATTAAAAAAAACAACAACTCCATAGGCCAACAAGGTATGTCTTTTATTGCCTGTGATTATTGCAACTACTGCTGCTGGCAGAGAGCCATGCTTTTCATGTGGGCAAGTACAAGATTAATTCTCAATTAGACATAAAGACTTGATAGAAGGGCAACGTTTAACTTGGCATCAGCGTGTCAACATTTCAGCCAAATTACGTGACCATGAAAACTTCAGGGGAAAGAGAAATTGCTAATGTTTTATACCAAACACAGAGTGGAGCTTGGGGAGATAAATGCAATTTGTACTTTTTTACACTTTGTTTCAATTAATTTTGGCAGGTATGTCTTTTTGAGGGCAACTTTAGATGTTGAAATGCTACTTGTCAACCCTCAAGACTTCTCTCTTTTTATGTTACTTTTACTATCACCTTGATTTCTGTTTGATTTGTGAATGGGGGACATAGAGTAGTTATGATACAAAAGCGATTGTCTCTGTAGATCTCATGACTCGGAGTTGCTCGTAGCAATATATGTAGTTCGATGTTCACTTGTACTGTGTGTAACTGGTTCATGTAGTGATTAAAATAATAAGCAATGCTTGATCATGGTTAAAATAAATACCAAGGATAAATTCTTCTATTAATTAGTGAGAGCTTATCCAAATTTGCATCTCTAATTATTAGCTGTTGTTAATTTTTGTTGCAACCTATTAGACATACTGTCTTAAATCATTAACGCCAGTGTAACGGAGTGCTAATGATAGGCGACTTGCTTTTTAAATGTACAGCAGAAGCTCCCATAGAAAACTTAGGCAAATAAATGTATGTTTTATACTATTTCAAATAGAATCACAGAAAATTCATGTGGAGATTTAGATTTAGCACAAACAAAAATGTATTAGGTTTGCTTACTGAGCCAGATCTTAAAACCTGAACTGTGTCCCCGTGCAGGAAGTCAAGATTTCCTTTCATTCTGACTCCTTTTTGACGGCTTTCTGTTGCACACTTTTGATGTATTTCTTAAACTAGTGCAATCTTAAGCCTTTGTATAACAAGTAATAGGGAAGGTACTGTTACTGCTTCTTGTTATTGAAAAATCTAATGTGTATGTCAATAGCGATGGTTTAGTTGGAAACAGAGTAAATGAAATGCCTAGAATTATCCCAAGTTTTGATTTTTTTTTTTTTGGTGCTCACATAAGCCTGTGTCACATTCTTGAATAGATTCATGACTTTGAGGCAGAATTTCTCAATCTCTGCACTTTAAAAGAAACTGAGGTATAGTTTAAGTGTAATATTACATAATTACAGGTGTACAGTATAGTGTTTCACAATTTTTAGAGATTATACCCCTTTATATTTTTTTATGAAATAATGGCTAAATTCCACATGTGCAATATATCCTTGCTGATATTTTATACCTTGTAACTATTTTGTACCTAATAGTTGGTATGTTTTAATTCCCTACCCATCTTGCCACCTCCCTCCTGCCTTTACCGGTGACCACGGGTTTGTTCTCTTCATCTGTGAGGTCACTCTTGGCACTTCTGACATTGTAGACAGGATAATTCACTGTTGTAGGGCCTGTCCTGTGTGTTGTAGGGTGTTGAGCATCAATCCTGGCCTCTACTGACTAGATGCTAGTAGGAAACCTCCCACCCCCCCATCTCCCTCCAACCCAGGGACAATCAAAAGTGTCTTCAGACATGCCTAAGTGTCCCCTCAGAAGCAAAACCACCCTTCTTTGAGGAAGATTGGAGTTTCATCCTTAGCTATTTCCTTATAATTTTCAAGGATTTTTTTAAAAATGTTTTTGAGTGGCATGAGGTGTGTTGGCAAATCTCTATGGAAAATGCTTGGACTTAAGGTTAACTGTATTTAATCAAGAGAAGTTTATCAAAGTATAAAATAAAAATGGGGACAGAAAGGAAATTCTAAAATTGGCCTATGCTGTTTCTGAAGATAGCTGATAAGAGCTCTGAATTGGAGACATACTTTATTTTGACTTAAAAACCGATCCAAGTTAAGTTGATTGTTAAAAGTTTCTATTTAGAGAAAATGCATAGCCTTGTTAGCATCAGAAATGTTGTGCTCAAGAGAGGAGGAATCTCATTTATATGAAAATAATAGGATTGCAGGAAATGGTTGGTTGGAAAAGGGAAACAATCTTGAAGTCTCAAGTATCTCGAGGGTGACATAACATTGAGCATGAGATCAGACAGTTAGAATTTAGGTCTGGATCAGTTGTCAGACCCTCAAGTTGATGGTGGAAACCATGTGGCCAGTTGACAATTGAGAGACATTTTCAGGTAGTGTTTGGTATCTCTTTGACCAGTCTGGGGGTTATCCGTTCCGGAAAAGGTTTTTGGAAAGGCTCATTATCATATATTTCTATGCTGCTTTTGTTTTTTAGATTTTTTATTCATTTAAAATGTATTTACAGATAGCAACATCCTTCCCTTTTGGTATACAGCTCTATTAGATTCGGCAAATGCATACCATTGTGTAACCACCATCCGATCAACACAGAGAAGGATCTGTTACTTCCAAATACTACCTTGCTCCTCTTTTATAGTCATAGCCCTCTTCCCACTGCCACACCCTATCCATCTCTGACCTGTTTTCTGAATAAATAACTAGGCGTTGGATGGCTGCCTCGCTCATGTGATAGGTGTATGCTTAAATTTTTCAGGAATTGCCCAACTTTTCTCCAAGGTGGCTGTCTCATTTTGCATTCCCACCAGCAAAATAGGAGATGATAGTTGTTTTGTGCCCTTGCCAACACTTGGTATGCTCAATCTGTCTACCTCCCTGCCTGCCTTCCTGCCTACCTACACCTACCCACCTGTACCTAGTTAGCCATTCTTCTGATGGCTGGAGATGTCAAGTCCTATTTTGTGTAGTTTGACTGCAAGCCCCTAAAACTCAAACTGTTTTACTTATGAACCTTATTTCTTAGTATCTTATTGTGGCTTTTTTTCTTTGTTTTGCTTTTTAGGACCTCACCTTCGGCATATGGAGGTTCCCAGGATAGGGTTCAAATCAGAGCTACAGCTACCAGCCTTCACCACAACCACAGCAATGCAAGATCCAAGCAGCATCTGTGACCTACACCACAGCTCACAGCAATGCTGGATCCTTAACCCACTGAGCGAGGCCAGGGATCGAACCTGCAACCCCATGGATCCCATTAATAATATTTATGATTGATGTATTTCATATTAGAAAATAAAAGCATCAAAAGCCATCCAGTTTTTTAATCTCATAAATAAAAACCCACATGGGAAATACCTAGTGATCTCAAATAGCTGGAACACTCAAGCCTGGAGATGTCAAGTCCTATTTTGTGTGGTTTGACTGCAAGCTCCTAAAATTCAAACTGTTTGACTTATGAACCTTATTTTTGTTTTATATACATTCCTTTTAGTATTTTTGAAACTTTTCATTAATTTTTCAATTTAAATATTTGCTGAAAAGTAGTAAAATTTAGAAATGATGTGAATGTGAGCATCAGGAAACTGACTTTTACCCATACCCAGAAGACTTCTGTTCAGTAGTCTTTGGTGACACAAAAGCAGCTGACTCAGGAGTTCCTCTTGTGGTACAGCGGCAGTGAGCCCAACTGTTACCCATGAGGATGCGGTTTCGATTCCTGGTCTTGCTCAGTGGATTAAGGATCCGGTGTTGATGTGAGCTGTGACGTAGGTCGCAAACGCAGCTCAGATTTCACGTGGCTGTGGCTGTGGTGTCGGCTGGCAGCTGCAGCTCTGATTCAACCCTAGCCTGGGAATTTCCATATGCCCTAAAAAGATGACGAAAAAAACCCAAAACAACACCTCACAACCCCTTCCCCCCAAAAAAACCCAGCTGACTCAAACAAGGCCACAGTGTGTTTGAGGAAAGAACATGTGTCAAAGGCAGGAATGGAAAATCTATCTTCTTTCTCACATGCGAAAACTTGAAGAGGCTCTATGGCCATCTTCTAGTAAACAAGTCAGATCCTCTTGCTGGGAACACCGCTTTTACAGATGTGAAACACCATATGCATGTTATGCACACAACACTTTGTAAGGCGTCTTGAGTGAAGATGGTGAATCCATGGTCTCTATCCTTTAGAAGCTATACAGAGGAGAAAAACGATGTTGGGAGGCTAGGTAGAGATTGCTAGAAAATAATTTTTGGATAAAAATGAGATGAAAAAATCACTAAAATTTTAGAATATTTGCAAAATGAATAAGAAAAAAGACAAACCCAACCAATCCCATTTAATAATTTTATGATATTAATGTAATTATCTCCAGTCTCAGGTATATATCTTAGATAGTTCTCACCATAGTGCATCTTTAGTGCATATGTAATTTTGTATACCCTGCCTCCTTTGTCTTTTTTAAAGTTAACATTGCATCACAATTTATTTCTATGTAGCTTCATAGTTCAAGGTAGGTCTTGAGGGACGTAATAGAGATTCACTGAAAGAGGGGCAGAGGCTGTTGCTAAAGAAGGGACTGGTGTTGAGAGTTCAGAAAATAACTACACTCTGGATTGGTCTTTTTTTTTTTTTCCTATAATGTGGAAAGTCACGGACTTGTCCTTATGTCCCATAAAGATTTATTCTTAGCAGTGCCATTTCTCTTAGAAAATAAGCTCTGAGAGGGACAGGAAGGTGTTTCCTTAGTACTTAAAAAAATTAAAATAGCAATTTACCCATCTGTGTCAGTTGGTGTCTTATGGAGCCAAGGGCTTTACGTGTCATTTTATGAACTGTCCTATAAAGAAGGTACAGATCAGACTACTGAGGCCCAGAGTGATGGAGGACCTTTAACAGAGGTGAGCGGAGCTTCTTGGTTGAAAACATGCATGGACAGAAAAGAAATGGAAATTTTGTTCAATATAAGATTAAGACCTGGACCAAAAGCATATGGGGGCCGGCAGTATCTGCTTGAGAGGTCCCAGTGCCCAAGGGGAGACAAGTCTAAGCAAGTCGGTTAACCTCACTCAGCCTAGTTCTCTTGTTGGTATAATGCAGTGCTTATGCAAACTCAGTACATGTCAAAAAACATATCTGCAAGGCATTGTCTAAAATTGACCCTCTGGATTTCTTCATGCATGCCTGGTTATTATTTATTAAGATGTATTGGGGACAAGTCTCAAATGTAAAAGGCAGATCTGCAGAGTGAAGAAGTGGGGTTAAGCACAATGCAACAGAAACTCATTCTAATCCAGGAGGACTTAACCTGCCAATCAAATCTATATTCATTATTTTCTAAAGATTAATAATGGTTTATTAACTGAGCAAGCTGGCAGACGTTAAAGCATTGAGATAAGATCTTGGGGCATCTATGACCAGCTGATGACTGACTGACCAATTTCAAAAGATGCTGTGAGGGATCATAAAGTTTAGTTCCATGTGTATTTTGATGATAGTTGCATCTATATTTAAAGCTTTCTGTCACTGGAAGCACTCTTGGTGTTGTCAGACTGTCTATTGGACTGGATGAGCTGCAACTTCTCGCAATTGAATGTCAATAAGACCAAAGCAATTTTGGTTGATTCATAGCACCAGCTTAAGCATATTCACTTGCACAGATTACATTTGACAGATAGTTACCTTCAGCTGAACTCTGTGGTTAGAAGCTTGGGCATCCTCTTGACAGTGAGCTTAGAGTTGATGCCTGATGTTTATTTCATAGCCTGTTTTTACCTTCCCTAATACTGCATTGTAAATCTGTATTTAAATATATTCACAGCTGATGTTCTGGTCTGTCTGTCCACTTGTTATCTCTGGACAAAAGGCTATAATGATTCAATGTAATTATTTAAAAAGAATAACTTACACATCCAGTTTTAATTTTATTAAATCAGATGAGTAATGATTCAATTTAAAGAGTCTCCTCGATGAACACTTGCACCACAGAGCACGAAAATGTCCAAGTGTTTGGGGAATTTTCTCTAATAAACTTAAAATCTTCAAAATTTTGTGTTACATCAAAAATGTATGTACACATTTATTTACCATGTCGTTATTCCCTTATTTTTCTGTTAGTTATTCAGGTCCATGAGTTCTTTGAACAGCTGAGGTATAAAATTTCTCCATTTCAAAAACATTTAACCCTTTTAAAATGAATATAATTTAAATAACCCTATTCTAAAAATTACCATTGAACTATACAATACATTATAAAATGAAAAACTGCCATTTCCGAATATTTAGATGGGAAAATGAGATTTGGGGAGTTAAGATTTCCTCAGGAAGAGGTGCAGTTATGATGTGAATTCATTCTTGATTTTAGTATTAGATGCTCAACTTTTCAGCCATGTTAAATTCATTAAGATGCTGGTTGGAAAATTTAAGGTATCTTATAGATCTAGTAATCTGAGCGTGAGTCTTCTGTTCTATACAAATAACACTGCAAAGCTCTGGAATCCTTTTATTTGACTAGGTGAATGGCAGTTGTTTACATCCGCCTCAACCTAGTTTGGAAGTAGTAATTTTAAAGCAAACATGTTTGACTCATGCATTTCCGTCCTCTCTAGATACTGTGATTTGAAGACATCAAACAGTTCCAACTGTGTATACATTTCACATAGGAAAAAAACTCGTGCTGAAATAAGTAAAATATTTTTCAAAATTATTTTCTCCACATTGCCAGTATACTTTCTCTTCTTACTTTTTTAAAACTTGACAGTCAGTTTTTAAATTTTTCTCTTTTACTGACAGCTAGTAAATGTACTGACAGTTGAGAAGCAGGATGTAAATGTAAGTCACTATTATTTTGTCCACCTGATACCTGAGCATTAGTGGAAACGTTTGGCTATATTTTAAAATAAAAATGAAATCATTCCCAGTGGTTCCAAGGGAAGATGTATCGAAAACTTGTTCTCTGTAAATAAAAATGTGTTTGAGGCAAGATTTTAATGTATTGAGAAATACCACATTTCCCTCATTAGGGATGTGACTAGTATTTGTGTTGAAGAAAATAGGCCAATTATTTAATGTACATTTACTTTTCTGTTCCACTAGCTATAAATCTTTACGGTTTATAAATCTCTTTTGGAAATTAATGCGGAGTATATAAATGGAGAGATGAAAGCAGATTAAAAAGTTAATGTCAGGTTAAGGATTTTCTCCTGCTGAAAAATACAGGTCAAGATTTAAACTTATTTCATTATAGTTAGAAAAATCCTATTTAGTAAATTTGCCCCTCGAAGAAATGCTCTATAGGTGGGTACATTGGTAGAAGTCAATTGGGTCAAACTTGACCTACACTCGATGATAGGAAGAGAAATTCCTTCTTTAAGACGTAATTTGCCAGTTTCTGCTGTGGCTCAGCGGGTTAAGAACCTGACACGGTGTCTGTGAGGATGAGGCTTTGAGCCCTGGTCTTGTTCAGTGGGTTAAGGATTCGCCATTGCTGCAAGCCATGCCATAGGCCATAGATGGGGCTTGGATCCAAAACTGCTGTGGCTGTGGCATAGGCTGGCAGCTGCAGCTCTGATTCAGCCCATAGCCTGGGAACTTCCATATGCTGCAGGTGCCATCATAAAAAGAAGAAAAGGTGATCTGTCATTTCTCTACATGGTGAAATGTTAGGGCAGCTACCCAGCAGCCCTGCGCTGCGGCGTGTCAGCTCTGGTGACAGCCCCATGGCTGTAGGGTACCAGCTCTGGCAGCTCTGTGGCTGCAGTGGATCAGCTCTTTTACTTGGCGAGAAACCAAGCGAGCACTCGAGGAGGTGGAGAATGCAGGTTCATGACGCCGGCGGGCTCAGAGGAGATCAAGCCCGGAAGTCTGAGCCCGGAAGAAGGGTTTCACGAGGCTTTTATGGGCTACGTCTTCTGGGTCCAAGCTTGGCTGGTTGGACCCGAGTGACGTCAGGCAAGGGAGTAGATGCGGAAACAAACTGACAGAAGCAGATGGGGTGGGGGGAGGGTGGTTGGGGCCGTTGGATGGACTTTACTCAGTCCTCATGGCCGGGGTCTCTCCTTTCTATATTTTTATTGGGACATTTTCTCCTACAAAATAAGAGCTGAGTTTCCAAGCCGCAAGGAGAGACGTAAATAGTAGTGTTCATTTATGTGTAATTTATATGGTATTCCTCCCTTTTTTTGGTTCCAATATTATTCTCAGGTCTGTGAGAACTGGTAGAGTAGGAAGGTTGGAATTTATAGATTTTTAAATTAAAGCATGCAATGATAAATCAACTTCCTCCGGAAACCTTTTCCTCTCTTCTCTTACAGAAGATGCTCAAGAAATGCGCCCTTAATTCCTTTTAATTACTCTATTCTGCTCTGTCACTGCTCTTTATAGCCTTATACCACAATTATCTGTAGCTTTGTGAAAATTTGTCATATAAGATTAAAATGGCTTTGCCTTTAAATACAGGAGTTTCCATATCCCTTTGATTGTTTGAAGAATACCTGGGGGGAGACAAGGAAAGACGACATGCATAATAAGTTACAGAAGGCAGGAACTTCCTCACAGAAAAGCAGCAGGAGTTTCCTTCGCAGGAGCCTCAGCAAGTGGTGTCAGCAGCTTAGAAGTGGCCGTTGGACTGTGGAGGCCTATGCAGATAAACCATGGCTCTGGCTGGTCCTCCCATGTCATTCTCTGATTCCCCCTCTGTTAACATGGCATTTGCATTTTGGTCTGACTGAGAGCAAGACCCTGTGCAAATGCCTCATGACATGTGTAAAAATCTGCTTTTCTGTGAAAAGTGATACGTTTTCCTGTTCACCATGCCCACTGTAGAAATTGCTCTTCTGAGTCTTAAACCACCTGGAATTCCTTTTTAAGTTGTGCGTTTTCCATTGCAGATTCGCAATTTCCATTGTAAGTCAAAAGATGAAAATACAAAGAGAGGAAAAGATTCCCCCTCCCCTCCCCCGCCTTTGCCCCCCCCTCCCCCCAACACCTAAACTGGGAAACTACAAAACAGCAAAGTTGGTTGGTTACTGACAGGGATAAGGAAAAGGCAGCATAACTAAAACACACAAAGTTAGTGGATTGCCAGTGAAAGATGAAATCCTTAAGAGATCCTTAAGGATAAAGTGAACTCTGAGGAAAAGAGAACATTAAAACTACCCCATTTATGGAAAAAGCATTATTTCTTTGCCACCATACTTGTTAGCACTGTGTCTTCTCAAGTTGAAGCCCCCTTCTGGACACCCTTGCTTTATGTGAAATCTAGATTTTTTTTTCTTTCTTTTTGGAGGAAAATAAGAGTTATAATTAGACCCACTGAGTTAAATTTATAGAAATGTGTTGATTTTTCCTTTAAACAGCCATGTGACTGGATCTCGGCAGAATGTCGTCAGCCCTGAGCAAAGAATTCTCCCCCTTTCCAATGATGCTGTTCAGGGGGAAGCTAGTTACTGTGTGACAGACGCCTGATTCTCAGGAGGTTCGGACCAGAGAGAAGGTTAGAGGGTTGGGAGAGCCGGATGCTCTTCAAGGAGATACTTGAGTCGAGTTCCCACACCAGAACCATGCCTCACACTGAACTCAGCGCGGGAGTGGGGGGAGGGCGGGGCAAGATGGCCTTGCAGGTGAAATGTTAAAATAAGGTCCTTTATTTCTGTCTCTGGTGGCACAGGGCATTCAAGACCCAGTGACACATTTTGGAAGCGTCGCTTTAAAATAGATTTTTTGCATTTGAAGATCTGTAAAGGGTATTATCAAGGACTTAATAGATGCTGTTTGCCTACTGAAGTTGCCACATAGCCAATAGCTACCTCATGAACTTACAAAGCCCTTGGGCCCACCTGCAGGCTAGGCACCGTATTAAAACACTTTTTATACCCACATTGTTGTTGTCTAGTAATTGTGAAAAGGGCAGCATCTGAAGAAAATGGTCCGAATGCCCCCGTCTGGGCTCTTGGATAGTTTGACTTGCCTTGGAATAATGCACGCAGAAAACTTGGGTCTCTGATGAGGGCTTTTTTCATCAGCTCAGCTACACCAAACTCGATTGTGAAAATGGAAACTAAATTGTTAAAAATGGATTCCATTCTTTGGTTGGACTGACAGAAGGGGATTGTTGATGACACTTCCTTCTCTCTAGCTTAGGAAAACTAAGTTTACGTAGCCTACGTGATGTCTTTCACCATTTTCCTCGTGACCCATTTCTCGATCAAGTTGATACTGTTTCTCTTATTCCAACCTTTTTTTAAACTTTAGTCTTTTCCACGTTATATCCTGTGACTACATTCACAGAAGT
Organism: Phacochoerus africanus; assembly: GCF_016906955.1. Lineage (NCBI taxonomy): Eukaryota > Metazoa > Chordata > Mammalia > Artiodactyla > Suidae > Phacochoerus > Phacochoerus africanus. The sequence goes on along the minus strand of NC_062555.1, from coordinate 12,121,682 downwards.
ATAAAGTTTGCATGTTCTGGATCCTTTGTAACGTGCATTGTTTTCTCCTGTGTACAAAGTAATTGAATTATTTTTTAAACGTAATTCCTCCTGGGGGTAGCCTGGTGGCACAGTGGGTAAGGATCCTGCATTGTCACTGCTGTGGCTCGGGTCAGAGCTGTGGCACAGGTTCTATCCCTGGTCCTAGAACTTCTGCTTGCCACAGGTGTGGGCTAAAAAAAAAAAAAGAAAAAAGAAATCACCAAAAAACAAACCCCAAGAACCAAGTAATTCCTCCTGCCTTTCTTCAAAACCGCTTTACCACCTGTCGGGATTTTCAAGTTGTTCTATAACAGAGTTCTTAGAGTCGGAGAAGCTAAATGGTGGGGTTGATGCTTAAGCTCTGCCTGCAAAACTGAAGCAGGAACAAAGTCAGGCGTTAGTCTTTTGGTGACTGCTCTTCTATTGACTGTTCCTGTATTGGTGGTGACTGCTGTACATTTAATTTACTTTTCAAATGGAACACTGTGTGTAAGACATGGTGTAGTGGTTCCAGAAGTGACAAAATCAGCTAAATAGCATCTTGGTAAAAGGAACTTAGTGGGAGAGATAAGACATAAACACGTGTGGCTGTAACATTGGTAGAGTAATAAATATAAGTGATTATAGTTGTTAGAGTTGTGGTTTTTTCTGAAGCTTCCTGGATCATAACAGATTTCACCTGGACCTTGAGGTTGGAGAGGTTTTTAAGAGGCTGAGATGAGGTGAGAATCCTGGGGGCTGGGATGTCACCAAGGTTGGAGTGTTGGAGGAGCGGTCAAGTTTGCCTTGAGTAAGTTTCGTGTGAGACCATCAAAAATGAAGGCCCGAGGGACATTATCAGATGACGGCGACCTGAAAGAGCTTGGAAATCCCATGCCGTGATCAAAAACAAACGAAATGCAGTTTTGAGCAAAGAAGGGATGGGATTAAAACCGATCTTTGTTTTTAAAAACTAGAGGTGACGTGACTCTGTGCCAGCACAGGGGTCACCTTCACCCCAGAATTCCAGCGGAATGTGGAACACTTAATCCCGCAGGCTCCACCAGCCCTGTCATATTTTGTTACCATCCGTTTCTCTCTGTTCTGTGTCTTCTCCCATGTTCTCAGGCCATTATTTCTGTCCTTCCTTTATTTTTGTCTTGCACATGTGGGTACCGTTTTAATTCTGCCGTAGGTTGTACACAGGCTACTTTATCTCAAAGTCAGCAGTTCTTCAAAGCCCGGCCTGACCTCACAAGTGGTAATTCCCTCCCTGATACCTCCCTCCCTGGAGGCACGCCTTTCCTGTCCCTTTCCAGCAGAGGGCGCTCATTTGCCAGCTCCTCACCCCCCCCTTAGAGCCGGGAACAGGTGGAGGTGTCAGGATTGACATTCTTGGCTCTTCAACCTTGTGTTGGAAAGAGACGCTCCTTTTAAAGCTCAAGTCAACCAGGCATGTAACTTTCTTCAATACCTGCCTCATTTCTTACAACAGCTCGAGTCTCGGACAGCCTCCCCATCCGCACAGGATAACCTCATTCCCCACCCTTAGTTTTTCTCCCCATCAGCACCATCTTTTGGTCATTGACCACGTGGCCTCACTTTCTCTCCTCTCTACTGCCCCACTCGCTCAGTCATGCTGAAAGCCCTCTTTCTCATGACGTCGTGCTCTGAATGCTGGCTTTTGACCACAGGCCAGAGTTGAGGCCCTGGACCCTCATGTTTGTCTTTGAACCTATTGGGTTCACTTCTAACCTAGGCCACAAGGACCATGGTTTCACTAGTCTCCTCACCATTTCTTTTATTTGCTTTCTCCTTGTCCTTCTCTTGCCTCCAGACACCCTTTCTTACTTAAATCATTCACCTGACGGCCTTGTTCCTGCCTAAGCATAGACTGCTAGGCAATACTGAAGAAAAGCAGGCAGCTTCGGGGGCTGATTTCATGATTTCCAACTGGAGCTTAGTGCGACCTCAGGATTGATTCCAGGGGTACAGTTTTTGATTCCAGTGGTGTGCGTAATTTAATTTTTGGTATATATTGACAAATTTCCCTCAGAAAATGTTTGCCTAATGCAGACTTCTACCAAAAACGAGTCAGCGTTCCTGTGCTTCACATTCATGGCAGTACAGGGAATCATTGATTTCATATTCCTCGATCTGATGGGTGAAATGATATTAGTGCATTTTTGTTTCATTCTGCATTTCTTAACCCCGACTTGTGCACGTGTTACCTTATGCAGGCTTATTGACCAGCCATATGCATTTTTTTTTCCTTCTGAGCAATAGCTATACAATGCTTTATTGCTTTATTTTTAATTTATTAAAGTGTAGTCGATTTACAGTGTTGGACCAATTTCTGCTGTATAGCTTAAGGATCCAGTCATACATATATATATATATACACACACACATATATATATATATATACACACACACACACACACACATATATATATATATATATATATATACACACCTTCTTTTTCTCATACTATCTTACCCATGTAAGTAGGACAGAATTTGATTACCTATTCTAATTTTTTTCTTTTTCTTTTTTTCTTTTGTCTTTTGAGGGCCGCACATGAGGCATATGGAGATTCCCAGGGTAGGGCTCCAGTCGGAGCTACAGCTGCCAGCCACAGCCACGCCAGGTCCGAGCCACGTATGTGACCTCCACCACAGCTCGCGGCAACGCCGGATCTTGAACCCACTGAGCGAGGCCAGGGATGGAACCTGCATTCTCATGGCTCCTAGTCAGATTTGTTTCCACTGAGCCACGACAGGAACTCCAGCTTATCCATTCTAAATGAAATAGTTTGCATCTACCAACCCCAAACTCCCAGTCCATCCCACTCCTCTCTCCCCTCCCCCTTGGCAACCACAAGTCTGTTCTCTGTGTCAGTGCGTTTGTTTCTGTTTTGTAGATATTCATTTGTGCCATGTTTTAGATTCCACCTATAATTGATAACATATGGTATTTGTCTTTTTCTTTCTGATGTCACTTGTTATGAGCATTCTTGCTTTATTTTTTAAATTGGGGGTTAGCATTTTTATTGACAGCTAAGAAATCCTAAAGTATTAGTAATTGTTTCCCTCTGGTAATTTGGATGGAATTAAATTTGGTTTTATTTATACAAGTGATTGCTTTAAAAATCCACATGTAAATGTAATTTAAGCCTATATTTCTCAAGTCATAAATTTCCGGCATGAAACTAAAATTACATATTAACTCTGAAAAGTAAGGGAATTATCTTCATACCTTTGCTTTCGCAATTCTTTTTGTCTCTTCCCACATCTAGTTTTTGTTAGACTAGATAAGGATTCTCATCCCAGTACCTTAGATTAAAATCATTACATGGAAATGTTACATTTATTTCATGCATTATCTTAACATTTCACAACTGTTACTTAAAAATGGTATGTTTAGGAGTTCCTGTTGTGGCTCAGTGGTTAACCAACCTGACTAGTATCCATGAGGATGCGGGTTTGATCCCTGGCCTTGTTCAGTTGGTTAAGGATCCGGCGTTGCTGTGAGCTGTGGTGTAGGTCACAGACCTACAATCTGGCCTTGGTGTGGCTGTGGTGTAGGCCAGCAGCTACAGCTCTGATTTGACCCCTAGCCTGGGAACCTCCATATAATGTGAGGACAGCCCTAAAAAAAAATTAATTAAAAAAAAATTTTTTAAAAGTGGTATGTTTAAATGGATTCAGTACTTTCGAGCTTCCTTTTATAACTTACCTGATTTCTTGTTGTCTTTTTAGGGCTGCACCCATAGCATATGGAAGTTCTCAGGCTAGGGGTCGAATCAGAGCTGTAGCTGCCTGCCTATACTACAGCCACAGCAATGCCAGATCTGAGACATGCCTGAGACCTACACCACATCAGGATCCTTAGCCCACTGAGCAAGGCCAGGGATTGAACCTTCATCCTCATGGGTAATGGGTTTTTAACCCACGGAGCTACAGTGGGAACCCCCCTAATAATCTTAATTTGAACTGAGCCTTCTTTGGGTCAGAGGATGTGTTTTCTGAAAGGCAACGTGGCTGGCAATGGACCTTCTGAATCTTTGGGTAGCTTGGGGTATCTGTTGAATGCCTGTCTTCATGAACATGAGTGGATGAGGATAAACGTTTACTCTTTCTCATTTCTGAGCTTTCAATACATGCATCATGTTTCTGAAGAGAAATCTGAGACAAGCTTGAGAATTATTTTTCCCTGTGTGTGTTCTAGATGAGTATGTGGGGGGTGGGGCACTTTTAAAGACAGGTTTCTTTCTTTATCCTTCAAGTTAGGTCAGTTAGCATATACCATGGTGGTAATTTCTATTTGTTTTCTGGGAATTTATAGCAAGCTTTTCTTAGCTGAATGTTCAGATCCTCTTTTTAATCACTGACGACTGGTTTCTGATGGGTCTTCAGGTTTATATCATAATTATTTGTTTTTGCCCCCAGGCTTCCATCCTATAAGGTTAGTTTGTTCTTTTATGTGTGTATCCAAGTTAAACAAGAAGTCGTATATACTCTAATGTCCATTCTTTCATCAGTTATTCTAATCACCTTGAACCTCTTTTTCAGGATCTCCTCTTCTTCCTCTCGAGGCCCTTTGTTTTAGTGTTTTCATGGCCACTTGCTTAACATTGTGAATTTTTCATCTCACACCTGCCCTGGGAATGGGAAGCCTCATTCACAACCATAATTCTCTCTAGAGCTATTTTAATACCCATGATTACGAAATCTTTAGTTCTTAAATTTATACTGTCGCAATGCCATCAGTGATCTTTCAAAATTCAAGTATTCTTCTAAGGCTTAAGAAGCCTTAGCTTGGAACAGATATGCTAAGTAACTTACTCTGACAGTTGCACAGTCTTGTGTCCTACATATGCTCCCCGAGTACCTTTCATTCCAAGGATGCTGAGCTGCCTGTCTCATGAACCTTGCCACATTTGTGTAACCACACACATTTCTTGACTCTGCCAAGACTCCTCTCCCACCATTTGTCCAACCCAACCCTACTTCTCCTTTCACTCATCTGGCATCAGATTCTTCAGGAAACCTTTTCTCATCTCCAAACCTAATGATCTGTGCTAAGTCCTTTCCTGAAATCATCACAATTAACTCCGTGTCTGTATTTACATCTCCAACCAGGCCATGGAACCTCAAGTCAAAAATTGTAGCATATTTATTAACGGCCCCTTCAGGGCTTGGCACCATGTCTGAGTGTGGTCAGTTCTCAATTCTTTTTTTTTTTTTTTTAATGACTGAATGAGTGGAGGGAGTGAATGAATGGTGGCATCATCTAGTGTTGGAATAAAGAGATGTAGAAAATAGGACAGTCAGTTTTGAAGTTCCTATAATAATACAGATGAGACTTATTAATGGACTGAGTATGTAGCAGGGGAAAATTAAGGCAAAAGCAGGTTTATCAGCAAATAAATAGGAAACTGAGAGAATTTCATTTGTGATGGGGAAATGTAGAGGAGCAATAAAGATGACCCTAACGTTTGGAACAAAGTTCTTTACAACATGGTTTGCAAGTAGGAGTCAGGAAGAAGAGCCTCTACTGGGTCGTGTGTTGCCGTTCATTTTCTATTCCCCACCCCTGGCCCCTAGCATTTTCAGTTACTTCTGTCTTTGAAAGAGCCTCCATAATGAGAACGTTTCTTGCTAAACTACAGATGTGATGACATACCCTCTCTTTTAAATCAACTCTATGCTCACCCTTGCTCATGCTCTATTTATTTATTTTAAAAATTTTATTGGAACAGAGGTGACTTACAATGTTGTATTCCGTTTCAGGTGTACAGCAAAGTGAATCAATTATACATATGCATATATCCATTTTTTTTCAGATTCTTTTCCCATAAAGGTTATTACAGACGATCAAGTAGATGTCCCTGGGCTCCACCGTAGGTCCTCATTACTTGTATAGTTTATATGTAGAAGTGTGTATATGCTAATCTCCAAACTCCTAATTTATCCTTCCCCCCACCTCTCCCCTTGAGTCACCATGAGTTTGTTTTCTACGTCTGCGAGCCTGTTTCGTAAATAAATTCATTTGGGTCATTTCTTTAGACGCCCCATGGGTGACGTCACCTATCTCTGACTGATGTCACTTAGCGCAATGATCCCTAGGTCCATCTCTGGGCTACAGTCCATCCTCTGCATGGCTGAGCAGTGTTCCATCATCCATGCTTTAGAGATCGAGTTCTCCTCTTCTCTTAGGAACTCTCGCAAGACTCTTTACACTTGGTCAGACCGTCCATGGGTAGCCTCATCGTCCTTCCAAGTAACCCGAGCGTTAACTGCCGTGTTTACTTCATAGTCTATATTCACATTCTTCCTGCTCGCCCTCACTCACCGTTTCCTCTGCCTTGTACCTTTCTTCCTTCCCCTCTTAACCCCTAGGTCTTCTGTACACACTCTTTTTTTGTTTGTTTGTTTTTTTAGGGCTGCACCCACAGCATATGGAAATTCCCAGGCTAGGGGCCCACTGGGGCTATAGCTGCTGGCTTCCACCACAGCCACAGCAATGTGGGATCCGAGGTGCATCTGTGACGTACACCACAGCGCAGGGCAACATGGGATCCTTAACCCACTGAGCGAGGCCAGGGATTGAACCTGCGTCCTCATGGATACTGGTCGGGTTTATTACCCCTGAGCCACAACTGGAACTCCTCCACACACATTTTAATGATCGGCACAATTCCAAATTCCTGTGTTAAAAGCACTCTAAATCCCTTCCCTCTTTTCTCCTCTGTGCTCCTATAGCATTTTTTTTTTTTTTCATATTGGTTGTACAATACTTTGTAGAGGCAGATTTTATTAGATATTTATAGGTAGATTTTGCACGAGGTAGACTGTGAACTTATTGAAGGGAAATACTTTCTTTTATGAGTGCCAAGAATGTGGCTAAATGCCTGTTGCATAGTGGATGTTTAATATAAATAAATATATAAACAAATGGAATGGAGTGAGCGTGGTAAAGAATGAAAGTAATGAGAAGAACGTGATAGCCTGAAAAACTCAGGATATTTTTTAAATGATGACGGAACTTACAACTTTGCTAAAGTCTATATAAATCCTCTCTTCATATGAGAAAAATTCTCTTCCTCATGATTGGTGATCATTCTGTAGTGTCTTCCAGTGATGGTGGTTAAAAAACAAATCAACTGAAACTAGTGAGTCTGTTTGATTCCCTCATATTTTGTGTTGCACTGAATTCTTTGTTTTTTTTTGTTTTTTTGTTTTTTTGGCTTTTTGGCTTTTTGCCATTTCTTGGGCCGTGCCCGCAGCATATGGAGGTTCCCAGGCTAGGGATCAAATTGGAGCTGTAGCCACAGCAACGCGGGATCCAAGCCGCATCTGTGACCTACACCACAGCTCACGGCAACACCGGATCCTTAACCTACCGAGCAAGGCCAGGGATCGAACCCGCAACCTCATGGTTCCCAGTCTGATTCGTTAACCGCTGAGCCATGAGGGGAACGCCACACTGAATTCTATAGTATTCTTTTCTCTTCACAGGTGTACTCACACCTTAGCCTTTTCCGAACTCCATTACAGCCCAGAGGATAAATGGAATTTCTTTTAAAATAATGTGTATTTTCTTCACTTTTCATATCAAGGAAAATATACAGACATTGGCTTTCTCTCATATTCCCTCAAACTTCTTCTCTTTTGAATTGGGCATTTTTGGTACTTTTGATTTTTCATGATTCTGGCTCTGTATTCTGTCTGGGGTCCTTAGTAAATATGAGATAGTAATAGTAAAATTCGTGAACATTTTTCAGCCACTTGGAAAGAGATGTTCTTTCAAAGGTGTGTTCTGAATGACCTTCCCTGTAAATAGAGTGAATTTCATACCCCATTCCTGGCCAGTTTCTCGTCTCTTGTGTTTTCTTCTAGGTTGCATCTCAGTGACTCTCGCAGTGCTCATCAATTGAGTGTCCTCTGCAGAATTCATTAGCAGACTAACTCCTCTTGCAGATCATTAATGAAAACCTGAAATAAAACTAGAATTCCTTATGAGTTCCCCTCTTCATTCTGTAAGTGTGGAGCTTTAAAGGACAGGGCTTGAATTCGAGTTCATATGAAATGTTCTTTCAAATCAGATTGAGCGTTCACGCCTATGTGACTCCGCATTGTCATTATATTTCTGTTCTGTTCATTTTGGGTTTTGCTTCTCTGCAGCATCCTGTGCGAAGCTTGTCCATTAGAATAGGCATTCCTTCTAAACTCTGGTTAGAGCACAAGTGGTGGAGGCGCCTGGGGAGGAAAATGTAATTTGTTTGATTGGATACTCAAGCTTTTCAATTGTTTTATTTTCCTTGGAGAAATAGAACCTTCCTAGCTTTCAGGTCAATTGGTGTAATGGTTGGATTCAGATGGAATGACATTTTCTCTCCCTTGTAAGTCTCTAGCTCCTCAGAGAAATCCTTGAGAAATCTGTTGACAACTTGCTGTCATCTAGCTGGTCTAATGGTATAAATGACTTAGACACTGATTCCGAGTAGCGTAAAAGCCTCATGGTAAGGTGAAATTTTGAGAAGCTCTCAAGTGCATTATGGATAAGGTACTTAAGTAGTATTCACATGTGTTTTTATAGTGCATTTTTTCAGGCCTTGGCTCTTTCTATTGTTTTGTTTGTTTTTTGCTAGGAAATGGAATTGATCATTTTCACCTTCTCAGGCATAGCCACAGCTCCTCACAGATGCCACTGTTGGCAGGTAGAGAAAAGAACGCAAGGATTAGGATGGGTGTTGCAGGACCCTAGGAGAGTAGAAAGCAGAAGAGAGCAGGTGGGCAGAAGGAATCGCAGCCCAAAATACACACGGCAGAGGAGAGAACGGGGCTGTGGGTGTTGTCAGCATGGAGCTGACAGACCCTGTGGGCAGGAGACATGTGGGTGTGACTGCCAGGGATGGGACTTGGCAAAGAGCGCTTGGAGTGAGTGACAGTCTGGGTCAGCTTCTCCCACTCTTCCCTACCAAGAGGCATCAGGCCGTGGAGACAGCTGACCTCATTTTGGAGCAGAGAGTGTGGGCTCGAGGCCAGAAGAAGGCAGGCTGATTCACCCAGGGTGAAATGGGACCCTTGCGCCAAGGAAATGAGTTGTACGCGTACCTGCTCTTGCCCCATGGATACCAGATCCAATCTAGAGTGAATAGACACATGTCCATAGACAGATCCGACCTCCCCCTGAGGAGTTTCAGAGATGGAAACAGAAAGATGGGTGGGAAAAAGTCAGAGTAGAAAAAAGCTATGTTAAAGTTGTGAAAGGAAATGACTTTGGATCAGAAAGATTTTGTGCCAGTGCTGGAACTAATGCAGTGAGCCCATGAGAGCTGATGTGTGTGTGTGGTGTGCAGGCATGTGTATGTGCATGCTTTATGCATGCATGGACAAAGGATGGGTGGGGAAAGGGAAAAAGCTAAATAAATCAGAAATACATTAAGAGAAAAGTTATATCCAAAAGATAAAACATGATAATGTGATAGAAAATTATCAAGTGATTATTTAGGCCGGCTTGGGTGTTAAAGGGCTCTCTGAGGTGACAGCATATAAACGAGATCTGAGTGACAGTAAAGACTCAGCTGACCCTACATTCCTTCATCCTGACCATCTGTACCAGAGAAAAAGTCTCAGAAGCCCTAAAATATTAACCTCAATGGAGTAGTTACACATTATAATTCAAAGGCGAATTTATAGAAGGTAGAGGTAAATTGCTACCTGATTATACTTAATCAGATGGGAAGTTATACTAATTTACAAATGTCCATTGTTACAAATATTAGGAGGTAACAAAACACTTGTGAAATATCCGGAATAGTGCGTATTACATGGGAGGCCATGGGTGTTACCTGGATTTCTGTATTAGCTGTTAGAACCCTAGCAGTTCTTCTCTTTCGTAATTGTTTTACCCTGTAATATCCACCGTCATTCTCGGTTTGCTCTTTCTAAAACTGTACTGAAAGCAGTTTTTTAAACTCATTGCTTTTCTCTTTAATAAATAGTCAATGCACAAATATTTCTCCCATCCATTATTTTTATCCTGGGCCTCACATTTCTGGGGCCCGTCAGCCTTTGCAGAAGGTTAATCCAGGATTTATAAAAAGAGATGAATTCGTCTGAATACCCCACCAAATTTAGAGATTTTTTTTTTTTTGGACAGCTGATGCTTACCTGGGGGAAAATGGTTTGGGAAGAAATATGTAAGAACTGGAGTGTATAAATGTGAATTTTACAAAAAGAAAAGATATTTTCAAGAGCACAGCTTGAATCTGGTAATCCAATCCCTCGTACGAAATTCTTCGGATGATAGTAAAACATTTATTTTGCTCAAATTGATGACACAGACCTTGTGGATGTTTTTGATTGTGAAGGGGGCAAAAGCAGGAAACTTGGCCTAATGTTCAGCATTTGGGCCACCAAGAGCTACTTTTGGTTGTAGGCCTGATAGAATCCTTACCTTAAACGAATGCCTATTTGCTGCTGTCATTTTTTCTGTCTAAACCAAATTAAATGTGTGTGCTTCTCCATTACTGATTAAAGAAAAAACTGCTTAGACAATTACTATCTGGGCCAGAGAGCACCACCTTTAAACAGGGGCCACCCCAAAGACCTTGTTCTCAATTCTGGAGTGTCTTTAAAGATAAAGGAATTCACATCAGATCTCATGATACAGTTCTCTAAAGGAGGTTAAAGAGATTCACATTTTTCCTTTGGCCTAAAATGGCGCTCCTTCATGTAGTTTATGAGACACATTTTCAATAAATTTTGCTCAGTATTCCTGGAGCTGGGAGGAAAAACAACCAACCAACCAAGAGGACATAGAATGGCGGGAAGAGAGGTACTTGTAGGAAGCCTTGCATTTCTTTTAAGAATGTAAGATTCATAAGTAATCCATTGTTTAGTGGAACAGTCACCTGCGTTGAAGATTTTCGTAGGCCTGTATCACTGCTTTTTTGTATGGCAGGACCCCATTTCAGCTTACAAATTAGCGCTCAACATCTTTTGTTTACCGTTTGAGGACGAGCCCAGAATGTAGTTTGGGGGTTGTATGCACATGTGATTTCCTGTGCATCTCTCGGCCTGTGGAGGGCTTGATTGCTGACGCTTCTGACTTCGGGTCGGGAGAGAGGTCATGTTCTTGTCTTGCTCCCTCAAAGTATAAAGAGGAATCCAGTGTTCGTTAGTTTCAGTCAGCATTGGACATAGTTAGAGGCAAATTTATTATTTAAAGAGGTTTGAAAAACTGGAAAAGTTTTGGGGGGAACGTGAGACAGATGACTTTATTTTTTATTTATTTATTTATTTTTTGGTCTTTTTGCCATTTCTTGGGCCACTCCCGTGGCCTATGGAGATTTTCAGGCTAGGGGTCGAATCGGAGCTGTAGCCACCAGCCTACGCCAGAGCCACAGCAACGCGGGGTCGGAGCCGTGTCTGCAACCTACGCCACAGCTCACCGGCAACGCCGGATCCTCAACCCACTGAGCAAGGGCAGGGACCGAACCCGCAACCTTATGGTTCCTAGTCAGAGTTGTTAACCACTGAGCCACGACGGGAATTCCAAGACAGATGACTTTAAATTTGACACATTGAAAGAAAAATACAGGAACGAGGTTTAGTCGCTATTAATGGAAGTCTTGGGATAACTTTTAAGCATCTCTCCGTTTGATTATTTCTTGGAGTTTCTTTTTATTTTTCCTCATGAATTGCAGTTTTTTCTTCATTTTAAAAGAAGTTTTATTGAAGTCTAGTTGATCTACAAGGTTGTGACCATGTCTCCTGTACAACACAGCGACTCAGGTGTACACACACACACATCCATTCTCTTTCAGATACTTTTCCCACATAGGTTACCATGGAGTATGGGGTAGAGCTCCCTGCGCTACACAGCAGGTCCCCATTGCCCAGTCATGGCATATACTAGCGTGTACATATCACATGCCAGTCCCAAACAGCCCATCTCTCCCTCCCCCTACCTGTCTCCTTAGGTAACCATAAATTTGTTTTCCATATCTGTGAGTCTGTTTCTGTTCTGCAAATAGGTTCATTTGTATCCATTTTTTAGACCTCACCTATACGTGATACCATATGTTTGTCTTGATTCCTACAACTCACTCCCTGTCTTCTACCATTTCCATCCTTTGTGAATTCCTATTACTCTTTCAAGTGGTTAACCCTTCAGTCCTTCGTCTAGATGAGGCTTCAGTCATTCCTTTGAGATTTAATGATTTCCTTATGGTGGCTGGTTTCTGGTCTGGGGAATAAGAGAATAGTGAACAAAACAGCAAAAGGAAACAAAGCCAAACCTCTTCTTAGGGAGTTTCGATTTCAGGCAGAAAAAGGAAATGAAATAAAGCAGAAAAAAATAAATATGCATTATGTTTGGTGTGCAAAAAGGGAATAGTCTGATAGGGAAAGGGGTTACCCAATCGGGGGCTATAATTTTAAACACAGTGTCAGGAGAGGTTTTGCTAAAAAGGCAGTGAAGGGGATTTCTGAAGGAGATGAGAGAATAAAGCCGGCAGGTGTCTGCAGGAGTAATGTCAAGGAGAGGGAAGAGAAAGTGCAAAGCCTTTGAGGAAAATAAGTGCCTGGAATGTTTGGGAAGGGAAGTATGGGAAGATTAGAGAGCACAAGGGTGTATTAATAAAATATAAGCCAGAGGTAACAAGGGGACAGACTGGGTAAGGATTTGTACTTAGTGGAAGAACCCACTGGATTACATGCAGTAAATGAATGAAGTTAGAATACACCCTCAAAACAAACAAACAAACAACCGCTATGAGACCATAGATAGAGGGAGGCTCTTCTCCTCCCTCCCAGCTGTCCTGGGAGCTATCTGCTTACCTGTAATAAAGACTTTGCTTGCTTGCAAAAAACAAAACAAAACACAACCCCACAACATACACAAAATAAACTCAAAATAGCTTAAAAGGACTTAAAGACATGGCACCACAAAACTCCAAAATATTCCTAGCAAAGAATATAGGCAAAACATTCTGACTCAAATTGTACCAAAGATTTCTTGAGGTGAGTCCCCCAAGGCAACAGAAAAAAGAAATAAAAGCAAAAACAAACATCATCAGTAATGGAACAAATAGAAATTATGTAACATCCAAGATCTATTAAGATGATCTCTGAATCACCTGAACCCAGTCAGGAGAAAACATGAGACAAGTCCAGATTGAGAGGCAAGCTACAAAATAACTAGACTGTGGTCTTCACTAGTCTTAAAATCAGTGTCAAGGAAAGATTGAAGAACTGTTCCAGATCAAAGGAGACGTAAGAGGCATGACAACTAACTGCAACCTGTGATGTTGGACTGGATTCGTAATCTACAAAGGGCATTTTGGGGACACTGCAAAACTCAAAGTGTGTCTGAGGACAAGACCGTGGGAAGTATTGATGTTAATTTCCTGATTTTGATGATTGTATTCTGTTCATGTAAGGGAATGACTTTTTTTTTTTTTGTAGCAAATGCACTACTGTATTGTGGGATAATGGGTTAATCAGTTAGCAACTTAATCTCAGATGTTTCAGAAAAAAATTCTTGTACTGTTTCTGCAACTAACTTTTCTATAATTTTGAGACAGTTTTTTTTTAAGTAATGAAACCCAGCAACTACTCATTGAGATGTCCTATAGAGAATAAGAAAAGAGAAACTGGGCAAAACATGTCTAGATAACTCAGGAATACCACGACAGTGGTAAGGAGAAAAATGGGGATTTATTTGGGAGAGAAGATTTCTGAGATTATTTCTCTCTTTCTCATCTTTGTTCCTAAGCACTTTATTCATATTTATTTTATGGCATTTACCACCTGGCATTGAAAGCGTTTTCATATGCCAGTTTCCATTATAGAATATAAGTTCCTTGAGGAAAACGTCTGTGTTTTATATATCCCTCATGTGCAGCGGAACACTTAACACATCATTACATGCTCATTAAATATTCAAACAACAAATATTTTCAAAACCGTGGTTTTCAATGAAGGGGATGATGAACAGTTTTCTTCCTAAGCTTAGAAGACAGAATAAGTTGACTTTTTAAGAAGAAATTGCAGGACTAACAAACAACTTTTCAGATTTGAGGATATAAAATGCTGAAAAGGTTGCAGAGGTATTTTACAGCTTATTTGAATCATCTTTTGGAAGTCATCTGTCCTGTATGGCTAAAATAGAAAAAAGAACTAATGATACATTGAGATAATTGAATGTAGAATTGTGATCATCTGTGAACCAAAAGCATTTTTTTTATCTTTTTAAAAATTGAGGTATAGTTAATTTACAATGTGTAGTTTCAGGTATACAGCGAAATGATTCATAGATTTTTTTTTTGTCTTTTTGCTACTTCTTGGGCCGCTCCCGCGGCCTATGGAGGTTCCCAGGCTAGGGGTCGAATCGGAGCTGCAGCCACTGGCCTACGCCAGAGCCACAGCAACGCGGGATCCGAGCCGCGTCTGCAACCTACACCACAGCTCACGGCAATGCCGGATCATTGACCCACTGAGCAAGGGCAGGGACCGAACCCGCAACCTCATGGTTCCTAGTCGGATTTGGTAACCACTGCGCCACGACAGGAACTCCCATAGATTTTTTTTTTTCAGATTTTTTTATTATAGGTTATTATAGTGAATATAGTTCCCTGTGCTATACAGTAGTTCCTTGTTGTTTGCCTATTTTATGCATAGTCGTATGTGTAAGTAACCTACACATATTACCAAAAGCATTTTTTTTGTTGTTGTCTTTTTAGGGCTGTACTGGCAGCATATGGAGGTTGCCAGGCTGGGGGTAAAATCAGAGCTGTAGCCGCAGGCCGACACCACAGCCACAGCCACACCAGATCTGAGTTGCGTCTGTGACCCACACCACAGCTCACAGCAATACCGGATCCTTAACTTACTGAGCCAGGCCAGGAATTGAACCTGGGTCCTCATGGATGCTAGTCGAATTCGTTTCTGCTGAGCCACAGGAACTCCCCAGAGGCACTCTTAAAGGTAGAATTGTGCGTGAAATATTCTTAGTATCTATAGTAAAAGGCTGTCTCTATCTGCATTCCCGAGGAAATCAACAATAAATCAAACCAGTGGCGGGATCTTTTCCCACCACATATGCATGTAAATTAGTAGCCTTTTTGAAGTGCGGAGAGAGAAGTTTAATAGTTGAGGAAGGTGGTCATGAGCATTGTGCATCCACTGAAGGTAGAACAAAGAAAACTACTTACATCCCCATGTTAAATTCCTAGAGATGAAGTTTGGAGGCTTCTTTGTAGGAGGTTGCAGGGTATTAATTGTTATCAAGAGGGGATTAATAGATCCAAAACATGATACCTAGGGTGAAAATGCAGAACCACTTAGGTGTGGATCACAGCAAGGGCCTGGCTTGTCTGAGTTCCTCAGAGGAAAACCAAAAGGGGGAGGGGGGCGGGGGCTGGGAGATGGGATCGGGGAAGGGAGTGTTGGAATTAAATATTTGACCTCATGGGAAATGAAAAAGAGAAACAAAAGAAAAGCTTGGGGGACTGTATCTGTGTCTGAAGTCATTTTCCTGTAGCCTCTTCTGTGCAAAGAGAAGGAAGACAGCAGGTGTTATCAACACATCTCACTAGTAGTGGGAACACAGGTACATCCTAAGTGTTTGTGGACAACCCATGGGATTAATTTCTACCAAAGCAACCTTCCCTGAATAATGACCTCAGCTCTGTTTTAAAGATATTTTTTGTATAAATATTACTGAATAGAGAATATTTGCTAGCTGGCAGTACTGATTCATAATTGTGTAATTCTATAAAAACTCATGTTAGTAAGTGTCACTTGAGCAAGGTGAAGGATCCCTGTGGAACACATTTTAGCTGTTTGAAAATGGTGCCATTTCCTCCTCAGAATTGCAGCGGGTGGCGGAAATAGTGTAGGTGGTTTTATTTTTGGAGTATCAGTTAATCAATCAGTATTTATGGAGCCTCTGCCTAGCACGTAGGGCATGCTCATCAAATTTGCAAATGACACAAATCTTGGAGGATGTTAAATACATCGGCTGACATAGCGTCCAAAAGGATTCTGACAGCCCAGAGCAATGGGCTGAATCTAACAAGATGAAGTATAACATGGAAAAATATACATTCCGGTCCTTGGGTCCACAAACCTACCTGCATATGTACAGGAGGGGTAGATAGGCTTTAACAGTGATGTAAGTTAAAAGAAAACAAAACTTAGTATCTTAGTGACTAGTCAGCTTAATTTATCAGTTTTAGCCGAACATCCAGCATGCATTTTTTGGACTATGTTAAAGTGATAATCTTATTTCAGTTTGGAAAGAGACCGCATTTGGAGACTGTAGTATTTTTGGAGCCACATTTTAAGAAGAGCCTCAACACCATGTCATATTTAGAACACCACAGAAACGAAACACGTTTATCTTAAGACTTAGGAGAAAATAATATTTCTCTCTCTCTCTGTGAGAGTTCTCATGTGGAAAAGGGATTGGATTTGTTTAGTGTGGTCTCAATAATTAGACTGGGACCTATGAATTGAAGTTCGAGAGCTCTCTTTCAGTTCAAACGTTGATAATAGTAAAAGCTATTAGTAGGTGAAAGGGTTCCCAAAGGCTGCTGAAGCAGAATAGGGGGGCGGGTAAACTCATGTTGGGGATAACAACATGGCAGAGGAGCAAATCTAAGACCTCAGCACACTGTCCGGCAAGTGGCAAGTGATTGTACAGTGTGATGGCGTGGTTAGCCTTCTTGCGTCCGGTTGACACAGATCTTGGACCGTCACTGTATTGAGTTAAAGCGGACACACTCAGACAATGGATATTGTCACCCAGCTGGTGGTTACTACTAAATGCTCATTAAAATCAGTTAAGACAGGCTCTGGAACCAGTCAGTCTTCCTTCCATGTGACCTTGAATAATGTAATCTTTTTGTTTTCAATTCTCTGATTCATTTCTTTATCTTTAAAATGGGAGAGAATAACAAACCTGCCTTGGGTTAAGGATACAAAAAAATGAATACATGTACAAATTTTAGAACAGCCCTCCTCATGTTAGTTTTAATAAATGTGAGGACATATCTAGTGCTGAAGTAGTTGACAGAGGATCATTAAGGGATATGGGACTTGAGATATGTTTTGAAAACCACAAAAGAATTAGGTAAATGAAAAACAGTAACAAGCTTATTCCCATATGGAAATACCTATAATAAAATATGGAGATGAAAGTAAGCATCGTGTGATCATCAGATAATAAAGAGACCTCACCAATTAGGTAAGGTTGGCTGTTGGTCACTAGTTAGAAATAAAATTGGATGGATGAGTTCCCTTGTGGCACAGTAGGTTAAGGATCTGGCATCATCATTTTAGCAGCTTGGGTTGCTGCTGTGATGTGTATTGGATCCCTGGCCCAGGGAACTTCCACATGCTGCAGGTGCACCGCCCCCCCCCCCCCAAAAAAAAAGATGGAATGAGTGAGAAAAAAACCTCAGAAGACCTTTAGGATGGTGAGCAAAGCATTGATTCCACATGTTTTCAGGTATGGGATGAAACATACATGTGATACTTTAAAATAACCTTATGAAGTTTTCAGAATAAATTGCCTGCCTTATGCTTAAAAATTATAGATGGAATGGTTGAATCTTTTATGCAAATCCTTCTTTAACCTAGAAATAGAAATTCTGTTTCAAGGGCAATTTCTATTTCAGAAAGTCCCAAACTCTTCCTCCAAAAATGTTTCTCGTTCAGATTCATCTCACAGCGGTTTTCTTTTTTGTTTGCGATTCTTAGCATTCCAAATAATGTTCTTTATATTTGTATCATCCACCATCGTCTTTGAAAAGTGAATTTGAATTCAAGGTATGTTGCCAAATTACTTTGTGTTAAATCTATAAAAAAAGCCATGTTATTCAAAATGCTTAAGATGATTTTGGTTTAAAATGATACCCGTCAAATTAATGAAACTGATATTCTTGGGAAGCTTATAAGTTGGTTCTAGGAAGACAAGTCCCACAGAGAAGGTCCAAAAATAGGACCTTCAACAACACACATGCGTGGATTGAGCCATAGCTTCTCAAAGCAATTCTGTGAGAAAGATAACACTTCATTAACAGCGTTAAAGATTCAGCACTTAAGTAAAAAGCAACCGTCATCATTGACAGTGGTTCAAACACTAAATAGTCATTCCATTGCTTCCTATGTACAAGCTCCTTGAGGTAAAGGATCATAATTTTATTTTCTTCATGTAACTCAGGACCACTGTAGATGCCGGGTTAATGCTTTATTGAATTAAATTTAAATTAGGAGGATATAGGCAACAAGAAAACTATGCAACTCCTTCTCCAGTGAGGCAGTCAGCATAGACACTCTGCCTATTTATTTCCCAGTCTGAATCAGCCGTTCTTTGCTTTCCTGTGGGTGGTGGCGGTGGTGGTGGCCAGAAGAGTAGAAGAGCTAGAGATTTGACTTTTGGATGGTGATTGTTGACAGTTACAAGGTCAATTTGGTGGTTTTTCTTTCCTCTTAGTAGCTTCCCAGCTGTTGTGTGACTTTCTGGAATTTTGAGCAATGTTTTTGTTTTGGTTTGGTGTTTTTTTTTTAACACGGCTGCACCTGTGGCCTATGGATATCCTGAGCGAGGGGCTGAATCAGAGCTGCAGCTGAAGCCTATGTCACAGCCACAGCAACGCCAACTTGCAGCAAACCTTTCTCCTCATGGACACTATGTTGGATTCTTAACCCACTGAGCCACGAAGGGCACTTCTGGAATTTTGAATTAATGCTCCTCTCTAATCACAGGTGAGAATGGGTGAGGAATTCCTTTTTTAATTTTATGCACTTCTGTGCTCAAAGGAATGAGTCCAGCCTATCACAGCAACACCAATTAGACCAAAAAAAAAAAAAAATGGCTAAAATGAAATTTGAAACAGTAAATGCTGAGAGAATGAAGCTTGCTCCTCTATATCTTCTTTCCAAAGTGGTGTTGGATTTGTTATGAGCAAGTTTAAGACTTTTCTCCAGCTGGTCCTGGTGTTGCTAGCTCTTTCCTTCATGCCACACCAATAAACATGTACAAACTCCTCTCATCCTCGGAGGGGTGGAGAAAGAGATAGGTGGGAAGTTCATTTTAGCAGAAGGCTTTCTTTTCACAAATCAGCAATTCCATCGTATGTAATCCTATTCCCCCAAATAACTGGCATGGGAGTCATCAGGATGAGATATTGCAAAGAGCCACCACCATGGTCGCAGCTTCCCTGCGATGGGGCCCCAGACCTGAATTGCAAAGTAGTGTAGAGACTCTTGGAATATAAAACATGACACCGAACACCCAGGGAGATTTCATCTTATTTATAAGAAAGTTGGCTGGGAGAGGAGGGACGGCAGGCTGGAGTGGCTTAGGATCATCATTCATCATGTTTTAAGTATCAACAAAGTGAAAACATTCTTTTGGAATTCACTGCAAGTGACACTGAATCCTTCTACTAAGCAAATACGTGATGAGTTGATTAAAAAAAAAAAAAAGGAAATAGAAAAACAGAGAAGGTCCTGAACTCTTGGCTATAGCTATAACACAGTGAGTACAGAAAATCAAAAACATGCTTTCTATCTGCCTCAAAATAAAGGTGCACTTAAACTTGTAAAAGACAACATTTTTATTTGAATGATATGACAGAGCTGTCACCACAGTGTTACCTGCTATAAAGAAAGCCGAAGAATTATTACCTTTATTAGACCAGTGACACTGAGCTTTAGCCATACATTTCTAACTTCTGTCCCTCTACAGAGACAATTTTCTTTTCTTAAATAAACTGTCATGCTAGTGTTAATATATTGTTGGCTCTCTCATGCTCTGAGAATACTGCTGATATAAAACATGTATATGTTAGATTGGTAATAGTATCTTTAGTGTGGCTGACGAGAACAAATGTGTTTCCCTCATGGCTGTGCTAATGTGATAAAGGAAAATTGGCTGTTCATCAGCTTTTGGCTGGGTAAAGACAGTAGAGATGGAACCACATTCTTTTTTATGCATTAATACCATCGAGAACTTTTCACTAGTTATATTTCATGTGCCTGCATGTTGCGCAAAGATGTTGTAAAACATGAGATAATGCTACAAATAACAAAGTAGAAAAGCCTGTATCTTTTATAATGATAACAGTCAAACACCAAATGACAGTAACAGGCTGTAAAAAAATGGGATGCAAAAAAAAAAAAAAAAAGGCAGCAGAGAGGCGTATATCGAGGTCCAGGAGGAGCTAGTGTGTGATTTTAGAGTTGATGTTAAAGCTTTGTTTTATAATTAAGTAATATGTAACATAGGGTCAGTGGATTTAGGAAAGAACATGGTTTTAAGTGAAAGCAGGTTACATAGCACGGGGAAAAGCCATACTGTATAAGTTTTTGAAGAACCAATACTGCCAGGTAATTATGATGATAACTTCCAGGCTTTGTGTGTGTGTGTCTTTTTTTTTCTTTCAGGGAGAGTTTCAAAGGAGTTCTGAAGACCATCACTCACATGATTTTAAAATCTTGAAGGATGGTTGTTTGTTTTCGTTCATTTTTGCAAGGCTACTTAACAGAATTTCATTTCGAATGCTATTATTTGATATGTTTAAAGTACTAACAACCAAACTTTCAACTCCAAGACATTCAATTTCTCAGTGAAATCATCTGCACGGAAGTTTGCTTGAATTGGCTACTCAGGGATCACCACATACAAAAATTTCATAACTTTTTATGGTATTATCTGGGGGTGGTCCCACCACTGTTCGGGGGACAAATCTGGCTGGCCACCTATTTTGGTAAAAGTTCTGCTGGAACACATTCATGTCCATTCAGCTACATACCTACATACGTATCTCATTGCTTTCAGCAGAATCGAGCAGTCGTGACCCGGACCGTTTGGATTATGCCATCAAATCATTTCGTGTACAAGTAAAAAATTTATGCTCTGGCTGTTGGCAGAAGTTTATTGGACCCTGATGTAGAGAGTTGCTAGGTCACCTAATTAGCCTAGAATACAATTGCAAATTTTTATGTTATTCTATTTTGGAGAAGTACAAATGGAAATTACCAACTGGTTGCCAGCATCTAAGAAAGTAAATGTTTACAAGGTGTCTTTGGATTAAGCCATCTGAAATGAATTATATCCCTACATAACACATTTTGGGGTCTATCTGGTTTTGAATATTTCTCCCTGAGTATTCATTTCTGTTTATTTCTGAATATGACTGACAGATTTAACTAGTAGCTAAGAAACAACTTATCTCCAAAAAACTTAGAAGGCATGGCAGTCACAGCTGTTAAATACATGGGACAAACAATTACGCACACCTGTGACCACCCTGGTAGCCATGACCCCAGCGCGGACATGCAGGTTTATATCCAGATATATAAACATAAGAGATACCACTGACCATGAAAATAAATTTTTAGTCTTTCCAACTGAAGGCAGTGGAGAAGTAGGAAATGAACTTGAGAGAGACTCTGCAATTTTACAACAATAATGGTGATCCTTTCTTCCAGGTACACCAGACAAAAGTCAGTTTCTTCATCAATGGTTTGGAAGAGGATAATACAGCTTTTGATACAAGAACTCTAAGTGGTTCCATGGTAGATTTTGCCTCTGGCACTGTGCAAATAGGACAGAGTTTAAATGGTAAGATTCTGACTTCAGAAAATCTTCTTGTAGCCAATTACCTTGTTCCTTGAAAAATGTGGCAAAAATACTATTTTAAACCACGCAGGTGTATTGGTTTCCAAGGGCTGTTGTGACAGATGCGTACCAAATGGGTGGCAGCTTAGTAAAGCAGACTTCACCCCTTTGTAGTTCTGGAGGGCAGACGTGTGAAGGCAGGGATTCACAGGGCTGGTTTCTCGTAGAGGTTCTGGAGGAGAGCCCATTTGGTGCCTCGCTCTTTGGGGTCGCTTCTCACGGTCCTTAGTGTTCCCTGACTGGTAGCTGTATAGCTTCAATCTTTGCCTCCATCGTCATCTGGCCTTCTCCCCATCTCGCCTTTTTTTAAGGACACTTAGGACACTCAGATTTAGGACCCACCCTAAGCCTGCCTTGTCTTGTCTCGAGGTCCTTAATTACATCTACAAGGACCCTTTTTTCAAATAAGATCACAGTCACAGCTTGCAGGTAGACTTATTTTTCGGAGGCCATTATTCAACCCACAATTCCAGGGAATCTTTATAATTAGAACATCTCTGTTACCAGATTTTAAAGGAGGACAGTATGCAATAAACTATATCTTCTCTCTTTCTGGTTTGGATTTTATTGTAGGGTTAGTGTTAAAGCAGGGCTTAGATAGGAGCAGAAGTACTGTTCAGTATGTAATCAACTGGACTGATGGTCTTCATATTTTCCCACCCTAAAAATGGGCTGCGTCTTCAGGAAGATAATGCACATCATATCCTGAAAAGGACAGAGGTTGAATTTAGAATTTCCTTGAAATAACTAACACCATGGTCTATAAAATTGCCCACACTTGAAATGGAAATACAAATTATTCTACACTCTTAAATAATAAATGCTCATTACAAGAAACCCAAACAACATACAACTCTATAAAATAGAAAGCATTTTCCATTTTTTGACCTTGAGAGAGAAACTTTTTATACCCTTCCACAATTTTTGTACATATAGCTAGAGATGTGGTTATAAATATAATAATTTTCCAAAAATGAAATTATAGTACATATGCTTTCTCTGAGCCCTCTAAAATAAATACTTCCCTCCAAATGTTATGAGAAACGTGTCTTGTTAATGTGTCTTCTCGTGTAAAATGGCTGTATTGTGCCCAGTTGTATAGCTGTAACAGAAACTTTTAAAATAAGGTCCTATTATGGAACACTCAGGTTATTTCTGATACTTTAGCAATAGGAGTTATTTGGTAGAAAACAGTATATATGTTTATTTATATGTTATATTTGTATGTCTATGTATCTCCAGCAGGCATAGACACACACATAAACATACACATTCATGTGCCTTTGAGCAATTGTCTGTGCTTTTCCTTAAGACCTGATACTTTGGGTCTGTTTGCCTGAGTTCAAACCCCATCTCCCCATTTACTAGCCATGTGACCCGAAACAATGTTTTAATGCCTCTAACCTGTAGTTACCTCCAGTTTAAAATCCTCATGACGATGATGTTACAGTTGCATCGTGAGGATCAAATGAGGCGATGTCATAAAAACAACTACTGTTTTTCCAGCATCTGCTACATAGTAGTTGCTCTCTCTTTGTTGAATGAATGAATAAGTTTGTTTGTATATACTAAACCATATTGTGATGTAATATTATTAATGTTACCATAATTATTTCCCTAACATAACTATATAGAAGTTGAATAGCTAGGTTTAATTATGTGGTCATTTTATATTTTAGTACATATTAGAATGATTACCCTAAAGCATACCAACAGATTACCTCCAGAAAGGTTGTGAAAATTTATAACTTTATTTAGAAATAGAGGTGAGTGCTTGCTTCTTTAAACACTTAACTGGATACGTTACAAATTATCTAAGATTTTTTTTCACTTTTTGCCATTCCTGACATTGAAAAATGTAGTGGGATCCTGCCTTTGAATTATTCGGCCATTAGCGAGTTTGAGTAATTTTGCAGATACATCTTTTTTAAGAAAAATTTTTTATTAAAGTGTTGTTGATTGACAATATTGTGCCCATTTCTGCTGTACAGTGTACAGACCCAGTCATATATGAATGTATACGCACACACTTTTTTTCTCATATTACCTTCCATTATGTTCTATCTCAAGAGATTGGACACAGTTCCCCGTGCTGTATGGTAGGACCTCATTGCTTATCCATTCTAAATGTCATGGTTTGTGTCTACTAACCCCAAACGCCCAGTCCTTCCCACTTCTTCCCCCTCCCCCTTGGCAACCACAAGTCTGTTCTCTCTGTAAGTCTGTTTTGTAGAGAGGTTCATTTGTGCCGTATGTTAGATTCCACGCATAAGTGATGTCATCCCACATACATCTTGATGATTGGCATTTCTTTTGTGAATTCCTTATTCATGTTGTGTGTCCCTATTTATACGCTGGTATTTCTTATTTATTTGTGAAAGCTCATTAATGTTAAGAACATTATGTTGCACATTTTCTCAAGTTTTTAGAAAGTCTGATAGCTTTGCATTATAGAAATGTGAAAATACTTTACATTTTTAATAAAGGCAAAGCATGCAATGGAACATAATGCATAAATATTAAAGGTACAACTTTCTGAATTTTTAGTCTGTATTTATACCTGTATAACTCATCCAGAAAAGTTTTCAAACAATTCTAATATTTTAAAGAATCCTAGTGAACAGCACCTCTGAAGGTACACACAGCATAGTGTTGGCATAGACCTCTATCAGCGTAGGTGAGTCTTGCTTGTTCTTGAACTTTCCTGTAAATTAAATCATGTACTCTTTTGCCTAGGATTCCTTTCCTAAGCACTGTACTGTATCCGTGCCATGTGTTGTTACTTCTTTAAGCCTTAGGAATACCTTTTTCAAAGTGAGTATTCTAACAGTCTTTGAAAATTGCGCTTCTTTCACGTCCTCCCCAGGGCTTAGTGTCGTCTCATGTTAACATTTGCCATTCTCGTGTGTGTGTGTGTGTAGTGCATTTTCTGATGATCAGTGATGTTGAGAATACTTTCATGTGCTTATGGGTCAATGTTTTAATTGAATAGTGTGTCTTTATTACTTACAGGAGCTCTTCAATATTTGAATACGGGTTTTTTGACAGATGAACTTCCAACATCACCTTCTGGGTTATGACTTATATTTTCCTTTTCTTAACGGTATCCTTCAATCAGTAAAAGTTCTAAATTTTAGTGAAGTCCAATTTACTGTTTTTTATTTTAAACCCAATATTGTTTATGTCCTATTTTTGATGTCTTTGAAAACACTGTCATGAGGATACTCTCCTACACTTTATTTTTGAAATGTTACGAGTTTACCTCTCAAATTTAGGTCTCTAGTCTATCTGAGACTGATTTCGGGGTGCGGTGTTAAGTAGTGGTCAAGATCCATTTCTACCCACCTGAATATCTAATTGACCAAGAACCGTTTTCATCATTTCTCTATGACTTTGCAGCAGTGACACTTTTGTCACAAATTTTATATCCGTTATGCGAAGACAGGTTTGTTCCTGAGCTCACTCTGGTTCCAATATCTTAGCCCACACTTGAGTTACAACATTTAGGTTTCATCATTATAGCTTTCTAAAAGTCTTGATATCTAGGAGTAGTTAATTTTCTAACTTTTTTTTCTTTCAAGATTATCTTGGCTATTATATGAATTTTAGAGGCAGTTTTTTTATTTTTATGGTCACCTTTGTGTTTATTTTATTTTTATTTACTTTTTTCCACTGTACAGCATGGGGCCAAGTTACACATACATGTATACATACTTTTTCCTCCCACTGTTGTGTTGCGATGTAAGTATCTAGACATAGTTCTCAACGCTGCACAGCAGGATCTCATTGCAAATCCATCCCAGGAGCAATAGTTTGCATCCATTAACCCTAAGCTCCCAATGCCTCCCACTCCCTCCCTGTCCCCCCAGGCAGTCAAAAGTCTATTCTCCAAGGCTATGGTTTTCCTTTCTGTGGATACGTTCCTTTGTGCTGTATATTAGATTCCAGTTATAAGTGATATCATATGGTATTTGTCTTTCTCTTTCTGACTTATTTCACTCGGGATGAGGGTCTCTAGTCCCCATCCATGTTGCTACAAATGGCATTATTTTGTTCTTTTTTATGGCCGAGTAGTATTCCATTGTGTATATATACCATATCTTTCATAGAAATTTTGCTGAAATTTAAACTCTCAACTCAATTTTGGGAGAATAGATAATCCGTAGAACATCAAGTCTTCCAACCAATGCATGTACTATGTTCCTTAATTTCTCCCAGCAGTGTCTTAGTTTTCTGTATAGAGGTTTCATTCATATTTTAAGACTTAGCCCCATATATTTCTTGGCCCTTTTATTCATGCAATTACATTTAACGTAGTTTTTGGAATTTGTTCTCTAATTGTTTTTATTACCATCCATTTTATATTGACCTTAAGTCCAATGACCTTGTTAAATTTTAATTCTGATAGTTATACCATCCTATCATGTATACAGAGTAAGCACTCAAATGTTCTCAAATGTTTGCAGTAAATGCATAAGTAGGCATGGCTTTGGAGTTGCCACATAGATCTTTATAGGTATTGGTGTTAATTTTGAAATAATGCAAAATTTTAATTTTTCCCCAATGACCTTAGTTATTTAAAGAAAAAAAAATGTTTTTAATATATTATTGAAAATATATTCTAAAGCACAGTGATTGAATTTCCAAGCTCTGGTATCAAAGCAATTTAGGCTGAATTCTGTCTATTTGTGTACCTTTGATCAAAATAGTCTCCTTTTTAAGTCTCAGATTTCTAATTTATTAAATTTTATTTTACTAAGTGATTCATATGGATATTATAAGAATTATATGAGATAGTGTATGTGTAGAATATATTATGTGTCATGTAGTAAGTGTGAATAAGTGGCAGCTATTCTTAGCCTCTTTAAATATCTATTATTGTGAGGCAGAGATAATAACATTTTCCAGAGAATTGTTGAAAGAGGCAAAGAAAAAATGTCTATAAATGACTCTATTGTTTTAATTTGTGTATGCTCTTAGATCAAGCTAAACTTATATGAAGTAATATTTTAAGGAACCTATATATTTAGAAACTTGGTTTGAGTAATTAGTATATTGAAGAATTTTATAAAGTACTTTGCATGCAGAAATTCTTAATAACACATTAAATCTTGTGAGCCTCATTTCAATATTTAATTCCCATTAGTACTTCTAAAAGTGTTTTATTGCACCAAATGTTGCTCAAAGTATTCGACGGTGCCATAAATTTGTCCACTCTACCCCGTGGGGTTGAAATAACCCGCTTCTGTTCTATTTCGGTATATCCTAAATGTTGAATTAATGCTTCCAAAGGACAGTATAGACTGACTAAGATATTTGTTTTTAAACTGAAAAAAAAAAACATTTTAAAATGTGAAAAATTTAAAAACTGTGAAAAATTTAGTTTCTGGTTAGAAAACACCTCCTTGGAAAAGGGCTTATGTCCAGTGTTTCTTAGGTTTTATTACACTTTCTCACCTTAAGTTCTGAGCATTGGAGAACTACAGGAGGAAAGGGTATTTAAAAAATAATTTTTATCTTTTTTTCTATCAATTTATAGGTACAGTGGTACCTACTGTATCTTTTCTCTAATTAGAGATGGCAGATAGACTGGCTCATTACTTCTGCCTAATGAGCC
Source organism: Phacochoerus africanus (assembly GCF_016906955.1). Classification (NCBI taxonomy): domain Eukaryota; kingdom Metazoa; phylum Chordata; class Mammalia; order Artiodactyla; family Suidae; genus Phacochoerus; species Phacochoerus africanus. The sequence goes on along the minus strand of NC_062555.1, from coordinate 12,094,356 downwards.
GGGCTCCATGCCACCTCTCTAATCAGAAAAGAGATAGGTACAGAATGTTCCCATGGACTTATTATAAATCATTTTCTTTCTCTCGCTTGCTCCTTTTTTTAATCAAAAAATTAAGTCGCTGTCCCCCATACTTTTGTCCACATCCAAGATGGTTTCATTCAGGAGAGGTAATTGTGCAAGAGATGCCTGCGAGCTGAATTAAAGGCGCTCTTGTGCGGTGCTGGGCCGGCTGTGTCTGCTCTGAAACAGACACCACCTCCAACGCAGGCATGGAACTCACAGGCCTGTAGGAAAGCAAGATGGCTTTTCTTTCTCGCTCTGGTGAGGATTCACTCGTCTCCTTGTTTTTGCACCTAGGAAGCAACAACTTTTCACATGGTTGTTGGCTGCTACAGAAACTTTTCTTTGAATCTCATTTCTAACCAGCATAACTTGCTAGAAAAATATGTTGCCAACGACATTTGCTGTTGCTATAGGCCTTGCCTTGCTTCCCAAGGAAATTAACCAATGGACCAAACACACTTTTTCCCGAGCCCTGTATCCATAGTAGTGGGATATGCGTACATGTAATATGTACATATTAAAGGGGTAATTTGATTTTCTTGGGCTGATTTTTAAATATGCAAACATACCTTAGACCATCCGTATCAACTGCTGTGTGTCAGCTCCTTTTTAGAGCATTTCTCACCGTTGTGTGTTCACATCAGTGCCCCCATTTGGGCCTAAAACCTAGAGGAGTTGTCGTAACAGACGTGTAATTGTAAGCAGTCTCTAATGTCACTGTGGTAATAAACGACACTAGCCCTCCAAATTTTGAACTTAAAAATACCAATTCACATGAATCAAAACTTTTCAGAGGGAGTTCCCGGTGGAGATCCCAGTGGAAACGGATCCGACGAGGAACCATGAGGCGGCAGGTTCGATCCCTGGCCTTGCTCAGTGGGTTCAGGATCCAGTGTTGCTGTGAGCTGTGGTGTAGGTTGCAGACGCTGCTCGGATCCCGTGTTGCTGCGGCTGTAGTGTAGGCGGGCAGCAACAGCTCTGATTCCACCCCTAGCCTGGGAACCTCTATATGCCGCTGGCGCAGCCCTAAAAGGACAAAAGACAAAAAAAAAAACAAACAAAAAATACAAAAACCTTTTCAGAGCTATTTCCAAATTCCTTTATCAACAGAGTTTTGCTTTCCTTTTTAAATATGGGAGTTTTTATATTATGCATTTAAAAGTGTTTAGCACTTTCTTAAAAAGACACTTGGGGGAGTTCCCATCGTGGCTCAGCAGTAACAAACGCAACTAGTAACCATGAGGACACAGGTTCCATCCTTGGCCTCGCTCAGTGGGTTACGGATCCGCAATTGCTGTGGTGTGGGTTGCAGACACGGCTGGGATCCTGCATTGCTGGGGCTGTGGTATAGGCTGGCAGCTGAACTTCCATATGCTGAGGGTGTGGCCCTAAAAAGACAAAAAAAAAAAAAAAAGGCACTTGGTCAATAAGGAATCAGTGACCATTAAGGAATCGGTGTGTGTCTATGAAAGCAAATACATAGGGAAGAAAAGGATAATCATCTAAAGCTGATGCCAGATGCCCTTCCTTTGCTTGTTATCCACTGTGTGTTACACTTTGATTCACCTGTTTGTTCTTTCTGGAGTTGGAATACTATTTTTTATTAGTGTCCCAAAGTTTAACATTTCTAACCTCAGCGAGGTGGAGAAAGTCAGGTTTCCTTTTGTGTTAGCTGAGATAGTGCTGGATTTTTTCTGAATTTTTTTTTTCGATTTATATAAGAAGAGTTAGAAAAGTATAGACATTGATGAATTAAGATAGGCAAATGTGGGAGTTCCCATGATGGCTCAGTGGTTAACGAATCTGACTAGTAACCATGAGGTGGTGGGTTCGATCTCTGGCCTCGCTCAGTGGGTCAAGGATCCGGCTTTGCCGTGAGCTGTGATGTAGATTTAGACGCGGCTCGGACCTGGCATTGATGTGGCTGTGGTGTAGGCTGGCAGCTGTCCCTCCAATTCGACCCCTTGCCTGGGAACTTCCAATATGCCATATGGTCCTAAAAAGCAAAAAATAAAAAAGATTTAAAAAATTAAAAAAAAAAAAGACAGGTAAATGCAGTGGAATAAAGATACAGAGATACAGGAAGAAAGTACATAAAGGTAAAAAGAAATGAAAGATAACGTCAATGTTTCAGAAACGTGCGGAAGAGATACCTAGCAATGCTATCAGGACAACTGGCCAACTATCTAACAAAAATAAAAAGACAAGTTACAATCACATTAAATAAAAACTGCAGATGAATTAAAATTTTAATGGGAAGTATGCATGAGATAGTAGAGGAAAATAAAGGCACATGTTTCCATAATCCTGGCATATTGAAGGTTTTTATTAGCATGATACCATGGCCAGAAACACTAAAGGAAAATATTGAAACATCTGACTAATAAACCGAGAATTTAAAATTCAGACAATACTTATCATTTTGTACCTCGTTTGGCAAGGAATGAAAAAAGAGCTAATGGTAGTGTTGGAAAGAGTTTGGGGTAACCTGGCAAGCTACGGAAGGTAACAATGTGAAAACGGTGTCATCCAATCATTCTCTTTTCAGGGCGTATATCTCAGGAATGTAATTACACAAGGGCTTACACATGTACACAAAACTGTTCATTGTAAAATTACTTAAGGTAGCAAAAATTGGAAGCAGTAGAAGGGTATTGATTAAATAAGTGATAATGTATGCTTACAATGGGAAAGGGTATACCATTAAGAGAAATGAAGTATCTATTTGTGGAAACTTGGCAGCAGGTTCCCAAAAAAAGTATGGGTGTGAAGTATAATATCCTCCAACAAGAACTGATGAAACACAGATCTGCACTGGAATTTTAACTCCTTGTTTGCAGAAATTAGTATTGCTGTAATCATTGGTGTCTGAGAAGCGAGGTATGAAATTTAGAGTCAGACAGTTTCGGGGTTGAATCCTGGCTCTGCTTCTTAAAAGCAAGAGACTTTGGCAAAGAATCTAACTCCTCCATCCAATTTCCTGATTTCTTTCCTCATTTGTAACATGTGTTTATATATATAGTTTTCAAAGCAGTTGTACAACTTATGACTATATACTTGGTTTGTGTTTGGCACTCAATGAAATTTTGCTATTGTAAGTATTAATGATGTAATGTTCATGCAGATATTAAGTTTATCGACATTGTGAAATTTACATATTTTAAAATAATGGTCATGGCCTATATTTAATTTGGGGGCTCAAAATCAAAATTTTCCTAGGGTGAGGAGGAAAAAAAAGACATGTTGAATTTAGAGTAATGATGTACCAGGTGTTGAAAACGGCTGAATCTTGTATAGATAAACCCCATGAGATAATTTCTTTCTTCAAAATTGGTCCTTTCTGGTACTTTTCATTGTTTTGCACACATCCTGAATTCTGCCTGGTGTTATTTCTCCTCAGCCTGAGGAACTTCTTTTTCCATTGCTTACAGTTCCGTTGGTGGGAAACGAATTCTCTCAGCTCCAGTGAAAATGCCTTTAATTTGTCTTGGCTTTTGAAGGATATTTTCCCTGGACGTAGAAGTCTGCCTTGCTAAGTCTGACTTTCTTCAGTACTTGAGAGATTGTTGTTGCCTTGTTCTCTTGCCTTCATTGTCTCGGGGGAGAAATCAACCATCGTATCAACGTTCCCGAGTACGTACGCTATGTACCACTTTTCTCTTGTTGCTGAAGTTTCTCTTTGAAGTCCGTAGTGTGACCGTGGTGTGTGTGAGTGTAGTTTTCATAAAATTTATCCTGCTTGAGGTTTGCACAGATTCTTGGATATGGAAATTTATGTTTTCATTACTTTTGGAAGTTGTGATAATTATCTCTTCAAACTGCCCTTCCTCCCTTTCTTCCCTCCTTCCTTCTTTTTCTTCCTTCCTTCCTAGAATGAAAAAAGGTATCTTCTCTTCCTCTAGGATTTCAATTGTATTTAGAGCACTAGGTGTTAATCCCACAGATTTTGGGCACATTATGTTTGTTAATTGGAATTTTTTTTCCTACTCTTTTTTTATTTTTAGTTTTTCTCTTTGGTTATATCTACTGATTTATCTTGGAATTTACCAGTTATTTTCTTTGTTGTATCTTTGCTGCTTTAAGCTTATCTAGAACATTCCTTTTTTTTGGTATCATATTTTTTCATTTCCAGCGTTGCCATTTGGATACTTTTTTGTAGCTTCTCTTTACAAATTTCCTCTTCTCCTCCCATATATTGTCACAATTTCCACTAGATCTTTTAGTATTTTTGCCATAGATATTTTCAAATACCTGTTTGATATTTCCCTATCATGTCCGGTGACTATTTCCTTTTTTTAAAATAATGGGCCACATTTTCTTACTGTTTCATATGTCTTTAGACGTTTGTATTGCGTGCCAGACATTTTCTATAAGGGAAGAGACACAAGTACATAATACTTAGCTCCAGAGAAAAGAACACTGCCGGTTCTGTCAGGCCTTTAGAGTGTGTGTGTTGGGGGTTGGGGGAAAAGAACATCATTAAACATTTCAAGTTGATGAGGATGTGAGCTTTATTTAATTTTTGAACATAATTTAGATCACCATTGGTTTCAGATTTTTGAGGATAGAACTGGAATGGATGCTGACTCTCCATGGATGGCACTCTTTGGGACTCTCACCTGTCGTCCCAGCCTACATGTGCCTACTCTCTTCTTACTCTATAACTGATTCTGCTACCTCTCACTTCTCTGTTAGGGACAAGAGCAGCTGTGTGTTGCACCTCCCCTATGAAAGACTTGTTCCTTACTGTATTTAGTTTCTGCATATTTCTGTGTCCTTTACTTTCTCATGGGTTAATGATAATTGTATGGCTTAGTTGGCTTATTTTGGTTCTATGATAGCAAAGTGATGGTCTCTTGCAACTTTCTTCAACCTGACTCAGAAGTAGAATTTTGACTATTATTATACCACTTAATATGTACCCCTTTTATTTCTTTGACCACTTCTATATTTTAACTCGGCAGCTCAACTATGGCTGGTCTGGCATTTTGTTAACAGGTAACATTGTGCCTGTTACCTGGTCCTGAGGATTATTTTGGTAGAATTCAGGAACTGACTTTATAGTTAAGTCTTCTAACGTTTCTTGGAGATTTTTGGCTTTTGTGGACCCTAAATTCACCTGATTTATTTACCTTTATATCCGTTTTCTTTGGTTTGCCTGAAATCTGTTCACTACCAGAACTTAAAACTGAAAGTCGTTGAGGATTCTACACTTTTTGTTGTTATAGTCCAATCTCAACTCACTAGCGCTCATGTGACTTGACCAAGCAACATTTTTACTTTTTATTTCATTGTCTCCTAGCAGTTGTCTTTGTCAAGAAGTAGTCTTTTAATCAGTCTGTATAGCATATAAATTTCTTCCATTTCCTTTCTCTGTCTGATATGTGCTTGTATTTATCAGCTTGTACCCTCCGGTACCCTGAATACAGTAATCGTTTAATCCCTCTGGGATCTTCAATCAGTTGATTTAAACAACTTTTCACTGTCCCCTACTCCTTTGATAGGTGCTATTCCCTTCTTGCTCAGCTTAGGCTTCATGGTAAAATATCTTAATGGCTTTATTGCTCACACCTTGACCCTCCTGCTTTCTTTTCTCACCTGCTAGTATTACCTTGGCAATACCACAGTACTGGTTGAAGGTATCCAACCAGGCTGCCTTATCTCCCTTAAATGTACAATCATAAAATTCATAGATGCCCTGGATACTGCCCTGTAATCATCTACCTTTCCCTCAACCGTTCAGTTTCTCTGTCCTCTGACAACTGTGTATACATTTTGTATTCTTCTCCCTTATCCTCTTAGTTGATAGACCTCCTACTTCAATATGAAAAAGTAAAACAAATCGTTAAAAAATTTCTATAGATTCACACTGCTGTATTTACCCACATCTGTCATACAATTTAGATCTTATCAAACATCTTTCCCAGTCTTCTTCCCACTTGCCCCTAAATTGTAAAAATTTCTCATACAGATAGAACAATACATTGTTATTCTCCCGTTTAAAATGTTCTCTTGACCTGTTTCCTCAATCATTGTTTCATTACTTTTCTTTTTAAGGAAAACTCCTCCCAAGTATCATTGTCAACACTTGCTTTTAATCCCTCTTTTCCAGTTCTACTGACTATGCTCAGACTTTACCTCATCATGACATTTAAATTTGTCAGATCTCTGTTGACCTTATATCATAAATATAATCATTAATTTCAGGTCTTTACCTTGTGGGACCCATCAACATCCTTAGAGCTGAGATCACACTCCTTCTTTGGTGGACTTTGTTTACTTGGCATCTTAGAGTACATCATCTCCTGGCTTGCTTCTCAATTTCTTTTTCTTTCTTTTTTTGACCACCTCATGGTATGTGGAGCCCTTGGGTCAGGGATTGAATCCAGGCCAGGGCTGTGACTTATGCCATAGCTGTGGCAACGCTGGATCCTTAACCCACTGCACCAGGCTGGGGATCGAGCCTGTGTCCCTGCCACTGCAGAGACACTGTTGATCCCATTGCACCAACAGTATCACCATCTCTGAACTTCTAATTAAAATTTATCATTTTGATTTCTTGGTCCTTTATCTACCTGGCTTCTTCGTGTTAGTATCCCAGACCTTACACCTCAGCTCTGTTCCCAAGTCTATATTCACTCACTACTCCCAGAAACATTACCTCCAGTCTTAGAGCCTTAGTTAAATCTAAATGACTTGACTTCCAAATTGGAGTCTACCCTTCCCCCTCTCCAGGCTGCATACATCAAAGTTTCCAAAATCTCTATTTGGATACCTACTTGATATCTAGAAATTAAACTTATTTTTTCCTGAATTGAAATCCTGTTTTTTTTTTTTTAAACCTCTCTCTTTGACCCACACAATTTCCCCATAGTTTTCTCCATCTCAGGTTCGTTCATTAGTACAGAGCAAAAAATATGAAGCCGTCCTTGCCAATTCTCCTTCTCTCACATTTGACATCTTATGTGTCAGAAAAAAATCTTGTTGATTGTGCCTTTAAAATATATCCAGATTTTATGTCCTTCCTGCTGCCTCTGCTAGAATCATTCCAGTCTGAGTCATGATTTCTGTTCTTATTGGATTGCTGCGTAGTCTTAACTGCTTGCACTCTGGCCCTCCGCTTTATTCTCAACACAGCAGCCAGAGGTCTTCTGTTAAAAATGAGTCAGATCATATTACTTCTCTGTTCAAAATGCTCTATTATTTCCCTTCCTCATCAGAGTGAAAGTCACCATTTTATAATGGCCCATTAGACCTGCATGAGCTGACGGCAGTTACTTCTCTGCTTCTATCCCTGATTATTGCTTCCTTTGCTCTTTTGTCTCCACCAAACTGGCCTCTTGCTGTTTCTTGATTCTCCGATGCAGCTCTTTGAGCCTCTGAACCATTGGTTATTCCTTCATTCAGTTGGAACTCTTCACCTTCTGGTATCTACAGGACAGACTCCCTTATCTGTTTCAAGTCTGGTCAAATGTCATCTTCTTAATGAAAGTTTCTCTGCTGCTGTTTAAAATTGCCAACACCAACTCCTCATTTGTGGTCCTCATTATGCTGCCTTATTTTTCTATAGCACTTACCATTTTTAACATGTTACTTTTTTTTTGGCTGCACCCATGGCATATGGAAGTTCCCAGGCCAGGGAGAGAATCTGAGCCACAGCTTCAACCTGTGCCACAGCTGCAACAACACCAGATCCTTAACCCACTGTGCCAGGCTGGGGATTGAACCTGTGACTCAGCAGCGACCTGATCCATGGCAGAGAAGATGCCTGGATCCCAAACCTACTGCACTAGTACTGCGGGACCTCCCATAGGTTACTTGTTTATACCTGTTTTCCCCTCTAGAATATAAATTCTCTGAAGGCAGAGATCTTTCCGTTGCGCTGTTCACTGATGTAACCCAAGAGCCTAGAAAATTGCCTGTTACACAGTAGCTATTCAATAAATAATCTGCTAAGTATGTGGATGGCGGAGGACAATGGGTACAAGATTTTACAGCTGAAATCAGCTTGTCTGCCTCACGTGTTATGGAAGCGAGTGTTACGGAAGTGATAGCTGATGAATTAGGTTTGTCAGAGTGGAAAATGTTCTAAGGAAGTCATTGAGCAGACACTGTGGGTAAAGGAGAAGGACTAAAAGATGTTTCCTAGATGTACCATCATGGAGGGAAATAGGGAAGTTGGGGTTGAGTGAACGCGTGTGTGCTTGTGAGGTGGGGGGGATGCAGAAGAGGAGGAGATGGTTAGTGAGAAAGAGAGGAAGGGAGAGGGGAGAGAGTAAGCTTAGGGGAATAAGCTTTATGTTATTAATTTGAGGTAGTGAAGAAATAGCTGAGTAGAAATGGCAAAGGGCTATTTTGGACAGGAGAGTGGGTTCCGGAATTGACTTAAGGTCTAATGATATAGTGATAAGAATATTCCTCAGCGAGGGCATTTTTGAAGCAGAAGCAGATGAGATTCTTGAAGGAGAGAATCGTGGAAAAAAAGGATTGAGCTATAGATGGAAAGTTGGGAAATAGGGATACGGAAGAGAGGCAATGAGGAGGTAGAGATGTGCCCCAGCAGGATCTGGATTTAGGGGACAGGATGGAAAATGTTAAGAAGTTCAGTAACATCAAGCAGCAGGATGTTCAGGAGGGTGAGAAGTTAGAAGACTGAACGTCACATTGACAATGGCCATCAGGGGTGCGCTTTCAATCTTGTGATGCTGGTAGAAAAGGGACTGTAGATAATTTAAAACGAGAGTAAATGATGAGGGACAGGAGGCCTTGAGTGCAGATATTGGAGAAGACTGGGTCTGAAGAGAAGGAAAGGCAGTAGACAAAGTCAGCATAATACAAGTGTCTTTTCTCTGGTGGTTGATCATTTCTTTTGAATATTTTGTGGTCATCTGTTCACTCTTCAGGACAGCACCTTACCTGTCACTGATCCTAACTACTGATTCTGGAGGTGAATTTTAAAACCTCCCTCAGTCCACAAAAATTTATAGTAGTGTATTTATTGTATAATTATAATAATGCATGTATTGCTGCATAAGACACTATGTTGAATGCATGTGATTTTGTTATTATTGTATGCAATGATAATTTTATTTGGATCTTTATTTTCCTTCTTATAATTCCTTGACATTTGGAGTATATTCTTACCTTTTTGCTGTTGATACCTAAAAGCAACATTAGCAATAACAATAAGAAAACACATTCTGAATTTTATGGCATAAAGCCCTTGCCATGGTGAGCATTAAAAATAAATGAGCAAGCTTCTTTGACTCTCCATTTGAAGGTTCTAGATTTTTGTGATTTCTTTTGTGATTTATTTCAGAGTAAACTGTTTTGTGTCACTGAAGTAAATGGAAATCAAATAATTAACCTGACCCCATCATGCATAACTTTAATTTCACCTTGAACTTTCAATAGAAATGAGGAAAGGCTATTACCTAAGTCTTCATGGAATGGACACACATTTGCTTTTTGTTCTACACATTGGAAGTTTGCTTCTTGCATATGTGAATCCATTAATGGTATTATCAGAAAAGCTCCTCTTGAGACTTTGTTGTTTTCAAAAATAAAGATTCTCAGTTTGATGTTGTACTAGATGTTTTTTCTAAAACTTTACCCAGTTGGAGTTCCTGTTGTGGCTCAGTGGTAACGAACCTGACTAGTACCCATGAGGACTTGGGTTCAATCCCTGGCCATGCTCATTGGGTTCAGGATACAGTTTTAGCATGAGCTGTGGTGTAGATCACAGATGCGGCTCCAGTCTGGCATTGCTGTGGTTGTAGTGTAGACCAGCAGCTACAGCTCTGATTTGACCCCTAGCCTGAGAATTTCCATATGCCATGGGAATAGCCCTAAAGAGCCAAAAAAAAAAAAAAACCAATAATTATCTTTCATTTTTTTTAGCCTATGAATGGTTATGTCTATTTAGAGGCAACTGTGCCAATCCTTATACTTTGAGTTCCAATTTTATTTTTTTTGGTTCACAAGGACAGATCTAGTTGCTATTTCCATTTATTTGACTTTAACATTTTTAGTAACATCTAACTTTCAAAAATAATTTAGAAAATTTCATTACATCTGTGATTTTCCAGGTAATGGACATTTATGGCCTTGAAATTTCAAAATGTACTTAAACAATTTTAAAGATTTTTGAAGATCTCCCTCTCCTATCCTCTCCTATTCTGTATTTATGTTTATCATTCTCATGTCTTTTTTGTACCTTTTTTAATAAGGTTGAACCATATAAAATTTCCATTTTTCTAGATTAAAAATTGTCAAATAGATATAAAAAAGTCAACTATTAACTATTTCAATTGGTTCAACCTAATATGTAAGTATACTTTAATATTCATGTTAATATTTTTGTGTTGTTAAAACTTAATAAGCAAATTAGTGTATTTTATTTTTTATCATTTCCTTTTGCTTTTTTAATTTTTTAATTTTTTCCATTATAGTTGGTTTACCGTGTTCTGACAATTTTATACTGTACAGAAAAATGACCCAGTCACACATACATATATACATTCTTTTCCTCACCTTATCTTCCATCATGCTCCATCGTAAGTGACTAGATATAGTTCCCAGTGCTATACAGCAGGATCTCACTGCTTAGCCATTCCAAAGACAATAGTTTGTGTCTGCTAACATCAGATTCCCAGTCCATCCCATCCCCCCCCCCCCCCAATGGCAATGGCAAGTCTCTTCTCCAAGTCTGAGTTTCTTTTCTGTGGAAATGTTTCTTACTGTTTTTTCAACTTCTCTAATTTATTCATTTTAGCTGCTCTATTAATAATCTCATCTTATGAATGAAAGCATACATTATTTATTCTCATGTTGAGAATTGTTTTCTCTTTTTATAATTTATGAAATTTCATCATTAACATATTTTGTGTTTCTCCTTGTACACATTTGTTTTACTTCTTCCTTTCCAATCTGGGAACCTTTTCTTTTTCTTGCTGAATTGCCCTGGCTAGTATTTCTAGAACAATGTTGAACAGAATGGCAAATGTAGACATAGGTGTCTTGTTCCTGATCATAGGGGGGAAGTATTTGTTCCTTTACCTTCAAGTACGATATTAGCTGTGAATTTTTGTGAATGCCATTTCTCTGGTGAGGAATTTCCCTTTTTTCAGTGTTATTGAGTGTTTTCATAAAGAGTGTTGGAATTTCAGAAATAGGTTTTTCTACATCTATGAAGATGACTGGTTTTTGTTCTTTTGTCTATTGTATGTTATTTGATTTTCACATAACTGAACTTGCCTTGTATCTTTAGGATAAATCCCAGTTGCTTAAGGTGTGTAATCATTTATTTATGAGGTTCAATTTGGTTTGCTAGTATTTTATTGAAATTTTTCCATATATATTTACAAGACATATTGATTTGTAACTTTCTTGTTATGTTTTTATTGGTTTTGATCTCAGGGTTAAGATAGCGTCACAGAAATACTTGGGAAATATTTCTTACTTTTCTATATTTTGGAAGAACTTGAGAAGCATTGGTTTTTTTCCTCCTTTAAATGTGAAGGCAACTGACCCTGGATTTTCAATGTGGAAAGCTTTTTTTTTTTTTAAACCAAATTCAAGAGTGTTAATCTCCTCTTTTTTTATTCGCTTTTTACCTGTTTTTATTGTTTCTCCTTCCAGTTTTATTGAGATATAACTGACATACAGTACTGTATAAGTTTAAGGCATACAGCATAATAATTTGGTTTATATATATGATAAAGTAATTATCACATAATTTTAATGAACATCCATCATTACATATAGGTGCAAGAGTAATGAAATAGAAAAAAAAAAAACTTTTCTTCTGATGAGCTGATTTACTCTCAACTTTCACAGACAACAGACAATAGTGTTCATTACATTTGTCACATTGTACGTTATATCACTAGTACTGATGTATCTTATAGCTGGAAATTTATATTTTTTGACTGTCTGCATACTGTCCCCCATCTTCACCCCCATCTCCACCTCTGATTACCACAAATCTGATGTCATTTTCTTTAAGTTTGTTTTCGAAGTTTAATAAACCTACACTTTATTAGCTCCTCTTAATGCAACAGAATGATTTGAAGTTTCTCTATTTCAAACTTACCACTGCAAGAAAGGTAGTTATCATATGTCACCATACAAAGATATTACTTTGTTATTAATTATGCTTTCCACACTGTACATTCCACACCCATGTTTTCTTTATTTTGCAACTGGAATTTTCTCTTAATCTCCTTTGCCTATTTCTTTCATCCCTCTCTCCCCTGCCACTTTCTAGCAAACACCTATTTGCTATATGTGTCTATAACTCTGTTTATGTTTTCATTATGTTTGTTCATTTTTTTTTGGGGGGGGTTGCACATTTAAGTGAAATCATAGTTTTTGCCTTTCTCTTTTTGGCTTATTTCACTAAACATAATATCCTCTAGGTCCATCCATGTTTTTTTCATATGGCAAGATTTTCTTCTTTTTTATGGCTCAATAATATTCCTGTGTGTGTACACTACAACTTCTTCATCCATTCATCTGTTAATGCACACATTGGTTGTGTCCATATCTTGGCTGTTGTAAATAATGCTACAGTGAATATAAGGGTGCATTTATCTTTTATAATTAGTGTTTATGATTCTTTATGTAAATGCTGAGGAGTGGTACTGCTGGGTCATATGGTAGTTCAATTTTTAATTTTTTGAAGAATCCCCATTCTGTTTTCCTTTTTTATTTTTATTTTTTTACAGAATAAAATACATACATTTACACATAATTACATTCACACAGATTATTATAACATGGATCTTAAGAAACAGATTAAGTGAGTCCCACTGGAGAAGTGGAATGGAAAATATGCTGAGACAAATAGGAAATTTATTCTATACTTTATCCTAATTTTATGGCTTTCATCTTTACTACTTAGTTTTATCTATTACATTTCAATTTTTCTTTAAAAATTAGCATTATATTAAATTGTTATATTATGCAACTAAAATTTATAAAGAAGAAAGCCTTATATATCATTAAATATTTTATATAGCATAGTAAAAAGAATAACTTAACTGGTAAACATAACAAAAATAATACACCCTCTGAAAATAAGTAAAATGCATAAGTTGGTTAAAAAACAGTGTAACTATATAAGTATGTCCTCAGAATTTGTTCCATCTCATTGATTCTTCAGTAAAGGCATTATACCATTCTAGGTGATGTGATAAACAAGACATTATAGACTTTACATTGTACCATGGAGAGAAATGGTTATTAATAATGCAATTGTAGAACTGTATTATTTGTACAGTGACATTATTTAATTATAATTATCATAAGTTCTTTGATGGAGAGGAAATCAGAATCAGATCTAAGAAGACTTCAGCATTCCAAGAATGATGTCAAATGACCCCCTTCATGGTGGATTATGCACTTATTTACTATGAGATATATTTCTTCTCCAGAGATTCCTTGTTTGTGTATCAATTGTAGATTTTTGGTTTGCAGTTATTCTGAAATTTTGATGTAAGAGTCTATATGTATATGAGATTGTTTTAAGTTGTTGTTCTCTTAATTGCAAGTTCAATTCCAGTGTCCCACATTTGTACCCACCTCTTCTCATGATTTCTGATTTTGATGGTATAATTGTGCATGGATGATTTCATATCTTTACTGTATATATACCTTTACTGGTGAGCCTTGTCATTTGTGGCATTTTTGTTTCCTGTTGCTGATCTTTTCTTTTCTGCCTAGAGAAGTTCCTTTAGTATTTGTTGTAAGGCTGGTTTAGTGTTGCTGAATTCTCTCAGCTTTTGCTTATCTGAGAAGGTTTTTATTTCTCCTTCAAATCTGAATGAGAGCCTTGCTGGGCAGAGTATTCTTGGTTGGAGGTTTTTTCCTTTCATCACATTAAGTATATCATGCCACTCCCTTCTGGACTGCAGAGTTTCTGCTGAAAAATCTGCTGATAACCTTATTGGGGTTCCCTTGTATGTTACTTGTTTCTTTTCCCTAGCTGCTTTCAAGATATTCTCTTTGTCTTTCATTTTGGTCAGTTTGATTATTATGTGTCTCGGTGTGTTCCTCCTTGGGTTTATTTTAAATGGTACTCATTGTGCCTCCTGGATTTGAGTGAGTGGTTCCTTTCCCATGTTAGGGAAGTTTTCGGCTATTATCTCTTGGAATATTTTTTCTGTCCCCTTCTCTCTCTCTTCTCCTTCTGGAACCCCTATAATACGGATGTAAGATTGTCCCAGAGTGCCCTGAGACTCTCTTCATTTTTTTTCAATCTTTTTTCTCTTTTCTGTTCTGCATCCATAATTTCTTCTAATCTTTCCTCCACCTTGCTTATTCGTTCTTCTGCCTCCTGTATTCTGCTGTTAGCTGCTTCTAGTGAGTTTTTTATTTCAGTTATTGTATTTTGCATCTCTTCTTGTTTAAGCTTTATATCTTGTATCTCTTTGGTTAGTGTTTCCTGTGAGTTATCCATCTTTGCCTCCAGTTTATTTCCAATGTCTTGCATCATCTTCAGCATCTGACAGTCTAAAGTCTTTTTCCTGGATGCTGAGAATCTCCTCATTGCTTAGCTGATTTTCTGGGCTTTTTCCTTTCTCCCTCATCTGAGTTATAGTTCTCTGTCTTTTCATTTTTATAGGTTTTTGGTGTGGTGACCTTTTTGCAGATAATAGAGTTGTAGCCTCTCTTACTTCTGGTGTCTGCCCCCCTTGTGGCTGAAGTCGGTATGGGGGGCTTGCTGTAGGCTTCCTGATGGGAGGGGCTGATGCCTGCCCACTGGTAGGTGGAGCGGATTCTAATCCCTCTGGTGGGTGGGGCTTAGTCTCTGGATGGGATTAGGGGCTGCTGTGTGCCTGAGGCTCTTTAGGTAGCCTGTTTACTGAGGGGTGGGGCTGTGATCCCACCTGGGTTGTAGTTTGCCCTGGGGCTTCTCAGCACTGATTGACACGTGGGGCCAGATTTTCCCAAAATGGCCACCTCCAGAGAAAGGCAACTGCTGAATATTCCCGAGAGCTTTGCCTTCAATGTCCTTCCCTCACAACAAGCCACATTCACCCCTGTTTTCCCATGATATCCTCCAAGAACTGCAGTCAGGTCTGACCTAAGTTCCTGTGGAGACCGCGCTCTGCCCTGGGACCTAGTGCACGTGGAAGTCTGTGTGCACCTTTTAAGAATGGGGTCTCCATTTTCCCCAGTCCTGTGGAGCTCCTGTGCACAAGCCCCACTGGCCTTCAATGCCAGATGCTCCAGGGGCTCTTTCTCCCAGTGCCAGATCCCAGCATGTGAGGGTTTGATGTGGGGCTCAGAACTCTCACTCCTGTAGGTGAGTCTCTGTGAGCCAGTTAGTTTTCGGTCTGTGGAGCTTCCCACCTGGGAGGTATGGGGTTGTTTATATCACGAAATCACCCCTCCTACCTGTGGATGTGGCCTCCTCTTTTTCTTCTGGAGTAGGGTATGGGTTTCCGGTCCATTTGGGTGGAGACTGCTCAGTCTTTAGCTGTGAATTTTGTTGTTTTTAGGAGAGAAGTTGAGCTCCAGTCCTTCTATTCCACCATCTTAATCCCGTCTCCCCCATTCTGTTTTCCATAGTGGCTGTACCAATCTACATTCCCACCAACAGTTCACAAGGGTTCTCCTTTTCTCTGCATTCTTTCCAACACTTGTTATGTGTTATTTTTGTATTAATAGCTATTCTGACAGGTATGAGGTAGTATCTCATTGTGCTTTTGACTTACATTTCCCTGATAATTAGTGACATTGAGTATCTTTCCATCTGGTTGTTGGACATCTGTATCTTCCTTGCAAGAATAACTAGAGCTTCTGCCCATTTTTTAATCAAGTTTTGTTCTTCTGCTGTTGAGTTGTATAAGTTCTTTGTATATATTTGGTATTAGCCTCTTATCAGATCATTTGCAAATATATTCTCCCATTCACTAGGTGGCCTTTTTGTTTTGCTGATGGTTTTCTTCTCTGTGCAAGAGCCTTTTAGTCTGATGGTGAAGAATGATGTCAAAGAGCAACCACCTGTGTTTTCTTCTGGAAGTTTTATGGTTCCAGGTCTTACATTTAAGTCTTTAAAACATTTTGAATTTGTGTGCATAATGTGTTAATAGTCCAGTTTGATTCTTTTGCATGTAGCTGTCCCAATGTCTTTTCCCTATTGAATATTCTTGCTTCATTTTTCATAGTAATTTTCCATGTAAGCCCATATTCTCTGGGCTCTCTATTCTGTTCTGTTGACCTATGTATGTTTTTGTGCCAGTATCATACTGCTTTTATTACTATTGCTTTGTAGTATAGTTTGATATCAAGGTTCATGATACCTCCAGGTATTTCTCAAGAATGTTTTGGCTATTTGGGACCTTTTGATTTTTCATACAAATTTTAGAATTATTAGTTCCAGTTATATGAAAAATGCCATTATTGTTCTGATAGGGGTTACATTGAACCTGTAGATTGTTGGGGTTGTATGGATCATGTTAACATTATTGGTATATAGAAATGCAACAAGTTTCTGTGTATTAATTTTTTAAACTGAAACTTTACTGAATTCTTTGAGTTCTGGTAGCTTTTTAAATTTTATTTATTTATTTTTTTGTCTTTTTTTAAGGGCCACACTCGCGGCATATGGAGGTTTCCAGGCTAGGGGTCCAATCAGAGCTGTAGTGACCAGCCTACGCCAGAGTCACAGCAACACATAATCTGAGCTGCGACTGCAACCTACACCACAGCTCACAGCAATGCCAGATCCTTAACCCACTGAGCAAGGCCAGGGATTGAACCCACAACCTCATGGTTCATGGTTGGATTCGTTTCTGCACCACGACGGGAACTTCATCTGGTAGTTTTTTGATTATGATGTCTATTTCTTCTTGAATCAGTTTCAGTAGTTTGTGTCCTTCTAGGAATCAGCTCATTTGATCTAGTTTATCTAATTTTGGCATACATGTACTGTTCATGGGATTCCCTCATAATCTTTTCATGTCTGTAAGTTCAATTGTAGTGTACCCTCTTTCATTCCTGATATTAGGATTTTGAGTCTTCTCATCATCCATCTAGCTAAAATTTGTCAAATTTGTTAATCATTTCATAAAAACCTTTTTTTAAATTTTGTTGATTTTCCCTATTTTATAGTCTATTTCATTTATGTCTTCTCTAATTTGTATAATTTTCTGCCTTCAGTTTGCTTTGGAATGAGTTTATCTTTTTTCTAGTTCCTTAAGGTAAAAGATTAGATTATTGATTGATAATATTGTACCTTAATTTAGGTGTTTATAGCTATGCATTTCCCTTTAAGTGCTGTTTCATCTGAAATTCATAAAGTGTGATATTATATGTTCATTTTTATTTGTCTCAAGGATTTTCTGGTTTTCTTGTGGTTTTCTTTGACTCACTAGTTCCTGGAGTGTGTTTGGTTATAGTTTATGTGGTATGTGTAGTTTTTAATTTTTTAACTTTCAAACTATTTGATTTTGCCTCTTTGAGAAAGCATATAGTTGAATCAAATTTGTGGTTTGTTTTTGCATTTTTTGACTTTTTTTGGGATTTTTAAACCTTTTACATTTAATACAAGTACTAATAAGAATAGTTATCATTGTAATGTTACTCTATTTGTTTTCTATATGTCTTGTATCTTGTGTTCCTCTATTCCTCCATTACTCTTTTCTTTTGTGTTAAACGTTTTTGAGCATACCAATTGAATCCCTTTGTCATTTGTTTTTATTATATTTATTATTTTATTAGTCATTTCCCAGATTATCAAAATTATATAAATTTATAATTAATTTGGATTAATACCAACTTAATTTCAATAGTATACAAAAACTTTGTGCCTATAGGGCTTCCTTTTTTTCCTTCCCATTATTATCATGTTGTTAGATGCTCATCAACAAAAATTTCTAATTATTATTTTATGCATTTTTCTTTTTAATCAGGAAAAACTATAAAGTATTTATTATAATCTTTTATATTTGTGTAGTTACCTTTAAAGGTGCTCTTTATATGGAGTATGATTATTATCTAGTGTCTTTTCATTTCACTTTAACATGCCCTTTTCCTCTTGTAAATTAGGTTTACAAGTCATAAATTCTGATTTGGAATATCTGAATTTCTCCTGCACTTTTGAAGATAGTTTTACTGAAAAAAGAATTTTTGGTTGACAATCTTTTCTTTCTTCCTTTTTCTTTCAGTGCTTTAAATATGTCATTTCACTGGCTTCTGGTCTCCATGGTTTCTGATGAGAAATCTGTTGTTGATTTTATTGAAAATAATTCATTTTCCTCTTGCTATTTTCATGACTTTCTCTAGTGTTTCAGCAGTTTTATTTCGATATCTTTAGGTACAGATGTCTTTGAATTTATTCTTCTTGAAGTTCATTGAGTTTCTTGGATGTGTAGACTGTAGGTTTTAATCAAATTTGAGAAGGTTTAGTGATTATTTCTTTAAACATTCTTTCTGCTCCTTTATTTCTTTTGCTGGGATATGCTAAACAGTTATGCTTACGTTTTTACACTTGATGGTGTTTCACAGGTCCCTGAGGCTATGTTTTGTTTTTGTTTTTGTTTTCCTATTTCTCACACTAGATAATAGCAGTTACCTTGTCTTTAAGTTTGCTGATTCTTCTTCTACCCATTTGCATCTGTTTACTAATTTTCTTTTTTCGCCAAGGTGTAATTCAGATTTCCTCTATTTGCCAAGGCATAATCCTCATGCTTTGTTTTAGTTCTTGAGATATGGCTTCCTTTAGTTTCTTTGAACATATTTAATAGTTGGTTTAAAGTCTTTGTCTAGTAAGTTTAATATATGGGCTTTTAATTTATCTGGCTTCTGTAACTGCTTTCCCCTGTGTATCAGCCATACTTTCTTGTTTCTTTGCATGTGTCGTTATTTTTTGTTTAAAAATGGGACACTTTGAATATCATAATGAAGCAAATGCAAAAATCAGAGTCTTTGCCTCCCTAAGATTTGTCATTGCTGCTGTTTCTTGTTATTGTTGCTATTTGCTTATTTAGTGACTTTCCTAAACAAATATTTATTTTTGTCATACGTGGTCATTGAAATCTCTATACAGTTAACTTATTCAGTTAGCTTAATGCTAATAGTGGAACATAAAAATTCTATAAATATGTCTTTTTAGTCTTTATCAAGAGCTCTATTTGTGTGTTGCAGCGTACCTTTAACATTCAGTCAGGTAGGTTGCCACTTTTCTTTAGTCACTATTTCCTGCTTGTGCAGAACCACAAGGTCCAAAAGAGGTGAGCGTTTAAGTTCTTCCCAGGTGTCTCTTGGGATGCACATGTTGCTGGGCATAAACACATCCCTTTCATGGGCACGGCCTTACAGATTCCCAGGAATATGTTGGAGCTATGCACATAGCTCCATGGGCATGTCAGTTGTCAGCTTTCCTTTAAATTTTGTTTGTTTTTTTCTCTAGCTGTTATTGTTGCCTTCAGCAACTGCAGTGTTAAGCAGTTGCCACTGGTTATTTTCAACAAATATTTTAGAGAAAAGACTCTTTCCACTGGGCATGCTCTGAGTCAGTTCAAGCCAAACTCCTGGTTTTTGTTTTTTGTTTTTCTTTTTAGAGTACTTCTAGACATTAAATAAGTAAGATTTTCTGAGGTTAGGCTTTGAAAGAGCTTAAATCCCATTCTGATTCCTCCAGTGAATTCTAGGCTGTTCTTTTTCAATCTGATTGTAGAATGTCCAATTTCAATGTTAACCACTAAGAGAGAGGGAAATGAGAATAGGGAAAGTTAAAAATGCCACAAACATGCTATTCTTACTGTTATTCAGCCATTTTAAAAAATAAATGATTTCTGGATTGTTCCAAATCTTTGGTTAATTTCCATCATTTTAGAAAAGTTGATTTGACAGTCTCTGCTACTTTTATTATTGTTTTTATGGCAGAATTTTATATTTTTCTTACTCTTCCATTTCTGATGACATCCTATAAATTAATTCATCATTGTCTTGTAGTTTTATAAGAGACATTGCCATGCTTTGTTAGATTAATAACAAGTATTTCATATTTTGGAGCTGGTATAAATGCTATTTAAAAAATTTCATTTATAGTATTTCATCACTATTATATAGAAAGTTAATTGATTTTTGTACATTGAACTTGTGTCATATAAGATTGCTAAATTCATTAATTACTTCTTACTTTATAGATTCACTGATATTTCCTAAGAAACAATTATATTTTCCATGGATAAAAGCAATTTTTATTCCTTCCTTTCCAATTAGTGTGGCTTTTAAAAAATTTAGCCTTGTTACAAAGTTGTTTTATCTTTATTTACATATTATTTATGCAGAATTTTCCTATTTAACTCATTTTGAGGTGCCACCAGTGATAATGTGGGCATATTACTTCTTTCCAGTAATTACCTCTCTCTTTTCTAAACAGATAACTATGAGGTCTTTCTCGTATCTTTTTCTTTCATCAATTTATACAATTTATACCTGTCTTTACTATATGAAACTTTTTCAAGGGAGAAAAAAGAATGTCTTTATGAAATGTTTATTCCAATGACCATCCATTGCTGAAAAGCTGGTAACTATCAAAGGAACGAGTAAAATTCACTCTTATGACTGTGCCCTTGAAATATTTTATGATATCCTTCTTCCAAACCAAATCATAATTCTCCTGTTTGTAGTGAATGTTTCACATTAACTATAGATCTTTAGAGAACTTTTTGAATTTAAAAAATTCCTTCAAATAAGAATTCTGTTGTAGAAGATGCGATTGTTCTATGTTCAGTTTCCAAAATTTAGAACTATAATGGTTTTGAAAGGTCATAAAGCCTGCCCCTTTATTTTATAGATAATAAAATAGATTTCATAATCCCTCTGCAGCAAAGCTTCCCTTTAAGTATTACTAAAATACAGGAAGTGAATTCAAATACTGATATATGTGTGTGTGTGTATCGGTATTGAGAGGTACACCTCTGCTTCTACACCCTGGTCTGACTACCATTGTCTTTCACGTGAATGACTATAATAGCCTAATTGGCCTCACTGCTTCTACTCTTGTTCTCCTGTACTCTGTATTTATCCCTTTTAAATAAAACTTGAGCACATGTATTTCTCTACTCTAAACCCTCCAGTGACTTCCTTTTTCACTCAGAATAAAAACCAAAGTCTTCATAGTAGGCTACAAGGCTTTTCCCAATTGGAACCCCATTCCCCTTCCCCAGCCAGTTACTTGACTAACCTAATCTTCCAGTAGCCTCTTCTCTTATTCTGCTCCAGGAGGTTGGCTTCTTGCCGTTCCTCTAGTAGTCCATGAACACTGTCTTAGGGGCCTGTGCACTTATTGACTCCTCTCTGGAAGCCCCCAGATATATGCATGATTCATTCCCTTTGCACTGTCAATACCGTGTTCTCAATGAGACCTCTAACATACCATCCAAATTACATACCATCCAAATTACATACCATCCAAATTACAATACAGCCATACTCTCCAAACTGCTCTAATTCCCCCCATATTCATAGCATTTATCATGTTTTAATATGCTAGAGAAGTTACTTGTTTCTTATGTTCATCTAGCTGTGCAATGCAAGGTCCATAATAGCAAGTTTTTTCTTTTTTTTAACGTCTGTCTTGTTAACTGAGGCATCACTGAAACCCATGCAAGTTCCTAGCACATACAAGACTCCCAATAAATAGGTGTTGAATGAATGCATGTGTAAAAGGATGAAACCACCTTGACAATTTAAAGCCATAATTTGGGCTTTTTGTCAAACACACAGCATTCATCATGTCTGCTTTTAGTTTGTTAAGTTTTTCAAAAATTTCAAGTTTTTACTCCTTATTTGTTATGATCTGTATTTTCTGGGTGATTTGAAATAAAACATTCTCCAGAGGTTCTATATCTAACATTTTAGACCTTCTTTTAATACTGAAAAAACAAATTGGGTAATGTAGAATATGTTATAATAATTTCTTTTTTTCCTCTTTGATAAGTGCTCATGTTAACAAACAGAGGAAATGATGACTAAATTTAGTTTCCTGGGCCTCCATAACAAAGTACCACAAATCAGATGGCTTATAGCAAGAGAAATTTATTGTCTTATAGTTCTGGAGGCTCTAAGTCCAAAATTGAGATGTTAGCAGGGCCATGTTCTCTTTGAAACCTGTAGGAGAAATTCCTCCTTGCCTCTCATTAACTTCTTAGGGTGGCCGCCGACCTCTGGTAGCCCTTGGCTTGTAGCTGCATTGTTGAAGGCCCTGTCTTTATCATCACATGGCTTTCTCACTGTGTGAATGTGTTTTACATGGCACGTTACTCTTATAAGGACATTCGTCTTATTAAATTAGGGCCCACTCTACTGATAACACCTTGATTATATCAGCAAATATATATTTGCAAACAAGGAACCTATTCCAAATAAGGTTATGATCATAGGTACTGGGGGAAAAGACTTCAACCTGCATTTTGGGAAGGATACAGTTCAACCCGTAACAATATTGTTGTCATTTGGGGACTGTTTCTTGATGGCAAAGCATACTTTGCATATGGTGGAGATCTTCCTGTTGTTTCATCAGTCAAAAATAGCATCAGTGGTTCTTAGCTTTCCTGTGTCCCCAGCCAGTACTGAAGTGAATACTATAATTGTTTCAGATACCCTGCTTCCTCACTTCGGCTGCTCTCCTCCTTGACTTATTTGGATGGCTAATACCTTGAGTCTTCTCTTGTTTCCTGTCTATCACCTCTCATCTTGTTGCCCTTTTCTGTCCTCTGAAGTACTGGGGTTCATTACTTCTACTCCTCTGTTACTGGAATCTCATTTTCCTGTTCTCCTTGTTTGACGTCCTGTGCCTAAAAGTCCTCAATCCTGGACACTTCTGATTATTTGATATCTCTTGAGCTGTGAGCATGTTTGGAAAATCACTTAGCCTGTAGACATGTGCTGGTGCAAGTTACCATCTCTCATTATACATGGTCCTCAAAGTACTTCTTAAGGATCCCTGGACTTTTCCCTGGTCAACCTCATCACTCATTTTATATAGCACTTTATAGATTTTTATTACAAGTGTAAATACCTATATTCCTCCTTGCTTCCCTCCTTCCTTTTCCCTACATGCTTAAATATTTTTTGAACAACTTACCATATGCCAGGAACTTGGCTCTGAGCTAAAAGTAGAACAGCAAATAAGACAAATTACTATTTTGTGTGTCTTGCCAGGGAAGTGTACTTAATAGACATTTTGCATTTAATAAGCTATAGAAGCAATAGGAATTTGTAGAACAGTATAAAAAATGTGCAGTGCTACAGGAACTTATAGCGTCCTGTTGGGCCATAGAAAATTTCCCAAAGGAAATATTTCAAAGCTAAGAAATGAAGGGCTTGGGTAGAGCTGGAACATCTGCAGCAGAGGCAAAATCAGGTGGAAAATCGTAGGGCTGATGGCTCTTGGTCCTCGTGAGGCATTGCACGTTGTCTGTAGACCTGCATCTTGGGGTTTGAAGGATGCAGGGTATGAGTGGAGTAGGTGAAGGTGAAGAAGCAAACAGGAGACAGATAGAGCTTCCTTCATTCCGAGCACACATTATCGCTTACTCAGAAAGAAAACTCCTACCACGAGGAGGGATTTTTCTAAGTTTGTCTTCCCTACTCTCCACACACAGACACACAACCACACAATGGCTGAATTCATTCTTCTTCCTGTCTTTCCTCCTATGTCCGAGCAAGGTATACCCTTCGTTATACTATTCCCTACCTTGCTCAGCTTCAGATCTTAGATCCAGTTCACTTACCAAGTTACCTGGATGGTTAACTTGTCAGACGACCTGGGTGCCATGTTTTCTTAATTCTTTTAAGTAATTAGACACTTTAAAGCAATTTGGGTTGGAAATCTGAGAGGTTTTCACAGAGTGTTTGTTTTTTGCTTTATAACACAACTTTAATGATTAGGTGGCACTTGCCCCAAATAACTGTTGCTAGACGGAAGGTAGAAGAATTCTTCTTACAGGAAAGTGGGAGCAGGAGCTGCCTGCACAAAGCATCTTTTTTCTGTGGGACCTGGGTTGTGAGGTATGTGGGAAATAGAAGTGGAGAGAGGTCTGTGGCTGTGCTTTTTCTCAGAATATATCAATTGGAAATGTTTAGATTCATGAAGAAATATATGTGAAATATTTATTCTTATTTTCTTAACTCTGTCCTTTCATACAATTACAAAAAAGAAATAGGAGTTCCCATCATGGCTCAGTGGTTAATGAACCCTTCTACTATCCACAAGGTTGCAGGTTCGATCCCTGGCCTTGCTCAGTGGGTTAAGGATCCGGTGTTGCCGTGAGCTGTGGTGTAGTTTGCAGAAGCAGCTCGGATCCTGCGTGGCTGGGGCTGTGGTGTAGGCTGGCAGCTACACTCTGATTCAACCCCTAGCCTGGGAACCTCCGTATGCTGTGAGTGTGGCTCTAAAGAAACAAAAAGATACATGTATGTAAGATATGCTCACACGCAGACAGCTACTCTTTTTATGCCCCTGAGTCTCATCCTTCTTTACTCATTGGTCTCTTCTTCAGAAATCAGCATTTCAGGCTTATTGGGTCGCTAAGTCTACTCTGCATTTTTTATTCAACTGTCTTAGCCTCACTCTGCCCTAGGTTCCCCAAGTTACCACTAAGAAGCTTCACCAAAGAGAGGTCAAATATTCTCTAAAACTCTATTGTTAAAACAAAATAAAAAACAGAATTGTTAAAACATATTTGAAGAATCATTCAGTGATTGGACATTGCTCTAAATTTAATTAAAAAATAGGAGGTCCCGTCATGGCTCAGTGGTTAACGAATCTGACTAAGAACCATGAGGTTGCGGGTTCAATCCCTGGCCTTGCTCAGTGGGCTAAGGATCTGGCGTTGCTGTGAGCTGTGGTGTAGGTTGCAGACATGGCTTGGATCCTGAGTTGCTGTGGCTCTGGTGTAGGCTTGGCAGCTACAGTTCTAATTAGACCCCTAGCCTGGGAACCTCCATATGCCGCAGGTACGGCCCTAGAAAAGGCAAAAAAAAAAAAGACAAAAAATATTGAATTGGTAGTAGACTCTAGATCACATTATTTTTGTGTTCCTATGATTCAAATTTGTTTGAATTTTGTTGTTTTCACTGATTTTCTCATAATTAAAAATAAAACCTTAGTTTTCTCTCTTTTATTTGTTCCTATTTGCCCTGTACTTTATCTTATATATAAATATTTTATAAGTGAATTAGTGAAGTAATATGTGGTTTAAAGTTGGTCTATACCTACATCTTGAAAAGTTACCTAATGCAAAGCAAATCGGATTTTTTTTCTTTTTTTCTTTTTTTTCAAATTGGATTTTGAATCTTTCTTGTCTTAGAAAAATTTCATGAGGTGATGGAATTTTGAGATTGAGGTAGATGCATTGACATGTGAATAATTCAGAACTCACTAGTAGGTTTTCTTCTTTTCTTTTCTTTCTTTTTTTTTTGTCTTTGTGCCTTTTCTAGGGCTGCTCCCGCAGCATATATGGAGGTTCCTAGGCTAGGGGTCTAATCAGAGCTGTAGGCACTGGCCTGTGCCAGAGCCACAGCAATGCAGGATCCGAGCCACGTCTGCAATCTACACCACAGCTCACGGCAATGCCAGATCCTCAACCCACTGAGCAAGGCCAGGGATCAAACCCGCAACCTCATGGTTCCTAGTCGGATTTGTTAACCACTGAGCCACGACAGGAACTCCTCACTGGTAGGTTTTCAGTTTATTCTCATGTATTGGAGATTTTCTAGATAAAGCCTTAATCTTAGTTTGCAGAGGACCCAAACTAATGCTCTTAAACTTGGGGATAGAACAGGTGGGATGGAAAAATGGGGAGTCTTCATTTTGATAATGCAAATGTTCTGAAAGTTGGGGTTAGAAGCAGGCTATAGTCACATTTAGGGCTGAGGAAATGATAGTCATGGATTTATAAATTACAGAGTATTTTTATTTTGGGAGGGTATTCTGGAGAGGTATACCAGTTGGGTCAGGAAATAGGTTGGCCAAAATATTAAGTCTGACTTAAGTCCTGTAAAGCCTGTAGAGATAACTATGATGATGGTTGTTATTCACATGGGATAAAATGCACATTGGTCTGTAAGAATTTGAGGGGACTGTGATATAAAAGTTTTCTAATCTAGAGACCAATTACTAGTAAGGAGATTGAAACAATAATAATAAAAAAAAAAATCTCCTGACGAACAAAAGACCAGGGCCAGATGATTTTCCTTGCAAATTCTATAAAAAAAATTGAAAGAAGATTTAGTACCTATTCTCAAACTCTTCCTTGATGAAAATAGATGCAAAAATTCTCAAGAAAATATTAACAAACGGAATCAAATAATACTTTAGAGAGTCATAGAACATGACTGAGTGGGATTTATTCTAAGGATGTAAGAAGGGTTCAGTATCCACAAATTAACTGAGATGATCTATCACATCAGCAGAATGAAGGATAAAAATCATGTGATCATCTCAGTAGACACAGAAGAAGCATTTGACAAAATTCAACCTTATTTATGATAAAAACTAAGCAAAGAAGGTATAGAGGAATATAACTCAGCATAATAAAAGCCATGATTGGCAGCCTCACAACCATCAATGGTGAAAATCTGAAAGCTTTTCCTGTAAGATCAGTAACAGGACAAGAATGCCCTCTCACATTTTTATTCAACATCGTGTTAGAATATCTATCCACAATAAAATGGAATAAAAGGAATCCAAGTCAGAAAGAAATGAAAACTGTCACTATTTGCGGATGAAATGATTCTATATGTAGAAAACGCTAAAAATTCCTTTTGAAAGCTATAAGAACTAATAAAGAAGTTTCAGGGTACAAAATCAATATATAATAATACATTGAATTTTGATATATAAATAATGAACTATGAGATAAATTAAAGAAACAATCTGTTACAATTGTGTCAAAGAATAAAAGAATGAATTTAACTAAAGAGGTGAAAGCTGTACACCGAAAACTATAGGACACTGATGAAGGAAGTTGAAGACACATATAAAAGATATTTCTTCTTCATGGATTGGAAGAAGTATATTCTTTTTTTTTTTTTTCCTTCTTTTTTGCTATTTCTTGGGCCGCTGCTGCGGCATATGGAGGTTCCCAGGCTAGGGGTCTAATCGGAGCTCTAGCTGCCAGCCTGTGCCAGAGCCACAGCAACGCAGGATCCGAGCCGCGTCTGCAACCTACACCACAGCTCAGGGCAACGCCGGATTGTTAACCCACTGAGCAAGGGCAGGGACCGAACCTGCAACCTCATGGCTCCTAGTCGGATTCGTTAACCACTGCGCCACGACGGGAACTCCAGAAGTATATTCTTAAAATGTCCATACAGCCCAAAGCACTCTATGGATTCAATGACATTACTTTCAAAATTCTAAGGTGATTTTTCACAGAAGTAGAACAGATAAATTTGTAGGAAACCATAAGAAAGATCCTTGACTGCCAAACAATCTTGAAGAAGAAGAGGAAAGATGGAAGTACCATTCTCCCTGATTTCAAACTATACTACAAAGCTAAAGTAATTGAACCTGCACGTGCACACACATCAATGGGACAGAATTCAAGCCCAGAAATAAAAATAAATGCACACATATATGGACAATTAATTTACAACAAAGAAAGAACACGCTATAGGGAAAGGATATTTGATAGTCATCGTTTCGTTATTTTATGTTACTATCTTATACCATACATAAAAATTAACTCAAGATGGATTAAAGACTGAAAGTAAGACCTGAAACCATTACATTCCTGGAAGAAAACAAGGGCAGTAACCTCACTGACATTACTCTTAGCAGTGTTTTTGTGTCTCTCAGTCCAAAATCACAGGAAACAATGCAAAGATAAATAAATGGAGTTGCATCAAATTCAAGTTTTTGCACTGCAAAGTCTTTGCAAGTGATACATCTGATAAGAGGTTAACATCTGAAATATATAAAGAACCCATAAAACTCAACAACAAAATAATAACCTTATTAAAAAGTAGAGGAAGTTCCTTTGTGGCAGAGCAGATTACGGATCTGGCATTGTCAGAATGGCTTGGGTCACTGCTGTGGCTCTGGTTAGATCCCTGACCTAGGAACTTCTACATAATTTGGCCAAGGGCAAAACATAGGTAGAGGATCTCAACAGACATTTTTCCATAGATGAAAAGATGGCCAACAGGCCCATGAAGTGATGTCAGCACCACTAATTACTAGGGAAATGCAAATTAAAACCATAGTGGGATATCACTATACACACGTTAGAATGCCTGTTATCAAAAAGGTAAATAACCATTGGAGAGGAGGTAGAAAAAAAGGGAACCCTTTTCTGGATTGGTGGGATTATAAATTGATGCAGCCGCTAGTGAAAATAGTATGGAGATTCTTAAAAAATTAAGAACTACTGTATAACCCAGCTATTCTACTTTTAGGTGTTATTTGAAGAAAATAAAAACACTAATATTAAAGGACATATGCACCCCATCTTCAGCATTATTTATAATAACTAATATGGAAATAACCTGTGTAGCTGTAGTCCATCAGCGGATGAATGGATAAAGATGTGTGTGTAAGAGATTCTTTTTATTAGTCTGTATATTTGAGAGACAGACTAATAAGTGAATATATATGGCCGACTAATATATGCATGTGTGTGTGTAAATATACACATTTGTATGTGTATAATGGAATACTACTCAGCCATAAAAAGGATGGAATCCTGCCATTTGTAACAACATAAATGAACCTTGAAGGTACTATGCTAAGTGAAGTAAGTCAGATGATGAAAGGCAAATACTGCATGATTTCACTCATGTGGAATATAAAAAGCCAAAACAGATGAACAAAATAATAAAAAACACATTGGAGTTCCCGTCGTGGCGCAGTGGTTAACGAATCCGACTAGGAACCATGAGGTTGCGGGTTCGGTCCCTGCCCTTGCTCAGTGGGTTAACGATCCGGCGTTGCCGTGAGCTGTGGTGTAGGTTGCAGACGCGGCTCGGATCCTGCGTTGCTGTGGCTCTGGCGTAGGCTGGCGGCCACAGCTCCGATTAGACGCCTACCCTGGGAACCTCCATATGCCGCGGGAGCGGCCCAAGAAATGGCAAAAAGGTTAAAAAACAAAACAAAACAAAAAAAAACCCCACTGATACAGAGGACACTTTAGTGGTTACCTGAAGGAAAGTGGGTTGGGAGTGGGTGCAATTGATGAACTGTATCACCTTGTATGGTGATGTAGGGTAACTCAACTTGTGGTGGTGATCACTTTGGGGTGCATACAGATGTTGAATTATAATGTAGTACATCTGCAAATAATAAAGCCTCATCGCTTTAAAGGAATTTCTCTTGAACATTTGTCAGCCATTGCTTGGTAAACTGAGACCTCTCACATTATATACATGTATGTATCATGCAGGTTTAGAACAGTTTGTTGGAAGAATGCAAGATTTTCGACTATACCAAGTGGCACTTACAAACAGGTAAGTAGATTGCAGAACTTTTTCCCTGAAGTGTAAGGATAAATGCTGAATTCATTTAAAGTAAGAGTACCATGAAGATTATAGAATTTTTCATCTTCACAGTATTTGGCAAATAGCACCTAACTAATGTTTCCTGGGTTTGCCAAAGCTTAGTCTGCGGTTGTTATGCACTAGTGCTACTCTATTACATAACTCCTCAGTATATGAAATTGTTCACATTCTTAAAAACAATTTCTGAGACCTAAATCTTTGGATGAATTGTATTAGAGAATTTGAGATATACTTGTTTAAATGTAATATTTGAAGTAACCGCTGATACTTAAAAATGGCTGTATGTGCCTTTGAAAACTGTTTGGCTGAATTTTTAAGTACGAGACAATGTAGAATAATTTAAATGATTAATTATTTGATGTATGGGAAAATCTCAAGAGACTAGGCTATTAGACTTGGAGATAAGAAGAATGAGTAATTTGAAGGATCATTATATTTTTCTATTCCAGCGAACAAATAAGTATGTAGACTCTGATTATCTTTAATGAAGTATTTTTTTTATGTTGAGAATAGTTGGGAAATCTTCCTTAGATTTTCTTCGAGACATGTAGATCTCCTTCTGTTCAGCAAGTTCAAGTGAATTTCTGCCCGAGATGTCCTCCAAAATTTGTTTCCTGAGTTATAATGTGATGACATGATAATAAATTGTTGTCTGGTCTTGATCTTATTCACTTCAAAAAGAAGAATATTTGTTCGTATTTCTTTCATGGAAATGTGGTTTAGTGTGGTGAATTTCCCCATGACAAGACTAGCTCTTGTAAGTTTGTGAAGCACTGCTCTTGCGGTGATGCTGTGGTCAGTGTATGTCCATGAACAATACAAATATTCTTTATATTAGTCTATACGATCAAGAGATGCCTG
Source organism: Phacochoerus africanus (assembly GCF_016906955.1). NCBI lineage: Eukaryota > Metazoa > Chordata > Mammalia > Artiodactyla > Suidae > Phacochoerus > Phacochoerus africanus. Next base: position 12,063,912 of record NC_062555.1, on the reverse strand, counting down.
AGTATCGGGTGCTGTAACACGTGTGCACATTATTGGGAGGTTTACTGACCCTGGGTTCATTATATTTTAAATCACGTTTGTCTAAAATTCTGAAGAGTAGTATTGCACTAATTTAGGTCAAATTGAATTTTTCCTGAGATAAAGATTTCACTGGATTGTCACTTCTGGTCCATTCGACATGTAATATCCATTGGAAAATACCAATGAGATTTAAACAAGAAGGTCCACCTTGAGGTGATTCAGTGAATAAAAAACCTACCTGCCTCTGCCATAGCCCACCGTGGGGTATGAAAGATGTTTGGTCTCTACTTGGATGTGGATTGCTGGTGCTGGCCTCCCGAAATGTCGGGAAAGGTGTTATGTGGAAGAATGCCTATAAATAGAATGGCTGATTCTATTCCAGAATATATTGTCCTTAATGGAAACATTAAAATATATCTGCCTGAAACTGGCATTCTCCTTTGTCTGTTGGCAGCAGCCGTAAGATCTGAAGCCGTTGAAGCATTTTAGGGTGCCAGATTCTGAACTGATGAGTCACAGGAAACCATTGACAAATGGTCTTGGCTTCAGTCCCTTCACCTAAAATGGAAGCAGAGAAAATCAGACTTAGTTTCTTAACTTCCTTCCCCTGGATGAATGGGAGACCTTATCTGTAACTCTTATTATCAATATATTACTGTTCACTCTCAGTGGTAAGTCAGCTTAACAACCTAAGTGAATGTTGCCTTTCTACCACGAATGGGCACAATAAAATATTTTAATATAATCAGTCAAGGTCTTGTGCTTGCTTCTTGATGTTCAAAGTACTGTTTTGGATATCCACTTTCTGAGAAGGAATGTTTTGTTTTTTTTTTTGGTCCAGGAATGACTTTGATTTTATGTTCTGTTCTGAGAATTCTTTTTTTTTTTGTCTTTTTTTGCCTTTTCTAGGGCCGCTCCTGTGGCATATGGAGATTCCCAGGCTAGGGGTCCAATTGGAGCTGTAGCCACCGGCCTATGCCAGAGCCACAGCAATGCAGGATCTGAGCCGCATCTTCGACCTACACCACAGCTCACAGCAACGCCAGATCCTTAACCCACTGAGCAAGGCCAGGGATGGAACCCGCAACCTCACGGTTCCTAGTCGGATTCATTAACCACTGAGTCACGATGGGAACTCCTGTTCTGAGAATTCTTAAAAGTTAGGTGGCTACAGATGAAAACATCAGAATATTCACTGGTAACAGTTCTTAGAAGTTCTGTCACTGTTGGGATGTTTGTCCTTAGAGTCTGCCTCTTGCCTCCCACAGGGAGATTCTGGAAGTTTTCTCTGGAGATCTGCTCAGACTGCACATCCAGTCCCACTGCCGCTGCCCTGGCAGCCACCCTCGGGTCCATCCTTTGGAACAGCGGTACTGCATCCCGAACGGTGCAGAAGACACAACTAGTGAGAGGGTGTTACGGCTGAGTCCTGAAGCCCATCCGCTTTCTTTCGTCAATGACAACAATATTGGCACTTCGTGGGTTTCACGTGTGTTTGCAGACAATAGCCAGCTTGATCAAGGAGTGACTATTTCAATAGATTTGGAAAATGGACAGTATCAGGTAATTTGAAACAGTAGGATGTGCATTCGTTTCCTGTGGTTGCTTCAACTAAGTACCACAAATGGAACAGCTTTTAAACAACGGAAATGGATTCTCTCACAGTCCTGAAGATCAGAGTATTATGAAATCAAGGTGCTGACGGGGCCACACTCGCTCTAAGGGGCCTGGGGGAGAAATCTTCCTTGCCTTTTCCAGTCCCGGTGGCCCCTGACATTACTTGGTTTATGGCAGCACCGCTCCAATCTCTGCTTCCATTTTTCCATGGCTTTCTTCCTTGTTTCTGTGTATGTATTTGTTCTTTCTTTTCTTTCGTGTATGAGGACCTCCTTATATCCAGGGTTATCTCACCTTGAAACCCTTGACTTAGTTACACGTGCAAAGATCCTATTTTTGTATTAGGTCACATTAACAAGGACCAGGAGTTAGTACCCAGACACATCTACTTGGCAACACAATCCACCTGATGTAGAAAGAGACCTGAGTTAGGCAACTGAGCATTGCTTCACTGAAGTGGTGTATTGTAATGTATGAAATAGAAATATTTCAGAGATGTGCAGGACCTAATATTTAGACCTTTGTATCAAATAATACATTGTTTCAGTATTAAGTAGCACAAATTATTAAAAAAAAAACGAAGTCCTTATTCTAAACAACCACTTAAGAAAAGCATGGCAATTATGCCATAGAAGCGATATACTTTTTTCATGCCTTTATATCATACTTAAACTTTGATATATAAAATCCTAGAGGAAGAGGGACATCTATGCAATTTTAAAATGTGTTGCCTTTAGTACAGAGCTATGCTGTTTCTGCATGTCTAATAAATATTTGGTAATTATGCGGAAGGAAGCTATTATATTTGAATCTAACGATTTTGTGATATAAGGGGTCAAACTGAGAACTTCAATGACAGTAATTAACATCCATTTTCAGGTATTTTATATTATCATTCAGTTCTCTAGTCCACAACCAACAGCAATCCGGATTCAAAGGAAGAAGGAAGACAGCCTAGATTGGGAAGATTGGCAGTATTTTGCTAGAAATTGCAGCACTTTTGGAATGAAAAACAATGGAGATTTGGAGAAATCTGATTCTGTCAACTGTCTTCAGCTTCCCAAGTATGAATATTTTTAAATGATTATCTTTGAAGGCATTTAGGAGTTAATTTTAAAAGCCTGATGGACTAGCGGTAACCTCCATGTGAGGTAACTGAGCTGGTAGAGACCTCACGCTACCACCAATTTTCTTTCTTTTTAAATTAATTTGTTAATTGATTATTTTACCATCAACTTCCTTGAGGCAGGTTTTTCTAAGACTCTTCCCTAAACTGAGTTTTAAACACCATTTCGAATTCTCATAAAAGGCTTTAGAGCATCTCTTGCTTACAGTCTCATTTGTGCTTTAAAATTGGTTTTCAGATTGTTTAGCACATTATCTATATTAATCAATTTTTATTACGTCCTCAAGGAAATGTTTCACTCTGTTTTCTGCAGTGCTCCTGTATTGTTTGTATATGAAATATATGGAATATATTTGTTTTCTCAGAATTAAGAATTTGTGCTATTGCTAATACTGTGTAAAATTATTTCTTTTTTGTCAAAAATATGAAAAGCAGGAGTTACTGTTGTGGCTCAGCAGGTTATGAACCCGACTAGTATCCATGAGGATGCTGGTTTGATCCCTGGCCTTGCTCGGTGGATTAAGGATCTGGCCTTGCCATGACCTGTGGTATAGTTTGCATATGTGGCTCAGATCTGGTGTGGCTCTGGCTGTTGCGTAGGCTGGCAGCTACAGATCCACTTTGACCCCTAGTCTGGGAACTTCCATATGCTATAGGTGTGGCCATAAAAAGTGAAAAAAAGAAAAAAATCTTTTCATGATCTCAAATTTCATCAACAGAGTTGCTCCATATTCTCGTGGTAATGTCACCTTCAGCATCCTAACACCTGGACCAAATCATCGTCCTGGGTACAATGATTTCTATAACACCCCATCTCTTCAAGAGTTTGTGAAAGCCACACAAGTACGACTTCATTTCCATGGACAATACCATACCACTGGGACTTCTGTCAACCCCAGACACAGATACTATGCAGTCAACGAAATCACCATCACTGGGAGGTAGGGTTCATGACCACCGTTTTGAGTGTGCTTTTCATCATAAACATTGTTGGCAATATTGTTTTATTTAAAAGTGCATTAACCAATGTTTGAGAGCAAGGTCAGATTTGGAGCTTCACATATTGAAATGGTTTTCCTCTAAGGTATTGGGGGGAGATGTGTGAGTATTTGCTGTGCATAGTATCACATGGTTATGCAATCTGTTTTCAAAATCAGCAGGGTTTCGAAGTTAGGATGCCCTGAATCCAACTTGGAAATAATTGACCAAACATTTTGGTTGGTTTGTTCTGGAATGTAATTTTCCAGTATTCGCGAAGTCAGCAGAAGCTAGATGGGAGTTACAACTATAGTACTACCTAGTTTGGAAGTACTGGGCTTGGTCTTCCTGGGTTCACAATTTTGTGAAGAATATTTATTTTCTTTTAAAGGAAAACCCTCATATGCCCTAAGTAGTTTATAAATATCTGACTACAATTGAGAACACGGCTCACAATATTTGAAGAAACAGAGAGCTGGAAAGCTCCAAGGCAGCCTACTCTTTTATAGACTATAGTTAGAATTGGTTTGTGCTATAGGAGAATGATACATACTGTGTATATAAATTGCATCTTTAAAAATAGATCCGAGTATCAACATATAACTGTTATTTGTTAAGTAATTGCACAATGAAAAAAAATACTATTAAATAGTCACTGTATAATTTTGGGGAAAAAGTGAAATTTGTTAACATTTATTCTGCAGTTTATGCTAAACTTCATAGTCTTAACTAGGTTTTCAGTAGTTTCAGTAAATGGCTTTTCTTGGCAAGTTTGCCACATGGTTGACAATGGCATTAACCACCCAGGGTGGGCTTGAAAATGACCTTCACAGTCATTGCGGTTTGGATGTTGATGGCAATCCTTCCAATATTTCTGCATTCATGAAAAACTTTCATAAATATCCACATGATTAAAGAAAAACCGGTGGTTGTGCGAATTAATAAACCTGTCTCCCTTGTGGGATTCCTATAGGGGATTTACACATAGGTCTTTACACGTATTCACAGTGAACCAATGTGTCTAAGGAGCTGTCCGATGCTTGTGTTGACAGATGCCAGTGCTATGGTCATGCCGATAACTGCGACACAACACGCCAGCCCTATCAGTGCCTCTGCTCTCCGGAAAGCTTCACTCAAGGACTCCATGTAAGTTCTCTGTTTATGCATGAAAATCTTCAAAACATGGCGGGGGTGGGGGGAGGAGGGATGTTGAACATAAAGTTTTGAAACTTAATTTGGTCGAATCGATTTATTGGTTTGGTCTAATCAGCTTATTCTGGGTATGGATAAAAATAAATTGACATGAGCTTAAAATGTTAATTATTGCAGAAAACTTTTTCTGAGAGAAACAAAAGCCATCAATAAATGTTAAAATTCCATTTTAAACATGCTCTATGAGAGAAATAAACTAAACCTAGAGGTTTTATTTTTCCCTTTTATTTTTTTCTTTGTTTCATTAGCATTATCACGTTTTACAAAACAATTTTTAAAGCACTGAATAGAAGGCACTAAAAAACAAAAAGTTCGGGAGTTCCCGTCGTGGCGCAGTGGTTAATGAATCCGACTAGGAACCACGAGGTTGCGGGTTCAGTCCCTGCCCTTGCTCAGTGGGTTAACGATCTGGCGTTGCCGTGAGCTGTGGTGTAGGTTGCAGACGTGGCTCGGATCCCGCGTTGCTGTGGCTCTGGCGTAGGCCGGAGGCTACAGCTCTGATTCAACCCCTAGCCTGGGAACCTCCATATGCCGCGGGAGCGACCCAAGAAATAGCAACAACAACAACAACAAAAAAGTCCGATTACTACTTCTAAAGGGTAAATTTGTGCAGAGATTTATACAGACATCGTGCTTTGCATCAGTCAAGTTTAATTCATTGGTAGCAGGAATTTTAAGAAATTGAAAATCAGGAGTGGAATGACTCAGAAGTTATATTACTTTTGTTTGCTTGTGATCATCAGGGTAAGTTTCATAGCTGAAGTGGAAATTTAGCTACATCTTTAGGAATAGAAGGTAAATGGCAAACTCCATTTCTGACTTCTGAGATTCTTAATCTAGTTTTGTTTTGACTATGTCAGGACAAATGAATATTACCTAAAACGTAGCCTTCCTCGGGAGTGCCCATTGGGGTGCAGCAGAAATGAATCCGAGTAGTAACCATGAAGTTGCGGGTTCAATCCTCAGTCTTGCTCAGTAGGTTAAGGATCTGGTGTTGCCCTGAGCTGTGGTGTAGGTTGCACACTCAGTGGGCTTGGATCTTGCTTTGCTGTGGCTGTGCCATAGGCTGGCAGCTGTAGCTCTGATTCAACCCTTAGCCTGGGAACTTCATATGCCGTGGGTATTGCCCTAAAAAGCATAAAATAAATAAAATGCAGCCTTCCTCTGGCACATTGTAGTGCTGGCTTTCAATTTCAGCTCGGAGTCTTTGATTTGGGTACACCCACTTTTTCCTTCTGTGTGCTGCCGCCAAAACTTTCACCTTCTCATTCAGGTGTCTCTTTGAACTTATTCTCCAGGTCATTGCTTTTTACCACTGACCTTTTTATTTATACATTTAGTCTTCACCACTAGTTGATAATCACTTTGAAAGAAAGAATCGTCTACATTTTTTGAATTTCTAACACCGGAGTCTTTGAATTTGATTTGATTAGTGTATCATGAGAAGGAAATCTTTTTCAAAAGCATTGATTTTTTATGTTTGATTGTATGGCTTATCACAGTGTTACAGAAAGGAAATTAATTGCATTAACTTGATTGATTCACTCTTTATTCAGCCCTAATGGTGTGTTTAAATTTGGGGCACTTTGATTTGTTCTTGATTTTAAAGTTAGAGTGACGTTTATTCTACTTTCCTCAGTGTCTTCTTTGGATCCTTTAGGATAGATGCTTCTTTCCTCACAGTCGGTGATTTCTTTCATTAATCTCACCCTTCCTCCCCAAACCCACTAAGAACCCCCTAAAAAATGCTTTGGGATGACCTGTGTAGGGCACTTTGATCTGAATATGTCTAGTGAATGCAAATCGATGACTGGTTACTCCTTGCATTTGGTAGGTTGTTTTCTGATGGTCTCTTGCTTTTGATTAGTTAGTTCTTGCCCCACCCCCATCCTTCTTCCTCTGATGTCCCATCTCATTTTTTCCCTTCTCTCTCTCTCTTAAACTGCTCACAGTTAAGTGCTTGATATTATGATTCTCGGGTGATTTCATGCTTCCCCTTAAAAATAGAGACATTAAGTGAATCAAGGCTCATGATCGGCTTTCAGAAACCAAGTTGGGATTTTCAGACTTGCTCTCAGGTGGTGACTGTTGGATTATGAACTAGTGAAATAACTAACTATAATTTAGGTTGAAAATGTGCTTTGATGCTTCTTCCTTAGACATTAAATGCTTTTTGAAAACAAAAGTTTAAAAGTTGACTTTTTTATGTTCCTCCTTGACAGATTTGGGTAATTCATGAATTTACCCATAAATGAAAAGCAACAAATACCATTCACTTAGCAAAGTTTGGCAAATGCAGCTGAAGGGAAAAAGTCAATAGACTGTTGAATGATTTCTCAGTCCTATGATATTTTCAACAATGTGTTAAAAATGAAGAATGGTTTTATAAAGCATTCATAAAACGTGACCTTTTTGTTTGCATTCAGAGTATTTTAATACATATGGGACTTATGTATCTAAAAATTTTGTCTGACAATAATTTGAAAAGATTCTTATCCAAATGCTTTTCAGGTTGTTCCACTTATATAATAAGTTTTAATATAAGTCATTCATATCATGTTGGAACCAGTGTTCATTTTAAAGGTCTGGACATACTCCAAAAAGAATGTCTTCAATTTCACAGCATTATGCTACCCATTAATAATATTACTCAATAAACAGGGCTTTTGTGAATTATATTACAGCCATTTGGCAAACAGATGAAGACGTAAGCCTTGAGACTATGCCAGTTCTTGGCAATTGTCAGTTCTGTGAGGAAGTGTTTTTAGCGGGAGTGAAAATGAATGAAGGTGGGAGAAAGGAGTAGAATGGTGAATTCAGAAGCAAGTTCATAGACACGGCCATTCTGGAGAGTGTCCTGTGTGACATTCTTTACGTTACACACTCATGGTCCTCATGTGGGAGCAGTGTTTAAACAGTTTTTTATTTAATTTCCAGCAAAGAGTTTTCACTTGCCTTCCTCCCTTCCTGCCTTCCTTTCTTCTCTCTCTCATTCTCTCTTCCCTCCCTCCCCTTCCTCCCATTCACCCTCCATCTCTGGCTCCTAAGTCTTAATTAGAAAGCTCCCATGGCAGCAATTGGCTAACTCAGGGTAGCAGTTACCCTCTTGAGAGAATAATCACTCTTGACTAGCCACTTTATTTACTACAATCTTTAGCCTTATATCTGGGTGACCTCATTTATGTTAACTACCTGGGCTTCAGATGCTTTAAAGCTTGTGAACCCTAAAAAGCAAAACTTACTAATAAATTGAGACTTAGACACTAGTAGCTAGAATACATGATTGATTAATCTGGGTATACCAAGATCAACAGTCTATTTTGTAGCTCCTGTTTCTTTTATCCACTCGTAAAACTAAAAAACTAACATATAACCAAAAACAACCCAAGGAAATCTCTTATCAAAGACACCACTGATTCTAAGATGAAATTAAAACCACACTTTTCCTTAAACATTGCATTGCATTTTGTGAAACCTAAAACATTCACCTTGTGGAGGCTCACTGACTCTTCTCTGTGCCGTTGGACTAGGGACTCTTGACATATTTTGGTATATTGTATTGACTATTTTAAGGCTTTAACTTTATTATACATGCCCTAAATAATAGCATATTTCATTAATAGAGATTTTTTTTTTAAGCTATTTCTTGGGCTGCTCCCGCGGCATATGGAGGTTCCCAGGCTAGGGGTCCAATCGGAGCTGTAGCCACCGGACTACGCCAGAGCCACAGCAACGCAGGATCCGAGCCGTGTCTGCAACCTACACCACAGCTCACGGCAACGCCGGACCCCCAACCCACTGAGCAAAGGCAGGGACCGAACCTGCAACCTCATGGTTCCTAGTCGGATTTGTTAACCACTGTGCCACGACGGGAACTCTGAGAATAATTTTTGAATAATTATCACATTTCTTCCCCCCAAATGACTGAAGCAGTGAATAATTAATTTACTGGCTCTATTTTAGGATAATTCTATGGCAAAACAAACCCCAACAGACTGGCTACTATTCAGTAACTTTTGAGGAGAGTTGAATGTTTTAAAGTAGATTTCAGGATTACATGGTATTGAACTTGCATGGATCCTATAATTGTTGATACTGTTTTTAAATGATTAATTTTATTTGAATAATTAGAATTACTGTCTGTAACTTCTTGATTTTGAGATAATTATAAATTCATATACTAGTATAAGAAATAGGAGTTCCCGCCGTGGCGCAGTGGTTAACAAATCTGACTAGGAACCATGAGGTTGAGGGTTCGATCCCTGGCCTTGCTCAGTGGGTTAAGCATCTGGCGTTGCCGTGAACTGCGGTGTAGGTCACAGACGTGGCTCAGATCCCACGTTGCTGTGGCTCTTGCGGAGGCCAGTGGCTAAGGCTCCGATTAGACCCCTAGCCTGGGAACCTCCATATGCCAAGGAAGCCGCCCTAGAAAAGGCAAAAAGACAAAAAAAAAAAGAAAAAAAGAAAAAAAAGAAAGAAATAATACAGACAATAAAAAACAAACTTACGGTTACTGAAGGGGACAGGTGGGGGCGGGGATGAACTGGGGGTTTGGGATCCGCATATGCACACTGTGATATACGGAAGGATTGAGCAGCAGGGAACTGCTGTATAACACAGGGAACGCTACCTAACATTCTGTGATCATCCATACGGGAAAAGAATCTGAAAAAGAATGGATGAGTGCACATGTATAACCGAATCACTTTGTTGCACAGCAGAAGTGATTACAACATTGGAGATCAACTAGACTCTTAAGAAAATTAAAAAAAAAAAAAAAAAACTTAGACTAAAACCAAAAAAAAAAAAAGAAAAAGAAAAAGAAATACAAAGCTATGTCTTGTTCCCTTTACCAAATTTGGTTCATGGGAACATCTTCTAAAATTACTGTTTATTTTCTTTTGACATCAACTTTCTTGAAGTATGATTTGTATACAGTGAAATATACTCATTTAAAAATGTACAGCTTTGAGTTGTGGCAAATGTGTACCCTTGTGTGATCACCACCTTGATCAAGATGCAAAAGAGTTTCCTCTCCCCGAACACTCTTCTGTGTTTTTTTTTGTGGTCAGTTCTTCCCCCTAACCTTTGACCCTAGCAATCCACCACTCTGTTCTCTGACCCTGGTGAGGAATTTTGCCGGTTCTACAATTTCGTTTCATGGACTTAATATGTACTATTTCGGTACATAGGCTTCTAAACCTCCTCCCGACACACACGTAGTTCTTCGTACTTTTTAGGTCATGTCCTAACTACCTGTATTATTAGCTTGACTGTAATAAAGCACCTCTGGTTCACCTGCTCAGCAGGTCCGTCACAACGAACAAAAAGCATGTGTCAAGTCCGTAAGTGCAGGACACAACTTGGAAACTGGAGGCTTGTGTGTGTACATGATGTCAACTAACACGATGGCGTAGCTACAGTATGGCTATTACTTCCTTTCTCCTCGTGTCTGCTACTTTCTTTACCTGCTCTAAGTTCACCTTTTGATGGAACCTAGCTTTAAGAAAAGTGCTACCAGTTGAAACTTGACTATGATTTTTCATTTTCTTTTAACTGCTACCTTCGTCTTTTAAGGGCTCTAGGCCAAGAATGATGCAATGGTCAGTATCTCCGCCAAGTACTGGCACTTTGTTGGCTACTTAACTATTCTTCCATCATTTTGTGACATCATTATCTGCAAGGGTGGCCAAGCATCCACAGAGCAATTTATCAGTAACCATGAATACTTCTCTTACTCTTTGGCTCTGATTTGTGACCCTTTTATAAAATTAATCATGGATTTCATGAATTAACTAAAATCAAATTATCAGTATTCTTTTTTGTTAGTATTATAAATAACAGAGCTAGCTTAGAACATTTTGTATAATAAGCTTTCTCCCATTCAATAATTTGATGGTACTCATATCACACTCTGCAGAGCTTTTTATGTAAATGTACGTTTCCTGTTCTTTAGAGAGTGTATTCCTTTAGAGCATGAAAGTCCAGGAGTATGAGTCACCATGACTAAACTATGTCACACCTTTGTTACACATTGCGTTTATGACTATTTATCTTTCTCTTTGCTCCCAGATACTTTGTACTCTAAATGTATTTCATTTTATATTATAATTTTATAATAATGAATTAATTTATTTTCATATAAGTAGCATTCGGACACTTCACATTATAGATTCTGTATTAGAGGTACTTAGTCAAGGTCAAGCATTTCATTTCCTATCAGAACACATGGATGATATTACTAATCTTTGAAAAACACTTACACTACTTATTTCTTTGAGATAGGTATGTACATAAATGCCTTTAAAATGTATGTTAAAAACATGAAAAATGAGGTAAGAGGATAAGAGCAAGGGGATAGATTGAGACAACTTATAGAAGAAATAAGTAGAGATGATGAAAATATAAAAATATGATATTTAAAGGGATAAGGGGAAAGAATTGTGCAAAGTTAAGGAATGACATGATTCTTCTAAATATTTTTTATGGGTTATGACCTTTATCTTTTATTTTTATTTTTTTTTTCTTTTTAGGGTTGTACCTGCAGCATATGGAAGTTCCTAGCCTAGGGGTTCAATCAGAGCTACAGCTGCCAGCCTATACCACAGCCACAGCAATGCGGGTTTTGAGCTGTGTCTATGGACCTACACTGCAGCTCACAGCAACGGCTGTTCCTTAACCCACTGAGTGAGGCCAGGGATCAAACCTGCATCTCCATGGATCCTAGTCAGGTTTGTTACTGCTGAGTCATGATGGGAACTCCTGAAAGAATTTTTAAAAGTTGTATTTCATAAAAAAATAATGATTCCTGGAAAAAAAGCCCTGATACTACAAGAAGGAATTGTGAGCAAGTAAATCAGCAAATATATATAAGCTGTATGAAATAGTAATCATATTGTTTAATAATACTATATTTAATAATAAATTTAAGCTATTAATAATAGCATTTTATATGAGGATGTATAAAGTATCAAGACACTGATAAAATGGAAATTAAAAATATAATTAAGGGAAATATCAAATATCCCACTGCTTTCTGACATATGAAACCACAGAAATGAGAAAAGTTAAATGTTTCAAGTATTGAGAGACAAAACTCACCAACTTAAAATTCTATAGCCTGCAAAATTATCCTTCAAAAGTGAAGGAGAGGAGTTCCCGTCATGGCTCAGTGGTTAACGAATCTGACCAGGAACCATGAGGTTGCAGGTTCAATCCCTGGCCTTGCTCAGTGGGTTAATGATCCGGCGTTGCCGTGAGCTGTGGTGTAGGTTGCAGACACAGCTCGGATCCCGCGTCCCGTGGCTCTGGCATAGGCTGGCGGCTACAGCTCCGATTCGACCCCTGGCCTGGGAACCTCCATATGCCGAGGGAGCGGCCCAAGAAATGGCAAAAAGACAAAAAAAAAAAAGTGAAGGAGAAATGAAAATTTTCTCAAACAAAATGAGGAAATGTGTTTTCAGTAGATTTCTTTGCAAGAAATGTTAAAAGTTCTTCAGAGAGTAGGAAAATGATATAGATCAGAGGCTTGGATCTCCATAAAGAAAAGAAGTGCCTTAGAAAAGAAATAAATGAAGATAAAATAAAAACATGTATTTTTATTATTTTAATGATTTAAAAGATAACAATTTGTTCAAAATAATACTGGTGTAATAACAGCTTGTGTACTGTGAACTGAGTGGCCATGATGATAAAGGGTCAGAAGGGAGGACCCAGGAGGGCCCTGAAATTATAAGATACTTACGCTACCCATGAAGTGTAACTTAGTTGTAAGTTACTGTAAATTTGTTGTAAACGCATATTACAGACTCGAATCTACTTTTTAAAAAGCGAAACACAAAGGATAATTGATATGCCAAGGAGAGAAGATGGAATCACATCATTAAAACAACAAAAGGCAGAAGAAGAGTGGAAGACAAAAATAGAATCAAAGACGGAGGGCAATGGACAGAAAACCGTAACAGATAGAATAGATATTACTCCAAATATGTTACTTTAAACACCGGTGGTCTGAACACCAACTAAAAGATAGTTTATTAGAGCGGATTGAAAACATGGCCCAACCGTATGTCGTCTGTAAGAAAACCCATGGTAGATACAAAGACACACACAGAGTAAAAGTAAAGGAATAGAGACAGACGGTAGCATTAATCAAACCAACACTAGTGTGAACACGGAAATATTAATTTCGGGCAGAACAGAGTTAAGACAAGGAACATTATCAGTGATAGAATTGAACATCATGTCATGGTAAAGGGATTGGTTCTACAGGGATCCTTAATGTGTATGTTCCTAACAACAGCAGAGCAATGTTTGTGGCAGAAACTGATAGAACCGGAAGGAGAACTGGATGACATCCCTGTCATGGCTGGAGGCGTCAGCACCCTCTTGCGGAAGTGGATAGATCCAATTGGCAGAAAATCAGTAAGGACAGTTGAATCCAACAATACGTTCAGTGAAATGAACTGAATGTGATCGAATACCTGTCGACTACCTTAACCAACAATAGCAGAATATTCTTCTCAAACTCACATGGATCATTCACTAGATTAATCACATTCCGGGCCCTAAAACACACCTTGACGAACTGAAAAGAAATTATACCATGTCTGCCCTCGGACTCCTTGGTTCCGGATATGGGAGGATATTTCATAAGTATCTTTAAGAGTGCGTATTTTGGTAGGTCTCAGGCTCAAATATAGCGTAGTATGACACCGATACCAAGATTGAGATATGTACCTAAAACACAAGCACACACCAAGTTTGAAAATGTAAGAAAGCTGGCTTAACCTACATTCATGTTAAGTAAGATAGACTTTCAGAAGTTTTATTAGGGATAAAGAGGTTCATAACATAATGAGAAAACAAATAATAATTGTAAACAAATGCATCTTATAGCACAGATTCAAAATTATAGAGCAAAATTTGATAGAACTGGAAGGAGAAATTGATAAATCCACTATCAGTGTAGATGGACTTTAATATCTATCTTTTTTTTTTGTCTTTTGCTATTTCTTTGGGCCGCTCCCTCGGCATATGGAGGTTCCCAGACCAGGGGTCAAATTGGAGCTATAGCCACTGGCCTACGCCAGAGCCACAGCAACGTGGGATCCAAGCCGCGTCTGCAACCTACACCGCAGCTCATGGCAACGCCGGATCCTTAACCCACTGAGTAAGGGCAGGGACCGAACCCGCAACCGCATGGTTCCTAGTCAGATTCCTTAACCACTGCGCCATGACGGGAACTCCCAATATCTATCATTTTTAACTGATCAAACATGCAGACCAAAAATAAACTTAGTAATTGAGGATCGAGATAATATGAAGCCTGGACTAATAGATTCCTATATCCAGCGATGAAAAAATACACATTCTTGTGAAAAATAACATGGGAAAGTTATGAACAAAGATGGTCTCAACATATGATACAGAATTTGTAATCAGAACACATTGTAGGTATTAAGTAAATACTTCTCAGTGCATAGCTGCTTTGAATCATTCCACTATTAGGTAAATTAGTCAAGAAAAAAATAAAATTGGGGAAAATAACCCTCAACTAAATTTATGAATCTTTGGTTAACCCAGTAAATTTTATTGAGCTCATCTACTGAGCAACAAATTTACACCTCTGGGCAAAACACAATTATTCCTATTACTGAAGAGTTTTTTACATTCACCTCAGTGTTGGTGGTAGGGATGGAAGAGTCAACAAAAATAAGTTAAATATTAAAGCATGCTCAGGTTTTATCTGAGGGCATAGATCTTTATTTTGAATTCTTATCAGTAGAAGTTACTAGGCCAGAAAACAAAATCAAACAAGGACAGTATGATAAAGAAAATGTGTAGATTATTCTTACTTATAACCAAAAGCATAAAAATTTTAAAATAACCAAATCTGGCTATTTATAAAAACAATAATATAGAGTAGGCCAAATTTGGTTTCTCCCAGAATGCAAGTGAAATTTAATATTAATAAATCCATTAATATAATTTACATTAACTTACGAAGGGAAGAGAAACAGGCTCACACATAGATGTGCAAAAAAAGAAAGTTGGTAACACTTGGCGCCCATCTAGATAAATATTTTCCGCACACAATGGATAAAGATTCCTTAACATGATAAAGAACATTGGCAACTTCCTAGAAACAACAGTGTGCGTAATGATGATTCGCTTTAAAGTCGGGAGTAAGACAGTAAGAGTTAGTATTAGTTAAGGTTTTATTGAAGAATCTAGCCAGCTCAGTATGATAAGAAAAATAAACACTTAAAGAATTGGAAAGACGGCATCCCCATGCTGGCTCAGCAGGTTACCAACCCAGCTAGTAGCCACGAGGATGCAGTTCAATCCCTGGCCTTGCTCAATGGGTTAAGGATCTGGCATTGCCGTTGAGTTGTGGTATAGGTCACGGACACAGCTTGGATCCCATGTTGCTGTGGCTCTAGTGTAAGCCAGCAGTTGTAGCTCCAATTCGACCCCTACCAGGGGAATTTCAATATGCCTCAGGTGCAGCCCTAAACAAAAAGAAAAAAAAAAGAATTGGAAAGAAATAATTAAATTGCCAATATCTGAAAACAAGATGATTTGGTCTTAAAGCAAGAAAATCTACAAATTACTAAATATTAGTAAGATTTCAATAGGATGAAAAGATATGGGTTCATGGAAATCAGTTGCCTTTTCTATAACATAATAACAAATAGGAAACAATTTTAAAAGGAATGCTAATCATAATAATAGCCAAAGGGAAACCTACCAGGTGACGTGTATGATGAGAACATTATTGAAAAATATTTAAAAGACCTAAATTACTGGCAAGCTGTGACATGCCCATGTAGAGGAAGATATTTGGTATCACAAAGATGTCAATGCTCTCGAATCATAAATTCAGTTCCAAGCAAAATATTACAATGTTTTATTCTACGATTGGACAAACTGCTTCTAACAAAGATAATTATAGGAGCAAAAATGATAAAAGTAAATTTGGAGAAGATAATAAGTGGCAGGGTCTTGTCCCTCCCCAAATCAAGTCGTCTTATGAAGACGAATAGCATTGTTCCTTTTGGAATATATATTGTGTCTTTATGACTTCTGGACACATGAAGCACAAACTAATGAAACTGGTAAATGTGGCTATGTTAAAATCTAAAACTTTTAATCATCAAAAACTACCATTTTGGAGTTCCCGTCATGGCGCAGTGGTTAACGAATCCGACTAGGAACCATGAGGTTGCGGGTTCGGTCCCTGCCCTTGCTCAGTGGGTTGAGGACCCGGTGTTGCCGTGAGCTGTGGTGTAGGTTGCAGACGCGGCTCGGATCCTGTGTTGCTGTGGCTCTGGTGTAGGCTGGTGGCTACAGCTCCGAATGGACCCCTAGCCTGGGAACCTCATTATGCCGCAGCAGCAGCCCTAGAAAAGACAAAAAGACAAAAAAAAACCCTACCATTTTAAGAAAACAAGGAAAAAGTATAGACTAGTAGATATTAGCAACTTAACACATATAACAAAGGGAACTTTCAAATCATATAAACCAGTGGAAGAACATATCAAAATAAATAAATAGATAATTCAGAGAAGAGGCCAGAAGTGGAAACTTAACCAATCAATATACATCAAAAAACATATGCAGCTTTATTGGTTATTAACTAAAGTTATAACATTTTATACCTGTGAGATTTGGCAAAGATTAAAAAAATCTATTATTTCAAGTGCTGATAAAGACTGAGGACTCTTACGCCACTGATGGCAAGGTGCCACCACTGTCGAAAAACAATTTGCAAATATTTAAATGAAATAAAATAATGCTTATGAGTGACTATAGCTACTTCATCAACATGATTAGACTTCTCAAAGAATGGAATGCAAATAAGCTTGCTGTAGAGTAATACATATGGTATATGCCATGTATATGAAATTTAATACCATACAGGACATTATTTTGTTACAAGTAATACAAAAATACAAAGTGTAAATTGTGGGAAATGTGGAGCTCCTGCTATGGTACAGTGGGTTAATGATCCGGCGTTGTCTCTGTGGAGGTGCAGGTTCAATCTCTGGCCTGGCGCAGTGGGTAAAAGATCTGCCATTGCCACAGCTGTGACGTAGGTTGCAGCTGCAGCTTGAATTCGATCCCTGGCCTGGGAACTTCGATATGCTGTGGGTACAGCCAAAAAAGGAAAGAAAAATAAAAAACTTGTGAATGAATATTACTAAATTCAGAAGTTCAGATGCTGTTGGTTGGGGGGAATGCGTATAGAAATTTCTTTTGGTCAGGTGGGAAATAGAAGCATAGTTTGCTGCTTTATTGTTTATTAATTTTGCGTATCTTAAATATTCCAACATAATTTTCCCAAAATATAATGATAAATCTAAAATGTATTATCTTTGTTAAGTACTCATACTTTTGCCAAAAACTGTGGCGGTAACTCTCTTCAGCCTGGAGTAACCCTTATAAAATTTGTGACTACTGTGTACCTTTGTTGTTCTAATGTGAAGACTTATCATTTGCTGTTTTCCTTGAACAAATATTTATGAAATGCCTTCCATATGTAGGGCATTATGCTAGAGTACAACAAAAACATCCCGATGACAGATGCAACTATTTGAAAATATTGAAGGACTTTTTTTAAATGAAATTCAAAAAAGATTCTGTGGCAGACACTAATTACTATAATAAATGAGGATAACTTAATACAAACATGATTTAGGCTAATAATTTGTAACTAAAAAATAGTCTAGGAGTTCCCATTGTGGTGTAGTGGTTAACACATCTGACTAGGAACCATGAGGTTGCAGGTTCGATCCCTGGCCTTGCTCAGTGGGTTAAGGGTCCGGCGTTGTCGTGAGCTGTGGTGTAGGTCACAGACGCAGCTGGGATCCCGCGTTGCTGTGGCTCTGGCATGGGCCGGCGGCTACAGCTCTGATTAGACCCCTAGCCTGGGAACTTCCATATGCCACTGGTATGGCCTTAGAAAAGACAAAAAGACAAAAATAATTTAAAAATAAAAAATAGTCTAAATATTGACATTTTAAACCTTAAAAGGAAAAAATAAATGCAGTTATACTAATAATTTTTAATTTATTAATCTAGTGCTCAAGTCTAACACTAAACAAAATTTGCAATATACAGTGGCTTTATATCCAAATAGTAACGCAAATACATTTTATGGCTACTCATTAAGTTTAGAGGAACCCCAAAAACTAAAGGACAGAGATAATGGATTATGCTTCTTAATATATGAGTCCTTATCTGTATTACACATATTATTTGGAACAGTTGCATGTAAAGAGCATTTTAACATCCATTTTTTTTCCATTACGTTCCTTTGTAAAATATGCAGTTTATTCTGTACAAATGTGTTCTCTATTCCAGGCCATATTTTCTGGCATATCAACAGGGTTAAATTATTATAGTTGACGTACAATAGAATTGCCTTGGCTTGGCCACTGCCCACAAACTTGAATACATCTTAAAGTCCTCCTTCTGGACTCTTGGGAGAACCTGGTTTATCTCACTGTGTGTCTTTTCTACTTAGTGCCCTGAACGAGACACAAAGTGAAAAAGAGGAAGAGGGAGGCAAAAAGGGCAGGCTGGTCCAGGGGAAAATCGAATATCAAACAACATTGGTATTCAAAATTAATGGTTAAGACTCCAGAGCTCATCACCCACATGTTTTAGGTTTCATTCAACAACTAGCTGTAGTTACAGACTCTATTCAGAAGTCACGCTTATGCTTTAAAGTACATAGACCATCAGTTCCATTTATACAGGGACGATATGTAGAGCTGAATCAGTTCTGAGTAATTCTGCCTACAGCCTACTTTTGCAAGTGTAGTAATTAAAATTTGTTTTCATGTAATTAAACTTCATGTAATTAAAATTTGTTTTATTGGATGATTTTCTAATCATCCGTTCCATTTTGCCTGTAAAGGCACAGACAAGACATCGCATGAATTAGAAAGTTTCTAAAAGTAGCCACCGCAGGTGAATACTTGAATTGCTGTGTATATTAAGTATTCACAATCAGTGTATTACCACCAATGTCTGACCAGTATTGTCAAATAGTACTAGTAGTTATTTAATTTATGCTATTAATTTCAGCACCTAGAGAGCAGGTAAGTACAGTTTTTCTGGGGGCAT
Source organism: Phacochoerus africanus (assembly GCF_016906955.1). Classification (NCBI taxonomy): domain Eukaryota; kingdom Metazoa; phylum Chordata; class Mammalia; order Artiodactyla; family Suidae; genus Phacochoerus; species Phacochoerus africanus. The sequence goes on along the minus strand of NC_062555.1, from coordinate 12,044,822 downwards.
ATTAATGACATGAGAACTTCTAACAAGGGAAAAGATAATTACTGAGAAAGGAGTATATCATTGGAGGATATATACATGAACAGTTCTCTCTTCTCAATAGTGAAGCATGGTAATTGTTTCGTATTTGCTAATTTAGATTACATAGTGATCCACAGGTAAAATCCTGCAGATAAAATACTGCGTTTACTTTTAAACCTTTTATGTTACTATTTAATTAAACAATGCACATATTAAGGTACCACCCTGCAGCATCTCATAAATGTAGACAGTCTATTTATCCATGCATTCATGCATTTATCGTGTATATTAATCACCTAACACGTGCGAAGCATCCAGTCATTTTCTGTTTAGATTCTCTCTGCAGTTGCAAGTTTTATCTGTGCCTCCATACTTCCTACCTGGTCTATCATTAGTAATTATTTAACAGGTTTGCGTAACAATTCCTTTGTGATTGGAGCACTGGAAGTACATGGAGACTTGGAAAAGAATCGTGACACAAGTACACTGAAGTTTATATAAAGATGATTTCTCTTTCTGGTAGACGAAAGAACGTTTAAACTGAAGTTACATCACTTGACTTACAATTACCACGACATCCGAAGGAAAGAAGCTGTGAATTGAACCTGAGGACAATTACCAGTATTAGAAATGTAGACTCTTCAAATGTCCATCTGGCGTCCCCTGATGAGAAAGGAGCAATTCACAGACTTTCCGAAGATCTCCAGTTCATGCAGGCCATCCCAGAAATTAGCTCTTTCAGCTCATTGAGTGACCCGGTACTGACTAAAAAGTGAGCAGTTTCTAATCTCCCATTTGTGAACAGATTACCTTCCTCCCGTTCCCACAGGGGCAGGGGCTGCCCACGAAACTCTGAGTTTTCCAGCCAGGGATGGGTGTCTTTTCCTCTGGGTTTCCAGAGCTCTGCCATCCCATTATAGAGGTAATGTGCGTGGCCACTGAGCCATAGAGAATCCACTCAACTCCTCCCCCAGTGTAGCCTGGTGATTAGGAGCAAAGGCTAACGACATGCCTGTGCATGTTTGCTTGTGTTTCCCCCCCCCCCGACCCCGCACCTTCCTATCTATCTATATCTATCTCTCTATTTAATCTTCAATTTATCCAACTGTTATCTATTTATCTAAATTGAATACTCTATGTGTTAGGGCTTCTAGGCACTGGAAATAGAGTAATGAATAAAAAACCAAGAAACATTTCTGTCCTCAGAAATCTTTACATGCTAGTTAATACTGGTTGACATCCTACTGGGTGATTTTAGAAAATTATTAAATTTCTTTCCTATTCCTCAGTTTTCTCAGTTGTAAAACTGAAATAATAGCTACTATTATTTTGTAGTTTGTTGGGGAGATTTAGTCAGATAATGCATATGAAGCACTTAGTCCTGATACCATAAGCCCTTGCTATTCTTACTACATGGAAAGAATTTTTCTTCTTGTGGCTCAGTGGGTCACAAACCCGACTAGGATCCATGAGGATCCAGGTTTGATCTCTGGCCTCATTCAGAGGGTTAAGGATCTGGCGTTGCTGTGAGCCGTGGTGTAGGTTGGAGATGTAGCTTGGATCCCATATAGACAAAATGCTTTTTTCTTTGTAAATGCTTAAGAAAACAAGGCAGTACTCATAGTTGTTCTTTGCACCTCTAAATTTCAGCCTGTATCATATATATTATCCTTTTTTTTAAAAAAAGGATTATTTCATTTATTTACCATAATGAGGGAATTAACTGCTGCTTGTAAATTTTCCAGACGTGACTTTTTAAAATGAAAATTAAAAGATTTTAATCTGTTCTTTGAAACCATTCAAAAACAAATTATTCATTTCTTTGTTTTCTTAACCTGTGCCTGTTGAAGGGAACTTGTTTCTGTTGACTTGAGGGCCAGCTGTGGTTAGGAACAACTTGAGCCTTTCAAAGGCACTGAGTCTGTCACGGTATTGAGTCTCTAACTCTTCCGTGAGTAACTTGTGGGCAGATCCCATCCACCTCCCACCTTTCCATGGCCTTTTTGTATATTTGGCTAAGAGAACATTTTATTCTTCCTTCTTTCAAAGAAGGGGCATTTAAGATTGCTGGATAAGCGAGTGGAGAAATGAGTTGCTGCTATAGTTACATTTAAAAACTGTGACTCTATGTACTTTTGTTCTTTGGAAATTTGGATCAAATTTGAACTATTGGAAATAGTGGATCAAGGCTGAGACTGAAGGGGAGTCCCCATCGTGGCTCAGTGGTAATGAACCTAACTAGTATCCATGAGGATGCGGATTTGATCCCTGGCCTCACACAGTGGGTTAAGGATCTGACGTTGCCCTGAGCTGTTGTGTAGGTCTCAGACACAAATCAGATTCCACATTTCTGAGGCTGTGGCATAGGCTGGCAGCTTCAGCTCTGATGCAGTCCCTAGACTGAGAACTTCCATATGCAGTGGGTGTGGCCTTAAAAAAAAAAAAAAAGACAGAAAACATTGAGACTGATGCGAGTGGAGTTGATAACATATTTGGGGCCCCTGGATGATCTTTGAAAGATTGTCTTTGCTAGTCTGTAGTAGTAACAAAAGAATACTCCTCCTGTTTAGCACTCTGGAAGAGAGAAATGTTACTGTATATTAACATATAATGTAGTAAAACAAATTACATCAATATCTTCTACGTTCAATGATTATTCTATGTTTTTTCTCCCTGAACATGCCGAAGTAGCTGGCTGCAACTTAGTGGAGTTGATTAGTAGCCTTTAAGAAGGTATCAAAGTCAAAGCAGTTAAATGGATCAGTGCTAAAAGTCCTCACCCTGATAGAGCCATTGTCTAATCTCATAGTTTGAGCATCCAGGGGGAATTCAGCTGTTACAGAAGAACTGAAACTGAATCATTAAAAGCGACAAATGACCAACTGGAGATTGAGAAAACATTAGGTAGAAAAGTCTTTGGTTGAGAAGCTGCATGGAGTATAAGATATACAACTCGTTCCACATTTTAAATGGAACTTCATAATGGACAGAAATAAAAATCATTATACAAATTAAAAAAAAGAAAAGAAAAAAAATTCACACTCCAAAAAAAAAAGAAACTTTAAGTCATTGACAGAAGAAATAGAAATAATTGTGAGAATTCAAAATTCACTCATAGTGCTCTTATTCTATGACACGATAATGTCATGGTTTTCCGTGTATTATCTAAAAGGAGTTGTAAGATACTCTGGTTTCTCTTCAGATCGTATAAATCTTTTACCTTTTAAACGGAGTTGTGAGAAACCAGAGTATAAGATGAAAAATGTAAGAGGTTTGGAAATGTTATGATCAAAGGATAGACTAGCAAGTGTTCTCCTCCTTTCTCTGTCTTTTTAACCAAACAAAATGGTGAAAACCAAGCTTCATCCTTGGGATCGAGGCCAAACTGCCTGTCAATGTGTCTCGGAGTTGAGTACGTTTTAAATCATACTTTTAAACAGAAATTTAAGCTGTTCTCTCTAAAAATCCTTGGTTCTGTATGTTAATCTCGTTATTTTGAAAACTTGACATCTTTAAACAATCGCATTCTGCCTACTGGTAATTCATGAACTCTCTCAGCCTATGTTATGTTCAAAAAGAGAGTCATTTTCTCTGTAGTACCTTACTGATGTGTGTGTAATTTAAAACAAGAACATTTTAATTTTCTTAGTTTTTCTCAGTGAAATGTTACATGCAAATGATGGAAATAATGTATAATTTTCTTGTAACTATCCATGCAGGTGCATTTTATTTGCTCACAATTTTTAATACATTAGTAATAAATGCACACTATGGAAAGAGAGATTTTTTTTTTGTCTTTTGTCTTTTTGTTGTTGTTGTTGTTGCTATTTCTTTGGCCGCTCCCGCGGCATATGGAGGTTCCCAGGCTAGGGGTCGAATCGGAGCTGTAGCCACCGGCCTACGCCACAGCCACAGCAACGCGGGATCCGAGCCGCGTCTGCAACCTACACCACAGCTCACGGCAACGCCGGATCGTTAACCCACTGAGCAAGGCCAGGGACCGAACCCGCAACCTCATGGTTCCCAGTCGGACTCGTTAACCACTGCGCCACGACGGGAACTCCGGAAAGAGAGAATGTTATGAAAAGTCATCTGTAACCCTACCACCCTTAGACAACCTTGGCATATACTTTGTTTGTATCCTTTTAGATTTTTTTTATTATTGTTATGCTAAACAAATTTATATCATTTATCTCTATCTTCTTAAAGTTGTATCTCCATATTCACAGATGAATCTACCTTTATCTAGAAAATAGGATTGTACACTACATATTTTCATTTGTTTTTAATACAAAATGTATTATGACTACTCTTCTACATTTGTACTTGCAAGTATTTGCATTATATTTCTTTGAAGATATATGATTTTTTTAACAACTTCCTTACTTTTGGACATTTATATTGTATCCCTTCTTTCCTGCTATAAAGACCACATTATTTAAAAAATCTTTCTCAAGTAGTTTAAAAATATATTTTTCTGAATTCTAAGTGGAATTGTTGGGTCCAGTGAAATACACATTTGTTGGCTTTATAAATGTGGACAAAATGCCCTACTAGAACTGGTGTCTGTATGGCCCTTTCACCAAACTCTTGCACCCTAGTGTTATAACAATTTTTTTCAAAAAACATTAAATTTGAGAGTTGAAAAATGATAGCTATGCTTGCTTTCTTTAGAAAGAGATAACATGTTACCGATATTTCTATAGGTTTTTTATTGTGCCCCAAAAGAAAGCTAGCCATTTGCAATAACAACTACCTAGTTGGACTCAGACCATTCCATTAGGTTAGTGGTAAATTCCTCTTTGTTTTCAAATATTAAAGGAGCCAGGATTGTATCTTTCGAGCATTGATATATTATTTAGTTCAGTATTACTTACTGTAGGACTTTTTGATAGTGGCTTCTAAATCGACAATAAGGATAAAATCTCAAATGAGCCCTTTTAGATCACCATCTAAAAACATAAACATTGTGTTCATAAGACTGTCAAAGGACTGCTTTTGTTGGATTTGCTCCACCAACTCATGTAGGCAATATCCCAAGCTCAAACAGCCGGCAGTTGCTTTGTAGAAGACAAACGGCATCTGTAATCACTGTGACAGGACCACAGGTTGCATATCATCACTTCCACCAAGTGATGCAAGAAAGCATAACTTGAATAATATTAACTCCATCATTGGGAGCAAAGGCGTCAATAAGGATGCTTTGAAATGAAGTTTGAAAAAAAGGCTTTAAACATTGCACAGAATTTTGCAGTGGATAGTTTTTGTGTGTGTGTGTGTGTGTTTGTTTATTTGTTTTTTGTTTGTTTTTAATTGAGAATGAATCAACTGCACAGCTCATTGACCTGGGGACGAAAACCTAATAAGCATTAATTCTCTTCTCCAAAGCCAGGAGATCAAAAAGCGAGTTTTATCTATTCTTTTATTTATACAATTAGAATATTATCTCCCTCACACTTAGGGCTACTAGAAGCAATAGTTATATCCTGGTGATGTCAGGTGGCTACTAGGAGTGAAGTGTAGCTAAGCCCTCCTCAGGAGTTGTAGCGACAGAAGAGAAGCAAGAAATGAATTTTGGTTGTTGATTGCTCCTTGGTCCAGTCTGTAGGCTGCATCCTCTAAATCGGTTCATGGACCAGTCCATTTATGATCACAAACTCCCCAATCAGTGGGTAGAGACAATACATTGTGTAAGGATTGTCTTACATGATGCTAGTGTTACTTGAACTTGAGTTCAACACCTCTGTTGGAGTTCTACTCTTTTCTTCCTCCTCATTATTCCTCCTTCATCTCGTAACTTCCAGATTCTGAATGTGTAATATGTGCCAGACTTTGTGGTGACATATTTCAAATATTACCACTAATCCTTGGACTGTTTCGTGTCAGTGATAATAAAGGTGCTGTGTTACATTGCCTTCCTTTTAGAGACGAGGAAACTGAGATTCACAGAGGTAAAGAGACTCAAAGACTTGTGGTACAACAGTATTTTTCATGTCAACTACTTTAACCTTCAATTGCTAATCTAACGAACTATAAAGTAGTAGACATTGTTTATTGAGGGCATACTATGTGACACTCTGCTAAGTGCTTTGTCTTTACAACATCCTTATGAGGCAGAAATTATTAGTCCCATGTGTTAGATGAGAAAAATATCTTTAAGAGATAGAACTATATATATATATAAATATCTTTGAGTTATTTTTATATATAAATATATTTTTATATGTAAATATATAAGTATCTTTAAGAGATAGAATTATATATACAAGCACACAGGGGTTAGCACATCAAGGAATAGACATCAGACATGGGATACCATATAACCCAAAGCCTAGAGGATTCAATGAAATAATTTTAAATGCTTCATATAGTACCCAGAGGAGAGAAAATATGAAGTTTATGTTAACTTTTTACAGTTAGCGTCTGCACTAACAATTGAACTAGGACGTCTGACTTCATCCTATGCCTAATCTCTAACTTTTGTCTTTATGAAATAAAACTGATTTACAAAGAGTTATTGATGATGAGCAAAAACTAAAAGAGGTTAATTCCCCCACTTTGAAAATGTTTTGGCGGAGAACCCATACTTGATAGTAGCCTGCTGATTGCTACATATCTTTCAAAATGTTTCATTTTTATACTTGTTAGTGTCATTAGATATCAGGCAGTTGTGAGCATTTTACATAAATATTTTTATTAATTGTTCCCATTGTACCTCTCTCTAAATTTTTTCAAGAATGATTTTCATTGGAAATTAACATCATTAGATGTGAATTTTCGGTTAACAGCTTGGCAATTGTGTTATTAGGCTCCTACTGCGAGAATGACAGAGGAGTATAACAATCAGTAACTTGTGTTTCCTGAAAGATACCTATAAGCAAACCAATCATTTGAATTCACAGTGATAGGAGCAGGGTCAAGGTATTCACAGAGGGCTCTAAGAGAAGAAAAGAGAGGCAGCCATCCAGCCCAAAGGGTTGGAATTGATTTGGGGGAGAAAATTCTTCATCATTCCAAAGCAAATATGTCAATTATTATTTTGTCTTTTAGGACCACACCTAAGGCATGTGGAGGTTCCCAGGCTAGGGGTCAAATTGGAGCTGTAGCTGCTGGCCTCCTCCATAGCAACGCCAGATCAGAGCCGTGTCTGTGACCTATACCACAGCTCGAGGCAGCGCTGGTTGCTTAGCTCACTGGGGGAGGCCAGGGATCGAACCTGTGTCCTCATGGATGCTAATCAGATTTGTTTCCTGTGAGCCCCAGTGGGAACTCCTGATATGAAATTTTAAATAGACCAAAATATGAGAATGCAAACTTTATCAATTAGAATGTAGCCTTAGCTTTGTGAACATTGTGACGTAATGTTTACTCTCGTTTTCTTTTTTTTTTCCTTTTTCTCTCAGCTAAATGGAAAAAGACGTGTTTTTCGTGCTAGAATTTTAAGGATACAATTAACACATTGGACAATCAAATTCTTATTTTTTTTCTTTCTACCTTTAAAAACATTAAGGGAATAAATTGTTCAAGCATGAACTCATAGGGCAAGATAAATACTGGAAAAAAATGCTTTGACTACAGTTCTAATAATGGTGAAATTTGTCAACTGTTCTGAGGTATTAGATATTTATTATAGAAACTAGAAAAAGTAAATCTTTGTTGTCCAAAATATCAAAATAGGTTTTAACAATGTTAATAAAAAAATTATTATGAACAGACAAGAGGTTTTTTGACTTTATCTCACATGGTTTGACTATTCTGGTTCATAATTTAAATATGTAACTCCGAAATAACTTGGGTACTTTCTCAAGTCACATTGAGTATTTTACAGCAAAAACAAAAAAAAAGATAAAATAATTCAGAAATTCTGGTAGGTACATAGTCATTTTAAATATTTAGAATCAGTCATACTTAATATATGATATAATGACAAATTATAATAGGCTTTAGTGTACAAAATGAAGATCTTTGATCAGACACTAAAATTAACTTGATAAATACATATTTTACTTATTATAGTTTTAAGGTTTTACTCATTTTAATGTCTTTATAAAAACCTAGAGCAGTCTAATTTATTACTATAAATACAGAAATTCTAGATTTTTTTTTACCATTATTTAACATTATGATTACTGTTAATGATGCTTATTCTAAGAATACAACCATAGATTCTAATTAACGTATAACATAATTTGTCAATTCGGTAGGTCAGCTATTTCAGAACACTTAATAAAATTGATAATATATCATTTTTATATAAAAGCATCTTATTTATTTTGGAATAGAGATTTCTTTTAAATGATAAAAATTATCCACCTGAAATCAATAGTCAGCATCATTATAAAAGTTGTAATACTAAAGGCATTTTCATTAAAATCAGAAATGATAAAAACATGTCCGCCATCACCTCTCTGCTGTATATATTATCTATGGTGCTGAAAAATTTGGGCCAATTAAGTAGAAGTAGAAAAAGAAAAGAAAATATAACTATATATTCAGAATTATGAATTAAATCCTCACTATTTGACTGGCAAAAGGAATATGTAATATATGGAAAGATGCTTAAAATCAATTTAAAGATTAATGTGCAAAATTAAAAAGAGATTTTCTGAAAAAAGGTTATATTTTTCAAAACCGAGTAAAGAATATTTAACTTTACTGGTAACCAAAGACGTGCATACTGAAACAATGATTAATATTTTTCTAAAATAAAAGTAGTAACAGGTAATCATAGTTTTAAGTTGAATAGAACCCAAGAAAGTGTACATTCTCAGATATCACTTGTGGGATTATAAATTAATTTTTCTAGAAGGAATTGGGTCATTTTAAGCAAAATCTTCAAAAATATTTATATTTATGGTATAACTATCATTTATAATTTCTTTAAGGAAATTCTTATATGTATCTACAACAAAAACAAAAATAGAAAAAGCAAAAGGTTTCTGCTGTAGTTGTGGAATGGCTAAATAACTTATGAATACTAAAATAACTAATATTTAATGATAATCTATGTAATAATATGGTATATGTATATGTGTGTGTTTTTGTGTATTCCCAATTTTGAGAAAAAGGAAAAAAACACACATTTAAAAGTTTTGAAAAAATCATTTAAATATTTTGACTTTTCATTTGGCAGTTGAATTATCAGTGATTTTTACTTTCCACTCATTTTTTCTTTTTCTTTTTTTATTAAAGTATAGTTGATTTACAGTGTTGTGCCAATTTCTCCTATACAGCAAAGTAACCCACACACATTCCCTTTCTTGTTATCTTCCATCATGGTCTATCCCAAGATACTGGACCTCTTTGCTGTCCATTCTAAATGTAATAGTTGGTATCTACTAACCTCAAACTCCCAGTCCATCCCACTCCCTCTCCCCTCTTCCCTCTCTCTCGGTAATGCAAGTTTGTTCTCTCTGTAAGTCTATTTCTCTTCTGTAGATGAGCTCACTCATGCCATGTTTTAGATTCCACATATAAGCAATATCATACGGCATTTGTCTTTCTCTTTCTGATTTACTTCACTTAGTATGAGAATCTCTAGTTTCATCCATGTTGCTGCAAATGGCATTATTTCACTCTTTTTTATGGCTCTTTCATGGTTCTTCTTTATTCCACTTTATATATATAGGTACCACATCTTCTTAGTCCATTTATTTGTCAATGGAAATTTAGGTTGTTTCCTTGTTTTGGCTGTTGTGAATAGCGATGCTATGAGATTTTAATTTTATGGCCACACCCATGTCATATGGGTGTTCCTGGGCCAGGGGTTGAATCCAGGCCATAACTGTGACCTGCCCTGCAGAAACACTGTATCCTTTAACCCACTGTGCCAAGCTAAGGATCAAACCCACGCCTCCACAGTGACCAGAGTTGCTGCAGTTGAATTCTTAACCCACTGTACCAAAGTAGGAACTCCCACTTATTTATTTTATAAAAGGGATTTTATTACTTTTATTAAGTACACATTTATGCTAAAATTTTCACACAATTCCCATGAATAGTCCCTTAATCTATGAAATATAATTTTGTCTATAAATTGTATTTATGTTAGATGCTAAAATCATTAATTAAAAGAAGTCTATCTTTAATTGATCCAGTGCATGACAGATCTGTTATGTGATTTAGAAAATTTCTCTTCAGTTACCCAGGCGGTCCCCTCTGCATGCTTCCAATATGCATGAATTTCGTTTAACAGTATAAATAACAATCCTCTTAGAACATAGTTGAAATATTGGTTATCATTGATATATTGACAGTAATTGTTTAAAATACAACTTTTGCTGCTGGCTCATCAGTGCACGAATTATTGGATAAATAGCCATCTCACATCATTGACCAGTCATGGCACTTGCGGTCTGATAGTGACTGGTCAGCGCACATACATTAATCAGTTCATTCATTAAGAAGCTTATGGTTGTGTAATGTCCTTATAGGTAATATACCCATGGGGCATTTTATGAGTATTACTCCTCACTCTTTGTTTATTTATTTGGTCTTTTTAAGTCTGTATCCATGGCATATGGAAGTTCCCAGGCTAGGGATCAAATCAGAGCTGCAGCTTCCAGCCTATACGGAGCATGACTATTCATAAAGGATTTCGCCAACAAAGATGAAAAGAAAGAATATATTGGGAGTGAAATTTCAGCTGAACATTTTTTTCTTGCAGAAGAAATAGCTGATCGTTGTCACTATTTGGAATATTTTATATTTGCAGCCAGAGCAGCTTAATGAAGGTGGATTAAGCATAAATGAGGACACTGGTTGTGATGAGTAGGTGAAGATGTCTGAGAGGAAGTGATGCCAAAAAAACTTGACATTAGAGGAATTCTCAGACATTTCATGACGATGAAAGTGCAAACATGAAAATGATAGGAGCAAGCTTATTCATACTTATAAAGTGGAGTGATAATTCTCAAGGCTTAGAAAATATGTTATAGGAGTTCCCGTCGTGGCGCAGTGGTTAACGAATCCGACTAGGAACCATGAGGTTGCGGGTTCGATCCCTGGCCTTGCTCAGTGGGTTAACGATCCGGCGTTGCAGTGAGCTGTGGTGTAGGTTGCAGACGCGGCTCGGATCCCGCGTTGCTGTGGCTGTGGTGTAGGCTGGTGGCTAGAGCTCCGATTCAACCCCTAGCCTGGGAACCTCCATATGCCGCGGGAGTGGCCCAAGAAATGGCAAAAACACACATACACACACACACACACACACACACACACACACAAATATGTTATAGAATAAGAAAGCCAGAAATAAAAGTTATAGACTAAGAACGCCAGCACTATTCAAGATAGTCAGTGATTTTTTACAGAGAAATGATTTTATTTTCGAAGTTTCTATTATTACAGTGTATTGAATGTTGGTTCTACTGTATTCACTTTACATTTACAGCTAAGAAGTTTTACAGTTTTGTCTCCATTTATTCCTTCTTTGATGCTCTTCTTTCTTTGTGAAGATCCAGATTTCTAACCTATATTGTTTTCCTTTTCTGTAAAAAACATCTTTTAACATTTCTTGTAAGTCAGGTCTACTGCCAGCACATTTTCTTGATTTCTGCTTGTCTAATAAGTCTTTATTTCTCCTTTACTTTTGAAGGATAATTTTTCAGAGTACAGAATTCTAGATTGGTTTTTTTTTTTTTCCCCCTCTCAACACTTTATTTCACACAATTCCAATGGTAGCTTCTGCTAGTGAGTCTTGGCTGCTATATTTGGCACTCCCTGTATTTGACTGTCTCTCCAGCCTTGAGGACAGCTGTTTTCCCTGTGTCCTTAGCTTAGGGATCCAGGGAGAATTGTTGATTTTTCAGTCAGTGCAGATTTTATTTTTCTGTTATGATGAATTCAAAACTCCAAGCTCTTTACCCGTGGAACCAGAATTGGGACGTCAAGTCTGTCTGTCTGTCTTCCCTCCTCTCCCTCCCTTCCTCACTTCCTTCCATTTTTTAGGACTGTAGCCAATGGCATATGGAAGTTCCCAGACTAAGGGTCGGATTGGAGCTGCAGTTGCCAGCCTCCACCACAGCCACAGCAACACCAGATCCAAGCCACGTCTGTGACCTGTAGCACAGCTCACAGCAATGCTGGATCCTTTAACCCACTGAGTGGGGCCAGGGATCGAACCCACATCCTCATGGATAATAGACTGTTAACCTGCTGAGCCACAAGAGTAACTCCAGAAGTTAGGTTTTTAATGTTTTGACAAAAAACTTTAAGATTGTGGAACAGTCATAATTTTTGCCATTGATTATTAAGATCACTTTACAAGGTTTTAGCTTACATTGTCACTTTTCCAATTCTGTGCTACCATGCCTATAATATGCTAAGTTTTGATTTAGAAAACATTATTCATGGTATAATAGTTGCTGCCGTTTAATACCTTGATATTAGCTTTCCATCCAGCTGAAGTGCCTGGTATTTAAGTAAATCATAGATTTATATTTTCGTCATTCTGATATTGCTTTATTGTTCTAGTGTGATCACTGCTTGCCTCTTTATAATGACAAGCCTTTCCGCCAAAGTGACCACGTTCATGCTTTTAATTGTAAACGCTGTGAATGCAACGACCATTCGAGAAGCTGTCACTACAACATCTCCGTGGACCCCTTTCCATTTGAGCACCACAGAGGGGGTGGAGGAGTTTGCGATGACTGTGAGCATAACACTACAGGTGACTAGCAAATAACACAAATAGCAAAGACAGACTTGGCCTTGAAGCCCATATATATATATATATATGCTTCTATATATAAAATTGAAAAATTGAGAAAAATTAAAATTAAAACAATGCCTATTATTTTAATTGTTATTGCTATCTTATTTAAGAAAGAACTTTCATACGATTAACTTTGAAAACCACACCACTTTGTTTCATCTTCAGAGTGTCAAATAATTAGGTAGTTATCAGAAATAACATTCTGCTCTTAGACTATATCTTTTCAGGAAAAATAATTTTTTATAAGTTCACAGTATTTGATTAAAACATGAATGTACTTTGGATAAATCAGAGTTATTGTATTACTTTGAGTACATACATCCTTAAAATAAGTTTCCTTGTGTGACCCTGATCTTCTATTATACCTTGATTCTTAGGTAGAGAGGTTTACATTCATTCAGTTTGGATGTGGACTCTTTTTAAATACAGAAAATAATTATTGAAGTCTTATACTGAAATCATCCAGCATTTTGATTACTCATTGAAAACTACTATTTTCTAAAAGGCTGATATGTTAATGCAGAAATAGTGTCTAAATTTGTGAAATATAATGGCTCAAGTCTGATAGGTTTGAAAATTTGCAACTCTGAAGCATGAATGAATGTATTAGATAATTATTGATGACCTAAAAATGTGACAAGACCTTGGCTAGGTGCTGGGGATGTAAAGATGAACAAGATAATGAATTTTCCTGTCTTTGTATGGATTATTACATGATGGTAAAAGGAACAATTAGAAAATTGTCTGATGAGTGCTAAAATAGGGTAGTATAGTAGGAGTTATCCAGGGTAGGGATTAGGGGAGTGCACAAAGTTTTCCAGTAAAAAAAATAGTTGGGCAATGGCGGAGAGGAGAAAAATGCATGACACCCTTGAAGAATTGACAACAGTGCAAATGACTGATTTTCAGAAAAGGCACAGGAAAGGAAGGCAGAGTCCAGGTATGAGGGGGGCTCTATAAACCATGATAAAGGGATTGGCTTCTATCCTAATGTTAATGAGATGCCACTCAAGGGTTTTACAGAGGAAAGGAACATGATAAGTGTGTTTTTTGAAGACCCATCTGGTTATAAAGTGGAGAATGAATTGGAGAGGGTCCACAGTGGTATTGGAACACCAATTAGTAGAATCTTGAAGTAGTCCAGATGAGAAATAATGCTGCAAGACATTTAAGGGGGTATGGACAGAGGTCAGTGGATCCACCAGATATTTAAGGTAGAAAGGGACAGCATTTTCTGAGCAAGCCATAGGCTGCAGGGAAAGGAAGGAGGAAGCGTCAAGATGTATGCCTAACATTCCCAATGGAGCAACACGCTCTGTGTTGGAACCAGCCACTGAGAGAGGAAACATAGGAGGATTAAACTTCAGGAGAAGATGGCAAGCTCTTTTCCGGACATGTACCCTGTTGTGCTTACGCAAAACCAAGAAGAAGCTCTCTTTAGGGCAGCTGGAAGTACGGTTCTGAATCTCCTTTCTCAGAGAAAGCCTTCCATGATCTTATGCTTATCACCGTTTGTAAATGTGTATTTATTCCTGTAACCGTTGAATTAAGATTCACCTCACTCACCAGGCGGTAAGAAAGCCCTGTGGAAAGGGTGCAGTGTGTATTTTGCTCAGCACTCTATTCCTCAGCACTTAGCACGGTGTTGGTAACATGGTAATCACTCAATAAATATTCATTGAAGGATAAATAAAGGAGAGATTTCTAGATTGGAGATAGAAATTTGGGAGTCATCAGCATATATAAATGAGAGTATTCTAGACATTTAGAAATCCATTTAATTTTTAATTAGTCCTTAACGAATATCCATCCTAATGTGAGTTTTTCTCTTGACTAAGTTATCTTCATCTTCTAATGTTGGGCCAATTTCAGCAGTATTTGAGCAAGCGTGCATAATATTGAAAGGAATTGATAGCTTTGAGTTTCATTTCAGTGGTCTTATATGCGACTCACATTTATCTTAGTAACTCCCTGTAGTTTAGATTGTTTTCTTATATAAAATCAAAGGGAAAATATCTGAGTAATTGTAAACAATAGGAATTGCCTCCTATTTCTAATGTGTCAAGATATTCTATTTAATAGGAAATGTACTTGGCATGGCTAAGCATACTAAATTTCTATGTTGATATTTGAAATGAAAAATAATGGCCATAAGCACTAACAGAAGCATTTGCTTTTAATCACATTAACTATAAAATAATAAATTATGTTAAGATCCGTCTTCTCTTCCACAAGATTTAGTTCTGGAAAAATATTTTACTGCTGTATGCCGATCTGCTTCCAACTGAATAGCTATCATCTACCACACATATAGACATTTCTCATATTTGATTTAGATTATGTGCCAAGTCCTAGAAATAAAAGTTTAAATTTAGAAACAAACTCTTTCAAAATGTATGGGCCCTGACAAAGCACAGCTTTTTAGAAGTGGGATATTCTATACCAGATGGGAGTTTAATGAAGTAAAGCACAGTTTGTAACAGGTTCATTGTTTCATATGCTGTGGATCACTAAATTGGCAGGTAGAGATGAAAGGTGCATTAAAATGGACGTCCCGAAAATTATGGAATTCCCTCAAAGGAATACAGTCTTTAATTTTGAATTATGCAGCTGATTTTAATGAATTAGAAGTCATAATGCATAACCTTTTCCTGACCCAGGAAAGAACTGTGAGCTGTGTAAGGATTACTTTTTCCGACAAGTTGGTGCAGATCCTTCAGCCGTAGATGTTTGCCAGCCCTGTGATTGTGATACAGTTGGCACTAGAAACAGTAGCGTCCTTTGCAATCAGGTGAGTCTCAGCATTGAAGGTAAAGAATGCCTGTCTTTCAGAAACTAATTCAGGAGATGGTCTATCAGTGAAATTGAAGACTCTATCAGGAAGTCCTCTGGGTGTGTTTGCATTTCAAAGAGATGGCTGCTCTTGGAGTATTCCTGTCCAACTTCGAACATGAATGTGAAATAGAAGGTTACTCGGGTGGCCCTTTGCATATAAGAAAGGCCCATTTTATTTTTAATTTTAAAATTGTCTACCACTTGGCTTACAGTGTTCTGTCAGTTTTCTACTGTATAGCAAACTATAGTGGAAAAAATAAAAATCATTTAAAGAAATAAAAACAAAAATAAATAAAATTGTCCAAAAAATTGAGAGGTAGGGTGTTTCATGTAAACTAGGAAATAAGTATATATTTTAGAACTATTTGTGAATTAATATTAATACGTGATATTAAATAAGTTTTCCTCCCAAATCCAAAGCAGAGAGTACAGCAAAAGTTGCTTTCCTATAGATCCACATGGGCATTCTGGTAGCTCTGTTCCAAATTTATTTTAACCTTTCCTCTAACAATACAATGGATTTTTATAATTTTATAAATTTTAATTACCAACATCATGCACATTGATGTCTCACTTATGTGAACACAGATTCTAACTGTGTTAGAAATCAGGAAAAGCAGCTTCGTGTTTAAATGCGCTGTCTTCAGCTGGTGCTTTTTACCTGTTCTGATCATACTACCACATGGAAATAAAGGGCAAATTTACTTTGAAGAATCTATTCAATGATTGTATTAAATTTTAATAATTACATATTCTCTTGCAAATAATAATTGAGAATGCAGTGGCTAGGAGCATAATCCACAATCTGGTTAAAGAAAAGAGTTAAGTTACAAGACAATAAGTTCAAGGCGAAATACATTTGTCGTATAATTTGTAGCATGCATTAAAAACTATTTTAACAAATGAAAGCCAAATACAAAGTGAGGTAAAATACGGATTTGAAGACTTTCAGGTTAAATACAGTGTGTTAATGAAAGAACATTATATGCCTCACTGCAGGGCTGAAGAGTAGAAGAATAATTAATAAAGGCAACTTCTACTATTTTTATATTGTGATGTTGAGGCACTGTTTTCCAAGAAAGTCATACTGCAGTTTTATACGTTGATTAATAAAATCTGACTGTGTCTTTATGCATCTCATCCTTCCGTATTTACCCTGAGTTTTCAGCATGGATGTCATTTGCTTGCTATTCATGTCTCAGTTCAAAGACTGACATATCTCTTAAGATCTCTTCACTGACCACCCAATTACAGAACATTCTCAAAACACTGTGTTTTACATAATGCCATGGTATTTTCATTACAGCCGTTATTTAAGCAAATCAAACAAATTCATTTATTTGCTGCTTCGTCTTTTTTTTTTCTCTGATACCAACCATACGGTTTGAGTCATATAATAAGCACCCCATAAATATTTGTTTAATGTTGCATGAATGAGGTTTTGAGCACTGATCTCATAGGTGGTCACTTAGAATGGCTGTTAAAATAATAAGATCGTTATGTAAAGTTTTCGTTTAACTATTTCTCACTGAATAAGTCAGGTAATTTTGGTATATTGTACTGAAAAATTGTGACCTAAAGTTACACTTCTTAAAGTTTCATTTTTATGTCATAATCATAGGAATTAAAGTGTGGCAGATTAGTCTCTCAATTCTACGACTTAGGAATGTAAGAAATTCAAAAATAATTTTTCTCAGATTTCTATTTCAAGTCTACTTCATTGGGATAGGCAACAGTTTCAGTGGTTCTGTGGTCGTAAATATTTAAGAAGTGGGTATATGAAGATGAAAAAGCCCACCATGCTCAATTTTAAGCTACCCATAAGATGTCACCAGACTCGAATTGGGGAAGAATTGTTTTATCGTACAGTGGAGACTCGCCAGTACACTTCTGGCTCTGAATCTCTTTCCCCGTTTTTCATGGGGTGAACCTGATTTTTGGGTGCAATTATACATGAACCTCCTCAGGGCAATGACATTACAAAAGGTAGGACATCACTGACCACTGATGTCGTCAATACAAGCAGGCATCCTTTGGGATCGCCTTGAAATGGAGCAGCCAGGGGCAGTGTTTTCTGAATCCTAATGGAGAGCAGAACTCCAAGTCCTGTGCAGCGGTAATAGGCTCTCTCCTGCTGGGTCAGTGGAGCCAGAGTGGAGAACATTGCCTTCCATCTCCACCTGGCAGTGGTGAGGGAACCTCCCTCTTCACCACCAGAGGAGCTTCATCGGAAGCCTCACTGTTAAAGCAAGATTTAAGGAAGATTCAGAGTCTTATAATACCAAAATGTCCAGGTTCTAATAGGATTTCACTTATGCCAAGAACTGGGATGATACCAAATGGAATGAAAAAAAGACAATACCAGCATCAAGCTGATTTAGATGGTAGAATTACCCTGCTAGGATTTTAAAACACTCGTCCATTTGCATCCAGCATATACCTACTGTCAGGTTTGGCTGAAGGAACTTCTCTGAACGGAAAGGAAGTGACAAATGAAGGAATGTTGAAATATCAGGAAAGAATAAAAAACATCACAGTTAAAATAGGGCTAAATACAGTACATTTTCCCCATCCTCTTCAAGTTTTTAACATTTTTTGATGGTAGACATAAAATTGTATCACTGTTTCCCAAAATATTAGAGGAGATATTTAAACAATTAAAAATTGAGAGGGTAAGAGAACTTAAAGGGAAGGCATTTGTTCTATACTTAACTGGTATTGCTAAAATAAAAACTAGCAGACTCTGATATGTGATACCTAGAATAATGACTAAAGACTATAAGGATAATGTACTAAAAACACTACATTAGGGGAAGGGCAGAGGGAAGGATGGACTGGGGGTTTGGGATTTGGCATATGCATAAAGCGGTATATGGAATGACTGGCTAATGGAGACCTGTAAAGCACAGGGAACTTTACACAATTTTCTGTGGCAATCTATATGGGGAAAGAATCTGAAAAAGAATAGATGTGTGTATATATATAACAATCACTTTGTTGTGCAGAAGTTATCACAGCATTGTTACACAGCTATACCTCAATAAAACATTAACAAATGAAAATAACAAGAACTACAGATAAATCAAAATGGAATTCTAAGGTATATTCAAGGAAAAAATCCCATATACTCAACTACAACACTATAAGAAAAAGTAAGTAGAGACTGAAAAACAGAATAATTAAAAACCAAAAAATTAAAAGGCACACTTACTAAGCGTTAATATCACAATACCATTAAATGGAAATGTTCTAATAAACCAACTGAAAATTTAAATGGCCAGACTGGATTTAAAAAATCATGATCCATCATCTGATTTTATAAAAAATTCACTACAAGTATAATAATTCTAAGTCCTTTTAGGCTGTACATAAAAAGCATGGAAAAACTTACATTATGTAAAAATTAGGAGTAATTAAAAGACATAGAAATTCTAAATGAGCTTGTACCAAACAGCAGAGCTGCAAATACAGGAAAAAATTGAGACCTGAAAGGATAAATTTAAAAAAGTGAAAGAAGTTTCAACAAATTTTATAGAGCAACAGAAAATCATCAAGAGTAAGAAATCAAAGTTACCTTCAACCAGAGTTCCCATCCTGGTGCAGAGGAAATGAATCCAACTAGGAACCATGAGGTTGTAGGTTCGATCCCTGGCCTTGCTCAGTGGCTTGAGGATCCGGCATTGCTGTGAACTGTGGTGTAGGTTGCAGACACAGCTTGGGTCTGACATGGCTGTGGCTGTGGTGCAGGCTGGCGGCTACAGCTCCAGTTAGACCCCTAGCCTGGGAATCTCCATATGCTGTGGGTGTGGCCCTAAAAAGACAAAAAAACAAAAAATTACCTTCAACCCGCAAGATCTGACATTTGATGAAGAGTCCACTCAACATAGCAGAGTACACAACTAAAATACATGAATACCTTGGAGTTCCCGTCGTGGTGCAGTGGTTAAAGAATCCGACTGGGAACCATGAGGTTGCGGGTTCGGTCCCTGCCCTTGCTCAGTGGGTTAAGGATCCGGCGTTGCCATGAGCTGTGGTGTAGGTTGCAGACGCAGCTCGGATCCCGCGTTGCTGTGGCTCTGGCGTAGGCCAGCAGAGTACACAACTAAAATACATGAATACCTTGGAGTTCCCGTCGTGGTGCAGTGGTTAAAGAATCCGACTGGGAACCATGAGGTTGCGGGTTCAGTCCCTGCCCTTGCTCAGTGGGTTAAAGATCCGGCGTTGCCGTGAGCTGTGGTGTAGGTTGCAGTCGCGGCTCAGATCCCGTGTTGCTGTGGCTCTGGCGTAGGCCAGCGGCTACAGCTCCGATTCAACCCCTAGCCTGGGAACCTCCATGTGCCGCGTGGGAGTGGCCCTAGAAATAGAAAAAATAAAATAAAATAAAATACATGAATACCGAGGTAGACAGTATCCTGGGACATAAAGCAAACCTCGGTGAATTTAAAAGAACTGAAACTGTATAGAATAGGTTCTTGGACCACAATGGAATCAAAATAGAAGTCAATAATGGATAATTAAATTAAGACAGGTCTTTCTAATACATGGTGCTCATATGCAAGAGAATGAAGTTGGCCTCCCTACATCACACTATATACAAAAATGAACTTGGAACCAAGAGTGAAATCTAAGAGCTAAAACCATAAAACTCCTAGAAGAAAATAGCAATGTAAATCTTCATGTTCTTGAAAAAGTCAATGGCTTTTTAGATATGACACCAAAATAATGGATAAATCGGACCTTATTAAAATTGAAAATATTAGTTTTACAAAGGATACCATCTGGAAAATGAAAAAAAAAAGAAAAAAAAAACAACCCAAAGAATAGGAAAAAAAATTTGCAAGGCATCTCTCCAATAAGAGACTGTCTCCAATGTATGTCAAGAAATGTTAGAACTTAAAAGACAATCCAATTAAAAAAAATGGGTAAGGGTTCAAAATTGTTCTCCAAGGAAGATACAAATGGAAAACAAGCATATAAAAAGATTCTCAATATTATTTGTCTTCAGAGAAGTGCAATTAATTATTTTTATTAATAATGGTTGGGAAATTTCCAAAATTAATGACAGGCACCAAACCATGAATCCAGGAAGCTCCGAGAATGGTAAGTGGAGTGTTGGGAGAAGTACACTTAAGAATTTCATATTTGGACTGCAGAAGATCAGAGATTAAAAAAACAAAAAAAGCTTGAGATAATTTCAAGGGAAGGAGAGAAGAAAACCTCATACTTACAGAGCAACCATGCACTTGTAGACCTAAAATATAGGCACAACCTAAAATGTGAGAGTTAAAATTTATTTGGGGCAAAATGAGGACTATGGCCTAGGTGGCAGCATCTCAGATATCTGTGAAATACTGCTGCGAAGAGTTAGGGGGAAGGTCGTCACGTGGGTGATTTTGGTGAAAGGGGAGGTCATGCAGCCAAGTACGTATTTTACAGACGTTCACCGCTACTCTTGTGAAGTTTACTGCTAATCAGGAGGAGCAGATGTCACCATGAAAGATGGTAGTGATTTTTCTAGATGTGAAGAGATACAAGAATTGAGCTCATAAATTACTCTCCTAAAATAATCTAACTATCTGAAGACCCGTTCTGCCACTTTTCCCAGGGCACCGAGTGTCTCACTCCCGATCACCACCCTGATGTCTTTTCAGGGGGTGTTGAGGGCCAGCAGCTACAGTGGCTCATGATTCAGGCCTTGTAGAGGCAGATGGCAAGTGTCAAGATATCACTTCATACTCACGAACATGGCTATTGTAAAAAGTGCAGATAATAGCAAGTGTTGATGAGGATGCGAAAAAAGTGGAATTCCTATAGGCTGTTGATGGAAGTGGAAAATGTGCACTCACTTTGGAAAACAGTCTGGGGTTCCTCAAAATATTAACTATAGGATTTACCATATGACCCAGAACTTGAACTCCTTGCTATAGGTTCAAGCACAAAGAAAATATAGATCCTCACTCAGCCTTATTCATGAATGCTCCTTGCTGCTTTATCCATCATAGTCCAAATGTAGAAATAAGCCAAATGTCCACTAACTCATGAGTGGATAGATATAATATATCTGCTCAATGGGATATTATTCAGTAGTGAGAAAAAAATTACTGATGTATTACACCATGTACTTTGATCTCAGGAGTGAGAGTAGGGGACAAGAAGAATAAGAAAAAATGCTTTTTAAAAGACGCTTCTGTATAATATTTTCCATGTGTAAAAATATAAAAATGCACAACAGGAGAGATGATTTACAATAACATTTTCCTTTGTTTTAAAAACATTTTCCCTTATTTTTTTCTCTGCATAATTTGCTTTGTTGATCATTTTTATAGTCAGAAAAAAAAAATGTAGAGAATTTTCATGAAATTTGACATGTAGCCAGAGAGCTACATATATAAATCTGAAGGTAGACCCAATGATAGAACACTTTCATGAATTTAAAAGCTCCATATTCTCCTCTCTAAATCACAGTCACATTTTATCTAATTTTCATTTTGTTTTTCTCATGCCTTAGGTATAGACACAAAATCTGTGCTAACTATTACACGAGGAAATGTAGTGTCAGGTACACCTTGCCTAAATATTAGGAAAGATTTTAAAAAATATTTACCATTTTCAGTAGAATAACAGTACAGTACACACTAAAAAAGCTGTCAACAATGTCAGAATTATAAACTGTAAAATTCAAGGACATTTTAAAAATTCATGCAGTTGCAATCCTTAACAATATTAGGGCGCATACAAGGAAATTAGGCAGTAGTTCAAGTCTCATTTGGTTATAATAACTTAGGAATCAAGCCAGCCCCAAATGGTCCCCAGTGACTATGCTGTGGGCTCTGTGTTCTGGAAGGGAACGTTCCCTTTGGCACTTGTCATTTGCAGCTCCATCCAGTCTCCTAAGATACAGCATGTTTGCCTTATTCTTCCATAAGAAGTGTTATAATTCTTCCTCTTGTGAATGCCAAGATCTTGAAAACGGCAGGAATGATGCCCTGAGTCACTAAATGCTAAAAGTGCTGATGCCAGCGTCAAGGCACATAGACCATCTAAAGCACATAATCTAGCATTCCTAGGAGAAAACGGAGAGGAATTGTTGCTGTCTTAGAGGAATCCTTCGTATGGGGGCCCTGGGTCCTAACACTACTGTGGATGATTTTAGGGTATCCATATATGCCTTTGAATCGGAGGTGGGAGTGTGTCTGTCTCTTCTGTTTATGTATTTTTGGGACGAGAGCTTCCCATATACAAAATGTATACCTGAGCCAGGGGAAAAAAAAAATTTACTGCACTGGGGAAAATAAGTCTATTTCTCTTAGGAGCAGGCTTGACTAATATAGGTACACGTCATGTGAGTTTCCCAGGATGTCACTGCAGCACTGCAGTTCCTTCTTGTTTCCCTGGGACTCAGTGCAGGAGTCCTTTGCCCTTTTCCCCTGAGTTGGAGGTTGTCCCTTCTTTCCCGTTTCCTCATCTAGTGTGACGTGCGTCCAGAAGACCCAGATAGGGCTCCAGGCCTGAATGATGCTTTTTAATAAATTCTGAGGTATTCGAAGAAGGATCCATAAAGGTAATGCTTCAAGTGTAGGGGGGTGTGTGTGTGTAGAGAGAGAGAGAGTGAGGAAGGATGAAGGAAAGGAAAGGAAGGAAAGAAAAGATCCCAGGCTCTTCCAGACTCAAGTAGGAGTAAGCTCTCTGGCTCCCACCTGCCGCTTCACTGAGCTCGCCCTTCGTACGGGGGCTGGTGTTCCCGGAGTACCTTCTCTAGCCGTGTGCACAGGTAGTGCTGCTGATGGGAGTGGATTCTAGAGCAAGGCCACAGCATGGGGCCTGCCTCTTGCAGAAGGTGTTCAAGAAATGTCAGCGTGCCTTTCCACTTGGCATTTTCTCCATCTCTCTTCCCTTCTTCCCCCCTTACTTTGCTGTGTACTTGGATCTGGCTAGGGAAACCATGAGAGTTAAGCCACAACAGACAAGATACAGCAGGTCAAGCCAGTGCAGTGCTGCTTAACATTTTGATATGCATGTGAACATCTCAGATGTTTTTTTCAAAGACAGATTCTGATCCAGCGAGTCTTGAGTGAGGACAGAGTCTGCATTTGTGAAAGCTCCTGGGTGACCCCTTGGTGCTCCCCTATGGACCCGTCTTTCACAGCCTGGTTGCTACAACACTGTCTGGCAAAGATGCACAGAGAAAAGAGACTGGATATGGATTTGTACATGTAAATACTTGATTAGGGGTGGATGCACTCTGTCCTAGCCTCTGAATTCCACTCTAAAATTGAGTGGTTTTCTAAGTTTGCCAGTCTACCAAGCCCCTGCTAAATTGCCATCAAAGTATACCCTAAACTTAGTCCTCAAAATTAGAGGTTCTACCCTCGGCCATTTTTTTTTTAAATGGGAATAAAAACAGTGAACAAGGGAATCTAAAAGTTGGCTGAGAGAGTTCCCATCGTGGCTCGGTGGTGACAAACCTGGGTCACTATGCTGTACAGCAGAAATGGACATTTTCAATCAGCTATTAAAAAAAATAAAAATATGGGTTCCCATTGTGGTTCAGTGGAAACAAACCCAACTAGTATTCATAAAGGACACAGATTCGATCCCTGGCCTCGCTCACTGGGTTAAGGATCTGACATTGCCCTGACCTGTGGTATAGGTCCTAGATGTGGCTCAGGTTGCACGTTGCTGTGGTTGTGGCATAGACTGGCAGTTGCAGCTCTGATTTGACCCCTATGCCTGAGACTTCCATATGCCATGGGTGTGGCCCTAAAAAGATAAATACATACATACATACATACATAAAATATGGCTGAAAACTGAAAATACAGCTGTATTTATATGAAAAGAGAGAAGTATAGTTGAGTGCAATGCTCAATAAGGTGCGAGTAGACTGCTGTAATAGAGCCAGAAAAGAGAGATGATTAAGAGACGTTAAAAAATAAATTAATAAGGCAGGCGATGAGGGGTTGGGATGAATTAGATGAGATGGAAAGGCATCAATGAAGGAAGTATTTCTAGGTCTGACCCATGGGAGGTGGAATCATAAGGAATAAGAATCCTATGTGTGAAAATTGATTGTTCTCCCAGAGTGATAATTTTCAAGGAAATACATTAAAAGTGAAGCAGAATATACTTTCTCTGCATAATGTCCCATTTCCTGCAGTTCATCAGTGCTTTTTCCTCTGCTCAGAACTAGGTATTTGTCATTAATTATCACAACATATCCAAAAGTCATGAATTTTCTAGAAATGTATTGCCTTATATTTTGTGTTACCCAAATATTAAAGTGCATGAAGTCAGCAATGCACAAGTCTCCTCAGCCTCTGGGGAGACTGACCCTGACCAGCGTGATGTATGGGTGCAGACGATAGGCATTTAGGATGGTGAAGGATATGAGAGCTGCGGAGTTTAAAGAAAAACGCAAAGATTTGGTCTCCCATTCAGAGACTTTCTCTTGCAGTTGGTAAGTCCAGTAATAACCAATTAACCTGAGAATGTAGAGGGCCAGATACCAAGGACGGGTGCAAAGGTTCTGGGTGCAAATAGGGAAAGAAGGAAAAAAATGGATCTGAGCTTGATGGAAAGGCTCTACTGAAGAATTTATCCAAGAACCAAGGTTGTGCCAAACTGGAGATAAAGTAGAGGAAGCTGCAACCAAGCTGAAGTTCCCAGCCTCTGCCTGAGTTGAGGACCACATGTTTGGACACACCTGGCATCTCCTTGGAAATGAACTCATCCCAAGGGTCAGGGTATACAAACGTGGCCAAGTAATAATACCTCAGGCATTGAGGGTCAGATTCAACTGTGCTGACAGCATTGGCAGGAACTTTAGGTTGTAAGCAGTTATTGATTTAGCTAATAAATGTAAGGTAATAGCAGGGTCCCCGCATCGCTACCAGTAGTAGTTAGGATAAGCTAATCAGATTAACATAGACCCCAACGTGTCTAGTGGCCCCCACAGTATAGGAGTTGACTTCTTGTTCCTGTAACCCCTCCAAGGCAGTGTTCCTGGTTGCTTGGTGGCTCTTCTCCATATGACAACTCAGGGCACAGCCTCCTTCCACTGTGTGGCTCTGCCTTTCCATAGGAAAAGAAAACACAGAGTGGGAGTGGCTGTTGGGGCGCAGTGGAAATGAATCCAACTAGTATCCATGAGGATGCGGGGTTGATTCCTGGCCTCGCTCCGTGGGTTGGGGATCCGGTGTTGCTGTGAGCTGTGGTGTAGGTCGCAGACACAGCTCAGATCCCATGTTTCTGTGGCTCTGGCAGCTGCAGCTCTGATTCGGCGCCTAGTTTGGGAACTTCCATATGCCACAGGTGTGGCCCTAAAGGGCAAAAAACAAACAAACAAACAAACCCGACAATGTGGGGAAATGATGCTCTCACCTTTTAAAAGTCTTGGTCCAAAAGCGGCACATGTCTCTTCGGGTAGCATCCTGTTGCTGAGAGGAAGTCACAGAGCTCTACTAGTTTGATGGAGGGCTGGGAACATGCAGTCCCTGGCTAGGTACCACTTCCAAGCTATGGCTGTGTGCTAGGGACGAGGAGAATGGACGTTGATGGGGAAAGACTCCTCTCTGCTCACGGCTCATGTCAGAAGGTAGCCCAGCAGTGAGAAGGATGTTTTCTTCTGTATCCACAATGTAGTGGCTCCTGTGTAATGAGATTCCATGAGAATGTAGTACTTCCTCAGCACCTTGGGGTTACCAGACCGCTAATAGAGATGGCATGCCCTGCTTGGAGGTGGACCCTAGGGGGTGGACCCTAGGGGGTGGCAGAGGCACCAGAGAAAAGTGGGCTGCTCCACCTCACCTCGTGAGTGGAAGGAGAACCTGCTTGTCTGCAAGATGGAGAGAGGCATTCATGAGCCCCTGTGTGAGAGACCCTAGGGACACACAAGTGAAAAAATAACCATTGCCTCTCTAGGTTCCCCGATGCAGGACAATTGCAAAGGGAAAAATGGCATTGAACGTGCCATTCTTAAATGGCTTAGGAATTGGAGATCTTGAAGGCAGTTTCAAAATATGACTATTTGATGACTTTTAGCAAGAGTAACCACCATAGGATACATAGATATATGTGTATTTATATGTGGCTAGATATCTATAGACTTAATGTATATACATATAGATAAATGTATCTTGGAATTGTGAATAAAAAGCAAAAGTGTATTTACCTTTTTTGGATATAGATAAAGTATGTGTAGTTTAAATATTAGCCAGTACATCATAGGGACCCTTTCTCTGTATGTTTGATGATACTGATTTATTTAAGAGCAGCGTAAAACTAGTCTCCTTTCTTTTTTGCACACCGAACCCATGTGCTGAGCATTTCCAGAGACAGCTGTGCTGCTGGGATCAAGGGCAAACCAGTGGCGGGAGCACTAGGCCTCTAGTCTTCCAAAGAACTGGGAAGTGTTTCAGCTCCTGATGGGCTGTAGAACTGGTCTCCACTTGATCAACCCACACACAGTTTTGGGGCCATGCGTGGAAGGGCCACATGTTGAAATGTGTCAGATGGATTGGCAGATGGATGACATATTGCTCAAAATGCATGAGGACAGAAACTAGTCTATAATATTCTCATAGGTTCCATTTGTTTTATGCTTGCCTTATACAAAGGATGATGCCATGTACTTTTAGTCAATTAATTCAGTCCTGACTCAAGTCGGTGAAGTACTTTTTAATTTATTGTATAATTTATTGTATAATTTAATTTATTGTATAATTTAGGGCACTGAACCTCAGAGAAATTAGGCGGTGCTGCTAATCTCACACAGGAAGTAATGGAGTAGAGCAGCAGTGTTTGTTTCTGATTCCAACTTGAGGTTAGAGACACGCTGGGTCTTGCTTAAATACATGTTCTCAGCACTGAGCACAGAGCCTGGGACAAAAGAACCCAACACAGGTTGCTGAACTGCAGGTTTACGTGCACGACTCAAAGGAGGAAGGAAACATATCCATTCGTTTTGGGATTATGTTTCAAATCCTATTAACGTAACGAAAGATGCCTAAATATTGGGGAAATAGTAATGTGCATATATTTCGGTGGCAAATTAATTTCTTGGAACCAATGCAATTCTCAAGTGGAGGTTTGGTTGATACTAAAGAGTTAACGTAGCCCCCTTAGTGCTTCAGATGCACCAAAGATGTAAGCCATTGTCTTATACGTAAACTAATCTGAATATTTTATAAAGGCGCTTTTTTAAAAGCCTGATTTATTTAGTTTCTGTCTTATCTAACACACTTTCCTCTCAGTATATTTGGAACTCACATTTTCACTGGTTAAATAAACTTACGTTATAGTAGGCAAGCAGTCTACTGCATAAGTTCATAGCAACTTTGATCGCTTTTACTAAATTAAAAAAAATTGTTAAATGAGCTTTTTAAGAGCATTTCTGTATACAACATGAGCTGACACCGTCTTGTTAATAACCACTACCTTAACTTTGCAGCAAATTACAATGAGACCACAAGGTATAGTTGTGTCATTCAAATGACACTTATGAAATGCTCTAATTTAACATGGTGTGACATATATGCATCTTTTATAAGCCATCGCTTATAATCTTTGGGTGAAATAGACCTAAACCAGAGGGGGAAAGAATGAGGCAAGATGAAATTACACCTCTTTGAGACCTAGAAGGACTATGATTAGAGTACTTCCTCTTAAAACCATTCAAGTATGTAACCATTGCTGGGAACAGCACTATGTGGGGAACCTCTTGACATGCTTTCCATCTTAAACACTCAAAAGTTTTAAAAAAAAATGTACCCCATTCCTCCTGTCACTTTACTTGAGCCTGCTTCTGAATTTTACCTTTTTGCACTCTCCTTAGAGATTATGGTGGGGAAGTTTGAAAAGCACTTTCTCTGAAATGCCTTTTGGCGGGGGGAGGGGTGTTAGAAAAATATACCAGCCTGACAAATGACAGGAGTTGTAGAATGGAAAAGAAAAGACATCTCGGTTTTGCAGCAATGTAGAAGCTTTTCTTCTCAAATGAATATTTTCGACAGCTGAGCAAGATGATAAACAGCAATATCACAAAACACTTAAATGGAACCAAGTATTGTAATGTACATTATTCACCTGGCATTCTCCAATTCGTGACATTTATATGTGGCAGGAACCGCTGCAGATTCATTCATTTTTGAAGTGGAATGAGTACCTTACAAAGGCGTCCTGTTACACTAATGTGGACTTTTCTTCTCTTAAGAGCGGTAGAAGCTTAAGGAAAGAAGTCATTGTGTCTATATTAGAAATATGTAGTAATTCTCAGAGTCACTGCTTAGCACTGAGTAAGTTCCTAGCAGATAGGACATACTGTGTAAAGATATGTAAATACATAGATACATAGACAAATAGAGATGTATACATTTTTTTCTTAAAAGCAGCAGCAGCTGCAAATGATTTTTTTTTAAAAAAGGCTAAAAGTCTATTTTTAGAATTTACATTCAGATGCTTAATAATATAAATACTCCAATATTAAATCATTTCAGACATTATGTTTCTTTGATGCTTAGCAGTGGACCTATCAATAGTCTGATGAGATACAAGACTCAAGAAATAAGAGTAGAGTCAATCTCTAGTAATTGATAATGCAGCAACAAAATAGGTATCAAATACTTTAAATGCTAGTTCTTAAGTATTAGTGCTTATAAGAATCACCAATCTAGTATCATTTCTATAAAACAATATTCTAAAGGATGTACTCATTAATTAAAAGATTATTTTTGCCCTCATCTGTTTTTCTTTTCTGTTCACACAAAACTCTGAAAATCTGATTTAACTCCCAGGACAGGAAATTAACTGGATATGAATATTCCAGTTCTTAAACTTTTGAGTTTGCTTTTCAAATTCTTTGGTGACATAAACGTTACCTCACTGGCTTTTAGTATGTTCTGAGAGAAGATGTCATCTGTGGAACAGTAGATTTTTCTCAACCACCAGCCAAATGAGTGCTTAAGAAGACATATATCTGCTGTTTTAAAGGCATTGCTTTGAGTTACTTAAAATATGATGCTATGATGTAGAGAACTTGCGATACGTATTGACTGCGATTGCCTAATTTATTAATCTTTAAATCATACTTCATATTTTCTCTGAGTGCTATTTTCACTCACACAGAAGATACCATGTGTGAGTTAGCTGATGCCTCCAATTCACCCTGATAGAATTTCTATCTCTTAATGTAGAGGATGGGTGAGAATGCGCACTGGGATAATGATAGCAGAGCCTTACTCTTGCCCTTTGTCACTAATCTTCCTGCCAAATTCATTGTTTCAGTTGTCACACAGTTGAATGTTTATATCCACGATTGCTGCATAGTTTGGGCAGCAGGCCTTCGCAGTATGGTGCAGAGTAGAGGGGTCCTGAGCATGGTTGCTACGCAGTGTAGGGCACCGATTAGCAAACATCCCAGGTATTTAAAGAAATCCACAAACTAGTAACTGGACTGCCTGCCTGATTCTTCCACTGTGTGTCCAGTTCCTCCTAGCACTGGCCATTGCCTTGACCTTCCTTAGATGTAGCATTCCTCCCATTGCTAATAGTAGTTTCTTAGCCTATCATAAGCAGAGCGAATTTAGCCCAGTGACTATTTCTAACTTTATTGATTTAAGGCCTCTTTTTTTCTGGACAAGTCTAGCTAATGGCATATCAATTTTGTTTATATTTTCAAGGAACCAGCTTTTAGTTTCATTGATTTTTTTTTTAACCAATTGTTTTCTTTGTCTCTGTCTCATTTATTTCTGCTCTGATCTTTGTCATTTTTTTCCTTCTTCTAACTTTGGGTTTTGTTTGTTCTTTCTCTAGTTGCTTTAGTGTAACATTAGGTTGTTTATTTAAGATTTTTCTTATTTCTTAAGATAGGCTTGATTGCTATAAAGTTCCCTCTTAGAACTGATTTTATTACATACCAAAGATTTTGAATTGTTGTGTCTTCATTGTCATTTGGGTCTAGGTATTTTTTGATTTCTCTTTGACTTTTTTCAGTGACCCATTGGCTCTGTGGTGACATTGTTTAGCCTCCATATGTTTATGGGTTTGTTTTTTTGTTTTAGAGTTTTTCCTTGTAATTTATTTCTAATCTCATGGTATTGTGGTTGGAAAAGATGTTTGATGTGATTTCAATTTTTTTAAATTTACCAAGCTTGACTTGTGGCCTAAGATGTGATCTATCCTGGAGACTGTTTCATGTGAACTTGAGAAGAAAGTGTATTCTCCTGCTTTCGGAGGGAATGTTCCATAAATATCAGTTAAGTCCATCTGCTCTAATGTGTCATTTAAAGCCTGTGCTTCCTTATTGATTTTTCTGTCTGGATGATCAGTCCATTAATATAAGTGGGGTATAAAATTCCCCCATTATTATTGTGTTACTGTCTATTTCTCCTCCTGTGGCTATTATTAGCATTTGCCTTATATATTGTGATGCTCCAGAGGGGGAAAGAATGAGGCAATATGAAATTATACCTCTTTGAGAACTAGAAGGACTATAATTAGAGTACTTCCTCTTACAACCGTTCAAGTATGTAACCATTGCTGGGAACAACAGTATGTGGGGAACCTCTTGACATGCTTTCCATCTTAAACACTCAAAAGTTTAAAAAAAAATGTACCCCATTCCTCCTGTCACTTTACTTGAGCCTGCTTCTGAATTTTACCTTTTTGCACTCTCCTTAGAGATTATGGTGGGGAAGTTTGAAAAGCACTTTCTCTGAAATGCCTTTTGGAGGGGCAGGGGAGTTAAAAAAATATACCAGCCTGACAAATGACAGGAGTTGTAGAATGGAAAAGAAAAGACATCTCGGTTTTGCAGCAATGTAGAAGCTTTTCTTCTCAAATGAATATTTTCGACAGCTGAGCAAGATGATAAACAGCAATAATATCACAAAACACTTAAATGGAACCAAGTATTGTAATGTACATTATTCACCTGGCATTCTCCAGTTCATGACATTTATATGTGGCAGAAACCACTGCAGTGATAAGACTGATGTCACTGTGCAATAGGAGTGTGCCTGGTTACATAGGACTAAAGAGGGAGCTGGCACTCTAAATACCTGGTGTGTAGAACTCTTCTAATTCATGATTCTCAACCTCAGCGCTACTCATATTTCTGGATGGATAATTCTTTGCTATGGAGAACTGTTCCCTATATTGTAGAATGTTTAGTAATATCCCTGACCTTGACCCACCAGATGATAGGAGAATCCCTCTCTGGATTGAGACAAACAAAACGTCTCCATCCAATGCTAAATAACCTCTGGGGAACAAAATCACCCCTAATTGAGAGCCATTGTTCTGACTTCAGACTTGTATCCTACTTCTTTCAGTGTTTTGTCACCTGTCAATCTCAAGGCCTTCAGAGGTTCTATAGGAAAAATACTTTTTTTTGTTTTAGAAATACAACTCATATGGCCCCCACATTGTAACTTCTGATTAATTGAACATATTGTCAATATTAACTTACATTTTTTCCTTCTATTTTTTGTCTTAGAAATTTTTTTTTCCAAAATCCATTTGGTTTCTATTTTCTTCTCTACCAATCATTAAAATTATGGATTATAATTTTTAAAATTCCTCTTATTTTAGTAAAATATCAGGAAAAGAGGAAGTAGGCACAGAGTAATCTTTTGACTTTTTACCTTGAGGGAATTTTCAGGTCAAGGGACAGAGAAGGAGAATTCAGGTGGAGCTCAGGGGATTTTCCAAATTGAAGAGATGAGGCTGAGTGTTTGGGGAGTCCATAGTAGCTGGAGTTTCTGGAAAGAGTGGCACAGAAAGATAATCCTCAAGCCCTATAGAGTATCTTCCATTAAATATTCAGCTGACTATCAGTCATTGCCTACGTGTGAAGCTGGGGAAAGAGCAAGCTGAAAGAATTAAAAGCAATGATGCTTATCATTCATGCAAGGCTCTGAGGAGTGCCTGTTTCTCACTAGCCAAACTGGAAAAACCTCATGATTCACAGGATATCAGAGGACACAGAAGTGTCTTGGCTCAATAGTAGAGAATAGCACTGGAATCACTGCTCCACAACCTCCTAATAAATCTTAAAAGCAAGATCCAAAGGAACTCTTCTCAAGTAACTTATCTGACTCAGACAAAGCTGAGGAATATAAGAACACTAAAATATCTAGCACCCACAAAGAAAAAATCCACAATGTCTGGCACTCAAAAAAAAAAAAAAACTATCAGACATGCAAAGAATCAGGAAAATACAATCTATAGAACAAAAATCAATCAGAAGTGGCCTAGAACTGAAACAGATGTTAGAATTACCAGGCAGGTAAATTAAAATGGATATTGTAACTATGTTCTAGATATTCAAAAAATTGCATAGATCCATGAGAGGTTCAAAAAAGTTACAAATAAAATATAGAGAGTAAAACTACAGTGTATAAAATGAAAGTGAATTGGATGGAATTAATGGTACTTACATAATGGAGAGAGGAGTGGTGAAGTTGAAGTCTTAACAATATAAACCATCCAAAATTAAACATAGAAAAAATAATTGAGAAAAAATGAAACCAGCATCAATGAGCCGTGGGACAACATCAAGTGTAATTGTAGTTCTCAAAGGAGAGGAAAGGTGAAAATAGAGACAGAAAAAGTTGAAGAACTAATGACTGGACATTCTTAATACTGTGTAATGAAAATCACAAAACCACCAACCGGAGAAACTCAAGAAAACCCAAGAAGAAGAAAAAACATGAAGAAAATTGCAAAAGACACATCATAATTGAATTGCTTAAAGCTAGCAATAATTTTCTCTTTAATGATAAAGGTGGCATCCAGAGGAAATAAATTATTTACAGAGGAAAAACTATCAGGATGATGAGAGTCTCTATTAAAAATAAGGCAAACAGAAGTTCCCATCGTGGTGCAGCATAAACGAATCCAACTAGAAACCATGAGGTTGTGGGTTTGATCCTTGGCCTTGCTCAGTGGCTTAAAGATCTGGTATTGCTGTGAGCTGTGGTGTAGGTCACAGACGTGGCTCAGATCCAGCATTGCTGTGGCTGTGGTATAGACCAGCAGCTGTGGTGTAGGCTGTGACTGGCAGCTGTAGCTCTGATTCGACCCCTAGCCTGGAAACTTCCATATGGCACGGCTGCAGCCCTAAAAAGACAAAAGACCAAAAATAAATAAATAAATAAATAATAAATAAATAAATAAATAAGGCAAACAAAGAGATAGTGAAGCAACATACTTAAAATACAGAAAGGAAAAAAAAATGGTGTATGTAGAATTCTATACCTAGCAAAAATGTCTTTTTAAAAATTTTTTTGCCACACCTGTAATGTGGAAGTTCTCAGGCCAGGATTTGAGCTTATGCCACCACAGCAACCCATGCTATTGTAATGATAATGGCAGACCCATACTGTACCACAAGGGAACTCCAAAAATACCTTAACATGTAGGCACCAAGCAACAGAGTTAGTGCAACTATACAAGTCAAAAACTGATAGAACTGAAAGGAGAAATACAAACATCCACGATTATAGGCAGAAAATCCAATACTCCTTTCTCAATAATTAATAGAACAAATTTACAGCAAATCAGTAAGTATAGAGATTGAAAGAGTATTGTCAAGCAACTTAATTGACATTTATAGAACACTCAGCAGCATTAGGATTCACACTTTTCTATACAAAACATCTATCAAGGTGTATCCAAATTATGGGCCACAAAACAAGTCTCAATAAATTTAAAAGAATTCTACTCGTATAAGATATGTTATCTGGCTGTAGTTAGTAAACTAAATTAGTAATCAATAAACAGAATAATCTATGGAATATCCCTAAATCTTTGGAAACTAATGTACTTCTAAATAACCTAATGTTTAAATAGGAAAAGAAAGGAAAATTAGAAAGTATTTAGAACTGAATAAAAATGAAAACACAACGTATCAAAATTATGGAATGCTGATGTAACAGCACTTATGCAATATTAAAAGCGCTAAATTGTTTATATGAGAAAAAACATTTAGAAGAAAAATCTTCCCCTTTAAAAAACTGGAAAAAGTAGAACTATGACCCAAGCCAGTCTAATCAAAATTATTTTCAGGTGTCTAACTAGAGGTCGTGGGGTCATCCCTTTTCCCTCATTGTTCGTGTGACAGAAAGCATCTAAGACCAAAGGTTAGAAATGAAGCTTGTGTTTTAAGCCTTACAGAGGTGGAAAATTTCTCTGACAGGAGGTATGGACATATATCTGTTTGTTAGCAGAGACAGTAATGGTGCCCTGTTATCTATTTTCCCCTCTGCATTACTAGCAGAAATTTCAGTATCATTTGGCCATGTGATCACAAAGAATAAACCACATTTCCCAGCCTACTTGGCAGTAGGTATAGATGTGTAATTTAAGTTTTGGTCAATGCTGTTGCATCCGTTAACTTTTTCTTCTAAATGGTGGCTTAAAATGCCAAAAACCATTTACTTGGTTCAGAATTCTATGGTTTGGTACAGTGCTGGCCTGGGCTGGCATGGCTGACCTTTTTCTGAGCTCTTTTATTTAATGCGCTTAGCTAGCTCATCTGCTAGCCGTCACGTCATCTAGGAAGGCCTGACTCACACATCCAGTGGTTGTCAGGCAGAATGTTAACTGGGGTGGTGAGAGAAGCTATTAGCCGAGACATTTAGTTCTTCTAGCAGGATCTCTTGAGTCTGTTTACAAGGTGGTCTCATGGTTTCCAGCCCAGCCAGCGAGAATAAACTCCAAATCTGCAAGCATTTCAAGGCTCTGCCTGTGTCATATTTGCTGACATGGTATCAGCCAACGAAAATTAATAGGGCACCTAGGGTTAGTGTTAGAGGAGTTCCATCACAGAGCAAACAAACAGGAAAGTGTTGTATCTGAGTTTTTGGAAGTATATTCTTGAAGGGTCACATACTTCTTTTGTTTCTAAAAAATGATATCTATTATAGGCATCATTTATTAAGTGCTGCTCCATGCCTGTGAGTCTGCATACATTTGGTATATTACCAATTTTTAATTAAGCATTTCTTGTTAAAGTGTAGTTGATTGGTACTGTTGTGCCAGGTTCTGCTGTCCAGCAAAGTGACTCAGTCACACACACATATACGTTCCCTTTCTTGTATCTTTCACCATGCTCTATCCCAAGACACTGGATATAGTTCCCTGCGCTGTACAGCGGGACCTCATTGCTCATCCATTCTAAATGTTTGCATCCACTCACTCCAGTCCATCCCACTCTCTCCCCCATCCCCCTTGGCAACCACAAGTCTGTTCTCTACATCTGTGTGTGTGTTTCTGTTTTGTAGATGGGCTTGTTTGTGCCATATTTTAGATACTACATGTAAGTGAGAGCATATGGAATGTGTCTTTCTCTTTCTAACTTACTTTACTCAGTATGAGAATCTCTGGTTTTTCTACTTCTTCAGATGCCAGATCCAAGCCACAGCTGGAAGCAACACAGGTTCCTTTTTTTTTTTTTTTTAATTTTATTTTTTGCTTGCTTTGCTATTTCGAGCTGCACCTATGGCATATGGAAGTTCCCATGCTAGGGGTCAAATAGGAACTGCAGCTGCCAGCCAAGGCCGCAGCAACGTTGCTGGTTGCGTTCTTAACCCATTGAACCACAGCGGGAATTCCAGTACTCTTTTATTTAGCTGTTATTTTAGTTGACAATATTATAAAACAGATAACTTTTCTGCATTTTTTACCACAATGTAAATCAGGGAAACATGATATGTGATTAAATCACAATGTAAATGAACCATAAATATGCCAAAATATTGCTAAGAGTGGTGGTGTGTTAAAAAAAAAAAAACCTGTTTGTGGTGTCAGTATCCGTAGACCTCAGTGGATGCTCTTAAGAACTTAATTCTAAACATAGTTCAAACCTCGACAGGATAGGGTTATTATAGAAAGATTCTCCCTTGGTTTAAGCACCAGGCTTGCATAGAGCGAGTTTAGATCCAGGAGGAAATGAGAAGAATGAAACAGGGAGGTGGAGATTAAAGACTAAATTAACTGCTGGCCCTTTGCTATTTTCAGTTTCCTCATGACTATATTTGGACTTCTTTATATGGTGCTTAATGCTTCATTTGCCTTCCCCTTTAGTCATCTCCTCCTGATCTCCGTGGGCTTTATTTTCATTTGGTTCTCTGCATGCACCCTGCTGAAGCTCTCCCGTGTGTGTGAGTCAGAAGAAGAAATACCTTATTACCTTCTTGTCTGTTTCACATTTAAAGTTTTTTTTTTTTTTTTTTTTTCCCCTCTCCCTCCCTCCCTGTCTTGGACCTGATGAGCAAATTATCTAAAAATAGATACGTTCATCATTCTACAAAATGTTGTATCTTCTCTAGATCGGAGGCCAGTGTAATTGTAAGAGACATGTGTCTGGCAGACGGTGCAATCAGTGCCAGGATGGATTCTATGACCTACGCAAGTGGGATCCCGAGGGCTGCAGCCCATGCAACTGTAATGCCTCTGGGACAGTGAATGGAGATATTACCTGTCACCCAGATTCAGGCCAGTGCAAGTGCAAAGCAAATGTCATCGGTACGTGTAATGCAGAAGTTTACAGTCACATCTCTATCACCATCTGGGATAAAACCCTGTGTTTGGTTTCTTGGCTGAAGAGTAAAGCAAATTTCCTTGCTCAGGACAGGCTGGAGAAAAAAAAAAAAAAAACGATTTGGATGAAATTAACTGTCTCAAAATGACTAAATTAATAATTCTATCAAACTACAGCTTGAAGCTTAGTTTAATCAAGCCCTTAGAAGTTTCTTTATTCCGAGGATGCATTGGTTCACATGATCCCATACTAATAAGTCAGAGAAAAATATAATTTGCTTACTGCATAGATGTTTCTTTTAGAAAATTAGCACTTTTTCAAAATGTTTTACACTTAATGAGTTCTAAGGAAATCATTTCCATGCTAGTTTTCTTAATAGACCAAAATAAATGGATTTTTTTTGAAATATTCTGTGCTACAGGGTCCTTTGTGATAAATCTTTCCATTTTTTTTTCTATTATATTTCTTTGAACTGTTCCTATGAAATGCAAAATAAGTCAACATAATTCCACAGATCATGTATATTGCGAGGGTTAGTTATAAAGGGCCACATCATTTTAATTTTGTAATTCAGTGCCAAGCTGATTATAATAAACAGCTACCTTCGGTGTTATTTATCATTTTTTTATACAAGACGTGCTTTTTTGTTTGTTACTCCCACAGGTATTTTTCAGAAATTAGATTTGATTATAGCAATTTATTACATCCAACATTTTTGAGCGGAACCACAGCCACATAAGGACAAAATTTATCAAGTGCCCAAAATGCACTATGTACATAATACACTTTGAAATT
Organism: Phacochoerus africanus; assembly: GCF_016906955.1. Lineage (NCBI taxonomy): Eukaryota > Metazoa > Chordata > Mammalia > Artiodactyla > Suidae > Phacochoerus > Phacochoerus africanus. Next base: position 12,006,921 of record NC_062555.1, on the reverse strand, counting down.
TTGATGTATGAGAATATTATGAAAGTTTCCTGATAAAGTGAGTCTTGTATTATAACTGAACATGTCTTGGTTGGTATAGGAAGTTTAAAAAAGACCCTTTACCTTTTTCTATTGTCATTCAAGACGCCATGCCTGCCATGGTTTTCCTAACACTGACCTGAACCTTATAATAATAAAAATATGCCTGGCAGACACACACACCCACCCGCCTGCACACCTGCATATATACATACATATGAACACACCATCTGGAGTGACATTTTCATTTCTGTGCTATAACACTAAAGCTAATTCTTTATCTTTTATATATGTGGATATGCATGCATCGTTTTTGTATAATTCAACTAGACAAGCATTTAATTTAATAACAGGAGTATGGGCCTGGCTTATGGTATTACGCAAAATTTCTCTGCTTTATAGAAGAGAAAGAAAAATTATATCAAAATCTTTAACATATCTTACCCTTATGCTTTTCAAACATACGAAAGCTACCTTTTCAGGGAAAGAAAAGGAATCATACTTATAAAGAGAAGCGCATTTTGGTGTAAGTGTTGTCTGTGATACGGACTGAAGTCATTTGAGTTCAATGTATATAGCATCCTTTCTTCTTTAACATAAGACATATTTTCAATTCCAGGTGTGAAAATAACATTTAAAGAAAGACCTTTAGAGACAATCCAATGATGACAGCCCTCTATCAATAAAAGCCTTCCTGTGATGGGTTAGAGTCCAGAGCTGAAGAAAGTGAAAAAAAAATTAAAACTTTACTTAATTTGTTATAGCCTTCCTGCCATTTACCTATATTACTGGTTGATCCAGGTAATTTTCTGCAGGAAGGTGTGTGTGGATGTGTGTGGGTGTGTGTGTGTTATATTTCTTTTTTTAGAGGTTCTAGCAAGTGGCTTTTATTCTGTTTTACCTTGTTAATATGATTAAGAAAACCACAGAAAATAGCAGTGTGTGTTGTATGTGCTTCAGAAAGCAAACTGTTAGATTTAACCAAACAGTTAAATCTTACTAATGATTCCATCACCAGTAAAATACATGAGCACCAATAATTTTATTAAAGTAGGTCATTCATCTAGAATAAAAAGGGAGAAGAATGTGAATTAAATGCCAAGTGTGCTAACTCGCCTGTACTTGTTAACACCGAATGTGATGCCCTGTAGGCCTTCTCGAGTCTCGTTAGGAATAGATTACCTGTCAGGAATATGTATGGCATATTCAAATAAGCACTGCGCATATTTTTAAAACTGATATGATATGAATCCATGTAGACCAATTTTAATAGTTCAAAATGAGTCATAATTCTTGTTAACAATACAGTTATTTTTAAAATTTGCGGCAATAGTGGTCCTTTTTTATTTTCCTTATTGAAATTAAATGATATGCCTTAGGTGAGTCATTCATCACTGTTAAAGAACTTGCCTTCCATTGGAGTTCTGAATTTTTATCCACATATATACATATATATCATGCCTTTCCTTCCAGTTTAGGAAAGGCTTTTCTGCATAGGGGTTCCTGCGTGTGTGTGTGTGTGTGTGTGTGTGTGTGTGTGTGTGAATTATTTTAGGACAAATTTTTTCAGTGCTATTATAGCTTGAAATGGATGTTTCCATCGATTCAACCTTACATGGTCAGTTGTTTAAATTCATGGCTATGTGAGAACTAATAGCTAAAGGAAGTATTTTTCAACTCGATATTTACTATTCAAAAAAAAAAGGTTTTTCTTTTGCCTTGTAATCCTCTTTTTGAAACTTGAAGTTGTCAGATTTAAGTGGTGGTGATAAAGTGTTTTTCTCTGTCTATGAAATGCATATGAAATGTAGGTACAGCTTTAAAAAGGAGTAATATAAACAGCAGAATTTACTTAGTGTGTAATATGATGGGCAATGTGATTGCTTTATGAGCCAAGGAAAGCATAATTCATATTAATTGAAAATGATGAACTATAGGAGCATGTAGAAACATTGAAATAAAAATGGCTCTGGATAACTTTTATTCATATTAATTATGTAAATATATGATATTAACAAGTAAGTATACATACTGTTAACACAAAAATAGTTATCAGCTTAACCAATAAAAATGTTTATTAAACATTTTTAGAGGATTCTGATTTCTAGGAAAATAATGTAATTTTTAATTCCTCTGTGTGGCTTTGAAAATGTATTTCCCGCTCTGCTTTGAAATGAACATATCGTGTTAATGTGAAATAACTAAGAATACCAATTCTAATAGAGTTAAATTCTTTCAAAATAGTGGTTCTGATGTTTGCTAAATAAAGCAAAGAGGGCCAGTCCGTATGACAGAAGCAGCATTTGCATTAAGCGTTTCTTTTTGCATTATGTAATAAAAACAGTTTTATAAAGCACATTACAAAATAAAGTGGTGTATGAGTGTCAAATTAAGTGTTGCTATTGTATTTTGAGTATACAGTCAGCCCTCTCCGGCATTACTGTGAAAAAACACTCAGCCTAGGAGTTCCCATCGTGGTTCAGGGGTTAACGAATCCGACTAGGAACCAGGAGGTTGCGGGTTTGGTCCCTGCCCTTGCTCAGTGGGTTAAGGATCTGGCGTTGCTGTGAGCTGTGGTGTAGGTCGCAGACGTGGCTCAGATCCCGAGTGGCTGTGGCTCTGGTGTAGGCCGGTGGCTATAGCTCCGATTGGACCTCTAGCCTGGGAAACTCTGTATGCCATGGGAGCGGCCCAAAAAATGGCAAAAAGACCAAAAAAAAAAAAGTAATAATAAAAAATAAAATAAAACAAAACAGAAAGAAAAGAAAAAACACACTCCACTATGTATGTTTGTCCTAAATGTCAGCAGTAGCTTGGTTTGTGCTTCAGCTAGCTTGAAAGCTTGCATGGAGTTGTTTTCACATCTTTGGTTTGTTAAACACATTTTCTGTCTTTAGGGCTTAGATGTGATCATTGCAATTTTGGATTTAAATTTCTCCGAAGTTTTAATGATGATGGATGTGAGCCCTGCCAGTGTAACCTCCATGGCTCAGTGAACAAACTCTGCAATCCTCTTTCTGGGCAGTGCGAGTGCAAAAAAGAAGCCAAAGGACTTCAGTGTGACACCTGCAGAGAACACTTCTATGGCTTGGACACGGCGGGTTGTAAGGCCTGTGACTGCGACCTAGCTGGGTCCCTGTCTGGCACGGTCTGCGATGCTCAGACAGGACAGTGCGTTTGTAAGCCCAGTGTCGGGGGGAGACGGTGCAGCGAGTGTTTGGAGGGATACTTCTACCTCCAGCAAAATCATTCTTTCCTCTGTCTGCCTTGTAACTGCGATAAGGCTGGGACAGTCAATGGCTCTCTGCTGTGTGACAAATCAACAGGACAGTGTCCTTGCAAATTAGGAGTAACAGGTCTTCACTGCAATCAGTGTGAGCCTCACAGATACAATTTGACCACTGGCAAATTTCAAGGCTGCCAGATGTGTGAGTGTGACACCTTGGGGACAGTACCTGGGACTGTCTGTGACCCAGCCAGTGGCCAGTGCCTGTGTTTACCTAACCGTCAAGGAAGAAGGTGTAATCAGTGTCTCCCAGGTAAGAGAGAAAGGTGTCACCTTCTCAGCACATGCTGACCTTTTTTTCATTATCCAGTTCCAGGCGCTTCCTCTTTGGTTCTTGGTCAGGGTGTCTAAAAAATTAGTCATTGTTGTATTTATGTTGTTAGCTAATAGAGATACAATTCTTTAGTTTTTTTCAAGATTATGTGGCACCTGTGTGTTGCTGTATTGGGGTAACCTTTAGAAGAAAGCCAGCCAATTACACATTTGATAATTGAGACTTTAATTCCTCAACTTGAAATAAACCTCCTTTTAACAACTGAAAAAAAAAATCTAAGAAAAGCAAGAATGCATTTTATATTCCAGAGAAAGGGAAACTTGAGTTGATTATCTACTCAATGACAAATATTCAGGTGATGAACTGATTTTCTGAATAAAAGCTGATCAAGTGTTTTTACTGAATGTGCCATATGTGCTGGCATCCTATAGAAACATCTAGAAATTTTTTTTTTTGGTCTTTTTTGTTGTTGTTGTTGTTGTTGTTGTTGCTATTTCTTGGGCTGCTCCCGCGGCATATGGAGGTTCCCAGGCTAGGGGTTGAATCGGAGCTGCAGCCACCGGCCTACGCCAGAGCCACAGCAACGCGGGATCCGAGCCGCGACTGCAACCTACACCACAGCTCACGGCAACGCCGGATCGTTAACCCACTGAGTAAGGGCAGGGACCGAACCCGCAACCTCCTGGTTCCTAGTCGGATTCGTTAACCACTGCGCCATGACGGGAACTCCTAGAATTATTTTTAAGTGCTGTCCAATGAATAAACTAGGCTACTGTTTTGTCCTACTGTGACCGTCTTTCCACGTTCCCCAACTGGAAGAAAGACGGACCCTGTTTTTGGCTTTCTCCTTGACTTTATATGATTTAACCAAAGCAATATATTTCATTTATAGAAAAGTCATCATGATGTTATGATACATATAAAGGTTTGTCACTTGTTTAACAGCTGGTATTAATTGTTGTCCCATCTAGCAAAATTGGCTCCGAGCGACCTGAACCTGTGAAAATGAGAGTGATGCGAATTCAAAAGGGTGATTTGCCTGCCAGGGATGGGGCAGGAGGGAAGTCTTGTTTTCCATGGCAAGGGTTTTAGCTTAAGACATCTGAGCTAAGTGTCTCTCTTGACATTGGTCAGTGTGACAAGTACATCCAAAGAGACAGAACTGAGAGAAGTTAATTCTCTTTGAGATGAAAATATCAGAAAAAAATTTTTTTGAACTAGCTTCAAGATAAATGGGGGCTCTGTTAGCACTGAATGTCCCACAAAACCTGATATGGAGCAAAGCAGTCAGGACTCGGGAGCTAGAAAATGCCCACCGATCAATATTCATTCATTCATTCATTCCCACCCTGTATCTGTTTCTGCAGAAGGGCACTCTCTGCTGCTTCTCTGTCTCTCTCTGCATGGTTATATGGCCACCCTTATTCCCTGTGGTCTCTTATAGTTCTAGTCCCAGCTATCCAGGGAGCCCTTAGCTGCCTCTTGATTACAGTTCCAAGAGGGAAATTCTCATTGACTCCGTTTTGTTAGGGTGGCCGCATCTGAGCCAATTCACTATGATCAGAGGTGTCAGGATCCCATAAAACAAGCATGGCTTCTAGGGGCCACTCCTTCAGGTAGGAGCAAGGCGGTGAGGAGGCCAGAAAAGGGGACGATTATTGAGAGCTGGGCAGGTGGCCGACAAGACAGCTACTGCCTACTTCAGATTTATCCTTCCAAATTTGCAGTCGATTATTATTATATATCCTAAGATGATAGTTTTCACTACATATTAATAGCTCTAATTATTATTATTATATATAATAATTATTATTATTATATATCCTAAGATGATAGTTTTCACTACATATTAATAGCTCTAATTTTAGAAGTAAGGTAGCCTGTTTCCTGCACCAATAGCTATGATTTAAATATCTTTCTTTCTTAAAAACCAGCAAAAGTTGAGAGCAAATGTGATATCCTTTTGAGTCGTTATCCATTGTTAAAAGTTTACTGCGTATTTCATTCTGACCTAGAATATAGCTGTGCAATGGATCTAGAGATCAGTGGGTCAAACTAGACACATGAGGACCAAGGATTCAGATCCTCCTGTAGACTGATATTCTGGGGAAAAAAAGAAAAAAGAAACCAATAGATTTCTTGGGTAGAGTTCTGTAGAAGGGTTTGATTCCTGGAAATATGTGAGGTTCCTAGAAAACGAAGCAGAGGCAAATTTTTCAGAAAGGAAATATCATCAAGTACATTATATGGCATAACTGTGAAACAGATTCATATAGTCATAATAAGATAATCTCTGAATATTGATTTAACCAACTAAAGGGATTACTGAGGAGGTATAAAGAGCTATACATTCATTTTCCGTAGAAAGAAGGCAGTCATCTAAATTTTAAAAGTTGAGATGGAACCATATATAGATATTATTCAGAAATCAGCAATAAGAGTCAGAAGAAACATCTAAAGGAGTTGAAGGTGGTTGCTCTAGGCAGGGAAATTCCTGGGAGAAGAATGGAACAGTAGGCTGTCATTCTACATCCTGAGCCTTTAAGTTCTATTTGATTTAAAAAACTATCTGTAGGTGAATTTTGATAAAAATAAAAATTAAATTAAAAACTTAAAATACTGGAAAGAATAATAATCTTCATAGTCTCCTGATCCATTTCTTTTTGGGATTTATCTGATATGGTTTTTTTTTTTTTTTTTAAGGAGAATAATTTCCTTAGTAGCTATTTGCCTAAGTACAGATATCACAAAACACCTCTCCAAGGGCGTCTGGCAAATTGTCCTCTCTTTTAAGTAGGATATAGAGTGGGAATCATCACTATTAATCAAAATAATTGTCAGACTTAAAGTAATCTTATTTGGGCATTTTGTCTTATTTCCCTTCATATCTGGGAGAGTAAGATCGCATTACTCAACTTACCCAGCCACACTGCTAAAAATAATTCCTTGTATATTGCATGCACTCAGGAAGTGGTTTGGTTAATTGAAATGAGAAATAATCAGGAGTTTTAACAAGGGCAGTTGTATTAGGTGGGGTTCTCCGGAGAAACAGGACCAATAGGATATGCAGGGTGTGTGTGTGTGTGTGTCCCACTGAATTTACATGATTTATCTGTCTGCAGGAGGATCCAAACTTCTCATGCGCCTGTTCTGATGTAAGCCTGTGGGTCTGTAATTCTGCTGCATGGCTCTATCCTCGGTCTTCCTTCTGCAGCTGTGCTGGAGATTTCCCTTCATTTCTTCTGTGTTGGATGCCTGTTTCCTAAATCCTGCGTGTCCATTTTTCTTAGTTTATTTGCGTGTTTGGTAGAATAAATGCTCCAGTAGCTCCTAACAAGGATTAATGAGGAAAGTAATTTTTTTTTGAATGTTGAATGTCTCAAACAGTCTTTATTGCATAGTGCTAAATTTATTTCACCATTCTCTTCTAGCAATACTCATTAGATTTTGTTTGCTTTCTTTTATTTTAATATCCCAGAAGCTTCATCATTTCTATATCCCTCATTTCAGAAAATTCCATGACGATATACTTTTTGTAAAATAATTTTTCTGGGAATTTCGTGGGGCTTTTTGTCTGTAGGTGACTGTTCTTATTTCCTGGGAAAATCCATAAAATACCTTCAAGCGACATCTAGCCCAGTGTTTGACTGGACAGCCAGACCTCAAATCCCGCCCAGGTGACCTATAAAACTAACCAGCACCAGCACCCCATGTTGACTATTGCACGTCAGCCCTGTACCTGTTGAGTAAAAGTCTTCTCTGGCTTAACTTCTAAAGAGAAAACTCACTGTCTCCCCTCAAAATGTGAGAGCGAAAACCTTCTGTTTGGGGAAAGACACTTGCCTGCAGAAATCCCTGGAGTGTTCAGTTTCATTTTTTTTCCCCTGAGTTACACAACCTGAATCAAAGCTTATTGTTAGCCTGTCCACTTGCAAGTGCTTAGCTTCTACCTGTGGACATCTGTCTTTGACTACCATTTCCTCTTTTGTTTTTTTTTTTTTCCCTTTTATTTCTTTTTTGGACTTCAGAAGGAAAAAAATTTTCTGTCAATGATGCTTTACTGAGAAAAGTTACCCTAGTGTTTTCTCGGCTGTCGTCTTTTCAGATCAAATCCTTGCAGCCATGCTTGACTCTCTTTCCCCCACAACTCTAGTCCCTTATTAAAGTCTATCTTGTTGGTTTTACCTTCATACGGATCTAGAGTTTGACCCCTTCCCACCACCCTCATTTTACCAATCTCGGCCTAAGCCATGGTCATTTTTCTCTTGGCCGAGTCCAACGGCTGCTAAACTCCCTGTTTCTCCTCTTTCTCCTTTTCTAGTGTCTTCCCAGCAAACAGCCAGAGTGAAGCTGTTCAAGTTCAGCCACATCAGGAAGTTCCCGCTGTGGCTCAGCGGGGGTTACCTACCCGTCTAGTATCCATGAGGATGCGGGTTTGATCCCTGGCCTCCCCCCGAGGGTTAAGGATCCAGCATTGCCCCAAGCTGCTGCATAGGTTGCAGACTCGGCTTGGATCTGGGTTGCTATGGTGTAGGCCAGCAGCCACAGCTCTGAGTCACCTCCTAGCCTTGGAGCTTCCATGTGGCGCAGGTGCAGCCCTAGAGAGAAAAAAACAACAAAAATAAACAACAAAGCAAAGTTCAGCCAGATCACATCACTCCACCGTCCACTGGCTTTCCATCATTGTTAACTAGACAACAAAGTGGACGGCCTCTAATGGGCCCTATGATCTGTAATGCCTGTGATCTACCAGAACTCATTTCCAGGTCATCCTTCATTTCTCTCCAGCCCACAAGGCTTGTTGCTTTCCTCAGATTTTTTTTCTTTTTTTCTTTCTAGGGCCACACCTGCAGCAGCATATGGAAGTTCCCAGGCCAGGGATCAAATCAGAGCTGCAGCTGCAGGCCTAGCACCACAGCCACACAACATGGGATCCAAGCTCTATCTAGGACCCACACCACATCTTGAGGCAACACCAGATCCTAAACACATTGACCTAGGCCAGGGATTGAACCTGCCTTCTCACAGACACTAGTCAGGGTTTCCCAACCCACGGAGCCGCGATAGGAACTCCTCTTCAGATTGCTCAGTGCTCTATTCCAGGCAGATGGAACACATCTCCGTGGGGTGGGGGAAGGATGGGGTCCACCTATTCTTCTGGAACCAGTGAACAGTTACATTGGAAAATAACTCAAGGGCTGCCTTCTCTTTTTAGGCCTGGCATAGTGCAAGCCTGTGAGTGCTTTTCTAGCTCCATACAGGGAGGATGCGGCCTTCTACTTTGCAAGGGAGGAAAGAAAACAGTGGCTCAAGGACCTCATGCCTTTTTTTTTTTAAGCAAAACAAGATATTCTGTACACATACATGTAGCCTGTGGAAAAGTCAAAGTGTGCCTGTGGACCTCTTTTTTTTTTTTTCCCCCCCCTGATTCTGCATTCTTCTGGCTTCAGAAACTACTTTGAATTTTGTTTTCTGGGTTTGATTGTCTTTGCCTGTGAAATTTACATTGGAAAAAAAAAACAAAAAAAACAAAAAACCCTGATCCTGAAGGAGCGTTATTATAAACAGATGCTTCACAGTAGCCAGCCCTGCAGTGCGCACATTAAAATGCACTGTGGCAGTCTGAAGCTCCCTTTCTCCTCCTTTAAGTACATCTGGGAGCCCTGGATCACACACTGCAGAGGGGAGCACCTCGATGATGTATAGGAGCAGCGGAGTGCAGAGGGAGCAGCCTGGGGTAGACAGGTGCATGAGGCAACCTTCGGACTCCAGCCTGCCTTTTTCACTGGTGATTGTAATCATCACTGGCCGTCCTAGACTATTGCGCATGGACTCTTGTCCCACTTTTTAAAAAGCATTACTAAGGAAGGTGCGTCTAATGAAACCTCATGTATTATTAACCTAACCTTACTATGAATGTACAAGGAATAGGCTTAATTCAACGAAAATTTATAGGCAATTTGTTAAAGCAGCAGTGCACATTAGAAGGTGCATTAGAGCCACATTGGTTTTAATATGCCATTCAATAACTTGAACAGAGGTTAAAAATACTGCTTAACCTCCATTAAGTATTTTAAAAATGCTTTAATTTAAAATTATTTGGAGTGTATGTACACATATGAATGTACACATCCCCATACTCATAAATAGAGCACTAAATATGTTTTTCTGGTTTGTTTTTTTCAGAACTAGATGACCTCATAGCATTTAGCAGCAGCCACTTAATCAGAGGCCAGGCAGAGAAAGGCAGGGGAGGGTGTCAAGGCATCCTGAGCCAGTGACCCACCCTTGTCCTTGAGAACTAGAGGCAGAGAGGGTTTATTGAGGACTCTGCAGCTTTGGAATAAAATAAAGGCTAATTTATAATGAAAACAGCTTCACATGACATGTTTTGTGCTAATAGGACAATTCCTCATGCCTCCCTCTGGTATTTACTTTTGGTTTGCTTTTATAACTCATACAGACTATTAGAAGGTAAAGGAAAGTATCTTGTCTCATCAAGAAGCATATCATATCTGTTAAGAAATGAGCTCGTAAACCAGAATTGCATGCAAGACCCTGCTGGTGGATTTGGAAGTAGATGGCTGATAATCCATTAAAAACCAGTGCCTCAAAGTTGAGATCCAATATTGCCATGTGTCCTAGTGTTTGGTCAAACGGCTTTCCAGATTAACATGTTTTTCACAAAAAGATCTCAGAATAAGAGCCTTTTCTTTAATAAACCACCAGCAAAGGATCTTTTCCTATACACAGTTAGGAAAAAAGATATTAACATTATTTAAACTTTAGGAAAGCCCGCTTTCTTTGAAAGCTGCCTAGTGAAACTTTGAATGATGATAATAGATATTTACTAAAGTATATTGATTGCCAGAACCTGGAATACAGTTTTATCTAAAAAATCCCATTTAATAGGCATGCTGTTTCTATGATGGAAGGACCAGTATTGCTTCCTTTTTATAGGAGGGAAAATGGAAGCTTATTTAATGGAAGAGCCATGTGTAAGTCCACATACATCTGACCCCATAATCTGTACTCTGAAAGAGTAAACTTTTTCTGAATAACTCAATGTCTATCATAAATATTCACTTAATAAATATTTGAGGGGTGAGTTAAAATAGGTAATCTTACATGTGTTTGTAATTCCCCCCACCCTCAAATTTATTTCAACCCATGATTCACACTCCTGCTTCAGGTCCTGTGGTATATCATTTGTTGTACTGAATTTGACTAACAGTTACAAATTAAAATTAACAGAGTTGTGGGAGGCTGCAGTGACCAAAAAATGAAGAGCTAACTGAAGGACCTAGAGTGGGGTTATTCCATGGACCAAGTTGGAGTAGTCTTTGAGATGGTCGCCGTGATGTAGGATAAAGACTTTACATCATACATGTGATAAATATTAAGACTGAGAGAAATGAGAACGAAGAAAATAAAAGTTTTGCTGTGGATTATGAATGCCCAGACATAGCTAGGTACGGCAATCCCTAGGACATAATCAGAGCTGTCCTAATTTATATTCATCTGGTATTTTAAAGAGGAGCAGATATCCACCCATCCATCTATTCATCCATCCTTTCAGCCATTTATCCATTTCATTCATATATCCATTTTTTTTCAATTAACATCTGTTGAATAAATTACTATACACCAGGGCCTGTGCTGCTGTAAAAGTAGACAACCGTAGATATATGAAGCTATTATGGTATAGCAGGGGAAACGGATTCATATGTAAACACATTGTGATAGCTTCAATATTAGAAATGTGCAGTAGAGAGAAGTGGTGAAGTGAAGGGATTGAGTCATTCTTGGAGGATGGGAGACAAAACCAACTTTAGCAGAGAAAGTGTTTCCTGAGCTGGATTTTCAAAATAAATAGGAGTTGGCAAGGTATTCAAGCAGGGGAAGCCATCCAGGAAGAAGGAATCGGAGCAGGGCATTTAAAATATGGCTAAACAAAAATGAGTTTTGGGGAGGTCCCGTCGTGGCGCAGTGGTTAACGAATCCGACTAGGAACCATGAGGTTGCGGGTTCTGTCCCTGCCCTTGCTCAGTGGGTAACGATCCAGCGTTGCAATGAGCTGTGGTGTAGGTTGCAGATGTGGCTCAGATCCCGCGTTGCTGTGGCTCTGGTGTAGGCTGGCAGCTACAGCTCCGATTCGACCCCTAGCCTGGGAGCCTCCATATAAGACCAAAAAAAAAAAAAAATGAGTTTTTAAAACGTTGAAATAGAAATTGTAGCTTGAGGTGAATAATCATATTTATTTATGCATACGTTAACATTTGGTCAAATCTATGAATAGTGATGTTAGCATTATATTTATTAGCATTGTTTTATATACCCAATTTAGGGGGAGGGGTTGGCTGCAGAGTGGCATGTGGAAGTTCCCGGGGCCAGAGATCAAACATGCTCCACCGCAGTGGCCTGAGCCACTGGTACTCTGAAATTATTACTTCCAATTACCATTGTCTACTACATTTCATCTTGCAAATACTGATTTGCAAACCACTTCTAAAACAGTCTTTTGTTGCCTGGGTGTAGATGAGCCACAAACTCCTTCCCAGACTCTTTCCTTAATGCCATGTCCAAGCTGAGAATTGTTTCTCTAAACAGCTCATCGTTAGTGCTTGGTCCCAGCTCTGCCCTCCTTTTCTGAATAAGACCTAGAGGTTAAACCTGTTTTCTTTCTCCCATTTCCAGACCTTAGCAAAGCCTCGTTGTTCATGGTCCTCAGGAGGGACATTGCTGGGAAATGGGCTCTTCTTTATGTCCAAGACAGGTACCGTCCCGCAGACACAGCCGCTGCAGGAGATCATACCAGCCGCCTGGCTAATAACTTTGAACTCTACGGGTTCTGTAAGCCTCCTCCCGGAGAAAGCAATGCTCTTTTATGAGATGATGACTTTTCACATGAGCTTTATGACACGTTGTTTCTCCCACGTGTCTTGTTTGGGACCAGGAGTTAGCTCGGAGAAAACTGGAGAAAAGAAGAGACTTGAGTGGGCTGATGTGTGCTATGTGAAAGTGAAGTCTCAGCGCCGAGGGCTGGCACGTGGTGTATCGCGTGTCTATTGCCCACGCGTCAGAATGTGGTACAGAATCACTGATGGAGAAACATCTCCAAAGGGTCAGTTCAGACCATGCAGACACACGGATGTGAAACATGCAGGGAAGCTGGTGGAGGGAGATCAGAAATCTACTGCGTTGAAAAAAAAGTAGAGAGTAAGGTCAGTTACCTTTAAGCAGCATTCAGGAGCTGAAGTTTAAGTAGGAGGGACGGGGAGCTGTTTCCTATAGTCAGGCGTCATAAAAGGAGAGGTAATGATCTAGAATTAGATTCAGGTAAAGGGAGACGTGATCGTTAAGCAGGAAGGTACCCGAGTCATCCTAATGAGAACTGCTTAAAAATAGGACAGCTAAACACTGGTGGGTTACCTTTTATAATACACCTGAAAGTGGGGAGGGAATTAACCCCAGGAAAAGTCCAGTGTAGCCTTTTCCTTGAAGTTCTAACCTCCAGGTTACAGGTTCCCTGGGTACTTGGCACCTTTCTTATGCTCTGCTTACATCTGTGGTCTTTTTTATTCTCCAAGACTTGCTCAGCCCCATCTTCTGCACAAAAATCTACCCTCCTGGTCTTTACAGATTCATTTAATCATTTCTTGCAAAAAATCACTCCTAATTGTTCTAAAAAAACCCCCAAAAAACCCCTGTGTGGCTGGAAGCTATTTCAATAAATGCAAATTAATTCTACTTCAAAGTATCTGTGCTAATGGGTAATTCACCCAAATTGGAGAGCTGTTGGTACACTCAGGATGCCATCACCATGAATCTAAGGACCTAGGTATCTTCCCAGGAAGGGAAATACATAGAATCACAGCCATAATGGTCTTGAAACCAAACTAGAAGCTGTCTAACTTTGTGATTTTGATCACATGATGAGTCAGGTAGGAGAATGTGTAAGAACTGCCATGGCCATTCTTTATTTCTGGAAATACCTGTAAGGCAGATTGCTGTCAGTGGATGCAAAGAAGCAAATGACCTAATCTAGTTGTAAATTCCTATAAAAAATGATAGTCTTAGTTCTCTCCAACTGAATGGCCCAGATTTTGACCTTCTTCCTTTTCTATTTCACTCTTTCTGAGGCTTTTTAAGAGAGAATATGCGGGGCCCAGGAAAAGAAAAACAACTTGTGGATGCCTGGGAAAGAAGGGCTTGTTTTCAGCTAGAGCCTCAAATGAGGTGTGCAGTGTTCCAGTAGCTTTTTGTTTTTCCTCTAAAGAGTAGATTACACAGAATGTTCCCTTTGTGCTCATGTGCATTCTCTCTTTCAATATCACTGATACTTTATATGCCTAAGTTATTGATTATAGCAATTGCACAGTTAATTCTCATTCACCAGAACGTTACTCATTGTTTTATAAAATTCCTTGTACCATTATGCATATGCTTGTGTGTGTATATAAGTCTGCATGCGTTTGTATGTACATATGCGCCTACTTGCAAATACGCATATCACAGAGCACTAAGAACCATTTCTCCATTGTATGCCTGTCCCATCATCCAAATGTCCAATGCATTTCTAAGTTTATACGTGTTCCACCTTCTGGGTCCAAGAAATTTTGAAAGTGTTTTTGAATCATATTTTTATTTCTCCTCTTTTCCTATAAGCCAAAGGATGGATTTTATAATTAAATTCTGTTTCTTTTCTTTTTTAAAAAAAATATAGCAGTTATGGGGACCCATTCCTACCTAGTCCTTTGGAGTGGTTTTGTGAATTCCAGTGTTTGAGTACCTGCTTGTGACAAGCACCATCCTTGATGCTGGGGACATGGTGAGACATAAATCAGATGAGGTTCCTGCCCTCATAGAGGTTCCAATCTGGTGGAAATGAGATTAATTAAAATTGTCATCAGCATCTTATGGGAAATGAATAGAATGCTATGAAAACTAACTTCACGTAGGTTGCTGGAGATGGTCACAAGTCCTGGGGTGAACTAAGCAGAAAAGGTGGGTCCAGATCATTTCATCAGACAGAACTGCCCATGGAAAGGGCTTCAGGCATCAAGAACTAAAAGAAGTATGACTAGGGCAGATGGGAGGAGTAGAGAAATGAAGCTAGGGACATAGGTGGGACCTGACTGGAGATTGGAGGCTGGGCTAGAGATTTCTTTCTTCTCCCAAAGGGGCCTAGGAGGTTATCAAATACTTTTAAACAGAGGAATGAGATGTCCAAGCTACATGGAAAACAATGGTTCCAGGTCCACTGTGAAGAACAGACTGCAGGGGGACAAGGGTGATTGCCAGTGGAAGAGACAGCCCTGGCAGCTGAGAGGCATAGATGCAAATCTGGGTTCTGTGACTTGTCCACTCCATCATCTTAGGAAAGTCTGTCAACCTCTCTAAACCTTCAGTTTTTTAGTTTACAGAATGGACACAATAATGCCTGAATTATTAGCCTTGCTGTGAGGACTAAATGAGTCCATGAATAGAAAGCTTTTTATGATAGCCTCTGGTACAGAGTTAACTATAAAAAGCTTAGTAGGACCTTTGGGGACGTAGCAGTGGGGATGGAGACTAGAAGGTTTAAAATTCTTTGAAGACGTTATTCAGAGGATTGGTCGTTAGCTAGATGTCCGGGCAGAGGAAGTGCACTCCGGGTTGCAAGTTCCAGCAAAATATAGGATGGTCAGTTAGATTTGAATTTCAGATAACGATGATTTTTAAAAATATAAGCAAAAACCACATGGGGCAGACTTTTCCTAAAAACAAACAAAACTTGTTTATCAGGAACTCAAACATAACTCAGCATCCTGTATTTTACCTGGCTACCCTACTGAAGATGACTCAGGATTCTAGGTGGTGCAACTGAATTGTAGATGGTGGTGCCATTTGCTGAAATGGAGATGATGAGAGGAGGAAGCAGTCTTTGGTGGAAAGATCATGAAGTAGGTTTAACATGCACTGAGTTGTAGGTGCTAGGAAGACACCCAGGACAATTATTTCGCAGCCTTTCTTTGGTCGTCGTTGTCATTTCCAGGCAAGAGCATGGTAGCCGCGTTTGTATGAGGTTTGAGGTAGTGCCGTGATGGGCGTTCCTTTTTTCCATGTAATCAAAATAATATTTTTGAAGAAAAGACTGGATAGGAAGTGTAATGAAAGCTCCTTATTTCTTTCTTTCCAGGTTTTTATATTTCTCCAGGTAATGCCACTGGCTGCCTGCCATGTTCATGCCACACCACTGGTGCAGTTCATGACATTTGTGATAGCTTGACTGGTCAGTGCCTTTGCCAAGATGCTTCTGTTACTGGACAAAGTTGTAACCATTGCAAAGACCTTCACTTTGGATTTGATCCTCAGACTGGAAGGTAGGCATTTATAAAAATTAATAGTTAAGTATTTTTCTTAAACTGTATTTGCAATTGCTTTTTTAAATTAACTGGATTTTTTTAGCCAGCTCTTTTGTAAAAAGCAGCTGATATATTAGCTTCATTTCTTGATATAGTCTTTTATTCTTTGTTGTCTGCTTTCGTTAGACATAGCAATAATCTTTGCCTATTTCCCAGAATTCCACAGTATAAGTTGCTATACATTGATGTATGTGCCCAGTATTCAGGTCTGGGAATATGTAACTAAATAAAGTCCTTTTTCCTCAAAGAACTAAAAATTTGGTGTGGAGAAAGACAGGTAAAGAAATATCCGTAGAAGAAAATTCAGACGCACACGCACACAGACTAGAATAGGCAGCATATGTGTGTGCATACTTTGTTCTATGTGGCCCCTGAATTTATTGCTTTTTAATTTATTAATTTACTTTATCCATTTATGTCCTTTTTGCCTTTTTACTTTGGGTTTAATTTATTTATGTATTTATTTATTTTTGTGTTTTTGCCTTTTCTAGGGCCACTCCTGCAGCATATGGAGGTTCCCAGGCTAGGTGCTGAATTGGAGCTGCAGCCGCCGGCCTACACCACAGCCACTGCAGCGCTGTTATCTGAGCCGTGTCTGCAGCCTACACCACAGCTCACGGCACCACCAGATCCTTAATGCACTGAGCAAGGCCAGGGACCAAACCTGTAACCTCATGGTTCCTAGTTGGATTAGTTAACCACTGCGCCGCAATGGGAACTCTGAGGTTTAAATACTGGCATATGAGAAACATATCTGTGTATTCAGTGAAAAGATTTTTTTTTTCCCAGTGTGTAAAGTACATTCTGAAAGTAACCACTTTTCAAAGTTACATTGTCTTTAATATTCTACTTCTTATTTCCTTTATATCTGTCGGCATTTACTTTCATGCATTTGTGTTTATTGCTATATTTTCTTAAATTTTATTTTGATTATAGTTGATTTATAGTGTTGTGTCAATTTCTGCTATACAGTATAGTGAGCCAGTCATATATATGTGGAATCTAAAATTGGCACAAATGAACCTATCTACAAAACAGAAACTGAATCATGAATAGAGAGAATAGACTTGTGGTTGCCAAGGGGGAGGAAGTGGGATGGACAGGGAGTTTGAGGTTGCTAGATGTAAACTGTTATGTTTGGGATGGATAAGCGATAAGGTCCTACTGTACAGCACAGGAAACTATGTCCAGTCTCTTGGGATAGATCATTGCTGTATTTTTGAAGATATGCTGAGATGCTAACTCCACATGTGGTTTTTTGTTTTTGTTTTTGTTTTTTTTTTGGGGGGGGGTCTGATCAGATTATGAATTAGTCTAGGGTTGGGCCTATATCCATGAATTCTTTCACGTTCAAATCCCCCAGAAACGAGTGTTGTGTCTGCACACATCAAGCAAATCCGTTTTTCAGTAAGTGTGCATATTTATAAATGTAAGTGCTAATTATTCAAGGGTTTGAGATTATTTTTTCAACTCCTGTCCACCTGCTGCTTGCCTTTTGTCCACGACACTCTCCATTAACACCTCAATGAGAGTGGGGACAGGGTGACAGGGTAAATTATTGAAAAAGAACTTAAACTAGTTAATTTGGCTGTCTACTAGAATTCACGTTGATTAGAAAAACTTTAACAGGATATTTTGAATATTTTTCCAAACAATTTTATGTTCTTATGACATATATATATTTTTTCAAATCCTCGTTGCTCCACTTCTGTTACAGTTGGAGTCTCCAGAATCTTGGCTAGTCTGAGGGCGTTACTACTCTTTTCTACAAATACTAAATCATTCTGAATTAATATAGAAAACACATGGTACAGCAAATGTTAAATAAAAAGTATTACCAGGATTTTGATTTCCACATCCTCACCAAGACTTAGTTTTTGCCTTTTTGATGATAGCTATTCTTATAGGTTGAAGGTGGTATCTCCTTGTGGTTTCCATTGGCATTTCTCTGATAATTAGTGATGTTGAGTACTTTTTAATGTACCTGCTGGCCATTTGCATGTCTTCTTTGGAGAAGTGCCTCTAAACATCCTTTGCTCATTTTTTAAAATTAGGCTTTGTGTTTTTTTTTTTTTTTTTTTTTGCTGTTGAGTTATATGAGTTTCTTACATATATTGGATACTAACCCCTTATCAGATAGGTGGTTTGAAAACATTTTCTCCCATTTTATAGGTTGTCTTTTCATTCTTGATTATTTCCGTTGTTGTGGAAAAGCTTTTTAGATTATGTCTTTTTGCTTTTTGGCCTGAATGTTGGTGTTAAAAACCACAAAATCATCTCCCAGACCCAAATGAAGAAGCTTTTTTCCCCTTTGTTTTCTTCTAGTAGTTTTAATTTCTGATATTACTTTTAAGTCTTTAACTGTTTTGAGTTGATTTTTGTATATGGTGATTTAAGGGTCCAGTTTTATCCTTCTTATAGTGAATATCCAGTTTTGCCAGCACCATTTGTTGAAGAGACCATCCTTTCCTCATCATGTGTCCCTGATACCCTTCCTGAAAATCAGTAGACTGATGTGCATGAACTTATTTCTGGGCTGTCTCATCTGTTCCATCAGTTTATATGTCTTATTTTTGTGCCGCTACCATATCATTTTGATTTTGATAGCTTTGTAGTATATTTTGAATGCCTCCAGTTTTCTTCCTCTTACTGAACTTGTACTTTTCAATTTGAATTGACTGTAGGACTTTCTATTACCCAAAGAAAGACCAGAAAAACTGTGCAGTTGACTTACTTTATATCTAGGTGGCAGACAGGGGAATTAGCCCCATGCAATGTATTTAAAGCATCAGTGAACAATGAAAGTAAAATTGATTTCTTATTCATTCTTATGACTCATGGCTTTCCACTCTACCAATTATTTTATTATCCTCCTTATTTCTTAAAATTCTTTCTTATTTTGGCTCCTAAGATTCTATTTCCCTGATTTGTTTGCTCTTTCTTTTGCTGATTAGTCCTCTTTAATTTGCTCTTTCAATTTACATATCTATGTTCATGATTTCAACCACTACATACATATAAATGACTCCCAAATATATTATCATCTATTCAGATCTCTATCATGGGCTCTAGACCTATGACGAGCTGTTTCTCCAAGTTTTAAATTTGGATGCCCCTCCTGCATCCCATTCTTTAGATAGCCAACACAGAATAAAGTCCCATTTGAACTACTTTCCTCACCTCCACCAAAAATGGAACAATAAAAGGCTTATGCCATCATCTTCTTAGTGAAGGGAGTATAAACGTCAATGTAACTCTTCAAGTCCTAACCACCCACACGTGAGCAGGACTCAGAATGCTTTCAGATTGGGCAGGTTTGGTTCGGATATTGTCCATGGGCTGCTGCTGGAAAGAGCTATTGAAAGCAAGGGCCATCATATATAACCCAGCTCCTCCGAAATAAATAGAAAGAATAAAGCCTCTCTTGACCACATAGGGCCCAGGGAATCAATCACACGGAGTGCCTGTCTAGAGTTGACCCTTCTCTTCCACTGATGAATTCTACTGTCAAGTCTCACTTTAACATGGATGGTGGTTCCAGAAGAAACCCTCTCGCACAGAAGGTCATAGAGAAAGATATTTGAAGATGTGACAATGAGAATTACTTGAGTTGTACTTTTGATTATCATTGAGAGGTGATGAAAATGGGTTTTATTCTTTTTATGTTGTCCATTCCTTTCCTGAATGGTGTTGAAATCTCTTTGCTGACTTGTGGTTGTTATTGTGTAGATACACTAACATTGACTATTTTGAAAATGTGTGCGAAGATGGCAAATATAAGTGGGCTTCCTTCAAGTGTAAGGAATTTTTATTTGCTGAATGAAATCCACTCATAGTTGAAATGTATACAGACACAGTATAAGAAAATAACTATTTATGCCCTGATGTTACAGTTTTTTAAAAGGAAAGAAAGTTATCTAAAGTCATTTGAATGTACCTTGAATGAGGCACTGTAGTGGGTACTTGCAAGTATAAATTGATTTCAAATTAATTTTTAAAATTCTACAAAGATTTAAGTATTTTATTGTTAAGCGAGGTGAAGATACAAGTATCATTGTACCTCTCCATTGATTTAAAAAATAAATTGGCTTTCTCGTCTTCTTTTTCCATTTATATATTCAGGGGATTTTATTCGACTTCTCCATGAAGTTCACACATATTCTTTACCCTACTCCATCTTCTCTTTATGGCACACAGCTATGTTTGCTATATTTTTCTCTTGGCTTATTTTATACACCGTTTTTTTTTAATATTCCAAAAGGAAAAATAAATATAAAACAGGCCCAGGCCCTAACCTACAGCAGCAGCAGCAGCAGCAGCAGCAGCAGCAACGACAGAAAAGGCACCAAACACAACAGTGACACACTGGAAAATCATTTCCCTGTTCTCATACAAGTACTTCATTCTTCAAAAGTTCTCCATCACAAAAAGGAGGGCATGTATTTTAAAAAGCTGATCCAAGTGCAAAAATCACTCCATTTACCTTTGACACATAAAGCAAACACAGTTTAATGAGGTTTGAAAACAAGCAAAAAAAGGTCTGCGCATTGGAAACAGTAAAGCAAAATAAACAAATACATAAACAAGTATATCGTGTTTGTCTAAACCAAAAACAATGAGACAAAAATGGGCCACATTCAGTTTGTCTCTTTTTGACACGCTGCTCCCCGGCACTGTCCTCGAGCTGACCTGTGGCTGGGAGTCCTCCTTCCCGTGGTCACAAGGCAGCTCCAGTTCATCTGGTCTACCACCACGTTTCTCACGTAATGTCCGCACATCACAATCCCCCAGAGGGTTCTTCCCTAAAGACTTCTTTTCTCTGTATTCATTAGGTACATATTGTCTTTTTTGGAGCTTTAAATAGTCAGTCGTATCACTTCTTGTCACTTACTTACCAGCTGACACCCAGTGAACTGTAGCTTCCCTCAGATGGTCAGGAATTGGGATCTAGGCTGGCCAGGGAATCTAAAGGCTCAGACCTTTAAAACAAAGTCAAATTCTTCTGTGATCAGAGTATTTTGAGTTTGTCTGCAAACATTCTCTGTTTGAGTCCTAAGTTATCTGGTCATCCTTTCCCATGCATGCTTCCCTTGGGTCCCAGTTGGTCTTTGAGAACCAGATCAAAGGCTTCAAAGGGAAGCAGATAACTTTTTGTCCACTCATTCTTTTCATGGTGTAATAGTGGAATTTTGGGGAATGCGCCTCACAGATTCTTGTTCTGTGGTGACTATTAGACAGCTAGCTCTTATCTAGGGTAATGGGGTAAAAGCACCCCACGCCTCTCATCATCCAGGGCTCTAGCTGGGGCTCACGCACAAGCTGGTGGCTGAGTTCCCATGAAGTAAGCAGAAGGCTGCTGGGACACTGGCAGCCCATGCTTGGAACTGCCACAATATTATGTTTGCCTTATTGGCCAAAGAAAGTCACAGGCCAGCCCATATTCACAAGTGGAGAAACAGATTCTACTTTGTGATGGGGGAATTATACAGTTAATTGCAAAGGACCTGCGGAAAAAGAGAGGTAAGGAATTATGGTCATTTTTACAATCTACTATGACTATGAATAGGTAGATTCTCCTCTGATACAGACTCTATAATGTTAGTTTTTATAGTATAGTAGCATTTATTCAATGTGATATAATAGGAATCATGCAACAGTGGGCATCAGGAATATTTATGGCCTCATTATCGCTTTTCTACTAGACCAGGCATGTTAATTTCTTATTATTGCTGTAATAATTATTCACTACAAATGTAGTGGCAGAAAACAACATGAATTTATTCGTTTGTTTGTTTATTTAGTTGCACCTGTAGCATTTCAAGTTCATAGGCTGGGGATCGAACCCATTACATAGGAGTGACCTGAGCCATGGCAGTGACAATGTCAGAGCCTCAACCCACGAAGCTACCAGGGAGCTTCTAGATGTAACTGTGTGTGTTGTTGTTAGTATAGCGAGACTTCTGGGATTTCTTTTTCTTTTAAACGTTTGATCTTGGTGACCAGTGTGTCGGGCATGGCCCACGTTCCCTGTGATGAGGCGGAGTGCCAGCAAAGGAGAAGGTGGCTGGGGCCCCAGTGCAAAACCGTGCTTAAGTAAGCTCTTCTCCAGGTGACAGGAATGTCCCCACTCAGATGGCACTGTTGCCTGGACACAAGGGGGTTACTGCCCAGGTCCAGTTCTCATGCCTCCCTTTATTCATGAGAAGCTTCACCAGGGAGGATGGACCGGGCACTGATGATGCCTTCCTTCTTGATGAGACAGTGCCTCCCACTTCCTCTCCAGTAAAGCGTGTGAGTATGGCTTTCAGCTCAGACGCACAGGATGTCCAGGCCCCAGATCCCCGTCATATAACTCCGACTCCAGTTCTAAGAGAACCCCATGCTACTAGCAGGCTGTGAAGAAAGGAAAGCTAAGAACCTCAGTGGAAACCACACCTCCACTGCAGAGGTGGAGTGGGAAAACCTTAACCAGGGGAAAACGAAATCCCTCTAGAGGGCATTCGAACACTCCTGGGATCCTGCACAAAAGTACTGAACTGAGAGAGTCCCCTGGTTGTCTAGTGGTTAAGACTTAGCGCTTTCACTGCTGTGGCCCAGGTTCAATCCTTGGTCTGGGAACTGAGGTCCCACATCAAGCTAGCCCCTACCCTACCCCCCAAAAAAATAGAGAAAGAAAAAAAGGAAAGGACTGAACCTAGAACTCTTCTGGCCTTGGGAAATCAGAAGTTCAGCCCTTTGAGAAGAATGATGCCTTCCTTGAAGAGACTTTAGCCAGAGGGACCGCTATGCCCATCAGAAAGGGCTCAGAAGAGTTAAATTATAGGTAGAGCTACATGTCCATTTGGATTTACCTGTGGTGCCCTAAGTTAACGCTTTCCTAGTGCCTTATACATTCCTTTATTCACCAGTATTTATTGAACACCTACTGCGTTGCGTGTCTTTGTGCTGGGAACTGATGGGAGAAAACTCTGTCCAGTTTCTCCAGTTTGCATTAATACTCAATAATCCTTGTCCAAAAGTCCACATCAGCCTGTGGTCTCTTCCTCTTCGTTCTCCACGTTAAGCCGTGTCCCCATCATCTACTCCTCAGCAAATTAGAACACTTGGAGTAATTCTATGCCCATCTTCCCTTATTTGCTTCTCTTTTCAATTCGTCCACCCCATCCTACTGATTTTACCTGCTTAAATATTTCTTAAATCTGTCCCACTCCTATCGCCATCACCAGTGCACCTAACCTAGCAATATCTTACCCCTGCTTACCTTTCTGGCTTTGTCGCATCCTCCCTGTTGTGATTTTATGTCCCCAAATTTTGGATTGCTTAAATTTTGCACCCTCTCCTGCTATATCTTGTCTATTTTCTCCCACTCCCTGAGTGGCCTTTTTCCTATTCACCTTTTCATATTCAGCCCAAACGCCTTCTCTAAGCTTCCTTCTCACCACTCCTTTCCCTGTCTCCCTGCATCCTGTACCACCAGACTCAGTAGTTGGCCCTTTGCTGTGCCTGGAAGGAGTCTGCATACATCTTTATTGATGCTCTTTCCATTTTTCATTTCTCACTAGAATGTGAGCTCCTTGAAGGCAGAGAAGGACAATCTGTCTCATTCATCTTCACGTCCTCAGTGCTTTGTCCAGCCCTGGAACATAATTGGTCCTCAATGAGCATTATTTATGGCAATCAATATCCTTTTGTGTGTGTGTTTGTGCTTTTTAGGGCCGCACATGCAGCATGTGGAAGTTCCCAGGCTAGGGGTTGAAACGCAGCATGAGCTGCCAGCCTACACCACAGCCATAGCATCACCAGATCTGAGCTATGTCTGTGACCTACACCACATCTCACGGCAATGCCAGATCCTTAACCCACTGAGCAAGGCCAGGGATGGAACCAGCAACCTCATGGATGCTAGTCGGGTTCGTTATCACTGAGCCACAACAGGAACTCCTTCAATCAATGTCTTTGAATCAGCTTGATGGTACCTCTGAGTTGAGGCCCCAGACAGAAGAGAGGTGTCCAAAGAGCAATGTCAGGAGAATCACCTATGATCTGGACTGTATCCCTGAGCCTCCTATGGCAATAGCTCTTCCTCATGTGATGAACTTTCTGACAATGAGGTGCATGATCGAAACGCGCTCCCTTCATTCACACTGATGTTTCTGCTTTAGTAGTAAGGGGATAACTCTTTCTCTTACTGTTTGCACAACCAGAAGAAGCTGCCTGGAAAGGAAAATATAGGAGAGCTGTGATTTAAGAGCCAGAAGCCAGTTACCTTCCTTTCCATTGCTTCCAGTAAATGCCGAGTTACACAAGGGCCCAAAGAGAACGGCACTAGCCAGGACTGGCAGAGATTAGCGATACTTGACTCCTGTTTTGTTTACCATAATGAACTGGTCAATAAACATCACAAATTGTTTATCTATATAAATCTTGACAGATTACTCTTTATGAAATCCATTTAGCAAGTGAGGTTTTCCCATAAGGATGAAAAATGAAGATTTTAAACAGATTGCGGGAGAAGCTCTAGCTGTACCAAGAGAGTTAGTGTAATAAAGGTTTCTTTATATTAATATTACAAAAACCATTTATCCTGAAAAAATCAATATCACAATTCATCTTAGTTTGGTGTTTCTCTTTCTAAGCTTAAAATGCCTTTTCCTTTATTATGTATAATTTTGTTTTAATAAACGTGCAATGTATTTCATTTAGGAGATGCTCTTGAGGAGGCATAAGTTATGCAGTGACATCAGACTTGTAGCTGATTTGCTAAAGCGTCTCAGAAACGTTTAAAATTATATTCGAGTGGCTGAGAAATTTGCAAGAATCCCTTTATGTAAACCTTAAGCACAAAATGAGCCCCAGTGTCCTTTAAGCTAGAAACAATTCAGAAAAGTCTCCCATGAACTTTATTCAGGTACATACCTGTCTTATTGAAGGCAAGCAATTATAAGAAGTCAGATAAGGCGCATATAACACTGGCTGGGATAAGAGACTATGAAATCAGGAAGTGTCACATTTAATTACTCAAAACTCTGCGTGCTTCCCTAAGAAGCGGTTTATTTATTCCATTTGGGTTTGGAACTTAATATCCCATGGATATTGACAGAGCTGACTTGGAGTTAAGCATGTAGCAGTTAGTGCGAAGAAAATAGATCTCCATCAAGAAAAGGAATTATGTTATACACTGGAAACTATTACTCCACATGTACTGTATGTAAAGTAAATGTGATTGTCTCATGAGTGAATGGTAATAAAAACTGAAATACTCGAGAGACACTTACTCATGAGTGGTGTGGTGATAGATATGTATGCATTGAGCGGAGCTGGTCTCTTGTTTATGCTTCCCAATGTGACATTAAAAGCCGACAACAATATCCTCTAAGTAATAGCATATAATGAAGTTAGAAGCAAATTAAATATTTTGTTGCTTCTGTAATTCCATTTTAATTTCCAGGCATAATTTCCTCCAGCTCTAATACGTAAATATCTATTTGAGATGAAGTTCGGCTGCAGTGTCTGTACATAATGGACACAATATAGTTGTTCATAGGGGAAAAAAAATGCCCTTTTATCGTGACATCAAAAGGGCAAACTACAGGATAGCGGTTTTCGAGACAAACTGTACTTTATTTATTCCCAGGGTGATATTAGTCCATAAAACAAATTTGCAGCTTATTTAGCAGCCTTAGCTTTTATCAGCTTTTTTTAAGGGTGTTGAATGATTACCCAGGAGATCACACCATAAAAGTTGCAGTGACAGGAAGTAACTATCTATCCAGCATCTTTGGTGGAAAATATAGGTGAAGCCATATGGAAAGTCTCTGATTAAAGGCAGTAGTTTTATTTATTTTTGTCTTTTTGGGGCTGCACCTGCAGCATATGGAGATTCCCAGCCTAGGGATCTAACAGGAGCTGTAGCTGCCAGCCTACTCCATAGCCACAGCAATGCTGGATCTGAGTTGCATCTGTGACCTACACCACAGCTCACGGCAATGCTGGATCCTCAATCCACTGAGTGAGGCCAGGGATCCAACCTATAACCTCATGGGTCCTAGCTGGATTCGTTTCCACTGTGCCATGATGGGAACTTCCATGAAATAATTCTTTCTTTTTTTTTAAAAAAAATTTTTTGGCATATAGTTGATTTCCAGTGTTGTATTATTTTTAGGTGTACAGCAAAGTGAATGGATCCTGCATATACATGTATCTGTTCTTTTTTTCCCGTATCGGTTATGACAGACTATTGAGTAGACCTCCCTGTGCTATACAGTGGGTCCTTGTTGGCTGTGAATTTTATGTACAATTGCGTGTATATGTTATTCCCAACCTTCCAATTTTTCCCTCCCCCCACCCCATGTTTGCCCTACGGTACACATAAATTTGATTTTGAAATCTGTGGGTTTGTTTTTGTTTTGTAAGTAAATTCCTTGTATTTTGATTAGATTCCACGTGTAAGTGATAGCCTAGGATATTTGTCTTTTTCCTTCTGCCTGACTTCGCTTAGAAGGATAATCTCTAGGTCCCTCCCTGCTGCTGCACATGGCACTGCTTCCTTCTTCTCCATGGCTGAGTAACAGTCCATTGTATATATGCCCCACATCTTCTTTATCCATTCATCTGTTGATGGACACTTAGATTGCTTCTATGTCTTGGCTATTGAAAATAGTGCTGCAGTGAACACTGGGGTGCATGAATCTTTTTGAATTACAATTTTCTTCAAGTATATGTCCAGGAGTGGGATTGGCGGATCATACGTGGTCTTGCTATAAGTACAGTTTCTCTTGTCTCATCTTTCAGTGGCGCCAATATTGCTTCCCTGACCAGGGACATTGGCATACCGTCTCTGTGTTTGAAAAATTCATTCTGAGGAAACAGGTTTTAGTTTCGATCACGGCAAAATGCCAAGACAGTTATTTTTAACAGGTAGCTTTGATCCAAGAAATTTAAGTTGAAATGAAGTTCTTTCTCTTTATACTGATAGCATCTTTTCATAGATCAGAATAATGCTCTATTCTCGAGTCAATGAGTCTAGTACTTAAAATAAAAAAAAGGAAGTAAGACATAGGTTAAGGCATCAAGAGTATTTGAACATATCTTCTCCCCTCTGTTTTCTTAGTGAAATTTAGTTTTTATGAAACTAAAGAATTGGAGTTCTTTTCACGGCTCAGAGGTCGGTGAACCTGACTAGGAACCATGAGGTTGTGGGTTTGATCCCTGCCCTTGATCAGTGGGTTAAGGATCCAGCATTGCCGTGAGCTGTGGTGTAGGTTGCAGACACGGCTCGGCTCCAGCATTGCTGTGGTGGAGGCCAGCAGCTACAGCTCCGATTCGACCCCTAGCCTGGGAACCTCCATATGCCATGGGTGTGGGCCTAAAAAGCAAGAAAACAAAAAACAAACAAAAAAAATAAACTAAAGAATTGCAAGATTTTTAGGGTGGACAATAATTATCATACCCAGTTTTCTATTTCACAACTGGAAAGATACTTGAAGAGATAATTTTATGGGTATCTAATCTTAAATTTTAGCTGTCAGGAGAACTGCTTTTGTGGGGATGAAAGTTTGCTGTGTTCTTAATTGAGCAACTATGTGCAAAAGGATCCATAAGGTGTATTGTGGCATGTAAAAGTAGCAATATAGGGTGTTCCCGTTGTGGCTCAGCAGGTTTTAAACCCAACTAGTATTAATGAGGACACTGATTTGACCCATGGCCTGGCTCAGTGGGCTAAGGATCAGTGTTGCCATGAGCTGTGGCATAGGTCACAGATGTGGCTTGGATCTGGTATGGCTGTGGCTGTCACATAGGCCTAACTGCAGTACTGATTTGACCCCTAGCCCAGTAGCTTCCATATGCCACAGGTGTGGCCCTAAAAAGCAAAAAAAGAAAAAAAAGCAATTGAACACCTTTTTTTGCCATTAATTAATATACAAAGAGAAGGCTTCATAGAGATTTTACCGGAGTATCATTTTGATAAAGGAATTTTTCTGTTTTGTTCTGTGTTTTTGTTTGTTTAGCTCAAGAATCCTCTTCAGTATATTGGCTAAAACAGACTCTCATTGTATGGTTTGTAGAAAGCTATAACCTATACCATGAATTTTTAATTCAAACGTCATTCTCTTTGATGGTTTGTCTTGTTTTCAGATGTCAGCCTTGCAGTTGTCACCTCTCAGGAGCCTTGAATGAAACCTGTCACTCAGTCACAGGCCACTGTTTCTGTAAACAGTTTGTCACTGGCTCAAAGTGTGATACTTGCGTTCCCAGCGCCAGCCATTTGGATGTGAACAATCCGCTGGGCTGCAGCAAAAGTAAGTGAATCCTGGTGCATTGCTGGTGTATGAAATGATGTCATGAACGGCACAGAGTCTCATTCATTTCTCGTTCCATCAAGAACCCATCAGCAAGGCTTGGGTGCAATGTGGAGAATTTAAGTTAGACGTGAAAAAAAGAATTATACCAAATGAAACTTGGGCTCTTTGCCTGGATTGGGTCCTTGAATATGGTTGTACGATTATATTAGTAGTGGGAAATTTACATTGGTTTGCTTGAATGGTATTACTAGTAAGGTTTACCCCAAATGAAGGGTTTTCCCAGAATATGGGACTTTTAGTGCAAACATTAGGACAGCCCTGGTTAAACCAAAATGATTGTTCACCCAGACACCCAAGAACATTCCAGGTAATGTCTATAACAAA
Source organism: Phacochoerus africanus (assembly GCF_016906955.1). NCBI lineage: Eukaryota > Metazoa > Chordata > Mammalia > Artiodactyla > Suidae > Phacochoerus > Phacochoerus africanus. The sequence continues at coordinate 11,978,250 of NC_062555.1, read as the reverse complement.
TGGAAGATTTATACTTATTTATTGTGAGATTTATGTTCTTCTATCCCCCAATTTTATGGCCAGTATGCTACTATTCTTTGTTTATTGATATTGTAGTAATTATTGTCTTATTTATCACCACATATTGTTTACTGCTGTAGTTGATATTCCCATCTTTGGGAATATCAATAAAGTTGCATTAGTTGTTTCAACTCTCACATTTTTGTTGTAACTCTTGGAAGGTAAAGGTTACATTGTATTGTCTTTTGACTTCTCAGCATTGTTCTCCAGTGCCTTGAATCGGGGCAAGGTCACCTGCAGTCCTACAATTTCATAGCATGTTGGTGATTTCTTTATATTTACTTCAAGTTCATATATCCTTACCTTTGCCAAGAGTCCAAAGAAATGCTTGCTGAGAACATATGGTGAGGGGCCCTCTATAATATGCTGCCCAATGCATATCCTCCTTGAGGCATCTTGAGACCATATCATTGCATCACAATGCTAGAATGCATGCTATGCACCACAAGTGCAGACAAATCATTGTAAACAGGCATGCCTGAAAGAGTGCCATCTTATTTAAGGGAGCAAGGGAAAAGTAATAAAATATTGGGCTCCGTGGCAACTATACTAGACATTGAAGGTGTGGAAGGCAAGGCACAGCTAATGATTAGTAAGGCATATTCAGCATTTGTACCTGTGTGTTTTATCTTCATCGTCCTGTGTTTCATTGGTCTCTCTGGATTTTAGTAGAAGTAAAACCGTAGGTATTTATGCTACTCTTGGGAAAGGCCCGTCATTATTGCCTTTGTGTTTAAATACAGTCTAAACACCGATCTGGGTTCATGGAACACTTAATTAATATTTGTTTTTCACCAATCAGCTACATAATTGGTTCGTGTGCAACAGGAATTCCAGCGCATTTCTTTGGATATAAATTGAAGATCACCATTCGTAATAGAATTGTGACAGCTTTACATACCACATATGGAATCTTAGTGATTTTTTTTATTGCTCCTGCCACCAATTTTGTGTGAAAATATTGACATCTGTTCCATTTTTTGCTACCTGTTCTTGCACCTGAGACACAGTCTAGGAATCACACCTCAGGCAAATGCAGATAGTCTGGTCACTTGAAAGCTGGCCTACATTTCTTAGTAGTGTGTAGACTTTTACTCCTACATGAAGATTTTCTTTTCTGGGCTAAACATTTTTGGTTGGTCCAAATGCTTCCAATTTTTAATAGTTTAAAATACTTCCATATTTACGGTTAGTCTTTTCAGGATATGCTCCTTTTGACTTTCCAGCTCTTTAAGATGGTGATATTTCGTATTGAACATGCTCCTCCAACTATTGTGGAGGTGGTTTTGTTTGTGATGTTTTATAACATTTAACAAAACATCGTGCAAAGTGAGAAACTCAGCATCAACAGAGATAATTAATGATAAAAAAAAAATTAGGATTTCTGCCTTCCGAGGAGCTCAAAACACAGTCGAATGATGGATACGATGGTAATAAAAGGACTGAAGGGGGGGAGCAGGAAAGTGCGAGCTGTGAAGGGAGCTGCTGTCTGTCCTATTCCCCTGTGATTTTCACACGGTCCTTTTCATTCCCCCAACAGCCAGACCAGCCAGCCTCACGAAGATAAGATGCTATTGAAGGGAACGTAGTGCTATCTATTGTTGAAACTGTGAACTACCTCAGGCCCATGTTTTTCTTTGTGTCCACATGATGTCAAGAATATATTTTCCTTAAATTGTATAATGTGGTGTGGTGTTCTTCTGTACAGTTTGGGAATCATGGGATTATAACGATTATCTTGGCCACTTCCATAGCCATTGACAAAAGTTTAGCAGTATCACCTGTGATGATTTTTTTTTTTTTTTGACAAGGAGTGGAGGTGGGGATCCTAAAATATAAATTCTGGGGTGGGAATCTTGGGGTGTAATTTCTAGACTACAGGAGAATTGAATTAAAATCAAATAGTTAGACCCTCTCTCATAATACGCTACCTTCATTGATTAGTTGTCCGGCCTTAGTGATGTAGTTGTCTCCGATGAATAATTGTTTAATGCGTTTAAAATGAGAGGCATTCTCTTTGATATGGAGAGAAAGAAACAGAATACATCTGAAAGGGATCTGCATGCTTTCCTATGAATGGCATTCCAGTTTGTCTTAAACGTTTGGCTATAAGCTTAACTAAACAAAACAAACATACATTCATAGCTCATTTGTATTGAAATCTTGACACTACTCACTTTTATGCTTATCCTTGGTTATCTATCCATCTTTTTATCATCCACATCTTTTTTTTTTTTCTTTTTGGGACCATACCTGCGGCATATGGAAGTTCCTGGGCTAAGGGTCAAATTGGAGCTGCAGCTGTAGGCCTACACCACAGCCACAGCAGTGCCAGATCTGAGCCACGTCTGCTACCAATGCCACAACTTGAGGCAATGCCAGATCCTTAGCCCACTGAGTGAGGCCAGAGATTTAACCCACATCCTCACAGCCACTGTGTTGGGTTTTGAATCTGCTGAGCCACAGTAGGAACTCCCATTATCCACATTATTTATTTCCATTTATCAGAGATGATCTCATAGCTCTCTTTAAAAAATATTTTTATTATGGTAAAACATACATCACACAAAATTTACCAAATGGACTCTTTTAAAATGTATGGTTCGAAATACGAAATACTTTCATAATGCTGTGTAGTCGTCACTACCGGCCATCTCCTTAGCTCTCTTCTTGTGAAGCTGGAGCGCTGAACCCATTGAACAATATTCTCCCCCCTCATTTCCCCCTAGCTGCTGGCGACCATGACTTAACTTTCCATCGCTATGATTTTGAATAATCTAAGTACTTCATATAAGCAAAATCATAAAGTATTTGCTTTTTCATTGCAGGCTTATTTCACTTAGCATATGTCCTCAATATTCCTCCATGTTTTAGCGTATGTCAGAATTTCCTTCCTTTTGAAGCTGAGCCCTATCTCATTATTTGTTTATACTACCTTGTGCTTCTCTGTTCATCTGTCAGTGGACACCTGGGTTGCTTCTATGCTTTAGCTTTTGTGAATAATACTGCTATGAACATGGGTATACAAACATTTCTTCAAGACTCTGCCTTTAGTTCTTTTGGGTACGTACTCAGAAGTGGGATTGCTGGGTCATACGGTCATTCTATTTTTATTTTATTTTCTTGAGGAATTGCCCTACTGTTTTCCATGACAACTTTACCTTCATACATTCTTACCAAAAGTGAACAGGGATGCCATCTTCTCTACATCTTTGCCAACGTTTGTTTTCTGTTTGTAGTAGCCCTCCTAATGTGTGTAAGATGGTATCTCATTGTAGTTTTGATTTGTATTTCCTCAGTGTTTAGTGATATTGAGCATCTTTTCATGTGCTCATGGACTATTTGTTCTTTGGAGAAATACCTCTTCAAATCCTTTGCCCATTTCTTAATTGAATTTTTTGGGTTAGCCCTGAGTTTTCTTCTAAGGCTTTTATAGTCTTAGGTCTTATGTTTTAAATCTTTAATCTGTTTTGAATTAATTTTTATAAATGGTGTTAGATTAGGGTCCAACTTCCTTCTTTTGCACATGGATATCCAGTTTTTCCAGATCTATATGTTGAAAAGACATTACTTCCCCTTTTGAATGGTCTTGGCTTCCTTGTCAAAAATCATCCAACTGTATATGTGAGTAGCGGGTATTCATTTCTGGACTTTTTATACCATTGTTCTATATACCTGTATTTATGCCTGAGGCGTATTATTTTGATTACTGTGAGTTTGTAGTATGTTTTGTAATCAGAAAGTATGTCTCTTCCAGCTTTGTGTTTTGTTTTGTTTTGTTTTTCAAGATTATATTGGTGATTTTGGGGTCTTTCAAGATTGCATGTGAATTTTAGTATGAGTTTTCTATTTCTGCAAAAAAAATGTCATTGAGATTTTTGACAAGGTTTCCATTAAATCCATAGATTTCTTTGGGTAGTATTGACATTTAACAATATTAAATTTCCTAATCCATGAATATGGGATGTGTTTCTATTTATTTATGTCATCTTTAATTTCTTTCAACCAAGTTTTATAGTTTTCAGTTTACAAACCTTTTGCCTCCTTGGTTAATTTAATTCCTAAATTATTCTTTTTGATGTATTGTAAATAATTGTTTTCGTAATGTCCTTTCCCGATCATTCATTTTTATTGTACCAAAATACAGTTGATCTTCGTTTGTTGACTTTGTACCCTACTACATTGTGGAATTCATTGATTATTTGCAAATGTTTTGTATGTGTGTGTCTTTAGAGTTTTCTGTATAAAAGATCATATCATATGTGATTAAGTATAATTTTACTTTTTCCTTTTTAATTTGGAGGCCTTTTATTTCCTCTTTCATGCCTAATTGCTTTGGCTAGAACTTCAAATACCATATGGAATTGAAATTGTGACAGCAGGAATTCTTGCCTGGTTTCTGATCCTAGAGAAAAAGCTTTCAGTCTTTAACCATTGAGTGTGATGTTTTCTGTAGGTTTTTCATACATGGATTTTATTATTTTGAGGTAGTTTCCTGCTATTCCAGTTCTTTTATTTTTTATTTTTTGAAAAGGTATTTTTTTATCAAAATTTTTTCTCTGTTAGATGATCATGTTTTAACTTTCCTTCATTCTGTTAGTGTGGTATATTGCTTTGATCAACTTAACGTCTGTTGAAACATCTTTGCATTCCAGGAATAAGCCCCACCTGGTCATGGTACATAATCATTTCAATATGTCACTGATTTTGAGTTGCTAGTACTTTGTTGAAGATATTTCCATCAGTTCAGGGACATTTTTCTATAATTTTCTTCTCTTGTAATGTCTTTATCTGGCTTTAGTATCAGGATAATGCCAGCCTCATAAAATGGGTTAGAAAATGTTCACCTCTCTTCAAATTTTTGCAAATTCACCAATTAATCCATTAAGTCCAGGGCTTTTCTTTGTTGTGAGACTTTTAATTACTTATTCAGTCTCCTCACTAGCATAAGCCTACTCAGATGCTTTATTTCTTTGTGATTTAGTCTTGGTAAGTTTTGTCTTTCTAGGAGTTTGCCCATTTTATTGATGTTTTATTCAATTTGTTGGTGTACAACATTATGAAAGTATTTAATATCACTGAACTGTACATTTTAAAATGGTTAATTTGACAAATTTTATGTTATGTGTATATGACCACTATAAAATTTTTTTAAGGAAAGCCATAAGAGCTTCTGGTGGAATTGGGGCAAAAGTCTACATAGTTGAAACTTTAGTTGATTGAAGTTGGGAGGGTCAACATCACAATTCCATCCTCCATCTGGGTGGGACCCTAGTTCCTGCACAAAGAAGATGTACTCTAGATGTATTGTTACCTATATTCCTTGACAACCAGGACCCAGCCCCAAGGCTGCACTATTGTTTCTTGACTGCCCCTCCCTTGTTTGTGCATTCCCTCCCTTAAGATCTTCAATTACTGAGACATGTTCAAGGGAAAATTTGTGAGCAGGCCTAAACCATGACATGGCTTAGGCCAAAATGGATTCTCTTATGTCAAGAAAGCCATTCCTGGTTCTCTTTCTCCAGGAACCCCTAACCTATCGGCTTAAAGAAATATGTTGTTTAATCTCCAAATATGGATTTTTAACTTGTTTTTCTGTTATTGATTTCTAGTTTAGTTCTTTTGTAGCATGAGAATATACTTTCAATTATTTATATACTTCCACATTTTTAAGATAGGTTTTATGCCCCACAATGTGGTCCATCATGTTTCATCTGAACTTGAGAAGAATGTGTATTCGGAGGAGTAGTCCATAAAAGTCAATTAGATCAGTCTGGTTCAATGTTTTTCAGGTCAGCTATATCCATATTCATTTTCTGAGTGCTAATAAATCTCTCAGTTACTGAAAGGGTGATGTAGAATTCTCTAATTGCAATAGGATTTATCTATTTTTCATTGCCATTTTATTGATTTTTGTCTTAAATATTTTGACAATCTGTTTTTAGGTGCATTCTATTCTTGAGCATTGACCATTCTTTTCATTATATAATGTTCTTCTTTTCCCCTATTTTAAGGTCTGAAATAAAAAAGAAGCTATTCCAGGTTTCTTTTGATTTGTTAGCATATTTTCTCCATCCCTTTATTCTTACATATCTGTTTCTTTACATTTTAATTGAGTTTCTTGTAGATCACATGTTGATGGATCTTGTTGTTCCATCCATTTCATAAATCTCTGTCCTGTAATTGTTGAGTTTTGGCCATTCACACTTAAAGTAATGACTGATACACCTAGGAGTGGGAATGTGGCCCACATGGTATCTCTATGTTTATACTTTTGAGAAGAGCCAGACTGTTTTCCTAAGTATCTGTGCTATTCTCATTCTCACCAGTATGTATAAAATTTCCAGTTTCTCCACATCTTCAAGAACACTAATTATCTTTTAAATTATAGCCATTATAGTAGTGTAAAGTGTTATCTCACTGTGGTTTTGATGTATATTTTCCAGATGACTAAGGATGTCAAGCATTTTTTCATGTGCTTATTGCCTGTTTTATCTTCTTTGGAGACATATTGATTTAGTTTTACCTTTTTTTGAGGGGGGTATTTTTCTTTATTACTCAGTTGTAATTGTTTTTTATATGTTATAAGTACAAGTCCTTTATCAGCTATACAATTTGCAAATGTTTTCTCCCATTCTATGCATTGTCTTTAAACTTTTTTTGATAGTGTCATTTGAAGCATAGTAGTTTTTAATTTTGAGAAAGTCTAATTTATCTTTTTTTTTATTTTGTTGCTCATGCATTCATATCTATGAAACCACTGCCAAATCCAAGATTACAAAAATTTACACTTATTTTTGCTGCTAAGAGTTTTATATTTTGGCTCTTCCACTTAGGTCTTTGACCTATTTTGAATTAATTTCTATATATGGTGTGACTTAGGCTCCAGTTTCATTCTTTTAAATGTGGCTATCTGGTTGTCCAACCACCATTTGTTTAAAAGAATATTCTTTCCTTTCATAATTAGTGTTCTTATTGAAAATTGGTTTTCCATACTCTAACTTTTTTTTGTCTTTTTTTTTTTTTTTTTTTTTTGCCATTTCTTGGGCCACTCCCGGGGCATATGAAGGTTCCCAGGCTAGGGGTCGAATGGGAGCTGTAGCCACTGGCCTACGCCAGAGCCACAGCAACACCACAGCTCACGGCAACGCCGGATCCTTAACCCACTGAGCAAGGGCAGGGATCGAACCCACAACCTCATGGTTCCTAGTCGGATTCGTTAACCACTACGCCACGACGGGAACTCCTACTCTGTTAACTTTTAACCTACATTTTAGCACAGTTTTATTAGCGATTGTTCTAAGAATTAGAGTGTACATCTTTCTCTGCCACAGATTATTTCAGGTTTATATAGACCTAGTTCTAGTAAATATAACAACTATGCTCCGGTATAGGTCTTTTTCTTTCCTTATTTTTGTATTGTTTATGTGCGCATGTGTATATGCATGTATATTACACTAGTGTAATTATTCTTTTAAATAATATGCTTAAAATCATTTGAGGAAAGGAAACAGGATATGAATAGAGAACACACACACTGTCTTTAATATTTACCTACGTATTTATGATTTCTGGTATTTGTCATACCCTCCCATCATTCCGGTTACTCTCTGTATCATTTCCCTTAGCCTGATGTATTACTTTAGTATTTCTGGTCTGTTATCAATTTTTCAAGTTTTAATGGGGCTAAACTGCTAACAGTGAATTCTCTTCATTTTTTTTTAAATTTTTTGAGAATACCTTTATTTTACTTGTGCATTTGATGGGTATTTTTTCCTATATGAAGAATTCTTGATACCAACCTTTTTTTTTTCTTTTAGGACTTTAAAATAGTCTAAATTTATCATTCTACTACTTTTGGTCTCCATTGTTTTTGTAAGCCTTTAATTGTATTTTCCTTCAACTGTGTATGCGTTGTTTTTCTCTTACTGCTTTCAAGATGTTGTCTGTGTCTTTCACCAGGTTAATTTTACCATGTCTAGGTCTGGATTGCTTTGTGTGCACCCTACTTGCATTATGCTTTTTGGAACTGTTGATAAGTATTTTCATTGAACTTGGACAGTATGAGACAGTATTTCTTCATATCTTTTTCCTCATTTATCTGTCTTTTCTCTCCTTTCGTAGTCCCCATTGCCCATGTGTTGGCACATGGTACATCTGACGTTTTATCACAGGACTCTGAGGCTTTTTTTACTTTTGTTCAATTTTTTTTTCTCTGTTATTTGGATTGGATAAATCATATTGCTATATCTTTAAGTTCTATCTATTGCTTTATATCAGTTTGCTGATTCTTCTTTCATTTCCAATCTGCTGTTGGGTCATCTCTAGATAAGTTTCATTTTAGTTATTATATTGTTCAACTCTGGTTTTGGTGTTTTAATACATTCTATTTCTCTTGAAATCCCCCTTTTATTGAAGCATCATTATCATATTTGTCTTTAATTTTTAGAAAATATTTATAATAGTTGCTTTTTCCCTAAGAGGTAGACATTATCATTTTCTTACTATATATGAGGAAAGGTTCAGAGCATCCAATTGAAATTTGGTGGCAACCATACAATTACCAAAATTCCCAAGCTGAGATGTAGTCCTAAACTGATGGATGTGGTCACAATATTATACTTTCCTTCAATAAAAGAGAGTCTATATACAAATACCACTCTTGGCAATTTCTTTTTTCTTTTTAGCTTTTAGGGCCATACCCCGTGGCTAGGGGTTGAATCAGAGCTACAGCTACCAGCTATAGCCAAAGCAATGCATGATATGAGACACATCTGTGACCTACACCATAGCTCCTGGCAATGCCAGATCTCCAACCCACTGAGCAAGGCCAGGGATCGAACCTGCACCCCCATGGATAACAGTTGGATTCATTTCTGTGGTGCCGCAGTGGGAACTCCTGCTTCTTGGCAATTTTGATTAACAAATATATGCCTATTTTCTCAGACTCATACTTTCAGCACATAAAGTGGGTTCAAGCTTTGCCCAGGATCTCGAAATATTTATTCTTAGAGTAGTATTGGACTATCTAAACCTTCAGACCTTTGGAAATTCTCATTTAAGTGTCAAACAAGCACTGTTCATTTGTACAGTCAGACAAGATTGTGGTTAGAGATGACAAAGAATAATCAACTTTAAATGTTTGAAAGAGCCCATGTGTGTGTACATGTGTTTGATTTTTGTGTTTGTTGCCAAGGAAATTTTCATGTAATGCACATCACTTCTGATAACTTTTGACATGGGACTGAAACATCTGTCTCTTTTTCAGTGATCCCAAAAGTTTTGCTGTCTCAGAAAATACTCTGAAGATCAGTTTTGATTGCTCTAACTCTGAAATCTGTTGTGTTCCTGATAGCATGCAGGGTTTTAGTTGTGATCACTATTATTCACTGAAAAATATTAAATTGCCATAGACTACAAGGCTCTTTTGCGAGTGCTATAGATGAAAGAGTTATGAATCTTTGAGGTTCCACCCAGAATAACAGGATGTACATCCTTAAATTAAAATTCACTGAAAGATCAAATGTACTGGCAACATGCAACCAGCCTCAGTGACCACCTCAAAATATGGTAGATCTTTGAATTAAAACATATAATGAGGTGCTCTTTGGAAATAATTACCTTTTCATATGTCATTTTGAAATTATTATTATTCTCATCCTGCATCTAAATAGGCATATAGACAGTTAGAATGTTAACCTAATAATGAAAATTCCCTTAGAAAAGATAAAAAAAGAGAAGAGTGAGTATCTTGTTTTAATATCTTTCTTTAAAAATACAGCACTGTTATCATCTACCATATGTTTAGAGACATTGTCTTTTGGAAACCTATGCAAAATATATGGAGGTTTATAAATTTCAAATTCAGTGCTCTTGAAATACTTTCTTACAATGTTATTATTGAATTATATCATGTCTTTAAAATGGAGTATATCACTCTTGAATTCTGATGATTAGTAATAGCTTTTAGTTGAAGGTCTTTGCCTGGTGTGTAGGATAACTTCCCGTCACTACTTCATACCTCCCAAATGAAAGGTGGATTCAGCTATGAACAGGGACCTTTCAACCATAATTTCTTCAAATACTTTTTCTATCCCCTTTTCTCTTCTTCTGGAATTCGTATTGTGTGTAGATTGACGTGATTTATATTATCTCATAGGTTTCTTATGTTGCTTTCATTTTTTTTTCATTTGGCTTTTTCTCTGCTGTTCTGATTGAATGATTTCCATTATTCTATCTTCCAGATCAGTTATTCTTTCTTCTTCATTATTCAATCTGCTATTCATTGCCTTTCACTCAGCTTTCATCTGGGCAAATGAGTTTTCTCCTTTTTCTTGGCTCCTCTTCATAGTTTCTAGTTATCTGTTACAGTAATCTGCATTCCTGTCAATAGCCTTTCTTAATTCCTTGAATATTTTCATTATCTCCTTTTCGAACTTGGTGTCCATCAGAAAAAGGTCTGTCTCATTGTTTCTTCTTTCAGGGGAATTCTCTTCATCTTTTAACTGGGAGTGGTTTCTCTACTTCTCCATTTTGCTTTTATTTCTCTTATTCGGAGAGCTTAGGAGAAACGGTTGTCTCCTGGGGTCTTGGAGGGCTGTGTTTATGTGGGAGTGCCCCTGTGTATCCTGCATGGGTGTAATATTTTTGAAATGAGGATTGTTTTTAGTATGGATGACGGCCGCCCCTTTCCTCCGTGTGTGTTGGCCGCTGTCACCTTGAGCGGGGCGTGACTGGTGGTGTGGTGACTGGAGCCTTCCCTGGGTATTGAGCAGGGTCTCCTTTTTGCTCTGCGGTTGTCACTGCCTGGTCAGAGGCAGGGTCTGCTCTGTCGTTGTTGGAGGAGAAGCACCCAGATCTGTTTCTGAGCTGGTTTTCTGAGCTGTGGTGTGAGGTCGGTGGGGCTGGGATGCTCCCACTGGAGAGAGACGAGCCACTGAGGGTTGTCCAGGAGGGAACACACCATGCTGTGTCACCAGTCCCCCACTGTGTGGGCTCAGAACGTTCACTGGTGTTGGCACTGCCCTGGGCCCCCTCTACCCTGGGAATATTGGCGGTTGGCTGGCCCTGGAGTTCCTCAGGCATTGTTTTCACAGAGCCACCCCTGGCACAGATTCACTGAAGCCAAGTCCTAGGACTACAGTAGCCATGCACCTGGACCAGCCATAGGAGCTATGGGGGCAGCCCAGACCCTGTCCTGGCCCAGTCCCTGTGCGCGGGCCCACAGAGCCCACAGCTGCTAAGGCCAGACCCTGTCCCAGCTGTAGGAACACCCTCTGTCTGCTCAGATGTCTCCCAGACACTGAGTTTACAAAGCCTGCAGTGGTGGTAGTAAACTCACAGCTCACCCAGCCACAGGGAGAGATTTCAGCCCTGCCTCTGCAAGTGGGCAACCCACTGGTATCTGAGGCCCCTGAGGTGGCACCCAGTATATTTGCTTCCATGCCCCATGGCGGTGGTGCCCGGGAGCGCTCAAGGAGAGAGGGGCTGCCATGGCAGGTCCTACCCCTCCCTCCAGTCGCCACTTAAGAATGGCCTGCCAGGGCTTCCTCCACATACACCCCCAGCTTCAGCCATAGCACACGCCAGCCCCTTCAGGCTGTGCTCATGCAGCCACCCCAGTCCTTCTCCTGGATCTGAACTCTGAGTTTCAACCCCCAGCCCTCCCCGACCCCCACAGCAGGAAACACACATGCTGGACCAGGCAGGCAGGTGGCACTGAGCTGTTACAGAACCTCTATCTCTCTTCTGCCTGCCACACACAGGCCGTCGCCCTCTCCGCCTAGCCTCTGAAGTTTCCTTTCTGTCTCAGCTGATCTCCCCACGGGTGAGGGGACTTCCCAGGGAGCAGGAACCTTTCCTCACTGACAGCACCCTTCTCGGGTATGCATCCTGTTCTGCTTCCTTTTGTTTTCTTTCGTCTACCCGGTTACATGGAGATCTTTCTTGTCTTATCAGGTCTTTGAGGTTACAGTAGGTTTGCTGTGACAATGATCCCATATTTAGATTGTGTGTGTGTGTGCGCGCGTGTGTGTGTGTGTCTTGTTAGGGCTGCACCCACAGCAGATGGAATTTCCTAGGCTAGGGGACAAATCGGAGCTACATCTGATGGCCTGCACCACAGCCACAGCAACGTGGGATCCAAGCCTTTTCTGTGACCCACTCCACAGCTCCCGGCAGCACTGGATCCTTAGCCCACTGAGCGGGGCCAGGGATTGAACCTGCATCCTCATGGATAGTAGTTGGGTTCATTCCTGCTGAGCCACCACGGGAACTCCTGTAGACATATTTTTGATGTGTTTGTGGGAGCTGGTGGTTCCATGGCTCTCTGCTCTGCCATCTTGATTCTCTCCCTAATGCTTATCTTCAGAAAAAGCTGCTTCCAAAGTTGGCCTTTGGCAAAAGCTTCTTGGAACCTGGATTTTGTGATGGTTTTCCTCCAACCTCAGCATTTTTAGGAATGACTCTCTCTCCCTTAAATTTTGTATAATTTGCGTAGATTGTACTTATACCTGCTTTCCTCCTGGGAATCTGAAACGCTGATATGTGCCAGACAGAGTCTGCCTGTATGAATAGTCCCCAGTATAAGCCCTGGGCACTGCGTTTCTAGTGAACGTCCCTGCTTGGTAACATTGCACATGTGTTTTCATGTGTTGCTGGAGGAATTAGTCACATCCTACATGACTGGAAGCTTGAGCTTGGTTTCCCCCAGGCTTCACCCTTTGTTGATTGTACTCTGCATTCTTTTGCTGTGAGTAGGACTCTATGGTGAGTGAGTGGATTTCCAGTGAATCATCAAACCTGGGAAAGTAGTTTCTTCATTAAGCTCTTTATTAAATCACTTGCGTGTGCTCTCTTTTGAAACACTATCACCTAGTGTCTATAGATATTTCATATAAAAACTATTGATGATTATTTGATTGATTCATGCTTTAAGAATTGTTTTCAATAGAAAGATTATTGTTTTAAAAAATACCTGTGCCTTTGACATCTTATTTAATGAGAAAGCCTGATTAGATCATGTTCCTCTGAATGGATGGAGGATTATGCATTTTTTTAAACCAGGAAGGGGTAAATAAACTGGTGGCTGATTGTCCTTTTTTTCTCTTTTGCATATTCTGAGGGGAGGATGTAGACTTACTCTCCAAAATAGGGAGACTAAGAAAAATATGTAGTAATAAGAAATAATGTATTTATAGTGTCTGTATATGTATGTGTGTATACATGTATATACATATGAAATGGAAAATCACGGAGTTCCCACTTTGGTGCAGCAGAAACGAATCCAACTAGGATGAGGTTGAGGGTTCGATCCCTGGCCCCGCTCAGTGGGTTAAGGATCTGGTGTTGCTGTGAGCTGTGGTGTAGGTCGCAGATGCGGCTCAGATCCCAAGTTGCTGTGGCTCTGGCATAGGCCGGTAGCAGCAGCTCTGATTAGACCCCTAGCCTGGGAACTTCCATATGCTGCGGGTGCAGCCCTAAAAGGACAAAAAAAAAAAAAAAGAAAGAAAGAAATGGAAAATCACAAAAATACTGAGATGACTGTTCTTATGTGCCTGTTGGAAGAAATCGTATTATCTCTAACAATCAGCATTTTTTAGCTGAAGTGTACTTTATTTACAATTTTGTGTTATTTTCAGTTGTATAACAAAGTGATTTAGTTGTACAAATCCGAATTTTTTCTGTTATAGATTATTACACGATACTGAATACAGTTCCCTGCGCTGTACAACAAGTCCTTGTTGTTTATCTGTGTTTTTCATAGTAGTGTGTACCTGTTAATTCCAAACTCCTAATTTATCCTTCTTCCCCCCACCCCACCCTACCCCCGCTTTCCCCTTTGGCAACCATGCGTTTGTTTTCTGTCACAATCACAAACATTTTTAACAGGTGTTATAAGCAATCATAGCATCTCTAACAGCTGCTTGTGTGTTAATTTAGTACATTTAAATTGCTTCTTGCTAATATTTAGACTATTTAACATCCATAGCATTCATAGCTATTTGTATCACCAGCTATTAATTCTTTCTTTTACACTGTGCTCTGTGAAGCAAGATGAGGCATTGTGTTTAATGGAATGGAAAACTTCCTTTTAAAAATCCAAAAATTATACTACTTAAATTTCAAGTCTCAACAGAATTTATGTATATGATCTTTAAGTAGAAAATAAATGTTATGCATCCTTGAGTATTTTCTTAGAAAAAAAAAAGACAAACAAGTAGAGAGAAAGATACTTTATATTTTCATTTATATGTGGAGTCTAAAAACAAACAAACAAAAAGAAACAAAAACAAAACAATGAACAAAGACCACAAAATAGAAACAAACTCACAGACACAAAGAATACACTAGTGGTTGCAAGATGGGCGGGAAGTGGGAATATGGGTGAAACAGATAGATGAACAGGACTAAGAAGTATAAATTTCCAGTTACAAAGTAAATAAGTTACAGGGATGTTACATACGTACATATGGCACAGGGGATATAGTTACTAATGTTGTAATAACTCTGTATGGAACATACTCGGTATAAGTATCAAATCACTGTTATCCACCTGAAATGAATATAGCATCGTTAAGTCATGTGTACTTCAAGAAGTGCTTAATGTGAACTTTTGTGGTTTCATACCTCAACCCTATTTATGTCAGCTACATTGACCTACAAATTTGTTTTATGTTTATAGATAAAAAGCTTTGTTTTAGAGAACTCATGATGTATACCCTTTGTTTATTAATGTCTTGGTAAACCGCATGTCTTCTTGATAAAGTAATCCTAAATCAGAAAGACCTCTTTGCTGGATGTCTTGCTTCAGTTTACTTGTGTCTTTATTGATTGCCTTTGCTAATAAATGCTCTCTCCATTGTAATTTAGCTCCATCCCAGCAACCTCCACCCAGAGGACAAGTTCAAAGTTCTTCTGCTATCAATCTTTCCTGGAGTCCACCTGATTCTCCAAATGCCCACCAGCTTACTTACAGTTTACTCAGGGATGGTCTTGAAATCTACACAACTGAAGATCAATACCCATACAGTGAGTTTAAAGGTTTTGTGATGGAAAGATACAATATTCTAAGAATTGATAAATTAGTTCATGTCTTTGACATTGAGGAGAAATCTTGTGGTTTCTTCTGTCTAGCATGGAGTGTTTCAAGCAGAGAGAGAATTACAGATCTCACTAGTAATCAAAGAAATGCAGTGAAAATGAAGTGCTTATTATTTGATAAGCCATGAATGCTTATCAAATCCCCAAAGATGAAAAAAAATTACCCTTTCCAGCATTAAAGAGGATATGGAGAAGCTAGAACTAATGCAAACTGCTGGGCTATCTGTGTGGGTTCATTGGTATGACTTTTCATGTGGAATAACTTGTTAAAATGTATGAGAAACCTTGCCCTTTTGCAAACCATTTGGCTCAGCAAACCTACTTTAGAAAATTTATCTCAAATGAATAGTCATAAATGAACACCAAATCACAAAGTATGTCCAAACCCACACTATTTGTAATGGCAAAATATTGGAAAAATTCAGACATTCAGAAAACTTTCAATTAATTGTGGCACATGGCACTATAGAACCTGATACATTATAAAGTACATTGTAGAATATGGTCACCAATAAAATGCTATCTTATCAATAAATGGAAAACATTGATGAAATATTGTGTAAGGTAATGAAAAGATATTAAAAGTAGGCGTTCCCGTCATGGCTTGGTGGTAATGAACCCGACTAGTGTCCATGAGGAAGCAGGTTCAATCCCTGTCCTTGCTTAGTGGGTTAACGATCCGGCGTTGCCATGAGTTGTGGTGTAGGTTGCAGACCCAGCTCAGATCCTGTGTTGTTGTGGCTGTGGTGTAGGCCAGCTTCTATAGCTCCGATTTAACCCCTAGCCTGAGGACTTCCATATGCCGCAAGTGGAGACCTAAAAGGACCAAAAAAAAAAAAAAAAAGAAAGCAATCTATGACTTCTGGTCTCTAATTTTCTCTGGATATAAGGATTATGAAAAATTTATCAAATATTTCTATCATAGGGGGTTCAAGCTTTAAATTCTCAGGTGGAAAAACAGACTATTCCAAAAGATAAATTAGAATACTAACATGCAAACAAATAGTGGAATTTTATGCCTACCGTGTCATCTCCGCAGAGGTAGAACCCAACAACATGACATTAAATTGAGAGAGGAAGGCTGTGAACAAACCATGGACTATCTTTGCTCCTGAAACTTTTATGAAGATTTTACTATTTTATTATTATTATTATTATTATTATTATTTGCGTTTTAGGGCCACAACTGTGGCATATGGAATTTCCCAGGGTAGGGGTCAAATTGGAGCTGCAACGACCAGCCTATGCCACAGCCACAGCAGGATCTGAGCCATGTCTGCCACCTGCACCACAGCCCATGGCAATGCTGAATACTTAACCTGCTGAGCAAGACCAGGGATTAGACTGGCATCCTCGTGGATACTAGTCGGGTTTGTTGCTGCTGAGCCACTATGGGAGCTCCTGAAGATTTTAAAGTAGCTCGTAGAAGTCAAACGATTGAGACCCATTGTCTTAAAAATTTTTTACTAAGATATTTTATATACTTTTTCCATAAAGACAACATGAAGACTTAGAAATTTTTATATTCTTCTGCTCTGCCTTCCCTGATGTTTGCTTTGTTTGCCATGTTTAGCTACAAGCTAGTTTAAGAAACTGGTTTAATAAACATTGGAACAGTGACTCCAATTCAGGTTTCCATTTTGTTCTCTTTGTTTAAGACCCAGTTTTCCAAACTCTAGTTTAATGTGCTTAATTAGTTAGGAAAATGTATAAAGCTATGTAGAAACATTGAAGTTCCAAAATCTTTTTCACAGTGACTAGGAAGATGCCTTGTTTTGACATATTGATTAGCTTTACAACTTTTGCATAGCATACAGTTTTACTTTGTATATATTACAGTAGGTTACATTTTGCACCTAGTTCTGTATGACTCACATTATTATGGCCAACACTTTGTGTTAACTCTGCATGTCTCTTCAGTACTCCCAGTCTACTTTGAAGTTAATGGAAACTCTGAACTTCATGATGCAGATTTCAAAGAGAAACGAACATCTGTCTACATCTGCCATGTTGGCAAAGCATCCTGAAAACCTGCTACTAGAATGTTTATTTTCTTCCAAATGTCAGCATGATCCAGGTGTCCTGAAACTTAAGCTTTTGTGATAGGAGAAGAGAGCATTATAAAAATGTTGAAAGTGATTTTGAAGATGACAGTACTGCTGGTTGAATTATTTCTGGAGTTGTGAATTAGGGCCATCCTCTTTTCCACAGAGGTGGATTCGACAGTAAAATTAAACTTCAGTTGCGCCCTTTAATCCAGAGGCGTGTTTTCAAAGGAGCATAGTGTGATCTGTTTTATAGAACACTAATGCGATACAACACTCTGCCTCTTTTTTATGATTGCCCTAACATAGACCGCAAATAACAGTTTCTTACATAATAAATGTGTGTTCATCCCCTAATCAGACATTTATATAATCCTATTAAGCAAGGTATTATTGCTTAAAACCTTATTTTTCATTAAAGAAATGCTGCTTCTGGCATTTCTTGACAATCACTATAATTAATCATGTGAAAATTATCTGCATGATGGCATTTGAACGGTAAGAACAATTGGGTAATGCTGTCAGAAGTTTGTATCATTCTAATAATACCCTCATGTTTATTACTCTGTTTCCAGTGTGTGGATAGCAAGTGTGATATGAAGAGGAAACAGCACTTATTTTCAGTCGGATGAACACAAATCTTTGGGTTAAATAAAGGCATTTGGAATTATAGGTGGAGAATCATTGAACTTTTCAAAGAAAATTAATAGTGTTGTCTTCCAAGCAAGTTTGACCATTTGCTTGAGACCATTATAGATTTCCTTGTTAGAATAAAACTTTTCCTAGCTAGCCCGATGCACTGTAAGATTCTCCGGAACTGTAGTTTCTAAACTAGGATCATGACACACTGGTATTCTCGTCTTTAGAGTTTGCAGATTATTTGTTCTTAGTATAGCTGCTAATAATGGTTACATAATTTTAAAGGTGATGAAGAATTTTTTAAAGGGAAGTTAAGGTATATTCAATGGTTTACCTCAGTAAATTTTCACTTGTTTTGCATCCTCATTAGGTTTTTACGAGTAGAAGAGAAAGGTGTAGAGGTTAAAGGTAGTATTCTGGGAATTCTACATAATCAGCACCTAATATTATCTTCCCTGATTCTCAGTCATGGTTCCCCACTGGTATTTTATGTTTTATAGGTGTGAAGAGAATTGCTACCGCAGGAAATAGCATACTTTTGATAGTATTGAAGTTTTAGGGCATGGTCAGGAAATGATATTATTTTTTTCTACTTGAGTTTGATAAACTGAAGGGGCACTACAAATAAGAATCAGGCAGATGGAAATTAAAAATAAAAATGTTTTTTCATTACTAATAGAAGCCATTTTGGAGACTATTCCTTTGGTTTTGCAGGAAGACAGATTAGAAAATAAAAAAAATCAGTGGGCTGATCTGAGCATGCTTTGCTTTTTTTCCCTCCAAATTCCCAGTCAGTTAAATCATTCCTCCTCTGGTGTGCCATGTGTGGGGAGACGGTCCGTAAATGTTCCTCCAGGGAATTTTGCTTCCACGGCAAACTAGAGGATGATTATTTCTGCATGTGACTAGTGCTTCCATCATCTAGGGGCAGGAACATAGTTGAAGTTGAGCGTTTTAGACAATAAAATATCTTCGTGAACTCTGGGATTTTGTTTCTGCCTTTCATGCCATTGTCGTTTGTTCTTCCAGACTACATCAAAGGATCGGTGTAACAAATGGTGAGATAGTTCAGTTACCTCTGAGAGCAATACACAAACGAAAACTTAAGGAGGGGATAAGAATGAAAACAGAAGAGAAGATGAAAATCAGTGGTTATTATAAGGCTCTTAATATTATTTCCTGGGGAAAAAATCAGATAAATATGAAGAATCATTCATTCGTTAACACTCTGTTCACTTCTTGCTGCATACCAGGACCTGTACCAGCCACTAGAAACACGAGGATGGAAGGAACAGTTCTCATTATTGAAAAGGGAGTCAGATAAATAAACCAAAATTCAGTGTAATGTATTAAGTGCTATGCCAGAATGGACTTGGTGCATTAAGAAATACTCCTTATTAAGAAATACCCTAAGGAGTATTTCTCAGTATCCAGTAAGCGAAGGAGGAGGACAAAGCAGCCGTGCCTCTGGGGGCAGAGAGAGCAATAGAGAAGTTTCACGATAAGCAGGTGGCAACGTCAGTAAGCTGAATGAGCCAGGTACTGCTGTAGAGGAAGAATAATTCTCTTGCAAGAAATTGTATGTGACAAGACTTGAAGGTGTGTGACATAGTAAGGTTATTTGAGGAAACTTGCTCACTTCGCTGTGGCTCCAGTGGGTGGTAACCCTGGGAGAAAGGCACACCAGCCAGAGAGTGACCCCCTGCATGTCTAAGGAGGAATTTCGTGACGTTCTTGTGCAACAACTTGTCCAACGTGATTCTGATTTTAGTGCGTATACCTTTTTTTTTTTGTCTTTTTGCTATTTCTTTGGGCCGCTTCTGCGGCATATGGAGGTTCCCAGGCTAGGGGTCGAATTGGAGCTGTAGCTGCCAGCCTACACCAGAGCCACAGCAATGCGGGATCCGAGCCGCGTCTGCAACCTGCACCACAGCTCACGGCAACGCCGGATCGTTAACCCACTGAGCAAGGGCAGGGACCGAACCCGCAACCTCATGGTTCCTAGTCGGATTCGTTAACCACTGCGCCACGACGGGAACTCCGCGTATACCTTTTAATTATAAAAGTGGTATATCCAATAAAGCAAATTTAAAAGAAAACAATGTAACCATCACAATTTCAACTTTCCAGAGCCAAAACTAAGTTCATTACGGAAGATTTCTTGCATGGTGTGTCCTCCAGTTTATTTTTCATAATAATCAAGTACACGTACCGTTACATTCTGTATTTTTCTCCTGTGGCTCCAAGGTCTTCATCACTCTTGTTTGAAGTCACTGTATAATATTAGAATCCTGAGAGTGTAATATTCAAGTAATATAACTCATTAAGAAATTCTAGGCGTTCTCATTGTGGCTCAGCAGGTTAAGAACCCAACATAATATCCATGAGGATGCAGGTTCAATCCCTGGCCTGCTCAGTGAGTTAAGAATCCTGCATTGCCACGGGCTGTGGCATAGGTCCCAGATGCAGCTTAGGTCTGGCATTGCTGTGGCTGTGGTATAAGTTGGCAGCTTCAGCTACGATTCAACCCCTAGCCCAGAAACTTCCATATGCCACAGGTGCAGCTGTAAAAAGAAAAAAACAAACCCTCTAATTTAATTTACTTAAACATTTCTTCTTATAAATAACACATCAGTCATTTTATATGCTTCCCAAGGAAATGTTTCCTAAGACCTTGGCTAAAAACCATGGTCTCCTAAAAGGTTTTTTAACGTATACATCTTCAGGTCGTAAATTTTTTGCCTCTTGGTTCCAGACTGTGTCTTTGTTGTGTGCTTTGTGGTGATGCAGCCGGAGCCTGTGAACATGTCTCCCTTACTCGCTGGTAGGACATTGAACTCTGTGCCGGAGGGACTCTGCAGGAGGCAGAGCTTTCTCTTCCTGCTTGCAGTGTGCACCCCTCCCAGGAGACACAGAACAAGTGATGTTCGGACACATGCACTGCGTCATCCTTGGACAGTTTTCCCCCAGGACCCGGCACTGCCGGTCGTGGCTGTCCAGTGCGTTCTGCGGTACAGCCCTCATCCCAGGCGGCTTTCCTTGGCCCTCTGCCAGTGAGCTTGTCCTAGCAAGTTCTACGGTAGAGCACCTCCGATGCTGGAGGACAGATGCCAAGGGAGTTATGCCTTCATGGAACCTCAGCAAACTTCACCATCAAGTGGGACACAGGTGCACCCTCTCCAACAAAGCCTGGCCTCATCCCAGGAGACTCTCCCGGTCCTGTTCCTTCCCCAGGTGCTCTGCCTTAACATTGCAGGTCGTGACTTTTCCTTGTCTGTTTTCTTCCTGTGTGTTTCATAGGTTTCTGGTCCCCTCACAGGATGAAACCTTTTTGTAATCAATCATTCTTTGTATTCAGCGTTCCTTGTTCAGACTCTTCTGTGGGTTCTGTGACTCGCTTGGCCTCTACTGCAATAGTCAGTGTGTTTTCACCAAGACTTGGCAGTGACTTATGTAACAGGGTGTCAGTGTTCCCTCAGATGATCACAGCCTTAGTCCATCAAAGGTACTGTCATAAAACACCACCACCCGGGTGCCTTGTAAACAACAGAACTTTCTTTCTCAATGTTCTGGAGGCTGAACCACCAAGGTCACGGTGCAAGCAGGGTCAGGTTCCAACGACAGCTCTCTTCCGTGGTGCAGTCTGCCACCTCCTTGCTATGTCCTCACATAGGGGGAGAGAGGAGAGATTTTCCTGGAGCCTCCTTTCTAAGGGTGCTAACCCCACTCATGGATGCCACCCGTGCAACCTCATCACTTTTTAAAGCGCCACCTCCTAATACCATCATCTTGGGCCTTAGGTTTCTAGCATATGAATTCGGGGAGAACACAACCTTCAGTCTATAGGATTCGCTCTTGTTCCGTCTTCGGTTATTCCCTTTCACCAACCATCATGATGGCATTTGGGAGAAAGATGGTTTCCCTCTGGCCTTTTGCTTCTGCAGACACTTCAGAGGAGCCTGGCTCGTTTGCGAGGGAATCCGCATGTCATTCTCGTGACATCCTCTTGTGATGCAGGAGAAGCTGGTGAACCCAAGTTCATCCTCATCTTCACAGTGAGGTCCTCGTGTGCAGCCCTAGCTCAGCCTCTCCCAGGCTCTCGCTGTTGCTGGGAGCGCCCTAAGGTTGTATTCCATGTCCTTCATCCAAGCTTCGTCCCTTCCAAGATGGGAGGGTTACCTTGTTCTGGTCACAGAAGTTCCCCTTGCACCCTTGCTGGTTCTCAACACAATATCTTCATCATTCAAGAAACCAAGAAGTCCTGTGTTTTAAAAACATACTCCAGATGATCGATTATTTTTTTTTGAGCATTTAAACATGCTGCATCTTCAGGCCCGCTCCTTAATGGGCTCTTCTCTGCCTGTTCACACAGAGTCCCAGGAGGGAGTGGGCCATGGCCACGCTGGCATTTGCAGGTTTCACAATCTGTAGTGCATGCTCTGTCCCTTAGAGAAGGGAAAGTTCCAGGCACATATCTGATCCTGTCCACTCCCTATCATGTTTTTTTCTTTAGATTCCTTTTTCTACCTTCTGTCTTTCTCTCTCTCTGAAATCCTTCATGTCCAGAGGTTCTGCTTACCCACGATTTCTCTTGTGTGGATTTTCCATTGCTGATAGCAGGTTGTCTCTGCAATATTATGGCTTAAAGCAGCAACAGTCGTTTATAGTTTCACAGTTGCCACGGGTCAGACATTCAGGGAAGATTGTTGGCTAGACAACAGGATGTTGACCAGGTAACAGATATGGCAGTAGTTTTCCAACCCTTGGTCTAGCGTATTAGGTGGCAGTGTCTACAAACAGTCCAATTACATAGAAGAAACATAGTTATTTCTATTTTAGAGAACTGTAAGAACTTCCTCTTAGACCATTTATTAGAAGGACTGTCTTGTAAAGGAACAAGACGAGAGCTTAAACTTCTAAACATGCATCATTACAAAAGGCACTTTTCCTATATTCCACTATACTGTAAAAAGCAACCCATATTTGCTTTATTTCACATTTTTAAAATATGGACCATGCTCTTGTTCAAAACAAGAATGGGTTGATGTTGTTCATGTATTATCTTATATAATAGAGAAAAAATTAGAAATGTTTCCTTACCAGTCTGTGAAATGTAACCCTTTTCTTCTTTTTTTTCCCTTTTAATTTCAGACATTCAGTCCTTCTTAGACACTGGCCTGTTGCCGTATACCTCCTATTCCTATCACATGGAGACCAGGAGTGTGAGCGGTTCCACAAAGAGTGCAGCTGTCACCTACAAGACAAAACCGGGGGCTCCAGAGGGAAGCTTGAACTTGAGTTATATCAGTCCTGTGCACTCAGACTCGGTGACGCTGACCTGGGCGACGCCTTCAAATCGTTCTGGTCCCATAGAGAAATATATTTTGTCGTGTGCTCCCATAGATGGCGTCTACCCATGTGTTCCTTATGAAGGTCCTGAAACCACAGCTACCATCTGGAATCTGGTTCCATTCACCAAGTACCATTTTACTGTACAGGCATGTACCAGTGGGGGCTGTTTACACGGCTCCCCCCTTACGGTGACCACAGCCCAGGCACCTCCCCGAAGGCTGGATCCTCCGGTGGTGCGGAAGATCAGTGCCTCAGAGCTTCATGTAGAATGGGCCCCTCCAGTGGAACCAAACGGTAGGAATTCAAGGCTTAGACGTCCCATTCTTGAGTAGAAGATGAATGAGAATCGAGGTTTTTTTGGAATTGTGCAATACGATTCTGGCAACTCTTTTTGACTTTATAACTGCAGGATGTAATAATTGGTAGACAGTTTCTTAGGATATGAGATACTATTTGTCCTGGTTAGTAGAACAAGTATATTTCTTTAATCTAATAACACATTCCACTCATTTAAATTGCCCCCTAAAAGGCTAATATTATCTTTGCTCTTTACTGACATCTGCCATAACACAAATGATGTTTCTAATTTGAAACTCACTTATGAAATGCATTATATTTGACTGTGTCACAAGTTAGGGCACCCATAAGTAGTAAATTTTCTTTTAAGCAAGAGAAAGCTATGAAATGATACAAAAAATATGTATATAGGCTAGCTGACTCCATTAAGCTAATTTTTGCGCTCATATAATTGAACCCTTGGTTATACAGGCCAGCACACATTCATAGATTTTTAGTGATTTAATATCATGCATGTGTTATGGCAAAACCTTTTTTCTTTGAATTTTTAAGTTACTTAATAAAACCAGCCAGAAGTGAACTGTAATATTCTAATATTTATGCCAACAAGGCTTATGTTTAGCAGATAATCAAATTAAAATACCCCAATTTGAAAAAATACAAACTGAAGTTAAAATAATCTAATTCCCCAACAGGAATAGCCATTCCATTAGAAATAATGGCTAATCATCCTAAAAAATATGGAATTTATCTATCATACATTTTGTGTTTGTACGCTTTTCTGCTTGGTTTTCATTTTCCATGAATATGCTTTTTAGTAATATCTCATACATTGATCGAGCTATCTTTTTTTTTTTTTAAAGTAAGTACTTATCATTTAGATTACCAAGAAAATGGGTAGGTAATGGAGTGAGAAGAACAATGAAAGCCAGAACTCTTCGAATAACCCACCCCTCCCCACCCCTAAAATAGTCCATTTGTCACCTCAGTCATCTTTGTTCACTCTGTCACTTTTCTAGGCATAATTATAAGATATGAACTCTACATGGTAAGACTGAGATCCAGTGGAGAAACCAGGTCAGCAGAAAGTCGAGTCTTTCAGAGCAGCGGCTGGCTCAGCCCTCACCAGTTTGCCACATCAGCCAATGAAAATGCTTTAGAACCACCTCAGACAACCACAGTCATCACTGGCTTGGAGCCGTACACCCAGTACAAGTTTAGAGTCTTAGCTGTGAATATGGCTGGGAGTGTGTCTTCGGCCTGGACCACAGAGAGAACTGGAGAATCAGGTGACGATCAGTGCTTTAAACTCTTCGTCGGGAAACTCCTGAATGAAAGTATTGCCTCAAGTCAAGTCAACAGGACTAAAGCACGTTTGAAAAGCAAGAGTTACAAACTGACATATGCCAAGGAAATAGTTGATACATAAATGAGTTGCATAGATAACCCAAGGTCATAAAGTTCTTGCCATAGTTTTTAGGGAAGGAATTAATGTTTGTGCTCTTACTGCAAGGGAGGAAAATGCCCTGACTATAGTTAGAATCTATTGGGAATGTTTGTCAAAAATAGCAGTTGGTTTCCAGGCTTGAAGTGCATTGGCCATATGTTCTGTCTTGCTCCAAATTCAGCACAATTTATGTTCAATGAAAGAGATAACTGTTACCAGTTTCACAAATCTTTTTGTTTGTTTGTTTCTCTCTTTCCAAAACAAATAGTTTAGGTACTAAATTGTACCTTCAAACATAATCCGCCAACCAATATCTGCAGTTCACAAGTGTGCTTATAAGCAGTTGCCAACATGGTAAGGAAGGATGGTGAAAAGTTTACATTTTCTTGAGGTAGCTTTGCTAAAATGAATGAGAGACTTAATCCTGCACTTTACCCTTTGTATTAAAAACACGTCAAACTTGATGAGGCATTGACCCCCCCCCCCCAAAAAAAAAACCATACAGTCTGGCTGTGCTTTGACTATATGGCTATCCAAAGAAACCCAAGTCCTGATTTAAATTGGATCCATTAGCACGGTGGAGGATACCGGTAGGAGGATACCGGTAGCTTCAGGTTGATGTCTAGGGAATGATTTCATGAATAAAATGTGCATTGTGCTTGCACCTCTCTTAATGACTCCCAGCCATCGTGGACAAATAATAGGGCCACGATAGCACAAGTGATGAGCCATGGCATTCTGGAAGGGGAAAATCAAGGTCAGAAAGGAAAAGTAATGGGTGAAACAGCAATACTGGAGCCTCATCATCATATGGGTCACTGGCTAATGAAAGTGCGACGAGGTCCTCTGATAATACGGCTTTGTTAGCACATTTAAAATCCATATTAAGATCTCAAGGATGGCAGGGGGAGGATGTCTGTGTGTATGTCCCTGAACATTTCAATCAAGATTTATGGAAAACTTTTCAAATCTCTTCAGGGTTATGGAGAACATTTTCGAGGCATCTCTTTCTGAAGAGGGATGTTCTCCCAGCAGCTCAGGGGCATACTTGTCTACACAGGAAACCCAATGTCACCAGGCATCGGTCCAAAGTTTGTGGACCGAGACCTCTCCTGTTTTGGGGGCTTCTCCTTCCCAATACTTGATGAGACCTATGGTTTCCTCCCCAGTCATCTACTGTTATCCTTATGCACACAAGCAAATTCTTGTTTTTATTTCGTAAATGGAAAATGCCTTTGTAAGTAGTGTAAACATCTTTGTAGATATTAAAAAATGAGTAGCTTTCATAGACCCCAGTATATGCTCTGCTTATCAAGCATTAGAATATTAGGTAAGGAGTGAGGTATTTCAGAAACGAGGATAAATGCGTGAATTGTTTGCAAACCTGTAGATACAACATTCATCTTTTTTTTTTTTGCCGCTGTTACGGTTGTCGTTAACAGCTCCTGTGTTCATGACCCCTCCTACCGTCTCGCCCCTCTCACCACACTCGCTCAATGTGTCCTGGGAGATGCCGGCAGACAACGTTACAAGAGGGAAGGTCGTAGGATGTAATATCACTATGATTTCTGAACAGTCACCCCGACAATCTCATCCGGTGGTGTTTTCACAGGTATTGTTATTTTCAACTAATGTTCTTTCACAGTTGAATTGTATCTTCATTTTGATATTTTCTGTGTTTGTGGAATTCAGTGACAGCATTTTCCCTTAGATAATCCTAAAATGGAACATTTGTTTCTTAATATTATTTTCTGTATAGCAGGCTCCATGCACTTATATCACTTACTTTTTTTCTAATATAAGAATTTATTGGAACAAAGTTGGTATATTTTTGCTTCATAAAATTGACTTTTTCTACTTAGCATATCCCCTTAGATATCTTGCAAGATGCTGACATTTAGGAGCTGTTTATTGTGTATACAATGACAATTCAACCAATCCACAATCAGTTGATATTTGTATTGTATTGATTCTTTTGGAAATGTAAATATCTTATACAGGGAGTTCCCTTCACGGCACAGGGGAAATGAATCCGAGTAGAATCCATGAGGATGCAGGTTTGATCCCTGGACTTGCTCAGTGGTTCAGGGATTCTGGCATTGCCCTGAGCTGTGGTGTAGGTTGCAGACGTGGCTCGGATCCCACCATTGCTGTGGCTGTGGTGTAGGTCAGCAGCCGTAGCTCTCATTTGACCCCTAGCCTGGAAACCTCCGTATGCCACGGGTGTGGCCCTAAAAAGACAAATACACACACAGACACACACATCTTATACGAACATTTTGCATATTTCTATTTCCCAAGAAAAATTTGAGGAATGGAATTTATCAGCGCTCATAGCAAAGGTCATGAACATGTTCCCGGTTTGGGATCTGTGGGCACATATCGCCTCCCTGGCAGTGAGGAGAATAATGATCACAGATGACAGTGGAGTCACTGGGTCATTTGATATGCATGACAATCCTGGAGGATGAAAGGCTCTTGCTACTCTTCAGCTGATTGCGTGCCCACTGTCCAGTCTATCAGCATGCAGGTGACCAGCGACACAGACTGGCTGATGTCGACTGGACAGGGCAGTCTGCATGCATTTCGCTGTGGAGCATCTCATCGGGGGAAGGCGCTCTTTGGTGGACATGAACATGACATAAAAGATCTGCACACTTCAAGCCCTGCCCCGTGCGCCTGCCCCCAGCCTTCTCCCCCAGACCCGGTGGTTCCTGATCTTCCTGGTTTCTTACTGAGCAAAACTGAGCCCAATAAGAAACCGAGCCGTGGAGTTCCCATTGCGGCTCAGCGGTAACAAAGCCAATGAGTATCCATGAGGAGGCTGGTTCGATCCCTGGCCTCTCTCAGTGGGTTAAGGATCCTGCGTTGCCATGAGCTGCGGTGTAGGTCGCAAATGCGGCTTGGATCCTGCGTTGCTGTGGCTGTGGCGAAGGCCAGCTGGCAGCTGCCACTCTGATGTGACCTCTAAGCCTGGGAACTTCCACATGCTGTGGGTGAGGCCCTAAAAAGAAACAAACAAACAACAAAGAAAACCTTTCCGGAACAGAATGAGTTTTATTTTTCTTAGAAAAAGTTGTCACATTTTCTCATTTTCTCAAAAGAGAAAGTTTATATCTTCAATGTCTAAGTAGCCATGTTAGAATTAGAGAAAGGATTAATAATTCAATGCTTGATGTTTTTCTGATTTCTACGTATAATTACAAGGAAATGGTACCAATGTTTTAAGTTTTTCCTAGACTTTTAGAATCTTTGAAATCACCTTTATTTATAAAAGAATGTTAGGTAAACAGTATAATTTATATTCTAATCACACTGCTTTATAGAACTACCCAGTTTATGAAATTTTAAAGTCAGTACTCAGCCACATATTCCAAATGAACTTTACTGTATTTCTAAAGGGAAAAAATGAAAATCTAGAAATTGATTCCAAATGTTACTATTTTTTACAGTTACCTGTGGTATTTATATTATGGAAGATTATTTGATATGAATGTATATCAGTATCCCTCAGAAAAATAGTTTTGAACTCATGCTTTCTATCAAACTATCTGTTTTAATGATTTTTTTCCCCCTGAATGTAATCACCAGTGGTCTTTGTATGTACTGACTAAGCAAATTTACATGGTTGTGTTTCATCACTTCCAGTTGTAATGATAGTACCAGTTCTCAGTGTTGGTTGTTTAATTACTTGTTTATGGACCACAGAGCTCCTCTCAGTCTCCTTTGCTTGACTCTGCTATTTTCATCTGAAATTCTGAGATAAAGACCGTATTTCAAACACTGTAGCTGTTAGATCAATCTGCTTATGCTTATTTGTATAAGAAAGATAATTGAACATTGATTGCACTTGGATGTTCAGTCATCTTTCCTCCCCTTTTTCTTCCTCTGGTGTTTTTTCTTTTTTTGGGGGGGGGAACAAATAATGGGATTGGTTTACCATAGCGGCATCTTTCTGTACTAGCTCCATCAGCGGGCATGTGGGCATCCCTGCCCTGGGTTTGTTTTGGCCAAGCCCCGCGGTTTTATTTGGACTTTTTTCATGATAACAATGACGATGTCACCATCCTTTATCTGCACCATCAGTGACAATAACCGCACCACCACGCTGCTTTATGAGGCAATAACTTGGTTTCCTCATTTATCCACTCAGGAACTGGCTTATTACCTCATAAAACAGTGTGATTGTACAATTATCAATTAAATCTGAGCTTGTTGAGCCCTTCAAAAAATAAAAAAAAACCCTTTTCCTAATAGTGGTTGGCAATAATCCCCTCTGTCAGAATTCACAGAACTTTGATTGCCAAGCTTGTATTTTTCCACACTGATTGTCTATTCTCTGACTTTTTTCTTTTTTTTTTGCCTTGCAGGTGTTGTACACTGCTAAATCCCAAGAACTGTCTTATGTTGTAAAAGGACTAAAACCTTATAGGATATACGACTTTACTGTTTCTCTCTGCAATTCAGTTGGTTGTGTAACCAGTGCTTCGGGAGCCGGACAGACTTTAGCAGCAGGTAAGCCAGTTTTAATGGATGTGAAAAATATATTGTGTATTTATAAACAAACACCCCCAAAACTCAATCACTTCTTTAGTCTGGACTTAATATTTGTCTTCTCTGCTTCCTCCTGCTCCCTCACTTACTCTGATGGCTACTGACCTTGACATAATTGAACAGAAAAATAAAGTTAAATCTAAGAGCCCTGAAGTTCCCATCATGGTGCAGTGGTTAACAAATCTGACTAGGAACCATAGGTTGTGGGTTCGATCCCTGGCCTTGCTCAGTGGGTTAAGGATTTGGCGTTGTCATGAGCTGTGGTGTAGGTTGCAGATGTGGCTCGGATCCCATATTGCTGTGGCTGTTGTGTAGGCTGGTGGCAACAGCTCCAATTAGACCCCTGGTCTGGAAACCTCCATATGCCATGGGTGCGGCCCTAGAAAAGACAAAATATATATATATATATATATGAGCCCTGAGGATTCCTGAGATGCAGCTGTGTCATAATAGGAAATATAATAAGATGTAAGCTCATTCCTCATCAGTATAGTGGTGAGTGTCCCCTCCTGTCACACAGGAGACTGGGGTTTGATTCCCTGATGGGGATGACACAGCAGATCTGGAGTTGCCATTGTGGTTCAGCAAGTTAAGAACCCGACTAGTATCCATGAGGATGCAGGTTTGATTCCTGGCCTTGTTCAGTGGGTTAAGGATCCTGCGTTGCCACAAGCTGCGGCATAGGTCACAGATGCAGCTTGGATTCGACCCAGGCCAGAATGTCCATACACCTCAAGTTCAAAATATAATTAGATGTAGAGGGGTTCCAGGGCTCAGCCACCATGCTAAGTCCTGAAGATGTCCCAACACTTTTTCTAAGCCTTTAGGAGGCTCCTATGAGGACTCAGGATGCGTCTTCCCTCAGTCTCAACCTTTTGTGTGGGGTCGGGTCTAGCCATTCCTGCCCGGGAAACTAACGGCAGACACCCAGGAATTCCTGGATTGCCTTGGGGTTCTATTTTGCCTTTATTGGATAGGCAGTAGTGTGCTCATTGATCTGTTTATTATGAATATGAAGCTCCTAGGTACATAAAATTGAAATAAAAACTCTTGTTGTGGAGTATAATATTAATAGGAAATGGTTTGTATAATTTTTTTTTTTGCTTGCTTCACTTGGAACAAATTGGATTCATACAAACTTGATTACATGTATTATTAACACCTGTATAACCCAGTTCCTTAGCATTTAGTGTATTTTCAAATCAGTTTTTTCCGTCTGCAGGCAGCAAGGTTGAGTTTCCTGATGCGCTCTAAGGACATGTCCAGATGCGAGGACATTGAAAGATTTCTAGACCATTGGCAGATAGCATGAAAGATATTTAGCTATGAAAATATTCCTTCGACTTCCTTCCTCACTGTCTTCATGTACAATCCTATAGTTTTGGTTCTGTTTTATTTTCGTTCTGGAAAAACTGGTTTGGCTCAAATTATCTCATTGAAGTAATTTTGTTTCTTCAGATTCTTCCTCCATGAGAATAACTCCAAAATCTTGTTATAGAATATAATCTTAGTTGGAAATTATCTCTGTGACTGAACTCTTTGCATTTTTACGTAGTTAAACCGTGTATGTGTGTGTGTGTGTGTGTGTGTGTGTGTGTGTGTGAAGTACCTAGCATGAGCAAAGCACCATTCTTCTATCAGATGGTGTATTTATTTATTTGTGCATACTGTCTTACTAGAGTTAGTGAGTATGGATAACAGGGGGAAAGCCCCTGTCTCCTTTCGGAAAAATGGCATAATTTGGGATGAGAGACCAAAAATTAAAAGAGGAATCTGTCCTGGGGGGCTGGATCAAGTGAAAACAGAAACCACGGGGCCTGAAGATTGGCCTAAGGTCTTAGTGGAGCATGTGGGACTCCCATCTCATGACCACGCAGAACTGAAACCTCAGCTTCTCGAGGTGGTAGAACATTTACACGTCATCCTTTGTGACCATCTATCTAGCCAGCGTCCACATGTCCTTTCTAACATTCCTTCCAAGCGCTTGTCGGGCTTGTGATGATCTTCAGTGGTAGGAAAACTACTACCTCGCCGGTAAATCAGACCATGTTGAGAGACCTCTTTGAAAAGAGGATTTGGAAGATGATACTGCTCCAAAATATCTCCCTGTGGCTTCTATTCAACTTCCTCATTCGACTCCCTTGGGGCTGGTCCCCATTCTGATTCATCTTCCCCATGGCATCCCTTCCGATAGCATCTTCAGCAAGAATACCTCCATCCAAGTCTTCTCTCCTTCAGGCTGCGGACCGATGTCCCTCCCGGCTGCACCACACGTGCCCTAGTTTCTAGCACTGTCAGGACAGGCACGCTCCCCCAGAAATGAGCGACTCTCTCTTTTCATAGACACACACCCACAGAACTGAAGGGGTGGGCGGCACGATGGTCTCCAGAGACTACACAGATCCTGTAGATGGAACAAGAAAGGCAGGAAAGGGTCTGTGGAATGATGCCTGCGCTGCTTAATGGACCAGTGATGACGTCTGTGTGAATATCACCCTCCCTGGATACAGCAAAGTTTCCTGTGATGTGGAACTCGGTGCCCCAGTGCTCTGTGCAGCTCTTGTTAGAGCCACTGGTGAGGAGGCTTAAGGACACGCACTCCACCCACCGGAAGATCGGTGAACTAAAACTGATCCAAACCCTCCAACTCCTCTCTTTGCCTTTTTGTCCCTGAAAAACCGAACTTAGAAACTTCTCATATTCTCTGAAAACCACGAGATGTGCAAGTTAATCAACTTTTTCAAATAATAGTTTATTCATATATTTGAAGGGAGAATGATAAGCCGCAATGCCAGGACTTGAATTTGGGCTCTGCCATCTACTAAGTTCGTGACTTTCAGTAAATTACATGAGAGCTGTGCCTTAGTTTTCCAATTTGTAAATAGCGATAACCCATTTTGTAGGGTTCTCCTGAATAGTGAAGAGAGTTAATATGTTAAGTATTTAAAGCAAAGCCCAGCAGAGTAAATCCTCAGTAAAAATCTTCATTTTTAGCACGGTTTTTATCATAACCATTATATAATACTTATCTCAGGCACAGTGTGAATGTTACAGACTTTCTAACATTATCAAACCCTTGAAATCTATTTTACAACTTTGTTTCTATAACATTATTACATATACAGTAGTGTGCATATGTTATTCCCAGCCTCCTAATTTATCCCCCCCATCCCCTTCTGCAACCATAGTTTGTTTTCTATGTCTATGGGTCTCTTTCTTTTTTGAAAATAATTTCATTTGTATCTCTTTTCTTTAGATTCCACATATAAGTGATATCACATGGTATTTGTCTTTGACTTACTTCACTTAGTACAATAATCTTTAGGTTCAATTATGTTGTTGCAAATGACATTATTTCATTCTTTTTAATGACTGAATAATATTCCTTTGCATATATATGTACCACATCTTCTTTATTCATTCCTTTGTCAATGGACATTTAAGTTGCTTCCATGTCTTGGCTATTGTAAATAGCACTGCAATGAATATTGAAGTGTGTGTATCTTTTCAAATGATGATTTTCTCCAGATATATGCTCAGGAGCGGGATTGCTGGATCATATGGTCGTTCTATATTTAGTTTTTTCCGCACTGTCTTCATAGTGGCTGCACCGATATATGTTCCCACCAAGAGTGTAGGGGGGTTTCTTTTTCTCCACACCCTCTCCAGCATTTATTATTTGTAGATTTTTTGCTGTTACATTATTGTAACATAAATGTGACAATGTTGAGTCCTAAAACTAAGGAGTGTTGCAGTAGTAAACTGCAGGGGTGCTAACATCAAAAAGCATCATTTTTCAAGTTCTGCGAAGAGTATGTCATTGGGAATTTTGACATGGGTTTCAAAATTTTGATCAAAAACTATACTACACATTTCAAATTTGTAGTTTGCCATATAGAGTTAATAATGTGCCATAACGATATTTTTATAGTGTTTTGTTGTGAATGGTCAATTCAATAAACATCTATTAAGGTTATTACCTAAAGCACTGCGGGGGTTTCTAATAGAATCCATTCAAAGGTACCTTAATGGTGTCTGCACGAAGGCTTTGACATATAACAGGTAGGATTAACGCCTTGGCGTTACGTGAGAAAGGCTAAGAGGAAGATCTGGGAACAGAGAATATGATAGATAACTTTGGGGAGATTGGGGTATGATGTCAGATTAAGTGGCATTTGAGGGGGACCATAAAGAATTGGTCAAGATTTTTCCAGACATTTACTGCATTCATGCCATGTGTTTGTTGCTGTTTGAGGGCCTGGCCCTGTTCCCTACTGACACAGTGAAAGCTGGGCTTTATGAGGCTACGTCACAGAGTGTAGAATAGATTAGAAGAGTGAGTGTAAATAGAGTCTGGTAGACATTCCAGCGTGGCCATGAGGGGGTAAATCAGATAAACAAAAGGAAAGATTGAAAGAAGGGGCTGGAGTGGATCAGGGAACAGAAATCCACAGGATAAAAAGAGGGAGGAACCCAGGGGGTTCCTTGGTAGCCTAGTAGGTTAAGAACCCAGCACTGTCACTACTGTGGTGCAGGTCACTGCTGTGGCTCAGGTTCAGTCCCTAGCCTGGGAACTTCCACAGGCTGTGGGTGTGACAAACGAAAAAAAAAAAAAAAAAAGAAGAAGAGGGAGGAATCGAAGATGACAGTAGGTATCCTAGACTATGGTGATGCCACTAAATACAATGCAAAAGATGAAGAAAGAACATATGGGAGAAATAATCCCAGGAGCTTCAGTTTGATTAGAAACACATCCATGATGATTGTAACCAGCCAGCAGCAGAAAATGCAAATCTGGGGCTTAAGAATGAGGGAGGTTTTACAATCATCTGAGTGGAGAAGGAGCTAAAACTACGGATGAAAATGTGTTAGTGAAGGCAGAGAAAATGTGAATGAAAAGTTGTACACCTCAATGAATGCTCCCGTTTTGGAAGAAAGAGGAAGGGAGGGATAAAGGGAACAGAGACATGGTCAGAGTTAGGAAGGAGCCTGCAAAGAGCATCATCCAAAAAGGCAAGGGGAGAGAGAATTCTAGAAGGAGAATGTTAATAGAGTCTTATGCTGTAGGGAAAGCAAAAGCAATGCCAACTACAAGGAACATGGGTCATTGATGGCCCTCTGGGCAGCAGTCTGATTGAAGCAGAAGCTGGAAGAGAACCTGCAAGGTGAAAAATAAAACAGTTGCAGGAGAAGACAGAATGGTACATTGTAAATATGTGGGTTTTTTATTCTTTGCTAATAGGTTCCTTCTACACAATTTCTGTTAAACAATAATTAAATTTTCTTCCCACATGAAATCCTTTTTTTTTTTTTTCCTTTTTGGCCACACCCACAGCACGTGGAAATTCCTGGGCCAGGGATCAAACCCAAGGCACAGCAGGGATAGTGCTAGATCCTTAACCGCTTGGCCACCAGAAAAACCCCAAATCCTTTTCTTTTCTGAAGGAAAAATTGTTTTCATGTTCTTTTGGGAAAATGTTTATTTCTTAACCTGTTAATATATTTTGTCAGAACTCTCTAACTCCTTATCTGCTAAGCAGAGAATAAAACCACTTACATGACAGAAGTATGGAGAATAAGTTTTACTGCCATTTGATTTATCATAAAATATACCATGTTCAGGGGGTGTTCAGAGAGAATGGACTTAGTTATTTTTATTGGAATATGAGAGAAACCACAGTAATTACAGATCAAGATCCTTCTTGCCTCCTTTTTTTTTTCTAAAATTTTCTTAGAATTAAATATCTAGGTGTAATTCATAGATATTAATTCATAGAAATAAACAAAGAAAGGTCAATCCTTTTGAATGGTCAACAGGTTTGTTGTAGGAAAGGAATAAAGTTGGCTATGATTCTTCCTGCTCTGTTTCTTCTAATGACAAAAATTATAATTTGGAGTGTATGTAGTGTTCTGATGAATTCTAATGGATTCATAGGAAATTTAACACTTAAGTCTAAAGGTAGTTCATCTGACTTAATTGCCGGGGATTGAAAGAAGCCAGTGGCCATTTCAAAACTTTTGAGTAAAAGCACCAAAAATTAGAAGTAGTATTCAGTCTTTTTGAAACACTAGAGTCATGAAAACATGTTTCTTCCTTAAATCTCAGTCACACAAATCAGAAAGATAGTTATAAAGATTTACCTGTTTCACTAAAAACCTTGAGAATTATAATTTGCTCTCTTTGTTTTAAATGTATTTTTGATTAGCTTTATCATTAAAATTGGCACATTTCTTCTGGAGGGTTTATTGCTCCCCCTTTGGTTTTGGTGCCCATGGCAAAGTCTAAGAACCGATTTGAAAGAGGTCCTCTCCCTTGAGCACCTGCATCTCCTCAGAAGAATCTTCGAGACAGTGTCATGGTGGCTCTGGAGTTGCTTCTGGGTGTGTAAGATAATGAGCTGCTGGACTGTGCCTTCTTGGGGCGCGCCTTAGACTTTTGTTCAGAATCACCCTTTTAATCTAATACCTTGTTCCTCTCCACCCTTGGTGGATCAAGTACGAATTAAACCTTTCTACAGAGATATTCCTCTTGGCGATCCATTCCTAGGATAACAGTGTCCTATTTTATCTGTCATAAACTGACCTCTACACTTCAAGCCTAGATGTTTCCATCTCCCATTAAGCAAGTAATTAGTGGTGCATTAAGTTTTGTTTTTTTCTGAAGCCAAAGTAGAACGTATAGGCTGTTTGCTGCTGGGTTGAAAACACATATTGTTTTGTATGCGGGTATTAAGTCTTTTCATTGTGAATAGGACCCAGAGTGATTAAACAAGCACCCTTAATATGTTAATTTATAATTTTAATTACAACTAGCTTGTATATATAGTCATTAGTGAATACTAATATAAATATTTTTCCATCTTTTTATTC
This sequence comes from Phacochoerus africanus, assembly GCF_016906955.1. NCBI lineage: Eukaryota > Metazoa > Chordata > Mammalia > Artiodactyla > Suidae > Phacochoerus > Phacochoerus africanus. Next base: position 11,941,884 of record NC_062555.1, on the reverse strand, counting down.
ATAATGCATAAACCAATCATCCAGTTCCTTCTCTGAGGTGGCCTGTTTTTGTTTCCTAATCCAATCTTTGTTCTTAGTTATGAATGCTTGTTTTTGTTCGTTCCTGTCTCGAATAATCACTCCCTTAGCTCGTCCCTTTCTGCTCCATGCTGAAACGGAAAAATTATCATGCAAATGTGGCATGCCATATTCAAAAGCACATTACCAAACACTTTTGTTGCTGTCCTTCAATTAGTTTCCCTTCTTTGAATTTAATTCCATTTGTTGTTAAACTACCGACTTGATGTATGGAGTCATGAATCTCAGGCTGTTGCCAAGAAAGCGGGGGGAAAAAAAATCAAAGCCTCTTGGAAGAGCTGCAGAGGCGAGAGCGGAAATGCATTCGCTTCACCTTTGACAACAACACTTGAACAGCAGTGCGATCCTCTGATGATTCAACTTGGCTAATTATCCAATTATTTATTTCAAGAATAAAGGCCCTGTGTTCCACTTAGGGAAGTGTAAGGCAATCTGAGAAACTTGGTACTGACAGCTGACTTACGTCTCTGGGAGGATAAACAGTATCTGTGCAAACCTGTCCCACCAGCCGTTCTTGTGTCTTAGCATCCCGGAGACCCCGAGGACCCGGAAGGATGGGTTTGGTTTGTTTGTTTTGCTCTTTCAACAGCAGAAATTCTTTCCCACTTCTAACCAACGTGTCAAAGTTCCATGGCTCTGAAGCCATGTTTAAGTTGTATTTCTCTTGATTAAAAGCTTTTGGTTCAAAGCAATACTTTTTAATTGCCTAATGATATAAGTCAGTTCTTAGGAAAGAACCGCACATGTAGGAGTTCATTTGCAATATAACTGAAAAATTCATTGCATGGCAGTAAAACAATTTACTGTTAATTACAAGGAGAAGAATTTGCTGTAGCATGCTCACAGATTGTCATGAATCATGCAGCACTCCTAGAGATTTATAACAGATGTGTAAGTGGGATGAATTAGCAGGGTTTAATAACAGAGACACAAATCATGCAGACTTCAAGGAGCTTTAATTGATATACTAGAATGTGACGGGCATGAATCACTCAGCCATTCAACAGCACTGTAACATATGGTCAGCTCAATATGCTGCATCTTAAATCGGTTGCGGAGACGTTGGTTGTCCCATATGGTGGAAGCAATATATTTTTCATGATTAAAAAAAAAATACATCCATTTTTTTAAAGAAATATGATTGCAAAGCATGTTTGTTATTGAACAGTCGCCTTGAATGCCAAACTGGGTTTGTCGGGCTTTTTTTCAATGATGATGATTATTTTTTTTGACATGGCAGCTTCCCAAAATAAATATCGGTTACTCCTTGTAATACCAGATCATTGGAGGCACCATGAGAACCGAACTGGTGCTTGCTGGCAGGCTTGAGCCACAGCAAAGCCTACAGAAGAGCGGAGCTGATGAGAACGTTGATTTTCAGGGAAATCCTTCAGGCATGGGCAAAGCAAACAAAATGAAAGGAATGATGGCACTTTCCGAGAGGTTCAGGAATGCCCTGGTTTGGGAAGAGAATAAGGGGAATTGAATGAGAGACCCTTCCTGAACAGGGTAGGAAAGTCGCTGTGATAAACTCTGACCCCCATAGGTAGCAATCGTATGCAGCCTTTTACGCCAACCTCTTAATTAGAGGTTCAGCCCTTCCAGAGCCTTCTAAAAGAAATCCTGGCGGATCCATCCCACGGATAGTAGCACCAATCCCATGTTATTCCTGAAGGGTTATTTCAGTATAGAAAGCAAGCATCCTGGTAGCAGGAAACATCTTTCTATTGAAACTAGGACCTGGCAGCTTTTGACCAAGCCTTCGTTGCATTAGTCAATCTGACAGACTTGAAAAAGGAATATTGCAGCCTTAGAACTGTGGCTGCCAGAATTTAATGTCAACAATTAAAATTTATTTTGATCCTTACCTACTGTTTATTACTGTTTGTATACACAACAGACCTTACTAATACAGAGATGCACTATTAGATGGAATTACCATCTGTTCAGAGTGAAATGCTGGCATCTGTCTTCAGTGCTAAAACTAAAATGATATTATTTCTAACAAAACAAAATTAACTGCATTTTACTCCCCAACTTTAATTTTGAATCTGTGGATGATGCACCCAAGGAAAAGACTTATTGCTACGCTGTGGAATGACCTCTGTTGCCAAGTCTGCGTTAAGATATGTGACTTTCACGGGGCCTCTGTTGGCCTTTTTGGCATGGCAGAAATGGCCTGCAGAAATCACACTTTTTTAAACACTGTTTTAGTCCTCTGATGTACTACCCATAGTAAGGCATTAAAACAACGCCATGAAAATGTGTTAAAATTGCATTAGAGAGGCTATTGTATGTATACTGTTTTGATAGATGTGTCCTAAATAAGCACAAGGGAAAAAAACTAAAGAGACAGAAATTCCTCTGAATGAAGTTGCCATATGCTCACAGTGACACCTTTAGGGAAGTGGAAACTGTTGTCTTCTCCGTTGGACTATTTTTAATTTTCTCCTACATTGGCGCATAGGAAAGATTTATATTCAGAACCTTCTCCTATTTTTTTTTTAAGCCTAAGCATCCTATTAAAAAAGATCTCTAGCTTTTTGAAGTTGGAGAGTTTGGAGCATCAAGGACAATGAGCGTTTCCATCCTGATATCGAAATCCATGACGCTGCTTTCTGAGAAGCCCCACTTTAGTTCTATATATCACAAAACAATAAATTTTGTCACAGCAACATTTAATGCATGTACACAGTGCATTAACTGTAACTGTAGTACATTTATTTGTGCTAGAGGAGACTCGAAAATGATTCAAAAATCAATACTTTGCTGTCAGAGAAGCAAGTGTTACGATGCATTTAAGTAGTTAATTGCATAAGCCCCATAAAAGCTTCAAGTTTGGGTGGCAAGGATGCCATAATTACAGTCCAAGAAACTACCTATATTGATGGTGGACTTTAGGGAATAGGGCTTGTTGTCACCGCTGCTACTCTACATGCAGTTCAGAAAGCCTGGATCCTCCCTCTTTTCATGAGTAGGGTGCAAGTCGGGTACAAATTAATGATGCTCACCAGCGTGACAGCTGGTTAAAGCAGCGTTTTTCCACCAAGGAGGCGACTTCCCTTCAGTTCGCTAAAGCAGCGCTTTCTGTTTTCTTTTTTAATCACATCAAAATCGTGATATTTGTATAACCTGCGAGAGTAAAGGCCACGGTATCCCAGAGCCACCGGGGGATAAGCTGGCTGGCTCCTCCGAGGGCCGAGGGGATCCGTATGTACACCACTTCTTCATGCTTTATTGTCGAGAAGCACTGCTGGCAAATGTTCAGTCAACATGTTGACACTGGAAGGGATACTCAGCATCATCAGGCCAGTTGGGCTTGTCAGTGAATGGGGGACTACCCAGCAATTCCACTCCTGGTATATATCAAAAAAAAAAAAAAACAAACAAAACACCCAAAACACTAATTTGAAAAGATATATGTACCCATATGTTCGTAGAACTAATTACAATAACCAAGATATGGACGCAACCCAAATGCCCATCGACAGAGGAATGGAAAAAGAAGGTGTTGTGTAAATATATACGTGTAGTGGAATATTACTCGGCTGTAAAAAAGAATGAAATAATGCCATGTGCAACGACATGGATGCCCTTGGAGGGCATTTATGCTAAGTGGACTAAATCAGACAGAGAACGACTAAAGCTATGATCTCACTTTTATGTGAAATCTAAAAAATACAGCAAAGTGGTGAATGTAATGAAAAAAGCAGACCCACAGATAATAGAGTACAAACTCGTGGTCACCACTGGGTAGAGCCATGTGGGGAAGCATATATAGGGGTAGAGGTGGGAGTGAGAGGTACAAACTCTTAAGTATAAAATAAGCTACAAAGATGCAACACAGGGAATACAGCCAATGCCTTGTGATAACCATAAATAGGACATAACCTTTAAACACTGTGAATCAGTAGATGGTACACCTATAACGATAACACGGTGCATCAACGACCCTTCAGTTTTAAAAAATTCCAATAAATGAATGCATGAATGAGGTACTGAAGAAAAGAGAGATCAAATAACGGATCAGGCAACGTTCCAAAAGTAGACTTGGAAACAGCCAGTCTAGAACCTAAGTTTTCTCCTCCAGCCATCCGTTCCACTACACATCTCCTCTCTTGAAAGAGGGTAGAAAACAAAGAAGGGGCTGGGAAAACTGACGCTGTTCTTTCCTAGTCAGAGAACGGTCAGCAAGGCAGCCCTGAGGGATCTCTCAGAGTCTGAACGGAGAATCCTTTCCTCGTCTGGACCCTGATGGCAGAGCGGTTGCCAACTGAGAACCACGGCTTCATGACCCGCCTGGATTTCATGTCTGCGTCCTGGTCCCAGGGCCCTTCCACAGGTGTTTGGGTCCAGCAAAGGGTGACAAATCACCTTTCCTGTGACAGTTTGTTTTCTGAGAAAAACTTGGAATCATTTTCCACTGGCAAGATGCAGGAGGGTGTCTTTTGTTAGTCTGCTCCCCTCACAGTCCTGAAATGAGGAGAGTCTGTCGCTTTCTAGACTGCTGTCTACCTAATAGAAAGTTGATGATGTTTTAAGATATGGACACAGCCATGCAGTTTTTGTAGACAACAAACTCTTCCTGGAAAACACGGACTCAGTTTTAGAGACCTGTCATCAGCAAGAGCTGCTGCTCATTGAGTCTTCAGTGCTGATCCTGAGATGCTCAAACCCCACACTGCATAAATTTTGCAAGTATAAATGTATGCATTATGATATGCTATTAATCAGATTATAAAGTAATAAATGCCGCATAAAGAAGAAGGTATCTCACAGGGTGTTTTTTAAAAGAACGCTTTTTAATAGAATAGCAAGGCTAGGAATTGGATTACAGAGCTGCTGCAAAAAAAAATACATTGTAATTTTATTTCAAGTGGAAGCAGACTTTGTATGGTGTTATTCTTTGAAATGATGCATATTAAAGATCCATTTTCTACTTTACATTTATAAGAGGATTTTCTATGTAAATAGAGATTTTTGAGTGTGAATGAATTGAATCATTTTATAATATGTAATTTGAATGATGTTTTATTGGCCGGTAATAATAGTGCCTTATATTTGTATAGAAATGTTCTTTGTAAAACCTAACACAATTATATTGTTTTTAAAAGCAGTTATTTTCAAAGCGCTCCACTGAAAATTTATCCTCGTGCGGTCGATGAGAAAACGGAGGCATGTATGTTTTGAAGTGATTTCTTAAAATCATGCATAATTGCAAGAAAAGTGAAAATCACAATCTCTCAAAGTCTGCAGAGACCTTTCCATTATTTTCTGTTGTCTCTTAATTTACTGTTTTGTGTTTCACAAATTTATACATATAATTCCTTCACTCTGATGCTCTAAGGTAAAATCTTTTATTCCTCCTCTCCCTTAGTGCGTCTGAATTTGTGCCTGTGTCTAATAGTTCAGGAGAATCTATTTTTCTTATCATCATTCTACTTGTGTATGTGAGACCAGTTTAACTGATTGGCCTACTGGGTTAAGGATCCAGCATTGTCACTGCTGTGGCCCAGGTTTGCTCCCTGGCCCAGGAACTTCCACCTTCCATGGTCATGGCCAAAAAAAATGTCCCTTTGTGGTCTGAGGGGGGATTCTGAGGATCATGACTCAGGAGGGGTCACCCTTTCCAGCAGTCTTGGTTGACTCCTCCAAGGGAAACTATAATACACAAGCTGAAAGGTGTTTTGGGGGGAGGCTTTCTTTGGTTTTGTTTTAAGCAAGTGAATAAAACACACACACACTCAAGCTCCACTCATTCTCTGTAGCTGACTTCCTAAGAATTGTATGGTATTCTGTAGTTCCCCTGTTGACTCTAGACGTGCTCTACTGCTTGTTAGAGTTGAAATAGTCAACAGCAAATTTTGAAGGATTCTTTTTTTTTTTTTTTTTTTTTTTTAAGGCTGCATCTGCAGCATACGGAGGCTCCCAGGCTAGGGCTCAAATTGGAGCTGTAGCCGCTGGCCGACACCACAGCCACGGCAATGCCAGATTCTCAACCCACTGAGCGAGGCGAGGGATCCTGCATCCTCATGGGTGCTTGTCAGATTCGTTTCCGATGAGCCATGATGGGAACTCCAGTTTTGACGGATTCTCAATGCTCAAGTGTCCTTATTGATGGTAAGCATTTCGCCATATTTAAAGAAAGTTTGTGCTCTCACTTTTAGTAGACATGAAAGCCAACAAAACAAGCCAATAGACAGCCTACTGAGTTGCTAGCCTTCCTTTTATTTTATGACTCTGAAAGTATACTCCTGATGAAGTGGTGTTGGAGGACGCATCAGTGGGGAGAGGATTCTGAAAACAATCGTGGTACAACTTCATTATCACGAATTAGTGACCACTTATTATCCCCATCCAGCTGGGTGATGGGAGGAGGCGAAAAGGCTGTCAACTGTCAAATACATGGGACCTGGAGAAAGAGGCTGCTTTAAAATAAGAATAAAATTCCCTAGTCATTAGACACTGTAGGAAGTTTATTCATTATTTCACTAAGTAGTTAAAATGGAACTTCTCAACCCTCCAAATACATATAATCTGTGATTCTCTCAGTCTCTTCTGTCAACTTGGTGTCCATGGTATTGATATATATAGTTATTTAAAATAAGATTGGGAGTTCCTGTGGTGGCACAGTGGTGAGGAACCTGACTAGTATCCATGAGGACATGGGTTCGATCCTTGGCTTTGCCCAGTGGGTTAAGGATCCAGCGTTGTCATAAGCTGTGGTGTAGGTCGCAGATGTGGCTAAGATCCTGCATTGCTGTGGCTGTGGTGTAGGCTGGCAGCTGCAGCTCAGTTTCGACCTAGCCTGGGAACTTCCATATGTTGGGGATCCAGCCTTAAAAAGACAGTAATAATAATAATAATAATAAAATTGAAAATTCTAGTCCTTGGTCTCACTCCCCACATAGCAGGTGCTCAGTGGTTCTGTGTGGCCAGTGCCTGCCGTGTTAGTCTGCATAGGCCTAGAGCATTTCCACTGGAGGATGCTCTCTTGGAAATCACTGGAATTAGGGGCATCTTTCACACTAAAATGTTTACGTCTTTGTGTCCCTGATCCCTAGGGAATCTTACCTGGAATCCAGAAAATAGCACATAAAGACTCAAAACTCTTCTTTCGTGCTTCTAATTAGCAAATTTTAGACAATTTAAAAAGATGGAGAAGTTCCCTTTGTGGCTCCTCGGTAATGAACCTCACGCGTATCCATGAGGATGCGGGTTTGATCCCTGGTCTCACTCAGGGTTAAGGATCTGGCGTTGCCATAAGCTGTGCTGTAGGTTGCAGACATGGCTCAGATCCTGTGTTGCCGTGAGTTGTGGGGAGGCCGGCAGCTGGGCTTCTGATTCTACCACTAGCCTGGAAACTTCCATATGCTGCAGGTGTAGCCCTAAAAAGCAAATAAAATAAAATAAAATAAATTTTAAAAATATGGAATTGGGTCTCCATGACTCAGAAATCTTTCACAGTCCTTCCTCTGTTTAGCACACAGCCTGTCACGGCTTTGCTGACATTTTAATACAAAGTTGGAACTCCAAACTCTGGAGATGAGCTGAGTGGGAGAAGAAATTTCTGCTGGGCTTAGCTTTTTATTTGGTTTTGGATTATTCTGAAGAGGGGTCGTAGCTTGTAGAATGAAATCTTTGAGAACCCACCATTTAGCTAATTTTTGGCAGAGAATACTAAAGGAAATCATGCATAAAATTTACAGATCCATATATATAAGAATAAAAATATCACATGGTCACAGTGGCAGCAGATGAACAGAATTGTTAATTATCTAAGCTGATGAACTTTTTGCTCAGTGCCTTCTCTTCTTTCCTAAAAGTGAAAATAGAATCACAGCAAAGTGTTTCTTTTTGGAAAGCTGGCCAGGCTTTCTACAAAGTAACAAATGGTAATTGTTCTAAGCTGTTTTAAGATGAATCTCCTTTCTTGGTTTAAGGGTATTAGTTTTCGTATTCACATCATTTTAATTTACATTTACAAAAGCAGGCAACGACTTTGTGTCTGCTGAAGACGCTGTTACCACAGGCGTAAATTAAAGTCCACAGCCCTAGTTTGGGTCCTTGGAAAGTAGGCTTGCTGGTTGTGACATGTGTTCCTTTCTTCACTGTCCCCCTCAGACCCAGCTGACACACTTAGAGTGTGGATGAAGCTCCTCCTATAAACTCAACTGTTTAAAAAAATAAAAATCAAGACAGGTGTTCATTTTCAGCAAATCAGTTATTAATCTGATCCCTTTCCAGTAGGTTTTAGGGGAAGTCTCAAGTCTGTCTCTCTTGGGGCTTCCCAGGAACCTCCAAAGAATTGCCAGTATCCCAGAACCTCGAAGGATGCCATGGCCCCAGCATGTGTGGGCACTGGGCACTCACTGCCCAAGGCTCAGGACACTGCTGGTGGTGGAAGGTCTTTTCACGGCCCACGAAGCTGCCCAGAGTCTGCTGTGCCTGGACAAGGGTTTGCAAACCCCTGATCTCACAGGCTTTTTCTTTCATCGGGATGCTTTGTCTGGCTTTCACAGTGGTTTAGGCGACTTTGTTTGTTTTGATGTAGACCCGTTGGTAGGCTTTAAATGTCAGAAAAGTAGGAGTTGCCATCATGGCGCAGTGGAAACGAATCCGACTAGGAACCATGAGGTTGCAGATTCTACCCCTGGACTTGTTCAGTGGGTTAAGGATCCAGCATTGCCATGAGCTGTGGTGTAGGCTGCAGACACGGCTTGGATCTGATGTTACTGTGGGTGTGGTGTAGGCTGGCAGCTGAAGCTCCGATTAGACCCCTACCCTGGGAACCTTTATATGCTGTGGGTATGGCCCTAAACAGCAAAAAAAAAAAAAAAAAAAAAAGTCAAAAAATTACACATAAAATAACTATTTTTTTTTTGTCTTTTTAGGGCCACACCGCAGCATATGGAGGTTCCCAGGCTAGGGGTCTAATCGGAGCTGTAGCCACCAGCCTATACCACAGCCATAGAAACACAGGATCTGAGCCGCGTCTGCAACCTACACCACAGCTCACGGCAACACCGGATCCTTAACCCACTGAGCAAGGCTAGGGATTGAACCTGAAACCTCATGGTTCCTAGTTGGGTTCGTTAACCTCTGAGCCATGACGGGAAGTCCAAAATGACATATTTTTGTTGTTGTTGCTATTTCTTGGGCCGCTCCCGCGGCATATGGAGGTTCCCAGGCTAGGGGTTGAATCGGAGCTGTAGCCACCGGCCTATGCCAGAGCCACAGCAACACAGGATCTGAGCCGCGTCTGCCACCTACACCAGAGCTCACGGCAACGCCGGATCGTTAACCCACTGAGCAAGGGCAGGGACCAAACCCGCAACCTCATGGTTCCTAGTCGGATTTGTTAACCACTGCGCCAGGACGGGAACTCCCAAAATGACGTATTTTTAAACAACGTTAAAGATCTAGCAATGCGTAGCTGTCATTCCTGACTCATCCATTGGTTGGCTAGTGACCGTTCACCCCCACCCAGTTTTTCTCAGACCCTATGCTTTCTCTTGTTTCCCCAGCTAGTCCTTTTCAACCATGCTCTTTACCTGCCTGGCCTCTGTGAATGCAGTCAGGATTCGATACCCAGTTAAGAGAAGGCACTCTGCCCTTTGTGATCAGCAGCTGGTAGCCACTGGCTGCAGCTTTCACAAGGGATCTTTCAGCTCCTGGTAGGGTAGCTCCCACTCAAGGGAAATTTCTAGAAAACAGAGCATCTATGAGCCTTTAGAGACAAAGGCACAGTAGTTGGAGCATTGAAGTCCCTGTTCAGTAAAGGAAATCTCGGGGGTTGGGGGGCCACTAACAGATTCTAATATACAGTGTCTGTTCTATAGGAAGACAGAGTGGAGAGATTAGTTGTAAGAAGAAAAACGCTGTTTAATGATAAAAGCGAATTTGTTGCGCATTTAAATTTGGTTGATCACCTTTAAGGTAAACTCAGTCTTGTGTTTTCAGTTCCTAGAACCGTATACATCCTGAGACCATACTTGATTGGATGCTGAGGGCGACGTACGCAGGTGCACGTGAACATATGTGTGCATCTGTGTCTGGAGAGAGAAGCCAAGTGCTTGAGAGTAACGGAGGTTTTCTAATATTTTAGCACCCGCCCAACTGAGGCCGCCTCTGGTGGAAGGAATCAACAGCACAGCCATGCGTCTTTGGTGGCTGGCACCTGAAGAGCAGAACGGGCCCCCTCCTACTTATCAGCTGGAAAGGAAGGAGCCCTCTCTCTCGGCTCCCAGTGCTCCGATGATGAGAGGAACTCGTTTCATCGGACATGGATATTATAAGTTCCCCAGCTCCACGCACCCCGTCAATACAGACTTCACCGGTAAGTGTCCTAGATGTCACTTTCTTTATGAGGCGCTAAGCCCCACGGTGTTTTCTGTTATTTTGATCATCTTTTACAATGGAGTTGACTCTGCCTGTTTATGGAGGTTCTCATGCAGCCCTTTTATAACTTTAACTTGATGGGGGCAACATATTTATCTTTTTAGTATTCTGGGGGGGGGGAGATAGAGGGTAAGTGGAAGAAAGAAAAGAAAAAAAAATGATGCGGAAAGGCAGCCTCACTGGATGAGAGTCGGTGTTGGAAATGACCCTTGAACGCTATTTGCCAGGATGTTTCCCTCCGAATGTTATTTCCTGGCTCTGAGAAAGAGAGTTCTGTGCATACACTTGAGTTTGAGACATGACCCCCTGCCAGTGGGCATCCTCAGGGCGCATCAGGTTTGCTAAAGTCTCTGCGAAGAGTTCCCGGAAAGCTGTTTCATTTTGTTTAACTAAACGTTCCTAACACTTGGGATGCACCTTCTTTTTTTTTTTTTAAGTGTACCAACTTCAGTGCCCCATGTTCTGTGGAGCGGATTACTGGAAAAAGTAATTTCCGAGAAAACGTACCTTGCATAGGTCAGGACTAGGGTAAAGGCATGCGAGGCACCTGAATCAATGTGAACAATATTTTCGTACGAGTGTTTAAAAAATCAAAGTCAGTACCCCCCCAAATCCAGTAAAATGTACAAAATATGAGCAGAGACAGGAGGCCCCTTTACTGTACGACCTGTCCTCACGGGCTTCCCTCAGTTCCTGGTCTGATATTAGCACATTCTGGAAGTCCTGTTACCTCTACGCCTTAGAGTTTTGAAAATCGCTGTTTCCCTATAGATAAAGCAAACTCCATGCATGATACATACTTTCCTTTCCCATTTGAGAGAATGTCTGAAGTCTATGATATGTATCATTCTGCAAACTGGTACTGATAGGAATGGAATCTATGAGGAAGTTACTTTGGAGCTAAGAGCCATTATTACATCGTTGCCCCTGTTGAGGACAGTAAAACAGACTTGGGGCTAAAACATGTAGCTCCAGTATCGTTTTTACTTAAAATAGTAAACAGTCTGCTTTTAAGTGAGGCTGGCTCCAGATGTGTGTTTGCAGTGAATTGCGCGCGTGTCCTTGGGCTGAGATCTGTTGAGACCGATGCCTGCTTAACCGCTGGCCCAGGACGTCACACTCCTCAATGGGTATTAGGAATTTTCAACCATGGAGCGCCCCTAAAGGCTCACCTTCCGCTCCATGGTCAGAAAAGTCAAACAAAAGCGAAGATGGGTCTCTGGAAAAGAACCTACGGATAACGAGTAAAAGACGTTTGCTCAGATGGAACTAGAAACTGCCTTCCTGGGCCAACATTTGGCTCGTCATGTGTTTCTTGGAGGGAACAGCCTTCATTTCCATTCATCTGGGCAGAGCTGTGGCGAGCATGTCAGCTTGGATTTGCGGGCTCGCCAGCAGACAGATTTTTGATGGGATCACCTACTGTTGTTGCCGTGAAAGATAGAGTGGCCCGTCCGGCGTTAATAAATTTAGTCGTCTGCGCCGTCTCCCTTGCCGGCCTTAGACTCCGAGGTGCAAGGGCTCGGGGCAGATGCAGTGTCTGGGAAGTCTTCCAAATTCCTCTTTAAAAAAGTTAGGCCGTAAAGACCGGCCTCACGAAGCAGGATCCTTCTGTCTGTAACAAAGCCTCCAGCTGCCCAGAAAATGTGTTTGGAGGACACATCCTTTGAAGGACAAGGCGGGGAGATCACAGTTTTGGCTTGAACTGCTCCCTGGAGCTTTGGTGATTCCTAGAGAGTAAGAAGTTCTGCTTTCAGGCACGTTCTGGGGCCTCGCGCACTCCTTTTTATTAGCCGCTTTGCTTACTTGTAAGGCTCTCTTAACTTTTACAGTAACCACGTCTCCCCCAAGTGATTGGTTTGACCTCTGGCTCAGTTGGCAGGTTTGGTTGGAAACTCTCATGGAGCTGGGTCATAGGTTAACTAAATTTACCCAATTAATGAGCTAGTACAAGTGTGTGAAACGAACTCCATCGCTTTCCTTTAACTTGCATCTTCTTGTGTAGACCGTGTGTAAATAGCATCATACATTTGTTTGATTTTTATCTTCTCTCATCCCATCACTCTACAGCCTGTAAGGCAGATATTTTTACCTTCGCGGTGCATGAGGAAATGAGGCTCCAATAACTGGCTCCCTCAAGGGCCACAGCTACTGACGCTTAGAGTTGAAATGTGAATTGAAGTGTTCTGGTTCAAAAGCTGGTGCTTTGCCACAGTGTTGGGGGGCGGGGGGCAGAGGGGGCAGCACCGCAGACTGTTCTTTGGAAGCTGTGGAATAAGAAGTTTCTAAAAGTAATAAAAGGGGTTGGAAGAAGAAATCAGTTTACCCAAATATGCCTTACCCAGCACTGCATTTGCCTTTCAGTTTGGGGCTTTTCAAATAACAAGCAGCAAACGGTATTGGTGTTATTTATTTACTTGTATCCCCAAAGATCTCCGGGGATAAGATTTTTCCCCCCCCATATCAGTTAATTCTAGAGTGTTGCTAAAGCTAGATGTTTAACACTGAAGATAATTATTTTAAATGGGCCGAAGTGCCATGTGTCAAACAGTGCTTTCAACTCATACTCCTATGTATTTCATGCAGTTTTTATGTTCTGAGGCAGATCTAATGAGCAAACCCTGGAAATCTCTAAGATGATGTATTATATTTAAAAAATGAATAATTATAAGAAGAACTAGAATGTCTTTTATTTTGATTCATTTCTAAATCCCAAACTCTAACTAAAATGATTCCTGAAATATGAATGAGATATCAACTCAAAAATAAATATATGGTGATGAGTATTATTATACATATTTTATATAAGAAAAAACATGAGGTTTCACCCATCAGTGACAGGATCTGTAAATACATTCATAATGTGGTCCGTGGCCATAAGCAATTATGTTCAAAGTCTTGATAGAAACTATCTCATTATTATAGTTCGAGAAAGGACTCTCTCCTATAACTCATTCCCCTTCCACATTCGCTTTAAATATTTTTACTCATGTGATAGAATGGAAATAATTCAAACATAGGAATATATGCCTATGTTGCTTAATTTCATAAATAACTAAGCTTAGTTTTGAACTATTAAGTTTATAATTAAGCTTAGTAATAAAGTCTGTCTGAATCCCCTTCAGGGCTGAAAAATTAACCAGATGAATCTTTTTCAGGATCTGTTTTTGGTCTCTTTGCCTTCCCAATGCAAGTGTTCTTTCAAACCCCTGATTTCCAGGAAAGGTATATTGTCAGTCATTTGCATCCTGGTATAAAAAAGTTCCCCCTTTCTACATGTTTAAGAGTGAGGCTTTGGGAGCAGAATAATGGGTAAGTTTCAGATCCAGGCCCCATTATTTGTTACCTAAATATAATTAGGCAAACCACTTAATCATTTGTGTATCTCTGCTTCTTTTTCTTTAAAACTGGCATACTGCTACTCCTTACAATACAGCTATCTAGCAGGTAAGTTAGGATTAAAGAATAGATCTCACCTAATAAATTTGCATACAGTCATTAAATGCGAGCTGTCAGCTATCACTCCTTTAACAAATATTTATTAAGTGCCTACTGTGAGACAGGAGATTTTCTGAAAGTGTTGTGCAATGCATAAAATCAACTTCGTCATCTTAAGTCATCTGCTTCTACACATCCAAGATACATTTGCCTAAATGTCACATCCGGGGTATGAGGAATATGCAATGTCTTTATTAAAACGTGTGGTATTTAATTTTGTTATTGAAAACAGTTCAATGAATCTCCCTAGTCTTGAGACATTAAACTCCTTACCTGTGGGTCTACTCAAGCTCATCTGTGAAAGCGAGGCTTGTTCTGGGTGACCGACACCTCTCGCTGCTAAAATTCCACATCAATAAACAGGGTATTTCAGGAGCCTCAGAAATTCTAAATGGAAATTATTACCAAGACATCTGTGAGTTTAGAAACACTTAGATTTTAAATAAGTTGTTCGGTTACAATTCTGTTATATAATATTACCCTCACAATTGAAGATTAATATAAAGGCATATTTTTTCTCTACTAATCTGAAGAAGTTATGGGGATAAATTAACTTCGAAGGATAACTTAAGTGATACAGGGAAATTACTCAATATAAAATGGCTACTCAATTCTTGGATTATATCAGAGGGTGTAAAGAAGCAGCAAATTCAGCATAATTTCATGGTCTTATAACTGGAAAATCATGTAAACACTCATAATGAAATAGTCCCCTGGTTACATGGGGTTAACAGTACCTCTGGCTTCCAAAACAGGAATAGAAAAAAGAGCACCCCGCTCGGTCTGCAACAGGAAAGGGCTATCACTGTGTCTTCAGGAGGAAAAAAAAAATTGCTTATTATTTTCAGGAATGCAGAGTAAATCCACTTGATTTACACAAAGAATTTAGTTAGTCCTTTCCAGGTAGCGTTCGTAATCCAACTGGAAACCTGGTAAAAACAGCAAACGAAAATACGGCTCAGATTGGCATTCCAAAGGTGACCCTCTCTCTCCTTGTCACTTTTTTCTCCTATTAGTGAAAACAGGCCCATGATCATTTGGGGGAAGGTTTGACTCTTGTAGCATCCAGATGCCAATCACACCAGCCTTTCAAACTGCCTTTCCTGGTGACCCTGCCCAGAAATCAGGAACTGCCTCTGGGGAGATCTTTGTAGCAGCCCACAGGGGAGGTGAGCACACGTGTGCACCTGGATGTAATTCCCTTTTATTTGTCTTCATGAAAAATGTGATTACTGAGGTTGAATATCTTGCAGATGAGGATTCTGTCCACTTTCTTCATAATAATGCCGCTCAAGGACACCACATGACTCTCTTACATTTTTGTCTCTTCGTATTTGCCTTCCCCCCAAATGGCTGAACTAAAATGCTTTAGGATCCAGAAATGCAATTAATTAGCAACCTATGGAAAGAGAACTGTAACCCCCTCCTGAATCAATACTCTTTAAAAGGGTATATTTTATATTTTTACGATGTGATACTTACGCTTTATTTTTTTGTATTCTTTAGAGTGCACTGAGACATGTAAACATTGCATTAAAGGAAAGCTGATTCTAAGCATTTACGGTGAAGTTGCAAGTAGGGCAAACTTCCTCAGATACACTAATTAGTAAAAGCATATTAATTCTGACCTTCACCAGCCTTGGTGTCCCAGGATTTGTTTTCTTCTGACTGGGAGCAAGTTGTTTCGCCAGAAAGTGCATTTAAGAAAAAAAAAAAAAAGAAAAAGAAAAAAAAACGCTAAATAAAACACCAAGTTTTTTCAAGGCATATTTAGACTACACATTGATTTATGCTTTGATGTTAGATTTCAGCCAAGATTATGGAAAAACAAGTATGTGAATCTACTATCTGGGCTAGCAGTTTAGCAGAGTGTAATGAGACAGGAAAATGAAGGCAAGACTAAAAATATGGAACTTAATGGAGTTCCCATTGTGGCTCAGCATGTTAAGAAGCTGACCAGCATCCATGAGGATGCAGGTTCAATCCCTGGCCTTACTCAGTGCGTTAAGGATCCGGTGTTGCCTAAAGCTGCTGCATAGGTTGCAGGTGCGGCTCAGATCCGGTGTTGCTGTGGTCTGTGGTGTACGCCGCCAGCTACAGGTCCAATTTAACCCCAAGCCTAGGAGCAGCCCTAAAAAAAAAAAAAAAAAAACTTGAGAGCAAAGTAGCGGGGTGGAATTCTGGCATGACAGGGCTCCGTGGGTGTTACTGATTGCGGCAGCGGCAGAGATGGAACTGTCTTGTTGAGCTCATCCTTATGGACTGAGAGAGACAAGGGTCCGAGTGCATGTCTCCTTAGGATAACAGAGGGCAGATTCGCCAGGGATGCTGGAGATCTTCCCAAGGGAAGGTTGTTTCCTTTTGGTTGCCTTTGGTAGAGAGGTGCAAGTCCGTCCTTACGAAACGTTTTCGGGGGACACAGAAGGACGAGAGGGGACTGTGTTTTTTTCCCTTCACCAGCTTCATTGTGAAGACCAGTTTCTGTGGACTGCACTTGCTTTAACCTCGCATTTTTAAGGTGCCTAATTTTAAAGCACGTGTCTATGATGTCACCCTGTGTTTGCAATGTTGCTGGTAGGGTTGGTCTGGGGGTAAATTCAGTTTCACTTTGGAATATTTATTTCAGATTGCATAAAACAAGCATTTCAATGCATGACTTCTTTCACCACAATTTTTATACTTTCCCTGGGGTTTGATATTGCCGAGGTGGTCGCAATGAATGAAAGTGCAAATCTGCCTTTGCATAAAGAAACCTCCCTTTTGGTAAACTTCTCAGCGTCCATCTGGAGCAAGGGTTACAGAATTCTCCTGTAAAGGTCCAGACAGTGTTTTTGACACTCTGGGCCATGAGTTTTCTGCCGTAACTACTCAGCTCTGTCACGGTAGCACGAAAGCAGCCATACACAATATGTAAACAAATAAGGGTAGCCATGTTCCAATAAAACTTTATTTACAAAAATGGGCCACAGGCTGGTCGTTCGCCTATCCCTGGTCTGAAGTCTAGTTCTTAAAAAAATTCTTATGTACTTTCATCATTAATGACATATTTTTCTTTATTCTGCCTTAATGCCAGGAAGCCTAAAAATAAGTGGAAGTGAGCCCAGATCAGAGAAACAGGAGAGAAGCCAACACAACAAAACAGACAGTAATTTACACTTGTAAGTGAAAAGTATCTTGAAACAGCATCTTGTCTGTTCAACAGGGCCTTACACGGCCAAGAAGCCAAGCTGGCATTAATCATGCCAGTACAACAGAATAATCTTTTCATTGAAACAAACGGATGTTGTTAGCTTAAAATGTCTGCTTCTCCCATCTCTTTTATTACCCAATAAAGACATATTCGTTGTCGCCTGATACACCACTGCACCTGTGTTCTCACACACTCAGGCCACACCCTCAAACACACATTTTCCGCCTTGTCCCTGAGTTTTCGAGCAGTCTCAAATTTACCTAGCTAAATTGTCCAGTGTCTTTTTCTTACAATACATTAGCCATTCTGGAATCTTCTCTAAGTCTTCATTGCGAAAGAAAGAAATCTGTCTCTTAATAACATCTGCTTCAATATATAAAAGATTAATTTTAGTTTTTTTCACCCAATTCAAATGGATTAAAAGAGGAACTTTGAGCAGAAAAAAAGAATCCAAAGAGTCAGTAGCGGTAGCAAAACTTAACCCCTATAAAGGTGAATGTGAAATTTCCCATTGTGTCTCAATAGATTAAGAATCTGATGTAGTCTCAGGGAGGATGCAGAGTCAACATCTGGCCTCGCTGAGTGGCTTAAGGATCCAGCATTGCCACAAACTGCAGCATTGGTTGCAGATGCATGGCTCGGATCCCATGTTGCTGTGGCAGTGAACGGTAGCTCTGATTCAACCCCTATCCTGGGAACTTCCATGTGCCACACGGGCAGCTGTAAAAAGAAAAAAAAATTGTATATCTTTTTGGTATATATTTTGTATATTTTGGGAAAATTCAGTTAAATTATTTAAAGATCGATAGTTACAATTATTTTATGTCAGAATAAATGTAACACCCCTAGAAAAACTTTGAGTAAGATTAACGTCATTTCCAATTAGAGAGAAAGGACTTCGCAAATATTGTCAAAATGATGGATCTTTCAAGACCAAGTTCTGGTGGTCTGAAGAAATGCTTTAGGAGATCAGGCACTCAGTTCCCCAGGAGTGAGGAAATTTCAAGTTGTATCATGAAGACCACATTTAAGGTCTCCATATGGAAGGCTGCTCACAAACGTAGCCCTCAGGCATTTGTGTGGGATTTCGAGAAAAGAAACTCAGTGAGGTACATTCTCTTGTCTGAGATGCAGTCTCAGCCTGGAGGTTCTATGACCCTAAGTGCAACTTCAGAAGAGAGGCAGGAGCAGCAGTAAGGGGACAAACACCTGCTGAGTCCTTCAGCTCATCCATGGCCTCTCTGGCAATGGTGGTCACCCATCCTTACAAATAAAATGGATCCGAGGAGAATTCCATAAAGGAAAGATTAGGACTTATGGGAAGTTTATGAGAGTGAATAATTGAATGGTCCTCCCTTCCAACCAGACAGAAAATGGAAAAAGAATGCAGAGGCCTCTTTCTTGGCCTCTCCCTTTGGCTCTTCACAACCACGCCACGCCCCATCTGTTCCTTCTCTGTTTGCCGCCGTGTTTACCAAGGTGAGTGTAACTGGCTGCCTGAGACAGAAATCTGGAAACGGCTCTTGAATACTCTCTCTCGCTCCCTTCCTCACACTCCATCAGTTGGTCCTCTGCTGGCCACTCTTCCTCTGAGACATCTCTTGGCAGCATCCACTAGTCCTATAGCTGGCTCCTCACCAAGTCTGTGTTGTGGGTCTCCGTACCAAAGTTCCACTCTTTTCCATGCTATTTTTAAACTAATAATCTTTCTCATTGTCTTATTGCTCAAAACCTTTGCAGAGTTTCCCATCATACTGCCCTGTAAGAACTCTTTTCTGCTTACCTGCTTGCATTCAGCCCCATCTCTCCATAGACCTCCTGGTTTACTCCTAGTTCTATGGCTACCCTTCAGTCCCAGTTGCTAGACCGTGCCACCTTCTCTGGGATGCCCAGGTCTTTGGAGACAATGATTCCTTTACCTGAAATGCCTTCCTTTACTTGCAAGTGATTCTTTTTCCTTTCCTCTTGCTAAGTCCAGCTCATTGTTAAAGCTGTTCCTTTAAATAGCTTGTCAACAACCTCCACCAACCCCATGCCAAATCCTGGCTAGGGACCTGTCTCGAATACTACCACAGAAACCAAGCTTTTCTCTGGTTTAACTCTTACCCCATGCTGTTGAAATTGCTTGTACATTTATCAATGTCCCAAGTAGACTGAAATTATTACTATTTTCTTCAGTTATAACATTTGCGCCTTACACATCATAGGACCCATGCCAGATGTTCAATAAGTGTTTAATAAAGAATTAACTAAATGAGTTAGATAGAAAATTAAAAATCCATAAGAAAGGTTGCTTAGCTATAAGAACTACTTCACGATGACATTTGCAGTGCATTAGAATGCATCACATAATTTTGAAAGCTACCATTTTGGAAGTATTGATAGCTTAGAGTGATAAGTCAATCTGTTTAGTCTCTGTTGGCCTAAGATGCATAAGAAAGTACATTTCAAGCTGTATAAGAGACAAAAAGAAATTGTTATTCATGATCCTTAGTTGCTGGTAAAGTTACTTCTCTGTCAGTGATTATAGCTAGAGCCATTTTCTGCCCCCCACAGCCTTCACGTGGTGGTGTTGGAAATGAGATGCTGCACCTCTCTTAGATACAGGATCTCCTTGGTTTATTAAATTTTGAGGTTAATGAAGATTTTGACATTTTTACCTATACGTATCATTAGAGCTTATTGCAATAGGTTTAAGATGACAGTCATAATAAACATATATAGTACAATAAAAAGCACTTTTAATCTTGAAAGTGCTTTATAAACAACAGTGATCAATGCTATGGATGGATGAACAGCATCAAATTGATTGAATTCTATTTCAAGGGCAGTGGAGCTATTGATGGCAGCATGGCTGTTCAGAAGGGAGGCAGCCGTGGTGTTACCAGGGGGCAGACTCAGGAGTCAGACTCCCCAGGATTAAAATCTGGCTCCTCCACGGGCTGGCATGAGTCACTTCCACATCCTCTAGCTCAGCTTCTTCATCTCTGAAATGGATTCTTGTAAGGTTTCAGTGCAGGGATCACCATTAAGGATTAACGCACCATACCATAGTGGTCATTATTGTATATGCAGTTATGGCTGATGTTTTTTTAATTCAGGATATTGAATTATGAGCTGTTCCATCCGTGCATATATTTTATATGCCTAAACCACATAAATCTTGATGATGCGCCTTTATAACCTCTCCTCTCTCTCTGTTCATTCACTTCATTTTATTCAGTCTATCAAGTTTTGATCTTTTTTTTGAAGTTGCTTTTCTTCTCTCTCTAGAAGCTGAGATCATGTGCTGCATCTCATTTCTGCTTTTCTAGCGGCTGTTTTTTGCATTTTAACATGTGCTTAACACATCTAGCTCCGTTTATCTTTTTTTGCGTTATCACTCTTCTTAAAATATAAAGCTCGTTCCAGTTCATTTTCTCACCCACCAATCACTCCTCACTCTATCATCTGCATTTTTCCCTCCCACTTCCTTCTTGTAAATATTGTGTTCAAGATTATCAAAAATTTTCAAAACAAGATCCTGTCTTAATCCTCAACCTACATATCCCTAAATAATAATTTTACCATTATATCCTTTTAAACATGTGAAAAAACTAAATAGTTCTCACCAGGTTTCCCCCTTTATTTTCTGCAATTTTTTTTTCAAGCCTTTTGGCTCTGCTTTCTACACCCACCTCTTTTTTTTTTTTTTTTTTTTTTGCATTTTAGGGTCGCACGCACGACATATGGAGGTTTCCAGGCTAGTGGTTGAATTGGAGCTGCAGCTGCCAGCCTACACCACAGCCACAGGAATGCAGGATCCGAGGTGCAGCTGTGACCTACACCACAGCTCACGGCAACACCGGATCCTTAACCCACTGAACGAGGCCAGGGATGCAACTTGCAACCTCATGGTTCCTAGTCGGATTAGTTTCTGCTGTGTCATGACAGGAACTCCTCTACACCCACCTTTAAATGGAGATCATTTAGTCAGTGTATCATTGATCTTTCTCAATTTTAACCATTTTTTCCAGATGCTATGATAGGTGCTTTAGAAAGGTTATTGAGTAAAATAGGTACAGTCCCTAACCTTAAGGAGCTTAAAACCTTGCAGTGAAATCAGGTATCAAAGATGTAATTATGTAATTGCAAGGGATTTCTGACTCCAGCTATGGAGTATATCAAAAAATCCTCTTGCCAAGAAAATATTAAAAACTAGTAAAATTTCTTTACAATATTATTGTTTAAAGACATTACTGAGTAAGTAGGACTGCCAGGATTTGTGGTATTATGATCTCAGAAATAAGGAAAATCATTTAGGAGTTCCCATATGTCTCACATGGTTAAGAACCCAACAGAGTGTCCATGAGGATGCAGGTGCAATTCCTGGTCCTGCTTAGTGGGCTAAAGATCCAACATTGCTGCAGGCTGTGTTGAGGTCACAGATGCAGCTTGGATCCAGTGTTGCTATGGTGTAGACCCGGGCTATAGCTCTGAGTAGACCCCTGGCCTTGGAACTTACATATGCAACAGATATGGCCATAAAAAGGAAAAAAATCATTTAGGTGAAGCTTTTATTTATCTTTGAATTTACTTCTGTTTTATTCCCTAATTCCTATATTACATAGTCTTGGAGGTAAAAAACAAAAAATGGCTTGAAGGGTCCTGGTAAATAGGCCAGATTTTCAGTTGAAATCCTAGCAGTGAGAGCAAATAAGAAGTAGAGCAGTCATCCCAAAGCAGGAAGTAAATCCTCAACCCAACTCAACTAGTGATAGGTTAAAAGTTATCTCTCTGCCAAAATAATTTGAATATTTGATATCAGAAGATAACATGAACCAGATTTTACATTTTTAAAAATATACAGTGTTTGGTATTCAATCTGAAATTAACAGAAACACACACAAAAAGGACCTAATAAATAAAACAAAATATAGATCCACAGGCAATCTAAGTATGTTGTATATGTAGTATAATATCCAGGCACAGACTTTGAAATAGCTATGATTAATATTGGGAAGAAAATAAAGATGCAGAACTTAAACAGAGAATTGGAATATATTAGAACAGGAATTCTAGAACTAAAATAATAGCTAAATTAGGATCTCAGTAGATAGAATTTCAATTCTATCCCTGATGGAGTAAATGGTAGTAGACTAATCTTAAACTATGAATGTTTGAATGTGAATGTTAGAAAAAAGAAAAGAATAATTAGAAATTAGAAGAAATCAGAAAAAATATCAAATAAAACTCCCCAAATTTGAAAGAAGGAAGTAATAAAAATAAAAGAAACAATTAATGAATAGAAAATGAAAAATATAATGTGGTAATGTAATTTACCACATTAATAAAGATGAAATCTTCTAAATTATTCCTATAAATAAATACATTTGATAAAAGTCTCAACAAACTAAGAATGAAACATCCTAGCAAATGTATTATTATGGAAGACTACTAATAACAAAATATTGAATGCTTTCTCCCAGAGGTAAAAAATAGGACAAAAGTAGTTTAAGTCTTGGCTCGGGGTAACGAACCTGACAAGTTTCCATGAGGATGCAGGTTAAAAATCCAGCATTGCCATGAGCTGTAGGTATGGTATAGGTACAGATGCAGCTTAGATCCAGCATTTCTGTGGCTATGGCATGGGCCAACAGCTGTAGCTCCAATTGGACTCCTGGCCTGGGAACTTCCATGTACCATGGGTGTGGCCCTAAAAAGCAAAAAAAAAAAAAAAAAAAAAAAGAAAAGAAAGAAAAAATAGGACAAGGAAGTCCACTATCAGCATTTTTATTCAGCATTGTACTGGGCAATATAGCAAGCAAATTAAGTAATTAAGAAAGTCAAAGAAGAAATAGTTTTTATTTGCAGATGTGATGATTATATATAGACGATTCAAAGCAATATATAAGCTATCCAATTTGATAAATAGGCTTAGCATAGATGTTTTCTAAAGGTCAATATGCCTAAATCAAATGTTTCTGTGGAATAACAAAAAACAAGTGGAAAAAGTAAAGAAATATTTGAGTACCACTTGGAATAGCACAAAAGTGCATAAAAGATTTAGAAACAAATATGGTAAAAAAATAATGCAAGATCTCTACACTGAAAAGTACAAAGTATTCCTATGAGAAATTGAAGACCTAAATAAATGAAGAGATAACCAAGTTCATGACTTTGAAGACTTAATGTCATCAAATAGCAAGTCTCTCTAATTTTATCCATAGAATCCATGTTGTTCCAGTAAAAATCACAAGGTTTTTGTGGAAATTGACAAGCTAACTCCAAAATTAATATGTGAAAAGAAAGACAGAGTAGGCAAAGCTGTACTGAACAAGGACAAACCTGGAGGATTTACACTACCATATATCAAGACTGTCTATAAAGCAGAGTTCCCTCTGTGGTTTAGTGGGTTAAGAATCTGACTGCAGTATCTTGGGTCACTGCAGAGGGGCAGATTTGATGACTGGCCTGGTTCAGTGGTTTGAGGATCTGATGTTGCCACAGCTGTGGCACAGGTGGCAGCTGTGTCTTGGATTCAGTCCCTGGCCTGGAAATTTCCACATGCCCTGATATGGGGAAAAAAAGATTATAAAGCTCCAGTAGTTAAGGCAGTTTAGTATTGGCATAAGAGTACACAATCATAGACTAATGATATACTACCACATATATATCCAAAATAAATGCATATATGTGTGTACCAAAAAGCATGTGTAAGCTTGTCCATAGAAACATATATTCCTAATAATTAGAAAACTGTTACCCGAAATTTCCATCAGCAATAGGATGGGCAATAAATTATAGTGTATTAATCCAATAAACTATGTATAGCAGTAAAAATGAACCAACTATTGCTTCGCACAACATGAGTAAATCTCATGACCTATTACTGAGCAAAAGAAGCTAGAAATGAGAGTCTAGTATTCCATTTATATAAATTTGAAGAATAGGAAAATGAATCTCTTATTGGTTTTAATCTTTTCTGTTTGGCTTTATTTTTTGTCACTTTGATTAATATGTGTCTTGGCATATTCCTTCTTGGGTTTATCCTTATGGGATGATCTGCACTTACTGGACTTGAATGAGTTTTTTCTTTCCCATGTTAGGGAAGTTTTCAGCCATTATCTCTTCAAATATTTTCTCAGACACTTTCTCTCCTGTCCTTCTGGGACCCCTGTAGTGCAAATATTGATGAATCTAATTTGTCCCAGAGGTTCTTAGACTACCCTTCTTTCCTTTCATTCTTTTTTGTTCATTTCCATGGCAATGATTTTCACCAATTTGTCTTCTAGATCACTTATTCATTCTTCTGTCTCATTTATTCTATTGATTCCTTCCAGTGTATTTTTCTTTTCAACTATTATATTGTTTATCTCTGTTCTTTAAATCTTCCAGCTCTTTGTTAAATATTCCTTGTATACATTTATTGTATCTGTGCCTCCGTTTCTGGAATTTCCAAGATCTTGGATCGTCCTTACTATAACTACTCTGAATTCATTTTTTTCAGGTAGATTGCTTATCTCCACTTCTCTTAGTTGTTCTTCTGGGGTTTTATCTTGTTCCTTAATCTGGAGCATACTTCCCTGCCATCTCATTTTGTCTAAATTTCTATGTGTGTTTTCTCCATTCCACAAGTTGCAGGGATATAGCTCCTCTTGCTTCTGATGTCTGCCCTAAGCTGGGTGAGGTTGGTCCAGTGGCTTGTATAGGTTTCCTGGTTGGAGGGACTGGTACCTGTGCACTTGTTGGTGGAGCTGAGTCTTTTCTCTCTGGTGGGCAGGACCTTGAAAAGGGGTGTATTTAGAGGCAGATGTGGGTTCACGATAACTTTAGCCAGTAGTCAGAATGGCCATCATCAAAATGTGTATGAATAATAAATGCTGGAGAGGGTGTGGAGAAAAGGGAACCCTCCTACACTGTTGGTGGTAATGTAAATTTGAACAACAACACTGGAAAACAGTATGGAGGTTCCTTGAACTAAATATAGAACTACCATATGATTCAGCAGTCCTATTCCTGGACATATACCCAACGAAAAATACAATTTGATTCATTGCAGCACTATTTATAATAGCCAAGATATGGAAGCAACCTAAATGTCCATCAACATAGAAATGGATAGAGAAGATGTGGTACATATATACAATGGAATATTACTCAGCCATAAAAAAACATGCAAGAATACATTTGCAGCAAAATGGATGGACCTAGAGATTATCATATTAAGTGAAGTAAGTGAGAGAAAGATAAATATCATATGATATCACTTATATGGGAAATCTTAATAAAAGATACAAATAAACTTATTCACAAAACAGAAATAGACTCACAGACTTCAAAAACAAACTTATAGTTACCAAAAGGGAGAGGTAGGGAAGGATAAATTAGAAGTTTGAGATTAAGAGATATATATATATATATATATATATATATATATATATATATATATATATATAAAATAGGTAATCAACAAGCACCTATTGTAGAGTACAGGGAACTCTACCTGATACTCTGTAATAACCTATATGGGAAAAGAATCTGAAAAAGAATGGATATATATATATTTGTATAACTGAACCACTTTATTGTACATCTGAAACTAACACATCATAAATCAACTATAATATAAAATAAAAATTAAATTTAAAAAAATGAATAAAAAAGGAAAATGAACCAGTGGCGATGGAAGACAGAAAATGGGGTAATAACTGAAAAAAAGCAAAATGAAGCCTTAGAATCTGGAATTAGTCTATGTATTAGTCTGAGAGATGTTAATACATGCGTGTTTATAAGTATACATCAAAATATACTCTGATAATCTGTGTACTTTATTGTTCCTCCTCAATTTGAAAAGTTACCAAAAAAAAATGTCAGATATGTTAAGTCTGAAAATAAGATACAGAAAACCGTTGTAATGGATAACAAGAGCATTCAACCCAGTCTAGAGGATTCTTGAAGGCTTCTCAAAGGACAAGTTTTATAATCTGAAAAATGCAGTTTGAGTGAGTTAAGCCCAGAAAAGGAAGTAGAACATTTCAGGTACAGAACGCCTGTGTAAGTACTTTGGTGTGGGAGATGGCATGGTATAAATTAACCAATACGAACCAACAAGAAAAACTAGAAAATTCGAATATAGCCAGAGCACAGAAATTAAGAAAAATGGTGTTTGATTGTGGTTGAAACATAAGAAGGGGCCAAATCATGCATTTTAAGACCATCCCTTTAAGGATTTTTATCTTAATTTTGTCATCTTTATAAGACCACTGGCCTTTCTAAGTTAAATTGATATTTTTTCTAAGATTATGCATGTATTTTTATAGACTGGCCCATTGAAAGTGACCATCTCATTCAATCATCTATTAGTTTTGTCTACAGAATGTCTCACAAAATGTTGGAAGACTCTCTTTATAAGAATTAGCCTGCAGAAGTGGTTGAAAAAAAGAAACTAATTCTTATTCCCACCACAGATCTGGAGAAATAGCTGGATAGTTGCATTTTGACAAGATCTCCACACCTGCTCTGTTAAACGTATTTCTACTATATGAATCAGCTCTGTGTCTTAGGGGTGTTTGTCTAAGAGGATAGAAAGAATTTGTTTGTACGAAAAGCATGCACATAAATATCCATAGCACCTATATTCAGCATGACCAAAAACTGGGAACAATACAAACATCCATCCAGAGGTGAATGAATAAACAGACGGTGTTATGTCCAAACAGTGGAAGACTACCCAGCAGTGGAAAGGAATAAACTACTGATATGAACGACAACATGGATCAAATCTTAATCGATATGCTAAGGACAGAAGTCAGAAGAGGAGTTCTCATCGTGACTCAGCAGGTTAAGAACCCGACCAGTATCCATGAGGATACAGATTTGATACCTGGCCTCCCTCAGTGGGTTAAGGATTTGGCATTGTTGCAGGCTGTGGCATAGGTTGCAGATGCAGCTCAGATCTGGCATTGCTGTGGCTGTGGCTGGCAGCTGCAACTCTGATTCAACCTCTGGGCACATTCATATGTTATAGGTGTGGCCCTAAAAAGAAAAAATAGGTCAGAAGAGTCCTTAATTATGACTTAGTTTATATAAACATTTCAAATATGCAAAGGAATTGGGAGTTCCCTAGTAGCCTAATGGGTTAAGGATCTGTGCTATGGTATATGTTTGATCCCTGGCCTGGGAGATTCCTTATGCTCTGGGAGTCGCCAAAAAAAAAAAAAATGAAAGCTAATCTATAGAGATTAAAAAGAAGATGAGTGATGGCCTAGGGCTAAGGAAGAGGGCATGATGGAAATTCTGTAGTTCTTGTGGGGGTTTCACAGGTTTGCATCTCTTATAATTGTTTTTCGTACATTACTCCTTCTCTCTTCCCTCTCCCCACAGGTGGAGTCTGTGAGCCCACTTCCTTTTTGTTATATTCATTAGTTTGTTGAATTTTTTTACATACATACATATGCGACATCATATAGCATTTTTTCTTTTCTGTCTGGCGTCTTTAACTTAATATAATGCTCTCCAGCTCATCCAGGGGTGCTGCAAACAGCAAAATGTCATTCTTTTTTATGGCTAATATCTCATTATACATATACTACATCTTCTTTATGCATTTAACTAATCATGGACATTAGGGTGCTTCCATATCTTGGCTATTGTAAATAGTGCTGCTGTGAACATTGGCGTGTATCTATCTTTTCAAATTAGTGTTTTCTTTTTTTTTTTTAGATATGTACTTAGGAATGGAATTGCTGGGTCATGTGGTAGATCCATTTTTAGTTTTTCAAGAAACTTCCATAGTGTTCTCCATAGTGGTTTTACCAAGTATAGGAGGGTTCCCTTCTCTCTGCATCCTGGCCAACATTTATTATTTGTGTTCCTTCTGATGACAACCATTCTGGCAGGTATGTGGTGATATCTCATTGTGGTTTTGATTTGCTCATCGCATCCTTTAAGTGGATGCAGTCAATTGCGTGTAAATTATACCTTAATAAAATGGATAAAAGAAAAAGTTCACCAGGTAATTCTTTCAGCGTTCACATATGAGAACCATTGATTTACAATGCAATAGAAAGTTTTTCTAACTTTATTTACAGTAAAACAATTAATTTTCTATTATTTAATTTACTGGTCCTGAACTTTTTTAGATAGAGACCTAGGCAAAGCATATGCTTTAGATTGAAGCTCTATACTCCAAATTTTATCAGAAATAAAATTGAGATCCACTACATATTACAAAGCATAGGAAGAATAAGGTTTATTAAGCTATGTTGATAGCAAGAATCTTAAATTTCAACAAAATGACTTTTTTTTCTCTATTGAATAGGGCTTCCTTTGAACCCATTCATATTAGGACAAAAATTTTTGTAAATAAATGGCGGTAGTTTGTCTATTTTTCAAATATTTTTCTCATAAGAAAGAATTTAATCAGTAAAAATATGAAACACGTATCTGAATATGCAGCTGACCAATTCGTGCTTTGATGCCATTGCACCTCTGTAATGTATTTTTCATAGCTCATGTAATTGGTGTTAATATGCTCTGTTATTAAGCTTAACTGAGAAAAAATAGTTTGCTGAAAACTGATTTTTTCTGCATACTGATAAATTCAGTAGTCAAAAAAAATTAGAGAAATATAATTAAGGATTGCAAAATCAATTTGACGCTCGCTTAAAATGTGTTGAGTGGAGGCAGCAACAGAAGCCTACGTCTGATGCTGCTCTCTCCTTGTTTACTTCATAAAACTGTGCAAATGAGAACTTTAATTTACAGAGCTGTTAATGCCTCATTAAAAACTTTCAGCAAGTATCCTATTTTGAATTTTCTTTTTTTCTTTGTGTCTAACATGCACCATTATCTCTGTTTTGTGGGGCAACACACTTAGGAGTGCTCATCAAAACCACAGGTATGAAATGGAAGCTTTTTAAACATCACATCCCAGGCAAGGACCCTCCTGATGTCTGTTAGTTGTTTTCCAAAGTGATTAATTTCTCCTTTGGCTTTGCTTTTGATGCTTCCATTGTTAATGTCTGTTATAATAGCATAGACACACCACTGGTCTATGGGGACATACTTGGAATCCAGTGCACTTGTTTCCTGCTCTCACAGGCCATTTGGGAATAGAATCTGTAGCTGTTTGACTATTGACTCTACTTAGCATTATTCTATACTGCCCTTTTTTTTTTTTTTTTTTGGCTACTAGTTTGCAATAGCCACAACCAACCAACCAGTCTAATTCCTGGGTTAAGAATTAACCTTTAAAAAAGTCTGAGGTATAGGCATAGATTTGGTAGTGGCATCAGAGGTCTTTAAGTTACTGGTCTAGCACATAACTTCGCCATATTACCACACTGCCCTGCTTCTCCAAAGGAGGGACATGTGACCACGTTCTCTGTGCCACAGGCCCTTGCTGGACTGATCACTGTTTGAAGACAAGTATGTGTGTCTGATCTGAACAGGACTGATACAAATCTCACAGGGATTTGGAACTGAAATTCAGAGATAACCAGTCAGCCTGTCTTATCTCTTGAATAAAACATATAACTTAATTGAAACATGTAAATTAATTGAGAAGCAGAGAGAAGTGTACTGCTGCATGGTGGGGGGAGGTGAGAGAGAGAGAGTTAAAGCATATGAACAGAAAGCAATGGAGAGGGAAGAGGAAGCAGAGCCTTCCGGAAGGCTTTTCCATTCCCTGTCTGTCCATCCTTCTTCCCTAGAGTGGGCTGTGTTCCTGGATTTGAGTTTCAGAACATACCCTTATCTCTAGATAATAAACTCCTTCCTTGGTTCAAGATAGTGTGAGTCTGAATATGCAACTGGAAATTTCATATTATATGCAATAATATAATATATATATAATACATATATTCTTAACTTCAAAAGAAGCCACCAGCAGGTGGATGGAAGTGGAAGCCATGGTATAGGTTTAAGTGTCTTAGCCTCAAGGTCAAGGATACATCTTGGGGGAATGGAAGGCATTCAGGGATGGATAGGGCAAGACCAACCCAGAGGGATTAGTCAGATATGTGGGTGAAGAACCTTCCTGAGAGTTCAGGAAATTTCCATCAATTCCATATAAAATGTTGCTCGGTGGTCAAGCAGGCAAAAAGCTGAAATTGGTGGTTGGATTTTATCATTTTTACATTTCTATGCCATGCTACCTGACTAAATTATTTTTAAAATGTATTTTATAAATTTTAGGCTCTTCCTAAAATTTCTAGTATCATGTAACTTTCCAATACATACTTGAAAACTCAACAATCGGAATTTCTTGAGACTCATTTTCAAAAGATATGTATTTATTTTAGCCAACTATAGTCTTTAACATTTGATGAAAAGTGTTTGGGTTAGTTTGACTCTGCATATTTTCAGTGGGAAGCCATACCAAAGATATGTTTGCCAAGTATGAAAAAAAAAATCTTCAGTCCAGGATGAATAATTTATTCTGCAGTGGTTAAAATTCTAGGAGAATCCCTTGCTCTTTGCTTGTTCTTTCTTCCCAAGGAGCTGCATTTCCTTGTTCTTCACCAAAAGAACTATGGGTCCTTTCTCCTGTGACTAAGCTAAGGAAGATTAGCTACATTGTTACTGATGCGCTTGATATTTTCTCACCGTGTAACATTGTGACCATAGATTCTTAGCCAGTCTGATAAGATAAAGTGTTCATAATACTTAGAGGATAAAAGGATATCATCACTACCTCAGATCCCTTTAAACCCACGTCTCCTGATCTGCATGAGATTACTTTTTGTTGTTGTTGTTCTCATTTACTAGGGCTCCCCCCGCCCCCGCCACAAAGGAAGTCTTAGTATAGCTCCTGGATTCCTGCCTTGTATTAGTTAAAATAGCATCAGATACAACAAACAGAAGATCAAGGCTTCCTGCATTGTAATCACTGACCTTGCCAGATCCTTCCATATTTTCTCTAGATTTGGTCCTGTGAAATCAAACATTAAGCAAGTTAAATTCTATAAGGCCATTTATCTCATTACATACAGTGATTGATTTGAGTTCACTGGTCATTCGTTTCATGGTTTGTATTTCTGGTTTTCTGGTCAAGTTTCCAGAAACTTTCATGGAAATGAAGAGATGTTTTATGTAAAGAAAATGTGATAAAACCTTCTTTTACCCGTCTCAATCTAACTTTATTAAGTAATCCCTTACGAGTCAGCTATGGATTTCCTACTCTTCAGTATGTTTCCGTTATAAATGAAAGCATCATGTTTTTCATCATATCAAAATATGTTTAAATACTAGCATTTGTAGCTACTAGTAGTATTTATGGGCCAACTCCATCCTTATTAAGCACCTAATGTTTATGAGATGCTGCCCTAGGTAATGTGACTAAAAGAAAGATTAGTAAGTTAATTTTACTCATTCTTGTCCTCAGAAGCTCTAATTTATGCTAGTTAACATCTTAGGAAAATGTCAATAGTGTGATGCTGTTAAGAAAAAAAAAAAGGAAAAAAAGAAAAAAAAGGAAGGGCTATCCTGTGTTGTATTAGCAGAATTGTCAAGGATAAAATAAATAAAGTGATTATTAGACTCTACTTGGCAATCTTTAGCCCTTGATAGGAGTACCATATTCCATTTGGGATGGCACAATTTTTAAAACATAGACAGATTTGCCAGAGGTTTCAAAAGAGAGCAACAAAAAATGATGAAGGGCTTTGAAAATGGGGCCTCTAAGAAAAGGCTGAGAGACCTGAGGACGCTCAATCTTAAGGAGAAAAGACCAAGGGGACACATGATAACTGTTTACAGATGCATAAAGAGGTGTTACAGAGAGGAGAGGGACCAGTTTTTCTCATTAGTCAACAAAGACATTTCAAGAAGTAATGGGTTGAAAACACGTGGGGGAAAGTGTAGCTTAAATATGAGATTAAGTTAGAGAAATTTAAATATTTAAAATTTTATGATTCCAAGTGTCATTCACCTGCGGGGCCGAAATCAAGTTAGAATTGGCACAGGAATGTGAGCCTGAAAACAAATCAGATCTGAATACAGGGGGTTAATAATTAGAAGAGCTTACATTTGTATAAAATGATAATATGATGACATATTTTAAGATACTTTGACATGTATTGTTTTATGGATCTCCCAACAATCTTAGGAAACCGTCAGGGGGAGTATTGGTTAGGTTTACAGTTGAGGAAATGGAATCTCAGAGGGATAAATGTCATTACTCCCGTTCCCTCCCCACTCCCAGGATTAGACAGAAGAAGTAAGTGATCTGGGACCAGGCAGGCAGAACTAGAAGACAGTTCTTCAGATTCGTGCAGTATCTTTCCCGTCGAGTCTTGCTACTTTTTCATTGGTAATGATTTCCATCGTGGCGAATTGTTGTTGAATCGGTTGAGTTTTGTGATTTGAGTTTTTTGGCTTTTAAGGTGCCAAATGTGTCCCCTTGATAAAGAAATAAGGTTTCTTTATTTTTTTCCCTCCCATATTCATTAACTAAGGGAAGAATTGAGCAATGCATATATCGTAGACCAACTAGCAACTTTTTTTTTTTACATAAAGAGATGAGAAATATGATTGAGCTTATATCTTATTTACCTCTATTATTGGTCTTCTCTGGTGGAAAAAAGTTAGCACTTTGGTATTAAGTTTTGACAAATCATTGTCAAACCAAATACCATCTGTGGAAGTAGGGTGGTACAGCAGGATTTCTACCTTAATGCTCTTTCACCTTTTATGCATGTCATACTCCTCATCTGTATAAGGCAAACTGCAATATCTTCTGTTTTTTTCCTCACTTACAATGAGGAGCAAATGAGAAAATAGATATCAAAGTACCTTGACCTGTTCAGAGAAATAAACTATATAAGCTATAGCTTAGCATTAACTTTAAGTGGGGATAAAAGTATATTGTTAGTGTATTGAGCTTGTTTTAATTTGATAATTCTATTTTCAAGTAAGTCTTTTTATCTATGTATCTAATTTCAGATCTTTTTTTTTTTTTGTCTTTTTTGATCTTTTTAGGGCCACACCCGTGGCATATGGAGGTTCCCAGGCTAGGAGTCGAATCGGAGCTGTAGCCGCCGGCCTGCACCAGAGCCACAGCAATGCGGGATCCAAGCCGCCACTGCGACCTACACCACAGCTCAGGGCAACACCGGATCCCTAACCCACTAAGTGAGGCCAGGGATCAAACCCTCAGCCTCATGGTTACCAGTCGTGTTCGTTAACCACTGAGCCAGGAACGGGAACTCCTCTAATTTCAGATCTTTAAAGTTAAAAAAGCGGGTGTCTATTCTAGCATTTAAAATTTACTAGCCCTAGCCTAACGTACATATTCAGTAATTGGTGAGTGAGTGAAGAAATGCATAAATAAATATTTTCAGGATACTATGAGATGTGAACAAGTATACTATATATAATAATCTTGATGTACTCCCTAGTGATTTAATGATTTTATATATATGCGTGTGTATATAAAATTTATATATGAAAACTCATATATATATAAATTACGTGTGTGTGTATGTGCACATACGCTATGCAGGTGTCTGATACATGTAATATGGATATATAATTTAAATAGCATTGTATGTCAGAATCTCAGATCCTGTGACTGCAAGGAACTCAAAATCCAGTAGGAGAGGCAGACTCTCAAATCATTACAGTACTGTGTATAAGAAGAATTGTTTGTCCAACACCAGGAGGTAGCTAATGCCAAAATGCTACCACAGGAAGACCATTTGACTGGCTGGCAAGAACTTCACAGAGTTGAAAAAGACTTTTTAGACTCCTTGAACCATGAATACACATTGCACAGAGAAGGACTCCAGGAGGCAGGCTGCACTGAAGGCTCTTAGTGTGTACGCTGAGCTTGAGAGGAAGTGGAGGAGTTTGAGAGAAAACTCCAGCCTCTGTAGACTCCTGTGATGCTCAGTTGGGTGTCTTCCTCACCCATGGAGCCTAGAGGCCCCCCGCACCCCCCAGCAGCATTTCCTGTAGGAAGGCTGCAGAGGGCTGCTTGCTAGGAGGATAGAAGAAAGCTTAAGGGGCCCCCTGTGCATAATGTTGAAAGAGGCACTAATTTTTGTTTTCTGCTGAGATTAACGTGTATACTGCAGGTTCAAAATGGTAAGAATCTGAATTAGTTACAGAAAGTTGCACTCTATGCTCCATGCCTGTCTTTTCCAGCACACCAAGTAAGAGAAGCTCTTTGCCAAATTATGAAGGTTGCTGGAGAACCAGAACTATAATTTGAGTAAATAGGATCTCTGCCCCTTCCCTTCATTTGTTTTTTAAGCCAATGACAAAGTTGAAAATGCAAAGAAGTCAGTCTCCTGAGGGAGCCATTCTGTTTCATCTGTGGAGGAAAAGACAGATGTTGTTTCTGATGAAACCCCTGCTATGGCAGCAGCGCAACCCCAGGAAGCACTCGCGGGCCCTCTGCCTTTGGCATCCCCACAACTCACTTCAGTGCCCTCTCTCTCCAGGGCCTCAAGCCTCATGGGCACCCGAGGCTGCTGTTGCACCCTCCTGAGGCTTTCTCCTAAGGCCTGCTCTTCAGTCTGAGCACCTTGGGGCAGTAGCCTGCCTCTCTTCAGCTGAAATGTACCTGTCTCAAGCCCTGTCCCTTCAGGCCCCTGATCTGGATGGTAGGCTGATCTGACAGATGTCACTTTGATGGTATGTCAATGGAAGCAGTGTGTTTCTGGGCTCGCCTCATCCTCATCAGGACTAGATGTTCACTTCCTCAGAGCCCTTCCAGGGATGACTGCAGAAGTGAACACGGAATCAGGTCTCGGCTTTGTGGGAGAGAGGGTTTAGGACTAGCAGGCCTCATTATGGTTCTATGCCTAGATCCACCCACATGTGAAAGTGCCATATTCACTATTTTTTTTTTTTAATTATGTGTTGGAGTTCCCATTGTGGCTCGGTGGGTTAAGAACCTGACACAGTATCCCTGAGGATGCAGGTTCAATCCTTGGCCTCACTCAGTGGGTTAAGGATCCCACATTGCTGTGAGTGTGGTGTAGGCCTACAGCTGCAGCTTTGATTTGACTCCTAGCCCAAAACTTCCATGTGTCACAGGTACAGCTGTAAAAAGAAGAAAATATATATATATAAACAAATATTTGTTGAACAGTAACAAAGTACGGGGCACTGTGCTAGAGCATAAAGATGCTTAAACAAACAAGGTATGATCCCAGACTTTAAGTCAAGAAGGTTCAGTGCTCCGTAGAAATATTTCGTATAGATCACTCAACTCCATTCAAAATATGGATGGTGCATCCATGAGGTGCCAGGCCCTGTGCACGGCTCTGGGGAGCAATACAAACAAAACCCTGCTTTCAAGGTGACTTCGTTTTTGTGGGGCTCAGCAGGCGAGCAGGAATCCATGTCAGTACTTTGTTTATTCACCGAAATGAATTCTGTCTTTCCTTAATGTTTATTTTTTTAAATTATCACTTTTAGACCTCATCTTAAGAAATTCAAATTGTGACTTCCCACTGGGGTGCAACAGTTTTTGTGTGGCTCAGGAGCGCTGGGTTGCAGGTTCCATCCCCTGCCAGGCACAGTGGGTTAAGGATCTGGGGCTGCCACAGCTGTGACATAGGTCACAACTGCAGCTCGGATCTGATCCCTGGCCCGGGGAACTCCATGTGCCAAGGGGTGGCCAAAAAAAAGACATAAGAAATAAAAATTTAAAAAAATTCAAATTGTCTTTGGGCAGATTTGATAAGGATGAAAATCTCTTCCCGTGTTTTGTGACATGCATTTCGGGCAGCCCTTACTTGAAAGAATCTGGTTTTGCATTTTTCCTAAAGTGAGCTAATTACCTTCTGATTAATTTTGTGTGCACGTTCTCAAAAGTTGGGAAGAGGGAAGAGATAGGGCATGACTCTGCAGAGCTTTTTGAGGTAAAGCATGCAATCAGATCGATGCTCATGGAAATTGGAACTCAGGAAAAGTACTGAACAGCAGGATCATATTATCAAAAACCTGGCAGATAGGTTTTGAAGTCACTGAACTGAATCTATTTAGAAGTACATTTTGGGAAACTAAATAAACATCAACACGATGGTCTATTCTTAGTCAGGATCTTGCTTTGTCTATTTTCCAGGTGATAAAACACGGACTGTGATTAGCGTTCTCATCAAGCGTATTGAACAGTCTGTAAGTTAACAGCCCTACACAGGCGTGCAGGCTAGGACCGGAAGGAAAGAAACTGAATTTTTATCTTTTTAAAAAAATTGTTTATTTTTAGAGAGGGGGAAAAAAACGTTCAACACCTTGAGTCAGCTGTGACTCAAGGGTCCATTATAACTTCAGGATTTTTTAAAAGCCTGTGCCTAGGGTACGGGAGATGAATTTTGTTCCAAAGTGGTGACACAGGCAAGTGTAAACCCCTGGGAGCAGTTTCAGGCACATTGAGAGTCTGATCTAAGCAAAAATGGACAGAACATGGAAGATGGAATTCCCACACTTGTTTCCTGACCTTGGCTGATACTCCTCAGCAGCTGGTAGTTAAAGGAAATACTGAAGCTGAGCAATTGCAGAAGGAAAAAAAGAGGGAGAATAATCAGAATTAGAAAAAAGTATATGGATGGAGTTCCCATTGTGGCTCAGCATGTTAAGAACCCAACTAGTATCCCTGAGGATGTGAGTTTGATCCTTGGCCTGCTCAGTAAATTAAAGGATCTGGCATTGCCCTGAGCTGTTGTGTAGGTCACAGATGTGGCTCAGATATGGTGTTGCTGTGACTGTGGTGTAGGCCTGCTGATGCAGCTCCAGTTCAATCCCTAGCCTGGGAACTTCACGTGCTGCAGGTGCAGCCATAGTAAAATAAAAAAAAAAAAAAAAAAAAAAAAGGAGAAGAAAGAAAGAAAAGAAAAGAAAAACGTATATGGATCATAAAATGGGACAAACGTAGGAGTGATGCCATGGATAAAGGGGGCTGCACTTTGTGTTAAAGTGATGGAGCCTTGTGGAGGGTGTGGGTTTGGTTTAACAAGAGGAAGACCACACACACACACACACACATAAGTTTACTTATATTGAATTTTATTCAGTTTTAACCAGGAAAACACCTCAACTATCTTGGTCTCCTGCCTGTCTTATGCTTTTGCCATCCCAGCCTGGTGTTGTCTTTCCGAAATCTTTCTGGGCCGATGCCTGCACTGATGCCATGCCCATCCCTTTCATCAGAGAAGGATATTCTGCCCTGAGTCACAATCGGGGAGCAAATAAGGTTATACAGCATTGCTATGTTATTACTACAGCAGAGTCAAAGAAAAACTAAAAGTCCATCAAGTGATCAGACGGAAGTCAATAAGAAAGGTCACTAAAAAGCAAGGATGAGCCAAAAGAGAGGACTTGGCATGCCAGAGAATGCCAGGAAAAATAAAAGGCAGAAAGACCACTGTGGCAAGATCTTCCCTCCATGGCCTCAGGGAAGTGCAGGATAAAATTAATTGAAGCTCATCATCCATGAAAACGGGCTACAGTCGGAGCCCCAGCTGCACGGACTATGTAACAGTGGTGGTTCTTTAACTTAGAGACAACCAGTTTTTGTTTTACTTTTGCAAGCTTTTTAACATGCCGAGCAAAAACTGTCTATTTTTATTTTTTGTCCTCATGCAACCGAATGCTCCATTTGAAACATTTGAGTGTTGATTGACTCACTTGAAACTATCAGTTAAGAGGTCTACCAAGTACAAGACATTATCCTAAACATCAGGATACAAAGATGAGTAATACACGTATTGGTTTTTAAAACATATACAGTCTGATAACAATGTAAGGTTAAATTTTTGGTATAATTGGCTTATAACAATCTGATTCTGATTACAGTCACATTTTCTTTGTATCTCACACCAAAAAAAAAAAAAAAAAGAGGGTCTTTTGGGAAATGACTTAAAAGAAACTAAAATAAACCAGTAGAGTTTTCATAAATGTTCCATCAGTGTATTTGAATCCCCCATTAAATTAAAACATTCATCTTTTCCCTTTTTAAATCCAAAATATCTTATCTTTAATTGATGTAAACCAACCATATTAGCAAAATTTGTCCACATGTGAAAGCATAGCTTGATTAATAAAGATTGCTTCAGCAAACTGATTGCCATTTGATTCTATAAACATGTAATTTCTTACCCTGAATAAAATGCTGTGTGTAAAATGAATAGGGCAAAATAGTCACTCATTATTTAAATTCGAGTTGGCACTCTAACCCTCTCCTAGCTCCAAATGGTCATAATTTCCCAATTCAAAGAAATATATTTTAGGAGGTCCCCGATGGCTCAGGA
Organism: Phacochoerus africanus; assembly: GCF_016906955.1. Taxonomy (NCBI): domain Eukaryota; kingdom Metazoa; phylum Chordata; class Mammalia; order Artiodactyla; family Suidae; genus Phacochoerus; species Phacochoerus africanus. Next base: position 11,903,472 of record NC_062555.1, on the reverse strand, counting down.
GGTTAAGGATCTGGCGTTGTCACTGCCACGGCTTGGGTCACTGCTGTGGCATGGGTTCGATCCCTGGTCTGGGACTTTCTGCATGCTGCTGACATGGTCAAAAAAAAAAAAAAAAGCAAATATACTTCACATGCCAACAAAGAGTTTTGTAAAAATTGGGTCAACAACTTTAAGAAGTCAAAATTGTGGATCGTGAGGTCTTTACGTTTTATCATTCTCCGGCTTAGTTTTTTTCACTTTTCAATCAGATTATTCATCCTATAGAATGCCAGTCCTAATCAAAAACTATATGATAACTTCTCTCTGGCATGACTGCATTGACTAATCCTTTGTTTTTTTAAACTGTGTGGTACCATGTATATGTCGTAGAGTGTGTGATTTACACGTGTCCTGTGACATAGGACGTATATACACATATCTTACATTCTTTTTTTAAAATTTTTATTATTTATTTATTTATTTTGTTGTTGTTGTTGTTGTTGCTATTTCTTGGGCCGATCCCGCGGCATATGGAAGTTCCCAGGCTAGGGGTTGAATCGGAGCTGTAGCCACCGGCCTACGCCAGAGCCACAGCAACGCGGGATCCGAGCCGCGTCTGCAACCTGCACCACAGCTCACGGCAACGCCGGATCGTTAAGCCACTGAGCAAGGGCAGGGATCGAACCCGCAACCTCATGGTTCCTAGTCGGATTCGTTAACCACTGCGCCACGACGGGAACTCCACATATCTTACATTCTTAGTTAAAAAACAATTTTTGTGCAAGATGGATTGTTCTATCTTGTGGCAGTACTTGATACGACTTAATATTTTTTCTTATAATTATCACCATATTAGTTTTCTAGGAGTCCCATAAAAAAAGCACTGGGTGGCTTAAACGGCAGAAGTTGATTTTCTCACAGTTCTGGAGAGTGGAAGTCCAAGGTCACGGTGTTGGAAGGGGTGGCTTCCTCCGAGGGCTGTGAAGGAGAGTCTGTTCCAGGCCCGTCCCCAGCTTCTGAGAGGTTACCTGCAGCCTTTCACCTCTCTTGGCTTCTGATGCTTCGTCCTGATCTCTGACTCTCTTTGCCTGACGTTCTTTCTATGTGCAGGGTTAGCTCTCCACACGGCGTTCTTGACGTAAGCACAGTCATGTGGGACTCGGGACCTAGCCTACTCTGGTGAAATTCGTCTTAACGGATTACATATGTAGAGACCTTATTTCCAAATAAGGCCATATCCTGAGGTACTGGGGGTTAGACTTCAGCATATTAACATGGGAGGGGATATAATTCAACCCTTAGCAATTACTCTGCATGACTGATGAGAAAGAAAGGGACTGATTTTTGCCCAGGAAGAGATAAGCTAATCGAAAAGAGATATAAAACATCCCCTCTCCCCAAACTGCCCGTGTTTAATTTATTTAATAGAAAATTATGAATTTGCAAACATAGCGTGGCACGGTATGATAACTAAAGCAATTGAATGACCTGTCAGAAACTCTCATTATTAACATTTAATCAGAGATGCTATGTGTTTTTACTTAAAATGTATCCTGGAAAATGCAGCGTGATTAATTGGACAATTTATTTTACGTGCTATCGCTTATGTTTGTAGAGATAGCACAGCAATCTTGTCTTAAGTTTCCCTCAGAATGCTTGGGTTCAGTTGAGACCTTAAACACATGGAGATAATGCTTTTGTTATCAACTCCTGCTGATTTTAGTACATTTATAGCAACAATGGAATTCATCAACTTGAGCTATTGGTCCACCTTCTTGTATGTCACTTTATGATTGTGCTAATATGTGAGAGCATTGTTGGATACTAATCAAAGACACACCATTGTCGTCACAGCTATTACAGTATGATGATCACTTAAATATGTAGAATACTGGACCTCGTGTGTATGTTTTATTTTTACCCATGGATATCCTAAAGTCTAAGCACTAATAGTAGCTTTGACAGAAATTCATTGTTCAATACTTAAGATCAATTTTGGACTATAAATGCTGAATCCCAACAAGCAAAAATTCTAATCTTTTATTTTTATGCTATTCATTATGCTTATATTGATAAGGCTTAACATATTGAGATGCACATATGATTTAATCTTCCTAAAAGATCAATGAGTACTTCATTGAATATGTGCCAGTCTTGTTCAGTTCTTTTCATTTGTGTGCAAGCTCATTGGAAGAAGTCATTCATTGATGTAGTCATTTTCCCATTTGGTGCATTTTCTAACTGCATTATGTGTAAGGTATAATAAATAATCACTAAGATTCTCTTTTAGTTCTAACATCTCTGATGTTTTTGTTGATGATAATAGATGACTGTTTAGTCAGCATGTGTTTATTGTAACTGAGATCACACATCATACGAAGAGTGAACTTGAATGTATGTAGAGCCAAGGGTTGGGGTTAATATGGCAGCAAGTCACTGGCCATTGAGTACAGTTTCTTGATCATTGAAGTCTTATGCTAAGCATAACAGCTCAGTTTCCTTCCCAACAATCTTCTAAGTGGTTCCCTTGTACTTTTTTATTTCATTCCTCTTTAGGTGTGTAGGATAGGTTCAGAGAAGATGAGTGCCTTGCCCTAAGTCATATAGGAAGTATATTTTAGAGGTGGTATTTTTTTCTGAGATAATGCATTTTTTAATGAAAGTATAGTGGATTTTGTGCCAATTTCTGCTTTATAGGAAAGTGACCCAGTCAAAGACATACATATATATTTCATTTCTTATGTTATCTTCCATCATGGTCTATCTCAAGAGACTGGATATAGTTCTCTGTGCTATATAGTAGGAGATCATTGCTTATCCATTCTAAATATAGTAGTTTGCATTTAGTAACTCCAAACTCCCAGTCCATCCTATACCCTCCTCCCTCCCCCTTGGCAACCACAAGTTTGTTCTCTATGTCTGTGAGTCTGTTTCTGTTTTGTAGATAGGTTCACTGGTATCACATTTTAGATTCCACTTATAAGTGAGATATGGTATTTGTCTTTCTCTTTCTGACTGACTTAGTGTGAGACATCTAGTTGCATCTATGTTGCTGCAAATGGCAGTATTTTGTCCTTTTTATGGCTAAGTGGTATTCCATTGTATATATCTGCCACACCTGAATCCATTTGTCTGTTGATGGACATTTAGGTTGCTTCCGTGTCTTGGCTATTGTGAATAGTGCTGCAGTGAACATAAGCATGCATGTATCTTTTTGAGTGTAAGTTTTGTCCAGATAGATCCCCTGGAGTGGGATTCCTGGATCATATGGAAGTTCTATATTCAGTTTTCTGAGGAACCTCCATACTGTTCTCCGTAGTGGTTGTAACAATTTACATTCCCACCAACAGTGTAAAAGAGTTCTGGACAGGGTATTTAAATTTTAGGCTCCAAGGGGTGTACTCACGGTAGACTGCCTTTGCTGTGTAACTGTGGCAATGGTATGCAACTACTGCTTTCATCTTCTCAGTACTCTCTCTTTTTTTAAAATAAGCTGCAGCATCCTGATGGCTTGATTGTGACCCACCATTTTGACAATACAATTCGTGCTGGCCAGAGAACCACCATTAAACTAAGCCATTTAGAGGTGCGTGGCTCTGTGCCCCTGGGCTGTGATCACTCTGCATCATGACTCACTACCTCACTGTAGCATAGCTCTGTACTTGCCATCCATCCTTGGCCTCCATATTTCAGAATTCTTATAGACACCGTGTCTAATGACAGGGAAGCCAGGCTGTGGTTTGTGAACATATTCATCTATTTCTGAAAGCAATGGAATCCATTTTATGGACAAAATGTTGCCTTTCAGCCACAAAAACTAACACTGAATTGCATTCAGTGTTGATAAAAAAAAGAGAAAAAGAAAACAATATGAGAAGCTTGTCTACTAGGTAGACAGTTTTGTCTAGGTTTCTTTTTTTAAATTTCTCTTTCGAAGATAGGCTTTGAATTGATTTGACAAAACTGGTTTTATAGGAACCCAAATGCACTATATTTGTAATCTCTAAATACAAGTTGCCATGAAATCCTTCTATCAAGCTAATTCAGTTGACTCAATTGGAGTTTCAGGGTTTTCTGTGTTATGTCTTTAAAATGAACATCCTTTGCCCTGTTCTGCTCCCCAAGACATTGCTCACTATTCTGTATTAATTAATTGATGTTGTTTCCTAAATTTGCCTTTCTGTTCTCTTCATTCATCTTTCCTGTATCTATCGAGATATATTTTAAAGGAATTTGCATGTGAAATTACTCTTGCATCAAACCGGATGTGTAATTCCCCCCCTTTTTTTTATGAAGAGAAAAATAGGGGAGGAATTTTAAAAACTTTTATGTGCTCCATATTTTGGTTTGGTTTAGAAATGAATCCCTCTTTATATTAGGTATTATCATTTGAGACTCAAAAGAGGTTTTTACAAAGCACCCAAAACAGCTTTTGTTTTTAATTATGTATAGCATGCAGCATTTCTGAGTCAAAACAGCTCTGCCCTGAGTGTTCATGGGCGAGCGAGAGCGCAGTGCAGAGCAGATATCCTATAAGCAACACGATAGATCCAATCATCGGATTCATTATAATACAAATATTGTAATCAATCATAATATTCAGCGTTCCATAACTCCACAATTCTGTGAAAAGGATAAGGAAAAAGGAATTAAGCTATCAGCGAGTTTACTGAAAAAGGAAAAGAGATTTCCTGATTATCATCATTCAGAATTAGTCAGACATATACATGGTAATCACTCATATTTTAAGCAATAATAGGAAAATCAACAGAAAGCCCTGGAAGGAAGAGCTTTTTGTTTTTTCTAAGATGTAGAGGGGGAAAAAAAAAATAGACCTATTTGCTGATTTAATTCCCTTTTAAGTTCATGACGTAATGGGACTCTGGAGTATTCAGTAGGAATAAATATTGTCCTATAATGCATGCCTGGGCCCTAGGAGAAAGGGCTTCTATTTACTGTTGCCTTGGGATTTCATGTCGGAGCCCAGTCTCCTCAGCTGCTGTCCTCAGCTGGGGAAAGGGGTCATCAGCCCACAATACCGTGGAGGAGCTGTATACTCTGTACTCTTGGTTTCCTGAGCCTGGAAACCCTCTTGCCTAGTAGAGCTTCTCATTTTGAGTCTCATCACAAACCACCGTCTCTGGTGACTTCCACCTGCGTCTCTTCTGTGCGAGTCCCCCAAGTTCCACTATCGCGATAAGTAAACAGACTTTGAGACATCCCAGCTTTTTGCGTGATTTCTTAGGCTATTTAATATACAACTTAAAAGAACACGTGTTTTCTACATTTCATTAACCTTGGAACTCTTCCCCCACCCCCAGCACTGCGTTTATCTGAATGTTGCCTTTAGAAGGGTTCCATATAAATATTTGGGGAATTTGAAAATGAAGATATTTTTTTTTCCTCTCCCCATTAAAATTGAATTCTTAGCCTGCTGGGTCAGAAAACACACTAAGCACGTATCGGTCTTTACCTTTTTAGCATGGATGAGGTGTTTTGCTCTTTCTAGACTCTAAGCTGATGAGAGTATGCTTTCATTGAAGGGAGAAGAAAAGAGGCTCTAAAGAGCCATACATCCCTAGCGGTTTGCAAGTGGAGGACCACCAGGGGTGTTCCCAGGCCAGCAGAGGATAACATGGTACAGGGCAGGGCTACAGCAAGGCCACCAACGTTAATTATATTGTTGGAAATTATGTTTGCTTCAATTTCTTCAGTAAGAACAGAACATTTTGACCAGATAGGGGCTATCATCAACATTTTAGCTTAAATATTATGGTGATTTTGGTTCCCTTTTGTCTTGGCCGCACTTACGGCACATGGAGGTTCCCAGACTAGGAGTCGAATCGGAGCTACAATTCTGGCCTCCACCACAGCCACAGCAACACAGGATCTGAGCCACGTCTGCCACCTTCACCACAGCTCACATCAAGGCCAGATCCTTAACCCAGTGAGCGAGGCTGGGGATCAAACCTGCAACCTCATGGTCACTAGTCAGGTTTGTTTATACTGCGCCACAATGGGAACTCTGATTCTGGTTACCTTGATAGCCACGGAGGGGGTCACAGAGAAATAAAAAGTTGGAGGCCATTGGAACTGAATGGTGCATCAGTGATGCTTTGGCTCAGGCTGGCTCGGTAGGAGTTCATGACCCTTCACTGCCAAAGCAGCCCAGTCCCTCAAAAAGCTACAGAGAATGTGTCAGACGCTTCGTGCTATGGAGAACACAGATATTTGTAAGGTGAACCCGTGTCTATAATGTATGTTTGTCCTTTCCCTTCTGACTCTCAGTAAAGGGGCTGGCAATAAGATAAAGCAACTGGATGAATCATTGTAAGACAACAAAATATCCTAAGGAGAAGAGCAAAGAGTAAAATTTATTTCTTCTTTCAAAAGTCAGTCTTCCCAGGTTGAAGGCCTGGAAAGACATTAACATAATGAAAGTAACATATCAACATAGGACATGAAATGTATCACGTCACAGTCAAAGGAATGAGAGGTAATATGTTGAATGGTTACAGCCCTGGGTGCTAGAGTTTCTGATTCCTGGATTGAAGTCCCTGTGTTCAGATTCCATTATCAAGACCTTGCAGAGGCCATGATCCCATGTAACTGTCTTATTCTATGTTTGAGTGCTATCCTGTAAGAAATGGTGGTGATGCTGGCACATGCCATGTCTCCGTGAAAGACCCATGGTGATGATGACAGAAATTAACACTTAAGGCATCTAGAAGAGAACTTGACATGTGATAACAAACACCGTGTTTATTATTACGAACCACAAATTATGTCCAATGAGAATTTTCAAGGGGCCTTCAGAGAGAAAGTTGCAGCGAGATATGTGCAAACAGGTGAATTATTAAAGGTACAAGTGGATCGAGCGTGGTATTCTAGAGAGGAGAATGATCGTGGATAAGACATCATGATGAGAAATCAAAGGACAAGTTTGAGAAATAGCAAGCGGATTGATTTGCATGAAGCAGGGGCCCATTACTGGCCATTTTGCCCATTTGGTGGGAAAAGAGTAGGAGATGACTCTGGGAAAGCTACACTCTTTTTTTTGTTCGTTTGTTTTTTGTTTTTGTTTTTTATCTTTTTGCCATTTCTTGGGCCACTCCCGCGGCATATGGAGGTTCCCAGGCTAGGGGTCGAATTGGAGCTGTAGCTGCCATCCTACGCCAGAGACACAGCAACGCGGGATCCGAGCCGCGTCTGCAACCTACACCACAGCTCAGGGCAACGCCGGATTGTCAACCCACTGAGCAAGGGCAGGGATTGAACCCGCAACCTCATGGTTCCTAGTCGGATTTGTTAACCACTACTCCGTGACGGGAACTCCGGAAAGCTACACTCTTTTAAGTGTTTAAAAAATAAAAAGAGGGGTTTCCATCTAACTCGGTTTTACCTGGGGTTTACTCAATGTTTGCACAAGAGAGAAATTTCAAAGGCGCTGTGTCTTGGCAAGTGTAAACTCTAAATAGTTCTACATTTTTTTTTTTTAAAATAGCCATTTATCTTACAGCAAAAAAAAAAAAAAAAAATCTAGACTTGAGTCAGAAGGCATGGGTTCAAATCTAGCCTTTATATTTTTAGAATTAAGCCCTTGAAGCCTCAGTGTCTTAATGTTTCAAGTAGGGAAAACAATGTCTAAATTGTAATTGTTCTTAGGATTAAATACATTAGATGAAAAGGAACCTAAGGCAGTGCTGGGTTTCCATAAATATTTAATCAAGTTAAACTATGTAATATCTCACAATTAGTGAAGAATAAAATTGGAAAACGTTTTTACTGTAAGGTAAAAATCCATCTAATAGTATCTATCTACATTTTCCATATGATAGTTAATTCACCAGACGCTTGAGTATGGTACTCCAATTTTTGGAGCCAAAGTTAACGTTAAACATCCTATCTCATTTCTAGGTTACAGTGAAGTTCTCGCAAATGTCTAGAGTCCTTGAGGTTACTCATCCTGAGTTGCATCTTCTGGGTTGGGAAAGTTTAAAAATACATGACTTCTGAATCAGCATATTTTTCTTAGAATATAGATAGCAATTCTGTTGGGCAGCGTTTTTTTTTTTTTTTTTTTTTCCTTCCCCCAGTCGTTCTTCTGCCAGGCTGATGCTCCATAATAGCTCCAAAGAAAGGAACAGAAACCATTCTACAAATAAAAGCAAAATTAATAAAAGAGTGGAGGGTAATTGACAGTTTTGCTGCAACAGCATTTAATTTGAATTATTTGGTACTGATTCTTCGCTCATTGATTTTTAGGTTCACTGATTCTTTGTTTGAATTCCCTCTTTTAGTTTTGGATTGAGAAATGATATATCACTTGGGTAATTTTCCAGAATCACCTTTATTATTTTGTCAGTGGCAGGCAGCACAGATGGATATGAGAAGGTCTCTGTATGAATGCCAGCAATCGAGGTGGTAACTTTGTCCTGAGTGCTCTCCCATGAAACAAATCAGATCAAGAAGAGAGAGCGTTGCCAGGGCTGGCCACGACAGACGAAGGAGATCCAATAATAGACATCTCACTGGGAACACAGAGATGATTCAATATCCTGTGCCCTTTCCTTTCAAACTCACTCCCGGGAAAGGTATTCTGACGGGGCGCCCAGTAGATTGTTCTCCACTCTCCACTCCCTTCCTTGGAAAGAAACATCATCTCCGCATCTCAGTCATCCAATCAATACTTTGAGAAAGGAGTTTGGCCAATGTTAGGAAAAGAGAATTTGCATTCTAATGCCACCAAGAAGAGCTCATAGACAGCCGAAATTCTTCCTTCCTTTCACCCTCACCCATTTATTTCTTTGGAAATACACTGTTTGTGCAAAAAATCCTATGACCTCCAGGGCTTCTTCTAAGCTCACATTAACAGTTTGGACTGATAAGAGACCCAAGGACTTTAAATATTTCTCAGTGCATACGCTCTCTATGGGGACCCGTATCCGCAGCTAAGATAGTTACACCGAAAAACTATCGCACTTGTTTCTCTGCCGTGCTGTTGGTAAGCTCTGGCATGACAAAAGCGCCGCATGCATGGACTCAGCCTTTTCAAGTGTGCATTATAAAATCAGGACTCAGTCCAGCCAATCACATGATCGTGAAATGCACTTCTTCTATGACTTTGGATCCTGACAGTAGAAACGATAATTTTGATAAAACAACAACTATCCCCACAGATGAGACAAATTAAGTACTTCCTGGAATAAAGGTATCAACTTTCAGTAAAACTGTTTAACCAAATTTGGTAAGATAATCATGGATCAAATGTATTAGGACGTTATTACTTTTTTGTAGCAATAGGGAACCCCATTTTTGTAGGCTATTTAAAAACAGTAGCTTCTGTTTGAGTTAGACCTGCTCTCTTGGTCTCAGTTTTCCTTACATCAAATGGGGATAAAATAATAAGTATGAGGATTACTGTTGAATACATAGACTTAGGATAATGTCTGATACACACCAGTGACCCAACAGCTACTAATAGAAATACACCTTCAACTACTGTTTCACATGCATGTAGGCTCTCTCTGCTGCAGTGTGTGGGTCTGCAAGTCTCAGCAAAACTTTCAGAGGAACTCTTCTAGAAAATAGATAAGCATTTTTAATCCTTACACTGCATTTCATTTGGTCTTTTGGGGGCGGGGGGCACACCTATGGCATATGGAAGTTGCCAGGCTAGGGCTTGAATGGGAGCTGCAGCTGCCGACCCATGCCACAGCCTCAGCAACACCAGATCCGAGCTGCATCTGCAACCTTCACCACAGCTCCCAGCAACACTGGATCCTTAACCCACTAAACAAGGCCAGGGATTGAACCTCCTGCATCCTCATGGACACTCTGTCAAGTTCTTAAACTGCTGATCCACATTGGAAACTCCTCTGTGTCTTGAAATTTGCTTTCCCTTGCCCATATGGTTGAAGAGGTGAAGCCATTAGTGAATAATCACTGATAAAGTAGCAATGTGTTTATCCAGAGGCTACTTCCGTTACAACTTGGACAATTTGGAGTATGGTTGAAAAATGATCAAAATAGGTATTTGAAGCGCATTTACTGAAACATACACAGTACCTTGGGAACTGCTCCTCAGTCATTTTGCTCTTGACAGTTACCTTTCTCTATGTGCGTACCCTGCTTTTTCTTACGTTAGAGAAAATTCTAACATTTCTTATTTCCGGAACATGGCAGATCGGCAGCTCCTGGCACCAAAGGCGGGGAGAAGGGAGCTAATAGGGGCTCTGCTGGTAGGAAAAGGGGCCCCACTACTGCTTAAGGTCAAGGTGACATTTAATGATCTTTCTGGCTAACAATCTGTGAGTCTTGGTTTGGTTTGGTTTTGGATTAAATAAAACCTAATTCAAGAGTAAAAAATCCTAAAAAAACACATAGGTATCTTTTAAAATTCTTACATGTCAAGAGCCATTTCGATAGGAAGGCTCGAGATTTTCCTGAAGATGCCATTCTAACCCAAAACAGGGTAAAAATGGTCACCCGTGAGCGTGCCCGATCGCGGAAAGCTTAAAGCGCACAGGCCGTGTTCTAGAAAACAAGGGCGTCTGTGAGACATTTTATAGCACTTTTATTATGAGAGTTACAATCATTTAGTTCATCAAAGAATGAACTCCTGCTAACTGGACACCTCGGTGTGCAGAAAGCCCTGTCACCTGATGATGCCAGATGAATGAGGTTGCATTGTCCACAGTCTTTTCAGGAGAGACCCAAGAACCCTGCTCTCCCCTGGTCACCCTTAATTAAACTGAGTTTTTGGTGTTTCTCTTCAGGAGAAGGTCACCATGTCAAGAATAATGAGGGCAAATGGCATTATAAACATGACTGGGCGAGGCATGGTATATTTCTTACTTTCAATTATTGTCTCCTTGTTTGAATCATTAGCATTTGGCAGATTTGTTGCTGAGTTTGTTGTTCTGATTTAAACCTTGGTGTTAGGTTGAATGTGTTCTTATCTTGATCTTATAGTTCTGCCACGACTTGCATTTCTGGCTGAGTTTCTAACTTGAATTGCTCTTTTTTTTTTTTTTTCTTTCCTTTGCTGCGCTTTGCTTTGTCTTCTTATATTTCTATCTGGAAGTGTTTCCCCCTTCTTATTCTTCCTGCTTTATTTCTAGCTTGGCCTATTGTATTTCTCTGGGCCGTTCATTAGCGTTTTAAAAACTTATTCTCCTGGTTAGTATACGCAGCGCCTAATCAATACCCTTCCTTGCTTTGCTGCAGGAATTCCAAGTTATTGTGTTTTCTGTCGGCTTTGATACTGCCTGAGAGGGGTTTCTGTGCTCTGGCTAATGTGCTGTTGTCTAAATTTGCAGTGTTTCAGCTCATTACACTGACTTTAATTTTGATGTATTTGTATTTTATCCAGTTCAAGTCATGTTTCTTTCCTCTATCAATTTAATTACTTTCTGCCTGGGCAGCATTGTGTTTGTACAATTGCTGCTAAAGCAACAAAAGGTTTCTATTTAAATTACCATCCAGGACATCAGCAATTCGGTCTCAAAGATAGGCAGATAGGCTGAACACCTCGGATTGATGTCTTACCTTTGTGTGGGAGAGGACATCTGCAGTATTGAGACGGTCTCCTTTATAGAGCTTAGTCAAGCCTGGTTTATAGCTGTGGAGTCATTAATGTGGGAGATGAGAAGCAGACACTGTCCTGCTTCTCTGTAAGAAAAGATGGCCAATTTCTCTTCTGTACAGGGCATATGCCCTTACCTTGGGAAAGACTCCCTTCTTAAGCATTTACCTTCTGTTTAACCCGACCTCTCAAGCTCCAGTTCTCATCTTGCTGGGTGGATATACACATAACCCACAAGTTCCTGGGTTTGAAGCTTAGTCCTTCTCTAATGATTTTGCACATGGGTTGGTGAGTCAGCTGTGTGGATTGAAATTCGCTGGTGTCCGCAGACACATAGCAACTGATCTAAAAACAAATGCCTTGGGAAACATAACTCTTCCTGTTTTCAAAAATTTCCAATAATGGGAAAAGCACATGAGGAATATATCTTTGGAAATAGGAACAGTGAAACGCCACGATAAATCCCTGGTTGGTGGAGTTCCCACTGTTGATCAGTGGTAATGAACCCAACTAGTATCCATGAGGATGCATGTTCAATCCCTGGCCTGCTCAGTGGGTTAAGGATCCAGCGTTGCCATGAGCTGTGGTGTAGGTCACAGACACAGCTCGGATCCCATGTTGCTGTGGCTGTGGTGTCAGCCAGCAGCTATAGCTCTGATTCAGTCCCTAGCCTGGGAACCTCCATGTGCTGCAGGTGCAGCCTTAAAAATAAAAGAAAAAAAGAAAGAGAAAGAAATCCCTGGTTGGTTATGTCTAGGGTTTAATTTTCACCCCTCCGACAGGCATGCAAGAGTGCTTAGAAGTGCTGAGGAGTCAAGCTTCGAGGTTTGCCACAGATGGAAGTCATCAGTTGGCCCATGAACAGGTGCAACCGGTGTGCCATCTCCTCCGTTGTTTGGTTCTGCTTTACTGTGCTTACGGCCGCATCCACAGGAAGGGATTCTCCACCTACTCTCTTTACGACATCCTGTATTTTCTTCAGCAAAGCACTTGTTGAGCCCCTGTGTTCAACAAAACTATGCTGTTTACTAAGAAGACCAAGAAAAGATTTATTTTTTAAATGTCAGTTCTTTCTTGATAACTGCATCTTCTCTAGGATGGAATAATTTCTCTCAGCCTCAATTTGCTCATCTGTATAATGGGAGTAAATAAATGCGAGAAACACAGTAACATTCCTAGATGCCTTGGCTCGGAAGGTGTCCCAAGGTGAGAACTCTGTTGGGGAAAGTTATTTTCATTTTGCTTTCCCCTGGTCAATGCCAATCATTTCAGACTATCGGATAAAACCAAAATTCTGGCCTCCTGCACAGCCAAGATTATTATGACAGATGGCACTAGCACATTTGACCTTGATAGGAAGTGGTTTTCCTTACTTTGTAGCAGGGCGACAGACTGCCAGCTTCTTGGATTCCTGTGTTTTGTAGCCCTTCCCTCACCAGAGCTGGGGCCACATAACCTCTGTCTTGAGGCTCCCGCTACCCCAGTCCCTGGGGCCTTTGCTGAATTCACCTGCACAATGCAGCCTCCTGCTTTAAGCAGGCTATTGCCTTCAGAATGGATTAGCAATGAGATCCTGCTGTATAGCACTGGGAACTACGTCTGGTCACTTATGATGGAGCATGATAATGTGAGAAAAAAGAATGTATAATATATGTGTAACTGGGTCACCATGCTGTACAGTAGAAAAACAAATCATTGAAAAGGGGGAAAAAAAAAAAACACCTTTTTTAAAGTTTAAAAAAAAAAATGATTCTCAGAATTTCAATCCCCCTGGAGGGTCTGGCCTTGACTTTGTTAGTTTGGACGAGGAACTTCCTAGCACCTTCCCAAGACACAACCCCACCACTCCCATCTTCCTTCTTGGTGCTGGTTATGGACTCCGTCTGGGTTCTTGGAAGTCTGCCCAGGACCCTAGAACCTGTGCTGCTATCTGCTTCTTCCTCGGCTGCCCTGTGGGACTTCAGTCTCCCTCTGCATCCTTCTTGAATCTGGGTTTCTACCAGGCCAAGGCCCTTGTGCTGAAATGTGCTGGCTTGTCCGGCCTTCCAAGTGTCACCTATTTGTAGATGTGCCTGGTTGGTCACGCCTGTCTGTCCAAATCTCTCCACTCTAGCCCCGTCGTCTTTCCTCTTTCTTTAGCCCGTGCCCCTCTGATATATCCCTGGCATGTCTCGAGGACCAGCTCATTGCTGTGCCCTGCCCTACAATTAGAAACTGTCCTTTTCCCCGAGCCTCCGGCTGGGTCTTTTGACTACCTTTCCGTCGATGGAAATATGTCTGCACTGGGTTCTGCCTTTCACTCCAGAGCGGATCTGTTGGCTGTCCTGCAGCGCTTTACTCCCTGAGATGGTGCAGACTTCACGTAGCATCACAGCTTTGCTCTGTGACAACGCTACATTTTCTCTGTGTGTGTGTGTGTGTGTGTGTTTGTGGGTTTGCTCTGTGACAGTTCCTGTTAGATCAAAATGCTTTTTCATGCAGCCCTTTGGGTACTTTCGATTCTCCCAGGAATGGCTTCAGGATGAACTTACCTCTTTCCAAATTATGTTCAATATGAGACACTATTGTAACCCATATTAAGGACAGGTGACAGACAAAGGGTGCTGGATTTTTATGAACTATAAAGCAGCGTCCACTGTTATAATGAAGCATCTACATAAAATTATATAATATGTGAGTTTCTTATTTCTCAAATAGTCTAATTGATTGTTCATTGGGTTCACTCAGCCAAAAGTAGAGAGAAACTTTGTACAGACATCATTAGTTTTTCTCCATTTAGAGATTAATCATGAAGAGCTCTGGCTCTTTAATTCTGTAATTTGTATATTTAATGGGCTGCTGCAGAATCTATGACAGTAATTAGCATAGCCTGAAAACTCATTAATACGCAACAACATGATTAATGCAGCATTAATGCAAACATGACTGAAGTTATTTGGGTTATGTAGTAAGAAGATTAAAGCTAAAATGTCCTGTTTGTTTTACCAGTGGTGAGTATAATAGGTGGCAAAAAATAAAATAAAAACAGGTATCAAATTAGTTGTTTTAAAATAGGGAAAAAAACAGCAAAATTTAAATCAAGGTGACTTCTTTTTTCACTTAGCTCTAAAATTTAGGACATAAAATAGTCTTTACTTTTCAATGTATTCATTTATTCATAAAGGTATCATTACTAAAGGTAAGTTCCTTCAACATTTTTGGTTTAACCTAGTTAATCCTTTAGCAGCTTCAATATGATATTACTAGTCTTTCAAAGAAAAATCTTTAAGTTAGACCAATCTTTGGCCAATACATTACAGAGTTGTTTTGAAACTTATACATACTATAGGCTTTGAGAAATGATTTGAAAAATTAATACACATTATTGGCTTTGAGAAATAATTAAGAGACCTGTTGGTAATTATGTAAGAGTTGAATACCATGCCTCTTTTCACTGTGTCACCATCTTAAGTCAATATTCAATACTTTATAAGATACTATCTTTTATTCTTTTGGGGCCACACCCACGGAATACAGAAGTTCCTGGGCCAGGGATCAAACCCGCATCGTAGCAGTGACCTGAGCCCCTGCAATGACAATGCTGAATCCTTAACCCCCACTGCACCACAAGGGAACTCCTGAAAATATTATTTTAATTCCATGTATTTCAGTAAAACTATATACCTGCTGTATATTAATGTTGAATGAAATATTCAATAATATTTGGGGAGGTAAAGCTGTAAAAGTCTTGCTTGTTGTTTTTGCCCTGTTATATAGTCATATTGAAGCCTTTTGTCTTCTACTTAATATAAAAATGCTTTCTTAGCTGTCCTAGGTTTTAAATGACATTTCTTAATCTCGTAGTCAAATGTGGAGGCATTTGTAATATCTGAAACAAAACTTGCATTTTCAGGTCAAGCAGCCTTGAAAGATTGAAAAAAAAATGTCTATCAGGAGTTCCCTTTGTGGCGCATCAGCAACGAATTCGACTGGGAACCATGAGGTTTCAGGTTCGATCCCTGGCCTTGCTTAGTGGGTTAGGGACCCAGCGTTGCTGTGAGCTGTGGTCTGTGTGACCTACACAGACCACAGCTCAGATCCTGTGTTGCTGTGGCTGTTGTGCAGGCTGGTGGCTGGCACTCAGATTAGACCCTTAGTCTGGGAACTTCCCTTTGCTGCAGGTGTGGCCCTAAAAAGACAAAGAAGACAAAAAAAATAAAGGTCAGCTGAGTGTGCAACATTAAAGATTAAAAAAAAAAAGTCTATCAGCTTTCTTGGGCTTGTTTTCCTCTAAATCTATAATAAAATGTTTATGAATTTTTCAGTAAAAAAAAAATCAAGTGAATATATATAAACGTTAGGAACTAGGCTCTTGGCTGGGCCTTGAGGAGGCAAATTGCCCCATCACATGGTATCTGCACTTGCAAATGAGCGTGTTGCAAAGCAGAAGTTCCTTCCTGGTTCAGGATTTCCACAGATAGGAACAACCCTGCACCATACAAGATGGTAAATCGGCATTCCTGCTGCCAACAGATGGCGCCATTAGTGGCTTGAATGGTGACTGTGGCCCCACTGGATTTGCTAACAGGTTTTCAAACGACAGCCTGTTTGTAAGGAGAAAAGAGTTTATAAATGCAGTAAAGTGACAAACCTGCTCAATTTTCTTTAGGGATCTTGTCAAAACCTCTGTAAAAAGTCTTTAAAATCCTGTGTAGACACTGTTGCACTTAATTCAAATATGTCGTCGTCGTCTTCTTTTTTTTTTTTTTTTTTTTGTCTTTTTAGGGCCGCACTTGCGGCACACGGAAGGTTCTCAGGCTAGGGGTCGAATCAGAGCTGTAGCCACCAGCCTACGCCACAGCCACAGCAACGTGGGATCCGAGCTGCCTCTGCGACCTACACCACAGCTCACAGCAATGCCCAATCCTTAACCCGTGGAGCGAGGCCAGGGATTGAACCCTCAACCTCATGGTTCCTAGTCGGATTTGTTAACCACTGAGCCACGACGGGAATTCCCCAAACATTCCTTCTTTCACACAAATGCACATGTGTGGAATTAAGTTGTTGCAGAAATTTAAAACAACATATTTAGAGGAAATCTGGTCTTTATACATAATCTACAGACTATTACATATAATCTACGGAGTATGACATTAGGCCAGGCAACTGATACTTACAAAACAAAGCAAGTACATTCTACTGAAATATACCAGCTTTCTACTTATTTTTAAAAGGGAGGACCTCAAAACAGAGAGAAAATGCATCATTGGGTAAAATCATTTGCCTCTAATGTTTTATTTCACCTCTATGGTTTTAGTGTACTAGAGAACTGTTTAATCAGACCATTACCAAATTGAATAAATGGCTACTTAGCGATTACTGGACTATTTAGTGATGGAGCTTTGGAGAGCTTCTTTTTATAAATAAGCTTTCTTTGAATAGTTCACATAAGACCATCTTAATAAATGATATGGAACAGAATCTATTTGCCACACGGTACCTCAGTCTTTTCTTCATTTCTGTGTGGTGATGAAACAACCAGCCTTCCTAGATCGCAGCCAGACCTTTTTTCTGAGAAGCGAGGCAGACTTGGGTGTCCTATCTGCATACCGCCACTAGTGGGGTTTCCAGTCACTGGTTCAGGAAAAGGGAGAAATGAGATTCTTTTGTTTGGCCCTGAATTAAACACAGCCAAGACTTTACTACACATAGAGAAATTCGCTTTTATTTATTTATTTATTTCTGCAGATACACTCTAGGGGCCTGTTGCTGGGGTCTTTAAAAGGCGGTAAAAGGATACATTGGTGCGTTCATTATCAAAGCAGGGTGTCATTGTTCGCAAGGGAATGACCTAGTATTATTTGCAGATGAGGATCAATGGGTTTTGGCCTGGACTTTGGGGAAGCAAGAAAGAAACACATTGACTGAAGATAGAAACAAATCACACATCCCTAAATGCTCTTTTCTTGGGAATTGAGTTTTTCCATGTTAGTGTCCCCAGGGATACGTGCTGTCTGCAGAGACACTCAATATATATTTCTTTTTTGTTTGTTTGTTTTCTTTTTGCCTTTTCTAGGGCCTCTCCTGTGGCATGTGGAGGTTCCCAGGCTAGGGGTCGAATCAGAGCTGTAGCTACTGGCCTACACCAGAGCCACAGCAACACGGGATCCGAGCCACGTCTACGACCTACACCACAGCTCACGGTAACGCCAGCTCCCTAACCCACTAAGCAAGGGCAGGGATCGAACCCGCAACCTCATGGTTCCTAGTTGGATTCGTTAACCACTGCGCCACAACGGGACTCCATATTTCTTAAATAGCGTGTGAACTCACCGTAATTATACACAGAAATATACTTCTGTATAATAAAGCACTGTGTGCTTGTGACAGGTTGGGCTCTGAGGATGCTGAGGATTTTGTCCTCCCAGAGGTCCTGAGACTGCTCCAGTTGCAGCCCCCTTTCCTTCTTGAAGTTGTACAAATATTCGAGACGTGTCTAGTTATAGGATTTATGCTTCATAAAGTATAAAATAAAAGTACAGGATAGCCCTCTGCAGTTAATACCAAAGCAAGGGGCCTCTCAAAGCAAAATCAATGCATTTTAATAATAATAATAGCTAGGGAATTCCTGCTGTGGTGCAGTGGGTTGAGGATCTGCAGCCATGATTCTGAACAATCACAGCTGCGGCTCAGATTCTCTCCCTGACCCAGGAACCTCTATATGCCATGACTGTGGCCCCAAAATAATGCTGATAATAATAATTAATAGTAATTACAATAGTAGCTAATACTTACATAGACCAAATGGATTTAAGAGACTTCTGCATATTAACTCACTACTTCATCTTCCCAAGAACTGTGTGAAAGAAGAAGCTATTATTTTCTCCACTTGTCCATAAAGAAATTATGTGCAGAAATGTTTACTAAGGTACAAAGCCACACAGAAATTAAGTTCTAGAAGCTGGTATTTGAATCCAAGGCAGTACAGCGCTAGCATCTATTTTTAATCACTAAGCCGAACACCAAATTCCTTCTTCTTTGGAGTTAACACTGAAGAAATATCCTAACAAAATGGTAGAGGGCCTTTGCAGGGGGAAAGAAGAGGGGTGATTGCTTTTACTCTTGAAATGCTGTAAGTAGGAGAACGAGGTGAGATCCAGGCAGCAGCCTCCCACTTAGCCAGCTCGAGGGGTGGGTCTTGACCTGGGCTTGCTTTTAAGTATGTAGTCGATGGTATCCCCTTTTACACTTTAATTTGCTTGATACTTTCTCCAAAAGTGGTTAATATGTTTTAAGTGATTTAATTGAGAAGCTATGCAATTATATTACCTGATTAAAACCTTTAAAAGTTCATTCATAAGTAGGTTTGTCTGCACACAGGCAAATGTTTCTCTGATTTTGAGAACCAGTTTAGCTGATTTTTACTGAATTGAACTTTACTGAATTGAACTAATTTTTAGTATCATGATAATAAGGTATTAGAAATGAATTAATAATGAAATTCAAATATATGCACTGTCACCATGCACCCCTACTGTTCTCAATAGTGTGAACTAAAGAAAATGAAATTAAGTGGCAGGGAGAATGGAATCAGTGGCAGGTAAGGGTTCCCTTTGTGACAATGAGAGTGATTATTCAATGACTGGGCTACTGCAAGGATTATGGGATGATGCTCTTTCATTCTTTCAATGCATATTCATAGGATCCTAGTGTTTTCAAAACACAGTTTTAGAGACGCTAAGTATTATAGTCTGATCACATTTATAGGTTAGATATTCCTTGGCCTGGAAGGAGAAAACTTTGCTTTTAGTAAAAAGTTCCTGCCCTCTGGAGAGTGCCCCTAGCCTGCCACCGTAGCCAAATGCTTGATGGTTACGACACCATGATTGCCACTCGGTAGAAGATGACCAAAGACAAGGTGTGATGCTAGGCAGCCAGAGATCCCCCCTCCTGCCCTACCCCATAAGCAGAAGGAGTGGGGGGGCAGCCAGGAAGGACAACCCTGAGGTTCATGATTATGCTAAATTGGCTTCCAGGAATCTTCAGGGACCCCATTCTTTTGTTTGTCTGTTTGTTTTTGGTCTTTTTAGGGCCACACCGGCAGCATGTGGAGGTTCCCAGGCTAGGGGTCAAATCAGTGTAGCTGCCAGCCTGCACCACAGGCGCAGCAATGCAGGATCCCAGCCACGTCTGCAACCTACACCACAGTTCACAGCAATGCCAGATCCTTAACCCACTGATCAAGGCCGGGATTGAACCTGCATCCTCATGGGTACTAGTCGTATTTGTTTTCCACTGATCCACGATGAGAACCCCAGGAAGCCCCATTCTTTCCATCCTCTCTTTATATGTGAGGCAGTAGGAAGTGGTTATGCCAAAATCTTATGGTGGTAAGTGCTGATCTCCAGGAGGCCCTGAGCCTTTAGAGTGCTCTTTGTTTTTGTTTTGCGTTTGTCACAATGTTGGAAGTATAGCCAGCTCCTTGCCCTGGATTCCCTACTCTTAAAGACTGGATTCTCCCATAGAAGAACCATGACGTGCTTATAGCATGATCTTCAAAATACTGGGTCAGAATCAGAAGTAGACATTTTGATTTCACTTTGAGCTAACAATGTATTGTTCGAAAGTTCAACAGGATAGATTGTTTTCATGTTGTTGCATTTCTGGGATTCTCATTTGCTCCAAAAGAATCTGAAATATGTTTTAATATCGATCCAATTTCTTGGATCAACTGAGATTGTTAGTAGAGAGGCTTTGGTATAGACCTTCCAAAACAGATTTCTTTAATGCTGCTTGGGGTCATTGAACGCTCTCAACTATTAGACTTGACATGAAAGACACTAAATCATTTCAAGGTCAAGGTCAAAAACAGAAATTGTTCTAATGTGGCAACTGAGTGGAATTTAATTGTTTCCCCACAGCATTTGTTTTACAGAATAGAACACAGCATATTTTAGTACATTTTGTACACTTAGGATATTTAAAACCTCTGCTTTTCTACATTTATGAATAAAAATTTAATTCTGTGAAACATGTTTGCCTATGTACGTATCTGTATGTGCACCCAGATCTTCCATAAGGTATAAGACATGGAAGTAGAACTGTTATGCTTTATAGATATGTTTCCAAAAACTTATTTTTTTCAGTTGTGTCAAAATAAACACTAAATCATGCTACAAATTCATTTTATTTTTTTTTCATAATTACATTTTTCTTTAACCTAAGCTTAAACACTTTATTTGCTAGAGTCCCTTATTAAAATACAACCGTTGTATAAGATGTCAAAGTATAACACAGTTGTTTCAGGAAAACAAAATACATGCTGAATTTTGTATTTTTGGCTCTACAAAATGATTACATAAAAAAAAAATAAAATCCCTTTTAGTCCTCCAAAGAATTAAATAGAAAAATAAAATGATTAAGTACTATGAATAGATTATAATTCAAAATCCAATTTTCATTAAATGGCATCCAGTTCCTATTTTAGATTTTCATGGATTTCAATCTTACATACCATGGTTTCCTAAAGTGAGCTCAAAGTAGAATGTAGGTATGTGATAGATGAAATATTGTAACTGTTATGGTGATTGAAACCGAATACATGTAGTATATATAAAAAGGAGGAATAGTAAGTTACAATTATTGGTTATTAGTTGGAGCATTTTTGATTAAGACTAGTATCTTCCTCATAATACACTTCTCTGTCTTGTGAAATTCTAATTTTGTATTGATGGTTATATAAACATTTTGGTGTTTAAGAGCAATTTGGGGGAATAATCTGGAGATGGATGGATGGATAAATAGATACAGGTATGGACAGAAAGGTTTATGTCAGGAGGTCTGTTTATCTGTGTGTGTGTATATAAAAATTTTTAACCTAAAACTTCCTGCAATAGAGGCTTTAAAATGAAGATAAAAACCATTCAGAAGAGGAAATCCCCGGAGATGGTCTTTGGTGACTTGGGCTGCATTTTCCAGCATTTGACTTGATAATTACTTTTGATAACAGAGCTTCGATTTTGTGTTTCCTTCCAAGGGGAATTCCATGAATTCCAAGAAACCGTGGTGATGATTTACTAGTCACCTAACATGTCTCTTCTTCCAGAAAACATTCTTTGGCTACCCTTACATACTCTCTTAGCCTAAAGTTTCCTAAATATTTGAGCTGAGTCATAGTCATGTTTAACTCTGCCTTCTGCAGAAGAGCAACTCAAGAAGTATATTTTGAGAGAAGGAATTTAAAGTGTTTAAAAAATAAGTGAGAAGCAGCGTTCCCGTTGTGGCTCAGTGAAAACGAATCTGACTACGATCCATGAGGATGCAGGTTCAATCCCTGGCCTCACTCAGTGGGTTAAGGATCTGGCATTGCTGTGAGCTGAGGTGTAGGTCGTAGACACAGCTCAGACCCGGTGTTCCTGTGGCTGTGGCGTAGGCCAGTGGCTATAGCTCGGACTCGACCCCTAGCCTGGGAACCTCCATATTCCATGGGTGTGGCCCTAAAATGACAAAAAAAAAAAAAAAAGAACTAGTGAGAAGCGTAGTTATCAACATAAAACAGTAGATAATAGATAAAACAATAAATAGATAATAGAGCCATCATTCTCCTTAATAGTTAAAAACACCTGTCAATTCTTATTAAGTCAGGACCAGTAAATAATTTTTATCATATGTACTATAATATTATTCTGTAAAATATATCCCATGTGTTAAGACAGAAATAAGAGGGCTATTAAAAAAGTAGTAGATAATACTATTGTTTTTATTCCAGAAAATATGTGTGTATCTTAGAAAAGGAGAGAAAACCAAAGCCTATTATAAATAATAATATGCAATATGATTGTTAATTAAAAATAAATACCAAATATTTTTCTGTGATTCAGTAATAACAAATTGAAAACTTATTTTATGCATAATGGCAGTGAAATATATAAAACCTTGTATAAACTTAAAAAGGCATGTGCAAGGCCAATTTAAGGAAATAAGAAAAAACAGAAACTTGTAATAATGATTTTTATGTTAATATAAAAAGTGAATGAATTGAGTAGTTACAAAACAGGAAGGATACTGAGAGGGAGAAAAAATTGTCAGATATTAAAAATATTATCAGTTAATATTATGGTATTGCTGTAAAAATATAACTAAGTAGAAAGTACAGAAATTGACTCAAGAAAATCTGCCTTAATATGCCAAAGGTGGGATTGAAATCATTAAACATTTATTCAGCAAATATTTTTGAGCATCTATTATGTGTCAGCTATTGTTTAAGGTGTTGGAAATGCAGAAATGGATAACACAAAGTTCCTGCCTCATGGAATATGTTATTTAGTAAATTTTTGAATGTCTAGAAAGAAAGCTAGGATATTTCCCTATCTCATGCTATGTGTCCAAATAGATTACAAATGGAATATAATGTTAAATATAAAAAGGAACAGGGAAAATATAAGTAACAAAATTTTAGTTGGAAAATCTAAAATAGATTTTTATTTATTTATTATTATTATTTTTTCTTTTTTGGCAAAAGAACATCTATTTTTTTTCCTCATCATTCACATTTGCAGAGAAAAGTCTTAATATGCTTCAGCCATATCCCAATCTCATGAAAGAAAAGCTCCAGTCTTGATTTAGGAAAAAAAAAAATAAAAGAGTTCATTCCTTCATCCTTCCAAACAGGGTACAGTACAACCGAAGAAGAGTGCATATTACTGAAAAACACAACTGCATTTTATATCGGTCACTGACTCTTTAAATAACTATAATTCAGCTACTAAGGAAAAGAATAGCTAATCACATTAATGCATTACAGAAATCAAAATTAACCTACCACACAAAATAAATTAAACATTAAAAATTAACCTTTTCAGTGCAACATATGCAGAAGTCAGAGTAACAAGTTCTTAAAAGAAAGCATCAGGTTTGTGATAATAAAGATAATGAAAAGTTGAATACTTCAGTAAAGTATTACCCTGGGAAGAGGGGTGGTTTTCAGAACCGTGTATGTGTTCACCATGAGATCTTTTAGAAAGCCTGGTAAAATCGGTGGCTGGAGAGAACAGGTCTTCCTTTAGAAGTGTAAGAACACACATATGTGTTTGTCTTGCTTCTGTGATGCCCCCCTGGGCTTTTGAATCATCCCCCTGTCCCCTCCTCAGTTGAGTAGGTTGGGAGAAATCAAAGCCTGGATCCTATTACAGGGTCGGGGTCTCCTGAGCTGTGTTGGAGCCTCGTTGAACAGTTTCTGCCAAAATTGCCTGGAAGAGCAGAGAGCGGTGCATGTGCACAGAGGCAGGCTGGACCTCGGAAACCTGAAGATGCCAGATGCCTTCTCCGCCTGCAAACAGCAGGCTCCCAAGAAACTCTAGAACCACACCTGCTCCTTCCCAGTGTGGGTGGGGGCATGTCAATTCCACCTTCTCCTCCCATGGGAAAATAGACTCGGGACGTTCCGCCCTCCTCCTCTGCTGGCATGCTATGGCAAGCTCCTGTCTGGCTCGGTTACACGTGGGTCCCGAAGTGTCTTCCAGATACAACTGGCTGCTGTAGTTATTATTTTTTAATGGTCACTGTCTGGATGGCATATGGAGGTTCCCAGGCTAGCGGTCGAATTGAAGCTATAGCCGCTGGCCTGCACCACAGCCACAGCAACACTGGATCCTTAACCCAACGAATGAGGTCAGGGGTTGAACCTGTGTCCTCATGGACGCTAGTCAGATTTGTTTCTGCTGAGCCACGATGGGAACTCCGAAAAAAATGGATTTTAAAACAAAGATTTACACAATTTTTGTATTAAAAATAGTATTTTAAAATAATGTATCAAAAAGGAAAGTAAATGACTGTAACAAACGTGACAATGAAATAATGTCCTTAACATGAAAGAGAGTAAGAAAGTAGAACAACCCGAGTTTAAAAAAAAAACATGGGGAGTTCCCTTTGTGGCTCAGTGAGTTCAGAACTCAGTGTTTCTCTGTGAGGATGTGGGTTCGATTCCTGGCCTTGATCAGTGGGTTAAGTATCCACCGTTGTGCAAGCTCAGATAAGGCTCAAATCCCGTGTTGCTGCAGCTCTGATTTGACCTCATGTGGCGCAGGTGTGGCCATAAGAAAAGGAAAATAATGGTGAAGAATTTTGGAACTGCCCAGAGGAAAAACTGCGATAAAATTCAAGTTTAGGGTTCATCCTAGCAATTCAAATTAAAACTATAGTAAGATTCCAATTTTAATCTATCTAATGCTAGGTATGTCCTGCAGATATGCCAGGCCGGCTCTCACTCTAGTGGAAACCTTTGCCTAACAGTGATTGCAAGACTCTATATACGACATGGAAGAGAAATCAAGCACCTTGAGAAGTCTCTTGCAATGAACTCAGAAAAGAAATTGCAGTTAGATGAAAACTCTAGTTCATTAATTTATAAAGTCACACACTACTATAGGAATTTTGAGATCACCTAATCCAGTACCTCCATTGACAGGAACCTGAGGCCTCTTTTGTGCAGGAAGTAAGAGCCCAGCCTAGGTAAGTTTCAGAAACCACATAGGGACATCGCTTCTTTGTATCTTTATCATTTGGAGATTGTAAAGCATGATTGGTCCTTATAGCAGGGACTTTCAGGAGGTCAAAGTTTTTAATTGTTCCTGGGTGGAAATGGAGGTTTTTTTTTTTTTTATTATTATTATTATCTTGTCTTTTTAGAGCCACCACACCTGTGGCATATGGATATTCCCAAGCTAGGGGTTGAATCGCATCTGTAATTGCCAGCCTTCACCGCAGTCATAGCACCGCGGGATCCGAGCTGCATCTGTGACCTATACCAGAGCTCACAGCAACACCAGATCCTTAACCCACTGATCAGGGCCAGGGATTGAACCTGTGTCCTCATGGATCTTAGTCAGGTTCATTACCACTGAGCCACGATGGGAACTCCCCAAATGGAGGATTATATTAGAAGGTGAAAGAGAGCATTCTTTGTTTTAGAGATTAGAACAAAAAACTGCATCCCAAAACTTCCAGCCAGTAAAACTCTTTATTCTTGTTTTTTTCTCTAGCCATTTCCATACTTCTTATCCTAATCTTTATTTCCAGTGTAACTTTTTGAATGTTGATCTGATATTTCCCAAGTTCTTTAGCAGAAACCAGCGGAAAGACAATTTAATTTTAAAAATTATGAAATAATACATGTTAAATGAGATAATAAATTTGGTATTCTAATAAAGGAGTCAGCCGTTTGAGAATTAATTCCAGGCCATTTATAATATTTTCAGATTAGCTTTCAGTTGTTATTTTGTCAACAATAGTCAATGAAAATTTTGTTATTCATGTATTTATAGGGCTGGTTAGCCATACATATTTTATGAATGGAGACATTTTTAGCACCATCTAATGGCAGGCAAGTCCAAAGAAACACTTTTTCCAATTTAGAGCTTATTTGCATAATTCAAATTAAGCTGTGCAGCTAGAGTTGCTTCTGTATGAAACTGAACTTCTCCATCCCCTGATATACCAAACAGGCAACTGGCATCCATCTCCAAGCAATTGGTTTGACTGGGGATGAAGCAGAAGGGATATTTGATAATGAAGCCAAGGGATTTCTGCTTTCTTTATGAGAGCAAAGATAAGAAAATATCTACGTAATAGAATACATGAATTTTATGTGAAGAGTTTTATTTTAATTTCAGAAGCTCATGCATCAAGACTCCATTTTCCACACCCCAGTAAATTTCCTGACAAAATATACCTTGACTATTACATTAACATATTTAATTTGTGTTGTTTTACAGTGGCTGTTTGTAAGTCTCTGCCCCGTTTAATATGCTGGTCTAACATAGCCTCCTTTGTCGCTGGTAGATTTTATTTAACTGAGTCATATATTCTGTTTGCTAGAATTTTCTATTGAATGTGAGATGAACAATATCGTTGAATACCAGAGATAAGTTACCCTTAGCCGAGACTATACCTATTTATTTCCTATGGTTCCTAACAGGATTTGAAAAATGTGTTGACTGTCACATCCTTAGCCTTGGGATCAATGGATTTGGTTGTGTGATGCATCTGAAGGAGAGTTTAGTGATAACACCAGAGTCTGGTACCTTTCATCCTCATCTCAACACCTGGGTTTGACACTTCCCTGTGCAATACAAAGAAGGCACTAGACAGATGGCAGGAGCTAAATTCCAGCAGGTAGTATTTGTGTGTGTGTGCTTTATTATTATTTTTTAATAGTTATTTCCCCAATACATTTTTTTTCTACTGTACAGCATGGTGACCCAGTTACACATACATGTACACATTCTATTTTCACACATTATCATGCTCCATCATAAGTGACTAGACAGCAGGTAGTTTTTAAAGTCAATAAGAATGAGAGATGTAGTGGTGGTATAAAAAAGCTTCAGGGAAATGCCATTCTTCTACTACGGTGTCTTTCCCCCCCCCCCTCTTTTGGTCTTTTTGTCTTTTTAGGGGCACACCCACGGCATATGGAGGTTCCAGGCTAGGGGTCGAATCTTAGCTGTAGCCGCCAGCCTACACCACAGCTACAGCAACGCAGGATCCAAGCCTCTTCTGCGACCTACACCACAGCTCAAGGCAATGCTGGATCCTTAACCCACTGGGCAAGGTCGGGGATCGAACCTGCATCCTCATGGATGCTAGTCAGGTTTGCTAACTGCTGAGCCATGATGGGAACTCCTACAATGTCTTCTTTTTTATGAACATTTACCTACATCTATCACTTGGCTTTAGAAGCTCTACATGCTTTCACCAGCTAAATCATAATTTATCCCTCACAATCCAGCTCAGTCATCATAGCTTCTGTGAACTTTCCCATATGCAACTCTGCCCTCATTTTAAGTGTGTCACTTTCTTGCTATGTATCATCTGTGAATTACATATTCTTCTATAAGTCTGTCATTTTTAATATTTTGTATTCATTTGGCCTAACTCTTACAGAACAAGTTCTATGTAAGATGAATATTATGCCTCTCTTATCCTTATTTCTTAGAAAAAAAAAGTGTATTTTGGTGAAAGAAAAGATAACGTTATGTTTAGACAGATTATGGTCTATTTAATTTTCTCAATTTTTACAAGTAAAAATATCTTTTAAAGTTGATGTTTTTATTTTTCTTTCATTCCTGCTAAAATTTATCTAATGTTAGTTGGTTTGGGTTTTTTATTTTATTTTGTTATTATATTTTTTTCTTTTTGTGGCTGCACCTGCAGCATATGGAAGTTCCCAGGCCAGGGGTCAAGTCTGAGCTGTAGCCGCTGGCCTGAGCCACAGCCATAGCAACAGAGGATCCGAGCCACATCTGCAACCAGTGGCAATACCAGATCCTTAACGCACTGAACGAGGCCAGGGATCAAACTCACAACCTCACAGACACTATGTCAGGTTCTTAACACTGAGTCACAATGGGAACTCCTGTGATTTTTTTCTTTAAGTTAATCTAATACTTGAATTATTTTTCCCAACCAGTGGATCAATATCTATTTCTAAAGGGGAAAAAATGTTTACCCCTGTTATTGAAGGTTGAAAGGAATAAAGGCCTGACTTAAAAGCTATTCTGAATTTTTGAAGGATTCTTATAAGGGGATCATAGCCCTCTATACAAAAGTATAGATTTAGAAAATATAGGCATACTTATACACAAGAGAGATTCAGGATTTGCCTCAAGGAAAATTTTTTCAATATGAGGATAATTCACCAATTGAACAAGTATGTGAATAAATATATCAGTCTTCAAAAAGTATACAAATAGCATTAAAAAATAAAGATCTATGACTATGATGACATGCCACTGTTCTAGAAGTCTTATCAATGCAATAAGAAATGAATTATCAAACAGATTTAAATTGATCAAATAATCATTATTTTCCAATATTTCCTATGTAATCCAAGACAATCTTAAAATTACGTAACTAATAAATAGTATACAAGTAACTGGATTTATGCATGAATGACTTGTATATAAATCAGTTGCTTAACTCTTCCCACAAAATCACTTACACAATTAACAGAAACTTCTGCTTTTAATTTGGATGGAGAAGAGTGAGAAGGACTTTTACAACCATGGTAACAACAAGAAAAACCTAGGCTAGATAAATATCACATTATTCTGATTTTATCAAAGAGCAGCTATTGCAGAAAAGCCCAGATAAACGGGATTTTAAGAAGAAATGGAGTTTCTGTCCGTGGCTCACTGGTAATGAACTCGACTAGTGTCTGTGAGGATGCAGGTTCGTTCCCTGACCTTGCTCAGTGAGCTAAGAATCCGGCATTGTGGTGAGCCGTGGCATAGGTCAGAGATGTGGCTTGGATCCCATGTTGCTGTGACTGTGGTGTAGGCTGGCAGTTGCAGCTCTGATTCTACCCCTAGCTTGGGACCTTCCAGATGTCGCAGGTGTGGCCCTAAAAAGACACACACATACCCAGAAGGAGTAAATAAGCGCTGCATAGCTGATCGGAGAGCCATAGAGGTCTCTCTATATCTGAGAGGGGGCGCTTGGTCCCAGAGCTCTAAGCCTGATATATACAGGGAACATTTTCAGGGTCATGAAAAAAATCAGTCTTTTTAGACAACCCCCCGTGTGCCTGAGTGAGATGAAGTAATATCTGTAGGAGGTCCAGATGCTAAAATAAATAGCTCAGTTCTCAAATCCTGTTATCCTCTCCACTCATGTTGCCAAGAAAGTATCTGCTGAAGAGGGCCTAGAAATGGACTCCTAAAAATTCTTCCAGTGTTTGGATTCCACAGTTACAAAAGGAGTTAATCCAAATGTGAACCAAATATACCTATAGTCTCAACCCCGTCTCCTGCCCCTTCACATAAGAATAAAATCAAAACCATGACGTCACCAGTCATTGGGAGTTGGGCTAATCACAAGTGAACTCATTGTAATTGAAGCCCAATTTCAGTTCAGTCCCATCAATAGAGGTGTATTCCCAGATGACTACATTATTTAAATTAGAATGCAAAAAATATAGCAAATATTATAAATATTTTAAAGCATGTAATGGTAAAAAAAAATGCAAGTAGTAGATAGAGAGATAGAATGTTTTAGAAGAGAAATAACTCCTTTAAAAGGAATAAAATAAGAGAAGTAAAAATATACCTCGAAATCTTACCTGGATGAGCTTAATAGCAGATTGACAGTACAAAACAACAGCTTAATAAGTTTGGACATAAATAGTTATGACATAACCACATGAAAGCAAAGAAAAAAAATATTTTTAAAATAAAAAGGCTAAGGAACCTGTGGGATTATATCGGGAGTTCTAGTTTATATGGAGACAGAGGTTCTAGGAAAAAGGAAAAGAAAATATTTGAGGAAATACCTGTTGATAAATCTTCAAATTCTGGATGAAACAACTACAAAGATGCTCGGTGAATTTCAAATAGGATCAATACAAACAAAACCACACCTTAGGTATATTACAGCAAAATTAACTGAAAACAAAAAGGAAAAATAAAAACCATCTAGGAGAATAATAATATAATATAATATATTTATAATATAATATTATAATATAAATATACCAATACACCAACCCAAAAAGCAGAATTATCAGACTGGCTAAAATGCAATACTCAAACATACACTGTTTACAATAGAGTTACTTTAGGTATAAAAAAATAGATGGATTAAAAGCAAAAGAATGGGAGTTCCCATTGTGGCTCAGTGGGTTAAGGACCCAACCTAGTGTCCCTGAAGGTGTGGTTTTGATCCCTGGCCTCGCTCAGTGGATTAAGGATCCAGAATAGCTGCAAGCTGCTGCATAGTTCACAGATGCAGCCTGGTTCTGGTGTTGCCTTGGCTGTGGCATAGACCTAAGCTGCAGCTCCAGTTCTATCCCTAGCTTGGGAACTTCCATCTGCCACAGGTGCAGCATAAAAAGAAAAAAATAAAGTAAAAAAGTAAAAGGATGGAAAATATAAACCATGAAATACTTTTCTTTTTTTTTTTGTCTTTTGTCTTTTGTTGTTGTTGCTATTTCTTGGGCCGCTCCCGCGGCATATGGAGGTTCCCAGGCTAGGGGTTGAATCGGAGCTGTAGCCACCGGCCTACGCCAGAGCCACAGCAACGCGGGATCCGAGCCGCGTCTGCAACCTACACCACAGGTCACGGCAACGCCGGATCGTTAACCCACTGAGCAAGGGCAGGGACCGAACCCGCAACCTCATGGTTCCTAGTCGGATTCGTTAACCACTGCGCCACGACGGGAACTCCATGAAATACTTTTCATAATGAAATGGCAGTGGAAATATTTATATTAATCTGCAAGACTAACAGTATTACCAGAAATAAAGACATTTTACAGTGATGAACAGTCAATTCTTCAAAAATAAAATATCCTAAATGTGTGGGTATGTAATAGCAGAGTTTCAAAATAGATGAAATAAAACTTATAAAATAAGAACATGAACAAATTCACTACCATATACAAAGGTTTTTAAATGACATTCTTAGTAATTAATAAATAGTTTAAGAATCTATAAGAGCAAAGAAAAAGCAAACAACACTATGAATGAACTTATGGTATTTATTGGACACAATATCCAAAACTGGAAAACAGCCAATTTCTGCTGCTTAGAAAAGTTACCTAGGGGTGTGTGTGTGTATATATATATATATATATATATTCTTTTTCTCCTAGTATTCTTTTTCTCCTGCTATCTTCCATCATGGTCTATTCCAAGAGATAGATTGGGTAGAGTTCCCTGTCTGTACAGTAGGACCTCATTGCTTATCCATTCTAAATGTAATAGTTTGCATCTACTAACCCCAAACTCCCAGTCCATCCCACTCCTCCCCTCCCTCTTGGCAACCACAAGTCTGTTCTCTATGTCCATGAGTCTGTTTCTGTTTTGCATATAGGTTCATTTGTGTCATATTTTAGATGCCACATATACATGATATCATGGTATCTGTCTTTCTCCTTCTGACTTCACTTAATATGAGAATCTCTTATGGCATCTATGTTGCTGCAAATGACATTATTTTCTTTTTTATAGCTGAGTAGTATTCCACTGCATACATGTAGTACATCTTAATCAATTCGTCTCTCAACGGACATTTGTGTTGTTTATATGTCTTGGCTATTGTGAACAGTGCTGCTATGAACATTGGGGCACATATATCTTTTTTGAGTTACAGGTTTCTCCACATAGATGCCCAGCAGTGGAATTTCTGGATGATATGATGGTCCTAGATTTAGTTTCTGAGGAACCACATACTGTTTTCCATAGTGGTTGTACCAATTTACATTCCCACCACACTGTAGGAAGTTTCCCTTTTCTCCACGCCCTCTCCAGCATTTGTTATTTGTAGACTTATTAATGATGACCGTTCTGACGCATATGAAATGGTACCTCGTTGTAGTTGATTTGCATTTCTCTAATAATTAGTGATGTCAAGCATTTTTTCGTGTACCTGTTGGCCATCCATAAGTCTTCTTTGGAGAAATGTCTGTTTGGGTCTTCCACCCATTTTTTAATGGGTTGTTTTGTTGTTGTTGTTGTTGAGTTGTATGAGTTGTTTGCATATTTTGGAGATTAGGCCCTTGTTGGTTGTATTGTTCGCAACTATTTTCTCTTATTCTATATGTTGTCTTTTCATTTTTTTTTTTATGGTTGAAAATGCCCACTCTTTTCAAAGGTACTGGGAAAGTATATACTAGACCATGAAGAAATCAATAAATTTCAAAGGATTGAACTCATAGAGCTTAGTCCCTGACCACATGGAACTGAATTACAAATCAACATGAGACTGATATTTAGGAAATGAGAACTATGTCTAGATACTTACAATGGAGCACGACAGTGTGAGAAAAAATTATGTATACCTGTATATATAACTGGGTTCCCATGCTGTACAATGGAAAAAAAAATGGTGTTGGGGAAATAGCAATAAAAAATAAAAAATAAATAAATATTTAAAATTAAACAGCTCAATCAGTGAATCAAATAGAAATGGCAAGGGGGGTTTTTAGATGAAATTTTAGAAGTTAAAAAGTATATTGCATGTCAGCTTTTAAAATGCAAGTAAAATAATGTCTAGAAATTGATTTTTAGGCTGAATGATTATCTCAGAAGAAAAAGATCCAAGTTTTTCTATCTTTCTTATTAAAAGAGCTACCAAAAGCGTACATTAAACTCCAAGTAATAAGAAATAGAAAATAATTCAGAAAAGATCAGATATCAATGAAATAGAAACATATATCAAAGCCCCAAGTTGGCTTTCAGGAATGATGGGCAGCAGAGGGCCTGTAGTGGAGGGTAGATTTTGAATTAATTAAAAAAAATCAATAACATGATTCACCGCATTAATAGAGAAATTGGAGCTAAATATTATATTTTCTCAATAGATCTGGAAAGAATTTGGCAAAATTTAATACCTACTCATAATGAAAACTTTCAGCAAACTATGAATAGAGGAGGACTTCCTCAATTAAATAAAGGACCACTACACCCATGTTATGGCTAATATACTCAATAGTGAAATAGTATATGCCTTGCATCTACAACTGGGATCAGGTCAGCATTCAGATTTTACTGGTGGTTCTAACTTCTGCAGTAGTGCAATAAAATAAATTAAAGGCATAAATATTAGAAAGGAAAAAAAATCTTTATTTGCAGTTGACTTGATTATGTAGGTATGGTCAATCCCTAAATAAGTACTAGAACTAATATGAATTCAATAAGGTGGCATATACAAAGTAAATATAGATTAAAAATGAATCAAATATACTAGTAATAAACAATTGAAAAAAAATTTAAAGTAGCGTTTAAGAGAGCATCCAAAACATCTTACTTTAACAAAATGAGTGGAAAGATTCTACATTCTAAATTATAAAACAACTTAGGAAAATTAAAGTTGATCTAAATAAATGAGAAGATTTGACTTGATTATGGATGAAAAACATAATGTTAAAAGAGTCATTCCACCTCAAGTAAATCTATAGATTTCATGTAATTTCAATCAAAATTATAGTAAGCTTTTTTGAAGAAATTCTCAAGT
Source organism: Phacochoerus africanus (assembly GCF_016906955.1). Lineage (NCBI taxonomy): Eukaryota > Metazoa > Chordata > Mammalia > Artiodactyla > Suidae > Phacochoerus > Phacochoerus africanus. The sequence continues at coordinate 11,869,916 of NC_062555.1, read as the reverse complement.
TGATTCTGTAAGTTCAAAGGAAGTGCAAAAGATCTAGAATATTCCAAAACAAGATTAAATAAAGTCTAATGAATTTGTTAGACTTATGCTATCTAATTTCAAGACTTAAAGGCACAAAAAATAAGACTTTGCATTATTTGTGGAAGTACTGGCAAATAAATTAAAAACAGACCCAGATTCCCACTGTAATTTAAATTTGATGAAGTTAAGGCATTTCAAAGGGGAAAGCACCATCTTTTCAACAATGATATTGCATAGTCTGCGGTAACCGGGAAAAAATGAAACTGGACCCCTACCTCACATCATATATGAAAATTATTTTGAGATGGAGTCATTGACCTGAAAATAAAGCTAAAATTATAAAGCTTTTGAGGAGTTCCCATCGTGGCTCAGCAGAAACGCATCTGACTAACATCCATGGGGACGCAGGTTCAATCCCTGGCCTCGCTCAGTGGGTTAAGGATCTGGCATTGCCGTGAGCTGTGGTGTAGGTCACAGACATGGCTCGGACCTGGCATTGCTGTGGTTGTGCTATAGGCCAGTGGCTACAGCTCCAGTTTGACCCCTAGCCTGGGAACCTCCATATGCCGTGGGTGCAGCCCTAAAAAAAAAAAAAAATTAAAAAAAAATATAAAACTTTTCAGAAAAAACAACAACAATATCTTAGTGAACTTAGAGTTGGTAAAGAATTCTTAGGATACACAAAGCACTATTCATTAAAAAAAATGATAAATTCTTCTTCAAAAGCTGCTAGGAAAACACAAAAGCAAGCCACATAATGAGTCATACATGTTTAACTTACTAAGAAAATACAAAGCAATTTTCTGAAATGGTTGTTCCACCTTACATTTATGTACAGTAGAATTTAGTGTTTTTAATCTTAGCCATTCCAGCGAGTATGGCATGGTATCTCTTTTAATTTTCATTTCCTCGATGAATGAAACAGAGCGTCTTTCTTGTGAACCTTGGTTATTCATATACCAGAGTTTTTCAGTCATAAACTGTTCAAACTTTAACCCATGTTTTATGGGATGATTTGGCTTAAAAAAATTTTTTTTTGATTTTTAATAATTTTTTTCCCTCTTTTTAGGGCCACACCCATGGCATATGGAAGTTCCCAGGCTAGGGGTCAAATCAGAGCTGCAGCTGCCGGCCTACAGCACAGCTCATGGCAACACCAGATCCTTAAGTCATTGAGCAAGGCCAGGGATTGAACCCACATCCTCATGGATACTAATCAGATTCATTACTGCTGAGCCACGATGGGAACCCCATTAATAATTGTTTTTATACAATTTTTAAAGGTTATACTCCATTAAAAGTTATTAAAAAATATTGGCTAGCATCCTCCTGTTGTACAATACATCCTTGTAGTCTATCTTAGACCCACGAGTTTGTACCCCTTATCCCCTACCTGGTATTGTTCTATCCTGTATCCTCCCCCATCTCACCACTGGTAACGGTTAGTTTGTTCTCTATATTTGTGAGTCTGCTTCTTTTTTGTTGGATTTTTCAGATCCCACATATAAGTGATATAATATCTGTCTTTCTCCAACTTGTTTCACTTAGCATAATGCCCTCCATCCATCCATGTTGCTGCAAATGTCAAAAATTCATTCCTTTTTTACGACTGAGTTGTGTTTCCTTGTGCATTTATGTACATCTTCTTTATCCATTCTGTCGATGGACACTTAGGTTGCTTCCATATCTTATCAATTCTAAGTAATGCTGGGGTGCTTTTACCTTTTTGAATTAGTTGGGATTTTTTTCCCCCTTTCGATGTATTCTAAGGAGTGGAATTGCTGGATCATGTGGTAGATCTATTTTTAGGTTTTTGAGAAACCCCCATACCATTTTCCGTAGTGATTCTACCAGTTAACGTTCCCACCAGCAATGTATGAAGGTTTCCATTTTTCCTCATTCTGACCAACATTTATTATTTGTTTTTTTTTTTTTTTTTTTTTTGGTAACAGCCATTCTGACAGGTATGAGGCGCTTTGCGGCTTCAATGCGCCTTTCCCTGGTGATGATCCGTGCTGAGCACCTTTTCCTGAGACTGTTGGCAGCTGCACTTCCTCTTTGGAAAGTGTATCGAGTTGTAGGAGTTCTTTAAACATGCTGCATATCCGTGTCAGTTACAAGAATCTGAAACTCTGCTTCAAGATTTTTTTTTTTTTTTTCATCTCTGTAAATGCTTTTTTAGCAGCTCTGTCATTCATGCTGGTGAGTTGTATTACAGTTTCCCATAATTATAGTTTACGGATTTTGGAGGGAAGTATTTTCTTCAGCTGAAGCATTTCGGTTCTCAGTTTCATTTTGTTCTTCGAGTAGCTCTATGAGGGTATTAACGGATCATTTCCAGTCATTTTGAAGTGTCTGGCCTTCTCCTGAATCTGCAATAACAAGGGCATATCAGCTAGGATGATGGTTTTGGGGGGCTTGATAGGTTTTTTTGGTTCAAGAGAGACACATACTGTTGTTTCAGTAAAAGGGAGTTTGGTTTATAGACAGTTTCTCTGTGGGTGGTGTGTGTGTTTTCCGATGTTACGATCCTCTTTTTAATTCAGGACTCTTTGCTTTCCCATTTGCCTCCTTCTCTGAATCTAAGAGATTTGGCCCCTTCTGTTGTCTTTCCTCTTCGCCAGAGGCATGCCCTCCAGAGACCACTGTTTCTTTTTCTCCACCCTTTCAGGCCTCTTTCTTTGAATATCCAGTAGCCAGAGTTTACCCAACAAGCTTAAGCCTTCTCTCTTCTCAGTGTTTTTTGTTTGTTTGTCTTGTTTTGTTTTGTTTCGAACTCAGGAAGGAACTGACTTCCGAGAGATGATTTTACCTGATTGCTGCCTGCCATGGCTAGAACCTTATGGCCTCTCTCCTTTTCTCATCATCCTCTATTTTACTCTCAACTCTGGCGAGAACTCTGGTGCTGGCTTTTCTTGTTTAGAATGTTTATTTCTCTACTTCACATAGTAAAGCTTTTAGAATGTTCTGTCTCCCAGTGACTCTGTAGGCTTGGGTTATGGTGATTTTATTTGTTCTTCTTAATCAGAATGTTTTTTTGCAGAGAAAATGTGGAACAATTTGTATTAGGCTGCCATCACGATCCCATGCAAGGCTGAATCATTTGGACTAAAATTTTAAATGTTTGAAAAAGTCATAAGTAGAAGAAGCCATTAAAGACTAGTTTTTATTATTTTGTGGGTATGGAAGAATTTACTAAATAAAGCACCAGAGGAAATTTTAAAAAATATTTTAAAATTTTTAATCTTTTTATTTTAGCCTGTAGGATGGTGAAAAAACAACCACATAAGGTTACAAGCCATACAGCAACCTGGTAGAAGGTATTTGAAATGTATCGACAAAGGATCAGCATTTAATTATCCCACAGAAATTTATTGATGGCTTAGAATGAGGCAGGCACTGTTCTAGGTTAGCATTTCCTATGAGGTAAATGAAAGAAATAATAAAAGGTGGGTGCATGCTGGAGATGATGAGCGCCATGGAGAAAGGTAAATCAACTGGGTGGATGTAATTTTTGAAAGACCAGTCATGATGGACCTTTCAGAGGTGCTGAATTTGAAAAAAGGCCTGCAAAAAAATGAAATAAAATAAGATAGCAAACCATGCGGATGTGCGGGGAAGACATTTCTGAGCAGAGGGAAAAGTGATTACTGAGGCAGCCAGAGAGCTAGAGTGGAGAATGGGAGGAGGAGCATAATAGGAAATGAGGGACTTAGGGAACTGGATTATTCACTGGGTTAATCAAACCCAGGGTGTTTTAGGATAGCGTAGATGGTTGCGTAGCATCTTTTATCCAGCGTTGTGAGGGTCATGCCTGTAGTCACTTGTGGCTGTTGTTTGTGCGATCTCTTTGCAATATTATATTTTTATATATGTATATAAATATATATAAATTATTATATGTTTATTACATTAAAGTATACTTTTGTACTTTCTGCAGTTGATGGGTGTGTATGCTTCAGTTTAATGGTATAGTGAAAAGCATTTCTTTATACATAATTTTATATTTTTTCTGAAGCTGTGTATTTGAGGAGGGGGCTGGCATGTACCTTGGTGTTAAATGGTAGACCGAAAGTTATGAACATATACTTCAGAGACGTAACTTAATAATTCCTGCCAAGCAGTTTTTCACAATGGTTGTACCAGTTATAGTCCCACTAGCAATTTATGAGCATTCCAGTTGCTCCACTTACTCAAATATATTTGGTATTTTCTATTTCATTTTAGCCATTCTGGTGGGTGCTTAGTGGCACTGCATTTTAGTTTGCGTTTCTCTGATGCCTAACAATGCTGAGTGTCCTTTGCACATGTTTATTGGTGATTTGGGCATTGTCTTTTTTGAAAAGCCTTGTGCCCCCATTCTTCTAATGTGATATTTGTCATTTTGTTTGTTTGTTTGTTTTTAGGGCAGTACCCATGGCGTATGGAAGTTCCCAGGCCGAGGGGTCAAATCAGGGTTGTAGCAACATGAGATCTGAGCAGTGTCTGTGAGCTATGCCACAATTCATAGCAGTGCTGGCTGTTGACTCAATGAGCATGGCCAGGGATCGAGCTCACGGCCTCATGAATATTAGTCAGGCTCATTATCACTGAACCATCAAGGGATCCTTGTTTGTCTTTTTTAATTGATTTGTAGTAATATGTGTCTGTTATCAGAAATATGAATTACTAATACCTTCTCCTGCTGTTAGTTATCTTTTCACTCTCTTATTTGTGCCTTTTGTTAGACAAAAGTTGTTAATCCCATATACAGTTTATCTCCATTTCTCTTTCTGTTATACTTTTACCTGTATCATTAGGAACCTTTGCCCATCTCCTGGCCCTATCACTGTACTGTATTTATGATTCAATTTTAAAGTTGCATAAATTTACATAAAGGCAAAATATTTCCAGCCAGACCTTGGATTTTCATATTTTGAAGTGTGAGACCATGGATGTATGTCTCTTTTGTGCATCTTTTATCCCAATTGCCTAGAAGAGTGGCTACAGAAAGTGTATTTCCCTAAAATTTTTTTTTGTCTTTGTTTAGGGCCACACCCATAGCATATGGAGGGTCCCAGGCTAGGGGTTGAATCAGAGCTGCAGCTGCCAGCCTGCACCACAGCCAGAGCCACACCAGATCTGAGCCGCATCTGTGACCTCCAGCATGGGTCACGACAACGCCAGATCCTTAACACTGAGCGAGGCCAGGGATCGAACTTGCATCCTCATGGATGCTAGTCAGATTCATTTCTGTCGAGCCACAATGGAAACTCCCCCTAAAAATATTTCTTAAATGAATGAATAAATACTGATGAGATAAAAGAATGCCCTCTCATTTCCCTAAACACTTGAAGCAGAACAATTAAACTTTAGATTATCTCTTCTGTCATGTTTTCTTTTAACCAAAATCTAAATTTTAGAAAGTGAGAAATGTGTATGTTTCACTTCTCTGCCTGTTTTAGCCAGTATTGCTCTTTCGCACAACCCTTTAAAATGAAAAACACTTTGTGCTGCTCCGCTTCACATGTCATCTTATTCATGGGCTGAAAGCACAACCATGAGGCACAGGGGGAGTAGGTGCCGAGCTGAATCGCACAGCTGTATTTAAAGCTTCTGCTTTCACGTGGTACCATATCTCTGCTTCCGTATCTTTGCCCAACACAAGTCAATGGCTGAGTCTAAAGTGGGTTGATGGGGATATATAAGGATATAATTGGTTATGTGATTTAAGGCACTTGGCTCAAAAGTAGAATTTATTAATGTCTATACCATTAATTAATTGTCAACGTGATGTTTCAGTGGAAGTCTTCATTTTCTATTTCTTCAAAGAGAACGTGCAAAAACCCCTCACCTTTGTGATGTAAAGAAACCGTATTAATTGAACAAACTAAAGGGACGTTAACCCCACAACAGCAAATCAAGTTGTTCTTTATTAAATCCTCTCTTCTCACAAGAAATACCCCTTGATCTGTGTATTCTGTTTCAGTTGGGCTAAACAGTAGATCACATTTCTGTGGTAAATAAGTGTAAAACTTGGCATCCAAGGTTGTGTCTGAAAACCAGATGCACATGCGTATTCTTGAATAACATCTAATATTAATTGTTATTCCTAAGTATAACTTGTCTACATATTTCCATAATTCCTTGGAGTTCCCATCATGGCACAGTGGAAATGAATCCGACTAGGAACCATGAGGTTGCACGGTTGATCCCTGGCTTCGCTCAGCAGGTTAAGGATCCAGTGTTGCCGTGAGCTGTGGTGTAGGTCAAAGACGTGGCTCAGATCTGGTGTTGCTGTGACTGTGGCACAGGCCGGCAGCTGTAAGCTCCGATTAGACCCCTAACCTGGGAAGCTTCATATGGGTGTGTACCAGAAAAGACAGAAGACAAATAAATATTTCAATAATTCCTACTCTGATTCAAAATTTCCCTCATCAGATTTCCCTTCCACTGGGGATGTAGTCCCAGGCTGAGCAATTATTAATTTCTTCCCTCACTCAAATCCTTGATTTTGCTCTTCTGTTTACTCCCTGTTCTCTTCATGTTCTGAATTGTAGCTATTTTTATGAAATAATCTTCAGCTATTTAATTTTAAAGTAGTTTTAATTATAATACTTGATATCACACATACTCATTTTAATGGTGACAGAAAGATAAGCCATCTGTAGAAGGGCACAATTCTGAAGCAAAAGGAGAGAAACTTGAGCATATAAGGACTGAGATGAGGTCTTACCTCTTTCTCCAGATTTATCTCTTAATTCGCTCCTTGTCACCCAGCGTTCTTAATATTTCCCATACCTCTAAGCCTTTATACTCTTTCTCCCAAAGTCCTTCACACTCTCTGAAAATAAGCTCAAGCATCTTATTCTTTGTGAAAACTTCTATAAGCCCTTTGAATCAAATTATATCTTTTGAGTATGTCTGTAGCTTCAATGACACCTCATGACAATTTTTTAGTCTCTTTCCGCAACTAGAATTGGATGTCAGGTGTGTTTGTCTTTACTGTGTAACAGAGTCCTCAGCAAATGTTAATCTTCCACGGGTACATTTAAAAAGAAAGAGAGAAAGAGAATCTAATGCTCACAGAATGACTTCTGCCCTCCTGCCTCCGCATCTGTGTTAAAACATCTCCCTTTCCACTCATGTGCTTTTCACCTCCTTTGTCTGCCTTCGTTTTTCTTGGTGCATCTGGACACCATGCAATGTCCTAGGGCAGAAAGGTTACTCAGACATGGTTCCCGATGGCAGGAACCAGTTGCAGACTGTTGAAGCCAGGTTAAATCCCCCAGCTCTGGAGGAGTTTTGGTAACCAGTCCAGCCTGAAGTGAGCTCTCTTCCTTCGGACCTACCCGATTCTGGTTGGCTGCGTGACTCATGAAATCAATAGCCATTAATAAATTATTCAGTATCCCGCTCTTGAGCTGTTATTGAATGCTCATGTATGTTCTTGAACTCTTATGTGATTCTCCCTGTACAATGTGTCTGTTAAGACACATACATTTTGGAGTTCCACCTGTGGCTCAGTGGGTTGAGAATCCGACTAGTATCCATGCGGATGTGGGTTCAATCCCTGGCCTCCCTCAAAGGATACAGCATTGCCGCAGTCTGCAGCGTAGGGCACAGATGATGTGGTGTTGCTGTGGCTGTGGGATAGGCCTGCAGCTGCAGCTCTGATTTGACCCCGGCCCAAGAACTTCCATATGCCACAGGTGTGGGCCCGAACAGGAAAAAAAAAAAAAAAAAAGACCTTCAAGGACATGGGAAACTCTTAAAACAAAGATGGTGCCTCCTCAACCTCTTTGCCTGTTTCAGCACATTAACAAGATATCTTGCACACAGGCAGGTCTATAGTACACGTGAGTGAGTGGCACACCTGTGTAGAATGGAGGTTGGACCAGCTGGTGATACTGGGAACCATTGCAAGAACCAATACAAGCTTACAGAACCATCGCAAGCTTCCCCTGCTTCCTGAGTTGGTGGGGGGGGGGTGGTTTCCTGTGAGACAAGAGCACTGGGTGTCTAGGGCCGTGCTGGCAGGTGATCTGAATGGAGGGGGAGGGGAGACCCTGAAATTCCGCAGGTGGCAGACCCTTTGTTTACAGGATAGTGTTGCAGAAAATGGACTCTGTGGACCACTTCATAGTAGATCTTTCCCTTTTTAGCTTCTCTTACTGGACGAATTCTTTAAACTTCGTAAGTATTTTAAACAAAGCACCTTCTGTTTCTTTTGCTCATGTCAGAAACCCATTTATTTTTATGACTCTGATAATCTTATCACATTGATCCCCTAGTATCCAGTTTGGGGTTGACAACACATCTTTTTATGTTGATGAGTTTTGCATACATTTAAACTTCATTATATATTGATTAGTGGGAGTGCAGGCTTGAGTTTCCAAGAACAGGCTGGCATTCATAATGGGATACATTTAAAACCAAATGTCTGGGACCATCCCAGTGCATCTATGTGTATATTCCCCGACTGCACTCACTACATCATAAATAATAATGAAAGTAAATGTACGATTATCAGAAAGAATCAACAAAGCCCCAGCACTGATTGGCTCACTGCACTTGTCTCCCCAGGCATTAAGGCCAGCTTTCGAACAAGGGTGCCTGAAGGTTTGATCGTCTTTGCGGCATCACCTGGCAGTCAGGAAGAGTATTTCGCACTTCAGTTGAAGCACGGACGCCCTTATTTTCTCTTTGATCCTCAGGTAAAAGAGTAATCAATCCCATATAATATCACTTATTTGTGGAATCTAAAATATGGCACCGGTGAACCTATCTGCAGAAAGAAACAGACTCGCAGACACGGAGAACAGACTTGTGGTTGCCGAGGGGGAGGGGGAGGGAGTGGGAGGGATGGGGGTTTGGGGTGAGTAGATGCAAACTGTTGTATTTAGAAGGGATAAGCAGTGAGATCCTACCGTACAGCCCAGGGAGCTAACTGTATCCAGTCTCTTGGGATAGGACATGATGGAAGATAGTATGAGAAAAAAGAATGTGTACAGGTGTATGACTGGGTCACTTTGCTGCACAGTAGCAATGGACACAACACGATAAATCAACTATATTTCATAATAAACAAAAGAGTTAATGATTTTGAGAGGTTACCAAATTCTAGGTGCTTGTGTTTTCCCAGTACATTCTCACCAAAAACTTAAGAGGTGAGTGCTCTTATAACTCCCTGCTTTCCCAATAAGGAAAATGGAACTTACAGAAGTGATGGGACTTGCCCACAGCCAAGACAGCAGCCCTTCAAACCAACAGCTGAATGTGTGCTTAAGCTCTGTGAGCTGCACAACCGAGTGCTCCCTCCTGATGAGGAAGAAAACTTTTAAATGCGTTTGAACAGACGTGGTTTGACTTTCCTCCAGAGCAAAATGGTGTCGCTCTTTACCGCCTTTCTCTCCTTCCCTCTTTCTCGTTTTCTCCTCCTCTGTCCCTGCCACTTCCCCCCTCCCCTCCCCCATCCCATCTCTCTCTCTCTTTCTTTCTTCACCAGCAAATATTTAAGTATCTGTCAGGTGCTATAGGGCTGGGTATTACAGACGACACCAGTGTAAAGTTAGGTGTGTCCCCCGTCCCCTGTGAAACAATCTAGGTAGGATATAGTAAAAAAATAATAATAATAATTTAAAATATTCTTGGCTGTTATGAAAGCCAGGTAAGATGTTGTGTGTGATGAGTGCACAGAATCAAAGGGTCTTTCTTTCCCGAGTTGTCGGTCTTCTGTGCAAACGTGATGTCTACCAGATGGCAAACAGTGAGGAAAAGCGGGTCAGGAGCCAAGTGTGTGTCTACACGGAAGGCCTGGGTCCGAGGTGGGGTGGCCCGAGGAGATACTGGTGGGAATGAGGGAAGGAGCTGCAGTACATGTATGGGCAGAGCAAACAGCAAATGCTGATGCCTGAGTTGGAGAAGAACATGGCACATCGAGAGGATTCTCGTGGGGCCGTGGAACAGCGAACAAGGAAACCGGTGGTTGGTCGAAAAGCTGAGAGGAGAGGAAGGACTTGAGGGCCCTGGAGGCAAAGGAGAGGATTTAGATTTTTCCGCAGGGCCATCAGATAGGTGTTTTCACTTCGGTTACAGGAATATTAGTCGGCGGTAGATAGAGCAGCTCTGGGTTGAGCCGCTGAGTAACTGAGGGGTAGGCCGAAGTCAAAGAGTTTTCTCAGGTTTTCCAACGTAAAAGGCTGGTCTAAGACATGGCTTCTGCTCGCTACCTGAGCGCTTTGCGTTGCACGGGTAAAGCAGGCACCAGTTTTCCCCTTTGTATCTAAGGGATCAGGTCAAGAGCTTCCTATGCCCTGGAGACCCCTCCCAAGAGGAAGGAAGGTGGGGCCGCGTGTCAGAGCATCACTGCAGGCTTCCCGCAGAAGATCTCAAAAGAACTGGGGAGGCAGGCTCACCCCTTCAGCCTGAGGAAGCTGCTAGAGCCATGCGTTGGCCACGGGAAAGGTTTACTCCTGAGATTTTGGCAGGAGCTTGATAATTCCCTGCCCTGTCCGCTGTAGGTCCTCAGACACAAGGACTCCTGGTTGCCCCCTACAATTGCAGTTTCTTCTTCTTCTTCTTCTTTTTTTTTTTTTTTTGTATCTTTTGGGCTGGACCCCAGGCATATGGAAGTTCACAGGCTAGGGGTTGAATTGGAGCTACAGCTGCAGGCCTACACCACAGCCACAGCAACGCAGTTTCCAAGCCAAGTCTGAGACCTGCACCACAGCTCACGGCAATGTTAGATCCTTAACCTGCTGAGCAAGGCCAGGGATCAATCCCACATCCTCATGGATGCTAGTCGGGTTTGTTACCACTGAGCCACAGTGGGAACTCTTATGGAGTGAATTTCAGTGACAGATGGGAGTGAATCTCAATGGCCAATGGGAGTTGGTGGCTAATAGCCCAAAGTCTCTCTCCGCTCTTTTTTCTTTTTCTTTTTTTTTTCCCTTGAGGCATATAGAGTTCCCAGGCCAGGGATGAACTCCGAGCTGCAGTCTTGACCTACCCAGCAGCTGTGGCAACTGCAGGATCCTTAACCCATTGTCATGGGCGGGGATCAAACCTGAGTCCTAGTGCTCCAGCGATGCCACCGACCCCTTGCCCCATAGCAGGAACTTGGAGTAGCAGCTTATTAAGAGATGCTCATAGATGGTTGCTGAGGAAGGCAAAAGGAAACAGCATCACACCTAAGCAGGCCCAGCATCCAGAGACAAAGCGATAGGAATAAGAAGCAGCTGTTTCAGAAGGCAAGGCAGATGGCATTGGGAAAGCAAAAACAGCACACCGAAGTTGATGCCATCGCAGAACTGAAAATGCTATTTTTCCATTGAACCTTTAAGTAGATAAATGAAAGAAGAGATGGTTGGGCCTCCGACTGGAAGATCAGAGTCCATAACACAAATATGAATACATAAAGAAAGATGAAGGAGGCTGCTAATATCCTTAAGAAGAAACTCAGAAGGAGAACAAAAGAGCACATGCATAAGAAAAAGAAAAAGGAAAGAAAATAAAGACAGAGAAAATAGGAGAGAATCTCTGATTTAAGAGAGACTTGATTATAAATGTATCGGACAGATTCATCAAGTTCCAGTCAAAGATTAAACAAAGCTCATGCTTCTATAGGACATCTGGGTGCCAGCCGTTATTCTAAGGGTTTTCTCTGTATATAAATATACATCTTTTAAAGATCGTGACAACTCTATCAGGTAAGTAGCCATCATGCCCATTTTTACAGGTGAAAATCTGTCACAGTTAATTTTCCCAAAATCATACAGCTCGTCTCTGACCAAGCTTTTCAACACGAAAGAAACATGCTTGCTGATATCCAGAGGCTCAGTTAAAATAATCATCCATGCACCATATCGGATGGAACTATTTCAGCAAGTTTTCTAATTAAAAGGAAAAAATAAAGAATCTGAAATATAGAGAAGCAGTGGTGAATAATAAATCTAGTATTTAAAGACAGAGGGACTAGAACTCTGTAGTAGAGTGCCAAAGAATCTTTGGCATAGCATGAGAGACATAGAGCAATGGGAAAAAAAAAAAAAACAACCTAATAATTGTTTGATCCTAAAAGTAGTAAAAGTTGAAGGAAGGAAGAAAAAAATCAGTGACTCAAAGTTTCTAAAGGTATCAGCTTAGTGGAGGAGGCAGTTAAGCGTACAGATCAGGCTGGTTTCTTGTTTTCATAAAATGGGCAGAAATATTTGACTTTAAATGTTATCACCAAAGAAATTAATTACTAATAGACTGAAAAGGTTCCAAGAACAGTTAACAAGATTGGAAAGAGACCAAATGCTAAATTGTAAATATCAACAAAAACATTAAATGTCAGGAAACGATCCTGTAAAACAGAAGACTGTCAATGAAAACGAAAAAAAATCTAGTTCTGCTTTTTTCCACCTCAGGCTGTTAATATCTAGGTCTGTTTGAGGCAGAGCCAAATGGAAAAAAGCTTTATTTTTTTAACTCAACAATTTTTTTTGTATTTATAGTTGTACAACACTCATCCCAACCCAGTTTTATAGCATTTCCATCCCAAACCCCCAGCCTGTCCCTTCCCCCACCCCAAGTTGTCTCCTTTGGTAACCGGAAGTTTTTCAGAGTCTGTGAGTCAGTGTCTGTTCTGCAAAGAAGGACATTGTACCCCTTTTTCAGATTCCACGTGTAAGTGACAGCATACGATGTTGGTGTCTAACGTCACTTAACATGATAATTTCTAGGTCCATCCACGTTGCTGCAAATTCCATTACTTCATTCCTTTTATGGCTGAATAATATTCCATTGTGTATATGTGCCACATCTTCTTTATCTACTCTTTGGTCAATGGATACTTACGTTGCTTCCTTGTCTTGCTATTGTATGTAGTGCTGCAATGAACATTGGAGTACATGTGTCTTTACGAGTCATGGTTTTCTCTGGATAGATGCCCAGCAGTAGGATTGCTGGATCAAATGGTAATTCTATTTTGAGTTGTCTGAGGAATCTCCACAGTGGTTGCACCAATTTGCATTCCCACCAACAGTGTAACAGAGTTCCTTTTTCTCCACACCCTCCCCAGCACTTCTTGTTTGTAGACTTTTTGATGATGGCCATTCCGGTTGGTATAGGTGGTGCTTCATAGGAGTTTTGGTTTGCATTTCTCTGATAATGAGTGATGTTGAACATCTTTTCATGTGTGTTTTGGCCATCCATATGTCTTTGGAGAATTGTCTGTTTAGATCTTCTGCCCATTTTTTGATGGGGTTGTTTGTTTTGTTGATATAGAACTGCAGGATGTGTGTATATATCTTGGAGATTAATCCCTTGTCAGTTGATTCATTTGCAAATATTTTCTCCCATTCTGTGGGTTGTCTTTTCATTTTGTTTAGGGTTTCCTTTGCTGTGCAGAAACTTTTAAGTTTAATTAAGTCCCATTTATTTATTTTTGTTTTCATTGTCATTACTCGAGGAGGTGGATCTGAGAAGATGTTGCTGTGGTTTATGTCAGAGAGTGTTTGGCCTATGTTTTCCTCTAAGAGTTTTATAGCATCTGATCTAATATTTAGGTCTTTAATCCATTTTGAGTTTATTTTTGTGTATAGTGTTAGGGTGTAGTCTCATGTCATTCTTTTACATGTAGCTGCCTGGTTTTCCCAGCACCACTTATTGGAGGGCTGCCTTTTCTCCATTGTATATTCTTGCCTCCTTTGTCATATTAGTTGACTGTAGGTGCATGGATTTAATTCTGGGCTTTCTGGAGTTGACTGGAGACCAATGGCGGAAAACTTTAATAGCGTAACAGTTTAGTCAGTGACCTTGAAAGTGGGTTCATCTCCTTTCATTTTTAAAGCAGCCAAATGAGGTAGATATTGTTTTCTTCCCTGCGTTAGATGAAGTGGGTTGACGAGGGTCCCGCAGCGATAGTAGTAGCACTGGCACTAACTTTGGTTTATTTCGATCCATGAATCCATGTCATTAAAAATGTCTTATACTCCAGGTAGGCAGTTATGCACGGAAACGCAGAAGTAGGAAGTGAACAAAATGCCCCTCCTGCTATCCTCTCTCTGGACCTCCCTCCCCCACCACTGGAGCTGGGAGTCCTGCCGGGGTCAGACAGGGCAGGGAGCGGCACGGTCCAAAGCAGTGGGGGGGGCTTCACATGCCTCCCCCTTACACTTGGTCACACCTTCATAAACGTCCATCCTGGTGTCTGCGAGCCTGATTCCGGAGTCACACCTCAGAGCTATAGTTGTAATAGCGCAGTGGCCACAGGTGTGTTCATGGGTTTTGAGTATTTCATGAACCACCCCCCACCCCACAAACACTCTAAACGTATGGGGCAAAGTCTTTGCAGAATTAATCCAAGAATAATTTCATCCGCACTGAAGTATGACTGCCGTCTCTTTGACAGGGTTGTCTCTTTTCCTAAAGGATGTGCTACCTTCAGATTCTGCAGCATAGGAAGGTAGAGGGGTTAAGCAGCGCTCACCTCTGCTCAGCCCTGGTATTCCTGGTAGGATCCTGAGAATGTGTTGGGGAACTCTCACCGGTTGGTTCATCATTTTCATCCCCTTTTCTTTTCTTTTTTTTCTCCCCCCTGTCTTTTTAGGGCCACACCCATGGCATATGGAAGCTCAGAGGTTAGGGGTTGAACAGGAGCTGCAGCTGCCGGTCTATACCACAGCCACAGCAACACCAGATCCAAGCCTCGTCTGTGACCTACACTGCAGCTCTCAGCAGCGCCAGATCCTTAACCCACTGACTGGGGCCTGGGATCAAAACCGCATCCTCATGGATGCTGGTCGGGTTCATTACCACTGAGCCACAACGGGAACTCCCATCCCCTTTCCTGTGGGGAGACGGTGTAGACCATAGCAGAGCTCACGGAAACATTCACAGGGCATTGCCAGCCATTCCTGTCCCATCACTCCTCCCGTGGACATTGACCTCGAATTCTCCTCACTGCCGCTGGCATTGCCCACTGCTCTGCCCCTACCTGTGTACCCAAATCCTAACCTCTGTACAGAGTTGGTACTTGCCAACCAAGTATTCATAAAATCGTTAGAGCCAAAGAGGGAGAAGCAGGGGCATGGAGAGGGTTTCATGACCCCTTGCAAGTGCTTTTTTACCTGGAATCACATCCCTCCACAAGGCAAATGTTACCTGTGTTTTCAGGAAAGTGGCAATTAATTTACTCAAAAGAAAGGAAAGGACTGGCTGAGCCAAACTGCCTTAAGATCTGATGGAGGAAAAGTAATCAGCTCTATTAGACTCAGTGCTCCTTGGTCGCAGTGCTGTCTCCACGTGCGTCAGTGAGCTCAAGCTGGTCAGGGCTGGCCCCTCGTCCTCACCACCAAGGAATTTATGCGGCTTAAAAGGACGCACTTGCTAACTTCTTAAAGAGGACCTCACATATTATCCGACAAAGAGTTGTTGAAACTGAGGCATGGAGAATACGTGGAATATTCTTCCTCTGCTTTTTTCTCTTTTGGGATAAGAATATGGCTACAGCTTCTTGAATAAAGTTGGCGCAACCTGAGGTTTAAAAAACTTTGTTTATATGCCTCTCATGGACATTCAAATACCCACTCCTTCAGGTGGCACTCGAAGCCGGGTTTCTTTCCTTTGTCTTTAAATGACAGGAGATGGTCTAAGGAACACCTAATTGTGTTCCTCGGACAGGTCGTGTTTTGTTTTGTTTTGTTTTTGTCTTTTACTCCTGCAGTCTCTTCCTGAGGCTGCCTCATCTCCTGGCTGAGGTCTCCCTCAGAGCAAGAGGAGCGCAGACACCCACAACACAAGCCAGTCTTTTTAAATCTAAGCTCAGACGCGGCATGTGCCCTCTTTTCTTTTTTCATTTTTTTTAAATTATAGTTAATTGACATTGTTGTGCCAATTTCTGCTGTGCAGCAAAATGACCCATTCACACACACACACATTCTTTTTTTCATGTTATCTTCCATCGTGTTCCCAGCCCATCCCATTACCACCCCCACTAGCAGCCCACCCCACCTGGCCTCTTGGCAACCACAAGTCTGTTCTGCATGTCTGGGAGTCTGTTTCTGTTCCGTAGATAGGTTCATTTGTGCCATGTTTGAGAGCCCACATATAAGCGATCTTATATCATGAGGTATTTGTATTTGTCTTTCTTTCTGACTTCACTTAGTATGAGAATCTCTCGTTTCATCCATGCTGCTGCAAGTGGCACTATTTCATTCTTTTGTTGGTGGAATGGTATTCCATTGTGTATTTGCAGTACATATTCTTAATCCATTCACCTGTCGATGGGTAGATTGTTTCTATCAATATGCCATTCTTATCTGAGGGTCCGGTCCAGCAAGGAAAGGCCTGTCTATTTGATCCACAAATACATCTTTGAGGCTCAGTGCAGTCCTTGCAACACAGTGGATACTCAATAAATAAATGTCCATCAACAGATTGACTGACTGACTGGCTTGACTCTTGGTAAAACAGGGCTCATAACTGAGAGAATTATCCATTTTCTAGGGTAAAATTTCTATCCCTTTAATGATAATTTATCAATTTAATTCTTATTTGTCTTAATTTGTCAGTTGGTTAGGTATCTTGACTTATACCAATGGTTATTTTTAAGCTACTCTTCCTGAATCCATTGAAAACAATGAAATTTTGAGTTGTGGAAAGAACATTTTGTAGGAATTTAAAGTTACTCTCTAATATGTAGCTTCAAAATACCTGAAGTCATTGTACACCTTGTTCTATTTAAAATATCTTAATAAACTCAAGTAATACCTTCCTCACGTAACAATGTAATCCTACATAAAGGCCATCGGTGTAAAAACTTACATGGCTTTCTTTCCAAATGTCCAATTAATTCTATGAAAAAATATTTGGGGGAAGGAGAAAATCTTCCTAATATTTAACATTGCACGTATGTTTACATATTATAAACTGAACATCGGAATCGTTGTTAAAAGTCAGTTACGTTTAACGATTAAAATGTTTTTGGTTACATCTCTAATGATTAACCGTAGTCTTCCCATATTCCTTATTAGATTAATTTCAATTTGGATATACTTGAGCCAGTGATATGTTGTCGTCCAGTAATGATTCGTGGATATCATTTCAATGCTTTATGGTTAGTGACCTTAACAGGAATTCACGTCACATTCTGATTTTACTTAGGAAACTGTGGAAATGAAAAAAAATCTGAGTAGCGCCTACTATTGGTACTATTGGTACTTCCCCAGTGGAAAAAACAAACTGCATCGTATGACACCACAGTCGATCACAGAATTATTCTCTTCACATTGGTGAGAGGGAAATAATCTTCAGATGATCATTGAAGAAGAATATGCTAAGTTTCTCTAAGTTTGAAGAAAATTTGGTATCCTGAAGCTATATGTTCTGTACTTGAGTTTGTCTCCGATAAATGCAATTTCTGATGGGGAGAACTAGTAATGCTTCAGATTGTTGCCAAACATAATACGAAGAACCACTGACTCAGACACCTGATCTTCAGAATGCAGCATCGTTTGTAACAATTTTAACGCTAACTAAGTACACTTTGATGAGACAGCATTTAATAAAATGCTCATTAATTTCATCATTAGCAAGGGTATGCTAAGAAGTAAGCCAGTTTCTTATGTCACGCCCAATTAGCATCCCATGCTAGTAATCCCATTAGTATTGTTGAATTCACTAATGGAAAAACTAATGGGCATGCTACCAGGGCACATTAATTGGGCACGACACCAGTTCTGGTTTTAATTATTAAAGTATGATAATGAAATGTGTGTTTGTAAAATATTAAAATGTTGAGATGGTGAAGAAAATAAAGGAATATGTAGAGAAAAAAAAATAGAAAGTCAACCTACAACGATTCAAGGACTTACCCAAATGGTCATCTTTCTAGCTGATCAAGTTGTCAATAAAATTGGGATATTGTCCACGTAAGAAGCAACCCACTCATACTCATGGGAAATTAAAAGCTGTTTTTTTGGTAATATGAAATTTTGTATGTCATACAAGTTGTCATGCTTTGTATGAGGCCTGACAGGAGCCAATTAAATGCATGGAATGGACATGCTATATTGCTGAAACTGTTTTAGGAAAATAAAAATGGAAATGTTTTACCAAAGATGGTATGATTAGCACTGCACTTTGAGTAATATAAGTCTTCACCATCTTATGTCAAGTAATTATCACTTTTATATATTTTAGAAAACAGTAAACAGAAATTACTAGAGCTTGGTGAGGCATTCCACACAATTAAAAAAAAAAAAGTATTTTGTTAATATTTTACCCAATCTTTTTTTACTGTGTTATCAAATTGGAGTTAGTTATTCCCAAGGCGATCAACTCTATTAAGAAAGAGAGAAATTTAGTTTCTTTTAGAAGGTTTAGGGTAACTTTCTGGTTGTTGTTTTTTTTTTTTTTCCTTTAATCACACTAGTAGTAAATGATAATGGTGACGAAGTTGAAATATATTTTCCTTAGTTTTATTTGCTCACTAACATTAAAAAGAGTACTATTGTGCTAACCATGATATATGCGGTGCTAAAGCGATGAAAGTTTTCTACTTCTCTTTATCTCTTTCCTTATTCTTACCTCCTTTTAGCTGGTCTCTATTCTTCATATTTCCTTAGTCTTATCCACTGAGGAATTCATTTTTAATTATGATGCTATTACCTTAGCCAAAAATATAAATGCTAGACCAGACTACATAAGCACTGAGTACTAAGTTTAACTGCAACACTCATGTTCAACATATTAGTAACTGGCTAATTTTTAATGTGCATCTTATTCCGTCCTGCTCTTGTTACTATTCCATCTTGCTCTTGCTACTTGCTCTTGTTAAGGAAGGCACAAGAAACTAACTTGCCAGATGTTTCCGTGTCTTTAGAGCAATATTGCTTGGATGATATTTCCTTCGTTTTAAAAGCTTCTCTTATATGTCTGCCAAAAATCGAAAATCTGTATTAGAATATAAAATTCATGACCTTTCTGGTGAGTAGAGTTATGCAACATCCAAATGTGCTTGTAAGAAATTCTTGTTCCAAAGAGAAGTTCTTTTCAGATTTGAACGCTGTGGTGGTCACAGAAGGACCTCACAGAAAAGCCAGAATGATGTTAGGTATCGACTTGAATTTTGAGTTCTCTTTGAAACATATGCATGCTCACATCAGGATCGTGTTGAAATGTGCACATTGGTTTTTAAGAAATATACAAGTTTATATGTGTGTGTATCGACATATATATTCACTCATTGATTTATTTCACTCATGTATTCCCTTCAGGGGTCTGCAGTGGAAGTTACCACAACTAATGATGCTGGTAAACAATATAGTGATGGCAAATGGCATGAGGTCATCGCTATTAGGCATCAGGCTTTCGGCCAAATCACACTTGATGGGCAGTACACAGGTAAGATCTTCCTTGACACATATGAATGGCTCTATTGATAGGCTGAGGTTGCCACACTTCTGTAGTTTATACTTCTCCATTTCCTCCTTCACCTTTATCTCCACTCAATTTCATCTACATTTCCTGGCTGTAGTGTCTCATATTGGAGGTGAAGTGCAGAGACTGGAAACCTATCGAGGTCACATTTGAGTAACAAGGGGAGGTAGGGGGAGAACTCTGAGACATTTTATCTAAAGTCCCTGTGTTATCAAGATCATAGACACTGGAGATCATATGAAGCATTATGTCATTGTCAAAACTTTGTGGATAAACTTCCAACGTTCCTGGTCCAGAAAGCTGCCTCGTCAAATGTCATCTGCCACCATTTTGGGGAAATCTTTACTTTCAGGTCCCCGGGTTATGTGAGGTCCCTTCAGGATTTGGTGCCTTCTTTAGGTGTGTCATGTGAATCCAAGAATCTATTCCTTGGACTTTGGCAGCACGAAAGTTGGTTAGCAATACCTGGCAGGGGACTGCCTCTCCAATGAGGTTGAAGAAAGTTCTTCTGAAGGTGACTTGGCCAAGGGATAAAATCTTCAGGTTGCAAGATGTGATGCTTGAGGTCTGCATCTCCTGAGAGTGTGCTGTGGAAACAGTTGCTCTACCAAAGCATGGTTATTTTTTAAAAATTTATTTTATTGAAGTGTACTTTATTTAAAATGTTGTGTTATTTTTAATAGAAGCAATTCAGCCTTTGCAGTATTAGAGAATCCCTCCCTTTTTAAGTGGTAGGTCAAAAAAAGCAGGAGCTTGGTGTGTTCAATGTCCCAAGACTATTTCAAAGGGTGAGACATTTTGAATTCCAAAAGGTATGGATCTGAAATTTAGAAGGGCCACCGTCAATGCTTTGGGCCAATATTTTCATAGGGCCTCTATCAATTTTGCCAATTGAGTCTTTTTTTAAAAAAAAATTATTAGAGTATAGTTGATTTGCAGTGTTGTGTCAATTTCTGCTGTACAGTATACTGACCCAGTCATGTGTATATATACATTCTTTTTCTCATATTATCTTCCAGCATGATCTATCCCAAGAGACTGGATATAGTCAATTACGTCTTTTTTTTTTTTGGTGAATTTTATTACATTTATAGTTGTACAATGATCATCACAACCCAATTTGATAGCATTTCCATCCCAAACCCCCAGCCCATCCTCCCACCCCGCCCCCCCAACCAACCTGTCTCCTTTGGAAGCCATAAATTTTTCAAAGTCTGTGAGCCAGTATCTGTTCTAGAAAGAAGTTCACTGTGTAAACAATAGCATGTGACACTGGTGTCTATGTCTGACTAACTTCACTTAGCATGATAATTTCTAGGTCCAACCATGTTGCTGCAAATGCCGTTATTTCTTTCCTTTTAATGGCTGAGTAATATTCCATTGTGTATATGTACCACATCTTCTTTATCCACTCCTCTGTATATGGACATTTAGGTTTTTTCCATGTCTTGGCTATTGTATATAGAGCTGAAATGAACATTGGAGTCCATGTATCTTTTCCAGTCATGGTTTTCTCTGGATATATGCCCAGCAGTGGGATGATTAAGTCTAAATAATGCCATTACTGTGATCAACTAAACTAGAGGATTAAGAGTGATAAGCATGGTCAAAGGGTTATAAAACTGGCCAAACAGCATAGACATGGCCAGTAAAACAGACCCTGTCACTATGAGGTCTGTCTGGATCCAAGTGGAGCCCTCGTTCTGAAATCAGATGGATGTCCTAAATATCAAAACTGAGTTGGGGAAAGAGAACCAAGAAAGAGTGATGTCCAGAAGCCCAGTGAAGGGTTTAATCATTAGTTACATTAGTAGAAATAGATTATCCTGGAGTTCCTGTTGTGGCTCAGTGGTAATGAACCCAACTAGTCTCCATGGGGATGTGGGTTTGATCCTTGGCCTTGCCCCGTGGGTTAAGAATCTGGCATTGCTGTGGCTGTGGTGTAGGCTGGCAGCTGCAGCTCTGATTCAATCCCTAGCCTGGGAACTTCCATATGCCACAGCTGCAGCCCTAAAAAAAAAAAAAAAAAAAAAAAAAAAAAAAAAAAAAAAAGAGAGAAAAACAAAAAAGGAAAAAGAAAAAAAAATGGATCATCCTGCAGAAGTTGGGATTCTCATCTGCTTTTCCATCCATAGGTTCCTCGTCCACCCTGAACGGTAGCACTGTTATTGGGGAGAACACAGGCGTGTTTGTGGGAGGGCTCCCCCAAAGCTACACCATCCTCAGGAAGGAGTCTGGTAAGTCTGAGGAAGGTAGAGAATTTACATGTTGTTGCCACAATTTAGACTGGAGTTGAGTTACATTATTTTAAAGTTATCAATACTAGCATTATTTTCTATTTCGTGCTTTATATATAATCAATATGTCAAACTTTTCCTTTAGATCTCTTCTTTCCTAAAGGAGTTGTGTGTTTTTTGCATTTAAATTCTTAGTGTCCAGTTATTGGTATATGAGAGCCATTCATTAAACTTGTGTTGAAATGGGAGTTCCCGCTGTGGCACAGTGGAGTACGGATCTGGCATTGCCACAGCAGTGGTTTAGGATGCAGCGGTAGCTCAGATTTGATCTCTGACCCAGGAACTTCCCTATGCTGAAGGTGCAGCCAAAAAAAAAAAAAAAAAAAAAACGAAACAAAACAAAAAAAACAACCCCCTTTTGCTGAAATGAATTATCCTAATTTTAGTCAAAGGTATGTTATTTTAGGATCAAAGGATTGAAAAACTTTCAGTGAGTTTTGGAGAGGGATATATTTAAATCCTTAATATTTAAGACTGATGGTAGTTACCTCCTCAGAAATACTTAAGACTTAATATTTAAGACTGATGGTAGTTACCTCCTCAGAAATACCTGTAAAGAAGAGAGGGTTTTCACATCCCTCAAAAATACTGACACACACACAAACACAAGGATTGAAAGAGAGCATCTTTGTCCTGGTTCTTTGACCATCATGCTCACTTCTTGGCTTTGGTACATCCAGGCATCAGGTGGAAGGCATACCCTAATATTAACTCTTCCTCCTGTAGAGGACATCTCTTCATCATAAATAAGGGATTTGACCTTGTGCGTATACATTGACCTTGTAAAACTTGGACTGCTAGGGAACTCCTTCCCCAAAATCCAGTCATGAACTTAGAAGCTGAGCACCAGGCTTGGCCCTGATCTCATTGTATGAAATGTGAGCTCGACTTCCTGTTCCTTCTACCCTCTCTACTTTTTTCCTGCTCTCAAATTTTCTCTCTTGCTCATTTTCTCTCTTTCCCAAGCCCTCGTGGCCACCCCATTTGTTGTATTCATAAACTTTCTACCTTCTGGGTCTGGGGAATTCAGAAACATAACATTATATTAATTTCTAGAAATAAAGTAAAATTATTGATTTACTTTTGTGACACACCGGTTCATAAGGATGAAGGAACTAATTTATAAACTATAGATTCCATAGACAGACGTGTCCCAAACTGTACTTTTAACCCTCGGTATCACACTTTTCTTTTTAAGACCAGTGGCAGGATAACTCTCCTTGTTAGTTCAAAAGGCAGTATTCCTGCTAGTGCTACAAAAACCGAGGTTTTTGCGGACGCATCTGTTTCTGCAGGTGGAGCTAAACAACGCCATTGTTACCGGTGACCGTAGCTGATGGAGTTGTGTTTACATGAGTTATAATGAGCACCGCTGCCTATTTCTTTTTTTTTAAATTAGAGTATAGTTGATTTACAGTATTGTGTCAATTTCTGCTGTACAGCATACTGACCCAGTCTCTCTCTCTCTCTCTCTCTCATACACACACACACACACATTCTTTTTCTCATATTGTCTTCCATCACATTCTATCCCAGTAGATTGGATAGAGTTCCCTGTCTTATTCAGTAGGAACTCACTGCTTGTCCATTCTAGAGGTAATAGTTTGCATCTACCAACCCCAAACTCCCCTCCATCCCAAGCCCTCCCCTCTCCCCCTCGGCACCTACAAGTCTGTTCTCTATGTCCATGAGTCTGTTTCTGTTTTGTAGACAGGTTCGTTTGTGCCCTACTTCAGATTCAACATATAAGTGATATCATATGGGATTTGATATCTTGCTGACTTCACTTAGTATGAGAACCTCTAGTTGCATCCATGTTGCTGCAAATGGCGTTATTTTGTTCTCTTTATGGCTGAGTAGTATTCCGTTGCATAGATGTACCACCTTGGCTTAATCCATTCCTCTGTAAATGGACATCTAGGTTGTTTCCATTCTTGGCTGTTGTGAAGAGTGCCTATTTCTTTTATTGTAACAGCATGTCAAGTGAATTACTTGAAAAGAATTTCTCAAAATCCATATTTCTTGATGTCTCTCAACTTCCGCAGGCATAATTCAAAAGGGTTTTGTGGGCTGTCTCAAGGATGTGTATTTTATGAAGAATTATAATCCCTCTGCTACTTGGGAGCATCTGGTTTGGCAGAGTTCTGAAGAGCGAATCAACGTGTATAGCAGCTGGGAGGGATGTCCCACTTCATTACAAGAGGGAGCCCACTTCCTAGGGATGGGTAAGGTTCTCAAATAGACATAGTCATTGCTTAGCTTGTATGTTCTATCTTTGGCATAATGTAATCTCCCCGATCCAGTTATTTTGACCTCTTATGAACCTACTATCACAGAAATACCTAGTCAGGCCACGATGCACATACATACATTCTCAATGTCTGAATACACAATATCAATAGCAAGACTCATAAATGCATATTCATGTGTAAGATCTCTGGCAGTTTGGGGTTTACATATGGTCGTATCAATAATGTCCATTTGTGAGGCCATTGTTCTTACTTAGACTGCAGCTTTACTTAGCTGTTTCAGAGTTGGGTCGGCCAGGTCACTCCACACCATATCTGTTTATCCCATTACACGGACCAGCAGTGTGCCTAGGAATAAAATTTCAGCTATGTAATGGGGCAAGTAGGTCCCTCAGGGAGAGCTAGAGAATCTAATTCCCATCATCACCATTATTCTGAAGGCTGCAGCAAAGGGGAGGTGCAGTGTCCCTGGCATAGCCCCCAGCCACAGTCCCTGCCTAGCAGCCACCCAGCAGAAAGGGTGGAAGGGAACGTGGTGGCATGGCCACCATGGCTTGTCTTTCGAATAAAAGCCTACCTTTGACTCCTACAGTTAGAGCTAAGTTGGTTCGATATTAAGTTGGTTAAACTGCCTTCAGAACAGAAAACTAAGTAATATCAAACTCTGTATCATTTTTTATCACTGTCATCTTTCAGATTTTCCCATAAGTCAATGCCAGTGCTTATTCTTAATACTTATATAAAATAGTAATAGTCTTAATCGCATTAGTGATTTAGAGAATAAATCGCTTCCTCTTGGGGATGTGTCAGGTGCATTCTGCTGCTTCTGGACCATCACAAGGTACATTTCATAGCATTGATCGGCATCTTCTTTTGCGATTTACTCAATGACAGAATATGTTCTGAGGTTATCTTATAACACTTTAAATGCTGCCCATATTGCTTTGCACATGCTAATACATACATGTTTTTTCTCTCTAAAGGGTTCTTGGAACTTTATCCGTACATGTTTCACGGTGGGATGGACTTTGAGATTTCTTTCAAGTTCAGAACGGACCGATTGAATGGACTGCTTCTCTTCATTTATAACAAAGATGGACCTGATTTTCTTGCTGTATGTTGATTAATTTTCTGAAATTTACATAAAAATGTTATATCCAAATTTTATTTTATTTTATTTTATTTTTTGTCTTTTTGCCTTTTCTAGGGCCGTTCAGGTGGCACATGGAGGTTCCCAGGCTAGGGGTTGAATTGGAGCTGTAGCTGCAGACCTACACCAGAGCCACAGCAACGTGGGATCCGAGCCGAGTCTGTGATCCACACCACAGCTCACAACAACGCCGGGTCCTTAACCCACTGAGCAAGGCCAGGGATCGAACCAGAAACCTCATCATTCCTAGTTGGATTCGTTAACCACTGAGCTACGATGGGAACTCCCCAAATTTTATTTTTTTTTAAATTTTATTTCAAGGGCCGTATCTGTGGCATATGGAAGTTCCCAGGCTAGGGGTCAAATCAGAGCTACAGCTTCCAGCTTATGCCACGGCCACGGCCATGCAGCATCTGAGTTGAATCTGTGACCTACACAGCATTTCACAGCAACACAAAATCGTTAACCCTCTTAGTGAGGCCAGGGATCGAACATGCAACCTCATGGATACTAGTCAGGTTCATTACTGTGGAGGCACAGTAGGAACTCCCTAAATCCAAACTGTAATATCAATAAAATATGTTTTAACTTTTTACCTCATTCGAGTTTCTTTCCAAATTCACTTTTGCTTTTATCCTCCCCCCACCCATGAGTCATTTTTACTTTGACGGCCTGTGAAACATCTTATGTTTTAGGGCCGTAATAATTTTTAAAATGACTCTTATACTTTGAAATGATAATTTTAACAAAACATGCTAAATATAAGGAATTAAGACAATCCAATTTAGTTTCCCTATACATGAAAAATGTTCCTTCTTTATCTTTTTATATGATAGTGTCCAAATAATATATACTATATATTTAATATTACACCTACACACATAGAATAAAGTGGAACAGTAGAGTGAACCATCATGAACCAACCACCCAGCCCAAGAAACCTGAAATTATCAAATTTTCCTTCTACCTCTGAGTTTTCTCCTATCACATTTTCCGGCCTCCCTGTCTCTAGAGGTAATACCTAATCATCATTTTGTGTTTATCATCCCCTTGTGTTTTTATCCTTTGAACACCATGAGTGAATTCCTAAAAATCCTTGTTTTTGAAATTTGTAAAAGCAGGATTACACCCTGTCTTTAGGCAAGTGCTTTTCCCCTCAATGTTGTTTCCGAGCTGCTCATGTTCTCCACGTATTTTTCATGGCTGGTGAAAATCTCTCTTCTCCTTTCACTGAGCTAGTGGTTGTTCCCATGTTTGTGTTCGGATGAATACGCCGACTCTGAGTGTTTTTGTAGGAGGGACTTCTTACGCCCGGAAGCGTGAGAGTTTAGTGCAGGATATTAGTGGAAAGAATATGGGCTTTGGTGTCAGACGAGGGAAAGATGCCCTTTTTTCCATATCCCTCCAAATCCTCCAGAATTTTGCTCCTCCGCAGCTGGCAGAACTCTTTCTAGCGTTCTCCTCCCCCATATGTATCCTTTTCCCTCCTTTAGTACCTTTTGCTGGGCCTCATGTCCTCATACGTGTCCCCATGGCCTTGAACCTCTTAATCTCTCTGCTGGAGATTCTCTGGGAACCTGAACGTACTTCCAAAAACCTTACCTCAAACCTTTCCCAATTCCCAGGGAGCAAAAGATAGATCCCTTCTCTGCTGTTACTGGATCCCATTCTCTGCTTGCTCATAATGCTTCCCCCATACGTTTGCCTCCGCTATGAAGAGAGTGTGATTCTTGAGTACAGTTTGTCTTATAGAGGCAGGTTCATGGAACATAGGAGGGGAATCCATATTTATTGAATGAAAGGATAAAAAAAAAAAGGAATGAGTGTTTACCTGGTACACTCCACGAAGGTGATATTAACCTAGAGAATTAATAATTTGTATCTGGCATTACTTAATTTGCTTCACTGACATGATCTCAAATTCTTAAGTATCCTATGGCCACTAATTGGACTTCTCGCAAAATAAAAACATAGGAGGTAAGATAATTATTGAGTAACATTTTGAAAAAAAAATCATATGGAGGCATTCCCTTTACCATGAAAATGTGGGTAAAATATGTTCACATTATAAATGGCCCCTGAATCTAAAAGAATAGACAAAGAAGCAATGATGTTCTTTAGAGGTTTTGAAGAGTAAAACTGAAATATTGAATCAAAATACATCTTACAAATTTGAAATTGAGTTCCCCAGCCAGTTAAAATAAGCTTAATCAGCCTGGACGTTTCCTTTTCTTACTGTCTTGTCATATTTTCCCCCCAAATTAAATTGATATGTGAAGGAGTATTTTCTCATCTTCTAAAAATTCTCATTTATAAAAAGAGAGTCATAGTTTAAACTGTTCTGTTCTCTTCACTCATTCAGTCACCGATGCTAGGGTTTAATCTTTTACCTGTGTTGCATCCTAAAGGAAAAAAAAAAAATGCCTATATAATATTGTACTACATCATATCATCTTTACTGGGTGTAAATTTGTTTGACTCATTACAGTGTATTCCTCATGTCAATTATAAGCTTGCAAAGTACTTCATTATGAGTTACTCCAGTTCTGCTCAGAATATAGTGGGACATTTTTATGGGGTGCTTTCAGGGAAATTTCTTGCTCTTCTTCAAGAAGTTGACCTTCTGCTCTCTCCCAAACTGCCATTCTGCAGTCTTTTTAATATACCTATTTTCTCTTTAATATGAAATACAGATGGAACTGAAGAGTGGAATATTGAGCTTCCGGTTAAATACCAGTCTTACCTTTACCCAAGTGGATCTGTGGCTGGGGCTGTCCTATTGTGATGGAAAGTGGAACAAAGTGATTCTTCAAAAAAAAGGTCCCCTCGTATCAGCCAGCGTGAACGAACTGACGGAGCGCGTGTCCCAGTCTGGAGCTCAGCCACTGGCGGTGAATTCTGACATCTATGTGGGAGGAGCCCCGCAGCAGCTGCACGACTCTTATAAACACCTGCACCTAGAACAAGGTAAACTCCACCGGGAGGAGTGCCCAAGCCAGTACAACGGTTCCTACCAGGTCTGGGTGGTTCTGTTTCAAGACAAAGACGGAGAATCCAACTGACAGCAGCAACTACTCACCCCTTTTCTGGAAGAAATTTTAAGTTCTTAAGAAAAAAAAATCACAAAATACTCCTTCAAATAGTTTTGTATGTTGCCATGAAGAGTATATACTTTCACACCTATTTATTCTAACGTCTTCCTCAAATATAATTTATAAATCTGCGTGTATATATATATACACACATACACAGACACATAATAATATGAAATATATTTCCTTGTGTGTTTGTCTTGAACACACATGTGAGTCTAGTTCTTTTCAATACTGATCATCATCTGTATCAGATAATCATTACTGATCATTATTTATTAGAAAAATTAATTAGGTTGGTAAGCACAACCAGAAGAAATGGCGCTGAGTTAAATTCCCTATTTTTTTTTTTTCTGATATAACTGCTTATTTTCTCCGTGCATTGCAATGGAGCTCTCATGCAGCAAAGCACACAAAAGGGCAGTTTTACTTGAATTTCAAAAATGCTTGCAAAAAGTCTGTGTGTCATTTATTAATACCTATCAAAAGAGAAGTACATGAGTGTATGACTTATAACTACAGCCAGCTTTTAACTCCTATAATGAGTTGGAACAAAACCAGAGACATTGCGGATTAAAAAAGGCTCATGGTAAGGGCGTGTGTCTTGCGTGACGGTCAGGGTTGTGAGAGCCCAAGGTGGGAATAAGTGAGTCAGTTCTTCAGAACAAGCCCCGAGGGAGGCATGATTGTCCATATTCCCATTTTACAGAGAAGGAAAGGAACTTGCCCAAGGTCAATGGCTACTCAGCAGAGAGCAAGTTGGCCAGTCTCAGGCAGCCTGGCCTCACAGCCCCGTCTGCTCATTATAATCAAGTGTGTTCTTTCATGGGCACCGGCCCACGTTCCCTCTCTCTAAAATGATGAAAGCACTGAAGCTTCCAGCTTCTCCTGTGTAGAAACCAAGCGCGGTCCTGTGTGGAAAATGTGCGTTTCAAAATTGACGCACCTTGAATGGTTAACACTTCCACGAAGCAGTCTTTGCCTATTTGGTAAGTACATAAAGATTTAAACGCCTTTGAATAGAAAATATATGGCACGCTCGAAGGAGACTTGTAGAAGGGTACTAGTGAGGAGTTAATGAATATCTGGGGTGTAAGACAGTAATGACATTTTCAAGGCACTTAAGATGTAACAGCAGCGAAAAATATGACATTCGCATAAAGGCTTCTTCTGATTTTCAGGTTTCTGAGATGAGAAGGCGCTTGAGAACGCTTTGTAGGAGTAAAATGACTTGATTCTGTTGACATCTAGGGGAAAAAATCCACTGTATACTGAGCAGTGTACTTTCAGTGTTCATCAGAGCCCATTATGACAATGGTCCTAGAGGCTTGGCTAAAATTGGAATTATAAGATGATAATGATAGAACTTTAAACCATCAACAGAGACCCAAGGGGAATAGCTTACTCTCCGCTATGACGAAGCCTGAGATCCTGAAGGATCTTTTATGTATGGATAAGACTAAATTTTTATCATTGCAGTATCACCCGTATCAGTGGTTCTCAAACCACTGATAAAATATTAAAGTATAGTGGCTGGAACATAGTAAGAACTCAATAAAATTCACTATTATTATTAACACGATTCAGGATACATCGGAATTGCTGGAAAGGTTATTAAAAATGCAGATTTTATGGCTTTATCCCCGAAGATTCTGACTCAGATGCTCTGAGTAGTCCTGATTTATATAAGTAACTGCATGTTTTACACAGTGATCAGGAGACGATTCACCATATAGGGTGCTGCATGCTTGGAGCAAATTGCAATTAAAATGAATCACATTCACTTACTGTATTTTTTTTTTCAACGACTATCAACACTCATAAAGATCTTTCTGTGCTTTTCAATTAGTGCCTTTTTTCAACGACTCTCTCTGTGGTCATATTATTGCTATTTTTTAATATCCGTTAATGTTGTCATCTTCCTTTACATCCAGTCTAGATGAATTTTGTTCTGTGTTTTGGAGACACTGGGCAACATCGTTTCCTGGCGATGTACCGCCTCTGATCACAGGCATTTATCTTAGGAAGAACACTTGGGACCATCACACCCTTCTGGGTTGGGAGTGAGTGGCTGTGGCACATGGCATCCCAGGTCATTCTCTGTCCAGAGCCCTGAAGAGAGGTCAGGGGTGGGACTGAAGGCCAGCCATCCTGTGAGCCCAAGTGCCCAAGTGTTAGATTGCTTCCTCCGGAGGGCGCTGTCTCTGATGCGCAGCCTTCCAGATCACCTTCTAGTTATTCAGCGGTCTGGGGTAGGGATAGGTGTGTGTTGGGGGAAGGGGGAGCAAGAAAAGGAGGCATCTGCCCTCTTCCCATGGACCACCCCTCCCCCTCTTCTCCCCCTCACGCCCCATTCATGTTTTGAAGGTGGCCGGGGAGCATTTCCGGTGGGAGGGTTTCTGGCGTGGCAGCGTTGGAAGAATGGTGCAAACCTCATTGGACAAAACCCTCCGACTGCCCTAAGGAGAGCACAGTGGAGACCTACCTAGGCCTGAGGCCAGAGCCCCACTTCCTAAGGAGGATTCTACTGAGAAACCTCCTTCTGTAACTCTCTGGACCTTTTTCTTTATTTTCAGAGTTAAAGGAAGCCTACCTCTGTGGCCTTTCCCAAATTTAAAATTGCACCTTGTATATTAATTTTTAAGGCTTTTAAAATTTTTTTTTTTATTTTTCAGGGCCACACCTGCAGCCTATGGAAGTTCCCAGTCTAGAGGTTGAACTGGAGCTTCAGCCGCCGGCCTACACCACAGCCACAGCCATGCCAGATCTGAGCCACGTCTGCCACCTGTGCCACAGCTCAAGGCAATGCCCGGTCCTTTAACCCCGTGGGCAGGGCCAGCGATTGCCTCTGCATCCTCATGAATGCTTGTCGGATTCATTTCCTCTGAGCCACAGTGGGAAGGCCTCAAGGCATTTCTTCTTAAAAATTTTAAACTTTTTGTCTTGGCCACGCCCACAGCATGTGGACGTTCCCCAGCCAGGGATCAAACTGGAGCCACAGTAGTGATGATACTGGATCCCTAACCCACTGAGCCACCAAGGAACTCCAACATTTTTCATTGTAGCGAAGTATACCTAATATAAAAGTGACCGTCTTAACCATTTTTAAGTGTACAGCTGAGGCATTTAGTACAACCACATCTCTGAGCATCCGTTTCCACTCTCCATCTGTAGAACACTTTCCATGCCGCTAAACTGAAATTCGGCACCGCCACAACAATAATAGGACAGTTCTCCTAAGGGCACCTAGATGTTTGCCAAAGCTACGTTTCCACCCTTCGCATTTTGTCAGCAGGGAAACTAGGCGTCAGAGAACGTGACTGCCTCAGCTCTGTGCCATCAGAAAATTGCTGGGTAAAGAAGTTAGAATTCTTAGCTTCTGAATTTTGAAGCAGATACTTTCGCATTGAGCTTCCGCGCTTTCAATTCAGTTCACCCAACTTATTGACTGTCTCCTGTGTGCTGCAGATAGGCTCGCAGTATTGATCAGTGGGGACTAAAAGAATGTGAATAATAGCCAAAGGGTTTAAAAGGGAATAGGCTGCCACTTAATGCGCTAGAAGACAGACTGGCACATCATGTAAGTGCTTGAGGAAACAACACGGTCATCGTTGCCATTAACTTATTTGAGTCTAAGCATCGCTTTAGTTCCATGTCCTGCTGATGCACTTTCATCTCGAAAGGTCTGCATGGGAGGCCTTTGACACTTGGCAGGACTTTTGTCCAAGAGGGAGAATGTGTGTACCTCAGCCATCGCCGCCGCCGTGTCTGGGTCCCCCCTTTTACAGTCTTGTGCCGTCTTCTGAGCAGAGTACTGTCAAACAGCGAACTGGTCCCTGTTTCCACAAAACAGCATGTCATTCAAAGCCACTGCGGTTCCCCGGCTGACGGGGTGCCCCACGGTTCTCAAAAGAGCCGTGCGTACCCCAAACCCACTTTCTCCTCATTCTCTGCGAAACTAGTCAGAACTGAAGGCACAGGGGCTGAGCTCAAGTCAACGGAGGAGAAGACACATTCTCCATGAGTTGCGATTGCCACCCCGCCCCGGGTCGCTGTCGCCAAAGCCGAATTGGGTCCCTGCCATGCAAACATGCTCCTAAAAGGCATGCCCGTCTCGCAAAGGCGACGTAGTAGAACTGCGTGGAAAGGGCCAAGCACAGCGATTGTTCCTCTTTGCCCCGATTGAACTGGGACTTGGGTCTGAGTCTACGGAACAGTCGTCTCGGATCTCCTGGCCGCGTTGTCAGGGTCTCAGCGTATTTTGCAACGATGCTCCTCTTCTGCATCATAACCTCATGGTGTATATTTTTCCCTCGGTGAGCTTGTTGAGTAATCACACTCATTCAAACATTCCTTCTTGACCCGTGAACACTGACGTGTACAGGTAACAGCGCTTTCCCAGGATCGAGGGACACATGGATAGCCCCTCACCGCAAAGCGTAATTGCCTTTTATTTCATGAGAAGAGACACGAAAAATATGTTCCTAAAAAGACATACTCAGTGCCTTTGAGTTGAATCTAATTCAGCTGCATTATGATGATCAGCTTGGTATAGCTTTTTCAAAATAAAGTAAATCGTTTCCCTGGGCAACGTAGCCTGATAAAAAGCAAGGGGAGGGAGCGGAAAGGACTTCCCAAACAAGTCTCGAAAATTTAAAAGTTGTATGGAAAGCACCCTCCCCAACTCCGTCAAAACGTAGCACTGCAGAGGACAAAAATGATGGGTAATTAATGCCTCCAGCCCTTTATGTGATGCTCACCCTTACTGTTTGCCAGGTTTCGGTGGTTGCATGAAGGATGTTAAATTTGCAAGGGGTGCCGTCGTTAACTTGGCATCTGTGTCCAGCAGTGCTGTCAGAGTCAATCTGGATGGATGCCTATCAACTGACAGTGCCGTTAACTGCAAGGAGAATGACTCCATCCTGGTTTACCGGGGAAAAGAACAGAGGGTTTCCGACAGTGGTCTCCAGCCTTTCACAGGTAATGGGGAAAGGCTCCAAAGTCAATGTTACATGGCTCCTACTCAGCCCCTCTTCCCTCCCTGCTGGCTCCCCGCTAGCCTACACGAGTTGTATTTTCACCTTTCGATTTCCTGTGTCCGTTTCAGAGTACCTGTATCGAGTAGTCGCCTCCCATGAAGGAGGTTCAGTCCACAGCGACTGGAGCCGGGGCCGCACACCAGGGGCAGGTAAATATTATTTATCTTGAAGTGTGTATACCCACACCAACACCCACACTTGTGCACCTACAGAGAAGGAAGGACACCTACCTGGAAGCAGAGAGTCTTGAGATAGAGCATGCCTTGGTTTGCAAAGATATCCATCATGGGTGAAAATGCTGCAAACTTCAGTGCTTTTGATTTTTTTTTTTTCGGGCAATTAGTAAGTATTGTTTCAGGCTGGATTCTGTCCTCTTCAGATGCAGAAGACAGTAAGTTCAGCTTGTCTGTAAAGACGCCGTAGGCCCATCGCTGCTGAAGTTGATCCAAGAGAAGGAAACCCTTCCCAACTGCATCCACTCTGAGAAGCAGAAGTCCCTTTGGTGGAGGTGGCAGCCTCTTACCTCTGTCTGGCCGAGAGCATATTTGAAACCTGCACCCTGGTAGGAAGCAGATGTGTCTTTTATCACATCACGGCAGATGTTTGCCATGCAGCTAGTAGGATCTCAGAATGGCTCTCCCAGGATAGAAACTGCTGAGTGGTCTATTTTTTTTTGGATGGTGAAACAACTAGGAAACAGACCGTATTAGATCTAATCTCAGATTACTGATTTATCCGTGCTTCGTGCTTCTGACACTGACCGTATAAACCACCCCCCATTTTGCAGCAAATATTTGTCAGAGAGACAAATACACTTCCAGATGATGGACCCTCAGCCCTCTTGAAGGAAATTTATCCTTAGCAAGCTCAGATTTGTCCAAAGATGTGCTTTTGATCAAGGTATCTTCTCATACTTATTATCAACAACAGGGTACTGGAGTTCCCGCTGTGGTGCAGTGGTTAACGAATTCAACTAGGAACCATGAGGTTGCGGGTTTGATCCCTGGCCTTGCTCCGTGGGTTAAGGATCCGGCATTGCCATGAGCTGTGGTGTAGGTCGCACAAGAGGCTCAGATCCTGCATTGCTGTGGCTCTGGCGTAGGCTGGCGGCTACAGCTCCAATTAGACCCCTAGCCTGGGAACCTCCATATGCCTTGGGGGTGCGGCCCTAGAAAAGGCAAAAAGACAAAAAAATAAAATAAAAACCCCAGGGTACTAACCCAGGCCCCCCTTGAGGACTCTTTTTAATCTGAAAGATATTGAAGCCCTGAGATGGGCTGCTCGCAATAATATTCAAAGCTCTCTGCCTCCACGCTTTTCCAGAAGAGGACTTGACGCCTTTCTAGGGTGATTGAAGTTCTCTCTGTTTATAGGCAAGACGGTGAGCTGAATGCTCCCTTAAAATCCTTCTCCACTTTAGAGCTTGGAAAAAGCTCCGATGTGAAATATTCATTTGCTGCTGACATGTCCTCTGCCCCTGTTTCCCACTTCTCTACTCTATGAACAAATACACCATACAGCCTGCTTTCAGTCTAATTCAGCAGCGTAAATACGTGTCTAGAGGTACGTCGCTTCCCTGGCTTAATGGTCTCCATTTCGAGGACCACCGAGAAAGTATGCAAGTGGAGCTCTGAATTTATAGCACTGATCTGACCACAAAGTCTTATGCCATAAATTCATATTTACAGTCTGACCACAACACCGAGCAGCTACATGCTCCCAGGGGTTGGAGAATAATTGCACTATTTAATTATTTTTGAGTCAGTTTTGCTCTGTCCCTTGTGAGAAGACCATCTGTTAGACAGGACTGTACTTCGCCCTGTCCCACACTTCAGAACAAATAAAATCAGCGTCCCTCCCGTGGACCCATGACCTGCACCTGGATTGCGTGGCCAGTGTGTTTCCGAGAGGTGCCCGTGGCGTTGTACCGGCACAGACAGCGGTTCTCCACCTCTGTGCCTCGGCTCCTCCGAGATGCTCACTTTGTTTCCCTTGAAGCCGTCCTGCTCTGTTGGCCTGAAGGGTAACGTCAGAGCAGGAGGATATTCGATGCGGAAAGCCAGAGCGATCCTCCATCAACAGGGCTCAGGAGTCCAGGAGCGTTCAGAGCCCGGCCGTCATCCATCCTGCTGCCAGGGCGATCCTGGGGCTTTTTCTCAGTGGCCCCAGCGCAGTGAGCCGTGATCAGGTGGTTACGGATCGGAGCAGGAGAACTACCTGATACATAATTAAAGGTTATGGATTTTTAAAATGAGGGGATTCGGTGTCTAAGTCAGGTTTTGCAGTTTCTTCAGACGTGCTCATTTTGTGGAATTATGTTGAGATCTTCCGAAGAAAATGTCTCTGAAGTGATTTCGTAGGCTCTCAAGGTCATTGCCCCCTCGACCCCCCAAAACGCAGTTAGGACTGTATCCTGCGTGTCATATCTGAAAGAGCATTGCTTTTTACGATGAATTTGAAAAACAATTGAATTTGGAAAATGGGATCAGAGCTTCAAGCACAGTACAATCGCATTTGTGATATTTTTTGGCTAATACATGGATGGTATAAAAGTGTCAAACCACTATGTATGATAACAGTCTAATTAGCTTGCTTCAAAGGGGTACCTCATTATAGTGTTTAAACTTGTTATCTGCCTACCAACCACCTCCTCCTTTATGGGTGATGTTTAAAACATGCCGGATACATCAAATGTTTTTGGAAAACCTGGACTAGACTGGAAAGAACATTACGTCGATGGAGTTTTGATGGTTTTGAAATATCGCTTAAACTGAATGGCTCAAGATGTGCAGTCATATTAAATCAATGCTGGAAAGTTACAACTCTAATAAATTGTATTTATGCTAATGGTCGAGTCTGATTTATTGCGGCCATTAAAAGTGAAGAATAGGGGCAATTGTCTTCTAAGAACTGCCGGTTTCCCTATTTTCTCTTTCATTCTTCCCCAGCTCCGCAGAGTGTGCCAACACCCTCAAAAGTCCGAGGCATCAATGGCTACAGCGTCGAGGTGACCTGGGATGGACCTGCTGTGGTGAGAGGTGTAATTGACAGGTACATTCTGAGAGCCTACGGCCAGGAGGCTCACCCTCTGCCCCGCACGCCCGCTGCCAGCTCTGAGCTTGTCAATACCAGCAGCTTCACAGGTAAAGGCAGTTCCTCAAGGGAGTAGATCTTATTCATTCTCTTTCTGGTTTTGACTTTAAATAAAAATGTTCTCTAGGGCTTTTTCCTCAATGCATTAACTATCCTTATATTTTGCCTGATGAAAAACAAGAATCTGCAGTTCCTGTTGTGGCTCAGAGGGTTAAGAATCGACTAGCATCCATGAAGATGCAGGTTCTATCCCTGGCCTCGCTCCATGGGTTAAGGATCCGGTGTTGCCATGAGCTGTGGTGTAGGTCTCAGATGTGGCTCAGATCTGGTGTGGCTGAGGCTGTGGTGTAGGCCGGCAGCTGCAGCTCCAATTTGACCACTAGCCTGGGAACTTCCATACGCCTCAGGTATGGCTGTAAAAAGAAAAATAAAATTAAATTAAAAATTAAAAAAACCAAGGATCATCTAATGATGTGGATGCCTCTACCCACCCAGGATGAAAAAGATAATTCTATCCCGTTTATGGGCTTTTAGGGAGAGTTTCATTACCAGACTGATATTCTCTCTCTTGCCAAAAGGTCAGGTCACAGGGGGCTCTCATTCTTAATCAGATCCTTATACATAACATAGTAGCATCTTTATCCATAAGATTGATATGATATATCTTGGGTACCTCATAACATGCATCTGCAAGTGTATCTTTCAGAGAGCCTCTGTATACATATGGGGCCAGCTCGCTGCTTCACCATGCAAAAGTTGACTCCTCGGGGCTGGCCCAAGTTCACAGCACCATTATTTATTGTAAAATTGTTGATTAAACCTAATTACGTCAAGATAGAAGAGCATCGGCGCACCAGCAGTTTGACTGGCAGACCAGTGAATCAGTTTCTCATGGTGCAGCAGAACCCTGGGTGGGATACACTCACACACACACACGCACGCACGCACGCATGCACACACACGTGTCGCATTGCTCCTGCACTCAAATTCGTGCACGTGGTGTAGGACAGCGAGTTTCCTCCTCGTGAAATCTCAAAGCCCATTTCTGTGGAAAGTCCAGTTTAAGCCTTTGGCCACAAAAAGTAAAGTGCATAACCAACTGAAGAGAAAAAATTATTTTTCCTCCGTCAAAGAATTTTATAACTTGAAAAGTTATATGGTTTTTTAAGGTAGCCTCAATTGTCTTTCCAACATGTCTGTGGGTCAACCCCCTCAACCTTACTTTCTGTTTTTTAGATCACATAGACTCTGCAGCCCCATATAGAGTCAAGAAAAAAAGTAGTCTCCTCTCTTCCACGTCCTTTGTCCCCTGTTTTACCCACCTGAAGAAGCCCAATCTGACTTTGCCCGGCTGTGCATTGCAGCCGCGTGATCTGGAAAACACTGGAAAACAGTGAGCAGGTTATCCCTGTAAAGTCTCAATCTGTATTTTCAGGTGGACACTCAGTAATGGCATTAATGCTACCCTGTTTCTGTAATAAGCTCCTGCTCTCATTCTCCTCGTTAAATATTTGATATTTTTCTATCTAAATGCTAACCTCCCTTCCTTATCTCACTCAGCTTATATAGTAGATCATCTTAGAGCCAAGAACAAGCCCCCAGAATCGATCATAATTTCTGTCACTTTCTTACAACCAAATCTATGCATTAATTGCATTTTTCTGACTGATTGGGTTGTTCTTAGGGGTTAAGCACATGAATGAATGCTAAAATATTTTTTTAAAGGTTTTGGCATAGGCGTTTGCCATCATTATTTTCATTTTTTTAATTTTTTATATTTTTTATCATTTATTTATGTATATATTTTTTCTACTGTACAACATGGTGACCCAGTTACACATACATGTATACATTCTTTTTTTCTCACATTAAGTTTTCATTTTAATTTTTCACCTTTCTTTTTCCCTTCATCTATTTCAGAGCTTCCCTTATCCTATCAAAAATAAATCTTCAAAAGTCCTCTGACCCCAACTCTTCCTGCCTTTTCAGTTATGCTACCAGTGGTCTCTCTTCTTCTCACTTACACTTTCTAAATTTTTTGAAATTTTATGGCTGCACCTGTGGTATATGGAGGTTCCTGGGCCTGGCGTTAAATCTGAGCTGCAACTGAAACCTGCACCAGTGCTTTAACCCACTGCACCAGGCTGGGGATCAAACCTATACCTCCACAGCAAGCCAAGCTGCTATAATCGGATTCTTCACCCATTGTGCCACAGCAGGAACTCCCACATGTACAATTTTAGCCTCTGTCTCCTGCAGTAGTTCACAAAGTGTGATCCTAGGACCTGCATCAGCAGCCTCACTTGGCACCTCCTTATTAATGCAAATTCTCCAGCCCACCCACACCTGCTGAATCAAGAGCCATGGGGCAGAGCCTAGCAATCCCAGTGTTAACAAGCCCTCCTCTAGTGATGCTTGTGCATGCCAAAGTTTGAGAGCCATTGCCCAGCTGGGTTCTGCCCAACATCATTCAAAGTCCATCTTTCAAGGCCCATTGTTAAATACAGACAAACCCAAACCAATGGGAAAACTCTTCCTTTTATCTCAAATTGCTTCCAGCTATGGCTCCCTCTTTCCTCTTTGCAAACTTGCTTCCAAGAAGTATCTGTGGCATTGTTCCCGGTTGCTCCCTTGATCTGGCTTCAGCTCACTTGCCTTGCTGAGGACGTGAGCTTCCCTGTTTAAATATCCAAAGAACACTTTACAGTCCTGCTCTCCACTGCTGCATAGAATTCTACACAGCAGGTTCTCATTGCTAATCCATTCCAAAGGCAATAGTCTGTATCTATTAACCCCCAGCTCCCCAACCACCCCACTCCCTCCCCCTCCCCCTTGGCAACCACAAGTCTATTCTCCAAGTCCATGATTTTCTTTTCTGATAACTCACATGGATTTTAATAATGTATACAGTTGTTCTTATTTCTGCCATCATATTTCATGCTTTCCAGTTTTGTTATTGTGTTTCAATGCTCTCTCTTTTTTTTTTTTTTTGACTCATCCTTTATTTCTGTTCTTGCCTATGTGGACTATGGGTTGTTTCATTTTTTCCCCCTCAAGGGGTTTTAAAGATGTATCTCTTGCTCACAGTCATGATATAAACAGACAAAGACATATGCAGGCAGTAAATTTAAAGATTATGCAAAACTCTGGTATTGCCAGGTGGACTTTTATTGTGAAGAATCAGGATATTGAGGGAGGCAAGTGTGACATGAGAGGCACTGAAGCCGAGCTGAATATGTATCAAAGTCCAAGATGTCACAGGAAAGAAAAAAAGCATCCTAGGAAGTGGGAGGGGCAGGGTGAGAGAGTAGAGAGCCAGAAACGTGAATTTGGTGGAGACACTGGAGTGTGGAGATTGGTTAATGGCACCTGCTTTGCCACTTGATCAAAATAAAGTAGCAAGCAAGAGGAAAATAGATAAAGTAGATCATGAGGAAATTTGCCATTGATCTTGAAAGTAATTCCCCTTTAGCATTTCCAATGTGACTTCTGTTGAGATTTTACTATTTAATTTTTTGGCTGTTAGAGTGCTATTTATTTGACTGGAACCATGTTGATGCTGGATGTATAATGCAGTTTAGCTTTTATTGGTTCACGTAGGGTCCTTAACCAATTAAGTTACTGTAAAATGTGTTGGTTTCTTTTCAGTAATTTTTTTTTTTTTTGCTGTAGTATAGTTTGCTCTTTTTTCTTCAAATGTAGATCTTTCTTTGGCGTGGGAAGTGTGCTATTTTATGTATTATTACCACCTCCAGTAAGAAATAGCAATTTTCAATATGGTGTATTTCTTCCTAGTTTGTCCTCCTCCTTTTGGGCGTCCAGAACTTTGCTTGGAAGGTCAACTCAATCTAGGTTCAGATGCCAGTGATGTCCCTTGTAAGGTGTATTGATCTCAGGCAATTTTAAAATATGTCCCTGTATCCAATCTCTTGGGGTAGCCCATGGTGGAAGATAATATGAGAAAAAGAATGTGTATATAGTATTCATACGTGTCTATGACCGGGTCAATGTACTGTACAACAGAAATTGGCAGAACACTGTAAATCAACTATAACTTCAAAAATAAGAAAAATTGAAAATAACAAAGAAAAAAAATAGAGTCCTGTATCAGAGTTTCCTTGTATATGAACTGGAGGGTAAAAATCTTTGTGTTATGGAATTGTTGCGAAGGTAAAAAAAAAAAAAAAATTTTGAACAGGCACACGGTAAATGTTCAATGAATGAATGATCTTTATACTATTCTGTCTCCAGAAGCGAGCTGGTTGCTTTATACTTGTTTCCTTTTTCGTTTTCTGGTGTTTGCCTGATTGAGTCTGCTCTGTGAATCTTCTGAGATGGTTTTTTAATGTGTCTCCTTCAGTCTTTCATATGATTTTGCATTTGTTCTTCATCCAGCTCCCTGTGATTTCTGCCCACCTCTCAACCTTTTCAACATTCGTCTCTGTTGTTTATCACTTACCTTCTGTCTCTTGTTCAGTGGGTTCCA
This sequence comes from Phacochoerus africanus, assembly GCF_016906955.1. Lineage (NCBI taxonomy): Eukaryota > Metazoa > Chordata > Mammalia > Artiodactyla > Suidae > Phacochoerus > Phacochoerus africanus. Next base: position 11,829,082 of record NC_062555.1, on the reverse strand, counting down.
AGTTCTTTTTGATGTAATTAATAGCATGAAACTGATGTTTCTTAAGTTTGAACAGGTTTCCCGAATTACATCCTCCACAAAGCGCAATAGTTTTCTGTCACTGGAGTGCTGTGTCCTCTTGTCCCCATTGCAACGTAGATGTTTTCCGCATTGGTTAAATGTATACTCCCCCCCCCGCCCCCCACACACCCTACAGGTCCAGAGTTCATTTTCTCCATATGCCTAAATTGTATCTTCAGACTGGGTATTAGCTCAGGAAAATTAAATCATCTCAAGTCACATTACTGGGCACCTCATGGTTGTTAATAAAAACCTTCCCTGGGATTTGGGATCCAGTCGATTCAGGTAAACGTACACTAGCCTTACTGCCGTCCATAAACATCAGCTCGCTTCTTTCCACTACTTGGTGGAGGTGGAGTGCTGGGAAGTTGTGGGCATTCTGTACCCAGCTCAGAATTAGAGTCATCCTGGGGTCTCCTTCAGGGAGTCCACTTTTCTGTGCCTGCTGTCCTTTTGAGTGTGGGGATGGGATAGTGGCACCTGCTTTGGCACTTGTTTGAAATTAAGCAAATACAGCCTGTGGTCATTTCATCAGTATCCCCATAAGATAGTAGCTCCCAACCAAGGATGCCCCTGGGGAGCTTTAAAAAAATACTGATGCCCAGGTCTCACCTGCTAAGAGGCTGACTTTTTCAGTTTAGGATGTAGGCTGGACGTTGGCACTTTTAGCAGGCAGTTCTGTTGCACAGCCAGGGTTTGGGGACACCGTTCAAGGAAGGCATTTGACACCAGTGATCAAGTCTCAGTTTTCAGAACCTCTTATGACAACTTCCCCCTCCCAAGTGAAACTTGAAAATGTAGGATAAAATAAATACTTATATACAAACGATATAATGTTAAAAGTAAGTAATAAACATTAGCAAAGGAAAATCATAGGAAACAAAAATTAAGTGAAATGATTATAGGGAACAAATGAGAAATTATGATCAGACTTACAAAATGCAGGAGGCAAAAGATCAAAAAAGAAAAAGAAGAAGAATGTTAACTAAGAGAATTGGAAGTGTGGAAGAGCGAGAGAACAGCTCCCCTTGGGGAATTTGGCTACTGGAGGATTAAATGAGATCAATCCTGGTGGCGGAGAAAGTCCAGGGGTTAACGGGCCCACGCAGGTACAAATGGGCCCCTTTGGGCCGCAGCGTCTGGATTCTGTGCCCTCAAAAGGCCAGGGTTCAGAGCGGGGAGTTCTTGAAAGTTCATTTTCTCAGCTGGAGCCTCGGGGTAGAAAGCCCTGCAGTTATCACGTCAGTGTATCTTTAGACTTGTTGCAAAGGGCTCCAATTAACTCTGAGCAGCTCTTGCTGATTTTCCCTCCAGCCCTGTTAACATGCGTGGCTGCTACCAGGTCCTGGCATTTCCCTTCATACCCAGAAAGACCCTTCACCATTGGATTTGAAATGATGTCAAGAATGAGTGGGTTCAAGAATGTGCACATTTACAATCCTTTTTTTTTTCCTTTTTTAAAGATGTTTAAACATGTAAACTTAATTATCAGCATAATTAGTACCGCACCTGGCATAGTTGCTGGGAACATAATTGGTACACAGGAAATATTTTCTCAGTTTTATTGTTGCATTACATGAGCTAAACTCTAGGAGTTATATTCCTCCTTCAGATTATAATAATTAAGCATATTTATTATTTACTATGGTTTAGCCGATGAACCAGTAATAATCTTTTAGATGACCCAAATAAATCAAAATTTATGGAGAAAAAAAGGGCAGGCATTTTAATTTATAATGCAAATGGTAATACAGCTTTTGATACAAAAACTGGTTCAGTCTCCGTATACAGTAGACATTAGTCTTCTCCCTGAAAAAAGAGGGTTCCATACTGAAAATCTTTCCTTTCTCCATCTCTTCCACAGCTAGCGGTGATAGTTAGTAATTCTCGATTCTATTGTTCATAAGGTGATTCCCGGATTGATTATAAAATGAAGATTCTCAGGCTTCATACACAAGATTCTGTCTATTGGGGCTAAGAGTTAGAAATGTGCCTTTTACCAAGTGTTCCAGTTGGTTCTCTTGTGAGATCTGTGGACCACAAACTGAGAACGCCTGGGATGAAAGGAATGGCTGGGCGAGACAGGACCATTCTTACCTGCTGGGCTTGGATTTACCTCTGCTTTGTGTGTTCCTGTTTCTTGTTCCAACTGCATTAGCTTTGTGGGCAGAATGATGCTAAGACTAGTGAAGAAACAAATAGCCCAGTGCTAAATATGGCTTCTGACCCTTAAAGGCAGTGCTTCCAAAAGTTGCCAGTGAAAAAGTGAGAATTACATGGGATCTTGGTAAATGGCAGATTCTGATTCTGAATGTGGTGTGAGGTCCTGTATTTCCAACAAACCTAACCCTTTCATCCCCCAGGCCATTAGATCCATTAGAAAGGAAGGAAGGTTCACTATTTATATATATGAAATGCAGAATGTCCATTAGGTCCCAAGAAGAAAGGGACCAGGGTGATTTGACGCATGAAATATAATTACAGTCTCACAGCAGAATCTCATCTGTGTGTAAGTTATACACACTTTACCTTGGAAGTGGAGAAGACACGTTAAAAAAAAAAAAGTGCAAAAACTTTCAAAATAATCCCACAGGCAAAGGATGCTTTCTGAAACTGTCAATACCTGTTAGAAGGAAAGAATACATGAATTTTGGGGTTTCCCAACTTTTGACAAAAAAAGCCAAACTCATTCCTGGGCTGCCTGCAAAAAGAGTGAAGAACTAAGAGCCAAGAGCCCTAGAGAATCACTGATTAATGAAGAGCTAGAGGCATACACACAAAATCAAATGGACTGTACTTTATGGGCCATATAGGGAGTTGTCAAGGGGACTTTAAATTGTAAGTGATTGTTGCCTTGTTCCTGATTTTGGAACTTAAATCCAGCATCAGCCCATCTATGAGTAAGATGCGACTCTTTATGTGTATATATATGAGCACATAGACATGTATGTTACATATGCAGTTATGTTAGATATTACATATATAATCATTGTATGTTATATATTACATTTATATTTACCCAAGAAGCCTGCCGAGAGAGAATTGTAATAAAAACTTCAATGCCATGCATTGATTTAAATTTTTTTTTCCTTTCAACTGAGAAATCATATTCCATGGTTGTTAAAACTGCCTATGGCTACTCTCTGTCTACCCACGCTGTTTTTTCATTAGACAGTAAGTTCCCAAAGGACAAGTAGCATGTTTTATATTTAAATCTTCTTCAGCAATTTGCTCAGTGTAGGTAATCAATATACTTTTCTTGAAGGAATGAAGGAACGGGTGAACGAACAAATATAGCTTTTTGATATTCACCTGTGGTTAGCGTAATAGTTCTGACGTTTTGAGCTGAGTTCAGTTTTAAACTACTGGTTCTGACCAAAGTCTCAACAGTGCTATGCAGTTCTCTAATTTTATCAAATAGTGTGCAGAACAAGCACAACTTAAATATATATTTGGAACTTAATTTACATATTCCTAATGGGGGAAAAATGTTGATAGGATGAATGGCATCTAAGGATTAGTTCCAAAACTTGTACCTCATCTTGGAACTCGAGCACAATATATTTGCAATTAAAAACAAGAGAACCCAATACTGCTGCAAAGATGATAATGACACAGAGCAGAAAATATTTATTCATTTTAAAAACAAAAGCATTGTCTGCTATATTCCGGGTGAGTGCTAGATCCTATCTTTGCAATCTTTTTTTTTCTAATATTAAAAATGTTTAAAAAATGAACCTTTCATAGGGGAAAACAGTAGAGATGAGTTTTTTTGGTTTTTAGTTAATTTAGGAGACAGAGAACCTAAAATAACAGGGACTACAACAAAGTTAAGTTTTTCTCTCTCTGGTAATAGATGTTCACAGTTGGTCGATGTAGGGTGGATGTTCAGAAAGCCAGGGACCAGTACTCTGCATCCTCTTGCTCTGCTCTCCTTAGAGACAAGAATTCTGCCTCATGATGCAAAATGGCTGCTTGAGCATCAGCCATCCAGTCTGATTTCCATCCAGCAGGAAGGAGGAATAGTTGAACAAGTTTGTACATATTCACTTTAATGACAAATTTCAGAAGTTTTTCCTCCACCTTTGGTTACTTTCTGTGGTTGGAACTTAGCCACATGGTTATACCTAGCTGTAGGAAATGATGCAAAGTGTCCTTGTGCGAACTGACCATTTGCCCAGCTAAATAAATGTTTATTTTAGTATAGAAGAAGAGAATATTTAACAAGAGGGCACTTAGTGGTCTCTGCCGCAGGAGGCAAACATCAGAAGTAAATTTGAAAAGTTCGTTTTGATGCTATTATGAAAAGATGAATTTTTTAGGAAGTCTTTGCTATTTTTATAGTACTCCATAAATTAATATTCCGTATGTGTTGTGTATTACAAACTCTTTCTTTATAAGTAAATCTAGAAAGAAATTGGTCTGAAAAAAAACCACAGGACAAAAGCATGGCCCATGACATAAATGGTAAAAATAGAAATGATGTCATGTTCCTGCTTAGCTAATGTAGAGGCGTTTCATCAGGTAATGCAGCGTTGATGAGTTAATAGCTTTGTCTCACTCTCCCGAATACATAATGTGCCTGAACTCCTTGTACACTGTGAAAGCCTCAGATGGGGCTTTTCACAAGCTGGTCACTTCGTTTTAGGCAGTAAGAATGTGCAGTGCAGGATTTGGATTTCTCGGGGGTGACACGTGCAATGGTTAAAACCGATGGTAATTAAGACATCATTTTTGCTGTAGAGGGGGCATCAACGAGGGGTGTCAACAATGCTACAGTATTGGCTAGAAGTACGTCAAGGTTACCAATCAGATTTGATAAAGAAAAGGAAGGAATAGTCCTCAAGTTTTGTTTCCGATCTTGGGTGACCATATTAGAGGGTATTATATTTGGACCTAATCAAAAACCACACATAGATAAACCCACCCACGCGCATAAAGTGTTGTGCTCAATGACGTTCGCACAAACGTGTCCCCTGAGCTAGAGTTTCTCATGCATCCATTTTTGTAAGGGAATCCTCTAGGCATATACACTCGCGTGGTTGGCAGGATAGGCATTCTACATTCTGTTTGTCCTCGGTCGGTTTTAGAACTAACGTTGACTGTATTAACACATTTTAAGATGTGGTGAAGTGGAGTATTTGCTACGAAAAATGTGCTCTTGTTCTCAATGTCTTTTTCTCTCTTTAAACTTGAGCGACGTAGAGTTGATTTTCAAGGGTGTGATCATTGCTGCTGTGCAATAAAGTGATTTGGTTCCTCGTATTCGGGGATATTCGTTCAACACATCGTCTTCCCCTCACAGAACTGGGGCCTAGGGGTAATGAGAAGAACAATGACCTTGGGGACCAAAGACGTAGGTTCGAAGCTCGCCTCTGCGGCTGGACCTGAGTGGCTTTTCTCCTGGCCCATCAGCAGTCCTCTCTGCGTAATGGGATCGTCCCATCCTTGCTTTTAGCAGGAGTCCTGGACAGGGATGATTGATGGGTGATTTTCATGTCTCATTCTTTTTGCTTTCCTCCTTTCTCCCTGCCTGCCTCCCTGCTTCATCAAGTCTGGTATTTTCTTGCAGAGTTCTCATCATTTCAGGGTCAGCCCTCTGTGTTAGATAAAGAGTTAACAGGAGTATGTGACTTCAAAGCAATTGCAGAATTAGAAGGAAAATGACAAGGACTCTGCAGGTCTTCCCATAAAGGCATTGATTAAAATTTAAGGTTAGACGTAAGCCTATCGAGAGACTCTATAGGAAAGTGCTTTGAGGTCAGTTAAAGCCACGGTTTAAACCATTCTCTAAGACAAGGGTTAGAACCTGTATTTTATTTCAAAAAATAAAAGAATAAGACATTCTGTTTTTCCTATTTGTCAGCATGAGAATATGTTTAGTCTTTGATTCGTGGTGCTCCCTACTGGAAGTTTGAAACAAGGTCAGAAAGTCCATTTGCCAGAAATTAAATGCATAACGTCAGCTTTAGAGTCTTCAAACGGTTACCTGAGGTTTGGGGTACGTGCACTTGCTGTTCCACCTTTTGGTTAAAATGAAAGTTGACTTTCATTTTATAAATCCTGGAGATCCTTGTCTTTATTCAAACTATGACCCCAAACACAGCAAAAACAAATGCCACCATCCTAGGCTCCTGAGAACCAGAGGAAAGGCTGAGTTTCCTGGCTGAGTTTCCAGGTCTCTGTCACACCGTTCAATTTTCACCCATATTTAACAAATGTCATTATTCAGCTTCATGAGGTCACTGTGTCAAAATGTCTGTGTTAGAACCTTAATTTATTTTCAGAGGTGCCTTTAAGTGGGCAGAAAGCATAGCATGTTGAATTGATTTACTCTCTTTCGCCCATCCCCTGGGTTGGAACTCCTTCTGGGCTGTGGGACCCTTAAATATTGGGATTCCTCAGCACTGCGGCAGAACCTCGTGGCAGCAAAGCCCCCTTCTCTTCTGCCCTCCTTCCGCTGGCTGGTTTCCTTTTAGAAGTGGGTTCTTCTGCTGTGTCGCTGGGTAGCAGCCTCAGCTCCGCCCGGGCGGGATATGCCTTACCAGATGGCCCTCTTAATAAATGCCTTGCTCTCGCCCACCCTCACTTTCTTGATCCAAATGCGAAATGCCAGCAAATAAATAAGAGCGTTGTGTTTGTACTCTGATGAGTTCTCTTGAGATGGAGGAAAGCCCCAGGGAAGGAAGCCAGAAACTGCTTTTCTTTTTGCTGGACAGCTCCTAATTACTGGCCAGGAGGTAGACGACACCGTTCAGACAAGACAGAATTTAAAGGTAGAGAGAGAGGGAGAGCGCACAAATTCTCCATCTTATTACACATGCCTTTGCTAACATGCAAATACATCTGGACTGTTGGAGTGCATTTGAAGTCTTCTGCCTGATCTCTGCGTAGGGACCCCAGACTTTGGGCTCCGGGCAGGCGATGGCAGTGTGCAGATTTCACCGCGAGTGCAACAGGAATGAGTGGGTAATGAGAGCAGAGCAGCCAGTCCTTTAATTGAATTAAAAGCCGGGTGACATCAATGCAGACACCTGTCCAATTACAGACAGGCCAAGGTGTTTACCATTGCTGTACAAGCGATTCGAAGATGACAGAAATCTTTCCGCCCACAGATTAACATAATGAAGGAGAACAGATTACAGTGGAAGCTGGCCAGGCACCTAGGTTGGCAGCTGGGGTGGGGGGGGAGGCGTCGGCTCAAGAATGTACAGAGAAGCAGAATCCCTTTTTCTTCTCCAAAATGAGTTGGGCTTTTAACAGGAGGCCATTTCGTGTTGAGTCTCAGGCTCACTTTCCAGGCCAAGCGTTTATCCTTGTCTGCATTGAGTCAGAGGAGTCAATCATAAAATTGCAGCGTCAGAGCCGACTCCTCTGTTGTGTGTCTGTCTGCTTCTCCGCCTACAGAGTTTTATTAGAGGCACAAAAGCTTGCACAGTTGGTGTCAGCTCCACAGTGATTCTTCTCTTAGGTCGTGGGGCTGCCTCCAATTATTAATATTTCTCTTCAGCCCCTTTGAAACTTGAGGTTTCAGCACAGGAAACGAAGTGTTGGAAAGAATAATCTATCCATCCAAAGAAACAATGTCTGTTACTTTGCTGGCTCCCTGCGAAGGGTAAGGTGGGCGTGGGCTTCTCTTCTGCTGAGCGGAGCTAAGATGATGAAGAGTCTTTACCTTACAGTCCATCATCAAGTGTCCACCTTTGGTAAACCATCGTAATAACTGCTAGAAAATAGGACGGGTACAGAAGTAAAAGGACGTGCCCTCCGCATTCAAGGAGTTCCCCAGTCATGGTGAGGGACTTTTAAATTGCAAGGTTCCCTAGGATCGGGCTCTACCCCTCTGCTGGGTGAAAATCCTCAGAGCATACTGTTTGGATCCCTACACACCGGGGCTCTTAAACTTCCTCCTGTGATGTGCCGCCTTTCCTTAAACCAAGTTCTTGCCGCTGCTCTTTCAGCCTGGGCTGTCTGTGCCCGCCGAGGTCCACAGAACTGCAATTCAAAGGGAGCAGACTTGACTTGACTTCCAACTCCCTTGGTGTGGCCGTCAGGGTTTCTCAATGTTAAGCATGAATGCAAAATGCATTATCGCTTAGCAGTGAGAGGTCTTGGTCCTGCTGGTGCCAATGATTTTAATCCGGACACCAACGCTCCTGTGTTTCATGGGCTCCTCACACTTTTAAGACATCAATAATGCTTACTTTATGCTGATGGAATGTTTTGTCAGCTCACCCTCTTCCATTATCAAAAGAGACTGGCAGGTTTCCTGACATGGTTGGGACCATTTTCTGATTTCACAGGGTTTTCGGGCTGAAAGGGAATTTGAGAGGTCATCTGGCCCGCCTCGAGGTAGGAACAGTCTCAGACTCAAAGGAAAAAAAGACTCGTCTGTGATGTCTGCCAGAGAAAGAGGTTCATATCCAAACCAGTCTTAAAAGTTTTCACTGTCAGGATATGCCTCTTGATTTTAAACAGCTCAGGTGCCATCCAGGAAATTAGACTCCTCTTTATCCTAGTGGGTTTTCTGTGGACACAGAATATGTGCCATATATTTCTCTCTGGGGGTCTCCTCTAAATATGTCTCTCTGCCTATTTTTCAGTATCAGTTTTTATTATTTTTATTATATTTAATTATATCTTTACTTCATACTGAAATATACTTAGAATGATTATCCTTTTTTTTTTTTCCCTCTTTGTCTTTAATTCAAGGCCCAGCTCCTATCACCTTGGAAGGGAAGTCTGGATCTTATAAATGCCCTTGTGCCCTTGATATGTATGGCATGCATCCCACTTTATGTATTTATGTAGGCATTGTTGTTATCGATAGGGCCCTGCTAGCTTGAGTATTTTCTTAGGTGAGAAAACTTAATTAAGAGGTTAACATATATATGCACTACTATATATAAAATAGATAAGTAACAAGGAAGTACCACATAGCACAGGGAAATCTACTCAGTACTTTGTAGTAACCTATATAGAAAACGAGTCTGAAAAAGAATGGACATATGTACATGTAGAACTGATAAACTTTGCTGTACACCTGAAACTCACACAACATGTAAGTCAATTATATTCCAATAAAATATACACACATATATGTATATATAATGGGCAAATGGGATTAGAGGGCCGTATGACTCAAAAAAACAGAGGCTCATGGGAAATTCTCTGCTGATATTGTCATGTCCACCTGTGATGACTATGGCAACCATTCCATATCCATGGGTGTAGATGCTTAAAAATTAAGTCAGTGGGCTTCGGTTTCAAGATGGAATGATGTAATTGAACTTCTGGACCAACCTTGAAATCACCTTCCTCCAGAATTTTTGTTATGCGACATAATGAATGTTCTTATACCTTAAAACAAACAAACAAACAAAACACCATGTAAAGATCAGCTATATTCTTTAGCACCTTGCCCAGAGGCATATAGAAGAGAAGTTGATAAATGTTTTTTGACGATAATATATTGTCATATAGTTCTACTTCTTTTCCTAGAAAGTATATAATCCAAGTATGACTCTGACACCTAAAGTAAGGCCGTTTGGCCAGAAATTCAGTGGTCTCTGGGATATCTCAGGAAAGGCTATCTTGTCCAGCCTCAGAATATATGTACTCTTTGGTAATAGCATAACGTTTTATGAGCATCAGCTTTAATCCATCCTGGTAAACTCTCCATACTGAGAAACAAAAGAGGTCAACCACACGTCCCAGGTAATAGGTGACTTTGTTATGATTCTGATGTGGTGAGGACCATTTGGTTGACCAGCCCCTTCCTCTACCCCACCCTGATCATAACCTGACAAGAGGAGAGAAAATGCTAAATCATTACACTGCTCTTCTTACTGGAGTAGATAATACTAACCTGTATTTAGGGGAAATTATTCCAATGCTCTAACAAACTTCATCTCTGAGACCCAACATCATAAGCCAGATCCCCATTGGAAATAGGAAAAGAAATGCCACCTCCACCTCAGAAAGTACAGCACATTTTTTGCAAGTGTAATTTACATGCTATCCAGAACTGTCCACCTGTGATTCAGAGTTGGCAAGAACCAAAACGTCCTCTTGCTTCTTCTTCTTCTTCTTTTTTTTTTCTTTTTTCCTATTTTCTATTTCGCAGCTCTCATTTCTCACTGGTTATTATTATTTCACCTGCCTGGAGATGGGAAACGTGGGCACTTTGATAAATGGCCTGAAAGATGATCTAGTTTCTCTGCAGCATATTTCTTTAAGAATCTCAGGATTTTTCTATGAAATACAATTTGGTAAACTTCCCCACCAAAGCACAGAGCTGGAGAATGCAGGTTTGCTGAGAGGAATGTTGCCTGTTTTTTAAAGTCCTAGCCATTTAAGGGGAAGAAATTAGCAAAGGAATTTCATGATACATACATACACATACAAAGTAACTCCTTTAGTAAAGGCAAGAAAGGTTAAATGAGACACTGAAGGCCCCATTAGCCAATCTGAATTCAGGATCTGGTTTGATATGACCCTTCTTACAGTCTTTATTAATGCCTTTCTTGTTAAGCTGATAGAAGTCGCAATTCTAACACTGCACTTCAGCTGTGATGTGGACAGGAATGATGTCTTAGGATAAAGTATTTTGCAACGAATGGAACTCCTGTGTATGTTTCCCTGTGATAGTACTATCTGGATCTATGATACATCTTTGTACTGAAGATTTTAGAGAACCAAACTGGGGATAGCCACTGTGGACAAATTCTTCCTGTACCCCAGTGAAGCCAGGCCCCTCTGGGGGAGGCAATGCCATCTAGGTGGTTAAGAGATGAACCAAGCGAATTGACCTCATGTCCCAATTCACTTTTTGGCTCACTAAAGTATGAAAAGTTGCATTTTCTGGGGGCAGGGGGGCGATTTCTTTCTTGGTGGCATGGCACTATACTAATTCAGATGTGCAGCTTACCTTACTGAGACTTGCAATAGATTTGAACTTGGCAAAAAGAAAGACATGACAAAGGCCAAAGCTTTTCAAAGGATAGACAGGCGAGGCTACATCTCACAAGGATATCTTAGTTTTGAACCTGGAATGTAGGGATCATGATAGAGCCATTAAGAAACAGGAAAAACCAATGAAGCTGGTGAAATAGTTTAATCTGCCGGGTCTGGACAGGGGCGTGTTGAGAGTGAAATGCTAGTTGAACAACTAACCAGGTGGTCTACCTGGCCTGTGGGCAGAAATCAGAAACAGAGCTTGGCTGAGAGATGTGAAGTCTGCAGGTCCAAGGGAGAGATGAGGCTTGACGAACTAAGAAAGGAAGAGTTTAGAATAAGAAAGGAACTTGGGGATTCAAATTTGTTTAAAAACAAAGAAAGAAAAGAAAAGAAATGCTATTTAAGGGACCTGTGAAAGGAAAGCAAGTTGGTAAGAAAAGGCGGGCGCTCTCAGTCACGAAGGAGAACCTGTTAAGAAAATTCTGTGGCAGGGAAGGAATCTGAGGGATGCAAAGTCCAGGAAGGGGAGGAGAATCGGGATTGAGCAAGGGTTACTTGGTCTGGGATGCCAAGGACCTCTCGCGATCTTCAAAGAGGGAAATCAGTGTTTCGTCACACAGGGCGGGCAGAAACTGGTTGCTGGTGGTAACCAGGTTCAGGCTGGCGTAGCTCCGTGCTAGAGCTCTCCCCTCGCAGGGCTCTGGGTTGAGCACGTGATGTTCCTAAACGTGGTGAATTCTCACAGTAACACTCTGCGGGGACGACTGTCAGGTCCGCGTCTCACATCCCCGTGACACTATGTTGTCCCCGTGAGGCCTCTCCTTCAAGTTAGGTGTTATTATTGTCTGTTTCCAGATGAGGAAACTATGGCACAAAGGTCTGAACAACAAACCCAGCAATGCATCAGTACAGTAATAGACTTGACTTTTGTTTTTGGCCACACCCACAGCATGTGGAAGCTCCCGGGCCAGGGATCGAACCCATGCCACAGCAGTTATTGGAACCACCACGGTCAGTGACAACCCCAGGTCCTTAAACACTAGGCCACCAGGGACCTCTAGACTTGGCATTTGAACCCAGGCAGTCTGGCCCCAGCATCTTTGCTCTTGACACTACGCCACTACAGGACTCACACGTGCATGTGTGATGCTGGGAGCTTGCCTTTAAGACATTTCGTGGAAAGAGAAATAACTTCTGAAGATGAGCTCAGAACATGGGTCGTGGTCTGCGAGGTTCAAGAGAAGACGACAATCAGAAAGTGACAGCAGGAAAGAGTTTTGACATTAGAGCTGGATTTGGCATGAGGTGGCCACACGTGTGTGTGTGTTAGTTCACTGGCTCGCTGTCTTCTTTGGCCACAGGCTAAGATGATGGTGCCAGGTGCAGACAGGGGGAGTCAGTAACCCAGGGGGAGGCTTGGGGAGCAGCGAGAATGGAGACTTGCAGGCGGCCCTGGGGGTCGGGGCCAGTGGGAAGTGCCAAAGCAACCAATAGCTGTGGTCTTCGCCTCGTCCTGATCTTCCTTCTTTTTTTTGTTCTTTCTGTTGGGGAAAGGAAATAGGCAAACATGTATGTTAAAATTTGTTTTTAAATGATGCAAGCCGTGACATATTAACATGTTAAAACAGTTGTTACGTTCACTCAGTAAAAGGATACTATGAACAGAACCATCTTTTCATAAGAATGACGGCAAAATCCATAGGATTACGGATGAAAACAGCTTTCAAAACTGCAACGAAAACCAGGGGTGAGCAAAACACAAATTACATATTTGATACTCTTTAAAATCCACAGGATTAACTCAATAAAGAGCCTCTGCCTTGATTATAAACACCAGTAAACAAAATGTGTTTTCATTTCTGCAGGTACTTTTAATTACTGAACAAATCTTATATATCCACCACCGAGTCAGGATAATTCAACACCTCTATGTGCAACGCTTCCATTTAAGACAGGTGTCTTAATTAAATAAACTCATAATTTTGTAGGTAGAAGTACAAAAGCATAATTATCTAATTTGCTCATTGTTCAACTATGTTGATTTGCATATTTGTTCGTGGCAACAGGAACAAATAGTTTGGATAGGTGTATCCTACCGTTCCAATAATGAAGTCACTCTTGGGAGCAGCATTTCCTAACGTGTGTTAATAGATGTCGCATTAAAAAAAAAGGGACTCTCTCGTTAAATAAGGCTGAAAAATGTGAGGTAAAAGAAAATTAAATGGTTTTGTTTCTGCAGGAGGTTTAGGGTCTGGAATGGGATGCTTGGCATCTTTCCTATCAGACACACAGTGTTCTGCTTTGCGGACTATACGTGGAAGCCGCACACCCCCCGCCCCCCCCCCCCCATGTTACAGGGGACGCATCTCAGGGCCTTAGTGTCCTGAGCAGCACATTTGGGAAAAGGCTGTTTTCAGCTGTCTTAGCAAGAAGTTGGTCTCACAATTTTGTCTCCCTAGTCACTCCATTCTGCAGTCAGCACACAGGCAGGAAAAGGAATTAAAGAAGCATAGATTTTTGTTTCCATCTATCTCTCTGCCTTCACACATGCACACACACACACACACACACACCGGCTACTTTTTACAGCGTCCTACAGTAAACATGAAAACCTCTTTTTGTCCCCCTTTTATTGTAGGCGTATTGACAGGCTTGCTCCCCTTCAAAAACTATGCAGTAACCCTGACGGCGTGCACTTTGGCTGGCTGCACCGAGAGCTCGCATGCACTGAACGTCTCTACTCCACAAGAAGGTAAAGTAATTTCAAAGGTCTTGACTTCCACATTTCAGTCATGAATAATAAAATAGGAGAAGAGCTAAATGCTGCAAGGCCATTTGCTAGAAAACCCCAACCTAATTTGATGACAAAGTGCATTTGCCAGGCCATAATTGCTCCATTTTTTGGGGGGGTGCGAAAATGAATCAAACTCCATACCCTTTAATGACATGCATCTTTAATAGCTGTAATGCAGATTAATGGGCTTTTTAATTGCTGTTACATTGTTCATGCAAGAGCCTTGTCATTAATATGAAGCATCTGAAAGATTAATGAAAGCTTCCTCATTTTACTATGGCTCAGAAGTAAATCTAGAGACAGTCTGACTAAAAAGAATTGATTGTATGGCACAGTATGAAATTGAGAATCAAACGGTTGATTTCCATGGTCTCTTTTAACTGCTAAACAGCAGCACAGGCAACAATTATTTCGGTATGATGGAACCGCCAAACGCCAACGGAGGCGTTATTAATCACGTCCCGGTGCCTTCCGACTTGGGTCTCACTTTTGTTGTACTTGGAACTTACAAACTGTTGGCATAAATTAATGTTTCAGAAAGCCTACGTGAGGAAGGCAGTGGGAAAGAGAAAATATTTTAGCACGCCAGAGCGAAAGCTTTGCTCAAGCCTCAGAAGGCCTGGCGTTAAGAAATAACAGCTCTCAAAACATCTGAAGCATTGTTACTTCGTATTTCTCTCTCCTGCATGAGAGGGATAATGCATCTCTTTTACTGTCTAGTTGTAAAGTTATTTCGGAGATTTAAAAGCTTGATCTGTAGGAGGAGAGTCTGCCACTGTCTTTCTCAGCATCAGTCCACGCCACCTCCCACTTGCTCTCCCCCGCTCCCTCTTTTAAATCCTTTAAGCAAGTACCACTTGCCTAAAAGACGTGTGAGAGAAAGACAATGGCCTATCTGAGGAGACCAGGACAAAAGAGACGAGTCTGTAAAATCCTTCTTGGGACCCTTTGTCCGGTATGCCTTGCACCTGACCTGACCAGACCCCCTACCTGGACCGCATCGTTAGGGGCCCATCTGCTGTGTTTTTCTCCACCTTCTCTCCATCTGGTCTACCAGGCTTAGCCGTGCTTCTCTTAGTGTGTCTTTACTTCTGCTCGGGCACATGCTCGTCATTCCCCTTTTACAATGACTTTCAACATGGACCAGATCGTCCTGTATCTCATCCACTCCAGCCTCTGTCCAGGTTTTGTCTGGTACCCTCCGCACCTACTTCACAGCTAGACCCCAGAGGGATTTTTACTCATCCAATTCCCCATTTCCTTTCTATTTTTAAAGGAATTCCGAATTTCTTTTCCTCCTTACGTTTATTACCAATTTACTGAATGATAGGTATGTTAGGATCCACTTCTAAATTTTTTATTTAGTTCCTGTGATGCTAATTCATTGGCCATTATGGAAAATGAACAGACTCTCTTTATTTAAAAAAAAAAACTCAATGTAGTTTTCATGTGCAATTAACTAATTCTATATTTGCTGGCTATTTCTATGACTGCATATAGGTTTTTTAATATTGAATATGAACTGTTCTCACTAACATGGCCCATCATATATCAAAAGCTCCTCAAAAGTAGGGATGCTGTCTGTTTCAGTTGCCTTCGTAGGCACAGGCTCCAGCAGAAATTATGGGGTAATAGTACTTTTGGTGAAGTAACACAAGCCTCCATCAAGTGAGCTAGTAGAAATACTTCCCACCCATCGTGGATGCAAATTCTCATAAATTCAGGACAGTTACGTTGTACCATTCCTACAGCAATTACGGACAAGCCTCCCACGAATCAAACATTTCCATGCTTGGGATTTCAGGTTTATCCCATGATTTATTGGTTTGGGTATGAAAAGCTTGAATTAGAAAAGTTAACTAAAATTAGACTCTATAAATCTTTTATTTCCTCCCCCCCCCGACAGCCCCACAAGAGGTTCAGCCTCCAGTAGCCACATCCCTTCCCAATTCTTTGCTGCTCTCCTGGAATCCACCCAGAAAAGCAAATGGTCCTATAACTCAGTACTCTTTATATATGGATGGGATGCTCATCTATGCAGGCAATGGAGAGAACTGCACAGTCACAGGTAAGACGTCTTTAGGTGTCAGTCAATAGTTAGAGTCTATGTTAGAATATATGCAATTGCAAACCAATATGTCATATGTTTCAGATAACTGTAGTTTATAGTGGGGTTAAGTTGGGTTACTTATTTTTGCCGCCTGTTAAATCCCTCGAATTCCATGATCTTTATGGTGACATCACACTTACAGCGAAGCCAAAGCTGGAAAAATGGAAAAGGGCTCCTGTTGTACCCCGTCCTCAAGCCTGTCTTATTGCATGTTCTCTGCCCTAGATGCCACTACTCCTTACCTGAGTCTTTCTACTAATATACCTTTGCTCAGGTGTGGATGGGGGGTGGCGGGAGCTTGGAAATGTGTCCACATAGAGAGCTCAGCATTTACGTCCTCTGCCTCCAGCTAATCACGGGATGGACGCTGGGACCCGGTGTGGTCCCAGCCATGCTCATGGTGCCTGGTTGAGGCAATGATGTCCTCTCGAATAGTTGTCCCTGGTGCGTGAGTTAACAGCTTGGAAATAATCTTAAGACTCAGAAGTGTGACTCCATGTGGTCTGAATTTTCGACCATTTGAGGAGAAAATAGTACCTCTGTCCAGGTCGTATTATGAAGTGTAATAACCCATAAGTGACTTGCTGGAAGCCTCGTGCAGCATGAGAGGCCGAGAGTTGCCTGGCGTCTGAATCATGTTTCTATTTGTGTAGTAGCGATACTGGTTATAGATTTTATATACCATATGTGACTATTTAGGTGAGACATCATTAATCAAATATTGATTGATGAAAAACTGAGGCCTTGGAGATATTAAATTCTTCATGAAAGGTCATAACAGGTTAGAGTCGGAGACAGGATTGATTATTTATGTATTCGGTCCTTCGCATCAATGCCAGGTCCTAAGGTTGAAGTGGGGAATCAGCAAGACATTGCCTCTCTCCCGCCCGGACCTCACGACTTCATGACGATACGTACAGATGCAGGAATGAGGCATAGCGGGACAGCACTGTGGCATTCATCCAGTTCCATTCTCAGAGCTCTCATTTTGGGGCCTCTCTAGTCTATTACTTTTTTTAATTCATCGTGGGTGGTAGAAGTCTGTAATACTTACTCTGTGAAGTTGGTGTTATCATTACCCCCATTTTACAAATGCATTCAAGGCACAGAAAGGTTAAGCTATTTCCTGAAGGCCACACAGCCTCGGAGTAGCAGACTTGGATACCATTGCAAGCATTGCTGCTACAAGGAAGAGCATGCAGTCTTATTTACTTAACTTCTGAAACTGGAAAATGGAAATAATGGCACTTATTCCGGACTTGGAAGGGAGCTAGAATTCTAAAAATTTACATACTAAAAATAAACTAAAAATCAATTACGCTTGTCCTAGGGAGTGTAATCCAAAGGCATTGCTTCATAAGTTACTGGACCCAGAAATAATTTCAGAAGAATTAAAATGGACCATGGGATAAATGTTACCCAAGTATTAATAATTATTACACAGAGCACCTCTGTAGAACCAAATGCATCATCATACGGGTTGGGAAAAGCACCCATCTTAGGTTCAAATCAACATTTCCTTCGAGAAGCCTTCTCTGACTCCCCGAGTGTGAGTTAGGCAGGCCCCCTGGATAGTCACTGAATGCCTTTAAGCTGCCCTTTTTGGTTCGCATTGTCTTGAATAAGGCTGGTTGATTACTTTTTGGTTTGTCCTACCAAACCATGAACATCTCAAGGACATGACCAAATCTGTCTTGTTCAAAACTGTACCTCTAGGACTGATCACAGACAGCATCTAGAACAGCGTTGACTAAGTGAGTGAATGATGCTAGCTCACTGCTGGGAACCAAGAAAGGAGACAGCAAAGGGCAGCAGGTGTGGGTAGGCGTGGGGTGGGAAAGGAAAAGGACTCGGGGAAAGAGGGAGGAAAGCTAGAAACCAGAGAAAAAGAAAGAAAGATCCCTTCCCTGGGCAGAAGCAAACACTGACGTGGTCCACAGGCTCAAACCATGAGCCTCAGAGATTTCCAAAGTGTGCAAAATGCCCCATGAGGTGATACTGTGCAAATACAGAAACAGAACAGCAAGGGGAGGAGAGGGGCCAGAGTTCACACTGATTTATCATGCCACCCAAAATGTGATACTAATTGCGTATTAAGCTGGACTGACTCACATAACTATAGTCTGCAGTGAAAAATTGTGGCAGATGTTACTACAGTGTAACAGACGCCCCCCATACAATAGAAAGTGGAATATTTTCTAAGGTCTGTAAGCATCTTCTCTAGCTAGAGCAACAGTGTATTCTTCAATAGTTGTCACTCTTTATGTAGATTTTTAAAGATTGTATCTCTGATAATACTCATCACATTTTCTTCTCTCTCTTCCTTGGCCACTCCCAAGCAGCTGTATTTCTGATGGCTTCTATCTCCAAGTGGCAGGGGATACAAAACACAGTGGGGGTGGGATATGGGTCACTAAGGAGAAGAACTAAGCCAAAAAGGCCGTGATGGAGTTCAGAGATGTACATGGTGGTTCAAGTGTGATATCCAGTAAAACTGAGGCCCGGACCTGTCGGAACATCCTGGTCAATAATTGGAAGAACTGATTCAAAGCTGGGTCTCTCTGGACTCAGAGTCCTTGCTTTAATCTGTACACATTTCGCTTATTGAATTCATTTTATTATTCCTCACAACAACTCTGAAAGAGAGATGGAAGCCTGATTACAAGCCCCAAAGCCCCTGTATTAATCTTCTAGGGCTCCCATAAGCAAACACCGCAGACTAGGTGGCTTAAGCCACAGACATGTATTTCGCACAGTTCTGGAGGCTAGAAATCCGAGCTCGAGGTGTTGGCAGGTTGGGTTTCTCTTGAGACCCATCTCTTTGACTTGCAGACAGCCACCTTCCTCCTGTGTCCCCACATGGCCTTTCTTCTGTGGACACTCCTGGCGTCTCTTCCTCTCCCTGTGGGAGCATCAGAACTGCTGGATCAGGGCCCTATCCTCCTAACCTCCTTTAACCTTCATCACCTCTTTAAAAGGCCTCTCCCCAAATGCAGTCACATGGAAAGGGGAGGTGGGGTAGGGTCGGGTGGGGGGTAAGGCATCAACATGTGAATTTTGTAGAACACACTTCAGCTCCTCAGAGTACCCTGAGGTATCTTCTCTATTAGCACGGGCCGAATGCCCACTTTTCTTGAGATTTTCCAATTGCATTCAATCTGCATAAAATGGCCTTTAATTTTTTTTAATTTTTATTAAAGTATAGTTGACTTACAGTGTTGTGTCAATTTATGCTCTACAGCATGGTGACCCAGTCATATATATGTGTGTGTGTGTATTATCTCTTTCTAATATTATCTTCTCTTTCTCTTTCTAAT
Source organism: Phacochoerus africanus (assembly GCF_016906955.1). Classification (NCBI taxonomy): domain Eukaryota; kingdom Metazoa; phylum Chordata; class Mammalia; order Artiodactyla; family Suidae; genus Phacochoerus; species Phacochoerus africanus. Next base: position 11,809,842 of record NC_062555.1, on the reverse strand, counting down.
ATTATCTTCTATCATGTTCTATCCCAAGAGACAGGATAAAGTTCCCTGTGGTATACAGTAGGATCTCATTGCTTATCCATTCTAAAGGTAATACATTTGCATCTGCCAACCCCAAACTCCCAGTCCATTCTACCTCTTCCCCCCTCCACCTTGGCAACCACAAGTCTATCCTCTCTGACTCTCTGAGTCTGTTTCTGTTTTGTAGATAGGTTCATGTGTGCCACTTATATTCCACATGTAAGGGATATCACATGGTATTTGTCTTTCTCTTGCTAAGTAGGACAGTTTCTAGTTGGATCCATGTTGCTGCAAATGGCATTATTTTTTATGGCTGTGTAGTGTTCCACTGTATACATGTACCACATCATCTTAACCCGTTTGTCTGTTGATGAACATTTAGGTTGTTTCCATGTCTTGGCTATTGTGAATAGTGCTGCAAGGAACGTAGGGGTGCATGCATGATTTTGAACGAAAGTTTTGTCTGGATATATGCCTAGGAATGGGATTCCTGGATCACGTGGTAGTTCTATATTTAGTTTTCTGAAGAACATCTAAGATTTTATACCTGTGATATGCACTCGACTCAGGTGCTTTATGTCCTCAGAGTTCACCTGTTCACTGGGAACCACAAAGAAGACAGAATGGGAATGGGAATCTGGCTGTTGAAGTCAGACAGGAGATGCTGATGGAGGAAACTGCTCTAGCCACTGGGACTTGTTTAGCCTCTAGACATTTTATTTTATGTTATCTCTCTCTCTCTTTTTTTTTTTTTTCTTTCTTAGGACTGCACCCACGGCATATGGAAGTTCCAGGCTACGGGTCGAATCCGAGCTACAGCTGCTGGCCTATACCACAGCCACAGCAGCACCATGGGATCCGAGCTGTGTCTGCAGCCTACACCACAGCTCACAGCAATGCTGGATCCCTGACCCACTGAGGGAGGCCATGGATCAAACCCGCATCCTCATGGATACTAGTCGGATTCATTTCTGCTGCGCGGTGACAGGAATTCCCTCTACAGACATTTTAAATCCATGCTGTCTCATCATACCCTGCACCTATAATGCTATTTCTACTCATTGTTTGTCTTTGTGTCAGGATTTTTGTGACATAATACGCTTTCCATGCTGAGTAGTTTGTAGGTGGAACTTCTATTTGTGGGAGCTGGTACTGTCAGTAATAGTGAGAGTGTAGGGTCACCAAAGTGGGTATCTCCAGTGCTGAAATGTCAATTCATGGCCTGAGAAATGGAAGATGCAGTCTACTAGGTTGGAGAAATAATTGATAATATTTTTAATTATAAAAGTAACATATGCTTACTGAAGATAATTGGACACATTCAGGTATCTAATATCTGATAATTCCACCTTACCGATAGAAACTCCTAATGTTTGATGTAATTTCTTCTAGCACTTTGTTCATTTTAACAGAATCAGACAATAACGTGCATTTTGAAACTTTACCTATTCCCTTAGTTTAAACAGATCCCACAGCACAAAGAGTTTTTCTAAAATTATTTTGAAGTATTTGAATGATGCCGCGTTCCATCTTATGAATGTAGATAAGCCATTTAACCCCTTGAAAATTCAAACGTTTCTGATTTATCTCTACTTTAAATATTTGGTGACAAATACTACTGTTTGCCAGGTCTCTAAAAGGGGAATAGCTAAGTTAGAACTAGCGAGCCTACACAGAATATCTGATATACATTTTTCACATTGTTTTCCAGAAAATTCCATCAGCAGTGAATGCTATATCCTTAAATCTCTGACACCTTTGTAGGTGGAAAATGCTCTTTTATTTGCATATTTAACTACTAGTTTTCCTGCATACTTTTTGCATGATTATTAGTGATTTATATTTCACTTTGTTTCAGCTGATCCGTCTTGATAAGCAAAGAATTAACAGGGGGGAGGATTCACTGCGAAATTTCTTGAAGACCTATGTTTCATACCCTCTTTTTCCTGATTGCAAGCACCTGCACCTTCTACACCATCAAAACTTTCCTTAATACCTTGGCTTTATGTCCCCTCCTAAACATTCAAAGTGTCGACCATTTCTTTTCTCACTCCTACTCCATCTATTTGTAGCTTCCTTTTCCGTTTCCCCATAGAACCAGCATTCTTCCGTTAGGCGTAAAAAAATGGATCTTGCCACCATGGTGGGCACAGGTAAAGCAAATGCATTTCAATTCAAAAACCACTTAGCTGCTAGGTGGCTGTAATGTTTTTCTTCTTTCTCTTAAATATGAAGCATTAAAAGTCAAAGGCATTGCTGCACCTTGAGTTAGTACAAAATATATTTAAAAATGCATACAGTTCAAATTTTTTGCCTTGCATAGGGCATAAGCTAGTAGTGTGGTGGGTCAGTTGTGACACTGAAAAATGAATCCAGTTAGAGAACCTCCCGAAGGCTGTTGATGTTTGCTATAATAAATAGCACACACTTTAAGTCAAACTTTTTCATTCTGTATTCAAAGGTAATGGATTTTTCGTAACCATAGTAACCTTGGTGTATTCCTGGATAAATACATGAGGTATATACATTCTAGTTTTATTTTTGAATATAAACTACCACATTATGTATTACTAATAATATGAAAAATAGGATGTAGGTTAGTATAATGACAGCTTAAACTAGTATGCATTTTTCTTCTGCAAAAAATAAATATTTATCAAAAGTATAGGTTCAATTAATTTTTCCCCAGTTTTGTGGTATTCTGGTGGTGCCATTTATCTTTTTTTGCAAGATCTCCATTAATCTCTTATTTCTGTCTCATAACAGATTTTTTAAGAATTTCAAGGTAAAAACAATTGTGCTTTAAAGCTTATGATTAAAAACATTATCGAAAGATTGAAGGACCGACATTGGTGTCATCAGCAAAACTATCGCGGGCCGCTTAAGACGTATGTTATGCCCTATGTTCATAAAGAGACAGCCCAAAGAAGCGTTTTGTGAGACCGTTCAACGCAGTGGGATTGTTTCAAAGTTCAGGCCAGATAGCAGCCTGATTGATGGTGACCATCCCAGCTGTAGCCAACCACATCATTCTCATTTTAAAGGAGCACCCTACCAGAAACTGGCAATCTTTAAGAAGTTCGTGAGATGGTCCACGGAAGCCTCCAGAGTTTCTGGAACCAGTGATAGCAAGATGGCAGTGATGGGGAGACGTGTACCACCCGTGTGACAGGGAGGCTTATGGGAGTTGGGCTGACCAGTGAAGGAAGAATGGGGCTCCCGCAGGGCAGCTGCTTTCTCACTACATCAGTTGTTCTTAGTTCCCCCAAGCTAAACCAGCCCTGCTTACAAATACTAGAATTTCAAAGGGGGAAACGTCCATAGGGGCTCCATAAAAATTATATCTGACACCAAACCTTAAAACATGACTATGTTCTCAGGTGTGAACTCGTAGATCTCTGGTAGTCTTGCGATTGAGTAAGAGTGCCTGAGTTCTAGTACCAAGAGAGTCTCCCACTGTGACTCCATTAGGACCTGAGCTTCTGTCCCTAAGACCAAGCCAGTAAGACACGCATAATGGCAATGCAAGGTGTGTGTGTGTATGTGTGAGAGACAGACAGACAGACAAGGATGGAAAGCGGCGAGAAGGAGAGAGGAAAATCAGATGAATTGCTGGTAACGTCGGATAGACACTGTTTATATCTTTAACCACTAAAAGTGCTAACACTTTTTTTTTTTTTTTTGGTCTTATTTGCCAAGGTCAAAAAGTACCATGTATAAACAGCAAAATAGAAATGCTCATCTTGAACTTTCCAAACACTTAGGTCTTACGATGAGAAATTTATGGTAGAAGAAGCTGTAGAGCTTATGGCACAATAAAAAGCATTGAAAGGTTAGGTCTTTCTATCCAAATATTATAAGGAACCTCATCAACACTCTACAAATTTGAGCTAAATTGCATTCATTCACACTGACGGCCTATGAAAGAGCTTTTCTTAGCAAAATAAAACTTCACCTTAACCTTGATATTTTCTTTCATTTTGCATTTTTGAATACCATAATGCAGTGATTCTAAAGCACTCCTCTTATGTAAAGCAGTATTACTGAGCGGAATATTGTTAGCATGCTTGTGTTCTAACCTGCAAGGCAGAGTGTTAATAAGACACAGCACGTGAGGGTTTTCAGGTCTCCTCTATGAACGCCGCCGCCGCTCTGTTACAGATGAAGTCATGCTTTGTTCCCTTTTTATGTCACAGATAGATACCATTCAATTATACAAAGTCTAAAAAAATCTTGAGACTACAAGGCAGAAAAGCCCAAATAATGAAAAGAAGTGAAAGCCTTCAGAGGCCAAGCGACTAAGCTGCTAATTCCGTGATCGGAGACTCCAGAAGAGTTGCATGAGGTTAAAGAACACGCCGGATCCTTAAGTTCATGAACAGTAGATGCTTTATTCTAAAGAGCCGGGATCACTTAGTAACAAATGGTCCAGTGAAATGAAATCATGTGTGCAAAGTATTTCCGTGTCAGTCGTGGTTGTAAGCAATACAATCAAAGAGTCATTCTCACTGTAAGACACTTCCACAGGGCACAAGTGGGTGGAGAAATTAAATATGTTTATATTTTAAGATCTGTACCCAAATATGACCTGTGCCCTATTATTCTAATCTAGGACTATTATACTCTTCAGTGGCAGGAAAGGGCTGTCTATCTGAAGGCTCTCTATTTCAGAAGAATAGTGGGGATTAAGATCTGGTTAGAAAACTAGTGGAGTTAAATCCTGAAAAAGATGACGGACTGTTTCCTTCCATTGAGAACTTTACAAATAGAGCCTGCCTGCTATATTGAGCATCTTGAGAACTGCTGTTATTTTTAATTTTTTAAAAAACTTCCTAATTGGATTATAAATTCATACTGAAAACATATCTTAAGGATACAGCTCGAGGGATAGTCACAACCCGAACACACCTGTGGGACCAGCACCCAACTCAAGACAGGCAACAGTACTGACACCCTAGAAGCCCCTCACCTTTGCCTTCAAAGCTTATCTCCTGACACAGGTGACCCTTCTCTTCATCATTAGCATGGACTTGTTTTGCGATTTTCATACGGAAAATGGGTGGAGAACATGGAGAGAAGAATTCTCCATTCTTTTGGAGGACGTGGGGAGGAGAGAGAGAATCCGCGGAACAATCTTTTGCATTCCTGCCCCTCTGTCCTGACCCCTCTGACCTCTGGGGAGTTGCTATTGACAGTGTCAGACGTCACGGCCCTGTCTTCCGGAGAGCCATTGGAATGTTCGTAAAATGAAACATCTACTTCCTTCTCCAAGTCCAAGACTGGGAAACAATGATAGAAACACGTCACCTATGACATTAGAACTGAGGACGTGAAAGCCCTGGCCTGTGTACACCAGCACAAAACTTCTAAATATCCACTGATGGAATATCGTGTGGCCACACAGCTCAGGATGCTGTAGAAGAATGTTTAATAAAGTGGAAATGTTTTAAAAAAAAAAAAGATTTTAACAGACAGCATGTAATACATGCATCTACTTTAGTAAATTAGATGTGTGTATCCATGTGTACATACATATGCACGTGTGTGTCTAGGGATAAACAACAGTCTTAACAGTGGTTATCTCCCAGTCATGGGATCTAGTGCTTTATTTTCTTTTCATTAAAGGGGGCTTTTTTTTTTTTTTTTTGGTCTTTTATTTGGGGCCACACCCATGGCATATGGAGATTCCCAAGCTAGGGCTTGAAATGGAGCTGCAGCCACTGGCCTACACCACAGCCTCAGCAATTCCAGATCCAAGCCACATCTGCAACCTACACCACAGCTCACAGCAACACTGGATCCTTAACCCGCTGAGAGAGACCAAGGGTTGAACCTGTGTCCTGATGGATGCTAGTCAGATCTGTTTCCACCGTGCCACGATGGGAACTCCATTAAAGGGGGCTTTTTCAATCTTTTAAATTGACTACCGTTTGGATATTATAAAGCTGGATTTTTGTAGTATTTCCCCCCAATGTTAATACCTGTGACAAAATTGGTACAAAGGATGGATATTTCAGAAATCTGGTTGCACTCACCTATTGATGCTTTTCGGTTCTCTCGCATCTTTGCTTTGGCATTTCATCAGCTTGACCACGGTACTCATTTCCTTCTAGCTGGTATCATGTACACTCTCCCTGCCTCCAGCATTATCCACTCCCATCAAATGTTACACATATTTGATAATCTACCTCAATTCCTACATCTTCCTTTGATTCACAGATCTTTTCATATCGTTTTCCTACAAATTTGTCACTTGAATACATTCTGCCTTGCAATATCAACTTATCTTAAAAGCGATAAATCTTGATTCCCAAGCATAATGTAAGTGCACTGAGTGGAGTTATCATATCATGATTTGTTTTCATAATCTCTACTGTAGGTACCCCAGGAACAAGGACCCAATTGGCATCTAATAATCTCTTATTGAATTTAAGTTGAAATGAATTGAATTAAATTGAAGAAACACTGAGAATCAGTAAATTAATATTTTAAAGTAAATGACAACAAACACCGATGCATAATTCAGAAGTAATTAATATGCTAAATGCGGTAAATAGTTTTAATGAGGTAGGCTGTTCCTGTAGCTTCTTAGGATTTTTCATTTAATTATTCAATATGTAGTGAATTTTTTTTTTTTTTTTTTTTGGTTAAACTCCTGGGGCTAAATTTGCTAGGGCTGCTGCAACAGAGTCTCGCTGGGTGGATTAAACCACAGAAATGTATTGGGTCAGAGCGCTAAAGGCCGGAAGTCCCAGATCAACCCAGTTGACAGGGTTCCTTCTGAGATCTGTGAGGAAGAATCTGTTTCATGCCTCTTCCCCTGATTCCAGCGGTTTGCTGGCCATCTTTGGTGTCCCATAACTTTTAGATGCAACCCCCCGATCTGTGCCTTCTCTGTCACATGGCATTCTCGTGTGCTGCCTGTGTCCAAATTTCCCCTTTTAAAAGAACGCAAGTCACACTGATTTGGGGCCCACCCTAATGACCTCACCTTAACCACTACAACTGGAGTGACCCTATTTCCAGATTAGGTTGTGTTCTGAGGACCTGGGGGCTAGGATTCCAACGCCCACCATGCATTATGACAGGACATGGTCCACCCTGCAACTCCATCTATTTGATGCTGTGGGTACCAGCATTATACAACCTTCCTAAAATACCTAAACAATATTAGAAAATATAAAGCATCTATTCAAAATCAGTTTAAAAATTGATAGATCACATGACAGTAATAAAAATTTTTTAAAGGAGGTAATCCCTTTTATCTGGACTGGTTTCATTCGTTCAGTGACTGCTATTGAGTGTCTGCTCTGCAGACCATTTTGTGGACACTTGATAATTTTTAAACATTGACGAGCCAATGGGTAATAAAAGAAGCAAAGGCCCTGCCCTCCTGCAGCTTATACGTCCATGCAAAATGATTAGAAAAGACTTCATACCCTTTGTGTATGTTTCATTGTCTCTTGAAATAAATGCAAAGTGACTGTCCCCTGAAGCAAGCGGTTTCGTCTTCAGCCACATTAAGCAGAAGCGAATCATTCTGTGATAGCCCGTGGAATTTGGAAATCAACCGGACAGGGTCAGTACCTTCCACTTTCCTTCTGCCAACATCGTTCCAGATTATTACTTTTCTGCCCTCTCCAGACACTCACTGCTCCACGAGCCCCATGCTCGTTGGCTCTAGAAGTTATTTTCTGTTTTTCAGATTCAGAGGAGTGCCTAGATTCCCCACCCCCACTTCTGCTTTCTCCCACCCCCAACCTGCCAACACCCTGTGTTATGTCAGCTGTCACAGGACCAATCCTTTGGCAGCTCAGCCTCTCGGATCCTTTACCTCCTCTTCTATAGGAAACACGACTCTACTCTTGAGTCACTTGCGTACACGTTGGACCCTGGATGTCGCCGTCACCTAAAAACGCTCCACATTTCATACGTGAAGTTCAAATATTGCACTCTCTGACAACAGACAGCTCCCAGCTCTTTCACTCAGTTACTCACACTAGAACTGTTTGTGTTCTTGGAAACTCTTAGTTGCTTAACCCCTGCGGTTCTTCTGTATGTTAGACCCTGTATTTCTTAGAGCTTGAATTGTTTTCTTTCCAATTTTTTAAACTTTCTTGCTCCATTATGATTCCAGTATCTTCAAGTGAAAGCCCACCAAATCTAGAGTGACATGTTTTTCTGTGTGTTTGACACACATGGGGTGTCAAACGACTGGGTTCTGAGCTCTGGCAAAGAGAATTTGATAAGCATACAGATTGGCCCCATTCTGATATCCATCCTTAACCTCCTAGAAGCATCTAAACACTTGTTCTCAACCTTCCTTTATTTCCCTAGTGTTTTGTCTCCTATTTTCCATTACCTGTTCTTCAGGCATTGTCCACAGTCCTTCAGACTCTGACTTCCCTGAATTTCAGCCGGCGGCTCTTTTTCACATCAAGTTGGAGCTCTAGGATTCCTCCGTTTGCTGTCAAGGAAACTTCTCTACATCAGAACGCGTGCTTCCTTGCAAGCAACAAAGTAGAAGTGTCCATTGCCCTGCTGACAGCGAATCCCCCTCTGGGTAATCACCTCCTACCTGGGTGAGGACTTTTCTCACAGTTAACCTGTGCCTCTCTCTCGCCTCCTCTACCGCTCCTTCCATGAGCGTTTGGTAGGCGCAAGTCTCTTACCATGGTAGGGAAGACGAAGACAGACCTGGGAGAACAAGTCTTTTTGGAGTCACATCTCCCACACATGGCCCCAGGCTTGCCTTTCTCACCTTCACTGTCATATTCCCTCCCTCCACTGGCTCGCTTTCTTCGTCACCTACCTCCCTGTGTATTTCTTAGAGCCCCCACAGTAAAGAATAACAAATTGGATGCCTAAAACAGCACAAAGGAATTCTCTCATGGTCTGGAAGCTACAAGTCCTACCCCACGGTGTCAGCACCCTCGGAAACCCCTCGGGGAGACTCTTTCTGTGTCTCTGCTGGATTTGGGTGGTTACTGCGATCTGTGGCATTCTGTGGCTGGCAGCTGCATCGTCCAGTCTCCGCCCCTCACCTTCCCTGTGTCCAGATTTCTCTCAACTTGTAAGGGCACAAGGATCACATCTGCAAAGACCCTATTTCCGAACAAGGCCACCTTCTCAGGTACAGGGATGAGGACTTTATCTTTTAGGGGCATACGAGTCAACCCATTCCTCCTCCATAAGCTCCATAACTTCACCCCTGAATTGGAACCATTCGCACCAGGCAATCAAAGTTCTTGTAGACCCAGTTCAGGGCCAACGTGAAGGCCAAATGCTTCGTGACACTTGGACACATTGTTGATCTTGTTTCCACCACAGAGCATCCTTCTCCCGGTATCAGTGACACCCACCGTCTCAGTGTCCCTGTTATTGGTCAAGCTGGGGTGTGTGCGAATCTTCTTTTCCTTCCACCCACAGATGTTGGTATATCTGCACAATATCCTTGTGAGGATTCCATCTGGATCTCCAAATTAGACATTCTCCCTGAGGCATGAACATTTTCCTACCTACATATTGAACAGTCCTACTCCAGACAACTCCCCAAAACTGATTTCACCGTATCTGCCACCTCTCATAAAAGGCGTTCCTCTTTCCCGAACTCCCATCTCAGAAGCACTACCGAGAACACCAACACCATCAGAATCATTGTTACTGACAGTAAAATATACGATGCTCACCCTTTTGCCAGAAATAAAAATCTGGACTTAATCTTGGACTCCTTTCTTTCCTCACATCCGATCTTAAAATCCAAAATCCTTCTGCTGTTCAACACTTATCTGACTCCCACCTACTTTCTTAGCCTTATCTCTGGTCTTTCTCCCACTCCCATTGATGTCTACACTGCTGCAGTGTTTTGTCTATTTATGTTTTTTGTTTGTTTGTTTAAATACAGAAAGTCTTCCTATTTCCAGACCTTCAAACTTGCTGTTTGCCCTGACTGGTGGTCTCTTTTTTTCCAGGCCTTTATAGGGGTGGATCATTCTCCTTGAGTCCTTAGAACTTATGAAACCTCCTTTATATTAGTTAGGATAACACACACACAGGCATTCATGCCTATCAGTTTCTAACAGCAGACACACAGCAGAAATCTATTTCTTGTGCCCTCCGTCCCATCCAGGTGAAGAGTCTGGTCCATAGAGCTTTCTTGCCCTATGCGTTGGGAACACAGGCAGAGGAAGGTCCTACCGTCTGGAACACATGACTGCCAAGGCGGCCCTGGAGTCTCTCCATTGCTGCAGCAGGTGACGAAAGAGAAGGAAGGATAATGGGTTGGAAATGTTTATGAGCCAGGCCTGGGAGTGACACATTTCACTTCTGCCCACATTCTAATGGCCGTACCACAGTCTCACAGTCGCCCCTAACTGGCAGGGATGTTCATCAGACAACCTGAAGCAGAACTCATCTGCTGCTCACAGTTCTCTAAGTAGGAGGTTTGTGTAGGCTCAGCTGAGTTCCTCATTAGGTCTCACCAGGCTAACAGCAAAGACATGGGCGTTAGGGCTCACCTCTGCAGGCTCCAGGAAAGAATTTACTTCGGGGCTCATTCAGGTTGGTGGCAGAATTCAGTTCCTTGCAGTGGTCAAGCTGATGTCTGTTTCCTGGGCTCTCAGCCTGGGCCTGGTTTCTATATCTCGCAGTCTCGCTCACGTGGCTCTGACCCTCTCAGTAAAGCAGATCTTCTCTTGCAAATGCCATTTCTGCTTTGATCCCCTCGGACTTCTTCTGTTACCCGCTGGAGAAATCTCTGGTTTTAAAAGGGCTTATGAGACCATCTTTTTTCCATGTAAGGTAAGATAATCACGGGAGGGGTATCTGGTCACCTTCACAGCTTCTACCCACACTCAAGGGGGAGGAATTTGTACGGAGGTGAGAGTCCCTAGGAGTCAGTCTTGGCAGTCTTCCTACCACGGAGTTCAGAGGCAGAATCCTGCAGGTGAGACTTTGCTAAGCCCTGGTTTACCAGTGAAATGCAAATCCTGGTACCTGCTGCGGAGACTTAGCATGAGAACTGAATGTGATACTGCGTGCAAAATTTGGTCAGTGCTCACAAGTCTTTTACGAACCTAGTAAGTGATCAGTGAACACACGCTTTTAGTTGTAGAAATAATACAATTATTGTTAAACCATAATAAAGATTCTTAATACCAAACATCCCCTGCAGGCATGTCTCTAAATTACGTAGACAGTTGAATTCGGGGAGTGTTTGTTGAGCATCTACTGTGTATAAGCTGCCACATTAGAGGTTGGAAGTTACACATGCGATGCAGATCTTTTCATTTTTCCTCAAAGTGTTTCTAGTTCAATTGCTTGGATGGAATAATACACAACTAAACATAATGCTCTTTACTCTGTGGTATTTCCCGTAACAGGTGTGAGAACAAAGAAAGAGGTCATTCGTCAGCAAGATAAAGTATCACAGAGGAGGTGAATTTTTGCAGACATTAGAGTAGCATTTCAGAACCAAGGAACAGGCAAACCTGAGAATCAGGGTGGAGTCGCCGATGGCACAGAGCTGGGAATGGGTATCTCATAAAAATGAAAGAGCATGCAGTTTAATATGAGTGAGCAGCACCCGGGGTAAGGGATCAAGAGTAGTGAGAGGCAAGGGGGGAGTCAGATTATCTTTGGCTCTCTAAATGATCGAAACAGGACTTTGCTCCATAAGAGTCGTGGCTAAACCTCTAGAACGATCCTCTCCTTTCAGGAGGCGAAAGCACTAGTAATTTAGAATTTTAGATGCAAAAAGCTAATTGGACTTAACAATGCAGATGGCAGAAGGATGAGGAGAAGAGGAGAGAAAAGCATTAGGTTTATTTGTTAACAGCTCTATTGTATTATATTTCTGTGCATTAGGCAGTGTAAAATAAAATCTACTTATTTTAAATCCTTTTAAATGGTGTTTAAATATTTCCTGATGACACAATCTGCTAACGTATTTACCCTTGGTGCTTATTTCCATTAACCTTGCTGGTGACAAAGGCTAAAACTGTATATTTTGAGGGGCCTCGATTATGGAATAAAGCCTAGTGACATCATTATAAAACCACATCTGGATAAGCTGTAGAGACTTTGTCTTTCTATCCGATTTAGAAAATTCAGCAAACTATGGGAGAATACCGCTATTAACAGACTCCACGCTCTCAGATTATTAGGGTGCCCTTTCTCTAAAAATAAAGGCAGGGAGGGATTAAAACCTCTAAAGCTGCAAATGCTATAGAGAAATACAGAGTACACAGACATCAGGGATACTAGGGGAATTTAGTTCTATTGAATATATAATAAGAAAAAAGAGGCAGAAATTAAATTCAAAATACTCTTTCCTCATATCTTTCGTCAGTATTTTTCACTGTCTCTATGAATGTTTCAGTTCCCTAGAGGATAAAATTCCCCTGGTATTTTTATAAATGATTTTTAAAATAGTATCTTTGTATCATAGATACAAAAACTTAAGGCCCAGGAAAGCTTAGGTTACGTTTCTTAGTAAAAGAATGACTCTGTGATGAAATTGGAAAGAAAATGCTTTTATTCATTCCCCGAAGCACTTGATAGCTATCTTAAATTGGAAAGAAATGCCATTTACAATATATTTGATTTTATCCGTGGCAAATGTTTGACTGCTTCAAAAGCAATGACGATTATTCATTCTTGATTTTACAAAGTAAATATATACTTGAGTTCTGAGTCCTGAGTCTTTTAATTGCAAATGATAGAAATCCACCCATTTCCTATTTTTGCTTCTTTGTGGAATGGGATTCATTCACTCGGGTGACTGTGGGCTTTCACTGTGGACTGGAAAGCATAGCAGAAGCTCTGAACTCGTACCCTACTACCTGGAAAAAAGTCTTCAACCAGACTGACAAATACTGAGGAAGGATGCTGATTGGTCCATCACATGTCCAACTTCGGGGCCAAGGAGGCAGGACATGGATGGTAGAAGAGGACAAAAAAGAAAAATAGAGCCCCAGGGGAAACCATCAGGATCTGAGAACTACACCAAATGTTAGCTCTTCATAATTCTAAATTTGGCTCCAAAATTTGTTCTAATTACACATATTAAAGTCTTCCTGCCAATAAAACCTTAACTTTACTTTTCTATCCCTTTTTTGGATGAATGCAGTTAGTAATATATCTCCTAGGAAATCATTCAACTCAGCCGTCTACCTGTGTTCTTCCTTTTGAGAATTTCCCTGGAATTTCACCTGTTTTCTTAAACTTGAATCTCTATTTTGTTGACTGAGTGCCTCCCTTTTTAGAAACTATCAAATCTATCAGAGCATGGCTTTTTTTTTTTTTTTTCCCAAAATAAGAAGTGACTTGTTAGAATACTTCTCTACCTTGTTTGCGTTAAGGGAAGGCCATTTATTCCTTGATTTTTCTCCTCTAAACAGGACATCTCAGAGCCTTCGTAATACTGTTAGCCACGCGTTACACCCATGGTATCAGTTTTGTAGCTAACGCCTATTTAATAGCTTAAATACACTATCTCCATTCACTTGCGTGTATTCAACATCTGTCTTTTAAAATATCACCTTTTTTTTTTTTTTCTGGCTACTAAAATAGTTGCTGAAGACAGAGTGGTAAACTTCCTGGAACCCACGAGTTCTCAATTATACATTGTCTTAGTTTTGGTTTCAGTTAGCTAATTTAAATCTTGTGGCCATGGACCACTAATAGAAGTAACCAAAACCCAGTAACAGGTAGTATCGCAAACACCTTGAGTAGTGTTACGTTTTGTTATGCTTGAAATTGTTCCAAAGTTACTGATTTTTCTACCTGCATGCAGACATAAATACTAATATAATGTAATATAAGAATGCAACATAATATATAAATGAAAAGCCTAATGAACATCAATAGAAGACTAGTTTAAAAAGTTATGGGTAAGAGCGATATGTACACTGAGATATTGTGGGGTCATTCAATGGAATGAGCAGATTCTTACCAATAGGGTAGCATTCTCAAAGTATATTGTGAAGTACTTTTACAAAAAATATATCTCTACTAATATTTGGATATTTGATTATATATTTAGCCTACTTCTGGAGGTACACATAAGTGTGTAATAATTGCCGTGCTTGGAAGTTTCCTTCATGGCTCAGCAGAAACAAATCCAACTAGAATCCATGAGGATGTGGGTTCCATCCCTGGCCTCACTCAGTGGGTCAGGGATCCAGCATTGCTGGGAGCTGTAGTGTAGGTCGCAGATGTAGCTTAGATCCTCCATTGCTGGGCCTGTGGCATAGGCTGGCAGCCGTAGCTCCGATTCGATCCCTAGCCTGGGAACCTCCGTATGCCATGGGTACAGCCCTAAAAAGCAAAAAATAAAAATAATTGCTGTGCTTCTGGAAGGGAAGTGGGTAATTGGGAGACAAGAGAAGAGGGGAGTTCTCATTGTGGCTTAGAGGTTAACGAATCCGACTAGGAACCATGGCATTGCAGGTTCGATCCCTGGCCTTGCTCAGTGGGTTAAGAATCTGGCATTGCCATGAGCTGTGGTGTAGGTCGCAGACGCGGCTCGGATCCCACGTTGCTGTGGCTGTGGTGTAAGCCCACAGCTACAGCTCCCATTAGACCCCTAGCTTGGGAACCTCCATATGCCACAGGTGCGGCCCTCGAAAAGACAAAAAGCAAAAAAAAGAGAAGAGGGAGACTTAATTTTTATATAAACTCTTTGCTATCTTTTAAGATTTTGTATCAGGCATATATATGAATGTATATATTAATGTATATATAATAACATAAATTAAAATTTAAAAATTTAAAAATAAAATTATTACAAAATGGTAAATTATAAAGATAATTTAGAAAAGTATAAAAAATATTGCCCACAATATTACCCACCAAAGCAATTGCTAATTACATTTTTACTTATGAATTTATTATCTTCTAATCTTATTCTGTTAAGTTACAGATATACACATATACTTTGGGTCAGACCGTTTTACAGTGTTACCAATTTATGATATATCGAGATCGTAAGACCAAATACTAAATAATTTTCTAAATTATGCTTTAAATTATTACACAGTATTTTTAAATATTTCACC
This sequence comes from Phacochoerus africanus, assembly GCF_016906955.1. Classification (NCBI taxonomy): domain Eukaryota; kingdom Metazoa; phylum Chordata; class Mammalia; order Artiodactyla; family Suidae; genus Phacochoerus; species Phacochoerus africanus. The sequence goes on along the minus strand of NC_062555.1, from coordinate 11,794,765 downwards.
ATATATTTAAGCAAAGCATTACAATATTTGGAATTATACAATATTTATAATTTTTCCATATTAGAAATAACAGTGCAACTTCAATATCCTTTTTTTAAAATGATTTTTATTTTTTCCATTATAGCTTGTTTATAGTGTTCTGTCAATTTTCTATTGTACAGCAAATTGACCCAGTCACACATACCTATATATTTTCTTTTTCTCACATTATCCTCCATCATGCTCCATCACAAGTGACTAGATATAGTTCCCAGTGCTATACAACAGGATCTCATTGCTTATCCACTCCAAATGTAATAGTTTGCATCTATTAACCCCAGACTCCCCATCCATCCCACTCCCCCTTGGCAACCACAAATCTGTTCTCCAAGTCCATGAGTTTCTTTCTATGGAAAGGTTCATTTGTGCCATATATTAGATTCCATATATAAGTGATATCATATAGTATTCATCTTTCTCTTTCTGACTTATTTCACTTAGTATGAGAGTCTCTAGTTCCATCCATGTTGCTGCAAATGGCATCATTTTGTTCTTTTTTATGGCTGAGTAGTATTCCATTGTGTATATGTACCACTCTTCTTAATCCATTCATCTGTCAGTGGACATTTAGGTTGTTTCCATGTCTTGGCTATTGTGAATAGTGCTGCAATGAACATACAGGTGCATGTGTATTTTTCAAGGAAAGTTTTATCCAGATATATGCCCAAGGGTGGGATCGCTGGGTCATATGGTAGTTCTCTATTCAGTTTTCTGAGATACTTCCATACTGTTTTCCATAGTGGTTGTACTAATTTACATTCCCACCAACAGTGTAGGAAGGTTCCTTTTTCTCCACATCCTCTCCAGCATTTGTTATTTGTGGACTTATTAATGATGGCCATTCTGACTGGTGTGAGGTGGTACCTCTTAGTAGTTTTGATTTGCATTTCTCTAATAATCAGGGATGTTGAGCTTTTTTTTCATGTGCTTTTTGGCCATATGTGTATCTTCTTTGGAGAGATGTCTATTCATGTCTTTTGCCTATTTTTCAATTGGGTTGTTGGGTTTTTTGCTGTTGAGTTGAATAAGTTGTTTCTAAATTTTAGAGATTAAGCCCTTGTCAGTTGCATCATTTGAAACTATTTTCCCCTATTCTGTAAGTTGTCTTTTTGTTTTTGTTTTTTTATGGTTTCCTTTGCTGTACAAAAGCTTGTTAGTTTGATTAGGTCCCATTGGTTTATTTCTGCTTTTATTTCTGGTTCCTTGTGAGACTGACCTAAGAAAACATTTGCAAGGTTGATGTCAGAGAATGTTTTGCCTATGTTCTCTTCTAGCAGTTTGATGGTGTCTTATGTTTACGTCTTTGAGCCATTTTGAGTTTATTTTTGTGCATGGTGTGAGGGTGTGTTCTAGTTTCATTGATTTACATGTGGTTGTCTAGTTTCCCAGCACTACTTGCTGAAAAGACTGTCTTTTTCCCATTTTATGTTCTTTCTTCCTTTATCAAAGATTAATTGATCATAGGTGTCCGGGTTTATTTCTGGGTTCTCTCTTCTGTTCCATTGATCTGTATGTCTGTTTTGGTATCATTACCACACTCTCTTGATGACTGTGGCTTTGTAACATTGCCTGAAGTCTGGGAGAGTTATGCCTCCTGCGTGGTTTTTGTTCCTTGGGATTGCTTTGGCAATTCTGCATCTTTTATGGTTCTGTGTAAATTTTTGGATTGTTTGTTCTAGTTCTGTGCAAAATGTCATGGGTAATTTGACAGGGATTGCATTGAACCTGTAGATTGCTTTGGGTAGTATGACTATTTTTATGATGTTAGTTTTTCCAACCCAGGAGCACGGAATATCTTTCCATTTCTTTGAATCCTCTTTAATTTCCTTAATTCATGTTTTATAGTTTTAAGCATATACATCTTTCACTTCCTTGGTCAGGTTTATTGCTGGGTATTTAATTTTTTAAGGTGTGATTTTAAAAGGTATTGCATTTTTGTGTTCCTTTTCTGACATTTCACTGTTAGTTTACAGAAACATGACAGATTTCTAACCTGCTACTTTGCTTAATTTATTGATCAGTTCAAGTAGTTTTTGTGTGGAGTCCTTAGGGTTTTCTATTTATTGTATCATGTCATCTGCATACAGTGACAATTTTACTTCTCCTCTTCCAATTTGGATACCTTATATTTCTTTTACTCATCTCAATATCCTTTTATATAACATTTTCTATGTATGTACTCCTAATTTCTTAAATATAATCCCCACAATTTTTTGTGCATTATTTATAGCGATATGTTCTTCTTAGAATTTTGTAGATGTTTTTAACACATATTAAATATGCTTACCATTTTCATGGCACTATAATTATCTTTTTCTGCTTTCATTCTTTGTACTTTTTACCTCATTTATGATGGTTTTTCTTCCTTTTTTTTTTTTTTTTTTTTTTTTAGGGCCATACCCATGGCACATAGAGTTTCCCAGGCTAGGGGTTGAATTGGAGCTATAGCTACCAGCCCGTGCCACAGCCACAGCAATGTGGGATCCAAGCTGCATCTGTGACCTATACCATAGCTCATGGCAATGCTAGATCCTTAACCTGCTGAGCCAGGCCACGGATCAAACCCACATCCTCATGGTTCCTAGTCGGGTTCGTTAACCACCGAGCCATAAAGGAGACTCCTAAGATGGTTTTTCAATGAAATCATTTTTTCTTAAACTTGTAGTCAGATCTAGAAATACCTTCCTTTATTTCTTCTTTAGATAAGAAGAAAATTAGATTTGATAGCTAATCCATTTAAAATTAACTATGATTTAATTTTCCTCACCCCAAGAACAGATAAAATTTTTATGATGTTTTTCTTGATAATGTATACTTTCAAAATATTTTCTCACCTGCCAGCTTCTATGAGCTTTTAAATTACCAAATGATATGTAAAGGTTAAACAATTTTAATCCCATTTGGCAGATGAGGAAATAGAGATTCTGAAAACTTAATTGATTTACTTGGAATCATAAAGCTAGTTAATGGCAAAGCTAGAACTAAAATTTTGGTGCTCTAATTTTCTGACTCCCAAATCACAAATCTCAACCAGCTAAGTCGAAAGTAAAAGAATGATGGGAAATTCCATTACATTATCAATAACATTCAGTGGGTGTCAAAATATTAATACAACATTTATATCTTCATCACATTATCAGTGCATTCTTAAAGACAGCATGTCAATTAAAATATCTCTTATCCAAATATTAGATTTAGTTTTTAAAATTTAAAGCAAGCCTACTTGTCTTAAATGGGAAGTATCTGATATTGTGCACTCATAAATCAAGGAGATAAACGTAGAAACTATAAGTCTGCAGAGTGTAGTACTGGTAGGAATGGGGAGCTATTTCTTCACAATCAGTAATGAAAAGTTATGCAAAGTAAACTGGAATTTTTATGACTGTGCTACAGCATGACCTCATATCATTCCTGTTTTGATTAACTGTGGACAACAAAGAATAATATATCCTTTTAATCCACTCATTGGAATGGTAGTTTGCTGGAACTGCCATGAGAAAATCTCAGGCTGGGTGGGTTAAATGACAGGATTTTATTTTCTCACCACCCTGGAGGCTAGACGTCCAAGATCAACGTGTCAGCAGGTTTGGTTTTTCCTGAGGCCTCTCTCCACAGCTTGCAGACGGCCACCTTCTGGCTGTGTCCTCACATGTACCTCTCCACAGGTACATCCCTGGTGTCTTGGCGTCCAGCATTCCTCTTATAAGAACACTGGCCAGATTTGATTAGGGCCCACACTACCAGTTTGCTCTTGAGGTAATCACCTCTTTAAAGACCCTATATCTATATAGTCACATTTGGATGTACTGGGGTTAGGGAGTCAATGTAGGAATTTTGGAGGGATACCATTCAGCCCATAACGGCAGGTATAATTTGTAATGATTGTATACAATTGCACACCAAGGTAGTGAAAATTAAACAGACAAATATTTAGTCCTCTCTCCCTCCCTTTCTTATTTCCTTCCTTTTTTTCCTGGGAGGTAAAGCCTAAAGAATATTAAAACAGAATATTTTCCAGCATGCTGGCTTGCGGTTCTTCCATTCATCTAGTCATCCAAGGGACTGGGACAATGTACTAGTGTTTGAGTAAAGACTGCTGGTGCATATAGATGTGTGGCTTACAGTTTTCCTTTCTGTGTTCCCATGTCTCATACTATTTATCCTACTCTACCAGAATTATTGGTTGACTTAGTTGTCTGTCTCACTAGATTGTGAGCTCCTTGAGGGCAAGAACTGTATCTTTCATGTTCTATCCTGAAGGCAGGGAGGGTATCTGCATATAGTAAAGAACCATAAAGATTGTTTTTAGAACCAAGAAATCAATGTTTTCATTTGTATGTAAACTAGGTATTATCATATGGACAAATTGCTGGAATGCCAGACTGCATTCAGAGGAATGTTCAGAGACAGACAAATTTATCTGAGACTGACAGCCAGACAAGTCGATTGGTACCAGAGAAGTGACAGGGGACCCCAGTGCTTGACATACACTGGGTAAATATTTGCTGCTGCTTTCTCAGTGTCATACAGCTACATAGGCGATACAGAGCTCACAAGCACACAATTGGTGCAAAAGCCCTGAAAGGTGCCATTCCATGGCCATAAATATGACTCATTTGGTTCCATTAAGGTATGTAAAAATCAATCAGTTATTTTGAACATACAAAGTAGGTATGTAATTCAGTTCCATGTCATCACAACCAAAAGATTGATACATTTTTTTTTCAACATAAAACTGTTATTTGAGGAGCTCCCAGGTGCTCAATGCATTAGGAACCCAACTAGTATCCATGAGGATGCAGGTTCAATCCCTAGGCTCGCTCCGTGGGCTAAGGATCCAGCATTGCAGCAAGATGCAGTGTAGCTCTCCGATGCAATTCAGATCTGTCGTTGCTGTGACTGTGGTATAGGTGGGCAGCTGCAGCTCTGATTTGATCCCTAGCCTGGGAACCTCCATATGCCATGGGTGTGGTCCTAAAAAGACAAATATATATATATATATGTATGTATTTTTTCTCTGAGTGGGAAACTTCAGACAAGTATTAGCGAATGACCTATGACTTAGACAAAGGCATCCTGCCTGCTTGACTATAACCCCAGCCCCATGTTTAATCCCTGTTGCATTCAAACCGAGGATGATATAAAAAGAGTACAAGTCAAAAAATAAAATAAAATTCAAGTAGACTTTAGGGAAGTTTGTTTCATACATCCCAACTTTTAAAGACTTATTTTGCCAAGATGACTTTCTTGCACTGCCCTCTCCACTTTTCCTCCATCCTGTTGTGGAAATGTATACAAGTCCAGCCACTCCTAGGATATACTACCAAATATGCAAATATTTGAATATCTATTTCATGTGGGGAGATTAGAAAGTCACTTTCTGCCACTTGTGTAGCTCTATTATGCAAAAATCAAGAGGATGCTGGTCATAAATTCTATTAGGTTGGAACTCTGGGTGTCGAAGAAAAGACTATATAGATAATTTTAAGAGATTTCCCTCTCAGCTGAATCACTGCTATAAAGTTAAGCTTGGTTTTTAAAAGATAAATCAAATCAATGTTTTCCATAAAGCTACATACTTGTCGTGTAAACTGAACTCCCACAAACTTTTAAATAGACATTTCTCAAATTCAGCATCGATCGAATTCTTCCTCTAGAAAAACATTGTATAAAAATTCAAGTTTGGCTTTTGCATTTTTTTCCCATTATTTCGTTTTAATGACAGCTGTATTCCAATCTTTCACTGCAAATAAATAGACTGTTTTCAAAGATGCACTGTAAAGAAAATTGATTCATGGATGCTAACATTAACCAAACACTAATCAAGGCATTTAAGGAACATTTCAGGGTGCAATTAAGGAAATAGAAATCATGTAAAGTTACTACTATGAAAAGTCTAAGAAAAGTTCAGTATACTTTCAGGGATAGTGAAGGTATTCACCAGACATAGACAAAGGGGTGATGGCTCTAAGACAAATTAAACAGGTACATATAAATTTTTCTTGTCTTTGTCTGCTGGGTGTAGTATCAGGAATAAGCTAATACCTGTATTTATATTTTATAAGTACTCTCCTAATTTTTATATGTGGTTCCCTATGTAATATGAAGAAAAATTAAGGGCCTGAAAACTTGAGCATTTGGAGGGTAATAGTAAAATATTAACGCTAATACCTTGTTTTCAATGGTGCGTCTCTAACTGTGTTGGCATTCATATCCTCATTGTTGTTCATCAGTGAACTTTAGTTCTTCCCTAAAATTAGTTCCTCTTACACGTATCTGTCTTCATTGCAGGAGAGACATTATTATTTGTAATTTTGCACAAAGGTTCTTCTCAAATCATTTACCATTTTCTGTTGTAATTTATTGAAGCAGCGTAATTAAAGTGATTTAAAATCATTGGTTTATAACTGTCCATAAAGCATAACCTCTCTGAAATTTGAAAAACATAACGCAAAGCAATGCGTGATTCAAAAAGAGATATCCAAAACCGTCTTGTAAACACCTTGTTATCTGCTGTACCTCAACACGTAAAACACGTCGTAGTTGCCCATAGCAGTCTTATCCCACACATATTTGTGGAATGAAGAGATGGCCAAAAAGAGCTGTCTCTGAAAGTGTATGTTGCCATATAGATACACTTACTTTCCTCACAATTGACTATGTGTTTTAGATTTCACTGAAAAAATTTGGCCTTTCGATAATTACAGGATAAACATTTTAAAAGTATATTATTTGCAGTATTTACGAGCACTGATTAGTTGGAGTACATCTAAATGAAAAGAACCCATTTGCCTCTCCTGTTATCGATGATTTAAAATTTTACGTCCTACCTGTGCAACGCAGTCTCCTTTATAAAATGCTTCTATGGCTGTTTGCTTTGTTTTCTCTTCATAGCAATTGTAGGTAGAGGTGTTACAAATAATATACTATTACTTTTAACAACTAAGGATACTAAGACCTAAAACTTCAGTGGTTCACTCATGTGTCCACACATCAAGAATATTAAACCCAAATCTTTGTTGATTTCTTCTCTTTTTTTTTTTTTTTTTGGTCTTTTTGCCATTTCTTGGGCCGCTCCCGCGGCATGTGGAGGTTCCCAGGCTAGGGGTCTAATCGGAGCTGTAGCCGCCAGCCTACACCAGAGCCACAGCAACGCGGGATCCGAGCCGCATCTGCGACCTACACCACAGCTCACGGCAACGCCAGATCCTTAACCCACTGAGCAAGGGCAGGGATCGAACCCGCAACCTCATGGTTCCTAGTCAGATTCGCTAACCACTGCGCCACAATGGGAACTCCTCTTCTCTTCTTTCTCTTTTATTTTTTCTCATTTCCTTTCACCATAATAGCATCCAGTCGCATGTAAAGTTTTGCCTCCCTGCTTTTGTGATGGGGTCTTAGCTTTATACACTAGCAATTATATCAAAGAAAAAAAAGGAAATGGATCCTATGACTATTAACCAAACTCAGATGCAGTTATTACCAACTTTGTCAGTAAATTCCACCATAACAATTTTAATTTGTTTCAGAGTCTCTAATCCCAGTGTTTAAAATTTTAAGTGCTATGAATTGGAAATGTGAGGGAGACGTTTGCTTTTCATATTGTACTCTTATAATATACTAGTTTAATTTTTTTAATGCGCATACATACAATTACTCCCAAAATGTCAATAATTAGTTTCATGAGAAAAACTAGGAAAATGCAAATCATTATATAAATAAGGTCATAATCATGTTTATTAACATTATTTCTCATTAAATGTATCAGGTATCGTTTTAAGTGATTTACATGTGAATGATTACGTATAGCCAAGCCAACCTAGATCCAGGGATATACCATATTTTCTAAGTTTTGTAAAATATGGTTAATGTAGATGTGTATCTGTCTGTCTTTTTTTCTTTTTTATGGCTGTACCCATGGCATATGGGAGTTCCCGGTCCAGGGATTGAATCTGAGCTGCAGCTGTGACCAACACTGCAGCCGAGGCAACACCAGATCTTTTAATCCACTGCACCCTGCTGGGAGTCAAATCCATCCTTCCTCAGTGACCTGAGCCACTGCAGTCAGATTCTTCACCCACTGCACCACAGCAGGAACTCCTGTCTATCTTTTTTTTAAAGCATTTATTTCATCTTGTTTTTTTCCTTTCTGCCTTTTCTATCCCACACCTGCTAAGCCCATCCCACTTACTTATTTCTGTATAAACTTTATTTTTGAAGAAGAAAAGAAAAACTTTGCTATTTAAATATTATTCTGCAGTACGTCAGATATTTTACAATTTAATTTTTATTTTATCTTGGCATATAGTGACTGGATCACCAATGTTGTGTTAGTTTCAGGTGTAACGCAAAGTGATTTCATTATACATACACATATATCCGCTCTTTTTCAGAATCTTCCTCTAGATTATTGCAGAATATTGAGTAGAGTTCAATGTGCTATACAGTAGGTCCATGCCGATTATCTCTTTCGTATATAAGAGTGTGTAGATGTTAACCCTAGCTTCCTAATTTATCCCTCCCCCAACTTTTGCCTTTGGTGACCCTGTTTGCTTTCTCTGTCTGTGAGTCTGTTTCTGTCTTGTAAATGTGTTCATTTGTATAATTCTTTTAGATTCCATGTATAAATGATATCATATAATTAATTGTCTTTGTCTGACTGGCTTTACATAGTATGATAATCTCTAGGTCCATCCATGTGGCTGAAAATGGTATTTTTTTAAATTTTTTTATGGCTATATATAATCCACAGTCTATATATATCACATCTTCTTTATCCACTCTTTTGTCAGTGAACATTGAGGTTGCTCCCATGTCTTAGCTACGGTAAATAGTGCTGGAGTGAACATTGGGGTGCATATATCTTTTCAAATTATGGCTTTCTTTTCATATATGCCCAGGAGTGGGGTTCCTGGATCTTATGGTAGTTCTATTTTTAGTTTTTTAAGGAACTTCCATAATGTTCTCCACAGTGGTTTCATGAATTTACATTTCCACCATCAGCGTAGTAGGATTCCCTTTTCTCCACATCCCCTCCAGCTTTTATATTTGTGTACTTTTTGATGATGACCACTCTACCTGGTGTAAGGTGATAGATACCTCATTGTAGTTTTGATTTACATTTCTCCAGTAATTAGCAATGTTGAACATTTTTTTGTGTGCTTTTTGGCCATCTGTACATCTTCTTTGGAGAAATGTCTATTTACATCTTCTTCCCTTTTTAATAAGATCGTTTGTTTTTTTTTTTTTTTAATATTGAGCTGCATCAACTCTCTGTATATTTTGGAGTTTAATCCCTTGTCAGTCACTTCATTTGCAAATATTTTCTCCCATTCTGCATGTTGTCTTTCATTTTTAAAAGTGTTTCCTTTGCTGAGCAAAAGATTTTAAGTTTAATTGGGTCCTGTTTGTTTGTTTTTATTTTACTTACTCCAGGTGATGGTTCCAAAAAGATATTACTGCAATTTATGTCAAAGAGTGCTCTCCCTATGTTTTCCTCTAAGAGTTTTATAGTATCCAGCCTTATATTTAGGTCTTTAATCCACTTGGAGTTTCTGGTTGCATATGGTGTTATACAGTGTGCTAATTTCATTCTTTTACATGTAGCCATCCTGTTTTCCCAGCACCACTTACTGAAGAGGCTGTCTTTTCTCCATTGTATATTCTTGTCTCCTTTGTCATAAGTTAGTTGACCGTAGGTGTCACCTGGACTTTATTGTGGGTGTGTGGGTTTATTTCTGGACTTTCTATCCTGTCTCACTGAGCTACATTTATTTTTTCTGTCAGTACCATACTGTTTTGATGACTGCAGCTTTGTAGTATAGTCTGAAGTCAGGGATCCTGATACCTCCTGCTGCATTTTTCTTTCTCAGGATTGCTTTGGCTATGGGGGATCTTTTTGTGTTTCATACAAATTTTAAAATATTTTGTCCTAGTTCTGTGAAAAATGTCATTAGTAATTTGATAGGTATATAGGTATATCTGAATCCGTGGTACACACACATTTGGTCCCTCTTTCCCTGATCACAAAACCCACCCCTGGTACCACAGATGTTGCGCTTCATTTTTTATGCAGAATACACACTCTGCCAGATATACCCAGAGAAATCTAAATGTATCTTAGACTGACTCCAGTTGAGGGTCTCCTTGTATTAGGATTAAAAAAAGAAGTGAAAGAGGGAGGGAGGGAGGGAAAGAGGGAGGAAAAGAAAGGAGGCAGGATGGAGAGAGAGGAGGAGAAATTTTTATTTTAAGAAATTGGCTCAGATGATTGTGGGCACGTCCGAAATGTGAAATCTGTAGGGTAGGTCAGCAGGTACAAGAGTCAAGGAAGAGTTGAGATTGCAGTCTTGAATTTAAAATCCACAGGCACTCTAGCAGGCTGAAAAGTCAGTCAGAATTTTTACAACACAGTTTAGACGAAGATTTCTTCTTACTTGGGAAATCTCAGTCTTTGTTCTTAAGACCTTCAACTGATTAGATGAAGTCTACCCATATTATGAAGTGTGTTCTGCATTACTTAAAGTTGACAGATTATAAATGTTAATCCCATTTTAAATATACCTTCACAGCAACATGTAGGCTTTGACCCCATAAGTGGACAACATAGCCTACCCAAAGTGACACATAAAACTAATCATCACAGATACACTATTTTTAAAAATCATCGGTAAAATATTTATTCAGAGAAAAAAGTCAGACACTGTTCATAGTGTGAATACCTGTAACATGGGTGTTTTTCCTGACATAATGTCAATTGAGTATTCTTTGAAAATTACTGTTTTAAAAAAGAAAACCCTGTGATTCTATGGAAATGATTCAGATAGACAATATAGTAGAAGTCTTTTAATGGACCAAACTACGTCTGGCTGTGACACTGAAGGCTTCATCAGCTTCTCAAAATTCAGTGGTTGCTTCTGATGCTTTGTATTTTCACAAGCTGACATAGAAACATAATTTTAATGAGATATGTATATACCCCTAAGATTATAATTTGAAGTTTTGGGAACTGTTGAACTTAAGTTAAAATGTGTTCTTAATTGTAAACTGTGCTCGTTTTACACATTCTTTTGTCATACACAGAAAAAAATTGTTTAGAATTCCATTCCACATTAAATTGCAAGAGCATTTTATGATGAATCAAACAGGTGATCCTCTCCAAGTCTCTTAACTACTGGAGCAAATTTCCAAGAAGTAAAAAAACTTTTATCACAATATCCCGAATGCCAGGTTTTCTTAGAAAAATAAACATTCAGTAGAAACTTTAGCCTTCCAGAACATCTAGCACAAACATCTGTAAAGAGACAGATGAAGAAACCAAGAGACACTGAGGGCAAGTGTTTTGCCCACGTTCACGCAGACAGCTAATGGCAGAACCAGAACTAGGCAAAGATTTCCTAACCTCCAGCTTCATTATATGTGGATCTGTTTCATCATCATACAAAGTTATCGGCCTGGAACCCAGTGGTCTTTCTTCTCTGGCCCCAACCTGTCTTTCTAGCATTAGTTCCTTTAATTCTTTCATATGCCCTGCATCTGAGCTAAACTGAACTTTGTTAACCTAAGCCAAATATTTCTCACCAAGCTTGTATTGAATTATTCTGCAACAATGCCTTTTTCCAACCCTCTCACTGAGGATGTCTTCTCCCTCTCTCTCCACTGCTTTAAAACCAATTTAAATGCTATTTCCTTTTTGATAGGTAATGGATGTATGGAGATAGATAGATGGATAGATAGATAGATAAATAGACAGAATCTCAAAATTTTGCAGATCTCAATCTGAGAATTATATAAATAATTCTCATTAGTTCTAAGACTAATTATATAAATAATTATATATTTATATAATCATGAATTATATAAATAATTCTCATTAGTTCTAAGACTCTTATCTCACTTGTTGATTTCTCTCACCTTGAGTATACGATCTCTGCCTCCTGCAAGCCAACCTACATGCATTATTAAGGAATGTGATGATAGCAAATATCCCCCTGAGTTTGGGAGAACATTTGTAAGTTTTATATGAAATTTTTAGCTAAGTTATCTGGCTTAAGTTTTTAAGATGGTATTCTTAGAAGGTTAAATGTTATCTCGATTCTCTCTCCATGGTTTGTGAGTTAAAAGCATTTATGAACTTTGAAAACCAGATGCTGACTTCCTAATTCTGTTTCTTACTGCCCAGAGGTAAAGTAAAGAGTGGGTGGGATGTTAGTGCATGGCGGAGAGAGGGGGCTGATGCTGCTCTAGGGGTGTGTTATTATAAAAGGAACCAAGAAAGACAACCTTGTGCTAAATATACCTTAAGTTATTGCAAAGCAAATATTAGGGATGCTCAGAAATCCAGACTAGGAGACAGCTGGCTAAGAATGCTGTCAGCCTAAGGAGTTTTACATGGAAGGCTTTTGTTCTAACCAGCCAGGGAAAACAAGGAAAATGAGGAAGAATAGTCCCTCCTTATCACAACTGACAGACAAACTAGTAACAGACAGCTCCCAGCAGGCTGGGCTCCCCCACCACATGCCAGCTGCTGCTGTCCTGATGGAAGAAACAGGTTTTCCTCTCTTTATATCCAGTTGTCTTACTGCAATGAAGTTTTTACTCTTCAACCATCAGGAGTGTCCAAAATATCAGGGGTCATAAGGGGATGCCTGTAAGACGTATCCTTGTTCTCAAATTGTGTGTGACATTGTGAATACGTGTGCCTGGGATACGGATGTTCACCAGAGAGGTTGGTACAAAGGGCCGCTAGATAGAGTGTAAATGATGCACATGTGGGGGAGAATCAAAAGATGCTTTGTGAATAATATAAACTTTGAACAGGACTTGGATGAAAGGGAGGGATATGGATTTCTCTGATGGAGTGGAAAATATGGTGAGTGCAAATAGAAAATGTTTGCAGTTTAGGAAGACAGTTTGGGTGTGGCTTTACACCTGAGGACAAAATGATTCCAGCTCTGAAAAGCAGTTTGAAAGCACAGGACTGGACATTGGTTGTGGTTCATTGCTCAGCTGGCCAACGAGAAGGGTGTTGGAAGTTAAGTTCTGTGACAAGCAGAAGAGCGATGACATTCAGACTTTAAAAAGCCTCCATTTTTATTAATTAGAAGGTCAAAAATCTGATTTTTCTAGAAGCAAAAGGCTGAGCAGACAGTCGGGGAGCAAGGGCTATACACTGGCAGAGACGAATGCGCGCTGACTTGCCACTGCACTCTGGCATAGCTCATTGCTTTCCAGGCATCTGTGGAAAACACACTGCTTACAGGTCTGCTGCCTAAGATGTGTTCTCACTGACCCACAACCTAGCACTGATTTTCAAGTTGGAATACCAATGGCAGAAGGAGCTGTGCTCAGTAACCACCCAGATGGTTCCCACATTTTTTTTTATTTTATTTTTTCTTTTTTGTCTGCCCTGCAGCATATGAATTTCCCAGGCCAGGTATTAGATCTGATGGCAACCCCGGATCCTTAACCCACTGTGCTTAGGCCGGGATGGAACCTATCTATGTCCCAGGACTCCAGAGACACTACAGATCCCATTGCACCACAGCAGGAACTCTGATTCCCAAGTTTTTAAACATCCAGGTGATAATTTATGGCATAATGCACAGGAAGGAGTGGGGGAAATCAGGAAAACGGCTGTATTTTTCTTTTGTGAAATGATAGTAGGAAGTCCTCAGAAAAAAAGGACTAGAGACCATGCATCAGATAATAAAGAAGCCAAAACTGCTTTCTAATTTTCTGAAGGGAGAAACCAAGAAGAAGATACAAATTCCTCAGTTTACACCAGGAGTTAAAGGAAAATCATTGCCTGCTTATTGGTTCATTTTGTAAATTGAGATCAATGACATTCTCCCAACAACAGCATGAAATCAATCGTAAAATAGCATATAATTCATGGCCAGTATTGTAAATTATAGTTTGCTTGACAGTAGTCGGTAAGGTTTCCATGCACTGGGATGCGTTTCCTTCTAACACGTCTCAGGATAATGCCTGTGGATCCATTTCTAATTCATATTAGAGTGATCTGTTTTTCCCTGTCCACAACTCCCTGTGTTTGATCTTGTGTAAATGATGCAGTCAAGCAAATGGGAAACAGGATGTTGGTGCTGAGGGACCCTGACAAACAGTGGCCTTCTGTTTTTAAGGATCCCATATCTTGCATTTACTGCCTCAGATGTGTGTACATACCTGCGATGGTTTGAGTCCATTGATCCATTACATTGCCCTTGAAAGACCTAATCAGATCTGTACAGACATATTACCAAATCAGCTGCAGTCAGGGAGGGAAGAGAAGCATCAACACATCCTCTTTGCTTTAAATTTTAAATCGGTGGCTTTGTTTATGGCTTCACCCCTGAAGAATGCCTTCTGCCTGCTTCCCCCGGAATCCTCTTTTTTCACTGTTTTAGTTAGTTATTATTTTTTTTTTAAATCTCCCTTTTTCACACAGTGACTCCTCCACCCTCCCCCACCCCCACCTGATGCTGCCTCCTCTTTTCTTTCTCTAATTTCCCTGTCCCTTGTCCTGGCCGTCTCCTCCCATTTTACCAGGGATTTCCCAATCAGGTCACCTGTGCAGCTCTTTCCACCCTGTATCACGTTAGCTTCTAGTCCCTTCTTTTTTTCATGCCTCATTATTCAAAGGACACTGGTGACACTTCATCTTCTTATGGAAATACATTGAGAATAATCCACTTTGGGGTGGACAGGACAGGCATAAAAATGACTTGGAAGTCAAGAAAGCTATTTAATCAGGCTGGCTTTCTTCTGTACTATAGAGTTGATAGTTTTTTAAATTTTCAGAATCCAAAGAAAATCCTCACTTCCTAGGGTAGTAAAAGTAGAGCCATCGGATTTCCCAAACCAGATATGTGGCCTAACAGATTATTTCTTTTTTGGGGGGGGGAGAATTAATTTATCTTTAACAAATTGGAGGAAATATTAATTCTGCATAGGTTTGAAAATCTTGGCTGTGTGGTCCTCAGAAGCATAAATGAAGTGCCAGTTGCACATGGAACCTTTATAAATCTCAGTCGATAAGACACCCATCCATAGCTCAATTTCTGTGCATATCTGTCTTTATTTTTATAGCTTGGCTTAATATCTGACTTTACTCTCATACAGTTTAGTTATTAGTCAATAAACCACAGTCACTCTCAAGGGTCCCCCACCCACCCACCCTGTAGATGGTGTGAAAACTTCCAGGGTCTTATATGGTTTCTTGGCATTTAGAGTGTGGCCCTTCAGGGTGCTTTCCTCCTGTATGCAAAGGGATCACTCTTGAGATAACCCCTCAGATCTAGTAGATCTTTTTACTACTTCATTACCACATTGGGAAACAGAAATCAGGCAGTGTTTCCTGTGGCCCCACCTGCCCACATCCACCAAGGTCTTTTCTTTGACTGGCGTCTGTCTCCCCCCAAGACTCTACCTTGACCACAGATGTTAGAGGTGAGAGCCCTCCCCCCAAGAGTCTGCACATGTATTTCTCCTTCCTTCTGCCTTTAGCCCAATCAATATGTGGAATCTGAGGTGGGGAAGTGATGGAGGGTCTATGCACTTCTTATTTCTCCCCAACATTGTATCTGAACCTCACGTCCTCTCTCTTCCCCCTCTGTCCAGGAGGGTTTTTTCCTGCCTTCTGACCAGACACATTCTGTCTTTAAAGAGTACCTATTTTATTGATAGATTCTGAACTTGTAATTTAATTGAGAGAAACTTAAATGAGGGAAAGACAAAGGGTCAGAGGTAGGGAAGAGCAGAAGAAAAAAAGGACATAGGTTATTAGGACAACCACATTGATCTCAGCTCCCACAGCACAGACAACAATTGGGGGTTTAGAGGAGGAAGCTGTACCTAAGAGCTCCAACTTTAGCCCCCACTTGCTTCTTCCAGAGAATTAGCCAAACCATGAGAGGAGAAAATAAAGACAATAAATACAATGAAGGGAGCAACTAGTAACATGACAATTATTGCTGAGGAGTGCCAAGGGTCCAGTTCAAATCAGAAAACCTAAAATTATACTAGATTCTTTTTACTATGTTCAGCAATGCCTCTCAATCACATCTTAGAGCTAATGCTTCTGTATTAGAGAAATAAGATGATGAAATTTATCCACAGCTAGGAATTGGGAAAGCAGATATAGAAGAGAATTGAGGAAGTAGAAAACTCTAGGGACCCAGAGAGTATGGCTTTGAAATGGATGATCAAAGGTTATAGCAAGAAAAAACACAAATGTTCCAATACTCTGGAAATAAGAAGATAAAAGAGGCTGAACATTTTGTGGGGGCAAAGGAGTGATTGTGTTGATGTGATAAGCAGAAGAGGTGGGAATTCACCAGTTTGTGGTCAAGAGAGGGCAGCTTTTAGATTAAGAATCTTGGAAATATTTCCAAAGATGATCAAGGAGTGGGTATAACTCGGCAGCACATTGAATAAATGAAGCAGAAGTGAAGGGCATTACATTTGAGGAAGTTAAAGTGAAGCCAGATTCAGAGATGAGTCATCCATGAGGATGTTGGAGCTGCCAAAAAAGGGATTATGATTGAAAAGAAAAGTGAGCCAATGCTGAAGTCATTGAGGGAAGGAGAAGTATGATGTAGGATGTGTAATAGGGCATGTGTCAAATATGTCTTGGGCACACATTTCCTTAAATAATGAATTGATATTGGTAAACCCTGCCTGTCTCTTCTCCACCTAATATATGCATGTATATCACAGAATTTGAAAAATATATGTAACCAAAAAATTAAATTTAAGTCATCTATACAACCTCCCCTTGAGAAAACCATTGTTAATAATTTTGGTATATCTCTGTCCTCTTTTTTTTTTCCATGAAGTGTTCATGTTTGGGAACTATGTTTTGCCATTCCAACAAGTACAGCTTCTCCTTTTTCTTGTCTTTCAATAGCAAATCACCTTCATCTCTCAATTACATTTGTTGGATGAATTGCATTCAATAGATTCTTGGTGATTTTTAGATATTACTCTATTTCTGAGAACAGATGGCAATCTGGGTTAGGAGCACCGATAGACATCTTCCTCTGGTCTTGCCCATTCATTTACTCCACAAACAAAGCTGTGCAAATTGGATCTCACCAATCCTGGAGTTTGTTTGATGAACACAAAAGAAAATATCTTTCTGTATGTGAAGAGTTTCCCTTCTCCTGGGAAGGATATAAGGTCAAGAAACAAATGACAAGGCAAATTCTGACATGTTTCTGGTAATTATGATAAGTGACTAAACAAGGAGATATGACAGAATATCTGGGGGTGGCCACACTGTTAGATGATCAAGAAAGATCACTCAGAGGAGGATGAGCCTAAAGAATGAGACAAATTCAGCCAAGTGAAAAGTAGGAGAAAACTGGCCCCAGGCAGCTTTTGCAGCTCCAGGCAGCTTCTCCAACCCAGTATCCTAGAGCATTCATGCAAACCCAAGGCCCCAGCTCACCCCTGCACTAGGCTCCCATGGCCTCATGTGACTCCTTCAATTACAGATGTCTTCCTCAGATCCAGGCTCTCAGGAGGTCCCCAGGAAACCAGGCCATTGGCCACCCAGGTTCCAGCCAGTTCCAATGGCCACAGATAGCTCCCATGTACCAGATTCAACCTCTGTAGCCCCAGTTTTAAGTCCAACTTCCGCACATCCCCAGGCCTTTGGCCCAACCATGTGCAAGACCAGCTCCTGCAGACACAACCTCCAAGTCAGCTTCTGAGGTCCCAAATCAAAGGCCAACTCTGGTAGTTCCAGGTCCAGGCTTGTCCTAGATCCAAGCCAGTCCTCATGTCCTCAAGCTCCAAGTCAGATCTCACAATAACTGGCTCCTAGAATAGCCAAATACTGGACCAGCCACTACAAGCCCAGATGTTGGACCCACCCAGTAGTCCAGTCCTAGGCACCTGGTTAATCGCCCAGGACCCAGGATCCATTACACATCATGTAGATACAGGTTGTAGGTGCCTCACTGTAGACTCAAGTGCCAGGCCTGCCCTAGCAAAACTGGGCTCAAGACTCAGCCCAATGAACTCAGGCACCAGCCTGTTCCCATGTAATCAAGGGATGAAGCTTTCTCAAATAGCATATACCGTAATCTATAGGATCATGAATAATCAAGGAAATATGACACCACCAAAGGAAACCAATAAAACTCTCATGACTAACCCTAAGCAAGTGGAGATCTATGAATATTGATAAAGAGTTCAGGATAATCCTCTTAAGGAAATACAGTGAACTACAAGAAAACAAAGATACACAACTAAATAAAATTAGGAAAATAATGTATGAACAAAATGGGAAGCTCAACATAGAAATAGAAACCACTTGAAAAAACAAACAGAAATCTTGAGTCAAAGAATATAAAAACTGAACGGAAAAAGTCAGTAGATTCAAGAGCAAATTCAATGAAGCCTAAGAATTTGTGAACTAGAAGACAGGTCATTTGAAATCATATAGTCAGAGAAGCAAAAGAAAAAAAAACTGAGTAAAAGAGAGTGAAGGAGGCTTACATGAATTATGGAACACAATTAAAAGAACCAATTTACACATCATTGGAATCCTAGGAAGAGAGGGAGAAAGGAGCAGAAAGCTTATTACAAGGAATAATAGCTGAGAACTTCCCTAATTTGGGGAGATATTTGGATGTTGAAGTTCATGAAGGTAGTAAGTCACCCCAAATATTCAAGCCAAACTGGTCTCCAAGACACATTACGATAAAACTGTCTAGAATCAAAGACAGTGAATTTTAAAACAAGAGGAAAAAAAATCTCAAAAATGAAAGAACTCCCATAAGTTTATCAGAGGATTTCTAGGCAGTAACTTTGCAAGTAAAGAGAGGGTAGAATGATATATTCAAAGTACTAAAAGAAAAAAAAAAGCCAACCAACAATATTTTCACCAGCAAAGTTGTCTTTCAGGAATGAAGGATACATAAAAACTTTCACAAAGAAACTACAGCTGGAGTTGATCACCTCCAGACTTGCCTTACACGAAATGAAGAAATAGAAAATTTGAACAGACCAATTGCTAGTAAGAAGATTGAAACAGTAATCAAAAACCTTGCAACAAAGAAAAGCTCAAGGCAAGATAATTTTCCTGGTGAATTCTACTGAACATTTAAAGAAGAAGTAACATGGGTCTTTCTCAAAGTCTTCCAAAAAACATGAAGAGAGGGAAAGATTCCCAAGCTCATTTTATAAGACCAACACTGCCCTGATACCCAAGCCAAATAAGGACACTACAGGAAGAGGAAATTATAGGGCAATACTCCTGATGTACAGATGCAGAATTTCTCAAGCAAAGAGTAGAACACCAAATTCAATGGCACATTAAAAGCCTCACACACCATGATCAAGTGGGATGGATCCCTGCGATTCAAAAATAGTTCACCATACATGCCAATCAATAAGTGTAACATTTCATTAATAATATAAAAATTTAAATCATATAAAAAATCTCAATAGATGCAGAAAAATCATTTGAAACAATCTAACAAGATAAATTTTTTCAACAAATTGGGTATAGAAGAAACATTCCTCAACATAATGAAGACTATGTATAATAAGTCCACAGCTAACATCATATTCAGTAGCAAAAAGCTAAAAGCATTTCCTTTAAAATCAGGAACAAGACAATGCTTTTATTCAACACAGTATTGGAAGTCCTAGCCAATGAAATCAGGAAACAAAAATAAATAAAAGGCATGCAAATAGGAATTTAAGGCATAAAATTACTTCTATTTGCAGAAGACGTGAAATTATATGGAAAATCCTAAAGACTCCACCAAAAAACTCTTGGAAAAGTAAACAAATTCAATCAAGTTGCCTGGTATAAAATCAACACATGAAAAGCAGTTGCATGCTTATATACCAAGAATGCTTATACTCTGCTCACTATAATCTATGCTCCACCCAACACCCAGTGTGATTTTCACAAAATCCATATCTGTCCATGCAACTGCTGTGTTCAGAATCCTCTTGTGGCTTTCTAAGTAGGTTCTCAGATTAAAACCCACAACCCATGCAAAGACCTACAAGGCTCATGTGATCTGGGCCTTTATTGTACCTCTGATGTTACCTCTTACTTCTTTCTGCCCAATTTGTTGTGCTCCAGCCATGGTAAACTTCTTGCTTTACCCACACCAGGTATATTCCCCCTTCCAAGCCTTTGCTCTGCATTTCCCCCTCTCCTGAAATTGGCCTTCACTCAGAATGCCCACAACTTTTACCATCACTCTTTCTTTGCCAAAAAGCCTTTGCCAGAAATATAATCTTGTTTGTGTGGGCTCCACTGACTCAATTTTTTTTCCTTCTTTCAGTTTTATTGACATATATTTGACATACAGCACTTCACAAGCTTAAGATGTGCAGCATAATGATTTGATTTACACATATTGTAAACTGATTTTGACAATAATTTTAGTTAACACTCCTGAGCACTCCTGATTATTCTTGCTCTGTTCTGTTTTCTATGGCACTTTTCATATCTTATAGAACTACAGGCCTTAAACCCTAGTCAGTATTCAATCTAAAGCCATGCTAATCTCCTAAAATTCATCAGCCTTCCCAAATTTCTCAATACCTTAAGTAGTTTAGGGGTAAAGTCTAACCAGGAATCGAAGACTTGACAAGATTGATATTTTCTACTTCAATCCTGGCTCACCTGTCATACTGGCCCTCTCTAGCAGTATGACCCTTTTAAGCAAACTCACCTCCTCATCTTAGTTTCCCCAAGTCCCAACCATAACATACATGGATGCTGCCCAATCTATGGAGAAGAAGATGCTATTAGAGTGGACTCCAGGCACAGACAGTAATCCTATAACTAATTACTTCAGGAAGCTACTGCCATTCAAGGCAGATATCCTGGGTAAGTTTCAGAATTCCATCGTCAAGGTCACCTTCAAAGCATGGAGCCTATAGTGTAAAAAAGAGTGGGGCATTCAGTGATAAGGAGATATTGTGCTATGGTGACACTATAATGATGCATTCTCACCCCACCAGCTCAAGATAACTAAGGACTCCCAAATATGCAAGTCGTTTCCAGCAAACACAAATACCAGGTCACTTTAGAATGCTATGATTTCTTCACCAGTCTCAAACTAGGTAGCTGAATCCCTGCCTCAACAAGCTAGAATGTAAGAAAGCAAGAAAACTGTTCCACCACAGAGTTCACTGGCCAAAGAACATTATAACATCCAGTCTGGTTTTTGGCTGACCAAGACACTCAGGTATGACTAAGAGAAAGTCTCATTCAGAATATTCCAAAGTCACTTGGAATCAGCCCTATGAAATGCTGTCTCCAGCTGCCACATATCCATTCAGAACAGATGGATATATTTTCATGTTTACATACGACAGCTTTGCCCTAATTGCACTGACTAACCATCAGGGATTTCCCCTTTCCTCTAGGCTCTCTGTCCTTTGAAACTGGATTTTGAGTCAAATCCCCAGCATCCCTTTCTCAGGAGTGCAAGGAATTCTGATAGATGGGAGAGATGGGAGGCTGAGGTCATCAGGTTCCTGAGAATCGGAAAGAGAAGACGATGAAAATAGGGACACAGCAGATATAATATATTAGCAGACACATTGTACTTTTGGCCAAGATTGGACCTACCAGTAGGACCTGTTTTGTTTTGGGTTTTTTGGTATGAAGTTTTTCCACAGTAAATAGTTTAAGCTCTTCATTGCGTCTGAGTCCACTGTTTCCTAATTTTTAACTTGGTAAGTTTCATAGAATGTTTTTCCAAATGAGGCCACCCCAGTTCCATCTGACTTGTGCATACATGGTGTAGCTGTTCCTGCCATCCCTCAGAGGTCCCAGTTCCATCTGACTTATGCATACATGGCGTAGCTGTTCCTGCCATCTTTCAGAGGTCCCTGGCAAGGCCATGCTCTTTTCATACCAACTTCAAATTGCCTTCACCACTTCCTTCTAACCCCATTTTCTGGGGGTGCCTCCACCTCAACTTGGTACTATTGAGTTCCTGTAGGATAAATTTGTGAAGCAAAGAAGCCTTAATCATAAAGCATTGCCAGTCTCTTCTTGATCATCACTTTTTGTTCTAGAGTAACTATATTTAGTATAAAAAAATTTTGCTTTTATTCTGATGATCTACATATTGAATCAACTGATTATACTTTGCATGAAAATCAGTATTCTTTTCCCAGTTTATTTTTGCTATCAGTGCAGTGCAAAATCTATTTCCCTGAAGTACGTTGCATTTCATTCATCTGTTAAAAGGTGAAATTATAATGCTTCAAGGTCAATGATCTTTAAGAAGATGGGTTGCTTCCATTGTAACTACCTTATTTCAAAAATATTCCAGAAAAGAATGATTTTTTTTCTAGCAGTATAAAAGTGTGAACTGTGTTTAAATCTTGGTAAAGTTGACTCAGCTTTGCTTAGATTCGTTCAACAAAATAACTGTTGATAACTTTATAAATGAAGTGTCCAGGGTATTTCAGAATTGAATTAATAAATTATAGACTACTTTCTTCTCATGCGAGAGAATATGGGACTTATTAGACAGATAGGTATAAAGTACTAAGCAAGCTCAGCAGAGGGAGAGATTATTACTGACTAGGGTACTCTCCTCTCTCTTGATCATCTTTCATACCTAGCTCAACTATATCTTGATCATCTCATTCATTAATTCTTTCTTAATTTATCCAAACATATATTCAATCCTACAGTGCACCAGGCATTGTGCTAGATATTGAGGATCCAGAATGAATATAGCACCCTTAGAATGTTCAGTCCAATGAATCAGAGAGTCATGCAAACAAATAATTATTACAGTGTGGTAAGTGCTATGCTAACGGTATGCACAAAACCCTGTGAGATGAAGATGAGGATAATAGCTCCACTTTGTGCTAGAGGTCACTGGCACTATGTGTTAGGGAAATCTTCCAAAAGAAATTGGCATTTGCACTGAGCCTGGAAGAATTGAAGGTCAAATAATAGGTAGTAGGTCAGGTGGACAGGAGAAGAAAGGAATTCAGCAAAAGGAATTACAAGAGCAAAGCTACACATTTGCATTTCAAAAGCAAGTCCTGTTGTCTTCAAATATGCTTTAAAAATAATTTAAATGTCTCATTCATTTTTTAACAGAGCCCTTGAACTAACTCTAAACTCAGAAAATGATTTACCTGGTCACAGTCAATCAAGGCAACAGTCAAATTGCTAACAGAAAAAAGTTAAACCAAGAGTTTGACTGATACTGGTCTATTTAAAAATAACAGCGTTTTTAAAGGATAAAAGAGTCTATATTTTATTGCTATTGATTTTTATGACTATTGATTCTTATTTTAAGCTTTAACAGTTCTAAGAAGTAGGAAAGTAGAAGATAAGTGAGATCCAAATAAAAAATATGATGATAAATAAATTCTTGTTTCCCTCCCCCCCTAGATTTAGCGGCATTTACGCCCCACCAGTTTCTACTTAGTGCCTGTACACGTGTGGGATGTACAAATAGTTCCATGGTCACACTGTCCACAGCACAGCTGCCACCAGAACGTGTGGATCCCCCGATTCTGACCATCCTGGATTCTAGAACTATATACGTACAGTAAGTAGAAATGTCACTGTCACACACCAGTTCCTGCAAGAATCCCAGTGAGTTCAATCAAGGGAAAGGTTTGTGACAGAAAATTAATTTTATTGTGATTAAATGCATAGAAGTGATTAGTTCAGTGGTTCTGGGAACCTTTGATTATCACTTGCCAACTTAATTTCCATTTTGTCTTTATGCAATCAGGCTGAGCTACACATGTATGCAGATTCTGTGCAAACTTCAGTAAGGGAAAAACTGACCGTTTACATGATGGCCTTGGGTTTTTCATATGTGAGGCATTATTTGCCATCATTTGGAATAAGAGAGTATAAATATATTTTTTTCTTTTTGAAAAAATAGGATTGTCCTGTTCCCATGCAGGTTAAGTCAGAAAGAAGCTGTCATATATTGGCAAGTTCAGATTATTTTTGATATTAGTGGTTGTTATCCATTTCCTAATCCATGATTTGATTCACTTCATCCTGAATTAAAACTGAATAGACCTCTCTTCCCACCAAATAATACCTGTTTACATTCATCACTCTTGGTCTCAGTTTGAACTGAATAAATTATGATATTTATTTAAGCTGAAAAACATTGATTCATATCCCATTGTTCCAAGTCTAAACTCTCCTATTGGTTTTCCTGAGCCCACTTTACTGACATTAAAAGATTTCTCACCACTCTAATTATTTCTCAGTTTCCCAATTTCTGTCTATTCCATGACTTGTCCTGCTTATTCCCACTGACACCTCATAGCCCTGATCTGGAATATCCTCTACTTTTCCTTCTGCCTCCCAAATCCTGTCGATGTATTATGTATCCAATCTAATGTAGCTGGGTGGTGTGTCACCTTAGTCAAGTTCTGTTTATCTACTTCAGCCTCCTTCTAGTCCTCACCTATTCTGTATTCTGTACTTGCTTATTAACTCTAGGTTAGATGGCTGCATTTATTTCAAGACAGTTATGACTTAAAAACTAGGTAATTCTCTCCCTCTCATTTCTCAGAAGATCTCAGACATTCTGCTTCTCCCAATTTTTGTTCTGTGGTGCAAGTTCAAAGTCAGGTGCGCACTCATATAATTTTGTATTGTTAGCTAATTAAAATTATATGTAGCTAGAGAGCAGTCACTGTGTCATATTTTTATACTATTCAGAATAGAGCTTTAGCAGCTACTTTTTTTTAAGTGAATCACTTTTGAGCTCTCGGTGTGTTACTTTACATAAATAACATACAACCAAGTTCACATGTATCCTTTAAAAATCCTGCACATTTCAGATTTGACTTGAACGTATGATGATAATAATGCTATATTTTTCCATTCCCAGGTGGAAACAACCAAGAAAAGTAAATGGAATTCTGGAGCGCTATGTATTATATATTTCAAATCACACGCATGATTTTACCATTTGGGATGTCATCTATAACAGCACAGAACTTTTTCAGGATCACATGCTACAAAACCTCTTCCCTGGTACTAAATATCTCATCAAGCTAGGAGTAAGTTCACTTTACTTTTTTCATTTTCTCTGTCTGTATCCCTTCCCTTGCTGCTTCCCTTTCTTTTGTCTCATCTTCTCTCCATCCTTCACTTAAAAACAAAGTCTCACGTATTGTTATTTATGTTGAAAACTCACCTCACATACAAAACAAAAATCCTGCTGATCTGCTACTACGTATTTATTTCATGCTCTGCAAAAATGACAGAATAACAAGCTGAATCAGTAGATTTCTCCAAATCTAAATTGGGATGATCAGAAATTATTTCTTTTTAGTTATTTGCACAATATCATAATCGTTGAGGGCTTTTTGAAAGAAAAAAAAAGTGCTTGGATTATTAAGGTTATTTCCCCCTAGAAATGGTATCATTGAGAACAAGGCACAGTATGAAAATGTAGGTCTTATATCTTTAAATGAAGGTTTAAATGACCCCCAAATAGTCCTGATTATTATTATGTTCTGGTTTACATTACACTTCTATCTTGAGAGAAAGTCTCTTAATAAAACCCTGGAATCAACACAGTTCAGGCAGGCAATAGCATTTTTTTTTAATGCAAAATAGCACTTTTCCACAAAGGTCTTTTAAAAGACCTTGATATTACTGTGGAATTTATACTCAGTAGTTCCTTTTGTTTTTTTGATGAAATATAATCTTTTTTAAGTTTAATAGCACATCTGAAAATAACTGAATATAAACATGAGATTGTCCCTATTTGTTTTAAACACACTCTTCATTTTATAGCAATACCTATATAAGGATATTTGCTTTGATAAATGCCATAGAAAATATTCTGCTCTTGATTATGAATAAATTTACATTTATGTAGACACTGTGTATGCATTCATTTTACTTAACATGCTCTTGAATGCTCTAAATATTATACCACGAGAAAATAAACTACATTCAACTGTTGCTAACTGTCTGACCTGACACCACAAAACAAGGGCAATCAGACAGTGTTAAGACTCCTGTTCAGCACAGGCTCCATGTGCCTCGGTGTTCAGCACCCAGATGGGTTTGTGAATCAGCAAGTCGATTACTTAGTTTTATTACCCAAGATATAGGAAGTGTATTAACTTCATTTTCAAAAGCTAATAACCAAAGTCCACACTAGTTTCAAGACCAGTCATGTCAAATAAGAAAAAAATCCCTATTGCTTAGAAGCAACTGAAATTAAACAGAAATTATGGTGCTCTTGGTTTGTGTTAGAAGGAGGCAGATGATGTGAAGCAAAGGTCTACTTTCAAGGCCATTTTTAGGATATTCTTTGATGTCCACGAAAATCTATGTGAATCTCCAATATTTTATAAATCTGCAATAGCTTGAGAAATGCACTAGATTTGGAGTATTTGGGGAGTAGATTAGGAGTTTGCTCTCCTGAGTTTTAGCTCAGATTTTGCCACTCACTGAGTGACCTAAAACAAATTCACTTAATTGCACTGAGTCTTATGTTCTTCAGGCCTAAAATTAGGACTTTGAATTAAGTGATTTTGGATGTTTCTTTCAACCCTAAAACTCTGTGATGCTAAAAAGGTGACCCCAGACAATATTCTGTGGCGTCCAACAAGACCTGTCAGCCACTGAATAATGTTGATGCAGACGTCATAAAGATGTGGAAGTCTTTGCCCTAACTTTTGTTAGGAAAATAAATTTGTTCATATCGTTTTCGACTTCACTGTATTTATTAGGGCAGAAAATACACCGATATATTTTCAGGAAGTATCCAACTAAAATGTTTTTTGCTTTAACTCTGTTAACCAGTAAATTAAATGAACCAGAACATTTTAGGTTCATCTTGGTTAATTGAGGGATTAGTGTATATTTCACAGTTTCAACATAATAACTGGTTTTCAAGGTCATTAGATTAATAGATGGAGATCAGGTTCTCAGCCAAGTGGTGTTGCCTTTGCAGATAGTCTTAGCATGTGGCCTAAGTGCTGGGAAACAAAACATACAGATAACAAAACCTTTAGGCAGGCATTAGAGGGAAATACATAGGAATTGCATATGATTTGCTCCAGACTGGAGCAGGCATGTTATTTCACATGGCTTCATTTCATGTTTCCTGTAGTTTCATAAATTTCTGAAGGGTAGAAACTGCATCTTTCCAAGTTGTATCTGTAGAGTTAAGTGCGGTGTATGAGAACTGGACTCTCACAAACAATTCTTGAATGAATAAATGAATGAATGAACACGGAGTATATCTATTTCATACAGAACCTCAGACTCCTGACATGAATCAAATAACTTGCTGCAAAATGTCAGAGCCAGGGACCACGCTGTTCCAAATACATGCTCTTTCTACTGGATGAAACAGCATAATGAATGGCTCCACTCAGCAAATGGCATTGAGAAGTGTGATAGTTTCTGGTAAAGATAAGAAGTCAGTAAATAATGAAGATAATAAGACAGACAGGTATCAAGATAGGTATGGTTTGATAATATTCATATCACTGCTAGCTGTTTGCTTCTTGATGGATTAAGCAGTATGTTAAGTGCTAAATATATTTCCTGGAAAAGATTATAGGAAATGATGAGCTTTACCTTTAAAAAAAAAATTATTTCCAGAGTGCTCATCATGACTCAGTGGTTAATGAACCTGACTATCATCCATGAGAACGCAGGTTCGATCCCTGGTCTCTCTCAGTGGGTTAAGGATCCAGCATTGCTGTGAACTGTGGTGTAAATCGCAGATTCCACTTGGATCCCTCATTGCTGTGGCTGTGGCCTAGGCCAGCAGCTACAGCTCTGATTTGACCCCTAGCCTGGGAACCTCCATATGCTGTGGGTGCAGCCCTAAAAAGACAAAAAGGCAAAAAATAATAATAATAATTTCTAAATAACATGGTCTTGGTCTTTTTCTTCATACTTGAGAATATGCTGCATTTTTAACATCATGAGACCCTACCTAATCTGAAAACAAACTATTGGAAAAGAGAATGCTAGTTTTGGATGTTCTTGACAGTCATGATATCAAAAATAATTGATATAGTTTTATTAGTTACACATTTTATTCTACCAATTTTTTTTTTGTCTTTTCTAGGGCCACACCCGCGGCATATGGAGGTTCCCAGGCTAGGGGTCAAATTGGAGCTGTAGCCACCGGCCTACGCCAGAGCCACAGCAACTCAGGATCCGAGCCGCGTCTGCGACCTACACCACAGCTCACAGCAACACCAGATCCTTAACCCACTGAGCAAGGCCAGGGATCAAACCTGCCCTCATGGTACCTAGTTGGATTCATTAACCACTGTGCCACAACGGGAACTCCTATTGTGACAAAACTGAATCTCCTATTTGGACCAGCTACTCACTGAGGTAGTAGTGTGACTTCTCAATTTAAAAAACAAAAGCAGGAGTTCCCGTCATGGCACAGCGAAAATGAATCCGACTAGGAACCATGAGGTTGCAGGTTCCATCCCTGGCCTCGCTTAGTGGGTTAAGGACCCGTCATTGCTGTGGCTGTGGTGTAGGTCGCAGATGCGGCTCAGATCTGGCATTGCTATGGCTGTACTGTAGGCCAGCAGTTGTAGCTCTGATTGGACCCCTAGCCTGGGAACCTACATATGCCACTGATGTGGCCCTGAAAAGACAGAAAAAGACAAAAAAACAAACAAAAAACAAAAATAAAAACATCGTTGTAATTGATAAAAGCCGTAGGAAATGGGTGGAAACCCCTTATTATTTTAATTGCTCAGAGGCTTTCAAAGACCTTACCATTTCATGAAGACAGCATTGATCCATCCCACTATTTTGTTTTTCCAAAGTAGAATTTTAAACAGCATTCAGTTGCATTCAATGCAGTGGCCTCTGGTGCTGGCAGGCCAAATAAGATACTGATTGGCTCACTTTCATTTAGATGATATCAGTTAGATTAGACCAACCAGAAGCAACTTTAAGAACACTTATTTCCTTATTGAGGGCACTACGATGCTGCACTGCTCACTTAGCACCTCTAAATGCATGCAAAAAGAATGTGGAAAAAAAGAACAAAAATAAAATATTTTGCAGGTAATTCTGTTGTTTCAGCAGCCCCTTTGTAAATTCAGTTTACAAGAAAAATTCTCTCATAAATGCCTTGGCTTCTTAAGAGGCTTTATATCAAGCTTGCTAGTTTGGGTCTCTGATGATACAGCCCAATGAACAGTCCTTCCAAACCAGAGGGTGTCTTCATCAGTCCCAGAATTCTCTATTCCCAAATTCTCAAAGTGAAATTTAATTCACACTCAGTTTTAATTATATAATAAATCTATCTATTTATATACATAATTTAAATATATTTATATATAATAGTAAATATATATATTTAAATATATAGTACAAGTATGAGAGAGAAATGTAGAGAGGGAGTATATGTAGTATTTCTTGGGAAGAGTTGGTAGGGAGAAATTCTTAGGCCATGAATAAGAAAAGCAAAAGTGACAAATAGACTATTATTAGGATTAAATCCCAGTGTGGTGTGAGTTTCTTAGTAACATGCTGCAACATTTTTTCCCTTCCTAAGGGGAAAAAAAAATCTAGGAAAGCAAGTGGACAGGTTTATCTCTCTCTAAGGGCTAGAAAGAATGCTCCGTTGTCCATTTTCCTTTGATAACTCATCTGTCCCATGTGGCTTCTTTCCTGGCTATGGTTTCTGGTGGACTTTTAGTACGTTGGACATGTATTAATTTTTCTGTTTCAGTGTTCAGGGAGTTGTTTCTTGAGCTGACAGCGATATGTCCTAGAGCCTGGAATCACAAGCTCAATTGATTTCTCTTTATTTGGAAAGATTCCGTTTTCAGGAGGAGTCTGGTTTATCTCTTACATAGATATGCATGCGCCACAGCTGAGGCATTAGGGGAAACCCACAGAGGTTAATTAGGTCCCCAATCTTAATGCAATTTCATGCCCAGGCCACAGTTGAACCCATCTGAAACTTGCTTACACAGAAATTATTCTGTTGTCTCTTACAATAGGAAGTGAGATGGATCTCTGTGTCTCCTGACCATTTATTGCTACTCGTAACAAAGAGTTTGCAACTATTTGCAACAACTTTACAAATACTTCAGTATAGGAAAATGTCTTTATGAGTCAGTCAGCTTTCTCCTGTCTTCAGGAAAAAAGAATACCAATGGCTGTCAGTATCAAAAGGTCATTTCTTCAAAATCAAACTAAAAAGCAGGCAGGAAGAAATAGAGAGGTATTTCATTTTTTTGCCTTTATTTTTTAATTGAAGTAGAGTTGATTTACAATGTTGTGTTAGTTTCAGGTGTATGGCAGAGTGATTCAGTTATATATGTGTGTACACACGCACACATATATAAATCTATTCTTTTTAAGATTCTTTTCTACTATAGGTTATTAAAAGATATTTAATACAGTTCCTTGTGCTATATAGTAGGCCATTGTAAGTTATCTATTTTATTTATAGTAGTGTGTATATATTGATTTCAGACATTTTTTAATGTTAGTAATATCTACCTTCCATGAAAATGGACTGAATAATTGCCTGCTTTTTACATGGCCCTATGATTTTGCTTCATTTCCTTATTGCTCTTGTTAAAATGTGGTGCTTTTTGGAAAGATTTTTACATTTTATTTTATAAATTACAGTTGTAACTTAAAGAGGTACTGGACAAAAGTTATGTGTAATTATCAAATATCTGTGTTATAGAAAGACATATTTGCCAATATTTACTACAGATGTAGGCTGGAAAAACTAGGTATGTCTCAATTTCCTGGAAAAATACTTAACTGGTAAGTTAGGTAGGGATGATATTTTCTTAATACCCTTGAACATTTCTTTTGGAATTATTTGCAGTTTATGACAAAAGTGTTCACAGAAGTTTCTGAATGTCTTTAACATCTTTCTTTCTTTGGTTTCTGGCATTCGTTAGGGAATCAGGGGATTCTGTGATCATTTTAAGTTCGTTGGCTGTGAAATGAAGCTCGCTTCTTTTGGCACATGTAAATGAATTGACCCTTTAAGCCATTAAACAGCCACTCAGCAACTGCTCTATTGTTGATGTGTAAGAAATATTGTTTTATTCCATATCACAGTGTGTTATACTTTAAACATGTTGCTCACACTATAATAAACAGAAAGTTCTTATATCTTCTGTGCATCTTTTTTCCTCAAGAGATCACTTGTTTTGTCCTGAAGTAGTCTTCAACCTCTAGTATTTTTCTCGTGTGTGTGTGTGTGTGTGTGTGTGTGTGTGTGTGTGTGTGTTGAATTCATCTTAGGAACCTTTGTGTGAGGATAATTTCATTGTGGCTATACATACAGTCAATATATGCCCCATCTTAGGCTCCTACTTGGGATATATATTTTAATTCATACATTCTTACATACTGGGTTATTGTTTAATTATTGGAGGGCTGTCTCATGTCCTAAAAAGCAAACTCATTAAACATCAAACCTCAGTACTGAAACACTTTTAGTTTGGGGGCCTAAGAGAGCTTTGTTTCAAGAGTCTGAAACTCAAAAGATGAATTCTGTTTCTTCAGTGCTCATCGAAACTTTGTGGACCGAGAGTGAAATGTGCTTTATTTTGCCTCTCTGTCCAGGCTTGCACGGAGGGTGGGTGCACAGTGAGTGAGGCCAGCCAGGCCCTGACTGACGAGGGGGCCCCTGAAGGCGTGCCAGCCCCCAAAGTGCACTCGTATTCACCTCACTCCTTTAACATCTCCTGGACAGAGCCTGCACATCCGAATGGTAAGTGAACTCTTTTAGCCTCAAGTTAAAAAGATGATTAGCAAAGGTAAATTAATATTCTAAATGGCAGCTTATATGTGGTGCTTAATTTTTAATGATCATTTTAGCACATAAAATACCTGAGATAGTATCATTGTCTGTAGTTGGGAGATTGTGGTTTTTAGGTGAACACACAATTTTGGTGGCTCAAAAGTGCTCCCTTTTGATAGTTCTTATGTACTGCATCTCATTGTTTAAATATGTTCCAGAAGAGGTGAAGAGAACAAACCGTGATTTCCCCAAGAATGCCCTTGTGAGAGTGACATTATGTTTTCAATGACTTTCTGGTTGTGACAGTCTGTACTTCTTTCTCAGGGAAGTTGGGAGGTAGGAAGTTCATGCACAAATTGTATTTCAAACTGCTTTTGCTTTAATAAGTTTATCTTAAAAGAGACCACTTGGAACTCTCTATTTCTTAATATATTATTTATAAATATTTCAACATGCAGTTTTTAAACAATGCACACATTAAATATATATACATTTACACTTGTTTAACCTAAAATGGATTGTGTATATTTCTAAGTTATATAAAATAATGTATATATATATATGTGTGTGTGTGTGTGTGTGTGTATTCTCTTTGCAGAGTTTATAGAGAATTAAGTTAGCCATTTAAGGTTTGCTAAAATCTTATTGTAAAGAATTTAAAATTTCTTGGGTTAGAAATTGCTTTATTCATTTTTTTGGAAATATCTCTAAGGTCCACATGGCATAGTGTCATTTTCCCACACCACTAGAGCTTATGTAATACCAAATTTTATTCTTCTTTAAGACAAGTATCAAGAAGGCATTTAGTATCATAGAAACTGTAACTCATTACTGAAAATTGGAATGCCTCTTTTAGCACAGTGAGAAAGAATGAAAGAAAAAAATTAGGATTTTATTAGTTTGTCTTATGTTTACTATGATATTATTCCAGTCATCTCACTTTAATTAAACTTTTGGAAAATGCATGAGATATATTTGAGGTAATGGAGAGAGCTCTAATAATTAGGGTGAGAGATGATCTCTGCTCTTGAAGTTACCCCTATACAATTCAAAATTTCCTAATTAAAAAAAATAAATGGATTTCTGGTGTTCCCGTCATGGTGCAGCGGAAACGAATCCAGCTAGGAACCATGAGGTTGTGGGTTCGATCCCTGGCCTCCTTCAGTGGGTTATGGATCTGGTGTTACCATGAGCTGTGGTGTAGGCCGCAGATGCAGCTCGGATCCTGCGTGGCTGTGGCTGTGGTGTAGGCCAGCAGCTGTAGCTCTGATTCGACCCCTAGCCTGGGAACCTCCATATGCTGTGGGTGCGGCCCTAAAAAGAGAAAGGACAAAAAAATGGGTTTCTATTTGATACCTAA
Organism: Phacochoerus africanus; assembly: GCF_016906955.1. Taxonomy (NCBI): domain Eukaryota; kingdom Metazoa; phylum Chordata; class Mammalia; order Artiodactyla; family Suidae; genus Phacochoerus; species Phacochoerus africanus. The sequence continues at coordinate 11,761,585 of NC_062555.1, read as the reverse complement.
ATTAAGGAATCAAAAGTCTTTTCATACCTTGTGCCCCACAGAGAAATCTAGTCCATAGGTAGCAATGAAAATGTTCATGATTTATTCTGATTGGTTTACTCTTAAATGCTAGTACAGGATTTGTATAGTAGAATATTTTTTTAAATCCCAGTTGGTAGGTGTAACTGCAGTTGCACCGAGAATCCTAGGTTGATCAGAGAAATACTTTCTACACTTCAGAGAATCTTTATCTATTATCTGTTATATACTTACAAGCAGTTCTAAGATATATTCATTGGGTAATAAGAATTTGGAAGAGTTAGAAGATTGGTGTTGGCATGTTCATTTATTTTAAAGTCTGTATTTAATCACAGCAGAATTCAGAATTTGTCTTGTGCGGCAATGATTAGACATTATTTAAGTAATATTTTTCACCTTAAAAAAATTCTGATTTTCACTACTTCTCTCTTCACTTTCCCCCAAATTTCCAGTGTTTGGTTTCCATTGTCCATTGTCTAGAGAAAGATAATCTGATTGTCTGAAAACATCATGGAAAAGTTCATCCATTTTCAAAGCCCCCACACTTCCCCCTAAAATCCCAGACGATAAATTCCAAATTCCTTAGTCAGGCATTCAAGTCGCCCCCAGCTTGTGACTTGACCTGCATTGACGTAGCCTTGCAACACATTTTCCCTTCTAGCCACTTTGAATCCTTATGGCTTGGGGTAGGGGTGGAAGACATGGGTCTGGCGTCAAAGAGGCCCAGAGTCAAATCTTATCTCCAATGAGTATTAACTGTGTTCCTTTGGAAAAGTTACTGCATTCCATGAACCCCAATTTCCTTGGATTATAAAATAGGACCCTACCCTCTCTCTCCCTTTACCTGTAAAACTCTAACTCATTCCTCAGGGCTAAGTATAGACCTCTTGTATAATGAAATCATTCCACTCTTCCTTGCTTGTAAGTCAAGATTTCCCTCTTCTCTTGACCGTATGTCCTCTTCCTGTTCCCTTATCATGACACACACTGCATTCCTCCATGGCTCCAGCTTATCTGGGTACATGTCCAACATGCCCACCAGATGATAAGAACCAACCATCACTTATTCTTTCTCTTTCCCTTCCCAGAGCCTAACACAGTGGAGTACTTTCTGTCATTACTTGTAATACTTGGTTCATGTAGTTATTTCCTGTGAAAATGTCATTCTATCAGTGGCATGTATGCTGTAGCATCGTGGCTCTCTGATGGTAACCAGTAGACAGGAGAGGAGCAGTTACGGGCCAGATCCTGAAATACATTCATTTGAAATGTCTTTGCTCCTGAAATAGATGTATTTAGCTGTGTGGGGGTCTGGGATGAGGGTTTTCTTTGAGGAGTTTAGATTTTGCATTTGGGTTCAGAATTTTTTTCAGTTTTCTCTTCTGGAGGATGCCTGGGTCAGATTTAATGGAACTTGGCCCTATTACAGGATTTAAGCTACATGGTGGTTGCTTTCTAATTTCTGAATATGCTGCAGAAGAATAATACCACTGGAAAGAAAAAGAGATGGCAGCCTTATGGTACTAAAGAAAGCCTTTCCCATGATTTTAAATCGTGTTTCTCAAACATATCTGATTGTGAGAACCATCTTGGAGGCACTGATTGCAGGAAAATTCTAGTGGCCCAGCAAAGACCTGAATAATCAGAATGTCCCATTGATTGGTTTTCGTCACATGCTGATGAGCATTAAATACAGCCTTGCAGGTGAGACTGTCTTCCTTAACTCCTTCAGGAGGCCACCACTTGGATTTCTCTTGTATTTTAAACTCAGCCTGTCCAAGTTGTTTCTCCCCCTCTGGCGGCCCTTTCCCCTCTCACTGATTAGAACTGCCTTGCCATACCGGCCAGAAATCTGGGAGGCACTTGAATTCTTGCTCACCCTTGACTTTTAACTGTACTCCTCTGATGAAGGCCACAAATGTTTCTTGCCTGGATAGCTCCTAGAGCCTCCTCATGCCCCACGAGAAATGAATTTGTTCATCACCATATATTTTCGATGACCTTTGATGGCCATCATTCTGATGATACCAAGGAGAATTTGCCCAGTGCTTGAGCTTAAGGGGATCAGAGTTCTTTTGGAGAAATAGCTGTGTAAAGAAATAGTCACAGGGTGAGGTGTCTATAGGGTGCCAAGTGTATGGAGAAAAAATAGGCTGTGGATGTAGGAGTGCCTTCCTTCTGGGTCTTCATTAAGGTGTAACAGGTGTAGCAGGTCCAGAGATAAACAGATACACATTTAGACTATCGTATTCCATGCCAGGCACTGATTGTCTGGTTTTGCGCACTCTAGGCTCCAAAATCTTAACTTTTAGTCAGTTATATAAATAATAGATTATTTCATTATTTCGTGTTTATTGCTTTACAAACATGAAAAAATGTCAAGAAACAGTAAACCCATTTTCTGTCATAAGAAAGATTTCCAACTACATGCCTATATGTGAGAAAATATGAAAAGAATGTTGTCATATAAATGTCTAATTGTTGCCTATGAAGCAATTGGTAACCTTCTCTTTGGGTTAGGAAGCAGACTTTCTGCTTTCTAACTGATTCTGATTTAAGTAATCACCTCCTACTCATTAAAGTCTGGTGATAATCTTACCCAGGGACTAGGAGAAGGGCCTCCTGCTTTCTAGGTTCCCTTCTCTTCTTTGCCCGCCAACCTGCTCCAGCTCCACTGCTTATCCTGGGGCGCTTCTTCTGTGCTTCAAGACATGCTTCACATGCTCAGAAAATTTTTCCTGTTCTGGCATCTTTTGTTTCAGCAGCTGTACCAGCAGCTCTCAGAATAGAGCCTGACACATAATCAGTGCTCAATGAAAAAAAATGTGTTATCAGTATCAAAAGAAAAAAATGCAGAAAATAACAAGTGCTGGCGAGGACTTTGAGAAATTAAAACCCTTATGCACTGTTGGTGGGGATGCACAATGGTGCAGATGTTATGAGAAACAGTATGGGAAAATCTTCAAAATATTAAAAATAGTATTACTATATAATCCAGCAATCTCATTTCTGGGTACTTATCCAAAATACTTGAAAACAGGATCTTGAAGAGATATTTGTACACCCATGTTCATTGCAGACTTATTCACAATAGTCAAGAGATGGAAGCCACCCAAATGTCCATGGAGAAATGAATGATAAAAAATGTGATGCCTGTGTGTGTACATACACAAAATGGAATGTTATTCCACCTTTTAAAAAAAAAAAAAGGTGTGTCATACAACGACATGGATGAACCTTGAGAACATTATGCCGAGTAAAAGAAATCAGTCGCAAAAAGACAAACACTGCATGATTCCATTTATATGAGGTATCTAAAGTAATCAAACACATGGAGACAGAAAGTCCAAGGTGGTTATCAGGGGCTGGGGGTTGGGTGGGAGAGGGGAACAAGAAGTGCTGTTTAGTGGATATAATGTTTCAGTTTTGCAAGATGAGAAAGTTCTAGAGAAAGCGCGCAACCATGTGTCTATAGTGAAGGCTACTGTACTATACATTAAAATGGTTAAGATGGTAAATGTTATGTTACATGTTTTCCACTACAACAAAAAAAAATGATTTAAGGAAGATGTAGTAAAATGTAATCAATTTTAAAACCAGGGGGGAAAAGTCAAGATTAAGGACTGGGTCCGTTTAAAACAAAATTTTAATTCATAATCACATAAAATCTGTACATAAAATTACATTCATTATGCAAGAATACAATTTGTCTTAATTGTACAACTTCCTTTTCTCACTTAACAATATGGTGGAAATGGCTTTCCGTGGCAGTTAAGTATAGCTTAACGTCATTCTTTTGAAAGGCATGTAGAATCCCACTGAATGAAACCACAGCTTATGTGGCCCATCTTTCTACTGATGGACATTTAATTTTCCACGATTTTGCTATCATAAAGAATTCTGCTTGCTATGAACTGCCTTCGTCTGCCAAGTTAAGCATTAAGTACTGGATCATTATCACTTGATTCACACCTAAGGCTTTGCTTCCTTCAAACATGTCCTGCTTAATTCTGGTCCCTTGCTTCACGTACCTGTGAAAATGATGGCGTGACACCTCAGCTCTGATTCTCAACTCAGGGCCCTCTGCATCCAAGTTCCCTCTGGCAAAGGTGTTCTTTGCAGGCTGTGATCTCAGGCAGGATTTTAAAACCTCTGAAAAGAATTACTTTTAGTTCTGAGGTGGCTAAGAACCCATTATTCTGTAGGACTTTGACTCTTCCTTTGTAATAACATTAGCCGCCAATGAGAAGTAGCACAAAGGATTAGTGTCCAGGAAATGTGTGACTTGTGTAGATTACAATTGCATAATTAGAATTAGGCTTTAGAGAGCTTCCAAATTCTCAGGAGCCTTATCTCCTTTCAGAAGCGTTGGCCTCAGAATCTGGAAATATGTTTATTCCTCCCCACTTGAGGTCTACCTTGCTAAAATCGGCATAGATATCTGACTGTACCCAACTTCATCCTCATTGTCCAGCATAGCATTTAGTAATGTTTTAAACTAATTAGAATATTTATATTTTTAACATACTAAAATATAAAATATGAAATTCTTATCCTTTATTAATACTTGGAATTTCTTGTAGCTTTCCACTATCTGTACCTAAGTCAGTGGACCCCAAATCATTTCCCTGTTAGACGGTGACCCACATGAGGGCAGGGATTCTGTATCTTCTGTGTGCCTGGTTCACTCTTCTAGTCCCAGCGCTTGGAAGGGTACCAGTCATGGTGGAGATGGGTACTGGAAAGCTGGTGCATGGACTGATGTTTACTGATGCCACGGACAATCATCAAATGATAATTGTGTTGCTGTGAGAAGCATTAAGCACATGCAATCATATGTTACTCACAAATGCACGTTTACAGCACACCTTATAATGAGGTAATAGAGGTGAGATGATTTCAAAGGCAGTGGAAAGGCATTTCCCTCTTGGCCCACTGAGGGCTCAAAATACAAGCTTAAAGACCCAGTCATTTGGCATAAGTTTCCTCCACCTGTTAAATGCATAGATGTTTTGAAGAGAGACAGCACGCTAAGTGGGATCCACTTTGCATGCCTCAGTGTGAAAGGCTATGTTGTTAAGGCCAGCAAGATTTGCTAATGTTAAGATGGGCATAGAAAGAGGAGGGCCTGAGATCTGGACACCCATTAGCCTAGAGTCCCAGGATCTCCTTGAGAAAAGAAAGAGTGCTCGAGGAGCCAATGGAAACATTTTCCTAACGCAGCCTTTGGGGTTGACCCAGCTTTGTGAGAATTGATATGTGGATATGTATCAAGGAAGAGGCAGTAATTTACAGAAGAATAGAAAAGTTTTAGGAAGTTCATGATTTTTGCAGACTTATGCATAGTACCATAAAGATAGTAGAACATTATGGAAAGAATATTTAGCTCAATTTTTTGAGCCTATAGATTATTTCAGAAATGTGCGGTGAAGACACCAGTTAATTGTAGGCATTTGTACACACTCTGTATAGGCTGTCCTTCACATTAAGAAAGGAGAGAGAGAAATAACTGCTTGAATGTATGCACCCGAGGTGTATGTGTAAATACTGATCAGGTGCTCTCCCCATGCAAAGAAATGTCTTTGATTTTCTGACAGCATAAATGACAGTAGTAGTAATAGCTACAGTTTATAACTATGTGCCAGGTACTTTAATTCTCATAACTAGTTCATGAAATAGGTGTTATTATTCCAACATCCAGGTGTGGAAAGTCAAATTTATATGTATTAAGCAATTTAATTACTCTAGGCAAGACAGCTAGTCGAGTAGGAGTGTAATACAAAATGCCATGTGAATGACTCCAAAATGCATGATTTTTTTCATTGGACTCTTCTGCCTCTTCTTTTTGCAGAAGTGCTCATGGTATAGGATTTCATCTAGCCATGTGAGGCGGAAAAAAGAGGATTTTTTTGACGATACTCTGACTGGTTCAGTATCTCATTCTCAGTGCCAGTGTTCAAAATTTCTAAGCTCTCTGTCCTAATTTTTTACTCTGGTTTTAGAGGAAGACCTTTTTTTTTTTTTTTTAAACTTTGTGTTTTGAAATAACTTGATTTTTAAACAGTCAAAATAGGAAGCTACCTTCTTTCCTGGAAATGCTCAGATTTAACAGAAGAACCAAATTATAGAATTGAGTGAGCCGCTTAGGAAAACGGCCTGACAGTTTTGAGCAAACCTTGTGTAACTTTTATGAAACACCTCCAATCAGTTTGTCAGGTAGAATTTTCCCAGCACAGTCTTTTTTTAGGATTCTGTTGATTCCATTTTTAGGAGAGCATCACAGTAATAAGGCATTCTCCCACGTTGGGAAAGCTGCGCTCTCTTTTCCTTTTTAATTGAAGGATCAAATATTCACACAGGGAGATATCTGCCACATCCAATCATCATCCGGACCTGGGGGGGAAACCTCAGTTGATATTCATGTTGCCACGCTGCACTGGAAAAAAACAAACAAATATGTTTGGAGCTTCTGTATTCACTAGGCATGTTATTTTTATGACACACTAAAGCATTGTTGTTTAATTCGTACAGTAAACAGAGTTCTGCAGTGTCAATACATATACCTTGTATTAAATTTACATCGTATTGTACTTGTATTGAATTTCCTTGGTTATATATGACAACCTATTGGGCATCTCGGGAAATACAATTTGACATCACATGATGAAGAGGCACAAAGATAGGTATCCCCGTGGATGGGCTTTATGGACGATTATGCTTCAACTTCCCTGTGAAAATTAAACACCTTAAAAATTCTACCATTATGGAAAGAGAAAGGTGATAAACTTTAAACTGCTTATGATAGAGAGCCAGTGAGACTTAAGTATCCATTTTGTGGATTATCCACTGAAGAAGTGAATTTGTAGAACTGGAGTAAATAACCTGATCCCCCTTAGCACATAGCAAATCTTGTTTTCTTTTCTTATGGCTATATTACTGATGATTAGCACAAGAGAAAAGCATGAAAAATACAGTGCAGGGCAATACAATAAGATCATTCTCTGTAAATTTTTTTTATGTTGGCTATTTTTCATTTGCCTCTCTGGAAATCTCTCTCTACTCTCCCCCGCACAGCCCTGGATCCTACGAGGCTAACCTTTACTCACAGCATCCATGGGCTTCCTTTTTCTCTGGCTTTTTTATATTATTATTATTCTTTTTTTCTTTTCTTTCTTTTTTAAATTTTTTTTCATGTTTTGGTTCGTCCCTAGGCAGCAGCAGGGACAAGAAACGAGAGGGTTGGAGGAGAATGGAGTCTCAGAACTTTCTGCCAGGCTCTGGGCCCCAGGACTGCCTTCCTTCCCGCAAAGCTGCAGCTCCCATCCAGTGGCCCCACCTGTAACTCCCGTGCTTTGCTTTAACTCTACCCATATCTTTGTAAATAGTCTCTTCACCAAACTACCCTCACTTGTCCATTTCAGTTCCCATTAGCTTCCTACTGAGCCCCTGACTGAAGCCTAAATCTAATTTTATCCACACTTAAGTCACAGAATTCCAGGGTCTGGATGTATAGCCAATATAAAATACTTTCCTGGAAGTTCCCCTTGTGGCTCGGTGGAAACAAACCCAACTAGCATCCATGAGGATGCGGGTTCAGTCCCTGCCCATGCTCAGTGGGTTACGGATCTGGCATTGCCGTGAGCTGTGGTGTATGTTGCAAACACAGCTCAGACCTGGCATTGCTGTGGCTCTGGCATAGGCTGGCAGCTGTAGCTCCTATTCAAATCCTAGCCTGGGAACCTCCATGTGCTGCAGGTTTGGCCCCAAAGCCAAAAACACAACAAAACAAAAATATGCCTTCCTTTGTTCTGAGACTGGCAAAAATAAATAAACAAATGAAAACTCCATTTTGTGGCTTTGGGCACACTAGACATTTTTAAAGCCAGTAAGGCGAGCTGTGCCCAAAACCTGTAGATACAGGTTGTTTATCTAATAACTCTGTGACATTAATTTTTCAATAGTAATCAGTATATTGATATCTCATGAAAACTTTCAAGTTATTATCATAGAAGCTTTGTTATCAGTAATCATATAATGGTTTATGAAATTCTGCCTCTTGATAAAGTCGCTCCGAGTGCAAGGTCAATTCTATAGATCCGTCTCCAAGAAGCCTTTTCACTAACTTACCCGGTGAGGCTGGCATCACCTTCTCTCCCTCACCCCCTACGTTGTCTTCTATTCCATCTAATTCTCCTCTGATCCACTCTACACCCAAATAATGCACGTTGCTCTCTTCTCTCTTAGCTTGAAAGTTTGCTAAGGGCAGGGACCAGGACTGTTTTGATTGTTTCTGTGTTCCCACCAGGAAACACAATGCCTGGCACATAGTAGGTCCTCTCTAAATATCTATCCACCAAATCCACTAACTCCAGTAGATTTCTTTCAAAAAATTATTTTATAGTATTTAGTAAGTACCTGTTTTTTGACGCCACACTCTCTAGAGTTGGTTGGGGTGGAAGGGTGGGGAATCTTCCATAAAGAGCACACGCGGAAAAGAAACTTCTAGATGATGACACACAGCATCACCTTGCAGGACCCGGAAGGAATAGAGACCTGTCTCAAATGTGTTTTTGAGATGTGCAAATTATTTTTTACAAGAGACACAGTTTGCGACATACATCAGGGTAGAGGGAGACAGTCTAAGGCAAGATTCCTGCAGCAAACTAGACTTGGACTTAACCTGGAAAAGGGACAGCTCTAGGCTCGTGCCTTCCATGTGCATAATGCAGGATCCCTAAGGGACTTTCATATGTGCTCACTCATGTGATTCTCACCTTAGCTCAGTCAGGCCATCAGGGCAAGGAGTAGTGCCCCAATTTTATCAGTGAGGAAATAAAAGCTTGGGAAATTGAGCTTCCTGGCCAAGTTTTAAGTCTGTGTAGTCGCGAGAGAATGGCTGTATGCGGTGCAAGGAAGAGCTGTGACGGGGGGCCACTAGGTGGGGAGCCTTCGACCGGCCCCCTGATTTTAAGTCTCTTTCTTGCCTTGTCTATACCACATTGAAGAGAGTACCCGTAACACCGTAGGTGCTCAGTAACCACTGTGCCAATTGAACAAATAATCATTTACATGTATGGGCATAAGATAGACACTTAAAAATAATTCGTCGTAAATGTATACTGTTTGGCACCTCGGGTTTTTTTCTCCTCTGAAGTAGATGGGTTTCATGTCAGCATATACAACTCTCCATCATTTTTTCCAGAAGCCACTGAATGAAACCACACCTCTATCCCACCGTGAGGGTACCAAGGACATGTGCCAAGTATCTGCTCTTTGGTGCAGCTGCATCTTCTCAGTGACAGCTAACAGGATACTCATAAGCAATGGTGACAATGACGTCAGGTGAAAGTACACAGTCCTCATATGGATTCTCTCTCTTGAGTTCGTGTTGCAAGGTTCAGCCAAGGTAGAGCCTCAGGAGTCACCAAGGCTGGAGGAAAGGCCATGAACCATCTGTTAACCCCTTCCTTCTCAAACTCAAGCAAACCAAAATGTAAGGAATATAAAAGAATGTTGATGTAGCTATGTTAGTATCAGACGAGGGAGAATTTCAGGCAAAAGAATTATTAAAGATGATTAGGTAACTTTGTAGTGATTAAAACATTTACTAAAATTAAGAATAGTTTTTCTATCAAAATGTGCTGTAAAGTATGTGCCTGAAGAGATAAGTGATAGATTTGGGATATGATATTTATAACACATGTAACTAACAGAAGTCCAGTATCCACAATATGTAAAGTGTTCCTAGGAATCAATAAAAAACTGGGGAGGAGCTTCTGCTGTGGTGCAGTGGGTTAAAAACATGACTGCTACAGCTTAAATCCCTGGCCAAGTGCAATGGGTTAAAGGATCCTGTGTTGCCGCAGCTGCAGCATAGGTCACAGCAGTGGCTCCGATTCAGTCCCTGGCCTGGGAACTTCCATATGCTGTGGGTGCAGATATAAATAATAATAATAATAATAGCAATAATAGTAATAAACTGGGGGAGGTCTGGAAAAGCATTTAACAAAAGAAAAAAGTAAATGGCTGATAGACATAGGGAAATGTACTCAGTCTCTTGAATAAGCTGGGAAATAAAAAATAATATCAACACAAGAAATTATTTTACACATAAAACACTGACAAAAATTTAACAGTGTGACTCTAAAAATTATTATTTTTTTAGGGCCGCCCCTGTGGCACATGAAGTTTCCCAGGCTAGAGGTCAAATCAGAGCTGTAGCCACTGGCCTGCACCACAGCTACAGCAATGCCAGATCCAAGCTATGTCTATGGCCTACACCACAGCTCACGGCAACATTGGATCTTTAAGTCAGTGGGTGAGGCTAGGAATCGAACCTGTGTCCTCATGGATGCTAGTCAGATTTGTTTCCGCTGAGCCATGACAGGAACTGCCTAAAAGGTCTTTTTGAGGATATGGAACAATGAGGACTTGCATGCACTATTGGTGGTCATGGGAATTGATGCACTTTGAAAACTCCTGGGCATTCTCTAGTAAAGCTGAACGTATCCCAACAAGTTTAGGCTCAGTACCACAGGACATGTGTACACATGAGACGCAAGACACATGTACAAAAGTGATTATAGCTACACTGATATATCAGCCAAGATGTGAAAACAATCCAAATAGCAATAGTAGAATAAATATATATTGAGTCATACATGAATACGATACGGCAATGAAAAAGGATGGTGTATGGCTACCCTCAACCACATGGTTAGATCTGGGCACATTATGTTGAGCAAAAAAGATGCAAAAAACGCATAAATGTGATTTCATTAATTCAAAGTGGAAAACACACAACGCTTAATTGCTTTGTGTAGGGATTCATTCCTGGGTAGAAAAGGCAAGAAAATGGCTCTTTAGGTCAACCTAGTTGTCTGAGTGGGGAAAGAGTTGGAATCATGAAGGACTCAGGCGCTTTGTGGAGTGCTGGCAATATGCTATTTTTTCAGCCTTGGCAATGGAATTTTGCCTTTTAATTTTTTTTGAAAATATAACATTTTATGCATTTTTCTAAATTATGTTTTATTACATAATTTTTAAAAGATAGATTAAAAAATAGGTCCACAAAAGCTGGAGAGTATTCTATTTGATGCACTGTAGGGTCAGAATGCTTCAGTGCCAACTCATAGCTCCATCACTTCCCAGCTGTGTGGCATTAGCCAAGTTAGCAAACCTCTCTCCAACCTCTTTTTCCATCTATAAAGGAAGGAAAAATTCATTCTGCTTTCAAGGGTATTTTCTGAGGACTGGATGGTACCTGATTAAAGCATGAGCACAGTTATAATCTTTTCAACATCAACGTCCTCTGACTTTCGAGTGCCTGCCTCTTCCCTCAGGCTTCCCTATGTGTGAGGGGTTTTTTTGGTATTTCAGTTAAAAATTAAATTTTGTTTTCAGATGATTATAGATTTACATGCAGTGGTAAGAAATAATGCAGAGAGAGAGCCCGGGTCTGCTTTGAATGGTTCCCCCCAATGGCAACCTCTTCCAAAGCTATCACAACTGAGATTGTGACACTGACACACAAAAGATCCCAAACAGAGGCGTGACTATCTTTTTTAACCTTCAAATTAAAAAACAATCCCTTTTAAAACTGGTAGTATGAAGGCAAGTTGGTACTTCAGTAGAAGAGTTTTATGAATTTTTACTTGGGAATTTCACAGTCCATCTCTCCTAAGACAGTCAATTCTCTCTTCTGACTAGTGACATTGTTACACCAAACTTAGTCTAACACATCCCAGTCCTAAATGCTTTTTTTTTTTTCTTTTTAGGGCGTCACCTATGGCATATGGAAGTTCCCAGGCGAGGGGTTGAATTAGAGTTATAGCCACAGTCACAGCAATGCCAGATCCAAGCCAGGTCCAAGCCAGATACCAGCCACATCTGCAACCTATACCACAGCTCATGGCAATGCTGGATCCTTAACCCACTGAGTGAGGCCGGGGATCGAACCCTCAACCTCATGGTTACTAGTCGGATTCATTTCTGCTGAGCCATGATGGGAACTCCCATGTTTGTTTTATTAAAGAAGAGGAAGTACAGTTGACCCTTGAACAACAAGGGGGATGGGGTGCCAACTCCCATGCAGTAGAAAATCCACATTCAGTCCTCAGTATCTGTAGAGATTAGTTCCAGAACCCACCGCCGATACCAAAATCCAGAGATGCTGAAATCCCCACAGTCAGCCCTCCCTATCTGCAATTCTGCATCTATGGATTCAGCAAACCTCAGGTTGTTTCACAATGTATTTATTGAAAACAATCTACGTGTAAGTGGACCCACACAGTTCAAACCTGTGTTGTTCAAAGATCAGCTGTATATTAAAGTGCTGAAGATATTTTGTTCTTAGAACATAATGCTAAGCACTACTGCTGAAATGTGACATTCCCACAACCTGCCTGGGTCACAGCTAGTCAGAGTCCAGAAAATGTGGCTTTACAATTTATTGTATTTTTCTTTTTCACACTCTCTGCTGTCCCATTTCTCCCTACTTCCATGGTCTGCCCAATGCCATTCTATTCTATATGTCATTCTGTATTCGTTTTTTCTAAACTTTCATTATGTCCCTCGTCAGTATTTGAAAACATCAGTGGTTCTCCCATGCATCATAAAATCCCATCTCCTTGGCAGGGCATTCAAGGCTCAACTTCCCGTTGAATGTTTATTTTCTATTAGACTTTAACCAATTACAACAGCAACAACAAAATACTAGTCTAGTCGGGATATCTTTACCTTATACTTTTCTTGCTTCCACCCATTGGTGGAACAACTTCCTGAGTCATTGCCTTTTACCATTTAACATTTATGCAAGAGCCTGTGGAAGACCCAGCTGCCTTGCATGGAACGCCTGGTTTCTCTAAAAAGCTTTTAGGACTCATTTTAGCCACAGTGATTTCTTCCCTTCTAGAACCTTCTCTACTTACTATCGAAACCTTTGCTGGGCACAAAGGATTTGTGGAGCTTATCACTCATCTAACTCTTGGATTGTTATTTAATCAGACTTGTGTTTAACCCTTTGCTTCCTTCCTTAAAGGTAGATGCTATTTCTTACTCTTTTTGTCTCCCAAAGCACCAAGCATAGTTACCTTTTAGGCAATTGACTTTCAATAAATATATGTTAATTTTTCATTAGGTTCATCCCAATTGCTTTTAGGGCCAGAGCATGTTCAACAGTTCTTCATTTGAGTGGAATTCCTATATATTTTAGAAGAGAAAATTAGGCCAAAAATGGGTAACAGAAGTAGTGGCTGCGGTGCAGTGAGATTGCCAGGTCCCACCCCTGCATTTATCCTTTAGGACCTTGGGAAATAGTTTAGCCCCTCTAAGATGGTACTCCCCCATCTCTATAACACGGCGAATACCAGTTCTAATTTCTTGGTGTTATCGAAGTTAACAGAAATAATTCATATAAAGGATGCAACCTATTGTCTGACTCAAAGTAAGCGTTCCGTAGATTTTTTAATAATAAAGCGTTTCATAATTTCAAAAATATAGACAGCATTTTAAGAATTTAGCATTTTGCTTTTCTCAAAGCTATTCACACACATCAAAGAAGGAAAGTGTCTTCTTAGGCTCCATTTAAAACATCCACAAGATTGTATTCATCTGTTTTTGTAACCTACTTTGGGAATCTGAGGTTAGTAAAAATTGTTGTGTTAACAGATATTTTAGACTAACTACTTATTAAGGTAGGTTTTTGGAACTGAATTATATGATGTTTCATATCATGCTACTTTTATTTATATCAAAATGTTTGCTAAAGCAAAAGAGGTTATGAGATCTGCTGGCCTATCTTGATAAGAAATAGTGTTCTTTTCAAATGATAGCTCTAATTGTTCACAAATTTACCAGGAGGCTTGACTGTATGTCTTTAACTCAAGATTTTATGGTTAATGGCCTTGTCCAAACCGTACCAGAGGAAATGCCTGGTCTTAGGCTCTTTTGGGGGGACACACGTGGACAGCAGCACCAAGCCACAACAGTATACCACTTTGGCCTGACCTTGTGATCTGGTGATTGGCTGGAAAGACCTGGACCAAAGGGCAGAAAAGCCAGAGAGGTCAACAACACTAGTCTCCTTCATCCTCACAATATGCGCACAGTGACCCCTCACTTCCTGGTTCTCGGATAGGGAACTCATCTTGCTAGTCCTCGGCAAAGGCCTGCTTGACCACTGGTTGACCGTAATCAATTCTGATGTGCTCAGATAGGTATTTGGAAAATGTCTCTCTGGCTGTATTACGAAGAGTGAATTGTATGGGTGCATGAATAATGCATCAAAACACTTAGGTGGCTGTTATTCTCAGATGTGAGATGGTGCTAGAATGGGCTCGATGGTCACAGATACGGAGATGGGGCAATATTTGGAACGTAGGTCCACAGGACTCCGGATGGAGTTAGTGGATGAAGAAGAGGAGGGTGTCCAAAATGATGGAGATTGCAGACTGCACATATCCAGTGCATGCTGCCTTTACAGTTTGGTTCTACAGTTGATCTTAGGCCTTCCTACCAATCCTGTCAAATACTGGTCACCTGTAGAATGCTGGGTAACTCTGTGTGTGTGGGTGGTGTGTTTAGATGCTCTCACCAGCCCCGAGGTTAAGCTTCAGTCCCATCCACTCATTAGTTCCAAATGCATCCTAGATACTAAAAAAAAATGTCTGACTAGTTAGCTGTCACAAACCTCACTTAGTTTCATGCTCAGCTCCTTTGCCATGCACTCCTCTTACTCTGAGCCTTGCTCTCAGGAACTGTCTATTATTTCTTTATCCATAGTTCCAAATGTCATGGGAATCTAGTTTCTCAGCAGAACTTTCTAGGGGTTGACTTGCTAGAGTCAGGTGGATGAAGCAGAGAAGTTACTCTGAGTCTGTCACTGAGGGAGAATGGAGAACTCAAAAAGTAGACACAAAAACTGATAAAGTGTAGCCACTGACTAATGTTAAGGAGAAGAGCTGGGTAAATATCCTGTGTCTTCTAAGTCCTGGGGGATCCCTGAATTAGGGAATACAGCCCCGGATGTCCATAAGGCACAGCTGGAGTCATCACAAAATGACTCAATTCTAGTTGTTACTGTCTGTGCAAAGACAGGGGGTGCACAGTGCTTATTGGAAAGATTTCCTTCAAAAAACAGTTAAGATTTTTAAAGTTTGTGCTTAAGGGGTGAGATTTAGTTATGATGAAAATTAATTCCTATAAAATATCCCATTTCCCAATACATCAGATAAACGAGATATTACGCATGTAATCCTAGCAGAAAAGAAATTCTCTATTCTCCCAGTATGTACGAAAAGGGAACTATCGATTCGGGTACTATCTATTTCAGTATTGAAAAGTATGTCAAGTACGTAGCATTTCAGGGGCCTTAAAATTTCCTTAAGAGCTTCTGCAGCATGTGATTTGCACATATGTGCAATAACACAAGTCATGTGCACCTTGTGCGAACTTGCATGCAATGACTGCTTAGCAGAATGCCTGGCATATAATTTCTTGTCTTTATTATCACTGATTTTGTTTTATTTTTCTTAAGTTTTTTGTGTACTAGTTGGCTTTTCACTATGTATCTTTCATTTTCTAGTCTTAATTCATCTCTGCTTCTGTGCATCAATTATTAAATGGCAATAAGTCAGATACTCTCTATGGGAATTCTTTGAATTACCTGCACTTTTTTGTGGAGCCTGAGTGGCACGTGATAGTAAAATGCAGGCTCTTTCTCAGAAATTTGGAAAGAAGGGATATGAACCTGATTTTGGAAAGATACACTGTACAAAATTATCTTCAGAAAAGAAAACGGATCAAAGCAGTAGCTTTTTATAGCATTAGCTCATTTAAATTTAAGAAAAAAGGAAACTTTCATTGGAAAGAATGTATTGATCAAGATCTAATTGGTCAAACAGAAAATATGCGAAGTATTCAAGAGAGACAGTATTTAATACAAGGAGTTGGTTACAGGAGTGTGGGAAGGATTAGAAGAGACAGAAAGAAAAAAAAAAAAAGGAAGGGGTGGGTCCTAGAAGAACAAAAAGGGTAATTGCCAAAAACTATAGAAGTTTCCTGTATGGAGGCTGCAAACCTGCCTCTGCCTACTGCTGGATCTGCTGATTTAAATTAGATGCTTTAAGAGGTGCTGCCCCAGCTGGAGCTGACATGCCACCCAGATTCTTATACCGAAGAAGCTGCCAACACGGAACAGGCGCTTGTGCTGCCTAGACCGCTTGGTGCTACCCCTGCTTGGTTGTGTAATTGCAGTCAGCAAAGACATCAACTCTGGGACTCTTTCTTCAGCTTCTGCCCTTCTAGCAATGCCTCCTACTGGTGAAACTTTAAAAAGTCAACAAGCAAGAGAGCGAAATGCAGCATCCAGAACAGCCTGCAGAAGTGTGCATGTGGGACTAGGATGGGATAACTTAGATGAAGAACAGCTTAGGTACTCAGCATCCATGCCCACTCTTCTACTTGGCATTCCTTCCTTTGCTGACAGCAATCACTGCATGCTTCCACCCCAAAAGATGCTGCTACACTCTGGGCAAATGGAGATGATCTGACCCTCTGTCACTATATTCCTATCCAGGTAGCATCAATTCCCTTTTTAGTTTAGATACAACCCACTTGGATATTCTACAACTTAAAAACTAAACTGTAAACACCCACTAACTTTCTTTATAAAATCAATAAGAACAAGGAGTTATTATATACAAATCCCTATGTAATAAGCAATAAATTAAAAAAAAATAACATCTACAATTCTTGTTTCTATAAACAGTTAAGGCTATAGTTGATATTTGCAACCTGCCCCCTTTGCTTTCAGGCTGTAGCTCATCTGTTTGGGATTTTTGACTTAGCAAGGCAATCAAACCTTTATTACTAAAAGGTCTGTGTCCTTAGTGGTCTTGGCTTCGGTTGCTGCATCAGTACTTACAGGATCAGACCTGGTCCAATAAAGGGATGCCCTTGAGAAAGTCCAGGGTGTCAGCATGTGGAAGGAAGCTAGTTCTTCCTTCCACATAGTAACTTTTTCTTTGCCTGTTGGTAGAGTTTCCTGAGGATCCCAAATTTCCAGGTAATATTCTTGGTTTCTAATTTAGTACCACCTTGGTGATGGTGCATGATAAAAGTGTTCCTCTCTGTGGCAGAGAAAGCACAAATAGTCTGTGTAGTGTATTAAGTATAATAGTGAAAGGAAACACACTAAGCACCTCTTGATTCCTGCATTTTCTCACTATAGAAAAGTGAGCCTCAGATATTGGTCCCTCGTTCAAAGCAGATGTAGCATCCCAAAGGAACCCCAAGTTCACAGGGTGTTGTCACTCAGCATGGGCTGAAATGTAGGCTCCGGGGGCAATCTCTCAGGCTAGGCGTTGAGGACATGTATTGTAAGATGAGGCACTTCCATGGTTTGCTCACTTCCTCCTCCTTTTGCTATAAACTGATTTCTTAATCCACGGTGAACTTGTGAGGACTATTGTGGCAGCCTCAGAGCATTCTGCAAGTTGACAGATGATGGTGCTGCTAGACCCTCATGAATATGTTCTAGAAGGGAGGAGCCCCTTCCCAGGAGG
Source organism: Phacochoerus africanus (assembly GCF_016906955.1). Taxonomy (NCBI): domain Eukaryota; kingdom Metazoa; phylum Chordata; class Mammalia; order Artiodactyla; family Suidae; genus Phacochoerus; species Phacochoerus africanus. The sequence goes on along the minus strand of NC_062555.1, from coordinate 11,744,003 downwards.
GAGGGGCACTGGGGAACATCTCCGGTGTTATGATTCCCTGAGGGATGCTATCCTGAATATGAAGGTGGGTCAAAGTCTGATCTACTTTCAAGACATTAACCAGACCAGATGTGCTGACCATAAGGCTGAGGGTCAGGCCTCCAGGAAGCCAGCTTTTAGGAACTCCCTTGATGACCTTTGATTTTGCTAGAATCTTTTATTTCAAAACTCATTCCTTCTCCACATATTCTGTTTCTGAGCTATTCTGTATTATCCTTTTTTTTTTTTTTTTTTTTTAGCTACCCTCTTGTCTTGTTTCAGGCATCTCGGTATTATTTTTTCCCATAGTCTTGAATTTTCACTCTGTATTAGATGCCGATATTATGACTGTGCTGCCTGTATGTTAATTTAGTCATCCAGTCAGTATTTTTAACTGCCTACTACGTCTTAGGCATAGTGCTAAGTTCTGTAAATTCACAGGTGAGGAAGCGCTGAGGTTGCCTTGGCAGTCCTCTAGCCCACTGGGGATACTAGACAATCACACAAGGAATAATGATAGTGATAAGAAGAAGAAGAATGTGAGAAGTGGATAAAGCTCTGACAGAGGTGTCCTGTGGGCTAGTGGAGAGACACCCAACTGCTGTCCTTGGCAAACATCATCTCCCAGAGGAACATTTAAGATAATTCCTCAAGGACACACCCAGGAGGCCACTGTGAAAATGATTTTACTTTGAAAGGTTCTAATTTATCATGTAAGCAGAGTCTTGTTTCCTACAGTATAGAGTTTAATGACTATGGGACTGCGGTATTTCCAGTGGACAGAGATTCCATAACTTCCTTTTCGTGTATGTCTGGATGGAATATATCAAAGGATTCTATCCAGTCAGTGGCCATTCGGCCTCTCAAATCTCTTAGCTGATTTCGTGACATTGTATAGCTGTCCTTCTGAAATAAATTTTAGTTGATCATTAACCCCAGCACACCGTAGTTTCTCTAACCCCTTCATGAGGGGCTCATGAATGGAATTTGTGCAGTTTGTACAAAGCTTTATGTTTAGGTGTTTCAGTGTTGTGGTGGAAATACGGGCTCTGGGGCCAGACCACCAAGATTCGAATCCTGACTCCAACGCTTGCCAGCTTTGTGACCTTGGGCAGGTTACCTGATCTCTCTGTGCCTGCAATTTCCTCATCTCTGAGATGGTGATGATAACATTGCCTCAATTACACTAGTGCTGCGAGGAGAGGCTGAAAAGGACTTCATACACATCCGGCACTTAAAAGGGCCTGACACACCCTGAGTCGCACAGGAAGCATTAACAAATAAGGTCATTGTACCTCTAGGGCACAAATACTAGGATATTAGGATATCCTTTTAGAAAGCAATGCAAATGATACATGTACTGAATTTTTTCATTTTTGAGGTGGAACACCAATGACAGCAGGTGGTGTGATGAAACAGAAAAGAGTCCTGTACTGGGACACTTGGGTTCTGTTTCTGTACTAATTAGCTACCAATTTGCTCTTCAGGAGTTTCAAGCTTGTTTTATCCTTTGGGAAGAGACAGGGTTTAGATGAAGGGCAATACTGTGATTCCACAAAATTAGAGACCATGTCAAGAAGTGCTTGCTTCCTTTAAGACATTCTTTCTATTGTCCATCCATCCTGCTAAACGCCAATTATTGTCTTCTCAGGTGTTATCACAAGTTATGGACTCTACCTAGATGGTATCTTGATTCAGAATTCCTCGGAACTCAGCTGTCATGCTTATGGATTTGCTCCTTGGAGCTTCCATTCCTTCAGAGTCCAAGCTTGCACGGCCAGAGGTTGCACTCTGGGCCCACTGGTGAGTCTGTGAATTTACATGCCGGGAATGTATTAAGTGTCGGATGACAATGGATATCAAGGAAGAAGTAAGTGATGGTGACTCACTCTCGGCACAGCTACTTTCAAGGAGGATGGGAGATTTTATAAAATTTCATTTAAGGCTTAGTAGGATTTTATACTCAACATAAATCTCAAGACTGCATATAGGTCTAGTGAAGGGCAGAAGCTGCATTTTACTGAAATTTCAAAGGGTCAGTTGACCTGGTGAGCAGGCATACCTACAGTTTTGCCTAATTTAGAGATATATTTAACGTGCATGTTCTTATTTCTCATAATGAACTAGACAATTAAGTAAATGATTAAAAAGTGAAAATAACTGAAAGCTTGTGGCTGCCGCAACATGGCAACACGCTCTCCAGCAAGTATGTTAATCAATTAAATGGTTGAGTGTGCCTCACCTATTAAAGTAAAATATTTTAATTTCATTAGTGTGATATATTCATAAGAACAGTATTTAAAATTACATTAATATCAGCATTTGATATCCACATTTCAGAAATCTATAATGTATATCTGTATTTCATTAGTAATTAAAAGATTGACAAAATTGTACTTTTTATTACTGGTGTAGTATTAAAACCCCAATTAATTGTACATAATTGTCCTGGACTAGCATGACATTCTTTAGTTTCAAAACATCACATTCTACTCTTATGTGTATTTCTTGATTAATTAGATTTAGCTTCTCTTAAGGGAAGTACTCATTAGTTTTAGATATTTTTTGGCAATCTTTGCTAATGCCCTATCATTTTAATGCACTCTGTCTTCATTGAAGAGTGTATTGTATAAATATTACCTTGAAAAACAGCTCTGCCATTTAATTTTTGCTTCCTTATTTTTGATCACACCTCCCATTTCGCTTCAGAGATTGGTGGCTTTCCAAGCTGCTCACATCATCTATCAGTGGAGCTGAGCTGTAGTCTTTATTGCCATTAAGTATTTTTATAGCCTAGACCCCTTCTGATGGTTACTTTCTCTTAAAAGCAGGAATGGCAGTAGGCCAGCCTTTCTTCTCCATTCAAAAAAAAAAAAGGAAGGAGAAACAAAAGAATATTCCCCATGATCTTGAAACTGAGACTTTTTCAAAATTGTAAATTGCAAATTGTGGTTCCGGGTACTAAATTGGGTCCCACTCTGTCTCTTGATGTTCTGGTAACTTTAAACAAGGGAGACCTGGTTACATATCCATGCCTTGGGTGGAAAATGGTTGACCTTCAGAAATCAAATGCCACACGGCCCGGATGGGAAGGGAGAAATAGAATTGGATTGTAACACCCTATTCTCCCATGGCCTCACACTTTTTAGACTCAGTCCTGACTTAAAACACAGCTCTTTTTCTCCCCTTGGTACATTTCTTTATCCTGTGCTCAGTATGCAAACACTTTGCCCAAGTCAATGATCCATCTCTAATCACTGGGATTGAATAACAATGTCTTTATTTAGAACAAGTCAACTGTGCTGCCAAGAAGTTAAAACCCATGGTCTTCAACTGATGTGAAAATACATATAGAGATACATATATTTTTAACCAATTACAATAGCTATTATGCCCTTAAGAGATTACATATTTGAGTATTTTTGATAGCCCTGGAGATCTATGAGAATCATCAAGGATATTAAAGATTCGTCTCTTTTTGTTGATGATTCTTTTAATGTGTCTTTGATAGAAGCAATCTATGAATCTTAAAAGCCAGACGCTTCAACAAAATTTAGCCAAATTGTGAGTGTGTGTTTTATATATATATATACACATATATATATAAAAATCATACTTAAAATATTCTTTATCTAAAGCACAATGTTATAACAAATATTTCATTGAAACAGAAATATGTATGATTTCTATTTTAAAATCTTTTGCTGGTAGAGATCAAAATTAAATTTTCTGAAGAGTCAGGTTTTTTTGTTCACCTGACAACATTGCTGAATGGTAACTCTTGGTTTTTAGAAAGAAAAGCCTGTTTGTTTTACATTTTTTATATATTTAATATCATTGTCTTCCTGCACACAGGGAAATACTATCCAGTGTTTCGCATTATGATATGCTCCATAATCTCAGATGTGGTCTGGTTCACCCTCAGAATTTTCCAGGTTGCTTATGTAATAAACCAAAAATATATGTGGCTTGGATCCCACATTGCTGTGGTTGTGGTGTAGGCTGGCAGCTCTACATCCGATTCAACCCCTAGCCTGGGAACCTCCATATGCTGCAGGTGCAGCCCCAAAAAGCAAAAAGGAAAAAAGGACAAATTTGATAAGATAGAATATTTTCAAAATAAAAATACTTACATAAGTTGTATATTTTTAACATTTTAATGTAATATCCACACAATATATTTTTGCCCCTAGCCTAAGTTTATTTCTTGTTATTTGTGGTTCAGAAGAAATTGCTCTGTACCATCTGAAAAAAGAAAAAAAGATTTCCATGTGGCTTGTTCAGTTCTTTTCCATTTACACAAAGTATTTGGCTTTTAAAGAAATTCCAATGTAAAAAAACAATTTACAGTGCCTTTGATCCTATTTTTAATATGCTCATATGCATGGTCAAATTAAATCCAGTAATTGAGTTTTCATAAATATTTGAAATAATGAAAAAAATTAACAGAAAATGCAACAGGGAAGAACTTTTTCAATGCATTCCTTTTTTTCAATTGTATTGTTGAGAATTAGAAAGATTCCTTTCACATTTTGTGTTTCTATAAAAAATGGCATGAATTTGTCAATAGGAAAATCACTTTGCTTTTGTTCATTTTTTTCTCTTAGCCAATGTTAGATTAACACTGGTAAAATCCAAGTTGGGAAATTTTATGACTGTGTCTGGCCTTGGAACAGTCATTGGATTCAATTCTCCAAGGACCCTCTTTAGGATGAAGTGTGAAACTACAGGTCACGACTGTGTGATGTGGTTAAAAAGCTGCTGTGGTTTTCCTGGTGATGGCATGCCTTTACAGATAAATACATCCAGACACACATGCTCACACTTTCATAGTCATTTTTTTTTATAAAGAAGCAACTAAACAGTATTACTTAAAACATCTAAATCATAACAGCAGTAAGTGTTATTGTCGAAAAAAAAAAATCTCAAATGGGAAATCTATCCTAAACCTATTATTTCCCGCACCTTCTTGGAAAACATTCTTAGTCTATAAAACCTTAGATTTCTCCACTATTACAGAAGGAAAAATAATGCCTACTTTACAATGGGTTGTTGTGAAAACTTAAATGAAATGTTTATATAGAGGTTACTGGTACATGGTAAGAGTTTTATTAAGGATGAAGATTTTTATTCACATGTTGCATGTTTTCATTGCATATTTCTTCTCAGATATTTTTTTTCTTTGTCAAGGGAGGTTTCCAGATGAAAGCCAAGCCAATCTTCCAGAATGCCTTTTTCTTAACATTTTTTAGGGGAAAGTAGATAGATGAAAATGTACATTTAAAAAAAAAAAAAGGACCACATTAGAGCAAAATAGTACAATTGCCAAATTTAATATAGAGTAAAAGTACTGATGTATTTATCCAGATACATAAGAAAAAAATTTAAATATATTTATTTTGAATTAACCAGACATTTTAGAATAATAATTATCTGGGTTTGCCCTTACTTCTTGAACTTTTTGAGTCTCATTTTATTTGGAACCCTTTCAAATCATTTTCTATGCAATAATTTGAACTATATACATAGGCATAATAAAACCAATTACATTTTTTATGAAATATTAAAATGATGAATTAATATTTTTCCAGTCAAGTTTATCATTTTTTTTGTACATTGCATTAGACTGAAAAAAAAAATGAGTAGGAGTTATGGATCCAACGAATCCCATAGCCTTTCTCCAATGAAAATAAAATATCGTGACCTCAAACTTATTAAAAATTAACACTCTGTCTTTTCTACATTTATTTTCATAATTGGGAAAGTATATTCGTCCTAACAAATGAAGGCTTCATAATTGAGAATATTTGCCTGCCTCAGGATTTCATGTTTGACCCCCTTCTCATGAGCGTGTACTTTAAGAATGAGGTCACAATTACCAACATGTTCAATAAGGCTGCAAGGGCCAGATGTTTAGGAGAGATGCTTATGAGTTTGCGGTGATTCGTGAACAAATGAAAGCCGGTTGGTACACGATGCTAACACATCCAGGTCCCCCTTTTCCACTTTCTTTCCAACTGCATCCTCCTCCGGTCTCTCGAGTCATTTTACTTATTTAGCTTTTAAAATCTTTCTAACGCATGAGCAGTGAATAATGATACTTACTTCAGAGTCTTCTTCAAATCATTTCTTTTTTGTTCTTTTCTGCATAGGTTCCTTGACACGAGACTGATGACATTTCAACTTTTTGGCGATTATATTTTAGGAATAGAGTCACTCAGTGACATTCCGCACTTAATGTCTGGCACGGTGCCATTTGTACGTACCCGGTAGCAGTACGGCTCAGAGAACTCTGTGTGTGTGTGTGTGTGTGTGTGTGTGAGAGAGAGAGAGAGAGAGAAAGAGAGAGAATGCTTGGTGTGACCTTTGACAAAGCCCAGCAGTCTATCACTCCAGTCAGGAGCTTATGAACACAGACCTGATGCATTTCTTCGCTTTTGCAATCACATTAAAAAAAAAAAATTGTTTTTAAGCAATCCTAGAAATAGTCTATGGATCTGCCCAGCCCCAGGCACAATCACAGTGTGAGCTGATGCACATATTCTGGAAATCACAAACTGCCTTGGTCAGGCGCTCACATTCTAAGCTTTAACAGCAGGAGGAAGAAACACGAGGCCCGCTTTGATCCTGCTGACAAAATGAGGTATTCCTACAAGATGCGACTGTCAAAATAGTTTACTTCACAGCAAAAAAGAGATTCTTTGAAGAAATATGCTCAAAGCGAAGCATGTACTTATTTTATTTGCAAACAAAAATAAATCTTTTTATGCTCACAGGTGGAAAACCGAACTCTCGAAGCGCCTCCTGAAGGAACAGTAAACGTGTTTGTCAAAACAGAGGGACCGCGGAAAGCCCACGTGAGGTGGCAGGCACCTCGTCACCCTAATGGCCACTTAACATGCTCCGTCCTTTTTACTGGCACTTTCTATGCTTCCCAAGGTAACCGGTTGATAATTGTTCAACTTTAATACCATTAGAAAACACGGTCTTTTCGTGGGAGTGTTTTCTTTTAGCCACAGATTTTTAATTTCTTAATTTCTCCTAAAAATAACCTAGATGGGTGTTCCCATCATGGTTCAGTGGTTAGCGAATCTGACTAGGAACCATGAGGATGTGGGTTTGATCCCTGGCCTTGCTCAGTGGGTTAAGGATCCGGCGTTGCTGTGGGCTGTGGTGTGTGTGGGTTGCAGATGCGGCTTGGATCCCACGTTGCTGTGGCTGTGGTGTAGGCCGGTGGCTACAGCTCCGATTGGACCCCTGGCCTGGGAACCTCCATATGCCGCGGGAGCGGCCCAGGAAATGGCAAAAAGACAAAAAATTAAAATAATAACCTAGATGGACAAGCTAGTTCAGCTGTGCTACATTTTGGGGTCCCCAGAACGGCAGCAAAAGCTTCACCTGATCAGTTCTAGGAAGGGTAAATTCTCAAGCCTGGCATCTGATCTCCTCCACTCCATTTGGCGGGTGACGTGGAAGCAGGACTCCGTGTGTTAACAAACCCTTTTGGTAATTCTGGTGTTCGCTCAACTTTGAGAAAGGCTGGCCTAGGATGGAGTCTACATTCTTTTCCACTTACCTAATAAATGGCGAAAACCTAAAACATTATTCCTGCAAAGAGCTGAGTTTTCATTCTGCAGTCCATCTTAAATAAACCATTTTTGTGTGACTGTTTTAACATTTCTTAACCAAGTTTATAATGCTAGCAAT